>NC_140727.1:1575000-3975000 GCF_050655825.1 Lonchura striata
CCAGGCAGGAGCAGGGCACAGCCCCTTTAGATGCCCCAGAGGATTCCCCAGCCCTTCCTGCAGCTCCAGAGGTGCTGGAGCTCCCCAGCAGCCCAGCCCTGCCACCCAGGGCATGGAAGGGCACCTGGTCCCACAGGGACCCCCAACACCCACAGCCCCCCCAGCCCCAGCTGTGTCCAGGCTGGCACGGCCTCAGTGCCCAGCTGTGCTTCCTCCTCCTCCCCCTCCTCCTCCTCCTCCTCCTCCTCCTCCTCCTCCTCCTCCTCCTCCTCCTCCTCCTCCTCACCCTCCTCCTCCAGCCCTGCTCCAAGTCACGTACCAGCCCGTGCCATGCACCCTGTGCCACGCACGTGCCAGCTGCCACCCTGGGACTGCGGGGCACCCTCGAACTGTCACCCCCCAAAGCTCTGTCCCTGCTGAATTGCCACCCTGAGCGCCCCACGGGATGGATATCAGTTCCAGGGGAGCCCTGAGCCTGACACCCCCTCAGTGGTGCCATCCCAGGGAGTCCTGGCCCCAAGAACCTCTCAGGGACACAAATATTTCATTCCCAAGGAAGTCTGACCCCCAGAACTCCCCAGGGGCACAAACATCCCAGTCCCGGGGTGTTCTGAACCCAGGGATTCCCCAGAGGTCTGGACATCACCATCCTGGGGCATCCTGAGCTCAAACATCCCCCAGGGACACCAACATCTGCATCCTGGGGTATCCTGATCCCCAGCATCCCCAGGGACCTGGACATCCCCGTCCTGGGGACATCCTGAACTGAAACATCCCCCAAAGACAGGGACATCCCCATCCTGGGACAATTTGAACTCCAACATCCCCCAGGGACATCAACATCCCCATCCTGGGGCATCCTGAATTCAAATATCTCCCAGGGACATGGATGTGAACATCCTGGGGACATCCTGAGCTCAAACATCCCCCAGGGACATGGACAACCCCATCCTGGGACATTCTGCACTGAAACATCCCCCAGGGACACCAACATCCCCATCCTGGGACATTTTGAACTCCAACATTCCCCAGGGACACCAACATCCCCATCCTGGGACATTTTGAACTCCAGCATCCCCCAGGGACACCAACATCCCCATCCTGGGACATTTTGAACTCCAACATTCCCCAGGGACACCAACATCCCCATCCTGGGACATTTTGAACTCCAGCATCCCCCAGGGACATGGACACCCCCTTCTGACGGTCCCTGGCTCCGGCCATCCCCCAGGAAGGCAGATGTCCCCATCCTAAGTCACTCACCTCCACAGAAGGATCCAGGGTGCCCCCAGCTCTGCCCCCAGCATCCCCCGGGCAGGGAACTGCTCGGGGCTCCTCCGCACCCCTGGGCACCCCGAGTCCTCCGGGGCTGCAGGATTTGGGCCATCCAAATCCTGAGAGAGAGGGGCCAGGCACGATGGGGAGCCCCAAAAGGCAGGAGGAGGAAGAGAGGTATTGTTAATGTAGGCAAACCCAAGGGGAAGAAATGAAATGTCTGACTCGATTCAGAAGGCTGAATGATTTCTGTATTATAACTATGCTAAAATACATTAATATGCTATATAAAAGGAGGATACTCAAACTACAAACTACTTTTTCTAACTATAACACAACTCGTGACCCTCTCTGGAGAGTCCAGCCCCAGGTGGGTTGGATTGGATTGGATTGGATTGGATTGGATTGGATTGGATTGGATTGGCCACCAGGCTCAAACAATCCTCACCAGAATCCAACCAGGCATCACCCCAGGGAAACAATTCTTCAAACACATTCCACGTGGGGAAAACAAGGAGCAGAAATAGAAATTGTTTTCTCTTTCATTCCTCTGTGCACCTCTATGAAAAACCCTGAGCAGGAGGAAAACGTGTTTGTCACAGAGAGGGACTCTCCTGGGTTGACTGTGTGATGCTTTTATCCCAAATAATCCCTTCTCTTTATGCTAAATAATAAGTTTTTTACCTTTAAGACTCATTCCAGCAGTGAAGATGAGGGGAAGAAGCGAGGAGTTTGTTTTCAGAACTGCACTCGCTCCTCCACATTCCTGCTCCTGGGCTGGTGTTTGTGGACAGACAGACAGCGGGACAGAGCTCTCCTTTGCTTTTCTAGCTAGTTTTAGCTAAATGTGCTTTTCCTTTTCTTTGGACCTGTTGAAACCCGCTCTGAGCTGAGCACCCAGAAGAGCACCCAGCTCCCAGCTGTGGCCCACGGGGCCCGGCCTGGCCCGTGGCATTTCCAGTGCCAGAGGGACTGAGCAGAGACTGAGTGAGCCCAGCTGCAGCCCAGGGTGGGGATTTTTCTGAATGTGTCTTCTTCTGGAGCAGCAAGACGTTTTATTGTCTAATATTGTTTAGGTTTTCTTCTTTAATATCAGATTTTTCCACTTTTCTCCAAGGAAGTATTTTTCCCCGGACCAGCTGGGTGAGGGGCCGATTGAATCTGCTTCCTAGAGGAACCCTTCGGGGGTTCTCTCCCAAATTTGAGCTGAACCAGGACAGGGACAAGGCCAGGGAGGAAGGAAATGCTCTCTCCCAGTGCTGCCATGAGCACCGAGGGTCTTTTTGCAGCAGTTTTGGGGGTTCCTGGACATCCCGAAGAGGAGGTGGGAAGTGGGAGCAGGCAGGCAGTGAGGAAGGCCAGCTTCGGAGCGATATGCCACGGAAATGAGGAGGAGGAAGATGAAGACGTGCAGCATCACCGCGTGCCCAGGCCTCCGCAGCCCCCAGATCAACCCCAGCGCTCCCTTGCTGGCATTTCACCGGTGAGAGGCAGGGCAGAGCCGAGGAGCCAGACGGATGTCTGGCCGGAGATGAGCCGGAAAGACGCTGCCTTTGGGGACCCCCGAGCCGGCTCATCCCCCCGCCACCCCGTCCCTCCCAGGGCTTGCTGCTGCACCCCGGATGGGGGGCGTGGGACCCCCAGCATCTCCCGAGCGCTGCGAGGCTGCCGGGAGCCCGGGGGCGGCTCCGGGTGGCCTTTGCCAGCAGAGGGGACTGTTGCTTGTCTTTGCAGAAGCGCTCGCCGAGAGCCCGGCCCGTGGGACAGCTCGGGAGGAGACATTCCTGCCCTCCCCGCCCTGGGGAGGACAGAGCAGGGACCCTCCCGTGGGAAAAATCACCGTCTCCCGGGAGAAACCGCTGGCAAGCGACGTTTTCCTGCTGCTTTTGTTCGCAGAAACCTCCTAGGGTTCGAAATTCTCCATCTCCGCCCCTCGCCGGCGCGCTGCCCCTCCCCCAGATAAGTCATCTGGGGTGAATAAAGAGAGAAAACTCCAAAATCCCAATCCCCAAATATTGCACCGTGACTGCTTGACCGCGCGGGTGGAAGTTCTGACGGCAGCCAAACTTGGAGCCGGCGCCTGCCAAGTCTCGGGGCTGCTCCCGTCGGGCTCCCGGACATCTGGAAAGAAAGAAAATTGCAGCTGGACACAGCTGGATGCAGCGGCCCGGGGAGCCACTGGCTGGGACCCCTGAGCTGCTCTCCCTCCGCAGAGGGAATTCCACGCCGATGGATCCAGGGACCTGCCCTGCCTTGTGCTGAGCCCAGAGCAGCCCCGGGCACCCGGAGATGTCCTCGGTGCAGCCATCACCTCGCCAGGGCCGTGAGAGCCTCGGTGGGCTCCTCTGGGGCTCCTGGCCCAGGTTTTGGAGCAGCTCGGGGCTGACAAGCCCCCACCGGGGGATGCTGCAGCCAGCATGGGCATCTGCCAAGTGCCCTTGGACACCTCCCAAGCTCCACGCCGAGCCCCACGGCAGCCCTCCAGCTCCCTGGCATGGCCCTCAGGCTTTCGGGAGGGCATTCTCCGCCGAGCCACGCCGGGAGAGCGGCCAAGCCCTCGAGTCACCCTGCCGAGGTGGGAAGGAGCACCTGGGAAATCAGAGCTCAGCGTCGAGCCCGCGTGGGCTGGAGTCGGCTCGGCAGTGCAAGGGTTAAAGCCGGCTGCTCGTCCGGTCTCGGGGGCCTCCCACTCGACAGCGCAGAGTATGAATAGCTGCGCTCCCCTCCGCTCCAGCCACTCGCTTCCCTCCCCGTTCCTCGGCGCTCCGCTCTCCCCCGCGGCGTCTTCCTCCCCCGGCATCTTCCTCCCTCGGTATCTTCCTCCCTCGGTATCTTCCTCCCCCGGTATCTTCTTCTCCCGGTATCTTCCTCCCCCGGTGTCTTCCTCCCGCGGCGGCTCCCGAGCCCCGGCACCCTCCGGCTGCGCCCATGCTGAGCACGGAAAGTTTCGCAGGGCCGAGAGCCCTGGGAGAGGAATCGCTGCAGATGTGGGACCTCAACAAGCGGCTGGAGGCGTACCTGGCCCGCGTGAAGTTCCTGGAGGAGGAGAACGAGGTGCTGCGAGCTGAAATCCAGAGCAGCAGGAGCAGCCCGGCCGGGGAGTCGCGGCGGGCCAAGTACGAGGAGGAGCTGCGAGCCCTGCGGGATGCGCTGGATCTCGCCTTCAGGGAGAAGTGCACGGCCGAGCTGGCCAGGGACAACCTCTACGAGGAGGTGCAGCAGGTGAAAAGCAGGTGCCAGAAGGAGCAGGCAGCCCGAGAAGAAGCGAAGAAGCGGCTGTCCTTGAGCAGGAAGGAGCTGGAGGAGGAGAGGAGAGCGCAGATCTGGCTGAAGGAGAGAGCTGTGCAGCTGGAGAAGGAGGTGGAAGCCTTGCTGGAGGTGCACGAGGAGGAGAAAGCGGGGCTGGACCAGGAGATCGCCAGTTTCTCCCACAGCCTGGAGAGCTTCCGCTGTGCCCCGGTGGCTTTCCAGCCGGTGGAGGTGGAGGATTACTCCAAGAGACTCTCGGAGATCTGGAAAGGGGCGGTGGAGACCTACAAGACGGAGGTGTCGCAGCTGGAGGGTTCCCTCTGCCAGGCCAAGGAGAACCTGTGGAAGGCGGTGGAGGACAACCAGCAGAGCCAGCTGCAGCTGCAGCACCTGGAGAAGGACCTGGCGGGGCTGAAAGCACGGAAGGAGATGCTGGAGGAGAGCCTGGCCCGGCAGTGGCAGGAGCAGCGCGGGGAGGCAGAAAAGTTCCAGGCGAGTGAAGGCGGCAGGAAGGAGCCGGGTCCCCGGGGAGGGGAGGGCAGGGGGCTGTGGGTGCCTGGGTGGGTGCTCAGGGCACCTCCCTGAGCAGAGGGATGGGAGAGGTGGGTGGGAAACAGAGGGAGCAAACCCCAGGGAAGGGACGGACGGTGGCTGCAGAGGAGGATGAGGAGGGCAGGAGGAAGAGAGAAGTGGCTTGGGGACATCTCTGCCCCCGGCACAACAGACCCGGGGCCACCGAAGTGCAGCGGAGCAGCCAGCGGGTGCTCCCCCAGCACCCTGCCCGGGGCTGTTTCTCCGTGACCCGCTCCGGGGCCGGGACCCCGGGACAGCCCCAGCCCCGCCGTGCCCCGGTGCGGGCAGGACAAACTCCCCCCGCGTCCGCTGCAGCTGCAGAAGCGATTCAGCAGCGGGAGGCGGAGGCGGCTGGGCTGGAAACGGCGGCAGCGGGGTCAGCCCTGCCCGGGGAAGGGTCTCCCTTTGTTCCAGCTCCTGGCAGCAGCCGTGGGGGTCCCGGGGCGGAGAGTTGAAGCCGCCTCGGCTGCTGCCCTGAAAGTTGTTTCTTTCCCACGCTGGGAATCACCGCGGCCTTTCCTCCCTCTTCCCATCGCCTTTCAGCCCAGCTCATCTTGCCCCATCCTCTGCCCCCCGTGCTATTTTCCGAACACATGTAAACCATATCTGTTCTTTTTCCGGGTTAAGTAAAGGTGACCCGTCCGCCTTGGACAAGTCCGGTCATTTGGTCCAATCCTGTTTTAAATTCAAGGAGCGCCCAGGCTCCCGTCCCTCAGCATCCCGGGGGGACGAGCCGAGCCGGGCAGCCCGCAGGGAGCGGCGGGGCTCGGGCCGGGCTGGGGGCGGCCCTGACCCCGCCGTGCTCCCGCAGCTGGCGATGGAGGCGCTGGAGCAGGAGCAGCGGAGCCTGCGGGCGCAGATCGCCCGGGTGCTGGAGGACAGGCAGCAGCTCATGCACCTCAAGATGTCCCTGAGCCTGGAAGTGGCGACCTACAGGTGAGGAGCGGAGCCGGGCGTGCCTGGCACCGCGGCGGGGCTGGCACAAGGCGGGTGCGGCTCGGGGTAGCCCCGTGCCCCTTCCGCAGCCCTTCCAGATGGCCCCGCACAAAGGCGGCCTGCCGGGCACCGCGGGGACCATTAGCATGAGAATAGGGGCTGGCCCGGCCCGGCCGAGGGGCCTCGCCGGCAGAGCATGATGTCACCCTGCGAGGACACTAATCCCGGCCCCGGGGGGATGGGAGGGGAGACGGGAGCAAGGGGGGCTCCCTCGGTGCGGCCCGTGTCCTCACCGAGCCGCGAGAGAGCCGCGCAACCACCCGTGCCTCAGTTTACCTGCGCTGAGGCTGCCGCAGCCCAGCGGGGTGAGCTGGGCCGCGCACAGGGGGCACTCAGCACCCTGCAGCACCCAGCACCCACCCCGCAGCACCCACCCCGCAGCACCCACCGAGCTCCTCTCCTCCTCCAGGACGCTGCTGGAAGCGGAGAGCACCCGCCTGCAGATGCCCGCCGGAGAATTCAGGTTGGCCAGCGGTGTGCGAGGTAAGGGAGACCCCCAGCACCACCCCAACACCACTGCCTCACCCTGGGAGGGCTCGTGGGGGGCTTTAGATGTGTTGAAATGTGAATTTAGACGCGTTTCCCTGCACTTTCCTGGCAGCGGTGCTGCTTAGGAAGGTGTGAACAGCGGCCGGGGGCTCTTGGCACGGGGCTCACAGCCCAGATAAGGTTTATCTGCTCCTTTTTAAGGTTTATCTGCTCCTTTTTAAGGCATATCTGCTCCTTTTTAAGGCTTATCTGCTCCTTCCCCTCCTTTTTTAATTCCCTGCCTTTCATGGGAAGGGCAGGAGCGGATCTGCCCAGCTGCGGTAACGAGCTGAGCATTTCCTTTTTCCTCAAAACAAAACAAAAACAAAACAAGGAGGAAAGCTTGTCACCTGCACGCTTTCCCCAGCAGCAGGAGCCGGCTGCGGCTGCAGCTGGGCACAGCATTGTCCCGGCCCGATGCTGAGTCCCCCGGGAGCAGCAGCATCCGCTGCACTCAGGAGAGAGGAATTTCCCACTTTCCAAGAAGGAGCTGTTTAAAAATAGGAGAGGGGGCAGCGAGGGTCAGCCAGGCGGCCGGGGAGGGAGCGCCGGGAGCGCCAGGAGCTCTCCCCGCCTGCTCAGGGCTCCACCTCACTCTTCGCAGATCTCAAACTGGAGGTGAGCGGCAGCAGCGGCAGCAAACTGGTGCCAGCGAGCCCCGAGAGCAGGCGGCTGCTGCCCCGGGAGCGCTGCGCCAGTCCCTCCGCCTTCCCCGGGGCACAACCCCAAAGAGACACGCTGAGCCCCAAAAGCCGCGGTGCCGGGGAGCTGCAGAAAATCACCGCAGTCCTCCACGGCACGGCCAGCGGCAGGGCTGGGGGGCCGGGAACCCCCGGCTGCCCCACGCCCAGCCCGGCCCGGGCGGGCAGAGCCGCCCCTCCGCTCTCCCCGGAGCCCCCCGGCCCCGCAGCGCCGGGGCAGGAGAGCTCCGCGGGAGCGGGTCCCGCCTGGCCGGGAGGAGACGGGGCGGCGCTGAGCCCGGGCACGGAGCGTGCCCTGTCCCGAGGCTCGGGGGACGCCGGCGGCGCCAGCCCGGGAGCCGCCGACGGGCTGCGGTACCCGGCCCGGCTGGTCAGCGAGGCGCTGGAGGACGCGCTCAAGGCGATGGGAGACGGTGCTCGGCCCGAAGAGGAGCCCGCGGGCAGCTCCATGTGGGATCTCTGTGCCCCCAGCCCCGTTTTGCCCCCCGAGGCTCGTGGGGAGGCTGGGCCGGAGGGGCCTGGGGGAGAGCGGGATCCCTCCGAGGGCTCTGAGGATGGCGAGAGCCCCCAGGCAGAGCAGAGGGGTGGGGAGGCCGTGCTCCAGGGGCTGGACGTGGGGAGCAGCATCCTGCAGGACACAGCCGGGGCCCTGAGTGCCTCGGCCAGCCGGGAAGATCTGGGAGCGTGGGAGGAGGAGGAGGAGGAGGAGGAAGAGGAGGAGGAAGAGGAGGTACCTGCTGTGCTGAGCCCAAGAGATCCAGAAGTGGAGGCTCAGGAAAGGGACAAGGGTCCTGCTGGGCAGACAGTGAGCAGCTGGGAAAAGCCAGAGCAGGAAAGGACAGAGACCCAAAGCACAGAGCCTTCACACCCCTCAGAGGAGGAGGAGGAGGAGGAGAGGGCACCCTGCAGCCCCTGCGAGGAGAAAGGAGATTTCCAGGGAGAAGGACCAGATGCGCAAGAAGAGGAGTGTCCACGCAGAGAAGTGGAAGCTGCTGGTGCTGTCCTTGTGCAAAGCCACCTGGTTTTGCCTACAGAAGGTCACCTGGAAGAGGACTTTGCTGATGCAGAGCAGGAAAGGTCCGAGCAGCAGAAGGTGCCTGTGTGTGAGATGGATTTGACTGCAGAGAAGGAAAGGGGACAGGAGCTGGGTCCAGAGCTGAAGCCCTCGAGTGTCCATGAGGCCATCCCAGCAGAGGAGGCTTCCACAGGAGCTGAAGAAGATGCTGTGGGATGGGAGGACATGGGCAGAGTGGAAGATGGTGAGGGAGAAAAGGGAGAGGCCAGCAGGGAGGTGCTGGGAGGAGAAGATCGTGGGGTAGGGCAGGACCCCATGGCAGGAGAGGACCTCACAGCAGGAGAAGACCATGGGGCAGGACAAGATCATGGGGCAGAAGAGCAAGGAGTAGAAGACTCTGAGGCAGAAGAAGAGCAAGGGATAGGAGAAGACTCTGAGGCAGGACAAGACCATGGGGCAGGAGAGGGCTCCAAGGAAGGAGAACACCGTGGGGCAGAAGTCTTTGAGGCAGGAGAAGACCATGGGGCAGGAGAGGCTGTGGGAGGTGCCACCCTGGAGAGGGAGAGCAGAGCCCCAGAGGACCCCGAGGACCTGCAGGAAAGAGAGGGGGGAGAACAGGAGGAGGAGGAGGAGGAGGAGGAGCGCTGGGGACAGGGGGATGATGGCCAAGAGCCCTGTCCAGAGGACTGGGAGGTGACAGCAGAGGACACTGAGGGAGTTTTGGGGCCAGAAGAACCAGCCTGGGCAGACGACACCCCGAGCAGCGCAGGAGGGCTGCACAGCGAGGAGAGACACGGCACAAGGCCAGCAGAGCTGGAGGAAGGCCAGGAAGATGATGAAGACGATGCCAAGAGCCAGGAGATGAACCAGCAGTGGGCACTGCCAGAGGCTGAGCCAGCAGCGGAGCTGGCACGGCAGGGCAGCGTGGCAGAGCCCGACCCAGCCCCTCCAGGTGCCCACGAGCAGGGGCACAGGCAGGAGCCGGCCGAGGCTCCGGGGGAGGCGCAGGAGGAGGTGCAGGACGAGCTGCAGGACGAGCTGCAGGACGAGCTGCAGGACGAGCTGCAGGACGAGGCGCAGGAGGAGGCGCAGGAGGAGGTGCAGGACGAGGACACCACCGAGAGGCTCAGCTCAGGGCTGGGGAAGCTGCAGAGCTCAGAGCTGCTGGCACTGAAGCAGGTGCCAGGTGCCAGTGGCGAGTGGGCACTGGAGGAAGCCCCCAGGGACCTGGAGCCCACCGCGGGCAGCGGCAGGAGGCTGGAGCTGGAGGACGCGCTGCCGGAGAGCACAGCCCCACACCTCTGCACAGGGGAGGTGCTGGCTGTGGGGGCACCCAGCCCAAACCCTCCCGAGAGTGAGGAGACCTCGGAGACGGCGCCCGTGGGTGGCACAGCTCGGCAGGGTGAAGGGTGGCTGCAGGGGAAGGACAAGCCCCCGACTCCCACCGTGCCAGACAGCCCCGGGGAGGAGGCAGGGGCAGAGGGGGCTGAGGAGGAGGAAGGGTATTTCATGGTCTCTGCTCCCAGCCAAGAGCTGTCCAGCTCAGAGGAAGCTGAGATCTCCGAGGACTTTGAAGAAATTAAAGTTGAAGCGACTGAAGGCAGCCGAGATGGTCTGAGGGCTCCTGGAGAAGCATCCCCAGTGCCAGAGGACAAAGAGCACCTCGAGGTGCTTGCTGCGGAAGCAGATGAGGATGTGGAGATGCCCGCTGAAGAATCTGAGGTGCCAAGGGATGAGGACAGCACAGCTGAGCTGGAGGAAGGCCCAGAAGAAGATCCCAGCTGTGTCGGGGTGCTGGCAGGAGGTCCTGATGAGCCAGCCCAGGCTGCCACAGGCGCTGAGGCATGGGAGACACCAGAGCCCTCAGCAAGTCTGGCTGCTGAATCTGTGGAGCTCCAGCACACAGCCGAGCTGGAGAGGGATGCCAGCGGAGCAACAACCCCCCCGGGCTGCACGCTGGGCTTGGCAGGGCAGCAGGGGCAGGAGGAAGATGAGGATGAGCCCGGCACGGCTCTCCGTGACACGGCCAAGGCCGCCCCTCCAGCAGGGCTCCAGGCGGTGCCCGGTGGAGCAGAGCAGCCTCTGGAAGAGCAGGCACCCACGGAGGAGGAGGCACTGGGCACTCAGAGCCTTCCTCCCCCCGGGAACGAGCCCCCTGGGGCCAGCCCCCCTGAGCTGGGCCCTGCGCTGGGGCAGGGAGGTTTTGCAGAGGAGATTCCGGACGTCCCTGGCGCGGCTGCTCTCCCCGCAGAGGTGCCGGCGGAGCTCATGAAGGACTCGGATATTCTGGAAATAGTTGAGCAGGCCCTGGAATACAACCAGGAGCTGATGGGGGCGAGGCTGGCGGAGGGTGGGCAGGGTCCTGGCAGGACCGAGCTCCCCCGGGATGCAGGGGAAGAGTCCTGGCCTGGCTCATCCAGCGAGGAGGAGCCAACGGTGCAGGAGGCAGCGGAGACGGAGGCTGAGAACCGGGCTGAGAACGGGCTGCACCGCGAGGCCAGTCTGGAAGACCTGGCCGAGTTCCCCGAGGAGGTGCTGAACGGCATCACCAGCACTGCCCCGCCTCAGGAGCTGCCCACGGGCACCACAGAGCCCGCGCTGGGGATGCCACCGCAGGCGCCCAGCCCCGGAGATGGCACCCTGAGGGGGAAGCGTGGCACAGCCGAGCCCAGCGCCGTGCCCCCTGCTCTGGGGGAGGATGTCCTGTGCCTCCCAGCCGAGCAGCCCCCAGCGTGCCAGCTCAGGGCTGAGCAGCAGCCCTGGTCCTCAGGGGACGAGTGACAGCGGCCAGGAGCATCCTTCTGGTAGCCCCCTCCCTGCCCAAACCCAGCACCTCCACTCGTCCCACCCCCCTCCTGATGCCTCCCTGTCTCCTCGAGGTTTTTGACATGTTTGTGTGGATTTTTTGCACCCTTTCTCAGAGTGAAGGAGCACCAAGCTGCCCCCCTCTGCAGCCCACCCAAATTCGCATGCTTGCTCTGGGAGCCCCGCTTCATTTGGAGTTTCCTCTTGGGTGGGTTGCCGTGGCTGTATTTAATTTAAACTCTGTGTTTCTCCATTCCCTGCAATCTCCCCCCTCCAACTCCCCCAGGATTTGTCCCAGAGGTCCAACTGGAGGTTAGGGACCCCCCCCCCCAAAACTGCACCCTGGCACTCAGCGTTTTGGGGCTACATCACCCCAGGGTCCCCAGCCCCAACCCGACACTGGGAGCTGAGCCACACTGGATGGATCCACTGCCTCGACATTAATTTAATAAAGCCTCATCCTCCCACTCCGGGCCTGGCTCTCCTCACTCTGGGGGCGGGGAAGCAGGGCTGGGGGGGCAGGGAGGGCAGTGTTTTGGGGGGCAGGGAGGGCAGTGTTTTGGGGGGGCAGGGAGGGCAGTGTTTTGGGGGGGGTTGCACTTCCAGGCTGCTTTTGGCTGGGAAATGCCCCTGGGGCCATCCAGCAGCGTGGGCTGGGGGCAGGATCAGTGGAACTCTGAGACCACTGCACATCCCTGGAGCTGCACATCCCTGGAGCTACGTGGCCCCCAGCCCTGGGGTGGTGCAGCCCCCAGGAGATGCTCCCCCATCCCCAGGGGGATGCAGCCACCAGGGAAATACCTCCAGGAGGGTGTTCCCCCATTTCTCAGAGTGATGCAGCCCCCCAGGAGATGTTCCCCTGTTCCAGGGGGATGCAGCCCCCAGGACAATGCCCCCAGGAGATGTTCCCCCATTCCCAGGCTGATGCAGCCCCCCAGCAGGAGGTTCCTCCATTTCCCAGAGTGATGCAGCCCCCAGGGTGATGCCCCCAGGAGATGTTCCCCCATTCCGGGGTGATGCAGCCCCCGAGGACAATGCTCCAAGGAGGTTCCCCCATTTCCCGGGTGATGTAGCTCCCCAGGACAATGTTCCCCCATTTCCCAGGGTGGTGCAGCCCCCCAGGAGATGCTCCCCCATTCCCAGGGTGATGTGGCCCCCCAGCAGGAAGTTCCTCCATCCCAGGGGGATGCAGCACCCCAGGACAATACCCCCAGGAGATGTTCCCCCATCCCAGGGTGATGCTCCCAGGAGATGTTCCCCTATCCCAGGGGGATGCAGCCCCCCAGGAGATGTTCCCCCATCCCAGGGTGGTGCAGCCCCCGGGGGTTATGGACCCCATCCCTGGTGTGTTGCTCCCCCACCCCCAGAGCGATGTCACCCCCCGAGGCGCTGCTCCCCCATCCCCGGGGCTCCAGAGATGCCACTCCAGCCTCGCTGCTGGCCGGGAGCGGACGGGATGCCAGCCCAGCCCGCCCAGCGCCCCGAGGCAGGACCGACGGCCCCGGCCGCCGATCCTGCCCGCTGTGGGCACGATGCCCGCGGAACAACCCGCACATCCCGGCCCCGGGAGCCGCGGGGACCCCCCGAGCCGGAGCGGGGCTGCGGGAGGGGCTCAATCGCCCCGTTGTGCAGCCGGGCGTGGGGAGAGCCGCATAAATCAGCCTGCAGCCGAAGAACGGGCTCCTTTATCCCGGGCGAAGGGCTGAGTCACCGCGGCACGGGGCACACGGTGGCTCGGGTGGCCCTGGCACCGCCGGGCCCCGCCGGGCTCGCCCCCACGGGTGCGCTCAGCAGCGCTGCCCGCCCGGCCGGCCCCGGCGCTGCTCCCGGTGCCCGATTTAGCTCGGTGCTTCCCGCGGCCGGGGATGCTCGGAGCCAGCAGCGATAAGAACGCAACATTTCGCCGCTTTCCTCCTTGCCAAAGGGCCCCCTCCCCTGCCCGGAGGCGACAGATTCCTTTTAAGGTGAAACCCCGACGGATGCGAGCGCCCGTAAGACAAAAATCCCCCTCGGATGGGCTGGGTCCGGCGCCGAGCCGGCGTTCCGTCCCCTGGGCTCCTGGGCAGCAGCTCCGGCGGAGCCCCCCGAGCCCCCCGAGGGTCCCCAGGGCCCGCAGAGGGGGAGGATGGCGAGGAGGAGCCGCGCGGGGGGCGACATTCCTCCCGAAATGAATCCGCATTCCTGCCCCGCCGCAGAGCCGGGAGCGGGGACAGATGGCGGGGGGAGGGCGAGCCCCTTCCTCCCCGCGAGGAGGAGGAGGAGGAGCAGGAGGGGAGGAAGAGCCGGAATCTGGGAGGGCTGAAATCCGGGCGTGGGGGAGATTTGGGATCTGCAGCCAGGGGAGAGCCCCGGTGAGGATCCGGGGCTGGGAAGGGCTGTGCAGGATGGGATCCCCAGCGGGACCGAGAATGTCCCCAAAGGGACCGAGAATGTCCCAACGGGACCGAGAATGTCCCCAAAGGAACCGAGAATGTCCCAAATGGGATGGAGAATGTCCCCAACGGGACCGAGAATGTCCCAAAAGGGACCGAGGATGTCCCAAAAGGGACTGAGAATGTCCCAAAAGGGACCGAGAATGTCCCAAAAGGACTGAGAATGTCCTCAACGGGATGGAGAATGTCCCCAAAGGGACCGAGAATGTCCCCAACGGGATGGAGAATGTCCCCAACGGGACCGAGAATGTCCCAAAAGGGACCGAGAATGTCCCAAAAGGACTGAGAATGTCCCAAAAGGGACCGAGGATGTCCCCAAAGGGACCGAGAATGTCCCAAAAGGGACTGAGAATGTCCCCAACGGGATGGAGAATGTCCCCAAAGGGACCGAGAATGTCCTCAACGGGATGGAGAATGTCCCCAGCGGGATGGAGAATGTCCCCAGCGGGACTGAGATTGTCCCCAACGGGACCGAGAATGTCCCCAACGGGAGCAACAATGTCCCCAACGGGAGCAACAATGTCCCCAGCAGGACCGAGAATGTCCCCAACGGGACCGAGAATGTCCCCAAAGGAACTGAGAATGTCCCCAAAGGGATTGAGCGTGTCCCAGCAGGACCGAGAATGTCCCCAAAGGAACTGAGAATGTCCCCAGCGGGACCAAGAATGTCCCCAACGGGGCCAAAAATGTCCCAAATGGAACCAAGAATGTCCCAAAAGGGACCGAGAATGTCCCCAAAGGGATTGAGTGTGTCCCAGCAGGAGCAAGGGTGTCACTGGTGGGACCAAATGTGTCCCCAAAGGGATTGAGTGTCCCCAAAGGGACTGAGTGTGTCCCCAAAGGCTTTGAGTGTGTCCCCAAAGGGTCTGAGTGTGTCCCCAAAGGGTTTGAGTGTGTCCCCAAAGGGTTTGAGTGTGTCCCCAAAGGGTCTGAGTGTGTCCCCAAAGGGACTGAGTGTGTCCCCACAGAGCTGAATGTGTCCCTGATGTCACCCAGCATGTCCCCAGTGAGGTGAAGGGTGTCCCTGATGGGACAAAGCGTGTCCTCAGTGGGATCCCAGAGTGTTCCCAGTGGGACCTGGACCGTCCCTCAGCCCTGTGTGACCACAACAGGATCAGCATGACCCTGGGGGGACCAAACATGGCCCTGGGGGGACCAAAAATGGCCCTGGGGGGACCAAACATGACCCTGGGGGGACCAAAAATGACCCTGGGAGGACCAAACATGACCCTGGGGGGACCAAAAATGACCCTGGGGGGACCAAAAATGACCCTGGGAGGACCAAACATGACCCTGGGGGGACCAAAAATGACCCTGGGAGGACCAAACATGACCCTGGGGGGGACACGGGTGCCTGGGTCCCCCCATGAGTGCCCTGGCTGGGGCTGCAGCTCGGTCCCCTGAGCCCAAATTCTGTCAGCCCCAAGCCGAGTGTTGCAGACCCCACGGGCAGCACCCACCGTGCCACCCCCAGCTGGGCACACACCGGCAGATTTGGGGCACCGCGGGGGCTGCAAAGAGCAATGGAAGCGCCCTGCCCTCGCACGGGCAGGAGCAGCAGGGGGGTGCAAAGGGGGGCAGGGGGTCCGGGGGACTACGGCTCGGGGGGAGCTGCCCGTTGTTGCCGGGGCTGGAGCTTTGGGGGCCCCCCACCCCCCGCAGCCGGGCCCCCCGCCAGCCAGGGAAGGGTTTTTGTTTCCTCCCGGCCTGGGCGAGGCAACTTTCAATGGAGGCCACACAAAAACCTCCCTGTGGGGTGAGCCGGGAGGGGGATGAGGCGGGATGACCTCAGCGATGACTTCATTCCTCTCCCAGCTCCCAAAATTCATGGGAACCTTATAAGGAAAGGACTAAAAATACATCGGGAGGGGGCGCGGGCAGCCCCCGCTCCCCCTCCCCAAAATGAGCCGCTGGGGCCACCGGAGCGCCGGGGCTGTCGCCAAGGGGGGGTTCAGGGTGGGGACAATCCAAAGGGACCCCAAAATCCCCACGGGGGAGCAGAGCAGCGCTGCGGGTGCCACCCCGGGGTGGCATCACCGCTGCCACCAGCGCCTCCGGGGACACGCCGAGGGCGGGGAGGGGCTCGGGCACCCCCTCGGTGCCCCCTTCGCCCGGGGCAGAGCCCGGAATAGCTGCCCCGGGGCTAAAATCGGCTCCGGGCCGGCTCGGGGGCTCGCCCAGCTGCCGGGCCGTGCCCCCGCGGCAGCGCCGTGCCCCGGGCCGGCGGCAGCTGCGGGAGCCGAGCCCGGGGCAAACCCGCCGGGAATGCGCGCCTGGGGCCGTCCGTCAGCGGCGGGGCCCGGGCCCGCGTGCCCCGAGCCCGGGGATGCACCCCAATCCCCGGGATGTACCCCAATTCCCGGGATGATCCCCAATTCCCGGGATGCACCCCAATCCCCGGGATGCACCCCAATTCCCGGGATGTACCCCAATCCCTGGGATGTACCCCAATTCCCGGGATGCACCCCAATTCCCGGGATGCACCCCAATTCCCGGGATGCACCCCAATCCCCGGGATGATCCCCAATTCCCGGGATGCACCCCAATTCCCGGGATGCACCCCAATTCCCGGGGATGCACCCCAATCCCCAGGGATGCACCCCAATTCCCGGGGTGCACCCCAATTCCCGGGATGTACCCCAATTCCCGGGATGCACCCCAATTCCCGGGATGTACCCCAATCCCCAGGGATGCACCCCAATCCCCGGGATGCACCCCAATTCCCGGGATGTACCCCAATCCCCAGGGATGCACCCCAATCCCCAGGGATGCACCCCAATTCCCGGGGTGCACCCCAATTCCCGGGATGTACCCCAATTCCCGGGATGTACCCCAATTCTCGGGGTGCACCCCAATTCCCGGGATGTACCCCAATTCCCGGGATGTACCCCAATTCCCGGGATGCACCCCAATCCCCGGGATGTACCCCAATTCCCGGGGATGCACCCCAATTCCCGGGGATGTACCCCAATTCCCGGGGATGTACCCCAATTCCCGGGATGTACCCCAATTCCCGGGGATGCACCCCAATCCCCAGGGATGTACCCCAATTCCCGGGATGCACCCCAATTCCCGGGATGTACCCCAATTCCCGGGATGTACCCCAATCCCCAGGGATGCACCCCAATTCCCGGGATGCACCCCAATTCCCGGGATGTACCCCAATTCCCGGGGATGCACCCCAATTCCCGGGGATGTACCCTAGTTCCAGGGGATGCACCCCAATCCCCAGGGATGAACCCCAACCCCCCGGGATGAACCCCAATTCTTGGGGGTTAACCCAAATTACTGGGGATGCCCCCCAATTCCCGGGGTGATGCCCCCCAATTCCCGGGGTGATGCCCCCAATTCCCGGGGTGAGTCCCCCCAGTTCCCGGGGTGACCCCCCCCAATTCCCGGGGTGACCCCCCCCAATTCCCGGGGTGATGCCCCCCAATTCCCGGGGTGATGCCCCCAATTCCCGGGGTGATGCACCCCAATTCCCGGGGTGAGCCCCCCCAGTTCCCGGGGTGACCCCCCCCAATTCCCGGGGTGACCCCCCCCAATTCCCGGGGTGATGTTTTCCCGTTCCCGGGGTGACCCTCCCCAATTCCCGGGGTGATGCACCCCAATTCCCGGGGTGACCCCCCCCAATTCCCGGGGTGACCCCCCCCAATTCCCGGGGTGACCCTCCCCAATTCCCGGGGTGATGTTTTCCCGTTCCCGGGGTGACCCCCCCCAATTCCCGGGGTGATGCCCCCCAATTCCCGGGGTGACCCTCCCCAATTCCCGGGGTGATGTTTTCCCGTTCCCGGGGTGACCCCCCCATCCCTGCCGGTCCCGGGCTCCCAGCCCAGCCCTGGGCCCGGCCCCGTCACCTGCCCCGAACCTGCCAGGGGACACCCCCCCGGGACAGCGGCACCCCGAGAGCCCCGGGCCTGCCCTGGCACACGGGGGTGGCACAGGGGGTGGCACAGGGACACGGGTGTGGCACAGGGGGTGTGGCACAGGGACACGGGGGTGGCACGGGGACCTGGGTGTGGCACACGGAGTGTGGCACAGGGATATGGGTGTGGCACAGGGACACGGGTGTGGCACAGGGATAGTGGTGTGGCACACAGGTGTGGCACAGGGACACGGGTGTGGCACAGGCACATGGGTGTGACACAGGGGGTGTGGCACAGGGACACGTGTGGCACGGGAACATGGGTATGGCACAGGGACACGGGTGTGACATGGGGACACGGGTGTGTGGCACACAGGTGTGGCACAGGGACACAGGTGTGGCACAGAGACATGAGTGTGGGACACAGGTGTGGCACAGAGACATGAGTGTGGCACACAGGTGTGGCACGGGGACATGGGTGTGGCACAGGGACACGTGTGGCACGGGGACACGGGTGTGGCACAGAGACACGTGCGGCACGGGGACATGGGTGTGGCACAGGGACACGTGTGGCACGGGGACATGGGTGTGGCACAGGGACACGTGTGGCACGGGGACACGGGTGTGGCACAGAGACACGTGTGGCACGGGGACATGGGTGTGGCACAGGGACGCGTGTGGCACAAGGACACAGGTGTGGCACAGAGACATGGGTGTGGCACACAGGTGTGGCACGGGAACACGGGTGTGGCACACGGGCACACAGAAAGTGAAAAACCCCGCCGGCCCCCACACCCCAGCGCCGTGCCTCAGTTTCCCTTCCCGCCCAGCCACGGCGGGAAGGGGCTGAGCCAAGGATGGGCAGAGGAGAATCCCCCCCAGAGCCCCCCGGATTTGGGGACACCCATAGTGGGGCCGTGTCCCCGAGCCCCGTGCCAAGGCTGAGCCCCGGTGCCAGGGCAGGGCTGGGGCGCGGTGCCAGCCCGGGGACACGCGCCGGGGACAGGAGGTGACCGCGGCCAGCCCCGAGTCACCGCTGGCACCGGTGCCAGCCCGGGAGGGGACGGGGGGGGACAGAGGGGACAGGGGGGGACAGGGGTGACGGGGGGGACAGGGGGGACAGGACGGAACAGGGGGGGGCCTTGTCCCCAACAGCTTCCACAGGGGGGCTGGGGGCTCCATTCCCAGTCTGGGGACTCCATTCCCAGTTTGGGACTCCATTCCCAGTTTGGGGACTCCATTCCCAGTTTGGGACTCCATTCCCAGTTTGGGGACCCCACTCCCAGTTTGGGATCCCATTCCCAGTTTGGGAACCATGTGCCCAGTTTAGAAACCCCATTCCCAGTTCAGAGACCCCATTCCCAGTTTAGAGACCTCACTCCCAGTTTGGAAACCACTCCCAGTTGAGAACCCCATTCCCAGTTTAGAATCCCCATTCCCAGTTTAGAATCCTCATTCCCAGTTTAGACACCCCACTCCCAGTTTGGTAGCCCTGTGCCCAGTTTAGAAGTCCCATTCCCAATTTAGAAACTCCATTTCCAGCTTAAAAACCTTGTTCCCAGTTTAGGGACCCCATTCCCAGTTTAGGAACCCCATTCCCAGTTAAGAACCCTCACTCCCAGTTTAGAGACCTCACTCCCAGTTTGGGAACCACTCCCAGTTTAGAAACCCCATTCCCAGTTCAGAAACCATATTCCCAGTTTAGGGATCCCATTCCCAGTTTGGGGACTCCATTCCCAGTTTGGGAACCATGTGCCAAGTTTGGAAACCCCACTCCCAATTTAGAAACCCCATTTCCAGCTTAAGAACCTTATTCCCATTTTAGAGACTCCATTCCCAGTTCAGAAAACCCCATTCCCTCCATTCCCACTTTAGAATTCTCATTTCCAGTTAAAAACCCCACTCCCAGTTTGGGAACCCTGTGCCCAGTTTAGAGACCCCATTCCAGTTTAGAGACCCCATTCCCAGTTCAGGGACCCTGTTCCCAGTTTGGGGAGTCCATTCCCAGTTTGCAATCCCCGTTCCCAGTTCGGGGAGCCGCCACTTGCGGCCGGAATTCTGCGGGAATTCTGCGGGAATTCTGCGGGAATTCTGCCGCGTTCCGGGGCCAGCTGGCCCGGGGGCAGCAGCTGCCGGCCGGGCTCGGGTTTCGGGCAGGGGGGACCCCCCGAGCCTGCCCGGCAGCCCCCCGGGAGCCGCCCCCTGCCCGAACCCGGCCGGGGGGCACAGCAGGGCCGGGCTGGAGCAGGGCAGGGCGAGGGGAGGGGATGACAGGGGGTCCCTGCACCCCCAAACCCCGCCAGCAGCTCTGGCATCCTCCTCCCCCTCCCTTTCCCCCTCCTCCTCCTCCTCCTCCTCCTCCCCGAGGGGGTCCTGACCCCGCAGCCCGGCTGAGGCCATTGGGGGGCACAGGGGGGCACCAGAGCCTGGAGGGATCTGGAGGAGCGGCCCTGACCCCCCCACTGCCCCCCCTGAGTGGGGACAAACGGAACTGGGGGATGCCAGCCCCCGGATCAGACCCCAGCCCCCCAATCAGACCCCAGCCTCCCAATTCTGCCCCCTGGAGAGACCCCAGCCCCCCAGTTCAGACCCCACACCCTCAGTTCAGACCCCAGACCCCCAGTTCTGCCCCCTGGCCCTCAAGTCACACACTGGTACCCAGGTTCAGACCCCCCCAGTTCAGCCCCCACCCCCCTCCCTGCTCCAGCCCCCCCCCATGACCCTTTTAGGATCCCCCAGAGCTCCGGGGACCACCCTGTGACCACCCCCGGGAGGACCCAGGGGACCCCTCAAGGAGTGCCCTCACTGAGACCCCCAGGATGCTCCCCAGGACCCCCCACCAGCATCCCGGACCCCTGGGACACCCCCTGGTTCCCCCAAACCCCCCGGGAGCCCTCAGCCCCCCCAGAACGCCCGGTGCCCCCACCCAGCACCCCAAAAATCTGCGGGGGTCACCCCCATGTCCCCCCAGGCCACGCCCCCAGTACTGACCACGCCCACTGCCACACCCACTGGTGTGACCATGCCCATGGCCACGCCCACTTCTTTGCCCCGCCCACTGCCCCGCCCTGCGCGCGCCCAGCGCGCCCCCTGCCGGACGCCCGCCGCACCCGCACCTCCCACTCTTCCCTCTGATTGGCCACCCGCTGCCAGCCAATCAGAGAGAAGTATCCACCCGTGAGTCCCCGCCCAACCGCTGTCTCAGCCAATCGTAACGCGAAGCACCGCCCCTCCACCCTAGCCCGGCGAGAACCGCCCCCACAACCAATCAGCGCCGGGGCTGCGGGGTGATGGGCGGGCGGAGGAGGGCGTTTCCACCAATGGGCGCGGCGTGCGGCGCGGAGGGGGCGGGGCCGGCGCGGGGGGCGTGCCCGCGGCTTCCAGAGAGTTCGGAGACGGCGGCGGAGCGGCGGCGGCGGTGAGTGGGGGGGGCGGCCCCGGGACCCCGCCGCGACCCCGGAGCGCCCGGAGCCCCCCGAGCCCCCGGCACCTCCGCGACCCCTCCGGGCCGCCCCGCCGCGGTCAGGGCGGGCCGGGCCCGCGCAGCCCCGCGGCGGCTCCTCGGGATGACCTGAGGGCCTGCGGGGCTCCGGGGGGGGCTCGGAGGCGGCCGCTCCTCCGTGAGCGCCGGGCTCGGCTCCGCTCCGTCACAGCGCTCCGGGGTCCGGGATGTCACCGCGCCACTGCCGTGCTGCCGGTACCCCTGCACACCGCCGGTCCGCCACCCTCGGGGCGGTGGGACCGGGCGGGACCGACCCAGCCCGGGGGTCCCGGGGGATGGAGCAGCTCCAGTGCGGGGATCCCGTGTGGCACCGGGCAGGACCCAGCCCCGGGGGTCCCCAGCTCCGTTGCGGGGATCCCGCGTTGGACCGGGCGGCACCGACCCAGCCCCGGGGGTCCCCAGCTCCGGTCCCGGTCAGAGCGGTGCGCAGCGGGAAGCGCTTGTTTATTTATTTACTCGTGCGTGCCTCACGGGCGCTGCCCCGCGTCCCCCCGTGTCGCAAGATAAACGCGTCCCCGCCCCACGCGGGGCTTATCGGCTGCGGCACATGGCCCCGGCCACCCCCGGGGCCGGACCCCCGCGCGGTGCCTCGATGTCCCCGCAGCCGCTTCGCACATCCCCCGGCAGCCGCGGGATGCTGCTGCGGGGGGACGCATGAGGCGGGGCTGTGCGTGGGGGAGAACAGGGATCAAAGCTTTTTCGGGGGGTCCCGCGGTGGGACGGGACTTGCAGGACGCCTGTGTGGGGCTGGCTGTCACCGCTGTCACCGCTGTCACGTTGTTGTCGCCATCCCCTGTCTCGCTGGGGGGAAACTGAGGAAACCGAGAGCAGGGATCAGCGGGGGTTTAGGGGGGCTGTCGTGGGCCGGGTCGGGGGTCCCAGCTCATGGAGGGCTGGCTCATGGTGCCAGGCTCACGGCACCGGGCTCACGGTGCCGGGCTCACGGCTCTGTCCCATCCCAGCACATCACAGGCAGGAAGATGGTGAAGGAGACGGGCTACTACGACCTGCTGGGCGTGCGGCCGGGCGCCAGCCTGGACGAGATCAAGCGGGCGTACCGGCGCCTGGCGCTGCGCTACCACCCCGACAAGAACCCCAGCGAGGGCGAGCGGGTACGTGCGGCCCCCCGGCCCCCCCCCCGGCGGCCCTGGCCCGCCTCACCCGCCTCTCCCCCTCCCCAGTTCAAGCAGATCTCCCAGGCCTACGAGGTGCTGTCGGACGCCCACAAACGGGCGCTGTACGACCGCGGCGGCGAGCGGGCCATGAAGGAAGGGGGCCTGGGCGGCCGCGGGGGCGGCGGCGGCTTCGGCTCGCCCATGGACATCTTCGACCTCTTCTTCGGAGGGGGAGTGAGGATGCGCGGCCGGGCAGACAGGAGAGGTACGGGGTGAGGGACTCGCCGTCAGCCCGGGCGGGCACGGGGCTGGTGCCCAGCACGGTGCTCACTCAGGGGTGACAACCCTGCTGGCACCTCTCGGTGGGAAGGAGCTGGTGCCCAGCGTGGTGGGGAGGTGACAGGAGGTGAGAACCCTGCTGGCACCTTTTGGTGGGAAGGGGCTGCTGCCCAGCGTGGTGGGGAGGTGACAGGAGGTGAGAACCCTGCTGGCACCTTTTGGTGGGAAGGGGCTGCTGCCCAGCATGGTGAGGAGATGACAACCCTGCTGGCACCTTTTGGTGGGAAGGGGCTGGTGCCCAGCATGGCGGGGAGGTGACAACCCTGTTGGCACCTTTTGGTGGGAGGGGGCTGCTGCCCAGCATGGTGAAGAGGTGACAGGAGGTGACAATCCTGCTGGCACCTCTCGGTGGGAAGGGGCTTTTGCCCAGCATGGTGAGGAGGTGACAAACCTGCTGGCACCTTTTGGTGGGAAGGATCCCCCAGAGCTCCCCAGAGCACAGCACTGGCTCAGAGGACAGGGGACCACAGGGAGGGGGCTGGCACCCAAACACGGTGTGACACTGGCTTGGGGGGGGGTCACAGACCTGCAGGGACCCCGTGTGTCAGTGTCACTGTCTCAGGGGGTGACAGCCCTGCCGGGACCCTGGGGTGAGAGGGGGCCGGTGCCCAGCATGGCACTGGCTCTGGGGATCCAGCCGGGCTCCCCCGACTGTCTCTGCCCCCGCGGCACAGCCCGGTGCAGCTCCTCAGCACCCTCATTACTTTCTCCACCTGCCTCTCTTCAAAGGGCCCTTCCCTGTCCCTGTCCCGGCTTTCCCCCGCCGTGCCCGGGGCCGGGCTGAGTCAACGCTGCGGCCCCGGGCTGGCAGCAGGACGCGGGGCGTGCGGGGCCGGCCCGGTGACTCTCGGCGTGCCTTGGGCCTGGGTCACAGGGACGGGCTGACTCGCCAGGCGCTTCTTGCTGAGACGGCAGGAGTTAATAGCAGGGCAATTAGGAGGGAATCGTCCCAGCCACTCCAGCTGGAGGGCAGCTGAGAGCCCCGGGGTGGGAGCCGGGGTGGGAGCCGTGCCCTGCCCACCCCGGCACTGCCCCAGGGCAGGATCGGGGCTTGGGGTGGAACTGTCCCTGTCCATGGTGTCCCTGCTTCCCTCCTTGGGGAAGGAGCAGGACTGGCTCACCCGGTGTCCAGTGCCTGTCTGGCCGTGGCACAGGGGGTGGCACGTGGCTGGTGCTGAGCCAGGCTCTGCCCTGTGCCCAGGGAAGACCGTGGTGCACCAGCTCTCGGTGTCGCTGGAGGATCTGTACAACGGCTCCACACGGAAGCTGTCCCTGCAGAAGAACATCATCTGCCGCAAGTGTGGAGGTGAGCGAGGGGCTGCAGGGCCCGGGGGACCGCCCCAGCACCCCCTACCCCAGTGCCTGACCCCCTGCCCCCCTCGGCGCAGGCTGCGGGGTGCGGGAGGGCGCCCAGAGGAGGTGCCCCAAGTGCCACGGCTCGGGCATGGAGGTTCGCATCCACCAGCTGGGGCCCAGCATGATCCAGCAGATCCAGACCGTGTGTTCCCAGTGCCAGGGCCAGGGCGAGTGGATCCGGCCCCGGGACTGCTGCCTCACCTGCAACGGCCGCAAGGTCGTGCGGGAGAAGAAGATCCTCAGCGTGCACCTGGACAAAGGTGAGCCGGGGCTGAAGGCGGAGCGGGCTCACCCCAAAGTGCCACGCGGGCTCTGAGCTTCCTGCACGCTCCTCACAGGCATGAAGGACGGGCAGAAAATCACCTTCCACGAGGAAGGGGACCAGGTGCCCGGCCTGGAGCCCGGGGACATCATCATCGTCCTGGATCAGAAGGAGCACCCTGTTTTCCGGCGCAGCGGCGACGACCTCATTGTCAGGAGGGAGATCAGCCTGGCAGACGCCCTGTGTGGGTGCCGGCAGGTGATCCGCACCCTGGACAACCGCACCCTGCTCGTGTCCTCCCCGCCAGGTGAGGGGACTCGGGGCTCAGCGACGCGCCAGCAGCCGCCGGCGCAGCGCGGTGACCGCCACCTCTCTCTCTCAGGTGACGTGATCCGGCCCGGGGACCTGAAGTGCATCCCCAACGAGGGCATGCCCGTCTACAGGAGCCCCTTTCAGAAAGGAAAACTCATCCTGCAGTTCGAGGTGAGCTCAGGTGGCCATGCCCCACCTGTGGCCTTCCCGAGTGGCCAGCCCACGCCTGCCAGCCGCTCTGTGCCCTCAGGTGAAGTTCCCCGAGCCGGGCTGGCTCCCCGCGGACCGCCTGCGCCAGCTGCAGGCCTTCTTCCCGCCGCAGGAGGAGGTGATGGCCACGGAGGACACGGAGGAGGTGGAGCTCAGCGATTACACGGCGCACGGGGGGCCGGGCCGCCGGCCCTACAGCGGAGAGGCTTACCACGAGGACGACTTCGAGGACGGGATGCGCCAGCACGTTCAGTGCCAGACCTCATAGCGGGGGCGGCCCGGAGCCCCCCGGGCACAGGCAGGGCAGGGCCGGGGAGGGGCTGGCGGAGCCACCACCCTCAGGGATGTTCATAGGTCGCCTTTCCGACAGCACTTCACCTCCCCGGCAGCTGGCAGAGCCCCCCGCCCTGCCCTGCCTGGAGCTCGGGGGGCGTGTGGCGGGCTCCAGCGCCGGTGGGCACATCCCAGCCCTGGCCGGAGAGGAGGAGGGGGTACCCGATGCTCCTGCCTCAGTTTCTCCATCTGCTGGGTGGGGCCAAGCTTGTGCTGGAGCCAAGGCGGGGAGGAGGGGAGCTGCCCACCCCTTTGGGGATGCCCCACTCCCAGCCCCACACTGTGGGGGCCTGCTGCCCGGGCCCCCAGCTCCTTGCTTTGCCCATTTCTTTCCTTACTGGAGCGTGGCTCAGGCCTGGGATGCAGAGGGGGTGGCTCTTTTCTCTTTGCACAGGACAGGAGGGGTTGTGGGGTGGGCCCGTCCCTTCCTTTTAATTTATTTTTGGAAGAATTTTAGAAGTTTTTCTTTTTTTTTTTTTTTTGGAGGGGGGGGTGTTGACTTTGTACTTGGCATTAAACGCGAATCCCAAGGCAGTGTGTGAGGTTGAGCGTGGGGCAGGGTGTGGGGTTGAGCGTGGGGCAGCAGGAGCTCGGGGCCAGTGACTCTGCCCCGCTTTGATCTCGGGTGTGCCTCAGTTTCCCCATCCTTACACAACCGGGAGGTGCCGGATCCTGCCTTCCCCTGCCCCTGGCTGCTCCCAGCTCCTCCTGCCCCAGCAGGGGAGCGCACGGACCCCAAGCCTGCCTTTGCCAGCCCTGCAGCCCCCCCTTGTCCTTGACACAGGCTTGACCCCGTGGATACCCCCAGGCCCTCGCCCTGTCCTTGTCACTCCCAGAACCCATCCCCAGTTGCCCTCCTGGACCCTCTGCATCACCTCAGCATCCCTGGAGACCCCACAGTGGGGACAAACCCCCCCAGCCAGCTTCAGCCCCCCTTTCCCAGCCCTGCACTTGCCCACGGGAGGTTCCAGCCGTGGCACAGAGCTGGGCTGCTGAGCTGTTAAGGGGAAACACCCCCCAAAAAAAAATATCCTATTGGGGGGCCAAGCTGCATCCCACAACCTCCACGTGTGGCTGCTGGACCAGACCCCCCTGCACTGTGGGATGGGGGTGAAACCCCCCGGGGGACTCTGTGGGGCTGGGGTTGGAGGCTCCCCCTGCACTGAGCCCAGGAAAGCTCCGGCGCCAGCTGCAGCTGGAGGGGGAGAGGAGGAGGAGGAGGAGGAGGAGGAGGAGGCAGGAGAACAATGCTGGCCGGCCGCCAGCCGAGGGGAGTGGGGGGGAAGGGGGGAGCTCCCGCACAGCCCCCGGCCTGCCGGGCACAAGGAGGTGACAGCCGCTGTCCCCCGGGGCTCGCCGCGCCTTGCCGAGCCACCCCGAGCCGTGGGGACACCCCCGGGGACACGCGTGGCACCCCAGTTCGGTGGGGGCACCCCCGCGAGCGGGGTCCCCTGCGTGCCCGTGCCCTGTGTGTGATGCCCCAGCCCTGCCGGGCACCGAGCAGGGTCCCCAGGCTCGTCACACGCCCCGAGACCCCTCCGGAGAGCAGGGCAGGTGAGGGCCGAGCCCCCCTGTCCCCAGCCCCTCGGCCAGGAGGATTTTTGGGGGGAGGATGCCCAGCAGCCAGCCTGGACCAGCCAGGGTGGGCTCCAGGGTGGACCAGCGGCCGGCCCGGAGGGTGGGGGGTGACCGGGGGGTGACCCCAGCCCTTGTGGGGCACAGTTTGGCTGGGTCCCTTCCCAGGGGATGCGTGTGGGGGTGTTCCCCCACCTCAGCCTCCCTCCTGAGCCGTCAGCGCAGCGGGGTGACCCCCCCAGCCTGCCCGACGAGTCCTGTCCCCCCGTCTGTCCCCGAGCAGCGGGGTGACCCCCCTCCTGCCCGACGAGTCCTGTCCCCCCGTCTGTCCCCGAGCAGCGGGGTGACCCCCCAACCTGCCCGACGAGTCCTGTCCCCCCGTCTGTCCCCGAGCAGCGGCAGCAGCCAGCGCATCCCCCCGGCTTCGGGCGGATCGGAGCCCCCCCCGCTCCCTCCCGATGGCTCCGGGACAGGGGGGGATGAGACGCAGCTCCCCCACACCCAGCCCAGGCTCTGCTTCCAGAGAATGCGCGGAAAAATTCCGGGGTGAGGGGCCAGGGCCCCCCAGGGTCGGGCATTCACTGCCCGCGCACAGAACGGGGAGGGGGCCGGGCCCCGCTTTGTCTGCGGAGATGAAAGGCGAGGGGCCAGCCCGGCCCCCTCCCCAGCCCGGGGGGCCGCCGGGGCCGCCCGGGGCCACCGGGGTCACCGGGGAGGATTAGTGCCGGATTAGAGGCGCCGGGAACCTCGACACCACCCACGCGGAGCCGTGGGAGGGGGGCACAGCCTGCGGGGCAGTTTGGGGGTTACTCGCAGCCCCCCCTCCATCCCAGCCCCCCTCCCCAGCTCCGCACGGAGGAATTCGCTTTGGTTCCGAGAGCAGCCGCGCTGCGGGCAGGGGGCAGCTCCCGGAGCCCCCCGCAGCAGCAATGGGACCCCCGGGCCGCTGCGGGGGCAGCGCGGGCAGCCACAGACCCCTCCCCACCCAGACGGGCCCCCCCAGCTCCCGGGGTCCCGGAGCCCCCCCAGTGATCCCCCCAGCCCGAGGCGAACCGGAGCCGTCCCCAGGGCTGGCGGGGAAAGCGGATATTCCTCCAGCGAGGGGAGCCCTGGGGGCCGGGGGGGCGGCTGGATTCCGTTCCCGGCTGCTCCCGCCCGGCCCCGGCGCTCCCGGGGGCTCCGGGGCCGCTTGGGTGAAGTGGGGAGGGGGCCGGGTCCTGCGCCCACCCTCGGCAGAGCCGGGACAGGGCCCTGGCAGCGCTTTGGGAGCGGCGCCAGGGGCGATGGGCGCCTGCCAAGCGTCCACCTGGAGATACCGGAGCCTTCCTCCCCCGTCTCCTCCTCCTCCTCCTCCCCAGGGAAGGTGTAATTCCACCCTCGCTGCTCCTGGACGAGCTCCCGGGGTGCAGGATCACACCCCGGGCGTGGGGATGACGCCAGCCCTGAGCCCTGGCTCCCTTCTCCATCCCCCATCGCCCAAATCCACATCCCACACTCCGGATCCCACACTCCAGATCCCAAATCCACATCTGGATCCCACACTCCAGATCCCAAATCTACATCCCACACCCTGGGTCCCACACCCTGGATCCTGCGCCCCAAATCCATATCCCACACCCTGGATCCTGCACCCCAAATCCCACACCCTGGGCCCCACACCCTGGATCCCAAAATCAGATCCCACACCCTGGATCCTGTGCCCCAAGTCCCAAATCCAGATCCCACACCCTACATCCCACACTCTGAATCCCAAAATCAGATCCCACACCCTGGATCCTGTGCCCCAAATCCCAAATCCAGATCCCACACCCTGCATCCCACACCCTGGATCTTGTGCCCCAAATCCACAGCGGCTCGGGTGGGGGGCACGGCCCCTTCTGGGCAGAGAATGGGGCAGGAGCACCCCAAACCTCGAGGCAGGGCAGTCCTGCACCCCGAGCCTCCCCACACCTCCCTGGTATCCCGCGCTAATTAATGCCATCCCCCGCAGCGCAATTATCGGGCAGCCCGATAATGAATAACCCGCAGGTGCTCCCGGCCGGGCTGGGGTCTCCTGCTGGGAGCTGGAGCACATCCACGCGTCCGGCCCCACGCTGCCCTGCCTGCCCCACGGTCACCCCACAGTCGGTCACCCCACAGTCACCCCACAGTCACCCCACGGTCACCCCACGGTCACCACCCGCTTCCCACGCCGGGATGTGCCAGCCCGGCCGCCGCCCTCGCCCCCGGCCCCTTGCGCAACGGCCGGGGAGCGGATGTGGGGCACAGGATGCAGGGCGTGGGAATTGGGGTGTGGGATTTGGGGTGTGGGATCCGGGGTGTGGGATCTGGGGTGCTGGATCCAGGGTGTGGGATTTGGGGTGTGGGATCCGGGGTGTGGGATCTGGGGTGCAGGATCCAGGCTGTGGGATTTGGGGTGTGGGATTTGGGGCACAGGATCCAGGGTGTGGGATCCAGGCTGTGGGATGTGGATTTGGGATCTGGAGTGTGGGATCTGGGGCGCAGGATCCAGGGTGTGGGATTTGGGGTGTGGGATCCGGGGTGTGGAATCTGGGGTGTGGGATTTGGGGTGTGGGATGTGGGGCACAGGATCCAGGGTGTGGGATTTGAATTTGGGATTTGGAGTGCAAGATCCAGGGTGTGGGATTTAGGGTACAGGATCCGGGGTGTGGGATTTGGGGTGCAGGATCCAGGGTGTGGGACCCAGGGTGTGGGATGTGGATTTGGGATTTGGGGCACAGGATCCAGGGTGTGGGATCTGGATTTGGGATTTGGGGTACAGGATCCAGGGTGTGGGATCTGAGTTTGGGATCTGGGGCACAGGATCCAGGGTGTGGGATCTGGGGTGCAGGATTTGGGGTGTGGAATCCAGTCTGTGGGATTTGGGGTGTAGAATCAGGGGTGTGGGATCTGGAGTGTGGGATTTGGGGTGCAGGATCCGGGGTGCAGGATTTGGGGTGTGGAATCTAGAGTGTCAGATTCCGACTGTAGCATGTAAGGTGCAGGATTTGGGGTGTGGAATCCAGGCTGTGGGATCTGGGGTGCAGGATCCAGGGTGCAGGATCTGGAATGCAGAACCTGGGATGTGGGATCCACAGTCCCGGGGGGTGGGATCTGGGTGCAGGATCCAGGCTGTGGGATTTGGGGTGCAGGATCTAGAATACAGAACCTGGGATGTGGGATCCACAGTCCTGGGGTGTGGGATCTGGGTGCAGGATCCAGGCTGTGGGATTTGGGGTGCAGGATTTGGGGTGTGGAATCCAGTCTGTGGGATTTGGGGTGCAGGATCTAGAATACAGAACCTGGGATGTGGGATCCACAGTCCTGGGGTGTGGGATCTGCGTGCCAGCGGGACCAGGAGACACAAGGACAGCCCGGGCGGCTCGCAGGACATTTATTGAAAAAGGAGGGGGGGAACAGAGAAAAGTCGGACCCTGGGGGGGCTGGGACCTGGCACTGCCCAGGCTGGGGGGTTTGCTGTGCCCGTCTGGTTCCATATTCACAAATAAATACTGGGGAGGGCTCGCGGGGCAGGGCTGGGGGCTGCGGGAACCGACAGCAGCCCGAACCCAAAGCAGCTCCGAGCAGCCCTAAAAAAGGCAGGGAGGGGCCGCGATCTCCCCCGCCGCGGCCCGGCGCCGCGCCCGGCTCCGAGCGCGGCAGAGCGGGGCCGGACCGGGAGGCTCCGCTGCCCCCGGAGCACCCCGCCCTGCAGAGGGGGGGAAATCCGTGTGTGTGTGCCCCCAGAAAAAGGGGGTTCGCTGCTGTACCCCCCCCGGGGGATGCAGCACCCTCCCCGTGGCCGGGGGGTGCGTGCGGGGCACTGAGGGGACAGGGGTGGGGGAGAGGGGATACGGGGGAGGGGCTCAGCTGGGGCGGGGGTCACTCCCGAATGTAGACCCTGGTGCACACAACGTCGTCCGCCGTCATGGTCTGCGAGGAGAAGCGCGCTGGGTGACGGGCGCGGCCGGGCCCCCGTCCCGGAGCGCTCCGAGGGAGTTTCCCAGCGGGCAGCGCTGGCCCCGCATCGCCCCCGCATCCCCAGTATCCCCCCGCATCGCCCCGCGTCCCCCCGAATCCACACCGCATCATCCTCCCGCATCGCCCCGAATCCCCCTGCATTCCCCCGTATCCTGCATCTCCCCGCATCCCCCCGCAACCCCCCGCAACCCCCTTATCCTGCATCCCCCTCATCCCCCCGCATCCCCACCGCATCATCCTTCCGCATCGCCCCCGCATCCTGCATCCCCCCGCATGCCCCTTATCCTGCATCCCCCCACATCCCCCCGCATCCCCCCTCATCCTGCATCTCCCCTCATTCCCCCTTATTCCCCCACATCCTGCATCCCCCCGCATCCTCCGTATTCCCCGCATCCCCCTCATCCCCTCGCATTCTGCATCCCCCGCACCCCCCACATCCCACATCCCCCCTCATTCCCCCGCATCCCGCATCCCCCGCACCCCCCCATCCCCCTCATCCTACATCTCCCCGCATCCCCCCTCATTCCCCCGCACCCCCCGCACCAGGATGAGCTCCCCGTCGTTGCTCATCTCCCGGGACCAGCCGGTCCTGGGCCCGTCGCCCTTGAGCAGCCGCTGCTCGCACACCATCTTGTTCTCGCTCTCCCACCTGGCCAAGCTCTGCGGGGGCACGGGGGGCAGCGCCGGGTGGGCACCGGGGCACCCCCCGGGCACCCCCTGCCCAGCAACCCCGGGCACCCCCTGCCCGGTACCCACCCCCGAACACCCCCTGCCCGGCCCGGAGCATCTCTCAGCGCCCCCGGCAGCGGAACGGGGCCGTTTGTGCCCGTGCCAGGCGGGTGTGCGGGCTCACCTGGCACCTGGGGGGCACGGGGAGGGGATGGGGGCACGGGGAGGGGGGTGGCAGCATTGGGAAGGGTTAAGGGCACTGGGAAGGGGTTTGGGGGCACTGGGAAGGGGTTTAGGGCACAGGGGGTGTTTGGGGGCACTGGGAAAGGATTTGGGGCACAGGGACAAGTTGGGGGCACAAGGAAGGGATTGGGGGCACAAGGAGGGGATGATGGCACAGGGAGGGTGTCACACTCACAGTCTGACACTCACACTCACTCTCACACAGTCACTCACAGACACAGTCACACTCACAGGGAGGGGATGGCACAGGGAAGGGGTCACACTCACACTTGCACTCTCACACTCAGAGACACACACTTACAATGGGGGGATGATGGCACTGGGAAGAGGGCACAGGAGAGGGGTCACACTCACTCACACTCTCACACATCCACACAGGAGTCTCACACCCACACAGTCACACTTACACAGTCACACTCACAGTCACATTCACACTCTCACACTCACAGTGAGGGGATGATGGCCCAGGGAAGGGGTCACACACACTCACACACACCCACACAAGGAATCTCACACTCACTCTCACACAGTCACACTCACACTCTCACACTCACACCCACACTCACAAGGAGGGGATGATGGCACAGGGAAGGGTTTGAGGGCACAGGGAACGGGTCACACTCACACTCACAGTCTCACACTCACACAGTCACACTCACACAGTCACACTCACACAGTCACACTCACAGTCTCACACTCACAGACACAGCCACACTCACAAGGAGGGGATGATGGCCCAGGGAGGGGTTGGGGGCACAGGGAACGGGTCACACTCACTCACACTCACACACCCACACAAGGAGTCTCACACTCACACAGTTGCACTCACAGCCACACTCATAAGGAGGGGATGATGGCACAGGGAACGGGTCACACTCACTCACACTCACACGCTCTCACACCATCTCCCACTCACTCTCCCACCCCCCCAGCCGCGCGCAGCGCCCTTGGGTGCCCCTGGCACACCTTGCAGGGCCGCCCGTCCACCGTCTGCTCCTCGAACTCCTCGCCCACCCTGAAGCGGATCTCGGTGGTGCGCACGGGGGTGGAGGTGCGGATGTAGAAGCTCTCGCCGTCCTGCCGGATCTCCACCGCCGGCTTCGCCGCCGCCGCCACGGCGATCTTGCGCAGCATCACGTTCACGCCTGCAGACGGGCACGGTGGCACCGGGCTACCCTCCGCACCGGCCCGGCGAACCGGGGGCAGCGGCGGGGACACATCCCGGGCTCCGGCGAGCCCCGCAGGTGGCTCCGGGCAAGCCGAGGGGGGACGGAGGAGCCCCCCCCGAGCACCGCTGGGCCACATCTGGCTCTCGTTACCTGCTGCAGGGGCGGGGGGATGCCGGGCTTGGCGCCGGCTGCGCCCGGGGGAAGGGACGGGGGGTGACGGGGGCGAGGCTCACCCAGAGCGGGGTGACAGCGGGGACAAGGCCCCAGCGGCAGCCCTGCCTGAGGTGACCTGCGTGACCCCCCGAGGGGTCCCCGTGTCCCCCCGCGGGGCAGCCGGGGCTTTGTCCCCGCTCCAGAGGCGGCTCATCCATCACGGCGCGGCTGTCACAGGGGACTTTGGGGACATTGTTCCCGTGTCACCCTCGGGGTGTGGCTGACCCCCCCAGAGACCCCCCCCGCACAAAGGAGGTGCCCCCGGCCCAGCAGGGGGGGACGCGGAGGGGTCGGGGGGGCTCCAGGAGCCGAACCCCCCTGGCGTGGGAAGGGCCACGTCCCTCAGGGGTCCCCTGGGTGGCCACGCCGAGACCCCACGAGCACCCCCAGGTTTGATTCCCAGCCGGGGGGTGCCCGAAACCGGGGCACACGCAGCCCCCCGCATGATGCTGCCGGGGGTGGGGGATAAAAGCAGCCCCCAAAGGGAGCGAAACCAAGGCTCGGGGGTCTGGTGCAGTCAGCCTGGGGGTCTGGGGCTCATCAAGCCCCCAGCCCCCCGAGGGAGCAGCCGGGGGGAGCCCCCACTTGCGCCGTGGGAAAGGAAGAGGGCTCCGGGGGGGCTGGCAGATTTATTTTCCTGCTGAGGTTTTCCCCGAGCCGCTTCCATCAGCGGGGCCAGGGCGGGGAGAAGGGGCGACGGGGGATCGGGAGTGAAACCCAAGAAAGTGATAATTATCCTGAAATATTCGTTACGTATCCCCTAACCTGGAAAATATTCTGCTCCGGCAGCTCCCCGGCTGGGTCAGGCGGAGGGGAGCAGCGGGGGAGCTGGATTTGATCCTGCCCAAAGCCCCGGGGATCCCCCCCCCCGGCCGGTGCTCCCCCCAAATTCCAACCCCGGCCGTGAGTCCGGGCCCTCCCCACCCCGCTCAGCCGAGACCCAGCCCCGCCGTGGGGCGCAAAGGGGCCCGAGGTGAGGCCTGGGAGAATGGGACCCCAAAAACAGCGGGGTCCTGCCCGGGCTGGTTTTGGGGATCAGCGGCTGTTCGCAGGGTCCCTGGGGCAGGTGAGCCCGCGGGAGCTTTTGGGATGGGGGGCGGAGGGGATCGGGGTGGTGCTTGGGGGAGCACCGGGGTGGGGAAACTGAGGCAGGAGAGACAGAGAGTGGACCCGCAGGGGCCGTGTGGGATCCCTGGGGAGCGGGACACGCTGCCCGGCCCCCTCGTGCCTCGGGCTCCTCAGCGGGGCACCGAGCACGAGAACTTTGCTAAAAGGGGGAGCAGAGGGATCCCCCCGGCACACGGCGGCTCCGGGCACCGGCACTGCCGGGCTGCGAGAGGATTTGGGGGGCAGATGGGGGAGATGGGGGGAGATGGGGGGACCCCCCGCCCCCAGCCCGAGGGAATCCCGCAGGGACGCGGAGGCAGAGCGGGGATCCACTCACCCAGCGCCTTCAGCAGCTCCTCGAAGTTTTCCGAGCTCTTCATCTTCCAGTTCCCGGAGAAGTTTGGCATCGCGGCTGCCGGCGTGGGGGGCGCAGCGAGGGCACCGAGGGGGAGCAATAAACGGTTCGAGGGCTCCGCCGCTCCCTCGGCACCGGCACCGGCCCCGCCGCTGGCTCCCTCCGTCCGTCCGTCCCGTCCCGCCCGCGCCGCCGTTTTTATCGCCGGGCTGGTCCCACCCCCCGGCCCCGGCCCCGGCCCGGGGGCTCCGCGCTCACCTGCGGCCTGAGAGGCCGGGGGGAGCCCCCCGCCCCGATCTGCCGTGGGGGAGGCAGGCTGCTCTGCCCGTGCCCCCCAAACTCCCCCCATCCCCCCGAGATCCGCACCCCGCTGAGCTCCCCGCGCTCCCCGCGCGGCATCTCCCTGCTCCCCCCGAAACTGCCTGCACCCCACACGCGCTGCGCCCTCCCCAAATCTGTCTGTACCCCCCCCCCCAAGCCGCCTGCACCCCCCGATCTCCGTGCGCCCCCCCCCAATCCCCCCCGGCTGCGTGCGCCCCCAAATCTCCCCGCACCCCCCGAGTGTGCGCGGGACACGCGTGTTTGCACAGCTGAGATGCTGGCACGGCCGTGTGCAGGTGCCTGGGCTCACTTGCACACACGTGGGTTTTTGATCCACGGCTTTCCCAGCCACACCATCACTCGCAAACTCCCAAACCCGCGCACAAAATCACCAACCCACGCCCGTGGCTGTGCACACGCGTGGGGGGGGAGCTGCCAGGGGCAGGTGGAACCCCGCTCCCAGCCAGGTTAAGGAGCGCGCAGGGATTTCCCGAGCTTTCCCAGCCCTGGGAACCGCCGCGGGAAGGGCAGGTTGTGCCGCGGGGCCGGTTCTGGGCAAGAAAAGCCAGAAATGGCGTTTCTGGTTCAGCAGGAGCGCTGGAATGGAAGGAGGGAGGCTTCTTCTCCGATTTGGGGTGAAAAGGCCCCACGGAGCCCCCCGTGGCCCCCCCTCCTCCCGGCCACATCCCCTCCCCGTGCCCCCAGAAGCTCCGGCTCGGGCCGGCGAGCCAAGTCCCAGCTTGCCGCATCCCTAATCCCCTGAAGAACAGGATTTCTCACCAAGCACTGACACAGCCTCACCTCCAGCAGCGCCGGGGCCGTGCCCGGGGACAGCGACAGGGACAGGCAGAGCTGCAGGGGCTCGGGGAGGGGGTCACCCCAACCCCTTCGCCCCAGGGACGCAGGAGCTGCCTCCCCCCATCCCCGAGTCACAGGAGGGGCGGTGCTGTGGCTTTGCTCCAAATCTGGGGGAAACGGGGGGGAAAAAAAAAAAAAAAAAAAAATTCCATTCCAGGATAAGTGAGCGGAGGGGTCTGGGGTGGGATCTGCCTGCAAACTCCTACAGGGGCACCCCCGTGCCCTGCTGGGTACCACGAGCCAGCGGGGCGTGAGCGCCAGCGCCGGCAGCCCCACATCTGGAAGGGATTCTGCAGGGAAGGGCGGATAAAGCCTTTGCACCCCACCCTCCTCTCCCTCCCGTGCTGGTGAAGCCCTGGGGCGAGCAGGCGAACCACTGGCCCTAAATAACCCCCCCGGAGCGCCGCTCACCCCTGGGAAGGGCACCGATTCCCGGCTCAGCCTCCGGAAACATCCGGCACCATCCGCCGCCCGCACCCCCTTCCCGGCAAAAACCCTCACGGAGCGCAGAAATCCTCAGCGCAAACCCTGGGGGGCTCCCCCAGGCCAGGCAGGGCTCCATCGGGACCCCCGTGGAGCCCCCAAAAACCACTGCCGTGCCCCAGAGCCCCTCGTGGGAGGATGGGGCTGCTTGGGGATGTTCCCCCCGAGCCGGGAGGGGGTGCGGGGTACCCTCACCCCATACGGGAGCCAAAGCTGTTGGGGGCCACCCCAGTCTGGGAGAGAAGACGGGGGGCTCCAGCATGGGGGCTGAGGGCTGAGCAAGGGCAGGTCACCCGTGCTCCCCGCCCCATGTCCCCGCAAATCCTTCCCAGCTGGCGGGACGCGGCCCCCGCCCCCGGCCACGGCCGCGGCCGCTGCGGAAATGAAACGCAGCTGGACGGCGCGACCGAGCCCGGCCCCGGCCCCGCGGCCGCTGGGACCCCCGGCTGCGGGGCGGGAGGGAGCCCACGTGCCCCGAGAGCTCCGCCGTGCCCCGCAGCGGGAGCCGGGCCTGGCTCTGGACCCCTGCACAGCGCCAGGAGCCGGTCTGGTTCTGGATCCCTGCACAGCACCAGGAGCCTGGCCTGGTTCTGGATCCCTGCACAGCGCCAGGAGCCGGTCTGGTTCTGGATCCCTGCACAGCACCAGGAGCCTGGCAGGGTTCTGGATCCCTGCACAGCACCAGGAGCCTGGCAGGGTTCTGGATCCCTGCACAGCGCCAGGAGCCGGGCCTGGTTCTGGATCCCTGCACAGCACCAGGAGCCTGGCAGGGTTCTGGATCCCTGCACAGCGCCAGGAGCCTGGCAGGGTTCTGGATCCCTGCACAGCGCCAGGAGCCGGGCCTGGTTCTGGATCCCTGCACAGCACCAGGAGCCGGTCTGGTTCTGGATCCCTGCACAGCACGAGACTGGCCTGGTTCTGGATCCCTGCACAGTGCCAGGAGCCTGGCCTGGTTCTGGATCCCTGCACAGCACGAGACTGGCCTGGTTCTGGATCCCTGCACAGTGCCAGGAGCCTGGCCTGGTTCTGGACCCAGCGCCAGGAGCCTGGCCTGGTTCTGGATCCCTGCACAGCACGAGACTGGCCTGGTTCTGGATCCCTGCACAGTGCCAGGAGCCTGGCCTGGTTCTGGACCCAGCGCCAGGAGCCTGGCCTGGTTCTGGATCCCTGCACAGCACGAGACTGGCCTGGTTCTGGATCCCTGCACAGTGCCAGGAGCCTGCCCTGGCCTGGGACTCAGCTCCAGGAACCTGGCCTGGTTCCAGACCCTTACTCAGCTCCAGGACCCTGCCCTGGTTCCGGATCCCCACTCAGCTTTAGGACCCTGCCCTGGTTCCAGACCCAGCTCCAGGACCCTGCCCTAGTTCTGGACCCTTACTCAGCTTTAGGACCCTGCCCTGATTCTGGACTCAGCTCCAGGAGCCTGCCCTGGTTCCAGACCCTTACTCAGCTCCAGGACCCTGCCCTGGTTCCAGACCCTGATCCAGCCCGACCCAGGGACCTTTCCTCAGTCCCGGGACTTCGCCCCAGTCCCGGGACCCTTCCTCAGCCACGGGAACCCAGTCCCTGTTCCAGCCCGCGCCCTGTGCCCAGCCCCACTCGGAGGGACCCCAGGGTGAGACTGCAGCGATCCCCCGGGACCCTGACCCGCACCCCGCACCCGCCGGGGGCTGGGGCCCGGCCGGCTGCTTCTCATTTCCAGGGCCGTAAACCCCTTTAACGACCGGCCATTTATAACCGCTGTAAAGCCCCTAATCACCGCCAGAGCCGGCCCAGACACAAAAGGCTCCCGCCTGCTCCTCCGCCCTCCCACCTTCCTCTGCTTTTTGGGGCTCTGACAGCTTTTCCCACCCCCACCCGGCCCACAGGGACGGGAGCAGGAGGGACGAACCCCCAGAACCCCGCAAGCTCCCGGCCCGTGGGGATGCTCGGCTGTTCGCTCTCCAGCACCGCGGGGGGACCCGGACCCGCGCGTTTATCCCCAAAAAAAGGAGGTTGTACCCCCAAAACCCTCCCTCGGGCTCGAAGCAAGCGCGGCCACGTAAACACGAGGAAATGCTGGAAAAAGTGACGCAACGGGGGCTCGGGGCCGCGGCCAGCCCGGCGGGGGCGGCTGCGGGCTCGGCACCGGCACCGGCACCGGCACCGGCACCGCTCCCGGAGCTGCCGCGGGCACGGCGACACCGGGGAGCCGTTCCGGCAGAAAAGGGGGTGCGGGGGTCGGGGAAGGGGCCAGCTCGCCAGGAAGAAGAGAAGGAGGAGGAAGAGCCCACGGGACAGATGTCGGAGGGTGCCGGGTGACGGCCCGGTAAGGGACCCCCCCCTCCCGCCCACCGGGGCCGGGGGCTCCTCCCCGCCGCCACCGAAGGGAAGAGCTCTTCAATCATTGCTTTTTAATTAGATTTTTGCACATAAACCTTTCAGTTCAAAGCGGTTCCCGGCAAGGCTCGGGCACCTTCGGGTTACGGCCGCCCTCCGGGGGTGTCCCCGGGGCAGCGCGGGGGGCTCGGGCGGCGGATGCGGCCTCGCCGTGCCCGGCTTTGTGCCGCCCCTTGCACAACGAGGAAGGTGGAACTTCTCCACCGATTAAAGACTTTGCAGAGGGATCTGAGTCCCAGCGGCAGCTCCCCGCGCTGACAGAGGTAGTTTTGGGATGAGGAAGGAGCCCGCTCCATTCCCAACGCCCCAGGGATGGGGGCTGTGCTCAGGATGCCCCAAGGGCGCTCCCAGATCGGGAGCAGCAGCAGCCCCGAAGTGTTCGGGGGGTGCAGAACCCCAGAGACCCCTCTGGGGGAAGGCACCGGCCCAGAACCTCCACAGGTCCTGGGGGCAGCGGGGCGGAACCCCCCAAAGTCAGGACCGGGCTGGGGGTGTCACTGTGGGACCCCCCAGAGGCAGGACCGGGCTGGGGGTGTCACTCTGAGCCCCCCCAAAGTCAGGACCGGGCTGGGGGTGTCACTTTGGGACCCCCCAGAGGCAGGACCGGGCTGGGGGGCATCACTTTGGGTCCCCTCAAAGGCAGGATCAGGCTGGGGTGTCACTTTGGGTCTCCCCAGTGGCAGAAGAGGGCTGGGGGTGTCACTCTGAGCCCCCACCAAAGTCAGGACCAGGCTGAGTGCGTCACTGTGGGACCCCCCCAGAGGCAGGTCCGGGCTGGGGTGTCACTCTGAGCCCCCCCCTAGAGGCAGGACCAGACTGGGGGTGTCACTCTGAGCCCCCAAAAGGCAGGACTGGGCTGGGGGTGTCACTTTGGGACCCCCCAGAGGCAGGACCAGGTTTGGAGGTGTCACTCTGAGCCCCCACCAAAGTCAGGACCGGGCTGGGGGTGTCACTCTGAGCTCCCCCAAAGGGAGGACCAGCCCGGGGGTGTCACTTTAGGACCCCCCCAGAGGCAGGACCGGGCTGGGGGTGTCACTTTGGGTCCCCTCAAAGGTAGGATCAGGCTGGGGGCGTCACTCTGAGCCCCCCCAGAGGCAGGACCAGGCCGGGAGTGTCACTCTGAGCCCCCTCAAAGGGAGGACCAGCCCGGGGGTGTCACTTTGGGACCCCACAAAGGCAGGACCGGGCTGGGGGTGTCACTTCGGGACCCCCTGAAGCAGAACCGGGCTGGGGGTGTCACTCTGAGCACCCCAGGGTGTCACTTCTGCTCCGGGTTCTGCTGCAGGTGCTGCTCCCACTCCTCCTCCACCACCTTGTAGAGCTCCATGGTGGCTCGGGCATCTTCCACCGAGGAGTGGCCGCTTTTCCCCACCTGTGGACACGGACACGAAGTCACCACAGCTCCCGTTTTTGGGAGGGATATACAGAGATGAGGGAGTGAAGGCAGCTGTGGGGTAACGCACCCAGCCAGGAGGGGGGGGATGCAGGGAGGTGAGGGTGTGAGGAAGATTTGGCGTGCACGATTTGGGGTGGATTGGGGCACATGGGCAGCTCCAGGGGGCTGCAGATGGATTGGGTGGGCAGATGCAGGGAGATGAGGGGGTGGCAAGTAACTGTGGGAGGGGTGCAGGCAGAATGGGGGGGATGTAAGCAGATTTGGGGGTACAGGAAGCTCTGGCGGGATGCAGGGAGCTTAGGGGAATATAGGGAGATTTAGGGGTGCAGAGAAAACTGGGGAGGTGAAGGAAACGCTGTGGGATGTGCATAAAGAAGAAAAAAAATCTCTTGAGGCTGCAGGGATTGAGCTGAAGGAAGGGAAACTGAGGCACGGGGCAGCCTTGCTCCAGCGTTCCTGGGACCTCCCCCGTTCCCTCCCCACCGTGTCCTGGCACGGTTTTGGGGTCCCCACGGGCACCTGGATGTCCTGGTTGAGCAGGGCCTTGGTGAGGCGCTTGAGGGACACGGCCACGTTCTCGGGGAAGCCGGCACGGCGGTTCAGCAGCGGGATCTGCGCCGTGTCCCGCGTCAGCGCCCGCGGGTGGCAGTAGTGCAGCGCCTTGAAGTCGTTGTGGATGGCGTGGCCCACCACCACCTTCCCCGCCAGGATCCGCAGGACCTGCGGCGGAGCAGGGGGGTGAGCCCCCAGCACAGCCAGCCCCGCTCCGTGGGAAGCTTCTGCCACCCCACCAGGAACGGGGGCAGCCCCGTGGGGCAGGGGGGACAGTCCCTGTGCCTTGGGGACAGTCCCTGTGCCCCAGGGACAATCCCTGTGCCTTGGGGACAGTCCCTGTGCCCCAGGGACAATCCCTGTGCCTTGGGGACAGTCCCTGTGCCCCACAGGGCAGGGGAGACAGTGTCTGGGCCCCATGAGGCAGGGCAGGGACAATCCCTGTGCCTTGGGGACAGTCCCTGTGCCCCAGAGACAGTCCCTGTGCCTTGGGGACAGTCCCTGTGCCCCATGGGGCAGAGTGGGGACAGTTCCTGTGCCCCATGGGGCAGGGCAGGGACAATCCCTGTGCCTTGGGGACAGTCCCTGTGCCTTGGGGACAATCCCTGTGCCTTGGGGACAATCCCTGTGCCCCACAGGGCAGAGTGGGGACAGTTCCTGTGCCCCATGGGGCAGGGCAGGGACAGTCCCTGTGCCTTGGGGACAATCCCTGTGCCCCACAGGGCAGTGGGGACAGTTCCTGAGCACTGTGTGGCAGGGAGCACAGGACCACCATGGGGTACAGGGGACAATCCCTGTGCCCCACAGGGCAGGGCAGGGACAGTCCCTGTGCCTTGGGGACAATCCCTGTGCCCCATGGGGCAGGGCAGGGACAGTCCCTGTGCCTTGGGGACAATCCCTGTACCTTGGGGACAGTCCCTGTGCCCCACAGGGCAGGGCAGGGACAACCCCTGTGCCTTGGGGACAAACCCTGTGCCCCAGGAACAATCCCTGTGCTCCTGAGCCCCCCATCCCACCCTCATTCCCAGCCCTGAGCCCCCCATCCCCAGCAGTGAGCCCCCCATTCCCCCATCCCCAGCCCTGAGCCCTTCATCCCACCCTCATCCCCAGCCCTGAGCCCCCCAACCCCCCCCATCCCAAGCCCTGCAGCCCCCCACCCATCTCCTCACCCTGCAGCCACCCCAATCCCACCCCTGCACTCCCACCCTTGGCCCCACAGCCCCCCACCCTATATCCCATGTCCCCAGTGCCCCATATCCCATGTCTCCATAGCCCACACCCCATATCCCCATGTCCCCAGAAACCCCACCTCACAGCCCGTGTCCTCAGCACCCACCACCCCACATCCTGTGTCTCGGCACCCCCCACCCCATGTCCCTTGTCCCCAGTGCCCCCACTCCATATCCCCTGTCTCCCCAGCCCCCTAACCAATATCCCATCCCAAATGCCCCCCACCCCATATCCCCTGTCCCCAGTGCCCCACACCCCATATCCCATGTCTCCATAGCCACCACCCCTTATCCCCTGTCCCTGGTGCCCCACACCCCATATCTCCCTGTCCCCAGAACCCAGCCCCACACCCCATATCCCCCGGTCCCCACAGCCCCCTCCCCACATCTCCCTGTCTCCACAGCCCCACACCCCTTATTCTGTGTCCCCACAGCTCTCCACCCCACATCCCCTGTCCCCAGAGCCCCCTACCCCACACCCTATATCCCAAATGTCCCACACCCCATATCCCCTGTCCCCACAGCCCCCACCCCACATCACCCTGTCCCCAGCACCCCACATCCCCACACCCCCACCCCACAACCCACCTCCCCGTCCCCACTGCCCTACACCCCATATCCCCCACCCCACAGCCCCCACCCCACCTCCCATGTCCCCAATGCCCCCCACCCTATATCTCCACAGCCCCCACCCCACACCCCACCCCACCTCCTGCTGCGCCCTGCGGAAGGGCACGGCGCCGTTCATGTGCTGCCGGCGGATGCCGCTCCAGCGGGTCCGGTAGTCCACGATGGGCGCCTCGGGCCGCACGTACCGGTCGTAGAGCACGTCCCCGCCGTAGCCCACGATGCTGCACCGGGCCAGGGCGCTGGTGCGCCCGCCGGGCCCCGTGCCCACCATCTCGCAGTCCATGGCCACCAGCTTGTGGGGCACCAGGGGGGTGCCGCCGCTCTCGGGGGCGCTGCGAGCCGCCCCCCGACCCTTCCGAGACCGGGGTACCGGGGGGGCTGCACCGGTCCCCGGAGCCTTCCGAGTCTGGGGTACCGGGGGAGCTCCGCCGGTCCCCCGAGCCTTCCGAGTCTGGGGTACCGGGGGAGCTCCGCCGGTCCCCCGAGCCTTCCGCTTTGTCTCAGCCTCGGTGCGGCCGTGCCGGGGCACCGGGGGGCACGGCGGGGCGGCGGCGGGGCCGTTCTCCTTGCGGCGCCGCCGGGCTTTGGGCCCCGAGCGCCGTCCCGGTGCGGCCGGGAGCTGCTTCTGCCGCAGGACGCCGCGGCGCTCCAGCTCCCGTCGCCGCCGCACGAAGCGCCGGTGCTTTCCGTTCCCCGGCTCCTTCTGCGGGCGCGGCTCGGGAGCGGTCAAGTCCACGTTGAGGATCAGATCGTCCATGGCGGCGGCACGCCGGGGAGGCTGCGGGCGGAGAGGCGGCTCAGCGCCGGGGCCCGCGGCACCGGGACCCCCGGGACCCCGGTACCGGAGACCCCCGGCAATCCCCGACCCCCGGGACTCCCGGTACCGGAGACCCTCGGCAATCCCCGACCCCCGGGACTCCCGGTACAGGCAATCCCCGCCCCCCGGAACTCCCGGTACCGGAGACCCTCGGCAATCCCCGAACCCGGGACTCCCGGTACCGGCAATCCCCGACCCCCGAAACTCCCGGTACCGGAGACCCCCAGACCCCCGGGACCGGAGACCCCCGAGACTCCCGGTACCGGCAACTCCCGACCCCCGGAACTCCCGGTACCGGAGACCCCCGGCTTGGGCAATCTCTGACTCCCAGGACCCCTGACCGGAGACCCCCCGGGACCCCCGCCAATCCCCGACCCCCAGGACTCCCGGTACCGGAGACCCCTGGAACCCCCGGTCCCGGCAATCCCCGACACCCGGAACTCCCGGTACCGGAGACCCCCGGCTTGGGCAATCTCTGACTCCCAGGACCCCTGACCGGAGACCCCCCGGGACCCCCGCCAATCCCCGACCCCCGGGACTCCCGGTACCGGAGACCCCTGGAACCCCGGTCCCGGCAATCCCCGACCCCCGGGACTCCCGGTACCGCACACACCCCCGGGACCCACCCGCACCTCCGCGCCCCGGAACCGGAAGTTCCCGTGAAACACGCGGCCGTCCGGTACCGGCAGTGACGTCATCCGGGCGCGCCGCGGCGGGAACTCGGCGGCGCCGGGCGCGGCGGCGGGGGCTCCATGACGCGACCAATGACGTCATCATGACGCAATTCCCGGTGTCCCGGTGACGTCACGGGTACGGGGGGTGAGTGCCGCCGTGCGGGACGCGGGGGGGGTGGTGGTGGTGGTGTAACAGCCGCGTGACGTCATGGCGGGACGCGTTCGGGCGTGACGTCACTGCGCGGTGACGTCACGCGGGTGGCGAATGGCGGGGCAGGGCCGGGGAGGGGTGAGAGTGGAGGTGGAACAAATTTTTGGAGTTATTTTAAGTTAACGGAATGAATGAAGCGTTTAAATGCTAGCTTGTAGAGTTAAGTGTTGGATTTTAACCTTTTGCTTAAGAAACCCCCGCCGTGGTGCAAAGGGCGTGAAAAAATGCAGATTTCTGAAGCTTCTTGCATAAAGAGCAACACCAGAAAAATACAGAATACCAGAATCCAATACCAAAATATACAAAGAACCCAGATCAAGGTACTCAGATTAGCACCAAAAGCACAGGAGAGTCCCAAAGTTCACCCATGAAGAAGACCTCGATCTTCAGCCTCAAGAGACCACCAGGGACCCCCGCAGGACCACCACGGCAAACCACGCCTGCCTAAATAGGGCATGGGACTATTTAGCATGAGAGGAGAGGCCAGGCGGGGCCATATGTATAAAGAAGTGTAATTTATTACATATGGAACACCTTTGTGCATAAAGGAGTGGGTCAGACTGAGGCTCGGGGCACACGGTTTTGGGGAGATACCTCACCTGTGCCAGGCACTGACAACACATCCTGTCAAAGCCCACCCGAGGTCAGGGGTGGCTCCATGTGGTGGAAAACTTCACCAACCTGTGCTTCCAAAGAAAACTCAGCAATCTCTGTTGTTTGGTCTCAGGCACTTTATTGCTAATTATCTAGAAGATTTTCTCCTTGGGCTGCTGTGGTTTGCTCACAGCTCAGGCAGAGGCACACACACACCCTGACATCCTCTCTCACCCCGACTGCTTCTTCTCTCCCCACCCAGGGCTGCTGCTCTCTTTTATATGGGACATTACAGGTTAAATGTTTATAGTTTTCCCCCAATTTTACCTATATTAAATGGTGCTTTTCTACTCTAAACCAATCTGTGAGTGCCAACATCACCAAGAACATGGAGGTGAGGAAGGAGAAAGAGGGAGGACAGGGCAGGCCCAAATTCCTCCATCTTAAAACCTCTGACCCCCATGTACAAAACCAAAACCCCCCTGTACAGCACTCAAAAATTCTTCCCTTTACTTTGTTACTACTTTTACTCTAATATCTAAACTTTTGTGATTTCTTGTTCTTCCTGCAAGGTTGGTGAATCATTTCATGGTTCAAACCCAAAATCACAGCTGTTTCCAGCTGTGCCAGGGTCTCAAATGCTTCTGACCTGGAACATCCAAAAATGCCCGAGGGACATTCTGAGTTCCCACACATGGCCACTCCAGCAGTGCCCCAGGCTGTGGATTTATTCCGTGTGTCATTTCCCCAGGGTGGCCTCACAGGGCAGGGCCATGGCAGCCGCCCCCCAGGGCACCCCCCAGGGCACCCCCCGGCCGTGCCCGGAGCAGCGCCGAGCCGCCCACATCGTCCAGCTGCTGACGCTCTACCGGCCCCTGCTCGACGCCTTCGTCATCGTGAGTGTGCCAGGGCTGTGCCCGGGCTGTGCCCCCTAAGCTGTGCCCTCCAAGCTGTGACCCCAAGCTGTGCCTCCCAGGCTGTGCCCCTGAGCTGTGACCCCCATGTTGTTCCCCCTGAGCTGTGACCCCTGAGCTGTGCCCTGGGCTGTGCCCCCCAGGCTGTGCCCCCTAAGCTGTGACCCCCAAATTGTTCCCTCTGAGCTGTGTCCCCAAGCTATGAACTCCCTGGGCTGTGCCCCTGAGCTGTGACCCAAGCTGTGCCCGCTGAGCTGTGCCCCCCAGCTCTGCCCCCCAAGCCGTGCCCCCCTCTTGCTGCATTCCCCACGCTGACCCCGCTGCTCCCCGCAGGATTTCTTCACCGAGGACCTGTGGGCACAGCTGCCGCCAGCCTGGCAGCCCGCCCTGGCCGGTGCCAGCCCGGTGCAGCTGGCCGGGCTGCTGGGGGGCGGCGCGGGGGGCGCAGGGGCCGCCTGGCCCCTGTCCCTGCTGGCCTTCGCCGCCGCTGCCCGCGCCCTGGCCCTGCCCCAGCGCCGCGCCCGCGGGCCCCCGCGCCCCCCGTGCCAGAGCTGCCGGCTGCACCCGCTGCTCCGCCGCCACGTCAAGCCCAAAAAGCAGCACGAGATCCAGCTCCTGGGCGAGGTGGGTGCCCCTCCCTGCGCCCCGAGACCCCCACAGCCACCCCCCAAGACCCCCTAAGAGCCGCCCTCGCCCACAGCTGCTGCGCCGGCTGAGCCGCGCCACCGGCTGCCAGCGCGTGGTGGACGTCGGAGCGGGGCAGGTAAGAGCTGGGGGGCACCGAGGGGTGCCGGGGTGTCCCCCCCAGCCCAGCTGAGTTCCTGTCCCCCCACAGGGCCACCTGTCCCGGTTCCTGGCCTTTGGGCTGGGCATGGAGGTCACCGCAGTGGAGAGCGACGCCCGCCTGGCGGGCCTGGCCCAGCGCTTTGACCAGGAGCTGCTGCGGGAGCTGGGCAAAGCCAGGGGGTCCCAGCCGTGCCCCCTGACCCCCCGCGCCCCCCAGCACCTGGCCGGCCGCCTGGACCCCGCAGCCCCCTGGGGGGAGTTCCTGCTGCCCCCCGAGCCGCCAGGAGCCGGCCCCGCTGCCCGGAACCCGCTGGGGGGCCCGGGGGGCTCCGAGGACGGGGGGCGGGTGCTGCTGACGGGGCTCCACGCCTGCGGGGACCTCGGCCCGGCCCTGCTGTGCCACTTCGCCCGCAGCCCCGCCGTGGCTGCCGTGGCCTTGGTGGGCTGCTGCTACATGAAGCTGTCGACCGCCCCGCAGCAGCCCCCTGGCTACCCCCTGAGCGCCTCGGTGGCGGCGTTACCGGGCCACCAGCTGTCCTACCGGGCACGGGAGGCGGCGTGCCACGCGCTGGAGGAGTTCGAGGGGCGGCTGCTCGGGGGCAGTGCCCACCTGCGTGCCCACTGCTACCGCGCCACGCTCGAGAGCCTGATCCGCGCCGCCGACCCCGCCAAGAGGCACCTGGGCCTGCAGCCGGGCAGGAAGGCTCATGGCCTCAGCTTCCCCCAGTGAGTTTGGGCAGGGGGATCCCCTCCTGCATCCCCCCTGGTGCTCCCCAGGGAGCTTTGGGGGAGATCTGCTGGCGCTGCCCGAGTTTGGGGGTGGAGGAGCCGTTTCTGGGATGTCTGCTAGCCCCCCATGAGTTTGGGGAGAGAGGACCCTTTTCTGGAGTTCTCCTTGTGAGTTTAGGGAGTGGGGACACCCTCCTGGCCCTGCAGTGAGTCTGGGGAGAGGGAACCCCCTTTTGGGACCCTCTTCATGACTGTGGGGAACGGGGTCAACCTCCTGTGTCAGTGAATTTGGGGAGGGGGAACCCCCTTTTGGGACCCTCTGTGAGTGTGGGGAATGGGTTCAACCTCCTGTGTCCATCCTGGCCCTGCAGTGAATTTGGGGAGGGGGAGCCCCCTTTTGGGACCCTCTTCTTGACTGTGGGGAATGGGATCAACCTCCTGTGCCCCTCCTGGCCCCGCAGTGAGACTGGGGAGGGGTAGAACTCCCTTCTGGGACCCTCCTCAGGAATTTGGGGATGGGGGGTCCTGCCTGGGACTCCCTGCCCTCTTTTATGACAGATACGCCCAGCTGGGGCTGCCCCTGGCAGGGCTGGACCCAGCAGAGTTCCAGCTGGACTCGGAGGCTGTGGGGGCCATGCTGGAGCAGCAGCACAAGGTGGTGGCATTCTGCACCCTGGGGCAGCTCCTGGCACCTGCCGTGGAGACCCTCATCCTGCTCGACCGGCTGCTCTACTTGCGGGAGCAAGGTGGGCACGGGCACGGCCGCCAGGGCGACCCTCCCCTCCCGTTCCCTCTCTCCCTGGACCCCTCTCTGTGTTCTCAACTCTCCTTTGCCTTTTTCCCAGGTTTCCACTGTGCCCTCGTGCCCCTCTTCAACCCCCGCTTCTCCCCGAGGAACCTGGTGCTGGTGGCCGCACGGACCCCGCTGGCCACGGTGCTGGACAGGGGCGGCGAGGATGAGGATGTGGAGGAAGCAGAGTCCCCCCAGGAGGAGCAGAGCCGCCACAACCCACAATAAACGCAGGATTTTTACGCTCCGGGGCTGGGTGCGAGTCAGCGCCGCACGCCGCAAACACAGCAAATGGAGGGGGGTTTATTGCAGAGCCCAGCCCGGGGGGGCTTCCAGCTCCCCCAGTTAATACCAGTAGGATTTCTTAGCCCGGCGCGTCTCCACGATCCCCATGGCATCCATGATCTCCTCCTCGAACGTCTTCAGCGACGGCCGGTACGTCTTGGCCAGCGCCTCCTCCTCCGACGTGTCCTTGGGGCCATCTGCGCGGGCGAGGGGACGGCGCTGAGCCCCTCGGTGTCCCCCCCGCCCGCCGTGTCCCCCCCAGCCCCGCCGTCGCCCCGCTCACCGATCCACTGCTCGGGCACCACGCCGTCGCGGCGCGGCTGCGGCGGCACGGGCAGGATGCGGCCGCTGCGCAGCGCCACGCGCACACGCTCGCCCTCCTCCGTGAACCTCCACTGCACCTCCGTCGGCTTCCTGTGGGCACACGGCAGGGCCGGGGCTCAGAAAACGGGAAATGCAACCTGTGCGATTCATGCGACGCTCTCCCCTTTATTCCTGAGAAGATGGCAGTTTTTATACACTGCTATATAGTCTGATTGGCATGCTAACATTGTTTGCCTTAAGGTGGTCAGGCTTTTCACGCTGCAGTTCTACCCTAATTCACACTCCGATGGCTCATTACTTTGTAATTACCTTAACATAATTTCTAACTGCACCACAACTAAATTCTCACTGCATCAAAGCTTCCAGGCCCATCAAGGCCACTTATCAGGGCCTAGTCTGACTGGGGAGCTGAATTTTCACTCCAGACATAAATCATGCCCTCTTTCTCTCAGAAATTCTGTAACAACACGGGGGCAGGACTGAGCTGAGGGGTCCCCTCAGCACCCCCCCAAATCCTTACCGGTCCTCGGGGTCCACCAGGGAGATCTGGCTGAGCAGCAGCGGCGCCTCGCTGGCGACGTAGCTCCCCGAGTACTTGGCCGTGCGGTTGACGTAGCGATAGTGCTACGAGGGCATGGGGGGGTCACGGGTGGCCCGTGGGCTCCCCAGCCTCCCCACGGCCTCCCACGGCCCTCCCTGCCCCAGCCTCACCGTGTTCAGGCCTTCCACCACCACCCAGTTGCGGGCTTGCACCACCTGGGTGACCGTGCCCTGCTTCCCTGCGTCCTTCCCGGCCAGCACCTGCACCTGCGGCGGGGAGAGGGGCAGAGGTGGGACCCCGGCGCGGCCGCCAGCCCGGGGGGAGCCTGGCGAGGGGGGAGCCTCACCGTGTCACCCTTGAACACCTTCCAGTCCTCCTTGGCGATGGGCTCCACGAAAATCTTGCGGCGGCGCTGCCCTGGCGGGTTGCGGAGCCGGGCGGCCGTGGAGTCGGGGGGCCAGGTGCCGTGCCGGTAGCCCGGGGGCAGCCGCGGCCGTGCGGCGCTCAGCAGGGCCGAGAGGCGCATGGTGCTGCGGACCGGGGGGTCGGGGGGCGCTGGGGTCACGGCACACCTCGCCAGGGCCGTGTGTGTCCCGGGCCGGGCGGGCGCAGGGCCCAGCAGAGCCCCCCACAAACGGGGTCCCAGAGATTCGCACCCCCCGCAGTGCCTTTGGGGGATCCAGGTACTGGCAGGGACATCCAGGGACATCCCTCATCCAGGTACATCACTCACCCAGGTACATCCAGGTACATCCAGGGACATCCCTCACCCAGGTACATCCCTCACCCAGGTACATCCAGGGACATCCCTCATCCAGGTACATCACTCACCCAGGTACATCCAGGTACGTCCCTCATCCAGGGACATCCAGGTACATCCCTCAGCCAGGTACATCCAGGTTCATCCAGGTACATCACTCACCCAGGTACATCCAGGTACATCCAGGGACATCCCTCACCCAGGCACATCCCTCACCCAGGTACATCCAGGTACATCCCTCATCCAGGTACATCACTCACCCAGGTACATCCAGGTACATCCAGGGACATCCCTCACCCAGGTACATCCCTCACCCAGGTACATCCAGGGACGTCCCTCACCCAGGCACATCCCTCACCCAGGTACATCCAGGTACATCCCTCATCCAGGGACATCCAGGTACATCCAGGGACATCCCTCACCCAGGTACATCCAGGTGCATTCCTCACCCAGGTACATCCCTCACCCAGGTACATCCCTCACCCAGGTACATCCCTCACCCAGGTACATCGCTCACCCATGGAGGGACCCAGGGGTCCCACAGGGCACCCCCCCACCCCAAGGGGACGCAGGTGTCCTGCAAAGCTCCCAAAGGGGACCTGTGGAGACCCCCAGCTCCCCGAAGAGAACCGAGAACTCACACGTTCATCTTCCCCTTCCCCCAGGGGGGAACACGGGCCGGGGAGAGCACCCAGGCGTCCCGCAGATCCCGTCCCCCCAAAAACCACACGGCCACTGGCAGAGCCTCCCCCACCCCAAAACCCCCCGAACCTCCCCCAGGGAACCCGCAGAGCACACCCCTTCCACCCAGCCCGCCGGCAACGACCCCGCGGCGTCCCGCGGAGCCCCGGCCACGCCGAAAGGGCTCCAAACCGCGGCAAACACCCCCGGCAGCCCGGGAAGGGCCCGCAGAGCCCCGGCCACGCCGAAAGGGCTCCAAACCGCGGCAAACACCCCCGGCAGCCCGGGAAGGGCCCGCAGAGCCCGCACGGGGGTCCCGCAGCCCGACCCCGCTCACCTGCGGGGCCGCGCCGCTCCCGCGCTCCGGGGGCGCGGCGGGGGCGTGGCCGAACGGCACGGGAGTGACCAATCACGCGGGGGCGTTGAGGTCCTGGCGCGGGGCACGCCGGGAGTTGAGGTCCTGGCGCGGGGCACGCCGGGAGTTGCTGTCCTGGCGCGGGGCATGCCGGGAGCTGTAGTTCCAGCGCCGCCCCGGTGCCCCGGCCCCGCCGCAGCCCCGGCCCCGGTGAGCGGCTGCCGGGAGCCGTGGTCCGGCCGCGGCTGCATCTTCTGCCGCTGCCCTCCCCGTCCCCGCGGCTGGCCCAGGGGCACGGGACGGGCTCCGCTGTCCCCTCTGCAGGGAGCCGGGCTCGGCCAGAAGGGCCCGGTTTGGCCTCTCCTGCGTGGTTGGGTGTGTGGGGCAGAGCGGGCAGGGATGGTCACGGCCCGAGCCTGGCACGGCTCAGGGAGTGTCTGGAGACGGCCCTCGGGCACAGGATGTGATTTTGGGGTGGCCAGAGCCGGACTTCATTGTCCTGGCAGGATAGTGGAATATCCCAGCAGAGAAGCCGAGTGCTTGGACAAAGCTCTGGGACATTTGGGACATCTAGGACATTGGGTTTGGGACATTTTGGGGTGTGCTGTGCAGGCCCCAGAACTGACCTCGATTATCCTGATGGGTCCCTTCCTGCTCAGGATATTCCAACTGTTATAGCAGAGAAGCTGAGTGCTTGGACAAAGCTCTGGGACATTTGGGACATCTAGGACATTGGGTTTGGGACATTTTGGGGTGTCCTGTGCAGGCCCCAGAACTGGACTCAATTCTTCCTGCTCAGGATATTCCATCCAGCAGAGAAGCTGAGTGTTTATGCAACTCTAGGATGGTGGGATTTGGAGTATTTTGGGGTGTCCTGCGCAGGTCCCAGAACTGTTTCTTCCAGCTCAGGATATTCCACAATTCCATCCAGCAGAGAAGCTGAGTGTTTATGCAACTCTAGGATGGTGGGATTGGGAGCATTTTGGGGTGTGCTGTGCAAGCCCAGAGCTCGCTGATCCCTGTGGGTCTCTTCCAGCTCAGGATACTCCATAATTTCATGATCCTAAAGGTCGAGAGTGTTTTGACAATGCTTTTGGATGCTGGGATTTTGAAGTACCACGTGCAGGGCTGGGATTAAGAGTTGATCCTTGTGTCCCATCCAGTCAGGGCACTCTCTGCTCCTCTCCAAAACCCTTCCCTGCCCCTGCCCCATCTCTCCCCCCACCCCAGAGCTGCCAGAGGGGCTGTGGCAGCCCCACGGCTCCCAAAACCACCCATGCAGGGGGGTCCAGGCTCTAACCCAGCTTTTAAAAAGGCAAGATTCGCTTTTATTTCAAATCAACTGCTCAGCCCCGAGGAATCACCAATACAAAGCGTGTGCCCACGGCAGGGCAGGCACGGAGCGCTCGGGGTCAGTACCGGGCTGCTCTGCATTCCTCTTTTTTTTTTTTTTTTTTTGTAGGTTTTTTTCTCTCTTCTTTTGGAAATTTCCTTTTGGGGTGGTTTCTCTTGTCCGGAGCTCCTGACACGACGAGCCGGCGTGAGGCAGCACCCAGGAGCCAGAGGGGGAAGGATCAGCTCGCCAGGGAAGCCACTACAGGCTGTGAGGAGCCAAGAAGAGAGGCAAGGCTCTTGGTCAGACCCCTGTGGCGCCGGGGATGCCCCCAAAACCTGCAGGCTGCGAGGCCAAGGCTCAGCACGCCGACCCCCTCACCTCTCCTTGTGGTCTCTGACCTCCTCCTTGCCCTCCTGCTTGGCTTGGTTGGTGGCCGGCGTGTCGGCGGCGTCACTGTTCTTCTCCCCTTCGCCCGGGTTGCCTTTGGGCTCCTCCTTGGGCGCCTCTTCGTTGTCCACCTCCTTGTCCCCTTCCTGCCCCTCCGCATCCTTGGGGCGTTTGGGGGAATCCTGCCCGGGGGGAAGGTTGGCTCAGCCCAGCCCGACCCCAATCCCCGACACCCCCACGCCCTGCCCGGCACCTCCAAAGCATCCTCGGCTTTCCTCTTGGCGCCGCCCTTCTCGTTCTTCTCCTTGGACTGCTCGTCGATCACCAGCTTCCCCTCCTCGTCGCTGCTGCCCTCGGCGCTGCCCTTCTTCTCCCCGTCCCCCTCCGGCTCCCGCTCGGCCGCCTCGGGGCAGCTCTTCTTCTGGGTGGGCTGTGGGCATGGGGGGGTTCACAGCGAGCCCCCCAGGAAGGAGGAACAATGGGGGGGGAGGTGGGATGGAGCCCCCCCGAGCTCCTCACCCACCTGGTAACCGGAGGCTTTGACCGTGGGGTTGTTCTCGATCTCCCACAAACCTTCGCTGAACCCTTTCCGCTTGTTGGGCTTTCCAAACTTCTCCTTGCACTCCTCGTAGGGGAAGAGGTCTTTGGGCCCCAGGAATGCTCTGTGCCGGGGGGGAAGCAGTCAGGGGTGGGAGCAGGGGGGCATCTCTGCCTCCCCCAAACTCACTGGCACCACCCGCCCCGGGAGCCCCGGCTCCCACTCACGTTTCGTGGGTCCCGAAGAAGAAGACTTGGTACTTATTGGAGGAGGATTTGACTGCAGCTTCTGGCATCTCGTCAATCTGCGTGACACGAAGGACAGGGTGACAGGAGAGGGCAGAGACCCCTGGAGCCCCTCAGAGCCCCAGGACATCCCCCCCAGGACATCCCCCCACCCCCTCCAGCACCCTGTGGACGGGCACAGCTCAGGAAAGGAGAAGCCCTTGGGAACTCCCCCAGCAGACAGAGCTGGCACAAAGGGGTCAGCAGAACAAATTCTTGTGCCCACGCTGGTGTGGGGGCCAGCAGGGCTCCCCTTCTCCCACCCCCTCCCCGCTAAGCTCTAGTCCAGACCAGCTCACACACACTCAGCAAATCCAGGCGCTGCCAGCAGTGCCACAGGCAGCTCCCCCAGCCTGGGCCAGCAACGGGCCCGAGGTGCCACCCTGGCCAAAACGGGGTCAGCAGGCAAGGGGACAGCCTGCCGAGGGCTGCGGGCTCGAGCAGCAGCCGGTGCCAAGGCCACGGGCAGGTGCTGCTCCACCGAGCGCGAATAATCCCGAGGCGCCAAGCGGGAAGGGAGCGAAAGCAACTCCGGCTGCTTTTTATAGCGTCTAAAAATAACCCCCCCTGCAGCCAGCAGCCATAAATTCCCCGAGAAAACCTCCAAGGGAGGTGCAAGGAGCCGAAGGAGGATGCGGGTGGGGGTCTCGGGGCAGGCGCCAGCACGTCACCGGGCTGGAAGGTGCCAGCGGGCACGGTCGGGATGCCAGGTCCCGTTCCCTGAGCGCTCTGCTGACTCATGGCACAACCTTTCCTCACTCACCATGACCCCAACAGCTCGCCCAGCCTCAGTTTCCCCAGCCAGCAGAGCCAGGGTGTTGTGACAGGGTGGACCTGGCCAAGAGTTTCTCCTGATTGCCTTCACAGAGCTGGGGATGGGACCAACACTCGCCCCCGTGCTGGGGGGCAATGCTGGCACAGCCCCGGGGGCAGACGGAGGGGACGGGGCACTGGGAGGGGCACCAGGATGTGGTGGAGGCTCGGTGGGATGTCCCATGCCTGCGTGGGATGTGCCTTTGTGCCGTCCCCACTGCCCAAACGGGGTTTGGGGCGTGCAGACCATCCTGCACCGGGATCCAGGGAGGGTTTCAGGATTGAAGTGCTCCCACCCAGCGCCCTGGGGCGAGTGGCAGTGTCATGCCCCAGAGCAAAGGCACGGGGACATTCCAGGAGCAGGGACAGTCCCCAGCAGAGCACAGGTCAGCCTGGCCCTGGCACCAGCGCCCAGTGGGACCCTGGCCCATGGTGGCAGCTGGGAGCAGCAGCTCCATCCCTGCGTGGCACCGAAGGTGGAGGAGGGGATGATGTGACTCAGAGGGGCGGCCACCAGCCCTGCCCTGCCGGGGATGGCGCTTCCCCCAGGCCCCGTTCCTGCAGGTCACTCCTGGGACAATGTGCCAAAGGCCCCTGGGGCGCCCCAGGAACCCAAACCCTCCCCAGCCAGGCTTGGAGAGGCACCCCAGAACCCCCCGGCAGTGCCAGGACCCTGATGGAGATTCCCCCAGCAAGTTTCCAAACCTCCTTCCCCAAGGAAAGGGGGAAGAGGCACGGGCAGCAGCTCCAGGCACGGCATGCACAGTGCCACCGTGTCCCCAAGCCAGGGACTGAGGGGCTCCAGGGACAGCTGGGGTCCCCCTGCCCGTGGGACTCCTGCCCAGCCCTTTATCAGCCCCTCCTGCACCCCAAGGGGAGGCAGCGCTCTATCAGCAGGGCGTGGGGACACGGGGCAGGCGGGTGACACCCCGCTGGGGACACCGATAGCACGGACAGCTGCAAACCCACCCAAAAACCCACCCAAAAACCCACCCCATGGGGGCCCATCACAGCCGTGTCTGTCCATCCCCGTCACTGGAGGGAGACAGGGCTGCGGTGCCAGGGCGAAGTCCACCGTGCCCATTTCTGTCCCCCTGCCAGCTCCTGCGAATGGCACTGGTGTCACAGCCCGGCCTTGCCCGGGATCTGCACCCTGGGGCTCGGGGGGGGGCTCTGAAAATGGGCTGGGACAGGTCCCACGGGAGGGGAAGCTCTGGAGCGTGGCAGGGGAGGGACGGGCACGTACCCCCGCTCTGGACTCTGCCCCCAACCTCTGCTCTTCACCTTTCAACTGCTCCACGGCTGATGCAGCCTGCCCTGCACTGCCCATGGGCGCTGCGAGCAGCCCCCTCGCTGCCTCAGTTTCCCCGCTCCACGACAAGGCTGGCAGCCAGGACGAGGAATTAATTAATGGAATTAGCTCACGTGGGTCACACACACGGTGGGGGGCACACGCTCTGGGTGGGGGTCCTGTGGCACCCCTCAGTCCCATGGGTGCCCCCACGCACTCCCCAGGGCTCTCCTCAGCCCTGGGGCCGTCACTGAGCCCCATCCCAGCACCGAAGGGCTCGGAATTACCCGGAGCAGGATCCTGACCCCAGCAGAGCAGCAGGAGATGCTGGGGAAGGGGGATGTCAGTGGTGCCAGGTGTGCTGCTGGTGCTTCGTGCCCTGCCGTGCTGGCCCAGAGCCCTGTACAGAACGGGGGCTGCAGACCCGGCCACAGCACAGGGTGGCACCAGGGGGGCAGGTGACAACGAGGGTCCGGCACAAGGGACCCTGCAGAGAAGGGGCGAGGGGAAAAGGGAGGCAAGCATCATCCTCCAGCTGCCAGCGACTCGTCTCCCCGCTCTCGTGCCTCAGTTTCCCCTCTGTTTAACGCTGCGCCTCTCGGGGAGAGGTTTCCACCGAGCTGCTGGAGTGGGGAACGTGCCGATGGCACGTTCCCAGGTGCCATCCTCAGGGAACGGGTCAGGGCAAGAAGCCCTCCCCCCTGCATTTCTTCCCGTATCTCCCCAGCCACACCTGGCTGCAAACGAATCCCCCGGCGAACGCCACGCGTGGCCGGGTAACGTTTCATCACAGCACCCGATTAGTCACGGGCAAGCCCTGCCTGATTAGTCACGGTGGGGTGGGAGGGCTGAGCTCCAAACCCCCCCCGGGCATCAACCAGCACCCCTGGGCTTGGGGAGCGCAAACCTCCCGCAGGGAAAACCCAATTCCCTGCCCTCCCCAGCACCCCAAAGCGCTCCTGCCCAGCCGAAACCAGGCGCCAGGAGCGAAACCCGAGCGGTGCCCGGGAGCCGAGCCCGACACGAGGGATGCCAGCCCCGACCTGGCATCACCCCGGAGCGGCGGCGGAGCCCGCGGCTCTGGGGACGCCGCTGCCAGGGATGGAGGCTGCGGGAGGACGGGGCTGCGCCCGCAGGGAAGCCGCGCAGCAAAAGCAGGCGGTGGGGAAGCAGCTCCCAGGGATCCCTGTGGCTCCTCCTCGCAAAGCCGCTTTCAAATGCGCGTTGGGAGGCCGGTGCCAAATCCGAGCGGCTCCCAACCCCCTCCCGGCCTCCCCGCCAGAACCCGACAAACCAAACAAAAGTTATTCAAATCCGGCAGGGGGAAGGAGGAGGGGATGGGGGGGGGGGTGGGGGGTTTAAAGCCCATCGCCCCATTCCTCCCTTTTTCCGCTCAATTTGGGGTTTCCAGGCAGCCCCGGTGCCCTTTCGCAGCAGGGCCGGGAGGGGAGTGCGTGTGTGCAGAGTGCGCGTGTGGAGGTGGGGGGGAACACTCCAAGGAAATTTTAAACTGCATCACCAACCGCTTAAAAATAACCAGCGCCGGGTTGTGCAGCCAGAGCTGCCCACGGGGGGTTTTGGGTTCATCGCGGGGGTCCCGGGACCCTCCGTGGGGAGCAGCGGGGTCTGCACACGGTGGGACCTCGACCACCCCCTCCCTCCCCGTGTGCACGGCCCCCCCCTTCCCCGTCCTAAATCCTCAATAATTCCATCGATTTTCCCAAGCCAAAGTCCCGGCCAGCGCTGCCGCCTCCCCGGCACCCGTGGCGAGAGGTAAGGCCACCACCAGCCGGGGGACACGCTCGGGGGAGGCCGGGACGGGGGGGTTTGGTTGAAACCCCCCCCAGGTATCCCCCAGACCATCAGTGAAGAGGAGGGGGAGCGCCCCGGCCCCTCCGTGGGGTCTCGCAGTGGGGCGGGAGGGGCGGCCCCACGTGGAAAAGGGACCCCCGGTACCGGGATGGAGGGGGGGACACACCGGGGAGGGGCTGGCCCAGCCTCGTGGTCACCGGCACCAGCGGGGTCCCCACTCCCACGCGGCGGCAGAAGCCACGCGGTCTCCACCCGTGACCCCCTCCCTCCCCCGCACCCCCGCGAGAGAAATGAATAAACAGCACAAAACGGGCCCGGGGTGGGGCGGGGGGAGCCCGGGACGTTGTTTCCAGCACAGAAATCCCACCCCGTGCCGAGGAAACGTCCCGAAAGCGCCGCGGTACCGAAGGAGCCCCGAGTCTGCCGGGCCTTACATAAGGTGCCGGCAAAGTTGGACCCCGGCCCCGGTGGAAGGGCACCGGGGGGGACCGAAGGCTGACCCCGGTGCGGACACACCCCCCCGCCGGTAACGGGGGCAGCCCGACCCCGGTGCGCCCCCATCCCCCGGGACACCTCGGCCGCCCGCGTTATGCAACGGGGAGCACCGGGGAGAGCACCGGGGGGGCACCGGGGGTCCCACCGCCCTCCCAGCCCTTCCCCGGCTCCTTACCCGGGCGGGCCAGTGCGGGTAGCCCTTCATCTTGGCGAAAACCAGGTCCCCGCATTTGTATTCCTTCTGCCGGTTGGACCGGGACATCTTGGCTGGCGGCTCCTCCCGGGACCGGAGGAGCGGGCGGCGGAGGGGAGGGTGGGGGGGGGAGGGAAGGGATGGGGGAGGGGAGGAGGGGGGTTTAGGGATGAAGTTTGGGAGGCAAAACCCGGCGAGGCAGGGGATTAGCCAAAAAAAAAAAGAAAAAAAAAAAGGAAAAACACCCCCCCAAAAAAAAAAACCAAAAAACCCCAGCAACAACAAAAAAAACGCCTCCCTAATCCGAAGGGGGAGGCGCGGAGGCAGCGGCTGCTCTGCCCCCCCCCCGCCCCGGCGGCGGCGCCGGGGTCAGCGGCGGCGCGGCGCAGCGGCGGAGGGCCCGAGCCCCATGCGGTTGTTTGTGTTTGAAATTCAATTGCTCCCTCCCTCCGCCAACCCCCCCCACCCCCCCAAACCACCCTTCCCCTTCCTCCTCCTCCTCCTCCTCCTCCTCCTCCTCCTCCTGCTGCTGCCGCTGCCGGTGGATGCGCTCGGCGCTCGGCAGCGCTGCCTGGGCGCGCACACGCGCCGCCCGCCCCCGGGGCCGCGCGCGCACCCGACCGCCCTAAAAAAAAAAAAATATATAATTAAAAAAACCACCCAAAAAACCCCCAAAATGTGCCCGGCTGCAGGTGGCCCTGGTGGGGGATGTGGGTGGGGATGGGCTGGGAGGAGGAATGGTGAGAATGGGGCGTTGGAGAGGGGAAAACGGGGGTAAAAAGAGAGGGAAAGGGGCGAAAAGGCATGCAGGAGTGTGAAACAGCAGCAAAAATGGTGTGGGGAGTATGTGGAGCGGTGCAAAAGTGTGATGTGAAAAACAGGGCATAACCAGTGTAAAAATCACCAAAATGGTGTAAAAACCATGTAAAGTAGTGCAAAAGTATGATGTGAAAAATAGGTGTAAAACAGTGAATAACCAGTGTAAAAATCACCAAAATGGTGTGGGAAATATGTAGAGCGGTGCAGAAGTGTAATGTGTAAAACAGGGCATAACCAGTGTAAAAATCACCAAAATGGTTTAAAAAACATGTAAAGCAGTGCAAAACTATGATGTGAAAAATAGGTGTAGAACTGTGCATAACCAGTGTAAAATAGCATCAAAACAGTGTAAAGAACAACGCAAAACAGTGCAAAAGTATAATGTGAAAAATAGGTGTAAAACAGGGCATAACCAGTGTAAAAATCACCAAAATGGTGTGAACAACATGTAAAGCAGTGCAAAACTATGATGTGAAAAATAGGTGTAAAACAGTGCACAACCAGTGTAAAACAGCACCAAAACAGTGTCAAAAGTGTGTAAAACAGTGCAAAACCATGATGTGAAAAACAGGTGTAAAACAGTGCATAACCAGAATAAAATAGCATCAAAACAGTGTAAAGAACAGTGCAAAACAGTGCAAAAGTATGATGTGAAAAATAGGTGTAAAACAGTGCATAACTAGTATAAAATAGCACCAAAACAGTGTAACAAACACAAAACAGTGTAAAACTGGCATAAAATCTTGTAAAACAGTGCAAAATTGGCATAAAGCTATGTAAAAGTGCAAAACAGTGCAAAACTATAATGTGAAACCACGAAAAACAGGTGTAAAACAGTGCATAGCCGGTGTAAAACAACACCAAAATGGTGCAAACCTCTGTAAAACAGTGCAAAACTGGCATAAAATCGTGTAAAACAGTGCAAAATTGGCATAAAATTGTGTGAAGCAGCGCAAAACTGGTTTTAAAAAAATGCAAAGCAGTGCAAAAGCCACGTGAGACAGTGCAAAACCAGTTTAAAGCTGTGTCAGATTTGGTGTAAGACAACATACATGGTGAAAGCATGTCAAGCAGTGCAAAATGTGCAAACCAGCCTAAAATGATGTAGCAGCATCCCTAAAAAAACCCCCACATCCCGGCTGCAGCTGAATAGGTGATAGAAGAGCTTTAGAAAAGAAAGAAAATGGTGATTGTGAGCATTTGGGTCCCCTCAGCCAAGCTGCCCCGTTCACCCCCAGCAGAAAAATGAATTTTTCCTTAGGAAGTGCAGAGCCCGGGCTGGAGCTGCTGGGATTGCTCAGGGCACATGAAAATCCCTGGAAAATCCCTGGGTGCGTTCATTTTGTTAGCTCAAGTAATATCTGGAAAATCTCTTATTTCACTTGGGGAGGAGGTTTGGGCCCTAGGCAGCCTCAGCGTGGGGTTCCAGGGTGACAAAGGGAGGTTTATTTTGATTTATTTAATTGATTTAGTCCTCACTTCGGACCAAACCTGGGTGCTGCTGTCCTCGTTGTGCCCAACCAAACCTGATCTTAAATGCAGATTAAATAATTTGTGAAGCCAGAACCTCCACCCTGACCTGGCACTCGGGGTTCCTGGGCTGGGCTCTTTTCTTTCCATCCCCCTGTGTTTTCCTTGGCTTAATTTCTCCTAAAAAACCTGCAAAGTAACACAAATAAATAATCCACGGGGTCAGGGCTGACAGCAGGATCCTACTGCTGTTCTGGGGGTGAGACCAGGCTCAAGGAATCTCCACCTGCTATGGAAAAATGGAAAAAGGCCGAGGGAAATAAGGATTCCTCCCTCTTTCTTCACAGCAGGAGCCAGATTTTATTTAAGCTTGGTCCCTCCTCTCCCTGCCTGAGTTCTTGCTGATTTTTCTTGGCACAGAATGAAGGCTGCCTGGTGTTAGAGCTTGGGGTGGTTGAACCCCTCTGTGCTTCTCAGGGAATCACCCGTTTCCCTTTCCTAAATCCTAAAAATTTAGGACACAGTGGAAGAAATCTGCCAGGAAGATCCCAACCAATCCCCCCAGCGTGAAAAAGGCCGATCACTTGGTTTTTAAAATGTGGAAGTTGAATAATAATAATCAAATGGTTGTAAAAATAGTAATGCAATTAGAGTGAAAAATGCCAATCACTTGGTTTTTAAAATTTGAAAGTTGAATAATAATAATAATAAAATGGTTGTAAAAATAGTAATACCATTAGAGTAATAAAATTTAGGGTGAGGACAATTACAAGACAACAAAAAGCAAAGAATTACAGATGTCTGGATGCTCTCAGGCACTAAGTCAGGAAAAGCATTCCTTGTGAACAAAGGAATAACCTTAAATGGCCTGTTGCATATTCATATATCTCATAAATTATGCATAAATTCCTTGCAAATTAAGAATTTTTCTGGTTTTTGTCAACTTCTTCACCTTAATCCTGGTGGTTCCATAAAGGTGGAAGAATGTTTGTCTTTTCTGATAAGGTGGCAGTAATTCTTTATGGGCCCCAAGTCACTGTGTGAAGAGTTTCTTGATTATCTCATCTCTTGCTTGAGCTAGTAAAAAAATTCTACAATTTCAACATTATGTTGTAACCTAAAACTGTATTTAACACACTACTTAAGAGAATTCATACAGTATCACTTTCTAACATCACACATATCATATTCATTGTAACATTTGCGAAAAGCCAATCATAAAATCTGCATTTTTCACACCCGGGATGATGTTTATGGTCACTTCCAGCCCAAATGATGATTCTGAGCACAAAGAGCGTTTGGCTGGGGAGGTGACAGCGACACTGGGCCTGATCCACAAAAATCCCCATCTTCATTTTGGGTTTCTGTGGGAATCCAGGAATTCCCTCTGGCTGCCTTGGGACCCTGGCAGGGCTCAGGAACCCCCTGGACAGAGTCCCCAGAGACACTGGCTGTGATCTCTGTCCATGGAAAAGAGTTTTCAATCTTACAGGATGAATTGCCAGCTCTGAGTGTTTGATATAAGCAATAATTAGTGTGGCATGGGTGCAAAAGTAAAATTTTAGGATTCTAGATGAGGGGTCCAAAGGGGACAAGCTGGAGGAAACTGGGTGTGCCTTGTCCTTTTTCTCCTTCTTCATGCCCTCCATGTCTCACTGTGGTGTTGGCATTTTTCTGTTGGTTCAGGCTGGGGACACACTGTCCAACGTAGGTGACAGATATTGGCACGTTCTTGTAAATCCAGCCCAGGGAGTTTCTGGTGTTTAATGTTTGTCACATCCCACTGAGGGCAGAGCCCCACACGCTGCCCTGCAGGACAGAGCTGGGCAGGGCAGCAGAACATGTGAGAGATAAACAGAATAAACAACCTTGGAACCAGCACAGGTGAATTATGACTTCTTCTTTGGCAGCGGGGCAGAAAGACAGAGACTTTTACAATCTCAGAATCATCAATACCACAGATTCCGACAGGTTTTTTTTTGCTTTGTAGAGTTTGGTGGAGTTTTGAAAGGAGAAGGCTTTGAGGAGAAGGCTTTTTGGGGTTCGGCCCCTGCAATTCGCTCTTCCAGTGGCCAACACTCGTGTGTGTCACAACAAAGACAAAAATCTTGCTGTTTCTGGTGGGAATGGAACCCACAGTCTCAGGGAAGGGGGTTCCTGGTACAGATGGGACTTTCTGGGAGCCACGGGGATGTTTCCTTCTCCTCGTTGTCCTCCTTGGCGTCCTTGTGCCGGGATTGCTTTGCCCTCGCAGGTCACCACCGTGTAAGGAGCAGAAGGGGGAATCGTAACTCGTGTGTCCCAGCTCCTGGAATCCTCCCGTGCCCGTCCCTCCGGCTCCCCAAGGCCTCAATGCCTATTTTTAATCCTGTATTTTTAACACTCCTCAGCCCTCCAGAACGGGCCAGGAGGGGTGGGACAGGGCTGGATTTCAAACAACACAGGGTTCAGGACTCGCTCCTCCTTTATCTCCATTTTGCTTTCATCACTTGTGCTGGCAGTTCACAGCAGCTCTGCAAATCGCTTCCCTGGCTGCTGGGGACCCAAATTTGAGCCCAGCTCGCTGCTTATTCAGGCCAGAACGAGCCAGAAGGAGGTCAAAGGCGTCAAACCAAAAAATCAGCAAAGTGCCGGAGGGACAAACCAGCTCCAGGCCAGGCCTCCTGCGTTCCACACCAGCAGGTTCTGCTGGAGCTCGCAGCGCTGATCCTCCCCAGACTATGCCAGGAGGAAAGGATGGAAGGCAAGGAGAGCCCCCGGACCGCCAGTCCGTGTCCCACTGACACCGCACTGCACCGGGGACTGCCAGCTCAGGGCTCTGTTTGGCAGTGAACCGAGTGGTCTGGAAGGGTTGGCTCGGCCCTTCTCCCTCCTCGTCCTCGTCTCCATCGCTGTTCCCATCCCCGTCCCCGCCCCGCTCCATCCCCAGGGCCCTTCCCGCATCCCCGCTGTGCCGAGGCCTTGTCCCGGTCCCGCCCGGAGGTGCCGCCGCGTGGCACCACAGACTACACTTCCCGTGGTGCCTCGCGGCGGGGCGCAGAGGGGAGGCGGGCACAGCGCCGCTCGCGGTGCACGCCGGGAGCTGTAGTCCTGCGCGGCTGCGGCGCGGACAGCGGGGCGCTGCCGGCGGCCATTACCGGGAGCGCGGAGCCGCCGCCGTCGCCTCGGCTCGCTCCGCGGCCCCGCCGCCGCACGGGGAGGGGCCGCCATGGCGGCGTAGCCTCGCCCCCGCCCGCCCCTTCTTCCCCGCTGCGGGCGCGGAAGGCGCGGCGGCGGTGCGGCCTAGTGCGGAGGGTGGATCCCCGGCCTCGCGTAGCGGCCGCTGCCCGCCAAGGGCCGCCCTCCCCGGGGCCATGTCCCTCGTGGCCTACGCCAGCAGCGAGGAGGACAGCGATGCGGAGGAGCCTGCGGGCGAGGAGGAGGAAGCCGCCGACTCTCCCCCAGCCGCAGACGAGCAGCCTTCATCCCGGGGGCTTTTCGCCGCGCTGCCCCCGCCCAGAGCCCCCGCCGTGCCCGCGTCGTTCCTGGCGGGCCCGCTGCCCACCGTGAGCGGCTTCGGCAGCGCCCCGCCGGGCCAGGCCAGGGCTGAGAGCCCCCCGGAGCCGGCTGCCAGCGGGGACGGGGCGGCGGAGTCCCCCCGGCCGAGGGGGCTGCTGCTGCCGCCCCCCAGGAACGCGGCTTCCCCCCGCAGCCCGCCCCCCGCTGCCTCCCCCGGGCCGGGCTTGGGCCTCCCCAAGCCAAAGAAGAGGACGGAGCCGGTGCGGATCGCGGCGCCCGAGCTGCGCAAGGGGGATGTGAGTATGGAGCAAACCCTCGAGGGGGAAACTTTCCCCCCCTGCGGGTCTCTTCCCTCGCTCTCCCGCACCGAGGTGCCGGGAGCTATTGTGTCATCCGCGGGGAGATTTGTCCTGGCTGCCTGCCCTAATGCTAAAGCGCTTTGCAGCATTACACTGATATAGAAACCTTATTTATAATCGTAATGCAGCCAAACCTAGATTATCTGCACCCTTCTTATTCCTGGAGTTAACGAGTTGATGATGTGGAGCTGCAGGGCATTGTAGCACAAAACCATCTTTTGTTTCCTGTGCAGGTGATAGATTTTTCAGTGAGTTTATTGCTTATTTGTCTAAAGGCTTCAGGTGTCTTTCAAACTTTTAGGTGACCATTTCCCTCTCATTTTGTGGGTTTTTTTGGTAATTCCTATGCCTTGCAGGGCTTGTGGACACAGACAACGACAGCAGGGCAAGGCAGGTCCCTTTCCGTCTGCTTTTTTAAGTCGTCATCCCCGCTGATGAGGTTTCATCCTCTCCCCACTGCTCATTTCCTTTGGGACAGCACTCTCACAGCATCATGGAATGGTTTGGGTTGGAAAGGACCTTAATGCCCATTTTGTTCCACCCCCTGCCATGGAGCAAACTTCCACTATCCCAGGTTGCTCCAAGCCCCATCCAGCCTGGCCTGGAACACTTCCAGGGATGGTGCAGCCAGAGCTCCTCTGGGCACTCTGTGCCAGGGCTTCCTCACCTTCACAGAACAATTTTTTCCCCAATCTAAACCAGCACCTGGAGTGGTTTGGGTTGGAAGAGACCTTTAAAACTCATCCTGTTCCCACAGGCAGGGACAGCTTCCACTAGACCAGGTTGGCCTGTTGCCATGTGCAGGTGATGGTTGTGTCACTGGTTTAGGTGTGACAGGAGAGCCTGTGGCTGTAGGAACAGCTGATCTGGAAGCTTGGGGTCATTTCCATGGGGACTCAAGGAAGGATTTATAAACGTTGTCCATTAATAGTGGCCTGGCAGCACTTTGGGAGAGCCCAGATGAAGTCAGTGCTGTGTCTGAGGAGGGTCACAGGAAGAGGAGGAGAGGGAGGACACAGGTTCCCCATCCCAGTAACCATCCCAGTCTGGCAAATTGCAGACCCAGAGCTCTGGAGGTTCAGCCTTTGGGACAGAGGGATGAGAGATCTCCCAGTCCCTCACAGCCACTTTTTGTTCAGCTCCTTGCAGCAGTGTGGGGGGATTCCAGACACCTGGAATGAGCAGGGATCTGTTCCTGCTTCAGCCCTCTCTGTGCTCTGCTGTGTGCACACAGTCTGCACATTCTCAGCGTCGAGCTAATGAATTTGGAAGGGACAAAAAGTACCTTAAACTGGAGCTGGTGTGAGCAGTTCCCACTTGGCATGTGGCTGACATCCTCAGTTGTTCCCTGTTTCTCCTTAAAATCCCTCCCACGGCTGCAGTTCATCCCCTGGAGATGCTCCAGGGCAGTTGCAGTGTCTGCTCTCTCCCAAACCAACACGTGGGTTTACAGTCACTCCCAACTATTTTATTTATGCACAATCCTTGTCTTTCCCTGGTTTATGGTTTGGGGGTAAGCTGGCACAAGCCCTCAATCCCTGTTGCCTGTTCCAAGTTCTCTGAGGAGCCATGAAATTATAAAGATACATTTTCTGATGCCAACCAGGCTTTCCACACAAGTTTTATCTGTATATTTAGCAATTTCAGCATTATTGGGAGCAATCCTCTGTATCCTTGCAGTGAACTTTGCATCCTTTGTGTGGTTTGTGCTTCCCCTCCAGTAACTCTGTTGTTGTCTGTCCCTCTGAAGAACTGTAGCTGTGCACCTGCACTTTTTCCCTCCCTTTGGGTTTATTTTCCTGGGATTTATTAACATGACTTTTTTAGTTTAGAGTCTCAAGTTGTGCTGAGCTCTGGTTTTCTCTCTCAGTCAGATTCAGAGGAAGATGAACCAGCAAAGAAAAAAAATACTCTTCAGGTAAATAACAAGAGCACTTGGTTAAACAATTTTCATGGGAAAAAGCGTTTGACTCTTGGGCTTGCACTTGTGTAAATCATCCACTCGGATCACCTCGTTGCTCTAGGGATATTCCTAAAATCCCTTTTTATTGCCCCCAGGAATAAAACATGGAAATAAATGGGTTTTTTTTTTGCCATTTTATTGCCCCCCAGGAATCAAACATAAAGATATTGCCCTACCTTTTACACCTTTCCTAAAACCCTATGATTTTAAGAATTCCCACCCTTTCTTTTGGACATTTACACCCATTTAAATCCTGGCTAAAAAGGCATTAATTTGGGAATTGGGCAGATATTTGCAACATTCACATTTCCCTTCAAAATCCCTCTGGCTTTTTGTGCAGTGTATTTGGAGTGGCCAAACAGCAAGAAACCCACAGGAAGTGTTAGAATTGGGGGAATAATTGTCAGAAAGTGAGGAAAACTGAATAATCTTTCTCTTTTCTCTGTGATCCATGTGTCCACACTGATCACCTTGTGTAAATCATCCACTCTGATCACCTGGTGGCTTTAAGGATATTCCTGAAATCCCAGTCCTTTCTTTTAGGCATTTTCATCAATTTAAATCCTGGTTAAAGAGGCATTAATTTGGGAATTGGGCAGATATTTGCAACATTCACATTTCCCTTCAAAACCCCTCTGGCTTTTTGTGCAGTGTATTTGGAGTGGCCAAACAGCAAGAAACCCACAGGAAGTGTTAGAATTGGGGCAATAATTGGCAGGAAGTGAGGAAAAATGAATAATCTTTCTCTTTTCTCTCTGTGACCCATTTGTCCTGCGTGGACATCCCCAGGGACGCAGCGAGGGCTCCGGCTTGTCCGCTCTGCTTCCTCAGCCCAAAAACATGACAGTGAAAGAGACCAACCGCTTACTCCTGCCCTACTCCTTCTCGAGGAAAGCAGGAGAAAACTCCTCCGACTCCAAGCCCGCCAAGGCCCCGAGCTCTTCCTCCAAAACCAAAGCCGTGCCCAAGCCGGCCGTGGCCACCACTCCGTCGCCGTCGGCCATCAAAGCGGCGGCCAAGAGCGCGGCGCTGCAGGTAACCAAGCAGATGACGCAGGAGGAGGAGGACAGCGACGAGGAGGTGCAGCCAGAGAACTACTTCTCCTTGTCCGACAGGAGCGAGCCCGGCGCCGCGGGCACCGAGCCCTACCCGTACCCGGGCACGGGCGGGTCGGAGGAGCCTCCTCCGGGCACGGAGCCGGAGCCGCAGTTCCAGGACGCGGCCGCCAACGCCCCGCTGGAGTTCAAGACCGGCGTGGGCTCCAGCGGAGTTCAGCACGGCTGGGCAGCCAAACCCGGCGAGGACTACGGCAGCCAGCCCTATGGCCAGTTCCCCCCTGGCTACGGCGAGCCGGGGGGCTACTACCAGGTGGGGTGAAGGGAGGGGCTCAAGTTGGTTACTGGCTGCTCCTGGAATGCAGCCTTGGTGAGGTGCATGGGGCACGGAGCAGGGAATGCAGCCTGTGTGAGGTGCCTGGGGCACGGGGGAGGGAATCCAGCCTGTGTGAGGTACCTGGGGCACAGAGCAGGGAATCCAGCTGTGTGAGGTACCTGGGCAGGGAATCCAGCCTGTGTGAGGTGCCTGGGACATGACACAGGGAATCCAGCCTCTGTGAGGTACCTGGGCAGGGAATGCAGCCTGTGTGAGGTGCCTGGGACACGGGGCAGGGAATCCAGCCTGTGTGAGGTGCCTGGGACACGGGGCAGGGAATCCAGCCTGTGTGAGGTACCTGGGCAGGGAATCCGGCTGTGTGAGGTACCTGGGACACGGGGCAGGGAATCCAGCCTGTGTGAGATACCTGGGCAGGGAATCCGGCTGTGTGAGGTACCTGGGACACGGGGCAGGGAATCCAGCCTGTGTGAGGTGCCTGGGACACGGGGCAGGGAATCCAGCCTGTGTGAGGTACCTGGGGCACAGGGCAGGGAATCCAGCCTGTGTGAGGTACCTGGGGCACAGAGCAGGGAATGCAGCCTGTGTGAGGTACCTGGGCAGGGAATCCAGCCTGTGTGAGGTACCTGGACATGGGACAGGGAATGCAGCCTGTGTGAGATACCTGGCCAGGGAATGCAGCCTGTGTGAGGTACCTGGGACATGGGGCAGGGAATGCAGCCTGTGTGAGGTGCCTAGGGCACAGAGCAGGGAATCCAGCCTGTGTGAGGAACACAGGGCAGGGAATCCAGCCCGAGCTATCTGGCACAGGGAGCCGCAGTACCAGGCACAAGGGGATTCCTGCAGCGTGAGAGCTGCAGATGTTCTTTGCTGGACAGATGTTTGACAGCTGCACTGCTGTGGAAATGCCCTGGATGTGAGGGTACAAAGTCAGGGCTCACTGGAGCTGGTGTCTGAGCCCTGGTTGTTTCTAATAATTCTAATAAATACAATTCTAATACATAAAATTCTGATTAATAGAATTCTAATAAATAGAATTCCAGACTGGTTTGGGTTGGAAGGGACCTTAAAGCCCATCCGGTCCCAGCCCTGCCATGGGCAGGGACACCTTCCACTATCCCAGGTTGCTCCAAGCCCTGTCCAAACCTGTCTTTGGACAGTTCCAGGGATGGGGCAGCCACAACTTCTCTGGGCAACCTGTGCCAGGGCCTCACTGCCCTCACAGGGAAGAGTTCCTGCCCAATATCCCACCAATCCCTGCCCTCTGGAAACCAGTCCCCCTTGTCCTGTCACTCCAGACCCTGGTGAAAAGCCCCTCAGAGTTCCCTGGTTTGTCCCTCTGATGGAGTGAGCCCACGGGGCAGTCTGTGGTGCCACTCCAGGAGTGCTCTGGTGCCAAACTGGTTTCCTTTTCCCTGCCAGGATTACTACAGCAGCGGGTACTACCCGGAGGTGGAACCAGCCCAGGCCTCGCCGCAGGAGAGCAGCACCGACTCCTCCTTCATCGACGACGAAGCGGTTGGCACTTGGTTTTCTGTCCCCCTGTGGAGCTGGGCTTTGAGCTCTGCCAGAACATGGGACCCCCTTGGGCAGCCACGCTCCTGCCCCCCAGCACAGCCTGGGTTTCCAGGGGCTTGGGCTGGGTGGTTTTTCTGGGGGGGCCTCGTGCTGTGTTGTGGACACGTGTGAGGTCCTTCCCACAGTCTGCTCCAGCTGGGTCTGCAGGCCTGATGAGGACACGACAGAATCAATTGTTGAGGTTGGAAAAGGCCTCCAAAACCATCACCCAGCACTGCCAAGGCCACCACTAAACCACGTCCCCAAGTGCCACGTCCACCTGGCTTTTAAATCCTTCTGGGGGTGGGGACTTCACCACAGTGCTGGCAGCTTGTGCCAGGGCTGGACGACCCTCTGGGTGTAGGAATTTTCCCTATATCCAACCTCATCTTCCCCTGGCACAACCTGAGGCCATTTTCTCTTGTCCTGTCCCGTGTTCCCTAGGAGCAGAGTTCACTGGCTGTCCCCTCCTGTCAGGAGCTCTGCAGAGCCACAAGGTCCCCCCTGAGCCTCCTTTGCTCCAGGCTGAGCTCCCTCAGACTCCCCTGGTGCTCCAGCCCTTTCCCCAGCTTGGTTTGCTTCTCTGGACATGCTCCAGCTCCTCAATCTCTTTGGGGCATGAAGGGCCCCAAACTGACCCTGGGATTGGAGGTTTGTGCCAGCACAGGGGATGGGCACTGCCTGGAAGCAGGAATAAATGCTGTTTTCTGCATAGGAAAACAAAATTACTAACTTCCTGCTAAAGCTTCAATGTACAACAAGCTGAAATTCTCCCAAAGATCAAAACCCTGGCTGGAAAATTGTTTGCTGTGCCTCGTGTCAGGTCAGTGCTGGGTGTAATTCCAGCTCTTCTGTTCCTCCTGCAGTTCAAGCGTCTGCAGGGTAAGCGGAATCGTGGCAGGGAAGAGATCAACTTCGTGGACATCAAAGGTGACGACCAGCTGAGTGGGGCCCAGCAGTGGCTGACCAAGTCCTTGACAGAGGAGAAGACCATGAAGTCATTCAGCAAGGTGGGTGGAGGGCGAGGGCAGTGGTTGGAACCCAAATCAGCCCCAGCTGGAGCTCCGTGGGTGCTGGGCAGTCACCAGGGAGGGTAAATAATGACATGTGAGGGACCAGTAGAGTTTCTCAGAACACTTTGTGTGGGTGGGGAGGGCCAGCCAGGAAGTGCTTCAGCCCAAGGAATCTGCACTTTAATAGGGAACAAATGCTGCTTGGGATGGCTGTGTGCAGGCCTTTGTCTTGGTTTGCTGTCCAGGGAAGCACCTCTCCAGGCTGAACACTTCACCTCTTTCTGCTTTCCAGAAAAAAGGAGATCAGCCCACAGGTCAGCAGAGGAGAAAACACCAGATCACCTACCTGATCCATCAGGTGAGTGGCCTCCCTGTGTGTGTGAGGCAGAATTGCAGGGCAACACAAGGCTGGGCTGCTGGGGACCAGCTGAGAACCCCCAGAGTCCTGGTGAGACCCAGAGGTGAAGCCTGGCCCTGAGGGTGTCCCAGTCCTGAGCTTTCAGCTTTGCTTTGCCCTTCCTGCACCTTCTGGGGCCTCTGTCCTGGATTCTGCCCCGGGCTTGGCTGCAGAGCCCGTCCCCACGAGAAGCTGCTTTTCAGCATGAATGAAATGCTTGTGCATCCCAATTAATGCAGGCCTCTGTCAGGATGATTGTGCAAACCCCTGTAACGAGGCTTCTGGCTGAAGGGCTCCCTAATCCACATGAGCAGGGCCAGAGGAGGCTGGAATGCTGCTGAGTCACTGAAACACAGAGGCTAACTGTCAGAATCTGAGGTATTGATGATTCTGAGATTGTAGAAAGTCTCTGTCTTTCATCCCCATTGCTAAAGAAGAAGTCATAATTAATCTGTGCTGGTTTCCAGGTTGTTTATTCTGTTTATCTCTAACATGTTCTGCTGCCCTGCCCAGCTCTGTCCTGCAGGGCAGCGTGTGGGGCTCTGCCCTCAGTGGGCTGTTACAAACATTAAATACCACAAACTACCTGTGCTGTATTTACAATAATGTGCCAAAATCTATCAGCGACATTGAACACTGTGTCCCCAGCCTAAACCCAGTCCCCATTTTATGGTATATAATATTACAAACATTATACCCCGGAAACTACCTATGGTATATTTACAATAATGTGCCAATGTAACACCCCTCAGTGGGATGTGACAAACATTCAATACCAGAAACTCCCTGGGCTGGATTTACAATAACGTGCCAATATCTGTCACCTACGTTGGACAGTGTGTCCCCAGCCTGAACCAACAGAAAAATGCCAACACCACAGTGAGACATGGAGGGCATGAAGAAGGAGAAAAAGGACAAGGCACACTCAATTTCCTCCATCTTGTCCCCTTTGGACCCCTAATCTAGAATCCTAAAATTTTATTTTGCACCCATGCCACACTTAATTATTACTTCTATCAAACACTGAGAGCTGGTAATTCATCCTGTGAGACTGAAAACTCTTTTCCATGGACAGAGATCACAGCCAGTGTCTCTGGGGGCTCTGTCCAGGGGGTTCCTGAGCCCTGCCAGGGCAGCCAAAGGGAAGCTCTGGGTTCCCACAGCTAACAGCATGCTCTCCATCTCTGCAGGCCAAGGAGAGGGAACTGGAACTGAAAAACACATGGTCTGAAAACAAACTCAGCAGACGGCAGACTCAAGCCAAGTACGGGTTCTGACACATCTGTCCTGCTTTTTTGGCTGGCGTCCCGGGTGACCTGCCCTGGCTGGGCTCTGCTGGCCTCTGGGAGATCAGCCAGCCCCAGGATGGGCTGGGAGGACACGGCACTCCCTGGCCTGCCAGGAAGAAGGGTCATTGCAAGCAGGTCCTGAAACTCCACCTGTAATCCTTCCCCTCCCTCCTCGTCAACCATAAAGTGGAAGGTTCCCATCAGCCAAGGAGGCGCCGCGGGGAACGTGCTGGGTGTGAGGCTGCAGCTCCTGTCCTGAGGGAACAGGCTGTGCCTCCTGCCACCAGACCCTTCAGCAGAGGCTCAATAAACTCCCAGTTCCCACTTCGCTCCTCTCTTGGACTTGCTGTGCGTTGAGAGTGTCGTTTTCCTTTCTAAAACAACGGTGAGTTCCAAGAGCAAGCCTGGCTTTGGAATTTCTATTTTGTCCTTACCTTTAAGATGTCCTCACAGCTGTTTTCCTCGTGTCCAGGCTGCCCCAGCACCCCTCTCATGCCAACGAATTTGAATAATTTTGATATCCTGGTTTTTAAGTGGCTGTTTTTGCTCTGGGCTCCACAGGCTGAGCCTCGCTGAGGGTGAGGTCAGAGCCTGTGCCACCACACGTGGAGGGGAGGTTCTCCTGCCCGGCATACTCGGGGCTTTGGGTTACCCTGAGCCATGCATGTATATTGTCCTTCCTTTTTCCTCCTCTTTCCTTCTCCCCCATCCCAAGGCCTTCTGTCCTGCCCCAGGCTGTTCTCACTCATCAGGCCGAGTATCCCAGTGTGGCTGGCTGGGGCTGAGCTCTGCAGTTTCCTCTGGGCAGACACAGAGCAGAGCTGCCAACTGTAATTTCTTTTTCCCAGCTTGTTTGTATCAATTCTGTTTCAATTAAGTGTTGACTTTACCCTCCTGGCTGGGAAGAGGAGACTGCCCAGCCCTAATTTCTTCAAATCAAACCGTTTTTTTTTTTAATTTAAGGAATTCTGTCGAGGTGATGTGACTGCAAATCCTGTGCAGCTCTGCTGGCCCAATCCATGGATCCAAATCCGTGGCATCATGTTGTTGTTCACCAAAGCATGTGATGCTGCAGGGAGCAGAGAGCTGGCCTGGTTATTTAATTTATATTCCCACCACTCTGGGTTTTATTCGTTGTACCACAGCTCAAATGGCCAATATTTGTTATTCTGGTAAGAAGAACTCCCAAGAGGTGTTTTTTCTCCCGTGTTACCTCTTAAAAACAGGCAAACCCCCATGAAGTCTTTTCTTAGAGCATTTTAAACTAATCTCATTTTTAGTTTAGCTCCCTGTATGTTTAGTACTTTGCAGAGCCTGTTTTGAGTATTTGAATGATCAGAATAAAAGTTACTGTTGAGTAATTTATTCATATCTTGTATGTACAGTGAAATCCTCCCAGAAGAGATTTGATAAAGGAATATACTTCTAAATGAACCCACCCAGCCCCGTTTCCACCCCGTGGGGCTCGGATCCTCATCCAGGTACCCTCTTGGCCCGGGAGTTTGCAGTGTGGAGCACAGCCTGTGTGGGGGCTGGAGCTCCCAGGTTCCCCTTTCCATTTCTCACTGGGATAAAGGCTTGGGTTTAGCACCAAGGGAAGTTCCAAAGGCTCGTGTTCTGCTTTCAACCCTCTAAGAGCAACAAAATTCAGGTTTGTGAATGGTCAGAAGTGAATATTCCCAGAGATAAAACACCTACAGTCCCCCAACCCTCCTTTTCCCTCCAAGGATGGCTTTGGCCATCCTGGCTCCTTGTGTTGAGCTGGGAGCACCACTGGCACTGCCAGGTCCACTGTGGCTTGCCAGGCTTTGTGCCCCACGGGACAGCCCTGGGGCAGTGGTGCCACCCCAAATTTTGTGCCTGAGGAAGCAGGAGGGCTTGGAGTGTTGGCTGCAGGCTGGGGAGGTTCAGTGCAGCATCACTCCAGTTTCTGGCCAATTTGATACCAAACTGCATGCACCAACGATGCCAAACCCATCCCTGTTTTTCCTCTAACAGCCCTTTTTGTCATTTTATTAACAGATAAATGTGGAATGTGTTCATGGGTGAGGTAACCCTGCTCGCCCTGCGCCATCCCACGGGGTTGGGAAGCTGGAAAATCTCCCCATGGAGCAGATTGGCATCACCAGCTGGGGCCACCAGCAGCCTTGGACCTCTCCTGCCAGGGCCAAGGGCTTTGCAGTGAGCTGGAGGCTGAGGTTCCTCCTGCCTGGGAGCCGGGTGCTGTCTGAGCCCAGCTGTGCAGTGGCTCAGGGGCAGTGCCCGGGCAGCTGCTCGTACACGTTCTCAGCCACGTCCCTGGCGGTGCTGCTGTACACGGGATCATCCAGCTCCAGCTCAGGGCTCACAGCAGCCTGGGGCATTCCCAGGGATGGGTGGATTTGAGAGCCAGGAAACAGCACAAGGTTGGTCTTTCACCCTCCCAGCCCTTGGCTTTGCTCGGGACAGGGACAGGGACCCGGATTTTGCAAGGGCCTGGAGTGACAGGACAGGGGGAATGGCTTCCCAGTGCCAGAGGGTCGGGATTGGGGGAGATATTGGGAAGGAATGGCCTCCCACTGCCATAGGGCAGAGATCAGTGGGATTTTGGGAAGGAATGGCTTCCCACTGCCAAAGGGTCGGGATGGGTGGGATTTTGGGAAGGAATGGCCTCCCACTGCCAGAGGGCAGGGATGGATGGGATTTTGGGAAGGAATGGCTTCCCAGTGCCATAGGGCAAGGATGGATGGGATTTTGGGAAGGAATGGCCTCCCACTGCCAGAGGGCAGGGATCAGTGGGATTTTGGGAAGGAATTCTTCCCTGTGAGGGTGGGGAGGCCCTGGCACAAGTTGCCCAGAGAAGCTGTGGCTGCCCCATCCCTGGAAGTGTTCCAGGTCAGGTTGGACAGGGCTGGGAGCATCATGGAAGGTGTCGCTGCCCCTGGCAGAGGGTGGAATGGGATGGGCCATTTCCATCCCAAACCATTCCAGGTTCCCTGTGCTCCTGGCGTGGAGCAAACCCTGATCCCTCAGCCTCCTGGAGCCTTTCCCTCGGTTTGGGGCTGAGCTCCAGAGCAATGACCTGCCTCGGGGACCCACCTGTGTGCCCGTGCTGGAAGCTCCTGCGCCCTTCCTCTCCCTGCTGGGAGCCGCTGCCAGCTGCCTCCTCTCGCCGTCCTGGCTGGAAACGCTGCGGAAGAGCCGGCGGTGGGGCCAGGCTTTGGGGGGCAGCGTGGAGAAGGCGTTTTGGGGTGCCCTGGGGAGCCGAGCAGGCGCATCCTGCCGGGCCAGCCCCACCTCGGAGTAGATGTTCTCCTCGGGGCCGGTGCGGGGGCTCCAGCCGCGGGCCATGGCGTAGAAGGGGATGGGACCCTCGGGGCTGGAATCCTCGGGGATGGGTCCCTTGGGGATGGGACCCTCGGGGATGGGACCCTCGGGGATGGGTCCCTCGGGGATGGGACCCTCGGGGCTGGGTTCCTGGGGCTTGGGGGGGCTGGGGGCGATCTCCTCCTCGCGGGGCTCGGCGTAGATGTGGAAGCACATGAGCTGCTGGTACTTGGCCTCGTGGGGCTCGGGGCGGGCGGGTTCTTTGTGCACCTGGGCATAGGAAGGCTCGGGTGCTGCTGCCGCGCTGCCGGAGGGGCTGCGCAGCCCCCGAGCCCACCCCCGGGAGCCGGTCTTGGCCGGGAGCGATGGCGGCGGAGCACCGGGAGCCTGGGGGAGAGATGGGGCAGGACAGAGGTGAGGGCTGGGAGTGGGTGTCACTGCATCTCCCCGCCTCCACGGGAGGGTGCCTCCTGTTTTTGGGAAGCGCCTCCATCCCCTCTGCCCTGTTACCTCCCTGGCGGAGCTGCCCTCGGCCCTGGCGGACTCCAGGCACACGGAGCGGTGCTCTGGGAGCTTCGCTGGGGCTTGGCTCGGTGGGGAACGTGCAGCATCGCTGCCAGCCGGGGGCTGTGTCCGCCCTGGGGGCTTCTCCTTCTGCAGGGAGAGCAGAGAGATGCGGGATGGGTGCGTGGGCAGCGCACACCCAGCCGGGCGCTGGCTCCTTGCTCCGCTAGCCACGGTGCTTCCGACGTGATGCTTGGACTCCTCTTGGCTGTTTGGGCAAATCCCCCGGTCCGTGCAGCCGGAATGGGGCTCAGGGGGCTCTGGGGGCTCTCCCGGGACTCACCCGTCCGCAGGGCAGGGGCACGGTGAGGAACTCGTGGTACGGCGTCACCGGGGCCGTGGCGTGGTGCTGCAGCAGCCCGGCCAGCTCGGCGTGGGCGCTGCGCTCCCCCAGGATCACGTAGCGCCCGTCCGGCAGCTGGTCCAGCACGAAGTGCCGGCAGCGCTCCCTGCCCCTGCCGGGAGAAGGGCTGGCACGGCACGGCACGGCACGGCACGGCATGGCACGGCATGGCATGGCACGGGAGGGGACTGAGCTCCTCGGCCGCTGCCTCGGGCAGGGCTGGGCCCCTCACCTGTAGGAGAGGACGAAGCCCACGGTGCTCTCGCTGAAGCGGACCAGGAAACAGCCCAGGGGCTGATCCTGCAGCAGCTCCTCTGCCTCCCTGCGGGAAGGGACACCGAGCCCTTCAAGCTCACCCCCTTGGGGTGATCCGGGAGTCCAGCTCCCTGTTTAGGAGCCCAGGGCTGGGGACACCGGCCCTGCTCCCCGCCCTGGCCTCCCCTGGCTCACCTGCGGCTGATGAAGCCGTGGAACCACGGGGGGAACTCCCCCTCGGGCCCCAACCTCTGGGCTTGTGTCTGCTCAAACCACAGCCTGGTGAGGGCACGCAGGGCCTCCTGCTCCAGCCACGGCTCCCCGGCAGCCGGGGGCTGGGCTGCTGGAGGTGCCCAGAAGCCTGGAGACACCTGCAGGGAAGGGAACAGCCCCGGGAGCTCAGGTGAGGATGTTCTGCTCCCAGTGCAGCCCGTGAGGACATGGCCCCAAGGGTGTGGGGTGGTGAGCTGGGCTCGTGTCCCCCTCGTGTCCCCCCTGATGTCCCCCTCGTGACCCCCTCGTGTCCCCCTGTCCTACCTTGCCATGCCTGCTGTGGTGTCCCGGCGCCTGCTCTGCCCCCTGGGGCTGGCTGGGGGTTCTGTTGGGTGCTGCCTCGGCTCTGGCTGTGCTGTCCTCACCAAAGGGCTTGAAGGTGATGAAGAGGGGACGGTCACGGTCGTCATCCATGGAGTGCCCTGTCACAGGGAGTGGGGAGGAAAAGGCTCAGGGCAGGGGGGGCTCCTTTGAGGGGAGCACTGGCGAGTCTGGGGGCTCCAAGACACCCCCGCCGGCCCTGCACCAACAACCTGGGGAAGCTTCACCTTCACCTTGTGCTCCCCAGGCTCAGCACCCCGATTCTCCCCAGGGAGAGAATTCTCCCTGTGCCTGCATGATGGGGAGGGACCTGGGGACCCCAAAAGAGAAAAGCCCTGGGGACAGAGATGTAGGTGGGGAGGAGCTGAGGACAGAGCCTGTGAATGCTCCAGCCCCTCTGAAGTCCCCAGCGTGTCAGGCCAGCCCTGGGTAGGGGAGGGAGAGGCTGAGCAGCTCCCGAGGGACCTTGAGCTTGACCCTGAGCTGCCAACACCCAGCAAAACAACGCTAATCCCCAGCAGAAGCGTGAGGGGGTGGGAAATGCTGGGGCTGGTTGGATCTGGGAGGCAAAGCTGAGTCAGGGGAGTGGGTCGAGGCTTGTCTGAGAACGAGGGGATCCAGCAAAGGCACCCCAGCTCCACCTTTAACCCAGGGCCGTGCCCAGCCCGGCCCTGCAGGCAGCGGGAGGTGAGGTGACAAAGACAAACAAAACATCCCAAACTGCTGTGACCCAGCTCGGGGAGTGCTGCCGAGGAGAATTCGGGTCAGCTCCTGCCCGGGCACGCCAGGCTGTGGGGACAATGCCAGTCCTGAGCTCGCCGTGCATCCCCCAGCTGGGTGGGGGTGCTGGGCAGGGGTCTGGGCTCAGCCCCGCTCCCCATCCCAGGTGGGGCAGCTCAGGGGGATTTGCTGCCGGGGGCAGGATGTGCCTCTGAAACCCTGCGCTCCTGAGCCTGGAACGAGTCAGCTCAGTGCTGAAACGGGCTGAAAGCTTCGCTCCCTGAGACATTTCCGGGCTGAACTTCCCCCTTTGGAGAGGGGAAGGGCTGCTGTGGGCAGGGGACCCCAAACCTTCTCTTTTCACCCCATTATCGTGCCTGTTGTCCTGCCTTTGGGCAGGGGGAGCATCCCTGCTCAGGGTTTGCTCCTTGGCCTCGCTGCAAACCCAACCCCAGCCCCAGCTCAGGCTCCTACCTCTGCTCGGCCCCGCGGGGCTCTGGGTGTCCGTGGCTGGTGATGCAGGGGCAGGGGACGGGCAGGGGACGGGCAGGGGACGGGCAGGGGACACGCAGGGGACACGCAGGGTGAGGCAGCACCTCTGCCCTGCTGTGCTCTGCCTCTGCTGCCCGCCACAGGAAGGAAGCAGCGACCAAAGCTGCGAGAGCGTGACGGGGAAACGTCACGGGAAGGTGGCCTGGTGGCCCCGGGGTGACAGCCAGGTGACAGCGGCAGCCTCGGGACAGGCTGCGCCGTGGCGAGGAGGGGACTGTGGCCACCTGGCCACCAGCACATCCAAGCCTGCAAAGGTGGCATTGTCCCTTTCTGTCTGCACCATGGGACCTGCCAGTGCTGGGGACAGCAGAGGGGACAGCAGAGATCAGAGGGGACAGGAGGCTCTGTGGGGACAGCAGAGCAGGATGGGGACAGCAGAACTCCATGGGGACAGCAGAGCAGGATGGGGACAGCAGGCTCCGAGGGGACAGTAGGCTCCGAGGGGACAGTAGGCTCCGAGGGGACAGCAGAGCTCCATGGGGACAGCAGGCTCCGAGGGGACAGCAGTCTTGCTGGGCCCAGGCTCACCCCAGGAGCCCAGATTCAGTCCTGGCACGGTGTAAACCAGCACCATTCCCCTCCTCAGGCTCTGGGTGCCCGAGCTGGGCCATTCTGGGCCGTTCTGGGCTGTCCTGGACTGTTCTGGGCCGTTCTGGGTTGTTCTAGGCCATTCTGGACCGTTCTGGGCCATTTGGGGCTGTTCTGGGCCATTTTGGGCTGTTCTGGGCCATTCTGGACCGTTCTGGGCAGTTCTGGGCTGACCTGGACTGTTCTGGGCTGTCCTGGACTGTTCTTGGATGTTCTGGGCTGTTCTTGGCCATTCTGGGCCGTTGTGGGCTGTTGTGGGCCGTTGTGGGCCGTTTTGGGCCGTTCTGGACTGTTCTGGGCCGTCCTGGGCCGTTCTGGACCATTCTGGGCCGTTCTGGGCCGTTTTGGGCCATCCTGGGCTGTCCTGGGCCGTTCTGGGCCGTTCTGGGCCGTCCTGGGCTGTCCTGGGCCATCCTGGGGGCACCAGCGCCGCTGTGGGGAGCAGCAGCCCGGCTGCCCTGCCCCGTGTCCGCTGCCACGCTCGGCCCAGGCGGTGCCAGGCTCCAGCTGGAGCCAGGGAGAGCCGTGCCAAGCCCATGGCTGGGGAATTAGGCCAAGGAGAAGGGCTGGGAGCGGCTCATCCATCGCACCGGGAGCAGGGACGGGCTCACCGTGCGGCGGCTCCGCGAGCCCCGGGGCGGTGCCCGGTGCCCCCCGGCTGCCTCCACCTAAAAAAACTCGTCCCTCCCCAAAACCTTCACGGCCCCGCGCGTTTCCCGTGGCGGTGGCAGCCAGGCTTCCTGTTTGCCATCCCCACGGGCACGGGGGAGAGGCGCTGACCGGCGGCATCGCCCGCCCGCGGCTCGTCCCGTCGTGTCCCGGCCGCTCCGCAACGAGCTGAGCCTGCAACCAGCAGGATTTGGTCCTAAAAAGGCTTTTTTGGGCTCCTCCTCAGAGCCGGGGCTGCTCTCGAGAGCCGGCGGGAGGAGGAAGGCAAAGAGCCGGAGCCTGCCCCGCTCCCCGGGAATGCGGCGCTGAGGAAGGTGAGGAAGATCCTGGCGCTGCCAGGGCTGCTGGAGGAAGGCTGGAGCTGGAGGTGAGGGGTCCCAGGTGCCCGTGGCACGCCAGCTTCGGGGCTGGCCTTGGTTGGGGGGGGTTTTGGGGTGCACCGGGGTTTGTTGGAAGTTGGATGCTGAGCCGGCAGCTCGTTTTTGGGCAGCCGGTGCCGAGGCCGGGCTGGTTTTCCTGCTGAGTGGCGTGGTGGGACAGGACCCTCTGTCCCCGCAGCCCCCGTGGGTCCCGTTCTGCCCAGGAGCTCAGCGGTTTCCTCCGGGACCTGTGGCCACCCGTGCCTCAGTTTCCCTCCTTTCCAAAGCAGCACAATGCCAGGGCGTGCCTGGCAAGGCACGGGGGCATCAGCTGCTGCTGTCCATCCCCAGGGGACAAACAGACACACTGTCTGTCCCCCACGGACACGTCACACGGCCGGGGAGCTTGGCCCGGCTTCAGCCGCAGCCGCCCCCGGGCACGTACCCGCCGGGGGTGGGCCAGCTCCGGGCCGTGCCAGGGTGCCCCGGGGGCCCCGGGGGCCAGGGGACAGCCAGGGCAGGCACGGACTGTCCCCGGTGCTGGCTGCGGGCTGGGGAGTGAGGAAGAGGCGCTGCTGGATGTGGAGGAAGGCTCGGGGACGGTAAGGGGGCACAGCTGGGCTGGCAGGGGGAGAGGCTGGAGGGGAACGGGGCTTGGGGACCACAGGGTGTCCTTTGGGGTCCCGGGGGGGGACAGGAAGGGTCCCAGGTCCTGTTTGGTGCAGCACAGCCCATGGGGCTGGGAACGGCGTCCAGCAGCGGGATGTGCCTCTGTCCTCAGGGCAGGACTGTCCCTGTCCCTGTCCCCATCCCTATTCCTGTCCCTGTCCCTATCCCCATCCCTGTTCCTGTCCCTGTCCCTCTCCCTGTCCCCCTGTCCCAGTCCCATCCCTGTCCCATCCTTGTCCCTGTCCCTGTCCCTGCCCCTGTCCCTGTCCCTGTCCCTGTCCCTGTCCCTGTCCCCATCACTGTCCCCATCCCAGCCCCTGTTCCTGTCCCTGTCCCCATCCCTGTCCCCATCCCTGTCCCCATCCCAGCCCCTGTCCCTGTCCCTGTCCCCATCCTAGCCCCTGTCCCTGTCCCCATCGCCGTCCCTGTGGGGCTCAGATCCCTCCAGAACGCCCCTGGATTTTCCTGCAGAAGTTCCAACATCTCCATCCCCGTCTCCTTCCCGCTGGACCCCACAGCCCAGCCCAGCCCAGGGACATTTCTGCTCCTGGGGACACGCAGGTGGGGACGCTGAGATGTCCCCAAGGCCGGGGCTGGGGACAAAATGTCCCATTCTGGGCACTCCGGCTGCTCCCTCTGCCCCTGCAGCAAAGGCGCGGGGCTGTCACCGACCCTACAACTGTGGGAACCCAGGAATTCCCTCTGGCTGCGCTGGGACCCCCCCAGACAGAGCCCCCAGAGACACTGGCTGGGATCTCTGTCCATGGAAAAGAGTTTTCAGTCTTACAGGATGAATTGCCAGCTCTGAGTGTTTGATATCAGTAATAATTAAGTGTGGCACGGATGCAAAAGTAAAATTTTAGAATTCTAGATGAGGGGTCCAAAGGGGACAAGCTGGAGGAAATTGGGTGTGCCTTGTCCTTTTTCTCCTTCTTCATGCCCTCCATGTCTCACTGTGGTGTTGGCATTTTTCTGTTGGTTTAGGCTGGAGACACTGTTCAATATAAATGATAAATACTGGCATATTATTGTAAATATAGCAAAGGGAGTTTCTGGTATTTAATGTTTGTCACATCCCACTGAGGGCAGAGCCCCACACGCTGCCCTGCAGGACAGAGCTGGGCAGGGCAGCAGAACATGTGAGAGATAAACAGAATAAACAACCTGGAAACCAGCACAGACCAATTATGACTTTTTTGGCAGCGGGGCAGAAAGACAGAGACTTTTACAATCTGGGAATCATCAATACCTCCAATTCCAACATACAATGATTTATTGCGTGGATAAACATTATTCTTGGAGGCTGTGAGGTTTTAGAGGAAACATCCAACCGTGGCACGAAGCGGTCACCATCTCTTTGCTCCAAAACAATATATAACTTTTGAATTTAATGGCCAGTGTCTACAAGGTTTATTTTGCTTTTCTAACTCATCACCTTTATTCACTTTTTCTGCACTGTGGTTATTTTTATTTAACAGGCTGCTGTTGCACGTATGCACATGTGCTTCTATTGTGACTTTTCAGCTTTTAACTCTATATATTCACATTACTATAGACTCTTCACCATCTTTTCTAACACAGTTCCTCACTCACTTAGGGCATATTTTTACTTATAATTATGGAAACATAAGTTAATGGTTTTTCTACTTAATGTCTGTGTACTTCAACATCCATTTTTAAATTTTAATCTAATTTTACATCAACTTTTAGCTTTAAAGAATAACATTACTATACTAAGGACTTTTCGCCACCTTATCAAACAGTTTCTCACTCACTCAAAACATATTTTTACTTATAATTATAGAAACATAAGCTTACGATTTTTCTATTTAATATCTGTGTACTTCAACATCAATTTTTAAATTTTAATCTAATTTTTACATCAATTTTTAAAGATTCACATTACTATACTATAGACTCTTCACCATCTTTTCTAACACAGTTTCTCACTCACTTAAGGCATATTTTTACTTATAATTATAGAAACATAAGTTAATGATTTTTCTACTTAATGTCTGTGCACTTTATTTTACATCCATTTTTAATTTTAAATTTATTTTTACATCAACTTTTAACTTTTATATATTCACTTTACTATAAATAAACCCCACCTCTTTTCTAACACAGTTTCTCACTCACTCAAGGCATATTTTTACAACTATAGAAAAATAAGTTAATGATTTTTCTACTTAATGTCTATATACTTTAACATCCATTTTTAACTTTTAATTTAATTTTTACATCAACTTTATAAAATCACATTACTATACTATAGACTCTTCACCATCTTATTTAACACAGTTTCTCACTCACTTAGGGCATATTTTTACTTATAATTATAGAAACATAAGTTAATGATTTTGTTACTTAATGTCTGTGCACTTCAACATCCATTTTTAAATTTTAATCTAATTTTACATCAATTTTTAACTTTAAAGAATCACATTACTATAATATAGACTCTTCACTGTCTTATCAACAGTTTTTCACTTTACTTAAGGCATATTCTTATTTATAACTATAGAAACATACCTTTATTATTTTCTACTTATTGCCTGTGTACTTCAACATCTATTTTAACTTTTAATTTCATTTTTGCATCAACTTAATTTAATTTTTACACCTTCATATTATAATTATAGAAACAAAAGGTTGTGATTTTTCTACTCGATGTCTGCGTACTTTAACAGCCATTTTTAACTTTTAATTTCATTTTTACATCCACAATTTAATTTTTACATCAAGAACAAAGGGCTCTGGGGGGGGGTCAGGGCAGGGAGGGGTCGCTCACCCGTTAATGTTGTCAGGAAAATGAATCCACAAACATCAGAGGAGAGTTTTTATTTTATTTGAATAAAGGGAGAGGCCACGGGGCATTCCCAATTTTTATCCCAATTTTGATCCCAATTTTTATCCCAATTTTGATCCCAATTTTTATCCCAATTTTGATCCCAATTTTTATCCCAATTTCCTGGCCTCATTTCCCTTCTCTCTTTCCCCATTTCTGAGGTGCTTGAGAGGTTCAGACTTTCCAAAATGTCCGATACAAAGATTCCCCTCTAATGGATACGAAAGAATTCCCCTCCTTTTTCATTTTTAATTCTTATGGAATTTAGGGCTTTTCCTCATTGTTTCAAAATCCAGTTTCATTTATCAGCAAACCTAAGGTTTGTTTGGAAAAGAAAAACTCTTTTTCCATTCATCAATCTGCGGAATCCTTCCCATTGTTCCTTTTCTCTCCCAGTGCTGGTTTTCTCCACCAGCAGAGCCACAGCTGGTTTGGAAAGACAAATCCCACATTCCTCTCAATGTCGTGGGCAAAAGGGACTCAGCTTGGGGAAATTAATTGCATTTATTACTAATCAAATCGGAGCGGGATAATGAAAAGTAAAAGCTCAGCAACATCTTCCTTCAGCATCCCTCCCTCCAGCGGCACGGGAGATGGGAACAGGGGCCTGGGCATTCAGCACAGGAGGCTTCTGCCTCCTCCTCCTCCTCCTCCTCGTTCTTCTTTCTTCTTCTTCTTCTTCTTCTTTCTTCTTCTTCTTTCTTCTTTCTTCTTCTTCTTCTTCTTCTTCTTCTTCTTTCTTCTTTCTTCTTCTTCTTCTTTTTCTTCTTCTTCTTCTTCTTCTTTCTTCTTTCTTCTTCTTCTTCTTTTTCTTCTTCTTCTTCTTCTTCTTCTTCTTTTTCTTCTTCTTCTTCTTCTTTCTTCTTCTTCTTCTTTTTCTTCTTCTTCTTCTTCTTCTTCTTCTTTTTCTTCTTCTTCTTCTTCTTCTTCTTCTTTTTCTTCTTCTTCTTCTTCTTTCTTCTTCTTCTTCTTTTTCTTCTTCTTCTTCTTCTTTCTTCTTCTTCTTCTTTTTCTTCTTCTTCTTCTTCTTTCTTCTTCTTCTTCTTTTTCTTCTTCTTCTTCTTCTTTCTTCTTCTTTCTTCCTCTTCCTCTTCCTCTTCCTCTTCCTCTTCCTCTTCCTCTTCCTCTTCCTCTCCTCGATCCATTTTTTCCCCTCCTGACCCTCCTGTCCCACTGTCACCCCTTGGCCAGCAGCAGGGTCCCTCCCAGAGCGGTGGCATCGTCTCTCTTGGGCACAGAGGAGGCTCCTGGCACCTCCCCGCTGTGCCCACGCCTGTGCCCACGCCTGTGCCCCCACTGCTGCCAGGAGCTGCCCTGCAGAGCCACTGACCCTCACCCTTCTTGCCTTGCAGGGATGGCCGAGAGCAGCCAGGTCCTGGCTGCCGGGGGGCTGAGGGGCGCCCCTGACAGCGCCCAGGTGAGCCAGGGCTGTGGGGGGCACTGCCAGGGGGCTGGCACTGGCTGGGCTGGCCTCACTGGGTTCCATCTCCTATTAACCCGCTTCAAAAACAAACCCAAATGTTGTGTTTCCTCTGCATTTGGCACCCCGAGCGCAGTGAGGCTGCTGGGGGCCCCTCTCCTGCTCCTACCCCGTTCCCAAACCCCCTGAGCAGCTCCTGCACGTCCTTCTCCAGGGCTGAAAGTCTCCAAATTTCCACGTTCTGACGAATTTAGTGTAATGTGGAAGGAGTGGGCAGGGCCTGAGCTCTGATGCGGCACTGGGGAAATGCCCTTGGAGGGTCCTGGGGGGTTCTGCACCCCCCGGGCTGGGCAGGGGCTGAGCCGGGTCCCGGTGCTGCCTCGCAGGACGTGGCTGAGCCCAGGGAGGGCGAGGGGAGCGAGGGCCCGGCAGCCCCCCCAAAGCTGGGCAACCTGGAGGACACGTATGAGCTGCTGGAGAAGCTGGGCAGGTGAGCAGGACCTGGGCAGGGGGATCCAGGCAGGTGAGGAGGATCTGGGCAGGGGGATCCGGGCAGGTGAGATGGATCCAGGCAGGTCAGGGGGATCCAGGCAGGTGAGGAGGATCTGGGCAGGGGGATCCAGGCAGGTGAGGGGGATCCGGGCAGGTGAGGGGGATCTGGGCAGGGGGATCCGGGCAGGTCAGGGGGATCCGGGCAGGTGAGGGGGATCTGGGCAGGGGGATCCGGGCAGGTGAGAGGGATCCAGGCAGGTCAGGAGGATCCGGGCAGGTCAGGGGGATCTGGGCAGGTGAGCAGGACCTGGGCAGGGGGATCCGGGCAGGTGAAGGGGACCTGGGCAGGTGAGGGGGATCTGGGCAGGGGGATCCGGGCAGGTGAGGGGGATCTGGGCAGGTGAGGGGGATCTGGGCAGGTGAGAGGGATCCAGGCAGGTGAGGGGGATCTGGGCAGGGGGACCTGGGCAGGTGAGTTGGATCAGGCAGGTGAGGGGGATCCGGGCAGGTGAGGGGGATCTGGGCAGGTGAGCAGGACCCAGCCCAGTGAGCAGGACCCAGCCCAGGTGAGCAGGACCCAGCCCAGGTGAGCAGGTCGCAGGCAGGCGAGCAGGTCGCAGGCAGGCGAGCAGGACCCAGCCCAGGTGAGCAGGTCGCAGGCAGGTGAGCACGGGGCACGCAGGGATGCAGGCAGGTCCAGCGGGGCACAGGCAGCGACCCCAGCTCCACCGGAGCCCCAGGGGTGCCCGGATTTGTGGGTTCCTCCCCGGCCCGGGGGCAGCCCAGCCGTGCCCAGCCCGGCTCTCGCTGCAGCGGCCACTTCGGCGTGGTGAGGCGCTGCCGCCAGCGCAGCACCGGCTCCTTCTACGCCGCCAAGTTCGTGAAGACGCGGCGGGGCCAGGCCGGCCGCCTGGGCGTGGAGCGGCCGCAGGTGGAGCGGGAGGTCGCCATCCTCCGCCGGCTCCACCATCCCAACATCATCCAGCTCCAGCAGCTCTTCGCCAGCACGGCCGAGGTGGTGCTCGTCCTGGAGCTGTGAGTGGGCTCCCGGTGGGGGTGACGCCGTTTCTTGTGCCGCGGGTTGGGGGTGGCCGAGCTCTCCTGTCCCCGCCCTGCGCAGGGTCAGCGGTGGGGAGCTCTTCGACTTCATAGCGGAGAAGGAGATGCTGTCAGAGGAGGAGGCCATCGGCTTCCTGGGGCAGATCCTGTGTGGGGTGGAATACCTGCACGCCCGCCTCATCGCTCACTTCGACCTCAAGGTGCCCATGGGACCCCCCAGCCTCACTCCCTGAGGATCCAGGCACTGCCAGGCCTCTCCAGAGCCCTGCTCCTGCTCTTCTCAGCTTCCCGGGGGGCTGCTGTGACCCCCACCACCCCTCCATCACCCCCTGGGACCCCCATCACCCCCTGTGACCCCCATCACCCCTCCATCACCCCCTGGGACCCCCATCACCCCCTGTGACCCCCATCACCCCTCCATCACCCCCTGTGACCCCCATCACCCCCTGGGACCCCCATCACCCCCTGGGACCTCCACCACCCCTCCATCACCCCCTGTGACCCCCACCACCCCTCCATCACCCCCTGGGACCCCCACCACCCCTCCATCACCCCCTGGGACCCCCATCACCCCCTGTGAAACCCATCACCCCTCCATCACCCCCTGGGACCCCCATCACCCCCTGGGACCCCCATCACCCCTCCATCACCCCCTGGGACCCCCATCACCCCTCCATCACCCCCTGGGACCCCCACCACCCCTCCATCATCCCCTGGGACCCCCATCACCCCTTCATCACCCCCTGGGACCCCCATCACCCCCTGGGACCCCCATCACCCCTCCATCACCCCCTGGGACCCCCATCACCCCCTGGGACCCCCATCACCCCCTGGGACCCCCACCACCCCTCCATCACCCCCTGTGCCCGGCCCTGTTCCCACAGCCCGAGAACATCATGCTGCAGGACAAGGATGTCCCCAAGCCTCTGATCAAGATCATCGACTTCGGGCTGGCCCAGCAGCTGGAGGATGGCGTCACCTTCAAGAGCCTCTGTGGGACCCCCCAGTACATTGGTAGGGGGCTGGCACGTCCCTGGGGGTCCCTGCACTGCTGAGCTGCTCAGCCAGGGGTGGGGATGGCCATGCAGGCGTGCTCCTGTCCCCCTGTCCCTCCAACGTCCACCCTGGCTCTGTGTTTGCCCCCAGCTCCTGAAGTGATCAATTATGAGCCGCTGAGCCCCGCGACAGACATGTGGTGAGCAGCCAGGACCTGGGGGGGGCAACAGGCTGAGCTGGTGGGTGAGGAGGGACCCCCGGGTGCCGCAGGGCATGGGGGTCCCAGGGCAGCACCTGATGCCCACCTCTGCATTTCAGGAGCATCGGAGTCATCACCTACATTCTGTGAGTATGGGGCAGTGCTCCCTGTGGCTGGGGGAAACTGAGGCACAGGGACGCTGTGGGTGCCGGGGCGGCCGAGGCAGTGCCGTCCTGGCACTCAGTAGCTCTGTTGTGTCCCCACAGGCTCAGTGGCCTGTCCCCCTTCCAGGGTGAGACGGATGCTGAGACCCTCTCCAACGTTGTGGCTGGTGCCTACGAGTTCGAGGAGCGCTGCTTCAGCCAGACCTCGGAGATGGCCAAGGACTTCATCCGCCAGCTGCTGGTGAAGGAGCCAGAGTGAGGCCCCATTGCCATCCCATCCATCTCCTTCCCTTCTCCACCCCCACCTCCACCTCCGTTATCTCCACCTCCAACGTCCCCGTCTTCATCATCCCCATCCCCATCTCCATCTCATCCTGGCCCCAAACTCATCTTCATCCCCATCGCCACCTCCATCATCCCCATCTCTCTTTCCATCTCCATCCCATTCCCGTTCCCATCCCCATCCCCATCCCCATCCCCATCCCATCCCATCCCATCCCATCCCATCCCATCCCATCCCATCCCATCCCATCCCATTCCTGTCCCCATCTCCATCCCCATCATCTCCTTCCCATCCCATCTCTATTTCCATCTCCATCTCATCCAGATCTCCATCCCCCCCATCTCCACTTCCATCTGGTTCCCCTCTCTGTCCCCACCATCCCCATGCCCCGGTGGGGCCGGGACCCCCAACCCCAACCTCCCTTTGTGCCGCAGGCGCCGCATGAGCGCGGCCCAGTGCCTGCGCCACCCCTGGATCAAGGTGAGCGGCAGGGGCAGGGGCTGGCAGGGGCAGGGCCTGGCAGGGGCTGGGGCTGGCAGGGGCTGGGGCTGGCAGGGGCTGGGGCTGGCAGGGGCCTGGCAGCACGCTGGGGACACGGTGACGGTGCCACGTCCTCGTCCCCGCAGCCCCTGAGCGGGAAGCAGGCGCTGAGCCGGAGCCGTTCCTCCATCAACATGAGAAACTTCCGCAAGTTCAACGCCCGGAGGAAGTGGAAGGTGCCCGGCCGTGGCGTCCCAGCACCCCGGAGTCCCCCGGGGGGGTAGATTTGGGGATCTGGGGAGGGACCCCCACCTCGGACCCCCTCCCTTTCCTGTCCCCCCGTAGCTCTCCTACAACACCGTGTCCGCCTGCAACCGCCTGCGCCGCACGCGGCCGCTCTGCCGCCTCGGCCGCGAGGACCAGGAGCTGGTGAGCCCCCGGGAGCCCCCAGATCCCACCCAGCACGGCCTGGGGAGGGGGGAGAAGGGATCTGGGGGGTCTCTCTCGATGGCAGTACCCTCCGTGCTGCAGAACCCCAGTTTTGGGCAGGAGGGGCAGAGCGTGGGGCCCCCTGTTGCTGGGATGGGATGAGGGGAGTGTGGTGGGTATGGAACTGGTGGGATGCTGTGCTCTGCTCTGGGGGAAGTCCTGTCGCTGCCCTGCAGCCCCCCTGTGCCCCCAGCGCTGCTGTGAGAGCGACCAAGAGGAGGAGAGGAGCCCGCACACCGCTCTACTGCGCCGGCGGAGGAACAGCTGCTCCTGAGCTCCTCCCAAAAACAACCGGGACCTCTGCGAGAGGAGCCTTGGGGGTCCCCCCATCGCCCCATCCCCGGGGCAGGGGCACTGTCCAGCTCCTAATTCCGTGGTGTTGGAGGGTCACTGGGGCATCAGCACCCCACTCCTGCCCCCAGGTTTCGCCCAGGCCTGGGACCCTCCTCCCTGCTTTGTCCTAATGAGAAAAATAAATGTCACCTCCTCCTCCCCAATCCTCTTCTCCTACTTCCCCTTCCCCTTAAGCATGGCTCGTCACAGCCAGGCAGGTGCTGAGTGCTTCCTCCCTCACTGCTCTTCTGCGGGGACCCCAAAGCCGTGGGCTCCCGGCACCCCACATTCACCCTGCGAGGCAGAGTGACCCTTAAATTGTCCCTTCTGCGCTGCTCCGTGGCTTGCCGGCCGCTTTCCTGGTGTCCCCCTGCTGTGGCTGGGGAAACTGAGGCAAGAGGCCGTTCTCCCTTCCCACCCACGCCGGCGCGGGGGGGCCGCCCTGTTTTCCCCCTCTCTATTTCCCAAACATGCCCCGGCCCTGGCCCTGACAGTTGTCAGGCTAAATATTTTGTGTGCGGCAGCCGAAAACAAAAGTGAAGGGGCCGCGGGCTCCGGGCAGGGTCCGTGGGCCCCCGGGCACCGGCCGGACGCGGCGAGCGGGACCCGACCCGGAGCGGCAGAGCCCGAGCAGGGACGGGGCCCGGGGGTCCCGCGGAGGATGGGGCCGAGGGCGCTGCGGACCCCGCGCCTGGGGCTGATGCTGCTGCTCCTTGGCCACCTCCCTGTGCCCCCCGTGCGGGCTCCCTCCGAAAGTAAGTGCCGGGGATGGGGAGCCCGGGCTGGGGTGCGAGTGAGTTTTGGGGTGCGGGCTGCCTGTGCTCGGGGGGCTGCAAGAGATGAACCCCGAGGCAAAGCTCTTGGGGCGTTCCCCATCTCAGTTTGCCCCCATGGCTGCACCCCCCCGGCGCTGCAGACCCCCCGTTTTGGGCAGGAGGGGCAGAGAGTGGGAGCTCCCTGTTGCTGGGATGGGCTGAGGGGAGTGGAGTGGGGGGTTTGGGCAGACGCGGGTCCCTCAGCCCCAGTGGGACGGTGGAAAATCGTCACAGGAGTGGGGAGCGCTGCTCCCTGCGCAGCTGCTGGGGTGGGAAAGCTTGGGGAGGGGGTGCCGTGCTGGGGAGGGGGCAGCTGCGGGTCCTGGGTCTCATGGCCACAACAGGGGGACAGCTGGGGGGTACGAGCAGGGTCTGTCATTTGTGCTGCCTTCCCCTCTCCCTGCCGCCCGTGCCTCAGTTTCCCCAGTCACCGAGGGGCTGTGCTGGGGGGTGGGAGCGATGGAGGAAGAGGATGAAGCACCCGAGAGGAACACACGTCACTGTCCCTGCTCCCACCTGGCACCCATGTCCTCTGTGCTGCCAGGGGCACGGGGGACCCCTCCCCTTCCAGGGGGACTTTGCAAGGGGCTGCAGCCCTCGGGGTTGGTGCTGCACTCACATCTGGACAGAGGGACAGAGGGAGGGGACAGAGGGAGGGGACAGGGCCCCCAGTGAGGGGCTGAACCTGGGGTGAGGGGCTGTGGGCAGCTGCCAGGACCACAGTGCCCACGGTTCATGACACCGAGAGGGGAAAATTGCCACCGGGCATGGGGTCACCAGGACATGGCCACGAGCCACTAGCCCAGGCTGCCAGGGACAGATGAGGGGTGAACCATGCTCATGATCCCCTCCAGGACCTGGCCCTGGTTTCTGCCTGGGGATGCTGCCAGTGGGAAGCTCTTTGCTCAGTCTGGCTCTTGTATCCCTGCCAGGATGACGAAGCAGGAGGTGCTGGGGCTCGTGCTGCCCACTGCTGGGTTTAAAAGCCCCAGGACACCCAAGGTGGGGCTGGGGCAGTGCCACATGGACACTTGTGGTGGCCTTGTGTGCCCCATTACCTGTCTGGGCACGAGGGGGAGTTGATGGGGACAACCTTGCTGGAGCTGCCGCACACTGGGTAAAGTGATTGGGGAGATCTGTGAGCACCCACAGCTGCCCCACAACTTGGGGAAGGGGAAAAGCACCCCCAGAGAGCTTCCCCCAGGGCTGGGACATGATCTGGGGCTGCCATGGGGCAGGGCAGCCTGCCAGGCCTCGTTAGCATCACTGCTGACGGATGCGCCGTGCCCCGGAGAGCCGCGGCGCGCCGGCTGCTGCCGGAGCCGCTCTCGTCTCCCCGGCCGCCCAAACCAATCCCAGCCACGCTTGACAGGCAGTGCCAGGACATGAAACCCCCAAAAATCATCTGGGGGATCCCTGGGTGGGCGTGGGGGGCAGCTGCCCCGTCCCTGCTGCCGCCCATGGGGTCCCCCTCTCGCCACCCCAGTCTGCGGCAGCATGGACATCCGCAACGACGTCTCCCAGCTGCGGAAGCTGGAGAACTGCTCCATCATCGAAGGCAACCTGCAGATCCTGCTGATGTTCACCACGGGCGCTGAGGACTTTCGGGGGCTCAGCTTCCCTCGCCTGCTCATGATCACAGAGTACCTGCTCCTTTTCCGTGTCTACGGGCTGGAGAGCCTGCGGGATCTCTTCCCCAACCTCTCCGTCATCCGCGGCACCAACCTCTTCTTCAGCTACGCCTTGGTCATCTTCGAGATGCCGCACCTGCGGGACGTGGGGCTGCACGGCCTGGGCCACATCCTCCGCGGCTCGGTGCGCATCGAGCGCAACCAGGAGCTCTGCCACCTCTCCACCATCGACTGGGGGCTGCTGCTGCCCGACACCGGGGACAGCACCTACATCGTCGGCAATAAGCCGGCTGAAGAGTGTGCCGACGTCTGCCCGGGCATCCTGGACGTGGAGAAGCCGTGCGTGCAGACCAGCGTCAACGGGCGGCTGGATTATCGCTGCTGGACCTCCAGCTACTGCCAGAAAGGTGGGTGCCGCTGGCACGGGGCCTGGCGGTGCTGCTTTTTCTGGGACGGTGCTGGTTTGCACGGTGGGGCACACTGGGAGGGCTGGGAATGGCAGGCCCGGAGGCGAGTGGCTGTGGCTCCCCTGCTGCTGGGAGCTGCTGTGCAGGCAGCACGGTGGGGTAACCAGATCCCTGCTGTATCATCCTCCGAGGAGAGGCCAGCTCCCGGCTGCTGTGTTTTCCCAGCGGCGAGGTAAATACAGGCCCCTCCTGAGCTCGTTTTCTGTAAACAGGAGAGCTGGTAATGAAATATGTACTATAAACACAGATCCTTATCAGGGCTGCAACCCCGGCGGTGGCCCCGGCCTGGCTGCGCTGGGCAGATGGGGTTCAGCATGGGCCGAGCCCCACCTTGTCCATCCATGTGTGCTGCTGTCCCTCCATGCAGCCCCTCATCCCCCTGTCCAGCTGCTCGCTCAGCCACTCATCAACCCACCTGCCTGGCCAGCCACTCATCACAAGGCTGTCCATCCGTTCCTCCATCCCTTTGGGCGCCCCTCCACCAGTGCTGCCGTGCCTCTATCCACTCCTCCATCAACCCATCCCTGCATCCCTCACTGCATACCTGCATCCTCCCCTTTCCCCCTCCATTCTTGCATCCCCACATCCCAGCGCCCCTCCTTCTGTGCCTGCATCACATTCCTCCCTTCCTCCCCCCATCCATCCCTCCCTGCGTTCCTCCATCACTGAATCCATCCCCACGTCCCTCCCTCCCTCCATCCCCCCATCTATCTCTCTACCCCACCCTCACTCCTGCTTTCCCCCAGCCCTGGAGGAGGCCAGCAGCCCCCCGAGCCCTTCCCACCTCTCTCCTCTCCCCCCCGAGGCTGGGCTCCGTGCCCACGCGCCGTGTCTCCCCTCTCAGTGTGCCCGTGCGGCGCGGGCTCGGCGTGCACGGCGGCGGGCGAGTGCTGCCACGCCGAGTGCCTGGGGGGCTGCGGCCGCCCCCACGACAGACGGGCCTGCGTCGCCTGCCGCCACTTCCACTTCAACGGGCACTGCCTGCCCTCGTGCCCGCCCCGCACCTACGAGTACGAGGGCTGGCGCTGCGTCACCGCCGAGTACTGCGCCAGCCTCCGCAAGGTCTCCGACAACCCCCGCGACGCCTCCAAGTTCGTCATCCACCAGCGGCAGTGCCTGTCCGAGTGTCCCTCGGGATACACCAGGAACGAGAGCAGGTGGGGGTGACCCCAGTGCCCCACCACAGGCGCGGGGGTGGCACGCTGGCCGGCTCGCGTCACTGTCACCCTGCCCACAGCATGTTCTGCCACAAGTGCGAGGGGCTGTGTCCCAAGGAGTGCAAGGTGGGCACCAAGACCATCGACTCGATGCAGGCGGCGCAGGAGCTGGGGGGCTGCACCCTCATCGAGGGGAACCTCATCCTCAACATCCGCCGGGGCTGTGAGTGCCACAGCTGGCCCCGCCAAACCCGCCGCGGGTGGGAGAGCTGCTGTGGAGGGCTGGGGCTGGAGGAAGGGGGTGTTTTCCCTTGCAGAGAGAATTATGGGGAGGTGCCTCTCTCCCTGAGCTCACAGAGTCTGTCATTCCCAGACAACCTGGCCTCGGAGCTGCAGAGCAGCCTGGGGCTCATTGAGACCATCACGGGCTTCCTGAAGATCAAACACTCCTTCGCCCTCGTCTCCTTGTCCTTCTTCAAGAACCTCAAACTGATCCGTGGTGACTCCATGGTGGATGGGTGAGGATGGTGTGGCTTTGGGGGGCACATGTGGCCCTGAAGGTGCCCTTGCCCACTGCCTCCATCCACATCTCCTCCCCCAGGAATTACACCCTGTACGTCCTGGACAACCAGAACCTGCAGCAGCTCTGGGACTGGAGCCACCACATCCTCTCCATCCCTGTGGGCAAGATGTACTTTGCATTCAATCCCAAGCTGTGCCTGGCCGAGATCTATCGCATGGAGGAGGTGACGGGCACCAAGGGCCGGCAGAACAAGGCGGAGATCAACCCCCGCACCAATGGGGACCGGGCGTCCTGTGAGTACGGGGATGGGGACAGCCAGCAGTGCCACGACCCTCTGCCTGAGCCCTGCCTCCTCCCCACAGGCAAGACCCAGACCCTGCGCTTCATCTCCAACGTCACCGAGTCCGATCGCATCTTCCTCAAGTGGGAGCGGTACCGGCCCCCCGAGTACCGGGACCTCCTCAGCTTCATTGTCTACTACAAGGAGTCGTAAGTGCTCCCTCTCATCCCCACGGTGGAGGGCTTGGGAATGCTGCTAGCCTGCGGTGCCCTTTGTCCCTGGCGGGACCCTCCCTGATGCCCGGTGTGGCACAGACCCTTCCAGAACGTGTCAGAGTACGTGGGGCAGGACGCCTGTGGGGCCCAGAGCTGGAACGTGCTGGACGTGGATCTGCCCCTGAGCAGCGAGCAGGAGCCAGGGGTGACGCTGCTCAACCTCCGTCCCTGGACCCAGTACGCCATCTTCGTGCGCGCCATCACCCTCACCACGGCCGAGGAAGGACGCAACTACGGGGCGCAGAGCGAGGTGGTTTACATCCGCACCATGCCGGCGGGTAAGGGGCTGGCAGGGGGCTGGCGATGCCCGCGCTGGACCCCGTCCAGGAAAGACTGACCATCCCCGTGTCACCCCAGCCCCGACAGTGCCCCGGGACGTCATCTCCATGTCCAACTCTTCCTCCCACATCGTGGTGCGTTGGAAGCCACCCACGCAACGCAACGGCAACATCGTCTACTACCTGGTGCTGTGGCAGCAGCTGGCCGAGGACATGGAGCTCTACATCAACGACTACTGCCACAAAGGTGAGGCCAGGCAGGGCAGGGGCGGCACAGCAGCCGAGGACACCGGCAGAACAAGGACGGTGCTGCTGAGCCAGGCTCTGCCAGCCCTGCCCGTTGCTGCCCACAGGCCTGAAGCTGCCCACCAGCAGCGCAGACACGCGCTTCGGGTTTGGGGATGGTCCCGAGGGGGAGCAGGATGCGGAGGAGAGGTGCTGCCCCTGCCGCCCCACTGACGGGCAGCTCCGCATGGAGGGCGAGGCCGAGTCCTTCCAGAAGAAGTTTGAGAACTTCCTCCACAATTCCATCACCATCCCCAGGTGCCATCTGGGGGGGGTCCCTGCTTTGGGGGGCTCCCTCAAGCTGGGTGCGTGGGTCTGCCTGGGTGGGAGGGGCCCAGCGGCTGCTCCTGGCAGACCCTTTAACTGATTTCCCACTCTCGCAGGCCACCCTGGAAGGTGACATCCATCTATAAGAACCCACAGAGGTGAGCTGGGACCGCACCAGCCTGGGGGATCTCCCCTCCCCTGATCAATTTTGGGGGATAATCCCAGCGCCTCGACTCCCCACCACCTCCTGTGCCCATGTCCTGCAGGACCCCAAAGCAGCGCAGGGACGTGGTGGCCGTCACATCCCCGGCCAACGCCTCCTCAGCAGAGCCGCCGGCCCCGAGCCGCCCCGGAGGAGAGCCCAAGCCTGACTTCCAGATCTTCGAGGACAAGGTGGTGCGTGACCGGGCGGTGCTGTCGCGGCTGCGCCACTTCACCGAGTACCGCATCGACATCCACGCCTGCAACCACGCCGCGCACACCGTGGGCTGCAGCGCCGCCACCTTCGTCTTCGCCAGGACCATGCCCGAGCGTGCGTCCCCAGCCCTTCCAAACCCCACCCTGGCCGTGCTGGGCTGTTGCTGAGATGGGGGATCGGCAGCGGGTCAGGGTCCGGGTGATGCCCCCAGGAGCTGACTGCCTCTGCGCCTCTCTGCAGTGCAAGCTGACAACATTCCTGGCAACGTCACGTGGGAACCGGCTGGCAAGAACAGCGTCCTGCTGCGCTGGGAGGAGCCCAGGAACCCCAACGGGCTCATCCTCAAGTATGAGATTAAATACAGCCGGGAGAGTGAGGTGAGAACACCCCATGGCATGCCCTGCCAGATCTGATTACAGGGGCACAGCACCCATCCCAACCCCATCTATCTCCATCTCCATCTCCATCTCCATCTCCATCTCCATCTCCATCTCCATCTCCATCTCCATCTCCATCTCATCCCCATCCCCGTCTCCATCTCTGTCCCTGTCTCCATCTCCATCCCTATCCCATCTCTGTCTCCATGTCCATGTCCATGTCCATGTCCATGTCCATCTCCATCTCCATGTCCATCTCCATCTCCATCTATCTCATCTCCATCCCCATCCCCATCCCCATCCCATCCCCATCCCATCCCATCCCATCCCATCCCATCCCATCCCATCCCATCCCATCCCATCCCATCCCATCCCAATCTCTCTCCCAAGGCTTACACGTGGCTGGGGGGGATGAAACCCCTTTGCCACCTCCACGTTGTCCCCTCCAGGAGGTCACCACCGTTGTCTGCGTCTCTCGCCACCGCTACTCCAAGTATGGGGGTGTCCACCTGGCTCTGCTCCAGCCAGGAAATTACTCAGCCAAGGTCCGGGCCACCTCGCTGGCCGGCAACGGCTCATGGACGGGGCTGGTCAAGTTTTACATCCTGGGGCCAGGTACCTGTGGGGGACAGGAGGACATCAACAGGGACATGGTGGGCAGGGAGGAGAGCTGGGGCTCATGGGGAATTGGGCTGTGCTGCTGGGATGGGACCTGTGGGGTCAGGAGATGCTGATGGGCCTGGCTGCTGAAGGTGAGAGTTGTTGGTGGACGGGGAAGCTGAGGGATTGAGGGATGGTCTTGGCCTGAGACACTGGAGCATCACAGAGTCATCACAGAGGGTTGGAAAAGACCTCCAAGACCAGCGAGTCCAACTGCTCTCCCAGCACTGCCAAGGCTGTCGCTAACCCATGTCCCCAAGTGCCACATCCACACATCTGTTAAGGATTCACCAGTGCCCCGGGCAGCCTGCTCCAATGCTTTCCAGTTTTCCCCAATATCCAATCCCTGGTGCAACTTGAGGCCACTTCCTCTGCTCCTGTCCCTGTTCCCTGGGAGCAGAGCCTGCCTCCTCCTGGCTGTCCCCTCCTGTCAGGAGCTGTGCAGAGCCACAGGTCCCCCCTGAGCCTCCTTTTCTCCAGGATGAGCCTCCCCGACCCCCCTCAGGTGGTCCTGGTGCTCCAGACCCCTCCCCAGTTCTGATCCCTTCTCTGATCACATTCCAGCCCCCCTTTCTTGTCATGAATTCCTGAGGATTCGATGTCCCCCAGCAGTGCCCAGCACTCACTTTCTTCTCAGCTCTCCCTTGGGTACTAATGGATTGATAGAAATATTTTTATTATTGTCTCTTATGTCCGATTCAGTTCTAGATGGGTTTTGGCCCTTCTAATTTTCATTCTTGTCCTGAGCTCCCTCAGATCCTCCTGAACTTCCCGCCCCCTCTTCCAAATATCAGAGCCTCTCCTTTCTCCCTGAGTTCCAGCCAAAGAGCTCTGCTCAGCCGGGCTGGTCTTCTTCCCATCCTTCATCCAAGGATGCTGCTGGATTGAGGAGTTGGGGGAGTGGGGGATGCTGCTCAAATTGGACACTGGGGCAGAAGGGGCTGCCGATAAATTGGGGCATCTGGGGACAGCGGCACCCAGGGATCAGAGGGTGCTGCTGCTCTGGGGAGCAGGAGGCTCCCCCTCTCCGGCCCAGGGGTGGTGGTGGTGGGACAGGTGTCCCATGCGAGGTGGGATGAGTGCCCACACCCTGATCCACGGCCGCCTGCTCCTGGCAGCCGAGGAAGAGTCCAGCAGCTTCTACGTGCTGCTCACCGTCACGCCTGTGGTGCTCATGGTGCTCATCTCCTGCCTGGCCGTCTTCGTCTTCTTCTGCAACAAGAAGAGGTAACGACCCCCCTGCACCCCCGGGGCCGGGCTGGGGTGGGGTCTGGCCGAGCCAGGCCTGGGGAGGGCTGGGGGGAGGCAGCAGCTCCGAGCGCTGCCCACCCCGACAGGAACCACGACGGGTACCCCAGCGGGACGCTCTACGCCTCCGTCAACCCCGAGTACTTCAGCGCCTCGGACAGTATGTGGGGACATGGGGACAGGCAGGGGCCACCCCGAAGGGCCACCGAGCCCTTTCTGTGCTGGGGTCACGCTGGAGGGAATGGGGATGAGTATGGGCGTGGGGATGGAGATGGAGGTGATGGGAATGGAGGTGGGGATGGGTATGGGATGGGGATGGGGATGGGGATGGGATGGGGATGGGGTGGAGGTGGGAATGGGAATGGGGATGGGAATGGGAATGGGAATGGGAATGGGAATGGGAATGGGAATGGGAATGGGAATGGGAATGGGAACGGGAATGGGAACGGGAATGGGAATGGGATGGGGATGTGGACAGGGAGGAGGATGGTGATGGGATGGAGATGGGAATGGGAATGGGATGAAGATCAAGATGGGGATGGGTTGGGGACAGGGAGGAGGATGGTGATGGGATGGAGATGGGAATGGGAATGGGATGAAGATCAAGATGGGGATGGGTTGGGGACAGGGAGGAGGATGGTGATGGGATGAAGATGATGGGATGGAGATGGGAATGGGAATGGAATGGGGATGGGAATGGGAATGGGAATGGCAGGGAGATGAGGACAGGGAGAAGGATGGTGATGGCATGGAGACGGGAATGAGAACAGGATGAAGATCAAGATGGGGACGGGGTGGGGACAGGGAAGAGGTTGGTGATGGGATGGAGATGATGGGATGGAGATGGGAATGGGAATGGGAATAGGAATGGGAATGGGAATGGGATGAAGATCAAGATGGGGATGGGGTGGGGACAGGGAGGAGGATGATGATGGGATGGAGATGGGAATGGGGACAGGGACTAGGATGGTGATGACGTGGAGATGAGGATGGGGATGCAGATGGGGTTAGTGACAGTGATGGGGATGGGTGCTCCCCACTCACCCCACAGTGTACATGCCTGATGAGTGGGAGGTGTCCCGGGAGAAGATCACGGTGATCCGGGAGCTGGGACAGGGCTCCTTTGGGATGGTGTATGAGGGGGTGGCGCTGGGGCTGGTCACGGAGGGAGAGGAGACCAAGGTGGCCCTGAAGACAGTCAATGAGTTGGCCACCATGCGGGAGCGCATCGAGTTCCTCAACGAGGCCTCTGTCATGAAAGCCTTCAAGTGCCACCACGTGGTAGGTGGGCAGCTGAGGGAGAGGGAGGGGACACGGGGGCGTCTGGCCACTCAGGTGCCAGCTCCCTTTGTCCCTGCAGGTCCGTCTGCTCGGCGTGGTATCCCAGGGCCAGCCAGCTTTGGTCATCATGGAGCTGATGACACGTGGGGACCTGAAGAGCTACCTGCGTTCGCTCAGGCCTGAAGCCGAGGTGAGGGGCTGCTCAGGTGCCGGGGGGACACTCACCCGGTGTCCGGGGGGGTCCTGGCGTGACCCTGACTCCGTGCACGGTGCAGAACAACCCCGGGCTGCCCCCGCCGTCGCTCAAGGACATGATCCAGATGGCGGGGGAGATCGCCGACGGCATGGCCTACCTCAGCGCCAACAAGTTCGTGCACCGGGACCTGGCTGCCCGCAACTGCATGGTGTCCGAGGACTTCACCGTCAAGATTGGAGGTGGGTGTGAGAAATAGATGCACAGAAAAGTCTCAAAACCTGATAAAACTGCATCCCGTTCTGGGCCCCTCAGTTTGGGGAGGACGTTGAGATGCTTGAGTGCGTCCAGAGGAGGCAACAAGGCTGGTGAGGGACTTGGAACACCAACCCTGTGAGGAACAACTGAGGGAGCTGGGGGTTGTTTAGCCTGGAGAAAAGGAGACTCGGAGGTGCATTTGTCACTCTACGACTCCCTGGAAGGTGGTTGTAGTCAGGTGGGGTTGGGCTCTTTCTCCAAGACCTGACAGAACCAAAGGACACAGTCTCAAGCTGTGCCAAGGGAAATACAGGTTGGATATTGGGAGAAAGGTTTTCACGGAAAGAGTGATAAAGTTCTGGAATGGCCTTTCCAGGGAGGTGGTGGAGTCACCATCCCTGGATGTGTTTAAGATCTGGATGTGGCACTCAGTGCCGTGGTTTAGTTGAGGTGTTAGGGCAGGGGTTGAATTCAAAGATCTTTAAGGTCTCTTCCAACCTTGTGATTCTGTGAATTCTGTGAATTCTGTGAATTACATGAGAAGACTCGTATAGCATGTATCTGTATACAAACCTTGAGATAAGATAAGAAACTACCTTAGAAACACCACAGTCTAAGACAGACATTGTTGAGAAAAAGATTGAACTAGAAACAAGTTTCAAAAGATAGCCTGACATAAAAGACTAGATACTTCAGAGAAATGGAATTATGAAAGATGCATTGTAGTAGGACCCACGAAGAGTAATTTTAGATGATGAGCTGTGAGGCATTTACAACATAGTGTAGCTAAAGCTGATAGGCAAAAAACACTTAGAGTGTATTGTAATTAAGAAATCATTAGCTCCTGATTGTAATGGCGTGAATTATAACATCTGTATTGTCTCGCCCTTCTTATGAGACTGAAAATAGAATAAAAGTTTTTAAAGCACCTCTCAGCTGCCCCATCTCTGGGTCAGCAAAGGGCATCGCCCAACAGTGGGCGGGCAGCGGCGGGGCAGGCTGCTCACACCTTCCTCCTCCTCCTCTTCCTCCTCCGCCAGATTTCGGCATGACCCGGGATATCTATGAGACGGATTATTACCGGAAAGGGGGCAAGGGGCTGCTCCCCGTGCGCTGGATGTCCCCCGAGGCGCTCAAGGATGGCATCTTCAACACGCAGTCCGACGTCTGGTAGGTGCCGGGGTGGGCAGAGCCGGGGGGTCTGGGGATGCCCCGGCTGAGCAGCGCTGCTCCGGCAGGTCCTTCGGGGTGGTGCTGTGGGAGATCGCCACGCTGGCCGAGCAGCCCTACCAGGGCATGTCCAACGAGCAGGTCCTGCGCTTCGTCATGGACAACGGCATCCTGGAGCGGCCCGAGAACTGCCCCGACAAGCTGTGAGTGCCGGGGGGCACCCCCTCACTGCCACAGCCGGCTGTGGGGAAGGCTGCCGGGGGAAATCCTCCTCTCTGCCGTGCTGGGAGCCCCCCGAAGCCAGCAGGTGCCCTCTCTCCACAGCCACGAGCTGATGTGCCTGTGCTGGCAGCAGAACCCACGCCAGCGCCCCTCCTTCGTCCAGCTCCTGGAGCGCATCAAGGACCACATGGCGCCTGCTTTCCGCACCCTCTCCTTCTTCTACAGCCCCGAGAACGGCCATCACGGCTCGGGAGAGCCCTCCAACACCGAGACAGAGCCGCCCCCCGAGGAGGATGAGCCCCCCGCGTCCCCCCTGCCCGCACGCAAGGACCAGCTCCCCAACGGGACAGCCCCGCTCTGACCCCGGGGTGCCCTCGGACCCCGCTGGACTCTGCACCCCACGCCCTTCTCCTGCCACCCCCCACTGCTGGGACCCCCCCTGCATTATTTATTGCTTCCAAGGGCCCAGCCGGGGAGTGGCTGCCTTGGGAAGAGGGTGGCAGCAAGGCAAGGATGTTCCGTGGGGTGCATTGCCCCTGAAAATTAAATTGGGGGTGCTCCGAGTCAGGGGGAGGGAGTGGGGGGCTGCCGGTTGGGAGGAGAACACCCCAGTCTTTTCTTACTTATTTTTTTGGGGGGGTGGGATAATGTGGGTATGGGAATGGGTAGCAGGGTTTGGCATTTGGGTCCCCCATCAACCTGACCCTGTCATCGCTGCCCAGCTGCCTGGCAAGCGGGTCAGCCACCCCTGTGACCCCCACACCTTTCACAGGCGGGGAAACTGAGTCACAGCACTCCGAGAAGCCTGAGGTTGCCCTGATGTCTCTCCCCAGTCCCCTGCACTGGGACCAGTGCTGAGGCCGTGCTGGTCCACGGCAGGGGCGTCACTGCCTAATTTGAGTGCGAATAAAGGGGATGAAGCTCAGCTGCGGCGGTGCCTGGCTCGGGGGGGCGGCACACGATGATTCCCACTCCTCACGCCGCCGGCCCTATCTGCGTCCTGTGGCTTTGCCCTGCGGTGCCCAAACCGGGGGCGTTTCTCGAGAAAAACGTCAAATCAGTGGAATTTAGGAGGATGTGGCAACAGCCACTGGCCCGCTCGGCCGGGGGGGTGCTGGGGTGTCCAGTGGGGCCCCACGGGAGGTGGCCCCGAGGGAACCGTGGCCCTGTGGGTGCCGCTGGGGGCTGGCGGTGGAGATGAGCCGCGGGGGGAAGGGTGCGGGCTGAGAACGTGCAGAAATCAACGCTCGGATGAGCCACCCCCGACGTGCTCCCGAGCGAGTTCGGGGAAAAACAGCATCCGGGTGGGCATGGGGCACCCTGTCCTGCCCTGCCCCACCTCGGGGAGGAGGACGAGGTGGGTCCTGGTCGGAGGTGACAGCTGGGGACAGGGCCACTGTGCCACCAAACGTCCCCCCTGTCTCCAGCATCTCCGCGCCCCGACATAACGGGGTGCTGGGAAGAGCTCCATCCAGAAGAGGCCATCACGCCTCGAGATTTGGGGGCACCCTCGGGGGAGGTGACAGCCTGGGGGGCTGTAGGTGGCCCCCGGGATGGCGATAAGCCCTGTCCCTTATGCTGCAGCCCGCGGCGAGGCAGGTCCTGGAGCGGGTGTGGCGTCTGTGTGTCCATGCGTGTGCACGGGCGTGCCCCAGGAATTTTGGGGGAATTTTGGGAATCCAGCGGTGGGACGGATCCCGTCGGTGGGGCTGGGGGTGCAGGTGTAGGGTGCCAGCCGGCAGGGAGGGTGGCGGCAGGGCACGGGTAGGGCACGGACGGGTCGGTGCCCGTGTGCGGAGACCCCTGCCCCGGGTCGGAGTATTCCCGGTGCCGGTGAATCACGGCCGGGGGTGTCTCGGGCCGGGGCGGGGGCGGTGCCGGGGCGGGGGGAGCCGCCGGCCCCTCCCGGGAGGCCGGTCCGTGCGTTGCTTTTAAGCCCCGCACGGCCCCGTGCTCGGGCTGCCGGGCAAGTGCGAGGGAGGGCGGCACCGGAGCAGCGGCACCGGCACCGGGACCGGCACCGGCCCCGCGATGCCGCCGCTGCCCGCCTGGCTCTGCCTGGCCGCGCTGCTCCTGCCCCTGTCCCTGTCCCTGCCAGCCCCGGGCGCTGCCGGTGCCTGCCCCCGGCCCTGCCGCTGCCCCGGGGCCGGGATTTTGCTCTGCCGGGAGCCCGACACCGTGGGCAGCCTGGCCGCGCTGCTGGGAAGCGGCAGCTTCACCGACGTGTGAGTGGGGCCGGGGGCGATGGGGCCGGGGCTCGGGGTGATGGAGCTCAGACACCGGGCAGAGGCACCGGGAGCGATGGGGCAGCGCGGTGGAACCGGGGGTGACGGGGTCTGGGGTGGGGGTGACGGGGTCTGGGGTGGGAGTGACGGGGTTTGATGGGGACAGAGCGCGGGGAGCAGGCAGAGGAGCTGGGGGTGACGGGGCCGGGGGATGCCGTGGTGCAGCGATGGAGTTGGCGGTGACATGGATGGAGATGATGGGGTCGGGAGTGAGGGATTTTGGGGACCAGGCTGGGGGTGAGGTGCTGTGGCTGGGGGCAGCAGAGCTGACGGACCGGGCAGTGCTGCGGATGGAGGGGATGAGCTCGGGGACAGGATGGCGGGGCTGGGCTGGAGCAGGGATCGCTGGACGGGCTGGGATCGCTGCGGGGGAAGAGCCTGGGGGCTGCAAAATGGGGTGGGGGGGCTGCAGCATCCCCCCAAGGAGCAAGCGAGGGGCTGGGGGCAGCTCTTCACCCCCTCCTGCGGCGATGCCAACCAGGGCAAAACGCTGAGGGTGCAGCAGGGACCCCGGGCGGGGAGCGCCCACGCCGTGCTGGGCAGGGCAGGGCTGTGGGCAGCCGCTTGTCCCCACCCTGCTGGAGGTGTCGCTGTGCCCTGGGGTCTGTGGGTTGGCATGCTGGGGGGGACACACCCCACATTTGCTGCTTTGGGGCATCCACTCTGCTTCCCCCGCTGCAGGATGCGTGGTGGGGAGACAAGGGCTGGAGCGAGCAGAGATGGGAGGGTGCTGGGGGTGCCGGGGTGCTGCAGGCCCCCAAAGTGCCCCAATTCCTGGGGTTTCCCCCCACCCCACAGCGCTGCCTGTGCCGCATCGCTGGGGCCTGGCTGCAGTGTCTCCGTGCCTCAGTTTCCCCACGTGCCAGGGGATGCTGCGCCACAGGCGCTGCCAGCTCTTTGTTCGCTGGCTGGTGGGGTAGGGTGGGGTGGCTGGTGGTGGGGATGGTGGTCCCCGAGAGAACCCCGGCCGTCCCACTGCCCCAGCTGCTCTCGTCCCACCCTCACGGGGGTCAGGGCGGCCAAACCCCCTTGGTGTGGCTCTGAACCCCATTAACCAACCCCTGTGATCTGGGGCTCACAGCAGCAGCCTGTGGGGTGGGGCAGGGAAAAGCCCTGCTCCCACAGGGGCTTTTCTTCATCTCCTGAAGAATAAAGCGATGGGGGGACAGTGACAGCGGTGTCCCTGTCACAGTGCAGGACACCCTGGGGTTTGAGAAAAGGTGGGCACCCAAAGGGTGAGTGGGGCTGGGACCCAGCAAACGTATTCTGTGTGGACTCCCAGTGGTGGCTCAGCCCTGACCCCACACAGTTCACACAGATCGGGGGCTCGGCACCACCGGGACCACCTGCTGCCATCCCCCCTTCTTCCCAGCTCATCCCAGGGGAAACTGAGGCACAGTGGGGTGGCTCAGCTCCATCCTTGTCCCCATCCCCGGCTGTGGGCACGGCCTGGGGAGCGGGAGAGCTCTCATGCCCCACGCTTTGCCAACAGCCCCGGGCACGAGGGGTCGTGGGCTGCCACCCTGAGCCCTCTCCTTTGCCTTCCAGCATCATCGAGAACCAGCCGGCGCTCACCACCCTGACCCGAGCTGACACCAGGACGCTGCGGGACCTCAGGAACCTGTGAGCAGCCCGGGGATGGGGTCCCTGCCCGGGGAATCGGAGGGAGGGAAGGGCTGGTGGAGGGGGAGGATCCCCAGGGCTCGATCGGAGCCACAGGGGCCGCTCCCAGGAGGGAGACTGGGGCTGCACAGCGCGGGTGCTCAGCCCTTCCCTCCTTCCAGCACCATCTCCAGGACGGGGCTGCAGCACATCTCTGCCGACGCCTTCCAGGACACCCCCAGGCTGAGCCACGTGTGAGTCTCCCCCTCCCCTCCGCTCGGGGATGGTCGCCCCGGTCCCCCCGGGGCGCTGGCCCCGGTGCGGGGTGGCCGGTCCCCGTGCCCGCGTGGGATCGATGGTCCCGCTGCCCACGGGCACATCGCGGGGGCGGGCGGGGCTGTGCTGCTGAGTGGGAAACCATCGATCTGGGCAGGAGTGCGGGCAGCTGCCGGCCCCCCCGGCAGCCCTGTGCTCCCGAATCCCCCAAAAACTGGGGGGGGGGGGCCGTCCTGGGCTGCACGGGGCTCCCCGCTGAAGGCTGGTGGCACGCCTGGCAGAGCCGGCCGTGCTGGGGCACGGTGTGACAGCCCCGTGCCCCCATCCTCTGCGGATGCTGGGCGGGAATTCCAGTGGGAAGGGGTGGCTGATGGGGGCTGTCCCAACAGGAATCTCTCCTCCAATGCGCTGCAAAGCCTTTCCTGGAAAACCTTCTGGCATCTGCCCCTGCAAGAGCTGTGAGTGATGAGAGAGAGGGGGGAGGTGGGCGCAGAGTGTCTCCCACTGGGGGTGCACCCTGTGGGTGACACAGAGCTGGGGATGCAGTGAGGTGGTGGCTCTGCATCCACGGGTGTGGGGAAGGGGGTGGCACGTTGGGCGTTGTGTGACACAAAGCTGGAGGCTGGCGGCGCAAGGCGCAGCCTTGGCTGACTCTTCTGGGACACGCACCAACTCCTGGAGTCCTTTTGAGCCCGTGTTCTCTCTTCCCTGCTCCATCTCAGCATCTTGGTGGGAAATCCCTTCAACTGCTCCTGCGGGCTCCGCTGGCTGCAGCTGTGGCAGAGCAGCAGCCGGGCCGAGCTGGGGAACCAGTCCCTGCTCTGCTGGGAGGGCAGCGTGCTGGTGCCCCTGGGCAGCCAGGTTCTCCAGCCCTGTGGTACGTGGCTGGGGATGGCTTTGCCCCCTGGCTTTGTCCCCTGTCCCCATTTGGCATAGCAGGGACGCGGGGACACGCGTGGCTCACCCTTCCTACCCCTGCAGACCCCCCGGCCGTCCGCATCGAGCCCCCCGAGGCGGTGCTGCGCCAAGGGGACAGCGCCAACCTCACGTGCCACGTCAGCGCCAACCCACCGGCCACCGCGGAGTGGGTGCTCCCCGAGGTGCTCCCCGAGGTGGGACCCGAGCTGCTCGTTGTCACCAAGGCAAGCTCAGCCTTCCAGGGGTATGGCTCCAGCAGCGCTGACCCCCCCCCAGCACCCTCTCACTGGTGGGGTGGGCGTGGGGGGATGCAGGAGGTGCCCAGGCTTGGGGGGTGGCATCTGCTCATCCCGTCCCGGTGTTCCCTGCAGCTCTCAGACCGGGAGATCGTCCTGGAGATCAACAACGTCTCCTCCCACCTCAACCACAAGGACTTGACGTGCCGGGCCGAGAACGCGGCGGGGCTGGCAGAGGACAGCGTGGTGCTGAACGTCACCTGTGAGAAGCGCAGGAGGGGCTGGCGTGAGGGCTGCCCAGGGGTCTGGCTCGGGAACGCAGCCAGCTCTGTCTCTCCCAGTTCCCCCCGTGATTCTGCTGCTGGACACAGCCATCCCCCGGCATTTCTGGTGCATCCCCTTCTCCGTGGATGCCTTCCCCGTCCCCAGCATCCGCTGGCTCTTCAACGGGACGACGCTGCTGGAGGGACCCTACATCCACACCCTCATCATGGAGTACGAGCACAACTCCACCGTGCTCCACGGCTGCCTCCAGCTCAACCGGCCCACCCACGTCAACAACGGCAACTACACGCTCGTGGCACGCAACGCCCTGGGCTCGGCCTCCCGCAGCGTCCAGGTGCGCTTCATGGACAACCCCTTCAGCTTCAGCCCTGAGGAGCCCATCCCCGGTAGGTGCCACCTGGGGTGTCCCCCCCGTCCTACAGAGGAGCTGTGCCACACCCGCTGGGCAGGGCGGGTTGTACTGGGCTCCGCCTGTTGTCTGTACAAGCCCTGGTGTGCCTCAGTTTCCCCAGGGATGAGAGGGGGAAGGATGGGCTGCTCCCAGCTGATGAATAATGAGTGTTTCTTCTTTCTCTCCTTTCGGCCTGCTCTAGTGTCTCTGTCCCCACTGGGTGAGTGGCCAGGATTGCTGCCCCGGCCCCCCTAAACTGGGCGTCCCACCCACCCCCCCAGGGCTTCTTCTGGGGTGTCCAGGTCCTCGCCAGGGCCACGTCGGGGGACGGGGACCCCACAGTCACCCTACATCTTCTCCCTGCCCCAGGCACCAGGAACAGCTCGCTGGAGGGGCCTGTGGAGACCATGGATGAGCACACCTTTGGGGTGAGGAGCCGCTCTGCCGTCTGGGATGGGGGGACGCCTGAAGAGGGGGGGACAAAAATCCCGTGGGGACAGCGCAGCCAGCACCGCGTGGGATGTGGGGTGTACAACGGGGATGAAGGACAGACCCTCAGCGCCCCCGTGGCATCTCCTGGGGCTTGTAACCATCTCGGGGGTTTGTTCCCACCCCATGGGCTGAGAAAAGGGACCTGGTGGGACCTGGGCTGGTGGGAACCCAGCTGGTGGGACCTGGGCCCCAGCCTTGTCCTCGCTGGAGCAGGTCTCGGTGGCCGTGGCGCTGGCTGTGTTCGCCTGCCTCTCCCTCTCCGTGCTGCTCCTCCTGCTCAACAAGTGCGGGCGCCGCTCCAAGTTCGGCATGAACCGTGAGTGCCGCCGGCCGGGTGCCTCGGTAGCGGGGCTGTGAGCCGGGGACAGCGCCGTGCCCGCGTCCCCGGGGCTGCGGCCACCCGGGCTGGGCCCCAGGTGTGTGGCAAGAGGGACGGCGGGCGGGGGGACACCCGTGGAGAGGTGCCGGCTCCCCCGGGAGCGCGGGCAGCAGCTGCTAATTCACTCCTGGAATGGATTCAGCCTCTAAATGGGTTCGATCGAATGGTTTTGGGCTGCCTGGCCCCCGGGGATGGATGAACTGGGGGTTTGCTCGGCAGAGCCTGGCACCGGCCGCACAGGCTGGGGGAGGGACCGGGGGTCCCCTGATGCCTTTGTCCTTGTCCCCACGAGGCTCGGCGGTGCTGGCCCAAGAGGACGACCTGGCCATGTCCCTGCACTTCATGACCCTGGGCAGCAGCCCGCTTTCCTCGGCTGAGAGCAAGCTGGAGGGGCCGAAGAGCAACGTCATCGAGAACCCCCAGTATTTCTGCAACGCCTGTAAGGGACTGGGGGTCCCCCAGCAGCCCCCCAGGCTCCCAGCCGAGCCGGGGGGCACTGACGGGCGGGGGTCCCCCCAGGTGTGCACCACGTGCAGCGCAGGGACATCGTGCTCAAGTGGGAGCTGGGCGAGGGCGCCTTCGGGAAGGTGTTCCTGGCCGAGTGCTGCAACCTCCTCCCGGAGCAGGAGAAGACGCTGGTGGCCGTGAAGGTGAGGAGGGGGCCCGAGGTGGGGTGAGGGGGGTCCGGTGTGGGGGTGAGGGGGTTAAATGTGGGAGTGAGGGGGTTCAGTGTGGGGTGAGGGGGTTAAATGTGAGAGTGAGGGGGTCCAATGTGGGGTGAGGGGGTTAAATGTGAGAGTGAGGGGGTCCAATGTGGGGTGAGGGGGTTAAATGTGGGGCGAGGATGTCCAGTGTGGGGGTGAGGGGGTCCAGTGTGGGGTGAGGGGGTTAAATGTGGGAGTGAGGGGGTCCAATGTGGGGTGAGGGGCTCCAGTATGGAGTGAGGGGGTTAAATGTGGGGCGAGGATGTCCAGTGTGGGGGTGAGGGAGTCCAGTGTGGGGCGAGGGGGTTAAATGTGGGGTGAAGTGGTCTCAAGGGGGGGTGAGGGGGTCCAATGTGGGGTTGAGGGGGTTCAGTGTGGGGTGAGGGGCTCCAGTATGGAGTGAGGGGGTTAAATGTGGGGCGAGGATGTCCAGTGTGGGGGTGAGGGGGTCCAGTGTGGGGTGAGGGGGTTAAATGTGGGGTGAAGTGGTCTCATGGGGGGGTGAGGGGGTCCGGTGTGGGGGTGAGGGGGTTAAATGTGGGGGTGAGGGGGTTAAATGTGGGCTAAAGGGGTTAAATGTGGGGGTGAGGGGGTCCGAGGTGGGGTGAGGGGGTCCAGTGTCGGGGTGAGGGTGCCCGAGGTGGGGGTGAGTGGGTTAAATGTGGTGGAGAGGGGGTCTGTGGGGGTGAGGGTGTCCAATGTGGGGTGAGGGTGTCCAATGTGGGGTGAGGGTGCCCGAGGTGGGGGTGGGCGTCCGTGGGCTGTCACCGGCGCCGTGTCCCGGCAGGCGCTGAAGGAGGTGACGGAAAGCGCCCGCTCGGATTTCCAACGCGAAGCCGAGCTGCTGACGGTGCTGCAGCACGAGCACATCGTCAAGTTCTACGGCGTGTGCACGGAGGGCGAGCCCCTCATCATGGTCTTCGAGTACATGAAACACGGCGACCTCAACCGCTTCCTCAGGTGGGACCTGGGGGGGGGACAGGAGCCCCCCATCTGCCTCTCCACCAGCGCAGCCAGCCTGCTCCCTGCTAATGCAGCCCTCCTTGCAATATTGATTAGATTAGCTGTCTGAGAGGCTTAAATAGAGAGAGATTGGCCATCAGCTGGAATAAGCAGAGACTTTTCGATTGCCCCCCCAGGTATTGCTGCTAGACGGGGGGGGGGGGGGGGGGGCTGCCCGAGGCATCGCTTTAGTGGCCGCGCCAGGAGCTCTGAGACGTGGCTTTTATGATTATTGTGATGGGAGCTGGCATTAATGGCTGTGCCGAGCAGAGCTGCCCCAGCCCCCGGCCGGGCTGTCAGCCGCGCTCGCCATCAAAGGCACCGAGGGGCTGCGGGGCCGCGCTGCCCGGCCGGGGCTGCACGCCCCGCTTCACAGCCAGGGCTGCTTGCACAGCTCCCCACGGGCCCTGACACGCTGGTTTCCATCCGGACACGCGGCTTTCCATCCTGACACGCGGCTTTCCACACTGACACGCTGCTTTCCATCCTGACACGCGGCTTTCCACCCTGACACGCGGCTTTCACACCCTGACACGCGGCTTTCCACCCTGACACGCGGCTTTCCACCCTGACACGCGGCTTTCACACCCTGACACGCGGTTTTCCACCCTGACACGCTGCTTTCACACCCTGACACGCTGCTTTCACACCCTGACACGCGGCTTTCCACCCTGACACGCTGCTTTCCATCCTGACACGCGGCTTTCCACACTGACACGCGGCTTTCCACCCTGACACGCGGCTTTCCACACTGACACACGGCTTTCCACTCTGACACGCGGCTTTCCATCCTGACACGCTGCTTTCCATCCTGACACGCGGCTTTCACACCCTGACACGCGGCTTTCCACCCTGACACGCTGCTTTCCATCCTGACACGCGGCTTTCCACTCTGACACGCGGCTTTCCATCCTGACACACTGCTTTCTCACCCTGACACGCTGCTTTCACACCCTGACACGCTGCTTTCCACACTGACTCACTGCTTTCACACCCGAACATGCTCCTTTCCACCCCTGGCATGCTGCCTTCTGCAGGGGAATGGCTGCACCTGTGTGTGCACAGGTGTGTGTGCCCTCTATGTGTGTGTGCACAGGTGTGTGTGCCCTCTCTGTGTGTGTGCACAGGTGTGTGTGCCCTCTGTGTGTGTGTGTGTGTGCACAGGTGTGTGTGCCCTCTCTGTGTGTGTACAGGTGTGTGTGCCCTCTGTGTGTGTGTGTGTGTGCACAGGTGTGTGTGCCCTCTATGTGTGTGTGCACAGGTGTGTGTGCCCTCTGTGTGTGTGTACAGGTGTGTGTGCCCTCTGTGTGTGTGTGTGTGTGTGCACAGGTGTGTGTGCCCTCTCTGTGTGTGTGCACAGGTGTGTGTGTCCTCCCTGTGTGTGTGCACAGGTGTGTGTGCACAGGTGTGTGTGCCATCCCATGGGTGTGCACATTCATGTGTGCCCTCTGTGTGTTTACCCGTTCATGTGTACCCTCCCTGTGTGTGTGCACATTCATGTGTGCCCTCCCTATGCCCACACACGTGTGCACACCCACACACCTCTCCCCTGTGAGTGTGCACCTCCCCAGTGCACGCACACACACATGTGAGCACATTTCCCTTCCGTGCACACGTGTGTGCCCTCCCTTCCCTGGCACACACGTCCACGCCTCTCTCTCGTGTGCCCGCGTGCCAGGGGAGGATGCACATGTGTGTGTGTGTGTGTGTGTGTGTGTGTGTGAGTGTGCTCTGACCCCCTGGCTGTGGGTGCCTTCTTCCCCCACGTGTACACACACACACACACACTTGCACACACACACACACACACACACACAGACACACACACACAAACACTTGCACACCCTTCTCTGGTGCGTGTGAACACTAGTGCCTGCCTGTGCTGGGTACCTGCACAAACACACGTGAGCACTTTTCCCACGTGCAAACCTTTTCGATTTGCACTCATCCCCACGTGCAAACCCTTTAGATTTACCCCTTTCCCCATGTGCAAACCCTTTAGATTTTCACTTTTCCCTACGTGCACCCCCTTTAAATTTGCACTTTTCCCCACCTGCACCCCCTTTAGATTTACACCTTTCCCCACCTGCACACCCCTTAATTTGCACTTTTCCCCATGTGCACACCCTTTAGATTTTCACTTTTCCCCCCCTGCACCCCCTTTATTACCCCTTTCCCCATGTGCATCCCCTTTAGATTTTCACTTTTCCCCACATGCACCCCCTTTAGATTTTCACTTTTCCCCCCCTGCACCCCCTTTATTACCCCTTTCCCCATGTGCACACCCCTTAGATTTTCACTTTTCCCCCCCTGCACCCCCTTTATTACCCCTTTCCCCATGTGCACCCCCTTTAGATTTGCACTTTCCCCACCTGCACGCCCTTTATTACCCCTTTCCCCATGTGCACCCCCTTTAAATTTTCACTTTCCCCCCCTGCACCCCCTTTATTACCCCTTTCCCCAGCCGGGCAGCGCAGCCTCTCCCCGCCCGGCCTCTCGCCCACGTCGTGCCCTCCAAGCCGCCCCTGTGCCCCGCAGGTCCCACGGCCCCGATGCCAAAATGCTGGAGCAGGGCGCGGGGCAGGCGCGGGGGCCGCTGGCGCTGGGCCACATGCTGCACATCGCCACGCAGATCGCCTCGGGCATGGTCTACCTCGCCTCCCTGCACTTCGTCCACCGCGACCTGGCCACCCGCAACTGCCTGGTGGGCCACGACCTGGTGGTGAAAATCGGCGATTTCGGCATGTCCCGGGACATCTACAGCACTGATTATTACCGGGTGAGCTGCTCCTTCTCTCCTCTCCGCTCTGGGGTGGGAGGTCACGCTCGATTTTCCACCCCCAGCCCGTGGCTGCTGCCTGCCACCTCTTCTCCATCCACGTTTAACCGCAGGATGGGTTGGGTTGGAAAGGATGTTTGGAAATGGTCCAGCTCAACCTGCAGGGACGCTCTCCAATAGAGCAGGTTGCTGGCTCCAAATCCTGACCTTGAATATCTCCAGGGATGGGGCAGCCACAGCTTCTCTGGGCAACCCTCAGAGTAAAAACGTTTCTTCCTTACACCTAACCTGGGGTTTTGTGGGAACACCCAGCCTGGTTCAGGGGTTCCGTGTGGTGGAAAAGTCTCTCCTCCAAGCTGTGCTTCCAAAGAAAGGCTCAGCAGTTTCTTGTTGTTTGGTCTCAAGGCAGTTTATTGCGAGTTATCTAAAAGATTGTCTTCTTGAGCTGCTGTGGTTTGCTCAGCAGCCCAGGCAGGAGGCACACACACCCCTGACACCCTCTCTATCTGCTGTCTTCTTCTTCTCCCTCCCCACCCAGGGCTGCTGCTATCTTTTCTATGATATATTACGTATTACGTGTTTATAGTTTCCCCCCCATTCCTACTACCTATATTACAAAGTGCTTTTCTACTCTAAACCAATCTGTGAGTGCCAACATCACCAAGAACATGGAGGCGAGGAAAAGGAAGGAGGAAGAACAGGATCAGCCCACTTTCCTCCATCTTAGAACTCCTGACCCCCATGTACAAAGTAAAAACCCCCCTGTACAGGTGCTAAAACCCCCCTGTACAATACTAAAAAAATTTCCCTTCTGTTTTGTAACTACTTCTACTATACTATCCAACCCTTTGTGAGTGTTCCACCTCCAAAGTTGGTAACTCATCCCATGGCTCCAACTCAAAATCCCAGCTGTTTCCAGCTGCCTGCCAGGGTCTAAAATGCTTCTGAGCAAGGCCTGGAACCTCTAAAAATGTCTGAGGGACAGTTTGAGTTCCAGCAGGGTTTACTGAACGGGGCCAGGGATGGGGGATGGAAACAGGAGGGTCCCTGCCTTGCTGACAGCCCTGCTGTGGGCAGGTGGGGGGCAGGACCATGCTGCCCATCCGCTGGATGCCTCCCGAGAGCATCCTGTACCGCAAATTCACCACCGAGAGCGACGTCTGGAGCTTCGGCGTGGTGCTCTGGGAGATCTTCACCTACGGGAAGCAGCCCTGGTACCAACTCTCCAACGCCGAGGTGAGCGAGCTGGGGCAAGGAGGATGGGGGCAGCCCCTCTGGGGGTGCTCAGCGCGGGGGGATCCCATCTCCATCCCTGTTCCCGCAGGCCATCGAGTGCATCACGCAGGGCCGGGAGCTGGAGCGGCCCCGCACGTGCCCCTCCGAGGTTTATGGCATCATGCAGAGCTGCTGGCAGCGGGAGCCCCAGCAGCGCCAGCCCATCAAGGAGATCCACAGCCGCCTGCAGGCCCTCGTCAAGACACCCCCAGTCTATCTGGACATCCTGGGCTGAGTGGGGACCCCCCCAGCCACCCTCTGCTCCTTGCTGTTCCCCTGCCCGCCCTGCCACCCGCACACCCACAGGCGGGAGAAGCCTGAAACCTTATTTATAGTGCAAAACGCCAGCCCAATCCCGGCTTGGGGGGGCTGGAGGGCTGGGCTGGGGGACCCCCGGGGCTGTGCCCCCCTTGTCTGACTCCTTAACGCTCCCACAGTGCCAGGATGGAGGCTCTTGGCTGATGTGGGTTGGCTCGGGGGGGGGTGCAGAGCCGGGGGACCCCAGCACGGGCTGCGTGCCAGTGCAGGAGCTGGGGGGGCTCGGCTCTCCCCGGGGAGTTGGGGTTGCCCCGTGCTCACCCGCTCTGCAGCGAAGCCAATCAATAATAAACCGTGTCTCCTCCGCAGTGACCCCCGCGTTCTCTGGGCAGGTGGGACTGGGGGCATTTTGGGGAGAAAAAGGGGGTTTTTCACTTCAGGGAAGCTGCTCTGTCTGGGGGAGAGGAGGTGCTGGGCCAGCGATCCTCCCAGGATGCGGGGACAGCCTGGGCTGCGGGGGTCACACACCCCGGGGCAGGGCTGGTGTCCCCATGGATGTCACCAGGGATGCTTTTGGCTGTGCCACGAGGGCTCCGGCGATTCTTGTGCCACACCCTGGCCCGGGGAGTCTCCTTGCAGAGGGCTCCAGCTGGAGGATGGGACTCCGCAGCACAAAGCCACCACCCATCCCCCCCAAAAGAGCGACATCCCTCCTTGGCTGTGTCCTCCCGTGGAACCGGGGGTTATCGCATGCCCCGCAGCAGCCACTCCATCATCCCTCCTCAGGCTCTCCAGCCGCCTTGGTAATGGTTGAGACCTGGATTTGACCATAATGGAGCTGAATTGATTTCATCTGGATAATTAGGCAGCACAGGCAGAGCCCTGGCAGCTCCTTTGTTACCCCCTGTGACCCAAGATAAGCAGGAGGAAAGCGGGCTCGCAGGGGAAACTGAGGCACGGCACGAGGTGGGAGAAATCAGGGGGCTCTTTGCTGGGTGCGGAGGGGTTTGGGGCTGCCTTGGCACCTGGCTGTGCCCAGTGGCTTGCGTGGCACAGTGAGGGCAGGAGGAAATGGGAGCTCCCAGCCTGAGCAGCCCTCAGCCCCGCAGCGGGGCCAGGCCCCTCTGGCTCGCCCTGGATCTTGGCTGAGGGTCCTGTCCGGGAAAAGGGGAGCTGCCAGGGGCAGGTCCGGCTCTGCTGGGGCTCAGCCTGGCTGCCAGAGCCCCCCACCCGCTTCCTTGGGGTCTCTAATCGCTGCCCTCGCTGATTTATGGCCATCCCCCCCCGCCCCCTTATCTAATTTGAGGAAGGAACTAGATTACAACCTTGAGCTTTTCCAGCCCCGCGCCGGAGATTGCCGCAGACCGGTGCCCCAAAAGGACCGTGTGTGCTGACACCCCCTCTCCAAGCAGGCTGGGCTTCCCTGTGTCGCTCAGATCCCTTCATGGGGTGGCAATGCCTCAGCGGGGCGTGGCTGTGCCTCAGTTTCCCCCTTGGAGCGGTCAGGGAAGAGTTAAGGTTCACCCCGCGATCGATTTTATCCCCCCCCTCCGCGCCTCCCTGCTGGGGAAGTTTCTCCATTTCAGCGCTCCGCGGGGAGCGGTAATGGACTCTGGCAATGAGGTAATTAACGGCTCCGCTCCCGGGCGGCACCGGGGCCCGGCCCCGCTCCCCCGGCTTCATCGGGGCCCGGGTTCCCGGAGCCGAGCCCGCTTCGGGCGGCGGGCACAGCTGCGGTGGTCGCCACGCACATCGCGCCCCGCGGGTCCCACCCCGGCTGTGCCACCCTCCCGCGCCCTGGTGCCACCAGCGCTGGGCGCGGCGGGGTCGGGTTTGATCTTTAGAGGGTCCCGCTCCCTCCCAAAATCTAATGTCAGCGTTCAGGAACACACAGAATCACAGAATATCATTATTTGCAGGTGCTTTTATTGATGAAGAGCTCTGGGAATCAGGTACAGACCCAAATCTGACTCCGACACGGCTTTCGAGCTGAACGTATTTTATATTCTATCCTTATATAACTTACATATTAATTATTAAACTGATATTGTTCTATTGTATACATTGACATGAGTTTCTCGTGATCTTTCTTAGGCCCCTGACCACAGTTTCTCATGATTATTCTTACGATTAAACAGTAATTATATTTAATTACTAAACAATCATCACATCTAACAATTATTTATCACGTACCAGCTACACAGGTGCAGTTCTAGCAAGTACAAGTTCTCCATGTGCTTAGGCTGTTTATTTTTCCAAGGCCTACTAAGCTTATTTTTCCTTTTCACCCTAAATCCCCATGATTTTAAAACCCTTTTACTCTCACTGAGGGGACCCCAGGTAAGAGGCTCAGTGATGTGTTTGGGGTGGTGTTTAGGGTTGCTGAGGGCACAGCGGGGTCCTGCCCATCCACCAAAGTGCACCCGGGGGTCTCCGTCCTCTCCGGCTCCGGGGCTCCCGGGGGGGCTGCAAAGGCATCTCGGCACTGAAGTGCCGCTGCGATGTCCCCGAGCAATATTTCCCCCGCCCCGGGGACACCTTAAAAAGCATCGCAGGGAGGGAGGGAGGGGTCGCTTCCCCAGCAGACCCTCAGCTCCGGATGTCCCCAGCGTGTCCCATCTTGTCCCATCTCCAATATCCTTTTCCTTCTCCAGGCCCCCGCGCTCCCCGTGGCCGCCCCTGCTCCGGGAGCGCCGTTTTGGGGTGGTCGCACGGAGCCCCAGCTGCGGGTGGGCTCGATCCTAATGGAGAGCCGGGCGGAGGAACGGCGAGGGGGGCGGGCAGCCGAGTCTCCCCGGGACGTGCAAATCGTTGCGAGTGATTAGAGCTGTTCCTGTAACGAGCAGAGCAATTAACGGCGCCTCGGGAGCCGCCGAGGCCGCTAATGTGTGCCGGGGGCGGGGGGCAGCCGGGCAAGGGGGCCCGGGGGGCTGAGTGCCGGGCCGGGGGTCCCGGGGTGGGGGGAGCGCGGTGTCACCGGGGCTGGCACGGGGATCTCGGGGTGAGGGGACACAGCCAGGAGCCCGGGATGTGATTGTGGTGTCTGCTCGGGACTCAGGGTGGCAGAGGTTGAGAATCCGGGGCTGCGGGGTGGTGCCAGGACAGGGGGGGATGTACGGACAGAGATCCCGGGATGCGGGGGATGTACGGACAGAGATCCCGGGATGCGGGGGATGTACGGACAGAGATCCCGGGATGCGGGGGATGTACGGACAGAGATCCCGGGATGCGGGGGATGTACGGACAGAGATCCCGGGATGCAGCCGAGCACATGGCCAGCGGCGAGGGGGCGGCTCGTGCCTGCAATCCCGGGGTGCAGCCGGGATCCTCAGACGTGGAGATGCTGCGTGCCCGGGATATGGGGGGGACGTGCACCCGAGATTTGGGGGTGCAGGAATGAGGCGTCCTGGGATGCAGGGAGGATATGCCAAGGATGTTGGGATGCAGGGATAATGTCCTGGGATGCAGGAATGCTGTGCCTGGAATGTTGAGATGCAAGGATGATGTCCTGGAATGTTGGGATGCAGGAATGATGTCCTGGGACATTGGGATGCAGGAATGATGTGTTCCTGGGATGCAGGGATGATGTCTTGGGATGCAGGGATGATGTGCCAGGGATGTTGGGATGCAAGGATGATGTCCTGGGATATTGGGATGCAGGAATTATGTGTCCCTGGGATGTTGGGATGATGTCCTGGGATGTTGGGATGATGTCCTGGGATGTTTGGATGCAGGAATGATGTGTCCTGGGATACAGGGATGATATCCTGGGATGCAGGGATGATGTGTCCCTGGGATACGGGGATGATGTCCTGGGATGTTGGGATGCAGGGAGGATGTCCTGGGATGTTGGGATGCAGGAATGATGTGTCCCTGGGATGCAGGGATGATGTCCTAGGATGCAGGGATGATGTCCTGGGATGTTGGGATGCAAGGGTGATGTGTCCCTGGGATACAGGGATGCTGTGCCCAGGATGTTGGGATGCAGGAATGATGTGTCCTGGGATACAGGGATGATGTCCTGGGATATTGGGATGCAGGAATTATGTGTCCCTGGGGTGTTGGGATGATGTCCTGGGATGTTGGGATGCAGGAATGAGGTGTCCCTGGGATGCAGGGATGATGTCCTGGGATGCAGGAATGATGTCCTGGGATGTTGGGATGCAGGAATGATGTGTCCCTGGGATAACAGGGATGATATCCTGGGATGTTGGGATGCAGGGATGATGTGTCCCTGGGATACAGGGTTGCTGTGCCCGGGGTGTTGGGCACCAACCCCGGGCTCTGCTCTGCTGCCAGCTGCCCGTGCCCTGAAGCCAAAGGACACCCAAAGGTCCCCACATCCCCTCACCACAGAGCAGCTGCCCCTTGCTCAGGGGGTCCCTTCGCTTGCCCCAGCCCTGAGGGTCAAGCCCTGCACCCATGGGTGCCACAGAGCCCTCGGGAAGGGGGCACCCTCCAGCACCAGCACCCCGCTGAGGGGCTGCACCAGGATGTCCCCACAGACCCGTCCCCGTCCCGTGCTCTGCGAGAGCAGTCCCGGCCGTGCTGCTGTGCCAAAACCCTCTGGTTTCTGGACAGAGGAGGAGAAAAAAAAAAAAAAAAAGAAAAAAATAATTAAGGGGATTTTTTTTTTTTATTTTTTTCCCTTTTCCGTAGTTGACTCCACGTCCAAACTTCCTGAGAGCAGCTCCAGCCCTCCCTCCGCTTCCGACGGCCGCGCTGCGCCATCCCGGCCGGCCAGGCCAGCCCAGCCCCGCGGCGGGGCCGCTGCGCCCTGACCCTGCTGCCACCGCGGCCCCGGCCAGGTGAGTGCCACCGTCCCCACCCGGGGCACCCAGGGCTGGCAGGGGCGGGCGGCACCGTGCCCCGCTGGGCGCTCTCGGAGGGGACGCTCCCCAGGGATGGCGCAGGTTCCAAGGTGAGGGGACGCTGGTGGCTGGGCGACAGCGGGCGGGGCGTGGGGCAGTGCTGCGACACCCCGGGGTGACCCCCTGCCCCTCAATGCCACCCGTGCCCCCCTCGCCCTCGCCCGGGCGCATCCCTGAGGAAACGCGTCAGAGGCCGGGCTGTGGCAGGGGAAGCGCCGGGGCAGAGATAGCGGCTGGGGGGGGACAGCAGCGGCGTGTCCCCCGCGGGGACGGGGCAGGGCCGCTCGCCTGGCCGCGCCCCACACGCTCCTTCCAGCCCCGTCACCGCCGGGATGCTTCTGGTGCCACCCGCGGGGCTCTCAGGGGTGCCGGTGGGGTGAGCAGCGCCGGCTCTTGGGGTGCCTCTCGTTTTTTGGGGGGGCTGAGCCCCGCGGCGAGGAGCAGATGGGACGTGCCGGCACGTTTGGATGACTCCTGGTTTTTCCTGCCAGCATCTCCCCGTGGTTCCTGTTTTTCCCAGCAATGCTGGGACCCCCCCCCCCCCGGTCCCCCCAAGAAGAGGGGATGAGGCTGGGGCTGAGCTCGGGGTTCCCCTGGCTCTCCCCCACCTCGGCAGGGTCCATGGGAGGGAATTTTGGCAGCGGGTGAGCAATTAATTCCTCACTGCCGGGAGTTGAAGGGAAATGGGGGGAAACTTTCCCACTAACACTTTTTCCACCCCAAACCGGATGCTCTGGCCCCAAAACGCAGCGCGGGCTGTGCTGAGGGGGGAGGATGAACCCAGGGAGCACCTTTGGGGTGTCCTGTGGCTGGAGCAGCAAGGAAGCCCCGGGAAATCCAGCTGTGCTGAGCAGGAAACCTCTGTTTCCTCCTTGGCACACGGCTGTCCTGCCCCGAAACATCCCGGGAAACAGCCCGGGGGGCTCGGGGGTCGCGGGCCCTCCCTGCCCGGCCTCCGGCTGGAATCGCTCCCAGAGCCGCCCCGGCAGAGCCGGACCCTCTCTGGGTTGAGCAAGAAGCTGCTGGATCCAGGAAAGGCGAGCGGGAATAAACACAGAGCGAGCTGAAGTGGGGCCAGGGCTGGAGGCGCCGTGCCCAGCCCCAGCCCGGCACCCCGGGCTCCCAGCCCTGGCAGCATCCCCCCGCCCCCCCGAGGATGGGGTCTCCAGGACACGTCGGGGTGATGCTCCCGACGCGCCCCGGGGTGTGTCAGCAACGCTGGGATGAGGCCGAGCGAGGCCACCCAGGCTGCTGAGCGGCCGTGCCTCAGTTTCCCCTTGGCACAGGCCAGCGCTCGGGGAGCAGCGGGGCCGGGGCTGGTTTTGGGGATGGAGGAATGCCAAGCCAGCCCTGCAGGGAGGTCGGATGCGGAGCTGGGGCCGGGGGCGGTGGGTGGGGAGCGGGAATGTGCGGGGGCACGGGCTGCAGCCGCGGTCTCTCCGTGCAGGATGCTGCTGCGGGCCGCGGTGCTGGCGGTGCACGCCGGGCTCCTGGCTGCCCTCCAGCCCGGAGACCCCAACGTCTGCAGCTACTGGGAGAGGTAGGGCTGAGGGGGGACAGGGGAGGGGGACAGCGGCAGCGGTGGCGTCTCCCAGGACCCGCAGTCACCCCGAATTCCCCCCACCCGCAGCTTCACGGCGCTAGCGAAGGAGTCCTACACCAAACCCCACGTCGTGCCCTCCAACGAGCCCTGCCCCGGGGGCCTGGGCCTCCCCCTGCCCTGCCCAAAGCAGAGGTGGGAGCACCCCAGATCCCCAGAGCCCCTCGGGGACCCCAGGGTGTCCTGAGGGCCGTGGGGGGCTGGAGGGGGAATGTCCCACCCCAGGGTGTCCCCAGGGCCGTGGGGGGCTGGAGGGGGAATGTCCCACCCCAGGGTGTCCCCAGGGCTCTGAGGGGCTGGAGGGGGAATGTCCCACCCCAGGGTGTCCCCGAGGCTGTGAGGGGCTGGAGGGGGAATGTCCCACCCCAGGGTGTCCCCAGGGCTCTGAGGGGCTGGAGGGGGAATGTCCCACCCCAGGGTGTCCCCAGGGCCGTGGGGGGCTGGAGGGGGAATGTCCCACCCCAGGGTGTCCCCAGGGCTCTGAGGGGCTGGAGGGGGAATGTCCCACCCCAGGGTGTCCCCAGGGCCGTGGGGGGCTGGAGGGGGAATGTCCCACCCCAGGGTGTCCCCAGGGCTCTGAGGGGCTGGAGGGGGAATGTCCCACCCCAGGGTGTCCCCAAAGTTGTGAGGGGCTGGAGGGGGAATGTCCCACCCCAGGGTGTCCCCAAGGCTGCGAGGGGCTGGAGGGGGAATGTCTCACCCCAGGGTGTCCCCAAGGTTGTGAGGGGCTGGAGAGGGAATGTCCCACCCCAGGGTGTCCCCAAAGTTGTGAGGGGCTGGAGGGGGAATGTCCCACCCCAGGGTGTCCCCGAGGCTTTGAGGGGCTGGAGGGGGAATGTCCCACCCCAGGGTGGGACAAGGACAGTGAGGGGGCTGCAGGGGGGCTGGGGGAAGGGGGTGGCCTCAAGCTCAGGGGGGCTGTCCCCATGCCGGGTGTCCCCAAGCTCATGGAGGGGCTGCAGAGGGTCTGTCCCCAAGGCTGGGGGGCTGGAGAGGGGCTGTGCCAAGGGGGCATGGGGAGCTGAGGGGGGGTTATCCCAGTGCAGGGTGTCCCCAGAGCACTGGGAGGACTGGAGGGGGCTGTGCCCAGTGCCAGGGGGACTGGGAGGGCTGTCCCAGTGCAGGGTGTCCCCAGGGCACTGGGAGGACTGGAGGGGCTCTGGGAGCGCTGTCCCAGCGCAGGGTGTCCCCAAGGACACTGGGAGGACTGGGGGTGGACTGGGAGCACTGTCCCAGTGCAGGGTGTCCCCAGGGCACTGGGAGGACTGGAGGGGCCCTGGGAGGGCTGTCCCAGTGCAGGGTATCCCCAGGACACTGGGAGGACTGGAGGGGCCCTGGGAGGGCTGTCCCAGTGTGGGGTGTCCCCAAGAGCACTGGGAGGACTGGAGGTGGACTGGGAGCGCTGTCCCAGTGCAGGGTGTCCCCAAGGGCACTGGGAGGATTGGGGGTGGACTGGGAGCGCTGTCCCAGCGCAGGGTGTCCCCAAGGGCAGGGGGACAGCATGGTCACCATGTCCCCTGGTGGCACAGGGTGGTGTACCGCACCGAGTACCGCCAGGCCGTCCGCACCAGCTACCGGCGGCGCTACCAGTGCTGCCAGGGCTACTACGAGAGCCGGGACTCCTGCGTCCGTGAGTGGGGCCGGGGCTCCAGGGTGGCCCTGGGCCGTGTCCCCAGGGTGCAGAGTGTCCCCAGAGCTCCCTGAGGACGCTCTCTGCTCGGCCGTGTCCCCCCAGCTCACTGCAGCCAGGAGTGCGTCCACGGCCGCTGCGTGGCTCCCGAGCTGTGCCAGTGCGAGCCGGGCTGGCGCGGCCCCAGCTGCTCCAGCGGTGAGGGCTGGGGGCAGCTGGGCACAGCTGGGCACAGCTGGGCTGGGCACCCCCAGCCAGGGGTGGCAGATGGGGCTGGAGGGCTGGGCAGCCACGGTGGGGCACCCAGGGGGTTAATGGGGATGGGGTCTGGATGGAATTGGGGTGGGGAGTGCATGGGAGGGGAATGGAGGTGGGATGGAGAGGGATGGGAATGGAGGTGGGATGGAGATGGGGGTGGGCTGGGAATGGCCTTGGGTGGGAAGAGAACGGGGTGGGCATGGGATGGGCACAGAGAATGGGATGGGTTGGAAGGGGATGGAGAATGGGATGGAGAGGAAGAGGGAATGGGGACTGGGATGGGTTGGAATGGGGATGGAGGTTGGGATGGGTTGGAAAGGGGATGGAGAATGGGATGGAGAGGAAGAGAAGATGGAGAATGGGATGGTTTGGGATAGAGAAGAAGAGGGAATGGAGACTGGGATGAGCTGGAATGGGGATGGAGATTGGGATGGGTTGGAATGGGGATGGAGATTGGGATGTGGAGGAAGAGAGGATGGAGAATAGGATGGTTTGAGATGGAGATTGGGATGGGGAAGAAGAGGGGATGGAGACTGGGATGGGTTGGAATGGGGATGGAGGTTGGGATGGGTTGGAATGGGGATGGAGGTTGGGATGGATTGGAATGGGGATGGAGAATGGGATGGGAAAGAAGAGAGGATGGAGAATGGGATGGTTTGGGATGGGGAGGAAGAGGGGACGGAACTTGGGATGGGGATGGAGATTGGGATGATTTGGGATGGAGATTGGGATGGGGAGGAAGAGGGGATGGGAGCAGGGATAGGATGGCTGGGAATGGGGTAGGGGTAGAGATGGGAGGAGGGTGGGATGGGAACGTGGATGGAGATAGGAAAGGGACATGATGGGAATGGACATAGCATGAGGATGGGATGGCATGGTGACAAGATGGGGACTGAATGGGCATGGATGGAGGGCTGGCAATGACATGGATGGGATGGGATGGGACGGGACGGGACGGGTTGGGATGGGATGGGATGGAATGGGATGGGATGGGATGGGACGGGACGGGACGGGACGGGACGGGATGGGACGGGACGGGACGGGATGGGATGGGATGGGATGGGATGGGATGGGATGGGATGGGGTGGGACAGGACGGGACGAGATGGGATGGGACGGGACGGGACGGGACGGGACGGGATGGGATGGGACGGGACGGGACGGGACGGGACGGGACGGGACGGGATGGGATGGGACGGGACGGGACGGGACGGGACGGGACGGGATGGGATGGGATGGGATGGGAAGCTCCGCTGTCTCCCCCATGCAGAGTGCGATGAGCATTCCTGGGGGCTGGACTGTGGACAGCGCTGCCCCTGCCACCACGGGGCACCTTGTGACCCCCTGACCGGGCTCTGCTCCTGTCCCCCCGGCTTCGCCGACCCCCTGTGCAGCCAGCCATGCCCACCTGGCACCTACGGGCAGAGCTGTCACCTGTCCTGCCCCTGCCACCACCAGGCCCCCTGCAACGCCTCCACTGGCGCCTGCCTCTGCCCAGCGGGGCTGAGCGGCCCCCTGTGAGTCGGGACCCCTCCCTCTGTGCCCTCCCCTCCTCTGCCAGCCCCAGGCAGGGTCCTGCTCACCCCTCACCCCCCACAGCTGCGAGGTGCCCTGCCCTGAGGGCATGTCCTGTACCACGCCCTGCCCCTGCCAGAACGGGGGCATCTGCCACCCCTCCAGCAGCAGCACCTGCATCTGCCCTCACGGATGGATGGTAGGTGGGCTGTGCCCCACCCCAAACATGGTCTCTGCCTCAGTTTCCCCTGCTGAGCCCGGTGCTCCTTTGCAGGGGGAGATCTGCTCCGTGCCGTGCCCCCCCGGGCGCTTTGGGCCTGGCTGCCAGGGCGAGTGTCGCTGCCACAACGGGGGCCACTGTGACCCCCACGGGGGACAGTGCCAGTGTGCCCCTGGCTTCACTGGAGAGCAGTGAGGGGGCAACTGGGCACGGGCTGGGGGAAAATGTGGGGATGGGGGTCTGAGGTGGTGGGGGGATGGAGGGGAGGGGCGTGAGCGGCGCCGGGATTGTGGGGGCAGGGACGTGGGGCTGGGGATACAAAGGGATGGCGGGGAGGGGAATGAGGGGCTGGGGATTGGGGGTACAGGGGATTGGGTGGGCAGGGGGAGGGGACACTTGGGGACAGGACATTTTTGGAGTGGGGGGCTTGGTGTGGGAGTAAGTGGAGATGGAGGTGCACAGGGAGGGGGCATCCGGGGGCAGGGCACAGGGGATGGTAGGGGGCACGTGGGGATGGGGCAGGTGGGGATGGGGCACGTGGGGATGTGGCACGTGGGGATGGGGCACGTGGGGATGGGGCACATGGGGATGGGGCAGGTGGGGACGAGGCCACCACGACCCTCTGCTGCCAGGACCAGGTCTCCATGCAGGCCAGGCACCCGCAGCTCCCCCAGGCTGGTGTGCAAAGAGTTGGGTGGCCTCAGCTCGGGGCTCAGGGGGATCCCGGGGGGCACCCCAGCTCTTGGTGGGGCTGTGTCACCACCTCTGCCCCCCCCGCAGGTGCCAGGAGAGGTGCCCAGTGGGGCGGTACGGGCAGGACTGCCAGGAGAGCTGCGACTGTGCCAACGGGGGCCAGTGCTTCCACGTGCACGGGGGCTGCCTGTGCGAGGCCGGCTTCCAGGGCAGCCGCTGCGAGGAGCGGCACTGCCTGCCCGGCCTCTACGGGCTGCGCTGCGAGAGCCGCTGCCTCTGCCACCCGCAGCACAGCCAGAGGTACGGCCCCAGCCCAGCCCGGCACCCCAATCTCACCCCAACACCCCCATCCCAGCCTGGCACCCCAATCCCACCCCGGCACCCTCAGCCCAGCCCGGCACCCCAATCCCACCCCAGCATCCTCAGCCCAGCCCGGCACCCCAATCCCACCCCAGTATCCCCACCCTAACACCCCCATCCCAGCCTGGCACCCCAATCCCACCCCGGCACCCCCAGCCCAGCCTGGCACCCCAGTCCCACCCCGGCACCCTCAGCCCACCCCGGCACCCCAATCCCACCCCAGTATCCCCACCCCAACACCCCCATCCCACCCCGGCACCCCAATCCCACCCCAGTATCCCCACCCCAACACCCCCATCCCAGCCCGGCACCCCAATCCCACCCCGGCACCCTCAGCCCAGCCCAGCACCCCAATCCCACCCCGGCATCCCCATCCCAGCCTGGCACCCCAATCCCACCCCAGGATCCCAAAACCCCCATCTCACCTCAACACCCCCATCCCACCCTGGCACTCCAATCCCACCTCAACATCCCAATCCTTCCCCAACACCCTCATCCCATCCTGGCAGCCTCATCCCACCCTGGCACCCCAATCACACCCCAGCATCCTCAGCCCACCCCAAAACCCCCATCCTGTCCTGGCACCCCAATCCTGTCCTGGCACCCCAATCCCACCCCAGTGCCCCAGTCCAACCCCAACACCCCCAGCCCACCCTGGCATCCTCATCCTACCCCAACACCCTTATCCCATCCTGGCACCCCAATCCCACCCCAACATCCCCACCCCAACATCCCCATCCCATTCTGACACCCCAATCCCTCCCAACACCCCCATCCCAGCCCAGCATCCCCAGCCCACCCCAACATCCCCATCCCATCCTGGCATCCCAAACCTTTCCCAACATCCCCATTCCAGCCCAGCGTGCCCAACTCCACCCCAACTCCCATCCCACCCAGCTCCTCCCTTTCCCACCATATCCATCCTCTCCCACCATCCTCACCTCCCCCACCTCCCTCTGCACCAATCTCACCCTCCCCTCCTTCCTTCCCCCAATCCCAGCCCAGCACCCCAATCCCACCCAACACCCCCACCCCAATACCACCATCCCATCCTGGCACCCCAATCCCACCCCAGCACCCCAACATCCCAATCCCATCCTGGCACTCCAATCCCACCCCAATATCCCAATCCCATCCTGGCACCCCAATCCCACCCAACACCCCCATCCCATCCTGGCACCCCAATCCCACCCCAGCACCCCAATCCCACCCAACACCACCATCCCATCCTGGCACCCCAATCCCACCCCAGCATCCCCACCCCAACACCCCCATCCCACCCAGCTCCTCCCTCTCCCACCATATCCATCCTCTCCCACCATCCTCACCTCCCTCTTCACCAATCTCACCCTCCCCTCCTTCCTTGCCCCCCCATGCCCCCACACCCTCACCCACCCAGCCGGGCGCTGGCTGCGTGACCAGGACCCCTCCCACCCCACCTGGGGAGGTGTTTCGTGCCCCCCACCCTTTGCCAAAGCCCTTCCCAGCACAGCCGGTGCCCCGTACTGGGAGCACTGGGGGCGCTGGGGTTCTGAGCGTGTGCCCCCAGCTGCCACCCGATGCTCGGGGAGTGCCTTTGCCTCCCGGGCTGGGCCGGGCTCTACTGCAACGAGAGCTGCCCCCCCGGCTCCTTCGGGCCCGGCTGCCTGCAGAGCTGCCTCTGCCTCCACGGGGGGGTCTGTGATGGCAGCACGGGGCACTGCCGCTGCCCCCCCGGCTACACGGTGAGGGGCACGGCGAGACGGGGGGCCTGGGTGGTGCTGGAGGGGGCATGGAGGCTCTGGATAGTTCTGGGGGGGAATGGGGGTGTCTGGATGGTTTGGGCAAGCATGGGGTCTGGGCATTTCTGGGGGCAACATCGAGGTCTGGGCATCCCTGGGGAAACAGGGGGGTCTGGGCATTTCTGGGGGCAACAGGAGAGTCTGGGCATCCTTGGGGGAAAGAGGGGAGTCAGGGCATCATCAGGGATGGGTTGGGAGTCTGGGCATCCCTGGGGAAAACATGAGGTCTGAACATCCTCAGGGATGAGTTGGGGGTCTGGGCTTCCCTGGGGGCAACAGGGGAGTCTGGGCATCCTCAAGTATGGTTTGTGGTTCTGGTTATCTCTGAGGGCAGTTTCAGGATCTGGACATCCTTTGGGGGCACTTTTGGGGGGCAACTTGGGGATCTGGGCAACCCTGGGGAGACCTTGGGGTTCCCATGGGAGAATGGGGGTTTTGGGGTTGTCCACTTCCCCTACAGCACCGGGTGACCCCCAGCCACGTGGGTGCTTTCCCCAGCCCTGGGCAGGGGTCTGAATTCTTGGTCCCCACACCCAGGACGAGCACTGCTCCTCCCTGTGTCCCCCCAACACCTTCGGGGTGAACTGCTCGGGGCGCTGCTCCTGCCAGCACGCCCTGGCCTGCTCCCCACTCGACGGCTCCTGCTTCTGCAAGGAAGGTGGGCACAAACGGGGTCCTGGGGGGTCGCTGTCCCCATCCCCGCACCCACCCCGCTGTCCCCTCATCCCACCCCACAGGCTGGCACGGACCTGAGTGCTCAACGCCGTGTCCTGCTGGTTCTTGGGGTCTCAGCTGCAACCGGAGCTGCGACTGTGCCCACGGGGCGCCCTGCGACCCCCAGAGCGGGACCTGCCGCTGCCCCCCGGGCTGGCAGGGCCCTGGCTGCCTGCAGCCCTGCCCGGTGAGTCCTGCCCGCCGTGCTGGCGCTGGGGCTCGGTGCCAGCGCCCCGTGCTGACCCCCGGCCCGTGCCCATGCCGCAGAACGGGACGTTCGGGGCAGGCTGCGGGCAGCGCTGCGTGTGTGCCCACGCTGATGGCTGTGACCCCGCGACGGGAGAGTGCCGCTGCCTGCCTGGCTGGACAGGTAAGGGGCACGGCAGGTGTCGGGAGGACCCCGGCGTGCCCTCGGCCATCAGCTTCACCTCTCACCCTCCCTGCAGGGCGGCAGTGCAAGCAGGGCTGTCCCCAGGGCTCCTGGGGCCGTGGCTGCCACATGTCCTGCTCCTGCCGCAACGGAGCCTCCTGCTCCCCCCGGGACGGGTCCTGCACCTGCACCCCGGGCTACCGCGGCCCCAGCTGCCAGCGCCGTGAGTCAGCACCCCCAAAATCCCAGGCTGCTCCCGGTTTGATCCCTAGGGATCAATGCCAAGCTCGTCCCTCCGTCCCCAGCCTGTCCCCCCGGCCGCTACGGCAAACGCTGCTCCCTGAGCTGCTCCTGTGCCAACGGCTCCTCCTGCCACCCCACCAATGGCTCCTGCCTCTGCAGCCCGGGCTGGAGGGGCCCCCGCTGCTCCCAGCGTGAGTAGGGGGAGCGGGGAGCAAGGGGGCCACGATTGAGGTGGAGGGAGCCAGAGGCAGAACTGCCCGTGGCCACCTGGGTGACTCCTGTGCGGTCCTGGCCTGGGCAGGACGGGCCATGCAGGTCCCTGTGGACCTCCAGGGTGCTGGCCACCTTATGGTTAACTGGTCCCAGTATGGAGTTAGTGGACCAGCTTGTGGCTGACTGGTCCCAGGATGGAGCTGCTGGGCCACCTTGTGGTTAACAGGTCCCAGGATGGAGCTGCTGGGCTACCTTGTGGTTAACAGGTCCCAGTATGGAGCTATTGGGCCAGCTTGTGGCTAACTGGTCCCAGTATGGAGATATTGCACCAGCTTGTGGCTGACTGGTCCCAGTATGGAGTTATTGGACCAGCTTTTGGCTGACTGGTCCCAGTATGGGGCTATTGAGCGACCCTGTGGCTAACTGGTCCCAGTATGGAACTTTGGGCCATCTTGTGGCTGACTGGTCCCAGTATGGAGCTATTAGGCCACCCTGTGGCTAACTGGTCCCAGTATGGAGCTGTACAGTCCTGCTGTGTCCCCAGCCTGCGCCCCCGGAACCTTTGGGCTCCAGTGTGACCAGCTCTGCCACTGTCCCCACAATGCCACCTGTGACCCCACCAACGGGACGTGTCCCTGCGCCCCAGGCACGGCTGGGCCCCGTTGTGATGCTGGTGAGTGGGGACAGGGTCGGGGGTCCCCAAGGTCCTTCCCCCACCCTGAGGACCAACATTCCACCCCTCCCCACTAGGGCATCCTGACCTGCCCTACACCATCGAGCCAGCCCCTCCTGCAGCCTACAGCCCCCTGGGCATGCTGCTGAGCCTGGTGGCCCTGGTGGCCTTGCTGGTGGCTGTGGTGGCCGCCAGCCTGTGCTACCACCGCTGGCAGAAGGGCAAGGAGCGGCGGCACCTGGCCGTGGCCTACAGGGCAGGACAGACGGACACCTCGGACTACATGGTGCCAGGTCAGCAGCGTGGTGGTGGCGTGGGCCCAGCCCCGTGGTGGCCCTCTGGCACCTGGCTGACTCCTGTCCCTCCAGATGTGCCCCCGAGCCACCACGCCCACTACTACTCCAACCCCAGCTACCACACGCTGTCGCAGTGCCCGCTGCCAGCCCCCGGCCCCCAGGACAGAAGCAGCTCCCTCAAGGTACGGCAGGCTGGCACGGGACAGCACGGGGTTGTGTGGGGCACCGCTGCCACCGCCTTTGAGGCCAACCTGTCCCCGTTTCGGGCTCCAGGTGCCTGGCACCCAGCTCTTCCCCAGCGTGGAGAGGCCCTACAGCCCCGAAGGCAATGCCACGCTGCCTCCTGACTGGAAACACCTCGGGGCCAGGGGTGAGGAGGAGGTGGAGGGGTGGGCACCTGAGTGCCCCGCTGCTGCTCAGGGTCCCCTGGGAAGGGGCTGGGGTGGGGTGGGTGGAGAACTTCCATGCTGGGGGGAAGACGAAGCAGAGGGGAGCCCAAATCTGCCCTGTGAACAGGGAGTCAGCTGGACAGGAGCTACACCTACAGCCACGGCCTGAGGAAGGGCGACAGCAAAGGTGGGAGAGGGATGGAGGAAGAGACGGGGACGGGGTGGGGAAGGGAAAAGCTGGGCCTGGGGCAGGTGTGGGAAAAGGATTGGGGGTGGGATGGGATGGGATGGGATGGGATGGGATGGAGATGGAGATGGGATGGGATGGGATGGGATGGAGATGGAGATGGAGATGGAGATGGAGATGGAGATGGAGATGGAGATGGAGATGGAGATGGAGATGGAGATGAGGATGGGATGGGGATGGAGATGAGGATAGGATGGCATGGGGAAGTGACAGAATTTGCTGGGATGTGGAAGGGACAGGGATGGATTTGGGATGGGGAAGAGACAGGGCTGGGGTGGGGAAGGGACAAGGATGGTTTGGGGCTGGGTTGGAACAGGACTGGATTAGGGTGGGGATGTGGAAAGGACAGGGATGGGGTAGGAAAGGGATGGAGCTGGGACCTGCCTGAGACACAGCTGCTCCTTCTCCCCGTGCTCCCCCAACTCCTTCTCCCCCAGAGCACCCCTGGGAGGGGCTGAGGGCCAGCGCCAGCTCCCTGGCCAGCGAGAACCCCTACGCCACCATCAAGGAGCTGCCCCCTGCCGCTGCCAAGGCCCACGAGGGCAGCTACATGGAGATGAAATCCCCTGTGCAGAGGGAGATGTCCTACGCCGAGATCGGGCTCCTCGAGGAGCCACCACAGGAGGGTACGGCCGGGCGTCCCCTGGCCCTGGTGGTCCTGGTGGTCCTGGTGGCCCTGGTGGCCCTGGTGGCCCTGGTGGCCCTGGTGGTCCTGGTGGCCCTGGTGGCCCTTGTGGCCCTGGTGGTCCTGGTGGCCCTGGTGGCCCTGGTGGCCCTGGTGGCCCTGGTGGGTGGACTCACAACCCCAGTGATGGGGAATGCATAACTCCAGGATGGAAACGGCCTTGGTGACAGCCCTGTGGGGGGACACAATGCTGGTGGCAGCAGCTGTCAGTGCCCAGGGGGACATTGGTGACGGGGCTTTCGTGACCCTGGGAGGAACGTGTTCCCCTTGCAGCCTTCTCTTGTCCCCACAGAGAGTTGTCCCAAAGGTCCCCCCACCAGAGACCCCCCCAGCCACTACGACTCCCCCAAGAACAGCCACATCCCCAGCCACTACGACGTGCCACCTGCCCGCCACTACCCCCCGTCCCCACCGCTGCGCAGGAAGGACCGCTGAGGGAGCCGGGAGGAGCACGGAGGGACCCACCACGAGGGGACAGAGGGTCCCCGCGGGGACCCGAGCACCCTGGGACTGCTGCTGTCCCTCAGCACGGGTGGTGAATAAAGGGTGCTTGGTGTGGATTCGGTGTTTGGTGTGGATTTGGCGTTTGTTTGGTGTGGATTTGGTGTTTGGTGTGGATTCAGTGTTTGGTGTGGATTTGGCGTTTGTTTGGTGTAGATTTGATGTTTGGTGTGGATTTGGTGTTTGTTTGGTGTGGATTCGGTGTTTGGTGTTTGTTTGGTGTTTGTTTGGTGTGGATTCGGTGTTTGGTGTTTGTTTGGTGTTTGTTTGGTGTGGATTCGGTGTTTGGTGTTTGTTTGGTGTTTGTTTGGTGTGGATTTGGCCTTTGGTGTGGATTCGGTGTTTGGTGTGGATTCAATGTTTGGTGGTTGATGTTCACTGTGCCAGGGAACCGTACGGCTCTGGCGCCGTGGTGGGAGGGAGGGGGATTCTGGTGGGGTCCCAATCTTGCTGTGGGTTCCTCCCTGCTCCCTCCAGGGTGTGCACGAGGCGGGAACATGAAATCTTTTGGGTCCTGCTCAAAGCATGGCAGTGCCCATGGAACAGGGATAGGCTGATGGAGCCCACGCTGTGCCAGGGTCAGAGTGGGCTCACCCGTGGGCCTGCATGAAGCCCAGGGAAGGGGGAAACCCTGAAGTGCCCCAGGAGGAAGAAGCAGAGCCCCCAGAGCTGGGATGATGGATCTCTCTGAGCCTTTTTTGGGGGCAGCAGTTGCTCCTGCGGGCTGGGCAGGACGTGGGGAGATCTGCAGCTGACTCAGAATAGAGCAGGGGCTTGTGTGGACACAGGCAAAGCCCAGCAGAACCCCTGGTGCTCCTGGGAGGGAGCAGGGTCCACGCTGCTCTGGAAGCTCCATCAGATGCCACGGTCTGTGTGGTGCCATGGAAAGTTCTGCAGAGCCCCAGGACACTTTGGCAGGGGGCAGGGGTCCCAGAAAGCCCAGCAGAGGCTGTCCCACACCATGGGAAGGAGAACAACCCCCTCACAGCCCAGCTGGGCCTGCCATGGAGCAGCAGTGGGAGCAGGGACCTGCATGGTCCCACCAAGCCCAGGGCTCACCAGGAACTGGAGCAACAGGACAAGGAGGAATGGCTTCAAGCTGAGAGAGAGAAGGGTCAGGTTAGAAATTCTTCCCTGGGAGGGTGGGCAGGCCTGGCACAGGTGCCCAGAGAAGCTGGGGCTGCCCCTGGATCCCTGGCAGTGCCCAAGGTCAGGTTGGACAGGGCTTGGAGCAGCCTGGGATAGCAGAAGATGTCCTGCCCATGGCAGGGGTAGAACGAGATGAGCTTTAAGGTCCCTTCCAACCCAAGCCACTCCACGATTCTGTGACTCTGCCTTCAGAATGACTTTGGCCCTTGGGCTTGAAGCAGGTTCCTCTGCCAAAAGTGTCACAAGAAGACACCAGCGGGCTCTGGGAGATTCAGCTTGGCAAGTACACGCTGTGAGAAACAGCACTAGATGTGCTCTTGGAGAGTTAAACCCGTGGTTCAGCAGGCTGTGGAGATGACACAGCAGCGTTGGACACATGATTAAAGGAGCGAGGGATATGTGGAATGTGAAAATTCCCCGCTGGGGAATGCTGTGCCCACAACGCTGCTGCTCCCGTGGAAAAGCCGAAGCCAAGGCGAGCACAAGCGCTGGGCAAACCTTGGGATAGTTCTGGCAATGGGCTGGTTTGGTGGATGGAGTCCTGAGCCATGAATTGTCCTGCTGTTGCGGCCCCTGGGGCTCCCAGCGTGGGGGAATGAGGCAAACAGGAGTGATGCTGTCAGTGGGATTTCTATTCTTAAGCATCGGCGTTGCCGTTGTTCATTGTAGAATTCCTCATTTCCTCTCTTCCATCCCATCTCTTCCTTCTGTTCAGCAGAAGGCAATCACCCAGCTGGGAGAATTCCCGGGAAGGAGATTTCACGGAGGGGTGGTGTTGTCCCAGAACAGGTTCTTTCACCCGGTGTGCAAGAGGCCGATCCACCCACAGGACGAGGAATTTGATTTATTTCCTGCTCTGGGCAGAGAGCAGAGCTGGGCAACCTGTCTGGAGACAAGAGTGGGGCTGGAAGGTGAAATGTGAGCGACACTGGGCACGGGGAAGGGCAGGAGGGGCTGAGGCCGGGCCTGTGACTGTGCCCGAGGGGAGAGGGAGAGCTCAGGGGTGCGGTGATCTCCGATCTGCTCATGGGTGCGGTGGTGAAATCTCCGATCTGCCCGGCCACAGCTCAGGGACTTTAAAAGACTCGGTTCAGGAGAAAAGGGTGCACAACGAGGAGAGAGTGAATGTGCCTCTGGATCCAAGGGTGGGCACAGCTTTCTCCTACTTTTCTTTTCTTTTCTTTTCTTTTCTTTTCTTTTCTTTTCTTTTCTTTTCTTTTCTTTTCTTTTCTTTTCTTTTCTTTTCTTTTCTTTTCTTTTCTTTTCTTTTCTTTTCTTTTCTTTTCTTTTCTTTTCTTTTCTTTTCTTTTCTTTCTTTTCCCTCTCCTCTCCTCTCCTCTCCTCTCCTCTCCTCTCCTCTCCTCTCCTCTCCTCTCCTCTCCTCTCCTCTCCTCTCCTCTCCTCTCCTCTCCTCTCCTCTCCTCTCCTCTCCTCTCCTCTCCTCTCCTCTCCTCTCCTCTCCTCTCCTCTCCTCTCCTCTCCTCTCCTCTCCTCTCCTCTCCTCTCCTCTCCTCTCCTCTCCTCTCCTCTCCTCTCCTCTCCTCTCCTCTCCTCTCCTCTCCTCTCCTCTCCTCTTTCTTTTTTATTATTTTCTCTTTCTTTTCTCTTTCTTTCTCTCTCTCTCTTTTGCTGTCTTTCTCTCTCCCTGCTTTCCCCCCCCTTCCCTTCCCTTCCCTTCCCTTCCCTTCCCTTCCCTTCCCTTCCCTTCCCTTCCCTTCCCTTCCCTTCCCTTCCCTTCCCTTCCCTTCCCTTCCCTTCCCTTCCCTTCCCTTCCCTTCCCTTCCCTTCCCTTCCCTTCCCTTCCCCCTTCCCCCTTCCCCCTTCCCCCTTCCCCCTTCCCCCTTCCCCCTTCCCCCTTCCCCCTTCCCCCTTCCCCCTTCCCCCTTCCCCCTTTCCCTTTTTTTTCCATTTTCACTTTTCCCTTTTCCCTTTTTTTCTCTTTTCCCTTTTCCCTTTTCCCTTCCCTCCTTGCTTTCATACTGTTGTTTGCGAGTTTCACTCAGCGCCAAGGCAGTTCAGTTGCTGCCAACAACTTCTGTTCTATTTGCAAAGTCCTCTGGATACCCATTATTATCCCTCTCCTTACTTCCCCGAGATTGAAAACAACCTCCTCCCTTTTCCCCTGGACGGGAGCGGGGTGGGCAGGGACTGCCAGCCATGGGAGGGGGCTGCCCCAGTGCCAGTGCCAGCCCCACAGGGCAGCCAGGCAGAACCTGGGGCTTCACAGGCAGCTGAGGGCTTCTGCCCCCCAGCTACGACCAAGAGACCATTTCCAGCACCTGGATATGCCACCTGCATGAAAAAGTGCCCACGGCCCTCATCATCCACCTCTTCTGCCTGCCCATGCCCATGCAGCTCAGCTTCCTCTGCCAGGTGCTCAAGGGTGATGTGTGGGAGCCATGCTCTGACCCTCGGGGGGCACAGCGATGCCTGGGGATTCCAGCTCTGCTGCCAGCATCCCCCTCCATCCCTGCAGCCGTGAACTGCTGGTGCAAGGAGAAGATCCCAGGGGACTGCAGCTCCAGGTGACAGCCCCAGCACTCCAACCTGTCCCCGTCCCTGTCCCTGTCCCTGACCCCACAGCCCCTCAATGTCCCCATCTCTATTTCTATTTCTGTCGTGCCCCCATCTCTATTTCTGTCGTGCCCCCATCTCTATTTCTGTCGTGCCCCCAGCCCTGGGAAGGAAGTGCCAGGTAGGGCAGCGGCAGCTCCTTGTGTGCTGCATGACAGAGACCTCGGTGGTGCTGCTGGGGGCAGCACCCCCTTCCTCCCCATCTCAAACCCCCCCACCCCCATCATCCAGCGCAGCAGAGCCCCCTCCTTCAACACCCCCAGACCCCACTTCACGCCGTGCACGGGGAGGGGGGTTGAAACATTTATTCCCAAGCGCCTTCATCCCGCGTATCCCTGCTCCTCCTCGTCCTCGCTGCTGTCCTGGACGAGGTCGGGGTCTGCAGGCCCGCAGGCCAGGCAGGTGCCCCCCGTCTCCCCCCAGCAGGACTCGCAGTACAAGGCAAAGCAGTCGGGCTTGGGGCAGGGCTGGTGCCGGGGGGTCTCGGGGGTCCCACATATGGTGCACCTCCGGCGCAAGCAGCGCCGCAGCCAGGGCCAGCGCTGGCGGCACCACTGCAGCAGCAACGTCCCCTGCAGCGAGGATGTGCCCGTGTGGAGCTGCGGGGTCGAGGGACAGTGGCAACCCCACCCGGCACCCCGTGTCCCTGTCCCCACTCACCGGCTCGGGTGGCTGCCGCGCTCGCCGGGCGACGCGCCCGCGCTGCAGGTACAAGAAATTCTTCCGCTGCCGCAGCAATTTGTTGTACAGGAACAGCACTCGAGCCTTCTCCCTCTGTGCCAGCAGAGACCGTGAGGGTCAGCAAAACCCACCCCAAAAAGCACCCCCAGGCTGTGCCCAGCCCTCGGACCGCTCACCTTGGGGAAGTAGAAGGCGGCGATGACGCGGCGCAGGCGGAACGGGTAGACCTGGGCCAGGCAGAGCAGGGCCAGCACGCCCAGGGGCAGGCAGGTGCTCAGGTACTGCTGCCTCGTCATCCCCGTGGGCTGGGGCAGGCAGGCTGGGGACACGGCACCGCTGTGAGCCCCTGGCTGGGCGTGGGGCTGGGGGTTCCATCCCTGGCAGGGGCTTACCGAGGTTGGAGGTCTCCACATCGGTGTCGTAGGAGGCGTTGAGGGCGCCGATGGTGGTCCTCAGCAGCTCTGCCATCAGGGATGTGCCCATCACGTTCACGGACAAGTGGTGGCTGGCTGTGGGGTGGGAGGATAGGGAGGCTGAGGAGGGGGTGGGAGGGCTGAGGGGGTCCCTGCATTGCTGAGGGGCATGGTGGGACTGCAGGCCAGCCCTCCAGGGCCATGAGCTCACTTTGGTAGGAATACTCGATAAAGGAATGATGCTGGATGATGCTGAGAACACTGAAGATGAAGTGGTCCAGGCCACAGACAAAGAGGAGGAAGAGCAGGATTGGGATGCACCTGAGCAGCTCCATCACCTGCAGGGAGCAGAGGAGCTGTCACAGCCTGCTGGCCCCAGCTCTGACCCCCCTGATTGCCCCCAGCCCCTCACCATGTGCTGCCGCTCAGGCCGCTGCACGACCGGCTTGCACGGGAAGATGAAAGACGAGGTCTCCTCCCGGAGCAGGGGCAGCAGCGTCTGCTTGTTCTGCGTGAGGGACGGGGGGTGTCTCAGAGCAGCCTCTGGGACACCCCACTGGCGGTGACGGGGCTGCCCTGCACCCCTTTCCCCCTGCCCAACCTGCTCTCTCCGCCGGGCATCGATTTGGCGGAAATAGGTGGTGATGTAGCAGTTGTCAAAGCCGATGTTGTGACAGTATTGATAGGTGTAGTGGAAAGCCCTGGTGAGACAGGATAGGTCTGGGGTGAAGGGGGCACTGGGTGAAGCCCCCAGAACCCTCTCTGTTGTCTTCATGTCCCCCCCAGACATGCTGCCAGAGAAGGCCCTGTTGGCACAGGGGCGCCACCCCCACCCCCTGACCATCCCAGAGCTCACGAGAAGAAGACGAAGAGGAAGGTGAAGGACAGCAGCAGGCGGAAGAAGGAGACGGCCAGGCCCAGGCGGGCGCCTTCCTGCCGCAGCTGCGAGGTCACCTCCTTCCTCAGCTGCTCCGCTACCTCGGTGCCCACCAGCATCTTGTGATGCTCCTCCTGTGGCAGAGGGGCCATGGGGCAGGGCAGGGCCACGGGCACAAGGGACAGGCACCCACAGGGTGCCCAGGCACCCACCTGGTAGGCAATGCTGGCGCTGAACTCCTGGCCGAGGCTGTTGACGGAGCTGTTCACCCGGTCATACATCTGCCCGAAGTTCCCATCCACGGGGATGTTCTTCTTACACCACTGCTTCATGACTGCAGAGATGGCACAGGGACGGTGCCACAGCTGAGGGGCAGAAGTGGATCTGCCCCTCCAAGGGAGCACGGGGTCAGGGTCACCTACGTTTGACCGAGTGGCAGAGGAACCCAAACTGCATGGGCAGGCAGATGAAGTGCTTGACGAGGGGCATGGTCACTTGTTGAATGCATTTCTTGTACATGTGCTGGAACTGCTTCGTGCAGCGCTGCAGGCCCCTCTGGACCACAGCTGGGGGACAGGAGGAGCCCTCAGCTGCCTGCTCAGCCCCAGCCCCACTGGCACACCCCCAAGCAGGGTGTCCTGTGGGTTCAGCACTGGGATCTGGGGCAGCCCCCTCCCCACGTGCTGCCAGTCCCCGTCCACCCCGCTCACTTTCACAGCGAAGTTTGGTCTTTGTCTCATAGATCTCCTGGGTGCTGCGGGCTGGCTGCGTGCCCGTCTCGGGCTGTTGCCTCAGGTCGTAGCCCTCCTGGCTGGCCACCTGCTCGTTCAGCTGCACGAAGGCCTGGGAGATGTTCTGCATCTCGGTGTTGAGCGTCTCCGCGCTCTTCTGCCGGGGCACACACAGACACAGGCAGAGGCTCGGTCCCGCTCCCCTGGCCGCCCTCACCCCCTGCCCCAGAGCCCTCCTCACCACCAGCTCCTCCATCACGTGGCGCAGGGGGGCTGTCGATGCCTGCCACAGATGTCCCGTGTGGTTGACCTGTAGCTCCACCACGCACTCCATCGAGCGCTTCGTCTCCATCAGGTTGTACCAGAGGTTGGCCCCGGGCCCTGGTGGCAGCAGGGGTGGCTCAGAGCCCTCCAGCTGCAAGGAGCCCACTGGGGGGACACAGGGATATGGGGGGACCCTACCGTTGTAGATGGCAGCGAAGACAAAGGAGACAACGTAGAGCCGACCCTCCTTTCCCAGGAATTTGGGGACCATCAGCAGGTTGGCACAGCGGAAGTGGGGGGACGTGGCCCAGCCCAGGGCAGTCACCACTGTGCAGAGCAGAGAGATGAGCCCGTGGTCCCACAGAGAACCCCCTGGGGCTTCTGATGGTCCCCATCACCTCAGCCCCATCCCTGCCCCATCCTCACCTGTCAGCCCCCAGGTGAGCTTCACCTTCTGTGTCTCTGACAGGTCCAGAGGCATGATGAGGAGGTGGCAGAGGCCTGCAACACCCAACAATGTTCCTCATTCTTCCTAACGTTCCTAAGGTTCCAATTCTTCCAATGTTCCTAATTCTTCCTCAAAGACTTAAAAACTCACCAACAATTTGCCAATAGTTCGTAACACAAACCTTATCTCCAGCTCAAAAGAGACATCCACAAACAATAATCATACATTACATAGATAATCTAACCAATACAACCCCAACACACACACAAAAAAATACAAAATACTCAAGACAGCATAATTACAGGACTTCAAAGCACAAGACTAGAAATCTCTACATCAAAAGTCCAAAAAAATCTCACCTTAAAAATACTTAAAATTACAAATAACAAAACAAGCAAACCACAAAATATGCAACTCAATACCAATGCCAACACTTTACAGGATTTAAAAGAAATCAATTAGATCAGGCCAATTTTAGAGATCACCATTGATAAACTTACACCACTTTTCAAATTATTAAGCAGACTAACATCAAATCTCCCAGAACCCTCACACCTAAAACCCAAAACCCCCTAAGAAAGTTCCTAAAGCCCTTCAACACAAACAAGCACATCACTGTGCAGTGTCACAACATGTACAAAATGTACAATTTTTTTTATTTTATGTACAAAATCACAGACGGGATGGGATTGCTGAGGAATGCGTCTCGAGCTGTTTCTTTTCCAGCATCGGTTTCATTACATGGTTATGGCAATGGGAAGATGCCAGCAGCTCACATTCCAGGCAGCAGCCAAAGAACTCAATGTTACAACTCATTTAAAAGTTTTTTAACCAATCACACAAAGCAAAAGCATATTGACAGTAGTTCTATCCAACCACTCTAAGCACTCATACCTTTGGTTAAAACAATGCTCGCTTATTTGGAATACAATACCTGCTTGTAGGCCTTAAAACACAATGCACAGAGCTCCATTTTTAAGCTTAGAACTTCCTAAAATCTCTCCAGATATAATTTTATGTAGTTTAAGGAGTCATTCTAGCCAGGCATTAATACCTTTGTTTTATTTGTCCTTACTTTGGAAATAATTTGGGATATTATAATTTTATTTACTTATTGATTGATTGTTGATTTAATTTATATATTTTATATATATATATGATTTATTTAATTAATTATTATTTAATAGGTTATTTATTTATTTGTTTATTTATTTATTTATTATTTTTCTATTTTTTGTCCTAAATCTTCTATTGTTTTCCCCTCCATTTTCTCCCAAAGTTTTTTTTCCCAAATTATTTCCGAATTAAGGACCATTGCTCTATTTGTCCTTACTTTCTACACCTCACACAACTTTTCTGCTGACAAATCTTATATCTAGTACTTATCTCTAATCACACCCCTGCTGTCTCTGTAGCCTGCCTTTTGCAGCTTGCCCAAAACCCTCTGATTTTCAAGAATTCCCACAACCATCAAATCCTTAAATCAAGGATTTCCATTGATCCCACAACGCTCACTGAGGCAGTTGCCCCAAAACCTTCTGATTTTCAAGAATTCACACAACCTTAAATCAAGGATTTCCATGGATTCCTGTAACGCTCACCGAGGCAGTTGCTGCCTCTCTTTTGCAGCTTGCCCAAAACCCTCTGATTTTCAAGAATTCCCACAATCTTAAATCCTTAAAGCAATGATTTCCGTTGATTCCTGTAACGCTCACTGAGGCAGTTGTTGCCTCTGTGGCCTGCCTTTTACAGCTTGCCCAAAACCCTCTGATATTCAACAATTCCCATAATCTTAAATCCTTAAAACGACGATTTCCATTGATTCCCACAACACTCACCGAGGCAGTTGCCCAAAACCCTCTGATCTTCAAGAATTCCCACAACCTTAAATCCTTAAATCAAGGATTTCCATTGATCCCACAATGCTCACTGAGGCAGTTGCCCCAAACCCTCTGATTTTCAACAATTCCCACAACCTTAAATCCTCAAAACGACGATTTCCGTTGATTCCCGCAACGCTCACTGAGGCAGTTGCTGCCTCTCTTTTACAGCTTGCCCAAACCCCTCTGATTTTCAACAATTCCCACAACCTTAAAATGACGATTTCCGTTGATTCCCGCAACACTCACCGAGACAGTTGCCCAAAACCCTCTGATCTTCAAGAATTCCCACAACCTTAAATCCTCAAAACGACGATTTCCGTTGATTCCCACAACACTCACCGAGGCAGTTGCTGCCTCTCTTTTACAGCTTGCCCAAAACCCTCTGATTTTCAACAATTCACACAACCTCAAAATGACGATTTCCGTTGATTCCCGCAACGCTCAGAGGCAGTTGTCCCAAAACCCTCTGATTTTCAACAATTCCCACAACCTTAAAACGACGATTTCCATTGATTCCCGCAACGCTCACTGAGGCAGTTGCCCCAAACCCCTCTGATTTTCAACAATTCCCACAACCTTAAATCCTCAAAACAACGATTTCCGTTGATTCCCGCAACGCTCACCAAGGCAGTTGCCCAAAACCCCCTGATTTTCAACAATTCCCACAACCTCAAAACGACGATTTCCGTTGATTGCCGCAACGCTCACCGAGGCCAAGGAGCATCCCAAAACCGGCTCCCAGGAGGGCTTTTCTGCAGCGAAACTCATGGGGCTGGCTCCAGAGGAAGCGGCTCCACGGGGCGGGCAGGACCGAGACCACCACTCGCTTCAGGGCTGGGTGGGGAGGACGGCGTGGGCACCGCTGCCGCCGCCCGCGGGCGCGACAGGAGCGGTGCCGGGCAGCGGAGCTCACTCGTGTTGGGACGTTTCCGAGCGCGGGGAGTTTCTCCCACGGAGTTGATGTCGGTGGGATTCTCCAGTGGAGAGGGAGCGCGGCTGGGGGTCTGCACCACCAGCACCTCCTGCAGCTCTTCATCCCTTCCCACCGCTTGCTCCTCATCGTCAAAGTCGCGGCTGGAGGTGGGGAGACAAGCGTCGGGGACCAGCGGTTGTAGCGGGTGGGAAATGGATTGGAAAATGTTGTTGAAAATTGTTCATGGAAAATCGTTCATTTAAAAAATTGAGTTTTTTTTTAAAAAAATTAGAGAAAATTGTATAGAAAATGTATAGAGCATTTTTGATATAAAAAAATTGAATTTTTTAAAAAAAATATATACAGTTTTATGGAAATTTATGGACATTTTAAGCAGTTTTAAAGAGAAAAGGATTTATAGGATATTTTATAGAAATTTATAGACAATCGTATAGAAATGTATAGAAATAGATAGAAAAACTTTAATAGAAAATTATTTCTAAAAAAATTTTAGCAAATTTTTGTCATTGTAGAAATGTATAGAAAATCTTTGACAGGAAATTATTTCTAGAAAATGTTATAGAAATTTATAGAAAATGTACAGAAAATTTTCAATAGAAAATTATTTCTAAAAATTTTTAGCACACTTTCTAATTAGAGAAAATCTTGTAGAAATTTATAGAAAGCTTTTTATAGAAATGTATAGAAATTGCATAGAAATTTTTAAATAGAAAATTATTTTCAGATATTTTTAGCAATTTTTTTAATTATAGAAAAATTTGTAGAAATTTATAGAAAAATTTTAATAGAAAATTATGCATAGAAATTTTTTAGCATTTTTTAATTATAGAAAATTTTACAGAAATTTATAGAAAATTTATCAATACAGAAAATGTGTTTTCTATATTTATTTTAAATGTAGAAAATTTAGAAAGTTTGACAGAACTTTAGAATTTATAGGAAATATTTAAAGTTTAAATTTATAGAAAACCTTTAAAGTTTGACAGAAGGTGCACATAGCGTGTGAACCATATGTAAATTTTGAGGTAAATTTTTATTTAGAAATATTGTAGGATAAGACAGACGTTGAGAGAGATATTGAACTAGAAACAAGTTCTAAAGGATGGCTTTACAAATAAGATTAAATCATCACAGAAATAAAACTATAAAAGATACTTTGTGGCAGGACCCACGAGGGGTAATTTTTAGATTATTCTTTTTAAGGTATATATAGTGTGGCATGGTTAAAGCTGATAGACTAAAAACCACTTATAGGATATTGCAATTCTGATTTCGATAATGTGAATTATAACATCTGTATTGTCTCACCCTTCTCATGAGACTGAAAATGAATTTTTAAAACATCTCTCAGCTGCTCCATCTCTAATCAGAAAAATGTGTAATGCAACACTGACGCCGTTGGGGCAGGAGGGTATGAAAGGACTCCAATTCGGAAGGCTGAGAGTAGAACTGTGATTTATTTCAAATATATCACTCTTTTTATAGAGAGCATCATCCACACCCATTCTATTGGTCCTGAAGTGAGAACATTTCACACCATTGGTGTGCAGTGAATGACACACAGTGGCAGAACCTATCTATAAACAATGTGAACAACAGGAGAAATAAAGAATTATTTACATTCTTTCTCAACTGTTTCCCAGGCTTCTGCCCAGTTAGAAACTTTTGGTTTTCTCTCTGATTGAACATTCTTTCTCAACTGTTTCCCAGGCTTCTGCCTGGTTAGAAACTTTCCGTTTTCTCTCTGACTGAACTGAGGATACCCACACAACACCATGGCTGGAAGGGAAGGAGGAACTGCCATCTGCACAGCCAGTGCTCACCTGGAGAGCAGCCGCTCGCTCTCCTCCTCCTCCTTCTCCTGCAGCTGCTCTTGCAGCCGGGCCGCCGTTCCAAAGGGGAGCCTCCAGCCCTCGATCATGTCCTTGATGCGCTGCAGCAGCCGCCGCCCTCGTTCCTGGCCCCGCAGCGCCTGCTCAGTGCCCAGCCACAGCCCTGGTGTCTCCTCATCACTGGAGTCCCTGCGGGGGCACAGAGGCAGGGCTGAGCTGCAGCCCCCCACCCCTGCTGCAGCCCCCCGGGCTCGGGCAGGCCCCCGGCACCCCTCTGCTCACATCTCCTCATCCCCAGAGGCCGGGGAGCTCAGGGGGGCCATGCAGACGGAGCAGGTGTTCAGGATTCTGTAGCACTCGCTGCAATACAGCCCTGTGGAAAATGGGGCTGTCAGGGGGGAACGTGGAATTTTCTGGGGAGGGTGTCCCCGAGCTGTGGGGGCTCCTGCCTGTGCAGTTGGGTGTGATGCAGGCGGTGAAATCCGGCTGCTCTGCCATCCCACAGGTCAGGCAGTGCTTGCGCTGGATGCCCAAGCGGCGAGCGAGGCGAGCTAGCAGAGGGAACCTGCAAGCACAGAGCAAATGATCCACGGGGCAATGCCATCCCCGAGGTCCTTGCCACAGACCCCCGGGGATGGTGCTGGCCTTTTCCATCTCCTGGAAGAGCTTACCTGGAGATGAGGATAAGGAAGAACCGGCTTTTCCCAGTATCGGCCAAGCGCCGGGTGCCAACTTGGCGCAGGGCAAACATCACCCATTCCCGCCGTGCCCGGATGATGTTGTGGAGGAAGGCCAGGCGCTCCTGGCATGGAGGGGACGGGGTGAGGGCAGCTGGTGGCTGAGGGAGTGTAGAGGGACACACACACACCCACAGGAGGGGTCTCACCTGCTCGCGGGATGGGAAGTAGGCGGCACACACTGCCCGGCGCAGGCGTGCCATGTAGGAACCAAAGATGGAGATGAAGAGCCAGATACCGTACAGGATTCCTGGTGGGAAGAAAACGAGTTAAGCAGGGGGGCACCCCCCTACACCCCCCATCCACCTGGGTCGTTGAGGGTGCAGTGACCCTGGTCTGCACACCTATGGTGATGTAGGTGCTGTGGTCGGGCTCCACGGGCTTGATGAGGCACACCTGGGACAGCACCGAGACCTCGCCCTCCTGCAGCGCGTTGAAGGCAGAGACCAGATCCTTATAGATCTCACTGGTGTAGCCCGTCCCGTTGACGCTGATGGTCATGGTCGACGGCGCTGTGGGCAAGCAGCTCAGCCCTGAGGCCATCCCACAGCCCTGACCCTCAGCCAGCAGGGCACCCAAGGGTGCTGCTCACCCTTGGCAACGATCTCCGCGCTCAGCTGGTGCCGGAACAGGTCGAGTAGCCAGAAGATGCCGTAGTCAGCCAGGATGATGCTGAACCCCAGCAGCGTATGGCGCAGGAAGCTAAAGAGCTGCAGCCCGTACTGGCGTCGCTCCCTCCTTGACAGCCACAGCGCACCTGCACGGCCACGGGAGCACCGTGAGGCCGTGTCAGGGGGCTCAGGTCGGCCTGGGGGATCCCCTCGGGGCTGGGGCCGACCTGGGGGGATGTAGCGGCCCCTCTCCAGTGACGACAGGGGCAGCACGGTGGGTTTGCCCTGCTCTGCACACCGCAGGTCCAGCTCCACGAAGCGCCGCGTGATGTAAACGTTGTCGAAGGTGTCGTCGCGCAGGTAGCGGCGCCGGTAGCGCACGGCGCTGCGGGCACAGGGAGGCGGCTGAGCACCTGCACGCCGCGTCCCCATCCCCATGGGTCACCAGAGCGCTACTCACCAGTAGCACAAGAAGAGGATGGCCAAGAAGGAGACGTAGGAGAAGAGCTCCAGGGCATGGTGGTAGGGCTCCATGTGCTGCTTCACGGCCTCCATCATATCGGCAGACACCTCCCCCAGGCTCTTGCTGGCGTTGAGGTTGACGCTGAAGTGGTGCACGACCGAGATGTTGAACTCAAACTCGGCGCGGACACGGTTCAGGGCAGTAGTGAGGGCTGCAGAGGTGACAGAGGTGTTATGCTTTGCAGCCAGAACCAGAAGAGGGGCACAGAAAAGGATCCATGAAGTGGCTTGGGTTTGTTAATTTGAGATTTTTTTGGTCAATGTACTAAAGAGCATGGTGGGTTTGGTGTTGGATAATTACTAACGTACTTATTTCTTGTTGTGAGGTAGGATTAGGGGAAAGGTAAAGTAGGTTTAAAACTTTAAAAGGGTATAAAGAAAAATTTATTAATAGTAAATTAAAGAAAGAGTAATCAGAATTAGAACAAAACTTTTAGAACACTTTTCTTCTTATTATAAATTTTTTTCTTACTGATAATGCAAAGAAATAAAATTTTAGTTAGTTAAATACTTTTATAAACTTTTAGAATAGTCTTTTTTTTTCATTTATTTAGGGAGAGTGGTTAAAAGCTTTGTATCACTTCCATAGATGTCCCTCAGGCAAAACAATGACAACCCCCAAGCCCCACGTGGCAGTGGGATACTCACGGGCTGCGACGTTGATCCGGATGAAGGTCTGGATGAATTTAGGGATGGTGCAGAACGTGAAAGCAACTGCAGAGAGGGGGATCTCTGTAGGGCTGGGCCCCCATGATGGGGACAGACCTGCCCCATCACCCCATGAGCCCCCCGTGGCAGAGGGACAGGGACTCACAAGTGCTCATCATGCCGCAGAGGGCCTTGAAGCTGAGGACAATGTAGCAGAAGTGGAAGAGGAGTGGGAAGGCGCGCTCGCACCTGTCCTTGGTCTTGTCCATGTAGCGAAAGCATCTGCTCTTGGGGTCCCCCAGTTCACGGTTACAGATGCTCCCGGCCCTCGACAGCCACAGCCAAACATTGCGCAGGGCCCGGGCTGTGGGCAGGGAGCGGGCATTGGAGACAGGGATGGTCTGAGGGCAGGGTAAGGGGTGCTGGGGCTGGGGACACCCCCAGGGCTCCAACGCTCACCAACGTGTCTGGTGGAGTCCATGATGGAGCGGACGAACTTACGGACACGGTCACCCAGCACCTTGGCATTCTGGCCGATATCCTTAATTTTCTTCTGCACGTCTGCAGAGAGAGGGGACACCCGAGCACACCCCAAAGAGTGAGGGTAGCCCCAGGAAGGGCCTCTCCCATCCCGCCACCTTCCCCCAGGCCCCTGCTCACTCAGCAGTGGCTCCTTGGCACGCTGCAGCCGCTCGGCCGTCTGGTTTCGGGCCAGCTCAGCGCCACATGACAGCGCCTTGGCGACCTGGGAGACGTTGTGCAGGAGATTGGTGCCAGGGCCCTGCACGGTCAGGCACAGCGCCAGCATCATGATCAGCACCTTCCCCTCCCCTGCAAAGAAAGGGCAAGAATCAGTCCCATAATCGGAGAGGAAAGATTCAGTTTCATAATCTGACAGCAAATAATCAATCTCATAATCTGCCAGCAAAGATTCAGTCTCATAATCTGACAGGAAATAATCAGTCTCATAATCTGACAGGAAAGATTCAGTCCCATAATCTTCCAGGAAAGATTCAGTCTCATAATCTGCCAGGAAAGAATCAGTCTCATAATTGCACAGGAAAGAATCAGTCGCATAAACTGACAGGAAAGATTCAGTCTCATAATCTGACAGGAAATAATCAGTTGCATAAATTGACAGGAAAGATTCAGTCTCATAATCTGACAGGAAAGAATCAGTCCCATAAACTGACAGGAAAGATTCAGTCTCATAATCTGACAGGAAAGAATCAGTCCCATAAACTGACAGGAAAGATTCAGTCTCATAATATGGCAGGAAATAATCAATTTTATAATCTGACAGGAAAGAATCAATTTTGTAATATGACAGGAAAGAATCATTCTCATAATCTGGCACTAAAGATTCAGTCTCATAATACGACAGGAAAGAATCAGTTTTATAATCTGACAGGAAAGAATCAGTTTTATAAACTGATAGGAAAGAATCAGTCTCATAATCTGCCAGGGAAAAATCAATCTCATGATTTGACTGGAAGAATCAGTCTCATAATCAGACAGGAAATTATCAACCTCATAATCTGACAGGGAAGAATCAGTCTCATAATCTGATAAAAAAGAATCAGTCTCATCATTTGACAAGGAAGAATCAGTCTGATAATCTGACAGGAAATAATCAATATCTCATAATCTGACAGGAAATAATCAGTCTCATAATCTGCCAGGAAATAATCAATATCATAATTTTACAGGAAATAATATCTCATAATCTGCCAGGAAATAATCAATATCTCATAATCTGAAGGCCGTGAATTTGATCCCCACACGGGGCACCACAGGTGTTGGTTATTTCACTGCTCTGTTTCTGTCAGGGTTGGGATTGAAAGATGGTATTTCACATCTGGATTTAGATGTTCATTATTTTTATCTATATGACAGTGAGTTCTACAGTATTTTACTGGTAAGTTACAAAACGGTTTTGTTTCTATTTTTACAAGGTCTTTTAAGGAAAAATAATCTAAGAAATGACACTAAAATTATTTTTATTTTTAACTCAATAACTAATAATTTGTGTTTTGCAATGTGATTTTTTTTGTTTAATTATAAAATATGACTTAAACTTATGAAGAAGGTGGAGAAGAAGGATTAGCTACTGCCTTAAAATTTTTATCTTATTTTTATATATATTATTCTATTTTAAAACTTTAAACTCTAAGTTTTCTGCTAGTTGATATTACCCACTCCTATTTAAACGACACATTTATAATTGTATTATTAATCTGTTATATATAACTAATCTGCTATATCTAATCAACAATCTTATTAATCTGTTATATATAACTAATCTATTATATATAACATATTCTTATTATTTGTTATATATAATCTGTTATACATAATTCATAATCTTATTATTAATTGCTATATGTAACTAATCTGCTGTATATAATTAATAATTTTATTAATCTGTTATATATATCTAATCTGGTATATATAACATAATCTGATTATTAACCTGTTATATATAATTAATCTGTTATATCTAATTTATAATACTATTAATATGTTATCTATAACTAATCTGCTATATATAATTTTGATCATAATATTAATCTGTTATATGTAACTAATCTGTAATATATAATTTATAATCTTATTATTGATATGTTATATATAACTAATCTGTAATATCTAATTTTAAATCTTCTTATTAATCTGTTATATATATAATCTGTTACATATAATTTATAATCTTATTCATATGTCATCTATAACTAACCTTCTATATATAATTTATAATCTTATTATTGATATGTTATATATAACTAATCTGTTATTCATAACTTATAATCTTATTATTGATATGTTATATATAATTTATAATCTTATTAATATGATATCTATAACTAATCTTCTATATGTAATTTATAGTTTTATTATTAATATGTTATTAATTTTGGAAGCTTTTTTAACGGTTTTAGGGTCCCTAACTAATCTATAACTAATCTGCTATATATAATTTATGATCTTATTACTAATCTGTTATATGTAACTAATCTGCTATATATAATTTATGATTTAATATTGATATGATATATGTAACTAATCTGCTATATATAATTTATAATCTTATTATTGATATGTTATATAAAACTAATCTGTTATTCATAATTTATGATCTTATTATTAATCTGTTACATATATAATCATCTATATATAATTTATAATCTTATCAATATATTATCTATAACTAATCTTCTATATGTAATTTATAATCTTGTTATTAATTAATTTTGGAAGCTTTTTTAATGGCTTTAGGGTCTCTAACTAATCTATAACTAATCTCCCATATATAATTTATGATCTTATTATTAATCTGTTATATGTAACTAATCTGCTATATATAATTTATGATTTCATATTGATATGCTATATGTAACTAATCTGCTATATATAATTTATAATCTTATTATTGATACATTATATATAACTAATATGTTATTCATAATTTATAATCTTATTATATGTTATATATAATTTATAATCTTATTAATATGTTATCTATAACTAATCTATATATAATTTTTAATCTTATTATGTATATGTTATATATAATTTATAATCTTATTAATATGTTATCTGTAACTAATCTATATATAATTTTAATATTATTATTCATATGTTATATATAATTTATAATCTTACGAATATGTTATCTATAACTAATCTATACATAATTTTTGATCGTATTATTAATACATTTTTAATAAATTTTTAAGCTATTTTTACGGCTTTAGGGCCTGTGTTTTTCAGCACAGAAAGTTTGGGATTTTCCCTGTCTCGGCCTCCCACACACTCCCGTTGCTCAGCCAGTGGCGGGCACCCCTGGCACCCCCGCGGCTGCTCACGGGTGAAGAAGTGCGGCAGCGCCAGCAGCACCAGCATCCGCGCCCTGCTGGAGAAGGCCATGCCCAGGCCCGCGCCCGCGCCCAGCAGCACGGCGGCGCCCAGGCAGTGCCAGGCCCCGTGGCCCTGCACCAGCAGCGCCAGGGCCCCGTAGGCGCCGGCCAGCAGCAGGCCCAGCGCCAGGCCGCCCAGGCTGCGGGCGAACCCCCGCGCCTCGCCGCCGGCCCCCGGCCCGCGCCGGCCCCGCGGGGCTCGGCCCGAGCCCGGCGGCGGCCCCATGCCCACGGCTCCTGGTTCTCCCTGCAGAGCCAGCGAGGGTTTCCACAGTGCTGCCCGCCACGCTCAGGCCCTGCCCGGTTTCCGTTGGGCCCGGCGGTTTCGGTTGCGCTCTGCTGCCAGCTTCTCTGAGGTCCTCAGAGAGGGGAAGAAATGTCAGGGAAATGAAGCCGCAAACATCAGCGGTTCATGTCCAAGAAGAGTCCTTTTACTTTATTAAAATAAAGGGAGAGGCCTGTCGCTTCAATGGGGCATTCCTCCTGGGTCTCTCCAATTTTTATCCCAATTTCCCAGCCGCAAACATCAGCGGTTCATGTCCAAGAAGAAGACAGAGGAGTCCTTTTACTTTGTTCAAATAAAGGGAGAGGCCTGTCGCTTCAATGGGGCATTCCTCCTGGGTCTCTCCAATTTTTATCCCAATTTCCCAGCCACGTTTCCCTTCTCTCTTTCCCCATGGCTGAGGAACTTGAGAGCAAAGAACCACATTTCCCTTCTCCCTTTCCCCATGGCTGAGGAACTTGAGAGCAAAGAACCACATTCCCCTTCTCCCTTTCCCCATGGCTGAGGAACTTGAGAGGAACAGACTTGCCAAAACGTCTGATACCAAAGATTCTCCTCCAATGTATAACCCACCTTTTTAATTTTTAATTCTTACAGAATTTAGGGGTTTCTCCCGTCGTTTCTGTCACCTTTTGTGAAAAACGCTAATTACTTGGTTTTTAAAATTTTTTTCAAGTTTAATAATAATAACATGCTTATTAAAATAGTAATACAATTAAAGTAATAAAGTTTAGACTTAGGACAATTATAAGATAATAAAAGGCAAAGAATTACGGATGTTTGGATGCTTTTGGATACTAAGTGGTGAAAAGCATGTTTTGTGAACAAAGGAATTACCTTTAAAATAATATACTTGTTGCATATTCATATATCTTTTATGGTTATGTATACATTCTATTTAAAACAAGAAACTCTGTTTGCTGTATGTTAACTGTTTCCTTTAATCTAGCTGGCGCCTTTGAATTTGAGCAAGGCTTGAAGAAATTAGTTTCTTCTCATCAGAAGCTATAAATTCTTCTCCTTCGGAAGATTTAAGTGTTCTTTGAAGCGAGTATTTAATTAAAAAAAAAAAAAAAACAGACAAAAAACTTCCCCCCCACATACAGAGTATTTTTTTAACTACTAAAATCTTCATTTTAACTACAAAAGCACAACTAATCAATATAACATAATACATACTGCATAGAACCATATAATATTCATTTTTCGTACCTTGCAATATCCAATTTCATTTATCAGCAAACCTAAAGTTTATTTGTAAAATCAAATATCTCTTTCCATTCATCAATCAGTGAAATCCTTCCCATTATTCCTTTTATCTCTCATCCCTGGTTTTATCTATCAGCAGACCCACAGCTTGTTTGTAAAGACAAATCCAATATTCCTCTCAGATTGAATTAAAGCCTTCAGAGAAATTAAATTATATTAAGCCACATAGATATGAAGTAGAAGTGTAGGTTTAAGTTTTAATTAAATAGAAGTGTAAGTTGCAGTTTTAAGTAAGTTTAAGTTTTAGGTTTTAAGTAAGTAGAAATATATTTTAAGCGGCTTAAGAATTTGTATTAACTAATAAAGGCCCTAAGGCCTAGTTAAAATTTAAGCAACCTAGCCCTAGACGTAAGAAAACATAGCAGAACCCTGCCACTAGAGCAGATAGAATTACTCACATAAAATGGATAAAATGACATGCCTAAATAGATAGAATGACTCACATAAATAGATAAAATTATTCAGATAAATTTAAAGTAAGAAAACAGTATATTTTCATAAATAGATATTAATATATGCATAGTGTTTTAGGTAAGAACTGACAGTGCTTTTGTATTAGTTTTGTACCACTTTCGCACATCAGAATCAAGTTCAGATCAGTGTAGAAAGAATGTTTTAGAATTGTGCTTTTAGCTAACTGGGTGTTTTACAAATAAAAAGCCCTGAAGCGGGGTACAAGGATCATCATCAACCATCACAACATCTTCTCTGCCCCTGCCCAGGGCTGCTGCTATCTTTTATATGATATATTACATATTACATGTTTATAGTTTTTCCCCAGTACCTACTGCCTATATTAAAAGGTGATTTTCTACTCTAAACCAATCCATAAGTGCCAGCATCACCAAAAACATGGAGGTGAGGAAGAACAAGGAGGAAGAACAGGATCAGCCCACTTTCCTCCATCTTAGAACTTCTGACCCCCATGTACAAAATAAAAACCCCCTGTACAGGTGCTAAAACACCCCTGTACAATACTAAAAAATTTCCCCTTTGTTTTGTAACTACTTTTGCTATACTATCTAACCTTTTGTGACTGCTTATTCCACCTCCAAAGTTGGTAACTCATTCCATGGCTCAAACTCAAAATCCCAGCTGTTTCCAGCTGCCTGCCAGGGTCTCAAATGCTTCTGAGCAAGGCCTGGAACCTCTAAAAATGTCTGAGGGACATTTTGAGTTCCAACATAAACAATCCACCACTGCTCGTGTCTCTTTGAGAACCTCAGACCCAGTAAAAGCTCAACATGGGTGCTGCTCACCCTGATGTTCGTCTTCCAAACAGAGAAATTCTGTAATTACATCTCAGTAATTAGAGCTTTAATAAGCCTCAGCAGTTGTGGAGAGAAGAAACTTCAGCCAATAAATCAGTGGGGACCAGAGCCCATGGGACACTGAAGACACCGACCAGGGACATTTGGCCACAGAGCCACGAGATGGAGAGGAGCAAACAAGGCCAGGAATCATCCAAAAGGGAAAAGTGGCTAATTGCAGCAAGGGAAGATCACGACCACTGAGTCAAGAAACCCACCAACCCAAAAGGAGAACACTCGACCCTAATTAGCATGAGAAGCGAGAGAATCATTTAACCAATAGAAGAGAAAATACTAATTAATACTCATTAATGAGGAACTGTGTAACTTGTAGACCATGAATGTTTAATACTTGTTTGCAAAAGTGTAGAAATGTCGTAGTTGAGACAGAGAAAATACGAAGCAGCACACTCCATTTTCAGAAGGCTTCAAAGCTGGTTTTATTCTAGCATGCTTTTTCTACATTCTTACAAAACTCACAAATTTACACTTCACTCATTGGTCAGGAAAGATAAACAAAGTGTTTCTTGGAGGAGGCAGTTGCAGGTTTCTCTTCTTTATCCTCCTTTCTTTCTTGGTTTCTATGTCAACAACCTCGGTGGAAAATTCTTTCAGGGGTAAACATGGATTTTCTTCTCAAACCTCTCTGCTCACAGAAGTCACTGTAAAACCTCTTCCACATAGAAATATGTCAGAATCTGAGGTATTGATGATTCCCAGATTGTAAAAGTCTCTGTCTTTCTGCCCCGCTGCCAAAGAAAAAGTCGTAATTCGTCTGTGCTGGTTTTTAAGGTTGTTTATTTTTGTTTATTTACAACATGCTCTGTCTGCCCTGCAGCAGCTCTGTCCTGCAGGGCAGCGTGTGGGGCTCTGCCCTCAGTGGGATGTGACAAACATTAAATACCAGAAACTCCCTGGGCTGCATTTACAATAACGTGCCAATATCTGTCACCTACGTTGGACAGTGTGTCCCCAGCCTGAACCAACAGAAAAATGCCAACACCACAGTGAGACATGGAGGGCATGAAGGAGGAGAAAAAGGACAAGGCACACCCAATTTCCTCCAGCTTGTCCCCTTTGGACCCCTCATCTAGAATTCTAAAATTTTACTTTTGCAGCCGTGCCACACTTAATTTTTACTTAAATCAAACACTGATAAATAGAGGAAGGGAACTACCATATGTTTCTTTCCTTTAAATAGTCCTTTTCGTGGATGGTAGTGTTTCATAATAAAATCAAAAGTTTCCGTGTGGAAAAAAAAGGGGAAGAAAGCTTTCAAGGAAGCAACCTCCCTCGACAAGGACCAGTCACTTGGAAGAAAGAAGAAAACAAATAAAAACCAGCCACAATCTTTCTCTCAGTCTCCTCACTTATATCTGGTTTTAAAAAGGTGAAGGTGGGGCCGGGTGGTGTCTGGGTTAGGAGGGTGGGGGTCTCTGCTGCCTGCGGTGATGAAGGTGGGGGTCTCCAGTGTACAGGATGATGAGGAGGGGTCTCCAGAGCATGAGATGGTGAAGGTGGGTGCCTCTGCTCTCCCGGGGGGTCTCCAGTGTACAGGATGATGAGGAGGGGTCTCCAGAGCATGAGATGGTGAAGGTGGGTGCCTCTGCTCTCAGGGGAATTGAAGGTGGGGGTCTCCAGTGTACAGGATGATGAGGAGGGGTCTCCAGGGCATGAGATGGTGAAGGTGGGAGCCTCTGCTCTCCCGGGTGGTGAAGGTGGGGGTCTCCACTCTACGGGATGATGAGGAGGGGTCTCCAGGGCATGAGATGGTGAAGGTGGGTGCCTCTGCTCTCCCGGGGGGTCTCCAGTGTACAGGATGATGAGGAGGGGTCTCCCGAGCGTGAGATGGTGAAGGTGGGTGCCTCTACTCTCCCGGGGGGTCTCCACTGTACGGGATAATGAGGAGGGGTCTCCGGAGCATGAGGTGGTGAAGGTGGGTGCCTCTGTTCCCCCGGGAGGTGAAGGTGGGGGTCTCCACTCTACGGGATGATGAGGAGGGGTCTCCGGAGCATGAGGTGGTGAAGGTGGGAGCCTCTGCTCTCCCGGGTGGTGAAGGTGGGGGTCTCCACTCTACGGGATGATGAGGGCCGGGCTCTCGGGATGGGGAGGGGTCCCCCGGGCAGCAGCACCACCGGCTCCCGACAGCCACCCCCAGCCCCGCCCGGCGCACAGGGAACCTCCCCCGCTCCGCCCCGGCCTGGGCGGTGCCGGAGGAGCGGAACGGGGCCGCGGGGCTGGCGGGGAAGTTCCGCCCCCGGGCCGGGCCGGGCGGGGTCGGTGCCGGTGCCGGTGCCGGGGCCATGCGCGACGGGAACCGGCCGGAGGGGCCACGGCGGCGATGGGGCCGCGGCTGCTGCTCGCCGCGGGGCTGCTGCTCGCCGCAGGTGAGCGGGGGTCCCGAGCGGGATGCGGGGGTCGGTGGGGAGCGCGGCTCGGCCCCGGTGGGGACATCGCGGGGGTACCCAGGGAGCGGCCCGGGAGGAGCGCGATGGGTTCAGGAGTCGTAGCCCCTCTGGGAGCTCGCTGTCACCTCCTCAGGATGTCCGGTGTGTCCTCCCGGTACGCTCGGTGCGCTCCCGGGACGTGCGGTCCCCCTCCCCGGGACGTGCGGTCCCCTCCCCGGGATGCGCGGTGCCCCTTCCCCGGGATGCTCGGTGCCCCTTCCCCGGGATGCTCGGTGCCCCCTCCCCGGGATGCGCGGTGCCCCTTCCCCGGGATGCTCGGTGCCCCTTCCCCGGGATGCGCGGTGCCCCTTCCCCGGGATGCGCGGTGCCCCCTCCCCGGGATGCTCGGTGCCCCCTCCCCGGGATGCGCGGTGCCCCTTCCCCGGGATGCTCGGTGCCCCTTCCCCGGGATGCTCGGTGCTCCCCCGGTCCCGCGGTTCTGCCCCGGCGCTCCCCGGGCTGCTGGGGCCGTGCAGAGCCGGGTTTGGGTGCTCCCTCCAAACCACATCCGCGGGCCCTGGGCAGGCAGGGGTTCCCCAAAAGCTGGCGGGAGGGAGGGTCTGAGTCAGCCGAGTCCAGCTCCCAGCCCTGCCCAGTCTCTGTGCTGGTTGTACTGGGCAGCCGGCCGAGGTGATGCAAGGCTTGGCCGAGCAGCCCATCCCATCCTCCTGCAGCCCCCAAACGGGGGGTTCCCCACAGCCTCTGCTGGGAGGTGAACGTGGGGGTCCCTGTCGCTGCTTCCCACCTGTCCTGGGGGACTGCAGCAGGTGACAATGCCTTGGGTGACGGGACTTTGGTGGGTGATCAGGGTGTGATGGGTGACTGGGAGGGTCTGGGCTGTGCTGGGTGACCGCGGGGGTCTGGCTGTGCTGGGTGACACGGTGGTGTCACCCTGTGCAGGTGACAGCTTGCAGCAGCAGCAGCAGCACAGTGAGGAATTGGGACACTCCTGGTCTGTGACCCCGTGGGTCCTGGGGGATAACCGGACACTCAGCTTGGCCGAAGCCACCCAGGTGAGCCCCCGCCCACATCCCTGGTGTCCCCCACGCTTGTGACAGTGCCTGCACCCTGCCACCTCCCCCCTGCCCTCTTTTCAGTGCCCCCCACCCTTGTGACAGTCCCTGCACCCTGCCACCTCCCCCCTGCCCTCTTTTCAGTGCAGGACATGCAGTGTCCCACTGCCACATCCCCGGGGCTCCCAGCACCCAGAACTCCCGGTGTCCCACAAGCAGTGGGGAGGGGGCCCTCAGCAGGTCCCCCTTCCCCTCCTGATGCTGGGAGGGACCTTTGTGGGTCGGGGTACCCACTCCACGCCCCTCCTGGGTGGGGTGGAAGGGCCCAGCCCACCCTGCAGCCTCAGGGAGGCTCTCCCATATTTCCGCAGCGCTGCACCGGGCAGGAAGAGCGGGGGGAACGGGGTGGGGGCCCCGCTCGGTCCAACCCCCCGTTTCCCCGACACAATGAGGCCGGGAGGGAGGGACGCTTCCTGCGGGCTGGGCAGGGCATCCCTTCCGACCTCTCCCTCCGGGCACGCGCCAGGGCCGGGCGGGTCACGGTGCGTGGGTGTGGGGTGGCGTGGGTCAGGGGGTGCCCCCTTAACCCCTGGTCTGTGCCAGGGGGGGTTCCCCGCCCGTCTGACAGTGCTGCTGGAGCTGGAGGGGATGCGGCTGCTGCTGGAGCTGGAGCAAAACTGGTGAGTCTGTGGTTCAGCAGGGTGTGGGAGGGGGCTCCCGGAGCCATGCAAGGGTGGGGGTCCTCCTGGGAGCTGGGGTTCTGCCTCTATCCGTGCTGCACTTAGAGTGGGGGTCTCTAATTCCCTGTCTCCATCCATGGCACAGTTGGGGTGGGGGCCCCAGGGTGCACCCACGGCAGGGTGGGAGGTGCCGAGTCCTCCCTTCCTGCCAGGCTGTGCTCAGGGCAGGGTGAGCTGGGGGTTCCTGCTGTGGGTGACACGAGTCTCTGGCAGGGAGCTGGTGCAGGGCACTGGGGCACTGCTCTATTACCTGCCCGATGGCACACAGGTCATCCAGGAGCACAGACAGCAGGTATGGCCCCCAGCATGGCTGTCACCTGTGCTGTCCCCAGGCTGTCCCCGTTCCCCAGGGGGACTCCAGCCTGGGGCTGGATCCTGAGCTCCCTTCTCTGCTGCAGGAGCACTGCTGCTACCGGGGAACAGTGCAGGGCTTCGCCGGCTCCTGGGCCAACCTGTGTGCCTGCGCTGGACTCAGGTGAGCCCCCAAGCCCCGTGGTCTGTGAGCTCACTCCCACTGTGCTGATGATGGGATGGGCTCCATATCCCAGCTCCTCTGTCCTTCCCCAGCGGCCGCCTCTGGCTGTCAGACACCAGGAGCTACACGCTGGAGCCGGACACCAGCAGCCCGCCAGGGCAGCACATGGCATCCCACCTTCGGCTGGACCCCCAGAGCTGCAGGCAGGGCACCCACCCTGGGCCAGAGGCAACAGAGCCGCCCTGGCCACAGAGGGTAGGTCACCCATGGGTCTTGCCCCACGGAGTGTCCGTGTGTCAGCGCTCTGACCCCTCTCTGTCCCCAGGGCAAGCGGGCAGCGGCACAGCAGCACTTTGTGGAGCTGGTGATGGTGGTGGACCACGCTGCGGTGAGTGCTGGGCAGTGTCCCCACAGCAGGGGCTGCCCTTCCCACAGCCCCTCCTCTGACCCCTCTCCCCATTTCCCCAGTTCCAGCGTTACCCCAACCTGCAGCGCGTTCACACGCGGGCCCTGGAAATCGCCAACCAGGTGGACGTGGTGAGTCGCCGTCGTGTCTGTCCGCCCCAGCCCGGCGCCCGGCCGTGCCCCTGCAGTGCTGGGGGGGCTCTGACCCCTCTGTGCCCCCCCAGTTCTTCCGCCCGCTGGGGGTGCGGGTGGCCCTGCTGGCAGTGGAGGTCTGGAGCGAGGGTGACAAGATCGCGGCGGGCGGCAGCGCCCGGGCGGTGCTGGAGCGGTTCCTGCGCTGGCGCCGGGAGGAGCTGCTGCCCCGGCTGCCCCACGACAACGCCCAGCTCCTGACGTGAGTGGGGGACAGGGTGGGGACGGGGGGACGAGGCCGCAGCAGTCCCCCAACCCCCCTGTGCTCGCTCCCCAGGGGTGCCCACTTCGATGATGTCTCAGTGGGGATGTCGACTCAAGCCTCCGTGTGCTCCCCCACGCGCTCCGGGGGGGTCAGCATGGTCAGTACCTCTGTCCCCCCATCCCATCCTCCCACCACCTGCACTTTCTGACCCTCCTGTCCCACAGGACCACTCGGTCAGCGTCCTCGTGGTGGCCTCCACCGTGGCCCATCAGCTGGGGCACAACCTGGGCATGCGCCACGACAGCGCCGGGCGCCTCTGCGACTGCGGCGACCTCCGGCATGACCGCGGCTGCATCATGGCACCGCCCACAGGGTGAGGGCAGCGGGCAGCCCTTCGGGGGGCTGGGGCCAAGCCCCTTCCTCACCTCACAGCCCCTCCCTCCCTCTGCAGCTTGACGCCTGGCTTGAGCTTCAGCAACTGCAGCCGGCAGGACCTGGAGCGCAGCCTGCAGCAGGGCCGGGGCTGGTGCCTCTCCAACGTCCCCGAGCCCCAGCTCCTGACAGGGAGCCCCACCTGTGGGAACCACTTCGTAGAGCTGGGCGAGGAATGCGACTGCGGCCTCAGCGTGGTACGGGGGGCTCTGGGTAGGCCTGAAACCCTGGAGCCACCCCATCTCTCCATGGCTCTGCCCAGGGTTGTCTGGGGCTGGCAGGGTGGTTTCCGGTGCTGGGCGCTGGTGGCACCTGCTGACTGCAGCCCCCCCACCGCAGGAGTGCACAGATCCTTGCTGCAACAGCAGCTCCTGCCAGCTGATGCCAGGAGCCGTGTGTGCCACTGAGGATGCCTGCTGCGAGGACTGCCAGGTGCGTGGGGATGGGCACCCATGCCATGGGCACACTGGGTGGTGGGAGAGTCCCACACTCACCCCATTTATCTGACCATGTCTCCCCACTCACCCGTTTATCTGGCCATGTCTCCCCACTCACCCCGTTTATATCTGACCATGTCTCCCCACTCACCCCATTTCTGACCATGTCCCCCCACTCACCCCATTTATATCTGACCATGTCCCCCCACTCACCCCGTTTATCTGACCATGTGCTCCCACTCACCCCATTTATCTGACCATATCTCCCCACTCACCCCGTTTATCTGACCATGTCCCCCCTACTCAACCCGTTTATCTGACCATGTGCTCCCACTCACCCCGTTTATATCTGACCGTGTCCCCCCCACTCACCCCGTTTATATCTGACCATGTCCCCCCCACTCACCCCGTTTATATCTGACCGTGTCCCCCCACTCACCCCGTTTATCTGACCGTGTCCCCCCACAGCTGCGCCGTGCTGGCCACGTGTGTCGGGAGCTGCTGGGCGAGTGCGACCTGCCCGAGTTCTGTGACGGGGTCTCGCCGCGCTGCCCCCCGGACACGTTCCTGCAGGACGGGCAGCCCTGCGCCGGCGGGCGGGCACGCTGCTACAGCGGGACCTGTGCCACCTACGAGGGGCAGTGCCAGCAGCTGCTGGGGCCAGGTAGAGCAGCGCCAGGGTGGGGTGCTGGCAGCTAAGCAGAGGTGCTGAGGGTCTCTGCCCCCGCTGCAGGTGCCAGTCCTGTCTCCAGCTCCTGCATGGCTGCCCTGAACTCAAGAGGGGATGAACGTGGGCACTGCGGGCAGCTCCCCAACGGCTCCTATGTCACTTGCACCCAGCAGTGAGTGAGGTCCCCATCCTTCTCCATGCCCCCCCTGCCGTGCCCCCTGCCCTGACCCCTCTGTCCCTGCAGGGACACCAGCTGTGGAATGCTGCAGTGCCAGCGTGGCAGGTCCCTTGGGGACAGCCCAGAAGGGTTCTGCCAGGGGACCACCCTGCCCGGGGATGAGGATGTGGCCGATGCGGCCATGGTGCTGCCTGGCACCACCTGTGGCCCCGGGAAGGTGAGCAGTGGGGCAAGAGGGAAGGGCCTGGGGCGAGTCTCCCAGTGCTGACACCCACCCTCCACAGGTGTGCCTCCAGCACCGGTGCCAGAACGTCTCCATGCTGGGTGACCAGCAGTGCCAGAGCAAATGCCACGGGCACGGGGTGAGTGCGGGGCTGGGGAGCGGCCGCTGGCAGCGGGGACCTGCCCCTCAGGAGCTGAGCTGAGCTGGTGTCACCCACCCAGGTGTGCAACAACCACGGGCACTGCCACTGTGAGCGGGGCTGGGCCCCCCCAGGCTGTGACAGCCCCGGCGTGGGGGGCAGCCAGGACAGCGGCCCTGCCGGCCTTGAGCGAGGTGAGGGACGAGGCGAGCGCAGAGAATGGGGCATTGTGCGGGTGCCAGGGGGAGGACGGGCACGGCGGGGGCTGACGTGCTGCTCTCCCGCAGAGGGAAGCGCCCTGCCCACGGCCCTGCTGCTGAGCACGCTGCTGGGGCTGGCGCTGGCACTGGGGCTGTGCCGTGCCCGCCGTGCCGGCCTGCACAAGCACCTCTGCCAGCTTGGGAAAGGCACCTCCTGCCAGTACAGGTACTGGGGACAGGGGGGCACACCGGGGGGGTGTGGGGGGCACGCGGGTGTTGGCACGTGAGGGTTGGCACGCTCGCCTGTGCATGCGCGTGCCGAGGCACACCGGCGGCACGCGGCTGCCACGCTCACCTCTGCATGCGTGTGCCGTGACACACTCACTTCCACACGTGTGTTGTGACACGCGGGCAGCACACAACCCTCCGCACGCGTGTCGTGCAGGTGGCACGCTGGCCTCAGCACGCGTGCGCCACGGCACACAGCTGGGCACACCACACCTCTGCATGCGTCCGCCGTGGCACGCCGGTGGCCTGCTCGACTCTGCTCCTGCGTGCTGCGACACACGGGTGGCACGCACACCTCTGCACGTGGCACGCGGGTGGCACGCTCCATCCTGCATGCGTGTGCCCTGACACGTGAGCACGCGTGTGCAAACATGTCCCCGCAGTGACCACCCGTGCGTGTGCGTCCCCAGCGCAGGTCACAGCCCCGTCACCCCACATCCCCGCGGCTCCTCTCGCCCCCCCAGCCCCGGGCTGAGCCCCCCACTCTTCTCCCCACAGTGCTGAGACCCGGGTGCGGTTCCTGGGTCCCGGAGCCGCAGACGGCTGGAGCGGGTAACGTCACCGCCGGCGCCCGGGCGTGGGGCTGTCCCCGAGCCGTCCTGCTTCGCAAGGCCTCCGGTGCTGCGCTCTTCCCCTGGCAGTGCCCGTGGGGTGCGGGGCAGCCCCGGGGTGCGGGGTGTCGCATCTTCCGGCGCCGAGGGGTTCGTTTCTCTTGGGCTTCTGCTGGTGTCGGTGTCGCTCGGTCGCCGTGCGGGTTCCCCCGAGTGCCCAGAGCGAGCAGGGTCGGTCTCACGCTGTGTCTCCCCTGCAGGATCTCGCAGCCAGAACCCCGGCCGGGCAGCAGCCAAGGTCCCCCTGCGCGTCCCCGGCCCCCACAGTGGCGCCAGGCCACGGAGCTGCAGGTCATGCACGGCAGCAAGGTGAGGATGGGGGTGCTGGGGGTAGTTCTCTCTGGTCTTGGGGTGCTCAGAGCATCCCATACGTGGCGTCCCACCCGTAGCAGCCTGGCACAGCCAGGGTTGGAGCCCGTCCCAGCCGGGGCTGTGCACTGAGAGGGGGTCTCTGTCTCTGCCTGGCGGGAGGGGGGTCTCCGCATGCTGCATGGCTTGTCCCCCCTCTCCCTCTCTCCGCAGCCGGCTGCCCTCGGCTCAGCCCGGCCTGATCCGCCCTCCCGGCCTCTCCCGCCGGACCCTGTGCCCAAGGTAATGCCCGGGCAGCGGGGGGAGGTATCCCCCAGCCCACTCCGGCCCCGCTGCATGTCCGGCTGCGCTCCAGCTCTCGGGGACTTGTGACACGGCTGCTCCCCGTGCCGCCCCGCTTGTCCCCCTCCGTCTCACTGTCCCCCTCCGTCTCTGTCTGCCCAGGCCCCCCCCTCGGACAGGCCGCCCCCCCCCACACGCCCGCTGCCCGCAGACCCTGTGCCGAGCGCCCAGGTAACGCAGCGGCACCCGCGTGTGGGGCGGCAGGGCGACCGCCACCCCCCGAGCCCCCCGGGGCGGGGGTCGGCCCAGCGCCCGGCTCTGACACCCCGCGCCCTCGCAGCCCCCAGGTGCAGCCAAGCCCCCGCCGCCGCAGCGGCCGCTGCCCTCGGACCCGCCGGGCCCGTCGCTGCCCCGCGGGGAGAGCCCCGCCCGGCACCCCTATGTCACCGTGATCCCCGCCAGGTGAGCCAGCGCGGGGATGGGGTCCGGGGCTTTGAGGGGCGCCGGGGTGGGGCTGCAAGACCCGGCGGGAGGGCGGCTGGGGGAGAGGGGGTGGCCAGGAGAAAGGAGGGGGTCAGGGATGCAGAGCGGGGGCGAGGGGAGTCGTGCGGACGCCACCCTCACGCCATCGCCCTCCCTTCTCTCGCCAGGCCCGCCCCGGCCCCGCCACAGGCCTGAGCGGCGGGCAGCGAGTGCGCAGCGCTGGATCCGCGGGGGAGGCCGGGCCCCGCCGCCCGCTTTTTCTCCCGCCACCTCAATAAAGGGGCTGTGAGCCGCCTGTGCGCTGCCTCCGCCGCACCGGCACCGGGGCGCGGCCACCGGGCCCGGGAGGGGGGAGCGGGGCGGGACTACAACTCCCGGCAGGCCCCGCGCCGGAAGGGGCTGCCGGGCGCCGCGCCCCCTGGCGGGGACGGCGCGCAGCTGCAGCGTGGCGGGGTCGGGGGACACGTGGGCACGGGCGGGGCGAGGGGACACGCGTGGGCACGCGTGTGTGTCCGCGCGTGTGTCCGTGTGCCTGGCTGCGTGTCTGTGTGCGTGCATCTGTGTCTCTGCGTGTGTATCTGCGTGCGCCAGGGCTGCTCCGTGGCCATACGTGTGTGCCAGAGCTGCCCACTGTGCAGGGATCACGCGTGGAGCTGCCACACGTAGGGGCACACGCGCGTGGCAGAGGTGCCTCCTGGGCTGGAACGCGTGTGCAGGGGCTCCTCTGCGTTCACAGGCGCGCAGGTTTGGCAAGGGCTTCCACAAATAGGGGCGCAAGCATGTGCAAGGGGTGCTCGGTCTGTGTGGGCACGCGTGTGTGTGCGTGGGCACGCGTGGGTGTGTGTGTAACAGCTGGTTTATGGGCACGGGTGTGTCTATGTGTGTGTGTAAGAGCTACTTTATTTGCACAGGTGTGTATGGGTGTGGGTGTGTGTGTAAGAGCTCATTTATGGGCACAGGTGTGTGTATGTGTGTGTGTAAGAGCTGCTCTGTGGGTTTGGACACACGTGTGTGCAAGAGCTGCCCTGTGTGCTCCCCCCGTGCGTGTGCAGGGCAGGGACCCACACCTGAACAGGCATGAGTGTGCAAGAGCTGCTCAGTGTGGGCACAGCTGTGGGCAGGAACATGTGTGAGCGTGAGCTGTCACACTGGTGGGCACACACGTGTGCAAGGGCTGCCTGGTGGGCAGGGACACAGGTGTCACACGTGAGCAGGAGCTGTCACACATGAGCACACGGGTGTACAGGAGCTGCTGTAGGGGCACAGACACACACACACGTGTGCAAGGGCTGCCAAGTGGGCAGGGACACGGGTGTCACACGTGAGTATGAGTGGCTCTGGGGGCACAGACACACACGTGTGCAAGGGCTGCCAGGTGAGCAGGGACACGGGTGTCACACGTGTGTACAGGAGCTGCTCTGGGGGCACACACACACACGTGTGCAAGGGCTGCCTGCTGGACAGGGACACGGCTGTCACACATGTGTATTGGAGCTGTCACACATGAGCACACGGGTGTACAGGAGCTGCTCTGTGGGCACAGACACACACACATGTGCAAGGGCTGCCTGGTGTGCAGGGACACAGGTGTCACACGTGTGTGCAGGAGCTGCTCTGGGGGCACAGACACACACGTGTGCAAGGGCTGCCTGGTGTGCAGGGACACGGGTGTCACACGTGTGTGCAGGAGCTGCTCTGGGGGCACAGACACACACACACGTGTGCAAGAGCTGACAGGTGTGCAGGGACACAGGTGTCACACGTGTGTACAGGAGCTGCTCTGGGGGCACAGACACACACACACACGTGCAAGGGCTGCCAGGTGTGCAGGGACACGGGTGTCACACGTGAGTATGAGTGGCTCTGGGGGCACAGACACACACATGTGTGCAAGAGCTGCCAGGTGTGCAGGGACATGGGTGTCACACGTGTGTGCAGGAGCTGCTCTGTGGGCACAGACACACACACGTGTGCAAGAGCTGCCTGGTGGACAGGGACACAAGTGTCACATGTGAGTATGGGTGGCTCTGGGGCACAGACACACACACGTGTGCAAGAGCTGCCTGGTGGACAGGGACACAAGTGTCACATGTGAGTATGGGTGGCTCTGGGGCACAGACACACACACGTGTGCAAGAGCTGCCTGGTGGACAGGGACACGGCTGTCACACGTGTGTGCAGGAGCTGCTGTAGGGGCACAGACACACACGTGTGCAAGGGCTGCCAAGTGTGCAGGGACATGGGTGTCACATGTGAGTATGAGTGGCTCTGGGGGCACAGACACACACACGTGTGCAAGGGCTGCCAGGTGGGCAGGGGCACGGGTGTCACACGTGTGTACATGAGCTGCTCTGGGGGCACACACACACACACGTGTGCAAGAGCTGCCTGGTGTGCAGGGACACGGGTGTCACACGTGTGTACATGAGCTGCTGTAGGGGCACAGACACATATGTGTGCAAGGGCTGCCTGGTGTGCAGGGACACGGGTGTCACACGTGTGTACATGAGCTGCTCTGGGGGCACAGACACACACGTGTGCAAGGGCTGCCAGGTGTGCAGGGACACGGGTGTCACACGTGTACATGAGCTGCTCTGGGAGCACAGACACACACGTGTGCAAGGGCTGCCTGGTGTGCAGGGACATGGGTGTCACACGTGTGTGCAGGAGCTGCTCTGGGGGCACAGACACACACACGTGTGCAAGAGTTGACAGGTGTGCAGGGACACAGGTGTCACACGTGTGTACAGGAGCTGCTCTGGGGGCACAGACACACACACACGTGCAAGGGCTGCCAAGTGGGCAGGGACACGGGTGTCACACGTGAGTATGAGTGGCTCTGTGGGCACAGACACACACACGTGTGCAAGAGCTGCCAAGTGTGCAGGGACACAAGTGTCACATGTGAGTATGGGTGGCTCTGGGGCACAGACACACACACGTGTGCAAGGGCTGCCAGGTGGGCAGGGGCACGGGTGTCACACGTGTGTACATGAGCTGCTCTGGGGGCACACACACACACACGTGTGCAAGAGCTGCCTGGTGTGCAGGGACACGGGTGTCACACGTGTGTGCAGGAGCTGCCATAGGGGCACAGACACACGTGTGCAAGGGCTGCCAGGTGTGCAGGGACACGGGTGTCACACGTGTACATGAGCTGCTCTGGGAGCACAGACACACACGTGTGCAAGGGCTGCCAGGTGTGCAGGGACACCTGTGGGCAGCAGGTGCCACCAACGCCAGCACACGCGTGTGCAAGAACTCTCCCGTGTGCACGGGCACGCGTGTGCAAGAGCTGCTCGTGGGCACAGACACGCGTGGGCAGGAGCTGCCCCGTGGGATCTCCCCGTGCCCGGGCCCCGCGGGGCGTGCCCGGTACCGGTGGGTGCCGATCCCGGTGCCGGTGCCGATCCCGGTGCCGGCGGGGGCAAGCGGCGCAGCCGGTGCCGGTACCGGTGGGTGCCGATCCCGGTGCCGGTGCCGATCCCGGTGCCGGCGGGGGCAAGCGGCGCAGCCGGTGCCGGTACCGGTGGGTGCCGATCCCGGTGCCGGTGCCGATCCCGGTGCCGGCGGGGGCAAGCGGCGCTGCCGGTGCCGGTACCGGTGGGTGCCGATCCCGGTGCCGGTGCCGATCCCGGTGCCGGCGGGGGCAAGCGGCGCTGCCGATCCCGGTACCGGTGGGTGCCGATCCCAGTGCCGGTGCCGATCCCGGTGCCGGCGGGGGCAAGCGGCGCCGCCGGTGCCGGTACCGGTGGGTGCCAGCTTGGGGGGGTTTGGCAGGGAGCCGGACTGGGTCGGAGCCGCCGGTGCCAGGGGCGGCGCCGGTGGATGCCAGGCGTGTCGGTCGGTGCCGGTGCCAGGGATGTCGTTGCCGGGGATGCCGATCCCACGTGCCCGGGCAGTGGCGGTCCCGGTGCCGGTGGATAGTCACGGTACCGGGTCGTGTCGGACTGGGAGAGGTACCGGGGAGTTGCCAGGGATACCGGTGCCGGTGGGTGTTGGCGGTACCGGGGGCGCCGGACCGGGGCGTGGCTGCCGCTGCCGGTCCCGATGCCGGTGGGGAGTTACCGGTCTCGGTGCCGGTCCCGATGCCGGTGCCGGTGGGTGCCGGTGCCGCCCGCCAAGGGTTAATGGCAGTCGGTGAAGTTGCCGGGCGGCGGCGCGGCGGGATTGGCCCGAAGTTCTCGGGGCGGGCCGGGCCGTGCCGAGCCCCGCCGGGCCGCCCCGCCCGCGGCCCCCGCCGCCCCCCGCCGCCGGCGGAGCCATGCGCCCCGCGCCGCTGCTCGGGCTCCTGCTCTGGGCGCCGCTGCTCTGGGCGCCGCCGGTGCGCGGCTTCCGCCACGGCGTCCACTGGAACGGCAGCAACCCCAGGTACCGCCGCCGCCCCCGCCGGCCCCGCCGCCTTTGTACGCCCCGGGCCCCGCCGAGCCCCGGGCCCCGCCGAGCCCCGGGCCCGCGCCGCCGCCACGGGACGGGACGGGAGGACCGGCGGGCGGTGGGATTCGGGGGGGGGCGGGGCTGCTGGCCACCGGGCCACCGGGCTCCCGTGGGTGAGACTGAGCCGGGGAGCACCTCCCGGTGGGACCGGGCATCCCCGGCAGCAGCGAGCGCCCAGGTAATGCTGAGCTGGCGAGCGGCCCCCGGTGCGCCGAGCCCCCGGGCATCCTCACCGGCGCCGAGCCCCGGGTGGTACCTCCGGTGCTACCGGGCCCCGGTGGTACCGAGAACCAGTGGTACCGAGCCCCGGTGGTACTGAGCCCCGGTGGTACCTCCGGTGGTACCTCCAGTGCTACCGAGCCTCGGTGGTACCCAGTCCCGGTGGTACCGAGCCCCGGTGGTACCTCCGGTGGTACTGAGCCCCGGTGGTACCAAACCCCGGTGGTACCTCCGGTGGTACTGGGCCCCGGTGGTACCGAGCCCCGGTGGTACCGAGCCCCGGTGGTACCAAGCCCCGGGTGGTATCTCTGGTGGTACCCAGCCCCGGTGGTACCAGGCCCCGATGGTATCCAGCCCCGGTGGTACCGAGTCACCGGGCAGCCCCGGGTGCTGTGCAGCGGGTGAGAACCCCCGGGGGTGCTGAGCTCCGAGCAGCACCGGGCACCTCCGGTGGTACCGAGCCCTGGGCAGGACAGAGCCGGTGAGTGCCCCAGCCGGTACCGACCCCCGGGTGCCCACGGGGGGCACTGAGCCCCGAGCACTGCCGGTGACACCGAGCCACTGGGCATCCCTGGGTGCCACCGGGACAGCGAGCACACCGGGGTGGTGCTTAGCCCCCGGCACTGCTGGTGGCACCGAGCCCCAGGTGGCATCCAGCTTGGCTGGCATCAGCTCGTGAGTCTCCCTCAGTAGCACCAAGCTCTGGGTGTTCCCACACCAGTGGGCATCTCTGGTTGCCCCCAGGCCAGTGGGCACTCCTGGTGGCACCAACCCTTGGTGGCACCAAGCTCTGGGTGTTCCCACACCAGCGGGCATCTCTGGTTGCCCCCAGGCCAGTGGGCACTCCTGGTGGCACCAACCCTTGGTGGCACCAAGCTCTGGGTGTTCCCACACCAGTGGGCAGCTCTGGTTGCCCCAGGCCAGTGGGCACTCCTGGTGGCACCAACCCTTGGTGGCACCAAGCTCTGGGTGTTCCCACACCAGTGGGCATCTCTGGTTGCCCCCAGGCCAGCGGGCGCTCCTGGTGGCACCAACCCTTGGTGGTACCAAGCTGGTGCTGCCAATCTGCCCGTGGTACCCACCTGTGCTGAGCCTGAATGCCCGTGGCAGCACTGAACTCTGGGCATCCTCTCGTGGCATCAGGCTGGTGGGTGGCACTCCCGGGGCTGTGGGGTTCCGTGGCAAGTGTCCCCTCTGGTGGGGCCCACACCCTGCCCTTGGTGCTGCCCGTGGGCTTGGCTGTCGCCAGCAGGCCAAGCTCTGGCTCCATCCCTCTTCCCAACCTCCTCCATTTTAGGTATTTCCCAGCTTGGGGCTTCTCTGGGAGCGGGAGGCAGGGTCAGGATCCTCCCCCGTGGAGGTTCCGTGCTCTGCTGGACCGGGGCAGGCTGGCACACGACGGGCAGGGCTGGGGGTACAGGCGCTGCCTTGCTCCTGTCCTGCGGATGGGGGAGGTGACGCCCCACCACCCATGGGTGCCCCAGGAAGGGGGGCTCTGGGTGCCCCGCTGCTGGGTCAGGCGCCGTCCCCCCAGCCCTTGGCCCTGCCCAGGCCCGTCCCAGCCGGCGTCACCCGTGGGATGCTCTGAGTCAGCAGGAGTCTGTGCTCCATCCTGCCCTCGGGGAGCCCCCGGCCTGAGTGGGGTGTCGGGGCTTCCAGCCGCCCTTTGCCAGCGCTGCCATCCCGCTGATGAATCTTCTGCACTCTCTCAACACCGTGGGGCCGACATCTGCCTGCCGGCCCCTCTTTTCCACGCTCAGGACCGACCGTGTGTGCACACGCGTGTGCCCGCTCATGTGCACACGGCTGCTCCACCCCGGCCCGGCCGCACTTGCTGCCGGCACAACCGGGAGCTCGGAGCATCCCCTGGGCTGGGCTCCGTCCCCCACCCGCCCCGCGCCCCCCGCGGGACCGGAGCGTCCCGCCGCACCGGCGCCCCGCCGGCGTGTCGCGGCCGATCACGGCCCGGCGGGTGCCCGCGGCGAGGGGCTTTGTGCCTGGCCAGCGTGGCTCTCCAAACCCCCTGGGCCGCGGGGGCCGAGCCCATTCAGCTCCAGCGGCCTGCGGCTAATCGGAGCTGATGGCGCGGCCGGTGGTTTTTTGGGAAAAGCGCAGCTCCCCGCTCCGCTGGGGCGGCCCTCCCATGGGAACCCCCTGCTCTTCCTGCCCGCCAGGTTCCTGCGGGACGATTACTCCATCCAGGTGGCCATCAATGACTACCTGGACATCTACTGCCCGCACTACGAGGGGCCGGTGCCCGCCGGGCGGGCAGAGACCTTCACGCTCTTCATGGTGGACCGGGAGGGTTACCGAGGCTGCTACGAGACCCCCGGCGCCTTCAAGCGCTGGGAGTGCAACCGGCCCCGGGCTCCCTTCGGGCCCGTCCGATTCTCCGAGAAAATCCAGCGCTTCACCCCCTTCTCACTCGGCTTCGAGTTCCAGCCGGGGGAGACCTACTATTACATCTGTGAGTGCCCCCGGGGCACCGCGGGCACCGCGCTGGGCTCACGGGGTGCTGGGTGCTGGCCCCGGGGTCTGAACGTGCCAGGGGGTCTTGGGTGCAGCTCCCCAGGGTTGGGTGTCACCAGGATCCCCGTGGGAACGAGTTTAGGGTGTATGGGGGGAGCAGGGTACAGCCAGGATGTCTCTGAGGGGTTCTAGATGATGCCAGGGGGGAGGTGCAGGAGGCTCTGGGTGTCCCAAGGGTGGGGGCACAAGGGGATGGGGATGCAGGTGGTGTCTGGATGACCTGGGGTGGGGGATTCGTGGAAGCTTGGGGTGCAGAGGGGTTCTGAATGCCCTGGGGTGGGGGATTCGTGGAAGTTTGGGGTGTAGAGGGGTTCCAGATGCCCTGGGACAGGGGATTCTGGATGGAGGTGTGGGGTGAAGAGGGGTTCTGGATGCACTTGGATGTGGGATTCATGGAAGTTTGGGGTGCAGAGGGGTTCTGGATGCTCTGGGACAGGGGATTCATGGAGGTGTGGGGTGCAGAGGGGTTCTGGATGCCCAGGGAGGGGGATTCATGGAGGTGTGGGGTGCAGAGGGGTTCTGGATGCCCTGGGGTGGGGGATTTGTGGAAGTTTGGGGTGCAGAGGGGTTCTGGATGCCCCTGGAGGGAAGCACAAGTGGATCGGGGTTCAAAGGGTTTGTGGGTGCCCATGAAGGGGGGCACAAGGGGATCAGGGTGCATGGGTGGGGTCTGGATGCCCTGGGGTGGGGGATATGTGGGGTGCAGGGGCTGTCTGGGTGCTGCAGGGAGGGGGCACGAGGTGTCGGGGTGCCCTTGGTTCGGGGTGCAGGGGGTATTTGGGTGCTCCGGGGTGGGGGCATGAGGGATTAGGGTACCCCCGGGTTTGGGGTGCAGGGGCTGTTTGGGTGCTCCTGGGTGGGGGCATGAGGAGTCGGGGTGCCCCCGGTTCGGGGTGCCCTGGTTTGGGGTATCCCTGGTTGGGGGTGCAGGGTGGGCTGTGCCGTGCTCCAGGGTGGGGGATGGAGGGGTTGGGGTGCCCCAGTTGGGGGTTCCTTGGTTGGGGGTGCCTCAGTTCAGGGTGCCCTGGTTGAGGGTGCAGGGTGGGCTCTGCATGCTCTGGGGTGGGGGTGCCGGGAGGGGTCCAGGTGCCCTGTTTCGGGGTGTCCCGGTTGGGGGTGCAGGGTGTATTTGGGTGCTCTGGGGCAGGGACACGAAGGGTCTGGGTGCCCCGTTTCGGGGTGTCCCGGTTGGGGGGGGCAGGGTGGGCTCCGCGTGCTCCGGGGTGGGCGCGCCGTGCCCGCGTTCCGCCGGGAGGGGGCGCCCCCGGGCCGCGCGGAGCCGCCGCCGGTGGTCCCGGGGGGTCCCGGGGGAGTCTCGGGGGGTCCCGGGGGGATCCCGGGGTGGTCTCGGGGGGACCCGGGGGAGTCTCGGGGGAGTCCCGGGGGTCTCGGGGGGTCCCGGGGGTCTCGGGGGGACCCGGGGGAGTCTCGGGGGAGTCTCGGGGGGTCCCGGGGGATCCCGGGGTGGTCCCGGGGGATCCCGGGGTGGTCTCGGGGGGACCCGGGGGAGTCTCGGGGGAGTCCCGGGGGTCTCGGGGGGTCCCGGGGGGATCCCGGGGTGGTCTCGGGGGGACCCGGGGGAGTCTCGGGGGAGTCCCGGGGGTCTCGGGGGGGTCTCGGGGGGTCCCGGGGGGATCCCGGGGTGGTCTCGGGGGGTCCCGGGGGGTCCCGGGGGGGTCCCGGGGGGGCCGCACCGGAGCCGGTCCCCTCTGACCCCCCCGCCCAGCCGTGCCCAGCCCCGAGAGCGCCGGACGATGCCTGAAGCTGCGCGTCACCGTCTGCTGCCGAGGCACCAGTGAGTCCGGCTGGGGGGGGGCCGTGCCCCAAAACTCGGCGGATCCCGGAGCCTCGGGGGCGGCTCCGCGGAACCCGCGGCAGCCGGTGCCTGACAGCCGTGGGGGGTTTTTACAGCGCCAGAGCCGGTGACGGAGGTGCCAAATTCGCAGCCCCGAGGGCGCGGGGGCCCCGACGGTGAGTACGGGAGCGGGGCCGGTGAGTACGGGAGCGGGGCTGGTGAGTACGGGAGCGGGGCCGGTGAGTACGGGAGCGGGGCTGGTGAGTACGGGAGCGGGGCTGGGAGGCCGGTGAGTACGGGAGCGGGGCCGGTGAGTACGGGAGCGGGGCTGGTGAGTACGGGAGCGGGGCTGGGAGGCCGGTGAGTACGGGAGCGGGGCCGGTGAGTACGGGAGCGGGGCTGGTGAGTACGGGAGCGGGGCTGGTGAGTACGGGAGCGGGGCCGGTGAGTATGGGAGTGGGGCTGGTGAGTACGGGAGCGGGGCCAGTGAGTATGGGAGTGGGGCTGGTGAGTACGGGAGCGGGGCTGGGAGGCCGGGCACCGGCTCGCCCTGACCTCTGCTTCTGCCCCGGCAGATGTGGCTCCTGCCCGGGGCTCCGCGCTCCCATCGCCGCCCTGCGGCCCGTGCCTGCCGCTCGTGCTCCTGGCCCTGCTCTGGATGTGACCCCGGCGTTGTCCCTGGCGGGGGGACGGGCTCTCGTGCCCCGACGCCGCTTCCAGACTCTTCCTCACAGCCAAACCCCCCGAGCCCGTGGGGCAGCCCCAGGCCATGACCCGCCTGCTGGACCTCCGCAAAGCCGAGCTGGGGCCGGGAGCTCCGGGCTGGAAGGTGAGGGGCAGCGGGGGCTCCCGTGGGTGAGCGCCTGCCTGCTGCCCTGAAGCATCCCTGGCCGGGGCTGTCTCCCTCTCAGGGCCACCGCTCGCCGCCGGCATCGCCTCCGTCGCCGGGATTGCCGCGAGTCCTCGCGCCGGCATCGCCGCCCCCCTGGCACTGCCCGCCGCCCGCCCGCCCGGCGCTGGGGTCCCCTCAGCGAGCGCCTCTCTGCCCCACAGCCATCACCTCATCTCGTGCCTTTCCCCACGGACCCCCACCCCCGGGGCCCAGGGACCCCCGAGCCCGGAGCGGGGCAGCAGCTCCGATGGTGGCATCTGCCGCCGTGTCCTCCTCCAGCGGGGACACGCTGATCTGTCTTCTGGGAAGACGCTTTCCTCCGTCCCCTCGGTTCGGTTTTAACCCTTGGTAGTGACTGAGCAATACAATATTTGCAAGATCGCTGCGCCCCGGCCGTGCGGCCCCCGCCGTCCCCCTACCCGTGCCCCCCATGCCCGCACCGGTGCCAGGGTGGCTCCTCCAGGGTGTCCCCTCCAGAGTGTCCCTGCCCCTCTCTCCCTGCACAGCCTCCATGGCCGAGGGCTTAATTGCAGCAGTTTGATATTGAGTCGTCAGCTCCTGTCACCGGGAGAGCTTTAATTACAGACGAGCTGCTGGTAATTAACACCTGGTGGTGGGATGAGCATGGGACAGGGGGTGAGGGGGCAGTGGGCTCGGGGGTCACTCACCCAAAACCCCCAGCCAGGCACCCTGGTCCTTCTTGCCACCTTTGGGTGTGGTCAGGGTGCCCACAGAGCAGCCACTCTCTGTCCATCTCTCCATCTGCTACGCGCCCCGTGAGACGCCAAAAATGGGGAGGTCTGGGGAGCTGCAGGGGGAACGGGGATCAGCGGGGGCTGATCCCATGGCACAGCAGGGTCCCCGTCACAGTCACGGCTCTGCCACATGCCCCAGGCCTGCCAACCGGTGGGAGCGTTCCCTGATGCTCTGGGTCCCCCATCCCGTGAGTGCAGCCCCCCGCTTTGCCCTCCCGAGGGGCTCCAGAGGGGCCCAAATCCCCCCGGGGCCGCCTGCAGCAGGGCCCCCCAGCCCCTGGCCGCCGCGCAGGCGTTGCCGGCCGCCTGCCGCAGCGGTGCCGGGCACGTCAGACAGGTTTTATGGCTTCTGGGAGAAAGAAGCTGCTTGGCAAGAGGCTGAGCGAGAGCATCGACCGTGCCGCTCCCCTCCCCCAGCCCGGCTGCCTGCCCTTCCCCCAGTGCACCCCATCCTGCACCCCGCCCTGCCCCAGCCCCAGGGGGACGCAGAGGCTGCCAGGGCACGGGGGGGCATCTCCCGGGGGACCCGACCCTCCCCAGGAGGGGGTGAGACCATCTGGGGAATGCGGTACCCAAGGGACCCCCGTGTAGGATGCTGGGTGGGGCATCCCCCAAAGTACCCCCCTGCGGGGGTGCTGGGGGGCGACGATGCCTGTAGGAGCGGCGTGTGGGGATGTCAGGGGTGATGGTGACTTGTGGGACCCCCGGGCAGGGATTCCAGGGTGCAGCCATGCCCTGCAGGGTCCCCATGCCCGGATGATGGGGGGGCTGTACCCTGTGGGACCCCCACGCAGGGATTCCAGGGTGCAGCCATGCCCTGCAGGACCCCCATGCCCTGCAGGGTCCCCATGCCAGGATTCCAGGGCACAGCCATGCCCTGCGGGACCCCCATGCAGGGATTCCAGGGTGCAGCCATGCCCTTTGGGACCCCCATGCAGAGATGCTGGGTGGGGGCATCCCCCAAAGGGCCCCCATAGAAAGATGCTGGGGGACAACTGTGCCCTGGAGAAGCCCCGTGCAGGGATGCTGGTGGGCTGTGCCTTGCAGGAACCCATGCAGGAATTCCAGAAGGGGGCTACCCATTGCAGCACCCCTTCCCCAGACCCTCAGAGGATTCCCAGACAAGGCCAGGGAGTCCCTGTGGGACCCCCAGCATGGGTGCTGGGTGCTGGGTCTGGGCCCTGCCCTTGAGGCAGCGTTGTTTGGTATGCAGGAGCTGCCACCAGCTTCAAATCCCATCGACTTCCAATGAGCAATGCCATCAATAACGGCTAATTGATGGCGCGGGCGCTCCAAATCAGATTCCCCGTCCCCTGAATCCAATTGATGGCTCCGCACCCCGCAGCCGCCGCGGCAGAAATTGAATCTATTCAAGGAATGGGCTCCATTAGCCCATCCCTTCTGTCTCGCCATCCCCCTGCCTCGGGGCCGCCCCTACCCCCCTTCCCGGTGCCACCTACACCAGCTGGGCTGCCCGTGGGGAGGAGCGGGGGGTGAGGATGTCGGGTGTCCCAGGTGGGTGGGAGTTAAACCTTCAGAAAGTGGGGAGGAAAAATTTATCACCTGGAATAGCAAGTGATGGGAAATGGCAATAGGCAGCAGGGAGATGGAGAGCAGGATAAAGAGCCGAGTGGTGCCAGGGGCTGGGAGCCGCAGCAGGCAGCGAGGAGGGAGCATGGCATGGCAGTGCCCACCGTGGCCTGGCTCGCTGTCACCACAGGGATGAGCCTGGCACTAGGATGAGCCTGCTGGGCACAGCCCCTTTAGCTCTGTGGCGTTCCCACTCCTGGCATCAGATCCCTCACCCGGCCACGCTGCCCCCACCCAACCCTGCCGCGAGAGCGTGCCCCAAACCCCCCCCAACACCCCAGCACGAGGATGAGGTCAGGTACTGCGGCCACCCCAGAGGAGCCCGAGGACACACGGGGCACACGGGGCATACGGGGGACACAGGGGACACGGGGGACACGGGGGACACGGGGGACATGGGGGACACGGGGGACATGGGACACGGGGCACACGGGGGACACAGGGGACACAGGACACACAGGGGACACGGGACACACAGGTGACACGGGACACACGGGGGACACGGGACACACGGGGGACACGGGACACACAGAGGACACAGGACACACGGGGACACAGGACACACGGGGGACACAGGACACGGGGGACACAGGACACACGGGGGACACGGGACACACGGGGGACACAGGACACACAGGGGACACGGGACACACAGGACACACGGGGGACACGGGACACACAGGGGACACGGGACACACGGGGGACACAGGACACAGGACACACAGAGGACACAGGATACACGGGGAACACAGGACACAGGACACAGGGGGCACACAGGACACACGGGGACACAGGACACAGGGGGGACACAGGACACACAGGGGACACGGGACACATGGGGCACACGGGGGACATGGGACACACAGAGGACACAGGACACACGGGGAACACAGGACACAGGACACAGGGGGCACACAGGACACACGGGGACACAGGACACAGGGGGAACACAGGACACGGGGGACACAGGACACACAGGGGACACGGGACACACAAGACACACAGGACACACGGGGGACACAGGACACAGGGGGGACACAGGGCACACAGGGGACACAGGACACATGGGGGACACAGGACACACGGGGGACACAGGACACACAGGACACAGGGGACACAGGACACACGGGGGACACAGGGGACACAGGACACACGGGGGACACGGGACACACGGGGGACACAGGACACAGGGGGGACACAGGGCACACAGGGCACACGGGGCACGGTGCCCCACCCCGGTGACTGAAAAGGGGGAGCACAGCCCCCCAGGGCTGTGGGGCCCACCCCCGCCTGCTTCCCGTGGGCAAAGGGCAACGGCGGCAGCGCCCACCCGGGAGCTGTGGAGAGCATCCCGGAGATGGGAAATGGCTCCGTGTCACCATGGAAACGGGGCCACTGGCTCCACACGCCGAGGGGACGCGTGTGCCGAGGGGACACGCACGCCGAGCCCCGAGGAGCGGGGCGCTGGGAATGCCAACCTTCGGGCACGACGGGCTGGGCAGCGGGCACCGGCCGCAGGGCTCTGAGCCGAACCGCAGGGCCCATCACCCGCCCCGGGCCGGCTGCCTCGGTACCCACGGGGATGCCAGCTCGGGGATGTGAGCTCGGGGATGCCAGCTCGGGGATGCCAGCTCGGGGATGCGAGCTCGGGGATGCCAGCTCGGGGATGCGAGCTCGGGGATGCCAGCTCGGGGATGCCAGCTCGGGGATGCCACCGTGGCCGGGCGGCTGCAGACCGCCAGAGCAGTGCTGGGCGCGGGGAGCGGGGGCCGGAGCGGCGTTCCCCGAGCAGCCCTGCCCGATGATGCGCGTCGTCAAGGTTATCATTTCGCCAAACGCTCAGCGGGGGCTCGCAGGGAGCCGGCCCGCGCCGCTTCATTAAGCGGAGCTGCACGCACCGAGCCCGCTCCTGCCATAGCAATGAGGGTGCGGGCACCGGGCTGGGTGGCACAGGCAGGGGCTGGCACGTCCCACCCTCACCTCGGACTGGCCAGCTGCCAGGTGGGACCAGCAGGCAGCACCGAGGCTTGTGCCCACTCCAGGAGCCAGGGTGGCAGCCGGTGTGGCGGGGAGGGTCACTGGGGTGTGAGGCAGCCTGGCACCGGTGGGTGTGCCCGTGCAGATGCTGCCTGTGGCATCACTATTCCAGGCCGGGGTGGCTGTTTGTCCATGCCTGTGTCCGTCTGTCCTGTCGTGCCTGTGCCCTTGCACGTGCTGGAGCGCACCCCCAGTGTGATGTAATCCTGCTGGACAATGATCCTGCAGTGTCAGGACAGGCACGGGCAGGAGCTGCCCTTGCTGCCAGCGCTGCTCGGACCTGCTGCAGACTGAGGGCCTGCATGGTCCCCGTGCTGGGAGAACCTCTGCGTCCCTGGGGAGGACGATTAGGACTTCAATCATCCTCCTGAGTGGGTGCAAATGCCATGGGCCATCACCCCAGCACAGTGCTCCTGTCTCCAGGGCAGCCAGACCCTGGGGGCAGAGGCTGGGGCAGGTGCTGCCCACCCAAAGCAGCAGCTCCCAAGGGTGCCCGAGTGGATGCTGAGGTGCTCTGTGCCAGGGTGTCACCGGGCTCGCACCACCTGTGCTGCCATCCGGCCTCTCCGGGCATGTGTCCACTGGAGGTGGAGCCCTGGAGTGTCTTGGGCCCTGCTCCCCACATCCACCGACCTGCCCTGTGCTCCTGTCATCCCTCAAGCTGCTAACGAGCTTCTCTGGCAAAGAGCTCGTTAGCCACGGCAGTCTGGGCAGCTCCTCAGGTCCCTGCGGTCCCAGCCCAGGGACAGGGACAGGCCAGGCCAGTCCCAGCAGCTGGCAGGACTGGCCAGTGTGGCCAGGCTGTGGCCAGAGGCAAGTGCAGCACGGGTGGGTGGATGCTCTGAATTATGGAGCACAGGAGCACAGAGTGGCAGCGACAGCACCACCCGCATGGGGGGCTTGGGGCCACGCTCACAGCCAGGCATGGCAGCCCACCTAGCCCTGATAGAGCAGCTGGGCACTGCCAGGCTGCAGAGACACTGCACCCACCCAGGGTCCTCTGCCAGCCCCTCGGGTGGTGGCTGCCCACACTGCCAGCACCTCTTGCTGCTCTCCAGGCTATCCCCGGCGGTGCCCGCAGCACCTCCTGTCCAGCACCCACCTCCCATCCCCTGGGGCCACCGCAGCCAGTGGAGGGAACCCCCATTTTCACCCCAGCCCCTCTGGTGAGCCATTTCCAGGCGATGCGTTGTGGAAGCCCCCCCGTGCCGTCGCTCGCGGCCGGCGTGACGGCAGCGCCGCCTCAGCCCTGATGAATATTTCAGGCCCTGAAATCTCCTGCGCCTGCACGCTTGGCCCCAGCCCCCCGCTGCCCCCCCAGGTTATGGGCTCCTTTGTTTGCCTGCGCTTCTGCCCAGCAGCACGGCCACAGCAGGGCAGGGACACGGTGCCACCCTGCCCTTCTCCCTGGGGACGGTCACCCGTGGGCTGGAATGGGATGGGAATGGGCTGTTCCCAAAGGGGCGGGTGGGCACTGCTGGTGCCAAGCTCAGCGCCAGCTGGGGGTTCCTAGGATGGCTCCTGTGTTTCCCAGGTCAGCTGTGCCCATCCCCAGCCCTCATTTGGGACTGCAGGTCCCTGGTGCCATCACCCGCAGGGTCAGGGCAGGAGGATGGGGACAACCTAGAGCGCAGCATGTCATGGATCTGTCCCTGGCACCCCAGCCTGGCACCTCCCAGTTCAATGCCATCCCCGCCAGTGCTTCCAGCTGCTGTTTGTGGCGTGATCTGTGTGCAGTGGGAGAAGGATATCGATGCTGCTTGTCACTCCTTCATCAGCTTAACGTCACACCCCACCAGACACCTCACAGGGGACACCAGGGTGGCATGGCCGGGAGGAGCAGAGCATGTCCCAGGGCCAGTGGGGAGCCAGGTGCTGCGGCTGGCAGCCACAAACCCATCTCTGTGTCCTTGTCCCTTCCCCGGAGAGCTGTGGCTGCACGGGGCCATGTGCCAGCCCTGCCCTGCCCAAACCTCCCACCCGGCACGGCCCTCCCACCTCCAGCACATCCACGCCGTGGTCATGGCAGAGCAGCAGGGGCCCGGAGTGAGGCCGGGGCTGCCACGGGTGGGTGATATTGGAGTGATCTTGAGGCCAGGAGGGAGGTTTGCCATGCGGGAGGAGAGGAGAGGAGCCGGCTGAGTCACCCGGTGCCGGCTGCTGACTCAGGCGCTTCCTGCCAGGTAACCTCCGCCGCCGGCTGTGGGCTGCTGGGACAAGGGACGTGGCACAGGGGACAGACAGGACCGCCTGGCACAGCAATCCAGCACCCAGGGTGGGCTAAACTGGGAATGTGCATGGCTGTGCACCATGTGGCCACCTGATTCTACCTGAGGTCACCCCGCCACAGGCCGTGGGAGCCACGAGGAGCTGGTGGCTCCCATCTCCCACCCGCCACCTCTGGGTGCCCACACGCCCAGGGCGGGTGAGATTTGGCACAGCTGCTGGAGCCAGGGTTCCGGCAAACCGGCGTCTGGCTCCCGGGGCAGGAACCCTGCAGCTTCCTCCTGCCGGGCAGCGGGAGCGGCGGGGCTGGGAACCACGCGCTCCTTCATCCAGCGGCTCCACCAGGAAGCTGATTTCCTCCGACGGCCCTGGCGCTGCCGCCTGGCATCGCTGCTCCCTCGCGGGTGGCCGTGGTGGCAGCTCACCCTCCTCTGTGAGCCCACAGAATCCAGCTCCACGTAAATTAACTCGGGCTGCTAATTCAGGAATTTCTCCCATGTCCCTCTGTGCAGCAGGCCTCGCTCTGATCCTCACCAAGGAGTTGTCTGCCCATCTTCACCTCCCTTGCGTCCACGCTGCCAGCACGGCCAAGCCCGGACCCAGGATGTCCCCCAGGACTCCTCCAGAGCTGGGTCTTCCCCCGTCTCCCCGGGACCTGGGAAGGCTCAGACCCTGCGCCCTCCCCGAGGCGATGCCCGGCGCAGCCATCCGTGAGGCTTCATTCAAATTTAACGCCTGACGCGGGCTACAAAAGGGAAGGGGCAGGGAGGAGCAGGGCTGGGGTACCGGTGGGCACACTGTGTGTGCTGAGTGTGCCCCAGGCGTGCCAGCCTGGCAGGACAGACCCGTGCCCGAACAGCGGCGTGGAGTTGTGAGGCTGCCGGGAGAAGCTGGCAGGAGCCAGGACTGTTCATCTCCACGTGGCCACGCCAGCACTGCCAGCTCCTCGACCCAGGCCATCCTCCCTGCATGCTTTTGGCTTGTTCTTGCCGTGTCTGGCTGGACGCGTGCCGGCACCTGGCTCCCGCGGGCGGGTCGGGAGCCCTGAGCTCAGCGCGTTGGGCCCCGGTAGGTGTGGCTGGTGAATATTTCATGCCCGCGTTCACCGAGCCCTTTCTTGGTTACAATCCTGCCTCCTCCCCGCACTCTCACCGTGTTTATTTGTTTAATGAATTATTTATCGGCTCCCCCTCTCGCTCGGCTGGGCGCTGCCCCCCCCCAACTCCCCCAGCCCAGCTCCCAGCCCGGCGCGATGATTTATTGAATGCCGGCTCTGCTCTGCGGTTGCGACATTCTGTCACAGGAAGCCGCGGTTAAATATTAACCGAGGCGGGCCAAACGGGTCCCGTGCCCGCCGGGCACCCGGTGGTGCTCATGGATGCCAGCTGGGAGGCTTTCCCCAAAAGCTGCTGGTCCTTGTGACAGGGACAGAGCAGGCAAGCAGGGCTGCTCTGCAGACCTTGACTCTGGGCAGCTCAAGGCCTCACGTCCCCCCGCCGAGAGCGAAGCCGCCAGGCTGTGTCCCCATCCATCCCATCGCAGGCACCACGTCCCCTTGTGCCAAAACCCGGCCAAGCCCCCTGTCCGTGTCATTCCAGGAGCAATTCCCGCTGGTGCTGACACCTGCACACAGCGCGGTGCTCCGGGGCTGCCTTCTGCCCCCCGGGCGCCTCCGTCCGCACCGGAGCCCGTGGATTGTCCCTCCGTGGTCCCGCACCCGGCGGTGCCGTGGCGGGGGGACCCCCGTGGTGCGGGCGCTGACGGCGGCGCCTGCGTTGCCATGAGCGGGGGGGGGTTTCCATGTGGAGGTGGGTGTTGCCATGGGTTTGCCGAGCCAAAGCGTTTCCATGGTGGCAGCGCCGGTGCTCCGGGTCCTCCCAGAGGTGTGCAGCGCCCAGGGATGCCACCGCTGCCGCTGCCACCTCAGCCCACCACACAAGGAAGGCCAAACCCCGCAGCCCCCCCAGCTCCCCCCCGCTCCCACCCGCAGGCAGCCAGAGCCCTTTTCCACGTGTTGTGTTTTCTTCACTTCACTTCTTCGGATGAATAATTAATCGAGGCTTTTTTGGTCCTCCGGGCCTTTCCGCTGGCCCCCTCCCCCTTCCTGGCAGGGCTCCAGCAAGGGGCTTGGGCTCCCAGTGCCACCAGTATGGATGGGGAATGGGGGCTGGGGCACAGCCCTGTCGCGGGCATCACAGCACTGGGTGTCCACAGTGCTGGGTGGGACCGGGGCCCTGCCCATCATCATCCTCCTTGTCCCCCTCCATAGCCTGGGGCAGCATCCACATGGCCAAAGGCACCCCGAGAAGAAACGGGGTGGCTCTCCTCCCACACTGAGCTCCTCCCAAAATTCTGGGGAGCCAGGAGACCCCCAGGACTCAGCACCGGGACCAGGCCTGAGAGTCAGCAGGCCCACTGGGGATTTGGGGAGATGACATCTGGCACCGCAGCACCCTGGCCACGCTCACCACGCCAGCCAGATAGCTCCTGGCAGGAGCAGCTCAGGCCGGCTCAGCAAGCCCAGCCACAGCTTTGGGAGCCTCCTGGTTCCATTCCCAAGCTCCTCGAGGCTGCCAAAGCTCCGGGTGATGCATGACGCCGGCGCTGCCAGGGCAGAGGCCACTGGGTCGGTACTGGAGGCTCCATGTGGGAGTGGAGAGAGAGCTGAGTGTGCCCGGTGAGCTGAGTGTGCCCCGTGAGCTGAGCTGTGTGTGTCCGGTGAGCTGAGTGTGCCCGGTGAGCTGAGTGTGCCCTGTGAGCTGAGTGTGCCCGGTGAGCTGAGCTGAGTGTGCCCCGTGAGCTGAGCTGTGTGTGCCCCGTGAGCTGAGTGTGCCCAGTGAGCTGAGTGTGCCCGGTGAGCTGAGTGTGCCTGGTAATCTGTGCATGCCCAGTGAGCTGAGTGTGCCCGATGAGGTGAGTGTGCCCTGTGAGCTGAGTGTGCCCTGTGAGCTGAGTGTGCCCGGTGAGCTGAGCTGAGTGTGCCCAGTGAGCTGAGCTGTGTGTGCCCCGTGAGCTGAGTGTGCCCTGTGAGCTGAGTGTGCCCAGTGAGCTGAGTGTGCCCGGTGAGCTGAGCTGGGTGTGCCCAGTGAGCTGAGTGTGCCTGATGAGCTGAGTGTGCCCGGTGAGCTGAGCTGTGTGTGCCCGGTGACCTGAGTGTGCCCTGTGAGCTGAGTGTGCCCGGTGAGCTGAGTGTGCCCGGTAATCTGTGTGTGCCCGGTAATCTGTGTGTGCCCGGTGAGCTGAGTGTGCCCGATGAGCTGTGTGTGCCCGGTGAGCTGTGTGTGCCCGGTGACCTGAGTGTGCCCAGTGAGCTGTGTGTGCCCAGTGAGCTGAGTGTGCCCCATGAGCTGAGTTTGCCCCATGAGCTGAGGGTGCCCAGTGAGCTAAGTGTGTCTGATGAGCTGTGTGTGCCTGGTGAGCTGAGTGTGCCCGGTGATCTGTGCATGCCCACGCCGGTGCGAGCGTGCCCGTGCGTGCACACGTGTGCCAGGGTGCCTGGCACTCGCTCTGCCGGGCGGCGCTGCACGGCAGTTGCTAAGGGATCTCGCTGAGGACGGGCACTGGGAGCTGGCACTCAGCTCGATCCCCACAGCCCCCGTGGCTCCCCCAGGGATCTCCACGCCACCAACCCTTGGGGTGTGGGAAGAACAAGGGCCCGGCCGTGTGGGTGGGCACTCGGCCAAGCGCTGGCTCCTGAGGAGGTCAGGGCAGGCGGCAGAGCCTGGCACCGTCTGTGCCCCTCGGTAGCCACGCTGTCCTGCTACACGGGCACGCTCCCTCCACCCGCTCCTGTGCCTCCAGGATGGCCAAACCCCTCTGTGGGTACGTGTGACCCCCATGGCACTGGCAGCAGCACCCTGAGGAGCCTCGGGGGTCCCGAGCCCCCACCCACGGCTCCCTCAGCAGCTCAGACCCACGGGGGCTGCTGCCCCAAGGCCCGGCACGACCCCAGTCGCGGTGGGTCCTGATGCCCCCAGCCGTGGTGACCCAGGGACATCCCGGTGGCACCGCGGATCCCGCTGGCACCGGATCCCGCAGGGACAGGCACGGGTGCACCTACCCGTGGGTGCACCCCCAGGGGTCCCGGTGAGACCCCGATGGCAGCGGGACCTTTCACAGGCAGCGCCCCCCACCCATGGGCGTCCTGCCGAGATTCCGGTGGCACCTGGAGACGCGGCCCCGCTGTCTCCACCCGCGGGGACCCGCAGCCCGAGCCTGGTGCCGGTGCCGAGCCGGTGCCGGGGCGGGCCCGGGGCGGCGGCGGGAGCGCGCGCGGGGGCGCGGCGGCGGCGGGCGCGCGCGGGGCGGAGCTGGGCGCCGGGGCCGCGGGGCGCGGGCGGCTCGGGCTCGGTTCTCCCTCCATTCCCCGGCATCGCGGCGGGCTCGGGCGGCGGCAGGATGGCGGCTGGGCTCCTGCCCCTGCTCCCGCTGCTGCTGCTGCTACCGGGCCGGGGGCCGCCGGGGGCCCTGGGCAACCGGCACGCCGTGCACTGGAACAGCTCCAACCCGCAGTGAGTGCGGGCGGGGGCGCCGGGACCCGCACCGGGAGGCGGGGGGGGGGATGGGGGGGTGTCCCCGGGGCCGCGCGGGGTGGGGGCATCGCCAGGAAGGACGCGGCGGCGACACGGCGGGGATCGCGCTGAAGGATGCGCCGGGGGCGGCGGGCGACACCGGGACTGCGGGACCCCCGGTGCCGGTCTCCTCCCGGCGCCCTCGTGCGGGCGGGGCCGCCCGTCCGCGGCTGCCGGTGCCCCCGGTGCCCCTCGCCCTGCCCGTGAAGCCGGGGATCGCTGCGGCGGGAGGGGGGCAGCCTCCCGGCCGGTTCGTGTCCCGGTGGCCGCGCCGCCGGGCGGGGCTCGGCGGCTCCCGGTGCGGGCGCGACGAGGTCGTGGGCACCGGGGGAAGAGCCCCCCCCCCGCCAGCGCTGACCCACCGGGGGCAGCGGGGACAGTCCGGCTCCCCCAGACTCCCATCTCCCGGTGCGCCGGGGCGGGCAGGGGTCCCGCTCCCCCCGCCAGTCGCGCCCCCCGCATGTCTGGGTGCGGGAGCGGCACCGGCGGCGCGGCGGAGGCGGGGGGGGCCCGACAGGTGCCTGCCGCCCCCCATCGTCTTTGCCCGGCAGCAGTGGCACCCCCGGGGCGGCGGCGGTGGCTCCGGGGCTGCGGGGACAGGGGGGTGAGAGCGGAGGGAGGGAGCGGCCGCCGGGAGCGGAGCAGTCGGGGGTCGGTGGCCTTGGCCCCTCCCTCACACCCCGCGCCGGGGCTGCCTCTGCCCTCGCCGGCGCACCCACAGCTGGAGTCGGGATGTGCACGGGCACGGTGCGGGCTGCACCCTCTCGGGAAATGGGGGCTGCGCGCCTGTGGCGTGGCCGTGGATCCCTCCACGGGGATCCGCGCCGGCTGCCATCGCCCACCTCTCCGTCCCTCGCTGGTGCGAGTGCCCAGGGGTGTGGCGGGGACACGCAGCCAGCCAGAGCATCCTCTGGTGCCCGTGCGTGCAGGGGCCCTCCTGGGCTCCCCCCATCCCACTCCCCTTTTGTGCAGGGTGGGAGCAGCCCCGGCAGCCCCCTCCCCTGCCATTGAGATTGTGTCGCCGGGCGGAAGCTCGGGCCCCATAAATCGTGCGTGTGTGCGACGTGCCGAGGCGCGGCACAATGCCGAGGTGCCGCCACGCTCGGCATCCCCCCCTGCACCCCCCTGCTCTGCCCGGACCCCCTTCACGCCCGGCCTCGTCCCCGCACCGTGACATCGCCACGACGTCGCTGGCGGCTGGGCCACCCCCACCCTCGTCTCTCCGTGACTCCCCAAATCACCGCCGTGCCCTGCCGCTGCCCCGGCACCTCTCGAGGGACAGGGCGGAGAGGGGGTGGCAGTGCCCGGGCCGTGCCAAGCCGGGGGTGTCGCAGCCAGATGCCCGCACCCCCTGCGCAGGCGTGTCTGGCGCGGCCGCCGGCGTCCGGCTCAGGGCATGGGCGGCGCGGTGGGGGCGGCTGCGGCAGAGCCGTGTCCCAGGGACTCCGGAGCTGATATTTATTGTTAGGCAGTGCGGCAGCTCGGACGCAATTATAGCCGCGCGGCAAAGTGTCTGGATTGGATAAATTATGGGGGGAATTAGGCTCCCTGGGCCGCAGCCTGCAAATCCCAGCAACCCTGCCGCAAGTGGAGCCATAAACAAGCCCAGCGCGGCCCTGCGGGGCTCGCCGGGGAGGAGGGGGTTGCTGGCTGGGGTTGCTCCTTGGCCACGAATTTATTGTGGCTCCTGCCATGCTACTCTGAGTACCCCTGTTGCTGCCCTCAGCGGGACAACAGGACGTGGGGCACCGCAGGGAGCAGCCCGATGGTGCCTTGGGAAGCACCTCAGCCCCTTTGGTTGTGCAAGGAATGGCTGGCGGTGCCAGGAGGCCAGGAAGGGTCCCCAAGCAGGCAGAGCACCCCTCGTGCCATGGGGTTGGGGTGTGTTGGCTAATCCCAGGGGAGCTGTGAAGGTGGGATCCTCAAACCCTGCTCCCGCTCGGCCTGGTTGTTGGTCCGGCTGTGCATTCCATCCCTCTGTCCCATCACCTGCAAGCCCTGGGGGTGTGGGATGACCCTTGACTCATCCCTGCCCTCCACTCCCCCCGTCCTGCCAGGAATAGGCCCGGTGGCATGGGACAAAGGTGCGGGACAGCCATGTCCACCCAGCACTAGCTTTTTTGGGGCCTGTGACCCATTGAGCAGGGTCAGGGGCTCCTGGAGTGACCCCAGACAAGCCAGGTCCTGGCATGCTGGAGGATCTCTCCCTGCTGTGTGTCCCAGATGCCGAGACGGGAACGGCAATTTGTCCCTGTTCATGGACACAGACACGGCCGGCACTCCCGACACTGCTGCACCCCAAGAAGCACCCCAGAGCAGGTTGGGGTGTACCACCCTGTGCCACTGACTGATCTGGGACCTGAGGATACTCGTCCTGAGGGCCTTGGGTGCCGTGGAGGGGGCAGAGCGGGGGGTGCTGTGACACAGGGGCACAGAGGGTGCCTGGCTGTGGTGTGGGGGTCAGAGCCCACCTGTGTGCAGGGAGGTTGTGGCACCTTGTGCAGGCACACGGCTCATGCAGCTGCCGCCAGCACTGGCACTGCCACCACGCTCACCTCTCCAAAGGTGGCTTTTATCTGGCCCAGGCTGTGTTGCAGGCAGCAAGGGCTGGAGTGGGCTCTGGAGAGGGTTGGAGTGGGCCCTGGAGAGGCCTGGAGTGGGCTCTGCAAAGCCCCAGTGCAGAGCTGGGGAATATCTCACCCAGGAGAGGAGCCACATCCCTGCAGAGCAGGTCTGGAGGGGCCCAGGCTCCTCTGCAGCAGCCGAACCCCAACACCAGGGCTGTGCCTGGCCACGTCCCCCCATCCACCGGCACCCGCAGGGCTGAGGAGGAGTCACCCACAGCAGGAGGGACCCGTGGGTCTGGGGGCACCCAGCAGGAGGTGCTGCGGCTTGCGGGGCAGCTGTGCCCAAGCAGGGACAGTTCCATGCCCACTTGTGGAGCTGAATGTAGGCACAGTGCCAGCAACACCCCCTTTGGCAGCCCTAGGCTGGCTGGGGGGCTCAGCCAGCCCTCACCCCACGCCTCTGCCCCGCAGGATGGGCACCCAGAAACCCCAAAAACCCAGCCGTGCACGGGTGCTCGTCACGGGAGCGGGTGCCCACGGGCAGAGCGCGCCGTGCCCCGTGAGTCACGGCGCTGGGCGGCACCGAGCCCCGGCAGCACGGACGGCGTTCCCGTGGGAGAAGCGGCCGCGATGTCGGGGTGCAACAGGGCCGGGGCCACCTGCTCCTGCCCGGGCTGGTAATTGAGTCACCGGTTGCAGATTGATGGTTTAATTAAAACCCAATTAGAAACCTCATTGATCTTGTTAGCAACGCGGGAAGGGGCCGACTTTAGCCGGGATTACGGGGATTGTGTGGCCGTCGATAGTGACGGGGGGGGCACCTGTAGGGTGCTGCTGGAGTCCCGGCGTGCTTGGGGAGGGCTCTGCCCGTCCCGCCGCCGCTGCCCGCTGGCACCCACGCGTGGATCAGCGCTGGCCTCCCCCGCTCGGAGCATTCCCCACGCAGGGAGGTGGCCCCGGGGACGCCGTGTGCCGGCGGTGCCGGCAGCGCCCGCGCCTTGCGGCTGCGCCAGGCGAGGCCGGGGGGGCTGTGCCGTGGCTCGGTGCCACTCTCGTGCGTGGGCTGCGTCGCGGGCGCTGTCTGCCGAGCCAGCGCGCGTGTGCGTGGCCGTCTGGGCGCCGTGACTGTGCAGCGCTGGCTGCGTGGGGAGGGCTGCCACGGGGCGGGGGGGAGGCGCGCTGAGCCCCCCATCTCCCCCGCGCTGGGTGCGGGAGGACGGTCGGTCTGTCCGTCCGTCCGTCCGCTGGGGTGGACCGGCCGCAGCGGTCGATGCGCCTTTGCCTCTCGCTGTGCTGCGGGGTGACGGGAAGGGGACTCGTAAATCAATGGCACTTTTTTGTTCCCCGGGTGATGGATGGGCGGCGGATGCGCCAAAAGGACGAAGCTACCGGAGCCGAACAAAGAGCCTGGCTGTGCTGGGGGCTGTCCAGTGCCGGGGGGCACCACATGGAGGACACAGCCCGCTGCCCTGCTCCTCACCGCTGGCACCGCCCATGTGGGGTGCTGAGCCCAGCTCTGGCCCTGCTGCCCTCCAGGCCTCTCCAGCACCGTGGCAGCGAGTCTCTGGAGTGTGGGGGTCCGGGCAGGGGTCTGGTCCCGCCGTGCCACCGCTGCCAGGGCGTGCTGCAGTGCACCAGGCGCTCCCCGGCAGTGTGGGAGCCAGCGTGCGGCACGCAGCCCGGATTTATGGCAGCAGATGGGAGCGGAGCGGCCGCCCGGCTCACCGGTGGCTGCGGCGTGCCAGGTAGCCAGGGGTGCCACCAGGGTGCCACCAGGGTGCCACCGATGTCCCTCCGGTGTGGGGCCGGCGGGCGCCGAGCCCGGGGCCGGTGCTGCCAGGGGACATCCATCTGCCCAGCGTGACAGGCTGCTGGAAGGTACCACTGCCTCACCAAGCCCTGCTCTACAAACGCAGTCGTGCAGAAGTGATGCTGCCCGTTCTCCTCCCGCACTTAACCCTTCGGGCACTGCCAGAGCCCACCATCCCCACCGGCCGTGCCATGGCTGCCGGGATATCGAGGGTCCATCCCAGCCCAGGTGCTGTGGAGCTGGCAGGGACCAGGCAGCTCATGCCTGCTCTGGGATGGGTGCTGGTGAGAAAAGAGGCAGAGTCCCTCTCCCAGAGTGTCTGTTCCTGCCCTTCCACCCCAAACCAAGGCCCACGAGCTTCCTGGATGGTGCTGTCAGCAGATCTTGGAGCACGCGGGCTCACTGCACTGAGGGGGCTGCTGGATTTGGGGGTACCTGGAGTTGCTGCTCTGCAGCGACTGTGCAGGAGCCAAGCGTGGCAGGGACACAGTGTTATGGCCAAAGCTGCTACTGGGGTCGCCCAGATGTGCCTCGGGCTGTGGTGGCCCTGTGCTCTCCCCAAAGAGGCCATTCCCCGGCCCCTCCCAGCTTATGATGATGCCCGTGGGCTCCTGGCATGTTGTGGCAGCTGGCAGTGCCCGTGGGAGTCACTACCATGGGCATTGCCACACCACCTGAGGCTCCTGCACCCTGCCATGGGTGCTGCTGTCCCCCAGCCCGGGGGGACATTTTGGTGCCTCGTTAGTGAGGCTGTTTATCAGCAGCTACACCTCTTAATGAGCTGTGGCTTAACGAGCCCCAGCCTGGGGTCCCAGGGGACCGTGCCTCAGCACTGGGTGCCACAGGGGAACGGGGCTCCCCAGCACCCCGTGACAGAGTGCCACTCGTGACACTTCTCCTAGTCCCCCTGTCCCTTGGCACAGCCACAGCCCGGCTGCGGGGAGCCCCAGCTGCGGGTGCCCGCCCCGGTGTGGGGCAGCTGGTATTGGGGTACGCCGGCGTCCCAGCTCTGCGTCCCGCGTGGAGTTAATTGCAATTTTCTCCTTGGGGCCATTTCTTTAATAACAAGCCTTTTTCTCCCCCCGCCCCCCTTCCCACCACATCAAAGGGGGAAGATGAAAGGTCCCGGCGCCCGCTCAGCAAGGGTGGCTGCCTCAGCACCTTCCCGGCGGAGCAGTTGCCGGCGGGTGCCGGGATGGGCTGCGGAATAGCGGCTGCGCAGCGAGGGAGGGGCCGCGTGGGGCTGCGCTCCCTGTCCCACGAGTGATGAGTTCTGCCTTCAACCACCCCTCCGTTTCCCCCCGGGTGCTGGAGGCGGCGCTTCTTGTCCCCCTCCTTTGCCGCCCGACACCGGGTCCCGCTACGGTTCTGTCTCCGGCGCTCGGCTCGGGGTGCCGCGGGCGCTGGCGGCGTGCCGGGGCTCCTCAAACATCGCCGGGGGCGATGGTGCAGGGTGGGGCGTCTGCACGCGTAGCCCTGCCCGCTGCCTGCCCAGCCCTGCCGGGGAGACCCAGGGAACCGCTCGGCTCCGCGAGGGGCGGCGGCGCCCCCCGCCCAAAGCAAGCCGAGGGGACGCGGAGTGATGCTTTGGGGGGCTCACGCTCGGGGGTTTGCCCTGAGAGGTGGGAAAAGGTGCAGAACCGGGAGCACGCGTGCCGGGATGCTGCTGGCCGTGTCCCGCGGGATGCGGGCAGCGCGGGCCGGTCGGGGTCCGGTGCCGCCGCGGCGGCTCGGTGCCGAGCCAGCGCCGGCTGGTAATGAATTGGCAGGAGCAGCGGGTCAGAGCGGCGGCGAGGATTACCGCGGCCGGGATTTCCGTCGGGCGCGGATTAGGAGCCAGCCGAGCCTCTCCTGAGTGGATCTGAGGGGATTGCTTGCTCCTAATCAATGTAAATGAGGCTCCCCCAGGGCCACCCTTTACGGCATTAACGAACTAACGGGATTAGCCGGAGCAGGGTGAGAAATCCTGGCTCCGAGCTGCGACGCGTGCCAGGGCCGTGGTGGGCGGCAGCGGTGGGTCGGCTCCAGGCTGCTGGAAATGGGGAATGCCAGGGAATTCCAGGGAATTCCAGGGAATTCCGAGGTCCCCCGCGCACCCACGGACCGCGCCCCGTGGAGACCCCGGTGCCTGTGGGACGCCGATGCCCTTCTGGGTCTGTCTGTCCATCTTTGAGGCTGTCTGTGCTCTTGCCCGTCCCACCTCTGCGTGCGGCTTGACGCTTGTCCCCAGCAGCGCCTGTCCCCCACCTGCTCCACCCGTGCCCTCCAGGATGGGGATTCTGCTCCACTCGTGAGGCTCATCCCATGCAGGGGTCCCACACAGGGGTGGAGCAGGGGGTATCACTGCTCCAAGAGTTCCAACCCTCGCTGCAGCCTCATCCAGCCTCTGGCTCCCCTTGGAGAGCGCTGTTTGGAGAAGTGCAGGGCGTGTCCCTGACCTCCCACCCCTTCTTTCCCTCGCAGCCTGCGGCGGGAGGGCTACACGGTGCAGGTGAACGTCAACGACTACCTGGACATCTACTGCCCGCACTACAACGCCTCGGTGCCCGAGCACCGGCTGGAGCAGTACGTGCTCTACATGGTGAACGCGGAGGGGTACCGCACCTGCAACACCAGCCAGGGCTTCAAGCGCTGGGAGTGCAACCGGCCCCACGCGCCCCACAGCCCCATCAAGTTCTCGGAGAAGTTCCAGCGCTACAGCGCCTTCTCACTGGGCTACGAGTTCCGTGCGGGGCAGGAGTACTACTACATATGTACGTGGGGCGCCGGGGCGGGACCCCCACACAGCCCCCAAGCCCCCCCTGAGGTCCCACCCCAGTTGGGTCCCCTCAGGTCCCACCCCAGTTGGGTCCCCTGAGGTCCCACCCCAGTTGGATCCCCTCAGGTCCCACCCGAGTTGGGTCCCCTCAGGTCCCACCCCAGTTGGGCCCCTCTGCGTCCCCTTTGGCTGGTTCCCCTGCACCCCCCAAATTGGGCAGCTGTTTCCCCTCTAAGAGTGGGAACCTGGAGCTCTGGGAGAGGTTGAAGGAGCAAGGGGGTGGAGGGGAGGGGATTTTGCATGATGCAGGGAACAGATAGGGGTGTGGGAAAAGCTGGAAAGAAGGTTGGGGCTGTGGATGGGGGTGCCAGTGCGTGATGGGGTGCTGGGGGATGGTGATGTAGGGTGCAGGATGCTGATGCAGGATCAGGGTTCAGGGGCTGCTGCTGCAGGATTTCAGCATTGGTGCCAGATGCTGGTGCCAACTTGGGATGCTGGAGCTGATGGGGTGCTGGTACAGGGCATCGGTGCAGGATTTGGGGTGCTGCTGCATTCCCCCAGCCCAGAGCGCGCCCCTGGGCAGTACCAGACCCCTCTCTCTGTCCAGCCCCACCGAGCCTCGGGGTGCCTGGGGTTGGGATCCCTGCCACGGAGCCCCTCTCAGCACGCTCTTGCCTTGCAGCCACGCCGACACACAACCACCACCGGGCCTGCCTGAAGATGAAGGTGTTTGTCTGCTGCGCCTCCAGTAAGTACCCCCGTGCCCATCCCGGGGGCGGCGAGGCCGGCCGGTGGGTGCCCCGTCCCTCCTGAGGGGAGGGGGCTGCGTGGGGGCTGCGGGGGCATCCAGGGAGCGTGACCCCCGTCCCCTCTCTCCCTCCACAGCGTCGCACTCCGGGGAGAAGCTGGCGCCCACCCTGCCCCAGTTCACCCTGCGGCCCGAGGTGAAGATCGAGGACCTGGGTGAGTGAGGAGGCGCAGCCCCCGGCCCCGCAGCGCCGTGTCCCGTCCCCGCCGCCGCCCCTGGGGCAGCCCCAGCTAACGGGGGTGGGGGTTCAGGGCCGCCCTGCTGCCCTCCTCATCCTCTCGCTCCTCCCCACAGAAAACTTCAACCCGGAGATGCCGAAGCTGGAGAAGAGCATCAGCGGCACCAGCCCCAAGCGGGAACACTTGCCCCTGGCCGTGGCCGCCGCGCTCTTCCTCATGACTCTGCTGGCCTCGTAGCTCCCGGCGCCCACGGGGGCCCGGCCAGCGCCGCTCCGCCGAGCGCGGCCCCCTGGACCTGCTGCCCCTCGTGAGAGCCAGCGGGGAAGCACCGCGAGCCCGCCAGCCCCTGCCCGGAGAGCCGCCCGCGGAGCTGGGACCGCGGCACGCACCGACCCGGCCGGACTCGCCTCCCATCCCGCCCGCGGCCGCGGCCACCGCCGCCGGGAGCCGTCCCCGGGAGCGCGGGGTCCTGCCCGCGCCCTCCCGGTGCCCCGGGGCTGCCCCGTGGCTGGGGGGGCAGCGCCGAGCCCGATGAGAGCAGGGACCCCCGGGGCCGGGCAGTCTGTACATACCCATATAGATCTATACATACTGTACAGAGATATATCTATACTGTACCATAGGCAGCGGCGCCGGCCCCGGGCTGGCTTGTACATAGTCGAACGTGTTGGATTTTCCTCGTCTTCCGTGAAGACCCGACCTATGCAAACGCACAGACACTTTTTGGGGAAAAACAAAACAAAACAAACGAAAAAAAAAACAAAAAACAACAAAAAAAAAACCATTCTCGATCTTTTTTTCAAGTGCTTTGGCTGGTGATTTTCATATTCTGCTCTTAGTCTATAAAAAAAAATAATAAAAGGATAAAAAAAGGGATCCCTGTCACCGTGGCGTGCAGCACTTCCAGCCCTCGGAGGGGTCCCAGGGGGGCTCCGGCTCGGCCAGGCGTTCAGGAGAGGGCTGACCCCACCGTGCCACCCGCCTTGCCGGGCACAACAGCTCCAGCCACGGGCTCGGTACCGCTGGAAGGGGGACGCGGTGCTTCCCACAGGAACGTGGCCTGGACATCGGACCTCTTGAAGGTAAGGGCAGCGCGGGGGTCCTTGGCACGCAGCCCTGGGGGCGCTGGGGTGGCATTTGGGAGCAGGGGAGCCTTTCTTGCCATCCTCGCCAGCTGCACAGAATGAGCAGACATGGGCTGCTGGCAAGCCCATGGGAACTGCGGCATCGCCCCTGCGGCGCGTCTGGCTCTGCCGGGCATGCCGGCTCCTGCCTGTTCCGGGGGGATCTGGCACTCGCTGCGGGCCGGGGGACGCCGTCATCACCCCCCCACCGCCTCCAACCAAGAGGATGCGGCGGCTGGATTATGCCTGGGGGTGGCATTCCATCTAAAGGGGACCCCCACAACCCCCACAGACACGGTGGAGCAGTCGTGGGCTCCTCACCCTGCGCTCTGCGGGGACCCGGTGCCCCCCGGGAAGGGGCAGCCACTGTCCCCACAGGGCGGCAAGGGATGAGGGGCTGCGAGGGTCCCGCTGCCGGTGTGGGTTCCTGGGGAAGGGGGTCCTCACAGCCGCAGAGAGCGGGGCAGCCACTCTCCCCCACCCAGCGGGTGCTGCTGGGCGGTGGCTGGGTGTCCCGCCGGCCCGGGCTTGTCCGGGTGCAGAAAGAGTCGAGGAACCCGTCAGACGGGTCCTGGGAGCCCTCCCAGCAGGCGCCGGGTTCCCGCATCCCCCCCGCGCTCCGCAGGCCTGGCCCGACGTGGGGCTCTGCTCCTGCCATGGGGACCTGAGGTGCCACCGGCAGCTGTCTGCTGGCCCGGGGCAGGGTGGGCACGGCGCGGGTGGGGCAGCGCCGCTGCCATTGCCAAGGGCCATATCCAGCCCGGTGCTGATTGCCGGGGACTGGCCAAAGCGCCTGGCCCGCTGTGGTGCCACGCTGGTGGCACGTGGCACGGTGAGCCTGGCACAGCTTGGGTGGCCAGTGCCCTGGGGGGGTGTGAGGCTGGAATCATCGCCCTGGCACAGAGAGCTCTGCCTGCAGGATCCCTCCTGCCACTTGCCTCGACCCTGGCACCGCTTCTCGTGCATGCGTGGCACCAGCGAAGGCTCGGTGGGCACCTGGCTCGGGTCTGCTCCGAGCTCCAGGGCTGAGCATAGTGGGACAGCCTAGACCCACCAGGAGACTTCTGGGGTGCTGGCAGAGGGGATACCCAAGCCCAGCTGCCCCAAATCAAGTGGGGGACCATTGCTGGGACCCCAGTGCTGATGTTTGGGTGCCCCTTGAGTGCTTTGGGGTTTCACAGCCTCGGCAAGCAGATCCAGGCAGGGGGATGTGTGCCAGGAGCAGCTGTGTGGCACAAGGCTCTGCCTCACCTTGGGGCAGCTCCCCTGCCCGGTGTGGGCTCTCTGGCCAAGGGGATGAGGTCCTGGCACAGCTGGACAGCTCTGCTCCCACCAGGCTGGCATCAGGCCATGCCTACCTGCCATGCCTACCTGCCAGGCCGCACGCAGCTGGCACTGCGTCACCGCGGCCTTCGCTCCCAGCCACAAACTGGACGGCTCCTCTTCCTCCCCCAGCCTTGCATGGGTGACGTCAGCTCGGCCAGGGGCCGGGGCACTCCCGGGTGTCCCCAGCCAAGGAACCACAAACACTGTCACGAGTTCGGTGCCCTCTGGCCGACCCTGCCTGCCCCACACGGAGCAGCAGCGATGTTTACAGCCTGAAACGGCTTCACCTTTGTCCCTCCATCATGGGCACCCATCCCAGCCCATTGGCACCTGCTCCCAGGTGCCATGGCCATGGCCATGACCATGCACACCATGTGCACCATGTGCACTGGCACCCCCAGTGCCACTGTGGGTGGGCAACCACCCTACCCAGCGCCCCGGGAGGGAGGTAATGGGGCATTTCTAGCCCCATTTTTTGTCTCAGACTGTCCCAAGCAGGGGATATGGGTTTGTCTTTCCAGTCCTGGTCCTCCAGCAGTGCTCTGGGCCAGGCATGGTGGTGGCACTGGGTCTCGGCGTGTCCATGTGGCCTCCCTTCCCTGTGACCTGGTGGCCTGGTCCAAGGCTGGGGCCATGGCACACGGGACAGGGGAGCCCCTTGGCCAACGGGGTTGGGTACCACAGGATGGATCCAGCGTGGTCTCCCAGGAGGCTCATTATGCCCCTGGCAGGCCCAGCACAAGGCTCAAGCACCAGGGGCTGCCCAGCCCTCCTTCCATCAGCGCTCCCTGCCTTAGTTTCCCCAGGCACAGTCTGTCCCTGACGCGGAGCGGGCAGTACCAGCGTGGTGCCAGGACCATGGGATTGGTGCTGCACCCATCCCCGTGGCCTGCACGTGCCACGCTCCAGCTCTGGGATCCCAGCGCTGTTCCCAGGAGGTGCTGCCCCGTACAAGCCACGGCAGCGCCGGCATCCCGGGAACAGAGGCCTGGCACTGTCATTAGCGATGATGTCAGGCCTGGCCACAACAGGGAGGATGAGAGCAAAGCAGCCTCCCTGGGAGCGAGGGCGTGGGGAGAGAGGCTGGCATGTGGGTGGCATGTGGGGCACGCAGCTCCACGGCCCGGGCCCGTGGGACGCCGCGGCAGCGGGAGCCGCGGCCGCTCTCGGGTTGCCGCGGCGGCGCCTGCCGGAGCCCCTGCCGCGTGCCAGGGGAGCGCTCCGCGCCCGCTGCGGCACAGGGCATGCAACATTACCCACAATCAATGGATCATTATGGAATAAACAAGAGGAAAGTTGTTTTGCAAATGCGGCTGAGTTATCGCTCCGCGACACGCGGCGAAGCGTCGCGCGCCGGCCGGGACACGGATGGATCCGTGTCGGAGCAAATGGGAGCCGACAGCCGGGCACCGCGCTCCCGCCAGGCTGTGGCAGCGTGCCCGCTGTGCCCACCCCGGCTCTGCACCTACAGAGCCTGTTCTGTACATACAGACCCCTGTTCTGCACCCACAGTTCTCCCTTCTGCACCTACAGCCCCCTCTTCTGCACGTGCAGCACCCCATTCTGCACCTACAGAGCCTGTTCTGCACCCACAGCCCCCTTTTCTGCACCCACAGAACCTGTTCTGCACCTACAGACCCCTGCCCTGCACCCACAGACCCCTGTCCTGCACCCACAGTTCTCCCTCTTGCACCAACAGATCCCTGTCCTGCACCTACAGCCTCCTCTTCTGCACCCATAGAACCCTGTTCTGCACCTACAGACCCCTGCCCTGCACCTACAGACTCCTGCCCTGCACCCACAGTTCTCCCTCCTGCACCTACAGAACCTGTTCTGCACCCACAGCCCCCTCTTCTGCACCTACAGACCCCTCTTCTGCACCCACAGTTCTCCCTCCTGCACCCACAGATCCCTGTCCTGCACCTACAGAGCCTGTTCTGCATCCACAGCCCCATCCTGCACCTACAGACCCCTGCCATGCACCTACAGACCCCTGCCACGCACCTACAGTTCTCCCTCCTGCACCTACAGAGCCTGTTCTGCACCCACAGCCCCCAATCCTGCACCCAGAGAACCCTGCCCTGCACCTACAGAGCATGTCCTGCACCTACAGACCCGTTCTGCGCCTACAGAACCCTGTCCTACATCTACAGACCCCTGTTCTGCACCCACAGTCCCCTCTTCTGCACATGTAGCACCTCATTCTGCACCTACAGCCCCATCCTGCACCTACAGCTCTTCCTCCTTCACCCACAGCCCCTGTACTGCACCCAGAGCCCCCAATCCTGCACCTACAGCCCCCCATCCTGCAAGTACAGCCCCGGCCTGCACCCACAGCTCTCCCTCCTGCACCCAGAGCGCCCAATCGTGCACCTACAGACCCTTGTCCTGCATGGACAGTCCCCCATCCTGCATCCACAGCTCCCCTCCTGCACCCACAGCCCTGTCCTGCACCCACAGCCCCCCATTCCTGCATGTACAGCCCCGGCCTGCACCCACAGCCCCAGCCTGCACCCACAGCTCTCCCTCCTGCACCCAGAGCACCCTGTCCTGCATGTACAGACCCCTGTTCTGCACCCACACTTCTCTCTCCTGCAACCACAGCCCCCAATTCTGCACCCGTAGCCCCCTATCCTGCACCCATAGCCCCTGTACTGCACCCATAGCCCTCAATCCTGCACCCACAGCCCCCCATCCCGCACCCACAGCCCCAGCCTGCACCCACAGGCGCCCATCCTGCACCCATAGCACCCTGTCCTGCACCCACAGCTGCCTGTCCTGCACTCACAGCTGCCTATCCTGCACCCATAGCCCCCAATCCTGCACCCACAGACCCCATCCTGCACCTACAGCTGCCTATCCTGCACCCACAGGCACCCATTCCATACCCACAGCTCTCCCTCCTTCACCCACAGCCCCCTGTCCTGCACCCATAGCCCTCAATCCTGCACCCATAGCTGCCTATCCTGCACCTACAGGCCCCCATCCTGCACCTACAGCTGCCTATCCTGCACCCACAGTCCCCTGTCCTGCACCCATAGCCCTCAATCCTGCACCCACAGCCCCCAGCGGGGGGATGGGGGGTGGGTGGGTGTGTGGAGTTGGGGTGGTCCTGCAGCGTGGGGTGAGGCTGGGGTCTTCTGTGTGCGTGTGTTTGGGGGGCTCCTCATCGCTGTGTGAGGAGCGTGTCCCCTTCCCGGTGGGGGTTTGTGTCCCCCTGCCCGCTCCTGGCGTGTTTGTGTCCCGGTTAACGCCGGTCCCGGTAGGGAAGGTTTGCATCCCCCTCCCTGCTGCCGGTGCCGGTGTCCGGGGGCGCGTATCTGTGGGGGGAGGTTTCCGTCCCTCTGATCGATACCGGTGGGGGTGTGTCGTGTGTGTGTGTGTGTGCGTGTGTGTGTGTCCTCCCCCCCGCCTCGTCCCGTGTGTTGTTGTGCGAGCGGCGGGGCGGGGCGGCGGCGGGGCCGTACTTAAGGCGGAGGCGGGCGCGGGGCCGCCCGTGGAGCGCAGCGCCCGCGGAGCGATGGGGCAGCCGGGGGTGCCCCTGGCCCTGCTGGGGCTGGGGCTGGGGCTGTGCTGGGCTGCGGCGGCCGAGCGGCACACGGTGTTCTGGAACAGCTCCAACCCGCGGTGAGTGACCCCCGCCTCCCACCGGGAACCCCCCTCCCCGCAAACGCGCACCGAGACCGGCACCGGCCGCCCCGAGGGCGCGGGCGGCGCCGCTCCGCTCCCCGGCGGCCTTTGTGCGGGACGGGGCGGCGGGGCCGGTGCGGGGCCGGTGCGGGGCCGGTGCGGGGGGCGGCGGGGCCGGTCCAGGTGTGCCCGGGGGGGCCTTTCCGTTCCCAGGGCCGTGCGAAGGGGCCGCTTCCTTCCCGCGGGGGGGGCACGGCGCCAGCCCCGGCGCCGGCCCCGGGGACCGTGTTGACAAACACGGGGCAGGATGTGCGGGGGGGTGAGACCTGGATCGGGGCCCCCCGCTCACCGGGCTGCGGGGTGACCCCACGGCAGGCAGCGGCCCTACAGGCTCTAGGGGTCCCCCCTGCCCGCTGCCCTGACTCCCCTTGCTTGTTGAGGTGCTCCCCCGGAGCATGAGCTCTCTCAGGCTCTGGGATTTCGGGAAGACCCCCCATCCCACTCTCCAGCCCCCCAGGTTGTGGCCCTGCCCCACACTCAGGCACCGTGGGGAGATACGGGGCCTCCCCTCTTTCCCGTCCGTCACTGCCTCCCCCCGTTTTGGGGTTTCCCCCCCACAGCCCCATATCATAGCGCTGTGTCCTCCCGGGAGTTTTTGGGGTGTCCTAAGTGGCTGTGCCCTCTCGAGGCCACCCCAGCCGGCGAGGTGGGGACCCCGTGGGGGCCCCCGGCGTGTCCCCCCCCCGGCTGGGGTGTGGGGCGCAGCTGGAGCCGGGCTGGCTGCCCCACGGCGAGCGCCGCGCCGGGCAGGGCGCGGGCAGGCTGCGCGTCCCAGCGGGTCCCTCCCTGCTCCCCGGCTCTTGGCAAGCGGGGTGCGCTCGCCACTCACTGCCGGGGGGCCGAGCCGGAGGGAGAGTGAAGGTGGCGTTGCCCTTTCCAAGCTGTTCCAGGTGCTGCGAGGCTCGGCACAGGGAAGGGTGGACCCAAGGGTGCCCCTGCCCAGCGCTGCCGTGGCATAAAGGGGATTTGGGGGTGTAAATTAGGCCCTTAACCCAAACCTGACCCCCCTGCCGGCCCTCCTGCGGCAGGTTTCTGTGGAGTGACTACACGGTGGAGGTTCGTCTCAATGACTACCTGGACATCATCTGCCCCCACTACGAGGAGGGCAGCGTGGACCCCCGGGCCATGGAGCGCTACACGCTGTACCTGGTGGAGCTGGAGGAGTACCAGGCCTGCAAGCCCCGCTCCAAGGAGCAGATCCGCTGGGAATGCGACAAGCCCAGCGCCCTGCACGGCCCCGAGAAGTTCTCGGAGAAGTTCCAGCGCTTCACTCCCTTCACGCTCGGCAAAGAGTTCAGGGAGGGACACAGCTACTACTACATCTGTGAGCGCTGGGGGGGCTGAGAGGTGCTGCAGGGACTCACCAGCGGGCTCCCCCCATCCCTTCCTAACCTTGCCTCTCCCTCCGCAGCCAAGCCCATCCACCACCACGGGGAAGCCTGCCTGAAGCTGAAGGTGACGGTGGCAGGCAAAGGCAGTGAGTATCAGCACCCCCCCGGGGCCCCCCGCGTCCCGCTCGCGGCGCCGCTGCCCAGCGTGGCCTTGGCCGCGCTGAGTCACGGCCTGGCCGTGGCCCCTGGCCAGCCCGGGGTGTGGGCACGCACGGCTTGGCCAGGAAGGTGTTGGTGGGGGTGGGGGAAAGGGGGACAACCCACAGCAAAATGGGATTTTTGGGATTTTGGGGTGCTGCCTTCCCTGGCGTGACCCCCCTGTTTACTCCGCAGCTCCGGCACCGCCTGCCCCGGCTTCGACGCAGAAGGGGAGGATCCAGGCAGGTGGGTTGGGGCTGAGCCAGCTTCCCTTCTGGGGAGGCAGGGTGTTCTTGGGGGTGCCAGGAGGCAGGTGGGGGGCACTGGCCTGAACACAGCCACCCAGGGGTTTGCCAGGGGCACTGGGGCTCATCTGCCCCTCCTGGGGGGCTCTGGAGCTGGCTGAGGTACCAAGGCTGCTGGCACTGCTCTGCAGGGCTGTTGTGCTGCTGGTTTGGGCTACAGCTTGCCTTCGGGGGTTGCTGATGGCTCCTCTCTTTTCCCCCCTGCAGACGACGCGGCCGCACACGTGCTGAGGAGCGTGGGGCAGAACTCGGCCATGCGCAGCAGCAGCCGCCCCTTCACCTTTATCAGCCTCCTCCTGCCCCTGCTGGTGCCACAGGGGCTCTGAGCTGCCCCTGGTGCCCGGACCCACCGAGGCTGTGGCCACTGGAGACCCCCGTGGTCCCCACACATCTGCCCCGGGTGCCCTGCCCGGTGCACATCTGGGCAAGGAAAGGATTTGTGTCAGTATTATGGGGCTGGAAGACCCAAAAAGCCATGGGAGCAGCTGGAGCCTTCAGGCTTTCCTGGCCCTTCCAGGATGGTCCTGGCAGCCAGAGACCGAGCGGGAGCCTGGAGCTGGAGGGGCTGAGGTGCCCCAGACTGGAGAGGGGCAGGGGGCTGGCACCCCTGCCCCGCGGCCGAGCTCGCCCACCACCCTCGGGGCTTGGTGGGCTGGAGCTGGAGCGTGTCCTGCAGGCAGGGACGTGGGGGTGGCCAGGTGAGGCTGGTGCAGGGGGGCAACTACCCCCCAATGTCAGTAGCCAGGGAGCACAGGCGGGCTGGAGATGCCCCGCAGCCAGGGGAGCGGGGTTGTACCAAACATCCCCCTCCTCACTGTGCTGCACCCCTACCCCGTCCCTCATCCCCTGGCCCTTCCCCATCCCTCCCCTCCGCTGGGTGCCGGAGGGGCCCCCCAGCACCCCCTTTGTACAGTTTTTGACACAGGATTTTTTTTTATACCATTGTCGGGAATAAATAACCAAAACCACGCTGAGCTCCTGAGACCTTCCCCCACCCTCCTGGGCCAAGGCTCTCCTGGCCCCTGTGGGGGGTTGGGCTGGTTAATTAATTAATTGGCCGGTGTTTGCACGGGGCTGTTAAGTGGCAAAGTGCCACCGTGGCTGGCACTGTCCCCGGCTTTATCTGGTGACACAAAGGCCTCCCCTGAGGGTAGGGACCCCTCCCCCTGCTCTGCTGTGAGCTCCTGGGGCAAACCCCACTGGAATGTGGCAGATCCCATGGGATGGGCCTGATAAATCACTGCTGCTGAGGAGGGGGCTGGGCAGGGGACACAGCCTGGCTGCGCCCCGGGGACCCCCACGGAGTGACCCCAGGGATGTGGGACCCCCTGAGGGTGAGACGCTGTGGGTGCAGGGAGCTGGGATCACAGGGAACTGGGAATTGCAGGGAGCGAGGGTCCTGGAGAGGCGAGATCTGGGGGTACAGGGATGCATGACACCCAAAGGAGGGGGACCCTAGAGATGGAGGGTCGCAGAGAGGGGTCACAGGGATGAGAGACCCCCAGGATGTGTGTGGGGACCATGGGACAGTGGGGTCAAGGGGGAAATGTGGATCCCAGGATCCTGGGGAATTGTCACAGGGATGTGTGACCCCCAGGATGTGTGGGGGGACCATGGGACAGTGGGGTCATGGGGGAAATGTGGATCCTGGGGAATTGTCACAGGGATGTGGGGACACCCAGGGACAGTGGAGCCACGGGGGAAATGTGGATCCCCGGATCCTGTGGATGCAGGATCCTGCGGAATTGCTGTCACGGGGATGTGTGGGGACACCCTGGGACAGTGGAGCCACGGGGGAAATGTGGATCCCCGGATCCGGTGGATGCAGGATCCTGCGGAATTGCTGTCACGGGGATGTGACCCCCGCAGGAGGCGCGGAGCTGGGGTCACAGCGCGGGTGACCCCCGGGCCGTGCAAACCGTGAGCTTCACTCTGGGGATGCCCAGAGACCCCCAAACCGAAAGTGGGGCGCTCAATCCACGACACCTTGCGGGTGCTCCCCCCTGCTCACCGCACCCCCAAACCGGCCCCGGTGCCCTCCCCGGGTGCCCCGGTGCCGCTCCCCCCGCTCGGAGCCGGATCCCCGCCGCTCCTCCCCGGTAGTGCGTCCCGCCCCGCCCCGCTCCGCCGCGGGCAGCGCCGCCGCCGCCGCCGCCCGGTGTCCGGCATGGTCGTGTCGGTGCTCGCCGGTGTCTGCCTGGCCGCCACCCTCGCCATGTTCGCCACCGGCTTGTGAGCGATCGGCGGCGGCCCCGGGCGGGGGCGGGGCCGATGCGGAGCGCACCGGGGCCGGCTCGGGGGTGCCGTGACGGCCGGGGGCGAGGGGAGAACCCCAGCGCTGGTTTTGGGGGGCAGTGGGGCAATGGGGAGGGCGATTTGTGGGTGCACTGGGACTCATGGGGGATGAGGGTACAATCAGGACCCCAGGGCTGGTTTTGGGGGGCAGTGGGGCAATGGGGAGGGGGATTTGTGGGTGCAGTAGGACCCATGGGGGATGACCACCCCAGGGCTGGTTTTGGGGGACAGTGGGGGCAATGGGGAGGGGGATTTGTGGGTGCACTGGGACTTATGGGGGATGAGGGTACGATAAGGACCCCAGGGCTGGTTTTGGGGTGCAGTGGGGGCAATAAGGAGGAGGATTTGTGGATGCACTGGGGCTCATGGAAGATGAGGACCCTAGGGCTGGTTTTGGGGTGCAGTGGGGACAATGGGGAGGGGGATTTGTGGGTGCACTGGGACTCATGGGATATCAGGACCCCAGGTCTGGTTTTGGGCTGCAGTGTGGGTATTGGGGCCCATGGGGGATGAGGACCCCAGGGCTGGTTTTGGGGTGCAGTGTGGGGCCTGGTGGGAGGGTTGGGGGTGCAATAGTGAGGGCACCAGAGGCATTTTGGGTGTTGCAGTGGAGGCCATGAAGGGACACTTGGGGGTAAATTAAGGAAGGTGTTAGGGCCAGTTTGGGGTGCAGTGAGGAGGGTGGTAGGGGGGTGTAATAGGGGCCAGATTGGGGGTGCAGTGGGGGCGATGTGGGGTGCAATGGGGAGGGCACCAAGGCCAGTTTGGAGTGCAATTCAGAGGGCATCAGGCCCAGTTTGGGGTGCAGTGGGCCACGGATGGCTGGTGCAGAGGGATTGGGGGTGGTGCTGAGTCCCGTTTGGGGGTGCAGGGGGAGGAGAGTGGGGGGTGCAGTGCCTGCTGGCTGCACAGACTGGAGCCCCCCAACCCCAGAACCACCAGGCACCCAGGAGGCCGCTGCCCTCCACCGTCCCCAGGTCTGACCTGCGCCAGATGTTGGCGACCAAAAGCGTGGAGAACATCCAGTTCCTGCCCTTCCTCACCACTGATGCCAAGTACGGCGGGCTCGGGGCCTGGGGAGGAGGGTCACACACATTTGAGGGGCAGGGGGGATCCCCCAGGCTGCAGCCGAGTGCCTGTGCCACGTCCCTGCAGCAACCTGAGCTGGCTGGGCTACGGCTGCCTGAAGGGGGACGGCACGGTGATCACCGTCAACGCCATCGGGGCAGCTCTGCAGACCCTCTACATCCTGGTGTATCTCTACTACAGCCCTGCCAAGGTGGGGCAGGGCCCTGGGGCCACGGGGAGGATGGGGGAGCCTCACCCTGATTGTCCCCCTGCTGTCCCCCCCAGCGCCCCATGCTGCTGCAGGTCCTGCTGCTCCTGGCTGTGGTGGTCACTGGCTGCGGCTACTTCAGCATCCTGGTTGACACGGGGACGCGCCTGACACACCTGGGGCTCTTCTGCAGCGTCTTCACCATCAGCATGTACCTCTCACCGCTGGCTGACCTGGTGTGTGGGGCTTGGCAGAGCTGGGGCTTGCCAGCCCGGGCCCTGCCTGACGTTTGCTCCCGCAGGCCAAGGTTGTCCGGAGCAAGTCGACACGGTGCCTGTCCTTTCCCCTGACCGTCACCACCCTTGTGGCCTCCAGCAGCTGGACACTCTATGGCCTGCAGCTCCATGATCCCTACATCACAGTGGGTTGGGCTGGCGGGATGCCGGGGGTGTCATTCTATCCCATCTCACATCCCCACCTGTCCTACTCCATTGCAGCCCCATCCCCATCCCACCCTGGCCTGCTCCATCTGTGTTCCACCCTTCTCCATCCCATTCTGTTCTGTCCCCCTCCTGCCCCATTTCACCCCATCCCATTCCCATCTCACACCACTCCATCCTCATTCCACTCCTATCCCATCCTGTCCTATCCCATTCCCACCCCATCCCATTCCCATCTCACCCCACTCCATCCCCATTCCACTCCTATCCCATCCTGTCCTATTCCATTCTCACCCCATTGCCATCCCATCCCAACCTCTCCTATCCTTCCCCATCCCCACCCCACTTCCATCCCATCCCATTTTATCCCATCCCATTTTATCCCATCCCAGCCTATCCTATTCTTCCCCATCCCCACCTCACTGCCATCCCATCCCATTTTATCCCATCCCAGCCTGTCCTATCCTTCCCCATCCCCATCCCCACCTCACTCCCATCCCATCCCCTCTTCTCCCATCCCATCCCACCCCATTCCCCTCTCGTGGCTCAGCCGAGCGCTTGGCTCGGCGCCGGCCCCGTTCAGCACCGCGTGTCACCCAGCCAAGGGTGACAAGGCCCAGCATGATGACTATAGATTTCAATTAATTAGCTGGGATGGGGCCAATAAGCCTCCCCCAGCACCGTGGAGGGGAGGGGTACATCCACGGTCCCCCCGTGTCCCCCCGCAGGTCCCCAACGTGCCGGGGATCGTCACCAGCCTCGTGCGGTTCTGGCTCTTCCGGCGGTACAGGCCGGAGCAGGGCAAGCCCTACAGCCCCCTGCCTGCCTGAGGGGTCCCCAGGAGCCCCCCAACTCTGGCCTGGGCTGGCCCCAGGTGCCACCTTGGCCACTCCCAGTGGGACATCAGCAAGGACCTCCTGCCTCCAGCCCTGCATCCTTCAGCGAAGGCCCTGGAGCTCTCAGCGAATCCTTTGGGGGTGCCGTAAGCCCCTCAAACCCCAGGGTGGGAGTTTTCCGTGCCCGTGGCACCAGGATTTTGAAGGGCAGGGCTTTCGAGTGGCTTCCAGGGCTCCAGGTGTCACTTTTGTATGGATTCAAGTGCCTTTTAATAAATCAGAGACTTCCCAGTGCCTGCTTCTTGTACCTCCCTCCTGCTGCTGAGGATGCTGCAGAGAGCTCTTGGCCCTACAGCAGCTTTGGGAGCTTTTGTGGCCAGCCAGGGGGGCTCCTTATGGCCATAAAGGGGCTACTTGTGGGGAGGGCTCGTCCTGGCACACCCTGGGCTCTGGCAAACCCTTGGTGGGCATCAGCCCTGGTGTTGGGGCCACGAGGGGACCCCAGGGAAGCCAGTGCTGCTGGGGGTCTGCTCGGAGCCCCCTGAGCTACAGGAGCCTCCCATCACAGTGTGGGGGTAAAAATCTGTGGAATTGATCTGCAGCCACCATGGCAGGACGTGGGAATCGATGGAATCCTTGCTAAACCCCCGTGGATTGAGCAGGCCTGGATCAAGCTCTGTCAATTAACCAATTAACAGCGATCTGGAATGAAGATATTGTGCCAGTGCCTCAGTGGAGGGATGGGAGGGGCCAAATCACACAGCAGACCCCAGAGCCTGGCAGGGAGAGACCCCCACCCCATGCAGGACCCCCCAGGACTGAGGAGCCTCATCTCACACTCCCCCATGAGAAGACCCCAGGGAAGCCAGCGCTGCTCTGACCCCCCTGAGCTACAGGAGCCTCCCATCACAGTGTGGGGGTAAAAATCTGTGGGATTGACCTGCAGCCACCATGGCAGAGCGTGGGAATCAATGGAATCCTTGCTAAACCCCCGTGGATCGAGCAGGCCTGGATCAAGCATCGATGCTCTGTCAATTAACCAATTAACAGCGATCTGGAATGAAGATATTGTGCCAGTGCCTCAGTGGAGGGACAGGAGGGGCCAAATCACACAGCAGACCCCAGAACCTGGCAGGGAGAGACCCCCACCCCATGCAGGACCCCCCAGGACTGAGGAGCCTCATCCCACGCCCCAGCCAGACACCGCTGGGATGAAGGATGCTGGCAGGAGCTGTGCTGTGCCTCTGCTGCTCGTGCACGCCTCACACACAGCCTGGAAAAATCCATCTCAAGGGCCAGAGCTGAGCGTGGTGCCAAGGGAAGGAGGACGAGCTCCTGGCGTGCTCCGTCTTGCCCCTGTGGAGCCGGGGCTCCCCATGCCTGCTCTGGCTGCTCCCAGGATTCGGCCCAGCAGGGAGGAGCCCCCCAACCTCAGGAAAAAGCTCCCAGAGCCTGGGGAAAGGGCAGCTTTCTCCACTGCCACACCTCAGCTGCCAACCGGTCGCTCCGGCTGGCCCGTGCCGGCAGCGGCTGTGACGTGGCCCCTGGTGCCAGGCTGGAGGCAGCTCCCAGGTGCTTCCACGCAGGGAGGAGCTGCCACACAGGGCTGGGAGGAGCTCCTGATGGCCGTGACTCGAGGCTCTGGATCGCCCTGAGTAGCCCCTGGATGACCATAAGTAGCCCCTGGATGACCATAAGTAGCCCATTGAAGACCATGAGTAGAGGCTCTGGATTGCCATGAGGAGTTACCCACGCATGGGTAGCTCAGAGATGGCTGGGAGTAGCCCCTAGATGACCACAAGTAGCCCCTGACGGTCCTGAGTAGCTCACAGAGGACTGTCAGTAGCCCCTGATGGCCACAAGTAACCCCTGGATGGCCACGAGGAACTCCTGGCTGGCTGTCAGTAGCCCCTGATGGCCACAAGTAGCCCAGGATGGGGCTGGACTTTCACGAGCAGCCTGTAGAGCCATGGGCAGCCCTTACATGACCACAAGCAACATTCATGTAGCCCCTTCAAATGATCATGAGGAGCCCTTGGCTGGCTGTGAGTAGCCCCTGATGACCCCGAGTAGCCCCTGATGACCCCGAGTAGCCCACAGAAGGCTGTTAGTAGCCCCCAGAGCACTGCTGGCCTCGTGCTGTGGTCCTGACCCCACCAAATCCAGGGCAATGTCACCCCCCCCTCCAAACCACCCGTGTGCCAAACGAGCGCTGGCAGCTTCCCACTCTGCTCCCACCAGCCTTTGCTGCTCAGGAAACAGCTAATTAGCTGCTCCTGCTAATTAACCCGAGTCCTCCCAACTGCTCCTTTCTGCAGAGGATACACAGCTGCTAATTAAAATCCCAAAGTCCTTTGGCTGGAGGAGCTGCAGGCTGCCAGGGCAGGTTCCTGCGCAGGGGGTCAGAGAGCAGAAATGAGGATCCCCTCCCCAGACAGAGCCCCCCCACCACAATTTAAAGGCTGCGTTGCCCACCCCACCCTACAAACCCCTCTCCTCCTTGCCGGGAGCGCGGCCAGCGGGACGGGATGAGGCTCCTGCAGCTCCCGGGGTGAACCACACCTGAGCCGGGAATGCGGCTGGGCCACGGCCCCGCTCCCGCATCCCAGTTCCAGACAGCTCGGCGAGGGACAGCAGCGCCTGTGGGGGATTCCCCGAGACCCGCGTGGACACCCTGCCCTTCGCAGAACCCCCAAATTCTCCCCTCACACCGCCGAGAGCTCAGCGATTCCCCCGGGAGAACCAAGGGATTCCTCCGGGTGGTTTCCAGCAGCGCCCGAGGCTCCCGCAGCCCCCTGAGCCCCCCAGCCCGGCAGTGTCCCGAGGCTTTATTGGGGTCCTGGGGCTTTTTGGGGGTCCCAGGGTCCCACAACAGCATGGCCAGCATGACACCGGGACTTTCTTGGGGTCCCGGAGCTTTCTTGGGGTCCTGAGGCTTTATTGGGGTCCCAGGGTTTTATTTGGGTCCCAGGGTCCCACAACAGCACTGGCAGCACCGTCCCGGGGCTTTGTTGGGGTCCTGAAGCTTTTCTGGGGTCCCAGGGCTTTTTTGGTGTCCTGGGGGTTTATTGGGGTCCCGGGGCTTCCTTGGGGCCCTGAGGCTTTATTGGGGTGCCAGGGTTTTATTGGGGCTCCCAGGATCCCACAGGAGCACAGCCAGCATGGCACCGGGGCTTTATTGGGGTCCCGGGGCTTTATTGGGGTCCCATAGCAGCACAGTCAGCACCGTCTCAGAGTTTTCTTGGGGTCCTGAGGCTTTATTGGGGTCCCAGGGTCCCACAGGAGCACGGCCAGCACGGCATCGGGGCTTGATTGGTGGTCCTAGAGCTTTACTGGGGTCCCGGGGCTTTACTGGGATCCCAGGATCCCACAGCAGCACGGTCAGCACCGTCCCGGGTTTTCTTGGGGTCCTGGGGCTTTCTTGGGGTCCCCAGAACAGCATGACCAGCACTGTCCCAGGTATTTTTTGGTGTCCTGGAGCTTTTTTGGGGTCCCGGGGCTTTATTCAGGTGCCGGGGTCACACAACAGCACGGCCAGCACCATCCCGGGGCTTTATTGGGGAACACAAGAGCAGGGCCAGCACCATCCCAGAGCTTTTTTTGGGGTCCCAGGGCTTTTTTGGGGTCCTGGGGTCACACAACAGCAGGGCCAGCACCATCCAGGGCTTTATTTGGGGTCCCAGGGCTTTATTGGGCTCCCGGTTTTTTTGGGGGGTCCTGGGCTTTATTGGAGTCCTGGGGTCCCAGGGTTTTACTGGGGTCCTGGAGCTTTATTGGGATCCCGGAGCTTTACTGGGGTCCCGAGGCTTTTTCAGGGTCCCGGAATTTTACTGGGGTCCTGAGGCTTTTCTGGGGCCACACAACAACAGGGCCAGAACCGTCATGAGGCTTTATTTGAGTCCAAGGGCTTTCTTGGTGTCCCGGGGCGTTTTTGGGTTCCCGAAGCTTTCCGGGGCTCCCGGGGCATCACTGAGCTCCAAGGCTTTTTTGGGGTCCTGGAGTTTTCTGGGGCTGCCGAGGCTTTACTGGGCTCCCGGGAGTTTTTGGGGGTCCCGGAGCTTTCTGGGTCTCCCGGGGTGTCACTGAGCTCGGAGGCTTTTTTGGGGTCCTGGAGTTTTCTGGGGCTGCCGGGGCGTCACTCCACTCCAAAGCTTTTTTGGGGTCCTGGAGTTTTCTGGGGCTCCGGGGCGTCACTGAGCTCGGAGGCTTTTTTAGGGTCCTGGAGTTTTCTGGGGCTGCCGGGGCGTCACTCCACTCCAAAGCTTTTTTAGGGTCCTGGAGTTTTCTGGGGCTGCCGGGGCGTCACTCCACTCCAAAGCTTTTTTAGGGTCCTGGAGTTTTCTGGGTCTCCCGGGGCGTCACTGAGCTCCGAGGCTTTTTTGGGGTCCCGGGGCTTTCCGGGGCTCCCGGGCCGTCACTCCGCCCCGAGGCGCAGCCCCCGCCGCCGCAGGTCGGCCCTCGCCGCCCTGATGTGCTCCTGCAGCTCGGCCGCCGCCTCCTCGCAGTCGTTGAAGGTGGCCAGGCGGTAGCCCACGGTGGCCAGCGAGTAGCAGCCGAAGGCCACCAGCAGGTAGACGGGCAGCGGCAGCAGCGCCCGGCGCAGCGGGGCCGGCGGCTGCAGCCCCGGCGGCGCCAGAGCCAGCGCGGCCCAGGCCGAGCCCAGCAGGGCGAGCGCGCAGAGCCACTGGGCCAGCTTGGTCATGGCGGCCTGAGGGGAGAGAGGGCGGCAGGCGGACATGGGGGAGCCGTGAGGGGGAAAAAAGGCGGGAAAAGTGGGGCGGGGGGAGGGGAGCGAGACGGAGAGCCCCGCGCCGGGCCCAGTGTCTCAAGGGAGAGCGGCCCCAATTCCCTCTGTGCCTCCACCCGCCGCACCGAGCCCTCCCCAGAGCCCCATCCCCACCCGCACCTGGCTCGGTGCCGCTCCCGGTGCCGTGCCGCTCCCCGCCCGGTGCCGCGATGGGCGGTAACGGCGGCGGCGCGCGCGGGGGATGCCGGGAGTTGTAGTTCTGAGGAGCGGCGGCAGCAAGCGCCCCCTGCTGGCGGGGAGGGGCGCGGCACCACCGGGACCGCTCCGGGAGCCCCCGAGAGCTCTACGGGAGCCCACCGGGACCCCTCCGGGACCACTCGGGGACCCCCCCCGGGAGCCCCCCGGGACCACTCCGGGAACTCCCCGGGACCGCTCCGGGACCCCCCAGGAGCTCTACGGAAGCCCACCGGGACCCCTCCGGGACCACTCGGGGACCCCTCCGGGAACCCCCGGGAGCCCACCGGGATCACACCGGGACCACTCCGGGACCCCCCCGGGAACTCCCCGGGACCACTCAGGGAGCCGCCCGGGACCACCCCGGGAACCGTCCGGGAGCCCTCCGGGACCGCTCCGGGACTCCTCCGGGAGCCCCCCGGACCCCTCCGGGAGCCCTCCGGGAGCGGGTCCGGCCCCGCTGCCGGTGCCGCAGGAAGCGCCGGGCTTTGTCGGTCGCCGCCGGGGCCGCAGGAAGCATCTGGTTTCCTCCGCGTCCGGCCGGAGGGGTGCCAGGGAGCCGGCGTGGGAGCGAGTCCCGCCCGCCCTCCCACGGCTGCGGGAACCGCACCGTTCCCACCCCCCCGCCACAACCGGGCAGCCTCGGTGGCCCCCCAGCCCGGTGTCCTGCGGAGGGCACGCAGGAGTGCGTGATGCCCTGCCAAAGCCGGCAGGCTGAGCTGTGCCAGCGGCCGGGGGCAGATGGGGCTGGAGCCATGAGCCACTGGGACCACCAGAGCCCCCTGCCCACTCCTGGCTCCACTGGGATCTTCTTCCCTCGCAGCTCTGGGCGGACAAAACGCCAGCAGCATTTTGGCCACCCCCACCTCACCTGGGCAACCCAGAACCTACCCTGGGCTCCAGGGCCACTTCCAGCAGGGTCAGGAACCCGGCTGGCAGCTGGCACAGGGGACAAGAAGGTACAAAGAAATGGCTTTATTGGGCAGGGGGGAGTCCCAGATCGGCCACAGGGAGGGGGCTGCCCCAGGAAGGGGCAGCAGGACATCAATTTCTCTTCCTGCCCTTGCCAACAGCCTTGGCAGGAGGAGCGACGGGCGCTGTGGACTGGTAGAGAGTGGAGGAGATCTTGTTGATGTAGTAGAGACCCACCATGGAGAAGATGAGGCTATGAGGGCAGATGGGAAGAGGCTGCTCAGCTGCCGGGGGCAGGAACACGCCAGGCTCACCCCAGCTTCTGGTGCCTGGGTCCCCCTACCCTTCCCAAACTCTCTCCCTTGGATCCCATTGTGCTGCACTTCCTAAACCTACAATTTCCCCTTGGATCACACTCCCCTTCCTAAACCAACAATTTCTACTCAGATCCCACTTCCCTGCCCTTCCTAAACCAATAATTTCCCCTTGGATCCCATTGTGCTACCCTTCCTAAACCTACAATTTCACCTTGATCCCATTCTCCTGCCATTCCTAAACCAACAATTTCCGCTCAGATCCCACTCCCCTTCCTAAACCAACAATTTCCCCTCAGATCCCACTCCTCTGCCCTTCCTAAACCAACAATTTCCCCTTGGATCCCACTCTCCTGCCTTTCCTAAACCAACAATTGCCCCTTGGATCCCACTTTCCTGCCTTTCCTAAACCAACAATTTCCCCTTGGATCCCACTCCCCTTCCTAAACCAACAATTTCCCCCTGGATCCCCTTGTGCTGCCATTCCTAAACCAACACTTTCCCCTTGATCCCACTGCGCTGCCGTTCCCGCCTGAGGCTCCCTGGCACTCCTGGCCCTGCCCAGCCTCCTGCCCCGCTCCCGGTGTCACCCGTGACCCCTCGGGGTCCCCGTGGTCACTCCCTACCCCCCAGGGCAGCTCTGGACGTACCAGGTGGTCACACAGACCCGGTGGATGAGGCCAGAGGCGAACAGGGCCAGCAAGAGGCAGGTGAGGACTGCGGAGAGCCAGGAGACACACCATGCTGCAGGGCTGCCCCAGGTGATGGGGAGGCCGTGCCTGCAGCACCAAAATTTCCCCCAAACCCAGGAGAAGCTCAAGGGGAACTGCCACAGTTCCAGGGCAGGGCTGGGACTGTCTGGTGCCACTGCTGGAGCATCCCCAGCCCTTTCACCACTGCTGTGTCCCCCCTCCCCTCCTGGGCTCCCACAACACTTACTCTCGGGGAATATCTTAGCCTGGAAACCCTTCCCGAAGATGAGGTTCTCCAGGTTGTTGAAGGCCTGGTTGTGGAGTTAAGGAACAGAACGGGATCCTGCTGTCCTGCTCCCATTTCCCACCCTCCTTACTCCATCCCCACTCCGGTCCTCTGGACCTGCTCCCCAGCAGCCCCCTGGTCCCGTTGTCAGCACCCTGGTCCCGTTGCCATCTCCCTGGTCCCGTTGACATCTCCTCGTCCCATTGCCAGCCCCCCGGTCCCGTTGTCAGCCCCCCGGTCCTGTTGCCAGCCCCCTTGTCCTGTTGCCAGTCCCCTGGTCCCATTGTCAGGCCCCTGGTCCTGTTATCAGCCCCCTGGTCCCGTTGCCATCTCCTCGGTCCCACTGCCAGCCCCCCGGTCCCGTTGCCAGCCCGGTGGCCCCGGTGGCCCCGCCGTGCCCGGGGATGCCGTGAGGGAGCAGACGAAGAGCGCCGAGCCCAGCAGCCCACCCTGGATGGTGAGCCACTCGGTGGAGGCCAGCTGCCGGCTGTACATCTGCATCCCGGCGAACAGAAGCAGCGACAGCAGCGACGACAGCGCCAGCGACGTGCCCGTGCCTACGGCTGAGCCCCGGGGCCGACTCAGCACCGGCACCGGCACCGGGGCCAGACCCGGGGCTGAGCTCAGCCCGCAGCCATAGGGCTGTGCCGTGCCCCCCTTCCCCCAGCCCAGCTGCCCCGCCGCTCCCGTTATCCCCGTGCCCCAATACCCTCCTGCCCCGTTACACCTCCATCCCCTCTGCCCCGGTATCCCCCGCTCCCGTTAACCCCGTTAACCCCGTGCCCCCAATACCCTCCCCGCCCTGCCACACCTCCATTCCCCTCTCCCCACTGCTCCATTCCCCCCGTGCCCCGGTACCGCCCGTTCCCCTTTCCCGTTCCCCCCGCTATCCCCGGTACTCCTCCCGCCTCCGTTACCCCCCTGCCCCGTTACCCCCGTTACCCCATGTGCCCCCAGCATTCCCATCACCGCCCCCGTCTCCGTGCCCCCCATTCCCCCCGGTTCCCCGTTACCCCCGTGCCCCCCCCCCCCCCCCGTTACCCATGGTGCCCCCGGCCGGTCCCGGTCCGCTCCCGGTGCCGCCGTTCCGCGCACGCGCGCTCCGCCCGCCGCGCGGCGGGGCCACGGCGGCAGCGCCACTGCGCGTGCGCGAGGGGCGCGGCCCCGCCCCTCCCAGCGCGCGCCCCCCGGCGGCCGGGAGCGGCACTGCAGCTCCACGCCGCCCCCGGAGCGCCCTCTGGCGGCGGGGACGGGAACAGCGCGGGCACGGGACACCGGCACCGGCAGCGACCCCGGGAGCACCGCCGGTACCGGTGCCATGCTCATCCTGCCCGCAGCCCGCCCCCGGCGCCGCTCCCCGAGCGTGGCTCGTCGGGGGATGCCCGGGGGTGCACCCAGAGCATCCCCGCGCTCCCCGCCCCCCTGCCCACCACACCGGTGCCGCCCCTCCGGTGTCTCCACCGCCCTCCGGTGCCGGCGGTGAGGGCGCCGCCGAGCATGCGCGCCGCCGCCCCCCGCCCTCCCCCCGGCTCCGCCGCTCCCTGCAACGCACCGGGGCGATCGCGGCCGCCGCTGCTGCCGCCGCCGCCGCTGCTGCCGCCGCCGCAGGCACGGGCGCGGGTAGCGGAGCCATGGCCGAGGGCGAGGACCTGCAGACCTTCACCTCCATCATGGACGCGCTCGTCCGCATCAGCGTGAGCGGCCGCGGTGGCGGCGGGGGGCGGACGGGGCTCCTCCGGGACCGGGTCGCCGTGGCAACGCGGCGGGGACCGGCGGGGGGGGAGGGCGATGCCCTTGAGGGGTGGGCGGGCAGCGGACCCGCACCCCGACTCACCGCAGCGACCCCCGGGAGGGCAGTCCGTCACCGGGACCCCCCCACACCGAGCCGTGACCGAGCCGGGAGCAGCGGCTGCGGGGAGGGCGGCCGCATCCCGGCCCCGATCTCGGTGGCCAGCCCGGTCCTGGCGCTGGTCGCAGTGGCGGAGCCAGTTCGGGCCCCGATGTGGGTCCAGCCCCAGTCCCCATCTCCATCCTGGCCCCCATGTCCGTCTCCATCCCAGTTCCAATCCCACACCCATCCCCGTCCTCATCTCCATCCCAGCCCTGGGCCCATCCTGGCACTATTCCCAGTGCTGGTCCCCATCTCCATCCCAGTCCCCATCCCACCCCTGGGCCCATCCTGGTGCTGATCCCAGTGCTGGTATTCATCCCAGTCCCAGTCCCCATCCTCATCCCACCCCTAGGCTCATCCTGGCACTATTCCCAGTGCTGGTCCTCATCCCCATCCCAGTCCCCATCTCCATTCCAGCCCTGGGCCCATCCTGGCACTATTCCTAGTCTGGTCTTCATCCCTATCCCAGCCACCATCCCCATCCCACCCCTGGGCCCATCCTGGCACTATTCCCAGTGCTGGTCTTCATTCCCATCCCAGTCCCCATCCCCATCCCAGCCCCGGGCCCATCCTGATGCTGATCCCAGTGGTGCCCCCATCCCCATTCCACTGCCAGTCCTGATATTGGTCTGATCCTGGCCCTGCTCTGGGCCCAGCCCCAGTCCCATCCCCATACCAGGCCTGGGTCCCATCCAGGTTCTGATCCCAATCCTGGTCCTGATTCTGGCCCAGCTGCTGCTCCCAGGCCTGATCCTGGCTCTGATGCTGGTCCTGGTGCCAGTGCTGGCCCCAGTCCTGCTCCTGGTGTGGCCCCAGTCCAGCCCAGGGCTTCATCCTGGTGCTGACCCTGACATTTTTTCAGACTGCTTCTAGGCCTGATCCTGCCCATGATGCTGGGCCCAGTCCTCGCCCCTATCCCAGTGCTGGTCCTGACACTGGCCCTGCTCCTGGCTGTGGTTCCAGTGCTGACTCTGGTCTTGGCCCTGCTGCTGATCCCAGCTCCATTCCTCATCGCAGTGGCAGCCCTGATCCTCCTCCTGCTGCTGGTCCTGGTGTCCTCATCCCATCCCTGGTGCTGCTCCCAGGCCTCATCATTGCCCTGATGATGGTCCCAGTCCTTGTCTCCATCCCAGCCCAGATCCCATACTGGGCCTGATCCTGTTGCTGATCCTGGCCCTGCTGTTAATTCCAGGCCCTGGTGCTGGCCCCAGCTGTGATACTGGTGCTGAACCCAGCCCTGATGCAGGTCCTGGCCCTGGTGCTGGTCCTGGCCCAGATCCCAGCCATAGGGATGGTCCCAGCCCTGATTCTGATCCTGTTCCTGGTTCTGGTCCTGGTGCTGGTCTCAGCCCTGACATTGATCCTCGCCCTGGTGCTGATCCCAGCCCTGGTGCTGGTCCTGGCCCTGATCCCAGCCATAGTGATGGTCCCAGCCCTGATTCTGATCCTGTCCCTCGTGCTGGTCCTGGCCCTGGTACTGGTCTCATCCCTGATGTTGATCCTGGTCCTGGTGCTGGTCCTGGCCCTGATCCTGGTCCTGGTGCTGATCTCATCCCTGGTGCTGGTTTTGACCTAGATCCTGGTCCTGGTGCTAATCTCTGCCCTGATGTTGATCCTCGCCCTGGTGCTGGTCCTGGCCCTGGTGTTCGTGTCCTGGCCTTGGCCCAGATCCTGGTCCTGGTGCTGGTCCTGGCCCCGGTGCTGGTCATGGCTCAGATCCTGGTCCCGGTGCTGGTCCTGGCCCCGGTGCTGGTCATGGCTCAGATCCTGGTCCCGGTGCTGGTCCTGGCCCCGGTGCTGGTCATGGCTCAGATCCTGGTCCCGGTGCTGGTCCTGGCCCCGGTGCTGGTCATGGCTCAGATCCTGGTCCCGGTGCTGGTCCTGGCCCCGGTGCTGGTCATGGCTCAGATCCTGGTCCCGGTGCTGGTCCTGGCCCCGGTGCTGGTCCCAGGCCCTGATCCCAGTCCCGGTGCTGGTCCCTTCTGCTCCTGGCCCTGCTGCGTCCCCGGCGGGTGACGCTCCCGCTCTCTCCGCAGACCAGCATGAAGAACATGGAGCGGGAGCTGGTGTGCCCGGTGTGCAAGGAGATGTACAAGCAGCCGCTGGCGCTGCCCTGTACCCACAACGTGTGCCACGTGTGTGCCAGCGAGGTGCTGCTGCAGCACGGCCACCTCTACTGCGACCCCACCTCGGAGCCCACCTCGCCTGCGGCCACCCCGTCCACCCGCAGCCCCCGCCTGGGCCGCAGGGCTGTCCCCAAGCCCGACCGGCTGGACCGCCTGCTCAAGTCAGGTGGGGCTGGAGGGGCTGCAGGAGGGACAACAGGGGGACAGGGCTGGCTGCAGATGGTGGGGGTGGCTGAGGGCATGGGGACAGGGAGGGCTGGAGGGGTTTGGGACAGCCAGAGGGGACAGGGATGGCTGGAGAGGACAGGAGTGGCTGAGGGGATGGGGACAGGGTGGCTGGAGGGGTCTGGGACAGCCAGAGGGGACAGGGATGGCTGGAGGGGTTTGGGACAGCCAGAGAGGATGGGGACAGCTGGAGGGGACAGGAGTGGCTGAGGGGATGGGGACAGGGTTGGTTGGAGGGGTTTGGGCAGCTGGAGGAGATGGGGACAGGGATGGCTGGAGGGAACAGGGATGGATGGAGCGGATGGAGATGGCTGGAAAGGACAAGGGTGGCTGAGGGGGTGAGGACAGAGATGGCTGGAGGGGTTTGGGACAGCCAGAGGGGATGGGGACAGTTGGAGGGGACAGAGATGGCTGGAGGAGATGGGGATGGCTGGAGGGGACAGGAGTGGCTGAGGAGATGGAGACAGGGATGGATGGAGGGGTTTGGGACAGCCAGAGGGAACAGAGATGGATGGTTGGAGGAAATGGGGACATCAGAGGGGACAGAGATGGCTGGAGAGGACAGGAGTGGCTGAAGGGATGGGGACAGGGATGGCTGGAGGGGTTTGGGACAGCTGGATGGGACAGAGATGGCTGAAGGAGAGGGGGATGGCTGGAGGGGATAGGGATGGATGGTTGGAGGAGATGGGGACAGCAGAGGGGATAGAAATGGTTGGAGGGGACAGGAGTGGCTGAGGAGATGGGGACAGGGTTGGTTGGAGAGGTTTGGGACAGCTGGAGGAGATGGGGACAGGGATGGCTGGAGGGGTTTGGGACAGCCAGAGAGGATGGTGACAGCTGGAGGGGACAGAGATGGCTGGAGGAGATGGGCATGGCTGGAGGGGACAGGGGTGGCTGGAGAGCACTGGGTGGCTGAGGAGATGAGGACAGAGATGGTTGGAGGGAACAGGGATGGCTGGAGGGGAGGTGAATGGCTGGAGGGGATGGCAGTGGGAAGAAGAACAGCAGAGAGCATGAGGATGGCTGGAGAGGACAAGGACAGGGATGGCTGGAGGCACTGGGAGCAGGACCAACAGGAAGGGATGGCGGTGGGCACGGGGACAGCACCCTGGGCTCCCCCCGGGAGAGGGCTGAGGGACTCCGTGCCCTGCTGACCCCCACCCCTGCCTCCTTCCCACAGGCTTCGGCACCTACCCGGGGCGCAAGCGGGGTGCCGTGCACCCCCAGACCGTCAGCTTCCCGTGCCCCGCCTGCCAGCGGGACGTGGACCTGGGCGAGCGGGGCCTGGGCAGCCTCTTCCGCAACCTGACGCTGGAGCGGGTGGTGGAGCGCTACCGGCAGACCATCAACATCAGCGCGGCCATCATGTGCCAGTTCTGCAAGCCCCCGCAGCTGGAGGCCACCAAGGGCTGCACGGAGTGCAAGTCCAGCTTCTGCAATGAGTGCTTCAAGCTCTACCACCCCTGGGGCACGCAGAAAGCCCAGCATGAGCCCACGCCCCCCACCCTCACCTTCCGCCCCAAGGTGGGTCCTCCCGCCCTGGTTAAGGCTGGGAGAGTTGGGATGGTTCAGCCTGGAGAGGAGAAGCTTTGGGGTTACCAAATTGTGGCCTTCTGGTGTCTGAAGGCAATTTTAGGAAAAATGGGGTGAGACCGTTTACAAGAGCCTGGAATGACAGGACAAAGGGCAACAGGTTCAGATTGAAAGAGAATGAGTTTAGGTTAGATATCAGTAAAAAAACTATTCTAGTGAGGGTGATGTGGTCCTGCAACAAGTTGCCCATGGAAATTGTGAATGCCACACCCCTGGAAGTGGTGTGGATGTCCCTGCTCGTGTTACACGGGTTAGGACAAGATGATCTTCAAGATCCCCTTCCAACCCCAGCCATTCTGTGATTCTGGAGATGTGGGGTGCAGGGCTGGGACTCTGCGGGGCTGCAGGGGGGTGCAGGGCCCCGCTGAGCCCCGCTGTGCCCGCGCAGGGGCTGATGTGCCCGGAGCACAAGGAGGAGGTGACTCACTACTGCAAGACCTGCCAGCGGCTGGTGTGCCAGCTGTGCCGCGTGCGCCGCACCCACACCAGCCACAAGATCACCCCGGTGCTCAGCGCCTACCAGGCCCTCAGGGTAAGAGCTCCTGGGGCCAGGCTGGGGCTCTGCGGGGAATTTGGGGCACCACAGAGCCCCAGTGCAGAGGGGAGGGGTGTGGGGCGGGGGCTGCTGGCGCCATCTCATCACCTTCTTGCAGGAGAAGCTGACAAAGAGCCTCGCCTACATCCTGAGCAGCCAGGACACGGTGCAGACCCAGATTGCTGAGCTGGAGGAGACGGTGAAGCACACGGAGGTAAGGGCAGAGGATGCCCATCTGTCCCTGAGCTGTCCCTGGGCAGGGGTGGCACAGGCAGCCCAGTCCCCTCTGATGCCAGGACGTGCCACACGCCGACCCTGCCGTGTCCGTGCCCGGCAGGTAAACGGCTCACAGGCCAAGGAAGAGGTGTCCCAGCTGATCCAGGGGCTCTGTGCCATGCTGGAGGAGAAGCGTGCCACGCTGCTGCAGGCCATCGAGGAGTGCCAGCAGGAGCGGCTGGCCAGCCTGCACGGCCAGATCCGGGAGCACCAGGCCATGCTGGAGAACTCGGGCATGGTGGGCTATGCCCAGGAGGTGCTGAAGGAGACTGACCACCCCTGCTTTGTCCAGGCTGCCAAGCAGCTGCACAACAGGTACTGAGCTGCCAGGGGTGTTGGGACCCTCTGGTGCCCGAGGTGGCAGCCTGATATCCCCTCTCCCCTGTGCTGCAGGATCCTCAGGGCCACCGATTCGCTGCAGAGCTTCCGTCCTGCAGCCAACGCCTCCTTCAGCCACTTCCAGCTGGATGTCAGCAGGGAGCTGAAGCTGCTCACTGACCTGGCCTTCATCCGAGGTAAAGGCAGCGGGAGCCGGGCACCGGCTGTGCCCCGTGCCGAGGCACAGCCCCTGCGGGCAGAGCGGGTCCCTGCCCGCCTCGGAGCCGCGGCTCAGCCACCTCGCGGATGTGCCGGTGCCCCCTCCCCGTCAGGGACAGCCCCCGCCCCAGCAGCCCCCAGAAATACCCCTGCCCTGTGCCAGGGCAGCCGGGGCAGGCAGGCAGGGCCGTGGTGCCAGGTGAGGGTGGCAGCAGTGCCGGAGGGTGAGTACGGAGCTGCCCCGCCGCCGGGCAGGCGCTTCCCGCAGGGCAGGAGCCGCGTGGCCCTGCCAGGGTCTGGCGACCCGTTTCAGACCTGCTTCTACCTCTCTTTGTTTATAGGCTGCGGCCGCTGCCGAGGCGTCACCGAAGTAACTGAGGCAAGTCACACCCCTGCCCCAGAGCCGCCCCCGCTCTCTCTTCCCATCCCTCCATCCTGCTCCCAGCCCCGGCCCCGCTCCGCCGCCATCCTCCATCCCCTCCATCCCCTCCATCCCCTCCATCCCCTCCATCCCCTCCATCCCTTCCATCCCTTCCATCCCCTCCATCCCCTCCATCCCCTCCATCCCTTCCATCCCCTCCATCCCCGTCCTGCCCGCTGGCCTTGGCAGCCGCTGGCTCTGCCTCCTCCATCTGCCGCCCCTCCTGCCCTCCCACCCCCTCTCGCCACATTCCCATCCCCATCCTCACCCAATTTCCATCCCCATCCTCACCCCGTTTCCATCCCCCTCTTGCCCCATTTCTGTCCCTTCTCAGCTCATTTCCATCCCCCTCTCTCCACATTTCTGTGCCCATCCTCACCCCATTTCTGCCCCCATCCTCACCCCACTTCCATTCCCCTCTCGCCCCATTTCTATCCCACTCCTTGCTCCATTTCCATCCCCTTCCTTGCCCCATTTCTGCCCCTTCTCACCCCCTTTCCATCCCCTCTCTCCCTATTTGTCCCACTCCTTGCTCCATTTCCATCCCCTTCCTTGCCCCATTTCTGCCCCCTCTCACCCCATTTCCATTCCCCTTTCACCCCATTTCCATCCCCCTCTCACCTCATTTCCATCCCCATCCTCATCCCATTTCCATCCCCCTCTCGCCCCATTTCTCTCCCTTCTCACCCCATTTCCATCCCCTTCCTTGCCCCATTTCTGTCCTCTCTCACCCCATTTCCATCCCCTTCCTTGCCCCATTTCTGTCCTCTCTCACCCCATTTCCATCCCCTTCCTTGCCCCATTTCTGTCCTCTCTCACCCCATTTCCATCCCCTTCCTTGCCCCATTTCTGTCCTCTCTCACTCCATTTTCATCCCCTTCCTTGCCCCATTTCTGTCCTCTCTCACCCCATTTCCATCCCCTTCCTTGCCCCATTTCTGCCCTCTCTCACCCCATTTCCATCCCCTCTTGCCTTCTTTCCATTTTCTTCCTCACCCCATTTCTGTCCCCTCTCACCCTGTTCCCATCCCACTCTTCACTCCATTTCTGTTCAACTCTCACCCTACTTCTGTCCACATCCTCACCTCACTTCTGTCCCTTCCATCACCCAATTTTGTGCTCCCTCCTCATCCCATTTCCGCTCTCCTTTGCCCCATTTCAACGCCATCCTTGCCCTTTTTCCACTTTCTTCTCATCCCATTTCCATTCCCCCACTTTCCATTCCCACCTGTCTCAGCCCTTTTCCTCCCCAGTCTCAGCCCATTTCCACCCCAATCTCAGCCCATTTCTATCCCATTTCTTGCTCCATTTTCACCTCTCCTTGCCCCATTTCCACCCCTCTAATTGTTCCATTTTCTTCCCCCTTTTGTCCCATTTTCTTTCCCTTCCTTGCCCCATATTTGTCCCCCCTTCACCCCATTTAGTCCACATTCCTCCCCCATTTATGTTCTTCTCTGCACCCATTTCTCTCCCACTTTCACCCCATTTCCATCTTCTTCCTCACTCTATTTCCACCTTTCTCCCCATCCCATTTCTTTCCCCCCTTGCCCCATTCCCATCTGCCTCCTCACCCCAATTCCATCCTGCTCACCCCATTTCTTTCCCTTTCTGCATCCCATTCCCACATCCTCCTTGCCCTATTGCTGCCCCATTTCCATTCTCCTCTCTTTATTTCCATCCTACTCTCACCCCATTTCTTCCTCTCCCCATCTCCATCCCTCTCCTTGCCCCATTTCTACCTCCCTCACCATCCTGTTCCCTTTCTCTTCCTCGCCCCATTCCCATCCTTTCCTTAACCCCTCTTCCACCTGCCACCCTTCATCTCCCCTTCCCACCCTGCCTCTGTTCCTGCCGGTACCTTCTCCCACCCTCCATCCCCATCTCCTCCTCCTCCTCCTCCTCTCCTGCTGCCTCCACTTTTTCTCTCTCTCTCTCTCCTCCCTCCTGACTTGCACTCGGCCTGTCTGGTCCCTGGAGCCCCACAGCAGCAGCTCCTCTGTCTCCCCGACTCTCGCTCTCCTCCGGTGCCGACGCACGGTCTCCGCAGTCAGACCCCTCTTAGACTCCGCTGGTTGTGCGTCCGTCCGTCCGCCCGTCCGTCCGTCCGGAATGCCCCTTCCCCGCGTCCGGCCGCCTCCCTGCCCGCGGGGTGGGGGGACGCTGCCTGACGCCCGCCGCCGCTGCCTCTCCCCGCAGCGCCCGAGGCCCCCGTCATCGACACGCAGCGCACCTACACCTACGACCAGATCTTCCTGTGCTGGCGGCTGCCGCAGCACTCGCCGCCCGCCTGGCACTACACCGTGGAGTTCCGCAAGACCGACGCCAAGGCCAAGGGGCTGAAGCTGTGGCAGCGGCGGGAGGAGGTGAGGGGCACCTGCGCCCTCGTCGAGTACCTGGACACCGACAGCGTCTACGTGCTCCGCGTGAAGGGCTACAACAAGGCGGGCTTCGGGGACTACAGCGAGGACATCTACCTGCACACGCCGCCCGCCCCAGGTGAGAGGGGATGGGTGCTGGGATCAGCACGGAGCGCCCCGCTGTGCTGCGCTGCTCACCTTTCTCCTCTCTGCTCCCTGCAGTCCTCAACTTCTTCCTGGACAACCGCTGGGGCTTCAACCGGGACCGGCTGGCCATCAGCAAGGACCAGCGCGCGGTGCGCAGCGTCCCCGGCATCCCCATGCTCTTCGCCGCCGAGCGCCTGATGACCAGCTGCCACCTCTCCATCGACCTGGTCATCGGCGACGTGGCCATCACCCAGGGCAAGAGCTACTGGGCCTGCTGTGTGGACCCCAGCTCCTACCTGGTCAAGGTGGGCGTGGGGCTGGAGAGCAAACTGCAGGAGTGGTTCCAGGTGCCGCAAGACGTGGTGAGCCCCAGGTGAGCGCGGCGCTTTGGGGGTGCAGGGTTTGTTCTTACCCCCCCCAGCAGGCACTGGGACGTGCCCCGGGATGTTCTTACCCCAGGCTGACCTGTCCCCGTCCCACAGGTACGACCCCGACAGTGGCCACGACAGCGGGGCAGAGGACACGACGGTGGAGGCTCCTCCTCCCTACGCCTTCCTCACCATCGGCATGGGCAAGATCCTGCTGTCGCACGGCTCGGCCCTCACGTCCCGCGACCCCAACGGCTGCACCGTGCCCTTGCCCCCTCGCATTGGCATCTGCCTGGACTACGAGCAGGGCAAGGTGAGCTTCTACGACGCCGTGTCCTTCCGCGAGCTCTGGGAATGCGGCGTGGACTGCTCGGGGCCCGTCTGCCCCGCCTTCTGCTTCATCGGAGGGGGGGCCCTGCACCTCCAGGAGCTGGTGGCCAACAAGCAGGAGAGGAAAGTGACCATCGGGAACTTCGCCAAGCTGGACTGAGCCATGCCCGTGGTCCCCACGTGCCCCACGGGGGACACACGTGGGAGCAGAGCGGAGCAGGGGCGGCCCTGCCACCGCTGGGGACAGGCCAGGTGTTTGTTTTGTGGGACGGGGGGACGGGGACAGCTTTGCCGTCCCCTCCTCACCCTGTCCGCTTGCCCCGAGCTCCAGCTCAGCCCCAGGCTGCTCTGGGCAGGGCTGGCACAGGGTCGGCCCTAGAGATGGGTCAGGGAGGGGGACGGGGCTGCGCAGGGAGGGGGGTGGAAGGTGACGGTGGGGTGACACTGCAGGGCAGAAGCTGGGTGCTGGTTGGGGCGGGGGAGGCAGCTGGGGTGGGGGAGAGGGCTGGGGCGGGGTGGGGGAGGCTGGGCTGGAACAAGGTGTGAAGGTGTTTTGTAAATGGCTCATTTTCAACGTGGGTCGTCTGGCTGCAGCCCCTGGGCACGGCCAGCGTGGGGTCCCTCCCGTGGGCTGCTGGGCACCGCGGTGCCGCCTGCTCTGCCCTGTCCTGGGGGAGGAATGTGCCTGGCCAGCCCTGCACTGGGCTCCTGTTACACCCAGCCCTGTGGCCGGGGTGGGCTGGGGCTGCAGGGTCTGGGTGTGAGCCCGGCCAGGGAGCCCCAGGCACCGTGGGGGCCGTGGCAGCAGTGCCACAGCGGGACCTGGCCGAGCTGCTGTTGTTTCTCCTGGGTTCTGCTACAACTAACGCTGTATTTTCATGGTTTCCTACAATAAACTGCAATGCCAGACTCCTCCGGAGCCGCCCTGGCACTGCGGGGCCATGGGGCCAGGCTGGGCACAGGGTCAGGGTGCCAAGGGACGTGGGGACCTTGGGTTTGGGTTGGTGGTGGGGTCTCAGGGCTGTGGGGTCGCAGGGTTTTGGGGTCTGTGGGGTCTCAGGGCTGTGGGGTCACAGGACTGTGGGGTTGCAGGGCTGTCAGGTTGCAAGGCTGTGGGGTCTCAGGGCTGCGGGGTCCATGGGGTCTCAGGGCTGTGGGGTCCATGGGGTCTCAGGGCTGTGGGGTCCGTGGGGTCACAGGGCTGTGGGGTCTGTGGGGTCTCAGGGCTGCAGGGTTGCAGGGCTGTGGGGTCACAGGGCTGTGGGGTCTGTGGGGTCTCAGGGCTGTGGGGTCTGTGGGGTCTCAGGGCTGCAGGGTTGCAGGGCTGTGGGGTCACAGGGCTGTGGGGTCCGTGGGGTCTCAGGGCTGTGGGGTCACGGGGCTGTGGGGTCCGTGGGGTCTCAGGGCTGTGGGGTCACAGGGCTGTGGGGTCTGTGGGGTCTCAGGGCTGTGGGGTCCGTGGGGTCTCAGGGCTGCAGGGCTGGGCTGGCCCTGGCGCCGTGGACCCAGCCTGTCCAGGGGCACGTGTCCAGTGGCGTGCACGGGACCGGGGCCATGGGGCCGGGCTGTCCTTTGGGCCGTGGCCAGCAAGTGCCAGCCCTGCCCAGCAGTGCTGACGTGTCAGGTCCTCCCCGAGCTCTGCCCGGCCACGTGGGCACTGCCACTCCAGCTCCAGCTGTTGGGGGGCTCCTGGATGGGACATCTCCCCATGGAGCCCAGAACAAACTCCCTCAGCACTGCCGGGGAGCCCCACGGCAGCCAGCCCAGCCAGGGGGGCTGGGGGGTCTCGGGGCTGTGGGGTCTCGGGGCTGTGCAGTCACAAGGCTGTGGGGTCTGTGGGGTCTCAGGGCTGTGGGGTCACAGGGCTGAGGGGTTTCAGGACTGTGGGGTCTGTGGGGTCACAGGGCTGGGTGCTGAGGCACCTTCTCAGGGTGGGTGTTGGAGCTGCACCCCCCCAGCCTGGGTGCTCTGCAGGGCAGCTGGAGGGGCCACAGGTGGGTCCCAGTCCCTGGAGGTCCCAGTCCTGAAGCTGGACGGGGAGGGGGTTGAGCTCTCTGTGGTCACCCAACCCTTTGTAGGGCCCAGCCCTGCAAATTTGGCCCCTGCTCCGATTCCTGGGGCCCTGCCCAGGGCTGGGGGGGCTGAGTGGGGCAGCAGCAGTGCCAGGCACACCCCGTCCCCTCTCCTAGGCACACAGCCCCGTGCCCAGCTGGCAGAACGGATCTGGGCGTGGGGGGTGCTGCACTGAGCCAGACCCCCATCAGTGCCCCCCCCCAACAGTCTGAGGGCACCCCCTGTGCTCCGGAGACCCCCAGCCCCTGGCCCGCAGCCCAGCACAGCTCTGAGAGCTCCCAGCACGTGCCAGGGTTCCTGGGCACCTGGCACAGCCATGGGCCCCACCCAGGCCCACGTTCTGTGGCCGAGGGCTCCGTCAGCGTCCCGCTGCTGGGCTGGTCCTGGGGCTGCTCCCGGCCGAGCCCTGGCTCCGTGCCTGCGCCCACACGGGCTTTCTTTGGAGAAGGTTTGCTTTCCTTGTTTTTCTGCCTTTTCAGTGGTTGCCAAAACACTCCCAGTGCCCAGGAACAAGCCCGGCTCCGACTGGGGCTGCCAGGGGGCCACCGCCGTGCTCCAGGGACGGCTGCTCCACAGCTTTGTGTCCCGGTGCTGCCACGCAGCCTCTTCTTCCAGCACCCCCAGAGCCTTTTTTGGGCTCACTGAGTGTTTGGAAGAGCAGGACACGCCGCACGCAGCCAGGGACACGCGTGCAGCTGCACTGCATTCCACCTGTGCAGCCACCGGGAAACCGGGCATGTCAAAGGAGACACGTTAAATCACGAGCAGAAACCGAGAGCGCGGGAGGGGTGAGAGGGATGGGGGCTGGCAGGATGTGTCACATCCAGAGGCGTGCGGGCACCAGGGACGCAGTGACACCGCCAGGACTGCTTGGAATGGGAAACAAGAGCCACCACCCAAGCCGAGGCCACCTAGGTGGGTGACAGCCACGTCGGGGGGATTCACCACCCCAGAGAAGCCCCCCTGGCACACCACAGCAGGGGCCACATGGCTGCCCCCATCCTTTTATTTTAACCGCGATAAATACACCCCAGCCGAGGACCTGCCACCCCGCAAATGGAGATATTTATAGAAAACAACACCACGAAAAGAGCAGGGGGGAGCACCAGCCCAGCCCTCCACCCGCCCCGGCACGCAGCAGGGTTGCAAAGCCAAGCGAGTGCGGGGACCGTGGGGCGTGCGGGACCCTCCCTCCCGCCGCCGATCTTCGTCCATCCACTTCTGGCACGTGCACGAATCCGGCTGCTCCAGAAACCATCGGGCTCCCGCTGCCCACGGCCGAGCAGCACCGGGGGATGCGCCCGGGGGCCGCTGCTGCTCCCTGGGCAGCCGCCCTCCTTCCCTGCTCGCCCTTCAGAGGTTGTCGGAGCCGGCGGCGGGGTTGGTGTAGGTGAAGGTGCCGGCCCTCGTGGTGCTGCCGCCGGCCACCTTCGGGGCAGGAAAGATGAGGGGGGGTGTCAGGATTTGGCTGAGGCAGCACAGGAAGACCTGCACCCTCTCCACGGCCACTATGGGCAAGAATAAATATGATTGCCTGGCAGAAGATTCACAATAGTACAGCCAGGATGAAAACAATCCCCCATATTGGTTGGACAATGCCCTTACCTACAGATAGGTCCAAAAATCAAATGGACTGCTCAACCTCAACCCCCAAAATGTTCATCCCACACCTGTAACCCTCCCCTGAAGCATCAGGCGTCTGTGACCCCGTTGGCCCAAGTCTTGTTCCAGCCCACCTTGAAGCCCCCTGACAAGGGGTCTCTGAGGGGCCAGATGCTCTCTTAGAACTTCCTTTCTCTTGTATCTTCCCCTCTCTTGGAACTTCCCCCCTCTTAGAACCTCCCCCCTCTCCTGGAGCATCCTCTTTTCTCTCCTGTCCTCCATTCCCTCAGGCCTTACCACGCTCCAAGCGAGACCTTTCACCATCCCAAATAAACCTGATATCCCAAGAGCAGCTTCAGAGATCTCTCGTCTCCATCCATCAAAACCGTCCTGGAGCCCAGCCTTCCCTACATCCTCCCACCGTGGTGGGGCTGCTGCCCCCAACCACGGGCACCCACGGACGCCCCCAGCCCCCACTTCCCATGGCAAGGAGGAGCAGCGGTGGCCCCGGCTGTGTTCCCGAGCGATAAGCCGGCCTGGCGAGTGCGAAGGTAAATATTTACCCAGGCCCCTGGTATTTGCTCAGGGTGAGCTGCTCGAAGGGAGCCAGAGCAGCTGGACACGGCCCCCGCCCACAGCCCCGCGTGGGGGGAGTGCAGGGCACAGGCGGACGGGGCCCCCCGCACCCCACATCGCCTTGGAGAGCCTTTTGCACCTCCAGGCAGCAGCTCCAGCTCGTTTCGGAGCTGCTGCTGCGGGATGAGGGATGCTGGCCGCGGGAATCGCCTCCTCAGCCCCCACATCAGCGCCCCAAGCTCCCCACCCGCGGCAGCAGGAGACCCGAGGGTCTGGGTGGGGCACAGCCGAGCAGGGTGGGCAGGCAGCGAGCCCCCCGGTGCCGCAGGGATGGGGCACCGGCAGCGGCTGCCCAAGGTCGCGGGAGCTCCCCGGAGCCGCTCCCAGGCTGCTCCAGCCAGGCGTGAATGTTAGGCACACCTCCCGGCGAGGTGACGAGCTCCCAGAATCCCAGAATCGCGGAATCCCGGAATCACAGAATCCCAGAATTGCAGAATCGCAGAATCACAGAACCACAGAATCACATAATCACAGAATTGTGGAATCGTGGAATCTCAGAATCTCAGAATCTCAGAATCTCAGAATCTCAGAATCACAGAACCACAGAATTGCGGAATCGTGGAATCACAGAATCTCAGAATCTCAGAATCACAGAATCCCGGAAACACAGAATCGCAGAATCGCGGAATCGCAGAATCACAGAATTGCAGAATAAAAGAATCCCAGAATCCCAGAATCTCAGAATCACAGAATCGCGGAATCCCAGAATCTCAGAATCACAGAATCACAGAATCTCAGAATCGTGGAATCACTGAATCTCAGAATCTCAGAATCCCAGAATCACTGAATCCCAGAATCTCAGAATCCCAGAATCACTGAATCTCAGAATCCCAGAATCACAGAATCCCAGAATCTCAGAATCACAGAATCACAGAATCTCAGAATCGCGGAATCGCGGAATCACTGAATCCCAGAATCTCAGAATCTCAGAATCATGGAATCACAGAATCCCAGAATCTCAGAATCTCAGAATCTCAGAACCACAGAATCTCAAAATAAAGAGGTTGGAAGAGACCTTTAAGATCATCAAGTCCAACCTGTGCCCTAACACCACTGGACTATAGCACCAAATGCCAAGTCCAGTCTTTTTTTAAACACATCCAGAGATGGTGATTCCACCACCTCCCTGGGAAGACAACTGCGGTATTTTATTATTCTTTCAGTGACATTTCTTTCCTAATATCCAACCTAAACCTTCCCTGACGTATCCTGAGGCTGTGTCCCCGCACACCCGTGTCCTGCCCTGCCATCTCTGTCTGTCACCTGCCCTGCCCTCCGGGGAGCCCCGCGCTCTCACCTGGCTGTAGGGGTTGGGTTTGCTGCTGGGGGACACGTAGCGCCCGTGGCTCTGGTACTGCAGGTATTCGGCCATGGGGTGGTAGGAGTCCTTCTGGCTCAGCAGGTCCAGCTTCCCGCGGCTTTTCCGGCGGCAGGTGCACGTGGACTTGGGGAGAGAGAGGGCTCAGAGCTCGGCCGGTGCCAGGGCAGCGAGCAGCAGAATGCAGGTGAGGATTGGGGCGGGGATGGGGCCTCACCATCAGCAGGAGGCAGGTGAACATGGTGAACAGCAGCAGGATGCTGACCAGGACCAACAGAGCAATGGCCCAGTCCGGGATCACGGGCGCTGGAGCTGGGGACGTCACTGCTGCGGAGCCTGAAAGGAGCAGAGCTGTGTCTGCACCAGAGGCAGAACCACAGAGCCCTGAGAGATCCCTGGGATGGGACACCGGGGTCTGAGCCCTCCTGCCTGGCACAGGCGCTGCAAACTGTGCTGGCCCCACCCTCTGCATCCCCAAGCCCATCACAGCACCAAGCAGCCCCCTGCCTCCACCAGGACAGGGCAATGCTTCTGGAGCCCCCCAGGCTTCGCCCAGGCTCCATCCCCTCCCTCCCAGCCTCTCACTCTGGATGCTGTCCAGCTGCAGGCCCATGATGAAGCCATTCTGGTCCAGGCTCTTCCTCAGGCGCCGCTCGGCAGCGTCGGGAGTGACGGCATCGCTTCCGTTCCCAAACACGAGGGTGGACTGGACCTCCACCGAGCCTTGGCTGCACGGGAGGAGGCATCAGCACCCGGATTGCCCCCTGAGGAGCTACAAACCGGGGGGGTACACTGCAGGACAGCAGCCCTGCTGGCGCTGCTGCTGCTCACCTGTAGCGCAGCTCGCTGCACCCGGTGTAGGTCTGCGTGCCCATGCAGCCCGCGCAGCCGAAGACGTGTTCGAACTGGAAGGAAGCACTGAGGTCACGGCCACCTCCCCACGGACACAGGCACCCCCCTTTCCTGTCTCCATGCAGAACTGGCAGAACGGATGCTCCAGGTGCTTCCACGGAAAGCCACGAGGTGAGGGGGCTCCTTCCCAGCACATCTGCCCCAGGGTGAGGGGGCTCCTTCCCAGCACGGCCCCAAATCTCTGTCCCAGGGTGAGGGGGCTCCTTCCCAGCAGAGCCCCAAATCTCTGCCCCAAGGTGAGAGGGCTCCTTCCCAGCACATCTGCCCCAAGGTGAGGGGGCTCCTTCCCAGTACATCTGCCCCAGGGTGAGGGGGCTCCTTCCCAGCACATCTGCCCCAAGGTGAGGGGGCTCCTTCCCATCATGGCCCCAAATCTCTGCCCCAGGGTGAGGGGGATCCTTCCCAGCCAGCCCAGGGTCTCTGCTGGTGGGGCTGGGACTCACCATGGCCAGGACAGTGCGGCTCAGGCTCCTGTACTCCTCCGATGCCGGGTCTCGCAGGCTCTCGTTGAAGCTCCTGTTGATGATGCGGAAGGACAGCGGGACACGGACGAGCAGCTGGACGCCAGCTGGGGTTTTGCTGGGGTTGGGACCACCCCGGGTGGGGGTCTGCCCAGGAGCCGTGCTGCCCTCGGACGTTATCTGGGTGGGAAAGACCTGAGCGCTGGTGCTGCCGTTGCCTTTGGCGCTGCCAAAGTGCGTGGTGGTGGGGGTGGCAGAGCTGCCGTTGGTGCCAAAGTGGGGCACCCAGCTGCTGCTGTTGGAGGTGGCATTGGCATGGGGGATGGCTGGGCTGCTGTGGACGGGCACCACGGTGCCGTTGGACGTGGAGCGGTTGCCAAACTGGAAGTTCGTGGTGTTTGTGCCAGGGAATGCGGTGGCATAGGGGACGACGGAGGTTTGGGGCCGGCTGCCCCGTGTGCTTTTGGGGTATATATTTGGCAGCCAGGTGGTGCTGGTGGTTTCCGTGGTCATCTCCACGGTGGTCGTTTCGGTAGTTTCCATCTCCATGGTTGTCTCGGTGGTCGTGGCACCTGGAGGAAACCCTGGGAGTCAATGGCTGCAGCCCAGTTAGGGAAGGTTTCACCCAAAACAGCTCATCAGCTGGACGCTGTGGGAAGCACCACAACCCCCAGGAACCAAGAGCCGGTTGCCCACGAGGCTAACCCCACCAGCAACACCCCACGGCTGGGTACTTGTGGCACCACCGAGGGTCCAGGTGGAGCTGGCTGGGCACTGACACCGGTGCCACACCCAGCACTGCAGACCCTGGGGCGTCCCTGACATGCGGGGGGCTCAGGCATGCCACCCAACAAAGCCCCCCTTGCTGTGGGGGACAGGCTGGGCTGCCCCTGTGCCCTCCAGACTGGCTGGGGGCCAGTACAGGCAGCTCCCGGGCAAGTTCCCAGCGGGTGCTGCAGGCAGCACTGGAGGAGAGCCCGGGGTCCGGCTGCTCACCGGGACACACCTGCATTCCAGCCCGCAAGCCCCGGGCACAGCCTGCTCCGGCTGCTCCCGGCACAGCCCGGCCCTCGGCCGAGCCCTTCGGACGCGGCAGAGGGGCCGCGCTCTGAGCCCCCGGGTGCCAGCTTTCCTGGGCACAGCCGGGGCGCTGCACCCCACAGCCAGAACGGGACAGGTGACAACGGCGCTGCTGCCAGGATGCCAGCGGGTCCAGGATCCCCCGGTGCCCGCTTTGAAAGGGATCCCGTTCCTCTCTCCCTGCCCCCAGCCCCTCACCTGTGCCCACCACCAGCAGCAGCAGCAAGACGGGGAACGCCATGTGGGGCTTGTCCGGGGGTCCCGGCGCCTCCTGGGGCTCAGCAGCGGCTGCTCTCCCGTTAGCCGGTGGCTGGCACACGCCTCGGTCCAGCAGGGATCCGGAACTGGCAGCGCGGCAGCGGCCGGAGCTTTATGGAGCACCTGGGGCAGGTGGGGCGGCCCCGCCCCGCCCGGCTGCGGGCAGGGGGGGTCGTTCTGCCCCGCTTGGCACAGGGGTGCCACCGTGCCCACGGGGCCCCCGCGGCATCAGCCCCCCCAAGCTGGGTCTGTCGCGCTTCCCTGGCTCGGGGAGGCGCCGCCGGCAGCGAACCGGTGCCACGGGCAGAGAGCCGCGGGCGGGGGCACGGGGCGCGAAGGTAGCCGGGCATCCCGGGGAAGGGGTGGGAGCAGCATCTGCCTGGGATGAGCCACGGGCTCCAGAGCCTGGTGGGGGGCACGGGGTGGGCACGGAGTCCCCTGGTGCAGGAGGGGCCTCGTCCTCTGCTCAGCCCAGGGTTAATCATTACCGGCTGGGCATCGCCTCGCCCAAATAAACACCGGTGACCCCCCCGAAACGCTTACGCAGGTACAGCCCAGGGCCCCACGACACCCCAGTACCTCCCAGGAACCTCCCTCCGGGTGCCAGGGCCCCCCTAGCAGGCACAAAGCCCCGTCCCAGGACACGGGTGATGCCAGTGCTGGGTGTCAATGCCCCACCCCAGAGGTGACGGGCACCGCCCGTGCCTGGGCGCAGGTGACTTGTGCTCCTGGCACGGACGGGCATCAAAAGCTACCGTGGTCCCACTCTGCCCCTGCCCTGCAGGAATTCCTGAGAGCCCCAATCTCTCAGGAGGGTGCTGATTCCTGTGAGGATCCCAGTCCCTGGGGAGGTCGCGGTCCCCACGCTCGGCTCCTGGCCAGCCTCACGCGAAGCCAAAGTGCCACCGCTGTCACTCCAAAGGGTCCTGAGGTGGTGCTGAGAAGGGGAGCAGAGAGGGGGGCCTGGGCACTGAGGCTGAGGGTGGATGCCCTGGGTGTCAGCTCAGCAACGGGACCCAGCAGCGCCCTGCTCCCCCCACGGTGGCCACAGCCTCGGCAAGGCCGGCCACGTGCGGGCAGCAGCTCTGGGCAAACATTTCCTTCCCAAAAGGCCTCACTGTTGCGGAAGATAGATAAATAGGATTATCCATAAATAACCCAGCCAGGATGAGAACAGTTCTCCCAGCTAGCCGGACAACGCCCCTGCCTACGGATGGGTCCTGGGGTCAGGAAGACTGTTCCATCTCACCCCCCAAAAGATGTACGGCTCACCCCACACCTGTATTCCCTCCCCTAAAACATCAGTGGGGTTACAGGCACCCCATTGGCCCGAGCCTTGTTCCAACCCACCTTGAAGCTCCTTGAAAAGGGGGCTTCGAGGGGCCACGCAGTCTCTTGGAACTCCCTCCCCTCTCTTGGAACTCCCTCCCCTCTCTTGGATCTTCCTATCTCCTTGAGCATCCTTTTGTCTCTCCTTCCCCACCCTCTCAAACCCTGCCACATGCTTGGAGCACGAGGCAGGACCCTTCTGCATCCCCAAAAAACCTCATTCTCCAAGAGCAAACTTCAGAGATCTCTTGCTTCAATTCAGCCAAACCGTCCTGGAGATGCAGCAATTTTCTACACCTCACCAGGGGAATGGCTCTCCCCACGCAGTGCTGCTGAGCCCTGCTGCCCTCTGCTCCAGCCCGAATCCCCCACCCTGCTCAGCTCGGGGGGCTTTGCTCTGAGCCTCCCCACGAGGGGGGGGCTGAGGGGGTCCCAGCAACTGCGGTCACCCACCAGCCCTGGGAGAGAGGCCATGTGCCCACCCTGTCCATGCCCAGTGGGGTGCCCACCCTGTCCATGCCCAGTGGGTTCATGTGCCCACCCTGTCCATGTCCAGTGGGTTCCATGTGCCCACCCTGTCCATGTCCAGTGGGTTCCATGTGCCCACCCTGTCCATGCCCAGTGGGTTCCCATGGTGCCCGGTGAGATCCCTGCATCCGCCCTGTCCGTGCCCGGTGTTTCCTCTGTGCCCACCCTGTCTGTGCCTGGTGTTTCCCCTGTGTCCAGCCTGTCCGTGCCCAGTAAATCCTTGTGCCCACCCTGTCCGTGCCCGGTGTTCCCCTGTGCTCACCGTGTCCAAGCCCGGTAAATCCTTGTGTCCAGCCTGTCCATGCCCGGTGTTTCCTCTGTGCCCACCCTGTCCATGCCCAGTGTTTCCCCTGTGCCCGCCCTGTCCATGCCCGGTGTTTCCCCTGTGCCCACCCTGTCCATGCCCGGTAAATCCTTGTGCCCACCCTGTCCATGCCCCGTGTTTCCCCTGTGCCCATGCTGTCCGTGCCCGGTAAATCCTTGTGTCCAGCCCGTCCGTGCCCGGTAAATCCCCGTGTCCGTCCTGTCCGTGCCCGGTGTTTCCCCTGTGCCCATGCTGTCCGTGCCCGGTAAATCCTTGTGTCCAGCCTGTCCGTGCCCGGTAAATCCCTGTGTCCGCCCTGTCCGTGCCCGGTAAATCCCTGTGTCCGCCCTGTCCGTGCCTGGTAAATCCCTGTGCCCACCCTGTCCATGCCCGGTGTTTCCCCTGTGCCAAGCCTGTCCGTGCCCGGTAAATCCTTGTGTTCAGCCCGTCCATGCCCGGTAAATCCCTGTGCCCACCCTGTCCGTGCCCGGTAAATCCCTGTGTCCGCCCTGTCCGTGCCCGGTAAATCCCTGTGCCCACCCTGTCCGTGCCCGGTGTTTCCCCTGTGCCCATGCTGTCCGTGCCCGGTAAATCCCTGTGCCCACCCTGTCCGTGCCCGGTAAATCCCCGTGTCCGCCCTGTCCGTGCCCGGTAAATCCCCGTGTCCGCCCTGTCCGTGCCCGGTAAATCCCCGTGTCCGCCCTGTCCGTGCCCGGTAAATCCCTGTGTCCGCCCTGTCCGTGCCCGGTAAATCCCCGTGTCCGCCCTGTCCGTGCCCGGGGGTCCCAGCCCGCCCCGTCCCCGCCCCGCCCGAACCTGCGGCGCCCCCTGGCGGGCACCGCCCCGCACGACGCTCCCGCCGCGCACCGGGACCGGGACCGGGACCAGAACCGGGACCGGGAGGGGGAACGGGACCTCTACTGGAGTGAGACCAGGAGCGTGACAGGGACTGGGATTGGAGCGAGAGCGGGAACGCTGCTGGAAAGAAACCGGGAGCGGAATCGGGAATCGACTGCAGTAATGCAGAGCGGGAGTGAGACCGATACTGGAGCGAAACGGGAGCGGGAGAGGGAGCAGGAGCGGCGTCGGGAACGGTGCTGGACCGGGATCGGAGAGGGAGCAGAAGAAGGACCGGAACAGGAACGGGAACCGCGTTTCCCCGCGGGAGGAGGCGCTCAGCAGCCAGCGCTGATTTCACCTGTCCCGGTACTCCCGGGGAGAGCCGGCTGCGCTCCCGCCGCGGCCTCGGGGACGGGCACAGGCCCCAGCCGCGGTCCCGGTCCCAACACCGGAGGGCACCCCCGCGTTGCCCTTTTAAGAGGGGCCCGGTGCCGCCGCGCCCATTGTCGCCGCCGCCGCCGCCGCGGGGCGGGGGGGCCGGGCCGGTGCCGGAGCCGCGCGCTCCGGGGCGGGCGGGATGGGGTGGGGGGGGTTGGGGGCACATTCCGCCGCGTTGCCGGGACAGCCGTCGCCGTGGCGACCGGTCCCTGCCGCCGAGCCGCGGTGCGCGCCGCGCAGTTCCCACGGAGCGGCCCGGGCGGCGGCGGCGGCTCCGCTCCCTCCGGGGCGGCGGGAGGGCCGGGATGCGGTGCAGTGTTGTGCTCTCGCCCACCAATATTGCACTCGTCCCGGCCTCCCGCCGCCGCGGGCTGCGCCTGTGGGACCGGCCGGGCGCTGACCCAACCCCGCGACCACCGGGAGGACGGCGCGGGACGGAGCCGCGAGCACGGGGGGGGGGACCCACGGCCCTCCCGGGCCAGCGGGAACCCCCAGGGACCGGGCGCGCAGGGTTAGAAAACACTCAAAACTTTATGGCCAGGCGTGGGGCAAGGACCGGAGCGCCCGGGGCAGGCGTGGCGGGAGCCCCGGCACTGCGGGGCCCCGGTACTGGCAGTGCAAAGTCCGCGGGGGGCCGGGAACGGGGCCCGGCCGGGAGGAGCGGCGGGGCCCGGTGCGCCCCCGGGTGCCGCCGGTGGCGAGAGCCCGGAGCGCCACCGGTGCCGCCGGCGGGGGAGGCCCGTGCCGGGCGCGGTCACTCGCGTCCCTCCAGCAGGAACCGGCGGAAGGGCTCGAAGTCGGCAGGGATCGTGTCTGTGGGGAGCAGCGCGGGGGGCGTCAGGAGCCGGCGGGGGCAGCGAGCCCCGGTAAAGCCCCCGGCCCGGGACTGAGCCCGCCGAGGGGCGAGCGAGGGGATGCTCGGCCGGCCGCCGGGCCGGTGCGGGGGTCCCGGGGGGCCCTGCTCACCGTTGCAGCGGTACTGCAGGTTGGACCAGATGATGTTCTCCTGGGAGAAGCAGAAGACCCCCAGCCGGCCCCCGCGCATCGTGGTGTCGATGATCACACCGGAGTCGGCCACCAGCTGCGGGCCCTCGTACAGACGGACCCTGCGGGGGAACGGGGCCCGACCGGTCAGCGAGCCCTCCCCGGGACCCCGCCGGTACCCGACCGGGGCCAACAGCGGGATCCTACTGGGACCCCCCCACGACCAGCACCGGCCGCCGGGCATCCCGACCGGGAGACGGTAGCGCCGGGCATCCCGACCGGGGGACGGTAGCGCCGGGAGGAAACCGGCGCACCCTGCGGGATCCTCGGGCCGGGGGCACCGGACCGGCTGGATCCTCGGGCCGGGGCCCCCCGCCGTGGCCGGGCTGAAGCCCCCCGCGCCGCCCCCGGCCCGGCCCCGCCGCTTTTGTCGGGCGCTTTGCATGTGAAAGGCGCCGGCGGGGTCGCCATGGCGACGGGACAATGGCCCCGGGGGCCCGGGGGGCGGAGGGCCCGGCGGCGGAGCCCCCCCGCCGCGGCCGCCCCGGCGGGAGCCTTAAAGGAGAAACGCGGCTGCGGTCCCACCGGGCAGAAGCCCCCGCCACGCCCGAAATCTCCCCACTGCGGTGGTCTCACGGGGCTGGCTGCTTCCCACGGCCGGTATCCCCACACTGCGGTGGTCCCGCGGGGCTGCATCCCCCGCACGGCCGGCATCCCCTCACTAGGGTGGTCCCGGGAGGCACGAGGCCTCCTCATGGACATCCTGCTACCCCCTGAGGTGCTTCTGCAGGGCAGAATCCTTGGTTATCACAAGGGCCGGGTCACTCTGGGCTTGCTTCTCACCACTCACCACCCCCGCGCTGCTGTGGTCCCACTGGGGCTGCACCGTGGGGAGCGCAGCCCCCACCCCGGTGGGCAGCCCCCCTGCCCCCCTGCTTACCTGATGTAGCCCACCTGGGGCCTGTGTGCCAGCTGCCAGCGGTAGGACGTCTTGTCCCTCCAGCCCACGTTCCGGGGGTCCTTCCAGAGCAGGCGGACGTGGTCGGGCGTGTGGCCCGTGTGCCACAGCGCGTTGCGCAGGTGCTCCCCAGGGCCCGTCGAGGACTTCACTGCCTGCAGGTGCATGGGGGCTTCAGGGGGGAGCTGAGCAGGGGGGTCTGAGCCAGCCCGTGGGTGGGGTCGCCACCCACCTTGAGCTGCAGCCCTGGCTCGGCCACGGCACGGAAGGGAGTGGCCTGCCAGTATGTCTGCTCCGTCTGCTTCCACATCACCACATAGAAGCTGGCGCTGTCCTGGTAGCTGAAGATGAAGCCGGCGTAGTCGTCGTCGGTGATGGTGTTGACGTGGAAGGTGCCCTCAAAGTCTACCCCGTTGAAGGCTGTGTAACCTACAGGCAGGAAACGCTGTGGGGAGCCCTCTCTCCCCACAGGACTCCCAGCCCACCCGCCCTCCATCCCCAATCTGTGGGGCACAGAACCTGCTCTTACTCCCCTGCACAGTGGGAGTAGATGCCCCCAGAGCCTGTGGGTGGGTGAACATATCTTACCCACAGCCAAACCCGGGTCACTGTTCATGGTCTGCACGATCTCCATGCCCTGTGGGAGGACAGCTGGGTGAGGGGCATCCGCTTCTGGCCGCCTCCCAATCCCCTGGGCTCCCACCCTGCAGCCCCCAGAAACACGGGGCGCAGCACCCACACCTGGTTGAGCACCACCCAGTTGGGGTCGATCTGGGCGTCCCCCTCGGGGTCGAGGATGACGGTCTGGTAGGCGCGGAAGTCGGTCAGCGTCACCTCGGCGCTCTCGGGGCACACGTCCAGCTGGTCCACCACCGTGTCGTTGTCGAAGTCCTCCTCGCAGACGTCACCCACGCCGTTCCCTGGGGACACGAGCGCAGTCAGGGCTGGGCTGAGCCCACGCGGCTCTGCCTCCCTCTGCCCACCCCACGCTCACCGTCTGAGTCTTTCTGGTTGGGGTTGGGGATGAGGCGGCAGTTGTCTGGGCCAGGTGCCACGTAGTCGGGGATGCCATCGTTGTCATCGTCATTGTCACAGTCGTCCCCCAGCCCATCGTTGTCCGAGTCCAGCTGGGAGCTGTTGGGGATCTCAGCGCAGTTGTCCTTGGTGTCCTGATGCCCATCCCCATCGCTGGGAGCAAGAACGAGGTCAGAGCGATGACAAAACTGGAGATCTCCCCAAAGACCCCATTGTCCCTCCTGACAGGCCCCAGGAGCCCAGTTCTGCCCGCCGGGACACAACTGGGAGGTCACCCCGCTATCCACACCTGTCCTCGTTGGTGTCACAGATGTCTCCTACCAGGTCACTGTCCATATCTGTCTGGAGGAGAGCGGAGCCCTAGTTCAGTGGACATCCTGGGGCGAGGAGGGGGAGGCCAGACCCCAATCGTCCCGGGCCCAGCCTGGCCCCAGCCATACCTGAGTGGGGTTGCTCATTTCAGGGCAACTGTCACAGGCGTCCCCAACACCGTCCTCGTCCCGATCAGTCTGCAGAGGGTTGGGCACCTTGGGGCAGTTATCCAGCATGTTGGGTATCCCTGCAAGGAGAGTGCTGAGTGGATGCCCTCCCCCACCCCGGTGAGACACCCCCTCCCCGGCACAGCCAGGCCAGCCCGAGAGCGGCTCACCGTCCCCGTCGATGTCATTGTCACAAGCATCACCCTCGCCGTTGCTGTCCGTGTCCCGCTGGTCATTGTTGGGCACGTTGGGGCAGTTGTCACAGGCGTCCCCGAAGGAGTCAGTGTCCGAGTTCTGCTGGTCCTTGTTGGGGAAGAGCCGGCAGTTGTCCTGTGGAGAAGAGGACGGGGATGTTGGCACTGTGGTGGTGGGCAGACAAGAGGTGACAGTCCCCCGGTGATCGGGGCAGAAAGGATCTCCAGCACCTTGAGAGCATTCCCAAACCACCAGCCTGCTGCTCCTCAGGAGAAGCATCTTGAGGGACTCAGAGCCAAAACGAGAAACCCTCCTAGAACCACCCCATCCAGCACAGCCACCTCCACATTCTTGACACCATCACCATCAGCGTCGTCATCACACTGGTCCCCAATGCCGTCGTTGTCAGCATCCTCCTGCCCGGAATTGGGCGTCAGGCGGCAGTTGTCCTGCAGGCACAGCCAGAATTAGGGACAGGGAGGAGATGAGGTCTGGACCACAGCCCTGCTGTGCCCCCCTGCAGGAGCCCACCTGCTTGCAGTGCTTGTTGTTGTCGATGCAGGGCAGGGGCTCGTCCGGGTACCCATCCAGGTCTGTGTCTGGCCCACACACGTTGCCATTGCCAGCCCAGCCCACGTTGCACTGAATAAAGAAGAGATCAGGGGCTGGAAATCATTGGGGCAGGACCAATGCTGCCATGCTGTACCCCCATACCCTCCTCCTGCCCCTGTCCCCCGCTCACTGCGCAGGAGATCTCGCCGTTCCTCTCAAACAGGCAGAAGCCGTTGACGTCGCAGGGGTTGGAGGTGGCAGTGCTGCAGGACCTCTGTGGGATGCAGCCGGACGTTTGGTTGCCCACAAAGCCCGACTTGCAGGGCCCGCACTTGTAGGAGCCCTGGGGGAGAGAGGGCAGGGGTGGGATGAGGGGAGCTGAGCGGCCCCGGGAGCGAGGGAGGGAGCGGGACAGCGCTGCTCACCACCGTGTTGGTGCAGACGGAGTTGGGGTCGCAGCCCCCGTTGTTCCCATCGTTGCATTCATCGATATCTGTGCAAACCTGTGAGCAGGGTGGGAGAAATGCTCACCCGGAGCCTTTCCCTGCGGGTGGCTCTGCCCACTCCTGCCCCCAGGACGCTGTCCTCCTCCGCAGGCACTGCATTTTCCACGCTGTCCCGCACTCCAGAGATGCCACAGGGACCTGGCCCAGTCCCCTGGCACTGCACTCACCTGCTTGCTGGCCTTGGCATAGTCCACCCCCACGCCAGACACGGTGTTGCCTCGATAGCCACGGGGGCAGGGCTCGCAGCGGAACCCGGGGGCTGTGTTGATGCACTTGGAGCCGGGGAAGCAGGGGTTGGCGTGGGCACACTGCAATGCCGGGAGGGACACAGCCGTCATCCTCGGGCATCTGCTGCTGGCCCAGGCTGCTCCAGGGCCTCACCAGAGGAATCATCCTCTGCTGATGCCCCCCGGACCGTGCCCACCTCCTCGATGTCAGCGCAGTGTGTTCCGTTGCCCTCCAGCCCCGGCGGGCAGGGCCCGCAGCGGTACCCGGGGTACTCGTACGTCTCCATGCAGTCCACGCCGCTGAAGCAGGGATTGGGGTTGCAGCGGGAGCGGTGCTCATGGAAGCCTGAGGAGAGGAGAGGAGAGGCAGGGGAATCAAGGTGGCCCTTTGCCCCCCGAGGTGGGAGCAGAGCCTCGCCAGCACTCACCGCAGACCTGGCACTCCATGATGGTGTTGCGGATCAGGGACATCTCCTTCACCTGCAAGGCAGCAGAGCGTGGAGCATCAGGAGGGTGCTGGCGCTGTGCTCCAGGAAAATCCAGCCCAGGGAGTGTCAGTACCCCCTCAGCCCCACCTGGTCCCTAATGTCTTCCCGCAAGTCGGTCAGGAGCTGGTTGAAGAGGGTCAGCTGCGTGACCAGTGCCTTGGTCTGCTCACCTGCCAGCAGCAGAAAGGAAAGGTCAATCCCAGCACAGACAAAGCCTCGCGGGGCTGTGGGCCAGGACTGCTCTGCCCATTGGCACTGAGCTAGGAGGATGAGGCACCTGGCAGCCTGCGCTCACACAGAACCCCTTCTCCTGTAGCACACCCCACACCCTCTGATCCCACATGGGGCACGGGGACAGGCTGGGCAGGGATTGCTGCCTCCGTGGAGCCCCAAACGCCTCACGCCAGGCAACGAGGGAAGCAGAGCAGGGACTTACCCAGGATGGAGGCCAGCACGCTCGTCACTGCAAGGAGAGAGATGGGACATTACCAAATGCTGCTGTCACACCCCAGCAGCATCACCTCGCGTGGTCACTCCTGGTCAGCACACGTGCAGCACTGTAGCTCCCACCTGTGTGGGGACACTGGGCCAGGAGAGACCAGAACATCCCTCTGTGCTGTCACCCCCACCCCCTTGTGCCACAGCCCACACACATGACCCCAAAAGCCCCCCAAGCCATTACCTGCACTGTGAATGGACTCGTCTCCTTGGAAAGGGCACTCACTCAGGGCCCCTACACGGCTCATGGACCCTCCCAGGATCAGCTTCATCGACTCCACAAACCCCTGATGTACGTGGGGAGATGCAGTCAGCGCGGGGGGCTCTGCCCATCCCCGAGGGTGCATTGGCCACTCTCCATCCCCCCGGCTCTCACCTGCATCCTCTGGTAGGCCTTCAGCCCCGTGCGCACCTCGATGGACTCCACCTCGGCCAGGGGGATCTCGGAGAGCTCAGGCAGCCCCACGCTGGAGTCCATCTGCTTGCAGTCGACGTAGAGCTCCACGCTCAGCGTGTCCCTGCGCAGCCCGCTCAGGCGCACGATGACAGAGTGGCTCTGCCCGTCCGCCACCTGCGCGTGCTGCAGGTTGACCGAGTGCACCTTGTTGTCCTCCCGCAGGTACCTCACCAGGACTGCAGGGCAGCGGGAAGGGGCCGTCAGCTCCCCCACCAGCACTGGCAGCACCCTGGCACCGGCGTGTGCCCACTGCTCTTCCCTGCAGGAACTCAGTCCCGTCCCTCTCTCGGAGTCCATCCCCACCCACCTTTGTTAATCTTCCCCACGACAGAGACCTCCAGCCATCGGGTGTTGTCCTTCTTGGAGTAGAGGCCGAAGAGGGTCCCGCCCTGCTTGGGGGGCAGGCGGAAGGTGGACAGGAGGTACACGTCGTTGACAGTCAGAAGCTCCATGCGGATCTTGTGGGCCACGCTGGCCATCTGCCGAGCCTCGCTCACCAGCAGCAGGTCGATGACTGCGGGACACGAGCACCGGGGGTCGCCGCTGCACCGGCAGCTGCAGCTTCGGTGACAGCGGGGATCCCCGGTGCGGTCAGAGCGGGGGTGGGCCGGGGGCGTCCCGGGACCGCCGGGTTCTGGGGGGAACAGAGAAGCCCCGGGGGCTCCGGGGCCGCCCCCGCGCGATGGCGCTCCAGGACCGGCCGCTCCTCCGAGCGGGACCCGCGGAGCCCCCGCACCGGCGGGACCGGCAGAGTCCCGGCCCGTTCTTGGGGCTTCCCTGCATCCCGTTCCGCGGAGCTCCCCGCGGGCCAGCCCCGGTAAGGGGTGTCCTTACCGGGACACCTCGGAGGGACGGTCCGAGTCCCGGCACCGGCTCGGGGCGCTGAGCGGAGAGCGCGGACAACCGCACGGGTTGTTCCATGCAGACGCACCGAGCAGACCGGGGTCAGCCCCGCCGCCGCTCTCTCCCGCGGCCCCGAGCCAGCATCGGACCGGCGGCCACCGAGCGCCGCGGTGTGAACGTTCCAGCGTCCCCGCCGCCCGCCGCCCAGCTCCCCCGGGGCGGGCAGAGCCGCTGTCAGCGGCCGTGGGACGGGGTCTGCCGCCGCCGACCCCCGAGTGTCGCCCGTCCCGCAGCCCTTCGGGGCCGCCCCGCCGCCGCCCCGAGCCCCTCCGGTACCTTGCAGCTCCTGACGCGCCGCGGCGGCGGCGCCCAGCAGGAGCAGCGCCAGCAGCGCGGGGCTCCCCGGTGCCCCCATGGTGCCGCCGGTGCCGCCGGTGCGGAGCGGAGCGCGGCGGGGCGGGGTGGCGCACGGGGGAGGGGCCGGCGGGGCCGGCGAGGAGGAAACAAAGAGCCGTCAATCACCGGGCGCATCCCGGGGACACCGGCGGGCCACCGACCGCGGCTCCGGCCCCGGAGCGGGGCACCGTGCCGGCGCGGCGCACTGGGCCCGGGGCTTCGGGGATGCCCGGGCACTGCCGGCCCCGGGACAGCCCCCGTTCACAGCGCCGGTTCACCGGGAGGTCAGGCGGGGCGGGCTGCTGGGGTCGCCCCAGCAGCGCCGGAAAATCCCGGCCCGGTAGAGCGGGACCGGCCGTGGGGTCGCTTGTTCGGGCGTGCCCCACGGGCCGGCAGAGCCCCGGGGCCGCTCCGTACCGCCGGGGGATGCTCGGGCCGCTGAGCCGCTCCCGCGGAGCTCCGGCCAAGGCGGGCGGGCGGCCCGCGGCGTCCCGGCCGTGTTTACAGCTGTTTCCCCCGGTGCCATAACAACGGGCCGAGCCCGGCCCCGGGGCTGCCCCAGCCCCGCGCCCCCGGTGCGGCTCCGCGCCAGCGATCCCGCGTAACCAGGGGGTGCGGGCGATGGAGGGGGGTGGTCCCGAGCCGCACACGGGGCGTTTTCCTTCCGCCGCTGCCAGCGGGCTCCCGGCCCGGCCGCTGTCCGTGGAGAGCTGCGGGGGGGTGCGGGGCCGAGCAGGGTGAGCAGTGCGGAGCTGGGCTGAGCAGGGTGGGCACACGCGGGGAGATGCGGGGCGCGGCGGGACTGTGCGGTGCGGGACCGAGAAGCGCGAGCAGTATGGAGCTGAGCCGTGCGAGGCGGTGTGGGGCCATGCGGGGAGATGCGGGGCTAAGCAGGACTGAGCAGCGTGGAGCTGAGAGATGCGGGGCGATGCAGAGAGATGCGGGACACGGCAGGACTGTGAGCACGGTGCGGGGCACGGCAGGGCCGGGAGCACGGTGCGGGGCACGGCGGGGCCGGGAGCACGGTGCGGGGCACAGCAGGACTGTGAGCACGGTGCGGGGCACGGCAGGACTGTGAGCACGGTGCGGGGCACGGCAGGTCGGTGCGGTGCGGGACACGGCGGGGCCGGGAGCACGGTGCGGGGCACGGCAGGACTGTGAGCACGGTGCGGGGCACAGCAGGACTGTGAGCACGGTGCGGGGCACGGCAGGGCTGTGAGCACGGTGCGGGGCACGGCAGGACTGTGAGCACGGTGCGGGGCACGGCAGGGCTGTGAGCACGGTGCGGGGCACGGCAGGGCTGAGCTGTGCGGGGCACGGCAGGACTGTGAGCACGGTGCGGGGCACGGCGGGGCTGTGAGCACGGTGCGGGGCACGGCGGGTCGGTGCGGTGCGGGGCACGGCGGGGCCGGGAGCACGGTGCGGGGCACGGCAGGACTGTGAGCACGGTGCGGGGCACGGCGGGTCGGTGCGGTGCGGGGCACAGCAGGGCCGTGAGCACGGTGCGAGGCACGGCGGGACTGTGAGCACGGCAGGGCTCAGCTGTGCGGGGCCGGGCACCGTGCCGCTGAGCTGAGCTGAGCCGTGCGGGGCCGGACGCGGGCTCTGCCCCGAGGACCCCGCCGCCTCCCCGGGCTCCGCCGCACCGCGGAGCCCCCGCTCGGTGCCGCCCCGCGGCCGGGGCGGGCGGGGCCGCCCGTCCGGTTCCGGGTCGGCGGAAGATGGCGGCGCCCATGGAGCTGTTCTGCTGGGCAGGGGGCTGGGGGCTGCCCTCGGTGGACCCCGACTGCCTGGCGGTGCTGGTGAGCGGCGGGGTGCGGCGGCGGGGCCGGGCCGGGGTCCCGCGGGCAGAGCCCCGCTCTATCCCTCCCTCCCTCCCTCCCGCAGACCTACGCGCGGTTCACGGGGGCGCCGCTGAAGGTGCACCGGGTCACCAGCCCCTGGAGGAGCCCCTCCGGTAAGGGCCCCGCCGAGGACACCGGCACCACCACCGGGAGCCCCCACCCCGTGATCCCCTTGTCCCCACTTGCCGCTACTGCACCCTCCACGTGTTGCCCCCCAGACCCCATAACAGCGTCCCAGCCCATCTTGTCCCTCACCACTGGACCCCCTGCCCTGTTGCACCCTCTTATCCCACTGCACCTCTCTTGCCCTGTGCTCTCTCCTCCCCACTGGCACCATCCTACCCCAGTGCGTCCCCCTGAACCTCATCACACCCCCTGTCCCCTTACCCCGTTACCATCTCATCATACCCCCTGTCCCGTTTCCCCTGTTACCATCTCATCACACCCCCTGTCCCCTTACCCCGTTACCATCCCATCACACCCCCTGTCCCATTACCACCACCTCATCACACCCCCTGTCCTGTTACCCCCATTACCATCCCATCACACCCCCTGTCCTGTTACCACCACCTCATCACACCCCCTGTCCCCTTACCCCTGTAACCATCTTGTCACACCCCCTGTCCCCTTACCCCCATTACCATCTCATTACACCCCTTGCCCCATCACACCCTCCCACCCCATAGCACCCCTCATGTCGTGTGCCCCTGACTGCCCCCTCTCATCTTATTGTACCCCCTTGTCTCGCATCCCCCCACCACTGCACTCCCCTCTATCCCATCCCAGCCCCATCTTCTCATCACTGTCCCTGTCCCATCACACCCCCTCTTGTCCTGCTGCCCCCTCGTGCCCGTGTCCCATTGCACCCCCCTGTGCATCACCCATCCCCACTCCCCCCCTTGTCCTGGTGCATTCCCCATTTCCCATCACACAGTTTTTACCCCCTCTCCTGCACCTCACCTCACACCCCTACACTGCCTCGTGCCCCTCATCCAGGCGTGGGGGTCCACACCCCGTTGCAGCCCCCTGCACCCCTCACCTGCCCAGGGCACGGTGACTGCAGCCCCCACTCACTCCCCCTGCCCGCAGGGCACCTGCCCGCGCTGAGGACGCGGGACGAGGGCATCATCTCCAAACCTCAGCAGATCATCACACACCTCAGGAAACAGGTACACAGGGGCTTGGGGCACCCCCTGCCCTGCTCTGCAGGAGCCCCTCGGGGAGGAGGGAACTGTGTTGTGTCACCCACGGGTGGGATTTGGGGCATCCCGTGGCATCAAAGTGGCGTTTGCTTTGCAGAAGTACAACGCTGACTACGACCTGTCGGCCACGCAGAGCGCGGACACGCTAGCCTTCGTGTCCCTGCTGGAGGAGAAGCTGCTGCCAGTGCTGGTGAGGCTCGGGGGGGGGCTCGCCGAGGATGGGGAGCTGTGCCAGTGTGTGCCCAGCTGCCAGCAGAGCACTGCCAGCAGCACCATCGTGGGAGCCGGGCATGGCAGGGATGGGGGTTTGTGGGGTGGCACCAGTGGGTTGTGCAGCCCGGGGTGGGGTCTGCCCTTGACCCCAATGCTCCTGCAGCCCCTGATGGTCTCCAGGGTGGCTGTGGCAGGCAGGGGCTCTGGTGTGCCAGCAGCCCTGCCAGGGGGTGGCCAGGCTGTGGATTGTTCTCCACTGCAGATCCACACCTTCTGGGTGGACGCCAAGAACTACGTGGAGCACACGTGGAAGTGGTACGCGGAGACCATCCCCTTCCCCCTCAACTTCTTCCTGCCCAACGCCATGCACAAGCGGCACCTGGAGCGGCTGCAGCTCATCTGGGGGGATGACTACATGGAGGATGAGGAGAAGCTGGAGAAGGAGGTGAGATATGGGGTCTGGCCACAGTGGGTCCTCAGCAGTGTCCAGGAAATCCCTGTGAGGCTGTCCTGGTGTGACTTCATGATGCTCGTATCCCCATTTGTCTGTTTAGCCCAGAAATAAGTTTTGCACCTTTCAGATTGATTCTGAAAAAAGCCCAGCTGGGGTTTGGGTTCCTTCCTCCTGCTCCCCTGAGCACTGTGATGGTACCTGGGCAGGTGACAACCCTCTGTCCTCCTCCTGCAGCTCTACCGGGAAGCTCGGGAATGCCTGACACTCCTCTCCCAGCGCCTCGGCTCCCAGAAGTTTTTCTTTGGAGACTCGTAAGTGGCCAGAGGGGGAGAGGAGAAGGGGCCTGAGAGCCCCCTACACCCAGCAGGGCTGAGGCCCTGTAGTCTGCAGGGAAGCTGCAGCTGCTCTGGGGGTGGAACAGGCTCACAGGGGACAGGGCGCTGTCCCAAAGGAGGGGGAGCCACGTGGGGTCCCCGGGGGTGCTGGGGCTGGAGGTGCCTGGTGGGTCAGGGTGGCTTTGGGTGGGGACAGTGGCCCAGGCACGGCTCTCTGTGCCCCAGGCCGGCCTCCCTCGACGCCTTGGTCTTCAGCCGCCTGGCGCCGCTCCTGAAGGCGAAGCTGCCCAACGGGAAGCTGCAGCAGCACCTCAAGTCCCTGCAGAACCTGTGCAACTACTGCACCTCTATCCTCAGCCTTTACTTCCCCTGGGACGGAGGTGAGAGCCGTCCCCAGCCTCACCCTGCGGGCTGGGGGTGACCTGTCCCCCCCAGGTGCATCCCCAGGTGAGGTTCGGTCTCAGGGTCACCCTTCCCACCCACGTCCCTGCTCTGCCCCTCCAGGTGAGCCCCTGACCGGTGTCCCTCGGGCTGCAGGCACAGATGGCAGCGAGGCAGAGGAGGACCCCCACAAACGGCGCAAGCAGCTGCTGTCAGTGCTGGTGGGGCTGGTGGCCATGCTGGGCTACGCCTTCCTCAGCGGCATCGTCTCCATCCAGCGCGGCAGCGTGGGGCCGGCCGGCCGGCAGCCCGTCACCCTGGAGGAGGAGGAAGAGGAGGAGGAGGAGTGAGGAAGATCTGCGAGGCTGCTCCTCCACAGCCCCTGGAACTGACTGTTTTTACCCTGGGAGCGTGGCAGCAGCCCTGCTCCGCTCCGTGTCCCACCAGGAACCACAGCCCGCTCCGTGGGAGCGTCCCTGCCACACCAATAAACCTCCCTCTCTCCACCTGCTCCCTTTCATGCTCCCAGCACCCTCAAGGCCCTTCCCAGTTTCCCCAGTTGCCCAGGCTGGAGTTTTGCAGCAGGCACCAGTGTGTCCTGCCTATAGCTCTGCCCCTCACTGCAGCTTGGGGTCCCAGAGCAGGGACCTAAAAGCATCTGTGGCACCTGAGCCGCGTCCCCTGTCCCTTCTCCAGCAGCTGTGGGGCCGAGCCCCACATCTCCCCTGCATCATTCCCACGTTGCAGCCCTGCAGGCAGCTCTGCTGGGCTGGCACCTCCCCTCCGCGCCGCTGCCAGCCCGGCAGCAGAGCCGAGACACGCAAGCAGAGCCAAGGGCAGCCGGGGCTGCTCGTCAGGACACGTCCCCGGCCCGGGAGCGCTCCCCGCTGCCAGCGGGACAGCCGGAGCCCCGCTCCAGCAGCCGGGATCCCTCCGGCGCTGACAGCTGCTCGCATTCCAGCGCTCCTGCCAGCGCCGGCAGCTCCTGCGGCTGGCACGGCTGCGAGCGCATCGCCCGGGCGCTCCGCGGGGCTCCGGCCGCCCCCGCGGACCCCCGGGACACCGGCGCGGGGTTGGAGCCGGTGTTTGGCTGCGCTGCCCTTGCCGGTTTAGGAGCGCGCACAGATGGAAAGGCGGCGTGCGGCCAGGCCGGCACACAGCCCTCGCTTGTTCGGCCGCCGGCTGCCACCGCCTGCGGCATCCCAGCCCTGCTGCTGCTGCTGCTGCTGCTGCTGCTGCTGCTGCTGCTGCTGCGGTGGCTGAGTGTCCCCAGGCTGCGCTCCTGGACACGAGCCCCGCAGCCGGGTGCGGTGGCCAGGGGCCCCCACACTGGGCTGGAGCAGAGCCAGGGTGCTGGGCCAGCTGCAGAGCCTCCCCCATACTGGCCCAGTTCGAGGGGCCCCACTGGGAGGGGGATGACTCAGTGCAATCCCCCCCACACCCCCCCAGCACGCTCCCCTCTAACGTCACGCAGGAACTATGTGCCCCACGCTCCCGCTTCCCATTAGCTGGAGGGGCTGGTGGCTGCTCCAGCAGGAGAAAGCACAGCCGCCTGCTCTGGCCAGGGAGAAGCTGGAGCTGCTGACGCCAGAGATCTGCTCTAAGTCCTGACTGCAGCTTTGGGCCCTTCCCTGCCTGGGGATGGACAGCAGAGCGATGCCACCCCCTTAGGGTGACAGCCCCCTGCATCCCCAGCCCGGTGGGATGCCTCAAGAACCTGGGCAGAGGAGGGATGGCACCCATGGGGCCTCAAATCTGCCTCCTCTGGGCCCTGGCATAGTCCTGCCCACTGAGCTGGCACCAAGGGGAGGTCAGGGGTTCAGGAAAGTTCGTAGAAAACCTGTTTATTTTATGAAACATCTAGAAAAGCACAGGCGTTGCAGCCCTGGGGTCAAACAGGTCCCCTGGGGCACAGGGGGCTGCAGGGGCTGTGCTGCAGCCCCGACCCCATTGGAGTCACCTCTCCAAGCTGCCACCAGCACCGTGCTCCTGGTGCTGGCACCTCGCTCCTCTGCCACGCTAGGCTGGCTGCTTCCAGAGGAACGTCTGGATGGAGTCGCTGGGAGCCACGGCCTCGATGAAGCCGACGTGCGGGTCGGAGATCCCGAAGGACACGTCCGTGGCGGAGCTGTGTGGAAAGCGAGAGGGGATGGGGGGGCTCAGTGGGGCCGGTGGGGCCTTTCAGCAGGGATCAGAACCGAGCCACTCACCGGTTCAGGACCACCAGGACAACGGCGCCGTCGGGGCGCAGGAAAGCCGAGTGCTCCAGGTCACAGCGGCGGCACTTCTTGGAGACGGCCAGTCCCACACGCTGGGAGCCCTCGGGGATGAACTTGCTGTGGGGACAAGCAGGGTCAGAGCGTGGCACTTAGGCCGTGGTACCTGGAGCCAGCAGCCCGTGGCCCTGACACACCTGAAGTGGCCCAGGTGGTAGAACATGGGCTGCTTGTAGAAGACATCCTTGCTGCTGTCCACAATGACGGGGCTGTCCACGTAGTTCTTGCTCCAGTTGGGGCCTCCCTCCATGTCCAGGGCCAGGTTCCAGTCGGTCCAGCCTGTCACGTAGTTGTTGAGGTTCTGTGGAGAAGGGGGTGGCGCTGAGCCGCAGGTGGGGCCAGGGGCTGGCCAGGGTGGCCAGTGTGGCTGTTGTAAATCGTTTTAGGTGGCCATGGCTCCCACCCGGCCCTACCGACAGAATGCTGTGGCTGTACTTGCTCCCGCGGTCCCAGCCACCCAGGACCACCCTGGGCTCCCAGAAGTAGGAGCCTGTGGAGGCCTCCGTGGAGAGGAGGAAATAGTCTGGGAAGAGGTGATGGGTGATGGAGAGCGTCAGGTCGATGGGTGCCAGAAAATCCAGGTACCAGTGGATGCCGATGCCGCTGATGTAGCTGGCAGCCACAGGGTCTTTGAGAACCTGGCAGGAGGAAAGGGTCAGCAGCGCCCAGGGCTGGGAGATCTGCTGTGAGGCCAGGAGAGCTGCTGTGGGCACTCACCACCTCGGCCCAGTAGGGCAGCATCACCCTCTGGTCGTCCAGGATGATGAGCTGGACGTGGCGGTGGGAGCTGTTGGCCAGCGCCGGGCCCAGGTCCTGGGCGATGAAGTCCCGCTGGTGCTCAGGGGAGAAGCCCAGGCACTGGAAGGGGTAGAAGATGATCTCACCAGCCGTGGGCTCGTTCCCTGCTGTCACTGCCCAGAAGGTCAGGTTGTGCTTGGCGTATTCATCCAGGAAGCTGGTGTGGGGTAGGAGGTGACACACCTGTCACACCTGTGCCAGCCCCAGCTCCAGGTGTGGCATCCCCGGCACACGCCGCACTCCCGTGGCACCTCACCGGATAAAGTACTTGGCCCAGGCCCGGTGGTACTTGTCCCCTGGGTTGCCCTTCAGGGTTCCCCTCCCTGTCATTGCTCCGTTCGTCTTCATCCACACCGGGGAGGTCCAAGGGCTGGCATAGAGCGACAGCGGCCGCTTGGCCACTGCCTGGGCTGCTTGGAGGATGGGGATCTAGGGAGAAGGGGGACGGCACAGAGATCTCTGGGTCTGTCCCAGTGCTGGCTGTGCAGGCAGCAGGAGGTGTCACCTCCCTCCCCAGAAGTGGGAAGGTGCTCCCTTTCCCCATCCCATCCCATCCCATCCCATCCCATCCCATCCCATCCCATCCCATCCCATCCCATCCCATCCCATCCCATCCCATCCCATCCCATCCCCAGTCCCTCAGGCCCTTCCTGCAGGACTCACCTTCATGCGCGTGTCCTCCTCGGTCAGGTTGAAGTGCCTCAGCTCGAAGTCACCCTCGGCGTCAGCGTAGGTGTACAGGCGGACAGAGAAGTCCGTGCTGGCCATGGGCACACGCACCAGGTTGTACTCAATGCCTGAGGACGGGGCAGGTGCTGATGGCCATCCTCCAGTTGCATTTGGGGGTCCAGATCCCCCAGCCCCTCAGAACAAAGCCAGGCAGACCCCAGCTCTACCCCAGCTCTGCCTGCCTGGCCTCACCTTCCTCGGAGAAGTAGGAGCGCAGCAGATTCTTCTGGGCACCCTTGGACAGGGACTGGATGTTGATGGCGGCCGCGTCGGTGATGGAGCCACCAAAGCCCTTCACCTTCTGGTACCTCTGCGCTGTGTCCAGGGTGAGGTGGAAATCTGTGGGGACGCGCGGCGTCACCGCCGCTGCCGGGGGGGACGGGCCCTCCTCTCGCAGCCCGCGGGGGTACCTGGGCTCTTGGCGTTGTGCTGGAACTTCCCCTCGCTCCGCTCCAGCCGCTTGCCGGCCTTGCTGCTCTCGTACCTGACGTAGGAGCCGGGGGCCGGCAGGACCAGCGGGTCCAGCGTGTCGCAGTACGTGGCACTGCAGGCACAGACCACCGAGCCGTGCCCAAAATCCTTGGCGTCACAGGGACGGCCGCCTGCAGCGGAGGAAAGAGTGGGTAGGCAGCAAGGGCTGTGGTAGGAGCCCGGCTCATCCCTTCGAGCCGTGACAGACTCCAAATGTGCCACCCTCCAGAGCCCAGGGACACGTGCCAGCACCTACCTGTGGCCTGCAGGGCCGCCTGTGCCAGCAGGAGCCAGCCCAGGACACTGGCACAGCCTGGCCCCATGGCTGCAGCGGCTCAGACGATGCCGATGGACTCGCCGGGAGCGGGGCAAGGTCTCAGCACCCAGAGCTTCTCAGCCTGACCCAGCCACACACAGGGACACAGACACGGGGCAGGGAGAGCCCCAGCATCACCCCCCTGCCTGGGCTAAGCCTGTGCTGCCCTCTGCCCACCGCTCCAGCCCTGCACCCGCCTTCCCTCCCACCCCTCCAGAGTCCACCAATAGTTCTGGTCTGACCCAGCTGGGGGTGCAGCCCCCCAGGTGTGGGCATCCCCCAGGTGTGGGCATCCCCCAGGTGTGGGCATCCCCCAGGTGTGAGCCACCCCACCAGCCTGCTGCTCTCAGCTGCCCACGCTGGCTGTACCCAGCAACCCGGTTCACTCCCATCGACTCCCTCCCACTCCTTCTCCCTCCTCACGGCTGTGCCATGCCGTGCCACGCCGTGCCATGCCGTCCTGCATCACCCCATGCATCCCCAGTGCCCCCCGAGCCATGGCTAGCAGCAAACAGCTCCACATTCCCAATCCCATATGCCTGGAGGCTGAGGCTTGTCCAGCCAGAGTGGTCTGGGGCTCAAGCCCCTGGCATGGAGAGCCCCACATTCCCCCGTTCTTGCATGTTTTCACACCCTGTCCTGTCCTTCCCGTGGTGCTGGGCAAGGAGAGCACAGAAGGAGCCACCTCCAAGCCTCGGCACCCTGGTGCCAGGCTGAGGACACCTGGGGACCTCTGCCAGGGTGGGATGGTGCCCTCCTGTTGCTCCCCAAGCTGCTGTGGGATGTGGAGTGGGGCCAGGCAGTGGTCCCACCTCCATTGCCTCCCACTCCCTGCCAGGGAACGATGCCCAGCTCGGCCAGGGCACGGCCTCAGCACGGTCCTGTTGCCCAGGGCTGTCCCATGCCCATCCTTATCCCCGTCTCTCTCCCCATTCCCACCTGCTGAAGCCACCTCGGAGCCAGGGGACTCACCTGCTGCCAAACCAGCTCCTGCTGCTCTCTGTGGCAGGTCCCGTGTCCCGGCTGTGCCTGGTGGGAGGGGACGCGTCCGGCGAAGCAGGAAAGGTGAGTTTGGAACGGGACAGCTCATGGGACTCCGTGTTTGAAGAGGAGCCTGGGGTTGATTTTGCAACCTGGCTCCAATAAGCTTTCCACACACCGCAGCATTTGCAAAGCTCCCCTGAAACCTGTTCCAGTGGCCAGAGGGAGGCTGGGGAGGGGAGGAAGCTTTGCCAGCCCCCCCCGAGTGCCTCCATCACCCCCCAGCCTCCATCAGCCTGCCCTGCTCCCCTCGGGAAGAGCCCCACGGGAGCAGCCCAGTGTCCCTGGCACACCTCGGGCAGGGCAGGGCTGTGCCCACCCACCCAGGGTCGCTGCTCTTGGCAGCACTTTGCCACCACCAATGCCACCACCAGGACCTGTGGTGTGCCGTTTGTGGCTGCTCCAGGACCTTTCGTGGCCGGTCATGGCAGGGATTCCAGACCCCTCTTGGCGTGGGCACAGCAGGGAATGCCCACCCAAGCCCCCTCGCCCCCGCCGTGCCCCCGCATGCTGGAGCCCCGGGCCGCAGCTGGGCTGGGTGGAGCCGGCAGCAGCGGTTTGTCATCTGCAAAACAAGTCTGGGCTCCACACCGTCTAATTTGGGATCCTTCCTAATTGCAGGCATCTGCTCCGCTGGAGAAACAGGAGGCGGGCAGAGGCACGGGGGGAGTGGCAGCAGCCCCGGGGTCCCCTTGGGGCAGCTGGTGAGGGTGGCCAGGGAGAGACCCCCACCCAGGGACCACCGTCCATCGCTCAGTGTCACACCCAGCCAGAGACCCCCACCCAGGGACCACCATCCATCACTCAGTGACACCCAGCCAGAGACCCCCACCCAGGGACCACCGTCCCTCCCTCAGTGTCACACTCAGCCAGAGACCCCCACCCAGGGACCACCGTGCCTCCCTCAGTGACACATCCAGCCAGAGACCCCCACCCAGGGACCACCATCCATCGCTCAGTGTCACATCCAGCCAGAGACTCCCACCCAGGGACCACCGTCCATCGCTCAGTGTCACACCCAGCCAGAGACCCCCACCCAGGGACCACCATCCATTGTTCAGTGTCATACCCAGCCAGAGACCCCCACCCAGGGACCACCGTCCCTCCCTCAGTGACACATCCAGCCAGAGACCCCCACCCAGGGACCACCGTCCATTGCTCAGTGTCACACCCAGCCAGAGACCCCCACCCAGGGACCACCGTCCATTGCTCAGTGTCACACCCAGCCAGAGACCCCCACCCAGGGACCACCGTCCCTCCCTCAGTGACACATCCAGCCAGAGACCCCCACCCAGGGACCACCGTCCATTGCTCAGTGTCACACCCAGCCAGAGACCCCCACCCAGGGACCACCATCCATCGCTCAGTGTCACACCCAGCCAGAGACCCCCACCCAGGGACCACTGTCCCTCCCTCAGTGACACATCCAGCCAGAGACCCCCACCCAGGGACCACCGTCCCTCCCTCAGTGTCACACTCAGCCAGAGACCCCCACCCAGGGACCACCGTGCCTCCCTCAGTGACACACCCAGCCAGAGACCCCCACCCAGGGACCACCATCCCTCCCTCAGTGTCACATCCAGCCAGAGACCCCCACCCAGGGACCACCGTCCATCACTCAGTGACACATCCCCGGGCAGGGTCCCAGCCCCTCGCTGGAGATCGCAGACCCCTGTGGGAAATAGCAAAGTTCAGATGATTTTCAGAAAGCTGGAAAAGGAGGCTTTAGAAAGAGAAAGAGCAGAGAACTTGCTGCAGCTGCAAAGTCTGGAAGCAGGCAAAGCTACAGTGAGAATCTGAAAGTAGAAAGCAGCACAATCTGAAAATAGACAAAGCTACTTTTGCTAATTGGCTAAAACGATTGTCTGTAAGCTTTAGCAGTAACTAGACTTTTTGCTATCAGCTAGAACATTTTTCAAGTGCTCTGTACAAAGAAATCTTCCACTGCTACTGGCTGTACGTGAGCTTTACCATCTTCCCATTGTAAAGAGGCTGATGCTGCAATTAAAGCTCAAGGAACGTACCCCAACAGTCCCATCCTGTTCATATAGAAAACACCTCCCCAACACACGCCCCACTCCAGGCCCTGCTCCTCCTGCTGCCCCCAGAGAAGGGACCCCCCAGTGGGGATGCTGGGGGTGGTTCCTCCAGCCTCACCCCACCCCTCATGGCCATCCTGCTGCGGTTCCAAAGCCTTTCCCTGCTTGGCCCTGGGCAATGCTGAGGTTCCATATTGTTGGGAAGGATGGAGAAATATGATTGCCTGGCAGAAGATTCACAATAGTACAGCCAGGATGAAAACAATCCCCCCTATTGGTTGGACAATGCCCTTACCTACAGATAGGTCCAAAAGTCAAATGGACTGCTCAATCTCAACCCCCAAAATGTTCATCCCACACCTGTAACCCTCCCCTGAAACATCAGGTGTCTGTGACCCCGTTGGCCCAAGTCTTGTTCCAGCCCACCTTGAAGCCCCCTGACAAGGGGTCTCTGAGGGGCCAGATGCTCTCTTAGAACTTCCTCTCTCTTGGATCTTCCCCCCTCTTAGAACCTCCCCCCTCTCCTGGAGCATCGTCTTGTCTCTCCCCTCCTCCATTCCCTCAGGCCTTACCACGCTCCAAGACCTTTCACCATCCCAAATAAACCTGATATCCCAAGAGCAGCTTCAGAGATCTCTCGTCTCCATCCATCAAAGCCGTCCTGGAGCCCAGCCTTCCCTACACCATATGGGCCATGCCAGCACAGCAGAGGTCCGCTGTCCCCTGGGAAGGGGACGTTCCCGAGGTGGCAGCAGGACATGGGCACTGATGAGGCCTCACCTCAAATCTTTGGGGTCAGTTCTGTGCCACTCACAAGGGCTGGAGCATGTCCAGGGAAGGGGATGGAGCTGAGGAAGGGTCTGGAGCTCCAGGAGGAGCTGGGGGGGTCATGCTGGAGAAAAGGAGGTTCAGGGGGGACCTTGTGGCTCTGCACAACTCCCTGACAGGAGGGGACAGCCAGGTGGGGGTCAGTGTTTCCTCCCAGGGAACAGGGACAGGACAGGAGGAAATGGCCTCAAGTTGCATCAGGAGAGCTGTGACATTTCCCTGGAGTGGTTTAGGTTGAATATTAAAGAAAATTTCTTCACGGACAGGACTTCCCAGCCCTGGCATCGGCTGCCTGGGGCAGCAGCGGAGTTGCCATCCCTGGAGGGATTTAATAGATGTGCATGGAGCACTTGAGGACGTGATTTAGGGCTGGCCTTGGCAGCGCTGGGGGAACGGTTGGGCTTGATGATCTTGGAGGCCTTTTCCAACCTCAAGGATTCCGTGATTCTATTCTATAATTCTGAGCTCAGCCAGCCCGACCCAGCTGCCGTTGGGGCCAGCATTCCCAGGAACATGGATGAAAGCACAGGACAGGCTGGTGTGCTCCATGAGCAGGGCTGGCACGGAGCCCGGTGCCACCTTCACACCACACTCCAATAATCCAGCCGTAAAACCGCTGGGTTCTTTCATTTTCCCCGACCTCAGCAGTTCCGTGGCTCTCACACAAGGGGCACTGGCCAAGGAGAGCTCTGGCTTTCTCATTCCTGTACTTCAAAGGTGCTGGGAACGTTCCCAAAGGCACAGGGAATACTGGAACTGGTATTTAGGGAAAGCAAACAGGACGGGGAGGTCACTGCGGGCTGCGGCCGGTGTCGGCCACAGCCAGAATAGAGGGCACTCTGTCCAGAGGCCACCCTGGAGAGGTGGCACCAGCCTAATTTCTCCATAAGGTTTGGTGGACGGGGACACTGATATCATTTACTCTGCCTTTCCGACAGCGTCTGACATTTGGGGATTTTTTTTTTTTGTTGTTTTTTTTTTTTAAAAAGTAGGCTGGGGAAAACCAAGAGCACATATGGAACGAATCAAGGGCTGGCAGCGGCGGAGGCTCTCCAGCTGCAGGGATAAACAAGGAGCCACCCGCAGGCCACGGGGGCCGGAGCCCCCGGGGTACCCCTGGCCCCGGCGAGGAAAAAGCCGGCGAGGTTTCCGAGCGCGTAGAGGAAACACTGACGGGAGCGGCGCATTCCGCGGGGACGGCGTCATGGCTTTACTTGGCGCCCGCCGCACACGCGAGGCTTTCGAGGGGGCCACGTGTGGAAGTGTGCTCCAGGAGACGGTGCAAAGGCAACTTCCAGGGGGATGGGAAGCGCCGGGAGGGAGGGGAGGATGGAGACCCCGGGGGCTGCACTCCCGGCGATGGCTCAGCAGCTTCTTCCACCCTTGAGGGATGCTGGAGGAAGGCTTGACCCCCAGAGCCCCCCAGAGCCCCCAGAGCCCCCAGAGGCCCCCAGAGCCCCCCAGCACACCCCTGGCTATCACTGCTGGCGCCACAGGTAGGTCTGGATGGAGTGGGCTGGAGCCACAGTCTCGATGAAGCCCATGGCAGGGTCCTGGATCCCAAAGGGCACATCCCGGCCAAACCTGGGGAGCAAGAGGGGCTGAGCAGGTTGGCACAGCCGGGGCTGAGCATCATCCCCATGCCCCGCCCGGGCTGACCTGTTGAGGACCACCAGGACGAGGGCACCGTCGGGGCGCAGGACGGCCGCGTGCTCCAGCTGGCAGAGGAGGCAGCGGCGGCTGCTGCGCAGCCCCACCCGCCGGGAGCCCTCGGGGATGAATTTGCTGTGGGGAGAGGACCAGGAGAGAGGTTCTGCCTCTGCTCTGGGGCTGGCGGCAGCACCCGAGCTCCCCTGACCCACCTGAAGTGGCCCAGGTGGTAGAACATGGGCTGCTTGTAGAAAACATCCTTGCTGCCGTCCACGATCACGGGGCTGTCCACGAAGTTCTTGACCCAGTTGGGGCCTCCCTCCAGATCCAGGACCAGGTTCCAGTCGGTCCAGCCAGACACAAAGTGGTTCATGACCTGGGGGGGCAGGGAGGGGGCTGAGTGGGGCTCCCCCAGCCCGGGTGGGCGGTGTGGGGTGGTGGGATGGGGAGGTACCGTCAGGATGCTGTAGCTGTAGTGATCTCCCCGCTCCCAGCAGCCCAGGGACACGGCGAAGCGGAACATGAAGAAGCCAGTGCAGGCCTCCGTGTAGAGGAGGAAATGGTCAGGGAAGAGCTTGTGGGTGGCCTCCAGGCTGCAGCCAGGTGGGACGATGGCATCCAGGTACCAGTGGACGGCCAGGCCAGCCACGTAGCGGGCAGCGGTGGCGTTTCCCAGGACCTGGGGAGCAAAGGAGATGCCTCACACCGAGGCTACCCATGCCTGAAGCCTGCAGGGATGGAGCCCGTGTGGTCTCCCAGGGCCAACCTCTCGTCCAGCACACCCTGCAGCCCCCTCCCTGCAGCACTGCACCCCTTTGAGCAGCACCCCAGCACGGATCCGGTGCCCCAGCACGGCTTTGGCACCTCGCTGGGCGCAGTGCTAAGGGGGTGGGACACAGGTTTGTCCCCAGCTGGCTCTGCTGCTGCCTGGGCCTCTCTCCACACCCCGCTGGGGCTGTCCAGCCCTGCAGCCATGGAGGCAAAGAAGGAGCAGGCTGCCTGGTTTGAGGAGTTTTACTTTCTTTCCTCTTAGTTTAAGGCAATATCCCCAAAGAGCATTGTGGGGGGGAAACCAAATCAGCCAAAACTCTGCCCAGAAAAGTGCCCAGCAGCACTGCCAGGGCATCCAGGTTGTGGGTGCCACCTCCTGTCCTCACTGCCGCCGGGCACACGCGGAGCTGCTGCTCCAGAGGGGCCGGTTCTGGCTCCCGCTCCGGCAGACCCGGTTTGCTGCCACTCTCCAGGGCTGGGAGAGGCCACGGCTCCATTTCCCCTCAAGCCTGGGGCTGGGGAGTGAGGCGGAGGGGAAGGAAGGGACGCTGCTCTTCACCACTTTGGCCCAGTGTGGGAGGTGGATGCGCTGGTCGTCGAGCATGAGGAGCCGCGTGCGGTGGGAGCTGCGGGCCAGCGCGGGGCCCAGGTCCCGGGCGATGAAATCCCGCTGCTGAGCGGCCGTGAAGGCGATGGTGGGGGCCTGGGGGGGCGTGAAGAGCCCCGCCAGCGGCTCGTTCTGTGCCGTCACCGCCCAGAAGGTCACGTTGTGCTTGGCGTATTCATCCAGGAACCTGGTGCGGAGAAAGTGGGGGCAGAATCAGCTGTGCTGCCCCGCTCCCTGATCCGCCCGCTGCCCATCCCGTTCTGGTTCCAGAGGCAGTACTTGATGAAGTAGTTGGCCCAGGTCTTGTGGTATTTGTCCCCTGCCTTCCCCTTCAGAGTCCCCTTCCCACGGACGTCCCCGTTACTCTTCATCCAGGCCGGGGCGGTCCAGGGGCTGCCAAACAGCAGCAGCGGCCGCTTGCTCATGGCCAAAGCTCGGCGCAGGAGGGGAATCTGCAGAAGGGGACACAGGGACGGGCTCAGCTCCAGCTGCAGCTCCCCCAAAACCACAGGGAAGGCCCAGCACGGCAAGAAGGGGAGAACTCCAGGCACCTCAGCGGGGACTGGCAGCTGGCAAGCACCACCCCACCGGCACAGGGCACAGCGCCCTGGCTCCTCACCCTGCCGCTGCCAGCTGGGATGCGCCAGGACGTGCCCCGGGGCAGGTGCCAGCTCCCACAGGCTGTCCCCGTGCACCCTGCCACGGTGTGCAGGGCTCAGCAGCACCTGGTCCCAGCGGTCCCAGCACACGCAGGAGCTCCGGTGCGAGAGGGGACAAAGTGCCGATGGCGGCGGCTTCAGCCTCCCACCTTCATCTTCACGTCCTCGTCCACCAGCCTGAAGTGCTTCAGCTCGTAGTCCTTGGGGACATCATCGTAGCTGTAGGGGCGCACGGAGAAGTCGCTGCAAGCCATGGGCACCCGGATGAGGTTGTACTCGATCCCTGAGGAGAAGGAAAAACATCAAGCGGCACCGGAGTGGGCGTCCAGGTGACGATGTCCCCGCAGCGGGGACAGGCACAGCCTCCTCTGGCGACCCCCACAGCGCCGTGCTCTCACTGCTCACCGCTCTCGGAGAAGTAGGAGCGCAGCAGGTTGTCCTGGGCTGGCTGGGACAGCTTCAGGATGTTCATGGCAGCGGCATCCGAGAGGGAGCCGCCGAAGCCCTTCATGTGCTGGTACAGCGCGGAGATGTCGAGCGTCAGCAGCAGCCCTGCGGGAAGAGCCGGGCTCGGTCCCTGCTGCCCGGGGACCGCGGTGGCACCGCCACCCACCACTGGGGCTACCTGGGCTGCGCAGGCTGCGCTGGAACTTCCCCTCGCTCCGCTCCAGCCGCTTGCCGGCCTTGCTGCTCTCGTACTTGGCGTAGGAGCCGGGGGCCGGCAGGACCAGCGGGTCCAGCGTGTCGCAGTACGTGGCGTTACAGACACAGACCACCGAGCCGTGCCCAAAATCCTTGGGGATGCAGGGTCGGGCACCTGGGAGGCACGGCAGGGAGGGTGGGGGTGGCTGCCGGTTCAGGGACGTGTCCCTGGCTGCTCCCCCGCCTGCCCCGGGGTGATGCCATCGCTCCGGTGCTCCGCACCCCGGCACCTCCCGGGCACCCAGCTCCGCTGCTGTCCTTGCCGCGGGGTGCCCAAACCCCGCTGCCACCCCCGCGACGTCCCCGAGCTCACCTGTCACCTGGGCCACCGGCAGCAGCAGCAGCAGCAGCAGGAGCCAGCCCACGATGCCGACAGCCCACATGGCCCTTCCGCCTTGCCCAAAATTTGGAAGTTCCCGCGGAGCAGCACCTGCGGCGGGGACACCCTCAGCCACGGCAGGGGGATGGAGGGATCAGCCCCATCTCCTCAGCGCCACGGAGCTCCTGTCACCTTCTCCACCCCCCCAAAAACCACCTTCATCTCGCTTGGGCAGGGTCCACCCCTGCCCGGAGCCCGCACCACACCCGCCTTCACCCCGGCTGCTCCCGACCTGCGCTGCCGCCAGCCCTCCTCCTCCTCAGCAGCTGCAGCCTCCCCACCTCCTCGCCTTTACAGGGAGCTGCTCGGAGACCTCCCATCCGCAGCACACCCTCTCCCACCCCCACAGCTCCTCCTTGCTCTCCTCCCGGCCCGTACCTGCCGCGCATCTCCTCGGAGCACCGGGTCCCCTCTGCCACCGTGCCGAGGAGGGACAGGGACACGGTGCTGGCAGCTGGGCCTGGGGGAAAAGTCCAAGCAGCACGGGGAGGTGCCACAGGGACAGATGTGAGACCCCAGTGCTATCCCTGAAGGAAGAATTGATTCATTTATTTTGTCGGGCAGGGCCTGGATGAGCCCCTGAGAGCCCAGCAGAGCCAAGCAGGCTCCTGGCACTGTCTGTCCTGCTGGGCACCTCCAACAGGACACCCACCCATCCCTGCCTGCCACCCCGCTGTCCCCAGTGTCCCCCAGGAGCCGCAGGGCCGTGCAGGAGGGTCCGGGGCACCCAGGCAGGGTCAGTGAATGTGGCTGCACAGCTCAGGGCACAGCAGGGGTGGCCACAAGGGAGCTGGGGCTGTTACCATTGCCTGCCCAAGCCTTTGGCATCGCTCTGCCCAGCTCAGCACGTGCTGGGGAAGGTGGCAGCAGTGGCACAGTGACAGCAAGCAGGCAATGCCCCAGCTCCTGGGCAAGCAGGGCGACACTCCAGCTGGTCAACAACAGCAGCCAGACCCTCAAAGGGCACCCTGCTCTCCCAACACCACGCCAGGAGCAAAGCCCAGCTCAGCAAAGCCCACTCCCTGCTCCTCCAGGAGCCACCCTCCAGCCTCAGCAAGCCAGGGCTGAACTGGGCCAGCTCACCTGGGCACCCCAGACCCTACCTGGTCCCATCAGCCAGGATGTCCCCACTCCTGTGGACATGTACCCCTCACTGTGGGGACATCCTCGGCGTCTCCACACCGGGGTGGCCCAGGGGATGGGGAGTGGCCACATCCCAGCCACAGCTCCACTTGCCTGGAGCATCGATCACCAGCTCAGGGCTCCCCTGCACAGGGTTACAGGGTTAAACTGCTCCGTTAGTTTCCCTCCATGGGTGGAGCAGCGCTTCATGACTAATTTTCTCCATTTCTGCCATATCAGATGCAGCTCTGGGGCAATTTCAATTCATCAAAGTTCCTCCTACCCCCAGCACTGCCCTGCTACGGGGCCCTGCCCCAGTTCCACACCTCTGCTGGGAGCTGAGCCATGAGACACCTGCAGCAGCTGTGGATGGGCCAGGGAGCCCCTGGTTACATCTCACGGGGCAAACAGGTGCCCAGGAAGGAGCTCCTGCCCCTGTCCCGCTGCACCGTGCATCTCCCACCTCCAAGTGTGATTAAAGCGTGACCAGGCTGCTACACCCAAGTTAATAAGCCCCAATTTTGGGGAGGGATTAATAGCTCCTAAGGCAATCAGCAACCTTCTGTTGAGGCGCGGCATGCGCTCCTCGCCGCGGCACTCCGAGCCGTGCTGGGCGGTGAGGGAAGAGAACGGGCGGCCGCTTTCCCCCGCAAGCTCTGCAGTTTCAGTTCGTGGCGCGCAGGGACAGACGAAGGCGACACGGGACTTGGGGGGGGAACGAGATGGTTTTATTCCATGAGCCCCAAGACCCCGGCGGGCGGGGGGGCAAAGGTTTTATACAGAACTCAGGAGGACGGGTGTAGGAACAGTAACCAATGAGGGAATAGCAGGGGAGGAGTTTAGGGCAGAACTAACATCTGGAAGCTGAGGAGGGGGCTAGAATGAATGACAGGGAAGGTTCTAGGGAAAGGGGCAGGGAAAGGGGGGTTGGGGGGGGAAACAGATATTAAACAAATATCAAATGAAAGAAAAACACACCACCGCATCTCCCTCTTTTACTTTACAAAAAGAAGGAGAATTTTGTGGTTTAAGCAAATTAATAAAACATGCAAATAATATAAAATCATATGATAACATTGTAAATTATTTAAAGGACATGAAAGACACATTATTGCATTTATAGGGCAGGAAGAGTAGTAACAGCTTAAATTAGACACAAGACTGCACAAAACTTGCTGTTTTGCTGTTCTGAGTAACAATTTAAAATAATGTAAATAATGTAAATAATTGAAATAGAATGAAATAATTGACAGAAATTAAACTAAAAAATTTAATTAGAATGATTAAAATTATAACTATCTAATTTGAATAAAATAATTAAATGGAATTATTGGAATTAAATATAATAAAAGATCAACTAAATATAACTAATAAATTTTTAAATTTCGCAGCAATGCAGCAAGCCTGAAGCGATATAGTAGCTGAGTGATTCCTGTAGCAATAATGGTTAAACACAGCCTTTAAGTTAAAAAATATCAGAAAAGACTGAATTAATTATAATTACAACAAAACAACTTAATATAAAATCAAATTGTAATATTACATATTATTAAAAAAACATAAATTGAAAGACATTAAAAAATGATAAACTAATTGTGATTATAACATATGAAACATATAAAAACTTCATCTGGAATATATAAAATTGTCCTAAATGAGAGTCTAAATTAAGGGTACAAAGCACAGCAGGATTTGTGACTTCATCTGATTTAGAATTTGCTGCGTCGCGGTGCTTGCGATGTTTGGCTTCTCAAATTCTTAAAGCAGAGTCAGCGGAAAACGGCGCTTGTCTTAAAGCAGAGTCAGCGGACAGCGATGTGGTTTGTTCAATTTGAATGTTTGTTTGCGAGGTGGGCATAATATCTTAAGTATTAATTAACTGGGATGATCTTTTTTTCTATAAAATATAACTCAACAAACAGATTATTCAAAAATAATCAAAAGCAAAAAGAGGAATTTGTAGTTAAATAAAAAGGAATATTGGGTAGGGTACATTAAGGAATAGGATAGGGGAATCAGACAATCACTTAATTAGTGATTGCCATGATTAACGGGGGGTATCGGTAAGGGGTGGACCGGGGCGCCGCCATTTCAGGGGGAAGACAAAATGACGGATCCCCAGTCCCGGGTTTCGGCTCCATTTCCTCGGGAGAAGATCCCTCCCGACCTTCCCCCCGGAGGAAGAGCCAGAAGAAGGATGGGGAATATCCAACCCCGCCTCCCCCAACAGGGACTAGCCTCGTGCAGGGACGGTGCAGGGCTATTGGGGGAGAGATGGGACTGGCGGGAAACCAGGGGCGGAAAAAGAAGGGTCAAGGCGGGAAATGGGTCCCGAGCGGCGTGGCCAGCGCCATCTTGAGAGGGGTGCCGGGCACACTGCACTTGGCCTGAGCAGTGTCCGGCAGGGCACTTGGGGCGGCTCGGCCACAGCAATCCCCAAGGGAGGATAGGAAAGGGTTTTAGGAAAGTCCGAGGGGATGGGGGCATAGGGAGCTTCACAGAAGCAAAAAGGGGAAATTTATAGGAGGGGGGGGGGCCGCCCGACGCAGCTGGATGTCGGCGCAATGCGTGGGTGTAAAGGGCCCCTTTTAACAACTCTCCTATAGCTAACGTGTCGTCTTCTTAGCTGATCCCTACTGGTGTCTTTTCTACCCCCTCCGTCCAGCCCAGAATGGGGAGGGGAGGATAGAGAAGACAACTTTTTCGAGGAGAAGAAAAAGCGATCTAATCTAGGTCCCCACAGAAGACTAGGCGAAGGATAGCACTCAGTGCTAGCTTCTCCCAGAAAAGGAAAACCCACCCGCTTGCCAGGGACATGCACGGCTACAGCCCCAGTCTGGGCGCAGACGGGGGTTAAAACGCGAGAAAAAAAAAAGGTGGCAGACCCAGCCGTCCGTCGGGGCGACCCCCACCCCGTGTAGCCTACCTTACCTTGCAGGCTCGGACGGAGATGGCTTGAATCTTCTCCTCGACTCGATGGAAAAGTCGCGCTAAAAACTGGGGATGTTCCTTCTCTTTCGGTTTGGCCCTTCCGGAAGCCTGGGTGTTCCCGTTAAACCAAGACTCGTCCCCGAAGCCTTGGTTTCGGCCACTATCAGCCTCCGGTGGTCTCGCTGCAGATGCTGACCGAGGAATGAACCTCTTCTCGGTCAGCCCCTCTTCAGGCTCCCCCGAGCCGCTGCCAAAACCGCCCTCTGTGTTCTCGGGTAAGTCTGCCCGCCAAAAAGCTCTGCAGCCCGGCTGCCCGTGCAGCGCGGCTGCTCCCGGGCGGGAAGATGGCGAGAACAAAGAGGTCCCGGAGCCTCAATCTTTTTCGCTCGGCGCTCAGCTCCTCATAGCATCAGGCAGAGCTTTTACGGCCGTAGATGTTCCTCTTCCTTCCTTCTTCTTCTGTGAGGCGGGCGCCCCCACAAATTTGCCCGTTTTTTTTACAAGACGAAGGAGGGAACCATCCTCTCGCTACCATATGTTGAGGCGCGGCATGCGCTCCTCGCCGCGGCACTCCGAGCCGTGCTGGGCGGTGAGGGAAGAGAACGGGCGGCCGCTTTCCCCCGCAAGCTCTGCAGTTTCAGTTCGTGGCGCGCAGGGACAGACGAAGGCGACACGGGACTTGGGGGGGGAACGAGATGGTTTTATTCCATGAGCCCCAAGACCCCGGCGGGCGGGGGGGCAAAGGTTTTATACAGAACTCAGGAGGACGGGTGTAGGAACAGTAACCAATGAGGGAATAGCAGGGGAGGAGTTTAGGGCAGAACTAACATCTGGAAGCTGAGGAGGGGGCTAGAATGAATGACAGGGAAGGTTCTAGGGAAAGGGGCAGGGAAAGGGGGGTTGGGGGGGGAAACAGATATTAAACAAATATCAAATGAAAGAAAAACACACCACCGCAACCTTCGAGCTCGCTTCCAGCCATCCAGGATGCCCCCGTTCACCCTTTGCCATTCCAAGCTCCAGTTCTTCCTGCCCTCCATCAACCACAGTCCCCTGGCTGGCTCAGGTCCCACAGCTCCTGGAAGCAAAACACTGCGGAGGCTGCTGGAGCTCAGCCTTATCAACACCAGCTGATAAGAGCGCCCTGCTGAGCAGGAAAAGTGAGACCCAGGGGCCGGGCAACGCCTCGCACGGAGCTGCTGGCACGGCAGATACCAGGCAGCCCCACCAAGCCCCCAGAGCCGCTTCTTGCAGCCAATCTCCAAATTGGGGGAGCTCCTGGGGGTCGCAGGGGCCTGGTGGCATCGTGTGAGCGCCCTTTGCAGTGCTCGGGTGTGTTCTTTCCAGGATGGGGTCAAAGAAGTGAGGTCAAGGGAGCCATCAGAGGAGCCAGAGGGTGAATTTTGTCCCTAAGCCAGGCCGGTGTGGATGGGGACACAGGGACACGGAGCTGGGCTGAGTCACCTTTCCGGGGATCACAACTCTCCTAACATCAATGCCAAAGAGCCTCACAGCGTGGCATCACGGCAACTCCTTCCCAACAGCAGGACCCCGGCCCAGAGCATGCGGGGACAATCCTCAGGGCGATCACCGGCTCTAGGTGGGACCCCAGAATCCCCCGGCCACCGCCAGCCCCACACGAGCCAAGGCTTTGCACAAGAATTAATGAGCAGAGCCAAGCCCAGCGACGTCGGAGGATTCGCCCCCGCTGCGTTCATCCCGGAGCCAGTCGGTCCTTGAGCACCGAGCCGAGCGCAGGGTCCCACCGGGGCCCTTCAGCATCCGGCCAGCAGCTCGGAGCACCGCCAGGTAAGCGAGAACCAGGCGGGGGAGCAGCCCCGCGCCGCGAGTGGGGTGCCGGCAGCAGGGCGCTGGGGATGGGACTCGCCGCACTCGTGATCCTGGAGAAACATTTCCCTCTTGTGGACAAACACAAACAGCCTCGGGGCAGGAGCAGGGTGCTCTCCCCAGGGCTCTGCCGGAGCTGCGGGGTCGCAGGAGCAGCATCCCTGGGCTCCCGTGGCGTGCCAGTGTGCCAGGGTGCCACTGTCACTCACTGGCCACGCCTGGGCTGTGCTCAGCCCACGCGGCATCGCGGCTGTCAGTCCTGACAGCGCCCCTGGGCACATCCCGCCTGCACGGCCCTCCTCGCCCTGAAATTAGGACCTCCCTGCCCTAATCTCCTGCTCTCACACCCTGCCGCCTCCCTCCCTCCTTCCTGGCTTGCGCCCACACTCGGCACCCACTCCCGCTCCTGCCCCCGCTCGCTCAAGGCACCCCGGATCTGTGGTGGGTGCACCCCCCGTCTGCTCAGCACAGCGGGGACCCCTCGGATCAGTCCCCACGGGGAACAGCAGGCTCCAGGCGGGGCTGCTGCAGCCCGGCCAGCCTCCCTGACCCAGGAAAACCCCAGCAGCAGCTGGCTGGGACCCTGAGCTCCTGGAGCTGGCCCTGCCTCCAGCCCTGACCTCTCCTTGGTCTGGGAGAGACGGGACCCACACAGCCCCTGACCTGGCACCAGGCTGCAGGTGGCTCCGGGCTGGCAGGGAAAGCACAAAAAGCTGAAGTTTGGCCACAATCCCTGCTCAGCCCTTCCATCGAGGGTGGGTGTCCGAGCGCTTTGCCCCTGCTCCTGATGCAGCACCCCGAGCATCCGCGCTCAGGGTGAATCCTGAGCTGCTTGCTAGGTCCTAAAACCCATCCCCAATGACAACCGGGGCTCCGCTCAGCCCCAGCCAGGCACTGCACGCTTGGAACTGGGAGCAGAGCATGCCTGGAGCATCTCTCAGCAGGGTGAGCCCCAGGGCAGCTGAAGTGGGCAGAAGGGCAGGGGCTGGGCAGGGAGAGGGGCTCCAGCATGCTCCGGCTGCTCCGCGCCGCTCGCCAGCCTCCAGCAGGCTCCACGCCGGGGTGGCACCCAGCCACGGTGCCCAGGAGCGCGGGAGGCACCCGGAGGTTTCTCTTCCAGCCGCAGACATCAAGGCAGCACCCGTGTTTAATGTCAGAAGAGCAGCACACAGCGTCCACAGCCGGTGGGGTCTCCACCCTGAGGGGCACCGCTGCCCCCGGCCCTCCTGCACACGCACAGCATCCCCGGCCGGGCCGGTCTGGCTCTGCCACGGCCCCGGGGACGCTTCCCCCGGCCCGAGCCCGCGGGCGGCGGGGGCTGCGCGTCCGGCCCGGCTGCGTCCGGCCCCGTCACGGCCGCTGCCACAGGTAGGTCTGGATGGAGTTGGCCGGAGCCACGGCCGCCACCAGGCCCACGGTGTCCGCCAGCCCAAAGGTGATGTCCTGTGGGGACCTGCGGGGGGACAGCACGGCGGTCAGACCTGCAGCACCTGCACAGGGCCCGGCGGGATGGGGTCCCACAGGGTGGGGGTCCCAGAAAGGGATGGGGGTCCCACATGGGGATGGCAGGGTGGGGTCACACAGGAGGATGGGGGTCCCACATGGGGATGTCAGGATGGGGTCACACAAAGGGATGGGGGTCACACAGAGGAGTGGCAGGGTGGGGGTCCCAGAAAGTGATGGGTGTCCCATATAGAGCTGGCAGGATGGGGTCACACAGAGGGCTAAAGGGATGGGGGTCCCACATGGGGATGGCAGGGTGAGGTCACACAGGGGGATGGCAGGGTGGGGTTACACATGGGGATGGCAGGATGGGGGTCCCACACAGAACTGGCAGCATGGGGGTCTCACAGAGGGCTGGCAGGATGGGGGTCCCACACAGGCCTAAAGGGAAAGAGGTCCCACACAGGACTGGCAGGACGGGGGTCCCACAGAGGGCTGACAGGATGGGGTCCCACAGAGGCATTGCAGGATGGGGGTCCCACATGGAGCTGGCAGGATGGGGTCCCACATGGAGCTGGCAGGATGGGGGTCTCATAGAGGGCTGACAGGATGGGGTCCCACAGAGGACTGGCAGGATGGGGGTCCCACACGGGGCTGGCAGGACGGGGGTCCCACAGAGGTCTGAAAGGACAGAGGTCCCACATGGAGCTGGCAGGATGGGGGTCTCATAGAGGGCTGACAGGATGGGGTCCCACAGAGGACTGGCAGGATGGGGGTGCCACATGGGGCTGGCAGCACGGGGGTCCCACAGAGGGCTGGCAGGATGGGGGTCCCACATGGGGCTGGCAGGATGGGGGTCCCACATGGGGCTGGCAGCACGGGGGTCCCACAGAGGTCTGAAAGGACAGAGGTCCCACATGGAGCTGGCAGGATGGGGGTGCCACATGGGGCTGGCAGCACGGGGGTCCCACAGAGGGCTGGCAGGATGGGGGTCCCACATGGGGCTGGCAGGATGGGGGTCCCACATGGGGCTGGCAGGATGGGGGTCCCGCAGAGGTCTGAAAGGACGGGGGTCCCACATGGGGCTGGCAGGATGGGGTCCCACATGGGGCTGGCAGCACGGGGGTCCCGCAGAGGGCTGGCAGGATGGGGTCCCACACGGGGCTGGCAGCACGGGGGTCCCGCAGAGGGCTGGCAGGATGGGGTCCCACACGGGGCTGGCAGCACGGGGGTCCCGCAGAGGGCTGGCAGGATGGGGTCCCACACGGGGCTGGCAGCACGGGGGTCCCACACAGGGGGCCAGGCAGCATCACCCACCGGTTCAGAACCACCACAACCACAGCCCCGTCGGGGCGCAGGAAAGCCGTGTACTCCAGCGCTGTCTTCTTGGACTCTCTGGAGGCGACGAGCCCCACGCGCTGGGAGCCCTCAGGGATGAATTTACTGAACAGACAAACAGGAAGCAAGCTCAGGGTGGAAGTGAGACCCCAGCAGAGTTCCTCTCCAGCTAAGTTTGCCTTGCATCTCTCAGGATAAGCTGCTGCTGGAGCCCAGGAAGATTAGCACATGCTGTGGGCTCCAACCCACCTGAAGTGGCCCATGTGGTAGAACATGGGCTGTTTGTAGAAGATGCCTTCACTGCTGTCCACGATGATGGGGCTGTCCACGTAGTTCTTGACCCAGTTAGGGCCCCCCTCCAGATCCAGAGCCAGATTCCAGTCAGTCCAGCCGGCCACATAGTGGTTCAGATTCTGCAGCAGGACAGCTCAGATGTCTGCCCGACACCAACAACCCTCCCCAGGGCCCGGCACACAGGGGCCTCACCGTCAGGATGCTGTGGCTGTACTGGTTCCCCCGCTCCCAGCAGCCCAGAATCACATCCCGCTCCCAGAAATGGGCCCCAATGCACGCCTCCGTGGCCAGGATAAAGTAATCAGGGAAGAGCTCATGAGTGGGCAACACCGTGTCCTGGATGGGACCGATGAAGTCCAGGTACCAGTGGATGCCGATGCCGTGGACGTAGCGAGCTGCCCCCTCGTCCTCCAGCACCTGGCAGGGAGAAGAGTCAATCCCATGGGCTTGACTGCCAGCCCTCCTCAGGACAGAGCACCCAAACCCCCCACAAGGACAGGGGCTCTGTCCTGGGTCACCACGCTGGCACACGCCCCCACCACCCTCACCACTCTGGCCCAGTGCGGGAGGTGGAGCCGGTTGTCGTCCAGGATGATGAGCTGGACGTGGCGGTGGGAGCTGTTGGCCAGCGCCGGGCCCAGGTCCCGAGCGATGAAGTCCCGCTGCTGCTCAGCTGTGAAACCCAAGCACTGGAAGGGGTAGTTGTTGATCAGCCCAGCCGTGGGCTCGTTCTCCGCTGTCACTGCCCAGAAGGTCACATTGTGCTTGGCGTATTCATCCAGGAATCTGGCGTTGGGGGAAGGGGTGAGCCGTGAGGAGTCCACTGAGAGTCCCCCGGGTGTTGCCCCGGTCCCCCAGCAGCTCCTCACCGTACAAAGTAGTTGGCCCAGGTCTTGTGGTACTTGTCCCCTGCCTGCCCCTTCAGCGTCCCCTTCCCCACGTAGGACTCGCTGGTCTTCAGCCACGTCGGGGAGGTCCAGGGGCTGGCATACAGCGACAGCGGCCGCTTGCTCATGGCCGAGGCTCGGTGAAGGAGGGGGATCTGCAGGAGGAGGTGGAGGGGCCCGCTCAGCTCAGCCCCCATCACCCTCCACCCCACCCTGCTCCCTTCCCACCGCTCGCCTTCAGCTTGGTGTCCTCGTCCCGCAGGCTGAAGTGGGCGAGCTCGAAGTCGTAGGGGACGTCGTCGTAGGTGTAGGCGTGGAGGGAGAAGTCGCAGCTGGCCATGGGGAGCCGGATGAGGTTGTACTCCAGCCCTGCAGGCACAGCGGGACACGAGGCGTCCAAGATGTGCCAGCACCCACAACCCCCGTCACCATCCCACCTCCCTCCCCGACACCCTACCCTCCTCAGAGAAGTAGGAGCGCAGCAGGTGATCCTGTGCTCTTTCAGGCAGGGATAAGATGTTGATGGCGGCCGCGTCGGTGATGGAGCCACCAAAACCCTTCACCCTCTGGAAGCGCTGCGTCGTGTCCAGCGTGAGGACAACATCTGCAGGGAGGGCAGCCCAGCATGACGGTGGGTTGCTGCGGGGTCCACCCCATCCCTGCCACCCGTGGCAGTACCTGAGGGGCAGAGTCTGCGCTGGAACTTCCCCTCGCTCCGCTCCAGCCGCTTGCCGGCCTTGCTGCTCTCGTACTTGACGAAGGAGCCGGGGGCCGGCAGGACCAGCGGGTCCAGCGTGTCGCAGTACGTGGAGTTGCAGACGCAGACCATGGCATCGTAGCCGAAGTACTTGGGGCTGCAGGGCCGGGCGCCTGGGGGGCACGGCAGGGTGGTGGGGGCAGCCTCAGGGACGCGTCCCTGCCTGCCCCGGAGGTGATGCCACTGCTCCCGTGCTGCACACCCCGGAACCTCCCGAGCACCGAGCTCCGCGCTGCCTCCGGACCCCCGGACAGCTCCTGGGCATCCCTGACAGCTCCCGAGCATCCCTGAGAACTCCCGAGCATCCCTGAGCACGGACTCCAAAGGTATTCCCTCCTCCTCCCCGCCCCGGGAGCCCCGTCCCCTCCACCCGCCGCGTACCCCCGGGTCCCCCTCGCTCACCTGCAGCCCGGTGCACGGCCAGCAGCGCCAGCAGCAGCCGCCAGCACGGGGCACCGACAGCCCGCATGGCCCCGCCGCTCCCGGTGCGCCCGGAGCCGGCCCGGCAGCACCGGCCCCGCCGCCGGCTTTGCCTTTAAGGGCGCCCCGCAGCTCGTCCCGCCCACACCCGGTGCAGAACGGCACCGACTCTGGGCGGGCCTGACCCCCGCCCTTCCCCCGAGCCGGTTCTGGCCCCGCGAACCGGGGGAACCCCGGGGTCGCTTCCCCCGCCCCCTCCCCGAGAAGCGCAGGCGGTCCCGGTCCCGGTATCGCTCCCGGTGCCTGTCCCGGTCCTGCTCCCGGTCCCCGCTGCCTCCCCACGCCCCGACGGCGCCGGTCACCCCGCCCCGCGATGCCGCTACCGGGAAACCGGGAACCGGCACCCCGTGACCGCTCAGCTGACCGCCCGCCCCGCCCCGTTCGGCCCCGCCCGCCCCGTGACACCGGCCCCGTGGGCGGCGGTGACCACCTTTATTCGGTCTCTAGCGAGCGGCGGCGGCCGCGGGACCGGCCCCGCAGCGCGGCCCGGGCGCAGCCGGGCGGGGAGGAACAGGCACGGCCGGCACCGGGACCGGCACCGGCACCGGCACCGGGACCGGCACCGGGCGGGGCGGAGGGCCTGGAGAGGAGACGGGCAGAGTGGGACAGCTCAGGGGACAGAGCAAGGGACAGGCGTGGTCGTCCTGGAGGACAGGCACGGCTGGCGCAGGGGACCGAGGATCAAGCCAGCATGGCCAGCCAGAAGAACAAGGCAGAAGACAGGCACGGCCAGAGGAGGGGACAGGGCGGGGGACAGGGAGGGGCGATCAAGCCAGCACAGCCAGCCAAAGGGACAGGGCAGAGGACAGCATGGCCAGGGCAGGGGACAGGCACGGCTGGCACAGGGCACAGGAGATGGACACGGCCATGCCAGAGCACAGGCACAGCTGGCACGGCTGGCACAGGAGATGGCCAGTGCGTGGGTCAGGCACAGCCACCACACGGGACAGGGCAGGGGACAGGCGTGGCCATCCCAGGGAATAGGCACAGCTGGCACAAGGGACATGGCAAGGGACAGGCATGTCCAGAACAAGGAACAGGGCAGGGAACAGGCATAACCATCCCAGCCAGGCAGGGCACAGGCACAGCTGGCCCGGCCCCCAAGGGGACCAGCCCCGAAGCCCAGCCCTGCTTGGGGAAGGGGCTCAGCCGAACCCCCGGGGCAGCAGCGCAGGGCGCAGCCCCACCAGGGCGGCAGCAATGTCCGAGCAACGTCCAGGGCTGAGGGCAGGGTGGGATTCCCTGCCCAGAGCAGAGGCTCCCTGCACGGCCGGGCCCTCAGAGCGCGCTCTCCTTGCAGGCCCCGCTGAGGCTCCGGGGGCGGCCGCGCTCCAGCCGCCGCGCGGACAGGAGCCGCCGCAGGGACGAGGTGGAGCTCAGGTCCCCGCAGCTCTGCAGGTGGATTCCTTCGTGGGGCCGCTCTGCGCCCGGCCAGGCACTCCAGGGAACCTGCAAGCCGTGGGGATGGGCTGCAGCCACCAGGGATGGCAGTTCTGCCCGTGGCACCCTGCCCGTGGCACCCCTGCCCATGGCACCCCTGCTTGTGACACCCCTGAAATAACACCCCTGCCCGTGGCACCCCTGCAATGGCACCCTTGCCCGTGGCACCCTAGCCCGTGACACCCCTGCAATGACACCCCTGCCCATTGCACCCCTGCTTGTGACACCCCTGCTTGTGACACCCCTGCAATGACACCTCTGTCCATGACACCCCTGCCTGTGGCACCCCTGCAATGGCACCCCTGCAATGACACCTCTGTCCATGACACCCCTGCCTGTGGCACCCCTGCAATGGCACCCCTGCCCGTGGCACCCTAGCCTGTGACACCCCTGCAATGACACCCCTACAATGACACCCCTGCCCATGACACCCTTGCCTGGACATCCCTGCAATGACACCCCTGCCCGTGACACCCCTGCCTGGACACCTCTGCCCGTGACACCCCTGCCACAACACCCCTGCCACAACATCCCTGCAATGACACCCCTGCAATGACACCCCTGCCCGTGACACCCTCCCGCATTCACCCCCCTGTGCTCGACCCCCCGTGCTCCAGCGGGGCCAGGTGGCACACGGGGCAGGAGGACAGAGGTGACAGGGATGGCAGAGGCGTGCATCATGCGCCCACACTGGCATTTGGGACAGGTTGGTTCCCGTCAAGGCCTCCCTGGGCTGCGCAAGGACTCCCGTAAAGCTGAGTCGTGGGGACGTCCCAGCAACTGCTTCCAGGTGCAGTGACTCAGGGGCAAAGCCAAAGCCATTGCAACAGGCACGGTTTTCCCACCTCCAGTGGCTCCAGTGGGGATCAAGGAAAAAGGAGCTGCCCCCCAGGAAGGGCTGGGCAAGGCCAGAGCTGCAGGAAGAACGCTCTGCCTGCAGCCAGGGTGCCGACAAAAGGGGTGTAGCAGGGACACGGAAACAAAGGAAGGCTGGAAAGGTGGAGGTGTTGATGGGGAGAGACGGGAGGGTGAGTGTGGATGGTTCTCTGGGAAGGAGGAGCTGCCCATCCCCTGTAGCTTTCAGAACCCACCTGTTTGTGCCCGTGGAAGCTGTGTCCAGACACCTCCGTGCCAGCTGCCGGGTTGCGCTTGGGTCTCTGCAGGAACCTGGCCACCAGCCCACGGGTGCCTCGGTAGCCCTTGAGGTCCCCCAGGGAGCGGGTGGTTGTCTTTGACAGCTGCTGTGGCACCTTCTTGCAGGGTGGCAGCTTGTTCTTCCCCATGGAGCCGGCCCGGAGCAGCGGCGGGGAGTCACAGTGGGAACGGTGGAGCAGGCAGGCCTCGGAGCACAGCCCTGCAGAGTGGGGCTGTCAGACCTGGGACACTGCCCTGACAGCCCTGTCCCCATTGTCAGAGCCAGGACACTGCTCTGACAGCCCTGTCCTCATCATCAGACCCAGGACACTGCTCTGACAGGCACAGGACACTGCCCTGATGGACCTGTCCCCACTGTTAGACCTGGGACACTGCTGTGACAGCCCTGTCCCCATTGTCAGAGCCAGGACACTGCTCTGATGGATCCACCCCCACCATCAGACCTGGGACACTGCTCTGACAGCCCTGTCCTTGTCATCAGACCTGGGACACTGCCCTGATGAACCTCTCCCCACTGTCAGAGCCAGGACACTGCTCTGACAGCCCTGTTCCCATTGTCAGAGTCAGGACACTGCCCTGATGGATCCATCCCCACCATCAGACCTGGTACACTGCTCTGACAGGCACAGGACACTGCCCTGATGGACCTGTCCCCACTGTCAGAGCCAGGACACTTCTCTGATGGCTCCATCCCCACCACCAGACCTGGGACACTGCCCTGATGGACCTGTCTCCACTGTCAAAGCCAGGACACTTCTCTGATGGCTCCATCCCCATCACCAGACCTGGGACACTGCCCTGATGGACCTGTCCCCACTGTCAGACCCCAGGATGCTGCTCCCAGCAGACCCATCCTCAGAGGCCTGTTGTCCTGCTGTCTCCCATGCCCAGTCAGCAGGAGCAGTCCCACCATTGCTCCAGCCCCAACAGGGTGAGCTCAATCCCCAGAGGGTTACAGACACCCCCCCATGCCCCCTTTTGTATCCCAGCACATCCCAGTGCCCTGACCTGTATCAGCGGAGGAGTCGGACACGGCGTCCTCCAGTGCTTTGGTATAAAGTACTTCCCTGAAATCTGCTGGGAGCAGAGAGAGCCCTCAGGCCTGGGCGGCTGTGCACACCCCGGGCAGCACAACCTCCCAGGCCAGCAGACCTCCCCTGCTCCCCAGAGCGGCCCTAATCCCGCCTGGCCACAGAAAAACACGGCCAAACCCCGCTGCCACACTCGCTGCCACGCTCCCATCCCAGACGTCATTGTCACCTACCAGCACGGCCAAGCGTGGGCACGCCGGGGTCACTGTGTGACCTGAGCAGCGGGCGCGGGGCCAGCCCCGGGGACGAGGGGCAGGAGGTCTCGCTGTTGCGCCGGGGGTGGCCGGTGGCCGTGGGGCGGCCACCCCCGCGCCGCTGCGGCGTGGAGCCCTTGTCCTTGAGGCGCACCTCGGGGAAGCAGGGCCCGGCGCAGCGCGCCGGCCCCACCAGCCTGTTGCAGCTGTGGGTGACGGCTCCCCCCAGCAAGACGCCGTCGGGGCCGGGCTCCGCCGTGGAGCAGGAGTAGGATCGCTCGCCCCGCGCGCGGGGCTGCGGCGTCTCCTCGAAGGGGCCCTGCAAGGCCAGCGTGGGGCTGCGAGCGTGGTGGCTGCACTGCACGCAGTCCACGCTCAGGCAGTAATCGGCGCGGCTGCGCTGGATGGAGCGGAACAGGACGTAATCGACGGAGCGCATGGAGCCCTGCAGCTCCAGCAGGCACGAGTCCTCCGAGGGGCTGCTGTCACCAGGGATGTCCATGATCTCGGACATGATCAGGGACCCGCTGTCCATGGAGACTGCAAGGAGAGGACGGGCACCACTGAGGAGCTGCTACGGCCCCCGCTGCCATCCCCGTGCCCCGGGGGGAACGCTCACCTTCCCCGCTGAGCACGATGGAGGGGACGCGGTCGCAGGTGCAGGCGTGGGAGCTCTCTGTCAGCTGCGAGTCGAACAGGGTGACCTGTGGGACAGCAGGCTCAGGGCTCAGCTGAGCACGAGCCCGTCCTGCTCAGCCTGGCCTCCCCACGGCCCCACGGCCCCCACCTGGCTGTCCCCCCGCAGCCCCATCACAGTCTCGTACGATGGGGGGAAATCGGTCGGGTAGAGGGGCACGGGGCTGTCCATGGAGCCATTGTAGGTGATGCTGCAGAAGCAAGAGCAGAAAAGCCACACTGAGTGGGACGAGCCCAGCCTGGGCACCCCTGCCCTGCCAGCCTGGCTCCCAGCTGGTACCTCTGCGCATCCGTCTCGGAGCTGCATGTGTACTCAGGTGGGTAGTAGGGGGGTGGCGGCACCGGAGGCACAAACTCCTCGAAGTCCATCATGCTCTGCAGAAAGGTGTCAGGTGGGGACGTGCATTCCAACGTCACAGAGCTCGAGCGCTGTGGGACCAGCTGCGGGGAGAGGGAGGGGAGAAGGGAGAGCTGAGACCTCCTGGCCAGAGATCCAGCAAGGGATGTGCATCCCGGGCTTTCATCTGCACCCAGCTGGGGCCGGGTCCTGCCCTGGCACCTCAGGCACCACCCCTGCTCCCCAGCCCTGCCTGCTGCTGGGCCAGAGCTGGCACTCACCACATGGACGATGTCGAGGGAGAAGATCTGGATGCAGCACACGACAGCAGAGAGCATGCAGATGACGGTGGAGAAGATGGTCAAGCCACAGACACTGAAGAGGAGATCCTGGGGAGCAGTGGGGTGAGCTGCAGAGCCCGCGGAGCGTGGCCGGGTGTGCGGCCGCTTCCCAGGGAGCCCTTGCATCCCCCTGCTCCTCCACCTTGAGTGCCACACGGATGCTCCGGCAGTTGGGGTTGGGGAACATGGTCAGCATCTCGCTCTGCTGGCTGCAGGAGGCGGGCGGGGGCTCGGAGCGGGCCTGGCAGCAGACACACGTGTCCCTCTCCTGGGGACAAGAAACACTGCGAGGAAGCTCCAGATGCTATCCCCCTGAGAGATACCCGACCGCAGCTCCGCAGCTGCCCGTGTCCCCAGAGTCCCCCACAGCCAGGGAGGAGCCGTGCATGGAGGCCCGGGGGTCTCCGCTCAGCCTCACCCTCTCGCAGGCCTCCAGGGTCTTCACCAGCTGCGCGTTCTGGCACGACAGGATGGAGCCGGCCAGGCTCAGCATGACGCCCAGCACCGACAGCAGCGCGAAGAAAGCGATCTGCAGCGGGAGCAGAGGAGGGGCTGCGGGCTGCACACCCCGGGGGCACGGGGGGGGTTCCTCGGCCTCCCCATCCTGGTCTCCCCCGCCTCGGAAGGGCGTCCCCCCAACACCTACCACCAGGGTGAGCGGCCGCTTCCAGGAGATGACGCCGACCAGCCCGGACAGTGCCAGCTGCAGGTGCACAAGCCCCGGGGTGAGCACGGGGAGAAGGCTCTGCCAGGCTGCGGGACCCCGAGCAGCCCCTGCCCACGGGCAGAGCCCCCTGGTCCCCGCAGGCCTGCAGCCAGCCCAGGAGCAGTGGGGCTGTAGGAGCAGCCCTGGCGCCACAAGATGGGAGAACTGCTGATTCAGGGCCTGCTCTGGCTGGGCAGCAAACCCAGGCCAGGATCCGTGCTGTATGATCACCACGGGGGACCCCGGGTGCTGCCCACACCCCAATACCCAGCAGACAGAGCGGAGCCCCCGTCGCCACCCTGCCCCTGCCCTGTTGTCCCTGCGGTGCCCCCGCGCCCCTCCCCGCCCGTGGCTGGGTGCCCAGGACAGTCCCCCCGCACCCCTTGGGGGTCCCCATCCCTCACCGAGTCACCCTGGGGGAGCCCTTGGGATACTCCCACAATGCACCGCGGCAGCCACGGGCAGAGGGTGGGCGAGCAGCGGGGCTGCCCTCCCCGGGGACCGGCGGCCAGCTCGGCCCCCGGGGAGCGGCGCAGCCCCCTCGCCCCCCGCACTCACCGAGAAGCCGGCCCAGGACGGGCAGGAGTGACGGATCTTGGTGGAGGGAGTGATGGTGGCCGCCACCAGGCTGAAGGTGACGATGAGGACGCCCAGGACGGCTTGCACGAGACCCAGGGCCAGCAGGACCTGCAGCCAGGTGCGCCGGAGGCGGAGGTGGGTGAGGCTGCGGGAGCCGCGGCCGGTCAGCGAGCGGCTGGAGTCGGTGGGGGAGGGCATGGCCCCGGCGGGCGGCGGCGGCGCGGGGCCGGCCCCGGAGCCCCGGGGCAGCCGGCGGCACCGCGCCAGGACCGCGGGGAGCGGGAGCAGCCGCTCTGCGGGAACGGGCCGGGCTCCACCTTTCGGCCTGCCGGAGGATGCTGACGGCGGCTCTTCACTGCCCCGGGCGGGGGGGCTCGGGCAGCGCCCACGGCCACGCGGAGCCCCGCGGAGAACAGAACCGGCCTAGAGCCGCCGGCCCGACACACAGCGCGGCCCCGGGACCGCCGCCTCCTCCCTGGCCGTCGGTGGAGCGCCGGGCCCCCGCCGGGAGCTCATCCCGCCCCGCGGGGTCCGAGAGCCGCCGCCCGGGACGCGGCCCCCGGGGCAGCGGCAGCAGGCGGGAGCCGCGGTCCGGAGCGGAGCATCCTCCGCGGGCGGCGGGCGCAGGGCTGGGTCCCGCTGCCGGGCCGGTACCGGTAGGGGCGGGCGGCTACCGGCGGTCCGTCCGGCCCGCGCCCCGCAGCCCCGGCGCCGCGGGGAGCGGCGGGCGGGCACGCCGGGCCGGCGGAAAGCCGCGGGCGAGCATCGCCGCCGCCGCGCCCTCCGGGAGCGCAGCCGGAGGCGGGCGGCGGAGCGCCGGGAGCGGCGGGGACGGTCCCACGGGCCGGCGGCTGCTCGGCCGCGCCCGCCCCGGGGCCGGCCCTGAGCGGCACGACGGGAGCTGTAGTCCATCCCCACCACCCCCGGGAGCGGCGGCAGCGGCAGCGGCCCCGCCGCTCCCCCCAGCCCCGGTGGGCGCGCGGAGATGGCGAAGGAGCAGAGTGAACCTTCATTTATTCCTTAAATAAACCGGGAGCGGTCGGGAACAGCACACGGGGAGCAGCGGAGGAGGCGGGACCCCCGCAGGAGCCCCGGCCGCAGCGGGACCGGGAGGGCACCGGCCCCCACAGCTGAAGGCACAAAGCCCCTCGCCAGCCCCGGAGCTGCGGGGACAAACCGGGAGCATCCGAGAGGAGATGGAGTGAAGCAGAATGCAGGAGACCTGTCCTGGGGACCCCCAGGGACACCAGGGCAGGGGACAGAGGGCAGGTAAGGGGGGCGCCGGGCTGGCTCAGCCCCCGAGGAGTGTGAAGGGTGCTGGGGGCAGCGAGGGGTCACAGTCCTCGAAGCGGGTGGGGAGGGGGACTGGAGGAGCTGTTCAGCCCTCCCTGGAGGCAAGGGGGTGCCATGTAAACACCAGGGCTCCTCCTCGGCACCCAGCCCGGCTTTGGGTTCCACGTGGGCTAAAGGCAGGATCCCCACAAGCAGCAGCTGCCTGAGCTCTGCCCGTCCCTGCCCTGCTCTCCTCATCCCTGGGCCTGAAGAGAGGGAGAGGATGGGGAAAGGGACAGGACAAAAGGACAAGACACCCTGGGGAAAGCACCAGCCCCATCCTCATCCCACTGGAGCAAGCCCCAGGAGGAAGAGGGCGATGACGTTCTTGGCAGAGCATGGGGGTCCCTGGGCACGCGGGGGGCAGGGGACCCTCCACACCCTGGGGCACGCAAGCGTCATCACCAGGTGGGGAAACAGGAGAGCACAAGGAAGGCAAGTTCCAGTCCCTGGAAGCAGCATTCCAGCCATCTGGAGGAGGCTCCTGCCCTCAGCAGCTGGTGCTGGAAGGGCGGGCGATGGCTCAGGGCTCGTCCTCAGCGCTCCCCACCCTGCTCCCCCCAGTCTGCTGAGGGGAGGGGACCAGCACAAACCAGAACAGCCTCTGTCCGTGAGGAAAGGGGGTTAAGAGCAGCAGACGATTCAGGCACCAGCGCTTCCAAGCTGGGATGAGGCAGCCTCTGACAGCTGACGCGGACGCACGGGGATCCAGTGAGAGCGCGACTCGGGTTTCCTCTTCCTCGGGAAGAGCTCCCGTGCGCCAGGGAAGGGGCAGGGCCGGGCACCCGCGGGGCTACGGGGCGCGGAAGGCGTTGGTGGCCGCGCCCGCGGCGGCGTTGGCCGCGGCCGTGCGCACGGCCTGGTTGGAGAAGACCCCGGCTGCAAACTCCTCCTGGGCCTTCTGGAAGCTGGCACCCGTGCGGCGGTACAGGGAGTGGATCTGGAGGGCAGGAGCAGCCTGGGGGTCAGGGCCCTGGCAAACAGAGTTGTGAGGGCCCAAAGCTCCCCAGCAAAGGGACAGGTTGTGATGCGAACCCACCTTTTTCAGCATGATGATCCCCAGCACGGCCACCGCCGTGAAGGACAAGGACACCAGGATCATCATCACAGCCACGGCCGTGTTAGTCCGCAGGGCTATCAGGCTCAGGATCCAGCCGCTGCAAAACAAGAGGCTGTTGTTGGCCCCGGGTTCCCTCTTCCCCGCCCGCCTCTCGCCTTGCCAGGGTCAGCACACGGCGCACCTGAATCCCCAGTTTGGGATGCCGATGGCCTGCAGCACGTACATCACGTTCTGGGCAAAGAAGACGAAGAAGAAGACAAAGAAGTTGAAGGAACTGTCGCTCCTGGCAGGAAGAAACGGGCACGGTTAGGCCACAGGAGGAAGCTCTCAAACTTTCCTTGAAGCAGGAGGACGGGGAGCTCGGGGTGGAACAAAGAGGAGCCCGAGCAGGTGCACAGGGTTCAGGGACACACCTGAAAGCTTTGTACATGGGCCGATACCAGCAGACGAAGGAGCAGGGCGTGTAGAGCAGAGCCCAGAGGATGGAGAGGCCAAACCCAGACCCGGAGCTGGGGTCCACGCAGAACCAGGCCAGCGAGGACAGGAAGTTCAGGAAGAGAGTGATGGTGCTGGCTGAGGGAGAGGACAGCTCTCAGGAGCCAATCCCACCTTTACCACCACCTGCTCATCCCAATTCCCCCAGAGCAGCAGCACAGGACGTTCATCCTTCCACCTGCCCCAGGCTCGCCTGCAGCCTCACCCATCCAGAGGTAGTACATGGTTGTCACTGTCTTCTGGAAGTCGGCCGGGATCTCCACGGGGATGTCCTGGTAGAAGCAGGGCTTCACCGGGCAGAAGGACGGCAGCGGGGGCCAGTTGTTGAGCCTCGCTGCGGACGGGAAGGGGTGAGGAGGAGCGAGGAGGGGTCCAAGCGGGTTCCCCTCCCTGCCCAGCCCCGCAGCCACTCACTCTGGGAACCGCCGAGGGCCGCGTTCTGCAGCTCCCGCTCCCGCCGGTCCAGCTCCTCCGCTTTCCGGTTCAGCTCCTCCTGCCGCTTCAGCAGCTCCGCCGTGGCGGCGGCGGCCGAGGCCTGCGGAGAGGGGGGACACAAACCCTGGGCTCCCGCCGGCGCCCGAGCCCCCCCGGCCCGCCGGCGCCTCCGCCCGTACCTGCGAACCGTAGGAGCCATAGTTGCGGGGCTCGGTGGGACTCGCCTTCCGCGGGGGCTGCGCGGCCGCCGGTACCGGGGGCGGCGGCGCTACCGAAGGGGTCTGGAACGGCGGCGGTGGCTGCAGGGGAAGAGGAGAGAGGTGAGACCGCGCCGGCAGCGGGGAGCGCTCCGCTTCCCCCGGGAAGGAGATCCGGTGCACGGGCAGGCCGCGGCGTCCGGGCAGGCCGCGGCGCTCACCGCGTCGCTCTCGAAGGGGTTGTAGCCGTCCAGCACGGCGGCGGGCCGGGGCTGCAGCGCGGCGGGGTCCTGGAAGGGGTTGTCCGGGAGCGCGGCGGGGCCGCCGCGCTGGGCCATGGCCGGACCGGGCCGGGAGCGCGCGGGACCCGCGGCACCGGCGCCAGGCCCCGCCCCTCCGCGCCGCCGATTGGCCCCGCGCCGCCGTGACGTCATCGCGGAGCCCCGCCCCGCCCCGCCGCAGGGGGCGGCTGCGCACGCGCCGGGCGGGGCGCGCGCGTGACGCGGCCACGTGTCCCGGGTGGGGGGTCACGTGCGGCGCGCCCATCTCACCCCACCCCCCTCGCTTTCCTTTGGGGTCCCCCCGGTGTCCCGGTATCCATCGCCCGTGGCCTCCCGGTGTCCCGGTATCCATCGCCCGTCACCCCCCGGTGTCCCGGTATCCATCGCCCGTGGCCTCCCGGTGTCCCGGTATCCATCGCCCGTCACCCCCCGGTGTCCCGGTATCCATCGCCCGTCGCCTCCCGGTGTCCCAGTATCTATAGCCCATCACACCCCAGTGTCCCGGTATCCATCGCCCGTCACCGCCCGGTGTCCCGGTATCCATCGCCCGTCACCGCCCGGTGTCCCGGTATCCATCGCCCATCGCCTCCTGGTGTGCCGGTATCCACCTCCCGTCACCCCCCAGTGTCCCGCTATCCATTGCCTGTCACCTCCCGGTGTCCCAGTATCCATCGCCTGTCACCTCCCGGTATCCTGCTATCCACCTCCCGTCACTCCCGTGTCCCGCTATCCATTGCCTGTCACCGCCCGGTGTCCCGGTATCCATCGCCCATCACCTCCTGGTGTCCCGGTATCCACCTCCCGTCACTCCCGTGTCCCGCTATCCATTGCCTGTCACCTCCCGGTGTCCCGGTATCCATCGCCCGTCACCCCCCGGTGTCCCAGTATCTATAGCCCATCACACCCCAGTGTCCCGCTATCCATTGCCTGTCACCTCCCGGTGTCCCGGTGTCCATCGCCCATCGCCTCCTGGTGTCCCGGTATCCACCTCCCGTCACTCCCCAGTGTCCCGCTATCCATCGCCCCCGGCTCCACGGTCAGCAGCATGAATTTGTGATTTTCTTGAATTCTAAGAAACGACACAGTCGATTTAACCGGGGCAGTGGGACAGGAGCTGCCCCTGCTGCCTCAGGAGGAAGGTGAGCCCATGGAGATCACTGTGTCAGTGTCACCCTTCCCCACGCTCCCTCCAGGTGAAACCAGACTTCTCCTCTCCCCTCGGCATGGTGACAGCCTGGCACAGCCTGCTGGTGCCACAGCAGAGGGTTAGGAAGTCTGTCACCCACACCCCAGTGAGACTCTCCCCGCTGCCATCAGCTGTGACACGGCCCCAGCAACGCCCAGGGAACAGCTCAAACCAAGGCCCAGCCTCCCTGCAGAGCTGGGAAAAGTCAAAAAGCCACAGCCAGGCCTGGGGTGGGTGTAGGACAGCTGGATGTGGGCTCCTGACAACCCCTTTTCCAACAGCCACCCCCCCCCCAGCTGAGGCTGAGAGGTTCCTTCAGGTGAGAGAGCAGCTCTCCGAGGGCCCCACTGTCCTTTCTGTGCCTCCCACCCCAAAAATGGACCCAGGCCATGAAGAAAGGGCCAGTCCCTGATCTTCTGTCCCACACAACAACATCTGCTCAGGTCCAGCTGCAGCCCTGATGGCCAAGAGCAGCTCCTGCTCAGTGTAGGAATGGTGCAGCTGGATCACAAAGTTCCTTTAATCTCTCCTTTTCCCCACAGAGCACAGCAGAACAACCCCAGGCTCAGCTGCTGCCGGGCCGAACCCAGACCAGGTGCTTTATTCACTTCATATTTATTTTTCACAAAGACTGTACAAAATTCTTATAAAACTCTGGTGTGGGGATGGGCTATGACATTGATCCAAAAAATAATTCCCATGCAGTCCCACCAGTTCCATAACTTACAAGGAAACAGATAAGCTACAGAGAGCTGCGAGTCCTGGAGTATTTACACCGAGGAGGGCAGGAACAGGAGACAAAGCAACACAGGACAAGAGGTATTTACAGCACGGACACACAGGCCCCCCTCACCTCACGAGAACGGCAGCAGCGACAGCAGGTCAGGCCCGTGGTGCTCCTAGGCTGACAGAGAATCTGGGCTATTTACAGTATCTCACATATTAACAGCTTTACAAACTTATCCAGGAAGTTCATCTCATGTATAAAAAAAAAAAAAAAACCCAAAAAAAAAGCACCAAGTGTCTGAATAGAAATCACACAGGCCTCCACGGGGGCTAGAATCCGAGGGCTGGCTGGCACCTGTGGCGTCACCGGCTGATGTCCCGGCTCGAGTCCCACATTTTTGTGCTGGGCTCCATGCCTAGCATGTCAAAGAAGGGGTGCTTGAGGGCCTCGGCCAGGGTGACACGCTTGGAGGGCTCGTACTCCAGCATGCTCTCGATGAGGTCGAACAGGCGGTGGTGGTCCTCGGCCTCCGAGGTCAGGTATCGCTGCCAGGTGGAGGGGGAAGGTGAGGTTCAAGGAGGCTACACCCCGTTCTGGGATGTTCCCCGGGCTCAGGGATGTTTGTTCACACCATCACTCAGCCTGCAGCTGAGCTCTGCACTCCTCTAGCTAAACGGACAGATTTTCACGCACCCTCCCTTCCCCGGGCACATCCTTAACTTTTCATGCCCTCCTTGTCCTCCACATTAAACTCAGGCTGCTGCAGCTTCCTATTGCTGGGACAGCCAAGGATCCCTTCAACCACTCTTCTGCTGGCCCAGAGAGGGAGAATCTAGGGAGGGGCCAAGCTGCCTTACCCGCAGTGGTTTGCAGTTCTCCCTAACATAGCGTCCAGCTGAGGTGTTCTCGTCCCAGTCCAGGCGGCCGTGGTAGAAATATTTCTGTTTCCTGTCAGAGTTAAGAGGTGGCAGCAGGTTACACCTGAGCACGACACACCCTGCAGCAGCAGCAGCAGGGTGCCAGCCCCAGTGGGGCACAGCTGGCTGGGCAGGCAGCTCCAAAGTGGGGTCTGCCCATGGAGCAGGAGGACTGGCAAACCTGCAGTGCCCAGCTGGCCTTGCTCACCTTGTCTTCCGGACCATCCGAGAAGGAATTGGCCCCAGGATCCTCTCCATCATGGCCAGGTGCTCCCGGTTGTCATGTGTCTGGCAGGGAGAAATGTAAAGGGAAGGCATGGAACAGATTCCAGCGGTTCTGCCTCCAGCCCTGGGTATTCCCCCACCCAGAACCCCCTTCCTGGCCAACACCTTGGGTGTCTCCACAAGACTGCAGTGATGGAGGGACCCCCATCAGTCTCAGGGAAGCAGCCAGCATCCTCTCACAGCTGGGAAATACCCACACAACACAGTTCTCACCTGGAAAAGGGTGAAACCCACATAATACTCAAAGATGATGCAGCCAATACTCCACACATCACAGGGCTGGCTCCAGCCAAGCTCTGAAAAACAATGTCATTTAAATAAATGATCCAGTTACAACCCAAGAGTCCAAATCCCTCTCTCTTTTAGAAATAAATAACTGATAAAAAAAATAAATAACATCCTATTCCAGCCAGGCTCCTGGTGCTCTGCTGGCAATATACCGCCCAGCTGATGATGGATCAAGGAATCAGCAAGGTTGGAAAAGACCTTCAAGATCACCAACTCCAACCTGTGACCAATCCCCACCTTGTCACCCAGTCCAGGACACTGAGTGCCACATCGAGCCATTCCTTGGACACCTCCAGGAATGGGGACTCCAAACCTCCCTGGGCAGCCCCTTCCAATGCCTGACCACCCTTTCCAGGAAGAAATTCCTCCTGATGTCCAACCCTGGCACAACTTGAGGCCATTTCTTCCTGTCCTGTCCCTTGCTCCCTGGGAGCAGAGCCCAATCCCCCATGAGGAAATTGTGGAGAGTGAGATGGTCCCCTCTGAACCTCCTTTTCTCCAGGTGAAACAAACCCAGAATAATGACAGGGCTGTAACCATGACCTTTCTCAGGAAACAGATTTAACAGCACTGCGGAGCTGTTCAATCAAGCACTTCCCATCTCCCAGGGCAAACCCACAAAACTCCTGAATGATGTGGAAGCCAAGCCCAACACTCCCCAGCCCAGCGGGCAGCACTCGGTGCCCTCAAGGGGCACACCTGCCCTGGCAGAGACCCAGTGGCACCTTACCCAGGATGACTTCAGGGGCCCGGTAGTGCCTGGTGGAGACGATGGTGCTGTGATGCTCGTGGTCAAAGGTGGCACTGCCAAAATCCACCACCCTGATGGCCGTGCTCTTCACGCTCCTCTCATCCCGCTTCTGCAAGGGGCACAATGGGATCCATCACCTGGGAGCTTACACAGCTGAGGGCACCACGGGAGGGGAAGGTTTTGGCAGCCCCAGACGAGCTCCCACCACCAGCCAGCTACACCTGGGGTCACCGTGGCTAACTCAGCACTGCCTGGCAGATCATGCACAGCCCTGAAGGACTGCATGGAGCCCACAACCCCTGGGGCTGTGTCTCTCCTCTGGCAAGGTCAGGGACACCAAGAAGAGAGCCAAGTCGAGGCAGTGTGTTACCTTTTCCAGGTTGTAGGAGAGCTCGTAGTCAGAGTTCACGAAGAGGATGTTCTCTGGCTTGAGGTCAGTGTGGGTGAGTTTATTGTCATGCAGAACTGAGGGAGCAAACAGAGTCTGGGTGAGGGGAGAGAAGCAGAACAAGGCTGCACCACCCCCTAAAAAAGCCATCACTGGTTCAGTTTGCTCATACTGGCACCAGTTTAACCCACATTTCAACCTGTTGTGAACAGCCAGGCAAAGCCCAGGCCACAATGCTTCAGCAGAAGCACAAAGATTTATTGTATTGATCACCAGAAGGTGAAGGGGGGTGGATGCTGGAGTGCTCTGAGCTACTGCCAGCCCACAAGCATCAGAAAATGAAGAGCACTCATTCCCAGAGGGGCGGGAAGGCTCAGGCTCAGAACCACAGCAAAAACTTGTTGCTCTGGGCCACCAGTTGCAGAAGTGCAACCTACTCAGCTCCCCGGGTCAGCCCAAAGCAGGGGAGAGCAGCAGGGAACACTTACACTTCACAGCCTGGCACACCTGGAAGGCCATGTGCCGTACTTGGTGGATGGGGTAAGGCAGGTAGTTGTTATCCTTCAGGAAATCAAAGGTGCTGAGCCCCAGCAGCTCGAAGGAGATGCACATGTGGCCGTGGTAGTCAAACCAGTCAAACATCCTGACACAGAGACTGACAGAAACATTCCAGTTGGGAACAGCTCTGCAGGCACTGCTCAGCTGTGTCACCCCTGCGTCAGGCTCCTCCTTTCCCTGCTCAGTCTGCGTCTCACAGCAAGCCAAGATGCTTCCAAAACTATCCAGGACCACATTCAACCACACAACACCAAGCACCTCTTCCACCCCAGCCCTGAAACCGGCCCGTCCTGCTGAACAGCAAGGGCACACTCACTTTGTGTTCTCAGGATCCTTCTCGTTGATTTTCTCCAGCACGTTGATTTCCAGTCGAGCAGCCTCTTTGTATTTCTCTACGTTTTTGATGATTTTCAGAGCAACACGTGCACCACCCCTGTGGGAGAAACAGGAAGAAAGCACAAGGTGAGCCCTGAGCAGGTAACAGGGGCTGTGCCCTGTGAAAGGGACCTTCTGACCAGCCTCCCTTGCTCAAGCAGCTCATCATTAAGGGGTGTCCACCAAAGGTTTCCCTTTCCCTCCCTACAGAACAGCCCTGAAGCTTTCCCCAGCACATGGGCAACACAAGCAGGGTGAGAGCCTGGAGCAGCAGAGGATATTGGAAACCAGGAGACCGATTTTCACCCCCAGGCTCCCACGTTATGCCCAAAAGGCTCCGTTGCCAGCTGCGGTCTCTCCTTTCCCCCACATACCTCCGGTGATCCATGCACTGCACCACTCTGCCGAACGTGCCTTCCCCCAGGGTGCTGATAATCTCATCTGGGAGGGAGAGAAGGAGAGGGAAGGAGCTGAGAGAGGGAGCAGGACCTGGCTGCAGCGATACACAGGGCAGAGGAGAATGCATTGCAACACCTAACCTGCACACAGCTGGAGAGACCGGAGCAGCGGAAGGCTGACACCGGCTGCACAAGGCAGCTGCCCTAATTCCCTGGCACTTCAGTAACAATACACAATATAAACGTAGCTTTAACAAAAGGGGAAGGAAAAGGAGAGGGTTTTTCTCTTTAATAAACAATGAAAATAAAATGAAACAGAAAGATAAGACAGATCTGCGACTGCGATGGGAGCTTAACTAGAGAGCTAAATTATGTTACGATTTGGCTGTACATCTTTCTTGTAGCCAGTCGCCGACGCGATAGATCAGATGCCCCTCGTCGTCGTCCTCCACACTCTTGGCCCTTCTGCTGCTCTGTCGACTCCGCTGCTGGCCCAGGCAGACAGGGAATTCATCATTCACCAATCAGATTTTCAAACCAGCGCAGCAGCCAGCGTCACGCATTGGTTGGTTTGGAAATTCACATGGTTGTTTGAGGAGGGGTTGCAGGAGGAGATTCCCAGCCAATTCATACGGCACAGAGGAATATATAACGATAGGGATATTGCAAGGGAACATGTCAAGATACAACACACTAGCTCAGAAAAGAAAAAAACAGTTTGCTTTTCGTTGTAGCAAAAAAAAAATAAAAAAAAAAGGAAAAAAAAAAGAAAAAGGAAAAAACAAAAGAAAAAAGAAAAAAAAAGAACCTACAAACAGCCCCAACCCGAACCAGAGTGACAGCAGAGCTGTCAGAGTGAGGGAGCTGAGGGGCGTGGAAAGGGCTGGCTGCTCTCGCTCCCACGGGGGCTCAGAGAGGAACAGCACTGGCCTTCGGGTCCTGGGGACTGCCTGAGCACGCCGAGGGCCAGAGGCCACGGGGAAGGGCTCCCCGGCCCCACGGCCGCCGCAGAGCACGGGCAGCAGGAGGCAGGTGCTGGGAGGTCCTGCACAAGCCCAGGCTGCCCCCACAGGCACCCCTATCCCACTCCAATAACCGCCCACACAGCTTCCCCCAGCCCCGACACTCAGGGAAAGATGAATTCTGAGATTTCAGAAAAGCAGCTCTAGATACAATGATCCATCCAAAACGGAAAGTTCGCAGTGACTGCCTGGGGAAAGATGGACAGTTCTTCCTAGACCCTCCCCCAAAGAAGCTGATCCTGGAAGGACTAACTTCCAGAAGAGAAGCAGAACCCAACAGGGAACAGGGACAGCCTGGGATGAGGCAGATAAAAGAGGTTTATGCCGGAGAAGAGAAAATTCCTGCCTTCGGTTCCTCAGCTAAGTATCCCCATACCTGGGCGCAACCAGACAGCAGATTTGGGACCCAAATCCAGCCCCCAATCCCCTCCCTGGACACAGAGCCAGAACAGACCAGACAACACTGAGAGCTCCACACACAGAGCAGAGAATGTGTCTGGGGTCTAACAGAAGTGGAAGGTGAACAGCAGAACAGACAAGAAGAGAAAGCCAGGGATGCTTCCGGGAAGAGCCTGGGATGGTTCTGCCTCCACCTGAGCCGAGTGCTCCAAAAGCTCTGCTCCTCCGCAAAGCCCACATCAGCTGGGCCCACCCAGGAGGATCCTGCTCTGGAGCAGGTTCTCAACCCCCAGAGCCAGGGCCCGAAACAGGGACCACAGGGGCAGTCACCTGTCCCAGGCTCTGTGGGACTGGGAGCAGCTGAGCGCTGGCTGTCGGAGCCTTGCACAAATCCCGCCTGGCTGGGGCTCCTCACAGCGCTCCGCGAGCATCGCTGAACGCGAGGAGATGCAGCACCACCCTGGGGACCCGCCAGCCTCGCGGGGCACTCCTGTCCTCCCACCTCAGAGAGGGCCTGAGCCACCCGTGCCCGGCTGGCACCACGGCGCACGGGGACGTGGGCAGGAACGCTCTGCACCGAAACTCCTCTAACACACACGCACACACACGCTTCGAGCCGACTCGGAGGGAGCGTTATAAAGTGAGTTTTCTACTTACCCAGCTCAGCACCTGGGAGAGAAAGGTTACAGGGCAGGCGCGGCACGGCACGATACTCACCGATGAGGAGCGGCTAAAGGACCGGCTGCGGCGCCGCCTCCGCCTGTGCTTACGCCGGCTGCTTTTGCAGCTCCGGTAGCTGCCCTCGCGGTCCCGGGAGCGCCGGTACTCGTAGGAGTGGCGGTACTCGGGCTCGTAGTAGGCGTCGCCCCGCTCGCGGCTGTAGTCGTTGCGCCGGTAGCTGTCACAGTAACGGCGGTCGTAGGCCCGTCGGTCTGCGGAGTGGTCGTCGTAGCTGGGCAGGGGGAGGCGGAGGGGTGAGGTGTGAGAATCTCGGCCTTGTTTTGGGTTCCCATGCGGTGGTGAAATTTCTCCTCTAACCCGTGATTCTAAAGAAAAGCTCTGCAGTCTCTTGTTTGGTCTCAAGGCAGTTTATTGCTAGTTATCTAACAGATTATGTTCTCGGGCTGCAGCTGTTTGATCAGTGGCCTGGGCAGAGGCACACACACACCCTGACATCCTCTCTATCTGCTGTCTTCTTCTTTGTCTCTCCCCCCACCCAGGGCTGCTGCTATCTTTTATATGATATATTACGTATTACATGTTTATAGTTTTCTCCCAATACCTACTACTTACATTACAAAGTGCTTTTCTACTTTAATCTGTGAGTGCCAACATTACTAAGAACATGGAGGTAAGGAAGAAGAAAGAGGAAGGATAGGATCGGCCCACTTTCCTCTATCTTAGAACTTCCAACTCCCATATACAAAGTAAAAACCCCTTTATACATATACTAAAACCCTCCTATACAATACTAAAAAAATTTCCCCTCTATTTTATAACTACTTTTACTATACTATCTAACCTTTTATAACTACTTATTCTACCTCTAAAGTTAGTAATTCATTCCATAGCTCAAACTCAAAATCACAGCTGTTTTTCAGCTGCCTACCAAAATCTAAAATACTTTTAACTAAAGCCTAAAACCTCTAAAAATGTCTAAGAGACATTTTGAATTCCCACAGTGATGTGTTAACTCTTTGGGTGTTACGAGCTCGCAGAGAACCCAGCACACCCCAGAGAGTTCTGCTATCTAAAATTAACAGGATGGCTTCTGAGGTAGTGCTGGAAACAGAAAAAAGTTTAATAAAAGACAAAACGGCAAAGGTCTGACAGAGAAAAACCGAGCCGGGGGCAAGAGGTTCTTGTTCCTGCTAAAACACCCCACAAAATGGATTATTTCCTTTGTTCTCTTCTTTTTCTAGTGAATTACCTATGTGAGACCTCTAGGCTTCTGTCCAGTTGGGCAGCCCCAGGTCTGAAGTGAAGCCCCAGAGGTGTCTTTTTACCAAATTGAAGAGAGAAACTTCTGGGCTTTTTGCCTTTTTAAGCAGACAAATAATAATTTAGTCACTCCATCAACAGAGGTCACATTCCTACATCGGGGAATGTTGAGGGGTTGGAATGGACCTGAAGATCATCATTGCCTCTCACTAGACCAGACTGCTTTGTCCAGTCTGGCCTTGAACGTTGACAGGGTTGGGGCATCCACATCCAACCTGTGTGCAGGGGTCTCACCACCCTCACAGGGAAGATCTGCCCAAGCCTAGCCTAAATTCCCTCTCTTTCAATTTGTACCCATTACTCCTTGTCCTATCACTACAGCTCCTCATGGAGGGTCCCTCTCCAGCTTCCTTGTAGGTCCCCTTTAAAACTGGAAGGTGCAAAATCTTCTTTTCTCCAGGCTGGAAAACTCTCCCAGCCCAAATTCTCTCAAAACTTTCTCTTCTCCAGGTTGGAAAATGCTCCCAGCCCAAATTCTCTCCCAACCTTCTCTTCTCCAGGCTGGAAAACTCTCCCAGCCCAAATTCTCTCATAGTTTTCTCTTCTCCAGGCTGGAAAACTCTCCCAGCCCAAATTCTCTTACAACCTTCTCTTCTCCAGGTTGGAAAGCGCTCCTAGCCTAAATTCTCTCACAACCTTCCTCCATGAGGAAGGTGTTCCAATCCTCTGAACAACTTCCCAGCCTCCTCTGGACTGTTCCAACAGTTCCATGTCCTTGCTATGTTGGGAACACCAAAACTTTTGCTGTGCTTTGAGGGGTGGGAGCCCAAGGCAAAAAGCCAAGAACTGCCAATCCTTTGCATAACAAGGGGGACAGGGACCTGTGTCCCAACCAGGTGAGGGACACTGAGGGACACTCTGAGCTGAGGACCCCAAATCTTCCTGTCCTGAAACTGTGAAGGGATAAAAGCTCAGCAGGTCCCTCCTTGAAGGCACCAGCTAGAGCTGTGAACTTTGTTATTGCACCAAGATGAAACATCTTTAACGACTGAGATGTCTGAGACTCTGCTGTGAGAAACCAGGGCTGAACCAGTAAGAAAACTGGTCTGACTGGGACCGTGGGGTGTGTAGGGAGTCAAACAGAGCAACCATTGGGTCACTGAAGCCACCTCTGTGGGCTCAGTCCCAGCTCAGGTGGTGGAGTGGCACTGCCAGAGGGGCTCCTGGGTGGAAGGACAGGGAAGTTTCCCTGAGAAGGGAGTGAGGGGCTTTGGTGACAAGCACTGCCCAGGCTGTGACAGCTCAGAGCAGGCCCAGGTCACATGGAAGCTGAGTGAGTATGGATGACTAGGCCATGATTAAGGGACTGGAGCATCCCTCTTAATGAGCAGAGACTGTGGGAGATGGGCCTCGTTAGTCTGGAGAAGACTGAGAGGAAATCTCATTATTGTACATCAGTATCTCCAAGGCAGGTGCCAGGATGGTGCCAGACACCTTTCAGTGGTGCCCAGCGACAGGATGGGGAGCAAAACCATAAATTAAAACACACCAACACTACCTCAACACAAGGAAGAAGTTCTTCCCATGGAGGGTGGCAGAGCACTGGAGCAGCTGCCCAGGGCGAGCCTGGTACCTCCTTCTCTGGAGACATCCCACATCAATATTGCCAAGGCAGGTGCCAGGATGGTGCCAGACACCTTTCAGTGGTGCCCAGCGACAGGATGGGGAGCAAAACCATAAATTAAAACACACCTCAACACAAGGAAATTCTTCCCGTGGAGGGTGGCAGAGCACTGGAGCAGCTGCCCAGGGAGAGCCTGGGGTCTCCTTCTCTGGAGACATCCCACATCAGTATCCCCAAGGCAGGTGCCAGGATGGTGCCAGACAATTTTCAGTGGTGCCCAGCAACAGGATGGGGAGCAAAACCATAAATTAAAACACACCAACACTACCTCAACACAAGGAAGAAGCTCTTCCCGTGGAGGGTGGCAGAGCACTGGAGCAGCTGCCCAGGGCGAGCCTGGCACCTCCTTCTCTGGAGACATCCCACATCAGTATCCCCAAGGCAGGTGCCAGGATGGTGCCAAACACCTTTCTGTGGTGTCCAGTGACAAAATGGGGAGCAAAACCATAAATTAAAACACACCAGCACTACCTCAACATAAGGAAATTCTTCTCGTGGAGGGGGACAGAGCACCAGAACAGGCAGCCAGGCCAAGCATGGGGTCTCCCTCTCTGGAGACATCCCAAAGCCACCCGGACGTGTCCCCCTGCCCCCGTCGCTCACCTCCGGGATCGGACGTGGTAGCTGTCCTCCCGCCGGTGCCGCCGGTCCCGCTCGCTGCTGCTGGAGCGGGAGCGCGTCCGCCGCCGCTTGTGCTTGCGGCTCCGGTAGCGCTCGTGGTAACTGCCGCGGCTGCTGCGCTCCGACGAGCGGTACCTCCGGGAGTGCGGCATCTGCGGGGACAGCGGGGACCGTCAGGGACCCGCGGGGACAGCGGGGACACTGCGGGGACAGCGGGGACACCGCGGGGACAGCGGGGACCGTCAGGGACCCGTGGGGACACTGCGGGGACACCATGGGGACAGCGGGGACACCGTGGAGACAGCGGGGACCGTCAGGGACCCGCGGGGACAGCGGGGACACCGCGGGGACAGCAGGGACCGTCAGAGACCCGCGGGGACAGCGGGGACACCATGGGGACACCATGGGGACAGCAGGGACAGTCAGGCACCCACGGGGACAGCGGGGACACTGCAGGGACAGTCAGGGACCTGCGGGGACAGCAGGGACACCATGGGGACACTGTGAGGCACCCATGGGGACAGCAGGGACCCCGTGGGGACAGCAGAGACTGTGAGGCAGCTGTGGGGACGCAGGGACCCTGTGAGGCACCCATGGGGACAGCAGGAACTTGTGGGGACAGCAGGGACCCTGTGAGGCACCCATGGGGACAGCAGGAACTTGTGGGGACAGCAGGGACCCTGTGAGGACAGCAGGGACCCTGCAAGGCACCCGTGGGGACAGCAGGGACCCCGTGGGGACAGCAGGGACAGTGAGACACCTGTGGGGATAGCAAAGACCCCACAGGGACAGCAGGGACCCTGTGAGGACAGCAGGGACCCTGTGAGACACCTGTGGGGACAGTAGAGGCCCCGTGAGACACTTGTGAGGACACCAGGGACCCTGTGAGGACAGCAGGGACCCTGTGAGGCACCCGTGGGGACAGCAGGAACTTGTGAGGACAGCAGGGACAGCGAGACACCCATGGGGTCACCCAGGCAGCATTAGCAGCTGCATGGGACAGGAACCCAACGTGTGTGAGTGTGCCAGGGGATGTGAGAGAGAGGAGAGCAACCTGAGGGACCCCAGAGCCCCACAGGACAAGGTGAGACCCCCCACTTGCCCCGTGGTTCTCCTTCCCAGGTTGAGACCCCTCCTTCACGCCCATCTCCACTGCCCACAGCTCCAGGAACAGCTTTTGCACCTTCTCTCTTTAAGCTGCCCAGGAAGGAGGGGAGCAGCACCAAGGAAGGTGAGGGAAGGGGAAATGAAGCCCTGGGTATCACCAGAGTCCCTGGGCAAGGTGAGAAATGGATTTTATAGAAAATTCTCAAAGCCTGACAGAAGTTTCAAAAGGTGGCCATGCAAATAAGACCAGAATCTTTGGAGAACTAGAACTATGAAAGATGCATTGTGGTAAGACCCACGATGGGTAATTTTAAACTATTTACTTTAAGGTATGATGTGGCTAAAACTGATAAGCCAAAAAAATGATTATAATGTACTGTAATTAAAAAAATAATTAGAATCTGATTGTGATGGCGTGGATTATAACATCTGTATTGTCTCAGCCTTCACAAAGGACAGAGAATAGAATAAAAGTTTAAAAAAAAAACTCTCAGTTGCCTCATCTCTGGGTCAGAAAAAGGCATAATGTAGCAATGGATGCCCAGAGAGCAGCTCCTCTCAGGTTTACTGCCAAGTGACTCTGACAAGGGTGGGGAAGGGGCTAGGGGAGCCCACCAGGAGCAGCTGGGGGCATTTGTTCTGTTCAGCTGGGACTCAGGAGAGATCTCAGGGGGCTTCCTCAGGAGAGACAGCCCCAATCTCTGCTCTGTGGGACAGTGACAGCACCCCAGGGAACGGCTGGAGCTGTGTCAGGGGGGGTTTAGGTTGGATTTCAGGACAAGGTTTTTCCCCCAGAGGTTGCTGGGCACTGCCCAGGCTCCCCAGGGAATGATCCCAGCCCCAGGAGGGTTTGGACAACGCTCCCAGGGATGCACAGGGTGGGGTTGTTGTCCCTGGGGAAGGACGTCAGGACTTGCTGATGCCTGTGGATCCCTTCCAACTCAGACTGGTGACACAATTCCCTCTGTCCACCCAGGAGCAAACCTTCCCTTCCCAAAGGACATCACCAGAGCCCCGCAGACCCTCAGCTCTGCCCACCTGGGGGAAAACGAGAGGCTGGAGCCGAGGGGCCAGCGAGGTGGGGTGGCACAGCGGGCACAACCCCTCGCAGCCTCTCCGACATTCCCCACGCGGATTTGGGAATGACAGAATTATTAACTGGGCGGGACCCCCAAAACTCACTCAGTGCCACTTTTCACTAGCCCAGTTTGCCCCAGTGCTCGCCCAAGCTGCCTTTGAACATCCCAGGGATGGGGCAGCCACGGCTTCTCTGGGCAATCCGTGCCACGGCCGCAAGAGAAGCCGGAATTTTCCCCCATCCAAAACGCCCCTGGCTGCGTCCCCGTCCCCGCCCTGCGCTGACATCACCGGCAGGGCTCGGACAGGCCGGACCGGCCCCGGGCTGACCGGGGGCACGGGCCCGGTACCGCCCGCACCGGGGGCTTTGCCCGGGCTGCCGCCGAGCCTGGCGGTGTCCAACCGCGGGGCGAAGGGAGCGGCGCTGGCGGCCCGCCAAGCCCCGAATCCGCGGAACGAGCAGCGGGGCTGGAACCGGTTTGGGGCCGGTGATGGCGGCCGCGCCGGGCGGGGCCGGAAGCACCGGGACACCGGGAGAGGGCGGGGCGGCCTCGGCGGGGAGGCCTCCACCCGGTTCCCCCGGGCCATCCGGCCGCGCCGCCCCCCCCGGGAACACCCAAGGCCGCCGATTCCCACCGGGAACCACCAAACCGGGAACGGCAAACCGGGAACCGCAAAGCGGGCCCGCCCCGCGCCGCCCTCACCGCCCGCGGCCTACCCACCCCGCCCCCGCCCCGCGCGGCCTCGCACCGTCCTGGCAGCCAGCCCGGTGCGCTTGTCCCACAGGAAATCCGTGATGGCGGCCGTGGGCCCCGGGGCCCCGCTCCAGCTCCCGCCGCCGCCGCCGATCCGGGTCCTGCCAGCCCGCGGGGCCGCGCGCGCACGTACGCGCTCGCTCACGCACGCACGCACGCACGCACGCAGGCGCGCGGAGCTGCGTCACGCCGCGGTGGGCGGGGTTAAACAGGAGGGGCGGGGCATCGCCCAATTTGTAAGCCACGCCCTTTCGCTGTCCCGACGGCGCTGGGTGGGATCCGAGGGGCGTGGCCTGCGCTGATCTCCCCGCCCACCTCCTCACCGAAGCCACGCCCCTCTCCTGACGGGGCCGAGGGCGGGCCCGCTCTAGGGGCGGGGCCTATGCTAATACGCTGGCCACCGCCTCCATAAGCCACGCCCAGCTCCTCACAAGCCACGCCCCCTAGCCTCGCTGCCGCCGATGGGCGGGGCCAGGCAGAAAGGGCGGGGTCTCTATAGGTAGCCCCGCCCCTCTCTCGTGAAGCCCCGCCCCTCAGCGGTTCCCCCGGTGGTACCGGGGCCGGACCGGGGGCGCGTTCTCCTTCCCGAGGTCCCTCCCGCCAGCCCCGCCCCGCCCCTCCCGCCGCGGGGTCCCGCCGCTCCGGTGCCGCCCGGGCCTCGCCGCTCCCCTCTCCGCCGCTCCGGTGCCACCGGCGCTTCCCGGCTGCCGGCGGCCGCCGCGCCCGCGCCGGAGCGTGCGCAACAGGCGGGCGCCGGCGGAGCTTCGTGAGCGCTCGGTGAGCGGGCGGCCGCGGGCGGCGAGCGAGCGCCCGCCCGCCCGGGGCCGGGCATGTGCGGCGGGGCGACGGGCAGGGCGCCCGGGCAAGGGCGTTTGAAGGAAACGTGAGGCGCGGCGGCGGCGGCGGCGGCGGCGGGATGGAGGCGGCGCCGAGGCGAAGCCCCGAGCCGCGGGAGAAGCCGCCGCTGCTGGACGGGGAGGCAGCGGGGGCGCCCGCGGGGGCGTCGGGCGCGGCCCCGGCCTCGGCGGCGGCGACGGAGCAGATCGCGGCGGAGGGCGAGGCGGCGGCGGCGGCGGCGGCGGGCACGTTCGTGCAGCGGCAGCTCGGGGCGATGCTGCAGCCCGCCGTGAACAAGTTCTCGCTGCGCATGTTCGGCAGCCACCGGGCCGTGGAGATCGAGCGGCAGCGGGTGAAGTCGGCGGGCGCCTGGATTATCCATCCCTACAGCGACTTCAGGTGGGACCGGGGCCCCGCGACCCCCGCCCCGCCACCGGCACCGACCCCCATCCCGGCGCCGGTCACCGGCTCCGCCGCCCGGCCCGGTGCCCGCTGTCCGTGGTGCTGAGCGCCGCCCCGCCGCCCGACACCGTAGGGGCAACAAGTGCCGGTAACCGGGGCTCCGCACCGGCCCGGGGAGGAGGCTGCCGACCGCCGGGGCCCGGGGCCCGCTGCCCCAGCCCCTTCCCGTCGGGGATTATCCCGCCCGCACCGGCGGCTCTGTCCTGCCCCAGCACCCGCGGGCTCTCGGGGCTCCCGGTGCCCGGGGGCAGCCCGGCTCCGCCGGTCCCCGCTGCCCCGGCCCCGGGCGTGCGGAGGCGGCGGCAGGGTTTGCTGGGCTTCGCCTGCCCTTAGAGCTTCCCCCCGCCCTTCTCGATGCTGTTTTTAATTTGATCCGGAGCCTTCATCCCGCTGGGACGCGGCTCCCCGCGGCTGGAGCGGGGCTGGTCACCCAGCGAGGAGCCGGGCCCGGCTCTCGGTGTCACCGGGATCACAGCGGGAGCTCGGGGATGGATGATGTGGGAGGAACTGGGTGTCACGGGGATGTTGAGTCATATAGGGTGGGCTTTCTCCACGGGGAATGAAGCTGCCAGGCAGTCATCTCCCGCAGCAAGCTGTGACATGGATGATGTCCCCAGCCTGGGAAGAACCTCAGAATGGAGCCAGCACCCGGTGTGGGTCCCCAGCACCTGTAGCCATCTCCCCTCACCCCTGGGTCCCTTGCAGCACCCCAGCCCTGAGAGCCCTTTTCCCTGGGAATCCCAAAGTTTGGGAGCCTTGAGCTTGGCAGGAGCAGCTTCTGCAAGCAGCACCGTGAAGGGAGCTGGCAGGTAGACAGCCAGGCGGATTACTCCAGTGTTTATCACATTAGGGAGATACATAAAGGCCATGGAGATCAGGGCCCTGAGTGTTCAGTCTGACACGTACTGAAGGACAAGGCCTGTCCTAAAGAGCTTAAGCCTAAATCTGAAGCGAGAGCTCCAGGCAGGCTTGGGCAGCTCCAGGGACAGGCAGCTTCCCTGCTCAGCTCCTCAGGGCACAGCATGGAGGTGCAGGAGGCAATTCCTCCGCTGGGTCAGGCCCTTTCTGCCTCAGCTGCAGTTCCTTCCCTGGAAATCCCAGCAAATCCTGGCCACTGGCAGGAAGGTGTTAACTCAGGAGAGGCTCCTGACCCTGGGGTGGTTTGTAGACCTGGTGTCACTCTGACCTTGGGGTGGCTCCTTGAGGACCCTGCCCCCCCTCAGGCTGTGATGCTCTCTCTGAAGAAGCCTCTCATGGCACCACGACTTCCCTTCCCTTCCCTTCCCTTCCCTTCCCTTCCCTTCCCTTCCCTTCCCTTCCCTTCCCTTCCCTTCCCTTCCCTTCTCCCATCTCCAGAATTCCCAATATCCGTGTCCCACCACGGGTGTGGGGTAGGAAATCCCCACAGGCTTCTGCCACCTCTAAAAGCTGGTTTGGATTGCCTGGGCACTAAGAGCTGCCCTGAAATCACCCTTGGAGATGTGAGCCAGGGCTGGGACAAACAGGGACACCTAAAGCTGGGTTTGTTTTCCCATGAAGGCTCTGACGGGGGATCCCAGGAGTCACAAGCCTGGTGGAGAAAGTCCTGACGTGTCTGTGTGAAGAATGAGAACATCCCGGTGGCATTTGCATGTGAACAGGGCTGCTGGGTGCCCTGACAGAACCAGCTGCTGCCGGCATCTCTGGGCTTTCCTTCCAAACCCTCCGAGCCCATCCACTCCCAGCAAAAGGAGGTGGATGAGGAGTCCTTCATCCTGCCCGTAGTGTTGGACCTTCCCCTGGTACCAGCACTGTCTATCCTTGTCTGGCTGCTGCCTGGCTCACCACAACAGCCTCCCTGCTCCTTCTGTGCTGCCCCCGGGGAGCTCGGTTTGCATAACCAGCAAAGCTTATCCCAAATCCTGCTAAGCCAACTCGGGTGGTGCCAGGGAGACAGCGGATGACAAGGAGCCTCGAGGGAGCAAAGCCCACATCCTCTCTGAGTTCTCCGTGGGCACGTGGCAGCTTTGGGGTTGGGGCATAGGTGTGCATGGAGAAAGAGGGACAGCCAAGCTCCCACACCGCCCATTCCCACACAGGGGGACTTCTGCACCCCACTTCTGCTCACGTCCGTCCCAGCCAAGCAGCAGGGTGTTAGTCGTGTGTGTGGGCAGGCACGTGTGTGTGTGTGTCTCCTCAGCACCCTGTCAGACCCAAATTTCATCCTGGGTTTATTGTCTAACTGCCTGTGTCCCGCTCTGGCCCCTGCATTCCCACCCCCTGCAGGTTTTACTGGGACCTCATCATGCTGCTCCTGATGGTGGGGAATTTGATCATCCTGCCCGTGGGCATCACCTTCTTCAAGGATGAGAACACCCCTCCCTGGATCGTTTTCAACGTGCTTTCGGACACTTTCTTCCTGGCTGACCTGGTGCTGAACTTCCGGACAGGCATCGTGGTGGAGGACAACACGGAGATCATTCTTGACCCTCACACCATCAAAATGAAGTACTTGAAGAGCTGGTTCCTGGTCGACTTCATCTCCTCCATCCCTGTTGACTACATTTTCCTCATTGTTGACCTGGAGACCCAGGTGGATTCTGATGTCTACAAGACAGCCCGGGCCCTGCGCATCGTGCGCTTCACCAAGATCCTCAGCCTGCTGCGCCTGCTGCGCCTCTCGCGCCTCATCCGCTACATCCACCAGTGGGAGGAGGTGAGAACCCCTTGGGGGTCTCCTGCTCGGGGTCCCAGGCCAGCTTGGGCTCCCCTGTCTGAAGGGCAGAGGGCTCCGAGGGCTGTTCTTGGAGAAGAGTTCCTCTGCAGCTCCGCTCCTGCGCATTCCCCAGATCTTCCACATGACGTACGACCTGGCCAGCGCCGTGGTGAGGATCTTCAACCTCATCGGGATGATGCTGCTGCTGTGCCACTGGGATGGCTGCCTGCAGTTCCTGGTGCCCATGCTGCAGGACTTCCCCGAGGACTGCTGGGTCTCCAAGAACCACATGGTGGTGAGTGCCCAGACTGGGGTGGTTCCAGCTGGGATTTGTTGTGGTGGGGAGGGGATTTGGTTTCCTGTCTCTCAGCCCAAGGCTGGAGCTGCTGGGAGATGTGCTGGTGAGCATTGTCTCTGTGGTCCCAGCAGTGGGAATCTCTGCATCACCTTCCCATCTCAGCCCATCCCGCTGGAGTCAGGGAATCCCTCGGGGAGGGAATAGGACAATGGGGCTCCTACCTCCTCCCCAGAGCATGGACTCGTGCCTGCTCAGGGCTTCACACACTCCAGTTCCATTTTCCTGGAGGACAACTCATCCCTTTGGCCTTGGAGGAACCTTCTCACTGGGTGCCTGGACTCCCCAGCTTAGGGAGGTGGGACTGGGGGGTTCAGGTGCACACCAAACCCTTCAGCAGCGCTGTCCCTCGCCTGCAGAACGACTCGTGGGGCAAGCAGTACTCGCACGCCCTGTTCAAGGCCATGAGCCACATGCTGTGCATCGGCTACGGGCAGCAGGCGCCCGAGGGCATGACCGACGTGTGGCTCACCATGCTCAGCATGATCGTGGGGGCCACCTGCTACGCCATGTTCATCGGCCACGCCACCGCCCTCATCCAGTCGCTGGACTCGTCCCGGCGCCAGTACCAGGAGAAGGTCGGCGGGGTGAGGGAGGGAGGGCCTGGGTGCTGGGGAAAGAGCGGGTCCAGCTCCAGAACCAGCTCGGCACAGCTGCCGTGCGCTGAGTTGGGATCTTTGTCCTTGCCACCCTCCCTTGGGTTGTTGCAGGTGAAGCTGAGGCTGTCTGTTGAGAAAGAGTGTCCATATTGGGGTCACTCCTGCACAGCGTGGCCCCATCCTGCCCCCTGCCCTGGGCCCACCTGCATCCTCAGTGCACAGGCGTGCTGTCCTTTGTCCCCGTGGGCGCTGGAGCAGGGGTGTGTGTATCTACACCACCGAGGAGAAGGGAGGCGTGGTCCAGCCACGCAGGTGGTCCCAGCTCAGCCCTGTGTGCCTCCCCTTGTCCCTGCAGTACAAGCAAGTGGAGCAGTACATGTCATTCCACAAGCTGCCTGGGGACACGCGCCAGCGGATCCACGAGTACTACGAGCACCGCTACCAGGGCAAGATGTTCGACGAGGAGAACATCCTGGGGGAGCTCAGCGAGCCGCTCAAAGAGGTGCGGGCAGCACTCCTGTGCTGTGGCCAGGAGGGCAGAGGCTGGTGGTGGCAGGGGCCAGGCTCGGCGACGTCCCCACTGACCCGTTCCTCACCCCTCAGGAAATCATCAACTTCAACTGCCGCAACCTGGTGGCCAACATGCCCCTGTTCGCCAACGCCGACCCCAACTTCGTGACGGCCATGCTGACCAAGCTGCGCTTCGAGGTCTTCCAGCCTGGGGACTTCATCATCCGTGAGGGCACCGTGGGCAAAAAGATGTACTTCATCCAGCACGGCGTGGTCAGCATCCTCACCAAGGGCAACAAGGAGACAAAGCTGTCTGATGGCTCCTACTTTGGGGGTGAGGCTGGGCTGGGGGAGCTGGTGAACAGAGCAGGGGACAAAAGCTGTCCGGGAGCAGAAGCTGGGGCATCCTTAATGTTTCTGCCTGCCCTTCTCCTCTTGCCCAGTGCCAAAGTCTTGGCATCCATTCCACCCCAGTTCTGTCTGGCTGGGGCAGAGGGAGCATCCACTGCTGGCCAGGGAGGAGTGGGGCTTAGAGCAGAACATCTGAGCCGGTTTGTAGGATTACAGGCACAGCTCTGGGAGGGAAACAGGCCAGGCCATCACAGCAGCCACACCTGGGGGTGTCTCCATGGCCTGGAGAGGGAGGAAAATGCTGTGCCAGGCTGCAGGGTCAGTCCCTGCCTCCCAGCCGAGCTTTGTGCAGGGTGGTGGGGTGCTGGGCAGCCCTGCTCCTGCTGGCAGGGTGGGAGGGGGGTGGATGGCTGTGTCGCCCTGACCCCAGCCCCGTGCCCTGCAGAGATCTGCCTCCTGACGCGGGGCAGGCGCACGGCCAGCGTGAGGGCCGACACCTACTGCCGCCTCTACTCGCTGTCCGTGGATAACTTCAACGAGGTGCTGGAGGAGTACCCCATGATGCGCAGGGCCTTCGAGACGGTGGCCATGGACCGGCTGGACCGCATAGGTGAGGAGGAGTGACCCCCCTGGGCTCAGCGCAGCCACCTCTACAGCCACTCCCGGGGGCCCACCGGCCCCCAGACCCACGGGTGGTGGAGTCACAGAGGTGGCATGAGGTGATCACAGCGCCCCAATGCCGTGGGTGCCCAGCAGTGAGGATGATGGGGAGCAGGAGGAAGGAGCCTGTCCTTTCTCTCCCCACTAGCAAGATCCAGGCAGTGCTGTAGGACAGGTTTGTGATCACAGGTGGTGATCACATGAGGTGATCACAGCGCCCCAACGCCGTGGGTGCCCAGCAGTGAGGATGATGGGGAGCGGGAGGAAGGAGCCTGTCCTTTCTCTCCCCACTAGCAAGATCCAGGCAGTGCTGTAGGACAGGCTTCCCTGGGAAAACGTAACTGCACTGCACTGCACTCTCAGTGCTTGGCAGCGACCAGCTGCTTGTCCTCACCCTTCCTTGCCTGTGGACAAGCAGGACCCCAGCCCCCAGCCCCTTTGGAGTCAGGGCTCTCCTGTTTTGTCCCTGCTGCTTCCACTGCTCCAGCCTGGACCCTTCCCAGGGTCTTGCTTCCCCTGGAACGCTGGCGAGGTTTTATTGTCCCTTCCCCACTGCCACCCTGCCCACACTCCAGGGTCGGTGACGCTCCTGCCTCCCCTGCAGGGAAGAAGAACTCCATCTTGCTCCGCAAGCGAGCCGAGCACAGCTCGGGACCCCTGAACAACGAGATGATCCAGCAGATCGTGAAGCACGACCAGGACATGGCCCACAACATCCAGGACCTGCAGCAGATGGCGATGGGCCGGGAGCTGAGCGGCAAGCCGGTGATTTGGGAGCCGCTGGTGCACGCCCCGCTGCAGACGGCCGCCGCCACCACCAACGTGGCCATCGCGCTGACCCACCAGCACAGCCTGCAGGCTCACATCTTCCTGCCGCCCTCCTCCATCTCCAGCCCGCTCTCTCCCGAAGCCACGCTGCTCACCAAGCCCGTTCGCCGCTCGCAGCCCAGCCTGGGGGGCTCCCGACCCTCCTCCGTCGGCTCGCCCTCCGGGGCGCCGTCCCACCTGCAGACCCCGGCCGCCGCTTCGCCCTCCTCGCCCGTGGTCCAGCCGCAGGCGCCGCTGGAGGGCGGGGGCCAGAGACCGCAGCCGCTGCCCCGCTCCGCGCAGAGGGCGGAGATGCCCGCGGGGCCCAAGCAGCCCCCGGCCGCCCCCCAGCCCCAACTCTCCCGCTCCCGCGGCGCCTCGGTGTCCACCTCGCTGCTGCAGCAAGCGGCGGGCGCCGCGTCCCCCAGCTCCGAGCAGGCGCTGCCGCCGGGGAGAACGCTCCACTACAGCCTGTCCCGAGCCACCGGCTCCCACATCTCCCTCCTGATGCAGCCGCAGCAGCTGGTGAAGCACAGGAGCATCCAGGGCCTGCCGCTGGGGCGGCTCACGCAGGATGTGCGGCTCCTGTCTGCCTCGCAGCCCTCCCTTCCCAATAAAGTAGCCCAGCAAGGCGACGGGAGCTCTTTGAAGCAGGGCAGGAAATCTGCGGGGAATTTGGCCCGCAGGTCCTCGCCCTCGGTAGCCGGACTCCTGGCCAAGCCGTGCGCGGGGCTGCCCGGCCAGCCCGCACACTCGCAGCAGATGCCTTCAGGATCGCTGGCTCAGCCCGGCCGCTCCTCCGCGGCAGCGTCCACTCCCCAATCCCCCAGCTCCGCGTCCAGGCAGCCGCCAGGTCCCTCCCGCAAGGGCTCCGTGGCCTTCAGCCCCGAGGTGGAAACGGCGAAGCCCAAACTCCCATCCAACATGTGAGTCCTGGCGGCGCCCACGCGGGCGGGAGGGAGCCGGGCATCCCGGCGGCACCCGAGGCAGGAGAAGCAGAGCACCAGCCCCGCCGTGCCGGAGGGAAAATGAGGTGAGAGGCACCAGCCGGGGCCGTGGAGGGGCTGTTCCAGGCACGGGGACACGGCAGGGATGAGGATGGCGCCAGCCCCAGAGCTGGCCCAGCGGGGTGAGGAGGGGGCTCTGCTGACTGCCCCAGGGGGGTCACCCTGCCCTTGCTCATCACCATCTGTGAGTTCTGCCCTCCTGCCGGAGGCGTAGGACAGGTCAGAGCCCTTTGCCCAAACTCTGGCCTCTCTGGGGAGCTCAGCCCCCCACGCTGTCCCACAGCCTGTCCTCGGGGCAGGCTGACGCTGGCAGCTCCTCCAGCTTGGCCTCTGTCACAGCAGGGGCTGCCCGATGCCCACCTTCAGCCCCAGATTGCTCTGCCCAGCCCCTTTGCCTTTAGGGTGAGGAGGCAGAGGCACAGCCTGGCTCCTCTGCCCGGCTGGAGGGAGGAGGTGGAGCCCATGGCAGAGCATGAGGGTCCAGGGTCAGCACTCCCCCTTCCCAGAGTGCCAGGACCGCCTGGGGGTCCTGGGCAGGGCTCCCCTGGTGTGGCGAGTGCCAAGGGGCAACGCTGGGGGCAGAGGAGCAGCCCCCCAGTCCCTCTCCCCGGCTTGTGGGACCGTTTTGCCTCAGAGGTACTGAGTGCCAGTCAGGTTGGGACGTGCTGCCGGGCAGGGCTCTGTGGCTGCCCCTCCACGTGCCCCCACGGGGGCAGCCCGGGGGGATTCTGCAGCTCCAGGAGGATGCTCAGAGGGTCAGTCCAAAGGGACCCCTCTGTGGCCTCAGGAGGATGTCCAGAAGATCATCTGGGATGACCCTTCTGTGGCCCCAGGAGGATGCTCAGAGGGTCCATGCAGGGACCCCACTGCCTGCGGCCCCAGGAGGATGCTCAGAGGGTCTCCCACAGGGACCCCACTGCCTGTGGCCCCAGGAGGATGCTCAGAGGGTCTCCCACAGGGACCCCACTGCCTGTGGCTCCAGGAGGATGCTCAGAGGGTCCATGCAGGGACCCCACTGCCTGTGGCCTCAGGAGGATGCTCAGAGAGTCCATGCAGGGACCCCACTGCCTGTGGCTCCAGGAGGATGCTCAGAGGGTCCATGCAGGGACCCCACTGCCTGTGGCTCCAGGAGGATGCTCAGAGGGTCCATGCAGGGATCCCTGTGGCTCCAGGAGGATGCTCAGAGGGTCTCCTGCAGGGACCCCTGTGGCTCCAGGAGGATGCTCAGAGGGTCCATGCAGGGACCCCACTGCCTGTGGCCCCAGGAGGATGCTCAGAGGGTCCATGCAGGGACCCCACTGCCTGTGGCCCCAGGAGGATGCTCAGAGGGTCCATGCAGGGACCCCTGTGGCCCCAGGAGGATGCTCAGAGGGTCTCCTGCAGGAACTCCACTGCCTGTGGCCCCAGGAGGATGCTCAGAGGGTCCATGCAGGGACCCCACTGCCTGTGGCCTCAGGAGGATGCTCAGAAGGTCCATGCAGGGATCCCTGTGGCCCCAGGAGGATGCTCAGAGGGTCCATGCAGGGACCCCACTGCCTGTGGCCCCAGGAGGATGCTCAGAGGGTCCATGCAGGGATCCCTGTGGCCCCAGGAGGATGCTCAGAGGGTCCATGCAGGGACCCCTGTGGCTCCAGGAGGATGCTCAGAAGGTCCATGCAGGGACCCCACTGCCTGTGGCCTCAGGAGGATGCTCAGAGGGTCCATGCAGGGACCCCTGTGGCTCCAGGAGGATGCTCAGAGGGTCCATGCAGGGATCCCTGTGGCCCCAGGAGGATGCTCAGAAGGTCCATGCAGGGACCCCTGTGGCTCCAGGAGGATGCTCAGCCCGGGCTCTGCTCCCCTGCCCTGTGCTGCAGTCCCATTTCCAGGTCACCCAGAGATGCCAGTCACCCGTGCCACGGGAGCAAAAGGCTGTCACGAAGAGATGCCAATCCCGGGCAGCGCCTGGGTGACGTGTGGGGCTGTGGGGTCACCCCCCCGTCCAACAGGAGCCCGGGGTCCCCCCAGATGCCCCACTCCCCCCGTCTAGAGACAGCAGTGTGCAATGTGTGTGCGAGTCGTGGCTCTGCCAAGCAGCCGAGCTCTGCTTCCAGCGTCGCTTTGGGCCAACCGTGTTCAGTCCTGGTTAGAGTAGCGTCCCCTCCGTCCTCACCGCGCTGTGCCAGCTGCTTCCCACTCCCGGAGTCAGGAACCGTGGCTTGTCTTCGTGCTCTGGGGCTGAGCGGCGGGCGAGAGGTCTCGTTCCCCGCGGAACTCACCGAGCTGCGGCGCTCCCTTCTCCACGCTCGCGTTTTGGGAGCAGCGCGGAGCGCAGGGCTCCACCGGGAATCCCGGCAGCGCCTGCCGCAGGGGATGTCCTGCGCTGCCTTTTTATCCCCCACGCGTTTCAACCTCCCTCCCGTGCTCACCCCCACGTCCCGCTCCATCCCCGCGTGTCCCCATCAGGAGGGGGGGACACGAAAACCTCCCCAAATCTCGGCTGGTTCACACCGCGTGGTGTCGGTGTCTCGGCGGGCCGGCGCGGACAGCACCGAGCTCTCTCCGGTGAGCGCTCCCCGTGTCGGGAGGCAGAGCCGCCCCGAGCTCCGCTCACCGCCACCGGGGCGCCCCGGGGCCCGGTGCTCGCCCCCGGTGCGGGCTGGAGGGGCCGGGGGCGCAAGTTCAGCCACCAAAGACCACGACCCTCCACTCTTGCACTCACGGCAGTCGATGTACAGAGCTTGTAGTTTTCATATCGCAGAGAAATTTAAGAGCGGGGTGGTTTTTTTTAATTTAATTTAATTTTATTTTATTTTTTCGGTCGTTGTACATAACGGATTTCAATAATAAAGAGAGATTCGGAGCCGGGCTGGGGGGAAACTCCTTCTGCACCTCCTGTGACCCCCGGGGGATGGGACAGCACCCCAGCTCCAATCCTGCAGAGCCGGGACAGCCTCGGGAGCCACCGAGGGGGTTTAGCAGGGCGGCACAGCAGGTCCCCTCCCAGGCACGCCGGTCCCTCTCGGCCCTGGGCAGATTAATGTTTAATCTTGGGTTCTTTTCCCCTTCCATCTCCGTTGCCTTGATTGCCGGGGACGGGGGAGGGGCGGGTTTGGCAGCGCCTGATTGCAGAGCAGCAGCCGAGGCATTAACGCGATTAAATGAAGGTCACGGAGCGCAAGGTGGGCACCTGGCGCGGGTCACCTTACAACACAGGTGGTAAATATTAAAGAAAAACTTTAAACATATAAACATCATCTATCATATATAAAATAACAACAGCCCTAGGCAGAAAAGAAAAAAAAAAAAAAGAACATACAATAAGGGTGTCAAAAATACACGTGTCTCTGTTGGAACTCAAAATGTTTCTCAGACATTTTTGGAGGTTCCAGGCCTTGCTCAGAAGCATTTGAGACCCTGGCAGGCAGCTGCAAACAGCTGGGATTTTGAGTTTGAGCCATGGAATGAATTACCAACTTTAAAGGTAGAACAAGCAGTCACAAAGAGTTAAATAATATAGTAAAAGTAGTTACAAAATAGAGGAGAAAAATTTTTTAGTGTTGTACAGGGGGGGTTTAACACCTATACAGGAGGGTTTTTACTTTATACATAAAATTCAAAAGTTCTGAAATAGAAGAAAGTAGGCTAATCCTATTCCTCCTTCTTCTTCCTTGGCTCCATGTTCTTAGTGATGCTAGCACTTAGAAATTAGTTTAAAGTAAAAAAAGCACCTTATAACATAGGTAGTAAATATTAAAGAAAAACTGTAAACATATAACACATCATCTATCATATAAAAAATAACAACAGCCCTAGGCAGAAGAGGAAAAAAAAAAAGAACACCAGACAGTAAGGTCGTCAAAAATATATGTGTCTCTGCCTGAGCTGCTGACCAAACAGCCACAGCCCGAGAAGAAAATCTTTTAGATAATTAGCAATAAACTGCCTTGAGACTGAACAACAAGAGGCTGCTGAGTTTTCTTTGGAAGCTCGGGTTGGAGGAGAGACTTTTCCACCACACGAGACCCCTGAACCAGGCTGGGTTCTCACACACCTCTAGGTCGGGGGTGACTCCGTGCGGTGGAAAAATCTCTCCTCCAACCTGTGCTTTCAAAAAAAAAAGCTCAGAAATCTCCTGTTGTTCGGTCTCATGGTTGTTAATTGCTAATTATCTAAAAGATTTTCTCCTTGGGATGCTGTGGTTTGCTCACAGCTCAGGCAGAGGCACACACACACCCTGACATCCTCTCTGACTCCCGACTGCTTCTTCTCTCCCCACCCAGGGCTGCTGCTCTCTTTATATGGTACATTATGTGTTAAATGTTTATAGTTTTTCCCTATTGCTATTACCTGTATTAAATTGTGCTTTTCTATCTTCTATATGGTACATTATGTGTTAAATGTTTATAGTTTTTCCCCAATTTTACCTATATTAAATGGTGCTTTTCTACTCTAAACCAATCTGTGAGTGCCAACATCACCAAGAACATGGAGGTGAGGAAGGAGAAAGAGGGAGGACAGGGCAGGCCCAAATTCCTCTATCTTAAAACCTCTGGCCCCCATGTAGAAAACCAAAATCCCCCTGTACAGCACTCAAAAATTCTTCCCTTTACTTTGTGACTACTTCCACTATAATATCTAAACTTTTGTGACTTCTTGTTCTTCCTGCAAGGTCGGTAAATCGTTCCATGGTTCAAATCCAAAATTTTCCAGCTGCCTGCCGGGGTCTCAAATGCTTCTGACCTGGGTCTGGAACACCCAAAAATGTCTGAGGGACATTTTGGGTTCTGACATCCTTCCCCAGCCCCCTCGGGCAGGGCACAGCGGGCTCAGACAGGACACGGTGGCAAGCAGGACATGGGCGCCGGTGCCACCGAGCTGTGCCCTGCCCGGTGTCCCCACCCGTTCCCGGGGCAGCCTTGCCCCGCTGCCCGCGGGAATTAGGCTCGGTGACACAGCGAGAGCTCAGCGCTGATTAACGGTTTCTCTCTAATTTGATTATTTGAGATTACACCGCAGCCAGCCTGATTAAGGGGGCACGGGGCTGGGAGCAAAAAAAAAACCAACAAAAAAAAAAAAAACAAAGAGATCATTTTTTTTTGGGAATGAATTCCAGCAGATGTGCTATTCCTATTCCAACACTCTTCCAGCGAGTTCGTGTCCTCGGCTCCGGCGGCCGAGGCAGCGGGACCGGCTGGCGCCCACCGCACACCGGGATGCGGCGGAGCCCCGCTGCCCGCCCGGGGCTGAGGGCAAAGCCGCGGGGTACGGGGCCCCGCAGAGCCCCGGGGATGCGGGCAGAGCCCCCGTCCGTCCCCGCTTCCCTCTCCCCGGGGACAGCCGGGGGCTCTGCCCCGAGCCCCGCGTCCCGGTGGCGGCGGGAGGGGGATTAGAGAGAGATGAATTAACGCGGGTGAGCCGGGATTAGGGGATGCGGGGATGCGGGGCGGGCGCCGAGCGGAGGGCCCGGGGGCCAGGCAGGAGCTGCGGGCAGCAGCGGGAAGGTGGCACCGCGTGTGCCCCATAACTGCTCCGTGCCCTATAACTATTCTGTACCCCATAATTGCTTTGTGCCCCATAAATGCTCTGTACCCTATAACTGCTCCACACCCCATAACTGCTCTGCGCCCCATAACTGCTCTGCGCCCCATAACTGCTCTGCGCCCCACACCCGCCCCACACCCACTCTGTACCCCATAATTGCTCTCTGCCCCATAACTGCTCTGTACCCCGTAACTTTTCTGCACCCCATAACTGCTCTGCGCCCACACCTGCATAGCATGTCAGCTGCACGGCGCCCCACGCCTGTGTGTACCGCACACCTGTGTGCGCCTCACACCTGTACTGTACCCCACACCTGTGCTACACCCCAAAATCACGTTGTATACCACACCTGCATGGCGACCCACACCCCCCTACAACCCCACAGACCGCATGGCCCCCCACACCGGCACCCCACACCCCCATTTTGCCCGCAGTTCCAGCGCTCCCCCGTCCCGGTGCTCGCGACTCCCCGTTCCGCTCCCGGTTACCGATCACGCCCCGCCCTAAGCCACGCCCACGAGCCCAAAGCCACGCCCCCGCGCCAGGCCGTGCGCTCTTTCCATTCCCCCTCTCCACCAATCACCGACCTGCATCCCGCCCCCGCCGCGCTTCCATTGGCTCAGCCGCCTTGGGCTCATCCTCGCACGATGAAACAGACCAATGGGCGCCGCTCCAGCCGCGTGCCCGCTGGCCCGCCCCCAGGCGCGGGGCACACTGGGAGTTGTAGTCCACTGTGTGCCCTGGGTAGCGGTCGCACCCGCGCCTCGGAACTACGCGTCCCGGCGTGCCTCGCGCGGGGGGCGGGCCCGGAGGGGCCGCGGGGGCCGCGGGCGGCAGCGGCGGCACCGGGGAGCGGCACCGGGGAGCGGCACCGGGAACCGGCACCATGAGCGGGGCGCGGGCAGCGGCCGAGCGCGAGGAGTTCGCCGCCTTCTTCCCGCAGATCGTCCGCGACCTGACGGAGGACATGCTGGGCCACCCGGAGGTGGGAGACGCCGTGGCGCGGCTGAAGCAGGTGAGAACGGGAGGGCGGCGGCGGGAGCGGGGACGGGGAACGGGAAAGGTCCGGGCTGCTCAGCCGGCTGTGCCCCCGCAGGTGCTGGAGTACAACGCGCCGGGCGGGAAGTGCAACCGGGGGCTGACGGTGGTGGCGGCGTTCCGGCGGCTGGCGGAGCGGCAGGAACCGGGGAGCCTCCGCTGCGCGCTGGCCGTGGGCTGGTGCATCGAGCTGGTGAGAACCGGCACCCGCCGGGGATGGAGCTCAAAATGTCCCGCAACATTTCCAGAAATCCCGAGCCCCCGAAACCCTAACAACAGCTGTGATTTTGGGTTTGAACCGGAGAATAATTTAGCGATTTTGCAGAAAGAGCAAGAAGGCGCAAAAGTTTAGATATTGTAGTAGAAGTAATCGCAAAGTGAAGAGAAAAAATTTTTAGTACTGCACAAGGAAGTTTTAATATTATACAGGGGGGTTTCTGTTTTATACATAAGAGTCGATAGTTTTAAGATAGAAAAAATTTAACCAGTCCTTCTTCCTTACCTCCATGTTCTTAATAATGTTAGCACTCACAAATTAGTTTAAAGTAAAAAAACACCATTTAATATAAGTAGTAAGTATTAAAAAAAAAAACTATAAACATATAACACATAACATACCATATAAAATATAACAATAGCTCAAAAGCAAGGAAAGAGAAAAAAAAAACACCAACAAAGAAGATGTCAAGAGTGTGTAAACCTTTGCCTAAGCTGCTGAGCAAACCACAGCAGCCTAAAAAGACAAATCTTTTAGGGAACTTACAAATAAACAACCATAAAACCAAACAACGGGAAGCATAAATTAGGGGGGAAAAAAAGTTTTTCCACCGCACAAAGCCACCCCACAGTCAACACCCGGGGGTTTTACCCATCTTTGATCCAACCTCTCGCAGTTCCAAGCCTTTTTCCTGGTGGCTGACGACATCATGGACGCGTCGCTGACCCGCCGGGGGCAGCTCTGCTGGTACAAGAAGGTGAGAGCGTCCCTGTTCCCATCTTGGGGGGGTGTCCCCTGAGGGTCAGGAGGGTTTGGGACACCTCCCTCCCCTCCCTGGTGCAGGAGGGGATCGGGCTGGATGCCATCAATGATGCTTTTCTGCTGGAGTCCTCGGTGTACCGGCTGCTGAGGAGGTACTGCGGGCAGCAGCCCTACTACCTGCACCTGCTGGAGCTCTTCCTGCAGGTGAGCCCGCCTCCCCAAAACCCCTTCCTGATTTTTTTGGGGGGTCTGAGCCTTCACGTCGGACCTTTTCTGATGTGGGTCTCGGAGTGCTCCTTGCATTGCTGGCCGTCCTGCTGGACGCACCCTGGCAAAAGCCAAAGAGGAGCTGAACAAGAGGAGTTTGGGGTCTGCACTGTGCTGTGCTGGGGCTTTCCTGGAGGGTTCTGTGAATAAATCATGGAATCGCTGCTTTGGGTTGGATGGGACCTTAAAGAGCATCTTGTTCCACTCCCCTGCCACGGGGACACCTCCCAGCTTGCTCCAACCCGGCTTTGGACACTTCCAGGGGCACCCACAGCTTCTCTGGGCGCAGGAATTCCTTCCCAATATCAACATCATTGATCCAGCATAGCCACCAGCCTTTATCTTCTTATTCTCCCCGTTCAAAACATCCTCCTCCCTCTTTTTTACACCCCTCTGAAGCACTGCAAAGCCACAGGGAGGCCGCAGATCCTTTCTTTCCTCTCCAGACAGGCTACCAGACCGAGCTGGGGCAGACCCTGGACCTCATCACTGCTCCAGTCTCCCAGGTGGACCTGAGCAGGTTCAGCGAGCAGCGGTACGGGGGGGCAGAGGCAGAGCCCGGGGCTGGTTTTTGGGGAGCAGCCCGGTCCCTTCCCAGCTCTGCTGAGCCTGGGGCTGGTTTTTGGGGTTTTGGGGAGCCCTTCTGTCCCCAAGGGTGGCAGAGGCAGGGCCTGGTCCCTTCCTGGCTCTGCTGAGCCTGGGGTCGGTTTTTGGGGAGCAGCTCAGTTCCTTCCTGGCTCTGCTGAGCCTGGGGTCGGTTTTTGGGGAGCAGCTCGGTTCCTTCCTGGCTCTGCTGAGCCTGGGATTGGTTTTTGGGGAGCAGCCCGGTCCTTTCCTGGCTCTGCTGAGCCTGGGGTCGGTTTTTGGGGAGCAGCTCGGTTCCTTCCTGGCTCTGCTGAGCCTGGGATTGGTTTTTGGGGAGCAGCTGAGCCTGGGGTCAGTTTTTGGGGAGCAGCTCAGTTCCTTCCTGGCTCTGCTGAGCCTGGGGCTGGTTTTTGGGGAGCAGCTGAGCCTGGGGTCAGTTTTTGGGGAGCAGCTGAGCCTGGGGTTGGATTCTGGGGAGCAGCCTGGTCCTTTCCTGGCTCTGATGAGCCTGGGACTGGTTTTTGGGGAGCCCCTTCTGTCCCCAAGGGTGGCAGAGGCAGAGCTTGGTCCCTTCCTGGCTCTTCTGAGCCTGGGGCTGGTTTTTGGGGAGCAGCTGAGCCTGGGGCTGGTTTTTGGGGTTTTGGGGAGCCCTCGTGTCCCCGAGGGGGGCGGAGGTGGCCTCGGGGCTCAGCCTGCTCCCTCTGGCACAGGTACAAGGCCATTGTGAAGTACAAGACGGCGTTTTACTCCTTCTACCTGCCCGTGGCCGCAGCCATGTACATGGTGAGTCTGCTGGGACGGCAGGTCCTGGAAGGCGTGAGCCCCAGGTCCTGGAAGGCTTTACTTCATCCCCAGGTCCTGGAAGGATTTACTTCATCCCCAGGTCCTGGAAGGCTTTACTTCATCCCCAGGTCCTGGAAGGATTTACTTCATCCCCAGGTCCTGGAAGGCGTGAGCCCCAGGTCCTGGAAGGCTTTACTTCATCCTCAGGTCCTGGAAGCCTTAATCCCCAGGTCCAGGAAGGCTTTACTGCATCCCCAGGTCCTGGAAGGCTCGATCCCCAGGTCCTGGAAGCCTTAATCCCCAGGTCCAGGAAGGCTTTACTTCATCCCCAGGTCCTGGAAGGCTCGATCCCCAGGTCCTGGAAGCCTTAATCCCTAGGTCCAGGAAGGCCTTACTTTATCCCCAGGTCCTGGAAGGCTTCATTCCCAGGTCCTGGATGCCTTAATCCCCAGGTCCAGGAAGAATTTACTTTATCCCCAGGTCCTGGAAGGCTCGATCCCCAGGTCCTGGAAGGCTTTGCTTTATCCCAGGTCCTGGAAGGCTTTGCTTCAACCCCAGGTCCTGGAAGGCTTTACTTTATCCCCAGGTCCAGGAAGGCTTCATCCTCAGGTCCTGGAAGGCTTGATCCCCAGGTCCTGGAAGGATTTATCCCCAGGTCCTGGAAGGCTTTGCTTTATCCCCAGGTCCTGGGAGGCTAGGCTTTATCCCAGGTTCTGGAAGGTTTTACTTTTTCCAAGGTCCTGGAAGGTTTAGCTTCAACCCCAGGTCCTGGAAGGCTTGATCCTCAGGTCCTGGAAGGTTTTACTTTATCCCAGGTCCTGGAAGGCTTTATCCATAGTCCTGGAAGGTTTTTTTTATCCCTGTTATTCCTCCCCTCCCCTCAGGCAGGCATTGACAGTAAGGAGGAGCACGAGAACGCCAAAGCCATCCTGCTGGAGATGGGAGAGTTCTTCCAGATCCAGGTAGGAGCTGCCTCAGCACCCCTGGGTGCTTGCCCGGCGCTGGCTGGTGGCACTCAGGTGTCGTCACTGTCACCCAGGACGATTTCCTGGACTGCTACGGGGACCCAGCCCTGACGGGGAAGGTTGGGACCGACATCCAGGACAACAAGTGCAGCTGGCTGGTGGTGGAGTGTCTGCGCCGGGCCACGCCGGAGCAGAGGCAGATCCTGGAGGTAAAATCCTGGATCCCACACCTGGGAGAGGGGCTGGAGAAGCCTGGGTGTACACCTGGAGTGCCAGGCGCTGCTACCTGGCTGGGAGGAGGGAGATGAGCATGAGGAAGAGAGAACAAAGCTCCGCGCCGTGAGCTGGGACTCACTCCAGCGTTTTCTCAGGAAAACTACGGCTCGAAGGAGCCCGAGAAGGTGGCCAGGGTGAAGGAGCTCTACAATGCGCTGGGCATGGAGGCGGCTTTCCGGGAGTACGAGGAGAGCAGCTACCGGCGCCTGCAGGAGCTGATCGGGAAGCACGCCCAGCGCCTGCCCGCGGAAATCTTCCTGGACCTCGCACAGAAGATCTACAAGCGGCAGAAGTGATGGAGGGGCCGGCAGGGGGCTGGGCTCCGGCACGGACCGCCCGGAGCGGCTCCCTGCCCTGGGAAGGGTCGCGGCGGGTTGGAGAAGGTGCGATGGGGTGGCCGGGCTGGGGTTCAGCCGTCTCCCCCCGCCACCCCCGGCCGTGTGTGAATAAACATAAATTATTGTAGCCGCGGCGCTGCCTGCTGTGGTCTGGGGACAGGGAGGGAGGGCGGGACCCCTCCCGTGCTTTCCGGGCTGGGGGGATGCCCGGAGCGCCGCCTCCGCCGGCGGGGCGGGACCGGGCGGCTCCCGGTGCGGCGGCGGCGGGGCCGCGGCTCCTCCCTCCCTCCCGCAGCCGCATTCGCCGCCGCAGCGCCGAGGTGAGCGGGGGACGGGAGGAAGGGGATGGAGCCGGGAGGGGGATGAAGAGGGCCGCGCCCAGGAGGGCCGCTCCCGCTGCCTGGCTGCCGGTCCTCGCCCTGCGCCCGGGGCATGCTCGGAGCCGGGGGATGCTCGGGGCCGGGGGGTGCTCGGGGCCGGGGGATGCTCGGAGCCGGGGGATGCTCGGGGCCGGGGGATGCTCGGGGCCGGGGGGTGCTCGGGGCCGGGGGGTGCTCGGAGCCTGCGGATGCTCGGGGCCGGGGGATGCTCGGAGCCGGGGGGTGCTCGGGGCCCGGGGATGCTCGGAGCCGGGGGGTGCTCGGAGCCGGGGGGTGCTCGGAACCGGGGGGTGCTCGGAGCCGGGGGGTGCTCGGGGCCCGGGGATGCTCGGAGCCGGGGGGTGCTCGGAGCCGGGGGGTGCTCGGAGCCGGGGGGTGCTCGGAACCGGGGGATGCTCAGAGCCTGCGGATGCTCGGAACCGGGGGGTGCTCGGAGCCGGGGGATGCTCGGATCCGGGGGATGCTCGGATCCGGGGGATGCTCGGGGCCGGGGGATGCTCGGGGCCGGGGGGTGCTCGGAGCCGGGGGGTGCTCGGAGCCGGGGGATGCTCGGGGCTGGGGGATGCTCAGAGCCTGCGGATGCTCGGAACCGGGGGGTGCTCGGGGCTGGGGGATGCTCGGAGCCTGCGGATGCTCGGAACCGGGGGGTGCTCGGGGCTGGGGAATGCTCGGAGCCGCCCTCCCGCGGTCTCCCGTTCCCTGCCCAGAGCCTCCAGCAGGTAGCCGGGGCCGGGGCTCCCCATCCCCCCCGGTAAGGCCAGGCCCGGTGGTGCGGTGGCGGCTCCGCAGCGGCTCCCAGGACCGGGGGATTCCAGCCAAGCCTTGGTCCCTGAGCACCCGTGGTGCCACCGCCCCCAGCCAGGGCAGCATCCTCCCCCGGCCCCCCCGTCTCGACGAGGCTCCAAGGGCGTTTTCTCCTTGGCGGCATCCCCGAGATGCTCCCGATGCTCCGGAGGGAATCGAGCCCCGGAGCAGCCCAGCTTGCTGGGATCATTCCCAGGCCACGCTCCATGGAGCAGCGGCTGGTTTCGGCCCCTGCCCGGCCGCAGAGCCCCAAGCCCGGCAGGAAGGTGTGGGGCAGCCCCTCCCTCAGGGCACATCCCCATGGCTAACCCCCAGACCCATTGCTGCGAGGTCACTGCCATCCCTCTTCCCCCGGCTGTGCCTCTCTCCAGGTTTGTCCCGCTGGGTTCTTCCTCGGCCAGGAGGGTGTTTGGTGCTTGCAGGGAGCTGGATGGTGTGAAGAGAGGAGCTGCTGGCCTTTCCTGGGAGCCCTGGCACTTCCAGCGAGGAGGCAGCGCCATGCTGGCTCCAAAGAAAGGCCTCCTGTGCAACCTCAACCACATCCACCTGCAGCACATCTCCCTGGGGCTGCACCTCTCCCGGCACCCCGAGCTCCAGGATGCTTCCACGGCCGGGGGAGAGCAGACCGGCTGCACCCAGTGCCCGGAGAACCGGGAGCCGGTGGATGCCAATTCCAACAATCCCTCGGTGAAATGCCGCTGCTGTGAGTCCCACGCTCCGGAGCTGGAGACGCTCGGGCTCCAGAACCAAGAGGATTTCCCCTGCCTGCACAGCGGAGACGAGGAGGAGGCGGCTTCCCCTTGTGATCCCCCTTGTGATCTGGCTTCTTCCTCCTCCTCCTCCTCCTCCTCTGTCAGTAGCTGCTCGGATTTCAGCTTGGATGAATCCCCGGTCTCGGTGTACTGCAAGGAGTTCGCCAGAGCAGAGTCCCAATCTCCTGACAAGCAGCTGAACGTCATTCCCACAGAAAACGCCTGGCATGGAGAGTCTCTGGCTGATGGAGAGAGTCTGCCTGACCAGGAGAGGACGTGCCATGGGAGAGATGCCAACCACAACTCCCCGGTGTCCCTGCGAGCCACCGCCGTGGCCAGCAAGAGCCCGGACAGCCTCTGCAGCAACAACTCGCTCGACTCCCACTGCGACGAGCTCTCTCCCAGCGCAGCAGCAGCAGCAGCACAGGACACCGCCGGCACCTGCCCTGACCTAGACCCCAACTGCAACCCTCTCCCCGAGCCCGGTGCCGCGCCCCCAGCACCGCCGCCTGTGCCGGAGCGGCGGGACCCCGGCATCCCGAGCAGCGCTCCGGAGCCGCGGCCCCGGCCCGGCGGCCTCCCCCCGCCGGTGCCCCCTCGTCCCCGGCGGCGGCTGCAGGTCCTCAACGCGCACAGAGCGGAGCAGCCGCCGGAGCCCCGGGCCGGCCCCGGTGAGCTCTGCCGAGACACGGGCGCCAAGACCATCACCTCCTTCCACGAGCTGGCCCAGAGGAGGAAGAGGAACGCGGCCGGAACGTTCGCCCAGGCCAGGGTTGACCGCAGTGACTGGCTGATCGTGTTCTCGCCTGACACGGAGCTGCCCCCCACCAGCGAGCTGCTCGCCGGCACCGCGGGCCGGGAGCCAGCCCGGCCTCCGCCCCAGCCCCAGCCGCAGCCCCGGCAGGACGGGCCGGCCGGGCCTCCCGGCTCCGGGCAGCGCGAGGTGACGACGTTCAAGGAGCTGCGGTCCCGCAGTGCCGCCCGGCAGCCCAAGGGCCAGCGGGCAGAGCCGGGCCAGCGCCCCGCTGTGCCCGCGGGGACGGGCGCGGGCCCGCAGCCCGTGCCGGCACCCAGCGACCAGCTGAGGAGGAGACCCCGGCCGAGCCTGCAGCCCATCGCGGAGGGGCAGCCGAGGGATGTGGAGAAGGGGGAGCAGCCCCCGGGGGAAAAGGGGCTGGGCACCGCCCCGCTCCGCAGGCTCGGGGGTCCCGCCGGGGACCCCGCGGTGCCGCGGGCGGCTCCGGGAGGAGACGAGACCCGCACGGGGGGTGAGTCTGGGTCCCTCCGGGGCTCTGCCGGGGGGCTGCGGGGCCGAGCGGTGGCAGCGACCCCGGGGTGCGGAGAACCGGGGCTTCCCCCGCATCGCGCGGCCCGGGACGCGGCGGGGCTGTCCCGGTGCCGCTCCGCCCCGCGCTTCCTCCGCCGCCCGGCCCGGCCCCGCCGCCCTTCGCCCCGTGAATCCATGAGCCGCAGCGAGCCGGGCCCCGCCGCCGGCCCCGCTCCTCCGCCGGCCCCGGGCGCCGCCGCCCCGCCTGACCCCGCCGCCCCGCTCTCTGCAGCCAGCCCCGAGCCGCTCACCGCCGGAGCCGCCGCCGGAGCCGCCGCCGGAGCCGCCCGGCCCGGCGGGGGAAGAGCGGAAGGGCCGCACGGCGAGCAAACCAAAGGTTGGGGCAAGTTCTCCTCCGCGGAGCCTCCGCGGGGAACGGGAGGGGAGGAGCGGGCAGCGGGACCCGCAGCGTGCCCCGTTCAGGCCGTTCCCCTCGGGGGGTGCGAGCGGCTCGTCCCGGGCCGGCTCGGTGTCCTGGGGCACGGACAGTGCGGGCCGGGATGGGCAGCGCTGCCTGCGCCGGGCGCGCTGCCGCTGGTCCGGGAGAGCGCGGCACAAACCCGCCGAGCGTGCCCCGAGCTGCGGCCCTGGCACAGCCCCGGGCCCGCCCGGTCCCTCCTGGGCGCTGACCCTTCTCTGCTCCTCCTCTCCCGCTGTCCCCAGCGCTGCTGGTGGCCGTCAGCTCCGCTGTGGACAAGGTCATCGCCCACTTCAGCACCGCGCGGAACCTGGTGCAGAAGGTGAGAGCTGGGCTGGAAGGATTTTGGGATGCCCTCATCGCTCCCAAGGGTCGCGTGCTGCCCTGTCCTTCCCTCCCCTCTCCTTGTGCCTCCCCCAGGCCCAGCTGGGGGACAGCCGGCTCAACCCCGACGTGGGCTACCTGCTGCTGCACACCCTCTGCCCTGCGCTCTACGCCTTGGTGGAGGACGGGCTGAAGCCCTTCCAGAAGGATGTTATCACGGGCCAGAGGAAGAATTCCCCCTGGAGCGTGGTGGAAGCCTCTGTGAAAACAGGTGAGGGCGAGGCTGGGGGCATCCCCAGGTGCCCGGCGTGCTGCTGTGCCCTGGGCAGTGGCTGTCTGTGCTCTTTGCACCCCACAGGCCCCAGCACCCGCTCCCTGCACTCCCTGTGCTGGCACGTGGCCGGGCTGGCCCCGCTCAGCAGCGCCAGGCAGAAGTTCCACGCCTTCATCCTCGGCCTTCTGAAGTGAGTGGTGTCAGCCCTGCCAGCCCCAACTGCCACGGCAGGTCGGAACGGTGCCAGGGGCTCTAAGTTGGCCTCCCTTCATCTCGTTTAGCATTAAACAGCTGGAGCTGTGGATATCTCACCTGCAGAAGAGCCCAGGTAAGGCCACGGTGGCCAGCAGCTCCCTCCCCGAGCCCCCTGTTCATACCTGCCAGGCTGATAATGCCACTCTGGGGCTGGGATGCATCCCTGCTCGGCTGGAGTTCCCGCGGTGGACCGGGGCATCGTTTTCCGTGGTGCCTCTGCAGCACAGAGGTGCTCTGAATGCTCTGACCGACGCGGGCAGCCTGGCTGGCCCTGGGCGGGGATGTGGCGAGGGCAGGGGGGCATTCTGTCCCTGTCCCCACAGGTGTGATCTCCGTGCTCTACTCACCCACGGCCTTCTTCGCCCTGAGCCAAGGCCCGCTCCCCCACCTCGCTGACGAACTTCTGCTGCTCATCCAACCCCTCTCGGTGCTGACGTTCCACCTGGACTTGCTCTTTGAGCACCACCACCTCTCCGTGGACGTCCGGCCCCTGTCCCGCCGGGCGCGGGGGGCCGCGTCTCTGGGGGGCCTGGAGGACGAGACCCCCGCCGCTGCCCTGGGCGGGGTGGGGGGCACAGGGGGCAGCACAAGGCTCTGGTCCCCAGCGTCCGTGGGTGAGCTGGTCCCAACGCCCCCCGTGGGGGCTGCCCTGCACCAAACCTTCCAGCAGGTCCTGCGCTGGGGCGACCAGCTCGGCCGCAGCTTGCTGGGGTCCGACGCCCCCTCCCCGGAGAGCCACAGGCCCGAGGGGGACACTGGGGGTGGCCTCGGCGGCTGGTGGGGCCAGCTGAGCCAGAGCTCCAGGGTTTACACCGCTCCCAGCAAGGAAAAGTCCCCCTCGGTCTGGTGGACCAAGCTGCGGGCGGCTGCGGGGGATCCCAGCCCGGGCCAGGCCGGGCAATCCCAAATTTCCAGCAGCGAGCCCAGAGGCACGGAGCTGCAGCTCCTTCAGACCAAAGCTGTCCCCGAACGCTCCGGCGCGAGGCCCAGCAGCAGCAGCAGCAGCACGGACACCTCGGGCACCTCTTCCCCTGAAGATCTCTTCTTGCCCGCTGGAACTGGGGCGCTCACCAAGCCCGATGGTCCCAGGGCGGGGAGGAACCTCCCGGCTGGTGCCCACATCCTCCCGGCAGCACCTGGAGGGCCGGAGAGGGGCGATGCCAAGGGTCCTGCCAGGGGCGGATGGCTGGGCTGGCTCTTCGGGGCCACCAACGCCCCGGCCGGGAGCGTCCCCGCCGGCCCTGACGCCCTCGGGGCCGGGGCCAGGTGAGACCCGGCTCGGGCAGGCACGGGGGAAGGGTTTGGGGGAGCTGAGGGAGGGTTCTGTGTGCCCAGGTGTGCTCAGGGAGGGTTTCTCTATACCCAGGTGTGCTGAGGGAGGGTTTTGTGTGCCCAGGTGTGCTCAGGGAGGGTTTTGTGTGCCCAGGTGTGCTCAGGGAGGGTTTTGTGTGCCCAGGTGTGCTCAGAGAGGGTTTTTGTGTGCCCAGCTGTGCTGAGGGAGGGTTCTGTGTGCCCAGGTGCCCTGAGGGAGGGTTTTGTGTGCTCAGGTGTGCTGAGGGAGGGTTTTGTGTGCCCAGGTGTGCTCAGAGGGGGTTTTTGTGTGCCCAGCTGTGCTCAGGGAGGGTTTCTGTGTGCCCAGGTGTGCTGAGGGAGGGTTCTGTGTGCCCAGGTGTGCTGAGGGATGGTTTTTGTGTGCCCAGGTGTGCTGAGGGATGGTTTTTGTGTGCCCAGGTGTGCTGAGGGAGGGTTCTGTGTGCCCAGGTGTGCTGAGGGAGGGTTTCTCTATACCCAGGTGTGCTGAGGGAGGGTTTTGTGTGCTGAGGGAGGGTTTCTCTGTGCCCAGGTGCCCTGAGGGAGGGTTTCTGTCTGCCCAGGTGCACTGAGGGATGGTTTTGTGTGCCCAGCTGTGCTGAGGGAGGGTTCTGTGTGCCCAGGTGTGCTGAGGGAGGGTTTTATATGCCCAGGTGCACTGAGGGAGGGTTTCTCTATACCCAGGTGTGCTGAGGGAGGGTTCTGTGTGCCCAGGTGTGCTCAGGGAGGGTTTTGTGTGCCCAGGTGCACTGAGGGAGGGTTTCTCTATACCCAGGTGCACTGAGGGAGGGTTTTGTGTGCTGAGGGAGGGTTTTGTGTGCCCAGGTGTGCTCAGGGAGGGTTTTGTGTGCCCAGGTGCACTGAGGGAGGGTTTCTCTATACCCAGGTGTGCTCAGGGAGGGTTTTGTGTGCCCAGGTGCACTGAGGGAGGGTTTCTATGCCCGTCTCACCACGGTTTTGGCCTCTTGGGGGTCCTGTCGGCTCCGTGCCCGTGGGATTAACGCACATCCCACGTGCTGCCGCCGCCTCCCCGTTCATTCCCGGTTCTCGGCGGGGCTCGCTGCTGCTCGGGGCTCCTCGGCCGCTCTCGGCTCGCCAGCACAGCCCGAGGCTAGCCTCGGCAAGCGCTGCCGGGCGAGCTCGTGGCTCTTTGCTCTGTGGCAGGAGGCCGTCCCGCTGGCTCGCCCCCGGCCCGCACCTCCTGGCCGGGCTGAGGAAGGCTCTGGTGTCCCAAAGGAGCCGCGCCCCGGAGCCCCCGGCCCGCAGGTGAGCCTGGGCACGGGCTGGGCACGGGGTGGGCACGGGGGTGGGCACGGGCTGGGCACGGGGTGGGCACGGGGTGGGCACGGGGTGGGCACCCGGCCCGCAGGTGAGGCTGGGCACGGGGTGGGCACGGGGTGGGCACGGGCTGGGCACGGGGTGGGCACCCGGCCCGCAGGTGAGGCTGGGCACGGGCTGGGCACGGGGTGGGCACGGGGTGGGCACGGGCTGGGCACGGGGTGGGCACCCGGCCCGCAGGTGAGGCTGGGCACAGGGTGGGCACGGGGTGGGCACAGGGTGGGCACGGGGTGGGCACCCGGCCCGCAGGTGAGCCTGGGCACGGGCTGGGCACGGGCTGGGCACGGGCTGGGCAGGGCTGGAGGGGATTTCTGCACCGGGGGAAAGCCGGGGCTGCTCCCCGACACGGCCCGGGGGTCGCACGGGTCTCGAAAGGGAGGCTCCCCCATCCCCCTGCGGGTTTTGGGGAGTCTGAAGCTCTGCCCGCCATCAGCTGGTTTTTTCCCCCAGATGTTTTGGGGGGAATTTTCCGCATTTTCTCGTGTGGTTTCTGGATTCAGAATCTGGGGCAAGCATGCAGCTGGTGGTGCAGGGGTGGCATTTGGGGTGCAGGGGTGACATTGGGGGTGCAAGGGGGGACATTTGGGGTGCAGAGGGTGACATTGGTGCTACATGGGGTGACACTGGGGGTGCAGAGGGTAACATTTGGGGTTCAGGGGGTGACATTTGGTGTTGCAGGGGTGACATTGGGGGTGCAGGGGTGACATTGGGGGTGCAGGGGGAGACAGTGGCCGTGCAGAGGGTGACATTTGGGGTGCAGGGGGTGCCATGTGGGGCTCAGGGGGTGCCACTGCTGCTGCAGGGCAGTTCGGGCGCTCTGTGACCACACGGGCACCGCCGACGGGCACCTGAGCTTCCAAAAAGGAGACATCCTGGAGCTGCTCTCCACCGTGGATGAAGACTGGATCTGCTGCTGCCACGGGGACAGCACCGGCCTCGTCCCTGTGGGTTACACGTCCCTGATTTTGTGAAGGAGGCAAAAGGGACCCGAGGAAGCAGCTGAGCTCACCCGAGAGGAGACGTCCCCTGCCAGGGCTGTGCCACCTCCGGGGCTGGCAGCTCCCAGGGGACCCCGCCTTGCGCCTGTCACTGCTGCATGGCATCAGCGTCTGCCACCGTGTCCCATCGTGTGCCACCGCCTGCCACCCTGTCCCCCTCCTCTCTTGGGGGCTGGGGGGCTCCTCTGCCGCTGCCCACCCCCGTGCCAGGGCCTCTCCCTGCCCCGTGCCCCCTCCGTGCCCCGTGTCCTGCGCCTGCCGCCTCCCCGCGCCCTGCCCTGCCGCGGGGGCCCGGTGCCAGCGCTCTGTAGAGAGGTGTAAGCACAGGGCTGAGCTGGTTCCGCGGGGGGAAAAGCTGGAAATAAAGGTTGTGATTCACGTCTCCGCCGGGGCAACGAGCGCTGGGGCTGGCGTGCGCAGCTCGGGGCGGGATGAGGATGCTCCAGCAGGGTGAGAACCCCGGGCTTGGTCTGGGGTCTCGTGCGGTGGAAAAGTCTCTCCTCCAACCCCAGCTTCCAAAGAAAAACTCCGCAGCCTCTTGTTGTTTGGTCTCAGGCAGTTTATTGCTAATTATCTAAATGATTTTCTTCTTTAGCTGCTGGGGTTTGCTCACAGCTCAGGCAGAGGCACACACACACCCTGACATCCTCTCTGACCCCGACTGCTTCCTCTCCCCACCCAGGGCTGCTGCTCTCTTTTTTATGATATATTATGTATTACATGTTTATAGTTTTTCCCCAATACCTACTACCTATGTTAAAAGGTGCTTTTCTACTCTAAACCAATCCATAAGTGCCAGCATCACCAAGAACATGGAGGCAAGGAAGAAGAAGGAGGAAGAACAGGATCAGCCCACTTTCCTCCATCTTAGAACTTCTGACCCCCATGTACAAAGTAAAAACCCCCCTGTACAGGTGCTAAAACCCCCCTGTACAATACTAAAAAAATTTCCCCTCTGTTTTGTAACTACTTTTACTGTACTATCTAACCCTTTGTGACTGCTTGTTCCACCTCCAAAGTTGGTAACTCATCCCATGGCTCCAACTCAAAATCCCAGCTGTTTCCAGCTGCCTGCCAGGGTCCCAAATGCTTCTGAGCAAGGCCTGGAACCTCTAAAAATGTCTGAGGGACATTTTGAGTTCCAGCACAGGAGCGGCCGGGGCTGGGGATGGGCTGGATCTCAGCATCCCGGCTGCCAGGCGGAGCAGGGAGGCTCCGGCAGAAGATGCTCGAGCTCCTCCACAGCGTGGGAGGAGCGGCTGCATCCTCCCAGATCCGGGAAAATCCCGGGAGAAGCTCCCGAGGAGCAGCCGCACTCCGCGGGAGCAACTGGCAACAGCCCAGGTCGCTGGTTAATTATTTCTGTCGCTTCAGCTAATCTTTTCACAGCCCGGAGGATGGCAGCAGGGGCTAAACGGCTCCGAGTTCTTCATGGTTTTGTCGTTGCTCCTGATTTCATCCCAGGATTTGCGTTTCCTGCTGTGAAAGAATGGTGTGGCCATAGCGGGGAGCGGCCGCAGCAGCAGCAGCCTGCGCCCCGGGGAATTTTTGGGTCTCTGCTCCCTCCCAGGGCCACGTTTCACCCTTCGGAGTTCCCCTTTGGGTGGCCGGGCTCTGCTGCTCTGCTTTCACTCTGCTCTCATTTCCACTTGTCTCCCTGGCATTTTTATTCTCAGCCGAGTGACGTTATTTCCTAACTGGAATATTCCTTGGCTCGCCTTAAGGAGGTTGGATTGATTTTCCGCAGCTGCTTCTGGACTTGGAAAACGGGGTCATGGCAGCAGGGGAGGAAGCCAGGTGGTACTTCAATTTATTTATTTCTTTTTAAAATAAACACCTCTCCAAACCTTGGGTTTATAAAGGAGCGTAGGGGTCAAGCGTGGAATTTTCATGATCACAGAGAGCCAGACTGGGAAAGGGAAGAAGAAAAATCAGGCTGCACAGGAGGGAAGAAGAAGAAAAAGCTGTTTAATCCCCGAGGGACCCTGGTCTCTCTCTGCACTCACCTGTGCAGGTGGGACACGCCCTGGGGGTGACAGTCCCCAACCTGTGCAGGACAAGGGGGCTCCAGGACACCAAATGGGTTTAATGGCTCACACTGAACCCTCTGAGACGTGTGGCAGCTGGGGGCTCCCATCCCAGGGGGGGTTCCTGGCTTGGTTTTCACCCCACTGAGTGATTCTGGATTCCCATTCCAGTGGGTGTTCCTGGGTTCCCATTCCAGTGGGTGTTCCTGGGTTCCCATCCCAGTGGGGTGATCCCAGGTTCCCATCCCAATGGGTGATCCCAAAATCCCATCCCAGTGGGTATTCCCAGGTTGGTTCCCACCCCACTGAGTGACTCTGGATTCCCATCCCAGTGGGGTGACCCCGAGTCCCCATCCCAGTGGGTGTTCCTGGGTTCCCATCCCAATGGGTGATCCTGAAATCCCATCCCAGGGGGGGTTCCTGGGTTGGTTCCCACCCCACTGAGTGACTCTGGATTCCCATCCCAGTGGGGTGACCCCGAGTCCCCATCCCAGTGGGTGTTCCTGGGTTCCCATCCCAATGGGTGATCCTGAAATCCCATCCCAGAGGGTGTTCCTGGGTTCCCATCCCAGTGGGGTGATCCCAGGTTCCCATCCCAATGGGTGATCCCAAAATCCCATCCCAGTGGGTATTCCTGGGATGGTTTCCACCCCGCTGAGTGTTCCTGGGTTCCCATCCCAGTGGGGTAACCCCGAGTTCCCATCCCAGTGGGGTAACCCCGAGTTCCCATCCCAATGGATGATCCCAAAATCCCATCCCAGTGGGTATTCCCAGGTTGGTTCCCACCCCACTGAGTGACTCTGGATCCCCATCCCACGGGGATGCATTCGGGAGCTGGGACAGCCCCATCCCCACCTTGTCCCCAGCCCAGAGCTCCGAGTGCCACCTCCAGGAGTTCCTTGGACACCTCCAGGGATGGAGATCCAAACCTCCCCGGGCACTTCCAAGGCCTGAGCTCCCTTTCCAAGGGGAAATTCCTGCTGCTGTCCCCCCTGAGCTCCCCTGGCCCAGCCTGGGGCTGTTCCCTCTCCTGTCCCTGTTCCCTGGGATGATCCCAAATCCTCCTGGCTGTCCCCTCCTGGCAGGAGCTGAGCAGAGCCCCAAGGTCCCCCGGAGCCTCCTTTGCTCCAGGCTGAGCTCCTTTCCAACTCCCTCAGGAATTCTCCAGCTCCCCCAGGAATTCTCCAGCTCCCCCAGGAATTCTCCAGCCTTTCCCAGCTCCCCCAGGAATTCCCTCAGCTCCTTCCCACTTCCTCAGGAATTCTCCAGCCCCTCCCCAGCTCCCTCAGGAATTCTCCCTGTATTTCATGGCTATCCCTGTGGATTTCATGGATTTCCCTGTGAATCCCACGGATTTCATGGATTTCCCTGTGGATCCCTGGATTTCAGGGATTTCCCTGTGGATCTCATGGATTTCCCTCTGGATCCCACATATTTCATGGATATCCCTGTGGATCCCTGGATTCCCCTGTGAATCCCAGGAATTTCCCCGTGGATCCCACGGATATCCCTGTGGATCCCATGGATTTCCCTGTGAATCCCAGGGATTTCTTTGTGGATCCCTGGATTTCCCTGTGGATCGCATTAATTTCTTTGTGGATCCCTGGGATATCCCTGTGGATCCCACAGATTTCCCAGGGAATCCTACGGATTTCATGGATTTCCCTGTGGATCCCAGGGATTTCCCTGTGGATCCCTGGATTTCCCTGTGGATCCCATGGATTTCCCTGTGGATCCCAGGGATATTTCTGTGGATCTCACGGATTTCCCTCTGAATCCACCGGATTTCATGGATTTCCCTGTGGATCCCTGGATATCTCTGTGAATCCCAGGGATTTCCCTGTGGATCCCTGGATTTCCCTGTGGATCCCAGGGATATTTCTGTGGATCCCAGGGATATTTCTGTGGATCTCACGGATTTCCCTCTGAATCCACCGGATTTCATGGATTTCCCCGTGGATCCCATGGATTTCCCTGTGGATCCCTGGATATCTCTGTGGATCCCAGGAATTTCCCTGTGGATCCCAGGGATATTTCTGTGGATCTCACGGATTTCCCTGTGGATCCCATGGATTTCCCTGTGAATCCACTGGATTTCATGGATTTCCCTGTGGATCCCTGGATATCTCTGTGGATCCCTGGATTTCCCCGTGGATCCCTGGATTTCCCTGTGGATCCCAGGGATATTTCTGTGGATCTCACGGATTTCCCTCTGAATCCACCGGATTTCATGAATTTCCCTGTGGATCCCTGGATATCTCTGTGGATCCCAGGGATTTCCCCGTGGATCCCTGGATTTCCCTGTGGATCCCATGGATTTCCCTGTGGATCCCAGGGATATTTCTGTGGATCTCATGGATTTCCCTCTGAATCCACCAGATTTCATGGATTTCCCTGCGGATCCCTGGATTTCCCTGTGGATCCCATGGATTTCCCTATGGATCCCAGGGATATTTCTGTGGATCTCACGGATTTCCCTGTGGATCCCATGGATTTCCGTGTGAATCCACCGGATTTCATGGATTTCCCCATGGATCCCAGGGATTTCCCCGTGGATCCCAGGGATTTCCCTGTGGATCCCTGGATTTCCCCGTGGATCCCTGGATTTCCCCGGATCCCTGCCCAGACCCTCTGGCACATCCACGCTCCCAGCCAAAGAAAACCCCCCGAGCCAGCCGTAGGAAAAGATTTTCCATTTAATACTCGACTCTCAGGATTGAGACGCAGGCTTTTTATGCAATTACATCCAATGTTAAAATTGGTAATACATAATTTACAAAGATTAACATCCAAAACAATGATCTATTTAGATATGCTTTGTAAAAAGGAAATATATTAGCAGCATTTATTTTCAGCAATCACACAGCCTACACCCATGCAGACTAAGGTTCAGCTCTATTTGCAGTAACGTAGTGCTTCCTGGCTCCGGCGGCGATCCTGGGGACACACGGGTCTGCTCAGTATTATAAAATAACCAAAAAAATAAAAAAAGTCATTAATTTCTACACCAGTAAGAAAAAACAATTCTTTGCACTTACCTAACATTTGATTGTCTAAAAAACATTTTGTTTAGTCTTTCAACAAAAGAAAGATAAAATGACAGAGCTAGTGTTCTCGCTTCTGTACGCACTTTATTTTTTTATTTTTTTTAAAAACTTTTTAGTGTTTAACACCATTTGAGACAATGATTTCTGTTTGAAACTAAATGAGACAACTTGAGGGTTTGGACATGCGATATTCCTACTACACGCACGAGTATTTTATACTCAGGGTTCCTGGTACTGTACAGTGCTTCTCTACAGTAAGAAAATATTCCAAACTATTTTCTTATTTCTTTTTTTTTTTTTAATAAAATATTTTTTTCTCAAAGGGTTTTTTTCCTTTCTTTTTTTTTTTTTTTGTGTGTGTGTTTTTTTTTTTGTTTCGTTTTCTCTTTTTAAATCAACACGTAAAAGTTAATGGAATGAGTCATGTTCCACTAAGAGTAAAATAATTATAATAATAACAAGAATGTACATTAGGACGAGCTTGGTCCAATAAAAAGGAACATGGAACTACGGTATTGCTTTACATCCACGCAGCAGATATATACAACTTGGCACATTAAAAACTGGATTTCTTATAAGAACACCTAAAACAGGACTGGGTATGCGTGGGGCCCTTCGCTGTCCACCAGCACACGAGGGTAGTGTCAGCAGCCGAAAATTCCACAGCTCACGACAAACACTCGCCTGACGGAGTGAAAGGGTCCTGGCTTGGGTTGGTTTTGTTGTTTTCTTTTTGTTTGTTTTTTTTTTTCCTTCTTTTGTTGTTTTTTTTTTCCTTTTTTTTTTTTTAACGGGTTTTTTTTTGTTTTTTTTTTTTTTTTAATTTGCACAACACACGAGACACACGAGAAACCACAGCTTATCAAAAAAACCAACAGCGATGGTGGCGTCAGGAGCTGACTTCGCTTTTTATAAAATTTCTCCGCAGGGGAAAAAAAAAAGTGGGGAAAAAAAACCAAAACCCCTCAGGCCCCCACCCACCCCCTCCCCCCTGCACAGCAAGTGCCTCTTCCCAGCGCTCCTGCCCCGCTCCAAGGGCTTCTGGAAGCTTCTCCTTGGCACAGGCCGCAGGGACACGAGCCCAGCTGTCCCTCGGCTCCGCTGGGGACGTCGCTCTCTCTCCTTGGAACTTGTGCAAATCACAGGCCACGGCTTCGGGGCAGCTTTTCCTTCTAAGCCACTGCTGGCCTTTCCTCTCCCCTCTGGATTCCTGGATTCCCTTGCCTGGAGTGCTGAGGGTGGCTGGTACAATCCCAGGTTAGCAGTGACCGTGGGGAACATCCTCCTCAGAGTCCTTTTCCTCTATCCTCCCTATTATTATTATTTTTTAAAAATTTTGTTTGTTTTTTTTTTTTCTCCTCTGAGTGGGAATATCAAGCGCAAATAAATTAAATTTGACCATCCTGGACAATAACCACGAGGTTTCCTCAGTACCTAACATCAATACAAGGCACGCCCACCAACACACACACCACGAGCGCTGCAGAGCAGGGTGGGCAGCGTGCCGGCCCGGCCCCCCAGGTGCCACTGTTTGTATTTTGTCACTTTGCTGCTGCCTCCCCTTGCCCAGGGCGCTGCCCCCAGCCCTGGCAGACCCCAGAGCTCGGCTGCCCCTCCTGGGTCACTTCCTGAAGCTGCTCTCGGGGATGCTCAGAGTGCGGCGCCGCAGCTTTCGGCCCGAGCCTTCCTCCAGCAGGTAGGTGACGTCGATGGCTGCAACAGAGCACAGGGACACCAAGGGGATTTTAGGGCATTTCGGTCATTCCAGGGTCACTGAGGCTGGAAAACACCTCCGGGATCATCGACTCCGAGCTGTGAGTGATGCCCACCCCGTCGCCCCGAGCGCTGCCTCGCGTCGCTCCTCGAACACAGAATTTGTTTCCTGCTTCTCTCAAGGGTGTTCCCCTCCAGGAAATCCAGAACACGCCAGGACAAGGTGATGAGTGACCAAGCCCTGAGCCACACCTCCAAAAATCCTCCCAACCCAAATGAAGCATCAGTCCATGACTTTTTGGCACTGCCAGAATTTGGAAGAGACTGGACAGAGCTCGTCCGGGCTACAATTTAAAAGCAGGGTCACACTTCACCCTGATCCCTCATCCCACTACAGCAGGTACTCAGAACCAAAGGAAAGCTCACGAAAGGTCAAAAGAGACTTTCCAAATTCCCCTCAGTCTTTCCTGGCTTGTCTGCTAAGTTTCTCCGTTGCAGATACGGAGTGAAGGGGAGGAATTAAGTTTATGGAAAGGTTTTGTGGTCATTAAAAATATTACACAAAAAAAAATTTAAAATATTATACAAAACAGTGTCATAGTTGCAAGAAATTTCACTTGGATTTAGTGGATTTCTGTTGCAAAGGAAAACTTTCCCAACGGCCGCTAGCAAGAAATTCAGCCAAAAACATTCATTTTATCAACACAGCTCAGCCAGGCGACCCCAGACCTGCAGCAGACCCAGGGGCTGTGCAAGCAGAGCCTGAACTCTCACCGTTTTTCCCTGGGATTTTCTCGAGGAGGTTGAGCAGGATCTGGTTCAGCCTCTCCCTCTGGAGGTGCCGCCGCTCCTCGGGGCTGCAGAGCGGCCTCGTGTCCGAGGGGTTCTCGTCCCCCTTCTTCTCAGCCTGGCAGCTCTCGCTGGCCACGGGCTCCTTGTCGGGCTCCTCGGGGCTGGGCACCTCCCCTGGAGCCTGCTCAGGGGCCCCCAGCACCTCCTCCATCAGGGGCAGGGAATCCTCCTCTTGGGTTAAGTCTTTGATCTGCGGTTTCGAGCGATCCGATTTCCAGGATGACCTTGCCGGGGGGGGAAAAAAAAGGGTTTGAAGAGCAGTTTTTCACCTGAAAGGATAATTCCCAGCCAGTCCAGCACTCATCCATGGGTAGGAGCTGTCTGGAGCTCAGTTTATTCCCTCAATCCCTGCACTCACACCCACCAATGCTTTATCTGCACCGCACCAAACTCAGCTTTGAAAAACAAATGGCTTTTCCTTTTCAGTTCCAAAAGATTTTACCTCCAAAAGCACTTTGGCCCAGCCCTTAGTGGGATGTTCTTGCAGATCTGGGCTCTGACTGCCCCACAGACACGGGCAGCACGTCCAGGACCTGGGTTCCTCCATCTGGGGAGGCTGGAGCCTCCTGTTTTGGGCATCTCCTCACTCAGCTGCTTTTTTTAATTTTGACTTTCAAATGGCTCCTTTCTCCTCCTGATGTACATTATTAGGGCTGCCTATCCCTCCCAGATTGTTCCCTTTTACCTCTCTGAAAGTTTCAAATGGCTCCTTTCTTTTCCTGATGTACATTATTAACGCTGCCTATCCCTCCCAGCTTGTTCCCTTTTATCTCTCTTAAAGTTTAGAGAGCTTTAAATAATTTAAAACTTCTTCTTTCCATAGCAGCCAGGGGAAAGGGGCAGGAGGAGAGGGGGCACAACAGACAAACAAACAGCATTATTTCATCTCTTCTCAACAATCTGGGAGGGGAGACTCACCTGCCTCCGTTCCTCTTGTAGTTGTCTGGCACATAATGAGGCTGCAATAACAATAAAGATTATCATCGATACCAAATCAAATTCACAGTGGAAGGAAGTGCTGGTCTATCAAATATGTGAATGTGCCAATGCAAGACACTCTGGAAATGCTGGTGTACCTCAAAGGGACTTCACAGGAGGAGGCACAATCATGTAATTAGAGCCAGACTTGTCTGATTCTTCACATCTTCTAAATAAATTTCAAGCCACAGACCACGGTGATAAAAATCATCTTTGCTTTCTGCACAGCACGAGTCTGGAACCTTCTCCAAAGGCACTACACAAACCTCTGCTCCAGGAGGAACAGAGCTCACTTGCAGGTGTGCAGATCTGCTGCTGTGTGTTTCTTTGAGCTCACCATCACCATCCCTTGAGCACCTCTCTGCCTCGCAGCTGCAGGTTCTGTTACACCCAGTTTTCTTTCCAAGCTTGTTTTCCAGCCAGCTTTTCCCCCCAGGCTGTGCATACTCACAGAATCATGGAATGACTGAGGTTGGAAAAGCCCTCCCAGAGCACCGAGTCCCAGCTGTGCCCAATCCCCACCTTGTCCCCAGCCCAGAGCTCTGAGTGACACCTCCAGGAATTCCTGGGACACCTCCAGGGATGGGGACTCCAAATCTCCCTGGCTTTGGAGGGAGGTTTGGATGGGGACTCCAAACCCCCCTGCCAAAGCCTGACCACCCTATCCATCAGGAAATTCCTCCTGATGTCCAGCCTGACCCTCCCCTGGCACAGCTTGAGGCCTTTTCCTCTTCTCTTGCTCCCTGGGACCAGAGCCTGACCTCCACCAGAGCATCAGCTCCCTCTGCCTGACCAAGCTTCACTTATAACCAGTCAGGAGCTTTCCAGAACTCCATCCAGCCTCCTAAAAACAGGTGAGGAAGCTGAGAGCAAAGCCACTTACTGAGAAATCCCTCTTGGGTGTGAGTTTCTTGGGGAAGTGGTCGAAGGCGTAGGGCTTGGTGCACACGGGGTAGCGGTTGCGGTGGATCTTGTAGAAGAGGTGAGCTGATTTATCCAGGCGGTAATCACAGATGTAAACATCCTGCTCCTTCACTCCCTTGGGCCTCCCTGCCATCAAAACAAGGGGAAAACAGTCATGGATTGAGGAGGAAACACATGGTTCATCACTGTGGTTGGCACAGTGTCCCTGTTGGTTCTCTCCCTCAGAACCCAACAGGGTCGCTCTGAGGGGAGAAACTGAATGCTCTGATCAAACATTTCCCCAGCTTTCACACACACAACTATCAACTGACATCATTTTCTCTTCCCTCATTTCCATTCTGGCTATGAGGGTTTTCCAGGATCCATTCTGAGCCCTTTTCAAACAGGAATCCCTGTCCCAGGGCAAAGCCATCGTGCGTCCTCAGCTCTGAACCACACAAACATCCCCCGTGGCCTTTGGGCAGCAGGAACTGCTCCAGGGCATGTCCTTCCTTCCAGAACAGAGTGGATCTGTCCCAGTGCCTGGTTCAGGGTGAGGATGACACTGGTGGTGCCCAGCAGTGCTCAGGACCCTCCAGAGTCCCCTGCTCTGCCAGCAGGGCCAGGACAGTTGATCCCAGGATATTCCACACCACAGAGGGTCTGATCCAGTGGGGGTGACTGGCATTCCCCAATTTTTGCTGGGGAGTGGCTGCACTGGGCATCACTTGTGCTTCCTGGGGTTTATTCACAGAATCATGGAGTGGTTTGGGCTGGGAGGGACCTTAAATCTCATCCTGTTCCATGCCCTGCCATGGTCAGGGACACCTTCCATGATCCCAGGTTGCTTGGACACTTCCAGGGATCCAGGGGCAGCCACAGCTTCTCTGAGCAACCTCTGCTGGGGCCTCCCGACCCTCACATAAGAATTTCCTCTCTGTGTCCAACCCAAATTGCCTTTTTTTCAGGTTGAAGCCATTCCTTCTTGTCCTGTCACTCCAGTTCACGATTAAGAGCCTCTCTCCACCTTCCTTCAAGCCCCTTCAGATATTAGACACCTTCCTGTAACCTCCCTTTCTATTACTACTACTGCTATCATTATTATTACCACTACAATATTTTAATGTATTTCAACCATTAAACTGTTTTTACCCCTACCCCTGGGTTTTAACTTTTTCCAGTTCCCTCTCCATCACAGGGGGAATGCTGAGCTTTCAGCAGGGGTTAAACCACCACAGCCCAGTGCCCAAATGCTTCCTTAAACACAAAGGAATGTGTTTAATTCCCACCTTTGCAGTAGGTGTAGAGGTCTAGCACACAGCACGTCCCCACCACGGCCTCCAAGGGGATGATTTCGTACAAGGGCACCCGGAAGAGTTCGTTGTGGTAGAACTTGCGAGACGGGGAATGATGCGTTTCGTGGGGACGGAAATAGTGGTGGCCAAAGGCAAAGCGCTCCTCCCTGGGGGTGCAAAGGGGACAGAAACACCAATCAGCCCATGACACAACTCACTCACTGCCCCCTGCTTCATTCTGAGCTCCCTCTCCTCCCTGGGGGTGCAAAGGGGACAGAAACACCAATCAGCCCGTGACACAACTCACTCACTGCCCCCTGCTTCATTCTGAGCTCCCTCTCCTCCCTGGGGGTGCAAAGGGGACAGAAACACCAATCAGCCCGTGACACAACTCACTCACTGCCCCCTGCTTCATTCTGAGCTCCCTCTCCTCCTTGGGGGTGCAAAGGGGACAGAAACACCAATCAGCCCGTGACACAACTCACTCACTGTCCCCTGCTTCGTTCTGAATTCCCTCTCTTGCACCTGGCTGTGAAGAACAGCAGAGTCACACAAGTGTTCCATGTTCTGCCTGCAGCAAGGGCAAACCCTCCCAGCATCATTTTGGAGGGCACAGCAGAGCTGTCACTGCACCCACACTGAGGAAATCCATCCATTTCTATCCCTAACCCTTTGCTTAAACCTCCAACCTCACGTGTTTCCACTGTGCAGCTGCGGAGCACAGCTGGAATTCCCCAACCTCTGCACCTGGCACTTTGCTCATTCCTGCATCTATAAGGTGAGGCTTCCACAAAATCCCTGAATTCCACAGTAATTCCACAACTGCTTTGACAGGCAGGCCAGGGGGATGGCTCAGATGGCTCAGCTCAGGCTGTGTGGCACGTTGTCAGAATCCGTGGTATTGATAATTCCCAGATTGTAAAAGTCTCTGTCTGTCAGCCCCATTGCCAAAGAAGAAGTCATAATTGGTCTGTGCTGGTTCCAAGGTTGTTTATTCTGTTGATCTCTCACATGTTCTGCTGCCCTGCCCAGCTCTGTCCTGCAGGGCAGCGTGTGGGGCTCTGCCCTCAGTGGGATGTGACAAACATTAAATACCAGAAACTCCCTGGGCTGCATTTACAATAACGTGCCAAGATCTGTCACCTACGTTGGACAGTGTGTCCCCAGCCTGAACCAACAGAAAAATGCCAACACCACAGTGAGACATGGAGGGCATGAAGAAGGAGAAAAAGGACAAGGCACACCCAATTTCCTCCAGCTTGTCCCCTTTGGATCCCTCATCTAGAACCCTAAAATTTTACTTTTGCACCCGTGCCACACTTAATTATTACTTAAATCAAACACTCAGAGCTGGTAATTCATCCTGTAAGATTGAAAACTCTTTTCCATGGACAGAGATCACAGCCAGTGTCTCTGGGGGCTCTGTCCAGGGTGTCCCAGGGCAGCCAGAGGGAAGCCCTGGGTTCCCCCAGCACATACTTGTCGTTTTTCCAGAGTTTCTCGATGCGGAAGATGTCGAGCTTGTCGCGGTTGATGTGGGACAGCAGGCGGTACGACTGTCGCACCGGGTGCCCGTCGGGGGTCCTGCGGCTGTCCCGCATCAGGTACACGCAGTCACCTGTCCAGGGCACAAAGGACACACCTGTGAAGAGCCTGCCTTCAGCCCAGCACGCCCAGAAGCAGAGGAAATAATCCTTAAAATGAACACAACACGGGTACCTAATGCTGGGTTGTATAGGAACAACATGAAGCTGATAGTAAAAAGGGGGATTTAGGGTTAAAAGGAAAATTAAGCTTAGTAGGCCCTGAAAAAAAAAAAAAATACCCTAGGTACATGAAAAGCCCTTGCACCTTGCTAGAAATGCAGCTGTGTAGCCAGTACATGATAAATGATATAACTGTTAGACGTGATGATTGGTTAGTAATTAAATATAATTACTGTTTTGTGGGACTCAGATTCAGTCAAAGAAAGAAACTGAGAGTTGCTAGCCTGGGAAAGAGCTGGAAAGAATGTAAATAATTCTTGATCTCTCTTGTTTTTCACATTGTTTATAGTGAAGTTCTATCACTGTGCCTCAAGCACTCTGCACCAATGCTGTGGGTGGTTTTCACTTCAGGACCAACGGAGTTGGTCCTTAGGAAGCTCTGTTTAAAAGAGCAGTGTATTTTGAATAAATTAGAGTTTTACTCTCAGCAGTCTTCTGAGTCTCTCATTCCCGTCCTGCCTTGACAGCAACACTGTTTAATTGTAAGAATAATCATCAGAAACCGTGGTCAGGGGCCTAAGAAAGATCATGAGAAACTCATGTCAATGTATACAATAGAACAATATCAGTTTAATAATTAATATGTAAGTTATATAAGGATAGAATATAAAATATGTTCAGCTCGAAAGCCATGTCTGAGTCAGATTTGGGTCTGTACCTGATTCCCAGAGCTCTTCATCAATAAAAGCACCTGCAGATAATCATATCCCGTGATTATGTGTGCTCCTGAAAGCTAACAAACCCACTGCAGAAGCTGCCACGAGCACTAAAATGTTTTTCACAGCAGCTTTACAGCAAAACTACCCATAACTTTCCACGCCCAGTCTGAAAACACCAATCTGTAAGGAATCAAAGCCATGACAAACCACAGGATATGTAAACGTCAGTCATGATTAGGAAAAAGTGTAGGAATTAGTGATGGCTGCAATAAATCTTTGAGAGAGAAGATACTTAGAGAGAAGTTTACTATTAAGGAAATAAATCTTGTCCTGAGAAGCCCCAAGCCTTTGGTTATTCCAGCAGAATTGCAATGAGATGTAGAGCTCAGAAAAGATAAAGAGAATGCAAAAAGGACTAACAAACTGGCACTGCTGGCAATCAAAAGGTTTTTCTCAAGGGTGACCCCTAGGTTTAAATTTATTCATTTTGTCCCATAATTCACCCCTTAATTTCTCTGCTCTGACCTGTGAAATCCCAGAATGATTTGGGTTGGAAAGGATCCTAAAGACCATCCAGACCCACCCCCCTGCCTTGTGCAGGGATCTTTCCCTGGACCAAGCTGCTCAGAGCTCCATCCCACCTGGCCTTCAGCACTTCCAAGGCTGCGAAGAGACTCCACTTCTTCTGTTATTTACCTAAAAATGACCAAAACCTGGGAGGTCCCAGGTTATAAAACCTGCCCTGGGTAGGAGCAGAGGTCACACAGGAACAGACAAGCCAAGGAAAAGCCTCCCCGTGCTGTCCCTGCCTTTCTGCTGTTTATGGACTTTCAGAGCCAAAGGCTAGAGCTTTGGGGATTAATCCTTCTTCCAAGTATTTGCCTAATCTTTTTTGGAATCATTTATACTCTGACCTCTCCACCCTTCTGTAACAAGACTTGCCACAGCCTAGTTATGCTTTTGTAAAAAACATCTTTACAGCCCAGAGTTTCACTGTTGCCAGCTGATTTCTGTTTGCTCCCTAATTTCTGCACGGTTGCACCTTCCTGAGCATTTCACAGACTTTCATCATCCACCCTCCAAATCAGCTGGGCAGACTGTCCACAGAAAAGTTGATCCAGGTCGGATGATCTTTGTTAGCTTTGTTTTTACAGGTAGTGAGATCCCCAGTGCAGTGGGATGTCAGAGCAGCACAGGGCAGACAGGCAGCACAGGAGGTCACAGAAAGGCACAATCATTCTGCTGTTTTGTGCATAACAATTCCTGATACTCCCTTTGCCTTTTTTGAATCAGGCAGAACATTTTTCTCATGTTCCCATTAAATTGCAATGACTCCTGGTGTTTTTTTTCTCCATTTTTCCCCCTGTTTTTGTGTATGTGTAGCTATGGCTGTTTTCCTTCCATGGATATTGGTGTTATTAATTAGCATATTTGGGGAAAAGATGCCAGGGAACCACTGAGAACAACGTGTCCATCAACACCCCAGTTTTGCTATAACCAGATTCAGGATTAAAGTGAAGCACAATTCTATTTTCATTCATATAATCTAATTTATCAATCTTGTCTAAATTTAAAAGATACTCTGTAGGACTCCTCATAAGCAGAAATTTCTCCCATATATCCAACTTAAACTTCACATGGTCCCACCTCTCTGGGTCCCTCTGGATCCTTCTGTTCCCTCTATCATTTTGACCACACAATTTGGTGTCTTCTTCCCACCTGAGCTAAAACTGGGACAACACCACCTTCCCTTTACAACTTTAGGGAGAACTTTTAAAGAAATTGGGGAGCTGGGTCCCTCAAAAGACTCTTAGAAAACAAAGAACATACTGAGAGGAGCTACTGGCCCCAAGCAGAATGTAATTAAACATAATGTAATGTAATGGTGTAAAATAATAAACAATAAAATCATGCAAAATGTAATGTAAATAATTTTAAACCATCTTTTTTCAACTCTTCTTCCCCACCTCTCCCATGAGAAGAAAGCAAGCCCAGCATTATTGTGCCTGCCTGAAAAAGGAGCATTCAGAAGGAGATGTAGACAGATGCCCTCTTGTTCTAAAGATCAAGAAACTTGATTTCAATTCCAGTTTATACAGGTGTTCTACCTCAAAGATGAAGTTGCCAAGGAAAAAACACAGCAGCTGTTGCTGGTGCACCAGGGGATGATGATTTGTTACAATTTCTGGATATGTGGGTTTTCCAGGATCCATTCTCACCCCTGTTTATCAATTCCTATCCAAGATAAAACTCTGTGTTCACTCCAAGGGATGGATCAGATCTGTTTTATTTGCATCATCTCCTGGGTTTAGGAATTAGGGAATTCCTGCAGAGGAAGCTTGTCTGTGATGTAAAACTCAACAATTCCAGCAGAATTGCCACGGAATTAAGAAACAAGTTCTGCAACCAGCCCTGAGATCCCTCTGAACGAGAGGGATTTGGTCACAGCAGAGTGTGACCACTCACAAAGCTGAATTTCAGTCTTTTTCCCCCAAAACATCAGCTCTTAACCTTGGAACTCAGGGTGCAGCTTCTCAATGCACTTCCAGGCTCTGTGGCAGCATCCACCTCTTCCCAGTCCACAACTCCCAGGAAAATGCAAACCCACACACAGCCTCAAGGGCTGCAGGCCACGTTTTTGCCTCGGAATGTGGAATTATGAGGCCTTGTAGACACCAGAGGGAGTAAAAAAAGCTTTTCCTCCCACTGTCCAAGCTGCCTGATACACCCACAGCACAGTAAAGGTCCTGCCTGAGGACTCTGGCTGGAAAAATCAACAAGGTCATGGATTTCTCCTTTCCCTGCTGGAGCTGCATGTTCTGTTCCAGCACCTTGGGGTGGAATTTGCTTCATCTGCTCCCTGTGCCTGCAGAGGCATTTGGTGCCCAACAGCTGCAGTTTGGTCTCCTTAGTCCCCTGCCAAAAATGTCCCACAGAGGGAGATTTCTCTCTTTAAAGGGCATTTCTCCAATTAAGGTCACCAAGATCAGATCAGATTTTACACAAGTAAAATTTAACACACCGTGACAGAAATTATGTTAATGCTCTGAACACCTGGAAGATGCCACAAGTCCCAGATAAAACATCACCCATTTCAACACAAAATGTAAAATCAAGTTCTGACACAGCCCTTGAAGTGAGTTACTCTCCAGCAAAAAAAAAAACAAAAAACCATGAGACACTCAAAGGCTGAACTCTGGAAAGAGCAGACAATGCAGAACAACACCCAGCAAGGAGAGCTAAATGCAAATTCCAGAATCTTGCAGATGGGATAATGAACATGCTGGGTTTTGACCTTTTTTAATTCCCCATTTTCCTGAAGACTCTCCTATTCCCCTCTAGCAAACTTATCAGCTGGTTTCACTCATTCAAGAGCAGTTTCCTCATAATGCTAAAGGGTTCTTTCTAGCCTTGTGTGTATCTGTGGCATGAAATAAAAAAAAGCAATAATCTGTGAGCTGAATTGGGCAGCTGCTTGGAGAGATTCAGGAATTCAGAGCACAGTCCAGAAGAGATAAGCTTTAGGGAACACACAAGCAATGAGCTGGATGTTTTAATGACCATTCTGCACTAAAATACTGGAGATCTAACAGCTTTCTTGGCCTTTACTTCTAAATGTTAACTACCAGCAGTTGGCTCAGCGTCATCCTCCCCTGGCCAGCACAGCCCTGGCTGTGCTAATTAACATTTCTTCATCAACAGCCTGTGAGAACTCTGACTGTGTATCACTCCCAGCAGTGCAGAGAGAGCAACTTGCACTTGTGAAAAATGAAAGTATTTTGGACAGGGTGATGCCACAAGTAGCAGCTTGCAGTTGTGAAAAATGAAAGTATTTTGGACAGGGTGATGCCACAAGTGGCAGCGTGCACTTGTGAAAAATGGAAATATTTTGGCCAGGGTGATGCCAGAGATCCCTGCACACTGAAGGGACCCAGGGGCAGCACGTACCTTGGCGGAGCAGCAGATCATCCCTCAAGAGGCAGATGTAATAAACACAGCCAGGCTGGGCATAGTGAGGCCGAGGGATCATAGGAACCTCCTGCAGGGAGAAAAATAAAAAGGGAATGCTCAGCTGCCCACCAGTGTCAGAATTTGTGGTGTTGATGATTCCCAGATTGTAAAAGTCTCTGTCTGTCAGCCCCGCTGCCAAAAAAGTCATAATTGGTCTGTGCTGGTTTCCAGGTTGTTTATTCTGTTTATCTCTCACATGTTCTGCTGCCCTGCCCAGCTCTGTCCTGCAGGGCAGCGTGTGGGGCTCTGCCCTCAGTGGGATGTGACAAACATTAAATACCAGAAACTCCCTGGGCTGGATTGACAAGAACGTGCCAATATCTGTCACCTACGTTGGACAGTGTGTCCCCAGCCTGAACCAACAGAAAAATGCCAACACCACAGTGAGACATGGAGGGCATGAAGAAGGAGAAAAAGGACAAGGCACACCCAATTTCCTCCATCTTGTCCCCTTTGGACCCCTCATCTAGAATCCTAAAATTTTACTTTTGCACCCGTGCCGCACTTAATTATTACTGATATCAAACACTCAGAGCTGGTAATTCATCCTGTGAGACTGAAAACTCTTTTCCATGGCCAGAGATCACAGCCAGTGTCTCTGGGGCTCTGTCCAGGGGGTTCCTGAGCCCTGCCAGGGTCCCAGACCTTTCCACACACCAGGATTGGCCCAAAATTGGGCTGCCAGCTGCAGTTGGTGTTGTGTTCATTCAAGGGATGGGATTCAGATTGCACTAAGAACGTGCAATCCTTTGGGCTCCTCACCTGCTGGAATGAAAACCCCTCTGAGCTCCTCAGAGAGGGAAATGAATGCAGGGGTTGAATTTCTTCAGAGAAATTAAGATATATTAACCCACACAGATATCAAGTAGAGGTGTAGGTTTAAGTTTTAAGTCAGTAGAAGTGTAAGTTATAATTTTAAATAAGTTTAAGTTTTAGGTTTTAAGTATGTAGAAATATGTTTTAAGTGGCTTAAGAAACTGTGCTAGCTAGCAAAAGCCCTAAGGCCTAGTTTAAAATTCAGTAACTTAGTCTTAGATATAACAGAAACATATTATTTAGATAATATTTGTTTGAGAGGTTGTGAGATTTGTAAGATAGGAAGTAGTTGGTTATAGATTTTTTGTTATAAGGTATTATATAACTTTCTGAGCCAATAGGCTGTTATAGAGTTTATTTTGCTTTTTTGATGTATCGCTTTTATTTCTTTTTATTGTAATGTAGATATTTTTGTCTAATAAGGTTTTATTACATGTATACACATATGTTTTTATTACAATATCTAAATTATTCAGTTATTTTATACAATTACATTATTAAATTACTGTGCTATCAAAAGTTTTATAATCTTGTTTAATATGATATTATATATAATCTATAATCTATAATATAATATATTTTCTCTTACTTACTTAAAGTATATTCTTACTTTTAACTATAGAAGCATAAGTTAATGTTTTTTTTTAGTTCAATGTTTGTTTATTTTGCTTTTACATCGATTTAGGCTTCTTCTAAGGCTACAAATCAAACCCTCCTGAGTCCGTGAGGATTTCTATCTTTCCAATTCCCACACCACCCTATAGAAATACATAAAGAAAAACAGAAAAAAACAGAGAAAAACTGACCCCTCGTGGAGCTGAACCTAAATCAATCTTCACCAATCCCAAAAGATACAAATTCTAAATACAAATATAAAAAAAGCCCTAAGGAGCTGCTGTAGTTTTGTGGGAGCAATAGGAAGTTTTGTTTTACCCTGTTCACAGCTCGAGGTTCACACTGCTCACACAGGTAGTGTTCAACATCCGAGTTCACACCCATGCAGTCACAGTGCTGCCACACCTGGAAAAACAGATAAAAACAGATAAAACAGATAAAACACATAAAACTCCCAGTCACAGAGCCCTGGCACAGCTTATAGCTGCAAACTGCATTTTCTCAACAAATATTAAAGAAAGCAAGAAACTTCACACAGGAAATTTAAGATTTTTATGTGAACTACTTCACACCACGTCAGCAGACAGACAAGATCTCCATGCAACAGTAAAAGTCCAAAATTTTAAAATTAATTTCTCTCTCCCGAGAGAGCTGAGGCAGTTTCAGCTCGCCTGCACAATGCAAGTTGCATTTTCTCTGTGAAAAGAGAATCTCTCCTCTTGTGGAGAGGAAGTTAAAGGCCTGAGGAGTTAATTAATGCTGCCATTAATTAACTGCTGGTGAAAAGCTCCACTTGCTGTGGAGGAGAAGAGAGAGGAGAAACCTTTGGGCTCCTCCTCACCTGCTGGAATGCAAGCCCCTCTGAGTTCTTCAGAGAGGGAAATGAATGCAGGGGTTGAATTTCTTCAGAGAAATTAAGATTTATTAAGCCACACAGATATCAACTAGAGGTGTAGGTTTAAGTTTTAAGTCAGTAGAAGTGTAAGTTATAGTTTTAGATAAGTTTAAGCTTTAGGTTTTAAGTAAGTAGAAATGTGTTTTAAGTGGCTTAAGAAACTGTGCTAGCTAGTAAAAGCCCTAAGGCCTAGTTTAAAGTTCAGTAACTTAGTCCTAGACACAACAGAAACAGAACCTTGCCACTAGAATAGACAGAATTATTCATGTAAAACAAATAAAATTGCTCATGTAAATAGAACTATTCACATAGATAAATTATGCAGATGGGAAATATGCAAGTAAGATTAAGCATCTTGCATTGCATTTGATCATATCTTGGAATATTTAGGGGTGGAGAAAATGTGATGAATGCCATCAGCCAATTTTCCCCCAGGTTTTTAGTTAACCAGCAGAGTGTCTACATGCAGAGCTTGATTCTTTCACTCACCAGCTGGGAGAAAATCTATTCAAGCAAACAAAACCTCCCCCAGGCACACGAATGGCTGCACGTCCTACCAGGTTACAGCTACAAACCTTCCAGTAAGTTTGTAGGAAACTTCCTGAGACATGTAGGAAATGTTGAGATAATGACCTGCTTTGTTTAAGAAATCCATGGCACTGTATTTATTATGTTTGCTTTATATCAGCTTGAATAGTGGCAGTTTTTTATCAGTTTTTCTTTGCCATCATCTTTTCCAAATGACTTGGATTTGCATGATAGTACAGAATACATAGATAGGAAACAGATAGTACATTTGTGTAAGTAGATAATAGATTTTTAGGTAAGAACTGATGCTACTTTTGTACATTAGAATCAAAACCAGATTGGTTTAGAAAGAATGTTTTAGAATCAAGAAGAAGAGGAAGAGAGGAGGAGAAGGAGGAGGAAGACGAGGAAGAGAAGGAGAGGAGGAAGAAGAAGAAAGTGAAGAAGGTGAAGAAGAGAAGGTGAAGAAGAAACAGAAGAAGAAACACAGAAGAAGAAGACAACAGAAGAAGACAACAGAAGAAGACAACAGAAGAAGACAACAGAAGAAGAAAGAAGAAGAAAGAAGAAGAAAGAAGAAGAAAGAAGAAGAAAGAAGAAGAAAGATGAAGAAAGAGGAAAGAAGAAGAAAGAAGAAAGAAGAAGGAAGAAGAAAGAAGGAAGAAGAAAGAAGGAAGAAGAAAGAAGAAGAAAGAAGAAGAAAGAAGAAGAAAGAAGAAGAAAGAAGAAGAAAGAAGAAGAAAGAAGAAGAAAGAAGAAGGTTGCGGTCCCTGCAGAAGAAAGAAGGAAGAAGAAAGAAGGAAGAAGGAAGGAAGAAAGAAGGAAGAAGGAAGAAGAAGGAAGAAGGAAGAAGGAAGAAGGAAGAAGGAAGAAGGAAGAAAGAAGAAAGAAGAAAGGTTGCGGTCCCTGCTGCTGCTCAGAACCTCACACTCCACACCAGGGAACAATTGCTGCTGCTGCAGTTCCTGCACAAAACCTGGGACAATATACAACAAAGCAGCCTTGCAACTGCTGCTCCAGCCTGGGACTCTGTGCCAGGAAGCTTCTGCGTGGACTTTAACACCTCTTTGCCTTCGAGATCGATATATTCACGCAATAAACAACCTCACAGCAACCCACAACCGCTGGTGTCTCTGGCAACCCGAGCCCCACTAACACCTGCACACCCACCATGCACTTTTCGCACTGGATCATCAGCCCCTCGTCCTTGTAGAGGCCGCAGATGCAGCGGATGACGTCCTCGTCCTTCTCGTGCCCGTTGTCCTTGTCACACACCGAGGTCTCGCTGCTGTCGGCCTCGCTCGCCGTCTCCCCCACGATCTCGTCGATCTGGGCCGAGGCCTCGTGCCGCGCGTTGTAGTAGGCCTTGCGCAGCCGGCACACGTCCCGCCCCGTCGGGGACTTCCTGCCGTAGTATTTCTGCAAAAATCACAAAAAAAAACCCAAAAAAGCTTTATTTCCAAGTGCCATCCTGTTTAGATCCTGCCTGTGCACACCTGGGCAGTAGTGGGCCTTGCACAGCCGGCACATGTCCTTCCACATCAGGGATTCCTGCCGTACTATTTCTGCAAAAATCACAAAAAAAACCCCAAAAAAACCTTTATTTCCAAGTGCCATCCTGTTTAGATCCTGCCTGTGCACACCTGGGCAGGAGTGGGCCTTGCGCAGCCGGCACACGTCCCACCCCGTCAGGGACTTCCTGCCGTAGTATTTCTGCAAAAATCACAAAAGAAAACCCAAAAAAGCTTTATTTCCAAGTGCCATCCTGTTTAGCTCCTGTCCATGCATGCCTGGGAGCCTGTAGCCCCAAACCTGGGGTGACATCTCCATCTCCCTCCTGACTCTGGCCAGCCGTGCGCAGCCGGCACGTCCTGCCCCATCAGGGATTCCTACCGTAGTATTTCTGCAAAAATCACAAAAATATCCAAAAAAGTGCTTTATTTCCTGCTTAGCTCTTGGGAGGGGTTCTCCCTACAGCTGCAGCCCCAAACCTGGGGTGACATCTCCATCTCCCTCCTGACTCTGGCCAGCCTTGCACAGCCGAGACACATCCCGCCCCAGGACTTCCTGCCGTAGTATTTCTGCAAAAATCACAAAAAATCCCCAAAAAAGCTTTATTTCCAAGTGCCATCCTGTTTAGCTCCTGTATGTGCATGCCTAAGAGGGTTTCTCTCTGCAGCTGCAGCCCCAAACCTGGGGTGACATCTCCATCTCCCTCCTGGCTCTGGCCAGCGGGTGCATGGACGTGACGTGCACAGGGGAGGAACTGAGAGCAGCCCTGGGAGGAGGACTTGGGGTGATGGGTGACCAAAAAGTCAATGTGCCCTGGCCATGTGTGTTCACAGCCCAGAAACCAGCCCTGTCCTGGGCTGCATCCAAAGGAGCATGGGCAGCAGATCAAGGAAAGGGATTCTTCCTCTCTCATCTGCTCTCCTGAGACTCCAGCTGAGGTGCTGTGTCCAGTTCCAGGACCCCCAGTGGAAGAAGGACATGGAAGTGCTGGAGCTGAGGGGACTGGAGCCCCTTCCCTATGGAGCCAGGCTGGGAATGGTCAGCCTGGAGATGAGAAGGTTGTGTGGAGACCTCAGAGCCCCTTGCAGGGTCTGAAGAAGCTCCAGGGAAGCTGTAGGAGGATCATTCATCAGGAACTGGAGTGACAGGACAAGGGGGAATGAGTTCAGACTGAAAAAGAGGAAATTTAGGGTGGCTATATGGGAGAAATTCCGCCCTGTGAGGGTGGAGGGGCCCTGGCACAGATGCCCAGAGGAGCTGTGGCTGCTCCTGGATCCCTAGAAGGGTCCCAGGCCAGGCTGCCCAGAGCTTGGAGCAGCCTGGGACAGGGGAAGGTGTCCCTGCCCATGGCAAGGGGTGGAATGGGATGAGCTTTAAGGTCCTTTGCAACCATTCCATGATTCTGTGATTCCATGACATCTCATACTGAAAAAACAGGGTATCCCTTCCAAAAGGAACAGAAATTTCTTTAGGTCAGCTCTTCATGAGTGTCCTTGACCTTCTCTCTGACCTAAGGCAGTCAAGGGCTCATGATTTGCTACTGAGCCCTCATCAGGAATGGATCAGCACGAGTTCTCTTCCTCCAGAATAAATTTCTTCTTTCATTCCTGTAAGAGCATTAAAGGAGGGCACATCCCTGCTGCCAGTGCACAGCCATCAGACCAGACAGAACCTCACCTCTGCATTCCTGAAGACCTTCAGCATGTCCCCATCAAAAGCTTCCACAGTTTTGTAGTAACCAGTCAGGATCTGCTTCTCAATCGTGGCAAGGTCCAAGGGGTCAGAGATCTTTTCATAATAGTCTGCATTTCTACAACAGGAATGTTGGCACAATGTCAGGCTCGCCACTCAGCAATTCCCACTGTGCAAATCCATCAGAGAAGCAGCTCTGGGAAGGCAGCACTTACTTTTTCTTTGGGGGCAGGTTCAGGAGAGGAGCTGCCAGCGCCTGCCTGGAGGAGTCTGCAAGAGGAACAGAGCTTAGTGCCATCACTGGAGTGAAACTTCCAAAGAAAAGCAATTAACAACATTCAATCTGGGTTAAAAAAAGGCTTTTCTGTTATCTGAGCCATGGGGAATTTCAATGCTTCTGCATTTCTGGATGTTGGTGGCGCAAGGACAACAGTTTCTGATTTTTTCTGGAATTTTGAAAAATCAATTTCAAAGGACAGCAACATCTGCAGATTCTGGTGGTAAAGCAGGGTGTTGTGTTGAGGCTGAAGCAAAGTGATTACTGGAAAGGGAAGACATTTTAAAAACCAGGAGTTACTTAACACCGTTATTTTTCTAGCATTTCCTATTCACAGAGTCCATTTCCTAAGGTTGAAAACACGCCCACAGCGATTTTTTTAAAGAGAATCACCTTCACCTTTGTAGGATATGATGCTGTCACATATCTCCTTGAAGATCTGAGCCAGGCGGGCGGCACGAGCCACCTCGAGGTTCTCCTCAGCCGCCGCCAAGCGCCGCGTCCGCACCGAGCGCGACGTCTGCAGCGCCGAGAACTGGGTCATGAACACGTCTGAGAGGGAGAGGGGCAGAGATTCACGTTACAACACTGGATTTCTGCACAAGTTCAAATGGGTTTTGTACGTGTGGGGTTAAATAACTTTGGTATAAAAATATGGGGTTTGTTTCTGTTAATTACACTTAGGCATAGTAGTGGAAGAGCTGATATGTGTAAGATACATATTATAACATTGACTTTTCTTAAATGTTCAAATGGATTTTATATGTGTGATGTTAAAGTAGCATCATTATATATATAGTTTTCAATATGTGATGTTAAAGTAACTTTCTTATAAGATATGTTTTTTATTTGTTAATTATGCTTAGACATAGTAGTGAAATAGCTGATAACTGTGCTATAGATACATATTACAACATTGGCTTTTTGCAAATGTTACAATGGATTTTATATGTGTGGTGTTAAATAACGTTGTTATATATAAAGTTTTCATATGTATGATGTTAAAATAACTTAAAAGGATATGGTTTTTATTTGTTAATTATGCCTAGACATAGTAGTGAAATAGCTGATAACTATTTGCTATAGATACATATTATAACATTGGCTTTTTGCACAAGTTCAAATGGATTTTGTGTGTGTGGTGCTAAATAACTTTGTTATAAAAATATGGGGTTTATTTCTGTTAATTACGCTTAGGCATAGTAGTGGAAGAGCTGATATGTGTAAGATACATATTATACATATTATAACATTGACTTTTCTCAAATGTTAAAATGGATTTTATATGTGTGATATTAAAGTAACTTCGTTATGTATATATAGTTTTTATATGTGTGATATTAAAGCAACTTTGTTATATATATAGTTTTTATATGTGTGATGTTAAAGTAACTTTATTATAAAGATATGTTTTTTATTTGTTAATTATGCTTAGACATAGTAGTGAAGTAGCTGATATAAGTATGTGCTATAGACATAATATGACTTTTTGGAAATGTTACAATGGATTTTATATATGTGGTGTTAAAGTAACCTTGTTATCTATATACATATAGTTTTTATTTCTGCTGTTAATTAAGCTTAACAAAATAGCTGAGAGAAGTATATGTTATAGATACATATTATAATATGGCTTTTTGCAAATGTTAAAATGGATTTTATATGTGTGGTGTTAAAGTAACTTTTTTACATAGCTTTTATTTCTATTGTTAATTAAGCTTAGTGAAATAGCTGATATAAGCATGTGTTATAGACTATTATAACATGGCTTTTTGCAAATGTTGAAATGGATTTTATACATGTGATGTCAAAGTAACTCTGTTATACAGATATGCTTTTTAAAGAGGAGCCAAAACCACAGCCAAAGGCAGACCCAAGGAGGGACCATGTAAAATAGCTCCTGGAAGATGTAAACTAGTTATGCATATGCATAACAGTCTATGAATATGCAAGATAATGAATGGAAAAGGTATTTAAGGGGTATCCCTGAATATAACAATGTGCTCTTGGCTGAGGGCCATAATAACCTCTGCTCTATGGTCCTTGTCTCTTATTGTCCTTTATTAAGCTTTTAAAATTTTCCCAGGAGAGTGAACGTGATTTTCACACTCCACACGAAGTATTCCTTCCTAAACCAGAAATATGTAAGAGATCCAACCACAGCATCTTCTCTGGTGCAGCAACTCCACCGTCGATTATTAAATGAAGATGTGTCCTGAGTTACAAGATGTGGTTGGGGGTGTGTATTTTATTTCCATCTGTTATCTTCTGTTAATTGTTAAAATTAACACTGTTTTACACTGTTAAAAGCAGGTGGGGCAGTTCTCTTCTGTTCACTGGGCAGTTTTATTTATGTCTTCCACAAACCAATCCTCCCTCCAGGAGATCTCTGCTGTTCATGGGCCATTAATTAATTATCTTCTGTTCATGGATCACTGAGTGTCCCTGCATGGCTGATGAAATTCCACCACCCCATGGGGAGATGCTCTGCCCACGGGGAGGAGCCAAGAATTCCTACCTGGATATAACCTGGGATTTTGGGACACCAGAACAGCTTTTCCCCCTGCATTCCCAGAGGAGCAGCTTTCCTCCCACTGCATTCCCAGAGGGGCCCAGGCCCATCTCCACCACCAGAAAAAAGGCTCATCTTCCTTTTTTCAGAGGAAAACTCCTCCCTTGTGCAGGATCCTGCTCCAGCAGAAGCACAGGATCCTCCAGGATCCTGCAGGAGGGCTGAGCCACCATGGAATGGCACTGCAGCCACCTCCCCGACCCACGGGGTGCCAGGGCAAATTCTCTGTTAGTAGGTTGTTTTTTTTGTTTCTACTATTACATTTGTATTTTTAGCTGTCCTAGTAAAGAACTGTTATTCCTATTCCCCTATCTTTGCCTTTTAATTTCAATTTTAATTCGGAGGGAGAGGGTTTACATTTTCCATTTCATTTTCATTTCCCGCCTTCCTCAGCAGACACCTGGCCTGTCAAACCAAGACAAATATGTACCAACATTGCAAGTCACTCATTCCAAGAATGGATTTACAGAGAGTTTTAACTCTTTGTGTCCCGGGCTGGCCTCATGTCCTGGCTTGTAAGAAAAGCATGTATTCTATTGCCATCTGTTGGAGGTTGGGCAGTTTTCTTATCTCTTCCAAGGACAATGCCTCCCTCCAAGGAGATATCTTCTGTTAATGGGCCATGGAATGACTCACTGCATGACTGATAAAGTTACATCATCCATTGTGAGATGCTCCACCCAGAGGGAGGAGCCAAGCATCCTACCTGCATAAAATCAGCATTTTTTGGGACACTGGGCAGCCCTTTGCTGGATTCCCAGAGGAGCAGCTTCTTCTCTGCTGGATCCCCAGAGGAAGACCAGGCCCAACTATTATCAGACCTTCAGGGAAAACTCCACCCTTCTTCAGCAACATTTCATTTGCCCCTCCAGGAGGAGCACCCACCATTTAACTGGACTATTCCCAACACCCTGACTCCTCAGGGTGTCAGGTTTCTGACTCTATCAGTAATTTTGTTTGTACTAATTACATTTTTATTATTATTTTTTAAATTTAATTTTTCTCCTAGTAAAGAACTATTATTCCCATTCCCATATCTTGCCTGAGAGCCTTTTTGAAAATTGTGGTAATTCACAGAGGGAGGGGATTTACCTTTTCCATTTCACAGGAGGCTTTTGCCTTCCTTCACAGACACCTGGCTTGTCAAACCAAGACAAATATGTACCAACATTGCAAGTTACTCATTCCAAGAATGGATTTGCAGAGAGTTTTAACTCTTTGTGTCCCGGGGTGGCCTCACCTGATTTGATGTTGCCGTCGTCGCGGCAGATCCCGTTCCAGCGCGTGTACAGCGAGGAGCTGTGCATGCTGTCACTGACGTGCTTCACCTCCTCCTGCTTCTGCCTGATCTTCTCCCAGTTCCGTACCAAGAACACGTGGTGCTTCAGCACAAAATTCCTGCAGAGATTAGGCAGCTATTCAAGAAGCTGTTTTAATGGGAAATTCATTCTTTAATGTGGGGGAAAAGCTGGATATTCAGAGGTGTATCCTGCGTCTTCTCTCCTCAGTGGAGAGCAATTCCAGCCTGGCTGGTAAAGGAGAACTAAAAGCTGCACCCTCAGAAATTTCACCATGATCCATCTTCTAGAAGAAGACATCAGTATTTGTACAGCACTCTATCTCCTGCAGAGATTAGGCAGCTATTCAAGAAGCTGTTTTTACTGGGAAATTCATTCTTTAATGTGGGGGAAAAGCTGGATATTCAGAGGTGTATCCTGTATCTTCTCTCCTCAGTGGAGAGCAATTCCAGCCTGGCTGGTAAAGGAGAACTAAAAGCTGCACCCTCAGAAATTTCACCATGATCCATCTTCTAGAAGAAGACACCAGTATTTGCACAGCACTCCATTTCTGAGGCAAATCCCCCTGAAATCAGCCCTTACCTTTCCCTGTTAGACATGGGCTTCATCTGCAGCTGAGGTGTCAGCCTGGTTGGGGCGTTCACGCTTTCACTGGGTTCCTCGGGGATGTGGCCCCTCTGGAAAAAGAGATTGTTCTGATAGACAGGAAAAACTGTGCCAAGAACTCAGCAAAGCAGCCCTGAGACAGAGCCTGCAGCATTACTCTACTGTACTTCTGTTTAAAGTTTCTGTTTCAAGTTTAAAATTTACAAAACGACCACTTTTTGGTCTGGTGGCACAGACTGATTTCCCACCCAAGCTCTGTCTTTCCTACTTACTCTCTTCTTTAGTTTGTGCTTTGACTTCCTCTTCTCTTTCGACCTCCCAGGTCTTCTGTGGGTGCTCACAGGCTGGTTGCTTTTGCTTGAGAGTCCATTCATGCGTTGACTTTTACCCCCAATTATTCCTCTGCATTTGTCAAAGCCACATTTGCAGAGTTGCTTTGAGGAAAAAAAAATAAATCAAATAAACCCCAAATGTTTAGATTCATTCTCAATATTAAAACATTTTCTGCCTAATACAACGTGACGGGTTTTGTTAATTTTTACACTTTACAGAACTGTTAGGCCTCAGTGAGATTTTTTTCAAGGTCTCACAGGGGTTTTTACCTGCTTTTCAACATTAAATGAGTGGAAGTTGTAGTCATAGGTGAGCTCAGTCCCAGCAGGCATGTCCTTCAGTGCATAGAGCCCGATCCGATACACACCGTTCACAGACCTGGAGGAAAATACAATCAAATACCCAAAAATTCAACATAAAACCATCTTTGTGCACAGAGTGGCAGTGTTAGAGACAGGCAGCAACACCTCTGCCGTGCCCTGGCTTATGCTTGTGCATTTCTTTTATTTATCTCTTACAATAAACTTTGGCAGTGGGAAGACATTGCCCCCTGTCCTGTCACTCCAGGACATAAATAAAATAAATAATTGGAAATAACCTCTCTCCATCTTCCCTGCAGCTCCTTCAGGTACCAGAAGGACACAATTAGGACACTTGGGGCTCTTCTTCTCCAGGCTGAACCACCCCAATTCTCTCAGCCTTTCCTCATAGCACAGCTGCTCTTTCCCTCTAATAAATTTGGTGCCTCCTCCAGACCCTCCAATAGCTCCATGTCCTTCCTGCAGAGTTCTCCTTTCAGATCTTTGTGGCAGATGAGGCAGATGATCCATTTCAAACATTAATCACCCCTCAATTCTGGACTGAGAAAAACTTGGTTAACCAAAACCCCCAGAATTCTGCCTCAGACTGGAGGCAGCTCTGCAAGGAGGGGCCTCACCTGAGCAGGGCAGAATCCCCTCTATCTCTTCAACTATTTTATTTTGAGTTGGATTTTCATGTTTAAAACGTTATTGTTGCTTAAATCTAGAATCACTTGAGAACCATGAGCTACTCTTATGTGCAGTGACTCCTGTTCCACCATTTGCCATTCCCCTGAAAATCACTCACTACAAATCCCTCAGCAGTACTTCCTCCTAAGTGCTGGTGTGCTGGAATCCCATTATTTCTTTTTTAACCCTGCTTTAAAAAAATATTTGAATTGTCAAAACAAAGGGTTTATACACAGATAGATGATTTTAGAGCATTACCCAGGCTTCAACCTTCACAGCAGATTAAGAGTGTGAAAAGCAGCAATACTGGGAGGGAAAGAGCCCAGCGTAACCAGAAATGCTGGGAGGGAAATATCCCAGTGCGACACCCAGCAGTGCTGGATCTGCCAGCAAACTTGGATCCTGCCTCCAAAGCATCCAGCACTCACCAACACCACACAGCTTCTCTTGAGCACCGTGTAAAGATTATTTCCAGCTCGATTCCCTCCCTGTTTTTAGATCTGAGTCCCTCAGCTGAACTGGCTCTCTCCCTCTCTGGGCACACGGGTTCTCCCAGGGAGCAGAACGCCCCTGCTCACCATTTCTGCATCTCGCAGTTGGGGTTGCAGCTGTGGTTGATGAAGCGAGCCTCGTTGCCCATGCGGTAGCTGTCGATGACCATGCCACTGTCCAGGTTCAGGCAGTAATGGTCGCTGTGGTTGTGGTACTGCTCAATCATCCGGTTCCTGGGGGCAACACAGGGTGCAGCTCGTCATTCTGCTTGTCCCCACACAAACCTCTCAGAGAGGGTTTGGAAGAAAAAGCATTGATAATCTTTTATATTTGATAGAACTGTGGTGACCAGGGAAAGCTGGACAGGGTAGAATGCACATCCAACCTGTGTGATTAATGCAATGTTCTCCATTTATTCCAGAGAAGATGGCAGTTTTTATACACTTCTATATAGTCTGATTGGCACGCTAACATTGTTTACCTTTGCCTTAAGGTGGTCAGGCTTTTCACGCTGCAGCTCTACCCTAATTCACACTCAGACAGCTCATTACTTTGTAATTACCTTAACATAATTTCTGACTGCGCCACAACTGAATTCTCACTGCATCAAAGGCTTCCAGGCCCCACCAAGGCCACTTATCAATGCCTAGTCCAAGTAGGTAGAGCTCAATTCTCACTCCAGACATAAATCATGCCCTCTCTCCCTCAGAAATTCTGCAACAACTGTGCACCTAGAGATGGAGGGAAACCCTTATTGTACCTATTTTTATAAGTCAAGGTCAATGACAGAGCTTGGGTTAGAATTCAGAAATTTGCTCTTCTGGAATGCCCCCTTTTGAGTCCTGTGGCAAACACATTTCTCTCTCCCTCTCAGGACTTTTCACAGAGGTGCACAGAGAGAAATGAAAGAGAAAACAATTTCTATTTCTGCTCCTTGTTTTTCCTATGTGTTTGGAGAATTGTTTACCTGGAGTGAGTGCTTGATTGGATTCTGGTGAGGATTGTTTGAGCCTGATGGCCAATCCAACCCACCTGGGGCTGGGCTCTCAGAGAGGGTCACAAATTGTGTTAGAGTCAGAGAAAGTAGCGTGTAGTTTTAGTGTCTTCCTTTTATATAGCATATTAATGTATTTTAGCATAGTTATAATAAAGAAATAATTCAGCCTTCTGAATTGAGTCAGACATCCTCATTTCTTCTCATTGGGTTTGCCTGCATTAACAATAGAGTCCTGCAGATTATTTGTAGAAATTTCATGTATGGAAGAGAAAATGCAAGTGTGCATTCCTTGGGGTGTCTGTAACAACCAGCTTCCTCCTGAGTGGGCAGCATCTGGAATCACATCCATGGATCACAAGAGCACAGGGACAGGGGTCAGGGTTTATCTCTGTGTGAGGAGAATGCAGCTGAGAGCAGCAAGTCCCTCCAATCTCAAATATCCCACGGAATTAACAAGACAATTTCTTTCCATGCTTCCACTTGTTCTTTTTCCTTCACATTTTTTTGCAGAAGCCCATGCTCCTTGCAGCCCCACTCTGGCCCTCAGTTCCACCTGGTGCAGCCCAAATCCTGCAGAGTTCTCCTCTCACATCCAGTCACTTGTGGCATTTGGCATTTATGGGGCAGATGAGGAAGATGATCCATTTCAAACATTATTCACCCCTCTTTTCTGGACTGAGAAAAATTGGTTAACCAAAACCCTTGGAATTCTTCCTGGGCAGGTTCTGGAATCACATCCATGGATCACAAGAGCACAGGGACAGGGGTCAGGGTTTATCTCTGTGTGAGGAGACTGCAGCTGCCTTCTGGTGGCATTTTGCATTTATAGGGCAGATGAGGAAGATGATCCATTTCAAACATTAATCACCCCTCAATACTGCACTGAGAAAAACTTGGTTAACCAAAACCCCCAGAATTCCAAACCTTCCTTTTCCCCCTCATTCTCCTGCTTTAGGATAACCCAACCACAACCGCAGACGCTAAAAATAATTCATGGGCCTTTGCATGCGAAAAAGCAACAAATCAATGTTGGCACCTGAATTCTTGCTCGCTAACAACTTCTCCCAGATACTCGATGATGAACTGTCCTGCTTTCAGGGGCTCTTTGGTGCGGATGCCCCATCCCTTCTCCTCGGCCCGGAACCTCTCCAGGCACTGCACCCACTCGTGCCTCTGGATGCGCTGGTTGCAGCACTGCTCCCCGCAGGGGCACGTGTTGGGGGAACACTCGGCGAAGATCATCCTAAAAAGGGACGACACACAACGTGAAGGCAGGGGAAGGGTGCTCTGGGATAAAGGCATAAATGTGAGGGTAATAAGAAAATAAGAATAAATGCGATAATAAATAAAAATACAAACATCAATATGTGAAATTGAGATATAAATATATACATCATCACATAAGTAATATATAATAATTTATAGCTATTAAATCAAGCTAGAAATATATACATAACCACAAACATAATATATAATTATTCATAAATATTAAAAACATAAATATATAAAATTTTATAAATATATAAAACTTTATAAATATATCAAACTTTAATATAATTACAAATATATACTTATATAAAAATATATAAAACATATTTATTTATATATATTAATATAAATATAACAATTATAAATATAAAAAATAGAAACATAAAATTATATACATTTTATATAATTATTTATATATGTGATTTCAATTTATTTATATAGTTTTATATTACTTATATAAAATACATAAATATAAATATATAAAATGCATATAGGTTATATATAATAATTCATATAGATCTATAAATCAACAATACATCTATATAAAATCAATTTATAAATCAAGAAAAAATCGGTATTATATATATTATGTATATATGAATCAATAATAAATCAATACATTAAAAAATAAATTAATAATAACAAAACAGAAGTAATTGAAGAACTAAAATACTTCTTGTTTTCAAGATGCAATTCACACAGTGATTCCCTGCCTAGCTCTCACTGCCATTCATAGGGCAAAAAGGAGATTTTAATGGGATCTGCCGTTCAAAGGGCAAAAAGGAGATTTTAATGGGATCTGCCGTTCAAAGGGCAAAAAGGAGATTTTAATGGGATCTGCCGTTCAAAGGGCAAAAAGGAGATTTTAATGGGATCTGCTGTTCAAAAGGTAAAAAGGAGATTTTATTGGGATTTCCTCCGGAGAAGGGGCAGGGCAGGGCTGGGACTCACCTGGCGCAGGTGCAGCTCCTGCAGGCTGTGCCCTGGGCAAGGGGCCGGGCCGGGCACTGCCCCTGTGCCTGCCCGTGGCCAAGTGGCCACTCTGAGCCCCCAGAGCACCGGGCACAGCTTGGGGGGACACGAGGACTGGGGGGGACACGAGGCCAAGGGGGGGACACGAGCCCAGGAGGGGGACATGAGCCCAGAGACCCTCCCAGTTGGGGACACAAGCCCAGTTGGGGACACAAGCCCAGTTGGGGACACAAGCTCAGGAGGGGACATGAGCTCAGGGTCCCTCCCCAGGGAGGGGACACAAGCCCAGGGAGGGGACACGAGCCCAGTTGGGGACACGAGCCCAAGGTCCCTCCCTAGTGGGGGACACAAGCCCGGGGGGGACACGAGCCCAGGGAGGGGACACAAGCCCAGGGTCCTTCCCCAGGGGGGGACACGAGCCTGGGGTGGGCACACAAGCCCAGGGAGGGACACGAACCCAAGGTCCCTCCCAATGGGGGGGACACGAGGCCAGGGACCCTCCCAGTTGGGGACAAGAGCCCAGTTGGGGACACGAGCCCAAGGTCCCTCCCTAGTGGGGGACACGAGCCCAGGGAGGGACACGAGCCCAGGGAGGGACACGAGCCCAGGGAGGGGACACGAGTGCAGGGGAGACAGAAGCCCAGGGTCCTTCCCCAGGGGGGACAAGAGCCCAAGGGGGGACACGAGCCCAGTTGGGGACACGAGCCCCGTTGGGGACACGAGCCCCGTTGGGGACACGAGCCCCGTTGGGGACACAAGCCCAGGGTCCCTCCCCAGGGGCAGCAGCTGGAGCTGCTCCTGTGGCTGCTCCACCATGCCAGGGCTGGAAGGATCCACAGCCTGGAGCTGGGAGGGAACTGGTCAAACTGGGAGCAGCTGGGAGTGGCTGTGAAGGGGCCTCAGTGACAATCTGGGGGACCCCAGAGCTGCTCCAGGAGGGTCCAAGTGGGAATTTCCCTCGCTGGGATGATGGCTTTGTTGCTGGGGTGCACCCAGCAGAACTCTTGCTAGGAGATGATGAGGAAGAATCCATTTCTAACCTGTTCAGACAATCCTCCACACAGCCCTTCCCACTGTCATCCTCTGGTTTCTTACAGTTGCACGTGGTGGCCTCGTAGCCAGAGAGAGGTTTGACATCCACGTAGACATCTGGAGGGAAAAAAAAAAAAGAAAAAAGAAAAGAAAAACAAACCCAAATAGGGAAAAGAATTCTTTTCAGGTGAAAAACCAGAACTGTTTATCTACAGTATTATCATTCCAATCAGTAAAGTAAAAAAAAAAGCCAGGTGGAAGTGTCTTTGGTAGGACAAAGAGCAGGACAGAAAGGAGGGTGTCACACGAAAATTCCACAGTTATCACAGTTTAGTAATAAGATTTTACTTACTGGAACGGATTTTTTTATAAAGTGGGACATCTGGCTTTTTATACAACTAAAAGGAAGAGAAAGAATATTTTAATACATTGCATAAGTGCATCTGTTATTCAAAAGGAGCAGGGAAATTATGTTCTGTACATAGGCAACTGTTCTGTAATCATTACTAGAAATCTGTGTTCTCTTTGGGCTCAGACTGCATTAACAAATAGGTCACAAGAACAACCTGAAGCAGCAGAATTTGGGCTTGGTGAGACAGTGGAGCAGTTTGTTCATTCTGTCTGTCCAGAGCAATGTGACAAAGAGCTGTCCTGAGGACAGGCTCCCCTGAGCAGGGCTTAGAAGAAGAGGAATTATTTATATCTACTTTGGAGAAACCATCTTTGGTGGAATCACCATGTGCCAATGCTTAAAAAAGTGAAAACAAAAAAAAAATCAAGGTGCTGATTTATCAAAGTGACTCGATGATCTGAAGGGTTTTTCCCAATCTAAAGGATTTTGGGATTCTGTAAGAACTTTGAGTACAGGTGGGAGCCATGAGAAATGCAGATTCATCTTCTCTGCAGAGATAATGGGAAGGGAAAGGAGAGCTTACTTTACAATTCATTATTTCATCTATATTCCAGCCTGTCAAACAAGCTTTAAGGAATAATTTCCAATTATTCTCTATTTCACACACATTTCCTGCTCTAAGAACCTTCCTTCGGTGACCCTCGTGGCCCACAGGAACAACCCAGACATCTCCACACCCCTGTGCAGAGAAACTCCTCTGCAAGGGCCTCCAATATTCCAGGGAGAGCTGGGGAATGTCAAGGAAACAGATTCCATCTATTTATTACTCATAAAATACTGAACAGATGAGACAGGCATTGTCAGTCCACGGCAAGAAAAGTGTCCTCAGCTGAAATGTTCCCAGTGCTCCTGACTTGAGGATCAGATTCCAGGGGTGTTGGAGTGCAGCTGGAGCCACAGCACCTGGCAATGTGTCCTGCTCATTTACCTGCTCAAGTTACACCTCTGAGAGCACTTTCCCACCACAGAGCTGAGGGCAGATTCTCCCTTAAATCCTGTGGTAAATCACTTGGTGAAAACATCTCAGGGAAAAAAAAAAAAAAAAATCCTATTTTTAAGCTTGCACATATTTAAAGCTCTTTAAAAAAGAACGAGACTGTTAAACAGTTTCTCCTCTTTCCTCGGTATGAAAATTTCAGCTCGCAAGTGAAAAATAAATTCCACTCTGCTGGGATTGATCCAAGAAAAACAAGGCCTGAAATTTCTCAGTGCTGCTGGCAGTACATCCCAATTCTCCTGAGGCGTGTCTGAAACCAGCACTGCCAAAATAAAAGTCTGCAGCCAAATTAATGACTTTTTTTCAGAGCAGAAACTCACAGGGTTGCTATTTTGCAGGAGATGGAATAATGGGAATTTTCAAGGTGAAGTACATATGCAAATCCCTTCTCCCCTCGCGCAGCTGGGATGTGTGAACAGGCTCCGGGTGTTGCTGTTTCCTTCCCATCCCAACCTTGGCAACCCCCGAGCGCTGCTGTTTCCTTCTGATCCCAAAATCTTGGCAACCCCAGTGACTTCTTATCTCCTACCTGGTTGTGTTTCCACTGCCAGAGGATGTCGTAAGGCAGCTGGAAGTCGATTCTCTTTTGTCTGAGGTACTTCCCTGGAACCACAAAAACATTTGTAAGGGGCACACACTCACAGCCACATGTCCTGAGAGAAGGGAGCTGCCCCCAGGCACCGGCCAGGCTCTGGCAGGGCCTCTCAGGGCACAGAGGAGAGGGGCAGAAGCCTCTGAGAAGATCCTGGATGTCCCAGGGAACCCCCCCCGGACACAGATCCAGGTCCTGTTCTCCTGTCCTGCTCAGGAGGGGACTCCAGGGACAGCAAGGGATGGGGAGATGGGTCAGACCCACCACGGCCAGCCCAGGACAGAACTGACCACAACACCTGACAGCACTACCACACCTGGAACAACTGACCACAACAGCTGACAGCACTGACCACACCTGGAACAACTGACCACAACAGCTGACAGCACTGACCACACCTGAAACAACTGACCACAACACCTGACAGCACTGACCACACCTGGAACAACTGACCACACCTGGAACAACTGACCACACCTGAATCAACTGACCAAACCTGAAACAACTGACCACAACAGCTGACAGCACTGACCACAACAGCTGACAGCACTGACCACACCTGAAACAACTGACCACAACACCTAACAGCACTGACCACACCTGGAACAACTGACCACAACAGCTGACAGCACTGACCACACCTGGAACAACTGACCAAACCTGAAACAACTGACCACAACACCTGAAACAACTGACCACAACACCTGAAACAACTGACCACACCTGAATCAACTGACCAAACCTGAAACAACTGACCACAAGAGCTGACAGCACTGACCACACCTGAAACAACTGACCACACCTGAAACAAACAACTGACCACAGCACCTGACAGAACAAACCACACCTGAAACAACTGACAGCACTGACCACACCCGGAACAACTGACCACAGCACCTGAAACAACTGACCACAACACCTGGAACAACTGACCACAACAGCTGACAGCACTGACCACACCTGAAACAACTGACCACAACAGCTGACAGCACTGACCACACCTGAAACAACTGACCACAACACCTGAAACAACTGACCACAGCACCTGAAACAACTGACCACAGCACCTGACAGGACTGACCACAGCTCTGTCCTCAAAGCTGACCCATTCTCCTGAGTTTTCCTGTGCACAACTCAACACTTCAACACCCAGGACAAGACCTGCACCACCCATGCAGGCTGGTAAATCATAATATTGTACTCAAAGAAATCAAATCAGTTCTGAAAATAGTCTCCCAGCCTGTTCCCGTGACCTTTACCAGAAGAGATTTAAGAATGAATTCAGACTTGGCAAATACATTCCTGGATTTTTTGGAAAGGCTTCAAGGGGATCTGTATTTTCAGCAATAACTAGAACTCGTTTTAGACAGGAGTTCCTGCTTTCACTGCAGATTTTGGCTCTGTTCTTTCATTCCCTGACACCCCTAAAGGACACAGACCCATTACATCATTCACACCAGCCCCGAGGGCAGACACTGGTTAGTTCCAGCCAAAATTCAACATTCTCTGATCATTTTGCTGGAATCCTGTGTCACAAAACTGCAGGGAGCAAGCAGAGTGCCTAGGATGAGGTGTCAGGCCCAGGCCTGGTTTTTTATCCCCAGCTTTTCTAACTGTTAACAAATGCCTTTATATTCCTCCAGCAATGCTCTGTGGGTTCATATAAATTCACACAGATACCCTCACCACTGGAAAATAAAAATGGTAATGTTTTCCTTACAATTTACCCCTAAATTACTTTCCATTTTCAATGCCTTATTCATCCCTAGCAGGTTCCAGGAAAGAGCTAAATCTGCTGGGAATTTGCTTTCACTTCTATGACCTCAGCAGGCCAAACAAAAGGCTCTTTCAGGTGCCCTGGCACCGAGCCCCCAGCACAGGGAAGGTCCCCCCAGCCCACCCTGAGTGGCACCAGGGCAGTCCCCTGGCAGAACCCCAGTCCTGGTCACTGCTCTGGGGTTAAACCATCCCCAGGCTCCCCTGGAGCCACGGGAGCAGCTGCAGGGCAGGAGCAACAATGTGGGTGAACCTGGTTTTATGACCCCCCATTGAAAAAGGAGCTGAGCAAGGAAACATTGTGAAGAATTTAAATTGTCACCTTCGGCTCTGAAACCTGTTCTGTGGCTGCTGATTCACACAGGTCTGTCCAACTGCTCTGCCTTGCTGTGCAGTTGTGCAGGGAGCCAAAGAGTTTTGTGACAGGAGACAAAGCAGTGACAGCTTGTGTTCCGTGGGACAAAGATTCCTGAATTCCCCAAACCCGCTGGGCCTGACAGGACTTGCAGCGAGAAATCACAGCACTTCAAAAGCTGAAAACAATTACCTGACAGTCAGGAAATTACTCAATCCTGGTTTTAACCTGGGAAATGGTATGAGCTGCAAACAGTGGGAGCTCTGCACCATCCCCCCTGCCCCAGGAGCAGCAGCCTGAGCTCCATCCCATCCGAGGGCCTGGGACAGATTTTGGGTTATCCCTTCTTTCCACAGGATAAGGGAAGAATACCAGGGACAGGGTTTGGAACCTGGGCTATGGAATTCCATGGAACAAGGTGGAATAAGATCATCTGTAAGGTCCCTTCCCACCCAAACCATTCCATGTTTCCGTGATTCTGTGAAATCCTAATTCACTTTTTTTTTCCTACCTGAGACATAAAAATGGGGATGCAGTAAAAAAAAAAAAAAATATTACAGCAAAGCTTTTAATTCCTCCACCCTTTTATCCCTGTGTAAAGACAGACACCTTTAAGTGCATGGGGACATGGGGGAATTTATCATTCCATGCTCAGCTTTTGGGATTTAAATGGTCAGAATTGTCTGTGGCTATTCTGCTGTAATTTTACTTTGAGGTGGAGACTATTGCTCTGCATTTCATCCAAGTACTATCACAGTTTTCATCTAGAATGGTATTTTCTGACACCCCAAAAAAATCAAGAACAATGTTTTAAGCTAAAAAAAGCCTCTTGAGTCAAACTGGGGAACACAGAGGGATGACTTGGCAAAGTTCATGTGCAAAAAGCCACGGGTGACCTGGCAAGGGATAAAAAGCAGAGAAAGGCAGAAGCTGTGCAGGCTCCCCAGTGCCTCAAGAATGAAAATACAGATGAGGTACCCACCAACGTGGATAGGGGCTGGGAACAGCCCGTGCTCGTGCTCCCCTGGGGTGTATTCCAGCTTCTCCTTCTTCAGCTGGATCAGGCGGCTCTTGGGGCTGTGGAGGACAGGGACAGAACCAAACCATCACAATGGGCATCATCTGTCACTTCCAAAAATGCATTTTCTGCTTTAGTTAAGGCACAAACGGCTGGAGCATCAGGCAAGAGAGTGATAATAGAAACGGCCAAAGAACTGCCCTCCAGGTTGCCTGTCAAACACACTGATCCCAGCCCTCCCACAATGGGTTTTTTCTCCATAAATGCTGTTAAGGCAACACCCAATGGGACTTGAAATGCCCAGTATGTGATATAAAAGTAAAAACTAAAGCTACACAAACGAAAGAGGAGCAGCAGATTGTATCTGGTGGCTTTGCTGAGGAACTGTGACACGTGTACAGCCCTGCTCTCCCACTTCCCTGAGAGCAAACATTCATGTGCTGCCCTTCAGAAGGTTGTTCATCAGGAAAGGCAGAAAAAGAAGATAAATCAGAGTTTAAAAAGGCAATGAGACACCCCTTTGCAGAAAGAAAAATAAGAGTATGGAATTAGAATGGTTGTATGGGTTAGGCAGGTGACAGCTCTGTAATCTGGTGTTTATAAACATCTCCCTCTGGCCAACAACAAACCTCGGAAAATAGAATCTGATGTGGTTATATTTAGAACTGCAGTCCTGCAACATTCAAAGGAGACTTTTAAATGTTAAACATACCAAAGATTAAATGATATTGAAGCCTGTTGAAGTTTAGTACTAAAGTTTTTCAAGGGATCTATTTTAAGAACTGGACAAGTAACAGAAAGATGGCTCAATAAAAAAATGTGGTATCATTGTTTAATCATTATAGTGGTTAAACAATGCAGACCATTATAGTGAAGAGAAAATGCAAGTCAAAAACAAAATTTTGAGATACAGATATCAACAACTGGAAATACTTAGGAAGAAATTCTTCCCTGTGAGGGTGGTGAGGCCCTGGCAGAGGTGCCCAGAGCAGCTGTGGCTGCCCCTGGATGTGTTGGACAAAGCTTGAATCAACCTGGGATAGTGGCAGGAAGTTTTAAGGTCCCTTCCAACCCAAAGCACTCCATGATTCTGTGATTCCAAGCAAGCCAGTGAGACCTGGGAAAGACTTTGCCAATCATCAGGGAAATGACAACTTCCACCAGCCCAGGTGGGCACCTACAACAGGGAGCTGGGAGAGGACATTCCTGAGCATCTGACAGACTCAAACATAAGCCTGGCTGCACAAAACCTCAGCCTTGATGATCATGGATGTTTCTCCTAACTTTAAAGACTCTCTGATTCTACAAGAAAAGCTTCCCACTCTGTAATCCACTGCCTACAGCTGTTTGGTTCAGTTTCTGTGGGGATGAATTTGCAACACTCATTTTGGTGCACTCCACACCAAGAGAACTAAACTGGCCTCTGTGCAGGCTCCCAGTAACAGGGTAATGGCCAAATGGTATTTTTGTAGATGAGCAGATTTTGTTCCACTCTGCAGGGGCTAAAGACTAGGTCTGGTCTCCAAATGTCAGTCTGAAATCTCAGGCAAACTAAGGGAACAAAGACCAGACCCGGAGTTGTCTTCCCTGTACCTGCACTTCTCTCCATCACTCTGCTTCCCTGTTTTCTGTTCCATTTGTGTTCTTCCTCTCTAGCTTCCACTCCTCCCATGCTGGCTGGGATCACTTCTCTGTGGAATGACATTTTTGATGTGTGGAGCCCCATTTTCCCTCAGCCCATGGTTTGATGAACATTTTAGGTGGGGATAAGCTAGCTTTGATGTCAGACCATTGCTCTGACTGCAGAGAAGCCTCCAGTGGAAGGCTGGATTCCATCCAACCATCATCCCACCTGGACATCAGCATGGGACAAAGGAAGGGACAGCACAAGAACAGGAATTTGCCAGAGGTGAGGAGAATGCACAGCTGATTCTTCTGGTGCACCATCAGCTTGTGCCAGCATCAGCTACCTGCTGACCTGCACTTCATGTCCTGTTCAAGTACCAAAATAATGTGTTTCTCAAAATACTCTACAGCATTTTAATTAATTGCTAATTTACCAATTGTGCATTTTTTGTGAACTGCACTTTGCAGTTCACTCCTCTAGGAAAGCCACTGCTGGATACAGAGAACAAGTCCTGCAGAAGATCTTCCCTCATTCTCAAAGCTGCAACCTTGTGCAACCACAGACTGAACATCTCACTTCCACCACGGAACTCCCAGAGGGAGCTGAGGACTGGGAGCACTCCTGTGGAGGTTACAGCCATGCTGCCTACAAAAATTACAGCTGGAAATGAGGCAGAACTGAGACTGACTCAGGACCAATCCCTTTTATCCTTACGTCATCTGCAGTGTAACAAAACCTGTATTTTAACAAGGAGGGGAGCTGGAGCGAACTCCTGAGACAAAATTCTACATGACTGCAGAGAACTGAGGTGTTTTAAAAAGACCTTTTTAACATCAACTATTGAAATCTCTTTTAACAGTCCATCAGCACTGGCCAGGCCAGGCCAAACCTGTCCTGTGCTGTTGTTGATTGAGCAGCTGGATGTGACTGGTGCAGGAACAGGCTGTGACTTGTATAAACCTCAGTGCAACCTTCTCTGCTCCACACATCCTCGTGACATTTAGGAATTGTTTAGGAAGGATGAAATAAGAGTAGGAAAATGGTGTTTAAGGCAAAATGTCTGCAGTGAACACTGCAAACAATGACAGAAAACCAGTGAGTACGAGCCACTAATGGAATGGGGACAGGGACCAACACTCACTGTGGCAGCACTAGAGGGTGCCCCATGATCACAGAGCTGCCTTTTCCTTCTCCACTCACATCAGGTTTTCAAACTCCTACAGCAGAAGTAATGGGACAACAACCTGAACTTCTGCTCTCCTCTTACTCTGTTTGCAAATATCCAACCATATGTCTGACCATGCAGTAGAATGGGAACAGCACAGAAAACCAGATAAAAATCTGATTACCAGAAAGTGACAGTTGTACTGTGGATTTAGTTGTGCTGTGGATTTAAGTCTACTGAACCAGCTTGGTAAAAAAAGTGCCCCAGTGCCAGCAGGATGGAATGGTGGAATCAGCCCCCCGGGCTCCAAAGGGCAGGAGCAACAATGTGGGTGGTGGCCACAGTTCTGTCCTTGCCCAGCTATGCAGGTCCATGCCCTGCTTCACTAGCAGTGTGCAAACAGTGCACAGGCAGCATTTCCTTCCTTGGAAGGGTGAAATTCCTCAGTGTCCACAAGCAGCTCATCCCAAACCCAGGATCAGAGCAGGGGAGAACTCAGCATATGGAGCAAAAGGCAAAGGGAAGACAGAGCAGTCCTCTGTAAGTGATTTGTGACTCCCCCTGAGGAGCAGCTCCAATCTCTGCTCTGTGTGAGCAGGGACAGCACTTGAGGGAATGGCCAGGGCAGGTTTAGGTTGGATTATAAAAGGTTCTTCACCCAGAGGATGATGGCACAGCCCCAGGGCTGCCAGGGCTCCAGGACACAGCTCAGGCACAGGGTGGGATAGTTGGGACTGTGCAGAGCCACGAGTTGGACTCCACGATCTTTGTGGGTCTCTTCCAACTTAGCAACACCCAAAGTTCCAAATATTTACACTAAAGAAAAGGAGAAGACTCTCTCAGCTCCTCCCATAAGATGAAATTGTGAGATTTGAACTGTGTACAGCAGTGACAGATCAGCCAAGTGGCAAAGTTTTAGCACATCTCTTTAAAACAGATAAAATTCAAGTGGCCTCACTTAGGTCAGACTGAGATCTGTGTTTTTTCCTTAATCTTCACCCTCTCACTGATTCTTTGACTCTGCTGCAGAGAAAGATTACAGCAGGAGCAGCTGATAAACTGTACTGGCAGCTTCCCAGTGGTCTCTGTAACATTTTCAAGTGGTCCATGACATAGTGACAAGGTGCCAGATTTTCTCTCTTTTCAATCTGTCAGATCATATTGGAACAGAAGCATAAATTCCTGACTTCAACTGATTTGTTCAGATGGCATTAGAAAGCATGTGTGACTACAAAGGGAAGGGAAAGAGGGAGGTGACCACATTCTAGTGGACACCAGGCTGAAAACCAACCAGTGAATAAAGAAATGCTGGATTTTTTTACCCTAAACATCTCAGAGAAAACAGAGATGAACTTTGCTGAACTGTGAAATGAACTGGGTGCATAGCTGGAATTCTTTCACACAGAAGATGACCGGTTGTCACCATTCAGCCAGTGAAAACAGGAACCTAATGACCCCTTCTCTGCAGACACTCTGCTCCAATCCTGCTCAGAACCTGCACACATCCAGCTCTCCCAGCACCTGGATTGCCAGGACTATTAACACTCTTGAATAAATCTCTTCTTCAAAGCTGATAACCAGAAATACTTCCAGCCTGCTCGAGGTTGTTTTCTGACTGGAGTTACATTTTACATCCTCACTGGGTTAGGTTCTGACAATTATCATGCACATCATTCTCCACAGGCTTCACTTATGTTGATGGTTTTATTTCACCTGCTCATGAGTGGCAGCTCTTTATGGTTCTAGGTGAAAGGAGTTTCCCCTGGATTATCAGAGAGCAGTTTTGCTCTGTTTTACTTACTCTGTTGTTTTGTAGACATCAGAGTAGAGCCCAGCCTTCTGGTACTTCTTCTTTGGGGGCCGAGGGGCTTTCTTCTCACGCTGGGTTAGAGGAGGCAAAGGCTGCTCAGGGGTTTCAGATTCAGGTGGTTTCCCAAGGGCCTCATGTGGACTGGGAGGTTCAGCTGCTGTCTCAGAGAAACTGGAAGAAAAAGTGGAGATTAAAAAAAAAATCCCCTTCCCATTAAGATCATCTCACAGGATTTCATTATTCCTCTCTCAAATCTGGTCAGCATAAAAAGTTCATGTTTCTGAATTTCTGGGTGTCTCAACTACTTAAAAAAAAATGCGACTCAATGATCATGATCAAGTGGGGGTTAAGTATAATCATAAGAAAAGCATGATTCTTTTTGTGATATTATTATTACAAAAAGAATGTTGTTTGTACTGCTAATGTTTATCCCTTGGAGCCTCAGCTGAGTAATTCAGAAGGCAGCTCTTGCTTTCTGCTTTTGCACTCTAAAACCAGCACGTGGTAACCCTTTCCTCAGCCTTCAGGAGAGCCACAGAGCAGCCCTTGAACATTTCTGGAAAGGAGAACTCCTGACAGAGTTTGTTTATTGATGACTTTGGGGATGAGTGTGAGATGGTGAGATCAGAGAGAGATTTTTGGTGTGTGCCTTTACCAGTGACTGCTTTAGTTTTACTCTTTATCTGCATCACTTGACCTCACTTTGCATTTGTGATCTCCATGAGTAGATCCCATGGCACACACGACCCTTCAGGGCTCCTCATTCCACACAGGATGAAGGAACAATCTGTGGCCCCTCATCAGTAACCCTGTTACCAACTCTTCACATAAATCCTTCACCAACACAAGAACAGAACCAACAGTTTTAGATCACCTGAGATTCTCATTTCTGGGGTGTTTTCGGTACCCTGACAACACGTTGGTTCCCTCTACACTGAACTCCTTCATAAAATCAAGCAGAAGACGATTGAAATGTTCTCAACGACTGAAACCTAAAACCAACTGAGGTACAAAAGTGCAAAGGAAATCACCTCTTGTTGCTCTCCTGCTCGTCTTCAGGCAAAGCCTTGTGCCTCTTCCTGGCCTGCTCCTCGGGCAGCCACCTCTTCCTCTTCCAGCCCTTGCGGTGCTCGGGGTTGAGGTTGACGCTCTGCACCACGGCCTCGATGACGTCGGTGATGGTGTCGGGGCCCAGGCGCAGGGGGCTGCGGCTCTGCTCCCCGTCCTGCAGCTCCTGGCTGACCATCCTGGCCGCCTGCAACGCCTGCACGGACACCACGGCCTGCAGCGGGTACTTGCGCGGCCGCCCCGGCCGCCGCTTGACGAAGTTGTTGCCCGTCCTCGACTGCCTCTGCAGCTTTTTGGCTTTCAGGATTTTGTTGACGTGGTCCAGGTTTTTTTTGGTCGCCAGGATCTTGTTGTAATTGCACATTTTCCTCGCTTGGCGCTGCATGGCTTCCACCACGCTCCTCTTGAGGTGGCGCGGCGAGTAGCTGCCGGGCAGGCGTTCCTGCGGGCGGGCCGTGCCCTCGCCGCCGGGCACGCCGGGCACGCCGGGCACGTCCTGCCTGCCCAGGGCTGGCTCCCGGGAGCGGCTGCGGGCCGGGCTGCCCGGAGGAGGCGCGGCCAGCACGGCCTCCAGGCCCTTGTCCAGCGCGGGGGGCCCGTCCGGCTGCGCCAGGCGCTGCAGCAGCGAGTCCACCGCGGCCTCGGGCGCCAGGCGGGCGCGGGCCGGCGCTGCCGCCCCTGCAACACACACACGTGAGGCCTGGGGCTGCGGCGAGGCTGCCACCCTGCACGTCTCTGCAGCGCGGCTCGAGCAATGCACTCGTTCTGATATAACATATTAATTATATTATATTATATTATATTATATTATATTATATTATATTATATTATATTATATCAGAATAACATAATATAATTACACTATACTATACTATAATATAATATAATATGACATAATATAATTATACTATACTATACTATAATATAACATAATATAATATAATATAATATAATATAATAAATATAATAAAATTAATATAATATAATATAATATAATATAATATAATATAAATGTTATATATATTATATATAATTATATAATATATTATATATATTATATATAATATATGTAATATATTCTAATTTATATTATATTATATTATATTATATTATATTATATTATAATGATATAATAATAGATCACATAATGTATGTAATGGATATAATCTGTAATATACATAATCTATATAATGTATGTTATATATAATCGGTAATAATTATATAAGATATAGCTATAAGATATATAATCTATCTAATGTATGTAATATAATCTGTAATAATTATATAAATCTATAATAATTATATATCTATAAGATATAGCTATAATATATATAATCTATCTAATGTATCTATAAAATATATCTATAATATATATAATCTAAGGTATGTAATATAATCTGTAATAATTATATGGATCTAGAATAATATACCTATAAGATATATCTATAATACATAATCTCTCTAATATATGTAATATAATCTGTAATAATTATATAGATCTAGAATAATATATATCTATAAGATATATCTATAAAATATATAGTCTAAATATACCTATATAAAACTCTAATAACATAGTAATTCTGATATAATAGATCATATAATGTATGTAATATATATCATGTATAAAAATTATATATCTATAATATATATAATCTATCTAATGTATGTAATATATATAATGTATAATAATGATATATCTATAATATATATAGTCTATCTAATGTATGTAATATAATCTATAATTATATAGATCCATAAAATATATCTATAATATATATAGTCTAAATATACCTATATATAACTGTAATAATACAGTAATTCTAATATAATAATAGATCATATAATGTAGGCAATATAGATAATCTATAATTATATATCTATAATATATATAATCTATCTAATGTATGTAATATATATAATCTATAATAATTACGTAGGTCCATAATAAGATATATCTATAAGATGTAACTATAATATATATCATCTAAATGTACTATATATAACTCTAATAATATAATTCTAATATAATAATAGATCATATAATGTATGTAATATATATAATCTATAATAATTATATCCTCTCTAATAAGATATAGCTATAATATATAACTATAATATATATAATCTAAATATATATCTACAGAATATCTATAGAATCAATATATAATATGTATATAATGTATACAATATATAATATATATCTAATATAATAATATATAATATAATATTAGACATATATTATATATCTATATTATCATATAGATATAATATTATAATATTCTATTTGATTTTATAATATATAATTATATATATTATATTAATATATATAATATATAGTATATACAATATATAATACAATATTATATGCTATACAATATATACAAATATCCCCATTTTTATTCCCACATAATCGCCCATTTCTAACAGCAAAAAGCAATGAGGGCTCACAGAGCCCTCAAGTTTCTTTCTATTCAACATTAAAAATCCCCTGTGCACATAAAAACTCAATCCTGATAAAAAATGGAGAAACATCTGATATCTTTTTAAACTCAGTTTTCTTTTTTTTTTTTATAGTTTGGAAGTACTGAAACAACTTTTTTCATTGCTCTTGCAGTTTTTCTACCAAATAGACAAGGCTGATGATGACAGAACTGATTGGATAAAGGTAAATCAAAGTTATCTGGGCAAAAGAGAAAGGCTAATTCACGCAGGAAATAAATCTAGAGAGATAAAGCACAACCAGTTTAAATATTTTCTACCCTTCTAGCTATTCTTGAAGCCTTTTCTAGTTTAAATATTTTCTATTTTTTTCCAGTGCTCAGCAATCCAATTGTGTTACTCTGGAGAACACAACCCTCACTAAGATTTCAAAGTCAGGAGTTTTTAAGTGCAAATAAAAATGTATTTTCTAGCTATTCTTGAAGCCTTTTCTAGTTTAAATATTTTGAAATATTTTTTTTTCAGTGCCTAGCAATCCAATTGTGTCACTCTGGAGAACGCATTCCTCACTAAGATTCCAAAGTCAGGAGTTTGTAAATGCAAATAAAAAATTATTTTCTAGCTATTCTTGAAGTATTTTCTAGTTTAAATATTTTCTAATATTTTTCCAGTGCTCAGCAATCCAATTGTGTTACTCTGGAGAACACAACCCTCACTAAGATTCCAAAGTCAGGAGTTTGTAAATGTAAATAAAAAAGTATTTTCTAGCTATTCTTGAAGCCTTTTCTAGTTTAAATATTTTGAAATATTTTTCTTCAGTGCCTAGCAATCCAATTGTGTTACTCTGGAGAACGCATTCCTCACTAACATTTCAAAGTTAGGAGTTTGTAAATGCAAATAAAAAATTATTTTCTAGCTATTCTTGAAGTATTTTCTAGTTTAAATATTTTCTAATATTTTTCCAGTGCTCAGCAATCCAATTGTGTTACTCTGGAGAACTCAACCCTCACTAAGATTTCAAAGTCAGGAGTTTTTAAGTGCAAATAAAAAGGTATTTTCCAGCCTTCTAGCTATTCTTGAAGCCTTTTCTAGTTTAAATATTTTGAAATATTTTTTTTCAGTGCTTAGCAATCCAATTGTGTTACTCTGGAGAACACAACCCTCACTAAGATTTCAAAGTCTGGAGTTTTTAAGTGCAAATAAAAAGGTATTTTCTAGTCTTCTAGCTATTCTTGAAGCCTTCTCTAGTTTAAATATTTTCTAATATTTTTCCCATGCTCAGCAGTTCAATTGTGTTACTCTGGAGAACACAACCCTCACTAAGATTCCAAAGTCAGGAGTTTGTAAATGCAAATAAAAAAGTATTTTCTAGCTATTCTTGAAGCCTTTTCTAGTTTAAATATTTTGAAATATTTTTCTTCAGTGCCTAGCAATCCAATTGTGTTACTCTGGAGAACGCATTCCTCACTAACATGTCAAAATCAGGAGTTTTTAAGTGCAAATGAAAAGGTGCTTCAGAGAATACACAATGTGGAGGAGAAAGAGCAAAACATGTTTTAAAAGTCCTCCTCTGGACAATGCTCTTCCTGGTGACAAAGGACAGGAGAATCCTCCTGCTGTGAGCTGACAAGGACACCCCAACAGCTCCAAGACACCTGGAAGCATTTCCACTTCCAGCTCTGCGTTCCAGATGAAATAATACAAATAAATTACCCTTGGTTTTCTCCTTGAGAGATGGAGCTGGGGCTCCTCACCCGCTCGGGACCCTCAGGCAGCACCATCTCCCATGGGTGCCCTGGAGCTGCTGCTTGGGGAGGGATGCTGAGGGCTGGGACAGCTGCAGCTCCTCTCTGACAAACGCACGGAAACCCACCCGAATTCCAGCTCCAGGGAAAACACCACAACCCACCCGAATTCCAGCTCCAGGGAAAACACCACAACCCACCCGAATTCCAGCTCCAGGGATAACAGCAGTGACTGATCTGCTCAGCTGCATCCTCAGCTCGCTGACTTTGAAGCTGATTAACTCGCGCTTCGTGTCCTGCACAAAGCACTCCTCGACTTTAACACTTCCCATTCCCACTGAGGACAACTGCAGCTGCCCCTTTCAAGCGAGTGAGGGCAAGAAAGGGCTTGAGACAGAGGAAAAAGGAAGATTCCTTTCCCACTGCGAAGGATTCCTGCAGCACAGGCTGAATGCAGCAGCTGCTGTCAACATCTGCTTAAAGCAGGGAGGAAATGGCACTTTTGGCACATCCTTCCTAGATGGAAACCATAACTAGCTCTAAGTACCAATCCCAGGGATTTACTACATATTTGCAGTCAGTTTGGGAGTCTGAGAAACGTCTGAATTCTGGCAATCGGAGCGTTTCTGCAACTGCGTGTCTTAGAAAATGGGTCAAGCTGCTGGATTTTCTTCTGTCCAACCCCAGGGGAGCTCGCATTCTATTTTTACAGAATCACAGAATGGTTTGGGTTGGAAGGGACTTTAAAGACCCTCTTGTTGCACCTCCCTGCCATGGAGAAATGATGATGCCTGGCCTCCAGTTCAGAAGGCTGAATGATTTCTTTATGATAACTGTACTATAATACATTAATATACTATTTAAGGGAGATACTAAAACTACACACCTACTTTTCCTAACTATCCTAACTCACAACTTGTGACCCTCTGTTGAGAGTGCAGACCCAGGTGTGTTGGATTGGCCATCAGGCTCAAACAATCCTCACCAGAATCTAATTAAGCAATCACCCCCAGCTAAACAATTCTCTAAACACATTCCACATGGGAAAACAAGGAGCAGAAATAGAAATTGTTTTCTCTTTTTTTCTTCTGTGAAAAAATCCTGAGAGAGAGAAGAATGTGGCTGCCACGGTCACCCTCCATCACCTTGGCAGGATTCTCTCATGTGAGCAGGAAAACCCCACAGCACAGCCTGGCCTGATCCTCCTGTGAGTTGCCCAGAGCAGGAATTCATTTATTCCTCTAATTCATTGATTAACTTCACAGGTCTGGATTAAAGCCCTGAGCTCCTAACTGAAGCTGGTGAGGAACCAAACTCTGAGCACCAGCTCGAGTCTCCCAATTCTACAACCCAACCCACAGCTCCCGTCCCTCAAAATGCCAGTGGAAAAGGTTCTCCCAGCCATGCTGTGTCCCAGCACAGGTCTGAGCACCCAGGGATCCCAAACCAGGTCCCTGAGCAGGACTTGCCTGGAGAAGAAGTGCTCTCTGAAGTGGATCTCTTCCTGGAAGGGCTGCAGCTCGTGCTCTCCGACGGCCTCTGCGAGGGCTTGTCCTGGCTTGGCAAAGTGCCTGCAAGGCAGAGCAGGGAAAAGGCACAAAAACATCATTTCAGTCTGGCTGGGCCACTGCAGCACTGAAGGCTCAAATTCAGGCTGCTCTGGCGTGCCTTCGGAACACCGGTGTGCTCCCAGAATGCAGGGAGGGATGGGAAGGAAACGCCGAGCGGGGATTTCACAGGCCAGTGGCAAACAAAGCACGAGTAAAGAAAGCACGTAGTGTTAACCAGCAGAATTAGCTTGTGAGGAAGGGAAAAAGGGAAAAGGAAAAAGGAAAGGGAAAAGAAAAGGAAAAAGGAAAGGAAGGGAAAAATTAAAGGAAAGGAAAGGAAAAAGGAAAAGGGAAAAAGGAAAGGAAAAAAGAAAAATGAAAAAGGAAAAAGGAAAAGGAAAAAGTAATAAGGAAAGGAAAAAGAAAAGGAAAAAGGAATAAGGAAAGGAAAAAAGAAAAAGAAAAGGGAAATGAAAAGGGAAAAAGAAAAGGGAAATGAAAAGGGAAAAGGAAAAGGAGGAAGGGAAGGGAAAGGAAAGGAAAGGAAAGGAAAGGAAAGGAAAGGAAAGGAAAGGAAAGGAAAGGAAAGGAAAGGAAAGGAAAGGAAAGGAAAGGAAAGGAAAGGAAAGGAAAGGAAAGGAAAGGAAAGGAAAGGAAAGGAAAGGAAAGGAAAGGAAAGGAAAGGGAAAGTCCCCCACATATTCCTACTCTCAAGTGAATCCAAACTCCTCGATTTTCAGAAGAGTTTGGAAAAGACCTCTGCAGATTACCAAAACCAAGCACCCTGCTCAAAACAGGGTCAGCTTGCTCAGGGCCACCACATTCCACTGGGTTTTCTACACCTCCAGTGACACAGATTCCCAGATCTGCAATTCCCTCACCATCACTGTGACCCCCAATTTCTTCTGCACAATCAGAATTCCCTGAACTCCAGTGGGACTCCTGCTGCTGGGCACCACCAGAACCAGTTTCACTCCTTTTTCTTCATTCCCTCCCAGCTGGGAAGAGATTCCTTTGTGCATCCTCTGCTCCAGATTTGACAATCCCAGTTCTCCCAGACTCCCTGGATGAGCAATCCCAGTTTTCCCAGTCTCTCTGGATGAGCAATCCCAGCTCTCCCAGTCCCTCTGGATAACTGATCCAGCTCTCCCAGTCTCTCTGGATGAGCAATCCCAGTTTTCCCAGTCTCTCTGGATGAGCAATCCCAACTCTCCCAGTCCCTCTGGATAAGCAATCCCAGCTCTCCCAGCCCCTCTGGATGAGCAATCCCAGTTTTCCCAGTCTCTCTGGATGAGCAATCCCAGTTTTCCCAGTCTCTCTGGATGAGCAATCCCAGCTCTCCCAGTCTCTCTGGATGAGCAATCCCAGCTCTCCCAGCCCCTCTGGATAACTGATCCAGCTCTCCCAGCCCCTCTGGATGAGCAATCCCAGTTTTCCCAGTCTCTCTGGATGAGCAATCCCAACTCCCCCAGTCCCTCTGGATAACTGATCCCATTCAGGGATCTGTCCCAGCATTCAGGGCACTGGGAAGGAGGTGAAGCCCTGGGTGGCTCTGTGCTGCTGAGCCCATCCCTCTGTGCTGGAAGGTCACCTCATCCAGGAACAGCATTCCCTTGCCCTCCTTGGGCAGAACAGCTCACCAGGAACTGCAGACAGGTGAAAAGCCAAAAAAGAAAACCCCCAGGATTTTAAAATTCTTTAGATTTGCCCCTTGCTGCGTTGCTTTTCCTTTACAAGATCCTGCCACAATAAAAAACACAAATATTTCTGCTCCAGTCCATCGTGGCAAAGCTGTTAAAGCCCTGGGGCCTAAACAAGTGAGGATGATGATTATCTACACTCAGAGCAGCACTGGATTTTAGGCACCTGCAGAACACATTTCACTCTGTGTTCCCAGCACACATGGCTTGCTGGTACTTGCTAAATCCTTGGGTGATGTCACCAGGCAGCAGGAAGCACAACTGCCATGCCTTGAGTTAAACCAATTTTAGAAAGATACAGAAATCCCACGACTGCTGCAGGGTGAAGGGACAGGGCTGGGAATGGCAGCTCTGCTGAGAACACAAGCTATTTGTTTCCCTTTTTACACTGTAAATATTTTCTTACAGTAAACTGTTTTATTTTCCTAAAAATTCGACTTTCAGAGAATCCCAGTTACGCTTGAAAGCAAAGGCTGTGGGAGTCGTGAAAATGTCATAGAAAAATCTGGTATTGCAGTTATGAAAATGCTGAGATATTAAAAACTCAGATCGGTGTAAAACCCCAGATAAGCAAAAATGCACGTGGTAGTGCAAGAGGAGAATGTGCATATCCTGAAAATATTGAGAAGACAAAATCCAGGATGCAAAAAAACCAGATTTTTGCTGTTCCACTTCAAAATATGGTTCATCATGAACAAGCCCTTCCCTGCCTTCCTCAAAGAATCCTCCAAAAGGTGACAGCAGGACCCTGAATTTCTGCCCAAAATCAAGGCCCAAAATTCTTCCCCTGCCCACGGCCTGGGGCTTCAGTGCCTCAAGGGAAACCCCAAGAGCAGGGAGACAAAACAATTCCTGCTCTAGCTGGGGACCAAGGCCAAATGATCCAAATCTCAGCCCAAGAGCACAAACAACGTGGGCTGAAGAGAGAAAAAACAAGGATGGGACTGCATGGGCTGGAGCTGTAATTGGATAATTAGCTCTAATATGTTAATGGACCAAAACTCATAAAAAAGTGTGAGACTCGTCCATTTTTGTAGCCATTTTGGGTTGTGCTGCCCAAGATGGATCTGTTGAGGTCTCTTAATAAATTCCTACTTTATTCTTTAACTCTGCTCTGCCAGCAGGGCCAGGACAGATGATCCCAGGATATTCCAACACCACAGAGGGTCTGATCCAGTGGGGGTGACTGGCATTCCCCAATTTTTGCTGGGGAGTGGCTGCACTGGGCATCACTTGTGCTTCCTGGGGTTTATTCACAGAATCATGGAGTGGTTTGGGTTGGGAGGGACCTTAAATCTCATCCTGTTCCACCCCTGCCATGGTCAGGAACACCTTCCATGATCCCAGGTTGCTCCAAGCCCCAGTTGGTGCTGAGCACTTCTGCCTTGTGCTTCTTGGGCTTTATTTCCCTCTGTCCTTTCCATGACAATTATTACTACTGTTATTATTATATATCATTTTATTTCAATTATTAAAGAGTTCTTAACCCATGAGTTTCACTTTCTTCTGACCCTCTGGGTTCAGGGAGCTGCTGTAGCAGGTCTGTCATTCCAGGGTGACTTTTCCTCCTGAGGAACTCCAAGATTCATTGAATTAAAAAAAAGTCTACATTAACCAAATCCCCTGGGAGCTGGGATTGAAAACGGAAATTAAACAGTGGGAGTTAGTGTTCGGAGTGAGAATGGACTGTAAATTCATAACAGAGAAAGAGGAAGAAGGTTTTGGAGGTGGTCCCTGTGCCGAGCGGTCCCGGTCCCTGTGCCGGTCCCTGTGCCGAGCGGTCCCGGTCCCTGTGCCGGTCCCTGTGCCGGTCCCTCTCCCGAGGGGTCCCGGTCCCTGTGCCGGTCCCTGTCCCGAGGGGTCCCGGTCCCTGTGCCGGTCCCTCTCCCGAGGGGTCCCGGTCCCTGTGCCGGTCCCTCTCCCGAGGGGTCCCGGTCCCTGTGCCGGTCCCTGTGCCGAGGGGTCCCGGTCCCTGTGCCGGTCCCTGTGCCGAGCGGTCCCGGTCCCTGTGCCGGTCCCTCTCCCGAGGGGTCCCGGTCCCTGTGCCGGTCCCTGTGCCAGTCCCTCTCCCGAGGGGTCCCGGTCCCTGTGCCGGTCCCTATCCCGAGCGGTCCCTGTGTCCATCCTTGCCTGGGGGTTCCCGGTCCCTCCCCGAGGGTTCCCGGTCCCTGTCCCGAGGGGTCAGCGGTGGCACATCCCGGGGGCTGCCCCAGCCGGTGCTCCGGGAGGGGCCCCTGTGTGACACCCGCAACCCCGCTCAGCATCCCGGGACCCGCTCAGGTGTCCCCGGTCCCGTCCCGGTGCCCCCGGTCCCGTCCCGGTGCCCCGGTCCCATCCCGGTGTCCCCTCCCGGCTCAGGTGTCCCCGGTCCCGTCCCGGTGTCCCCGGTCCCGTCCCAGTGCCCCGGTCCCGTCCCGGTGCCCCGGTCCCGTCCCGGTGCCCCGGTCCCGTCCCGTTGTCCCCAGTCCCGTCCCGGTGTCCCCGGTCCCGTCCCGGTATCCCCGGTCCCGTCCCGGTGTCCCCGGTCCCGTCGGTCCCGTCCCGGTGCCCAGGTCCCGTCCCGGTGCCCCGGTCCCGTCCCATTGTCCCCGGTCCCGTCCCGGTGCCCCGGTCCCGTCCCGGTGCCCCGGTCCCGTCCCATTGTCCCCGGTCCCGTCCCGGTGTCCCCGGTCCCGTCCCGGTGCCCCGGTCCCGTCCCGGTGTCCCTGGTCCCGTCCCGTTGTCCCCGGTCCCGTCCCGGTGTCCCCGGTCCCGTCCCGGTGCCCCGGTCCCGTCCCAGTGCCCCGGTCCCGTCCCGGTGTCCCCGGTCCCGTCCCGGCGCCCCGGTCCCGTCCCGGTGCCCCGGTCCCGTCCCGGTGTCCCCGGTCCCGTCGGTCCCGTCCCGGTGCCCCGGTCCCGTCCCGGTGTCCCCGGTCCCGTCCCGGTGCCCCGGTCCCATCCCGGTGTCCCCTCCCGGCTCAGGTGTCCCCGGTCCCGTCCCGGTGCCCCGGTCCCATCCCGGTGTCCCCTCCCGGCTCAGGTGTCCCCGGTCCCGTCCCGGTGCCCTGGTCCCGTCCCGGTGTCCCCGGTCCCGTCGGTCCCGTCCCGGTGGCCCGGTCCCGTCCCGGTGCCCCGGTCCCGTCCCACCGGGCTCGGCGGTTCGCGGCAGAGGAGCGGCGGAGCCGCCAGGGGGCGCTGCTGCCCGCCGCTCCCGGGGCCCCGGGGCGGGAACGGGAACGGGAACGGGACCCCTCGGGACAGGGACCCGCACCGGGACCAGGACCCCTCGGGACCGGGACCGGGACCCCTCGGGGAGGGACGAACACAAGGACCGGGAATCCTCGGGACAGGGATCGGAACAGGGACCGGGACCCCTTGGGACAGGGACCGGGATGCCTCGGTACAAGGACCGGGACAGGGACCGGGACTCCTCGGGAGAGGGACGAACCAGGAACACTCAGGCAGGGACGGACACAGGGACAGGGACCGGGAATCCCTGTGAAGAGACGGAAACAGGGACCGGGAATCCTCGGGACAAGGACCCCTCGGGAGAGGGACCGGCACAGGGACCGGGACCCCTCGGGGAGGAACAGACACAGGGACAGGGGTCCCTTGGGGCAGGGATGGACACAGGAACACGGATCCCTTGGGGCAGGGATGGACACAGGGACACGGATCCCTTGGGGCAGGGATGGACACAGGGACGACCAGCACAGGGACCGGGAACCCTTGGGACAGGGACTGACACAGGGACAGGGACTCCTCGGGACAGGGACTGGGAACCCTCGGGCAGGGACGGACACAGGGACAGGGACCGGGACCCCCTGGGAAGAGACGGACACAGGGACCGGGAATCCTCGGGACAGGGACTGGGACCCCTCGGGAGAGGGACTGGCACAGGGACAGAGACTCCTCGGGACGGGGACAGGGACCCCTTGGGGCAGGGATGGACACAGGGACAGGGACCCCTTGGGGCAGGGATGGACACAGGGACAGGGACCCCTCGGAATAGGGACTGGGACTCCTCGGGATAGGGACGGACACAGGGACCGGGAAGCCTCGGGAGAGGAACGGGGACTCCTCGGGACAGGGACTGGCACACGGTCTGGGGCTGCCCCCCGGTAACACCGGTTATCTCAGACATGGGCAAACCCCTGCCATCGGCCAGCATCGTAAAAAGAATTTGTTCAGCCAGTTTTATGTTCAAAATGCGGAGCTGAGGTAGCATTCCATGGTTTTTCACATGGAATACGCTGAAATAAAGCATCACAAACATTCCCTATGGATCCCAAAGACCCATTCTGGATGGTTCCCTGATGCTGATCCCTGACTGTTTATTCCAAGTCTCTGATCCTGCACCTCTCCACCATGCACCTACACTGCATCTGGTTTTATAAATAAACGATCACTGATGCACCAAAGATTTTCTCTCCATCTGTGCCTTTCCTTTAATCTTTAATCCATGGTCATGGATACAGAATCACCATTTGGCACCATGGCTAAAACCTAAACACCCCAAACACAACATGCAAACTGGCATGGATCTCAATCTCCACAGTCTGGCATTTCCCTTTCCTGAGGCTTTTTACCAGATGTGGTTTCAGTTTTCCAAGTGATGTGGGGCACTGGGAGCTCACTGGGAACGAGCTGGACGCCAATCCAAGTGCCAGCCTCACAAAATATCCAAGCTCCAGGTGGGAATGGCCTGGAAGTGACATCCCAGCTCGAGGAATCGCTCAAACTTCCTGGCGCAGGCAGAGCCTTCCCAAAAAGCATCTCTGCCCTCCCCCTCCCTTGGGTCATTCCTCACACAAACCCAGGTCAGATGATTCACTCCAATGGAAAACATCTCCCAGTTCCCAGAGCTGCACAGGTTCCCACAACCAGTTCACTCCTCGGAACCGAATTTAACCCTCTGAGCACTTGGAACTTCTCTTTCCATCGCTGCAGGAGAAGCAATCTCACGGTTCTGCTGCCCTCTCCACACTCCTCTCACCACCTCAAACAATTTCAGTAGCAGCACAAAGAGATATGAATTTGTCAAAGATCCAATTGTGCTTAAAATAAAGAAGGAAAACACAAACCCCCCAAATCAAGAGAAAATCCCTGTGCATACACAGGTGTGCAGAGCAGAGGAGGTGGCAGCAGGCATCAGAGCAGGAGTATCCCAGGGGAAAGGAGAAAGATGAGAGCCAGGAATGTGAGGAGGGATTTTTCAGTCCTGGTACCTGGTTCTTGCTCTGTGAAATATTAGTCACAACGATTTAAACTTCAAGGGAGAATTCAGGAAGATGGGAAGGGAGAAGCAGCTCGGGCTTCCTTCACACACTGGAAGCAGGCAGGAGCACAAGCTGCACTTGCCCTTTTGCAGGTTATCTTTTATTTTCCTTAATGTTATGCAAATGACAAGTTCCTGTTCCTGCTCCCCCTGTTCCAGGTTTGCTCGGGGCTGTCAGTTGCATTTCCCAAGCATGAATAAATCCCAAATTTCTAGGTTTGGTCTCAGGCATCCCCAGCATCAACCCCAGCTGTTCTGAGGTGTTGCAAGAGGCCTCAAGGCAGGGATTGAAAGCTCTGTTGCAACAGAGATTGTGGAATTACCAAAATGGAGTTACAAAAGGAATAGGAAACAGTTTCTTAAATGAAAACATTACTCACAACAGTAGCAGCAACACTCGATCTGAACCAAACCAAACTTCAAACAGAAAAATGGCTTTGAAAATATCAAAAATCGTGAGAAACTTTCCCAGAAAATTAAAATTGTATGGAAAAAGCAAAGAGCTTTGCATGAGAAAGCATCCTTAGCCTGTAAGGAAGCAAGAGGAGCCTGCTGGGAGGAGGAACAGAGTGCTGTGGGTGGCTCTGGGGGAGATCCCCTGCGCTGACCCTGCAGGAACAGAGCCCCAGCGAGGGCAGGGCCGGAGCCGGCGCCGATCCCTGCAGAGCCACAGCTTCACCTTCCCCCTGCTGCAGGTGTTTGGTCCAAGAGAACCCAGCGAGCCCCGGGGAAAGCCTGACTCCCTTACCTGCCAGTGGCTTCTCCAGGGCAGCAGGCACGGGCTCCTTGCGCAGGGGCCGGCTGAGCGCCGCGTCCTGCCCGCCGAACAGTCCGGGGCTCTCGGGTAACTTTTTACGTCCGCTGGTGCTGGCAGAGCTGGTGACTCTGCAGCTGCCTATTGCACTTGTGAAAAGGTTTGTGTGTTCATCGCTGCTGGCCGCCTCCGAGCTGGGAGTGAATCCCCCCAGGGACAGAGCTGGGGAATTTTCGGAGCAGTCTATCTGCAGAGGGGTCTGCAATCCCAGCGCCAAGGAATTAGACTCCGAAGGTTCTCTCCTGACCCACTGCTCGTCTCTGCTCAGCAAACCCTTGGAAGGTGACAGGTGAGGACAAGACATGTGGCATCTGTGTTTCTCTTTATGTTTGTACCTGTCTCCAACAGCCTCCTTCCCAAACCTGTAGCGCTTCAAGGACTCCAGAACCGTTCTGGAGGAGCTGTTGGCCGCGATGGTGTCCATGGAAACCTGGGGCTGCTCGGAGGAACGGTGCTCCCGGTGCTTGTGGCGGTGCCTGTGCTTGTGTTCCAGCATCCAGCCGTAGGCCATCTCGGGTGGGACGCTGGGGTACGTGCTCATGGACAGCAGAGGAGTCCTGCTCGTGGTGAGGAAAGCTTCCTGGCGCAAGAGTTTATGCTTCTTCTTGTGGTATTTGGTGGGGTTGAGAAGCAGGTGGCCTGTATGCATGTAGGAAGGTGGGGGCAGGGGGGTAGTGAAAGAAGGAGAGGGTGGAGGAGGGTAAAGAGTCGGAGGGTACCTTCCATAATAACCTAATCCTATGGGAGCAGCTGCCAGGGGAGAAGGGGAGTAAGGCATGCCATAGGAGGGGTAGAACCCGGTGCTGGACAGGGGAAAGCTGAGGCTATGCATGAAAGGCATTTCTGCCATAGCTTCCCGCATTTTTGGAGGCCTGCCTCTCTTTTTCTTTAAATCGGGTTTTCTAATGTAGTGCAAAGGATCTAAAGGAAAAGTAGGGTGGGTGTAGAAACTATTGAAATTTATCCTGAAAATGGTAGGCAGCAAATCTCGGGGTATGAAGTGGTGACTTCTGTGGGTTATTCTAATTTCACTTAAACGACTTATTAACTCCTCTAACTCGGCTAGGAAATCAGGGTCCTGCCTCCCCCGGAGCTGAGGGTACTTCTTTTTCCTTTTTCTCTTCTGCCTCTTCATCTTGTCGTAGCTGAGGTAATCGTGGCTGCGGCGCTTGCACTTGTGCTTGTGCTTTTCCTTCAGGTTGCTCAGCACGGTGGAAGTCTCGGGTGGGATGAGGGCCACGTGGTCGAACGAGTGCCTCTTCTTCTTCTGCCCGCAGAACTTCTCCGCTCGGTCCGAGGTGCTGTTGTTGTCCGTGCCTATCCCGCTGTCGCTGGGGATGGTCTCGTCGCTGTGGGACTCGCTGACGGGGGACGGGGTGGCCTCTTTGAGCGACGTCAGCTCGCTCAGGTGCGACGGGGAGTTGGGCAGCAGCGTGGGTGGGGACAACCTCCTCCTGCCCTTGGCTGCTTTCTTCATGGCCAGCGTCTGCACCACGCCGCCCTGCCTGGGGTGGAGGTGCAGGTAGGGCACCGAGCTGGGCTCGATGAACCCTGCCTCGCTGCTCACGGGGCTCTGCCCGCCGCTCACGGCCGAGGACTGCGAGCAAACCGGCGACGGGAGGATCTCCGAGGGGTTCGCTGCCGAGGGCAGCAGGTGGGGAAGGACTTGTCCTAGGGAGGTGCCAGGAGCTTGCTGGGCAGACTTCTCCAGAACCGTCAGGCTGGCAGCGCTGCTGGCTAAAATGCCGTTCAGGACAGCTTTAGGTTTCCTCCCTCTCCTTTTTCCTATGTAAATCGTTCCTTTCTTGCTGACGTTGATTTGCTGGCCTAGTTTTGAACCGAATGTGGCAGCGAGAGTTGACACGGTGTTGTGGAGCTTGGATTGTATCTTCCCTTTGGTATTTGGTTCCACTGTACTGGACAGAATCTGATTCAGAAGTTTCTTTCGCTTCAGAGTTTTCATTTTATTTATTTTTCGAATGATTGTTTTCATTAACTGTCCATTATTTCTCTTGGCAACTTTTCTGTCTGAGTCTACTTCCAAATCACTCATGCTACAAATACTGGGGCTTTGGACTTCTTCTGGCCCTCGGAGCTGGTCCTTCCTCTCAAAGAACTCCCCAGGTCGATGCTGTTCACCGTCAGGCCCCATCTTGCTTGAGTTCTCTGTTCCAACAAAAGGTGCCACAGACAGAATAGGTGGTTTCATTTTAATCGACGACCGGATCTGCCTTTTAGGTCTCCCTCTCTTTTTAGGAAAAGCTTGTCCAGATAAGCTTTGTTTTAGGGAGGGAATTTCGACTTCGGGCTGCAAAATCGGAGGTTCTTGCTCTTCTTTCGACTGCACTGAGAAGACTTTTGATGCTGGGATCTTAAGAGTTCTTTTGGGGGGACCTTCGAGTTCTGGCATTTCCTTGGCTTTAGGTCTTCCTCTCTTGGGTTTGTATATGTCAGGTAAGAAATCATCCGACATGCACAAGCTAGAGGGTTGTTTGTGAGCGCTGTAGAACTTCTGAGTTTGTTTGTCAGTCTCAGCCAGCAGTGCCAGAGACTGTCCACTAGCTTCATTCAGCTTTGGCAACTGATGTTTGACAAACTCATGCTCCACAAATGAGGACGAACCGATGTTCTTCAGGAATTTGGCCTGCTCCAAATTACTGCTCGATAGTGCAGTGTATGAAATGTTTTTAAAAAGCTCTGACCTTTCTAGTTCCAGACCCTTTGGAGGTCGGCACGCGCTTCTTGACACCACTTTAGTCCATCGTGGCTTCCTTCCTTTTCTTTTCTTTAAAGGTTTTGATTGCTGAGTGCTGCTCAGGTTTTTTGCTCCTTGGCAGGATTTCTCGGATGCAGCTATTGCACCGATCTTGAGGAACTGCTTGCTACCAAACAAGCTGGTAAAACTAACTACTGAAGGGGTGACAGTAGCGTGGATGCTCGTCTCAGCTGCCAAAATGGGCTTTTTCCCTGTGGGAGGACTTGTTCTTGAAGTTTCCACGTAAGATGCTTTTGAATCGCTTAAGTCTTTCTCAGCACCTTTAAAATCAGTGCCGAGGGTGTGGTTCAATGTCCTGTTCAGACTCAGCAGGGAGCTGTCCGAGGAGAACGGCGTTTTGCCCATGGGATCTGAAATGCCTTCCAAGAGCTCTGCCGTGGAGCTTAAGTGCAACGAGTTGGACGCCAGCTGGGAGGAGGCTGTGGAGAGGCTCCTGTTCAGGGTGGGGACAGACACTGTGGGGGAAGGAGATGGGAGATTCCCCTCTCCCACTGCGCTGAACGGGGACTTGGCTGTCGACACCTCCGAGGCACCTCCTGTCCTGAAGTCTGGTGAAGTGCAATAAACTGGAGGCTGCTTTTCGTGCTTCGACGTTTCATAAATCCCTTTTTCACTGGATGAGTAGGCATCCTGTGGAACACACATTCCTTCATTGAACATCTCTTTGCCTACATCAGCGATTTCTTTCCGAATTGAAAACTTGTCCAAGATACTTTCTTTGCTCTGTCTCATAATGTGCTTCTCAAAGGTTTTGCTGGTAGTATTTTCCTTCAGTAAATCCGCAGGCTCATGGCTTTCAAGGCTACTGAGGTTTGAGTTGCAAGGAAGCTTAAAGGGCTCTGAGGAGGGCATGAGGGAGTCTGCTTTCAGAGTTCCAGAGTCCTTGTTAGCCAAGCCAGCTGGACTGCCAATCCCTGCTGGCTTCTTCCCACAGTCCTTGCTAACCAATCCCACAGGACTGCTGATTCCTGGCATCTTCCTCCCAGGGTCCTTGCTGACCAGTCCCATCGGGCTGCCAATCCCCGGTGTCTTCCTTCCAGAGTCTTTGCTAACCAGAGCTGTGCTGTTCCCAGGCCCTGGCATCTTCCTTCCAGAATCCTTGTTAAGCAGACCTGTAGGACTATTTATTCCCAACAGCTTCTTCCCAGCATCCTTGCTCACCAATCCTGCTGGAGTGCTGATCCCTACTGGCTTCTTGAGAGGCTCCTTGTTAGTCAGTGCAGCTGGAGTGCTGATCCCTGGAAGTTTCCTCCCCGCATCTTTGCTGATCAAGCCAACTGCAGAGCTGGTCACCGGCTGCTTCTTTCCCAAATCCTTGTGGACTAACCCTGTTGGAGTGCTGATCCCTGGAGGCCTCTTCCCAGAGTCCTTGCTTACCAATCCAATTAAGGGGCTGATTGCTTGGGGCTTCTTCCCAGAGTCTTTGTTAAGCAGTATGGCTGCGCTGCCAATCCCTAATGGCTTCTTCCCTGAGTCCTTGTTCACCAACCCAACAGCAATCCCAGAGCCCGGCAGCTTCTTCACCAAATCTTTGTTAACCAACCCACTCGTGGTTATGGCTCCTGGCAGCTTCTTCCCAGAGTCTTTCACCAAACCAGATGTAGCTCCATTTCCACTTCCTGGCTTCTTCTGCTTTGTTTTGGAAGACTTGGAAGGAGGACAAGTTGCAATAAGTTGAGCCAATTTTTCCGTGACGGTTGTTGCTCCGTTAATTTCTGTTCTATCCTTTAAGTCAGAATTATGGCTACTGATAAGAGTCGGAGGAGATGACTTTATATAATCTGTCATTTCAGAATGCAGTGGGGAAACTTTCTTAGATAAAGGGGTTGGTTCTACTTCGATACCTTCTTCCACGTGTAACTCAACTGATGCAACTTCTCCAGCTTTCTTGTAAGACTTTGAAGGGTCCTAAGAATTAAGAAACAAAAAAAAAAAACCTTTAGGAAGAGGGTACAAAGAATCAGTTTGAGTAACACAGTATCTTTTTATGTTTAGGTGATTAACACTTGATCTGGTATCAGGGTTAATGTATAAATGTTAATTTGTATTAAAATATATTTTATATATATATATATATATATATATATATATATATATATAAAATACCTATATAATATATATCACATATTATAGATATATCTATAATATATTATATATAAATATATAAAAATATATAAAGATATCTATAAATAAATATATATAAAAATATATATATAATATATTATAGATACATATATAATGTGTATATAATGTAGATATATAATGTATATATTGTAGATATATGTATATATAATATATATATAATGCTATGGCATAGGACATATATATACACTTATATATGTATATATATATACACATTATAGGTTTCATGACCCTATTAATTTTAAACCAAACAACAGTAATATCAGTAATTTAAATAAGCAAATAAACATAATAAAATAAACACATTCTGCAAATAATAGTGACATTCACATCTACAGCAAAATTTTAAAACGGTGGGCACGCTGAGGCTTTGCTGATGTTAACAAAACCCAAACTCCCTCCCAGCCCGGAAATACAAACCATTTAATCTGTCCCCCAATTACTGCAAATATCCTCTGAAAATACTGTTGATGTTTGTTAATAAAAACCCACCAACAACAAAGTGCTGGGCTATTTATAGTGTGAGAGCACTTGAAGAGCTCCCACGGAGCTGAGCAGCAGCTGAGCAGTGCCCTGGAAGGGCTGGCACTGTCACCCTGTCCCTGCACAGCCCTGCTGGCAGCTCAGCCCCTGCACCAACAGCTTCTCCTGCCAGCACAACACTGACAGTCAGGAAAATAAGCGAAATAAGTCCAATTCTTCTGTTTGAATGGAGGGGAGGGAGTGGTGTTAATGCACACACACAGAATAGCTGAAACTCGCACTCATTTCCAGTTCAGGCCTCACCCAACTTGAAATTTATTCTGTAAAGGTTAAAATCAAAAATTGCAATACCCAATTCCTTCATAAATCCTACTGAGAGCATCTCAATAAATTCATCTTTGATTTTGGAAGGATATTCTTTACACACAATGCCCAAAACATCTCTGCAGTGCAGGGGACACGTCCAGTCCACGCAGGGGCTGGGAATGGAAGGCTCTGACCCTCGATGAGATAATTCTGCCCAGGGCTCTGATGTCCCCAGCACAAGAAGGACACGGAACTGCTGGAGCAAATCCAGAGGAAACCATGAAATTGCTGAAGGGACTGGAGCACCTCCCCTATGGAGAAAGGTTGGGAATGTTCAGCCTGGAGATGAGAAGGTTGTGTGGAGACCTCAGACCTCACAGGAAAAGCTGAAGGGGCTCCAGGGAAGCTGGAGAAGGATCATTCATCAGGAACTGGAGTGACAGGACAAGGGGGAATGGGTTCAGACTGAAAAAGAGGAAATTTAGGTCGGATATATGGGAGAAATTCCTCCCTGTGAGGGTGGGCAGGCCTGGCACAGGTGCCCAGAGAAGCTGTGGCTGCCCCTGGATCCCTGGCAGTGCCCAAGGCCAGGTTGGACAGGGCTTGGAGCACCTGGGACAGTGGGAGGTGTCCCTGCCCATGGCAGGGGGTGTGGAACAAGCTGGGCTTTAAGGTCCCTCTCAGCCTAAAGTCACTGTGATGCCGTGATTTTGTTCCCAATTTGAAAACCTCCTGAGACCTAGCAGAACAAACACTAAACACAGAATGAAAAACATCAATGCCACAGCTGCTCATCCCTCTGCAAGACAAACTGCTATGGCAGTGACTTCCAGCACTTGATTACATTGCCCTGATCCCAGAGCTGTACCTATGGCAAACACCTACGGATGCTGAAGGAAGGGGCAGCCTGGATTCCCCTGGAATCCAACTTTGGTGCTGATCACGAAGAATTACGTTCTGGATTTGTGCCTGGATCCAGCTGAACACTGCTGAGATGAGCAGCAGCTGTGTGGGCAATGTGGGAGCCTCTGCAGCGACCCCCAGGCACCCCAAATCCAGGGATGGGGCAGGAGGGGGGTCTGGCACCCACGAGTCAGCATGACACCACCCTGAGCCTGCAATCCAACTGCTCCTGGAATTCCCTGGGACAGACCCCGAGTGCCACTAATGAGCATTAAAGCCTTCAGAGAGCTGCATCCTACTGCTACAACCTGAAATTCTGACAAGAACTTTGGAAGAAAAATCTCCTTTGTTCAGCCAATTTCAAAATTCCACCTCAATACTGACTTGGGAATTCAGCTCCTCATCCCTGTATTTGCACTCCAGACTCTTCCTTCTTTTTTCTTTTTTCAGCCACCCCCTGGGCCAGGCTCTGTGATGCTCTCACACTGCCACTGCTGGGTATCCAACACCACTTGGCAGGCTCTGCTTTTCCCTGCTCACCTCCACTTCCAAACAAAGAGCTTGGAGGTTTGAGGAGACACTTAAATAATAAATACATAACTAACAAAACCCTTCCAAACACCAGCTTTGATCTGAGCAAGATGCCAGGATTCTGAAAACAAGACTTTAGCATCAAACACAGATCCTTTGAAAGCTGAAGGCGTGTGCCCTGGAAAGCTTCTTTCTCATCTAAGGGTGAGTGAGTTTTCCAAGCACACTGAAAACTAATTCAAAGAACATGAAGAGCAAAACAGGAAGCATCTAGTGAGATGTCACTCAAGAAGTCAAAAAAGTCTGTCATTTTTTTCAGCATTTTAAAATCCAAAATTCTTATAAGGGAATTTTTTTTCCCCATAAATATACTTAATAATCAGCATGATTAAAATAAACATTTTGGAGGGAAATTTTTAAGGACAAAATTTCATCCAGTAACCTCTAACAGAAACATTTTGAGATGTTTCCTTTGGAGAAGGTTGCAGTGGCTGCAGAAACATTAAAAAAAACCTCCCAACATCAGCCACAGAGTCAAAGCATCTTCTTGCAATTCTGTATCATTAAAAATTTCAGATTTTTGGTTGAAGTGAATAGCAGGTATTGCTGCCATTGCAGACAGAGACCAAAATCAAACTGCAATCATGCACAGCCCCAGACTTCAGGAATAAAAAAGGACATTTTCTCTGCAGAGGCAACAGAGGAAGAAGTGGACTCCAATGCTCATATACTGAGGGAATCAGGTAAAATCACCTTCAGCCACGTCAGCCCAACTCTCCCATCACACACACCCTGTCCTGGACACCCCCTGGGAAACAAAAAAACCCCAGGACACTCCCAGAAACCCCCCTAAACACAGGGGGGGTTTGGGGACACATCTCTGAGTCCCCCCAGGACAAAGCCCTGGACACAAATGCCAGACACCCCCAGAACAAAAAAATCACAGAACTCAACAGAACTCAAAAGTCACAGAATCACAGAACTCACAACTCACAGAATCACAGAACTCACAAAATCACAGAACTCACAGAATTCACAGAACTCGCTGAACTCACAACTCACAGAACTCACAGCTCACAGAACTCACAGAACTCACAGAATCACAGAACTCACAGAATTCACAAAATCACAGGATCACAGAACTCACAGCTCACAGAACTCGCAGAACTCACAGAATCGCAGAACTCACAGAATCACAGAACTCACAACTCACAGAATCACAGAACTCACAAAATCACAGAACTCACAGAATTCACAGAACTCGCTGAACTCACAACTCACAACTCACAGAACTCACAGCTCACAGAATCACAGAACTCACAGAATCACGGAACTCACAGAACTCACAACTCACAGAATCACAGAATCACAGAACTCACAGCTCACAGAACTCACAGAATCACAGAACTCACAGAATCACAGAACTCACAGAATCACAGAACTCACAGAATTCACAGAATCACAGAACTCACAGCTCACAGAACTCGCAGAACTCACAGAATCACAGAACTCACAGAACTCACAGAATCACAGAACTCACAGAATCACAGAACTCACAGAATCACAGAATCACAGAACTCACAGAATCACAGAACTCACAGAATCACAGAACTCACAGAATCACAGAACTCACAGAATCACAGAATCACTGGGTTGGAAGAGACTTTCAAGATCATCGAGTCCAACCCAGCCCCAACACCTCAACTAATCCATGGCACTGAGGGCCACATCCAAGCTATTTTTAAAAAATCCAGGGATGGTGACTCCACCACCTCCCCAGGACAGCCCTTCCTCCCCCTTGGACAGATGTGCAACCTTTGAAATAAGAAATGTTGACTTAGAAATGCCATGGAATAGGACAGATATTTTTGAGAGAGAAATGGAACTAGAAACAAGCTTTAAAGCATGGCTTTGCAAATAAGACCAGATACTTTGGAGACATAGAACTATGAAAGATGTATTGTAGTAGGATTTACAAGGGGTAATTTTAGATTACTTGCTTTAAGGTATTTACAGCATGGTGTGGCTAAGGCTGATAGGTCAAGAAATGCTTATAATGTATTGTAATTAGGAAATTATTAGCTTCTGATTGTAATTACATGAATTATAACACCTGTATTGTCTCACACTTCACATGAGACTGCAAATGGAATAAAAATTTTTAAAATGCCTCTCGGCTGCCCCATCAAAAAAAAAGAGAGGGATAATCCAACAGGACACACCTTGAGATACACCCCTAGGATATCCCCATCAGGACACACCTCGGGATACAGCCTCAGGACAACCTGTACAGGACACACCCTGGGATACACCCCCAGGACACACCTTGGGATACAGCCCCAGGACACCCCATTCAGGACACACCTTGGGATACAACCTCAGGACACCCTGTACAGGACATTCTCTCCAGGACACACCTTGGGATACACCCTGGGATACACCCTGGGATACACCCCCAGGACACCCCATTCAGGACACACCTTGGGATACACCCCCAGGACACCCCATTCAGGACACACCTTGGGATACAGCCTCAGGACAACCTGTACAGGACATTCTCTCCAGGACACACCCTGGGATACACTTCCAGGACACCCCCTCAAGGACACCCCCCAGGACATCCCCTCCAGGATACACCTTGGGATACACCCCCAGGACATACCCTGGGATACACCCCCAGGACATCCCCTCCAGGACATCCCCCTAGGACACACCTTGGGATACAGCCCCAGGACATCCCCTCCAGGACACACCTTGGGATACACCCTCAGGACACACCCTACAGGGATACACCCCCAGGACATACCCTGGGATACAACCCCAAGACACTCCCTCCAGGACACACCTTGGGATACACCCTCAGGACACACCCTACAGGGATACACCCCCAGGACACCCCCTCCGGGACACACCCTGAGATACACCCCCAGGACATCCCCATCAGGACACACCTTGGATACACCCTAGGATACAGCCCCAGGACACCCTCTCCAGGACATCCCACCAGAATACACCTTGGGATACACCCCCAGGACACCCTTGGGATACCCCCCAGGACACACCATACAGGACATCCCCTCCAGGATGTGACACCCCACGGTGTCCCAGTCTGCGGCCACGGGGTCAGGCTGAGCTCAGCCCAGCTCTCCTGCGGGTGTGGCGGGTGTAAATCTCATTTACACCCTGAGCAATTGTCCCTGCAGAGCTCCAGAGCCCAGCTGGGCAGGGGGAGCAGAGCACTGTCACCTGCACAGGGACAGCAACACCGCGTCTGGGAGATGGGGACACAGGCCTGGAGCCAAGGCCAGGTGACAAAGTGTCCTCAGCTCCTGTCACTGTCACCATCAGAACTGAAGGATGGGACCATTTTCAAGTTAAGAATGATTTATTCCAGAGGTAAAAATCAGTCTTAGAAGTTGTGAGATTTTAGAGGAGTAAGTATTCAGCTATAGCTCAAGAGTAGTCACAAGTCTGTTACAAGATAATATATAATTTTATAATAATAGATAATATATTATTATATATATATTACTATATAATATACAACTTTCTAAACTAATATAATAACTATTAACTAATATAATAACTAATAACTAATATAATAACTAATAACAAATATAATAACTAATAACTACTATAATGACTATATAGCTAATAAAACTTTCCAAATGAATATATAACTTTCTAAATGAACATATAACTTCTCAAACGAATATATAACTATCTAAATGAATATATAACTTTCCAAACTAACAGACAGTTGCCACAGAACTTATTTTGCTTTTCTAACTTATCACCTTTACTTAACTTCTGCTGCACTGAGGATACTAATGGCTTCTGTCTCCCTTTTACACATATGCTACTCACAGCTTACTCCATACACCATTTTATGTATAGTTTCTTATGTATTTAAAGTAAATTTTACTTTCAGCTACAGAAACATAAGGTGGTGATTTTTCTGCTTAATATCTGTGTATTGTATTTTTACATCAATCCAAGCTTCTCCTAAGGCTGCAAATCAAACCCTTCCTCTGCCTGTGGAAGTTTCTATTTTTCTGATTCCCACATATTCCCATGGAGCTGTAAATGTGTCCCTGTCTCCTGCCAGCTCCTGGTGCTGCAAGCTGGGCATTCAACATTTCTTTAATTCCTTCCTGAGCCCTGCTTCCCTTGGACAAATGCAGTTTTCCATCAGGGAAGCACAAAGTCAGGTTTTAATCAGACACATTTTGTGAACGCTGTGGAAAAAAAAAGAAAACAACGCCAACATTTCCTGAATGTTTCACCTGCTCTCTCCTCCTCTCTCTACGAGCAGCTGCCTCAATGTTGCAATCAAATGGACAATGCCATAAAAAAAAGACTAAAACATTTTTCCTGGAATTCTGTGCCTTTTCAGCCCAAATTTCAAGCCCTGCTCGACGTTCCTGTGGTGTCAGCTGGAATGAAATGGCTCATCTGGGCACAAAGCTCTTCAAAAGGGCGAGATTACCTTGCATCAAAAAGCATTTTGTGCTTTAAAAACCGAAACATTTGTTCCTGTGCAATCTTTAGTTCAACTGTCTGATTTCAGAACCCATCCAATAAAAGTAGTGCCCCAAGCAATTGCATAAAACACATGAAGTTGCCATATAATTGGCATTATTCTTAGTTTGACACTGAGCTGAACTGAAAATTCCTTATCTCCTATGTGAATATACAGTTTCTTGACCTGCACCATTCATCTGAGGGATAATAATAATATTATTATTATTCCAGGTTATTTTGATATAAACTATTAGCAGGTTATGATTGCTGGGGACATGGGTCAGTGGTGGCCTTGGCAGTGCTGGGGGAACACTTGAACTCCACCATTTTAAAAGTCTTTTCAACCTAACAAAATTCAGTGATTCCAGAATCATCACAGGCACCAACAGCAAAAAAAAACTCTATTTTAAAAGGGGAATCAGGGTTTATTACTACTAGATCATGATTTAGTGTCATTATCATTGGTATTTATGTGCAAAAAGGTCAAGGGTAGCTGATGTCTCCTGAGAACAGGGACATCTATCAAGTCTGGTGTCCTACTTCTCAACAAAACCCCAGTTGCAAAATACAAAATACCCTCAGCCTCCAACACCTGAAGTAGTTAGAAGGAACCAGCCTGTTAATGAAAATGTTGTGTGGTATTTCCTGACAGCCACTGGCAAGCAATAAGGATTTTTTTATGCACATAAACAGATTTACCCATTATTATTTCGGTTGTTGGACTTCAGGCCAATGCTCAGACTACAATTCAGAGCATTTTGAGGAATCACAGGAATTGTTTTGTAGTTGTGGCATCAACATATTCTAGGCAATTCCTTAATTAAAAATGCTGTTTATTTTTCACTTCCATGTTTTAGGCTTTTCTAAAAGTTTGAACAACCAGGAAAACAACGATTCTGTGGAATTAGTCCAAGACAAAAAAACTTTTGCCCCAGATCCTGCAGGAAATATTCCTGAGCTACCCAACAAGAAAATTTAATCAATTCTTCCTATTTTAAACTTTTTTGGCTTGAAACTTTTTTTGGTGGGTGGCTGTGATTTCATCAGCAAACTTCCCTGCATGACCAAAGGCAAGAGAAAGAGCTGCAGAATCCTGCACTCAGCATTTTCACACAGAACAAGGAGATGGAGCAGGACGAGTCCCAACCTGCTGCCCTTGTGTTTCCACCGAGTGAGAGTTCCACAGGCTGCTACTGTCACTTCTTGCCTTTTATGTGCTAAACCATTCCTACAAAATAACAGGGGTAAAATGTCTACTTTTGTTCAAAACTCAGGTTTTTGGGCTTAGCACAGCAATGTCTGCCTGCCCCAGGACACTTTTTGAAAGAATGAAATCCATATTCAGTGTCAAAAAGCCAACTGAACACTGCTAATTTTGTTTCTTGTAACACCTGGGAATGTCAGTCATTCCTGGGTTTCCCTTTCCTGCTCTGTGAAAAAATATTTAGTAACTTTTATGTCTACGTATTTCTGGAGGACAAATTTTAAATACACAAGGGAAATGCTCCACTGAAAGGGTGGTCAGGCATTGGAACAGGTTGCCAAGAAAGTGGTGGAATTACTATCCCTGGCAGTGTTGAAAATCAAAATTCAAAAGCATGGATGTGGCACCAGGGCTCAGTGCTGGGAACTGAGCTGGATTCCATCATTTGGGAGGTCTTTTCCAACCTGAAGGATTCTGTGATTCCAACTTACATCACCCACCCACACCCCTTCAGACTGGAGATAAACCCTCTATTCATATCTCTGAAGATACTCCCCAAGTTTTATGAGTCCTGTCAGCACTAAACTTGAGGGAAAAAAACCTGTCAGGGATGGCAGTGCAAAGGATTTTCCTATTATTTTCATTTTAACACTGGTATTCCCAGGAGGAGAATTCCACTACTTGTCTTCGTCTTTCAGTGGTTAACTGTGTACACTGCAAGTGCTAAATTTTCATTCTAATTCTTCATTGCTCTTTTAAAAGAACAGAAAGTTCCTTTTCAGAGCTCCAAGTAAAGCCACACCTGGCTCTGAATGGGTCACATGCTTGCTTGCCCTCCTCTGCATCCACAGCAAAAATTCATGGATAGCTTTCTTTTGCTGAAGTGTAATTTGCAGTGCTAAAACTCACTTTATTACATGGCAGTAAGACAAAAAAAAACAACCCTTGGGTATTATATTCAAAACGTGTGATGGTTTTCAGCCATCACTCCCATTCATTTCCACACAGACACTTCTAATCCCTCTTCAGGAATCAGCAGGATGTTGTTTAGTGTCATTTCTAACAATCCAAAGTGCAAAATGGCAGCAGGGAACAGACAGACTTAAACATCATCTCAGAACAAGTCAGGAGAGAGCAGAGGATCTAAAGTGAGTTATCGTGAGTCAGGGATTTGAAACTCTTGTAAATAATGCAAATTTAATGCAACAGATCTGCATCCAGGGCTGCTTGCCAGGCAGGAGAGCAGTGACTGCACTGAGAGGAGCTGCAATTTAAAACTGACATGGTATCAACATGCATCACATCAATAATACTCTACACCATCACTAATATCTGCCTCCCTTTCTACTTTCCATTTGAAATGGGATGCACCTCTGGAAAAAAAAAAAATCCTGGTGTATAAACAAAGATGTCAAGGATGAAGAATCCCTGCTGTCACCATGAGAATTCGAATATTGATTATTTTCTCCGGTAAAAACTCCCAGGGCACGATCTCTTGATGCAAAGGGAAAATCTCCAGACACAGTGGTGCCTGTTGAGTATAGAACCAGGGAATTGTGGAATTTCCTGAGCTGGAAGAGACCCACAGGGATGAAGCTCCTGGCCCCGCACTGACACCCCAATAATCCCAGCCTGGGGATCCCTGGGAGTGGTGTCCAAACTCTCCTGGAGCTCTGGCAGCCCTGGGGCTCTGCCCATTCCCTGGGGAGCCTGGAGAGTGCCAAGCACCCTCTGGGGAAAGAATTCCTGACACCCACCATAAACCTCCCTTGATTAACTTAACATTAAACCTCCCCTGAACAAGAGATTTTCAGCTGCAGGGGCCACCTCAATTCAGACATCAAGAGAAATCACTGGCTGGATATTCTAGACTGTTCCAATATTCAACTCATTTCAACAGAGTCTTGTCAAAAAAAAAACAAACAAAAAAAATAAAGAAAAAGGAAAAAAAAAAAACATCAGTGTAATAACAAACGGCCATCGACTCTTCTCATGTTTTTCAAGCCAAAGTTAGAAACATCATTAGAAATAATAAGCTTGTTCTGAAATGGAAGAATGTAAAACAAAGACCACTGCCAAAGTTTTAAGTTACGCAACGTACACTTGAGAATTTCTCGTTCAATGGGCTGACACTACAAACACCTCTGCTTCCAGTGGAGGAAAACACCAGTGTCAGTGCACTGTAGAGCCTGGAAAAGGCAATTTTAGTCCTTACACGTAACATCCAGCACACTTGTTTTGTAAGCACATCATTTATTCCTCAGAATCTCAAAATCCCACACTGGCTTGGGCTAAAAGGGATTTTAAAGATTTCATTCCACCCCCTGCCATGGGCAGGGACACTGTCCCAGGTTGTTCCAAGCCCTGTCCAACCTGGCCTTGGACACTTCCAGGGATCCAGGGGCATCCACAGCTTCTCTGGGCACCTGTGCCAGGGCCTGCCCACCCTCTCAGGGAGGAATTCCTGCCCAGGATCTCATCCATCCCGGCCCTGTGGCAGTGGGAAGCCATTCCCCCTGCGCTGGCACTCCAGGCTTTGGAAGGCCACAACGAGGTCATCCCCAAATTTCACTTCTCTTTAAGGTGACTCTTCCTCAAGGCAGGGTATGCCAGGGGAAAGGAAAAGGGCTGGGTATGTCAGGCACAAATTACCTCAGCACAAGGTGAGGAATTTTCCTTCCCCTTGGGCAGGTTCTGCCTTAGGAGATCTGCCAGGAGCCCTGAGAACAGAAATCCATTTCCTGGAGAAATGGAAATTATTCAGCCTTGGGAAGCTCTGGAGCAGGAGCCCCCTGAACAGAAAACCCCTGCAAAGGAAGGATTCCAACTTCCAGGGATTCCCTGGATTGCCCTGCCGAATCACCTGGCACAAGGATATTCTAACACTTGATTAATAAAACTTTTATGTTTATTGGAAAAAAGAGCAGACTGGAACCAAACTCTTCAAAAATTTAGCATCTATGCTTTTATATTAGTAATCCTTGCCATTTATCCTGTTTTCCCTACCTGCTACTGCTGCTCTTGCTGATCTCATCACGGAGATCATAAAAACAAATCCTCGAGGCAGGGCCACTTCCTGGTGTTTGGAAAAGCCCTGGCACCTCTCTCCAGCCACTGCATTTACATGCAGTTATCACCAGGCTGGTTTCTAACTCGTTTGGAAAAGTCCATCTTACTTGTCAGACCTTGCCTGAGCAGTGACAGGTGAGACACAACAAAACAACTGCTTCTAACAGGGGAAAAAATAGAAATCCAACCAGCAGAGACAAGCACAGCACATCCAGAGCCTCATCTCAAGAAACAAGATACCCAAACCCCTCCACAGTTACAGAAAAGAGACTAAAAATCTCCCTATTACTTTTCAGAAATGAACCCACTTCAAGTGAACACCGCTGTTGAAACAACAAATTGGCACACTGTGAAAAGAGCATTTTTCCCTGCTAGTGACCACAAAACAAAACCATTTCTAACACCAGACACTTCAGTATCAGAGGTTACACGAAAAAAACCCAGCAGAACACAGTGGTGCAGAGATGATGAAGCTTTTAAACACAGCCTAAATGTACCGTGACTTGCAAATCACCCCTCAGCCACATCACTCACTTGCTTTGAAGGACAGTGCTCGCTCTTCTCCTCTGTCATCTTCCCACTCTTGGGGGCCCTTCTTGGCTGCTTGATGCTGGTTTTTATGGCAGGCCTACAGACATAATTCTCCAGGTTCTTGGGAGGCTTTTTTGTCCTCTTTGCTTGAAGGCCAATCTTCAGTTTGAGGTTTCCCTCGGAGAAGTTGGTTTCTTTCACCGAGAACTGCTGCTGCGCATCGCCCAGAGCCTCGCTCCTGCCGCTCTCCTCCCTGCTCTTCTTCCTCCCCTCCTCCTCCTCCTTGCTGCAGCCTTCGAGCTCTGCTTCCCCTTTGCCCACCAAGGTGCCAATGTTTACCACAGAGGGGCTTTTCCCAGAAAACCCTTCAGAATCAGAACCCAAGCCTAACATAGCAGTATTCCGAGGGTCCATCACAGGCGGAATATTTGCCTTTGGGTGATTTTAGGGAAGATTTACAGAGATATGTTCCTCAGGAGAGCTGTTCCACTATGGGCAGTCAACATCTTTCACTCTGTGGGAGGAAAAGACAGACAGCATAAACTTGGATTTTCTAGTAGAAATTAAACTAATATTAAATAAAAGCAATCTTGAAATCTAAAACCAATATAGTTAACAATAACACAGAAAACCAATATATAAAAATATAATGCATAATAATATATAAGTATATATTAAACCAATTAGAATATATTTATTAGAAAATATATATAGATTAGAAAGCAAACAATTGTACCATATAATTAGAAAGCAAACAATTGTATTTCAGACAAGCACAGCAGCTGATAGTCCAAGACACCGACGCTTCCAGTCACTTCCTTCAAAATCACAACTAAGCTGTAAAACACTTTTAAATAGTAAGTGAAAAAATAAAAAGTATGTGAATATTATAATTTCCAAATTATCCACGTGACACTTCCAATTATGGCTAGAGAGTTCGATATTGATCATCAAAGTAATTTTTTTATTTATAACCAGAGCCTGGTTAGTCCCGGTCTTGCTGCATCTAAGGAAGGGGCAGGCAAATGAAACCCATGAGAAAGCATCCAAAGCCCAGCAATATTCTGGTTTTAATTATCTGAGCCACCAGGAAAGCTGAGCCTGAGCCACGTGTGCATCAGTTTACAAACACGCCACAAAATCCGCTTGTTAGTCAAGGACTTTGCACAATTCGGGAAGAAGGATGGGAGAACAGATGCCAGCCCCACCAAACATTCACACACTGCTTTGTGCTTCCTGAAGCAGGGGAAGAGGGAAATCCACATTTCCATCAGCACAGACACTGTTAGGAATATAGAATTGACCTATTTAGCAGAAAATAATAGAGGGGAACCTTTTCATCTTAATACAGTAAATTAGAGTCAAGCTCTAAGTTTGTGAGGGTCCCCAGAACCTTGTGAGGCACTGCTCACTACAGAGATCCCAAGCTTCCCTCCCTGCCAGAACACAAACCAAACCTGTGCTCCTGGTAATTTTATCATGCAGACAAAAATCCCAAAATCCCAGAACTGTTTGGGCTGGGAGGGACCTTGAAGATCATCTCATCCCAGTGTGAGTGCATTGTAGAGCCTGGAAAAGGCAATTTTAGTCCTTACACGTAACATCCAGCACACTTGTTTTGTAAGCACATAATTTATTACTCAGAATCTTGGAATCCCACACTGGCTTGGGCTAAAAGGGATTTTAAAGATTTCATTCCACCCCCTGCCATGGGCAGGGACACCTCCCACTATCCCAGGTTGTTCCAAGCCCTGTCCAACCTGGCCTGGAATCCTTCCAGGGATGGGGCAGCCTGTGCCAGGACCTCACCACAAAGCCATTCCCCCCTGTCCTGTCTCCAAACATTTCTAAATTCTCTCTCCATCTTTCTTGCAGGCTCCCTTAAGGCACTGAAAAATTATTTGTTGTGGGGGCATTCTAAGGAGAAAATGCTTAAATATCTGCAGCACTTAAATAGCTTGATCATTTTTGAAATGAAATGGATCAGAAACAGGTCTGAAAAAACACTGATTTGCTGAAAAAAGTGCACCACAGGCACCAAACCAGCCTGAATCTCCTGTCCTTCTCTTCCCAAAAGTCATTAAGGCTGAATGGCATGGAAAGGTGATCTCAAAATGAGTTTCCAACAAAGGTCTCAAGGAGCCCAGCACCTTTCTGTGATGTTTGGCACCCTGGCAGGAGCCACAGCTCCTCCATGCCAGACAAAAATCGGGGAAGCAGCAGCAAGGAGCTGCTTTTGGGGTGGCTCAGGAGCGCAGGCAGGGGAAGGGTTTGAAAGGATCAGGAATGTGAAAGGAGACACCAGAGAGCACCAAGGCAACTGCAGTGGACACAGGTTGGAGGACAGATGCCAGGATTAGTGGGGGCAGAAGAAATGCTGCTGGGAACACCAGATGCAGCCAGTCACAAAGCCAGGCTTCCCTGGCTGCGTCCTCAGAGAAAACAAACTTATTTCCATGTGTTCTGTGCACGTTCTTCGTGGGGTTTCTAGCTGCTGCTCTGGCTTTCCAACTACACACATCCTCAGAAATCAAACCTGTTATTATTACTCATAAGACCAGGGGTAATTAGATAAAATCTCCATTTTACAAGGAGAAATAAAGGGTAGAGCAGTGTGACATGGACACAGAAAGTGAGTCAGTGGCACTGCCCAGTTCAAAGCCCAGTGTTAATGCAACAGGCTTCACCATGTCACTAAAAATGGGCTTTTTCATCAATGTGCAAGGAAAACTGGCCAGCAGGTAAATAATTCTGAGCTAAAGCCTGAATTTGTATTAATCAAGTCCAAGAAAAGGGACAATCCCACATGCTATCATGCACCTCTTAAATCTGTGCTCACACAATTGTTTCCTTTTCTAGTGACTGGAATGCAGAGCAGTGACAATACTTCAGACATTTTCTTACAAATTAATTAATTAATTAATCAGCTTCAAATACAAAACCAACAGCAAGACTCGCACACTGACCTTCAGAAACTCCAAGACCCAAAGTGCACGGTGGGAATCAGAGCAAAGGAAAGGTGTTCACATCTTACTCCCACAACAAAGTCACTGAATTGATGGCTCCCACAAACACAGAGCAGGTCATTTATTCATCCATTAATTGCTCTCAACACAGCCAACAAAAATGCTAATCCTGGCCCTAATCACCATTTTGCCTCCATCACAGTAATCTTCTCCCAGCTCCCCACTAATTCACAGGATGTGTGTCTGCCACTCAGATCTCATCTCCCCGAATCCCCATGTGCTGCTTCCTCCCTGCCTTATCAAGTTCAAGCTTCCTGCCACTGTCTCCGAGGTGTTCTCAAGTGTACCTTGGCTCTTGCCTTGCTCCTGCTCCTCGGAGCTGTTTCCCCAGTGATGCCACTGTTTGTTTTCTTTTCTCACTTTACTTTCTCTGTGCTGCTCTTCACTCGCTGCGGGATCTGTTCCACTCCTCCTGCAGGCTGTGCCTTAAAAACTTGTGGATGTCAAAGTAAATGAGCAACCAACTGGTGACAGCCACAGTTAAGAAACCTGCAAGAATTCACCCTGAAAACTCTCATGCTTTGGGACTTTAAAGACCTAAAATGATCATATTTAACCATGTGAGATAAGATACTTATCCGTATCTCTGCTTTCCATGTTTGCTGCAGTTCTGAATTATCCCACATCCGTGGTGTCAGATTAAAGCATTATAATATATTGTAGTTAAGAAATAGTTAACTTCTGATGATAATTATAACATCTATATTGTCTCACCCTTCACATGAGACTGAAAAGAAAATCCAAATTTTTAAAACGCCTCTCAGCTGCCCCATCTCTAAGTCAGAAAAAGGCTTAATCTGACACATGGGATTTAAGTTAACAAAACTTTTGCTGCATTGAAAACCATCCAGTACCAAACCCCTGCGTGGCCTCTCAAGTGAAGAGCAAGACATGTCCTCACCACTCCCTACGAAGCAAATCACATCAAACTCCCAGCCCCTCAGCCAGCAGCTCCTGTAGATCTCAAATCCCTCCTGAAATTGTTCTTCCCCAAAAAAATTAACTACGAGGCATTTTACCATCCATTTTTGACACGTGCCACCTGGAGCTAAGTGGTGTTCATTAATGATTTCTCTAATGCCATACACAGTTTTAATACCTGGCGCTCATCCTTATTCCCCTGGTGTCACATCCCAAGCCCTTCCTGCCCATCAGCAGCGAAGATTTCTGTTCTTCTGATCTTCTGCTTTCCCAGCAAAAAAACCCACCAAGGATTGATTCTACTGCCAGATCCCAGATATGTTTCCCCACACCCCCTCAGCAATATTAGCCGAGATTTCCCCCTCTGTTCATTCCTGCTGCTGCTTTTCTCGATGAAAACACACTGTCATGTCATATTTGGAAGGTGAATATTTTTCTTTTGGCTCTTTTCATTGCTTCAGCTCCAAGGGACATTAAAACCAATTCAGCTAAGTGTTAGAAATCCCGGAATATTACTACTAACTCTATGGCCTCCCACGGTCCCCTCTCAAATTCCTTGTCTTCTTTTATTTGCTAAGAAAGACAGACCACACTCAGAAAAAAAGAAATAAAAAGTGTGATAAAGCCTCACTTAAAGTATTTCTCTGTATCACAATGCCAGAACAGGAGAAACAGGAGCTCAAGGGCCTTGAATCACCTGCACAAGCATCTTTAAAATGTTTAGAGATGGAGACATTTCCCAGGAATAAAGTAACTGTTTGCTTTACAGGAGGTAACAAATAAAACACTTCCCAATCAGAATCTGCTGGGTTTTTTTGGTGTTTTTTTGGTTTGTTTTTTTTTTTTTTTTTTTCTGACAGAAATCCCAGGGGATTTCTTGTCAGGAAGAATATTCCACAGAAGTGCTGGGAGCAGAGGCCAGGCTCAGGGAAAGCACCTGGAAGAGGACACAAATTTTGTGGGAAGAAAGGCAGAGGACAGACATGGTAAAACACCCTCCAGTGGGAGGAGGAAAATTGGGAAGCAGAAATAGATTTTTCTCCTGGTTTTTAACCTGACTGCAGCTCTGGAATCACCTCCTGAATTTGGAGGTGCAGGCTAATTCTGTCGGTTGCCTATTCATATGCAAATAAAGGCAAAATTGCTAAAATCTGCATAACCAAGTCTGGAGCAAAGGTTCCTCCAGCCTTAGGCTGCGAGTGCCAACATCAGCCAAGGCTGACTGCTGAGGGAAAAGCAGTTTGGGAATTCTCCTAAAATATTATTATCCCATCTGCCACAGGGTGAGTCAGGAGCTCCCTGAGAGGTCTCCACATCCAGTGCCTTCCAGGGGATTTTTCTGGACAAAAGCCATTTTATATCCATCTAGTAAAAGATAAAGGTCACAGCTAACCAACACTTGCCCTTTAATTCCTTTAAATCCTTTGGTTATTCCCAACCCACCCCAAGGCAGAATGGGCACACCTGTGCCACAGGTAAGGGACACAAAACCAGGGACAAACAGAGATTTTGCTTTCACAGAACAAACACAGTAGGTCTCGTGACAGATTTTTTTTTTTCCCTTTGCAAGCTGGAGATGGGACTCATGACCTCACTGGTCCACAACAGCACCAGCCCTTGCATAGCAGCAGAAATGAATTTAATTTTAAAATAGCCAACAATCCTATAGAAAACAATATCTATTTTAAAATACCATTAATTCAGTAACTACATGTGCTATTGCCACTTTTCTCTTGTAACAACAGCACTGCCATTTTTTACCAATATGTCTATCTCTTGCACCAAGGGAAAAAAACTGCTTTTTAAATCTTCTAGGACAGTTTAAACTTTTGAAAACAACTAGGAAGGAAAAACAGAAAAAGCTTCTTCTGGAAATTGTAACTCAAATTTTGTCACTGGTTATTATCACTCAAACCTTTTTAGGCGACTGCCTGTAGCAAAGAATTCAAGTCCAAAAAGAAGTTGTGGTAATTTTGTCTTTTAAATCAAGATGTTTCAGACTTAGAACTGTTTAAAATGGAAAAGAAAAAAAAAAAAGAAAAGTCTCTCTTTTATACTCTCAGACAGCTGAGAAAAGCTTTGGGTAAGAACACTTCTTAAGAACTCAAGCAGGCAGACAGATGATGATTTTAGAGCCCATCTCTCCCCATATGTTCAAGCAGCTGCCAGAATTTCCCCGTTTCCCACAGAGGCACCAGGGATGATCCCAAGGTCCTCAAGGATGACCACAAATCTCACAGGATTCACCCCAAAACCCCAACACCCCCGGAAAACAAGTGCAGGTGCAACCTAAATTACTTAGCAATGAGGCCAGCCGACACAAAGTAGGAGAGAAGGTCCTGAAAATGAAAAGTGAGGAGGTTTCAAGGGATGAGGGTGAAGGCACAGGTTCTGTCCCTGCTCCCAGCAGCTCCAGTTTCCCTGCCTGGCTCTGACACCACACAGCTGGCAGCAGAGTGAATTCGTGTCCCGAGGCCATCGGATGGAAACCCACATTCCAAATTCTCTGCCCCATAATTAACGGGGTGAAGAACCACAAACCAGGAGTTAGGAACTCAGGAGACCATGGAAGAGAGGGACAAGGATGGGAACACATTTTGGATTCTGATGGGAGAGGTTGGGAAGGCCAAGGTTCAACCACCCAAACTCAAATTCACCATCAATAAAGCTAGAATAGGACTAAAACCTCCATGAAACAATAAATAAAACTGACTTAAAACTTCACAAGTATGCTTTTGGAGAAGGAAGATCACCAAGTCTACAAGACACTGACCCAATAAACCAGCCATTATCCTAAAAAAAAATAAACATCAATATTTGGGAGGGAGACTCCCCGCTCCATGCCCCGCGTGTCACCCGGGGAAACACCGAACTCGGGGATGCGCAGCTCCGCTCCGCGGGGATGCGGGGCCCGGGGGGGCTCCCGGGGCCGCTGTCAGGCACCGCCCCGGCCCCGGTACCGAGCGCGGCTCCCAGGCTCCCGCACCCCGGGGGCTGAACGGCCCCGGGCCCGCCGCCGCCGCTGTCAGCGGGCCCCGCCGCCAGCGGGGATCCCCCGCCCCTCGCCGCGCTCCCTGTCAGGGCTCCCCGGTGCCTCCCGCTCCGCCAGGGGCTCCCCCCGGCTGTCACGGACCCGCCGCCCCGCTCCCCGTCCGCTTCCACGCCGCGCTCCGGGCCCTACCGGGGATCCCCCCCCCGCCGCCCCCGGGGATCCCCCGCCGTGGCCGGGGATACCCCGGCGGCCGCCACCGCGCCCGCAGCGGGGATGCGGCGCGGCGGGGATCCCGGGGGGGATGCGGGCGGGCTGCGAGGCGGCCCCGCCGAGGATCCCAGCGCGCCTCCCCTCCCCCCGGGCCGCGGGCCTGAGGCGGTCCCGCTCCCCCGCCCGCTCCTCACCGTGTCAGCGGCAGCGCGGCCGGGGCCGAGCACGGGCTGCTCCGCGCCGCATCCCCGCGGCCGCCCGGGCGCGGACGGGGCCGGGGAGGGACCGGGACCGAGCGGCCGCCGCGGCGGGGCCTGAGCCGAGCGAGGCGGCGGAACCAAAATGGCGGCGGCTCCTGCTCCGCCGCGAGCGAGCGCACGGCCACGCCCCCCGCCGGCCACGCCCCCTCCGCGCGGCCACACCCCCGCGGGCAGAGGGCGCGGCGGCCACGCCCGTTGATTGGCTACGCCCACCGCTTGGCCACGCCCATGTGTGAATAGGCCACGCCCACCGCGGCCCCGCCCACGCCCACCGCGAAAAGGAACGGACGGGGAAGGAAAAGAGGATTTTTTGCCCCAAAGTGATGCAGGTGGTGATTTTCACCCACAAAGCCGTCTTTTCCTCGAGTGTTGGAACTCAAAATGTCCCTCAGACATTTTTGGAGGTTCCAGGCCTTGCTCAGAAGCATTTGAGCCCCTGGCAGGCAGCTGGAAACAGCTGTGATTTTGAGTTTGAGCCATGGAATGAGTTACCAGCTTTGAAGGTGGAACAAGAAGTCACAAAAGTTTAGATATTAGAGTAGAAGTAGTTACAAAGTAGAGGGAAGAATTTTGTAGTATTGTACAAGGGATTTTTAACACCTGTACAGGGGAGTTTTTATTTTGTACATAGGGGTCAGAGGTTTTAAGATGGAGGAACGTAGTCCCATCCTATTTCTCCTCTTTCTTCTTCCTTACCTCCATATTCTTGATAATGCTGGCACTTATGGATTGGTTTAGAATAGAAAATCACCATATATAGGTAGTAGGTATTGGGGGAAAACTATAAACATGTATCACATAATATATGATATAAAAAATAGCAGCAGCCAGGGGTGGGGGGAGAGAAGGGACAGAGAGGATGTCAGGGTCTATTTGTGCCTCTGCCTGAGCTGCTGAGCAAACCGCAGTAGGAGAAAAGAAAATCTTTTAGATAATTAGCAATAAACTGCCTTGGGACCGAACAACAAAGGCTGTTGAGTTTTCTTTGGAAGCTCGGGTTGGAGGAGAGACTTTTCCACCACATAGAACCCCTAAACCAGGCCGGGGTTCCGACACTTGAGTGCCTCACACACACCCTCCCCACTTCAGTGTCATTAAAATCTTCTGGGGGGATGTTAAGGGGTTGGAATGGACTTTAAAAGTCATTTATTCTCAACCCACCTGCTGTGAGCAGAGCTCTTCCACTAGATCAGATCACTCAAAGCTTGTCCAGCCCTTGGGCACTTCCAGGGATCCAGGGGCAGCTCTGCCAGGGCTTCCCCACCTTCACAGAGAGGAATTTCTTCCTAACAGGTGACCTGACTTTTCCCTCTGTCAGTTTGTTCCCATTACCCCTTGTCCTGTCACTCCAGTTCCTGATGGAGAGTCTCTCTCCATCTCCCTGTGTCGCCCTGATTTTTAAGATTTTCTAAAGCCTTCTGAGTTTACACTCTGTTAGAAAACTTCCCCACACATTTTCTATAAACAACGTATTGTTTTGCATTCCTTTGTGGGGCTGGAGGAAGTTGATGTACTGGTGGTTTGGCCAATGTCTTTGGAGAGGTGGCACCTTCACTCTCCAATCCACTGTCACCTTTAGAAAAGTATAAAAATTAGAGTCAGAAAATAAACCTTCTTCTTTTTTACCTTGCCATCGCAGTAACTCGTGTTGTGCTTTCTCGTGTCCTATAGCGACATCCCTGGAGCCCTTTTAGATCCTGGAATGTGCTTTGAGGTCTCTGCAGGCTGAATATTCCCAAATTTCCCAACCCTTTTAGTGACGTTGTTGTCCCCACTAGACTTCCTCCAACAGTTCCATATCCTTGGTATTTTGGGAATGATGCTCACCATATCTGATGGGAATTACTACAGCCATTTGTAATTGCTGTTAATTAGTGTTTTAAAACATTGTCTGCCAGAAATAGCAATTAATTAAAATATTGTGTTACAGCAATGTGTATATAGAAAACCCAAATGAACAAAAATCCCTGGACTCATGGCAAAAATAAATGTGAAGTCTCTGCAGAAGCAGGGATTTAAGTTGTCAATACCTGAAAATCTGGCAATGAAACCATGAACAGCAAATTAATCTTGCACCATGCGTGCAAAATTCAATAGTGAGGGTCCAGATGATTCCTCAGAAATGAAAAATGTCCTGGAGCCAGCAAAATACTGGGGGCTTCAGGACGAGCATTCCCAGCAGGTCAGGGAGGGATCCAGGGAGTGCTGAGCCTCTGGAGTGCCGTGTCCAGCTCTGGGACCCTGAGCACAGCAGGTCAGGGAGCTCCTGGAGGGGCTCAAAGATGCTGAAGGGCCTGGAGGGTCCCTGCCCAGGAAAGGCTGAGGGAGCTGGGGCTGCTCAGCCTGGAGAGGAGCCCCAGCTGAGAGGGGCCTCAGCCCTCAGTGGCCCTGGGTGTCCCCGATGGCCCTGGGTGTCCTCAGGTGTCCCTGGGTGTCTCTGGCTGTCCCTGAGTGTCCCTGGGTGTCCCTGGGTGTCTCTGGGTGTCCCTGATGTCCCTGGCTGTCCCTGAGTGTCCCTGGGTGTCTCTGGCTGTCCCTGAGTGTCCCTGATGTCCCTGGGTGTCCCTGATGTCCCTGGGTTTCCCTGTCTGTCCCTGGGTGTCTCTGGATTACTGTGGGTGTTCCTAGGTGACCTCAGATGTCTCTGTGTGTCCCTGGGTTTCCGTGGATGTCCCCGAGTGTCCCTTGGTGTCTCTGGTGTCCCTGAGTGTCCTCAGGTGTCCCTGGGTGTCTCTGCCTGTCCCTGGCTGTCCCTGGATGTCTCTGGCTGTCCCTGGATGTCTCTGGATTTTCATGGGTGTCCCTGGGTGTCCTCGGGTGTCTCTGGGTTTCTGTGGATGTCCCTCGGTGTCCCAGTCTGTCCCTGACTGTCCTCTCTGTCCCTGTCCATCCCAGTCTGTCCCAGTCTGTCCCTGTTCATCCCAGTCTGTCCCTGTCCATCCCAGTCTGTCCCTGTCCATCCCTGTCCCAGTCTGTCCCAGTCCATCCCAGTCTGTCCCAGTCCGTCCCTGTCTGTCCCAGTCTGTCCCAGTCCATCCCAGTCCGTCCCAGTCCGTCCCAGTCCATCCCAGTCCATCCCTGTGTCCCCAGGCCCTGCCCCAGCCCCAGCGCTGCCCCAGAGCCCCGGGCAGGGCCGAGCCCAGGAGCTGCCCCTGCCCAGGAGGCAGAACTGCTGCCCTGGGCAGTGCCAGCCCTGGGCAGAGCCCGGAGAGGCTGCGGAGCGTCCAGAGCCGCCTGGCCACCGCCCCGTGCCCCGTGCCCTGCGATGGCCCTGCCTGCACAGGTCGGTGCCACCAGATGTGCCACCAGATGTGCCCCCATCCACGACCCACCGCCACCCTCCCAACCCGACCCATCGCACCGCTCTGATTCATTCACCCGTTTCTTCAAACCTGCCCGCAAAGCCCTTCCCGCGCCGCGAGAAATCAATTAAAACAAATTAACGCGGCTCGCCCCGGCGCCGGGGCCACGCCCACCGGGGCCACGCCCACCGCGGCCACGGCCACGCCCACAGCCACGCCCACTCCGGCCACGCCCTCTTTGGCCACGCCCCCCGTGTCCCTCAGCGGCTCCCGTAGCGATCGCGGCGGCACCGGCGGCACCGGCGGCACCGGCCCCGGTGAGTGCGGGGCCGCCGCGGCTCTTTCGGGGCCGCCGCGGCTCTTTCGGGGCCACCGCGGCTCCCTCGGGGCCGCCGCGGTCCCTCCCGCTTCCTCCAGGCGTCCGCGCCGCTCCGGTCCCCGGTGTGACCGGGAATGGGGCGGGCACCGGGCCGGGCAGCGGGCCGGGCAGCGGGCCGGGCAGCGGGCCGGGCACCGGGCCGGGCAGCGGGGCGGGCAGCGGGCCGGGCAGCGGGCCGGGCACCGGGCCGGGCAGCGGGGCGGGCAGCGGGCCGCGCTCGGTTTTGGGTAATTTGGGGGAACCGAGGCGTTCCCGTGGGTGGGAGTGCGGCTTTGCGGTTGCCTGAGGGGGTTTTGGTGCTTTGGGGTGCTGGGTTTTGGGGTTTTGAATTCTGGGGTTCTGGATTTTGGGATTTTTGGGGTTCTGGATTTTTAGGGTTCTGGATTCAGGGATTCTGGGGTTCTGGGTTTTTGGGGTTCTGAGTTCAGGGGTTCTGAAGTTTTGGGATTCTGAATTCTGCGATTCTGAATTTTTGGGATTTTGAATTCTGGGGTTCTGAATTGTTGGGGTTTTGGATTCAGGGATTCTGGGATTCTGTATTTTGGGGTTCTGAATTCTGGGGTTCTGTATTCAGGGGTTCTGGATTCAGGGATTCTGGATTTTGGGATTCTGGGATTCTGCATTTTGGGGGTTTGAATTTTGGGGTTCTGAATTTTAGGGTTTTGAATTTTGGAGTTCTGAATTCTGGGGTTCTGGAATTCTGAATTTTTGGGATTCTGAACTTTGGGATTCTGAATTTTTTGGGTTCTGAAATTTTGGGGTTCTGAACTTTGGGTTTCTGAATTTTGGGATTCTGAGCTTTGGGGTTCGGGATTCTGGATTCTGAATTTTTGGGATTCTGAATTTTTGGGGTTCTGAACTTTGGGATTCTGAATTCTGGGATTCTGGCAGGATGCTCAGAATTAAGGGCGGGTTTTAAAAGGAAGTCAGCAGCAAAATTAAAAAAAAAAAAATCAACGGGGAGTTTAAAAATATTGACATAATTAAGTTTTCTGTTTTCTGCAGGTTTTACTCACCACTTCCACCGAGGGGCAGCTTCTTCTGAGGAATTCAGGTAATTAATTAATTAACACTCCCTTGAAATGCAAATTACTGCACCCAAAGCATCCTTCTTAGGCAATGTCAGCATTTTCTCCTCAGGAAATTCTGGGGAAAAGCCCTTGGATGCAGCAGAGGTGGCAGAAGAAATCAATTTATTCCACTCTTTGCTTTTATTTTGGGTTTTTCCTCCAAGCTGGGCTGTTTTTTTGGGGATTTTCCTTCAAGCTTGGCTGAGACCTTCAGTCGCTGCATTATTTCAGTTTTTTCCTGATAATCACTCTTACTCCTCTTAACATTTTCTGTCAAAATTCCTTTCCCACTCAAAGCCAACAAAAGACTGTTCTCCTCTCCAGGAGAATGAAATATCTTCATTTACAAAGGGTTTTTTTTTTTCTCTTCATATCTCTGAGAAAATGGTGATTAAAGGAATAGTTTTTGTTAGTTTGATTTATGCTTTATCAGTTTTTTTTTTTTTAAACCCTTAATATAGGGGGTTTAAAGATTAAAAAAAATTTATTTTCCATTAAATCATTCCATTAAAATGTTAAATTTCTTTGTTTCTTTATTTTCCATTAAACTATTCCATTAAAATTTTAAATTTTTTAATTCCTTTATTTTCCATTAAATTAGTCCATTAAAATTTTAAATTTTTTTCATTTCTTTATTTTCCATTAAACTATTCCACTAAAAAGTTAAATTTTTTGATTTCTTTATTTTCCATTAAATTATTCCATTCAAATTTTAAAATTTCTCATTTATTTATTTTCCGTTAAACTATCCCATTCCAATTTTAATTATTTCAAATTTCAAACTGATTTTAATCTTAAAATTTTTTTTAAATTCATTTTTAAATTTAAAACGATTTGTGATTTTAATTTTTAATGGCATGGTTTTTGTATTATTATCATTATTGCTATTATTATTGCTATTATTATTGCAATTTTTGCTGTTATTGCTTTTATTTTTATTACTACTACTACTACAAATTATTATTATTGTTATCATTATCATTATTATCATTATTGCTATTATTATTACTTCTATTTAATTTTATTAATAGTTTTTCCTGGGCAAGTGGTGCTGCAGCAGTCTGTGTCACTGCAGAGCATCTGACACTTGCTCTGAATTATTTGTGCCCTTTGTCACAACACAAACTTTTTATTTTATTTGTGCACTTTTTATTTTTTTTTTTTTAATTTGTGCACTTTTCAACACAAACAATTCTCTCTCGACATAAAATAATCAGACATAACAAAACCAACTAAAATATCCATTTCTGCTCCTGCAGGAAAATGCTGAGAAGCCTGAAAGGAATGTGCCATTCCCTGAGGGTGAGTCCTGTACGAGCCTGCTGCTATTCCCAACATTCCAACTTTCCTGTGGCCTGGAATGCCAAATCGCAGCTGTAAAAAAGTGAAATTTTTGGTGGCTGCTCTGAGCTGGGGGTGTCGACTCCCAGTGTGGGATAAGGGAGGAGCTGGGACAGAATTCCCACATTTCCCCGAGGGGTCTGGCTGCAACCAGGGTTCTGAAATCCTGCACTGGGGTAAAAAAGGGATTTTTCCTCTTGCTCTGCGTGGCTGGGACGTGCAGAGGAAGAAGCCACGCGCCTTGCAGAAATGCCAAAAATCCTGGAATTGTGGGATGTCCTGAGCTGGAAGGATCACGGAGTCCAAGGCCGGCGATCCCACCCTGTGCCGGGAGCTCCAGATGCCCCTGGAGCAGCTGTGGGGCTGTGCTGGGGCAGGAACCTTGAGATTTTTCCATTTCTGAGCCAAAAAGTGGATCCGGGGGATATTTGGGAACAGCCTGGCATTCCCAGAGCCTGGGATCCTGTGGGATATTTGGGAACAGCCCGGCATTCCCAGAGCCTGGGATCTGTGGGATATTTGGGACCAGCCCGGGATCCCAGAGCTCGGGATCTGTGGGATATTTGGGAACAGCCCGGGATCCCAGAGCTCGGGATCTGTGGGATATTTGGGAACAGCCTGGCATTCCCAAAGCCTGGGATCCCTGGAAATGTGGGACCAGCCCGGCATTCCCGATGCCCGGGATCTGTGGGATATTTGGAAACAGCCTGGCATTCCCATAGCCCAGCATCCCTGGAAATGTGGGAACAGTCCGGCATTTCCAAAATGTGGAACCCTGGAAATGAGGGAACAGCCCAGGATCCCTGGAAATGCAGGATCAGCCCGGCATTCCCAGAGCTCGGGATCTGTGGGATATTTGGGAACAGCCCGGCATTCCCAAAACCCAGCATTCCCAAAACCCAGCATTCCCAGAACCTGGGATCTGTGGGATATTTGGGACCAGCCCGGTACCCCTGAGCCCAGGATCTGTGGGATATTTGGGAACAGCCCAGCATTCCCAAAACCCAGCATTCCCAAAATCCAGTATTCCCAGAGCCCGGGATCTGTGGGATATTTGGGACCAGCCGGGCATTCCCAGAACCTGGGATCCTGTGGGATATTTGGGAACAGCCCGACATTCCCAGAGCCCTGGATTCCTGGAAATGCAGGAACAGCCCAGGATCCCTGGAAATGCGGGACCAACTCAGGATCCCTGGAAGATGTGGGACAAGCCTGGCATTTCCAAAACCCAGGATCCCTGGAAATGCAGAACCAGCCCGGCATTCCCAAAACCCGGGATCCCTGGAAATGCGGGAACAGCCCGGCATTCCTGAGGCCGGGATTATGGGATATTTGGCACCAGCCCGGCATTCCCAGAGCCCGGCATCCCTGGAAATGAAGGACCAGCCCAGCATTTCCAAACCTGGCATCCCTGGAAATGCGGGACTAGCCCGGCATTGCCAAAGCCTGGGATCCCTGGAAGTGCGGGAACAGCCCGTCATCCCTGAGCCTGGGATCTGTGGGATATTTGGGATCAGCATTCCCAAACCTGGCGTCCCTGGAAGTGCGGGACCAGCTCCACCTCACGGCTCGGCGCTCCCGCTCCATCCCGCCGCACGTGGTGGTTCGCTGCCATTTCGGGGATCCTAAAGGATCGTTTGGATTTGAGGAGGAAAAGGGCAACGTGGGAAGATTTGTTGGGTGATCTCCTGTGGGAACCCAGGAATTCCCTCTGGCTGCCCTGGGACCCCCCAGACAGAGCCCCCAGAGACACTGGCTGGGATCTCTGTCCATGAAAAAGAGTTTTCAATTTACAGGATGAATTACCAGCTCTGAGTGTTTGATTTAAGTAATAATTAAGTGCGGCACGGGTGCAAAAGTAAAATTTTAAAATTCTAGATTAAGAGTCCGAAGGGGGACAAGATAGAAAAAATTGTGTGTGTCTTGTCCTTTTTCTCCTTCTTCATACCCTCCATGTTTCACTGTGGTGTTGGCATTTTTCTCTTGGTTTAAGCTTAGAACACACTGTTCAACGTAGATAATAGATATTAGCACATTATTATAAATATAGCAGACATAGTTTCTAATATATAATGTTTGTAACATCCCACTGAGGGGCAGAGCCCCACACGCTGCCCGACAAACAGACCTGCAGCAGGGCAGCAAAACATGTTATAAATAAGCAAAAATAACCTTAAAAACCAGCACAAACGAATTATAACTTCTTTAGCAACGAAGCAAAAAGAGGTTTTTTAAAATCTCAGGATCATCAATACCACAAATTCCAACAATATTCCTATTTGCACTGCAGCTGTTCTGTTCCAGAGGGTCCAGGCTGGATTCATTCTTTCCCTAAGAGGAGGGCAAGCGCCCAAATGCCAATTGAGGAGTGTGGAATGTGGGTAATTCCGTTTTCCCTGGAGCCCTCGTGGCTTTGCAGTGGCCCCCCGAGGAGCCCTGGGGTGGCAGCGGAGCTGCGTGGTGCCACGGGGAGCTGAGCCAGCTGTCCCTGCCTCTGAGCTTTGCATTCTGCCACACAAAATAGGAAACTGCTGGCTGTGTGTTCAGCTGCCACTGGCCCTGCCAGTGCTGCGAGGGGCTCTCGGCTTCTAGAGCCTGTCTGGAGGATGCACTTTTTAAATCATTGACAAATGTTTGTGTTTTCTTTCACCACAGCATAATAAAATGCTTGTCCTGCCACTGCTCACTTCCTTGCCTGTTTTGGCTGGGCTTTGCAAGGCAGGCTTCAGCAGTCTGTCTGGGGAAAAATGAATTAATCAGCTTAGCTGGCTGTTTTGGTTTCTCAGCCACGTCTGTATCCTAATGCCAGAGTCTGGATGCAGGGACACAGAGAAATCGGTGTAGGCAGTGTAATTATAAATATCAAATAGTGGGCAGTGCTGCACTAATCCCTCGGTAATTGAGGTGATTATGGATTGCTAGACAGCCTGGATTTTCAGGGTGCTGCCACTCCTCAGTGTAGGCAGAAACATGGTGGGCACTTCCCAGCAGTGAGAATGGATGTGGGATCTGCAGGAATTCTCTGGGGTAAAACTCAGGGGCAGGGCTGAGGTGGCTTCAGGTGGAACCGGCTCGGGTGGGGATGGTTTCAGTGCAGGCATCTAAATGTGAAACCTGCTTCTGCCGCATGTGGGTTTTCCTGATGAATTTCCATGCTAATGATGAGTTTTCATCCTAATTGCAATCAGAGTTCAGCTCTGGGTTGCGCGTGCCTCGGCGGGATCATGGAGCGCTCGGAGCAGACTCCCTGGGCTGGATTTCACCAGCTGACAGCTTTGTTGTCTCTTTGCCTTGCTTTTCCTTGGCTGCTGACAGCTTTGTTGCCTCTTTTGCCTTGTTCTCCCCTCAGCTGGAGCGTGGCTGTGCCCTCCACACGACATCCAGGGCTGGCCTGAGCTCTGTGTCCAGCCAGGATGTGCCTGCACAAAAGCCCCGAGCAATTTTCCACACCAGCGAGAGCGACCCGGTGAGTGACTGCCACCTCTGTCCCTGCCCGCTGCCAGCCCTGGGTGCCACCAGGGGCCATCCTGGCAGCCAGCACTGCTGCCTGGCACTCTGCTGGTCCAGGGAAGGGGGTACACAGACCGAAATTTGGGATCGGCTCCGAGGGAACGGGCTGTGGCTGTACAGGGCGCCTGCTCAGCACGGGGCTGTTCTGCAGGGGGTAGAACAGGTACTGATCCCTTCTCCAGAGCTGCACAGATGAGAGACAGATGCAGAGAAGCTGGGACAGGGCTTAGCTTGTCATCACCCCCCATGAATTTCAACTCCAGGGTTATTCTTCCCTGGAAAAGCCTGCCTTGAGTTGGCTGTGAAGGGGATAAAAACCACACCGCAGATGACCTCAGCGCAGCTCTGCAGCATCAACGATTCCAGCCTCACACTCTGTTGTCTGGAGCACAAAATGAAGGGCAGCTAAATGAATGGAAGAAGCCTTTTCGAGGTGCTTTTCTGCTGCCGTGTAATTGGAGTCTCTGTGCTGATTCCTCTGGAGTCTCTATGGAAACGGCAGCGGGAGATGATCCGCTGCACGTGACCCCGTGTCTCCACGGATTGCACAGCACAGGCCAGATGGCCACCATTGTCCCCACTGGCCTCTGCCTGCTTTTTGGTTGCCAGGCAACTCCTCTGGCATTCTGACTTGTGCCTGAGCTTTGGCACAGCTTTGGCACAGCTCTGGCCGGCGCTGGGTCACTCCAGCAGCAAACCCTGGTGGCACCCCAGCTCCTGCACCACACAATCCCATTGAATTTGGACTAAGAAAGCCACCAAACACCACATTTTTTCATCAGTTTGTTTATCCTTCCATTAGCAAAACTCCAAGTGACTAAACACGAGGATAAATGATGTAGGAGAGTTAAGGAATTTATCCAAAGTCATGCAGCAAGTCAGGGATAAAGCTGAGAATGAAAATGGGCTCTGGAGTCCTGCTCTTCTGGAAAACCACAGGTGCTGTGTCCAGCACGTGCAGGAGAACTCCAGGGAAGCCACAGTTTGAAACAAGGTTGGGAAAAAGAAGTGTCACTTCACTCTTATCCTCAGGTGATGCCTCCTTACAGCAGGGCACCTCTTGAGCAGCCAGGATTTAACATTTCCCCCCCCGTTGCAAAGATTTCCTGACCAGTGAAGCCCAGTTTGGCAGCTCCAGCAGCTCAACCCTTTGCTGAAGTTACCAAACTTTCTGGAAATCATTCCTTGAACCAGGAGTTCCTCAAATCCTGCAGCTGTGCCAAGGTAAACCACAGAGTCCAGGACACCCTAGGGAGGTGTGGAACAGGGGCAGTTGCTGAGTAAAAGGGGCAGAAGGTGAGAGCAGAGGTGTATTTTGTGCTGAAAGGCTGCAAATCTGTCCTGAAGAAGGGAAGGGACATTTAACAAAAATCCTGTGGCCAGAAAATTCATGGATATGCAACAGAGATTCCAGCAGTGGTCCGTGAAGAGCCCATCAAGAGCTGGGAAAAGCCAAATATTCCTGGCCAAACAGGCAGAAGTCACACCTGCACACAAAAATGCTGGCACGTAAAATAAGGAAAACAAGGAAATTGTTGTATTTGTTGTTGTGCATTCCAGTTTTTATATATAACAGGAATAAAGAGGAGGACAGTTTTACTTTAAATCCATGGGAAAAAAATGCAGAAAGCAGAGCAGGACAAGATCTAAGCTTCAAAGATTAACACAAAACTGCTAAAAGTCACACAGGAAGGGCTGCAGAGCAGTCTCTGTTTACTGTCCTAATTAGACAAGACACAAAAAAGGATGACTTGAGCAAGAGGAAATAAGTAACTTTGCAGGTATTGCATGGCAGGAAAAGAGAATAATGAAAGGAAAGAGGCAGGCATTAAATGAAATTCTCAGATCCCAGTGACAAGAGCTTCTTGCTGTCATTATGGTGAGACCTGCAGGGTAAAAACTAGAAATAAATGCAGCAGGATTCAAGTCCAGTGGAGGAAGAGCCCTGATCACTGAGGTCACCACAAGGGACTGGAAATTCTTGCCCCAGAAAAAAGATGAGGAGTTTTTAAGCCTCCAACCCCAGTAATGAAATGGCACCGTGGGAATCTCACTGCTGGGAGGCAGCAGCCCCAAGGCAGAAAACATCATTTTGTCACAGAAGAAAGTGAATGTGACACCAGCAGGGAGCTCAGAAGGGTGTCACACCTCTGGCAAGGTTTGGGGGGGCTGTTGAAAGGTGAGGTAAATTTGTTGTGCCTCCAAAACACCACAAGCTCCGGGAATCCCTTCATTGTTCAGTGCCAAAAAAACCCCAAAATTCCTGCTTTATCTGCTCTGCCTCCCAGCAAGAGAGCATTGCCACCCTGCGTGCAGCAAAGAGGCATCACCAGGGTGCAAAATTCCCATTTTGTTCTTCCAGGCCAAGCACACGGAGCAGCACGAGGGGCGTCTCTACGACATCCCCCTGGAGGAGGTGAAGGCTGTGTTCCCCCATGGGCTGCCCCACCGTTTCCAGCAGCAGGTATTTCACCTTGGAATGCACAAATCCAAGTCAAAAACGTTTCAGACCCTAGCAAACAACTAAAAGCAATTCTCATTTTCAATTGAAACCATAAAATCATTTACCAACCTTACAAAAAAACCACAAAAAATCACAGAAGTTTAAGTATTATAATAAAAATAATCACAAAATAAAAAAAATTAAATACTATACAGGAGGGTTTTAAGTCCTATACAAAAAAGTTTTTATTTTATACGTAAAAGTAAAAAATTTTAAAATAAAAAAATTTAAGCCTATCCTATCCTCCCTCTTTCTTCTTCCTTACCTCCATATTCTTAATAATATTAACACTCACAAATTAGTTTAAAATAAAAAACACCATTTAATAGAAATAATAAACATTAAAAAACTATAAGCATTTAACGCATAATATACCATATAAAAATAACAACAACCCGAAAAAAAAATCTAAAAGTATATATGCACAGGTGCAAAAGTAAAATTTTAGGGTTCTAGATGAGGGGTCCAAAGGGGACAAGATGGAGGAAATTGGGTGTGCCTTGTCCTTTTTCTCCTTCTTCATGCCCTCCATGTCTCACTGTGGTGTTGGCATTTTTCTGTTGGTTCAGGCTGGGGACACACTGTCCAACGTAGGTGACAGATATTGGCACGTTCTTGTAAATCCAGCCCAGGTAGTTTCTGGTATTTAATGTTTGTCACATCCCACTGAGGGCAGAGCCCCACACGCTGCCCTGCAGGACAGAGCTGGGCAGGGCAGCAGAACATGTGAGAGATAAACAGAATAAACAACCTTGGAACCAGCACAGATTAATTATGGCTTCTGCTTTGGCAATGGGGCTGACAGACAGAGACTTTTACAGTCTGGGAATCATCAATACCTCAGATTCTGACAGAGGACAGACCTTTGAGGGTCTGATTTGTGTGGCAAGGCAGGTGGGCTCTGCTCTGTCAGCCTGGTTCAGGAACAGATTCCTGTTCAAATACCTGTGCAAATCCAGTTGATTGAGTTGGATTCATGCACAGGCCCAGCCTGTGGGAACAGGGTGGAGCAGGTGACCCAAAAAATCCTTCCTGGGCACAGAGAAAATCCTTCCACCAAGGGCAAGCAGCACCTGGCCACCTCTCAAGTGCTGCTTGCCCAACCCTGTGGGTGCTGCTGGGCAGAGCTGGGGGTGTTGGAGCCTCCAGGCAGGGCTGGAGCAGGGCTGGAGGGGTCCCTGGGGACAGCTGGTGGCAGTTTGGTGACTCCTATCTCAGATCCAGACCTTCAACGAGGCGCGGGTGATGGTGCGGAAGCCAGCGCTGGAGATCCTGGCTTACCTGAAGGGCTCCAACTTCGCCCACCCTGCTGTGAGATATGTGATCTGTATCCTTGAATTTGAGGGTGGAATGAAGAGAAACACGAGAATTTAGTGCGGAGGAGAGGGTGGTTGTGACCCTGAGCTGCTCTGGTCTTCAGGAGGTGGTTGTGCCCCGTGGTCTGTGCTCGGTGCAGGGACTCCAGGCACTTGAGGGAGCTCAGAGCTTGGATGCCTTTGTCCTAACTCGTGGCAGGGTCAGCACACAGGGCAGGGGCTCCTCAGTTCTGCTCAGTGGGGTGGGGGACAGAGAGCAGAAACTCTCTGGGTGAAATGCCATCCTTGCTTTGACGAGCTCTTTGTGCCATTTCTGAACTCCCTTTCTGGAGGAATCACACTCAAGTACAAACTGGAGTGGTTTTTCAAAGATTTTCCTTGACAGTCCTCGTTGGAGATGGTGAGAGAGGAACAGGGAAGACCATGACCCTGTGCCACGTGGTTCACTACTGCTCCAGGCAGGGCTGGCTGGTGCTGCACGTCCCGGATGGTGAGAAAGCCAGGGCTCTGTTACCACACCAAACACCCAAACAGCTGCTTCAGGAGCTGTAGGATATCCCACACCAAACACCCAAAGAGCTGGTTCAGGAGCTGTAGGATATCCCACACCAAACACCCAACAGCTGCTTCAGGAGCTGTAGGATATCCCACACCAAACACCAAAATCAGCTGCTTCAGGAGCTGTAGGTTATCCCACACCAAACACCCAAAGAGCTGCCTCAGGAGCTGTAGGATATCCCACACCAAACACCCAAACAGCTGCCTCAGGAGCTGTAGGATATCCCACACCAAACACCCAAACAGCTGCTTCAGGAGCTGTAGGATATCCCACACCAAACACCAAAATCAGCTGCTTCAGGAGCTGTAGGATATCCCAAACCAAACACCAAAATCAGCTGCTTCAGGAGCTGTAGGATATCCACACCAAACACCCAAACAGCTGCTTCAGGAGCTGTAGGATGTCCCACCACAATCTATCCTTGTTTTTCTCTAGTGGAAAAAGCTCATAAAACACAACCCCCCCCAATAAAACAGAGCATAATTAGTTATTTTCACCTGCTCACACGTTCTGTGGGCCGGGGTGGTTTTCTCCATTGGGAAGAGATTGTTTGGGTGTGTGTGGCCTCCTCTGATCCCAAGGGAGAGATCTCCAGGAAGGACGGAGCTGCACCACCTCTGGGGTGCCCCACAGCAACATTCCCTGTGGAAATGGAGGCAGAGGGGGCACCAGGATGATCAGAGGGATCAGGGGAGCAGCTCTGCTGTGAGAATTGGGATTGTTCAGCCTGGAGAAGAAAAAGGCTCTGGGTTTACCTTTTTGTGGCCTTCCAGGACCTAATGGGACTGGAAGAAGAACGGAGAGAGGCTGTTTACAAGGGGGAATGGCCTCCCACTGCCAGAGGGCAGGGATAGGTGGGATGTTGGGAAGAATTCCTCCCTGTGAGGGTGGGGAGGCCCCGAGGAGCTGAGGATGCCCCTGGGTCCCTGGCAGTGTCCGAGGCCGGGGTGGATGGGGCTTGGAGCTCCCTGGGATGCTGGAAGGTGTCCCTGCCATGGCAGGGGGTGGGACTGGTTCATCTTCAAGGTCCCTCCCAACCCAAACCATTCCATGATTCTGTGACTTCCCCTACCAGAGCTGCAGACACAACACAAACACCCCTACCATCCCCACCTCCTAACATTATTTTGACTAAAAAACCCAAAAAAATTCAAAACAACTGTTTTATTTCGCTCACAGCTCATCTCTGGGTGAAGAACTGCAAGGAGCTTTTTCAGTCTTCCTACAACAAAGACCGGCTGGATCAGCCTCTGCAGGCCTCAGTGTGGCTCAAGAACTTCAAAACCTCCAATGAACGTTTCCTGCAGGAGGTTTGTGGCTGCAAACCCCACCTACCACTCTCAGCTGCTGTAGGAAAAGCAGTTTAGATCCATCCTCTCCGTGGGGATGGCTGGTGCTGGGTGGATACTCCTCCCAGATTCTGCAATCCAGCCTTGCTTTGCCTCCTATCATCCCCAAATCTCATCCTAGTTTTCTTCCAACAGATAAAAACACAAAAAAAATACACGTGGGGCAAAAGAGAAAGCACAGAGGAGGGCAGACCTTTGAGGGAAGTGGTGGAGCAGGTAAGGAGCAGCCCCTGCTGCTGGTGTGGTCTCACCTTGCACCAGAGTTTTTGGAACAGATTGCTCCTAAATACCTTAGATACGAGTCCTGGGAAATAGAAAGTGTCTCCCTGTCAATAAAAGATGTTGTGGAGGATCTGTAAAGAAAATTGTACAGAGAATTTTGATAGAAGACAAAGTTAGAATTAGAAGTTCCCATGTTTTGATGCTCACACTGCTCTTGGAAGAGGTTGTTGACTGTCAGTTTGTCTTCCCCTGGAAGGGCTGCCCAAAAGTCACCCCCTAGCAAGAAATTCTCTTGGTTTGACAAGCAGGATCCTTCCCTGAAAGGGAAAATGTAAACCCCCTCCTTCTGAATTATTACAATTTTGAAATTAAAAAGCTCACAGGCAAAGATGGGAGTAGGCATAACAGTTCTTTACCAGGAAAGCTAAAAATACAAATGTAATAATAATGAAAAAAATATATTGACAGAGTCAGAATCTGCCCTGACACCTGTGGGTCAGGGTGGTGGCAGCAGTGCCATTAAATGGTGGCTGTAGTAGGGTTTTTTTGTTGTTTGTTTGTTTTTTTTTTTTTTGGGGGTGACAAATGTGATTTTATTGAAGCAGGGATCCTGTAGGAGAGTGGATTTTTGCTCTGAAGCTCCAGGGGTGCTGGAGATGGGCCTGGGCTTCCTCTGGGAATGCAGTGGGGAGGAAAGCTGCTCCTCTGGGAATGCAGTGGGGAGGAAAGCTGCTCCTCTTGGAATGCAGTGGGAAAAGCTGTTCTGGTGTCCCAAAATCCCAGATTATATCCAAGTAGGAATTCTTGGCTCCTCCCCCTGGGCAGAGCATCTCCCCATGGGGTGGTGGAATTTCATCAGCCATGCAGGGCCAATGAACAGGAGATAATTAATAATTAATGGCCCATGAACAGGAGATAATAAATAAATAATGAACAGAAGAGATCTCCTGGAGGGAGGATTGGTGGTGGGAGAGATAAAGAAAAAGCTGCCCCATGAACAGCAGAGAGCTGCCCCAGCTCTGCCAGGTGGCAAACAGAGCTTGCTGAATCTTTCGTGCTGGGTCAGCCACAGGCTGAGCTGTGCTCCTTGTGCTCCCCGCAGGGCCTGGCTCGGGTCAGGAGCGCCAGCGACGCCCTGGGGGTGGTGCTGAGGGAGCTCAGGCAGCAGAGCCACCGCGGCTCCTTCCGGCTCCTGGTGGCCGTGGACGGCGTCAACGCGCTCTGGGGAAGGACCACGCTGAGCAGGGAGGACAAGAGCCCGGTGAGGACGGTGCCTCTTGTAGCTGGGACAGTCACAAGAGCAAGCGACGCTCCCTGTTCAGGCTGCCTCAAAGCTGGTTTTATTCTAGCATGCTTTTTCTACATTCTTACAGAACTAACAAATTTACGCTTCACTCATTGCTCAGGAAACACAAAAAAAGTGCTCGTTGGAATAGATTTCTCTTATTTATCCTTTTTTCTTTCTTGGTTTCCATGTTGTCAACCTTGATAGGAAATTCTTTCAGGTGTAAACATGGATCCTCTCATCAAACTTCTCTCTGCTCACAGAATTCTCTGTGAAACCTCTTCCACAGATTGGGCTACCTAACAACAGAGGCCAGACAAAACTAAAGGAATAAAAGCAATTCTACTTATTGAAATGCCTTCAGGTTTTTGGGCTACACCCAAAAAATGGATGATGGGTCACAGGTTTTTACACTTTTTGGCCCATTTGCATATTGGGGGTTAATCTTCCAATTCCAGCTTTAGGTAATGAAGTAATTTACCCCAAGTTTGCTTCTCTCAATTCACTTTTGTTTATATTTTTCAAGGCCTAAGGCAGTGAGGTGTCCTTGATTCCCAGGCCTGGAGAGGGATTGTTGTGTCTGACCAAAATGGGAAAGCTGTAGTTAGCATTGTCTATGGAATTTAGAGTTATACACCAAAGAATTGCAGGATTATAAATATAGAAAAAAATTTAAAATATTAAAAAAATAGAAAAATATATAAAAATTATGAAAGCTAAAATCCTAAGGCATCATCCCCCCCTCATCATTCCCCCAGAGCTCTGCCCTGGGGACAGCCCTGATTCCTGCTGCAGGGAGGCTGTTTGGTTCAGTTTTATTTCTGTGGCAATCCCTGAAAACGTCCAGGCTTTGGAGGGGCCTGAAAGCTTCAGGTTGTGCTTTAGACAATTTTTTACTGCATTTCTCCCTGGGGCAGAAGTGCAGGTGGGTGTTGCAGAGGCAGGGCCTGGGTGTTGCTCGGTGCAGCTTGACTCAGGCTCGATGCTGCAGGGTGAAGGGAAAGCAAAGAAAAAAAACCTGAAAGATAGAAACAATCCCGGCCTCACTGGGAGGAGGGGAGGGGAATTTGTGTCTCAGAGAAAAGCTGCTGAAAATGAAATAGTGATGCAGCCCATCTCCACCAGGTCTCTCCGGAGGAGCTGACGCTCGTGCACAACCTGAGGAAGATGGTGAAGAACGACTGGGTGAGTTCCAAGCTCTGCTCTTTGCCCCTCTCTGTCCCAGCACTTCAATCCCAGCAATTAAATCTGCCACAAACCCAAAACCACGAGTCCAGGAGAGCACAGACTTGGCAGCAGTGTGACACCACCTGAGGAGAATGAGGGCAGCTGGAATCTGTGGCAGCATCTCCTGATTCCCCTGCCAAGCTCTGCTGGAGGACCCTGAGCTGGGGGTGTTTGATACCCTTGGGACAGTTTGAGTTCTTTGAGCTCATGAAAATTTCTGGTTTCTGAACATTTTGCTCCTCCTGCTGCTTTTTCAATCCCCTGGATGCTCAGAACTAGAACGAGTAGGCTGCAGATTGAAAGGTATATAGGAAAATCCATTTTAAAGTATTTCAATTGTTGGCATAAAAAACCCATTATAGGTAAGAAATTTTAATGCCAGCCCTGGGAACATGAGCTGTGTATTTATTTTATTTTCCCCGGTGCTCTCATGGACTTGGAGCAGCCAGGATGAGTGTGGTCAGGAGCATGGTAAAAAGTTAATCTTTGTAGAATTTTTGAAGAATCCAGATCCCAAAATGGGATCTTAAAGCCCACTCAGTCCCACCCCTGCTGTGGGCAGGGACAGCTTCTGCTGTCCCAGGCTGCTCCCAGTCCCATCCAACCTGGCCTTGGGCACTTCCAGGGATCCAGGGACAGCCACAGCTTCTCTGGGCACCTCCTCAAGCTCACAGCCAGGAATTCCTTCCCAAAATCCCATCTATCCACGCCCTGTTACTGTGAAACCATCTCCCCTTGTCCTGCCCCTCCATCCCTTGTCCCCAGCCCCTCTCCAGCCCTGGCAGGAGCTCTGAGCTCTCCCTGGAGCTGCTCCTCTCCAGGTGAGCTCCAGAGCAGAGGGGCTCCTCTGGACTTGCTCCAGCAGTTCCATTTTCCAAGAAAAAGATGCCTCAGGGGTTGATCCTAAACTAATTAGCACTGGGTTTGCAGCTTATTTTATTTCTGATCTGCGTTCCAGAGTGGAGGTGCCATCGTGACCACCCTGAGCCAGACTGGCTCGCTCTTCAAACCCAGCTCAGCCTACACTCCCCAGGAGCTGCTGGGAAAGGTGAATTATGTTGGGATTTTTTTATTTATTTTGGGTTTTTTTTCCCCTCTTCACATTGGGAAACAAACAAAAATCTTGGTTCTGCTCAAGGGGACGCTGTTCAGGGTTTGGATCACAGCCACCTTTGGGTCAGCAGTGCCCTGACAGCCAGGGGAGCCAAAAGTGTCCTGGGGTGTGCCAGGCACAGGGGCGAGGCAGGGATTTGGGCATCAGCATCTGTGAAAGGTCTGAGGCTGCTGGGGAGTGCCCAAAGGAGGGACACGAGGATGGTGAAGGCTCTGGAGGATGAGGAGCATCCGAGGGCATTTCTGTGCAGCTGGAGAAGAGCCTGAAGGAGACCTCGGGGACCTGCAGCTCCTCGGGAGGGGCAGCTCGGACCTCTGTGACCCGGACAGGACCCGGGGGATTTCTGGAGCTGTGTCAGGGCAGGGTTGGGCTGGGTATCTTCTTCCAGAGGGTGCTGGGCACGGAACAGGGAATGTCACAGCCCCAGGGGAGTTTGGACACCGCTCCCAGGCACAGGATGGGATTTTTGGGGTGTCTCAGGAGCTGGACTGGGTGATCCCTGTGTGTCCCTCCCAACTCTGGATATCCACACCTCCATGACTGAGCTGTTTGAGGTTTTTTTGAGCACTGACCCCGAGTGACCTCCCTCCCCTCCCCAGGAGGGCTTCGATGCCTTGGACCCCTTTGTGCCCATCCCAGTCCCAAATTACAGCCCCAGGGAGTTCGAGAGCTGCTACAGCTACTACCTGGAGCGCAGGTGGCTGCAGCACGAGCAAGGTCAGAGCTGGGGAGGGGCAAACCCATCTCCCCCCAACCCTCCATCTCTCCCCCAGCCCTCCATCTCTCCCCAAACTCCTCCATCTCTCCCCCAGCCCTCCATCTCTCTCCAAACTCCTCCATCCCTCCCCATCCCCTCCATCCCCCCCATCCCCTCCATCTCTCCCATCCCCCCCATCCCCTCCATCTCCCCCATCCCCTCCATCCCCCCCATCCCCTCCATCTCACCCATCCCCTCCATCCCTCCCCATCCCCTCCATCCCCCCCATCCCCTCCATCTCTCCCATCCCCCCCATCCCCTCCATCTCCCCCATCCCCTCCATCTCTCCCCATCCCCTCCATCCCTCCCCATCCCCTCCATCTCTCCCATCCCCTCCATCCCCTCCATCTCCCCCATCCCCTCCATCTCCTCCATCCCCTCCATCCCTCCCCATCCCCTCCATCTCTCCCCATCCCCTCCATCTCTCCCCATCCCCTCCATCTCTCCCCATCCCCTCCATCTCCCCCATCCCCTCCATCCCTCCCCATCCCCTCCATCCCTCCCCATCCCCTCCATCTCTCCCCATCCCCTCCATCTCCCCCATCCCCTCCATCTCCTCCATCCCCTCCATCTCCCTCAGCCCCTCCATCTCCCTCTCCCTCTCCCTCTCTCGCAGCGCGCACTGAGGACGGCAAGGCGGAGCTGCGGTTCCTGAGCGGCTCCAACCCGCGGCAGCTGGAGCGGCTGGCGGGGCCCCTGTAGCGCAATAAACGCTCCGTTCCCCCGCTCTCGGCTCCGCGTCCCGCGGGCGGGCCCGGCCCCGCCGCCGGCCCCGCCCGTCCGGGGCGGGCCCGGCCGTGACGCGCTCCCGGTTCCTGCGGGGGCGATGCCGGGGGAGGCGGTCACGCTGCAGCTCGGCCACTACTCGGGCTGGGTGGGCGCGCACTGGTGGGGGCTGCAGGTGCGGGGAGGCTGCGGGACCGGGCGGGGACCGGGCGGGGATCGGGACCGGGACCGAGCGGGGACCGGGACCGGGACCGGGACCGGGACCGGGCTCGGGCGGGGACCGGGACCGGGCGGGGACCGGGCGGGGATCGGGACCGGGACCGGGACCGGGAGGGGGCCGGACGGGGATCGGGACCGGGACCGGGACCGGGACCGGGACCGGGGCCGGGACCGGGATCGGGGCCGGGCGGGGACCGGGACCGGGAGCGGGGACCGGGCTCGGGCGGGGACCGGGACCGGGCGGGGACCGGACGGGGATCGGGACCGGGACCGGGACCGGGACCGGGACCGGGATCGGGACCGGGCGGGGACCGGGGCCGGGCTCGGCCGGGGCCGGGCTCGGCCGGGGCCGGGGCTCGCTCTGATCTCCCGGCCCCGTTCCCCGCAGGCCGCCGCGCTGCGCGGCCCCGCCGAGCCCGCCGAGCTCCGCGCGGCCGCGCTGCTCCGGTTCGGCCGCGGCCCCGGCGGCACCGAGAGCCCCGCGCCGCGGCTGGTGGCGCTGGAGCTGAAAGGTACCGCGGGACGGCTGGGTGGGTGGGGACCGGTACCGGGTACCGCGGTGCCATTACCGGGTACCGGGTACCGCTACCGGGTGCCATTACCGCGTACCGGGTACTGCTACCGAGTACTGGGTACCAGGTACCGGATACCCCTACCGGGTACCGCTATCAGGTACCGGGTACCACTACCAGGTACTGCTACCGGGTACTGCTACCGGGTACCATTACCGGGCACTGCTACCGGGTACCGGTACCAGGTAACGGGTATGGCTACCGGGTACCGCTACCGGGTACCGGTACCTCTACCGGGTACTGCTAACCAGGTACCGCTACCGGGTACCGCTCCCTGGTATGGTGTACTGTTATCGGCTACCGTATACCGGGCGGCCCCGCCGTGACCGGGCTGTGTTGCAGGCGGCGTGGGAGCGCTGGGAGCCGCCGGGGCGGGCGATGAGCCGCCGGTGACCTGGTGAGTGCGGGACCGGGACCGGGCGGGACCGGACCGGACCGGGCGGGACCGGACCGGGACCGGGCGGGACCGGACCGGACCGGACCGGACCGGGCGGGATCTCCTCCCGCCGCCGTCCCCGCAGCTGCCGCCGCTCTGTGCCGCAGGGACGGCGCCGTCGCCGATTACCGGGAGCGCGCGCCGGGGGACGCCGGGAGCGCCGGGAGCCGCGGGGTGAGCGCGGCCGCGGCTCCGTGCCCGGGGCGCGGGCGGGGACGGGCGGAGCGCCCCGGTAACGGGATTGTTCCCGCAGGGAGACGGCGGCGGGAAGGGGAACCCCGGCGCTGCGGGGCCAGGTTCGTGCGCGGGCCGGGCGGGCGGAACCCCCGCGGGATAACGGGGGCGCTGGGCCGGAGAGCCGGGCCAGCAGCGATGGGCCAAAAACGGACAAGCTGAAAGAGTGGATACGCTAAAAAGTGATTTTACATCCGTGGGGATGCTCGGAGCATGTCAGAAAACTGATTTTACATTCACAGGGATGCTCGGAGCATGTCAGAAAACTGATTTTACATTCACAGGGATGCTCGGAGTATGTCAGAAAACTGATTTTACATTTAGGGGGATGCTCAGAGCATGTTAGAAAACTGATTTTACATTCACAGGGATGCTCGGAGCATGTCAGAAAACTGATTTTACATTCACAGGGATGCTCGGAGCATGTTAGAAAACTGATTTTGAATTTATGGGGATGCTCAGAGCATGTCAGAAAACTGATTTTACATTCACAGGGATGCTTGGAGCATGTTAGAAAACTGATTTTACATTTAGGGGGATGCTCAGAGCATGTCAGAAAACTGATTTTACATCCATGGGGATGCTCAGACCATGTCAGAAAACTGATTTTACATTTATGGGGATGCTTGGAGCATGTTGGAAAACTGATTTTATATTTATGGGGATACTCAGAGCAGATTGGGGATGCTCAGAGCATGTTAGAAAATTGATTTTACATTTATGGGGATGCTCAGACCATGTCAGAAAACTGATTTTGCACCCACAGGGATGCTCAGAGCGTGTCAGAAAGCTGATTTTACATTTATGGGGATGCTCGGAGCATGTTAGAAAACTGATTTACATTTATGGGGATGCTCGGAGCAGATGGGGGATGCTCAGAACATGTCAGATAACTGATCCTGCATCCACGGGATGCTCAGAGCTCCAAGAGCTTTGCTCTCCCTGGCCTCCCTGCAGCTCCCACGGGCTCCCAGGAGCCTCCCTCGCTGAGGCTCTGGTCCGACTACCTCAACGTGCAGCTGCACCCCAAGAGCGTCTACGTGATCCGGCAGTACCTGCACGACGGGTACGGCCCAGAACCCAAAAAAGAACCCGAGTTTTGCCTTCAGGAGGGAATAAAAGGGATCAAACAACCCCTCTTCACCCCTTTTTCCCCTTAGGGATTGTGGGTGCCTCGGAGCCTTCGGGCAAGGTGAAAGTCTCCTGCAGGACTCTGCCTGTGTGGAGGAGCTGGAAGATCGGCTGCATTTCTTCGTGGAGGAGTGTGATTACCTCCAGGTTCACACCTTCTCCAGCTCCCTTGGCCTCCCAGAAACGTTCTGCTCCAGCTGAAGCAGAATCCGAGCTGCTGCCCTTGTTTCCCACAGGGCTTTCAGGTCCTCTGTGACCTTCACGATGGCTTCTCTGGAGTCGGTGCCAAGGTGACAGAGCTGCTCCAGGATGAATATTCACGGAAAGGGATCCTGACCTGGGGCCTGACTCCAGCCCTGAGTCCTGTGGGAGTGAGTAAAGCATGGGGAGAGCCAAGAAAGGTGCCCAGCCTGCCTTTGACAGGCTCTTGTCTGCTCCTCGAGGTCCCAGTGGTTGGATTTTTATCCCATGGTTGGATTTTTATCTAATTGTTGGATTTTTATCTAATTGTTGGATTTTTATCCAACGGTTGGATTTTTATCCCAGTGCTTGGATTTTTATCCCAATGGTTGGATTTTTATCTGTGGTTGGATTTTTATCCCAGTGGTTGGATTTTCATCCCAATGGTTGGATTTTTATCCAATGGTTGGATTTCTATCCAATGGTTGGATTTCTATCCAATGGTTGGATTTTTATCCCAATGGTTGGATTTTCATCCCAATGGTTGGATTTTTATCCCAATGGTTGGATTTTCATCCCAATGGTTGGATTTTTATCCCAATAGTTGGATCTTTATCCAATGGTTGGATTTTCATCCCAATGGTTGGATTTTCATCCCAATGGTTGGATTTTCATCCCAATGGTTGGATTTCTATCCAATGGTTGGATTTTCATCCCAATGGTTGGGTTTTTATCCAATGGTTGGATTTTCATCCCAATGGTTGGATTTTTATCCCAGTGGTTGGATTTTTATCCCAATAGTTGGATCTTTATCCAATGGTTGGATTTTTATCCAATGGTTGGATTTTCATTCCAATGGTTGGATTTTCATCCCATGGTTGGATTTTCATCCCCCCAGGACCCCCAGAAGAGTTTTTGCAGACTGATGAACACGGCCCTGGGCATTGCCCACCTCTCCCGTCACAGCTCTCTCTTCTGTCCCCTGTCACTCAGTGGCACTTTGGGAATCAAGCCAGAACCTCCTGTGACCTTTCCATACATCAACTACAACGTGAGTCCTGGCCTGGCATCACCCACCACGAGCTCCTGCAGCTTTACCCCTCTCAAAGTGTTTCCTGTGGCTGGGTGGTTTTTCGTGGTGCTGTTTCTGCTCAGCAGAGACTTTCCCCTGCTTAATTTCTGTGGTTTTCTTCCCACTTTTGGAAATATTAAGGCATTTCCTTGGCCCGTTGTGTTTTCTGGTGGGGTGCTGCCTGCAGTGTTGGCACTGAAAAGGCTTTTCTGTTACTCTCCTTGCTTGGAGTAACTCCAGCTTCACTAAGGAGCCAAAAAAGATAAGGAAACTGGCACCAAAGTTAGCAAACAGCTGGGCTGGAACTACAGATACACACTGGCTGCTTATCCCAACCCTCAAATAACTGCAAACCACCTCTTTTAAAGGCACCACTTAAGTTAAATACACAAAACTGGGTTAAGGAAGGGCTGACTGTGACCTGGCCTGTGACTCCTGCATTTGCCTCCTCCCCAGGCATCCCTGAACTACCACAGCAGCTCCATTTTGGCAGCAGCCCTGGACACCTTCACAGCTCCCTACAGGCTCTGCTCCTCCCAGGGCTCCATGCTGCACTTTGCTGACTCCCTCACCTTCTCTGGGAGGAAGGTGAGGATGCCTTCCAGCTGTGCTCCAGCTGTGCTCCAGCTGTGCCAGGAGCCTGCTCCAGCCTCTGCTCTGTCACCCCATCCAGGTTGTGGCAGCGTGGGCAGCTCTTCCCTTCCCTGCCCCGTCGGGCTCCTCGCTCCCTGATATTTTAAGTGCCCACCAGGACGTGCCCTGGAAGCTTCTGTCCTCGTGGAAGGAGCAAAAGGGCAGCTGCTGTTTTGCTCAGTCTGTTGTGCTACGAGGAATTTGCCAAGAGAAAAAAGCCACCAGGTAAATTCAGCATCTGAGCTGCGCTTCCTCCCCGGGAGGAATCCAAGCTCCCTCCGTTCCGAGAGGCAGCCGAAGGGAGGAGCAGTCTACTTGAGTGCTACTAATTTTAGAGCAAAACTCCTAAAAAGCAGCTGAGGCGTGGATGGTTTCGGGCTGGGAAACGCTGAATTTCCTTTGCAGCAGCTGCCTGGGCCAGCCCAGCTCCCCCCTGCACAGCTGTGAGAGCCCTGAGCAGATGCTCCAGCAATACCTGCACACCCAATTCCCCGGAGCCTTCAGGTGGGTGCAGGTTTAGAGCTTCAGCTGGGGCTGGTTTAGAGCAGGGGACGGTTCAGGGAGCTCTGGGTGACTTTATTCATCTCCTCACAGCACATCCCACGTGCTCCGGCAGCCCTGTCACACCCAACCTCCCTTCCCTCAGTTCTTCTCTCCTCTCCTGACCAGACGAGGCTTCCTGCTGGACAAAGCTCAGGGAATTTCCTCAGCAGGTAACGGAACACCCCTGTAAACTCTGCAACAGAGAGAGCAGGGCCTTACAGAGGTAAAAATCACCAAAACTATTGATAACGAACCAAAACTATTGATAACAAACCAAAACTATTGATAACAAACCAAAACTGTTGATAACAAACCAAGAATGATTCCCAATACACCGACCCAGCGCGCCGAGTGCCGGTGGAGCAGCACGGAGCACGGGCTGCGAGCCGGGATTTCGGGGCTGTTTAACCCCTGCTGTGCCTGTCACCCTGCAGGTGTGGGGAGCATCCCCGTGCTGGCAGCCCTGCAGAGCTGCCCGGGGCTGGCCTGGCTGCTGCGGGGGCTGTGCCGGGAGCTGCGGGCGCGGCGCTGCAGCAGCTCCTGCGCGGCCGGGCTGGAGCACGACGACTTCCAGGAGGCCCTGGAGGAGATGAAAAGCCTGGCGCAGTGCTACGAGACAGGATTTGGAGCAGATGGATCCGAGGATGAAGCGGATTCAGATTAATCCGGCTTTATTTCCTGGGAATGGTTTTGGAGATGGTCCAGCCGCTGCTTTCTCCTCATTTTACCAAAAAAAAAATCTTACTTCTGGGGCTCACAGTTGTGTTGGTTTTTTGGGGAGCTGGTTTTATATGTATTTTGGTTGGGTTTTTTCGACTGTGCAAAGTGGATTTGCTCCGCCTGTTCAAATAAAACCCACACAATAAATAGAGAATTCAGACTGGAATTGTCTCACGTACAATCAGCACGAGGGGAGAGCTTAGAAGAAGTCATGTGTTTGTTCCACATGAAAACTGACAATATCTACAGGTCCTGGGCAGAGGCTGCTGGGCCAACCTTCACCCCAAGGCCAGGCCAGCGTCCACAAATTCTGTAATTTCACTGCTGAAGCTCCCCAGGGAGGTTCTGGAGAATTTTATTTCCTGCCTTTGGTTTGGTACAGGCTGGAAACGGAACAAAATAAATGAAGGTGCTGATTCAAGTACCTGTGCAAATGTTTTTTCCACAGCACCTGTCTAGCAGCAAACTGGCAAAAAAAAAAACCCAAAAAATTAAAAAAAACCCCAAAAAAAACCCCTTTTCTGGTGCAGTCAGTAGTTTGTCACCTCAGTCATCAGGTTCTTCCTCAGAAAGCAGAAGATCTTTGTCTGACAGCTGGTCTGTGTTGCTGGTGCTGGTGGCATCCTCCTCATCCTCAGAGCTGCCATCACAGGACGTGTGGAACAGCCTCATCAGCTCCCTGAACCTGTGGGACACCTGGAGAAAAGGGAAATCCAGGGGGGAGAGCTGTCATGGAATTGGAATTTCCTATTTCACAGCTCAGGGGGCTGTGTGAAAAAAAACAAAAACACAAAAACCAAAAACAAACAAACAAAAAAATCGTAATTTTATAATTTTTTGTTAGAAAGTACAGAAAGGACTCCTGGGTCACTCTGCCCTGTCTGTTTTAAAGTCTTATCTTCCTTATCTCTTATCTTTTAGTGTGGAAATCTGCATTTTTTCTCCTTAGCTGGGGTAGTTCTGCTAGGCCTGCAGTCACCAGACTGAACAGCACATTTTGCAAGCTTAAAGTGGCACATTTCACCTAAACCCACATGGATTTCTACCCCGTTAAATTTTCACTCTGTCTCGATACCATGATGGCATTTCAAACAGGAGCCAGGCATAAAGAAGAGGAATGGAAGAGCACTGGGTGGTTGATTGCTCTGGAAGAAAGTTACACTCTCCAGGTAAAATCTGGCAGTTTGGGAGGGCCCAGAGACAAAAGCAGATCCTTTTCTCAGAAGCAGGAGGCTGAAAACCTGAGTAGCAGCTACAGAAACAATTCCAGTACCAAATCTCAATGGTGACCCTGCCAGAAGGGATTTTTGGCACCACTAAACCAGAGCAAAGTTTGGTTTTGTTTGGATTTTTTTGTTTTTATTTGCAAGATGATTTTTTTTCATCAAATTGAAGTTTGGGAGACTGGTAGGACAGCACCTCCCACCTTCCCAGCCCCTCTCCCACAGCAGCCCTCACCTCACTGGCTGTCTTGTTGCCCAATTTCTGGGAGATGGCGTGGAAGGTGTCCAGGTGAGCTCCCTTCTCCTGGCAGGTGGTGAGGATGACTCTGTCAGCCTCCCTGCAGAACAAAACCCCGTGAAAGCAGCCCAAAAAAACCCCCAGCCCTGTTCCCAGCTCAGCAATCCCTCCTTCCTGCCACCCCCAACCCCAGGACCCTTCTCTGAGCACAGCTCCTTCAGCCTGGTTTGAAGTTATTTGAAGGTTTAAAGAACCCTTCTCTAAGCAGAATTCCTTTAGCCTGGTTTGAGGTTTTTTGAAGGGGGTTTAAAGGTTTTTTTGAGAAAGTTTCAAGTTTTCTTTTCCCTGTCTGAAGTGCTGCAGTAGCAGCCCTGCCAGGAGCTGCTCACTGATGGACTGAGCAACGTCCAAAGAAAAGGGTCGGAAAATCAGGATCCAAAATGAAAACCAATGAACCCTGTCAGAGCTGGAGCCAAGCAGGGCACACAGAACGAGGAGCTCAGGCAGAAGTACCTGGTCCAGAGCACAACCTTCTCCCCAGTGGAGCTGACTTTGCTGTTCTTGGCACACACGGTGGCCTCGGTCACCCTCTGCTGCTGCTGCTCCTCCTCCCTCTGCCCCGGCGAGGCTCTGGGCTCCAGCTGCTCAGCTGGGTGCTGATGCACCACCAAGCATGCACTGGCCCTTGGGCCGCCCTCGGGAGCAGCTCCAGTGCAGCCTCTGTCCTGCATCTCTGAGCTGCGGCGAGCGGGGGGCCCCGAGCTGCAGCTCCCGCCCGCCGCTGCTCTGCTGCTCTTGGAGATCCAGCCCTGCTTTGCTCCTGCTCTTCCTTCCAGGGCCAAAGATGCTCCCTCGAGCTCTTTGCCACCTCCCGGGCCACGAGCAGAGCCCCTGGGCTGCTCTGCAGCAGGATGGAGCCCCTGGGTCTGACGGGGGCTCTGGCAGCAGCGTGGAGCTCCCAGGGAGGCTTTTGCTGCAGCAGAGAGCAGCAGGTCCCTGCCCAGCCCCGGGGGAGCCTCTGCATTCCCTGCAGGCTGCTGCAGTCCCTCGCTGCAGGGGCACTCCTGGGGCTCCTGAGGTGGTTCCAGAGCAGCTTCTTGCAGCTGTGCCCATCGGGGGCCAGTGGCAGCAGAGTCCCCGTCCCCGGCAGCGGCCACGGATGCTTCTGGAAGCTGGGCATCAGCTGGGGCAGCTTTCTCACAAGATGCAGGTCTGCTGGAGGCCACCCTTCCTTCCAGGTGAGATCCTGTGAGAAACCCAGACAAGGTCAGAGAAGAAACCCCTGGAGGCTTCGTTCCCTGACTTTCAAAGATATTTTTATTTACAGAGCTTCATGCTGCTTGTTGAACACTTTGTGGCTCCCACCTGAGTTTCACCCACCTGTACTTCAAAGAAGACAATCTGCAGCCAATTTCCTTCACCCCTGTGGGTTGCTACAACAAACTGCTGCGTGAAGTGATGAAGGTTTTTTAAAAAGCTCCCCAGTGGAACAGCCGCAGCTGCTCTGGGCAGCCAGGTTACAAAGCCAGGCTTGGGAACAGATTTCAGCTCCTGTGTTTAACTCTGTGCTGTCCCCAGCACAAGCTGAGCCCTGGCTCCAGGGAGGAGGGAGAAATCTCCCTCGGGTTGTTTTTCCTGCCAAAATTGTGTTTTTCCTTGTCTGGAGCAGAGTGGAGGAAGAACAAGCAGCACAGAGGTTGTTTAAAGGTTGTTTTAAAGATTAGGGTGGTGGGGGTTCTGAACTGCTGTGCTAAAATGGAAACTGGGAAAAAACCAGTTCCATGGGCTGGGGATGGAGCAGCATCCTAGCAAGAGGATCTTTGTGAAAAGGGCAGAACATTCTCCAGGCAGGAAAGGTTTTGTTGAAGGGAACGCTCGGCGGGTTTAGAGCATCCAGAGAGGAAGGAATAAAAAGTGAGAAGACAGCAATTAGAAGCTCTCATGGTAATAAACGTGCGTGACAAGTGGCCGAAGCTCTGCCCACGCCTTTCCAAACCGTTCTGCTTTTGGTCTGCACCCACCTGGGGACGGAGGCTCCCCGCTCCTCGGGGCGGCTTTCGCTCTGTCCTCTCCCTCCGGGATTTCCTCTCCGGGCCCCCGGGAGGTGCCGGGCTCCTTCCCCTCGGGCTGGGCGAGGCCGGCAGGCGGCTCGGGGCCGTCCCTGCTCTTGTGGAGTTTGTTCTCGCACACCTGCAAAGCGACCCCGGGCAGCGTCACGCGCCCGCGTGCCCCTGGATGTGCCCCTGGATCCGCCCCTGATGTGCCCCTGGATGTGCCCCTGGATGTGCCCCTGGATCCGCCCCTGGATCCGCTCCCGGCCCTGCCAGGGCTGCGCTTGGGCGCTGGGCTGCCCCGAGCAAGGGGGCTCTGGTGGTATTATTCATTATTATTTTCTGTTATTGTTATTATTATATAAATATAGTAATTTATCTGAATATGTATAATATACTGTAATATATTAATGTATTACTATATTAGCATATTAATACATTATATATATTAATATATTATTACAGTATACTATAATATACTATGATATACTATAATATATTCTAATATACTATAATATACCATACTATACCATACTATAATGAATATAATTTAATAAACATAATTAATGTAATATAATATACCATAATATAACACACTATAATATACCATAATATAACATACTATAATATGCCATAATATACTATAATATACTACAATGTAATATAGATTATTATTTTGTTATTCCATACTAATGTCTATAAATATATAATATATTCTACTATATTAATATATTAGTATATTAATATACTGATATATTAATATATATTATTGTATTATTACAATATAATACAATATATTATTACAATATAATACAATATATTATACCATGATAGACCACGATATAATATACCATGATATAATATACCATATAATACATATATTATATTATATTATATTATATTATATTATATTATATTATATTATATTATATTATATTATATTATATTATATTATATTATATTATATTATATTATAATTACATTATATTACATTATATTTATTATTATATTCCCTTCCCCTCCCCGACATTTGGGATGGATTCCCTCCCCTGCCCAATATTTGGGATGGATTCCCTCCTCTCCCCAGTTTCGGGATGGATTCCCTGCCCAATTTTTGGGATGGATTCCCTCCCCAATTTCGGGATGGATTCCCCCCCAGTTTTGGGATGGATTCCCTGCCCAGTTTCTGGGATGGATTCCCTCCTCTCCCCAATTTTGGGATGGATTCCCTCTCCCCAGTTTTTGGGATGGATTTCCCCCAGTTTTTGGGATGGATTCCCTCTCCCCAGTTTTTGGGATGGACTCCCCCCCAGTTTTTGGGATAGATTCCCTGCCCAATTTCGGGATGGATTCCCTGTCCAGTTTTGGGATGGATTCCCTCCTCTCCCCAATTTCGGGATGGATTCCCCCCAGTTCCGGGATGGATTCCCTCTCCCCTGTTTTGGGATGGATTCCCTCCCCAATTTCGGGATGTATCCCCCCTGTTTCGGGATGGATTCCCTCTCCCCAGTTTCGGGATGGATCCCCCCAATTTCAGGATGGATCCCCCCAGTTTCGGGATGGATTCCCCCCAGTTTCGGGATGGATCCCCTCCCCAGTTTCGGGATGGATCCCCTGCTCAATTTCGGGATGGATTCCCTCTCCCCAATTTCGGGATGGATCCCCTCCCCAGTTTCGGGATGGATCCCCCCAATTTCAGGATGGATCCCCCCAGTTTCGGGATGGATCCCCCAGTTTCAGGATGGATCCCCCCAGTTTCGGGATGGATCCCCCAGTTTCGGGATGGATTCCCCCCAGTTTCAGGATGGATTCCCTCCCCAGTTTCGGGATGGATCCCCCAATTTCAGGATGGATCCCCCAGTTTCGGGATGGATCCCCCAGTTTCAGGATGGATCCCCCCAATTTCAGGATGGATTCTCCCCAGTTTCGGGATGGATCCCCCAGTTTCGGGATGGATCCCCTCTCCCCAATTTCAGGATGGATTCTCCCCAGTTTCGGGATGGATTCCCCCAGTTTCGGGATGGATCCCCCCAGTTTCGGGATGGATCCCCCCAGTTTCGGGATGGATCCCCCCAGTTTCGGGATGGATCCCCCAGTTTCGGGATGGATCCCCCCAGTTTCGGGATGGATCCCCCAATTTCGGGAGCAGGGGCCCGCCCCTGACCTTGCTCCCGCAGTGGCTGCAGCTCCTCCTCTTGCTCCTCTTGAGCCTCAGCTCGCCGCCCTCGGCGCAGGGGCGGGAGCCGGAGCCGGAGCAGGAGCACTCCCGCAGCCCTTCCGCCCACTCGGCCTCCTGCGGGCGGACAGACGGACGGACTGACCAAAGCCCAAGCGACGGACAGACAGACAGACAGAACCCCAACAGACAGACAGACGGACTGACCAAAGCCCAAGCGACGGACAGACAGAACCCCAACACAGAGACAGACGGGCTCCAGCACACGGACAGACTGACCAAAGCCCAAGTGACGGACAGACAGAACCCCAACACAGAGACAGACGGGCTCCAGCTGACAGACGGACGGACTGACCAAAGCCCAAGTGACGGACAGACAGACAGACAGATAGAACCCCAACAGAGAGACAGACGGGCTCCAGCACACAGACAGACGGACCAAAGCCCAACAGACAGACAGACAGACATAACCCAAACAGGCGGACAGACAGGCTCCAGCACACGGACAGATGGACAGACAGACCAAAGCCCAACAGACAGACAGACAGACTCAATTCCAACTGACAGGCTCCAGCTGACAGATGGACAGACAGACCAAACCACAACTGACAGACAGACAGGCAGACATAACCCCAACAGACAGACACAGACAGACTCCAGGTGACAGACAGACAGACGGACAGGCAGACCAAAGCCCAACTGACAGATGGACAGACAGACGGACAGACAGACAGGAACAGGCAGAGCACTGAAGTGACGCTGGCAAGCAAAGCACAGCGGGGACATCCCCGTCCCCTTCCTTCCACCTCTGCCAGGTGCTGCCACATCCTCAATCATTCAATCCCAATTCAATCCCAATTCAATCCCAATTAATCCAAATTCAATCCCAATTCAATCCCAATTCAATCCCAATTCAATCCCAATTCAATCCCAATTCAATCCCAATTTAAATTGCTCAGAGGTGAAAAATGCCAGGAGATGCCCCAGGCCCAATTTAATCCCAATTTAATACAAATTTAATTTGCTCAGAGGTGAAAAATAACACAGAGACGCCCCAGGCCCAATTAATCCAAATTTAATCCCAATTTAAATTGCTCAGAGGTGAAAAATACCAGGGAGATGCCCCAGGCCCAATTAATCCAAATTTAATCAAAATTTAATCCAAATTTAAATTTCTCAGAGGTGAAAAATACCAGGGAGACGCCCCAGGCCTAATTTAATCCCAATTTAATCTGCTCAGAGGTGAAAAATGCCAGGAGATGCCCCAGCCCCAATTTAATCCCAATTTAATACAAATTTAATTTGCTCAGAGGTGAAAAATAACACAGAGACGCCCCAGGCCCAATTTAATCCCAATTTAAATTGCTCAGAGGTGAAAAATAACACGGAGATGCCCCAGGCCCAATTGAATCCAAATTTAATCCAAATTAAAATTGCTCAGAGGTGAAAAATACCAGGGAGACGCCCCAGGCCCAATTTAATCCAAATTTAATCAAAATTTAATCCAAATTTAAATTGCTCAGAGGTGAAAAATACCAGGGAGACGCCCCAGGCCCAATTTAATCCAAATTTAATCCCAATTTAATCTGCTCAGAGGTGAAAAATACCAGGGAGACGCCCCAGGCCCAATTTAACCCAAATTTAATCCCAATTTAATCCAAATTTAAATTGCTCAGAGGTGAAAAATAACACGGAGATGCCCCAGCCCCAATTTAATCCCAATTTAATCCAAATTTAAATTGCTCAGAGGTGAAAAATACCAGGGAGACGCCCCAGCCCCAATTTAATCCAAATTTAATCCAAATTTAATCCAAATTTAAATTGCTCAGAGGTGAAAAATAACACGGAGATGCCCCAGGCCCACCTTGTCGTGCTGCTGGCCTCCCATCTCCTTCCTCCTCTTGTTCCTGGTGGCTCCGTGGATTTTGGGTGGCTCATCCTCCTCTTCCACCTCTGGCAGAGACACCTCTTCAAACCCATCGAACTACAGCAGAACAAGCACACAGCAGCTGCTCTCAGCTCACCCAAATTTTGGTTTCCCCCCACCAGAAAACAAAAATAAAAAATAAAATAAAATAAAATAAAACCCCTAAAGAATTCACCTGCTGGCAACCAAAAAAAAAATTTAAAAAAAAAAAAAATAATGGAACTGTGCCCTCTAATTTGAGTTCTTGCAGGTCAAAAATTTTTTTTTATCTCTGTTTTAGTCATTTCTGGTTTTGGGGAAAAGGTTGCTGCACCTCGTATTCCTTCTCTTCTGTCCAGTTGATCTCCTCAAAGTCTCCCATGCGGCTGGCTGAGGGCCGCAGGTGGTCGAAGAAAACTGAGAACTCATCCTGCAGGTGGTCGTGTCCCTTCAACAGCTGCCACATTTGGGTTTTCAGCTGGGAAAAATCCAGAGGGGAAAAAAAAAAGGAAATAAAAATGCAGGGTTTCATTCCAGCTCCTCTCGCTGTCCCCTGAAGGTTCTCCAGCATGGACGGGGGGCTGGGGTGGGAACAACGTGGAAGTTCTGAGGTCCTTCCCCACCCAGCTGTCAGATCATTCCTCCAGAATTCCCCACAAGCCCAAAGCGTTTTGTGACTCCAGGAAATTCGGGCTGTAACCCCCCAAAAAAAAGCCCAAATAATTTTGTGACTCCATAAATTTGAGCTCTAACCCCAAAAAAAGCCCAAATCATTCTGTGACCCCATGAATTCTTGAGCTGTAACCCCAAAAGCCCAAATCATTCTGTGACTCCATAAATTTAAGAGGTAACCCCAGAAGGCCCAATAACCCCAAAAATCCCAGATAATTTTGTGACTCCGTGAATTTTTGAGCTCTAACCCCAAAAAGCCCAAAGCATTTTGTGACTCCAGGAATTTGAGCTGTAACCCCCCCAAAAAAAGCCCAAATAATTCTGTGACTCCATGAAATTGAGCTGTAACCCCCAAAAGACCCAAATCATTTTGTGACTCCATAAATTTGAGCTCTAACCCCAAAAGGCCCAAATCATTTTGTGACCCCATAAATTCAAGCTGTAGCCCCAAAAGGCCCAAATCATTCTCTCACTCCATGAATTTTTGAGCTGTAACCCCAAAAGGCCCAAATAATTTTGTGACTCCATGAATTTGAGGTATAAACCCAAATCATTTTGTGACTCCAGGAATCTGAGCTGTAACCCCAAAACGCCCAAATAATTTTGTGACCCCATAAATTCAAGCTGTAACCCCAAAAGGCCCAAATCATTCTGTGACTCCATGAATTTGAGCTGCAACCCCCAAAAAAGCCCAAATCATTTTGTGACTCCAGGAATCTGAGCTGTAACCCCAAAAGGCCCAAAACATTTTGTGACTCCGTGAAATTGAGCTGTAACCCCAAAAAAACCCAAATCATTCTGTGACTCCCTAAATTTGAGCTGTAACCCCAAAAGACCCAAACTATTTTGCGACTCCATAAATTTGAGCTCTAACCCCAAAAGACCCAGATAATTTTGTGACTCAGGAATTTCAGCTGTAACCCCAAAAAGCCCAAATCATTTTGTGACTCTACATAAATTTGAGCTCTAACCCCAAAAGACCCAGATAATTTTGTGACTCAGGAATTTCAGCTGTAACCCCAGGAATGTGCTGGGCCAGCTCCCGTGGTCTCCAGGACAGGGACAGGGAGGAAAAGCTCCCAGCTCCCTGCCTACCTCTGCGATCTCCTGGGGCAGACAATCTGCACAGCTCTGCAGCACTTTGATGATTTTTTGGTGGTGGGCAGGATTTTCAGCAAAGCAGATCTCCAGCTGCCTGAGGAACTTGCGGCTCTTTTCGAAGGCTTGCTGCTCCTCAAACTGGCCAGAAAAGAAAAAAAGATTCACCCTCGTGGTCAAGCACATATTCCTGGAATTGACCTGAACAAAGAAAATTCCTTCTCGTGGTCTTTGTTTTCCATTGTATTGTTGCACTTCACAAAACTGGGAAGAGAAAAATCGCTTTGTATAATGAAACACCACATTTAAATAATGTATGGCTTTACACGAGCTACAAATCCATTCTTTCTGCACTTCTCTGTCTTTGCACAAAAAGAGAGGGAAATCCAGAAAGAATGGAACAGGTGAAACTCTATCCTGCAAAGTGGGAGGCAGATTTGGAGACAAGGGAACCACTCTGCTGTATTTGCTGTCTGTGCAGTCGAGTGGGGCAGGGCTGATCCTCGACGGCAGATTTACAAACACCAAACTTCCTGATTCATTTTATTAATCCTGATTAATGAAAGTAGCAAGGCAAGGAAGTCAAATGTCTGAATAGTCTGCCTGGGCAAAGTAAAGAGAGCTCTTCATCCTTCCCTCTTTATCCTTCCCTCTTCATCCTTCCCTCTTCCATCCTTCCCTCTTCCATCCTTCCCTCTTCATCTTTCCCTCTTCCATCCTTCCCTTTTCATCCTTCCCTCTTCCATCCTTCCCTCTTCATCCTTCCTTCTTCCATCCTTCCCTTTTCATCCTTCCCTCTTCATCCTTCCCTTTTCATCCTTCCCTCTTCCATCCTTCCCTCTTCATCCTTCCCTCTTTATCCTTCCTTCTTCCATCCTTCCCTCTTCATCCTTCCCTCTTTATCCTTCCCTCTTCATCCTTCCCTCTTCATCCTTTAAATTTAAATTTAAATTTAAATCCTACTTAAAATCCCACCTCCTGCCCTCGCTCCACCTTACCAGCCCACACTCCAGAGCTTGCTCTGGCAAAAGAAATGCAGCAAAGTCGGTCAGCAGCTGCGGCCAGTCGTGCAGCAGCTGCTGCAGGGTGCAGTAGAGGTCCACGGCCGTCCGTCTGTCCGTGCCCACCTCGAACTCGTAGATGACGCGCAGGAAATCCTCGTACTTGCCCGGGATGTGCTGCAGGGTCTCACGCACCTGGGGGGACACCCGGCCTTGGTGAGATCCAGGGGGAAAAACATCATCCAGGGGGAAAACATCCAGGGGGAAAACATCCAGGGGGAAAAAACATCATCCAGGGAGAAAATCATCATCCAGGGGGAAAAAACATCATCCAGGGGGGAAAACATCCAGGGGGAAAAAACATCATCCAGGGGGGAAAACATCATCCAGGGGGAAAACATCCAGGGGGAAAATCATCATCCAGGGGGAAAAAACATCATCCAGGGGGGAAAAACATCCAGGGGGAAAAAACATCATCCAGGGGGGAAAACATCACCCAGGGGGAAAACATCCAGGGGGAAAACATCCAGGGGGGAAAAACATCCAGGGGGGAAAACATCCAGGGGGGAAAAACATCATCCAGGGGGAAAAACATCATCCAGGGGGAAAATATCCAGGGGGAAAACATCATCCAGGGGGAAAAAACATCATCCAGGGGGGAAAACATCCAGGGGGAAAAAACATCATCCAGGGGGGAAAACATCATCCAGGGGGAAAACATCCAGGGGGAAAATCATCATCCAGGGGGAAAAAACATCATCCAGGGGGGAAAAACATCCAGGGGGAAAAAACATCATCCAGGGGGGAAAACATCATCCAGGGGGAAAATATCCAGGGGGAAAACATCATCCAGGGGGAAAAAACATCATCCAGGGGGAAAACATCCAGGGGGGAAAACAAACATCCATGGGGACAAAACATCCAGGGGGGAAAAACATCATCCAGGGGGGTAAAACATCCAGGGGGAAAACATCCAGGGGGAAAAACATCCATGGGGACAAAACATCCAGGGGGGAAAAACATCATCCAGGGGGGAAACATCCAGGGGGGAAAACATCCAGGGGGAAAACCAAACATCCAGGGGGGAAAACCAAACATCCAGGGGGGAAAAACATTATCTTAATATTATGTATTATTATATTATATTTTATATTGTTATTTATATTATTTTATATTATTATTATTATTATTATATTATATTTTATATTATCTTCTATTATATTATTTTTATTGTATCTTATTTATTATTATATTTTCTATTATTTATATTATTATTTATTATTATATTATATTTTCTATTATTTTCTATTGCTTTATTCTTTTATATTATATTATTTATATATATTATAGAAAAGAAGGATACTAAAACTACATAACCACTTTTTGTGACTCTAACTCCCCACAACTCATGACCCTCTCTGAGAGTCCAGCCCCAGGTGGGTTGGACTGGATTGGATTGGATTGGATTGGATTGGATTGGATTGGATTGGATTGGGTTGGATTGGATTGGATTGGGTTGGATTGGATTGGATTGGATTGGGTTGGATTGGGTTGGGTTGGATTGGGTTGGATTGGATTGGATTGGATTGGATTGGATTGGGTTGGATTGGATTGGACTGGGTTGGGTTGGGTTGGATTGGGTTGGGTTGGGTTGGACTGGATTGGATCAGATCGGGTCGGGTCAGGTCGGATTGGATTGGACTGGATTGGATCGGACTGGATTGGGTTGGATTGGATTGGATTGGGTTGGATTGGGTTGGATTGGGTTGGGTTGGATTGGGTTGGATTGGATTGGGTTGGGTTGGATTGGGTTGGATTGGATTGGATTGGATTGGATTGGATTGGATTGGATTGGATTGGGTTGGGTTGGATTGGGTTGGGTTGGATTGGATTGGATTGGATTGGATTGGATTGGATTGGACTGGATTGGATTGGATTGGGTTGGATCGGATCGGACTGGATTGGGTTGGATTGGATTGGATTGGATTGGGTTGGGTTGGATTGGGTTGGGTTGGATTGGATTGGATTGGATTGGATTGGGTTGGGTTGGGTTGGGTTGGGTTGGGTTGGATTGGATTGGGTTGGGTTGGGTTGGGTTGGGTTGGATTGGATTGGGTTGGGTTGGGTTGGGTTGGGTTGGATTGGATTGGGTTGGGTTGGGTTGGGTTGGGTTGGGTTGGGTTGGATTGGATTGGGTTGCATTGGCCTGGACCGGACTGGATTGGACTGGACTGGATTGGATTGGATGAGGTTTAATCGGATCAGATTAGACCGGACTGGATTAGACTGGACTGGATTGGATCAGGTTTAATCGGATCAGACCGGACTGGATCAGACTGGATCGGATCCTGGCCTTGGACACTTCCAGAGCAGCCACGGCTTCTCTGGGCACCCAATTCCAGGGCCTCGCCCCCCTCAGGGAGGAATTCCTCCCCAAATTCTTTTAATTTAGTCATTTTTCATCTCCTCTACTCCGAATTTACGCAGCACTCGAGGTTCTGCTGAAGTCTCTTCCCAAAGACAAACCAAAGCTGCTCGCTGCAGGTCAGAAATTCAGGAATTTCTGCTGCTGTGCACCCCCAGCCCCTGGCTCCTTCACTTCCAGCCCCCCACTCAGGACATGCGAGGGAGGAGGAGGAAAAATGGGAAATCAGCAGGAATCTGCTGGAATTTCACCCTGCAGGGTACGATTTTGGGCAGCTCTGGAGGGGTTTGAATTCTGCTCCTCAGCAGAGTCCCTTGCTTGGGCAGGTGCTGATCTGTGAAATTGCCTGTTGGATGCAGTGAGGAAGCTGCTGAGTGATATTAAACCGAACAAAAAAATAAAATAAGAAAGTATAAGAAAGTAAGGCGAGCAAGAAAATAAATAAAAAATTAATGGGAATTTTTTGTTGTTGTTGTTTCTTAAGGAGACAATGGAAAAACTGACTTGGCTTGCAGCAGAGAGACATTTAAACCAAGAAGGAAATTCTGAAGAGAATTCCCAGAAGAGAACTCTGAGCCTGAGGAAGAGGAGCTGGTCTCCTCCAAGGGACACTTTGGGAAGTGAAGCACCACACGTGGAATATAGAAATTAATTCCATCCCAGCCAGACCAGGAGGAAATTCTGAAGAGAATTCCCAGAAGAGAACTCTGAGCCTGAGGAAGAGGAGGAGCTGCTCTCCTGCTTTTCACCTCAATAAAGGGAAACTTTGGGAAGTGAAGGCATAAAAGAAATTAATTCCACCCCAGCCAGACCAGGAGGAAATTCAGAAGAGAATTCCCAGAAGAGAACTTCGAGCCTGAGGAAGAAGAGGAGCTGCTTTCCTCCAAGGGACATTTTGGGAAGTGAAGGCATAAAAGAAATTAACTCCACCCCAGCCAGATCAGGAGGAAATTCAGAATTCCCAGAAGAGAACTCTGAGCCTGAGGAAGAAGAAGAGGAGCTGCTCTCCTGATTTTCACCTCAAGAAAGAAACACTTTGGGAAGTGAAGCACCACATGTGGAATATAGAAATTAACTCCACCCCAGGCACACCCAGAAGGAAATTCAGAATTCCCAGAAGAGAACTCTGAGCCTGAGGAAGAGGAGGAGCTGCTCTCCTCCAAGGGACACTTTGGGAAGTGAAGCACCACACGTGGAATATAGAAATTAACTCCACCCCAGCCAGACCAGGAGGAAATTCAGAAGAGAATTCCCAGAAGAGAACTTCGAGCCTGAGGAAGAGGAAGAGCTGCTCTCCTCCAAGGGACACTTCGGAAGCGAAGGGGTTCGAGAATTCCGCTGCCGCCCATCCACGCCCGTGAGCTCCGTGGCTCAGCCCCGTGCCAGAAATCCCCAAAATCTCCCATTTTGCAGGTGCCTCACCCTGCTGAGGTACGCCCGGGCGAAGGCCAGGTCCTTCTGCTCCCTCAGGGGGTCCCTGTCCAGGATGTCCTCGTCGTAGAGGAGCAGCAGCTTGGACGTGTCCTTGCTGCCGCGAGCCCGGCCCCGCCTGCTCCTGGTCCTGTGCGAGCTCCTGCCCTTCCCGGGGACTTTCAGGATCTCTCCTGTGGAGAAGCACAAAATGGTCAAAAACCACCCTGTGAGATCCCCAGCCTTGCTCTGGGGCCTCACGTGGTGGTGAAATTCCTCCTCCAACCCGTGCTTCCAAAGAAAAACTCCGCAGGCTTAGCTGTTCGGTCTCAAGGCAGTTTATCGCTAGTTATCTAACAGATTATGTTCTTGGACTGCGGCTGTTTGATCAGCGGCCTGGGTAGAGGCACACACACACCCTGACATCCTCTCGATCTGCTGTCTTCTCTTCCCCCCACCCAGGGCTGCTGCTATCTTTTATATGATATATTACATAAAACATGTTTACAATTATTCCCCAATACCTACTACCTACGTTGCCAAGTGTTTTTCTACTCTAAACCAATCTGCGAGTGCCAGCATCACCAAGAACATGGAGGTAAGGAAGAAGAAAGAAGAAGGACGGGTTCAGCCCACTTTCCTCCATCTTAGAACTTCTGACCCCCATGTACAAAGTGAAAACCCTCCTGGACAGGTGCTAAAACCCCCTGTACAATACTAAAAAAAATTCCCCTCTGTTTTGTAACTACTTTTACTATACTATCTAACCTTTTGTGACTGCTTGTTCCACCTCCAAAGTTGGTAACTCATCCCATGGCTCAAACTCAAAATCCCAGCTGTTTCCAGCTGCCTGCCAGGGTCTAAAATGCTTCTGAGCAAGGCCTGGAACCTCCAAAAACGTCTGAGGGACATTTTGAGTTCCCACACCACCCCAGGAGCTGAGCCAGGGCAACATCCCAACAGAAATCAGGGCAAAATACACCCAAAATATACAGGAGGTGAAATTCCGACAGGATCGGCGAGGAGTTTCCGTCCGCGCTGCCTGGAAGTGGAGGAGAAAGGCAATTCCCACCAGTCCAGCTGCATGAAATCTTAATTTTGTTGCTTGTTTCAACAGCGTCTAAGTGAAAAAAAACCCAAAAAAATCTCGGGATGCGGCCACAAGTTGATGCCAGATTTTTCCGGAGGTAAAAAATCCTGCACGCCAGGGCAGAAAAACAGACCGAGCTGGCTGTGAACTCTAATTTTTGTTAATTATTCACATTAAATCATAGATAAACAGCTGGTGTCACACAACAGGGAATTAAAGAGGGGTTACATCCAGATTTTTGGGGTTTTTTGTGATTTTTTTGTGGCTTTAGGTTTAGGAATTTTGTTGATTTAACGGGCTGAGGTCCCAGAATTAAAAATAAAAACCCCTACAGAATTCACCTGAAGGCATAAAAAAAAATTTAAAAAATTTAAAGAATTAAAAATGAAAACCCTAAAGAATTCACCTGCTGGCATCCAAAGAAATAAAAACCTTAAAGAATTAAAAATAAAAACCTTAAAAAATTCACCTGCTGACACCCCAAAAAAATTAAATACCCTAAAAAATTCACCTGCTGGCATAAAAAAAAAATTAAATACCCCAAAAATTCACCTGCTGGCATCCAATAAAAATTAAATACCCTAAAGAATTCACCTGCTGACACCCAAAAAAAAATTAGAAACCTTAAAGAATTCACCTGCTGGCATCCAATAAAAATAAAAACGGTAAAAAATTCACCTGCTGGCACCCAATAAAAATGAAATACCCCAAAATTTCACCTGCTGGCATCCCAAAAAAATGAAATTCCCCAAGAATTCACCTGCTGGCACCCAATAAAAATGAAATACCCCAAGAATTCACCTGCTGGCACCCAATAAAAATTAAATACCATAAAAATTCACCTGCTGGCACCCAATAAAAATGAAATACCATAAAAATTCACCTGCTGGCACCCAATAAAAATGGAATTCCCCAAGATCTCACCTGCTGGCACCCAATAAAAATGGAATTCCCCAAAATTTCACCTGCTGGCACCCAATAAAAATGGAATTCCCCAAGAATTCACCTGCTGGCACCCAATAAAAATAAAAACCCTAAAGAATTAAAAATAAAAACTCTAGAGAATTCACCTGCTGGCACCCAATAAAAATGGAATTCCCCAAAATTTCACCTGCTGGCACCCAATAAAAATGAAATTCCCCAAGAATTCACCTGCTGACACCCAATAAAAATGAAATACCCCAAGAATTCACCTGCTGGCACCCAATAAAAATAAAAACCCTAAAGAATTAAAAATAAAAACTCTAGAGAATTCACCTGCTGGCACCCAATAAAAATGGAATTCCCCAAAATTTCACCTGCTGGCACCCAATAAAAATGAAATACCATAAAAATTCACCTGCTGGCACCCAGTAAAAATGAAATTCCCCAAAAATTCACCTGCTGGCACCCAATAAAAATTAAATACTATAAAAATTCACCTGCTGGCACCCAATAAAAATGGAATTCCCCAAAATTTCACCTGCTGGCACGCCCTGGGTTTGCAGCTGCGGGCAGGCAGCCGCCGTGGCCGCGCTTGAGGCAGATTTGGGCTCCTCTGCTGCATCCCCGCAGGTCTCGTCGTCCTTCTGGGAATTCTCCGCTCCTTCCCCTTCCTCCTCCTCCTCCTCCTCCGGCTCCGAGTTCTCCTCCTGGGAATTCTCCTCTTCAGAATCTCCTTCTTGGCTTAAACGTCGCTCTGTGGCAAGCCAAGTCAGTTTTTCCATTGTCTCCTTAGAAAACAGCAAAATAAATCCCATTTATTTTATTTTATTTTCCTTGCTCGGCTCGATATTTTATTTATGTTTGGTTTAATGTCGCTCAGCAATCTCCTCGCTGCATCCAATTTCATAGATCAGCACCTGCCCAATTAAAGACAATTAATTTTGTTAAGGGACAGAATTTAAACCCCTCCAGAGCTGCCTAAAAGTTGTAAAATTGAATTTCAGCATGCGCCAGTCAGCAGATTAGGGCTTCGTTAAGGAATGTTTTTTTAATTATTTCTTAATGATCATCTCAGCTCTAAAAAACCCTGCTGGAATTGTGACCTGGAAAATTAAAAAATTCAATTTTTAATTGAAGTATTTCTCGCAGAGCAGCCTCAGTGAGGAGTCCTGGCAGCTCAGCAGAGCTAAAATCTGAATTTCTGCAATGAATTCCCTCAGCCTGGGCTCCAAACCTGCCCAGGAAAATGGGATGGGAAATTTCTCTGTGAGCAGCAAATTCCCAGGGGGGATTCCCAAAAATTCCCAGGGGGATTCCCAAAAGTTCCCAGGGGGATTCCCAGGGGGATTCCCAAAAAATCTGGGGGATTCCCAGTGGGATTCCCAGGGAGAATCCCAGGGAGATTCCCAAAAATTCCCAGAGGGATTCCCAAAAATTCCCAGTGTATTCCCAGGGGGATTCCCAGTGGATTCCTAGGGTGGTTCTCAGGGAGCTTCCCAGTGGGATTCCCAAAAATTCCCAGTGTATTCCCAGGGGGGTTCCCAGTGCATTCCTAGGGGGATTCCCAAAAAATCTGGGGGATTCTCAGTGGATTCCCAGGGAGACTGACAAAAATTCCCTGGGGGATTTCCAGGGGGGTTCCCAGTGGATTCCCAGTGGGATTCCCAAAAATTCCCAGTGGGATTCCCAGGGGGATTCCCAAAAATTCCCAGGGGGATTCCCAGTTGATTCCTAGGGGGATTCCCAATGGAATTCCCAGTGGGATTCCCAAAAATTCCCAGCGGGGATTCCCAAAAATTCCTAGTGGGATTCCCAGTGGGATTCCCAGTGGAAGAGACTCCCAGTGGGATTCCCAAAAATTCCTAGTGGCATTCCCAGGGGGATTCTCAGTGGATTCCCAGTGGGATTCCCAGTGGAAGAGACTCCCAGTGGGATCCCCAAAACTTCCCAGTGGGATTCCCAGGGGGATTCTCAGGGAGGTTCCCAGTGGATTCCCAGTGGGATTCCCAAAAATTCCTAGTGGGATTCCCAGTGGGATTCTCAGGGGTTTCCCAGTGGATTCCCAGTGGGATTCCCAAAAATTCCCAGGGGGATTCCCAGTGGGATTCCCGACCCCTCGGGGTGTTTCACGCCAGGCGCCATTGCCTTTTCCCGCGGTTTTCCCGCTGCCCCTTCACCTGCAGCTCCGGCACGGACAGCACGGACTCCTCGGAGGCCGAGGACATCTCCTCGTCCTCGTCCTGCGTGAAGTCATCGAACTCGTCCTCCTCCTCCTCCTCCTGCCCTTCCCTGTCCCCGGCGGCCTCGGGCCCGGCCGGCGTCCCCGCCGACTGCCCGTCCACGCTGGACGCGTCCTCGGGCCGGCCCGGGGGGCTGCCGAGCTCTGCGTCCCCCTCGGCGGGGCAGCCCGGGGATTTCGGGGAGTCTCCGCCGCCCCGGGCCGGGGACGGCACGGCGCGGCGTTCCTCCTCTCCCTTCTCCTTCTGGGGCTCTTGGCAGCACGCCGCCTCCACGGTCAGCTCCTGCCCGAGGCCCAGCATGAACTCCTCCTTCCTTTCGGCGCACGGAAAATCCTTTCTCGGCGCCGGCTTCGCTTCTTTGGGAGCGTCGCTTAAATCTTCGGGTTTGATTTCCTGTGACGGATCGGGAGCTTGTAAGGCAGGCGAGAGCTCCGCCGTGGGCTGGGGCGTGTGCCCATCTCCCTCTGCCCCCGGCCAGCTGCAGCACTCGGCTTTGCTGCCCTGGTCCTGAGCGTCCCCGCGGGCGGCGCCTGTGCCACCCTCCTCCTTGGGGACAAGGCCGGGGCAGGGCACCAAGAGCTCCGGGGGCTCCGCCTTGGGCTCGGCCGCGGGAGCAGGGAGCAGGGTCAGCTTCTCCTCGCCTTCCCCCGCGGCAGGAGCGGCCAGACCCACGGCGCCGGGAGAGACGATCAGCGACGGGATGGAGGAGGTCACCAGGGGCTGGCTCAAGGGGAAGGTGGACGGATTCACCAGCAGGGTGGTGACGGGGATGGCGCGAGCGCCGCGGCCCACCGCCGCGCCCAGGGGCTGCAGCACGTTGCAGCCGTTGCCGATGTTCACCACCTTCACCGTGGCGGCAGGGACGGTCAGGATGACTGGGGAGGGCTGGATCAGAGGGGAGGGTTTGATCGGCGGCGTGGATCTCGCCCCTTTTTTCCTCTGGTAGCCCTTGCGCGCGCAGGGCTTGCGCGGCTTCGCCCCCGCCAAGGCCGGCAGCATCAGCTTGGGCTGCAGAGCTTCTGAGGACACCAGGGCCGGGGCCACGGCAGCTGGGAAGCTTTGCCTGGGGTTCGGATGGCCACTGGAAGGCACCTTCTGGAATTCCAAGCCATCCCCCCCTCCCAGCACGGCCGGAACGTTCGGGGGCTGCGCCCCCGGCACGAGCGGCGCCGGCTGGATGGGCCGCGGCACCTGGCGCAGGACCTTGCTGGGGGGAGCCTCCGACTGGGACAATTTTGGAGTTTTCTGCACGCTGAGGGGGCTGGAGCTGGGCTGCAGGCAGGGGCTGGGGCGGATCAGGACGGGCTTCAGAGCTGAGGATCTCTGCCGCCTCCAGGCCCTCCTGGAGAAGCGGTTGGCCAAAGGTTTCAGGGTCAGCACCAGCCCCTTGGGCATCAGCAGAGGGTATTTGTCACCACATTCCGTGTTTGAAGCTTCCTTTTCTGGCCCCAAAAGGGCAGATTCTCCTTCGGGTGAAGCTGGTGTCTCCTTGGCACTTTCTGCCAGCTGCTTCAGCTCTCTCTGGATGGAGGGCAAGCTTGCCTAAAGGGAGCAAGAATTCACTGGAATTTATTATTTATGTGCTCCTGTATTCCCCCCTTCACACAGCAGCACAGAAGGCAGCAGACCTTCTTCTACAAGCAGGTTTTATTTCCTTTATAATTCCTTAATTTCCTTTATAATCCTTCCTGCATGTTACTTAACAGCACTTTAAATTCACGAGTTGCACTGCAAAGCTTTTAGGAGAATCCGAGAGAAAAAAAATAAAGGTTGTTTTTTTTTTTTTGCTTTATAAAGGTTGCTTTAGTAAACACAAGATTTTGTGGGAAGGAAATTTCCCTGTGTAACAGGGGATGATCAAGAAAACTGGATTTTATGAGCCCAGCTCTTCCCTTGGGCACAGTCCTCCCTGACTGACTGACGGGAATGATCTCCAAGAAAAATCCCACAAGGAAAACCCACAAGAAATGAACCAAACAACAACTCCCCGGCAGGCCTGGGTGCAGAGCAGCAGAAAATAAATACCTTTAACCAGAAGGGCAGGCGATGCTCTTCCCTCTCCACAGGAGCTTTCCACTCGTGGGGCTGGATTTCCTCACAGCACTTCACCAGCACAGGCAGCTGCTTCGTCTTTTTGTAGTACTGTGGGGACAGCCAAGCCACACAAACTCAGGTCACCTGCTGGGATCTCTCCAAGTGTTCATGTGAATAAAGCCATTTTTAATAAGGTTCTACCCACAGGAACATTCAAAATCGATAATCAAGGTTGAACAGGAGCTCGGTGCCATCCTGGCTGCTCTCACAGAGGTTCAGGCAGCTGTGCAGGTGTTGTTTTGTGTGGTTTTGGTCCCAAAAGGGACAGGGTTACTGCCCAGCTGGCTGCTAACAACATTTTTATTTAAGTTTTCCTGCTCAAAAGCTCATTTGTATCAATTTTTCATCAGCATCACTGAGTTTTACCAGTGGGCTCTAAATAGTCCTAATAGTACCTAAATATTTGCCAAGTCCTGTGGCTAAAGTAAAAGAAAAGGAGAAATCCTCACTGCTCACAGAAGAATGACTTTTTTTTTTTTTTTTAAATTAAAGAACAGCTATTTCTTAATTTCTGTCCTCGGAGGTGCCCCTTACCATGATGATGTTGTCAGGGGCTCGGTTCATGCTGAGGTTCTTGATCCTCACTGTCAGCTGATGGGCAGTTTTGGTGGGCAGGAGATATTTGCTGATCAAAGGCTTGGGGAACTCCGTCCCTTCAAAATGTTTCAGCCCCAAAGCCAACAAGCTGGAGAGGGAAAACAGGGAGGGGAGGAGATAAGAAACCTCTCAGGGAGCTGCTGGGATGTGGCACCCCAGAAATTCTCTTTTTTCTGCCCATTTTGGACAATAATTCAAGCACCTACTTGTCCTCTGCCTTGGTGAAGACAATCTTGTCTCGGTGAGGGTTTGCTCTCAAGGAACAAATTGGCAGCAGCTCTGGGTACATAAAAACTTTCCTGGTTGCCAAAATCCAGGCCACTTGCTTTGGCAAACATGAGAATTCGTTTGCTGTGGAAAGAATGAACAGGAGAGTTGTGTGTGTGTGTGTGTTTCTTTTACTCCTTTCACTGCAAAAATAAAAACTTCCTTTCTGTTTTTAATGTTTGCACATTTCCTAGTTTCCCCCCCACAAGTTTACACCAACAAAAGGTAAAATTCTTTTCCTCTTCCATCTTTTCTTTTGCTCTGTAATGTTCTTGAAAGATTCTGAGCCCCAGGGAGGGACACGAGCCCCTTAAAATATGGAATAATTCTCCCCGCCAATGTTTTCTCCACCCTGTCCCTGTGGCAAATGGATTTGTAGAAAATTGGTGTGGCTAAAGCTGATGGGCAAAGAAAACACTTAAGAGTGTATTGTAATTAAAAAATCATTAGCTTCTGATTGTAATTGCATGAATTCTAACATCTGTATTGTCTCACCCTTCAGGCGAGAGTGAAAACAGAACAAAAGTTTTTTAGAACACCTCTCAGTTGTCCGAAATGAGTCAGAAAAAAGGTGTAATCCAGCAGTTACCATTTTTTTTCACAGCTTTCCGAGGGCTCCAGTCCACTGGCACCTGGGCGTGGAAGTCCTTGATGAGCTGCAGGGCCCCCTGCAAGTTGCAGGGCTGGAACATGGTCTGGAATTTGGGGTTTTGGGGCACCTGGTGCAGGGTGGAGCTGCAGGCAAAGCTCCCGAGCTCGCTCTGCGAAGAGAAAACAGAGACACGTCACAGAGAGGCTCCTCTGGCAGGGAACAAAACACTCCGTGCAAAAAACAAACAAAAATCAGCTTATAAACCTTAATTTGGGGCATGACGAAGGCTGGGATAGAGGATTTGATGGGAGGGAAATCAGAAAATTGTGGATGTCCCATCCCTGGCAGTGTCCAAGGCTTGGAGCAGCCTGGGACAGGGGAAGGTGTCCCTGGTGCTCCACTCAGGTGCAACTCAGTGAGCTTTAAGGTCCTTCCCCACCCAAACCATTCTGGCATTCCATGACTTTTATTTTTTTTATCAATTGCCACCCTTTCCAGAACCTGAGTTCTCAGTTTAACAGCATAAATAAAATAAAATAATTCGCCTTTCTAAGTAAATAAATCAATCAAACAAACAAAAATTAATAAATTAAAAGTAAGCAATAAATTAATAAATTAAAACAATAGATTATTTGATAAAATTAATACATGAAATTAATAAATTAATCTTTTTAAGCATGCCAGCAAGCTTTTGAATGGATGGATCTCCGATTTCAGGCATTCCTCACCAAAAACATCTGGGTGGTGCTGGCCTCTGAACTTAGAGCAGGGTTGAAACTTGCCAGGAGATGGATTTGAGTCAGGAGCTGAACATGCTGGAAGAATAAAATCAGACAAATTGGCTTTTTTGGGTTTTTTTTTCCAGTTTATCACAAATGCAAACACAAGTCCAAAGGCACAAAAGCACAGCGAGAATCTGACTGCAAAAAAAACTTAAAAGCAATACAAAACTGAGGGGAAATATTTAATATCCACTGGCAGAAATTACACAAATTTTGAAGAAATCAGCTGTTGAAGCCTTTGGGCAATTTCCCAGTTTTGTGCCAAATTCTCATAATGAGCAACAGAGAATTTTATTTTTTTTTTCCCTACATAAATACATATTTAGCAACAATGATTTCAGCTCTCAGAACTGCCCATTTCTGAACTTCTACAGAATTTTGTGTGGTGGCAGGAGGAAAAAAGAAAAGAATTCGAGCCAGATGAAGAAGAATAATATCCTTAGACAGCAATAAAGAAAATAGGTGAAATAGAATTGGTGAAAATCAGATTTTTACAGAATACAGGATTTTTACAGAATAAAACACCTCCCATGAGAACAGATGCCATGTGAGCATCACCTAAGAAAGCTCCAATTCACAAGGAATTTTTTCTAATGAATTCCAATGGATTTGAGTCAGGAGCTGAACATGCTGGAGGAATAAAATCAGACAAATTTGGGTTGTTTTTTTTTTCAGTTTATCACAAATCCAAGGACCTGGAAATCACAAGTCCAAAGGCACAAGAAATAAAGAAAATAGGTGAAACTGAATTGTTGAAAATCGGATTTTTACAGAATACAGGATTTTTACAGAATAAAACACCTCCCCATGAGAACAGATGCCATGTGAGCATCACCTACAAAAGCTCCAACTCAGAAGGAATTTTTCCCACTGAATTCCCTGCAGGAATTCCCTTTTTTCCTGAATTCCCTGCTGTGTCCTGGCACAGATCAGCACCCCCCAGCACTCATCACCTGCTGCATTTGCTGCTGCAGCCTCTTCCTCTGGGCACTGTCCAGAGCCAGGCTGTGGAGAGGTTTCTCATTTGTGGCTCTGCATTTTTCAGCTTCTTGGGGTGCTTTGATTGAGGATTTTTTCATTCTCAGCTGCTCCAGCTGCTCCTTCACTGTCTGGTGCTGCTTGTTCAGCAAATTGGCCAGAGGCTCCTCAAACCTGTGATTTAATAAATGCTTTTATTTATTTATTTTACCCTCTGGCTTGCACAGTTGGGTTTTGCCATCCCTCTGCTACTCAGCTTGTAAAACCCGAGTTATTTACACAGAAAAGTCTTTTAGAGCACCCCAGCACTGCTGTAATTTTGGGACACAGTGTTTTTAAGGACACTTAAAAGCCTTTTCCACCTCTCCCAAATATCTGTGCCCCACTCACGTGTTCAGATCTGTCCCCAGCACTCAGGAATCCAGAATGCATCACCCAAATCTTTAATTTTTACCATCACCAAGGTCTTATCTGAGGTATTATAAAATGGCATTTTAACATCTGGAAGGTCTCCAGAAAGACCACACACACTGCCTCAAATCTTGCTACTCTATTAAAAAGTTAATTATCACCCAGCTTTATGCTGAGAACTCTACCAGAAATCCTACAGTAAGAGCTGCTCCTGTAGAGAAGGAGTTAATTATTTCATTATTATTCATTATTTTATTTTATTTATTTTAGCTGTACCAGCTAATCCCCTGATTTCTGATCAGCTTCCCTTCTATACAAGGCCTGAGGTGAGTTATAGAATTGCTCCATGATGCTCCTAATGCAAGGTATCATAAAAACAACAATAAATCCAGCAAATAGAGATTTTTGACTTAAAAAATCCTGTAAACTGATGCCTTGGGAAAGCTGACCTAGAACAGAGACCAGACAGAGCTAAAGAATAAAACAGAGATTTATTAAAAGTCCTCAATGGATCCACCTTGGGCAGCACAAGAGCCCAGACAGGGCTGCACCCAAAATGAACCAAAATGGTCACAAAAATGGACAACTGGTCATGGGGTCTGTCACTTTTAGAAGCTCTGCTCCATTTCCATATTGGAGTTAATTATACAATTACAGCTTTAGGTTATTAAGCCCCATCCTGCTTGTTTTTCTCTCTCCAGCCCACGTTGTTTGGGCTCTTGGGCTGAGATTTGGATCATTTGTCTTTGGTTTTGGGGATAAGGACAAATGATCCAAAGAAAGAGCAGGAATTGTTTTGTCTCCCTGCTCTGTGAAGAGAGCTCACCTTCCCAAAATATGAAGCTCAAACCCACACACTAAAGCAAAAAGTGAACCTGAAAAATATCAATCTAAAACCTAAGGCGTCAAAACAGATAAAACCAGGGAAGAAACAACTGGGAGAAGTGCCCACCAAATTAAAAAATCAATCAAAGCACCCATTATCAAAGCCAAATGCATACAAATAAGAAGATAAAGCTGCCTGGATTTCAGTTTGTAGCTGGTTTCAGAGCTGCTGCACTCCCCTCTGGCACTGCTCAGCCCAGGGAGAGCATCCAGAACCTCCAGCCTTCACTTTAGCTCCTTTCCCAAACAGACCCAGCTCGACCTTGAGCTGATCTGCCCCATAAACAAGGAGACACCACTGATGCTGCAGCTCCTCTTGAGCCAGAGCCTGGAGCTGCTGCAACACACTGGAATTATTACCTGGAGAGAAATCACAGAATCGTGGCATGCTTTGGGTTGGAGGAACCTTGGGATTCATCTCATTCCACCAGCCCAGCGTGCTCCAAACTGTCCAGCCTGCCCTTGGACGCTTCAGGGATGGAGCTGCTTCAGTCCCTCTCCTCTTCAACCCCAAAAATGACAACCCAGAACCCAAATTTCCCAGACATCTCATTCCCAGGCAGTTATTTTCCTTAGAAAGGGCCAACACAACATCCCAGCTGTTTAATTAAAAGAGAAGGTGACACACTTGGATAAAACAGCTCCTCAAGCATCTCCTGCCATCCCAACAATGTCAGGGCAGCAAGGGAACCTTGCAAAAATAAAAAGGGAAAGTGAATTATTCTTTTTCTGCTTTGATGTTGCATCACTCCAGCCAGCAGCAGAGCGAGGAGGGGCTGCCACTGAGCTCGGGACAATCTTTGCTCAGGTCCTGCAGAGCTTTGATCCCACACACAGCAGATCCTGGGAGAACCACCCCAGCTGGGCCAGTGACAATTTTACACGTTTTAAATTAGAAATGAGAGATTTAGATTAGATTTTTGGGACGAAATTGTTCCCTGTGAGGGTGGGGATGCCCCTGGCACAGGTGTGGCTGCCCTGGCAGTGCCCAAGGCCAGGCTGGACAGAGCTTGGAGCAGCCTGGGACAGTGGAAGGTGTCCCTGCCGTGGCAGGGGTGGAATTGGAGGAGTTTTAAGTTCCCTTCCAACCCAAACTATTCCATGATTATCGAGCACAGAGTTTGGAGAAGCAGGAACAGAATTCCCCCCTGCAGATCCTCCTGCCTTGCTGGGGCACATTCCCACATCTGTGTTTTCAGCTGAAATGAAGAACAGCACCGACCTTAGTGCAGCCACTCTTGCTCTTTCTGTCACTTTTTTCATTGTTTTTAATTTTCAGATTTTCAAATTACGAGCAATAAAGTCAGTGGTGGCAAACAGAATAAAAAGGATCAATTGAATTGTCCAATCCCATGAAGAAAAATGGCTCAGAGCTTTCAGAACAGTGGACTGAGCTGCCAGGACAATTTTTCTAGAGGTAACAAGAGGCTTTTCCTCGTAAGAAATCAGAACACAAACAAATGCTCCTACCTGAGGGCCTGGGGGGTGTTAAAATTTGGCCGAGACTCTGTAACAGCATCTTCATCCTCTGGCCTTTCATCTTTCACGTTGGAGAAGCCCATCTCATCCTGGAACTGGCAGCAGACATGGAGCAAGTCAGGAGGAGGAAGATCAAGGAAAATATTTACCTTTGGCTAATTAAACTCAGGATGACCTTCTCAGAAAAGATCCTCACTTGAGGGCATCCCTGAAGATCTTCAGGAAATCCCTACAGGTCTTCACTCCAAGAAATCCCTGCAGACCTTCACTTCAGGAAATCCCTACAGATCTTCAGGAAATCCCTGCAGATCCTCCCTCCAGGAAATTCCTACATATCTTCAGTCCAGGAAATCCCTACAGATCTTCAGGAAATCCCTGCAGATTTTCACTTCAGGAAATCCCTGCAGGCCCTCACTTCACAGACCTTCACTCCAGGAAATCCCTGCAGATCTTCAGGAAATCCTTACAGACCCTCAGGAAAACCCTTCAAATCTTCAGGAATTCAGGAAATCCCTGAAGATCTTCACTCCAGGAAATCCCTGCAGACCCTCACGAAATCCCTACAAATTTTCAATTCAGGAAATCCCTGCAGATTTTCACGAAATCCCTACAGACCCTCAAGAAAACCCTTCAAATCTTCAGGAAATCCCTGCAGACCCTCAGGAAATCGCTGCAGATCTTCCCTTCAGGAAATCCCTGAAGATCTTCACTCCAGGAAATCCCTGCAGATTTTCAGGAAATCCCTGCAGCCCTTCACTCCAGGAAATCCCTGCAGCTCTTCAGGAAATCCCTGCAGATTTTCAATTCGGGAAATCCCTGCAGATTTTCAGGAATTCCCTGCAGACCTTTGCTCCAGGAAATCCCTGAACATCTTCACTCCAGGAAATCCCTACAGATTTTCAGGAAATCCCTGCAGATTTTCACTCCAGGAAATCCCTGCAGCTCTTCAGGAAATCCCTACAAATTTTCAATTCATGAAATCCCTGCAGATTTTCAGGAAATCCCTGCAGACCCTCAGGAAAACCCTTCAAATCTTCAGGAAATCCCTGCAGACCCTCAGGAAATCCCTACAAATTTTCAATTCAGGAAATCCCTGCAGATTTTCAGGAAATCCCTGCAGACCTTCACTCCAGGAAATCCCTGAACATCTTCACTCCAGGAAATCCCTGCAGACTCTCAGGAAATCCCTACAAATTTTCAATTCAGGAAATCCCTGCAGACCCTCAGGAAAACCCTTCAAATCTTCAGGAAATCCCTGCAGACCCTCAGGAAATCCCTACAAACTTTCAATTCAGGAAATCCCTGCAGATTTTCAGGAAATCCCTGCAGATTTTCAGGAAATCCCTGCAGACTTTCCTTCCTAGCCCCTGGCACAGGCCCAGCCCTGAGCACCCCTCCAGATGCCGTGTCACACCCGACAGCTCCATTCTTCACTTCATCACTTACTGTCTCAAACAGCTCCTCCATCAGCTCATTCACTTCCTTTTCTGCAAGTAAAATCAAAAAGTAAAATTTAAAAAAGTGCCTTTTCCAAGAAGCACTCAGCAATCCTGTCATAATATCAGCTCAATTAAGGAATTTCCCTCACAAAGGGAAAGCCTCCTCCTGCAAACTGAGGGCCAAAAAAAGAAAGGCCCCTGATAATTCCCTTTTTAATGCTGGGCCCAAAAAAATCTGAGCCGTCTGGATTCTAAAATATCACAAAAAAACTCATTTTCATGATTAAATTTAAATTATGTTAATCTGCAGTAAGACCTAAAGCAAGTGTGGCTTTTTGCAAAGACAGAGAGTGATATGTTTATAAAACTAAACTGAAGACTGTGAGAACTTTGAAATTTAATTAAATTCAATCACAAGGCAAGCATTCAAGTCTGAACTGCCTGAAGCTTTCAGAATGCATTATCACCTAATTTCAGGTTTTATTGTCACCTAAATATTGTTCTTCAGGCTGTGCTGCACCTGAGAGCCAAAAGCTGGTTAAACCAACATACAGATCTTTTATTTAATATCCTACACTGCAAAAATCCCTGCAACAAAACACTCCCCAAGGAATTACAAGGAGACAGGAGGGAGAATTCCTGGGGAACTCACTGGTGATTCTCACAGCACGGTCATTCCTGAAATCTTCCGTGTCTGGTTCATCCAGATCTTCCAGGAAATTATACTCAGGGTCATCATCATCATCAGCTTCATCTACAAAGAAGCAGGTTTGGAGCTGTCACCACCCTTGACTCACTGGGTTCTGAGTGTCAGCTAAATTTAGAAAGAGTCCAGTAGTGTAATTTCAGTTTCTGGTTTATATTCAACTTGCACAATTGTAAGCAGCCAGTAAAAATAGGAAAAAGAAAAAAGACAAAAAAAAGAAAAAAAAAAAAAAGAAAAAGGATGCTGGGCCCCAGAGCTTGCTCCTATTTTGTTGTTTTTTTTTTTTTTTTTAATAAAAGAACTATTTCTACCCTGGGATCACCCCAGGGCTCAGGGAACGTTCTGAGCTCATGTGCAACCTCCTGAGTCCTCCTAGGGCTCATCCCCAGCCTGGATCCACCTCCAAGGTGCAACACCAGCACCTGGCCTGGTTAAACCACAGAACCCCTGTGGAAGAGGTTTCACAGAGAATTCTCTGAGCAGAGAGAAGTTTGATGAGAGGATCCATGTTTACACCTGAAAGAATTTCCTATCAAGGTTGACAACACAGAAATCAAGAAATAAAGAAGGATAAATAAGATAAACCTATTCCAATATTCCTTTGTCTTTCCTGAGCAATGAGTAAAGTGTAAACTTGTGAATTTTGTAAGAATGTAGAAAAAGCATGCTAGAATAAAACCAGCTTTGAGGCAGCCTGAACAGGGAGTGTTGCTTGCTCTTGTGACTGTCCCAGCTACAAGAGGCATCATCCTCACCGGGCTCCTGTCACAGCCCAAAAAGGAATCTGTGGAAGAGGTTTTACTGTGAATTCTGTGAGCAGAGAGAAGTTTGATGAGAGGATCCATGTTTACACCTGAAAGAATTTCCTATCAAGGTTGACAACATAGAAATCAAGAAATAAAGAAGGATAAATAACAGAAACCTATTCCAATATTCCTTTGTTTGTTTTTCCTGACCAATGAGTGAAGTGTAAACTTGTGAGTTTTGTAAGAATGTAGAAAAATTTAAGCCTTTTGAAAATGGAGTGTGCTGCTTTGTATTGTCTCCATCCAACTATGATATAAACATGGAAAATATTTCTGTAATTCTTTTTGTGCTTGAATGTTGGAGATGAAAACACTGGAATGAAAGCTGCCTGAGGTGGAAAACTCAAACTCTTCTGCTGCTGCTCTGGGTGGTTGGCTCATCTCTTTTGGATGCTGAAAACAACAGGAAGGGCTGCACTCTGCTCCCAAGAGGAAAACATAAAGATCACCAATGGATCTAAAGCGTAAACTTAAGGGTTTTGTAATAAAGTACAAAAAGCACGCTAGACCAAAACGAGGTTGGAAGCTCTGGTGACCACCTCAACAACCACAAAGCCCCAACCCCAGTGCCCCCAGCAGCTCCACGTGTGGCGGGTACCTTCGTTGTCCACGTCGTCGTTCATCAGCCCCCGGAGCCACCTCTTCCACTCCTCGTCGTCGGCCGTGCTGGGGTCGTACATGTCGGGGGTGATGTCGGGCGCGCGCAGCTCGGCCTCCAGCTGCCCCAGGGGAACGTCCTTCAGGGGCCTCTTGGAGCGGGTCCTGAAGGCAATCAGGCTGTCCTCCAGGGGCTGCGGGGACCAGCGAGGGTTCCTGGGGTTATCAGCCCGGCCAAGCAAGCCTAAACCCAAAATCTTTCTGTTCCTGATGCGGAGGATCGTTTGTTCCGTAGGATGAGAAAGCTGAGCTTTTCTCAGCTTTACCAGGCTCAGAAAGCTGAGCTTCCCTCAGCTTTACCAGGCTCAGAAAAGAGCTTTCCTCAGCTTTACCAGGCTCAGAAAACTGAGCTTTCCTCAGCATTACCAGGCTCCAAAAGCTGAGCTTTCCTCAGCATTACCAGGCTCAGAAAACTGAGATTTCTTCAGCTTTATCAGGCTCAAAAAGCAGAGATTTCCTCAGCTTTACCAGGCTCAGAGAGCTGAGCTTTCCTCAGCTTTACCAGGCTTCAAAAACTGAGCTTTTCTCAGCTTTACCAGGCTCCAAAAGTTGAGCTTTCCTCAGCTTTACCAGGCTCCAAAAGCTGAGCTTTCCTCAGCTTTACCAGGCTCAGAAAACTGAGCTTTTCTCAGCTTTACCAGGCTTCAAAAAGCTGAGCTTTTCTCAGCTTTACCAGGCTTCAAAAAGCTGAGCTTTTCTCAGCTTTACCAGGCTTCAAAAACAGAGCTTTCCTCAGCATTACCAGGCTCAGAAAACTGAGATTTCTTCAGCTTTATCAGGCTCAAAAAGCAGTGATTTCCTCAGCGTTACCAGGCTCAGAGAGCTGAGATTTCCTCTGCTTTACCAGGCTCAGAATACTGAGATTTCCTCAGCTTTACCAGGCTCAGAAAACTGAGATTTCTTCAGCTTTACCAGGCTCAGAGAGTTGAGCTTTCCTCAGTTTTACCAGGCTCAGAAAACTGAGCTTTTCTCAGCATTACCAGGCTCAGAGAGCTGAGATTTCCTCTGCTTTACCAAGCTCAGAAAACTGAGATTTCCTCAGCTTTACCAGGCTCCAAAACTGCAAGCACCACAGGCTGCTCTGTACCTGGTAGGAGTCCATGCAGACAGGGCTGCAGGCCAGCTCTTCATCCACGGCGTGCAGCTTCTCCATGAAGGTGCTGTCCTTGCTCTGCTTGGGTTTGGGAGGTGGTGGGGGTCCCATGGGCACCACCTCAGCACTGATGTGCCTAACAGCAGGTGATGTGGCCACCTCCACCTAATCAAAAAGGTGTTAAAAGGTTTTATTCAGAACAGGTCTTTCCAAGGACAGAGTAAATCTCTTTTTCTGCTCGACCAGAAATGGGAGAAATGCTTCACAGGAGGATGTGGATTTTTCCTATTACACTCACTTTGGTTTTCAGAAAATACAAAGAAATAAATATCAAGATTTTCTGGAAATTAAGACATTTATTTGGAAGAGCTGAGTATCGGTCTCAACATTACCACAGCTGATAAACTGTGGCAATTTACCCCCCCTCCAATTCACTGTGGCAGAATCCTCCCAAAAACAAACTCCTGGTGAGCAGAATGTGGAAATAACAATATAATATTGCTGGTTTTGATCCCAGTGTCAATTCTGATTCTTGTTTGCTGCTCCTTGGCCTGTATCACACTGCACCCACCACTCCCTCTGCCTGTGCACAGGCACAAAAACACTTTTATGCTTTCACCAAAACTCACTTTCTGCTCTTAAGCCAAGCACAGGAAGCCATTCTCCAGCACTCCTCAGAAATTACCAGAAAAATAATCATTATCTAAGGAACTAACAACAGTTTCTATACCTCTGCACAGTCACAAAAACCAAAACTCACTTTCTGCTCCTAAGCCAAGCACAGGAAGCCATTTTCAAGCACTCCTCAGAAATTACCAGAAAAATAATCATTATCTAAGGAATTAACAACAGTTTCTATGCCCAGAGCTTTATTTTAGACTCAGCCCTCCCTGCAAGGAAATGTGGTACCACCTGGGAGCTGGAATGACCCCACAGCTTTAGGAATTGGTTTTTTTGGGGGGGCGTTTGGATGAATAAATTAGGAAAAATGACTGTTTCCTCCAGCTTTACCTCACAGACTGTCCCTCCCTCCTCGTCAGAGGAGCGCCTGGTCCTGCACCTCTTGGCTCCACGAGGAGAAGAAGCTGTGCTCTCCACATCACTCTCCAGCAGGCTCTGCAGGGCAAGAGGTGCACAACACTCTCAAAAACCATCGAGCCACAAACCATAACTGTGGGAACCCAGGGCTGCCCTCTGGCTGCGCTGGGACCCCCTGGACAGAGCCCCAGAGACACTGGCTGTGATCTCTGGCCATGGAAAAGAGTTTTCAATCTCACAGGATGAATTACCAGCTCTGAGGGTTTGATATCAGTAATAATTAAGTGTGGCATGGGTGCAAAAGTAAAATTTCAGGATTCTAGATAAGGGGCCCAAAGGGGACAAGCTGGAGGAAATTGGGTGTGCCTTGTCCTTTTTCTCCTTCTTCATGCCCTCCATGTCTCACTGTGGTGTTGGCATTTTTCTGTTGGTTCAGGCTGGGGACACACTGTCCAACGTAGGTGACAGATATTGGCACGTTCTTGTAAATCCAGCCCAGGGAGTTTCTGGTATTTAATGTTTGTAACATTATGTACAAGATATAATGTTTGTAACATTATATATCAGAAACTGGGGACTGGGTTTAGGCTGGGGACACACTGTTCAATATTGGTGATAGATTTAGGCACGTTATTGTAAATATATCACAATAGTTTCTGGTATTTAATGTTTGTAACATCCCACTGAGGGCAGAGCCCCACACGCTGCCCTGCAGGACAGAGCTGGGCAGGGCAGCAGAACATGTGAGAGATAAACAGAATAAACAACCTGGAAACCAGCACAGACCAATTATGAATTCTTCTTTGGCAATGGGCAGAAAGACAGAGACTTTCTACAATCTGGGAATCATCAATACCACAGATTCCGACAAATATCTGCTCTAAATAACATTTCAAAGACTCTCTTCAAGCCAAAATGAATAGCAGAGCATTGAAGAATGATTGCTGGGAGGTTCAGGATGGCTTACAGGTATCCATGTGTTAAAATAAAGAGGGTTTTCCTGCCTGAGACACAAGCTGCATTTACCTCTTCTGCAGTCTCATCCTCCTCTTCATCATCAGGCTGGTATTCTTCATCAGAGGAATCATCTTCCTCCAGGGGAATGTCCACAAACTGAGGGGGCTGCACACAAGAGAAAGAGGGTGATCACCCTTAACAACAGGAAGAGGAGGAGATGAACAGTCAGAGCAAATATTTCACACTGAGGAAACACCCTGAAGCTCAGAAAGGAAATCCTGAAGAAAGCAAAGAAATAAATCACCAGAAGATTGGCAAAGGAAAGCCAAGTGGTGCAAGAACAGGCACAAATAATTTAATATTTATATGAGGGAAACTGCATGAGCAGACAGCAGCTCAGAGATGGTTTTAGCACACGAGTCTGCTCCAGCCCTCCTCTTTTGGAGGAAGCCTCCAGTATGATCTCCCCTTTCCCAGCAATAATTCACTTACCTTCACCTCGTTTGCCTTCTTAATTGGAGAAATATTCCACGTTGGAATCACCTAGGGACAGCAATAAAACCCACTTGGGCTGTGTCACACAGGCAGGGTCAGTCTCATCAATCTGAGGAGCACCTGAGCTTGTGGCCTTGATCTCCACAGTGGCCAAGCAACAACAGAGCTCAGACAAAACCTTCCAATCTCCCTTGGGATCTCCAGGAAGGGAATTCAGGACAATGGACACTGGGAGTTCACTGTCCTTGCCAAGCCTGACCTGATCAGCTCAAATTAATCCTTTCTTAACACTGCCTTGACTGATTCTTTGCACTTCAAGACTCAAATTACATTTAGGCTTCTCTTAGAGGGTCACACACACAAAAAAATAAAAACCACAAAAAACACAGAACACCAGGACAGGCTGAGCTGGGAGGGACAAGGATGGTGAGTCCAAAACCAAAAAACATTCACAGAACAACAGGACAGGTTGAGCTGGGAGGGACAGGGATGGTGAGTCCAACTCCTGGCCCTGCACAAACACCCCAAAAATCCCAGCCTGAGCACCCCTGGGAGCATTGTCCAAACCCTCCTGGGGCTGGGACCATTCCCAGCTCCTCTGGGGGAAGAAGTTTTTCCTCTATCCAGCCATTCCCGGGGCTGCTGTCACTGTCAGCAAGAGCAGAATGATTTACTCACCCCTCCTTTCTCCACCACTTCCTTCAGTTTGGAACGAGTCATTTTGGGCTCCTGAGAATTTAAAACAAGATAAAAGCAACAAATTCAGGCCTTTCCTTAATGAGATTTTTCCCCAGCAACTCTTTACTATCAGTAAAGTTATTATGAGTAAAGTATAGCTTACTATGAAGCTTTTCTCTTTTTTTAAAATTCATTGCCTTTAAATTCACTACCTTGAAATTAATTACATTTCAGACACCTCAAAAATAACTCCTCCTATTTCTGTTTTCATAATTTACACTCAGACACTTCGTCCAGGTGGCAAATCTGATCATGAAATCCAATTATTATAACAGGTAAATTACTTTTTTGTTCTACCTCTTCTCCACCACATCACATTGTAGCCCAGGAAGACTCTGTGCATTTGGAATAACTGATAAAACAAACTGAGCAAGTTTAACTTACAAACTTTTTAACTTACAAACAAAGGAATATCTTCTGTCTCACTGATGGCTGCTTTCACCATGGCCACCACGTGCTCATTTGTGATCACTTCCTAAAGGAACACACAAAACCAGGATGTTTATCAAAGAAAAACAGATAATACAACAAGTGTTAGAATAAACTACCTGGAAATACTCATTGTATTTCCTCCACGCTTTGGAATGACACTGTAGCAAAAATAACTGTTCAGAGATCAGACAGTCAAATTTAAATGAATTAATTTAAAATAAATTATTTTTTTATTATTTTAAATAAATTAATTAATTTAAAATTTAAATCACAGCAGCAACTAAAACATTTGCACTATGTTCTTTGGGAATGCTCCCCAGAATCAATTCCCAGCAGAAAGAAAATAGTCAAAACAAAAGCCCACACCGGTTTCCCTGAGATCAGTAATCAGTCATGTCATGTAATCAGTAAAATGAGCTGCTCCCAGTCACAGCAGGAATGATGCTGAGAAGCTGCAATAGAAAACCTAAAAAAAAAGGGGGGAAAAAGGGAAAAAAAAGGGGGGGAAAAAGGGGGAAAAAAAAGGGAGAAAAAAAAGGGAAAAACAATGGGGGCAAAAACAATGGGGAAAAACTATGGGGGAAAACAATGGGGGGAAAACAATGGGGGAAAAACAATGGGGGAAAAACAATGGGGGAAAATCAATGGGGGAAAAAATGGGAGGAAAAACAATGGGGGAAAAATGGGAGGAAAAACAATGGGGGAAAAACAATGGGGGAAAACAATGGGGGAAAAACAATGGGGGAAAAACAATGGGGGAAAAACAATGGGGGAAAAACAATGGGAGGAAAAAGGGGGGTGAAAAAGGGGGAGAAAAAAATGGGGGAAAAAGGGAGGGGAAAAAAGGGGGGAAAAAAGGGAGGAAAAGAAGGGGGAAAAAAGGGGGGGAAAGGGGGGAAAAAGGGGGAAAAAGGGGGGAAAAAGGGGGAAAAAGGGGGAAAAAGGGGGAAAAAGGGGGGAAAAAGGGGGAAAAAAGGGGGGAAAAGAATGGGGGAAAAGAAGGGAGGAAAAGAAAGGGGGGAAAAGGGGGGAAAAGGGGGGGAAAGGCAGGGGAAAAAAAGGGGGGAAAAAAAGGGAGGAAAATTGGAAGAAGAACCTGCCTCTGCTCTAAAACCTCCATCTTGCTCTATGTATTAATATTCTATATTCTATATTCTAAAACCCCAAACCCTAAATTTTCCACCCTGTGACATCCCACCCTTCCAATCAACTCCACACCCACAAAATCCCACTTCTGTCATTCCATTTTGGAATTTTTCTCCACAGCCTCTGGTCAAATGCAGTGTTCTCCTGGGAGCCAGAGTCTGCCAGCAGAGAAAATGTGAAATTCTCAGCAGCCACAACTCCAACAGAGCAAGAGTGAGGAATCCAAAGCCACCACACTCACGTGCAGGATGTTCCTGACGTTGACCACGGTCAGGTTGTGCTGCTTGGCTCCATCTTCCAGGGTTCGGTCCAGGGACTCGTCCAGTTTGATGTCACAGGACAAGGAGCCCTCTTCTTCCAAGCTTTTCCCTTCTCTTTTCCGTTTGCTTGCCTTCCTCCTCCTCTTCCTCCTCTCGCCATCCTCCCCGTCCTGCTCCTCTGAAAATCAGCAGAAATGGGATGGAAAACCTCGGCCCCTTCGCGACAGGAGGAGTTTGAAAAGAAACACAAACTGGAATTCTGCAAAGGACTTGCAAGATTCCTCTAGCAAAGATTCCCCTTGCAAAAACTCCCCTTGCAAAAACTCCTCTTGCAAAGATTCCCCTTGCAAGACTGCAAAGACTCTTCTTCCAAAGATTCCCCTTGCAAAGATCCCCCTTGCAAGACTCTTCTTGCAAGGATTCTTCCAAAGATTCTTCTTGCAAGACTCCTGCAAAGACTCTTCTTGCAAGAAACAGCAGAACTTCAATCAGCTGCTGCAAGACCACCCAAACAGAAACAGCCCTGAGAACCCAAAAGTCTTTTCAAGGATGGATTCAAGTTCTGCAGGACCTGGCTGAGTTATCTTAAGCACGTGGAGGTCTGCAGAATGAATTATAAAATGGCCTCAGAAGCCTTTTTACACCTTTAACAGTGCTGTAAAACTCCAGCTACCACGCAGCAGAAACAGGGTACAGTTTCAAGGACTTAAAAAGGGTTTTCCTGCTTTGCTGACTCATTTTCTCTGAAGCAGAGCAGTGGTTTTTAGTAGCCAAAAATTGCAGAGATCAACTCCAGCAAGTTCCGCCGGGATGCTGAATTATGGAGCACAAGATGAAATTTTTTAAAAACCCCACACCTACACAGCCCCCACCATCTTCCGCAGTTCCGCAGTTTGTTGTATCGGCCAGATTTATCCAAAACAACCCCAAATCCAAATTTTCCTCATCACCCTGCTGGGATCACTCACCAGCTCTGGTGTTCTTCGGTGGCTTCACCGTGGTGGGAACTCTGGCAGCAGAAATCTGCAGGGAGCTTCTCCCGGGAGACTCTGGCACTGCACCAGGGTTTTCACTTGGATATGGATCCCGCTGAGAATTCACTTCCACCTCTGTGTACAGCTTAGGGATTTTCCCTGGAAACAGAACACCCAGCTGTAGGGAGGCACACCACAGAGCAAAGGTAACACATTTGTTAGGTGCGTGCTACCCCTAACAAATTAATTTTCTCTTCATTTCCCACTAAATTTCCCCTTCAAACACATCAAACCAACAGCCATAGGTGGGATGCAGCTGCACAGGGCAGCAGCGGCTCCATCCTGCTGGAAACGGCCCCAGGCACAGAGATCCCATGGCAGCTGTTTCAGCACTGCTCCCTCACTATCAGCTGGGCACAGCCACGCTCAAAGCTGCCCCTGCCACATCAGCCAACTGCCAGAACCTGGGGATTCCTCCAGAACGTGGCTGGAGCCCCTGTTGTACAAGTGCTCCTGCCACAGGAGGGGCAGGCACAGCCAGGGGGTTATTCCCACCTGGAACAGCACACTTGGGATGCATTTCCATGGCCACTGTGGCTGCAGGGGTGGCTACAAACCCTTCAAACCCTTCCCCTCCTGCTCTGGGCAGGCTCACAGCCTAGAAAAGAGCTGGGAACTGTCCCGTTGCACCTCCTTCCTTGACACAAACTCGGCTTGCAGACAAATCAGGGGGCTCATCACAGCAGCACGAGAACCAGAGGTGATTCCCACTGGGAACCACAGAAACCATCCAACCTGAAGGGCCACTGCGGGTCACCTGTGCCACGCTGTGCAGGCAGGGCCATCGCAGGGCACGGGGCACAGGCGGTGGCCAGGCGGCTCTGGACGCTCCGCAGCCTCTCCGGGCTCTGCCCAGGGCTGGCACTGCCCAGGGCAGCAGTTCTGCCTCCTGGGCAGGGGCAGCTCCTGGGCTCGGCCCTGCCCGGGGCTCTGGGGCAGCGCTGGGGCTGGGGCAGGGCCTGGGGACACAGGGATGGACTGGGACGGACTGGGACGGACTGGGACGGACTGGGACAGACTGGGACAGACTGGGATAGACAGGGACAGACTGGGATGGACTGGGATGGACTGGGACAGACTGGGACAGACTGGGATGGACCGGGACGGACTGGGACAGACTGGGATGGACTGGGAAGGACAGGGACGGACTGGGACGGACTGGGATGGACAGGGACAGACTGGGACAGACTGAGATGGACAGGGATGGACTGGGACAGATTGGGATGGACTGGGATGGACAGGGATGGACTGGGACAGATTGGGACAGACTGGGATGGACAGGGACAGACTGGGACGGACAGGGATGGACTGGGACACACAGGGACAGCCACAAAAATCCAGAGACACCCAGGGACACCTAAGGACAGCCAGAGACACTGAGGGACACCCACGGAAATCCAGAGACACCCAGGGACAGCTGAGGACACCCTGAGACACTCATGGATAGACAGGGAGATCCAGGGACACACAGGAACATCTGAGTTCACCCAGGGACACCCACAGAATTCCAGAGACGCCCAGGGACACCTGAGGACACTCATGGACGCCCAGGGCTGAGGCCCCTCTCAGCTGGGGCTCCTCTCCAGGCTGAGCAGCCCCAGCTCCCTCAGCCTTTCCCTGTGGCAGCGATGATCCCCTCAGCTGCCTTCCCCACCTCACCACAGCCCGGTCCGTGTGGGGAGCGAACACAAACCCACAAACGCCACCCCAGCCAGGCCGGGCCACCTTCCACCGACCCCGCCTCGCTTCCCGGGGGGAGAAAACACCCTCATTTTAAACCAAACAATGGCAAAACGCCTGGTCCAGAGCCGCCGCTGCCGCCGGTACCTTCCGCCGCCGCCGGGCTGCCGGGGCCCGCGGGGAGCTCCGCCCGGACGGCGCCGCTCCTGCCGCCCCTCGGCGGCTCCGCTGCGGCGGGGCCCGGCCCGTCGGGAGCCCCGGGGCCTCCGGGCGGCTCCGCGTCCTCGCCGCGCTCCCGCGGGCTCGGCGGCCCCGCCGCCCTGCGCTTCTTGCAGGGCAGCATCTTCAGCGCCAGGGCCATGCCGGGGCTCGGGGCCGCTCCGGGGCCGCTCGGTCCCGCCCGGTCCCGCTCCGGGGCCGCTCCGGTCCCGTTCAGTCCCGCTCCAGTCCCGTTCGGTCCCGCTCCAGTCCCGTTCGGTCCCGTTCCGGCCGCCCGGTCCCGTTCCGGTCCCGTTCGGTCCCGCCGCGGGGCCGCTCCGGTCCTGTTCCGGTCCCGCTCCGATCCCGTTCGGGCCCCGTTCGGTCCCGTTCCGGTCCCGTTCGGTCCCGTTCCGGTCCTGTTCCGGTCCCGCTCCGATCCCGTTCGGGCCCCGTTCGGTCCCGTTCGGGCCGCCCGGTCCCGCTCCTGTCCCGCTCCGATCCCGTTCGGGCCCCGTTCGGGCCGCCCGGTCCCGCCCGGTCCCGCTCCTGTCCCGCTCCGATCCCGTTCGGGCCCCGTTCGGTCCCGTTCGGTCCCGTTCGGGCCGCCCGGTCCCGCCCGGTCCCGCCCGGTCCCGCCCGGTCCCGCCCGGTCCCGCGGCCCGCGCAGGAACCGGAAGCGCGCGGTGCTCGCCCCGCGCATGCGCGCCCGCGGCCGGTCCCGCCGCGGCCCCGGTGAGGCGGAGCCGTGAGGGGGGGGGGCACGGAGCGCGGTCACCGCCATCTTCGCCGGGCGCCGCCGCCGCCCGCTCGCTCGCACGGAGCCGCCCGGTGCTGCCGGTGGCAGCGCGGCTCCGACTCGCGCGGGGCTCGGCGCCCACGCCCCGCGGCTCTCCGCGCCCCGCCGCTTGCCGAGTCACCGCCGGGCGGGGCCGGGCGGGCGGGGCCGGGCGGGGCGAGCGCCGCAGCGGGACCGGCCGCCAGCTCCCGCATCTCCGCACCGGGCCCCGCAGCCCCGCGGCCCCGCCGGGGCCATGGCCGAGATCACCAGCGTCCAGCCCGGCTTCGGTGAGTGCGGCCCGGCGCCGGTTGCTCCAGGCGGGGCCCCGAGGGGCGCACCCGGGGCTGGGCCGTGCGCGGGGATGGGAGCGGCGCTCCGGGGCCTCCGCACCCGGCGGCAGCGCAGCATCGCCCGGTGCCTCAGCATCCCCCGGTGCCTCAGCATCCCCCGGTGCCTCAGCATCCCCCGGTCCCTCAGCATCCCCCGGTCCCTCAGCATCGCCCGGTGCCTCAGCATCGCCCGGTGCCTCAGCATCGCCGGTTCATCAGCATCCCCCGGTCCCTCAGCATCGCCGGGTTTATCAGCATCGCCCGGGCCCCGAGCATCCCCCGGTGCCTCAGCATCCCCCGGTGCCTCAGCATCCCCCGGTGCCTCAGCATCCCCCGGTGCCTCAGCATCGCCCGGTGCCTCAGCATCCCCCGGTGCCTCAGCATCGCCCGGTTCATCAGCATCCCCCGGTCCTTCAGCATCCCCCGGTGCCTCAGCATCGCCCGGTCCCCAAGCATCCCCCGTTTCTCAGCATCCCCCGGTGCCTCAGCATCCCCTGGTCCTTCAGCATCCCCCGGTTCCTCAGCCTCCACCAGTCCCCGAGCATCCCCCGGTCCCCGAGCATCCCCCGGCTCCTGAGCCCCCCCGTTCCCCGAGCCCCCCCCCGGTCCCCGAGCATCCCCCGGTCCCCGAGCACCCCGCGGCCCCTCCGCCCCCGCGCTGCCGCCGCCGCTGGGGCGGTGCCAGCGCTCGGCCGCGGGCGCGGCGCCGGTGCCGGCGGTGGCGGCGGAGCGGGGGCCGGTGGCAGGTGCGGACCGGGCGGATGACGTGATGTCTGTGCCGGGCCGCGCCGCGCCCCGGCCTTTGTTCGCGCTCCCCGGGGCGGCTGCGGCACCGGCGCCGCGAGGCGGGGCCCGCCCGGGGCACCGGGGGGTGCTCGGGTGGCGGGGACGGGGAGCGGACCGGGCGGGGCCGGGAGCGGCACCGGGAGCGCCGCGGGGGTGACGGAGAAGCTCCAAACGCCGCCGAGCCCCGACAGGGCCGAGAACCGCTGGGGGTGGGGATGGAACCGCTGGGGTTTGGGATGGAACCGCTGGGATTTGGGATGATTTTGGAACCGCTGGGGTTTGGGATGGAACCGCTGGGATTTGGGATGATTTTGGAACCGCTGGGGTTTGGGATGGAACCGCTGGGATTTGGGATGGAACCGCTGGGATTTGGGATGGAACCGCTGGGATTTGGGATGGAACCGCTGGGATTTGGGATGGAACCGCTGGGATTGGGGATGATTTTGGTGTGAGAACCGCTGGGGTTTGGGATGATTTTGGTGTGAGAACTGCTGGGGTTTGGGATAATTTTGGTGACAAGAATCACGGGGGTTTGGGATGATTTTGGTGACAAGAACTGCTGGGATTTGGGATGATTTTGGTGACAAGAACCGCTGAGGTTTGGGATGATTTTGGTGTGAGAACCGCTGGGGTTTGGGATGATTTTGGTGTGAGATCCACTGGGGTTTGGGATGAAACCACTGGGGTTTGGAGATGATTTTGGTGACAAGAACCGCTGAGGTTTGGGATGATTTTGGTGACAAGAACAGCTGGGGTTTGGGATGATTTTGGTGACAAGAATTGCTGGGGTTTGGGATGATTTTGGTGTGAGAACCGCTGGGGTTTGGGATGAAACCGCTGGGGTTTGGGATGATTTTGGTGACAAGAACAGCTGGGGTTTGGGATGATTTTGGTGTGAGAACTGCTGGGGTTTGGGATAATTTTGGTGACAAAAATCACTGGGGTTTGGGATGAAACCGCTGGGATTTGGGATGATTTTGGTGTGAGAACCTCTGGGGTTTGGGATAATTTTGGTGACAAGAATCATGGGGGTTTGGGATGATTTTGGTGACAAGAACCGCTGGAGTTTGGGATGAAACCACTGGGATTTGGGATGATTTTGGTGACAAGAACTGCTGGGGTTTGGGATGATTTTGGTGTGAGAACCGCTGGGGTTTGGGATGATTTTGGTGTGAGAACCGCTGGGGTTTGGGATGATTTTGGTGTGAGAACCTCTGAATCCCCAAGTATTTTAGATATTCCTCTATCCAGCACCATTTATCTCCTGGAAAACGGCCCCACGTCCCTCTTACCTTGTGTTTCCTGGGATGCACGTGCTGTCACCATTTAACCATCAGCCACCATTGGGGTATCCTTAGCAAAATTTGGGTTTAAAAGGAGGTTTTCAGTTGGTTTGGAAACTGGGAGATTTCAGGTTTTCAGCAAAACAACCATTTCAAGGCAAAGGGATATTTTAAAAATCATTACTGAAGGATGTCTCGAATCCAGCATCGTGGCCAGATTTATTACTCCTTTTCTGTAGTGAAAAGAGAGTTGTGTAACGTTCCTGAACAGGGCATCAAAAAAATCAAAGGAAAATGCTTCCTGCACATCGAGAGCCCGCGTTCCTATGGAGATGCTGGTGATGCAGGAGCTGGGTTTGGCAAGATAAGGCAACCAACAGTTTCCTGAGCTCATGGAACACAGGTCAGGCACGCCTTAGGAGCGTGAGAAATAAATTTAGAGGCGAGGAGGGATGTGTGGGGAAGCTGGGGGAGATCCCAGAATGGAGAGCGTGTAGATCTGCAGGCAAGGTGTGCTGCTCCTCACCGCTGTGTCTCCCCGCAGATGTGTCCCCCGTGGTGGCAGGACTCATTGGAGCCACCGTGCTGGTGGTTTCTGTCTCAGTCACGGTCTTTGTGTGGACGTGCTGTCACCAGCAAGCAGAAAAGAAGCACAAAACCCCCCCCTACAAATTCATCCACATGCTGAAAGGCATCAGCATCTACCCCGAGACCTTGAGCAACAAGAAGAAAATCAACCGGATCCGCAGAGACAAGGAGGGAGGCAGGGGGAACCTCCTGGTGGATGCTGCTGAGTCTGGCTTGATGGGCCCCACCAAAGCTCCAGGTGGACCCCCACAAGTCGACCAGCTCCCCATCAAAGTCGATTACGGAGATGAACTCAGCCCAGATCAAAGCCTCACTCCGGGAGGGAGCAAAACCTCCTCGCCTTCTTCCCCGGGCGACGACGTCCTGCTGGGAGACCTGACGTTCTCCGTGGACTACAACTTCCCCAAAAAAGCTCTGGTGGTCACCATCCAGGAGGCTCATGGGCTGCCCGTGATGGACGAGCACACGCGGAGCTCCGACCCTTACATCAAGATGACCATCCTGCCCGACAAGAGGCACCGCGTCAAGACCCGCGTGCTCCGCAAGACCCTGGAGCCCGTTTTCGACGAGACCTTCACCTTCTACGGGATCCCCTACAGCCACCTGCAGGACCTGGTGCTGCACTTCCTGGTGCTCAGCTTCGACCGCTTCTCCCGCGACGACGTGATCGGGGAGGTGATGGTGCCCCTGGCCGGGGTGGATCCCAGCACCGGCAAGGTGCAGCTCACCAGGGAGATCCTCAAAAGGAACATACAGGTGAGTGTGTTCGCCCTGCCTCCATCTAGGCTGACTTTGACCCCACAGATTTTCATCCGGGAGCCTCAGTTGTTTAACAAGCAGGAGTGGTGCAGGTTCTCAGCCATCAATTCTGGTTTTCCCACAAATGCACATTTTTGGTGTGATATGGCTGTGTTTGACCCCCATTATTTTGATCTGGGAGCCTCCATGGTTTAACCAGCAGGAATGATGCAGATCCTCAGCCATCAATTCTGGTTTTCCCACAAATGCACATTTTTGGTGTGATCCAGCCACCTTTCAGGGGTGGATCCCAGCACCGGCAAGGTGCAGCTCACCAGGGAGATCCTCAAAAGGAACATACAGGTGAGTGTGTTCACCCTGCCTCCATCTAGGGTGGCTCTTTGACCCCACAGATTTTCATCCGGGAGCCTCAGTTGTTTAAAAAGCAAGTATGGTGCAGATCCTCAGCCATAAATTCAGTTTTTTCCATAAGTACATATCTTTGGTGTGATATGGCTGTGTTTGATCCCACAGATTTTGATCCAGGAACCTCCATGGTTTAACAAGCAGGAATGATGGAGATCCTCAGTCATAAATTCAGGTTTTTCCACAAATATGTATTTTTGGTGTGATATGGCTGTGTTTGATCCCAGAGATTTTGATCTGGGAGCCTCCATGGCTTAACCAGCAGGAATGATGCAGATCCTCAGCCATGAAATCTGTGTTTTCCACAAATACATTTTTTTGGTGTGTTACAGCTGTGTTTGATCCCAGAGATTTTGATCTGGGAACCTCCATGGTTTAACAAGCAGGAATGATGCAGATCCTCAGCCATAAATATTGCTTTTTCCATAAATACATGATTTTGATGTGATATGGCTCTGTTTGACCCCAGAGCTTTTGATCCAGGAGCCTCAGTGGTTTAACAAGCAGGAATGATTCAGATCCTCAGCCTTAAATTCAGTTTTTTCCACAAATGCACATTTTTGGTGAGATATGGCTCTGTTTGATCCCCATTATTTTGATCTGGGAGCCTCCCTGGTTTAACCAGCAGGAATGATGCAGATCCTCAGCCATTAAATCTGGTTTTTCCACAAATGCACATTTTTGATGTGATATGGCTGTGTTTGATCCCTGAGCTTTTGATCCAGGAGCCTCAGTTGTTTAAAAAGCAAGAATTATAAAGATCCTCAGCCATAAATACTGGTTTTTCCACAAATGCACATTTTTGGTGAGATTTGGCTCTGTTTGATCCCCATTATTTTGATCCAGGAGCCTCAGTGGTGTAACCAACAGGAATGATGCAGATCGTCAGCCATAAATTCAGTTTTTTCACAAATACATATTTTTGGTGAGATATGGCTCTGTTTGATCCCTGAGCTTTTGATCCAGGAGCTTCAGTTGTTTAAAAGGCAAATATGGTGCAGATCCTCAGCCATAAATATTGTTTTTTCCATAAATACATATTTTTGGTGAGATATGGCTGTGTTTGACCCCCATTATTGTGGTCTGGGAGCCTCCATGGTTTAACCAGCAGAAATGATTCAGGTCCTCAGCCTTAAATTCTGATTTTTTCCACAAATGCATATTTTGTAAGATATGGCTGTGTTTGATCCCAAACCTTTTGATCTGGGATCCTCCAGGATTTTACAAGCAGGAATGATGCAGATCCTGGGCCATAAAATCTGTTTTTTCCACAAATACATATTTTTGGTGTGATATGGCTGTGTTTGATCCCTGAGCTTTTGATCCAGGAGCTTCCATGGTTTAACCAGCAGGAATGATGCAGATCCTCAGTCATAAATTCAGGTTTTTCCACAAATACATATTTTTGGTGAGATTTGGCTGTGTTTGATCCCCATTACTTTGATCCAGGATTCTCCATGGTTTAACCAGCAGCAATGCTGCAGATCCTCACCATTAAATATGTTTTTAAATTCAGTTTTTTTCCCACAAATACATATTTTTGGTGAGATGTGGCTCTGGTATTTCTCTGCTCTGTGGTGATGACATTTGGATGAGGTTTTGTCACTCCTGAGGCACAGCAGTGATGAATTTTATGATGAATGTGCCAAAAAAAAAAAGGCAAATTCCCAAATTCCCATCTCCAAATAAACTGACGTGATAACAGGACATTCAAACCTCACTGAGCGAGGGAGATTTCTCTGATCCGACCACTTTAAACCCAAATATTTGGAATTATTTACAGCTGAAATGTGGCTGTAAAATGCCTGATTGGATTCCCCTGGTCCTGGGGCAGAAATCAGCTCCCAGGAATTCCAACCTGAGATGGGCTGGATTGGGAATAAAATGCAAAAAAAAGCAAAAAAAAAACCCCAAAAATTTAGATATTTAAAATCTGGGTGAAAGAAATCCCACTCTTAGTGCCTGGTGGTGTAAACAAAGGGATGAGCAGATGTTTGGTGCTCAGGAGGAGGAGATAATTCCGATTTTAATCTCCTTGCTCTGTTGATTGCTGCTGCCCATCCTCTCCCAGGTTCAAAAACAAAAGGAGTCCTTCCTTATGTCCTAAAAAAAATATATTATTTAACTTGAAATGTTTCTGCTTTATGGGGTGTTTAGCTTTTTTTTTTTTTTTAATTTTTATTTTCCTTTTTTTTAAATTATCTTTATAGGAGATTCTATGTCAATAACCCCAAAAAAACCCAAGATTTCTGGTAATTCCTTTGCTGTTCTTACAAAACAAGTGGTCTTTAATATATTTTTTTTTTCAGTGTATTGACTGGATCTCTTAGGAGTAATAGCTTAAAAATAGAGGGGAAAAATAGATTTAAAGATGAATAATTTTAATCGAGGATGGAAATTATTTAACATTTGTTACTAATTGAAAATTGATTTCTCTTGGTGCCAGATGTGCACGCTTGAAAAAAGTTCCAAACATTTCTAGTCCAGGCCCAGGAATGTATTCTTTATGATAATTTATTATGCATTTATGATAATTTATTATATATTTATTATAATTAGTGACACGTTTATTATAATTTTGTATATATTTGTTATAACTTGTTCTACATTTCATGTATCTTTATTTAATTTTGTTTGTTTATTTTAATGTTATTTATTTTTCTATTAATTCTTTATTTTTATTATATATATTACATTTTATTATATTTTATTATTTATATTATATTTTATTATACTTTATTATATTTTATTATTTTAGTATCTAATATTTTATTGTATTTTATTATTATAATATATAATATATAATATATAATATATAATATATAATATTATATTTATATATTCTATATTATAATATCTATAATCTATATAATAATATATATATTATTTTATTTACTTTATTACTTGTATTTTATTCCATTTTATTATTTTTATTCTATTATTCTATTTTATTATTTTTAGTATATAATATTTTATTGTATTTTATTCTTTATTATAATATGTAATATATTATATATAATAATATATATTATAATATTTATATATTATATATATTATAATATGTATAATACATATAATAATATATATTATTATATTTACTCTATTACTTGTATTTTATTCCATTTTATTATTTTTATTCTATTTTATGATTTTTATTCTATTATTTTTATTCTATTTTTATTACATTTATTTCATTTTATTATATATAATCTATTTGTTCTCCTCCCAAAATTTTGCCCGAGCAGGAAGTTCCCAGCAAAAAAATCCGTGGAATTGGAGTTCCTAAACCCCTCAGAGCCTTTTGATAATGGATCCCCCAGGGTAGTCTTGGTAAAACTGTCACAACAATCCTAAAGAGAGGTTCAGCAATTGAAACCCCAAAAAAATCCGTGGAATTGGAGCTCCTAAACCCCTCAGAGCCCCCAGGGTAGTCTTGGTAAAACTGTCACAACAGTCCTAAACAGGGGTTCAGCTCTGAAATCCCAAAAAAATCCATGGAATTGGAGCTCCTAAATCCTTTAGAGCCTTTTGATAATGGATCCCCCAGGGTAGCCTTGGTAAAACTGTCAGGACACTCCTGAGGTGAAACCCCACCAAAAAATCTGTGGAATTGGAGCTCCTAAACCCCTCAGAGCCCTCAGGGTAGTCTTGGTAAAACTGTCACAACAATCCTAAAGAGAGGTTCAGCAATTGAAACCCCAAAAAAATCCGTGGAATTGGAGCTCCTAAACCCCTCAGAGCCCCCAGGGTAGTCTTGGTAAAACTGTCAGGACAGTCCTAAAGAGGGGTTCAGCTACTGAAATCCCAAAAAAATCCATGGAATTGGAGCTCCTAAACCCCTCAGAGCTTTTTGGTAACAGATCCCCACAGGCAGCCTTTGTGAACCTCCCAGAACAGCCCTGAAAAGGGGTTCAGCTACTGAAACCCCAAAAAAATCCGTGGAATTGGAGCTCCTAAACTCCTCAGATCCCCCAGGGTAGTCTTGGTAAAACTGTCAGGACAGTCCTAAACAGGGGTTCAGCTCTGAAATCCCAAAAAAATCCATGGAATTGGAGCTCCTAAATCCTTTAGAGCCTTTTGATAATGGATCCCCCAGGGTAGCCTTGGTAAAACTGTCAGGACACTCCTGAGGTGAAACCCCACCAAAAAATCTGTGGAATTGGAGCTCCTAAACCCCTCAGAGCCCTCAGGGTAGTCTTGGTAAAACTGTCACAACAATCCTAAAGAGAGGTTCAGCAATTGAAACCCCAAAAAAATCCGTGGAATTGGAGCTCCTAAACCCCTCAGAGCCCCCAGGGTAGTCTTGGTAAAACTGTCAGGACAGTCCTAAAGAGGGGTTCAGCTACTGAAATCCCAAAAAAATCCATGGAATTGGAGCTCCTAAACCCCTCAGAGCTTTTTGGTAACAGATCCCCACAGGCAGCCTTTGTGAACCTCCCAGAACAGCCCTGAAAAGGGGTTCAGCTACTGAAACCCCAAAAAAATCCGTGGAATTGGAGCTCCTAAACTCCTCAGATCCCCCAGGGTAGTCTTGGTAAAACTGTCAGGACAGTCCTAAACAGGGGTTCAGCTCTGAAATCCCAAAAAAATCCATGGAATTGGAGCTCCTAAACCCCTCAGAGCCCTTTGGTAACAGATCCCCCAGGGTAGTCTTGGCAAAACTGTCAGGACACTCCTGAGGAGGGGCTCAGCTTCTGAAACCCCAAAAAAATCCGTGGAATTGGAGCTCCTAAACCCCTCAGAGCCCCCTGGTAACAGCTCCCCCAAGGCCACTCCTCTCTCAGAAGATCCCACCAGGTTTTCCCTCCCAGAAATTCAGAGTTCCAGGCTGGGGGATGCTCACAGCTGTGGGGTGAGCACGAGCTGCTTCCCCTTCCGCAGCTGGGATTTATTTTTCCCACTTTTTAGGCATTTCTCACAAGGAAAGGGAATTGTGGGGAGGTGTCAGACCCCTTGTCCTAAGGAGTTCTCTGTGTGTTGCACCCTGCAGAAATGCATCAGCAGAGGGGAGCTGCAGGTGTCCCTGTCCTACCAGCCCGTGGCACAGAGGATGACCGTGGTGGTGCTGAAAGCCAGGCACTTGCCAAAGATGGACATCACCGGCCTCTCAGGTAGAAGCTATTTTCTCCAGCTTGGAGTGTTTGGGCAAAACATAAATCCCCAAGTTCACCTGCAGGCTTTTGCTGTTGTTTTAGCTGAAGATTTTTTGGCTGTACACACGTTTTCCCTCAAGTTCTTCTTAAGGGTTTCGGATTGGTGCGGGTGGTTGTGCAGAGCAGCCCAAATTCTTTCTGCTGGGAGCAGAACTTGGTGCTGGGTGCAGGAATCTCTGGATCCATGGGATCCATGGGGTGAGGTCAATGGTGTGAGGAAAAATTGGGAATGGTCCTGCCTGGAAGGGGCTGGACACCAACCCAGATGTGCCCAGATGTGCCCAGGTGTGCCCAGGTGTGCCCAGGTGGCACAGGAACAGGGAGTGCCCATCCCCTGTGCTGGGCACTGCTGAGGACCCTCAAGTCCTGGGGTCAATTTTGGGTTTTCCCATGACAAGAAAGACCTGGAGGGGCTGGGAAGGGGATGGAGAATTCCTGGGGGAGCTGGGAAGGAGCTGGAGAATCCCTGAGGGAGTTTGGAAGGGGAATGGAGAATTCCTGAGGGAGTTTGGAAGGCACTGGAGAATTCCTGAAGGAGCTGGGAAGGAGCTGGAGAATTCCTGAGGAAGTTTGGAAGGGGAATGGAGAATTCCTGAGGGAGCTGGGAAGGAGCTGGAGAATTCCTGAGGAAGTTTGGAAAGGGATGGGAGAATTCCTGAAGGAGCTGGAGAATTCCTGAGGAAGTTTGGAAAGGGATGGGAGAATTCCTGAAGGAGCTGGAAAGGAGCTGAGGGAATTCCTGAGGGAGCTGGGAAGAGGCTCAGCCTGGAGGAGGCTCGGGGGGACCTTGTGGCTCTGGGGAGTGGAGTTCTTCTCCCAAAAATTCTGTTTTTAGGTGTTTCCATTTCTGTTGTGCTGTTTGGAGAGAGGGGAGCAGCTGCTCCGGCTTTGGTGTTTCCCAGATTTTCACACTCCTAAGCAAAGTCTCCTTCAGGATGGTGGGGAAATGGTTGGAATCAATTTGAGAGTCAGTGACAGCCTGACTGAGAGCAAACCCACTCCTGGTTTTGCAATTTTCTCCTGGAATGCAGACTAGGACTAATTACTGTAGGTCCTACATTTTATCCTTTCTTTAAGGAAAAAAAAAAAGAAAAAAAGGAAAAAATCTGTGCATGTGTAGTCTCCAACCACAGGATAAAACTTCCAGTGCTGTTCTACCTGCAGAATCGTGTGACTAACACTATTTATGTGATCTTTGTATTATGCATAAACCCATTTCAGCTGGGTTTAAAAAACAAAAAAGGTGAAAAAAAGGCAGTGCCAGCTGGGCAAGGGCCTTCAAAACTTGTGTGGAATGCAAAAAACAAAAATATCCCTCAGTGCCTGGTATCTTGATTGTAATCCTCACCAGTGTCTGCATAAAGAGCAGCTGCCTGAGGGCTGGGGGGAAAAGGGAGGCTTTGTTTTAAACTTTATTCTTTTTATTCTTTCCCAGCACCTTCTGCTGGCAGCATTTTCCCATCTGCAATTTCTTGGAAGTGCCTCGACCCTCTGTGTCCTGAACAAGGGTGGGGTGCTCAGTGTGGGGAACAAAAAGAAATCACCTCAGGAAAAGGAACATTTTCCAGGCTGAAATTCACCCTCTGCATTTTCCTGCTGAGCTGAGCGGGGGAGCAGTGCCAGAATTTCACCTCAGAGCACAGAATTGGGCATTTGAAAATGAAAAATCCATTCCTTGGGGCTGGCCAGATCCCAGTCCCTGATGGGGCAGGTTTGGGGAGGGAAACCAAACTTTCAGCAGCTCAGAGATTTCGAGTTTTTATTTTGACAGCAAATCAGCTCCATCCCAGATGGTGGAAGTGTCCCTGCCCACGAAACTGGATGAATTTTAAATTCTATTTCAAACCAAACCATTCCACGGTTCTGTGAGAGAATTCCCCCCACCAAAAACCCCCTTGCACCTAAACTGGGGTGGGGGTGAGGAGCTGAAACTCCTGAGTTTATTAATTTTGGGATTAAATCCATTACAGCAGATTTTTCAGGGCTGCCCCTGGATCCCTGAATGTGCCCAAGGCCAGGTTGGAGCCACCTGGAGTAGATGAAGATGTGGAATGAGATGGGCAGGAGAAAAATGGGATTTTAAAGTTCCTCCAAGCCCAAACCCAGGCTGTCCATCCCTGGCAGTGCCCAAGTTCAGTTTGGAGCCACCTGGAGTGATGGAAGGCATGGGATGGGATGGGCAGGAGCAGAATGGGATTTTAAAATCCCTCCAAGCCCAAACCCAGGCTGCCTATCCCTGAATGTGCCCAAGGCCAGGTTGGAGCCACCTGGAGTAGTGGAAGGTGTAGAATGGGATGAAGGGGAGTAGCAGGAATGGAATGGGATTTTGAAGTTCCTCCCAGCCCAAATCCAAGCTACCCATACCTGGAGGTGCCCAAGTTCAGTTTGGAGCCACCTGGAGTAGATGAAGGCATGGAATGGGATGGGCAGGAGCAGAATGGGATTTTAAAGTTCCTCCAAGCCCAAACCCAGGCTGCCCATCCCTGGCACTGCCCAAGACCAGGCTGGAGCCACCTGGAGTGATGGAAGGCATGGGATGGGATGGACAGGAGCAGAATGGGATTTTAAAATCCCTCCAAGCCCAAACCCAGGCTGCCTATCCCTGAATGTGCCCAAGGCCAGGCTGGAGACACCTGGGGTGATGGAAGGCGTGGGATGGGATGGGCAGGAGCAGAATGGGATTTTAGAAGATCCCTCCTAGCCCAAACCCGGGCTGCCCATCCCTGGCAGTTTCCAAGTTCAGTTTGGAGCCACCTGGAGTAGATGAAGGCGTGGGATGGGGTGGGCAGGAGTAAAATGGGATTTTAAAGTTCCTCGCAGCCCAAACCCAGGCTGCCCATCCCTGGCAGTGCCCAAGACCAGGCTGGAGCCACCTGGAGTAGATGAAGGCATGGAATGGGATGGGCAGGAGCAGAATGGGATTTTAAAATCCCTCCAAGCTCAAACCCGGGCTGCCCAAATCCCTGGCAGTGCCCAAGGCCAGGTTGGAGCCACCTGGAGTAGATGAAGGCATGGAATGGGATGGGCAGGAGTGGCATTTTCAGTCCCTCCCGACCCAAAGCTGCCTGTGCCCCGTGCAGCTCTCCTGGGCCGTGTCATTGCTGCTCCCTCTCCCCCCCAGCAGACCCCTACGTCAAGGTGAACGTTTACTACGGGCGCAAGCGCATCGCCAAGAAGAAGACGCACGTCAAGAAGTGCACTTTGAACCCCGTCTTCAACGAGTCCTTCATCTACGACATCCCCGGCGATCTCCTGCCCGACGTCAGCGTGGAGTTCCTGGTGATCGACTTCGAGCGCACCACCAAGAACGAGGTGGTGGGCAGGCTGATCCTGGGCGCCCACAGCGCCGGCGCCGCGGGCACCGAGCACTGGCGCCAGGTCTGCGACAGCCCCGGCAAGGCCGTGGCCAAGTGGCACAGCCTGAGCGAGTACTGAGCCCTCCTGGCACGGGTGGCACACCCGGGTTTAGCTGTAGGACTAAAGGACTTGGCGCTGAGGAGCAGCAGCTGGTTGGTTCTTGGGGGTGTTCTCAGTTTAGGCAGGGAGAAAGGAGAGTTTCCGAGCAGGCTTCAGCATTTCTGGTTTGCAAAAGGGTCGTTCCAAGGAGAATTCCAGCTGGAGCAGTGAGGGATAGAGGGGTTCCACTTCAACAAGTGAGAATGAGCAGAAGAAGGGCCAGGAAGAAGTAAGGAAGGGAATCTACAAAGAAAAAACCAGAAATAAAATTAGAGGGATAGCAGCATAAAAAGGAAAATGAGATGGGGACCCAGGGACAAGACAGGCAAAGCATTGAGTGAGCTGGCAGGAAAGGGAGTCACTTGTATTAACTTGTGTTCCTGGGATCCTAAAAACCTTTAGCCTGGTTGGAAACTCTCCTTTCTCCCTGACTAAACTGAGAATACCCATAGGTTCTCTCTGACTAAACTGAGAATACCCATAGGTTCTCTTTAGTGACGTGGTTTTTGCAGGGCACTAAAAATTCTAAGGAGCATTAAAACAAATGTACGATGGGGAATAAATAATGATGAATAAATAATTAAAAAGAAAAAAAAAGGTACCACGAATATATATAACAGTGTAATCACGCTATTGCATGCCTACTACAAACTGAAATTAGTATAACTGCCAATATCAAGTTGCAGGTTTGAATACAATTATCTGTCACTATGGAAGTCGTGTTTGTGCCGAGCTGTCTTTGCTGGTATTCACCAAGATTGGCCTGTCTTCGTTAGGCTTCTCCCAAAGTTTCTGAATTCTGCTGTTTTAACCTCTAGTTTCTTGTTAGTTTTTGCCTGCCCATTGGTTCTTGCAGTTCCGTTCTGTGCTGGTTTGGGAGTCCCAACCACGTTTCCATGTAGAGCTGGGTTTGAATTCTGCACTGGCACAAAAGGAGAATACGGGGGAGATGGCACTGGCCTCCAGAGAAATCCTCGTTGTGATGGAGCCGGGGGAGCTGTGAGCTCACAACATCCAAGAATTGACTCTTAAAATCCACGGGCAGCACCTCACAGACTGCAGGAACCGGGGGAATCCTGCTCAGGTTCATTTTACTGAATCCTGTCCGTGCACGAAGGGCCCAAGGAAACCCAAAATCTGATGTGTCACTGCTTGGTAAGGAAACTTTTCAACATCACCAATTCTGATCGTTTCTGTTTCATGGCAGAACAAAGCTGAGAGTGGCAGAAAGGTCCCCGAGGGCAGAGCTTGTCCACGAAAAGGTGACAAAGCTTTTTTGGAGTCAATTTGCATCAAACATCGTCCTGCAGTCACCTAAAACCAAGCCCAGGGCAAAGCCTGGCACTAAAAACGTGCTTTGAGGGCAGCTTGGGGAATCCTGAAATCCTGAAATCCTGACTGATTTCTGAGCCTGGGATCCAGGGGAAGATGGGCCTGCAGGGTCAGGAATTTATTTGGGACAAGAATTTTAACCTTGCAGGGTCAGGAATTTATTTGGGACAGGAGTTTTAACCCTGCAGGGTCAGGAATTTATTTGGGACAAGAATTTTAACCTTGCAGAGGCAGGAATTCATTTGAGACAGGATTTTTAACCCTGAAGGGTCAGGAATTTATTTGGGACAGGATTTTTAACCCTGAAGGGTCAGGAATTTATTTGGGACAAGAATTTTAACCTTGCAGAGGCAGGAATTTATTTGGAACAGGAGTTTTAACCCTGCAGAGGCAGGAATTTATTTGGGACAGGATTTTTAACCCTGCAGGGTCAGGAATTTATTTGGGACAAGAATTTTAACCTTGCAGAGGCAGGAATTTATTTGGGACAGGAGTTTTAACCCTGCAGGGTCAGGAATTTATTTGGGACAGGAGTTTTAACCCTGCAGAGGCAGGAATTTGGGACAGGAATTAATAAAATTTGGCATCTGCTGGAGCTGCCTTTGGATGCAAGCAGAGCATCCTGGATTTGGGTATTTTGCTCAGAGCCCAGCCAGGGCACAGATAAAGCTGATTAATATCTGGCAGCAAATTATTCATGGTAAGCTGTGTTGGTGGATTGAGCAGAAATAATGAAAATTCAAATTATTCCTGAGCTCCCCAGTGGAAATGGAGAAGCAGAATTGAGTTTGCAAAAAGGCTCCTCGACAGCTTCAGGTTTTCAGGAAAATCTTTGGTTGCTCTGAGCCCTCTGGGATGCAAATAGGAATGCAAATAACAGATTAAAACTTTTAAAAATTAAAATCATTTAATTACTCACACCATTCAACTGCTGAATTTTACATCCCTGTTGGAAAAAGGATCTTTTTCACCTCCTCTGCCCTGAAATGGGAATAATGAGCGAGGCTCTGCTGGTTCCCCACGAGGCAGCAGCCCTGTGTGAACAGACAGAATTTTGGCATCTTTTCCTAAGGCATTTTTTGGTAAAAAATCTGATTTTTCTCACCCGCTGGGGCTCCATTTCTCAGCAGACACAAGCGTGGATTTTTTTCCCCCTTCACCCATCCACAACCAGGATTTCTGCCTGAGGTTGTAGTAGATTTTCTCAGCGTCTTAAATTTCTTCAATTCTTCAATTTATTAAATTTATTAAATTTATTGAATTCCTTCTAGCTCGAGCTCTGTGGCTCAGCAAACGAGTTCCCCCCCATTGGAAATTGCTGTAAATCTCTTTCAATCCTCATTTTTTTGCACTAAGCAATTGCATTGTTGCAATTCAAGCAACTTTTCACCGATTTTTCCTCAGAAAATGCTTTCCACTCCAAAGATCTGACCACAATTAAAAGCAGCAACAAAAATTCATTTTTTTTTTTTTTCCCTTCGGTGTGAAAAGCATGGCTAAGTCTAGATGATTTTAAAATTCCTTCGGTTGCAAAGGAAAAATTAATTTTTTGTCAAGGAAACATGCTCAGGGTAAATAGACTTAGGCTGTCGGGCAGGTAGGAGTAGCTCCAACACTCTTCTGGAATAATAGGAAACTGAAAAATGTGCAGATATATATATTTTTTAAAAACATAAAATAGACAGTAAAGTGACAGCGGACTCACTGTAAAATCTCCCAGGTGTGGTTATTCTTTACCTTGTGTCTTCTGTTGTAAAATGAACTTGGACAGTTACAACTTTGTGTGGAGAAATGAAAAAAAAAAAATAATAAAATTACAAAAAAAAAAGGCAAAAAAAACCCGAACTCAACCTGTGTGAAACTGCATAATGCTATCAGCTAACCTACATTCTGTAATGCTACCTTGTATGTTGGATTTGTTAACGCACATTGAGCGTGCAAAATAAAAATTAAATCACTTTAATTCTGCTGCCTCTGCCGTGTGTGACCGTGGGCGACGACCAGCAGCACTGAGAACTCTCAGTCAGCTGCATTCATTTGGTTTCATTTGGTTTAATTTGGTATAATTTGGGTTGATTTGGTAGAATTTGGTAGAATTCGGTGGCACAGCCAAAAGAGAAGTAAAAAAAGCAAATCTCTTTTTCCATTTATCAATCAGTGAAATCTTTCCCATTATTCCTTTTTTCTCTCAGTGCTGGTTTGATCCACCAGCAGACCCAAAGATCGGTGGGAAAAACAAATCCCTCCTTTTTCCCCATTTTTTGGGAAGACAAATCCCTCCTTTTTCCCCATTGTTTAGAAAGTCAAATCACTCCTTTTTCACCATTTTTTTGGAAAGACAAATCCCTCCTTTTCACCATTTTTGGGAAGAAAATCCCTCCTTTTCACCATTTTTGGGAAGAAAATCCCTCCTTTTCCCCATTTTTGGGAAGACAAATCCCTCATTTTCACCATTTTTGGGAAGACAAATCCCTCCTTTTCACCATTTTTGGGAAGACAAATCCCTCCTCCCTCCCCACTTTTTGGAAAGAAAATCCCTCCTTTTTCTCCATTCCAACGTTTGGCTCAGGAGCAGCAGCCACAGAAGGCAATAATTTCAAATATAATGTAAGTACAATAACAAATATAGAAATATATTAACAAACCCACTGAGACCCAGCAGGATCCTGCAGGTAAGGAATGACCCAGCCTGGAGATAATCAGGGTGAATAAATGTGACCCAAAAAATGGAGAGGGATTATCTGCCAAGGACACAGGGAATGGTTTCACAGATGGTGGAAGTGTCCCTGCCCACGAAACTGGATGAATTTTAAATTCTATTTCAACCCAAACCATTCCATGGTCCTGTGAGAGAATTCCCCCCACCAAAAACCCCCTTGCACCTAAACTGGGGTGGGGTGAGGAGCTGAAACTCCTGAGTTTATTAATGTTGGGATTAAATCCATTAAAGCAGATTTCCCAGGATGGTGGAAGTGTCCCTGCCCACGGGATTGGATGAATTTTAAATCCAAATTGAACCCAAACCATTCCATGATCCTGTGAGAGAATTCCCCCCACCAAAAACCCCCTTGCACCTAAACTGGGGTGGGGGTTAATGAGCTCCTGAGCTCATTAATCTTTGAACATTTGGAATTAAATCCATTGAAGCAGATTTTCCAGGGCAGTGACACTGAAATTTGTCCCTGCCAGGCCGGGGTGGCACTGGGTGGGATTTGAGGCCCTTCCCAGCCCAAACCCTCCTGGGATTCTTGTGCAGGGGATAAACCAGAATTGATTTAAAACTGGGATTTCCCCTTCATTTCACCAGGCTGATGAGGACGCTCCATCCCTGTGGGTGATTTATCAGGGCAATAAACGGAATTATTGAAGCTATTCAGCCCAAGTGCACAGTCAGCGATTGTCTTCTCCTCCTGGTGCAGAAAGTGGAATTTCTCTTCTCGCCTCTCTGCTGGACTCCAGCACGGCGCGTTTCAGTTTCTTACCCCGCTCAGCCGCACAGAAACAAAAGGATTTGCATCATAAAAAGAAGGAGAAAGAAAGGAGAAGCGTGAACGGAATGGGCTCGACAAGGCGTGGAAAGCGGGATGGGTTTAGGAGAGCGTGGACGCTCAGCCCCCGCTGGCTTCCCACCTCCCCCGGCCGCGCTGCGGAGAGCGGGCCCTCCTCCTCCTCCTCCTCCTCCTCCTCCTCCATCCCCCTCCTCCATCCTCATCCTCCTCCTCCTCCTCCTCTTCCTCCATCCCCCTCCTCCATCCTCCTCCTCCTCCTCTTCCTCCATCCCCCTCCTCCATCCTCCTCCATCTCCTCTTCCTCCATCCTCCTCCTCCATCTCCTCTCCTCCTCTTCCATCCCCCTCCTCCTCCTCCTCCTCTTCCTCCATCCGCATCCTCCATCTCCTTTTCCTCCATCCTCTTCCTCCATCTTTCTCCATCCTCCTCCATCTCATCTTCTTCCTCCATCCTCATCCTCTTCCTCCTCCATCATCCTCATCCTCCATCTCCTCCTCCTTCTTCATCCTCCTCTCCTCCTCCATCTCCTCTATCCTCCCCCTCCATTTCCTCCTTCTTCTCTTCCTCCATCCTCCTCCTCCTCCTTCTCCATCCTCCATCCCCCTCTCTTCCTCGATCCTCTCCTCCATCCTCCATCCTCCATCTTCCTCCTACTCCTCTTCCTCCTCCATCTCCTCCTCCTCTTCCATCCTTCTCCATCCATCCATCCTCCTCTTCCTCCATCCCCCTTCTCCATCCTCCTCCTCCTTTTCCTCCATCCTCTTCCTCCATCTCATCTTCTTCCTCCATCCTCATCCTCTTCCTCCTCCATCATCCTCATCCTCCATTTCCTCCTCCATCCTCCTCCTCCTCCATCTCTTCCTCCTTCTCCATCCTCCTCTTCCTCCTCCTCCATTTCCTCCTCCTCCATCTCCTCTTCCATTTCCTCCTTCTTCTCTTCCTCCATCCTCCTACTCCTCTTCCTCCTCCATCTCCTCCTCCTCCTTTTCCTCCATCTCTTCCTTTTCTCCTCCTCCTCCTCCATCCTCTTCCTCCATCTCTTCCTCCTCCTCTTCCATCCATCCTCTTCCTCCTCCCTCCTGGAGCACATGAGGACTCTACAGGAGAATTATTTCAGAGAGAGAGAATTTTTAAACCCTGACAGAATGTTTATATATTTGGTATTTCTATGTAAACTTGGAGAGAAGAAATGAATTAGAAATTTTATAGAATAAGACAGACATTGTTGAGAGAGAAACAGAATTGAAAAATAAGTTTTAAAGGATAGTTCTGTAAATAGGATTAGATAATTTTGGAAAAATAGAATTAAGAAAGATGTACTGTAGTAGGATTTTACCAGAGGTAATTTTAGATGATAAAATGTTCATATTTCAACAAATCAGCACCAGACCCACAGAATTTTTAGGCTTTGCACCACTTAAATAACATTTTTTTTTTCTCACAGCACTCTCAGGCTGAGCAACCCCACCACACACCGACACAATCAGTGCAAAGGTTTGTATTAAAAATTATATATATTGTGTCAAATAAAAGGATTGTTCTGTGTACAAATTTATACATGACGAAAAATAAAACTCTTTGAATAACACTGTGTAAAAAAAAAAGACAAAAAAACAAAGTGAAAAAAGTGCTGGCTGCTGTTCTGCCCTACGAATTCTAGAAGCAACAGGCATTAGTAAACACCTAAACTGCACCTAAAATTCCATTTTTTAGGGGTGAAAATAGTTCTGTATAGCGTTCAGCACCTCTGCTGTGCTCTGAGAGCTGATGGAGATTTTAAGGAAAAGCACTGGGAAATGCATCATCACCACCAGGCCCCAGCTCTGCAACACCTGACAGAGCCAAAAAACGCTTTGGAGCCACTTCTTTGCTCCTTCCTCCTCCTCTTCCTCGGGTTTTGGGTTTTAATCCGAGTTTTAGACAGCTTTGAAGCCAAAAATGAGAACATCAGTGATGGCTGCTCACACGGGAAGGGGGAAGAGTCTGAAATTCTGAACAATCTGAATTTTCCTTCAGCCTCTTCCAAGCCAATTTTTGATTCTGTGGTTGCTGCCAGAGCAGCGCAGCACGGGGAGGAGATGAGAAATGGAAATCAATTTAAAAGTTAAACAAAGTAAATACAAAATGCAGCCCCTGATACACTTCTCTTCTGTTTAAGTCTTCCACAAAGAAAATATTCTTCAAACCAACAGGATTTCCATCCCTGTCTTAGGTAATAAGGAGGTTTTTTTACATATATATATTTTTTTTATCCTTATTTCCTTTACCAACTCTTTTCCACCTGGGTTTTCAGTTTGGGTGGCACTGCCAGTGCAGCACAGATCTGAGAGGTGATCAGGAAAATCACTTCAGTCTAATTATCTAATTAGCTCTTTCAAAATGAAGGATTCCAGGCACTTGGTGCAGAAAAGCTGCTGAGTTACCCAGCTGTGATCTGTGCTGTTGTTAAACAGCAAAATCCAGATTGTGGAGGTGTTTAAAGGGCTGAATGCTCTGCTCTGGGTCTCAGGGTGGTGCTGGCTCACAGGTTGGACTTGCTGATCTCAGAATTCTTTCCAGTTGAAATTATTCTGTGATTCTGGTTTGTTTATGTCCCACCTACAGTAATAATAATTTCCAGTTGAAATTATTCTGTGGTTCTGGCTTGTTTCTATCACTGCTGATGAACTGATGACTTGGATGAGCTTGCACACAAATATCCCACTTCAATTTTCCTGGAAAGAAATCTGTCCCATGAGGGCACAAGAAATTTGGTGACCTGCAAGGCCGTGATAATTCTGTTCAGCCTCTCACGCTGTGGGAGAGAGTAGCAAAATCCTCTTTTCCAACTGGGAAAAAACCACAGATTCAACGAGGCTGGGTCCAACTGCAGCAATGCTTTGCACAGTTCAGCTCCCAGGGTGCTGTGACCAAACACTCCAAAGTGCAGGGCCACCAACCCATGGCCAACACCTGCTGGGTGCAGTAAAAAAAAAATGACAACAAGCAAAGTACAACTGTCACTGGGTGTGAATTTCAACCCCCAGAATCAAGGCAACATGGTTCTAAAGGAAAACAACGGGCAGAGTCAGCCATTCCCTCACAAAGTCCCCTCAGGTGTCACACGTCCTCTCGGCGTTGTCACCGAGCTCCTTTGGCTACAAAAGGTCACAGCTTTCGTCCTGTTGTGCGGGGGAATCTTCTCTTCAAGTGACCGAATCCTTCTTCCTCCTAAAGGGGGACTTGAGTCTTTTCCAGACGCTGCTTTTGGGCTTGGATTTCTTCTCCATGGCCATCACGGCCTCCCTCTCCTTGCGGCGGATCTCGCGCACCAGCGCGTGGAACACGTCGTCGATGTAGTAGCGGAAGGCGGCCGACGTCTCGAAGAAGGGGCAGCTGAACTCCCGGGCCAAGGCAGAGCCTTCCTCCTTGGACACCTGGAAAATGAGTGCACACCCTGGTCAGGGAAGCAAACCCCAGGATTTTATTCCTTTGCCTTTCCCTGTTTTGCTCTCTGTCCCTCTGTGTGAGCACTCCAAGCCCCAGCACTGGAAGTTTCCACTCAGCTCCAAAGGTTCCTCCTGCTAAGGCAGAGCCTTCCTCTTCAGACACATGGAAAAGGAGTGGTCAGGGAAGCCAAACCTCAGGATTTTATTCCTTTCTCTTTCCCTGTTTTACTCGCTGTCCCTCTGCTCCAAGGCCCAGCACGGATGGATTCCACCCAGCTCCAAAGGTTTCCAAAGGATTGATTCCACCCAAACCCACGGAGAAGAAGGTGAAGAAGCAGGACCAGCGTGCACCCTAAATCCTCCATCTTGTTTTACATATATTACTATATTCCAAAACCTTAAACTTTGAGTTCTTTACCATGTGACATTATATGCTTCTATTCAAAGTACACACTTCTAATGTCAGTTTTATTATTCAATCTTGGAAGTTTTCTCCATGGTCTCAGGTGAAATGCAGTGTTCTCTTGCTCTGTCAGCACACAAAGTCTAAAATTCCCATTAACCTGGGTCCCAACAAACTTTGTTTCACTTAAACTCTGAGTTCTTTACCTTGTGACATTATATTCTTCTATTCAAACTATACACTCCTCCTCTCAGTCCTATTATTCAATTTTGGAAGTTTTCTCCATGGTTTCAGGTGAAATGCAGCGTTCCCTTGCTCTGTCAGCACAGAAAGTCTAAAATTCTCAGTAACCAGGGTCCCAACACAACTGCTTCTATTCAAACTACACACTCCTAATCTCAATTTTATTATTCAATTTTGGAAGTTTTCTCCATGGTTTCAGGTGAAATGCAGTGTTCTCTTGTTCTGTAAGCACAGAAAGTCTAAAATTCTCAGTAACCAGGGTCCCAACACACTGCTTCTATTCAAACTACACACTCCTCCTCTCAGTCCTATTATTCAATTTTGGAAGTTTTCTCCACGGTCTCAGGTGAAATGCAGCGTTCCCTTGCTCTGTCAGCACAGAAAGTCTAAAACTCTCAGTAACCAAGAAGGAACAGACAATCCAACAGACTTTCTGCCTGCCGTGGTGTTTTTCAGGCACCAATCCAGCACCGCTCTCACCGCGACGACAACCCAAAAAAACCCCAAAAAAGGGACAAAACCCCGCGGTTCTGCTGCGTTTCCCCAGGGGAACAGAGGCTCGGGAGGGCTCCCCGTGGGCCTTACCTGGCGCAGCTGGCTCAGGTCAGACTTGTTGCCCACCAGCACCACGGGCGTGTCGTCGGTGCGGCGCACGCGGTAGATGAGCTGCTTGAAGTCGCGCACCTCGTGGAAGCTGCGCCGGTCCGTGATGGAGTAGCAGATGATGAAACCCTCGCCGGCCCTCATGTACTGGTCCCTCATGGCTGTGAATTCTGCCTGGGAACACGCATTTGTGCCATTTCAGTGCCACGGATTGCAGTGGTGGAGGAGTGGGCCCTTGTTGACAGAGCGCCTACGTTATTCTTTGTCTGCTCAAAAAGGCAAAAAGCCCAGAAGTTTCTCTCCTCACCTCACAGGACCTTTTGGACTTCACATTTCTCTCCCTCTCAGGGGTTTTCATAGAGGTGCACAGAGAGAAATGAAAGGGAAAACAATTTTCTATTTCTGCTCCTTGTTTTTCCCATGTGGAATGTGTTTGGAGAATTGTTTACCTGGAATGAATGCTGGGTTGGGTTCTGGTGAGGATTGTTTGAGCCTGGTGGCCAATCCAACCCAATCCAACCCAACCCAACCCAATCCAATCCAATCCAATCCAATCCAATCCAATCCAATCCAATCCAATCCAATCCAATCCAATCCAATCCAATCCAGTCCAGTCCAACCCAATCCAACCCAATCCAATCCAGTCCAGTCCAGTCCAGTCCAGTCCAGTCCAGTCCAGTCCAACCCAATCCAATCCAATCCAATCCAATCCAATCCAATCCAATCCAATCCAATCCAACCCAATCCAAACCAATCCAATCCAATCCAATCCAACCCAATCCAATCCAATCCAATCCAATCCAATCCAATCCAATCCAATCCAACCCAACCCAACTCAATCCAACCCAACCCAATCCAATCCAGTCCAACCCAATCCAACCCAATCCAATCCAATCCAATCCAACCCAACCCACCTGGGGCTGGACTCTCCAGAGAGGGTCACAAGTTGTGTTATAGTTAGAAAAAGTAGTATGTAGTTTTAGTATCTTCCTTTTACATAGGATATTAATGTATTTTAGCATAGTTATAATACAGAAATCATTCAGCCTTCTGAACTGAGTCAGACATTTCATTTATTCCCATTGGGTTTGCCTGCATTTACAAGAATAATTCACTAGAAAAAGAACAAAAATAAATAATCCCTTTTGTTTTAGCAGGAGCAAGGACCTCTTACCCCTGGCTTGGTTTTTCTCTGTAAGAGCTTTGTTATTTCACCTTTTATTAAACCTTTTTCTACTACCTCAGAAGCCATCCTAATTTTATGCCATTCAGGGTAGCAGAATCTCCCCTGACACAGAACTCCCACTGCCACATGACTTACCAGCAGCTCGTTTTGTTTTTGTGTTTTTCTCTGATTAATTAATGAAGAGGTGTGGATGTTGATAACTGGCCAGAGGAAAAGAGTCAGAAATTTTGGGAAAGTTCAGGGAAGGAATTAAAACAATTCTTAATCTTTGCAGCTGGTGTTGTTTACTTGTAGGAGGTGCAAGAAGGGTGTTCTTCCTAATTAGACAATGGTGTTAATTGGGGACCAATCAGGTCCACCTGTATCATAACTGTCTATAAAAAGTGTGTGGTTTTTAATAAAATTGCATTTTGCCTTCTGAGACATAGGAATCTTTGTGTCACTTTATTCACCCGTCCTCAATGCAATAGCAACAAAGAGAATTATAGTACTTAAAGAGAATTACTATAAGTTTTTCTTTAAAACTTAATTTTGTTTGTAATAATTTGTGACTTAGATAATGAACAGAATAAACACTTGAAAAATTTAATAATGTATTCTGTAAATATTTTTAATTTTATGAAGCTTAATTAAGGTAATCTTTTTTTAAACATAAATAGATAATGACAAAGTTTTGGTTTGTTAGAGTTAGCAATCTTGTTCTGGTTCTATTTATAATTTGTTATTTTTATAGTTGTAAAAATTGGTTTACACTTATTGATGGTTGGAACTGAAAAGTTAAATTGAGGAGTATTTTTTGAATGTTTGATAAAGCACTTTTTAAAAAGACTTTTTAAAGTGATGATTCTGATGGTGACAAGAGGTTCGTTTCTTGGAATTATTAAATAGAAGGAAGTCTTGGTGGCAAATATTTCATCTTTTTTATGATTTTGTTGTTTCTCTTTAGGTTCTTCACCAGCCCCACAGCTCCAGCCAGGCACCATCAACCACAAGATGCTCCTGAGAGGAGTCAGAGCTCCAAACCCCAGTTTGGAATAAAAAAATCCAAACCATAACGTTCTTTATGCAGGATTTCTGTCCTCACACCTGATCATTACAGAATGCTTCCCATTTAAAACACTTTTTAAAAAGACTTTTTAAAGTGATGATTCTGATGGTGACAAGAGGTTAGTTTCTTGGAATTATTAAATAGAAGGAAGACTTGGTGGTAAATATTTCATGTTTTTTATGTTTGTTGCTCTTCTTTAGGTGCTTCACCAGCCCCACAGCTCCAGCCAGGCACCATCAGCCACAAGATGCTCCTGAGAAGCGTCAGAGCTCCAAATCCCAGTTTGGAATAAAAAAATCCAAACCAGAACGTTCTTTATGCAGGATTTCTGTCCTCACACCTGATCATTACAGAATGCTTCCCATTCACCTGGCATTACTCACACACCTGTCCTGCTGTGTCCAAAATATCCAGGTTGGCAGGTTCATCATCGATGCGAATCCGGATTTTATAGGCGTCCTCTGGATCCCAGGACATGAGAAAAGTTGGGAAACAAGCACAGCACTCATCAGCTCTCAAAAAAAAAAATGCTACCCCAAAACCACCCAGCCTGCCAGGAGCACTGGACTACCTCAGTCTGAGCTATGTTTCAGTTAAAGGAAGTTAAATTTCTAATTGTTCTGGTGTGATTTAACATTTCATGTGTGAAAATCGTGGGCACGCAGCCCAGGAATTCATTTTGGTCACCTTGGTGGAAAACACAAAGGAGTAACGTTTTGTTTTCCTCAAAGCCAGAAAAGATCTGTGGTTCAATCACCAACAGCTGCTGATTTTTTAGAATATATATAATTTCTTAGAATTATAAGAATTTTAAGCATATCAGCAAAATATATGAAACATTATATATGTTTCATTTATATATGATATATATATGAAACATATATAATATGTTTCATCTATATATGATATATAGATGAAACATATATGTTTCATTCATAAATGTTATACAGGTAAATATAATTATATATGTAAATATTATTTATTATAAACACCATATAAAAATGATCTATCAATATATAAATACAAAAATATTCTGTCCCTCTCAGTCAGCACTCCCACACTTTAAGAACTCATTCTCAGCAAGAATTTGGCTTTTTTACCCTCACTTTTCCTTCCACTGGGTAACTGTTGGTTCAGGTTTCTCCTGGAGATGCTGCTGAGGTTCTACAGCACCAGAGTGAGCCGTTGAGCACTTCCACCCCTCTCAATTTCTCAAACACAGAGAACAATTTGGCCTGACAAGTGAACAGCAAAGAGCTGATCACAGCACAGAGTCTGGATTTTGTGAGCAGACAACTAAAAATGGCTCAGCAGCAGTTTCAAGCCCTGGCTGCCAACAGACAGACACAGGGCATGCCCTGAGTGGATGGATGGAAAATGAGTAAAGAACTGAAACTCAGGATTCACACCCCACTCTCAGAAGCCTGAAATCACAGAAGCACCGAGAGGGTTCAGGCTGGAAGGGAGCACAGCAGATCAGATCACCTGCAGGGCACGGGGCACGGGGCACGGGGCGGTGGCCAGGCGGCTCTGGACGCTCCGCAGCCTCTCCGGGCTCTGCCCAGGGCTGGCACTGCCCAGGGCAGCAGTTCTGCCTCCTGGGCAGGGGCAGCTCCTGGGCTCGGCCCTGCCCGGGGCTCTGGGGCAGCGCTGGGGCTGGGGCAGGGCCTGGGGACACAGGGATGGACTGGGACGGACTGGGATGGACTGGGACGGACAGGGATGGACTGGGACGGACTGGGACGGACTGGGATGGACTGGGATGGACTGGGACGGACTGGGATGGACTGGGACAGACTGGGACGGACTGGGATGGACTGGGACAGACTGGGATGGACTGGGAGAGACTGGGACAGACTGGGATGGACTGGGACAGCCAGGGATGGACAGGGACACACAGGACAGCCAGGGACACTCATGGACATCCATGGAAACCCAGAGACATCCAGAGACAGCCAAGGACACCCAGAGAGAGACAGGGACAGCCAGAGACACACAGGGACAACACCCACGGAAATCCAGACACACCCAGGGACACCCAGGGACATCCACAGAAACCCAGGGACACACAGAGACACCTGAGGTCACCTAGGAACACCCACAGTAACCCAGAGACACCCAGGGACAGACAGGGACACTCAGAGACACCCAGGGACACTCAGGGACACTCAGGGACACACAGAGACACCCAAGGACACACAGGGACATCAGGGACACCCAGGGCTGAGGCGCCTCTCAGCTGGGGCTCCTCTCCAGGCTGAGCAGCCCCAGCTCCCTCAGCCTTTCCTGGGCAGGGACCCTCCAGGCCCTTCAGGGTCTTTGTGCCCTCCAGGAGCTCCCTGACCTGCTGTGCTCAGGGTCCCAGAGCTGGACACGGCACTCCAGAGGCTCAGCACTCCCTGGATCCCTCCCTGACCTGCTGGGAATGCTCGTCCTGATGAGGGATCAAAGATCCATCTCCAGGCAGATTTAGAGATATCTTACAATTGAATATTTTAAAGCAATGGACTGCACTGAACGAACAGAACGAGCGAACAGAAAAGACGTTTTCCTCACCGATGGTGGGGTCGTGGTCCTCTGGGAAGCGGTGACTGATGAACTGCATGGTCATGGCTGCAAGAAGAAAGCGGGGAAGAACTGAGCAGCCCAGCTCACAGCTGATCGCATGCTTACCCCGCAGCCACGGCACAGAACCGGCCCGGGGATGCTCCGCCCGCGCCCAGGCGGGACCAGCTCCGGGACACCGGCAGGCGGGGCCCGGGACAGCCCGGGAGGGGTCGGGACAGCCCGGAGAAGACACCCTGGGATGGGCCGGGACACGCCGGGATGAGCCGGGACATCTCGGGAAGAGCCGAGACAACCTGGCGGGGACACGCCAGGAGGGACAGGGAGGGGTCGGGATGGCTCGGGACAGCCCGGGAGGGGTCGGGATATCTCGGGATGGGTCAGGACAGCCCGGTGGGACACCCTGGGAGGATCGGGGATGGCTCGGGAGGAGCCGGGACACGGGGAGGTGCCGGGATATCTCGGGATGGGCCGGGACAGCTCGGGAGGGGACACCCTGGGATGGGCTGGGACACCCGGGAGGAGCCGGGATGTCCCAAGAGGAGCCGGGACAGCCCGGCAGGGACACCCTGGGAGGATCGGGGAGGGGTTGGGACACCCCGGGATGAGCCGGGACATCTCGGGAGGAGCCGGGACAGCCCGGCAGGGACATCCCGGGAGGATCGGGGAGGGGTTGGGACACCCTGGGATGAGCCGGGACATCTCGGGAGGAGCCGGGACAGCCCGGCGGGGAGACGCCAGGAGGGACAGGGAAGGGTCGGGACATCTCGGGATGTCCCAAGAGGAGCCGGGACAGCCCGGCGGGGATAGCCCGGGAGGATTGGGGAGGGGTCGGGACATCCCGGGATGGGCCGGGACAGCCCGGAGGGGACAGCCTGGGATGGCTCGGGACAGCCCGGAGGGGCCACCCCGGGAGGGACGGGAAGGGGCCGGGATATCCCGGGATGGACCGGGACAGCTCGGGAAGAGCCGGGACAACCCGGTGGGGACACTCTGGAAAGGACGGGGAAGTGTCGGGACATCTCGGGATGTCCCAAGAGGAGCCGGGACAGCCCGGAGGAGACATCCCGTGAGGATCGGGATGACTCGGGACAGCCCGGGATGGGCCGGGACAGCCCGGCGGGGTCACCCCGGAAGGGACGGGGATGGCTCGGGACAGCCCGGGATGGGCCGGGACAGCCCGGCGGGGTCACCCCGGAAGGGACGGGGATGGCTCGGGACAGCCCGGGATGGGCCGGGACAGCCCGGCGGAGACATCCCGTGAGGCTCGGGAGGGGCCGGCCCCTCTCGGGAGCAGCGGCGCCGCGCCCAGACCGGGGCCGTGGTGCGGAGCGCGGCTCGCCCCGGCCCGGCCCGGCCCGGCCCGGCTCGGCCCGGCTCGGCCCGGCCCGGCCCCGGCTCGGCTCGGCCCGGCCCCGGCTCGGCCCGGCCCCGGCCCCGGCCCCGGCCCCGGCTCCGGCTCGGCCCGGCCCGGCTCGGCCCGGCCCGGCCCCGCGCTCACCGCTCTTGCCGACGCCGCCCGCGCCCAGCATCACCAGTTTGTACTCCCGGGACTGGCCCGCGCCGCCGCCCGGGCGGGCTGCGGGCTCCATCGCCGGCCCCTCCGCGCCGCCCGGCCCCGCTCGCAGCGCCGCCAAAATGGCGGCGGCGCCTCCGCCCTCAGCGCGCGGGCCCGGCCCGGCGACGGCGGCCCGGCGGGGACAGCGCGGGACAGAGCGGTTCGGAGCGGGACGGAGCGGGACACAACCGGGACAGAACCGGGACAGCGCGGGACGAACCGGGACGGAGCGGGACAGCGCGGGACGGGACGGAGCGGGACGGAACCGGGACAGCGCGGGACGAACCGGGACAGCGCGGGACGGAACGGGACAGACCGGGACAGAGCGGGACACAACCGGGACAGCGCGGGACGGAACGGGACAGCGCGGGACAGACTGGGACGGCGCGGGACGGCGCGGGACGGAACCGGAACAGAACCGGGACAGAACCGGGACAGCGTGGGACAGAACCGGGACACAGCGCGGGACAGAACCGGGACAGCGCAGGACAGAACGGGACAGAACTGGGACAGCGCGGGACGGAACCGGGACACAACCGGGACAGCGCGGGACGGCACAGGACAGAACCGGGACAGCGCGGGATGGAACGGGACAGAGCGTGGGACAAAATCGGGACAGCGCGGGACGGAACCGGGACGGAACCGGGACAGCGCGGGACAGAACCGGGACAGCGCGGGACGGAACCGGGACAGAACGGGACAGCGCAGGACACAACTGGGACACAACCGGGACATGGCGGGAGCGACGGCAGCCCGGTGGGGACAGCGCACGACGGGACAGAACCGGGACACGGCGGGGACACATCGGGACGGGACAGAACCGGGACACAACTGGAACATGGTGGGGATACACCAGGACAGAACCGGGACAGCGCAGGGATACACCAGGACAGAACCGGGACAGCACGGGGATACACCGGGACACAGCGGGGACAGCACAGAACAGGACGGGGAAACAACGGGATACACCGGGACATGGCAGGGACAGGACGGGACACACCGGGGACACACCGGGACACCCTCCGGCCCCGCACCCCCTCAGCCCCGGGACTCCCGTCCCGCTCCCGTTCCAGCCTGCGAGTCCTTCCCCGTCCCCAATCCCCAGGGACCCCCCAACACCGACCCCCAGCCCGGGACCCCCAGCCCGGGACCCCCGGGGCTCCCCCGATCCTGGGGCACCCCGAGCCCGGGTCCCCTCCCCGCCCCAGGGCTCTCCCAGCCCAGCGTCTCCCTCCTCCAAACCCCGCTCCAACCTCAAAGCAGCGGCAGGGAGCAGAATATTTATACATTTATTTATAACCAAAGTACGGTTCTAATTATTTACAACGCGTTGGAAAGCTGAGGTTTGTACAGGCGAGCCATCCCTCCTCAAAACATGTCCCAAAAACTGCCCCGTGCCTTGGAGCAGCCCCCTTGGAGCAGCCCCTGCTCTGTTCAAGAGTTCTGTCTGCACCAGCCCACCCCCCGGTGCAGTTTGTGTCCAAAACAGCGCAGAAACAACCCAAAAATTCATTTTCATACTCAAAATTCTTCTGCATGTGAGGCAGGAGCTGCTGCCTTTTGGGAAACCACCGTGGAACCTTCTGGCTCTGGTGGAATCCAGTGAATGAGGGAAGAGATGGGGGTGAGCCTCTGGAAAAGGAATTGCTGCTGGGTTGGTTTGAGTCCTGGGGTGACTGGAAATAATTCAGCTCTAGGGCTGTAGTGCCAAGTCCACCTGGAGCGACGTGGACCTATCCAAAAACCTGAGCATCCCCCCGCCCCAACACCTGGCTAGAACGAGAACTCGTGGGATTGGTGAAATCACGTCTCAAAATAAAACCAAGCGGAGTGACAGATGTTTGAAATAAAAACGAGGCTTTTCCAAATGTGATGCTCAAGGTTTTCACGGCTGCTGGTTGGGTGTTCCTTCCCTCTGGTGAAAGTCCAAAATTGAGGCTGAGTCACCAGTAGATCACTGGGGCTGACAGCAGAAGCACTCCAAAAATGCAAATGCAGAGTGAAGTCAGTGTCACTGACTCTTCCCTTTCAGTTATCTGGGAGAAATGAAAAATACGGCCCAAGAGGCTTCCCTGGTTCCTCTTTACAGCACTTCTCCCTTGCACAAGGGATTAGCCCAGTCAGGATGCTATTCCAAATACTCCTTTTTAAAATTAACAACCACGCTGCCAAAATGAGGATTTAAAAAACAATGGAGCCCTTCCAAGGGGAAATTGGCTTCTGCAAATGTAAAAACAACACGTCTTTGCCAAGTCCATTGTGGAATACACATGCATTATTGCTAGAGGGGGGAAAAAACCAGATGAATGAAAACTCTTGTGCAGTTTGTTTTTTTTTAGGGTGCCATCCAGAAAGGCATCTGTTGTTTAGCTCGCTGTTGTGAGGATGGGTACTGGTACCCCAAACTCCAGCCCTGTGAAAAAGTACTTGCGTTTTTATGGCCACCGTGCTCCTCCTCTTCATCTGATGAATCTCCAGCATAGGCCACTAATCCAAAGCCCTTCTCTGCAGTTTTCATCTTCTTGGCTTGATGATCTAGGAGGGGAAAACAAAACAAGCCCCGCCCCAGCCCCCCCGAGAAGGAAAAAAATAAAAACAAAACGAACAAAACAAAAAAAAAAAGAGATAAAATGCCCCAAAAACGAGTTAATAATAATAAAAAAAGATGTTAATTGTAAATTGTTAGTTGGACACCATTTTGAGGTCACAAGGCCAATGGTCATCCAAGGTCGAAGGCCACAGGAAACAGCACCAGCAACAGCCATGTGATCCATCAGAACCATGTAAGAGAACAGAGAAACAAGAAAGAAACACACAGAAAAGGTAAAGTTAGCAAATGGCTCTCAGTGAGGGCAATTTCACCCGTTAAAGAGATCAACACGTAAAGAAAAAGTAGAAATTTTGTTCAAAAGGAAGCTAACAGGAGAGCAAGACTGCAGAAGAGCTAAGGTTAACCAGGCTGGGTGATGTCCCTGCAGAGCTGAAAGCCTGCAGACTTCAACAGCTGCAAGTCTGACCGAGTTCAAACCCTTGCTGAGTGACAGAAAAGATGAAATCCTGACAGAAATCCTGACAGCACTTGTGTTGTCTGCTCTCAGAAATGTGTGTAAATCCCCACCCGAGCAGAATTCAGAATTCCCCCCACGTTCCTCAGTGCCTCTGAGGCAGCTGCTCACAATGCAAAGCCACAGCACAAACACATTCTGTGCTGCCTGATGGGTTAAATCTCCCTGTTTTTAGTCCCTCACTTTAATTAAACTCCTCTCATTTCACAGATATTTATTAAAGCTTGGAGAAGCAACCTGTGTGTATAACCACAGCAAGCACCAGTGATTTTCGAGTGATTTTCGAGTGATTTTAGAGCAGTGCAGTGTCACCTGCTTTGCACTTTGACACAGAACAGCCAAAAAAACCCCACTTGTTAAAACCAGCAGCATTTGGGAGAGGAAAATGGACTTAGAAAGGGGTTTGGGAAAGGAAACTGGACTTGCAAGGGCATTTGACCCATTGCACTCACCATGGTTGCCTGGTAAAGACCCCGCACCTTTTCTTTCTTCCGATTCCGATTTCATTCCAGTGACAGGAAAAGCTGGCGGAGGCATCAACTGCCTGTTCAAAACAAGATTTTTTGTTCTTTTTTTAAACCAAGCTAAGAGCCAAAAGGAATAAAAACACAATTCCTAACTCAGAGCTTGGCGTGAGGAGTTGGATTTTAAATTCCCTGATTCATCCAGTGACTGTGACAGGAATGGGTGATGGGTTCTACCTGGAGCTCTCCCAGAATTCTTACTTCCAAATGGGACAGGGATGGATGGATGGATGGATGATGGATGGATGGATTCCATGGATGGATGGATAGATGGATGGATGGATGGATGGATGGATGGATGGATGATGGATGGATTGATGATGAATGGATGGATGGATGGAGGATGGATGATGGATGGATGGATTCCATGGATGGATGGATGGATGATGGATGGATTTATGATGGATGGATGATGAATGATGGATGGATGATGGATGGATGGATGGATGGATGGATGGATGGATTTCTGATGGATGGATGATAGATGGATTCCATGGATGGATGGATTCCATGGATGGATGGATGATGGATGGAGGATGGATGATGGATGGAGGATGGATGATGGATGGATGGATGGATGGATGGATGGATGGATGGATGGATGGATGGAGGATGGATGATGGATGGATGGATTCCATGGATGGATGGATGATGGATGGATGATGGATGGATGATGGATGGATGATGGATGGATGGATGGATGGATGGATGGATGATGGATGGATGATGGATGGATGATGGATGGATGATGGATGGATGGATGATGGATGGATGGATGATGGATGGATGGATGGATGGATGGATTTCTGATGGATGGATGATAGATGGATTCCATGGATGGATGGATTCCATGGATGGATGGATGATGGATGGATGGATGATGGATGGATTTATGATGGATGGATGGATGATGGATGGATGGATGGATGGATGGATGGATGGATGGATTTCTGATGGATGGATGATAGATGGATTCCATGGATGGATGGATTCCATGGATGGATGGATGATGGATGAATGGATGATGGATGGATGGATTCCATGGATGGATGGATTCCATGGATGGATGGATGATGGATGGATGGATGGATGATGGATGGATTTATGATGGATGGATGATGAATGATGGATGGATGATGGATGGATAGATTCCATAGATGGATGGATGATGGATGGATGGATGATGGATGGATGGATGGATGATGGATTTATGATGGATGGATGATAGATGGATTCCATGGATGGATGGATTCCATGGATGGATGGATTCCATGGATGGATGAATGGATGATGGATGGATGGATTCCATGGATGCAAGGATTCCATGGATGGATGCAAGGATTCCATGGATGGATGGATGGATTAGAAGGGTAAGCATGGCCATATCCAAGGAGTTACCACCACAGCTCAATGTCCAAGATGAAATTAGTACCAAGTGGTGACTTGAGGGTCTGTGCTGGTGCCAGTACAATGAAATGTGTGACAAAATACCAGACCCACACAAAGACTCAGCTGAGAGTGGAAATGCAGCATCAAAATGCAATCTTTGCATCCCAACCCAAAACACAAAATAAAAACCCCGCTCACAACCAAACAACCCCCGAGCCTCAGAAAACATGAAACACATCTCTGCAATAAGCTTTGCATCAGAAGCACGACTCCTCACTCACCTGTCCCTCTCTCTCTCCTTTCCTGAGGAACTTGCTGCCTTCGACGCCGCTCCCTCGATTTCACTCTGACTGGAGAAGCCTGTACCTAAATTAGTCATATGAATGGGTCCATGCTATGAGCAGAAAAACACACGGCATTAGCAAATCTACAACTACAACAAAAGCTACAGCTCCTTAATGATACTGTTAGGAAACCCAACCTTTTCAGAGCCAACTAGCAGAAGGAATCTCTAAATCACCACTGCTACACAAAACGCTCTCTCCTCAAATTCCTGAGGGCAGCGTGGTGGGAAACACGCCTGAGCACCACTCTGGGAAACTCCTCAGCACCTACTCCACCTTGTCAGCATTCAGGACAATAAAGAGAGCTGCTCCCTTCCTGGATCACCTATTGCCTCCTCAGCCAGATAATTCTGAGCACTGAACAGACCTCATGCCACAGGGATCTGCTCGAGATTCTAAAATTAGCTCGAACACACAGGCAGCTCCTTATTGCCTCCAGGCAAAGCTTTTATTAAGGGCTTTGCCTGTGGCAGGGGTGTAGCATCACAGAAACATTTACAGACACTCCCCTTTGCTCATATGCAAATTGGAAGAACTCAAAATTATTTTCCTTAAAACCACCTAAGTATCTAAAAATTATTTTTCTTAAAATCACCTAACTATCTAAAAATTATTTCTCTTAAAATCATCTTAGCTACCTAAACAAATAAGCTTTTAAACTAGGCTTCTTGAAATCCTCTCAAGTGCAACCTGCAAGGTAAATGGGAAAAACTAGAAGTTATTACATTTCCCTCCCTCAAAAAGCCCACCTGAAGACCCCAAAAATTCCAACAAACTCCCAGATAATCTGCCTTTAAGTCCCACGCTCTTGTCATGTCTGTGACCTGGATGCACCACTCGTGCTTTGGGAAGGGCTGAGGGGTGGAAAGAAGCTGGAATGAGTTCAAGGCAGAGTTTTAGAGCAGTGCATCCACTCAGAGACACCAACGTGTGAGCCCTGTGCTTTGGGACAGCCCTGCACAGCTGCTCCAACAACCTGCGCTGACAACACCAGAAAAACAACCTCTGACCAACCCCTCTCTGCCTGGGTGAGGGAAGGGAAATTGCTGATTTTATTCCACCTGGTATCCCAGCAGTCCTGACTCTCTCTCATCAGGCAGCTCCTCGGTGAAACGTCTCTTCTGGCCCTGGGCATGGGGCTGGACCTGGGGCTGGCTGCCAGTTGGCATGCTGGTTTTGACTGGGGCAGCAGGAAGGAAAGGAGCACTCAGAGGACTCTGCTGGGATCAAGGTGGAGAGAAAACACAAAAAAAATTGATAATATGCGTGTAAAATATTCATTCGATGCATACAAAGAAGCAGAACGCACAGACAGCTTCTCTATAACTTAAAAGGAAAAGTTTTGTTTTACCAAAGAGGACAGGTGTAGTTTATAATATGAATATAGAACATGAAGGATAGAATATGAATATAAAACAGGAAGGATAGAATATGAATATAAAACAGGAAGGATAGAATATGAATATAGAACATGAAGGATAGGATATGAATATAGAACATGAAGGATAGAATATGAATATAGAACATGAAGGATAGAATATGAATACAGAACATGAAGAATAGAATATGAATATAGAACAGGAAGGATAGAACAGGAAGTTGATAATATGTTTATATAGTTTTATATATGCTTATATACTTTGTAATACAAATATAGAATAGGAAGGATAAAATATGAATATAGAATAGGAAGAACAGGAAGGATAGAACAGGAAGGATAGAACAGGAAGGATAGAACAGGAAGGATAGAACAGGAAAAACAGAACAGGAAAAACAGAACAGGAAAAATGTAATAGGAAGCTGCCAACACAATTTAGTTGCTTAGAAGGAAGGAACACACAGATAGCTTCTCTATAACTTAGAGAAAAATTTTTTTGTTTTACCACAGAGGTAAAACAAGGATTTAATTTAGAGAATGCTCACACCTCCAACTAATCCCCAGTTGTAATTTAAACTAATTCACCTACAATGAGCTCTCACCCCTTAAAATGTCCTTGCTGTTAAGAGGACAGGTGTAGTTTATAATATGAATATAGAACAGGAAGGATAGAATATGAATATAGAATAGGGGGAACAGGAAGGATAGAACAGGAAGTTTGTATGTTTATATAGTTTTATATATGTTTACATAGTTTATAGCATCAATATAGAATAGGAAGGATAGAATATGAATATAGAATAGGGAGAACAGGAAGGATAGAACAGGAAGTTTGTATGTTTATATAGTTTTATATATGTTTACATAGTTTATAGTATCAATATAGAATAGGAAGGATAGAATATGAATATAGAATAGGAAAAACAAGAAGGATAGAACAGGAAGGATAGAAGAGGGAAAGACAGAAGAGGGAAAGACAGAAGAGGGAAAGACAGAAGAGGGAAAGACAGAAGAGGGAAAGACAGAAGAGGGAAAGACAGAAGAGGGAAAGACAGAAGAGGAAAAACAGAAGAGGAAAAACAGAAGAGGGAAAACAGAAGAGGGAAGACAGAAGAGGGAAGACAGAAGAGGAAATATGAAATGGGAAGCTGCCAACACAATTTAGTTGCTTAGAAAGAAGGATCAGCTAAATAATACCAAAAAACCCAAACATCCTCCCCCCCCAAAAAAAACCCAAACAAACAAACCAACCAAAAAAACCCACCAAAAAGGCAAAAGTAAAGCTCTAAACGAGAACCCCAAGAGTCTTCTGCAGAGAGCGGCCCCGGGCGGTACCTGGCCAGTGCTGGCTGGAGGCTGGACCTGAGGTATGGGGTACTGCGTGGGCACGGGTGGCACGGCCGTGGGCAGCGCTGGCAGGACTCCGGGAGCCAGGGGCACGGCAGGGGCGACCATGCCCGGCACCCCGTAGGGAGGCTGGACAGGCTGCTGGGGAGGGGGAACCACAGGGTAACCAGACTGGTACCCGTTGGAGGGGTAGTAGGAGGGCTGGGAAGGGACGCTGTTGATTGTGGCTGGTTGGGTGAAGCCTGGAAAGAAGGAAAAAAGGATATTTTAGTTTGTGGGAATCCAGGGCTGCCCTCTGGCAGAGGTCTGAGACCCCCCTGGACAGAGCCCCCAGAGACACTGGCTGTGATCTCTGTCCATGGAAAAGAGTTTTCAATCTTACAGGATCAATTACCAGCTCTGAGTGTTTGATATCAGTAATAATTAAGTGTGGCACGAGTGCAAAAGTAAAATTTTAGGGTTCTAGATGAGGGGTCCAAAGGGGACAAGATGGAGGAAATTGGGTGTGCCTTGTCCTTTTTCTCCTTCTTCATGCCCTCCATGTCTCACTGTGGTGTTGGCATTTTTCTGTTGGTTCAGGCTGGGGACACACTGTCCAACGTAGGTGACAGATATTGGCACGTTCTTGTAAATCCAGCCCAGGGAGTTTCTGGTATTTAATGTTTGTCACATCCCACTGAGGGATGCTACATTGGCACATTATTGTAAATATAGCACACGTATATTTATAATGAAGAATATAATCAAGAAATTATAATGAAGAACACAAACTGACAAACAGATTTTAGGAACTGAATACAATTGTGGGCTTCCTCTGTTCTGAAACCAACTGGAGACAAGGAATGGGAGTTCCACTAAGAGTTCATTTGTCATATTGGCATTGAAAAGGTCGAAAGGTCAGAATGAGGAAGACTTCATTGACTTCCTCATTTTGGGACCCCTCCCCATGAAAGGGACCCATTTCAACATCCCACTGAAGGGTGTTACATTGGCACCTTATTGTAAATATAGCACAGGCAGTTTGTGGTATTTAATGTTTGTAACATCCCACTGAGGGGTGTTACATTGGCACGTTATTGTAAATATAGCACACAGTAGTTTTTGGTATATAATGTTTGTAACATTATATAATGTTTGTAACATTATATTCCAGAAACTGGGAACTGGGTTTAGGCTGGGGACACACTGTTCAATGTAGGTGACAGATTTTGGCACGTTATTGTAAATATAGCACAGGGAGTTTGTGGTATTTAATGTTTGTAACATCCCACTGAGGGCAGAGCCCTGCAGGACAGACCTGCAGCAGAATATGTTATAGATAAGTTTATACTTATACATATAAGAATATATATATACATATATTATTGTATGTATAAGAATGAACAACCTTGAAAACCAGCACAGACAAATTATGACTTTTTTGGCAGCGGGGCAGAAAGACAGAGACTTTCTACAATCTCAGAATCACCAATACCTCAGATTCTGACATTAGTTCTGCCACGGTCACCAAAATAATCAGTTTAATTACAACTGGAAAAGAGGCTTTATTCTCCAACCTGGTATTTACCTGCCAAGGGAACTGCAGTGGTTATCTGGTTCACAAATCGGGAGTACTCGGCGTGAACCTACAAAGAATTTCAAAGATTAGAGGCTAAAAATAAAAATATTAACATTTATGCAATTCCTCGTGACCATGTGAGAGAATGTTGATTAGAGGACACACTGTGCGCAAGGACAGCAATAACCCAAACATAACAATCCACCCACCAAAACCTCAATAAACATCCCCCTGATCCTGCTGGCCTCTGTGGCAGATTTGTGTAAATTATGGGAACAGTTTAAACAATCATTTTAATAATTATAGTAACAATTAATACAATAATAATTTAATAAAAATAATTTTAAATAATTTACATTTCTCTCATAGGAAAGAGAGTGGCAAATTAATTACTATAGAGCCTGAGAGACTACAAACACTTCCAAATATTTTTCGAAACAGATTTTGTAGACCATTATCTTAGTATTATATTAAGTGAAAGACTCTTCAAGACTTTCTCAGCTCTTTCCTGAGAAATTTTTATTCTCTGAACAAGAATTAGACAGCAACCCTTGGAAAGAGAAACCTATGAGGAACAGACACATGAACAGCTTTGCTGAAAGCATTAAAAATTCCTTAACGCACATCCCAAAGCTACAAAAAGCTCTGAAATCTCATATTTTTAAATTACTCACTGTTTGCAAGAGGTTCTCACACAGCTTTTTAGCAGCTGCCAAACCTTCTGGCTTTGGGTGACTGAAAAAATACACAAAAAAACCTCATAAGAACAAAATTTTCTGTCAAATTTGGGAGCTCCTTTGCCCCCCCACCACATGGTTACACCCTTATCACTTTAGAGAAACCTCTAAAGTCAAACCAGCTTCAAAAACTTATTTCATTTGCATTAAATCAGTCCAAATTAAGAATTCCCCACAGTGATTAAAGGTTAAGACACATTCCTTGACCAGCCAATGGGATTTTTACAAATAGATTTGATGAGATTTTTTTTAATAGATTTTATGGGATTTTTTAAAAATAGATTTTATAGGATTTTTTTAAATTGATTTTTTAATGGGATTTTTTCTTTAAATGGATTTTTAATGGGATTTCTTTTAAATGATTTTTTAATGGGATTTTTTAAAATGGATTTTTAATGGGATTTTTTTTTAAATGGGTTTTAAAGGGATATTTTTTGGAACGCCCCCATACCTGATGTAGATGTACATGGGCTCAAAGGCCTCTCTGCCTGATGCTGGCTCTATGCAACCTGAGCCTTTCCCTCGAAGAAAGACTTTGGCACCAGTTTCAATCTGAATGTGCTGCAAGTAGGAGCAGCCAGGCCCTTCCACCTTCTCCTTCACGTTAAAGGTGGGAACAGCATGTTCCAGCCCAACAAACAACTTGTCCTGGACATAATGCATCTGTAAATGAACAGCAAAAGCTTCAATAATTCTAATTTCACATCTCGCAGGCAGAAGGGTTCAGTGTCAGGTGGCACAGTGAGTCCTGTGCTTTTCTGCAAGTAGGACTGCTCTCTCCATCCTTTTGCTTTTTGGAGGTCACTGTCACCAGAGTCTCACTCTCCAGACACAGTTTTGTTAGTCCTCCAGATTTCACAACACAACACAAGGTGGGGGTGATTTTTTTGGGGTGTTTTTCCATCTTTTGCGTTGTGATTTTGTTATTTTTTTAATAAACAGCACATGACATGTCTGTCACTGTCGAGGCAGGATGGGAATGACTAGACCCTGACTCAGAAGGCTGCTGAGAGTAAAACTCCAATTTATTCAAAATACACTGCTCTTTTATACAGAGCTTCGTAAGGACCAAATCCATTCATCCTGAAGTGAAAACAACCCACGCATTGGTGCAGAGTGCTTGACACACAGTGACAGAACTTAACTATAAACAATGTGAAAAACAAGAGAGATCAAGAATTATTTACATTCTTTCCCAGGCTTTTTGCCTGGCTAGAAACTCTCAGTTTCTTTCTTTGACTGAATCTGAGACCCACACATGTCTGCTTTGCAAAAATCAAATTCTGTAAGCAGCGATACTGAATGAAATGCACATCAGTGGATCACTCACCCCTGACTGGAATGGAGGTTTTTGGCCAACAGCTGGAGTTATCTGAGTGATAGGGGCTGGCTGGTGATAGACAGTGACTGTGGCTCCGTTGAACGTGGGGCTGGAGCCCGTGGCTGCTTTCACCACTCCATTGGTAATGATCTCTTTGATTCTGTTAACAGCTCCTGGTTGAGAAAACGTGAAATCCATTCTTATTCTTATTCATTCTTATTATTAGTTCATATCCATTCTGATTCAGCAGCCCAGAGTAACCAAACTGTGACAGGACAGGGTTGTTTTCCATATTCTGTGAGAGGATCGCAGCTTCCAGTGGGGCCCAGGGTTGGAATCACAAAGGGGATCACAAAGGATCCCCAGGGATCCTGGAGCTGTGGCAGGGAGGTTTGGGCTGGATAAGGATAAGGAAAAGGTTCTGGGCACAGTCCTGAGGCTGCCAGAGCTCCAGGAGAGGTTGGACAATGCTCCCAGGGATGCACAGGGTGGGATTTTGGGGTGTCAGTGCAGGGCTGGGGGTTGGACTGGGTGATCCCTATGGATCCCTTCCAGCTATTCAGTGAAGTATCAGAATTTCTCCTCCATTTCCACCCTGATAAAACTTGGGCCAATGTTTTAAGGCAAGGACAGGGAGGAACAACCCCAGGCACCAGCACAGGCTGAGGGAGGACCTGAGGGGTGTCACCAAGCTGTCCCTGAGCCTTGGCAGCCACTGGGGTCCTGGGGTGGGTGAAGAAGAGCATTCCCAGCAGGTCAGGGAGCTCCTGGAGGGGCTCAAAGACCCTGAAGGACCTGGAGGGTCCCTGCCCAGGAAAGGCTGAGGGAGCTGGGGCTGCTCAGCCTGGAGAGGAGCCCCAGCTGAGAGGGGCCTCAGCCCTCAATGGCCCTGGGTGTCCCCGATGTCCCTGGGTGTCCTCAGGTGTCCCTGGGTGTCCCTGGCTGCCCCTGGGTCTTTCTGGCTGTCCCTGAGTGTCCCTGGTGTCCCTAAGTTTCCCTGAGTGTCTCTGGGTGTCCCTGAGTGCCCTCAGGTGTCCCTGGGTGTTTCTGGCTGTCCCTGAGTGTACCTGGTGTCCCTGGGTGTCTCTGGGTCTCCCTGGGTGTCCTCGGGTGTCCCTAGGTATCCCTGGGTGTCTCTGGGTGTCCCTGGCTGCCCCTGGGTCTTTCTGGCTGTCCCTGAGTGTCCCTGGTGTCCCCTGGGTGTCCCACCCCCCCCCCCACCTTCCTTGTAGTCTATCCAAATTTTTAATTTCCTGATGAATGCAGTACGTGGCACCTCGGGGATTTCAGAGCAGAGATCTCAGCATCAATGTTTGAATGCAGTCTGTTATCACCACCAAGGTGTTTATAACTCAAATCCAAGCCTTTATCACAAAAAAGAGAGAAAAAGCAGAATATTTTGTACTCACTGTCAACCAACTCCCGTGTCTGACCCTGAACATGAAGATACAAAGGACGATCTCTGGGGGAAAAAAAGTCAAATATTCAATTAAACCCACAGACATCACAATTATAATGTATTCAATCTAATTACATTACAGTCATTACACACATAAAGTCTTCCATAAAAATCTGAAATGCCCTCCAGATAACAATACAAATTCCTTGAGTATCATAGTGCTCAGGCAGGAAAGCTCTGCACTGAAAATGTGATTCAGGAGTTGATGGTGACTCAGAGAACTTACACCACTGAACAATTTAATTAGCTTGCTCACATAAATGGGTCACTAATGAAAAGCAGCAAGAAATTGGGTTTGGGAAGTTGCAGTGTTCTGTGGGGAGAAGTTGAGCACAGTGGGATGTGCCAGGGTGATGGCTGGGGTGGTTATTTCAGCTGAAATAAAGCAGCTAGGAGCACCCGAATGGCAAATTTATTAAAGAACCAACCAAAAGGAACCCTAGCACTTTGTCACCTCAGGAGGAAAGAAACAGAATCTTCCAAAAAAAAAAAAAAAAGAAATACAAACCCAGGTCCCACTTTGGCTTTCTCTTCTGCAGTCATGAACCTCCCTCGAGTGGAGACAGCTGCTCCACTCAGACGACTGATCTGCAAAAAATGGACAAAGTCCAGTGACACACCTGCCAACAGCAAACAGGGCACACCCACTAGGCCAAAATGTAAATAAATTTATTTATTTAAATAAATAAATTTCAATAAGTTGCTGAAAAAACCCCAGAAATCATTAACAAAGTGCTAAGAGACTGATGCTGGCTCTGAAGTCAATACTGATGCCTTGTGAAGGCTGATTTAGAACACAGGCTGGACAGAGTTAATTGTAAAGCAGGGATTTATTAGCAGAAATAAATCCTAAAACAGATCCACCTTGGGCAGCACAAGAGCCCAGCCAGGGCTACACCCAAGATGAACCAAAATGGTCACAAGAATGGACAACTGGTCATGGGGTCTGTCACTTTTAGAAGTTCTGCTCCATTTGTATATTGGAGTTAATTCTATAATTACAGCTTTAGGTTATTAAGCCCCATCCTGCTTGTTTTTCTCTCTCCAGCCCACGGTGTTTGGGCTCTTGGGCTGAGATTTGGATCATTTGTCCTTGGTGTCCAGCTGGAGAAGGAATTGTTTTGTCTCTGCTCTGTGCAGAGAGCTCAGCATCCCCTAATATGGAGCCCAGACCCACACACTAAATCAGCACAGAACCACTATTTTTTATATGAAAAATATAAAAACTAAAACCTGAGGCATCAATACAACAAGTTACTGAACAAAACAGCAAATGAGAAAACACAAATTTTCCAGAAAGGAACAACCCCTGAAGAGAGTCCCCTGCAAGTTCTTTTCACCTCATCTCCTCAGAGACAAAAAAGAGAAAGGTGTAGAGGGTTGTGTAAGGTATGCCAGTGAGGAGAGAGGAAGGGGAGAGGAAGGGGAGAGGAAGGGGAGAGGAAGGGGAGAGGAAGGGGAGAGGAAGGGGAGAGGAAGGGGAGAGGAAGGGGAGAGGAAGGGGAGAGGAAGGGGAGAGGAAGGGGAGAGGAAAAAAAGAAGAGAAAAAAAAGAAGAGGAAAAAAAGAAGAGGAAAAAAAGAAGAGGAAAAAAAGAAGAGGAAAAAAAGAAGAGGAAAAAAAGAAGAGGGAAAAAAAGAAGAGGAAAAAAAGAAGAGGAAAAAAAGAAGAGGAAAAAAAGAAGAGGAAAAAAAGAAGAGGAAAAAAAGAAGAGGAAAAAAAGAAGAGGAAAAAAAGAAGAGGAAAAAACGGGAGAGAAAAAAAGGAGGAAAAAAAAGGGGAAAAAAAGGAGAAAAAAAAGGAGAAAAAAAAAGGAGAAAAAAAAAAGGAGGAAAAAAAAGGAGAAAAAAAAAAGGAGAAAAAAAAGGAGAAAAAAAAGGAGGAAAAAAAAGGAGAAAAAAAAGGAGAAAAAAAAGGAGAAAAAAAAGGAGAAAAAGGAGAAACTGTAGTGGGTTGTGGAAGGCCAGGGGCACGTACCTCATCCTGGGTCTGGCCCCTGGTCAGCAGGTTCCTGCAGGTCAGGGGGACGTCGTTGATCTCCACCTCTGCCACCACGAGGTCATCTTTGCTTTTACTCGTGGCTGGACCTTTCCCCAGAGCCTGCAGCTTCAAAAAAAGCAATTGCAACGTGGGTGAAAGCAGGAAAACAAATTGGGAGGGTGAACATCCTTCTTATGTCACCCTGTTTTATTTTAAATTCCTCCTAAAAGTTCCTACGCCTTCTGATGTTTACGTATGTCAAATGAGTTTTCTCACAGTGTTTGAAATAATTACAAAATAATAATAAAATAATGATTTTTAAAATATTTTTCATTGTAAGTGGAGAGAATTGATGGGCTGTTGGTTTGAGAGGTGGTGATTTCTCCTCCAAGACACTGTCATTTTTACTATAATATATATATAATATACATATATTTTATATAGATTATATATATTTTATATATATTATAACATACGTATTTATATATTTGTAATATATATTTTTTCTGACTCTCCTACATATATATACAGCTTTTTTCTTTCCTTTTCCATCCAGCCTGCTTCTGTGAGTTATTTTGTGTCAAAATGGGACATTCTTGTTCACCCCTTTCATTTATTGAAGGTAAAATCCTCAGAGATTATGAAAAGCACATTGGAATATTCTTGATTTGCCTCCTCACAGCCCAAATAAACAATCTGGATTTATTTTCACCACATATTGATAAAATAATTAATGTTTCTCTTCTGTACGTGATGTAAAACTGAATTGTAGAATTTTAATATTTCACACTTCAGCTGGCAGCTCTGACAGAAAATGAAATGTGTAGTTCGTGCTTCATTAATTTAGAATTAATTTAGAATTTCTGTCCAAGATCTGAACTCATCCACACTACACTCATCTTTAAGACAGGGGTAAAATATTTTGGGTCAGGCTAAGAAATAAAAAAAACACAGTCAAAGATTCAGAAAATACAGCGGAAGAGTTAGCACAAAGATTTTTGCAATGCACAGAGTTAGCTGAACTAAACCTTCTAAATATCCTGGAATTAATTTGGGGGACATAAAAGTCAAAAAAGACTCTGTAAAAAAAAGAGAAATTTCCAGGATTAACACTGAAAAACATCACGTGCAGGAGAGCCACAAGGCAGCTACAGAGAGGCTCCAGCACAGGGCACTGTTCTGACTTAAAAAATAAAAATATATTCATTAACTTGCAGCTCCTTAATTTCCATTCCCTCACAACCTGAAAGGTCGTCAGAGTTAATTACTCTGGAAATGCCATCACTGAACGTGTTTCAGCCCCTAAATTGACAGAAAAGCAATTTAAGGAGAATTTGGGACAATTTATCACTATTTTATTTTCAAAATGAGCACTCTAAAAAGGCTGCAGGGGTGGTTTCAGCCCCAGAAGTGGCAGAAAAGCAATTTAAAGAGAATTTGGGACAATTTCTCACTATTTTATTTTTATTTAAGGAGAATTTGGGACAATTCCCCACTTTTTTTTAAATTCTGAGTAAATCCTGTGGCAACATGAGCACTCCAAAAATGCTAAAGGAGTGGTTTCAGCCCCAAAAGTAACAGAAAAGGAATTTAAAGAGAATTTATGACAATTTATCACTATTTTATTTTCAAAATGAGCACTCTAAAAAGGCTGCAGGGGTGGTTTCACTCCAAGCAGTGACAGAAAAGGAATTTAAGGAGAATTTGGGACAATTTATCACTATTTTTTTTTCATTTAAGGAGAATTTGGGACAAATCGCCACTTTTTTTTTAATCTGTGAGTAAATCATATGGATTCTCCCCCTTTCCATTTTTGAGGGCCTCAATTTCCATCCAAACTCGTAGAAATTAAAAAGAAATAACAACAAGAGTGAGTTTTTCTGGTGTTTTATTTCCTTTTTTTTCACACTGTGCCACTCGAGTGCTCATTTTTCCATGAGATTTACTCAAATTAAAAAAAAAAAGTGGAGAATTGTCCCAAATTCTCCTTAAATAAAATAAAATAGTGATAAATTGTCCCAAATTCTCCTTAGATTCCTTCTAGGACCGAAACCACTTCTGCTTTTTGGAGTTCTCATTTTGCTCTCTGGAAAACACTTGAGGAAAAACCCTCGTGGTTCTTTTACAATATTAAATATTATAAATATTTAAATATTCCATGGTTCTGAGGAAAAAAAAATTAAGTTTTTCACCTCCCTACAGGCGGCTTTGGTAAAATCTTACAGCGGACTGACCTCACAGCCACCTAATGGTTTTAAAAATATTTTTAAGTGCTTTTTTTCGCAGCCAATTCCCTGAATCCGCTCCCACCCACCCACCTTGTCCGCCGTGCTGGGCGCCGGCTTCAGCTTCCCTTTGGCCATCAGCATCGCGTTAATCTTCGCCGCCACCGCCGCGGCCGCATCCAGCGCCCCCGAGGGCGCCGCGGAGCTCTCGGACCCGGCCACGGCGGCGCCGCCATCGCCGCCCCCACCGGGGAACGGCCGCCCGGGCAGCGGCGCGGTAGCGGGGAGGAGGAAACTCGGAGCAGGGCCGGGCTGATCCCACTTGCTGCGGCGCCTGGAAAAGAGAGGAGGAAGGTGAGACGCTGCTCTGAGGGGCGGCGGGACCGCCCGAGCCGCCGCGGCCGCGCCTCACCCGCCCGCGGCCCCCGCGTCCCGCTGCGCTCCGCCGCCCGCCGACATGGCCGCCGCGGCTGCCGGCCGTCACTTCCGGTCCGCGCCGCCGCCGCTTCCGGCCGTTGCCATGGCGACGGCGCCGTCGCTTCCGGTTGTTGCCACGGGGCGCCGCCGAAAAATCACCGAATTTAACCCGTTCCCCGCCTGAAAAACACGGGAAAAGTTTAATAAAGGAGACGAGGAGACAAAGATAATAAGGCGAAGGTTGTTATGGCTGAGTGCGTGTTGGGATTTAGCTAAAAACACACTTCCGGGATACCCTTTAAATACTTCTATTAGTTTGTTACATATTCAAAACTAGTGTCCCTTTAAATATTCCTTCTGTTATATTAGCTTGTTATATATTCATAAATGGTTATCCCTCTAAATACTTCTATTATATTAGCTTGTTACATGTTCATAACAATTATGCCTCTAAATACTTCTTTATTATATTAGCTTGTTATATATTCATAATGATTATCCCTTTAAATACTTCTGTTATATTAGTTTGTTATATACTCATAAACGGTTATTCCATTAAATACTTCTATTATATTAGTTTGTTACGTATTCAAAAGGATTGTCCCTTTAAATACTTCTATTATAGTAGCTTATTACATATTCATAAATGGTTAACCCTCTAAATACTTCTATTATATTAGTTTCTTACATATTCATAAACGATTATCCCTCTAAATACTTCTATTATATTAGTTTGTTATAAATTCATAAATGATTACCCCTCTAAATACTTCTATTATATTAGTTTGTTACATCTAAATAGTTATCCCTCTAAATACTTATTCTAGCTTGTTACATATTCATAAATGATTATTCCTTTAAATACTTCTTCTATTATATTAGTTTGTTATATATTTATAAATTATTATTCCTTTAAATACTTATATTAGTTTGCTACATATTAACAAATGGTTATCCTTCTAAATACTTATTCTAGTTTGTTACATATTCATAAATGATTATTCCTTTAAATATTTCTTCTATTATATTAGCTTGTTATATATTCATAACAATTGTCCCTTTAAATAATTCTATTATATTAGCTTGTTACATATTCATAAATGATTATTCATTTAAATACTTCTTCTATTATATTAGTTTGTTATATATTCATAAATGATTATTCCTCTGAATACTTCTATTATAGTAACTTGTTATATATACATAAATGGTTATCCTTCTAAATACTTTAATATATTAGTCTGTTATATATTCATAAGTTATTATTCCTTTAAATATTTCTTCTATTATATTAGTTGACTACATATTAATAAAGTTATCCTTCGAAATACTTATTCTAGCTTGTTACATATTCATAAATCATTATTCCTTTAAATATTTATTCTATTAGCTTGTTATATATTCATAATGATTATCCCTTTAAATACTTGTTGCATTAGTTTGCTACATATTAATAAACAATTATCCCTCTAAATACTTCTATTATATTAGCTTGTTACATATTCATAAATGGTTATCCCATTAAATACTTCTTCTATTATGTTAGCTTGTTACATATTGGTGAAAAATGCAGATTTTATTATTGGCTTTTCGCAAATTTAAAATGAGTATGATATGTGTAATGTGAGAAAGTTATGCTGTGTTAATTCTCTTTAGTGTGTTAAATCTAATTTTAGGTTCCAACATAATGTTTAAATACAGACTATGTATGTGGGGGAAATGTTTTTTATTTTAGGAATGAGATGCTTCGAGGAACACCTAAATCTTCTAAAGAAAAGGAATTTATGGATTTCTTATCAGAAAAAGCTAATTTCTTCATGCCTTGCTGAATAGTAGCCTTGGGAATTAAAGGAAACAATTGACAAACAGACAAAATTCTTATTTTAAATAAAATATATGCATAACCATGAAGGATATTTTAATATATTGGCTTTTTTCACACTTATGTTCATTGGGTGTTACCCCATCCAAGCAGGCATTTTAACACCAATTTTTATCAGCTATTTCCCTATAATTAACAACAGAAATAAAAACCGTATCCTTGTGAAAAACGCCAATTGCGTGGTTTTTCAAATTTTTGAAAGTTTAATAATAATAAAATGGTTATAAAAATAATAATACAATTAGAGTAATCAAGTTTAGAGTTAGGGCAATTACGAAACAATAAAAAGCAAAGAATTAGAAACTAAGTCACAAAAAGCATGACTTGTGAACAAAGAAATAACCTTAAAAACAACAACCTGTTATATATTCATAGATTCTTCATGGTTATGCATACATTTTATTTAAAATAAGAATTTTGTCTGCTGGATGTCAACTGTTTCCTTTAATTTCCATGGCGTCTTCAAGTTGAGCAAGGCCTGAAGAAATTAGCTTCTTATGATAAGAAATCGATAAATTCCTTTTCTTTGGAAGGTTTAGGTGTTCCTCGAAGCGAGTATTTAATTCCTAAAAAAAACCAAACAAAACTCCCCCCACATACATTTTAACATTACGTTGGAACTTAAAACTAGATTTAACACGCTACTTAAGAGAATTAATACAGCACAGCTTTCTAACATGACACATGTAATATTCATTGTTATACTTACGAAAAGCCAATCATAAAACATGCATTTTTCACAAGGACCAAAGCTGAAATTAGGAAAAAAAAACCATTTATCATTCCCTCAGAGCCCAGAACATTCCACAAGGCCCGCAGCGCTCACGGCAGGGGCGGCGGCTGCGCATGCGCGGCGCTTTGGCGCCAAGCGAGGCCGAGCCCCGCCCCGCGAAGTTTGCGCACGGCCCCTCGGCCGAGCCCGCTGAGGGCGAGGGCGGGAAAGGCGCCCTGAGGGTGAGGCCGGCATTTACCTTCCTTTATCTCGCTTCTCCTCACATTCCCCTCCAGTTTTTCCTCCCTTATCTCTCAACTCAGTTAACTTCTGAGTTTTGTCGCCCGCAGCCCTCGTGGAAGGGGCGGTAGCTGCGCATGGGCGCGCGCCAAGCGAGGCCGAGCCCCGCCCCCTCGGCTTTTGCGCACGGCCCCTCAGCGGCGCGCGCTGAGGGCGAGGGCGGGAAAAGCGCCCTGAGGGTGAGGGCGACGTTTACCTTCCTTCATCTCCTTTCCTTTATCTCGCTTCTCCTCACATTCTCCTCCAGTGTTTCCTCCCTTATCTTTCACGCACACCTCACGGTTTTTGTCGCCCGCCGCCCTGCGTCGCGTCTTCGCGCTTTCCTCCTCCGCTTGCCTCAGTTTCCCCTTGAGGAAGCAGGTGATGGATTCTGCGCTGAGGGGGGTGGGGGATGATGCCGTGTGTGGAGGATCGGTGAGGGGAGCTCGGTGCCCTCGGTGATCCGCACTTCGTTTCTAACTTGGGAAAGGTGTTTTCCTCAGGCGTGGGTGCGTTTGATATTCCTGATGTGAAAAATGCAGATTTTATGATCGGCTTTTCGCAAGCATTACAATGACTATTATATGTGTAATAGTTGTGGTGTATTAATTCTCTTAAGTAATGTGTTAAATGTAATTTTAGATTCCAACGTAATGTTAAAATAAGAGACTATGTGGGCGGAGTTTTTTTTTTTTTTTAGGATGAGATACTCGCTTGGAGGAACACCTAAATCTTCCAAAGGAGAGTGTTTTTCATATTTTATGATTGGCTTTTTTGCAGATATTACAATTAATATTATAGGTGTAATGTTAGAAAATGATGCTGTATTAATTCTCTTAAGTAGCGCAATAAATAGAATTTTAGGTTACAACATAATGTTCAAATAGAGACTATGTATGTGGGCAGAGTTTTTTTTTTTTTAGGATGAGATACTCGCTGCGAGGAACACCTAAATCTTCGAAAGGAGAATGGGAAAAGTACAGATTTTATGATTGGCTTTTTGCAAATATTACGATGAACATGATATGTGTGATGTTAGAAAATTACGCTGTATTGATTATCTTAAGTAGTGTGTTAAATATAGTTTTAAGTTCCAACATAATGTTAAAATAGAGACTATGTATGTGGTGGGAGTTTTTTTTAGGAATGAGATACTGGCTTTGAGGAACACCTAAATCCAAAGAAAAGGAATTTATGGCTCCTTATCAGAAGAAACAAATTCCTTCAGGCCTTGCTCAGACTCAAAGGGGATTAAAGGAAACAGCTGACATACAACAGAGGGAGTTCTTATTTTAAATAGAATATATGCATAACCATGAAGGATATATGAACATGCAACAGGCTGTTGTTTTTAAGGTTATTCCTTTTTTCACAAAGGATGCTTTTCATGACTTAATGTCTGAGAGCATCTGGACATCCCTAATTCTTTGCTTTTTATTGTTCTGTAATTATCCTAACTCTAAACTTGATTACTCTAATTGTGCTACTATTTTTTATAACCGTTTTATTATTATTAAACTTTTAAAAATTTGAAAAACCAAGTGATTGGCATTCTTCACGCAGAGTTGGGGGAAAGGCTTTTGTGGAGTCAGGGTGGTGAGGGTTCTGTTTGTCCCATACTCATTTAAATTACAGAAGAAAACAAATCTGGAGGTGTTTGAAATGTGGGGAGCCTTTTCATGAGGTCCTTTAAAAATCCCATAGGTTGACGAGAGCTGTCTTTAGAGGTTCATATTTCATAAAAATACAGATATAAAAGTGCTGATTATTGCATCCTGTAGCCTCAGGGGAGGCCTGTGCTGCTGTGAAAACCAAGGATGTGACGCTGGGGATGATCAGAGGAGCTGAACTGCTCTGTTTCCTGAAAAACACAGGTTTGTTTGAGCTGGCAGGAGGTGTTTGTAAATCCAGGGAATGCCCTTTTTTATTTTTTCCTTATCCAGGTGCTAATGCAGGTGTTTTGTTGACAGGCACGGGAGTCTCTGCAGGATGGCAACTGCTCAGAAGCAAAGGAGTTCGGTGGTACGGTTTTGTTTTTTGTGTATTTCAGCACAATCGTGGGGGAAAATGAGGGAATTTTAGCTGGACCAGTGCACCCAGGTGCTCTGTGGTATTTTTTAATGTGAAAATAGCAGGTTAATTCAGTCTTTTAATTACGAATGAAGAACAGATAGCAAAAAAAAATTATTTAGAAATGACATGAACTTTGTTGTCGTAGAAACTGTGTCCTACAAATACTGTAACACCAAGTGTAAGGAACGTGCTTAGCTTTATAAATCATACAATTGCATTGGTTTCTTGCTGGGATTTCCAGAGTGCAGTTGTATTTCCCAAGAAAATAGCCACGGAGCAGCAATCCCTGATGCTGGTGAAGAGGCTCCTGGCAGTGGCAGTGTCCTGCATCACATACCTGAGGGGAATCTTCCCTGAGAGTGCCTATGGAACCAGATACATGGATGGTAAGGGGCTGTTTCCATGAAAATCTGCAAATAAACTGGGTTTTTTTGTTGTTTTTAAAGCCACTTGGTCTTTTTAATGAATGGATGCCATTTCGGTGCTTGTAAAGGAAATTTCACTTATGAATTAATTAAATTTTTTAAATATTTTGTTAATAATTCTGGTATTATCGTTGCTGCTAACTCAGCATTAACACTATGCTCACGCTTGTCAATTGTCAAAATATTAATTTTAGTCTGTGAAAAATGAATATTTTGTGATTGGCTTTTTGCAAATATCATAATAAATATTATATGTGTAATGTTACAAAGTTATGCTGTATTAATTCTCTTAATTAGTGTGTTAAATCTAGTTTTAAGTTCCGACATAATGTTAAAATAGAAACTATGTACGTAAAAAGAGGGGCTTTTTTTAAGAATAAAATACTTCAAAAAACACCTAAATCTTCCAAAGGAGAAGAATTTATGGCTTCTTATCAGAAAAGCTAATTTCTTCAAGCCTTACTCAAAGACACCATAAAAATTAATGGAAATGGTTAACATACAACAAACAAAGTTTCTTATTTTAATTAAATATACATAGCCATGAGAATATATAAATATACAACAAGTATATTATTTTAGGAGTAATTCCTTTATTGACAAAGGATGCTTGTCATGACTATATATATATATTATTTTAAAAGTATATATAATATAAAATATTATATATAAACTATAATACAAAATATTATTTTAAGAGTAATTCCTTTGTTCGAAGTATGCTTTTCCTGACTATATATATAGTATTTTAAGAGTATATATAATGTAAAATATTATATATCAAGTGTAATATAAAATACTATTTTAAGAGTAATTCCTTTGTTCACAAAGTATGCTTTTTCATAACTTAATGTCCAAGAACACCCAAACATCCATAATTCTTTGCTTTTTATTGTCTTATAATACTCCTAGCTCTAATATTACTGTAATTGTATTACTATTTTTACAACCATTTTATTATTATTAAAATTTAAAAATTGAAAAACCAAGTCATTAACTTTTCTCACAAGTCTCTTCTTGATATGTACTTTTAGGCAATGAACTTTTCGTTGTACTTTGTCCTAAGTAAATGTGTGTGTGTTTTTGTTAGGTTTTTTTGGGTGTTTGTTTTTTTTTTTTTGGTGGTGTTTTTTGTTGGGTTTTTTTTGTTGTTTGTTTGTTTATTTGTGGTTGTTTTGGGTTTTTTTGAGACGTCTGTGTCAAAATTCTGCGGGAAGACAAAACCTGTCCTGGCTCTACCCAGCTGGTGAAATGGTAGGTTGATTCCAGCACACAGGTAACGCTTCCTCAGCACGTGAGTGCTCAAAGGTTCCTGGTTTTATTTCCACTAAAAGGCAAAAATTTCCCTCCTACATTTGTTTCCCAGATGCAACATTGATGTTTCCACAAAGGTTTTCAGCTCAGGGCTTAGCAGAGCACAAATCTCTTTTTGAAAAGTGAATATATTTTATATTTACTAAATAAATAATAAATATCTAACACTACATATTTGTATATTTCATTTTTCTGGGTGCTCAAGAGTGCACAGAAGTACAAAAGTCTAACCAGTAATTCCTCTTTTTTTTCCCCTCTTTTTTTTCCCCTCTTTTTTTTCCCCTCTTTTTTTTCCCCCTCTTTTTTTTCCCCCTCTTTTTTTTCCCCCTCTTTTTTTTCCCCCTCTTTTTTTTCCCCCTCTTTTTTTTCCCCCTCTTTTTTTGCCCCTCTTTTTTTGCCCCTCTTTTTTTCCCCCTAATGAATACATATGTTGGGAAATGCTTGAAGCATTGCAATATGTTTTTACTGATAAATGATTTACCTACAGATTATATTTTAATTATTCTTTCAAGAGGTTGAGGTGATTTGACGTTACAAGGAGAATCATTGCTTGTATAACTGCTAATAAGAGAATGATGGAATCAGTGTTATTTATTGCTCTAATACATTAAGAATAAACACAAGAGTTTCATTTTTTTGGTGCTATTTGATTTAATGAGAAACGAGTGAAAATTAGCAGTAGATGGCAAATATAATTTGGTTTTTGCAGGTTGTTAGGATGCTACGATGCCTTGCAGAAGAAATACGTAAGTCCTCCAGTCCCATTTCAGTCATGTTGAAATGTTTGTTTATCTGCCAGTGCAGTTGTAGGGCTGCTCAGGGAGTAGCTGAGCTCTCTCAGCTGCAGTGTGGGATGCACAGGCATTTCTGCATCAAATTCTTGGAAGCAGCAGCACAGAAAGATCTGGGGGTGTTTTTTTCTGCAGCTGAATCCTCTCCTCCACAAAATAGGAGTGAAGAGGAAGATTCTCTTCCAACAGGCTTTAGTTGCCTGTGTTGGATTCCAGAGCTAGAGACAAAACAGCGCAAATGGGCAATTAAATATATTTAATGTTCTTTTTTTGTTTTTTTTTTTCCCCTCTGTTTGTGTTCCTGCCAGCTGAGACAGATTGTCCTAGCAGTGAGTATCTCTGAAAGGCAGGGACATGTTTTTAGGGGACATTTTTTGAGGGATGTGCAGTTCTCATTCCGATTCCTCTATTTTCTTTAAAAATGCAGGTCTATACCCAGACAGAAGATCCTCAGGTAAATCTGCATGAATATCTCACTGATGATAATATGGATATAGTGAAATTTGTGTACCAGCAGGAATATTTAAATAAAAAAAGGGCATTTTGAAATACCAGGTGCAAAAATGACTGAAGTCAGTGGGATTTACGATGTGTGAAATTCCATTTGAGTGTTCTCAGTCTGTGCAAAAAACCAAAATGTCATTGCAGAGTGAGATCCTGACTCTGCCTAACAATTTTATGGGGCTTTTGTGGAAAACACAAAACCCACTGGGTGTCACCACATCTATTCCACGTGTGAAACATTTTCATAGCGATTGAAACCGGAATATTTTGTGCTAAAAACTTCAGCTGATTTTCAAAATACTTCATCGTGGTGATTCCTGGAAAAGAATCATCATTATTATTATGCTTTAAAGAGTTTTTTATGTTTTTACTGTGAATTGTTAGAGGATTAGGAGCCTGTATTCGGCACGTGGGAGTTGGGCTGTGGTTATTTCCTTTAAAGGTTAATGGATTACTGAGCAGAGCTGCAGCAGGAATGTTTAGGATTAATAATTAGTTTAGTCATTACTGGCTTTGTTTGCAGACAGTCACAGAGTGTTACCACTTCAAGTTCAAGTACACCCACGATGGGCCACTCCTGGATTTTGGCAGGTACAGCCCCTGGGACTGTTCCACGTCCCTTGGACACACCTGAATGTCACAGCTCTGCATTTGATCTGTTTGCTTTTTAAATTCTGCATCTTGAGACTAATTTTATCAACATACACTCCTGGCTTAGCTGTACTAAAATACAACTGATCATTTTGATAATGCTCATATTTTAATATCCACTCAGAAGATGATGCTCAATGTTAGTCTGATACTCTGTGAGGATACTTGAGATGTTTTATGTGTAGGGAGTGAAGCTTCACATCAGATTACTTCACATCAGTATCTGAAGATACTGAATGTTACATGGAATTCCTCATTTAGCAGAAATAAGAGAAAATACAGCAAAAACACAATAGAAATGTAAATTGTGATACACAGCTCGGTCATGGTGGAATTCCCATTGCTGAGGTGAGGACACAGGGCACCCCTGGCCTTTTAAGCACTGTGTGGTAGGATAGAGCAGTTGGTGCCAGGTGCTGATCCTGGCACCAGGATTAATTTAATGGATTTACCTCCAGATTGTGTTTTTAATTATTCTTTCAAGAGGTTGGGGTAAACCCTCCTGGCGTCCCTGGCTCAGGGTTTGATCTCCCAAAGAGATCAGCCAACAAGCAGGGGTAGGAATTGCAGTGTTCAGTCTCAGGCAACAAACAGGATGCTTCTCACCTTCGTAATTGTTAACAAACACTTTGGAAACGTGGATCAGACAGAATGTGAGTGCTGTGTGTGTTTTTAGCAAGGACAGGAAGTCAGACTCCACCATCAGCTGTGCAGACACCAAGAAGGCCAGCATCCTCCTCATCCGCAAGATCTACATCCTGATGCAGAACCTCAGCCCCCTGCCCAGCGACGTCTGCCTCACCATGAAACTGCTCTACTACGATGAGGGTACGCTGCCCTGCCCCCTGGTTTGTTCAGCTCTGCAGAGCAGTCCAAAGGAGTGTTTAATGAATAATCCTTGTGGCTGTTCAGGGAGGTTAGTTCACCTGTGGCTGTTTCCCAGGACAGAGGGATGTGATCTCCCTGCAGGAGCACAATCCTGGCACTGACGTGGTTGAGTTTGGCTGGGTGCCGGAGCTCACCTTTCCATGTGGTGGAAAAATTCCTCTTCTAACTTGTGCTTGTAAAAAAAAAGGCTTAGAAGTTTTCTGGTGTTCAGTCTCAAGGCAGTTTATTGCAAGTTATCTAAAAGATTTTCTCCTTGGGCTGCTGTGGTTTGCTCACAGCTCAGGCAGAGGCACACACACACCCTGACATCCTCTCTGACCCCGACTGCTTCTTCTCTCCCCACCCAGGGCTGCTGCTCTCTTTTATATGGTACATTACGTGTTACATGTTTATAGTTTTTTCCCAATGCCTATTACCTATATTAAATGGTGCTTTTCTATCTTTTATATGGTACATTACATGTTACATGTTTACAGTTTTCCCCAATGCCTATTACCTATATTAAATGGTGCTTTTCTATCTTTTATATGGTACATTACATGTTACATGTTTACAGTTTTCCCCAATGCCTATTACCTATATTAAATGGTGCTTTTCCACTCTAAACCAATCTGAGTGCCAACATCACCAAGAACATGGAGGTGAGGAAGGAGAGAGATTTGAGCCTGTCCTATTCTCCCTCTATCTTAAAACTACTGACCCCCATGTACAAAACCAAAACCACCCTGTACAGCACTCAAAAATTCTTTACTTTGTGACTACTTCTACTATAATACCTAAATTTTGTGAGTTCTTCTTCTTCCTGCAAGGTTGGTAAATTATTCATGGTTCAAACCCAAAATCACAGCTGCTTCCAGCTGCCTGCCAGGGTCTCAAATGCTTCTGACCTGGGCCCGGAACCTCCAAAAATGTCTGAGGGACATTTTGAGTTCCCACAGCTGGGTTTTAAAACATTTGGAGTTTCCCAGAGTGTGTCAGAATTTCCCAGCCTGGTTTGATGACTGTCCAAATACCTGGCTCTGCTTTCTGAGTGTGTTCCTGCCTTACAATGACAAATCAGAGCTTCTATTTTTTATATCTACAACCTCTTCTAGAGAGCTTTAACAGGGCTTTAATAGAGACTTTAAAGAGACTGAATATTGATTACTCCCCTCCCCACACACAGGTTTGTTCGTGTTTTTTTTTTGCAGTAACTCTATTTAAAGGGGAAAAGAGTTAAAATGAGTTTTTAAGGACATATTTCACTCTAACACATTTAATTTCTCTGTAGTTACACCCCCTGATTACCAACCTCCAGGGTTCAAGGAGGCCAAGGACGAGGGGCTGCTGTTCAAGGAGGAGCCCATGTACCTGAACGTGGGGGAAGTGCCAACACCTTTTCACCTGCTGAAGCTGAAAATCACAACTGAGAAACAGCGCATGGAGAATGTTGATAAGAGCATCCTAAAGCAGGGGGAGACTGCTGAGCCTCTGCAGGTGGCAAAAGAAGAGAGCCAGGACATGGATGTAAGAGCACAGAATTTGTTTTGGGTAGCTTTTTGAATTTTTTGGTGGTGTGGCATCTAGAAAAAGCCCATTATTATTTCACTGTGTGTAAGCCATAACCCCTTTGTATTCAGGACAATGTGTCTTTAATCCATTTTTTCCTTAATTTTACTGCTCCAGTTTGCAGCCTGTTCAAGCAGGGTGAGCAGCAGAGGGACACTGGTGGAACCTCACAGTCCCGTGTCACAATCACTTATTTCAGTTTATTCCACCACAAATCCATCTAATTATTGTGTCCTCAATCATCTCAGTAGAAACCTTCTTCCTTGTGTGTCTGCTGTAAGTGACAGACTTGTTCCTTAATCTAGGAGGATCCTGGCTTGGATAACGAAGTGGAAGATAAGAATAATGTGAATATTTCAGAAGCTCAAGGTAATATTTGTGTATATAATTCAATATTATATTTTGTAATGTATATTTGTGTATATTATATATTTTTGGTAATATATATTTGTATATATATTTCCATATTATATTTTTATTTTATGATATGTTTTATTATAATTTTATATTATCTATTATATTATTCAAGCCCTCGGTTTTCTATATTCAAATATCTATTATTTCCTTCACATATATGACTGTGCCTTTGTTTTCTATCACAGCTTCATTCTGTGAAGCCCTTGGTTAGCAAATTTAAACACATTAAAACATCATTAACATATTTTCATGTTACTGTTCAAAATTCTGATCTTCTGTTCCATTTTATCAGATAAGCTAAATGGAATGGGGTTTATATTTAGAAATAAATTTTATTTGCTGCTCTGGCCACCTGTGCCAGGGCCTCCCATCCTCACAGGGAATAAATCTTTCCCAATATCTGTCAGGACAAAGCCATTCCTGTCCCTCCAAAGCCCCTCTCCAGCTCTCCTGGAGCTCCTTTAGGTGCTGGAAGGAGCTCTGAGCTCTCCTTGGGGCCTTTTCTTCTGCAGGCTGAGCACCCCCAACCCTCTCATCCTTTCCTCCTAGAGGAACTTTAATAAATACAAGTCCTAACAAAGTATTTTTGTTAGTATGAATCACACAGCAATGAATTTCCTCAAGTGTTTTTCCTAACGCTGTCAATAAAATCTGACAGCAAATAACTCCTCCAGCCCTGGGAACTCCCCACTGCTGGCTTTTCATCAGAGCAACAAAAAATGTGAACCCAAAGTGTCTCCAGCACAAAACATGAGACACTCCAAGGGATCCATGAGGCCCTCGGGGATCTCAGGAGTTTCCTTTTCAGATTTTAGATAAAACAGAGGACGGTTTGTGTTCACATTTCCCTTCAGGCCCCTGAAGACTGAACTTTGCTGCCAAACAAACTGAAGAAGGAATTGCTGCTTGTTGATCTTCTCCTCTTGGAGAGGCTGGATAGAAGCACCCAGACAATCTGGAACCCATTTGCTGTACAGAAAGCATTTCAAATGTTGGGTTTGGGTTTTTTTTTCTGGTGCAGCTTTGCCAAACCATCTGCCATTTCCATGCTGTTCAAAAAATAATGGTGGAAATGTGTAGGAAACAACACACGTAGATGAGAACTTTTGTCTTGACAATGCTGGTAGGCTGCAGAACTGGAATAACCACATGAAGGTGTGTCTGATTCTTCTAAAAAAATAATAAAAGTTCCAAAACCATGCGGAAATGCATAAAATTTCTTGCCCTAGGGAGTTGGCAAGTGTTTTATTTACAGGGAAACCCATCTGTCAGCGTGGAATTCTTTTGTTGTTTCCACAGTCACACATTCACCGTTCCACACGTCTGTCTATCCTAGAAGAGCAGCATGAATTAGGAACAGCCAAAAACTACCAGGAACTGCTAAAAACCCCCTGAGAACCTGTTCTGCAGCTGCAGGCAGTGCTGGGGGCTCTGCAGCTGGAATTGCTGCTGGCCCAGGGTGGCTTTTCCCTGTCCTGCAGCTCCTGAGGCTCCAGGTTGAGTCCAATCCCTCCAGCAGGGCAGTGAGGGAGGGAGCTGGGGGTCAAACCCTCTTCATGGATCCTGTGTGTGAGCTGGAGCTCGGGTAGGAAGTGGCTGACTTCAATAAATTAAAGTTTGATGGAGTTAAGGATGAGAACTGCAGTCTACAACCTGTTGTAAAGTGTTCGCCGGGGCAGAGCTGGTGTTAACACCTTTATTTGTTTTGTTATTAACACTTTATTTAACTCTCCAATGTTTCCTTCTTTCAGAAAAGAATTCAGCTGATGAAGAGGAAGCTGGAGGGCTCCAGACTCCCTTCAATGTTTCCAATCCTCAGGTAGGAACTTTGCCCTGTCATCTTCAGCTTTCACTGGAGCTCCTTCCCTCCTCTGAATAACCTTAAAGCCTTATTTCCCCCAGTCACTATTTCAGCAACAAAATTCCTTTACATTTCACTTCCTGGTGTTTTCCAGAACCATTCTAAAGCACTGACAAAAGGCTGTTCCTCTGGAATAACAGCTCTCAAAACAAACCAGATGCTGTGACTGTTCCTGAGTGAAAAGGGGAATGGAATTTCCATGTTAATAAACTGCCTGATGGGAATTCCACTGCTCATTCTGACAAACCAAAGCTTGTTGAAAAGTTGATTCAAACTTAAAAAATTCAAGTTGGTAACTCAGGTTATATCCCCTGCATGTAGAAATCGGTGGGATTTATACATGGAGGGCTGCTTCACACAGGTCTTTAATAAAGATTTCTTAAAACATAATAGCTGTAGGTGAGTGATTTTCTGTGTAAAACCAGCACATGCACACCCAGCTGTAAAAGCTGTGATTTCCATGGCTTATCACCATTTAAAAACCCCAACATTTCAGTTTTGAACAGCGAATTCCCCAGCATTGAGCCCTGCTGTGCTCTCCAGTGTGTATTTTTTGCAAAATCTATTTTCTGATTCCAGGTTGATCATTTGACCCGTAAAACATCTGAGCTGATTGTGTCAGAGAGCAGGACAAGAAGTGGGAAGATATTCCAAAGCTGCATTGTTAGTATCAGTTTTTCTTTAGTTCTCATAATTTCTGTTCCAAACAGTGAATAAAACTCAGAGCTTGAATGCATTTGCTATTGACAGAATGAAATTCTCATCACTCCCTAAATTCCCATTCAATTCAACACTGCCAAAAAGAATTCTGTCCCAAATGGAAGCTGACTCGATGCAGGTAACAAAATTCCTTAGTTTTAGATGATATTTAGCCAAATTTCCTGCAGGTTTGATCCATCAGCCAGGGGAGCTGGTGCCAGCAGAGATGCCCAGAACTCACCCAGTGCTTCTTTGTGCTTCTACTTGGGAAACACTGGGCCAAAATTAAAACCTCACCTTTGTGACTCCTTCGTTCCTAGAAAAATCCCTTTTTATTTGTTTAACCAGGTCAGTCTGGCAGGCAGTGCTGCTTGTGGGGACCCAAATCCTTCCCACCTGGCACAGCTGGAGCAGAGGTTGTGTCCAGGCTGGAATTTGGGCCCCGTGTCTGTGCTGCTCCTTGGCATCTGCAGCTCTGGGAGGTTTTGGGGGGCTTTTGCCACGTGTTGGGAATGCTGAGTGAGGACAAACCCTTCCCTAAAACCTGTGGGGATGAATTTCTGTCGGGAAATAGCATCCAGATGTTCCTGCAGGCGCTGCACATCTGGGCAGGGACTGGCTGTGTCCCCCCTCTGTCCTGGCCCCAGGAGCTGCTGGAATTCCGGGTGTAATTCCGGGTGTAATTCCATCTGTTGGTTTTCCTTGGCAGGTGCACCAGGCTGAGCTCTCCTCCAGCCAGGAGGTGCTGCCCAAAAGGAGGAAGCTCAGCGAGCCCAAGGAACAGATTTAGTTGCCCAAAAGGAGGAAGCCCAAGGAACAGTTTCAGTTGCCCAAAAAGAGGAATCTCAACAAGCCCAAGGAACAGTTTTAGTTGCCCAAAAGGAGGAAGCTCAAGGAACAATTTCAGTTGCCCAAAAGGAGGAAGCTCAGCAATCCCAAGGAACAGTTTTAGTTGCCCAAAAGGAGGAAGCTCAAGGAACAATTTCAGTTGCCCAAAAAGAGGAATCTCAACAAGCCCAAGGAACAGTTTTAGTTGCCCAAAAGGAGGAAGCTCAAGGAACAATTTCAGTTGCCCAAAAGGAGGAAGCTCAGCGAGCCCAAGGAACACTTTTAGTTGCCCATCTCCTCCTGTCCCAAGTTCTCCACTCCTGTTTGTTTTTCCACAACTCTGTTGGGTTTGAAGGATCTGTTCTGCTCATGGCAATGTGTTTGAAGGAAGGAAAACGTCCAAAAGCCCAGCTGAAGGAGTCCAAACTCACTTTCTACAAGGGCCATCAGGCAGGATCAGAAATCCTTGGATTTTTGGGGGTTTGTTGGGTTGGCTGCAGGTCCTGATGGTGCTGGAGGAAATCCATCCCCCCAGCACAAGGTTTCACCAGTGCCTCTGGTTCTGAGCTGCCTGCCCCAAAACCTCTCCAGTTTTGGGGTGATTTCCAGAGGGCTGGGCTGTGTTACAGTTTGCAGGTTACAGTTTTTGCTTTTCCTACGGGGACAGTTGGAGGAGGAGTTGGATGCTTTGCATGTTTTCCACTCTCAGGTGAAGAACAAACCCTCTTCGTGCCTTAAATTCCAGCCTCCGTGCCGGGAGGAGCCGCGTGTTCCGAGGTGTCCCCGGAACGATTCGCGGCACGGGTGGGACGGGCCCGTTCCCACCGGGGACAGCGGAACGTTGCGCGACGGGTTTGGCTTGGAAATGAACAAAATCCGTTCGTCACCGGGCTCTGTTACACGGCGTTCGGTTTGGGCGGCAGCGTGCCGCGGTACCGGGACGGGGAGAGGACGGGAGCGGGATGGGGAGATGGGAACGGGGCACGGGACTGGAGCGGGAACGGGACACGGGACAGGACGGGAACGGGACACGGGATGGGACATGGGACAGGACGGGAACGGGATGGGGAGATGGGAACGGGACACGGGACAGGACGGGAACGGGACACGGGATGGGGAGATGGGAACGGGACACGGGACAGGACGGGAACGGGATGGGGAGATGGGAACGGGACACGGGACGGGACGGGAACGGGAATGGGACACAGGACGGGACTAGAGCGGGAATGGGACACAGGACGGGACTAGAGCGGGAATGGGATACGGGACAGGACGGGAGCGGGATGGGGAGACGGGAACGGAGCAGGAACGGGACATGGGACAGGACGGGAACGGGACGGGAACGGGATGGGGAGATGGGAACGGGACACGGGACGGGACTAGAGCGGGACACGGGATGGGACACGGGACGGGACTGGAGCGGGAACGGGACACAGGACAGGACGGGAACGGGATGGGGAGACGGGAACGGAGCAGGAACGGGACTGGGAGTGGGATGGGACATGGGACAGGACCGGGAGTGGGATGGGACTGGAGCGGGAACGGGACAGGACCGGGAGTGGGATGGGACACGGGACAAGACGGGAATTAAAGGGGACGAGTGGGAAAGGGACGGGACACGGGACAGGACGGGAACGGGATGGGACCAGCCAGAAAGGGACACGGGACACGGGACAGGACCGGGAGGGGGATGGGACCAGCGGGAAAGGGACGGGACAGGAACGGGACAAGGGACAGGGCGGAAAAACGGAATTGGAATTGGACTCGGAATGGGACACGGGACTGCAGCCGGGGACAGGAACGGGACACGGGACAGGACAAGGAACGGGACTAGAACCGGAACCGGACACGGAACGGGACAAGACCCGGAACCGGACAAGACCCGGAACGGGAGCGCGACACGACACGCGGGCGGGGGCGGGGCCACGCGCTGACTGGCAGGCGGCAGTCCCGCCCCCCGGCCCATGCCGGCCGCGCTCATTGGCTGCTCCGCGCGGCGCGGGCTGCCATTGGCCGGGGCGCGGCGGGGGCGGGGCCCGGAAGCGGCGGCGGCGGCGCGGGGCTTTTCCTGCCCGCGGCCGCGGAGCCGAGCGCGGCGGGCGGAGCCGCGGGGCACCGGGCGGAGCCGCGGTGAGCCCGGGCTGCCTTGGCGGCCCCCAGGGCTCGGGGGCAGCGGGGCGAGGCTGCACCCGCGGGCCGGGAGGGTGGGGTGCACCGGGCCGGCACCGGCACCGGCACCGGCACCGGGAGGGGTGGGATGGAGCCCCGGGGGTGAGGCAGAACCGGGCCGGGGTTTGGAGGCGGAGCGGGGGTCGCTGCCGGTGGGACGGGACCGTCCCGGGCCGCTGGCGGGGGTGCGGGACCCGGCCGTGCGGCCTCACGGGCTCTTCCCCGAGGGGTAATTGAAAATTGTTTTAAAATTGAGAAATGGAGGCATTTGTAGCGCGGTGTGGTTCGAGGTGATGGGCCAAAAAACGCTCCACAAGCTGGGAGTGCCGCCGTGGGGAGGGGGAGAGGGAAACCCTGGGGTAGGAGGGGTGAGAGCCCCCGGATTTGGGTCTGGGGGATTTGGGTTTGGTTTGGTTTGGGTCTGGGGGATTTGGTTTGGGTCAGGTTTGGGTTTGGATTTGGGGGATTGGGTTTAGGTCTGGGGGCTGGGGTTTGGGTCTGGTTTGGGTCTGGGGGCTCGGGTTTGGGTCAGGTTTGGGTTTGGATTTGGGGGACAAATGGTTTGGGGCTGGGGCTGGGGGTGTGGGTTCGTTTGGGTTTGGGGCTCAGGTTTGGGTCTGGGGGTTGGGGTTTGGGTCTGGTTTGGGTCTGGGGCTGGGGGTTTGGGTCTGGTTTGGGTTTGGGTTGAGTTTGGGTTTGGGGCTCTGGTTTGGGTCTGGGGGTAGGGTTTGGGGCCTGGGGCTCTGGTTTGGCTCAGGTTTGGGTCTGGGGGTCTGGTTTGGATCTGGTCTGGGGGCTGGGGTTTGGGTCTGGGGTTTGGGTTGGGTTTGGGGCTCTGGTGTGGATCTGGGGGCTCAGGTTTGGCTCAGGTTTGGTTCTGGGGGCTGGGGTTTGGCTCTGGGGCTCAGGTTTGGCTCTGGCTGACTCTGGGGGCTCGGGGTTGGGTTGGGTTTGGGGCTCAGGTTTGGGTTTGGGGGCTCAGGTTTGGGTTTGGGAGCTGGGGTTTGGCTCTGGGGCTCAGGTTTCGCTCAGGTTCGGCTCTGGCTGCCTCTGGGGCTCAGGTTTGGCTCAGGTTTGGCTTGGGTTGGCTCTGGGGGCTCAGGTTTGGGTTTGGGGCTCTGGCTGACTCTGGGGGCTCGGGGTTGGGTTGGGTTTGGGGCTCAGGTTTGGGTTTGGGGGCTCAGGTTCGGCTCAGGTTCGGCTCTGGGGCTCAGGTTTGGCTCAGGTTTGGCTAAGGTTGGGCTCAGGCTCGGCTCTGGCTGCCTCTGGGGCTCAGGTTTGGCTCAGGTTTGGCTCTGGGGCTCAGGTTTGGCTCAGGTTTGGCTCAGGTTTGGCTCAGGTTCGGCTCAGGTTTGGCTCAGGTTTGGCTCAGGTTGGGCTCAGGCTCGGCTCTGGCTGCCTCTGGGGCTCAGGTTTGGTCAGGTCTGGCTCAGGCTCAGGTCTGGCTCAGGTCTGGCTCAGGTCTGGCTCAGGTCTGGCTCAGGTCTGGCTCTGGCTGCCTCTGGGGCTCAGGTTTGGCTCTGGGGCTCAGGTTTGGCTCAGGTTGGGCTCAGGTCTGGCTCAGGTCTGGCTCAGGTTTGGCTCTGGCTGCCTCTGGGGCTCAGTTCTGGCTCAGGTCTGGCTCAGGTCTGGCTCAGGTCTGGCTCAGGTCTGGCTCAGGTCTGGCTCAGGTCTGGCCCAGGTCTGGCCCAGGTCTGGCTCAGGTCTGGCTCTGGCTGCCTCTGGGGCTCAGGTTTGGCTCAGGTCTGGCTCAGGTCTGGCTCAGGTTTGGCTCAGGTCTGGCTCAGGTCTGGCTCTGGCTGCCTCTGGGGCTCAGGTTTGGCTCAGGTTTGGCTCAGGTCTGGCTCTGGCTCGGCTCTGGGGCTCAGGTTTGGCTCAGGTTTGGCTCAGGTTTGGCTCAGGCTCGGCTCTGGGGCTCAGGTTTGGCTCAGGTCTGGCTCTGGCTGCCTCTGGGGCTCAGCACCGTGCCCCTGGCCCAGATGACGACGCTGACGCACCGGGGCCGGCGGGCCGAGGGCCGCGGCGCCGACAGGAGGCCGGAGGAGGAGGAGGAGGAGGAGGCCGGGGAGCCCGGCCAGGAGCAGCCCGAGGACTCCAAGGACATGCGGCTCACCCTGATGGAGGAGGTGCTGCTCCTGGGGCTGAAGGACAAGGAGGTGAGGCGGGTTCTCAGAACTCGGACGGGATCTGCTCGGGGCTCGGCCCGAGAACCTGCTCGGGGTCCAGGGTGGGCTGGGGGCTCCGGGTTCAGAGTGAGGGGCTGGGGGCTCCGGGTTCAGAGTGAGGGGCTGGGGGCTCCGAGTTCAGAGTGAGGGGCTGGGGGCTCCAAATTCAGAGTGAGGGGCTGGGGGCTCTGAGTTCAGAGTGTTGGGCTGGGGGCTCTGAGATCAGAGTGAGGGGCTGGGGGCTCTGAGATCAGAGTGAGGGGCTGGGGGCTCTGAGATCAGAGTGAGGGGCTGGGGGCTCTGAGATCAGAGTGAGGGGCTGGGGGCTCCGAGTTCAGAGTGAGGGGCTGGGGGCTCCGAGTTCAGAGTGAGGGGCTGGGGGCTCTGAGATCAGAGTGAGGGGCTGGGGGCTCTGAGATCAGAGTGAGGGGCTGGGGGCTCTGAGATCAGAGTGAGGGGCTGGGGGCTCCGAGTTCAGAGTGAGGGGCTGGGGGCTCCGAGTTCAGAGTGAGGGGCTGGGGGCTCTGAGTTCAGAGTGATGGGGGCTCTGGGTTCAGAGTGAGGGGCTGGGGGCTCGAGTTCAGAGTGATGGGCTGGGGGCTCTGGGTTCAGAGTGAGGGGCTGGGGGCTCTGAGTTCAGAGTGAGGGGCTGGGGGCTCCAAATTCAGAGTGAGGGGCTGGGGGCTCCGGGTTCAGAGTGAGGGGCTGGGGGCTCTGAGTTCAGAGTGAGGGGCTGGGGGCTCTGAGATCAGAGTGAGGGGCTGGGGGCTCTGAGTTCAGAGTGATGGGCTGGGGGCTCTGAGATCAGAGTGAGGGGCTGGGGGCTCCAAATTCAGAGTGATGGGCTGGGGGCTCCAAATTCAGAGTGATGGGCTGGGGGCTCCGAGTTCAGAGTGAGGGGCTGGGGGCACAGAGTGATGGGCTGGGGGCTCCGAGTTCAGAGTGAGGGGGGCTCTGAGTTCAGAGTGAGGGGCTGGGGGCTCTGAGTTCAGAGTGAGGGGCTGGGGGCTCTGAGTTCAGAGTGAGGGGCTGGGGGCACCAAATTCAGAGTGAGGGGCTGGGGGCTCTGAGTTCAGAGTGATGGGCTGGGGGCTCTGAGTTCAGAGTGATGGGCTGGGGGCACCAAATTCAGAGTGAGGGGCTGGGGGCTCTGAGTTCAGAGTGAGGGGCTGGGGGCTCTGAGTTCAGAGTGAGGGGCTGGGGGCTCTGAGATCAGAGTGAGGGGCTGGGGGCACCAAATTCAGAGTGAGGGGCTGGGGGCTCTGAGATCAGAGTGAGGGGCTGGGGACTCCAAATTCAGAGTGAGGGGCTGGGGGCACAGAACTCACAGAATTCCCAGAATGATGGGTTGGGGTCAGAAAATTCCCAGAATGATGGGTTGGGGTCACAGAATGTTGGGTTGGGGTCAGAAAATTCCCAGATTTCACACATTGATGTGTTGGGGTCAGAAAATTCCCAGAATGATGGGTTGGGGTCAGAGAATTCCCAGAATGATGGGTTGGGGTCACAGAGTGATGGGTTGGGGGCACTGAATTCCCAAAGTGATGGGTTGGGGTTACAGAATTCCCAGAATTCCCATAATGATGAGTTGAGGTCACAGAATTTACAGAATAATGGGTTTGGGTCTCAGAATTCCCAGAATTCTGGGTTGGGGTCTCAGAATTCCCAGAATTCTGGCTTGGGGTCACAGAATTCCCAGAATTCTGGGCTGGGGGCACAGTGTTCACAGAATTAATTCCCAGAATTCTGGGTTGGGGGCACAGAATTCCCGGAATTTAACACGCTGTTAAAGAACTTCCTCACATAACTTTCCCTCAGCAACCTCTTGTTTTGCGTTCCTTCGTAGGGGCGGAGAAATTAATTTCCTTGTAATTGATCCAGTGTCTTTGGAGAGGTGACACATTCACCCTCCAATCCGCCGTCACCTTTGGAAAAGCTCAAAATAAGCTTTTTACAAGTGAAAATCAGAAAACAAACATCCCTTTTTTTTTTTTTATTCCACCTTACAAACAGCAACTCCCATTTTCCTCCCGCGTGGCTCCAGAGCCGAGGCGGAGGTTGTTTTTCCCGTGGCTGGAAGGAGTTTCGGGTGGTTTATGGAAGGGTGAGCGTCCCCCTCTGCACCCCAAAGCTGCAGCTGGCACGGGGGGCACGCCGGGCACTGCCCTGGTGCTGAAAAATCCCCCTGGGAAAAGCAGAGGGAAGGGGCAGAGTGAGCTGGGCTGAGATTCGAGGGTCTCAAATTCAGGCAAAAAAAAAATAAATAAAAATAGAAATAGAGGATTTCCAGGCAGGCAGAAGAGCTGGAGAAAAATGTCAATAATGATCTTTCAGGGTGGGACTGGCAGTGCTGGCAGCTCCTCCTGTGGGCCTGCCACCCTGCAGGAAGTGGAGCGTGCTCCAGCAGAATTGATTTGTGGTTGCTCAGTGCTGGGAACTCCTTTTGTCAGCTCTGCTCGGAGCTGGCCCTCTGCCTCGGTTTCCCCCCGTCTTCTGCCTCAGCTCGGGGGAAATCTTGGCCTGGGAGGGTGCTGAGGATAATTCCGTGGTTGTCACATCCCTGGGAGTGTCCTGGGATGGGTTGGATGAACTTTGGAGCATCCTGGTGTGGTGGATCCATCACAAGGAATGAGAACGTTTGACCTTTCCAACCCAAACCATTCCAAAACTCAAATCTGCCATTCCTGAGGAATGGAAAATCTTTGTCTGGGAGGGTGCTGAGGGTTATTCCATGGCTGTCACATCTCTGGGAGCGTCCCAGGATGGGTTGGATGAACTTTGGAGCACCCTGGTGTGGTGGAACCTCTCCTTGCCATCACAAGGAATGAGAACGTTTGACCTTTCCAACCCAAACCATTCCAAAATTCCAAAATCTGCCATTCCTGAGGAGTGGAAAATCTTGGCCTGGGAGGGTGCTGAGGATAATTCCGTGGTTGTCCCATCCCTGGGAGTGTCCTGGGATGGGTTGGATGAACTTTGGAGCATCCTGGTGTGGTGGATCCATCACAAGGAATGAGAACGTTTGACCTTTCCAACCCAAACCATTCCAAAACTCAAATCTGCCATTCCTGAGGAATGGAAAATCTTGGCCTGGGAGGGTGCTGAGGATAATTCCGTGGTTGTCCCATCCCTGGGAGTGTCCCAGGATGGGTTGGATGAACTTTGGAGCATCCTGGTGTGGTGGAACCTCTCCTTGCCATCACAAGGAATGAGAACGTTTGACCTTTCCAACCCAAACCATTCCAAAATTCCAAAATCTGCCATTCCTGAGGAGTGGAAAATCTTTGTCTGGGAGGGTGCTGAGGGTTATTCCATGGCTGTCCCATCCCTGGGAGTGTCCCGGGATGGGTTGGATGAACTTTGGAGCATCCTGGTGTGGTGGATCCATCACAAGGAATGAGAACGTTTGACCTTTCCAACCCAAACCATTCCAAAACTCCAAAATTTTCCAGCTGCTGGAATTATTCCCCGATTTTCCAACTGGAATTATTCCACCATTTTCCAGTTGGAATTATGGTTTTCCAGCCGGAATTTCATGATTTTCCAGCTGGAATTTCATGTTTTTCCAGCTGGAATTATTCCATGATTTTCCAGCTGGAATTATTCCATGATTTTCCAGCTGGAATTAGGATTTTCCACCTGGAATTTCATGATTTTCCAGCTGGAATTTAATGATTTTCCAGCTGGAATTTCATGATTTCCAGCTGGAATTTCATGGTTTTCCAGCTGGAATCATGATTTTCCAGCTGGAATTATTCCCCCATTTTCCAGCTGGAATTATTCCACCATTTCCCTGTTGGAATTTCATGATTTTCCAGCTGGAATTATTATTCCACCATTTTCCAGCTGGAATTATTCCATTATTTTCCTGTTGGAATTTAATGATTTTCCAGCTGGAATTTAATGATTTTCCAGCTGGAATTTAATGATTTTCCAGCTGGAATTTAATGATTTTCCAGCTGGAATTATTCCATTATTTTCCAGCTGGAATTTAATGATTTTCCAGCTGGAATTTCTTGATTTTCCAGCTGGAATTTAATGTTTTTCCAGCTGGAATTATTCCACCATTTTCCAGCTGGAATTATTCCATTATTTTCCAGCTGGAATTTAATGATTTTCCAGCTGGAATTTCATTGTTTTTCCAGCTGGAATTTCATTATTTTCCAGCTGGAATTTCATGATTTTCCAGCTGGAATTTAATGATTTTCCAGCTGGAATTTCATTATTTTCCAGCTGGAATTCTTCCACCACTTTCAGCCAGCAGGAACCTGGCAGGGCCCAACAAATACAGGAAATAAAAAACCCTTTTCACTCTTTTATTTCTTTTTTTCCCCCTTCTCCATCCTGTCCTTCCACATTCCTGTGGCCGCCCGGCCTTGAGCTGAGCTCTGATTTTGTTTATTTTTTTTCACTCCTGCTTTAATAACTGGAGGGAAAAAAAAACCAAATTTATTTTTGCCAAATTCCATTAGCTCACAGCATAATTTCATTTTTTAAATCCCGATCCGTCCGTGTAGGAGGATGTGGCTGCAAACCAATAACCACAAAAGCTGGAAATAACCCAGGAATTTTGGGATTTGGACATTTCCTAGGGGTAACTTGCCCTTGGAGGGCAGGAAATGGAAACCTCTGCTCATCCTCACGCCCTTTCCTGGAGAATTTTCAGGAATGGAAAGCAGGAGAGGGCAAAGGGTGAAAGGTTGCTTTGTCTTCCTGCACCAGGAAACGGAGAAAGCAAATAAAAAATGTCATTTATTTTATGGTGCTTTGTGCTGGCCGAGCCCAGTGGCTGCTCAAACAGAGGCACGGAGGAGGGAAATTCAGCTTTAAAGTGGAAAATTCAGCTTTAAAGTGGAAAATTCAGCTTTAAAGTGGAAAATTCAACTTTAAAGTGGAAAATTCAGCTGTAAAGTGAAAAAATTCAGCTGTAAAGTGGAAAATTCAGCTTTAAAGTGGAAAATTCAGCTGTAAAGTGGAAAATTCAGCTTTAAAGTGGAAAATTCAGCTATAAAGTGGAAAATTCACCTTTAAAGTAGAAAATTCAGCTTTAAAGTGGAAAATTCAACTTTAAAGTGGAAAATTCACCTTTAAAGTGGAAAATTCAGCTTTAAAGTGGAAAATTCACCTTTAAAGTGGCAAATTCAGCTTTAAAGTGGAAAATTCAGCTCTAAAGTGGAAAATTCAGCTTTAAAGTGGAAAATTCACCTTTAAAAGTGGCAAATTCAGCTTTAAAGTGGAAAATTCACCTCTGAAGTGAAAAATTCACCTTTAAAGTGAAAAATTCAGCTGTAAAGTGGAAAATTCAGCTGTAAAGTGGAAAATTCAGCTTTAAAGTGAAAAAATTCAGCTTTAAAGTGGAAAATTCACCTTTAAAGTGGAAAATTCAGCTGTAAAGTGGAAAATTCATCTTTAAAGTGGAAAATTCAGCTGTAAAGTGAAAAATTCACCTTTAAAGTGGCAAATTCAGCTTTAAAGTGGAAAATTCACCTTTAAAGTGAAAAATTCACCTTTAAAGTGGAAAATTCAGCTTTAAAGTGGAAAATTCAGCTTTAAAGTGAAAAAATTCAGCTTTAAAGTGGAAAATTCACCTTTAAAGTGGAAAATTCACCTCTAAAGTGGAAAATTCAGCTCTGAAGTGAAAAATTCACCTCTAAAGTGAAAAATTCACCTCTAAAGTGGAAAATTCACATCTAAAGTGCAAAATTCACCTTAAGGAGGGAAAAAAATCCTTCCCAGGGGGTTCCCAGCCTGGTTTTCTTGGGAAAAACATTTCTCAATTTTTTTCTCATTTTTTAGCTTTGAGGTCCTTCCTTCCTTGTTTTCCAGCCAGAAAAGGAGCAGCAGAAAGGAGGAAAAGGAAACAGAAAGGGAGGAAAAAGCTTTGGAGAGAAAGGAGCAGGGAAATGTGGAAATTTGGGAAGATTTAGAAAGAGAGGAGTGGGAAAATCTGGGAAGGTTTGGAGAGAAAGGAGCAGGGAAATTTGAAAATCTGGGAGGGTTTGGAGACAGGAGCAGGGAAATGTGGAAATTTGGGAATCTTTGGAGATAGGAACAGGGAAATGTGGAAATCTGGGAATCTTTGGAGAGAGGAACAGGGAAATCTTGGAAGCTTTGGAGAAGCAGGAACAGGGAAATCTTGGAAGCTTTGGAGAAGCAGGAACAGGGAAATGTGGAAATCTGGGAAGCTTTGGAGAGAAAGGAGCAGGGACATGTGGAAATGTGGGAAGGTTTGGAGATCCTTTGGATCCTCTGGATTCTGGGAGGGCTCCGGGAAGGATAAGGAGCAGGAGCAGGGAAATGTGGAAATCTGGGAATCTTTGGATAGAGGAACACAGAGATCTTGGAAGCTTTGGAGAAGCAGGAACAGGGAAATGTGGGAATGTGGGAATCTTTGGAGATCCTGCAGGCTCCGGGTGGGCTCTGGGAGGGCAGAGGATCCGGAGCAGGGAAATGTGGGAATGTGGGAATGTTTGGAGATCCCTTGGAGATGCCCTGGGCTCCGGGCGGGCTTGGGAAGGATCCGGGCAGGGAAATGTGGGAATGTGGGAATGTTTGGAGATCCTTTGGAGATCCTGCAGGCTCTGGGTGGGCTCCGGGAGGGCAGAGGATCCGGAGCAGGGAATGTGGGAATGTGGGAATGTTTGGAGATGCCCTGGGCTCCAGGCGGGCTCGGGAAGGATCCGGGCAGGGAATGTGGGAATGTGGGAATGTTTGGAGATCCTTTGGAGATCCCTTGGAGATCCCCTGGGCTCCGGGCGAGCTCTGGAAGGATCTGGGCAGGGAATGTGGGAATGTGGGAATGTGGGAATGTTTGGAGGATCCGGGCAGGGAATGTGGGAATGTCTGGAGATCCTTTGGAGATCCTTTGGAGATGCCCTGGGCTCTGGGCGGGCTCTGGAAGGATCCGGGCAGGGAATGTGGGAATGTGGGAATGTTTGGAGATCCCTTGGAGATGCCCTGGAGATCCCCTGGGCTCCGGGCGGGCTCGGGAAGGATCCGGGCAGGGAATGTGGGAATGTTTGGAGATCCTTTGGAGATCCCTTGGAGATCCTTTGGAGATCCCTTGGAGATCCTTTGGAGATCCCCTGGGCTCCGGGCGGGCTTGGGAAGGATCCGGGCAGGGAAATGTGGGAATGTGGGAATGTGGGAATGTTTGGAGATCCTTTGGAGATCCTTTGGAGATCCTTTGGAGATCCTCTGGAGATCCCCTGGAGATGCCCTGGGCTCCGGGCGGGCTCGGGAAGGATCCGGAGCAGGGAAGTGTGGGAATGTGGGAATGTTTGGAGGATCCGGGCAGGGAATGTGGGAATGTTTGGAGATCCTTTGGAGATCCCTTGGAGATCCTTTGGAGATCCTTTGGAGATCCCCTGGAGATCCCTGGAGATGCCTGGGCTCCGGGCCAGCTCCCCGATGCCGTGCCGCCGGCGCAGGGCTACACGTCCTTCTGGAACGACTGCATCTCGGCGGGGCTGCGCGGGGCCGCGCTCGTCGAGCTGGCGCTGCGCGGGCGCATCCGCCTGGAGCCGCGCGCCGCGCGCCGCAGGAGCCTGCTGGACAGGAAGGTGCAGCGTTCCATCGGAATGGGAAAATTGTTACATTATCATTATTATTATTATTATTATTATTATTATTATTATTATTATTATTAATTTTAATAAATTATTAATTAATTATTTTAATACATTATTAATAATAATAATGTTAATAAAGTACTAATTAATTATTGTAATGAATTATTATTAATAATTTTAATAAATTGTTAATTATTGTAATGAATTATTATTAATAATAATACTATTATTACTATTATTACTATTACTATTATTATTACCATCATCATTATAATTATTACTATCATCATCATTATCATTATTATTATAATAATCATCATTATTATCATAATTATCATTATTATTATTATCATCATCATTACCATTATCATTATCATTATTATTATCATCATTATCATTATTATCATCATTATCATTATTATCATCATTATCATTATTATTATTATTATTATCATTATTATTATTATAATCATCATCATCATTATTATTATTATCATCATCATTATCATTATTATTATCATCAATATCATTATTATTATAATCATTATCATTATTATTATCATCATCATTATCATTATTATTATAATCATCATCATTATTATTATCATCATCATTACCATTATCATTATTATTATCATAATTATAATCATTATTATCATCATTATAATCATTATCATTATTATCATTATTATTAACAATTTTATTAAGTTAATAATATTCTATTTTATTAAGTAAAACGTTAAATTCTATTAATATTAAATTAATACAGAACAAATATTTTATAAAATTATTAATATTATATTTTATTACATAAAAATTAAAAAATTATCAATATCAAATTGATATGAAATTAAAAATTAAATTAAAAATTAAGTAAAAAATGAAATGAAGAATCAAAGCAATCCCCTTTGCCTCGGGCAGGTGCTGCTGAAGTCGGACGCTCCCACCGGGGACGTGCTCCTGGACGAGACCCTGCGGCACATCAAGGCCACCGAGCCCGCGGAGACGGTGCAGACCTGGATCGAGCTGCTCACGGGTACGGCCAGCTGGAGCCCCAAAACCAGCCTGGAACCTCAAATCCCACCAAAACCCGTCCAGGAGCTCCTGGGGGAGCCCCAAAACCAGCCTAGAACCTCAAATCCCACCAAAACCCGTCCAGGAGCTCCTGGGGGAGCCCCAAAACCAGCCTGGAACCTCAAATCCCACCAAAATCCCTCTCCAAGCCTGTCCAAACCTCCCCCAGACCCACCAAAACCTATCCAGGATCTCATCAGGGAGCCCCAAAACCAGCCTGGACCTTCAAATCCCACCAAAATCCCTCTCCAAGCCCGTCCAAACCTCCCCCAGACCCACCAAAACCCGTCCAAGAGCTCCTGGGGGAGCCCCAAAACCAGCCTGGAACCTCAAATCCCACCAAAATCCGTCCAGGAGCTCATCAGGGAGCCCCAAAACCAGCCTGGAACCTCAAATCCCACCAAAATCTGTCCAGGAGCTCCTGGGGGAGCCCCAAAACCAGCCTGGAACCTCAAATCCCACCAAAACCCGTCCAGGATCTCATCAGGGAGTCCCAAAACCAGCCTGGAACCTCAAATCCCACCAAAATCCCTCTCCAAGCCCATTCAAACCTCCCCCAGACCCACCAAAACCCGTCCAGGAGCTCCTGGGGGAGCCCCAAAACCAGCCTGGACCTTCAAATCCCACCAAAATCCGTCCAGGAGCTCGTGGGGGAGCCCCAAAACCAGCCTGGAACCTCAAATCCCACCAAAACCCGTCCAGGAGCTCATCAGGGAGCCCCAAAACCAGCCTGGAACCTCAAATCCCACCAAAACCCGTCCAGGAGCTCCTGGGGGAGCCCCAGAACCAGCCTGGAACCTCAAATCCCACCAAAATCCCTCTCCAAGCCTGTCCAAACTTCCCCCAGACCCACCAAAATCCGTCCAGGAGCTCATCAGGGAGCCCCAAAACCAGCCTGGACCTCAAATCCCACCAAAACCTGTCCAGGATCTCATCAGGGAGCCCCAAAACCAGCCTGGAACCTCAAATCCCACCAAAATCCCTCTCCAAGCCCGTCCAAACCTCCCCCAGACCCACCAAAATCCGTCCAGGAGCTCATGGGGGAGCCCCAAAACCAGCCTGGACCTTCAAATCCCACCAAAACCCGTCCAGGAGCTCCTGGGGGAGCCCCAAAACCAGCCTGGGCCTTCAAATCCCACCAAAATCCGTCCAGGATCTCATCAGGGAGCCCCAAAACCAGCCTAGAACCTCAAATCCCACCAAAATCCCTCTCCAAGCCCATCCAAACCTCCCCCAGACCCACCAAAACCCATCCAGGATCTCATCAGGGACCCCCAAAACCAGCCTGGAACCTCAAATCCCCCTCCAGGTCTATGCAAACCTTCCCCATACCCACCAAAATCCATCCAGGATCATCCAGAGCTCCAGGATCTGGTGGTGAGGGAACCCCAAAAAAAGGAGGAAGGGTTTTGGGGATCCCCAGTAGGATTTGGGTCTCCTGGGAAGGATTTTGGTGGTCCCAGCTTGGATTTGGGTCTCCTGGGAAGGATTTTGGGGGATCTCAGGTAGGATTTGGGACTCCTGGGAAGGATTTTGGTGGTCCCAGGTAGGACTTGGGGCTCCAGGGGAAGATTTCCAGATCTTCAAGAGGATTTTGAGGGAAGCATTTTGGAGGATCCAAATGCTGAGGTCTCACCAAGCCTGGGGTGATCTGTGGGTGGAAGAGGCTTTGGAAAGGGATGGGATTTGTCTGGGATTTCTCCTCAAAAGTCCACTGGGAGCTTCTCCAGGAGAGTCTGAGTCAGACCAAGGGATCAGAGCCAGGTGTCCATGCAGGACATCATGGAAGGGTGGAAGCCCTGGAGATCCCTGGAGATCCATGGAGATGGGGAGAGCAAGGAAAGGCAGAATATGTGGGCAGAGAAGAATTTCCTGGGTGTTCTTCTGGGAAATCTTGGACCTCGTTCTCCTTTGGTTCCTCCTGAGGTCTCACCAAGCCTGGGGTGATCCATGGGTGGAAGAGGCTTTGGAAAGGGATGGGATTTGCCCAGTTTGGTGGGGATTTTTCTCCTCAAAACTCCATCGGGAGCTTTGTCAGACCAAGGTGTCCATGCAGGACATCATGGAAGGGTGGAAGGATGGGAGCCCTGGAGGTCCATGGAGATCCCAGGAGATGGGGAGAGCAAGGAAAGGCAGAATATGTGGTCAGAGAAGAATTTCCTGGGGTTGTTCTTCTGCTGGGAGCTCGGTGGAAATCTTGGCCCTCAGAGCTCCGGTGGCAGAGCAAGGTGTCCATGCAGGACATCACGGGGAAGATGGAAGAACATTGAGGTTGCCCAACAAACGTTGACCAGAGCCTCCCACCCCTCAGGAGAGACCTGGAACCCCTTCAAGCTGCAGTACCAGCTGCGCAACGTGCGGGAGCGCCTGGCCAAGGCTCTGGTGGAGAAGGGCATCCTGACCACGGAGAAGCAGAACTTCCTCCTCTTCGACATGACCACCCACCCGGTCAGCAACGCCAACGAGAAGCAGCGGCTGCTGAAGAAGCTCCAGGAGAGCGTCCTGGAGCGTTGGGTCAACGAGCCCCAGCGCATGGAGCGCAGGACCCTGGCCCTGCTGGTGCTGGCCCACGCCTCCGACGTGCTGGAGAACGTTTTCGGCAGCCTGGCCGACGACAAGTACGACGTGGCCATGAACAGGACCAAGGACCTGCTGGACATGGACCCTGAGGTGGAAGCTGCCAAAGGCAAGGGCACCGAGATGATCTGGGCCGTGCTGGCGGCCTTCAATAAGTCCTAAACTTCTCCTCACGTGGGGTGGGGGAGATCTTTGGTGGGTCCCATCATGGTGACCCACCACAGGATCTCCCCCAGAAGAACTTTGAGGTGGAAGCTGCCACAGGCAAGGGCACTGAGATGTTCTGGGCCGTGCTGGTGGCCTTCAATAAGTCCTAAACTTCTCCTCACGTGGGGTGGGGGAGATCCTTGATGGGTCCCATCATGGTGTCCCACCCCAGAAGAACTTTGAGGTGGAAGCTGCCACAGGCAGGGCCATGGAGATGATCTCGGCTGTGCTGGTGGCCTTCAATAAGTTCTAAACATCTCCTCACGTGGAGATGGGGAGATCCTTGATGGATTCCATCATGGTGTCCCACCACAGGGTCTCCCCAGAAGGACTTGGAGGTGGAAGCTGCCAAAAACAGGGGCACCGAGATGATCTGGGCCGTGCTGGTGGCCTCCAATAAGTTCTAAACACTCCTCACATGAAGTGGGGGAGATCCTTGGTGGGTCCCATCAAGGGGACCCCATACCCCACATGAGTTCCTATCAAGGGGACCCCTCTCCCCAGAAGGACCCTGAGGTGGAAGCTGCCACAGGCAGGGCCACGGAGATGATCTGGGCCGTGCTGCTGGCCTTTAATAAGTTCTAAACACTCCTCATATGAAGTGGGGGAGATCCTTGATGGGTCCCATCATGGTGTCCCACCACAGGATCTCCCCAGAAGGACCCTGAGGTGGAAGTTGCCACAGGCAGGGCCATGGAGATGATCTGGGCCGTGCTGGTGGCCTCCAATAACTCCTAAACTTCTCCTCACATGGGGTTGGAGAGATCCTTGGTGGGTCCCATCATGGTGTCCCACCCCAGGCTCTCCCCACGGAGCTCCTGGGGCGCTGGCTGGGCTCAGCCTGGGGAGGGACATGGGGATTTTGCTTTTCCCCTCCCCAGGTAGGGCTGGCAGCTCTGGAGGTGCCCCCTGGGGTGGCTCTGGGGCTGTTGGCCACCCCCAGCCCTGGCACCCGGAGCTGCTCCGGGCAGGAGCTCCGCGGGCTGTGCCCCCGCGCCTCGGCCGCTTCTCCTCGGAGGAATCCATGGAAGCGAGGTGATCTTTGTGCACAGCCCTCCCTCCCTCCTCCCCGCCTTCGTTCTGGAGCTCACGTAAAACTCCAATGATTTCCATTCTGTCCGTGTTTCAGTGGGGCTCGGCAGGGGCGGGGTGTCCCGGGGGTGTCCCGGTACCGTGAGTCCCTCCTCCCCCCGTGCCCCTTTCCCTTCCCGCGGTGGTTTCGGGGCTCTCCGGTGTCCCCCGCATCTCCCGGTCCCGCACCCTCACAGCGCCGGTCTCGAACCCGCGGAGCTCCGGTACCGCGAAAGCCACGCCCCTTTCCCCGCCCACTCGCTGGTTCGCGCTTTTTATTGGCCGCTGCTCGTGCCAGTCATTCATGCCCCGTCCTCCCCCTCCACCGCCCCCTCTCAATGCCCCGCCTTCCTCGCTCACTGATTGGTCAGGTGTGATGTCACCGCGGCCGAACCTCTGCGTTCATTGGGCAGAGCTGCTGCCACTCACACAGCTGAGGCGGTGGAGGCGGTGGCGGCCATTTTGGAGCAGGGCGCGGGGCCGGACGCAGCGGAGGGAGCGCGGAGCCTCCCCCGCCGCCATGGCAGCGCCGCTCGGTACCGGCGCCTTCACGGAGGAGACCGGGCGGGACAAACAGGTGGGGGAACCCCCGGGGGAGGAAGGAGATGCCGGGCGGGTCGGCTGCACGTCCCTCTTTCCAGTCCTAAGCGGCGATTGGCTGTTTCTGTTGTCCGTCTGGCGAATACCGGGCGTTGATTGGCTACGGGGGTTGGGGTGGGCGGGACTTCCTGCTTGGGGTCGGAGGGGAGGGATGAGGGGACCGGGATGTAAAATGTAAATTTGATTTAATAAGTAAAATTTAATTGAATTAATCATTCAACAAAATGTAAATTTTATTTACTAAATAATTTTTTAAAATTATCCGATGCAAATGCAAATTAATAATGTAACAAATAATGTAAATGTTCTTCGACAAATACATTTTAATTGATTAATGCAATATAAATTTCATTCAATAAATAATTACTAATGTAACAATGTAAATTTCATTTAATAAATTGTATTTAATAAATAAATTTCAATTCAAATTAATAATGTAACAAGTAATGTAAATCTTATTTAATAAGTAAAATCTAATTGATCATTCAACAAAATGTAAATTGCATTTAATAAATTTTTATTTAATAAATAAATTTCAATTCCAAATTAATAATTTAACAAATTATGGAAATTTTATTCAATAAATAAATTTTTATTTAATATACATAAATGCGAATTAACCATGTAACAAATAATGTAAATTTTAGTCAATAAACACTTTTTTTTTTTTAACAAACACATTTTAATTCAATGAATTATGTAACGAATAATGTAAATTTAATAAATAATTTTTAATTTCTCTGCAGGCTGCCCAGCCGGAGCCCGGGGCCGAGCCCAAGGGGAAATACCCCGGGCTGGGGCTGAGGCCGGGAGGGGCAGAGTTCCTCATGAGGAGGCTGCAGAAAGGGGTGAGTGTCCCCAAAAAAGGGGGAAAATTGGGGGAAAAAGGGAAAAAAAAATTGGGGGAAATGGGAAAAAAATGGGGGGGGAATGGGAAAAAATGGGGGGAAAATGGGGGAAAACTGGGGAAAAATGGAGCAAAAAAAATGGGGAAATAATGGGGAAAAAATAGGGGAAGTAATGGGGAAAAAATAGGGGAAAATGGGAAAACTGAGGGGAAAAAATGGGGGGGAAAATGGGAAAAAAAAAAGGCAGAAAAACTGGGAATCCTGGGGGGAAAACCCTGCTCCTAAATACCCAATCCCTGCTCCTAAACACCCAATCCCAAATCCTGCACTCCCAATCCCAATCCCAAATCCTGCACTCCCAATCCCAGTCCCAATTCCTGCTCACACAATCCCAAATCCTGCACTCCCAATCCCAAATCCTGCACTCCCAATCCCAGTCCCAAATCCTGCACTCTCAATCCCAAATCCTGCACTCCCAATCCCAGTCCCAAATCCTGCACTCCCAATCCCAATCCCAAATCCTGCATTCCCAATCCCAGTCCCAAATCCTGCACTCCCAATCCCAATCCCAAATCCTGCACTCCCAATCCCATTCCCTGCTTCTAAACACCCAATCCCAAATCCTGCACACCCAATCCCAAATCCCAATTCCTGCTCCTGCACTCCCAATCCTAAATTCCGCACACCCAATCCCAGCCCCAATTCCCAACTTCCCCCTCCCCAAGTCTCCTCGTGCCTCTGCCCTTCCCCTGCTCCCTCACCAACGCAAACATTTCTCCCTCCTGCAGCAGAAATATTTCGATTCTGGCGACTACAACATGGCCAAGGCCAAGGTGAAGGCCAAGCAGGTGCCGAGTGCGGGGCCTGGCCAGGACCTGGTGACGGGAGCCCACATCCCCACGCCCCAGGACCTGCCCCGGAGGAAATCCTCGCTGCTCACCAGCAAGCTGGCAGGGTAGCTGCCCTCTCACCTGGGGGCTGCCCTCTTTTTGTCTCTATTTTTGGGGTTTTTCCTTTGGCTAAATGGATGCGACTTCACTGTGCCGTGGGGGTGGGAGCACCGGAATCCATGTGGGTGTTGGATTTTCCAGCAAACACGCCCCGAAGATGAGTGGGGAGCAGGGTTGGGTTGGTCCTTCCTCGCCCAGGGGATTTGCCTTAATTTTGGTGCTGTTTGGGACCATCCTGGTTCCTGCTGGAGCTCTGCATCCCACTGGGAGAAACCCAGGAGGGGCAGGGCTGAGGTGTGGGATGGGATTTCAGGGGTTGGGGTCACAGGAGTGAGCCCAGATCCCACAGGAGTGATCCCAAATATCACAGGAGTGACCCCAGATCCCACAGGAGTGATCCCAAATATCACAGGAGTGATCCCAGATCCCACAGGAGTGATCCCAAATATCACAGGAGTGATCCCAGATCCCACAGGAGTGACCCCAGATCTCACAGGAGTGACCTCAGATCCCACAGGAGTGACCCCACATCTCATAGGAGTGATCCCAGATCCCACAGGAGAGACCCCAAATTTCACAGGAGTGACCCCAGGTCTCACAGGAGTGATCCCAGGTCTCACAGGAGTGACCCCAAATCCCACAGGAGTGATCCCAAATCCCACAGGAGTGATCCCAAATATCACAGGAGTGATCCCAAATATCACAGGAGTGACCCCAGATCCCACAGGAGTGATCCCAAATATCACAGGAGTGATCCCAGATCCCACAGGAGTGACCCCAGATCCCACAGGAGTGATCCCAAATATCACAGGAGTGATCCCAGATCCCACAGGAGTGACCCCAGATCCCACAGGAGTGATCCCAAATATCACAGGAGTGATCCCAGATCCCACAGAAATGATCCCAAATATCACAGGAGTGATCCCAGATCCCACAGGAGTGATCCCAAATATCACAGGAGTGATCCCAGATCTCACAGGAGTGACCCCAGACCTGGAAATTATGATCCCAGATTTGGAAAATGAGATCCCAGCTCTGGAAAATGTGATCCCAGCTCTGGAAAGAGTGATCCCAGATCTTGAAATACTGATCACAGATTTAGAAAGAGTGATTTCAGATCTGGAAAGTGATCCCAGACCTGGAAAGTATGATCCCAGACCTGGAAAGAGCATCCAAACTTGAATTTATTTTTTCCCCATTTTTTTTCCCCATTTTTTTCCCTTGTGTTTTCTTTGTCTGAAGCCTGGGAAAAAAAAAAACAAAAAACAAAACCCCAAAATTAACACCAATATCACAACAAAACCCCCCAAATTAACACCAATATCACAACAAAAAAAATCCAAATTTTACAAAAATTCAATTCCAGCCCCTTTGTGACACGCTGGCTGCAAACCCTCCTTGGGTGTCCCAGCTATGTTGTAAATAGATAAAAATATATTTAAATATATAGATATATATAATTTTTTTTACATGTTCGCCTCTTCTGGTTTGCTGTGCTTCCTTCTTTTTTTTTTTTTTTTTTTTTAATTCAACCCCAAAAGGGGAAATAAAACCCAAAAGGGGAAATAAAAGCCAAAATGTGTGGGGACAGCCCAAAATGTGTGGGGACAGCTCCCAAATTTTCGGTACAGTCCCAAAATTGTGGGGACAGCCCCAAAATTGTGGGGAAAACCCCTAAACTTATGGGGACAGCCCCCAAAATTGTTGGGACAGCCCCCAAAATGTGTGGGGACAGCTCCCAAATTTTGGGGACAGTTCCCAAATTTTGGGGACAGCCCCCAAAATGCGTCCAGCCCCATTCTCTGTCCCCACCTGAGCTTTCACTTTTTGGGTTTTTTTCAGCCTTGTCCTTCCCCCAGCCCCACCTTCCCTTCCCCTGGAGAAGCTCCCAGGACTCTTTGGATTCCCTCCCCTCAAAAAAAATTTGGGAATTCCCAAAATCCGGAGCGCAGCCAGCTCCCGCCGGGGACGCGTTGTTCCAGCCTCGTGTTTGTGCTCAAATTTGGCACCTCCTCCCAAAAAAAAAAAACCACAAAAATGTTTTGTTGGTGCTGCCAGAGCTCCTCGTTCCTGCTCCTGCTGCCAAAAATTCTCTTCCCGACAAGGACAAATTCCTCGGGGCCGCGGGAAGGATTTTGGGAGGGACGGAATTTTCACCCTGCTGGACACCCCCACCCCAGGTCTGGTTTGTTTTTTTGGGGGGGGACAGGAGTTGGGGACCCCCAAATGTAAAATTTGGAGCTGGGACATCTCCAGGGCACGGGGATGGGACTGGGCTGAGCACGAGCTGCCCCAAAAACACAACGGGGAGGCTCAGGGGTTTTGGATTTGTCCCAATTTGTCCTGTTTTGTCCCCAAAAATTCTGCCAGGTGGGTGGCAGTGCTCCAAGCACAGCATGGGGATGCTCAGTGGGTTTGGAATTGTCACAATTTGTCCCGTTTTGTCCCAGTTTGTCCCCAAAAATGTTGGTCAGAGAGGTGGCAGTGCTCCAAACACAGCACGGGGATGCTCAGTGGGAATGAACCGGGAACGAACTGGGAATGAACCGGAGATGAACCGGGAATTAACCGGGAATGAACCGGGAACGAACCAGGGATGAACCGGAGATGAACCGGGGATAAACCTGGAACGAACTGGGAATGAATCGGGAATGAACCTGGAGCGCACCGGGAATGAACCGGGAATGAACCGGGGACGAACCTGGAGTGCACCGGGAACGAACCGGGAATCAACCGGGGATACACCGGGAATGAACCGGAGATGAACTGGGAATGAATCGGGAATGAACCGGGAATGCACAGGAAATGAACCGGAAATGAACCAGGAATGCACCGGGAATGTACCGGGAACGAACCGGGAATGAACCGGAGATGAACTGGGAATGAATCGGGAATGAACTGGGAATGCACCGGGAATGTACCGGGAACGAACCGGGAATGAACCGGGGATGCACCGGGAACGAACCGGGGATGCACCGGGGATGAACGGGGAAATGAACCGGGAATGCACCGGGAACGAACCGGGGATGCACCGGGAATTAACCGGGGATGAACCGGGAAATAACCGGGAACGCACCGGGGATGCACCGGGGATGCACCGGGAACGAACCGGGGATGCACCGGGGATGCACCGGGAACGAACCGGGGATGCACCGGGGATGCACCGGGGATGAACCGGGGATGCACCGGGAACGAACCGGGGATGAACCGGGGATGCACCGGGCGGCTCCGGCAGGGCAGGGGACACGCGTGGCCGGTGCCCCGAGGACTCTCGCCGCTACCGGGGGCGCTTTTCCCCGCGGGATCCATCCCTGGCTGTGCTCGGCGGGATGCAGGAGTGGGGGCGGCACCCGCCGCTCGGTACCGGGAAGAGTCACCGGGAGCGGGGTACCGGGGGCGAAGCGGGCGGTCCGCTTTTCCGCCGAGAAAACGGAAGCGGAGGTGGAAAAAAAAAAAAATTAAAAAAAAAAAAAAGCAAGCTCGGTTTGCCGTCCCGCCCTCGCCCCGCCTCTGGCGTCACCGCCGCCGGTTATATAACCCGGCCGCGCCGGTCCCGCCCGCACCCCGCCGGCCGCTCGCACCGGGCGCCATGTTCGCCGTGAAGCCGAAAGCTTTCATCGGCTTCAACCTCTACTGCGGCGGCTCCCCGGCGCTGAGCCCCGCGGGGCCGGGGCCGGTGCCGGGGCCGGTGCCGGGGCCGCTCCCGGGGCCGCTCCCGGGGCCGGGGCCGCTGCCGGGCCCCGCCGCCGCCGCCGCCGCCGCGGAGCCGCCCCGGGAGCGCCGCGCGGCCGCCGCCGGCCCCCCCCGCGCGCTGATTGGCTGCGGCGCGGCACCGCGCGCGCTGATTGGCTGCGGCGCGACTCTATGGCGCCCCGAGGAGGAGCTGGACGGATGCGAGCCCGAGCCCGAGCGCGGCCCCGAGCCCGGGCCCGCGAGCCCGGACGGGCTCCGGCAGGACTCGCTGGAGCTCATCAGCCGCTACCTACGGGAGGTGGCGGGGGAGGAGCAGCCCAGCGCTAAGAAGCTTTTTCCGGGTGTCCTGGGCGGGCCCGGGCGGCCCGGAGCGGCGGGGGATGCGGTGATGGAGAAGGCGCTGGAGACGCTGCGGAGGGTCGGGGACGGCGTGATGAGGAAACACGAGCTCGCTTTTCGAGGTGGGTGTGAGTGTCGGGAGGATGCTCCGGGAGGAGGGCGAGACCCCCGTGCTGCCCTTCGGTGGCAGGAGGGGGATGCCCCCGCGGCCGGGCTGCCGGAGGGGACGCGCCTTTGGCACGGGAGGGGTTAAATAAAAGCGGGTGGGAAGCGCTGGAGAACGCAGCTGAACTTTGGACGAGGGCACGGCGCCGTTGCGTGTGCCGGGGAGATAGTGCCGCTCCAGACTGCCCCGCTTCCTCCTCTGCACCCCGGGGTGACGCTGCGAAAATCCCCAGCGCCCAAAATCCCGGGAGCTCGGGACCTGCAGGTGGGGGAATTCTCTCACAGATCCGTGGGATGCTTTGGGTTCAAATAGAATTTAAAACTCATCCAGTCCCGTGGGCAGGGGCACTTCCACCATCCTGGGAAATCTGCTTTAATGGATTTAATCACAAAATTAATAAACTCAGGAGTTTCAGATCCTCAGCCCCGCTTTAGGTGCAAGGGGGTTTTTGGTGGGGGGAATTCTCTCACAGAACCGTGGAATGGTTTGGGTTCAAATAGAATTTAAAACTCATGAAGTCCCACAGGCAGGGACACTTTCCACCATCCTGGGAAATCTGCTTTAATGGATTTAATCCCAAGATTTATAAACTCAGGAGTTTCAGATCCTCAGCCCCAGTTTAGGTGCAAGGGGGTTTTTGGTGGGGGGAATTCTCTCACAGAACCGTGGGATGCTTTGGGTTCAAATAGAATTAAAACTCATCCCGTTTAGTGGGCAGGGGCATTTCCACCATCCTGGAAATTCTTCTTTAATGGATTTAATCCCAACATTAATAAACTCAGGACTTTCAGATCCTCAGCCCCACTTTAGGGGTAAAGGGGGTTTTAGTGGGGGGAATTCTCTCACAGATCCGTGGGATGCTTTGGGTTCAAATAGAATTAAAACTCATCCAGTCCCGTGGGCAGGGGCATTTCCACCATCCTGGGAAATCTGCTTTAATGGGTTTAATCCCAACATTAATAAACTCAGGAGTTTCAGATCCTCAGCCCCACTTTAGGGGTAAAGGGGTTTTTGGTGGGGGGAATTCTCTCACCGGATCATGGAATGGTTTGGGTTGAAATAGAATTTAAAACTTACCCAGTCCCGTGGGCAGGGGCATTTCCACCATCCTGGGAAATCTGCTTTAATGGATTTAATCCCAAAATTTATAAACTCAGGAGTTTCAGATCCTCAGCCCCACCCCAGTTTAGGTGTAAAGGGGATTTTTGGTGGGGAAATTCTTCCGGGTAATATGCTCACAGAACCGTGGAATGGTTTGGGTTGAAATAGTATTTAAAATTTACCCAGTCCCATGGGCAGAGACACTTCCACCATCCTGGAAAATCTGCTTTAATGGATTTAATCCCAAAATTAATAAACTCAGGACTTTCAGATCCTCAGCCCCAGTTTAGGTGTAAAGGGGATTTTTGGTGGGGGGAATTCTCTCACAGAACCGTGGAATGGTTTGGGTTCAAATAGAATTTAAAACTCATCCAGTTTAGTGGGCAGGGACACTTCTACCATCCTGGGAAATCTGCTTTAATGGATTTCATCCCAAGATTAATAAACTCAGGAGTTTCAGCTCCTCACCCCACCCCAGTTTAGGTGCAAGGGGGTTTTTGGTGGGGGGAATTCTCTCACAGAACCATGGAATGGTTTGGGTTGAAATAGTATTTAAAACTTACCCAGTTTCGTGGGCAGGGACACTTCCACCATCCCTGCCCAGCCTGGCCTTGGGCACCTCCTGGGATGCAGGGGCAGCCCCAGCTGCTCTGGGAAATTTGGATTTTTTTTGAATTTCACCCTGAAGCAGCTGGAGGAAGTTGAGCCCCGGTGCCTGGCCTGGGTTTGAACTGAAATGAGAAGTTTTGTCCCGGGTTTGACCCGGGTTTGACCCGGGTTTTGGAACCGGGGCTGATCTCCCCAGCCCTGGAGCTGCTGATGCACCCCGGGCCAGGATGGGGCAGGGCAGAGCAGGGGTTGCATTTCCTGCAGCACTTTTGGGGTCCCTGTGACACTTTTGGGGTCCCTGTGGCAGTTTTGGGGTCCCTGTGACACTTTTGGGGTTCCTGCAGCACTTTTGGGCTTCCTGCAGCACTTTTGGGGTGTCAGGGTGCAGATTCTGCAGCAGTTTTGGGGTTCCTGTGACGATTTTGGGGTCCCTGTGACACTTTTGGGGTTCCTGCAGCACTTTTGGGGTGTCAGGGTGCAGATTCTGCAGCAGTTTTGGGGTTCCCGTGACAATTTTGGGGTCCCTATGACCCTTTTGGGGTTCCGGCAGCACTTTTGGGCATTCCTGTGACAGTTTTGGGGTTCCTGCAGCACTTTTGGGGTTCCTGTGACAGTTTTTTGGTTTCTGTGACAGTTTTGGGCTTTCTGTAGCAATTATGGGCTTCCTGTGACAGTTTGGGGTTTCTGCAGCACTTTTGGGGTTCCTGTGAGAGTTTTGGGCTTCCTGCAGCACTTTTGGTGTTCCTGCAGCACTTTTGGGGTTCTTGGAGCAGTTTTGGGTTGTCAGGGTGCAGGTTCTGCAGCAGTGTTGGAGTTCCTGTGAGATTTTTTGGGGTTCCTGTGAGAGTTTTGGGTTTCCTGCAGCAATTTTGGGGTCCCTGTGACACTTTTAAGGTTCCTGCAGCAATTTTGGGGTCCCTGTGACACTTTTAAGGTTCCTGCAGCAATTTTGGGGTCCCTGTGACACTTTGAAGGTTCCTGCAGCACTTTGGGGGTCCCTGTGACACTTTGAAGGTTCCTGCAGCACTTTTGGGGTTCCTGTGACACTTTGAAGGTTCCTGCAGCAATTTTGGGGTTCCTGTGACACTTTGAAGGTTCCTGCAGCACTTTGGGGGTCCCTGTGACACTTTGAAGGTTCCTGCAGCACCTTTGGGGTCCCTGTGACACTTTGAAGGTTCCTGCAGCACTCTGGAGCTGAACTGGATCTTTCCTTGTCTCCCCTCACCCCACCCTGCAGGGATGCTGCGCAAGCTGCGCATCCGGCGCGAGGAGGACCTGCGCGCCGTGGTGGAGGTGGCCGCCCACCTCTTCAGCGACGGGGTCACCAACTGGGGCCGCGTGGTGACCCTCATCTCCTTCGGGGCCTTCGTGGCCAAGCACCTGAAGAGCATCCGGCAGGAGCGCGGCATCGCCTGCCTGGCCACCATCATCACCGACAGCCTCGTGTCCTCCAGGAGGGAGTGGCTGGAGAGCCAGGGGGGCTGGGTGAGTCCCTGGCAAGGATTCCTGAATTGGGGCTGGGGGAGCACGGGGGATGTGCAGGGTGAAATGGGGCTGGGGGTGAAATGGGGCTGGGGGTGCACAGGGGATGTGCAGGATGAATTGGGGCTGGGGGAGAACGGGGGATGTGCAGGGGGAAATGGGGCTGGGGGAGAACGGGGGATGTGCCGGGTGAAATGGGGCTGGGGGAGAACGGGGGATGTGCAGGGTGAAATGGGGCTGGGGGTGAAATGGGGCTGGGGGAGAATGGGGGATGTGCAGGGTGAAATGGGGCTGGGGGAGAATGGGGGATGTGCAGGATGAAATGGGGCTGGGGGAGCAGAGGGGATGTTTGGGGATGAAATGGGGCTGGGGGTGAAATGGGGCTGGGGGTGAAATGGGGCTGGGGATGCACAGGGGATGTGCAGGATGAAATGGGGCTGGGGGTGTTTTAGGATGAATTGGGGCTGGGGATGTGCAGGATGAAATGGAGTTGGGGATGTTTTAGAATGAAATGGGTCTGGGGGTGCACAGGGGATATTTTAGGCTGAAATGGGGCTGGGGATGTTTTGGGATGAAATGGGGCTGGGGGTGCACAGGGGATGTTTGAGGATGAAATGGGGCTGGGGGAGTGGGGGAGCTCAGTCTGATGTACTGGGCTGAAATGGGGCTGGGGGTGCACAAGGGATGTGCAGGATGAAATGGGGCTAATGGTGCAAAGGGGACATTTGAGGCTGAAATGGGACTGGGGGTGCACAGGATGAAATGGGGCTGGGGGTGCACAGGGGATGTTTTAGGATGAATTGGGTCTGGGGGAGTTTGAGTCAGAATTGGCTCTGGGGCTATTGGAGTCTGATTTGCCAGGGCGGCTTCGTGGATTTTTTCCGCCTGGAGGACCTGGAGGGCGGCGCCCGGAACCTTCTGCTGGCCTTGGCGGGCCTGGCCGGCCTGGGCACCGGCCTGGCCTGCCTGCTCCGGTGAGGCGCACCTGCCAGGACCTGCCAGGACCTGCCAGGACCTGCCGGGACCTGCCGGGACCTGCCACAGAGCTGCCAGGACCTGCCAGGACCTGCGGAGCTGCCAGGACCTGCCACAGAGCTGCCAGGACCTGCCAGGACCTGCCGGGAGCTGCCGGGACCTGCGGAGCTGCTGGGACCTGCGGAGCTGTCAGGACCTGCCGGGACCTGCCACAGAGCTGCCGGGACCTGCCACAGAGCTGCCAGGACCTGCCGGGACCTGCTGCTGAGCTGCCGGGACCTGTGGACCTGCCAGGACCTGCCACAGAGCTGCCCAGGACCTGCAGAGCTGCCAGGACCTACCAAGCTCCCAGCAGAGCCGCCAGGACCTGCCACGGCTGCCAGGACCTGCACCAGCAGAGCTGCCAGGACCTGCCGAACTCCCAACAGAGCTGCCAGGACCTACCGAACTCCCAGCAGAGCTGCCAGGACCCGCAGAGCTGCCAGGACCTGCCAAGCGCCCAGCAGAGCTGCCAGGACCTGCAGAACTTCCAGGACCAGGACCCGCAGAGCTGCCAGGACCTGCCAGGAGCTGCACTTTTGAGAGGACTGACTCCCAGCAGAGCTGCCAGGACCTGCCGGGACCCTCAGAGTTCCCGCAGAGCTGCCAGGACCTGCCCGGAGCCCTTTGGGCAGAATTTCCGTTTCCCTCGCGTTTTTCTTCTTTTTCTTTCTTTTTTTTTTCTTTTTATTTTCTTTTATTAAGAATTTTTTTCTTTTTTGTTTCTTTTTTTTCATTTTTAAAAATTTTTTTCCTTTTTTATTTTTTTAAATATTTTTCATTTCTTTCATTTTTCTTACTCTTTTAATTTTTTTTTTCATTTTTCCTTAGTTTTTCTTTTTTTTCATTTATTTTCATTCAATTTTTCATTTTTTTCATTAATATTTTTCTTTTTTTTATTTTATTTTTCTTTTTTTATTTTTAATTTATTTTTTATTTTTTTCAATTTTAATTTTTTTCTTTTTTTAAATTTTTTCATTTTAGTTTTCATTTTTTCATTTTAGTTTTCATTTCTTTTCATTTCTTTTCATTTCTTTTCATTTCATTTGTTTTTTTGAAATTTTTCTCATTTAAAAAATTTTTTTCTTTTTTTCATTTTTTTTTTTCTCATTTTTTTATTTTTTCTTTTTCAATTTTTTTCATTTCTTTTTCATTTTCTTTCATTTCTTTTTCATTTTTCCCCCTTTTTTTTCTTTTTTTTTTCATTTCTTTTTCTTTGTTTTTTCATTTTTTTTCCATTTTTTTTCCTTTTTTTAATTTCAATTTTCCCTTCTGGAATCAGCACCTTTTCCTCCGCCTCCACTCGCAGCTCTGCTGGAATTCTCAACCAGAGAGTGCCAAAAAAACCCAAAAAACCCCAAAAACTCCCGAAACCTCCGGAGCCTTCCCACCCCTCACGGAAAAATTTTGGGGGACCCCCAAAAAGCCTCTGACTGCACAGAAATAACTCAAAAAAATTGTAATTATGTACAAAAAAAACCCCAAAAACCCCCCGTGGGCTGGGGAGGATGTAGAAAACCTGTAAATGTTTATAAATCTGTAAAATATATTCATTTTTACAGAGCTGACCATCCCAAAAAAATGAGGAATTTCTTCTCCGCGCGCTTCGCTCCGGTGGAAAATTGAATTTTTTTGGGGCAAAACCTTTCCCTGGAATCCTTCAGCAGGGGTGTGGCAACGGCAGGTGATATTTTTAGTTATAATCTTATTTTTTTTGGGTGGTAAAAACCTCCTGGGCTGCCAAAATGTGATTTTTTTGCCCCAAAAAAAGAGCTCCTTGCCCACCCCTGGTGCTGGGGTGAAGAAGAAGCTGGAGTTTGGTTAATAAATGTATTTTTTGTGCTTTTTACTCTGCTAAAAAGCTGGTTTTTCCCACCCCAGCCGAGGGTTTTGGATTTTTTGGGAAATTTTGGGGGGAAAAAGGGGTGGGGGTGGAAGTGCCGGGCAAAATTCCACCCTAAAATCGCCGGGAGAGGGAAAATGCACCCCAAAAATCAGCTGGAAAGGCAAAATCCCACTCCAAAAACAATCTGGAAAATGGAAATCCTGCCCCAAAATTCTCCTGAAAAGCAAAATCCTGCCACAAAATAATATTGAAAATCGAAATCCAACCCCAAAGTCCTCTGGAAAGGCAAAATCCCACCCAAAAATAATCTGAAAAAGCAAAATCCTGCCACAAAATAATATTGCAAATTGAAATCCAACCCCAAAGTCCTCTGGAGAGGCAAAATCTGCCCCAAAATCCTCCCGAAAAGCAAAATTTTGCCCCAAAATCCTCTGGAAAATAAAAATCCTGCCCAAAAATTGTCTGGAAAATTGAAATCCAGCCCCAAAATCCACTGAAAAAGCAAAATTCTGCCCCAAAATTCTCCAGAAAAGCAAAATTTTGCCCCAAATTAATCTGGAAAGGCAAAAAGTTGTGACTCGGCCCTGCCGTGCTGGGTGTGAATTTCTGCTTTTTTTTGGGTGGTTTTTGGTTTCGTTTTTCTGTTTTTTGGGGGATTTTTTTGGGGTTTTTTTGGTGTTTTTTGGTGTTTTTTTACGATTCTGTGGGGGCTCTTTTGGGCCTGCCCGGGTGCAGCCGAAATTTGGGGTGCAGGGGAAATTTGGGGTGTGGGTGCTCCTAAATTTGGGTTTTTGTTCCTGGGAGGGGTGGGGGTGTTGGTGAAGTTTTGGGGTTCCTGCCCCAGTTTTGGGGAGCAGATTCCTGCAGAATTTTGGGGTTCCTGGAGCAGTTTTGGGGTGCAGAATTTTGGGGTGCAGATTTCTGCAAAATTTTGGGGTTTCTTCCCCATTTTTGGGGTGCAGATTTTGCAGAATTTCGGGGCTCCTGTCCCAATTTCAGGGTTCCTGTCCCAATTTCGGGGTTCCTGTCCCAATTTCGGGGTGCAGTTTTTACAGAATTTCGGGGTTCCTGTCCCAATTTCGGGGTTCCTGTCCCAATTTCGGGGTGCAGTTTTTGCAGAATTTCGTGGTTTTTGTCCCAATTTCGGGGTGCAGATTTTACAGAATTTCGGGGTTCCTGTCCCAATTTCGTGGTTTTTGTCCCAATTTCGGGGTGCAGTTTTTGCAGAATTTCGGGGTTCCTGTCCCAATTTCGGGGTTCCTGTCCCATTTTCGGGGTGCAGATTTTGCAGAATTTCGGGGTGCAGTTTTTGCAGAATTTCGGGGTTCCCGTCCCATTTTTGGGGTGCAGATTTTGCAGAATTTCGGGGTGCAGTTTTTACAGAATTTCGGGGTGCAGATTTTGCAGAATTTCGGGGTTCCTGTCCCAATTTCGGGGTGCAGATTTTGCAGAATTTCGGGGTGCAGATTTTGCAGAATTTCGGGGTTCCTGTCCCAATTTCGGGGTTCCTGTCCCAATTTCGGGGTGCAGTTTTTACAGAATTTCGGGGTTTCTGTCCCAGTTTTGGGGTGCAGTTTTTGCAGAATTTCGGGGTTTCTGTCCCCAATTTCGGGGTGCAGTTTTTACAGAATTTCGGGGTGCAGATTTTGCAGAATTTCGGGGTGCAGATTTTGCAGAATTTCGGGGTGCAGTTTTTACAGAATTTCGGGGTGCAGTTTTTACAGAATTTCGGGGTTCCTGTCCCATTTTCGGGGTGCAGATTTTACAGAATTTCGGGGTGCAGTTTTTGCAGAATTTTGGGGTGCAGATTTTGCAGAATTTCGGGGTTCCTGTCCCATTTTCGGGGTGCAGATTTTGCAGAATTTCGGGGTGCAGTTTTTACAGAATTTCGGGGTGCAGTTTTTACAGAATTTCGGGGTTTCTGTCCCAATTTCGGGGTGCAGTTTTTGCAGAATTTCGGGGTGCAGTTTTTGCAGAATTTCGGGGTGCAGTTTTTACAGAATTTCGGGGTGCAGTTTTTACAGAATTTCGGGGTTCTGCCCCAATTTGGGCTCCGCTCCCTGCCCGCCCGCCCGGGCGCTCCGAGGTTTCCGTTTCCGTCCCCGCCGGGGCGTTTCTGCGAAGCCGCCGCCGATTCCCCGAAACGGGCCGAAAATACGGGCGGGGGAGGGGGTGAACAGTGAAAAACTCAAAATTCAGCTGCTGGGAAAACAAAAATGAAAAATTCAAAATTCAGCCGCTGGGAAAACAAAAATGAAAAATTCAAAATTCAGCTGCTGGGAAAACAAAAAAAAAAAAGAAAAATTCAAAATTCAGCCGCTGGAAATAAACAAAAAAATAAGGTGAAAAATTCAAAATTCAGCCGCTGGAAATAAACAAAAAAATAAGGTGAAAAATTCAAAATTCAGCCGCTGGAAATAAACAAAAAAATAAGGTGAAAAATTCAAAATTCAGCTGCTGGGAAAACAAAAACGAAAAATTCAAAATTCTGCCGCTGGGAAAACAAAAATAAAAAATTCAAAATTCAGCTACTGGGAAAACAAAAAAAAAAAAAAGAAAAATTCAAAATTCAGCCGCTGGGAAAACAATTAAAAAAAAAATAGATGAAAAATTCAAAATTCAGCTGCTGGAAAAAAAAAAAAAAAGGTAAAATATTCAAAACTCAGCCACTGGAAGAAAAGTTTGGGGTGGAATTTTGGGGTTGTTTGGGGGGGATTTAGGGTTTATGGGGCCATAGGGGGTGTTAAGCCCCTGCAATTTGGGGGGATTTACAGGGATTTGGGGCACAGGGGGTGTTTGGGGGGGATTTGGGGTTTGGGACACACTGGGAGCTCACTGGGATGTACTGGGACATACTGGGATGTACTGGGAGCTCACTGGGGTGAGCTGGGGAACACTGGGACACACTGGGGGTGCACTGAGAGCTCACTGGGACATACTGGGAGTTCACTGGGACATACTGGGGAACACTGGGACACACTGGGAGTTCACTGGGATACACTGAGAGCTCACTGGGACATACTGGGACATACTGGGGGTGCACTGAGAGCTCACTGGGACATACTGGGACATACTGGGGGTGCACTGAGAGCTCACTGAGACATACTGGGACATACTGGGACACACTGGGAGCTCACTGGGACGTACTGGGGAACACTGGGACACACTGGGAGCTCACTGGGATACACTGGGGGTGCACTGAGAGCTCACTGGGAGTGCACTGGGACATACTGGGAGTGCACTGGGGCATACTGGGAGTGCACTGGGGCATACTGGGACATACTGGGATCACTGAGTGCGGGGTCAGCGGGTGCGGGGCAGTGCCGGGGCAGTGCCCGGGGTCACTCCTGGGGTCAGTGCCCCAAATCCCACAAATCCCCCCCAAACCCCCTCATCCCGTCCCAAATCCCACAAATCCCCCCAAACACCCCCCGTGCCCCAAATCCCTGTAAATCCCCCCAAATTGCAGGGGCTCAACACCCCCTATGGCCCCATAAACCCTAAATCCCCCCCAAACAACCCCCTGTGCCCCAAACCCCAAATCCTGCCCCCAACCCCAAATCCTGCCCCCAAACCCCAAATCCTGCCCCAAACCCCAAATCCTGCCCCCAAACCCCTCATTGTGCCCCCCAAACCCCAAATCCTGCCCCCAAACCCCAAATCCTGCCCCCAAACCCCTCACGGTGCCCCCCAAACCCCAAATCCTGCCCCCAAACCCCTCACGGTGCCCCCCAAACCCCAAATCCTGCCCCCAACCCCAAATCCTGCCCCCAAACCCCAAATCCTGCCCCAAACCCCAAATCCTGCCCCAAACCCCAAATCCTGCCCCCAAACCCCAAATCCTGCCCCAAACCCCAAATCCTGCCCCAAAACCCCAAATCCTGCCCCCAAACCCCTCACTGTGCCCCCCAAACCCCAAATCCTGCCCCCAAACCCCAAATCCTGCCCCCAAACCCCAAATCCTGCCCCCAACCCCAAATCCTGCCCCCAAACCCCAAATCCTGCCCCAAAACCCCAAATCCTGCCCCAAACCCCAAATCCTGCCCCCAAACCCCTCACGGTGCCCCCCAAACCCCAAATCCTGCCCCAAACCCCTCACTGTGCCCCCCAAACCCCTCACTGTGCCCCCCAAACCCCAAATCCTGCCCCCAAACCCCTCAATTCTCTGCTCAAAAATCACAACGAGGTTTCCCACCGTGTCAGAACTCCAAATGTCCCTCAGACATTTTTGGAAGTTCCAAGCCCAGGTCAGAAGCATTTGAGACCCCGGCAGGCAGCTGGAAAATTCTGGATTTAATCCATGGAACGATTTACCGGCCTTGCAGGAAGAACAAGAAGTCACAAAATTTAGATATTAAGAGTAAAAATAGTCACAAAGGGAAGAATTTTTGAGTGCTGTACAGGGGGGTTTTGGTTTTGTACATGGGGGTCAGAATTTTCAAGATAGATTTGGGATCTGGGCCTGCCCTGTCCTCCCTCTTTCTCCTTCCTCACCTCCATGTTCTTGGTGATGTTTGCACTCACGGAATGGTTTAGAGTAGAAAATCACCATTTAATACAGGTAAAATTGGGCAAAAACTGGATATAATCTGGATTTTTGGGACACCAGACTCAGCCTTACACTGGATTTCCCAGAGGAGCAGCTGGGTTTTCCCACTGGATTTTCAGAGCTCCCTTCTACAGGATCACTGCTCTGACAAGGTGGGAGCCCTAGATTGCCAGGCAATATTTAATTTATAAATAAAATATATTTATCTGTCACCATCTGCCAGAGGTGGGGCTGTTATCTTCTATTTTTTGGGGCAGTTTTCTCTATCTTTTTTTACAAACCAATGTTAATGCCCCATTGAATGTCACTGGTGACTGATAAAATTATCCCACAGTGAGATGGGAGGAGCCAAGCATTCCTACCTGGATAGAATCTGGATTTTTGGGGCACCAGCTCAGCCTTTTCCGCTGGATTTCCCAGAGGAGCAGCTGGGTTTTCCCCTGGATCATCAGAGGAAGGCTCCACCCTCCTCCAGGCTCACTGCCCCGACAGAACCACACCTGCCCCTCCAATTTGGACTGACCAAAAGGGTTTCAGGTTGTATTCTCACTCTGCCAGTGATTTTTTTTTTTTTTTTATTGCATGGATTTTGGTTTTTTTTTTCCCTTTTCCTAATAAATTCTATTTCTGACTTGGAATCTCTCACTGCTTTCAAACCAGAACATCATTTTGGCGCCCAGCGTGGGGCTCAAACCAACGACCCCGAGATGAAGATTCTCCCAACTCCCAGCACAGCATTCCCACAGCAAACCGTGTCTAGAAATCCACTTTATTTGGTTGTAGACAAGTCAGAAATCCACTTTATTTGGTTGTAGACAAGTCAGAAATCCACTTTATTTGGTTGAAGACGAGTCAGAAATCCACTTTATTTGGTTGAAGGCGAGTCAGTGATGGCCAACTCGGCCCCAGATCCCCCTGAGAACCCCGAGGAGCCGCGCCCACCCCAGCTGGGCAGCACCTGGCATCAAGCCTGGTGGGTATCCAGGAGAACATTCCCAGCTGGAGCAGCTCTCCGTGGCCTGGCAGGACACGCCTGAGCTCCAGCAGCTGCTGGCACGTGGCACTGGGTGTCCCTCGTGTCCCAGGCTGGCGCAGCAGCGGGAAGGTGGAGCAGGGAGGAGCTGGGATGTGCTGGGAGTGGAGCTGCTCCCCACCCCTGCAAGTGGCACTGGAGCCAGTCCGTGGCCAGCAGTGGTTGTGTCCCTTGGGAGGAGGAGGAGGAGGAGGAGGAAGGGGAGGATTTTCCTGACCAAACTCCCCCCCACCATCGCTTCCCTTTGCTGCGTGGGTCAGGAAAAATCCGGGGAGGGAGTGGGAAGGAGCAGGACACAAAGTGGGGGACGTGGGCAGCTGAAAGTGTCACCCCGGTCCCCTCGGGGGGCAGAGAAGGTGTCACCAGCACTGGGCAGCTGAAAGTGTCACCCCAATCCCCTCGGGGGGCAGAGGGGATGGCAGGGGGCTGGCAGAGGAGGTGGCAGCAGCAGCAGCAGCAGCAGCCATGGCCATTCCCTGGCAGGGAATCCGGGAATCCCAGGGGAAGGAGGAGCTGGGAAGGGAAGAGGAGGGTCCTGGGGGTCTCGGTGCCCCCTCAGTTGATGGGCTCACACTGGGACGGGGAGGGTCCCGGGGGTCTCGGTGCCCCCTCAGTTGATGGGCTCGTACTCGGAGTAGCGTCGCCTCCGTGCCAGCAGCAGCAGGCAGCTGCCCAGCAGCAGCATGGCCAGCGGGGTGCCCAGCGCCACGGCGGCGATGGAGATCACCAGGGGGGAGAAGGTGTCCCTGGGGGGCTCCCCGAAACCCAGCAGCACCGACCTGCGGGAGGGGATCGGGGTCAGGGTCAGGACAGGGGAGGGGCTCTGCCCTTCCCCACCTCGCAGGGTCAGGGCAGGATGAGGCTCCTCAAGGAACTCGGTGGAGCCTTTGCTGCAGGACTGGAGGGAAACTCAAAACTTGGGCATGGAGAGGGGTGCTAAATAGAGAAACCCCGTGACATGCCAGTCCCCAAAGTGCACAACAGCCTGAGTGACCAGCAGCACCCCTCACACCCTTCTGCACACCCTGAGTGACCAGCAGCACCCCTCAGACCCCTCTGCACACCCTGAGTGACCAGCAGCACCCCTCAGACCCCTCTGTACATCATGAGTGACCAGCAGCACCCCTCAGACCCCTCTGTACACCCTGAGTGACCAGCAGCACCCCTCAGACCCCTCTGCACACCCTGAGTGACCAGCAGCACCCCTCACACCCCTCTGCACACCCTGAGTGACCAGCAGCACCCCTCAGACCCCTCTGTACATCCTGAGTGACCAGCAGCACCCCTCAGACCCCTCTGCACACCCTGAGTGACCAGCAGCACCCCTCACACCCCTCTGTACATCCTGAGTGACCAGCAGCACCCCTCAGACCCCTCTGCACAGCCTGAGTGTCCACCAGCACCCCTCAGACCCCTCTGCACAGCCTGAGTGTCCACCAGCACCCCTCAGACCCCTCTGCACACCCTGAGTGACCAGCAGCACCCCTCAGACCCCTCTGCACAGCCTGAGTGTCCACCAGCACCCCTCAGACCCCTCTGTACACCCTGAGTGACCAGCAGCACCCCTCAGACCCTTCTGCACATCCTGAGTGACCAGCAGCACCCCTCAGACCCCTCTGCACATCTTTAGTGACCAGCAGCACCCCTCAGACCCTTCTGCACATCCTGAGTGACCAGCAGCATCCCTTTAGATCCCTCTACATATTCTGAGTGGCCAGGAACATCCTTGACCAGGAGATTCTTCCACTTTTAGACCCTTCAGACCCCTCTGCACATCATGAGTGACCAGGATAATTTCAGACCCCTCTGCACATCATGAGTGACCAGGATCATTTCAGACCCCTCTGCACATCATGAATGACCAGCAGCATCCCTCTAAACCCCTCTGCACACCGTGAGTGACCAGCACCCCTCAGACCCCACTCACCAGCTGAGGTACCTCTTCTCCTGGTACACCTCTCCCTCCTCACCCCCAAAGGACACGTTGAGGGCGCTGATGGTGCAGCTGCTGCCCAAACTCTCCCCAAAATAAGCCTGGACCACGCTGGCCATGGGCAGGGTCCCGTTGGCCACCTGCAGCCCCCCAGCCCTGCACTGGATGCCGTCCTCACGCCGGGGGCTGGGGGAGCCGTAGGCCGTGGCTTTCCACTGCAGGAATCCCAAAACGGAGCTGCTGTTGTGGGGCTGAGCCAGCAGGGACAGCACCTGGGGAGGGAGGGACAGCAGGGTCACCCTGCGAGTGAAAGAGCTTGAAAATCACGGGGGTTTAGGGTTAAAAGGAAAATGAAGCTCAGTAGGCCTTGGGGGAAAAAAAATTAAAAAATAAAAATAAATAACCTAGGAACATGTAGGCCGTGTGCCTTGCTAGAACTGCACCTTGCTAGAGCTACATGATAAATGATGTAATTGTTAGATAGGATTCTAGATTAGGGGTCCAAAGGGAACAAGATGGAGGGAATTGGGTGTGTAGGATCTCTGTCCATGGAAAAGAGTTTTCAATCTTACAGGATGAATTACAAGCTCTGAGGGTTTGATTTAAGTAATAATTAAGTGTGGCACGGGTGCAAAAGTAAAATTTTAGGATTCTAGATGAGGGGTCCAAAGGGGACAAGATGGAGGAAATTGGGTGTGCCTTGTCCTTTTTCTCCTTCTCCATGCCCTCCCATGTCTCACTGTGGCGTTGGCATTTTTCTGTTGGTTTAAGTTAAGGACACACTGTTCAATGTAGATAATAGATATTGGCACGTTATTGTAAATAGGGCACACATAGTTTCTAATATATAATGTTTGTAACATTATATTCCAGAAACTGGGGACTGGGTTCAGGCTGGGGACACACTGTTCAACATAGGTGACAGATATTGGCAATTATTTTAAATATAGCACAGGGAGTTTGTGGTATTTAATATTTGTAACATCCCACTGACGGCAGAGCCCCGCAGGACAGACAGAACACGTTATAGGTAAGTTTATTCTTATACGTATAAGAATATATGTATATTCTTATATATATACATATATATATATACATATATTCTTATATGTATAAGAATAAACCACCTTGCAAACCAGCACAGACGATCCACGACTTCTTCTTTGCCAGAGGGGCCCAGAGAGACTTTCTACAATCCCGGGAATCACTGGAATATCACTTTCTACAATCCCTGGAATATCACTTTCTACAATCCCGGGAATCCCTGGAATATCACTCTCTACAATCCCGGGAGTCCCTGGAATATCACTTTCTACAATCCCTGGAATATCAGTCTCTACAATCCCTGGAATATCACTTTCTACAATCCCAGGAATCACTGGAATATCATTCTCTACAATCCCGGGAGTCCCTGGAATATCACTTTCTACAATCCCTGGAATATCACTCTCTACAATCCCTGGAATATCACTTTCTACAATCCCAGGAATCACTGGAATATCGCTTTCTACAATCCCGGGAATCACTGGAATATCACTTTCTACAATCCCGGGAATCCCTGGAATATCACTCTCTACAATCCCGGGAGTCCCTGGAATATCACTTTCTACAATCCCTGGAATATCACTCTCTACAATCCCTGGAATATCACTCTCTACAATCCCAGGAATCCCTGGAATATCACTCTCTACAATCCCGGGAATCCCTGGACTATCACTCTCTACAATCCCGGGAATCATTGGAATCTCACTCTCTACAATCCCTGGACTATCACTCTCTACAATCCCAGGAATCCCTGGAATATCACTCTACAATCCCTGGACTATCACTCTCTACAATCCCTCTCTACAATCCCTGGAATCTCACTCTCTACAATCCCTGGAATCTCACTCTCTACAATCCCTCTCTACAATCCCTGGAATCTGGCGATCCCGGGGCTCACCTGGAAGATGCTGGGCGTGTACTCGTCGTCGATGGACCTGCGGGAGCGCAGGCTGCGGGCCGCCCCCGGCGCCTCCACCGTGGCCAGCTGCAGCAGGAAGCGGGAGCCGTTCCCGCGGGGAGCCACCCCGGCCAGCAGGAACTGCAGCTGGCAGCTCTCGGCGCTGTGCAGCAGCCGCGGCAGCCGCGCCGCACGGCCCGCGGAGCTGTAGGCCGTCAGCTGGGGACGGGGGACGGGGGACAGGGGACAGGGGACAGGGGACAGAGAGGGACAGGGAGGGACAGGGGACAGGGGACAGGGGACAGGGGACAGCGAGGGACAGGGGACAGCGAGGGACAGGGGACAGAGAGGGACAGGGGACAGGGGACAGGGGACAGGGGACAGGGGACAGCCAGGGACAGGGAGGGACAGAGAGGGACAGGGAGGGACAGGGGACAGCGAGGGACAGGGGACAGCGAGGGACAGAGAGGGACAGGGAGGGACAGGGGACAGTGAGGGACAGGGGACAGAGGGACAGTGAGAGACAGAGAGGGACAGGGGACAGCGAGGGACAGGGAGGGACAGAGGACAGTGAGGGACAATGAGGGACAGGGGACAGTGAGGGACAGGGAGGGACAGAGGACAGTGAGGGACAGGGAACAGAGGGGCAGGGGACAGACAGGGATAGAGACAAGGGGACAGAGGGACAGTGAGAGACAGAGAGGGACAGGGGACAATGATGGACAGGGGGACAGTGAGTGACAGGGGGACAAAGAGGGACAGGGGGGCAGTGAGGGATGCTCTCTGCCCCCTGGACACGTCCCCTGCCCCATGGACGTGCTCCCTGCCCCTGGACACGTCCCTTGTCCCCTGGACATATCCCCTGACCCCTGGACAAGTCCCCTGACCCCTGGCCATGTACCTTGCCCCCTCCCGTGCCCCCTGCCCCTGCCCATGCCCCCTGCCCCATGGACGTGCTCTCTGCTCCCTGGAGACATCCCCTGCCCCTGGACATGCCTCCTGCCCCCCGGCCATGCCCCCTGCCCGTGTCCCCTGCCCCTGCCCATGCCCCTGCCCCTGCCCATGCCCCTGCCCCCCGGCCGTGCCCCCTGCCCTATGCCCATGCCCCCTGCCCCCTGCCCATGTCCCCTGCCCCCTGGCCATGCTCCCTGCCCCTGGACATGCCTTCTGCTGCCTGCCCGTGCCCCCTGCCCCCTGCCCCCCAGCCGTGCCCCTTGCCCATGCCCCCTGCCCATGCCCCCTGCCCATGCCCCCTGCCCATGCCCCCTGCCCGTGCCCCCTGCCCCCTGCCCCCGAGCCGTGCCCCCTGCCCCTGGCCGTGCCCCCTGCCCCTGCCCATGCCCCCTGCCCATGCCCCCTGCCCATGCCCCCTGCCCGTGCCCCCTGCCCCCTGCCCCCCAGCCGTGCCCCCTGCCCATGCCCGTGCCCCCTGCCCCTGCCCGTGCCCCCTGCCCATGCCCCCTGCCCCCCAGCCGTGCCCCCTGCCCATGCCCGTGCCCCCTGCCCCCTGGCCGTGCCCCCTGCCCATGCCCCCTGCCCCTGCCCATGCCCCCTGCCCATGCCCCCTGCCCCTGCCCGTGCCCCCTGCCCCCGGACACACCCGGAACGCCAGGCTGCCGTTGGAGAAGGCCCCGCCGGGGTCGGCGGCCGGCGCCCCGCGGAGCTCGGCCGTCAGCGCCGTGCGGTTCAGGCGGAGGCTGTCCCAGGAGAACTCCGCCAGGTCATAGGCGGGGTAGAAGAGCTCCCCCGAAGGAGCTTTGGCCTCGCTGAACTCGAAGAGCTGCAGGGAAAGGGAGGGGAGAGGAGCTGGGAGCACCGGGGGCAGAGGTGCCTCAGGCAGGCAGCTCAGACACTTCCCTGGATGGGGATGGATGGGTGGATGGATGGGTGGGGATGGATGGATGGATGGATGGATGGGGATGGATGGATGGATGGGGATGGATGGGTGGGGATGGATGGATGGATGGATGGATGGATGGGGATGGGTGGGGATTTCCCAGGAGCTTTGAAGCTGCCCAGGGACCCCCTGCACCCCCAGGTATCCCAGACCACCCACTTGCTGTGGGAACCCAGGGCTTCCCTCTGGCTGCCCTGGGACCCCCTGGACAGAGCCCCAGAGACACTGGCTGTGATCTCTGTCCATGGAAAAGAGTTTTCAATCTCACAGGATGAATTACCAGCTCTGAGTGTTTGATATCAGTAATAATTAAGTGTGGCACGGGTGCAAAAGTAACATTTTAGGATTCTAGATGAGGGGTCCAAAGGGGACAAGCTGGAGGAAATTGGGTGTGCCTTGTCCTTTTTCTCCTTCTTCATGCCCTCCATGTCTCACTGTGGTGTTGGCATTTTTCTGTTGGTTCAGGCTGGGGACACACTGTCCAACGTAGGTGACAGATATTGGCACGTTATTGTAAATCCAGCCCAGGGAGTTTCTGGTATTTAATGTTTGTCACATCCCACTGAGGGCAGAGCCCCACACGCTGCCCTGCAGGACAGAGCTGGGCAGGGCAGCAGAACATGTGAGAGATCAACAGAATAAACAACCTGGAAACCAGCACAGATTAATTACGACTTCTTCGCCGGCAACTCGGAGACTTTCTACAATCTGGGAATCATCTCACCACCGCCGTCCCCAGCACCCTGCCTGCTGTACCTTGGTGAAGACCACGGCCGTGGCGTAGACCACGCTGTCGGGGGGCTCGATCCACACGGCTCCGGCGGGGCTGGGGGACAGCAGCCGGCTCCAGTTGACCCTCAGGGCGCTGCTGGGGCTGCGGGTGGCCACCAGGAGCACGGAGGGGGCCCCGATGCTGCTCCAGACGTAGTGAAGGCTGTCGGCGGGCCCCAGCGCCCGCACGTGCAGCAGGTTCACCGAGGAGCTGTTCCAGCCCGGGTTGTACTCCATGGACACCTGCGGGGTGGGGATGGGTTTGGGCTGGCTCCGAGCCCTGCCCGAGGTTGGGGCGCTGCCTCGGCTCCCGTGACTCCGCGGGCCCGGGTGTTGCTCAATGCGCTCGGTCAGCGTTTTACAGCTTGGAGCTGCTGGCCATGCTCGTGGCCCTTCCCCTGCACAGCCCCTTCCCTTCCCTTCCCTTCCCTTCCCCTCCCTTCCCTTCCCTTCCCTTCCCTTCCCTTCCCTTCCCCTCCCTTCCCTTCCCTTCCCTTCCCTTCCCTTCCCTTCCCTTCCCTTCCCTTCCCTTCCCTTCCACAGCCCCTTCCCTTCCCTTCCCTTCCCATCCCTTCCCTTCCCTTCCCTTCCCCTCCCTTCCCTTCCCTTCCACAGCCCCTTCCCTTCCCCTCCCTTCCCTTCCCTTCCCTTCCCTTCCCTTCCCTTCCCTTCCCTTCCCTTCCCTTCCCTTCCCATCCCACCCTCGGCCCCGGTACCCCCCGGTACTTCCCGGTACTCCCGGTACCCCCGCTCACTTTCCGGCTCCACTCGGCCCTGGTACCCCCCGGTAGCCCAAATACCCTCGGTACCCCCCCCAGTACCCCTCGGTATCCCCCCCCTGTACCCCCCGGTACTTCCCGGTACCCCCCGGTACTTTCCGGCTCCGCTCGGTCCCGGTACTCCCGGTATTCCCGGTACCCCCGGTGCCCCCGCTCACCCCCCGGCTCCGCTCGGTCCCGGTACCCCCCGGTACCCCCAATACCCTCGGTACCCCCCAATACCCTCGGTACCCCCCGGTACTTTCCGGCTCCGCTCGGTCCCGGTACTCCCGGTATTCCCGGTACTCCCGGTACCCCCGCTCACCTGCCGGCTCCGCTCGGTCCCGGTACCCCCCGGTACCCCCAATACCCTCGGTACCCCCGGTACCCCCGGTACCCCCGGTACCCCCGGTACTCCCGGTACTCCCGGTACCCCCAGTACTCCCGGTACCCCCCGGTACCCCCGGTACTCCCGGTACCCCCCGGTACTCCCGGTACTCCCGGTACCCCCGGTACTCCCGGTACTCCCGGTACCCCCAGTACTCCCGGTACCCCCCGGTACCCCCGGTACTCCCGGTATTCCCGGTACCCCCGGTGCCCCCGCTCACCTCCCGGCTCCGCTCGGCCCCGGCCGCCGCCAGCAGCGCCGCCAGCAGCGCCAGCCCCGCACCGGCGGCCATGGCGGCACCGGAACGGCCCCGGGACCGCCCCGGGACCGCCCCGGAACGGCCCCGGGACCGCCCTTGGACCGCCCCGGAACGGCCCCGGGACCGCCCCGGAACGGCCTCGGTACAGCCCCCGGGACTGCCCCGGATCCGCCCTTGGACCGCCCTTGGACCGCCTCGGTACCGCCCCGGTACAGCAGCGGGGACAGCCTTGGAACCGCCCCGGTACGGCACCGGTAGCGCCCCGGTACCGCCCTTGGACCGCCTCGGAACGGCCCCGGTACCGCCCCAGTACAGCATCGGGAACCGCCCCGGTACAGCCCCGGTACAGCCCCGGGGACAGCCTCGGTACAGCCCCGGTACCGCCCCGGTACAGCCCTGGTACAGCCCCGGGACCGCCCTTGGGCCGCCCCGGTACCGCCCCTGTACAGCACCGGGGACCGCCCCGGTACCGCCTCGGGACCGCCCTTGGACCGGCCCGGGACCGCCTCGGAACAACACCGGGGCCGCCCCGGTGCCGCCGGTGCCGCGCCCCGCACAGAGGACCCGCGGGGTGCGGCGGAGCCGGGAACCGCTCGGGATTCGCCTTCAGCTTCTGCCCCGCCTGCGGCGAGCGCCAGGGCGGCAGAGACCCCGTGGGGTCAGCCGGTGGGGCGAGACCCCCGTGGAGTCCTCCGGTGGGGTGAGACCCCCGTGGGGTCATCCTGTGAGACCCCCGTGGGGTCATCCCGTGGGGTGAGACCCCCGTGGGGTCATCCTGTGAGACCCCCATGTCCATCCTCCCATGGGGCGAGACCCCCGTGGGGTCATCCCGTGAGACCCCCGTGTCCATCATCCGGTGGGGTGAGACCCCCGTGGGGTCATCCCGTGGGGTGAGACCCCTGTGTCCATCCTCCCGTGGGGTGAGACCCCCATGTCCATCATCCCGTGAGACCCCCATATCCATCAACCGGTGGGGTGAGACCCCCATGTCCATCAACAGGTGGGGTGAGACGCCCATGTCCATCCTCCCGTGGGGTGAGACCCCCGTGTCCATCATCCGGTGGGGTGAGACCCCCGTGGGGTCACCCGGTGGGGTGAGACCCCCATGTCCATCATCCCGTGGGGTGAGACCCCCATGTCCATCATCCCGTGGGGTGAGACCCCCATGTCCATCAACAGGTGGGGTGAGACGCCCATGTCCATCCTCCCGTGGGGTGAGACCCCCGTGTCCATCATCCGGTGGGGTGAAACCCCCGTGGGGTCACCCGGTGGGGTGAGACCCCTGTGGAGTCATCCCGTGGGGTGAGACCCCCATGTCCATCAACCGGTGGGGTGAGACCCCCGTGGAGTCATCCCACGGATTGGAGACCCCCATGTCCATCCTCCCGTGGGGTGGGAGAGTTTTTCATGGTTGTCAAATGACAAAAAACATGGATTTTTTGGGGGTTTTAGGATTGCCAGGGGAAAATTCCACATTTTTTTCTTGGTTCTAGGGTTGTCAAACAACAACAAAAAAAATTTGTTTTATTTGGTTTAGGATTATCAGGGGAACATTCCAGAGTTTTTCATGGTTCTAGGGTTGTCAAATGACAAAAAACACTGATTTTTTTGGGGGGGTTAGGATTTCCAGGGGAAAATTCCAGAGTTTTTCTTGGTTCTAGGGTTGTCAAAAAACAACAAAAAAAATTGGTTTTGTTGAGATTAGGATTGCTAGGGGGAAATTCCAGAGTTTTTCTTGGGTTTAGGATTGCCAGGGGAAAATTCCACATTTTTTCTTGTTTCTAGGGTTGTGAAACAACAAAAAAACCCAATTTTTTGTTTGGTTTAGGATTTCCAGGGGAACATTCCAGAGTTTTTCTTGGTTCTAGGTTTGTCAAACAACAAAAAAAAATTTGGTTTTGTTTGGTTTAGGATTATCAGGGAAACATTCCAGAGCTTTTGTTGCTTCTAGGGTTGTCAACCAAGAATTCCATTGTTTATTTTGGGTTTAGGATTGCCAGGGGAAAATTCCACATTTTTTTCTTGGTTCTAGGGTTGTCAAACAACAAAAAAATTGGTTTTATTTAGTTTAGGATTATCAGGGGAACATTCCACATTTTTTCTTGGCTCTAGGGTTGTCAAAAAACAAAAAAAAAATTGGTTTTGTTGAGATTAGGATTGCTAGGGGGAAATTCCAGAGTTTTTCATGGTTCTAGCATTGTCGAACAACAAAAAAAAAAATTGGTTTTATTTGGTTTAGGATTATCAGGGGAACATTCCAGAGTTTTTCATGGTTCTAGGGTTGTCAAACAACAACAACAAAAAAATTGGTTTTTTGGAAAGCACAAAACACCTTTTGGGAAGAAAATATCAAAAATGGGAAAGTACTGGGGGACACATGCGGGGTTAATTTACCAAACATTCCCAACTGGAGAAAATCTGAATTTATTTACCAAGGAGAAATTGATGATGGAGGGGAAATAAATGATGGAGGAGAAACAGATGATGGAGGGGAAAGAGATGATGGAGGAGAAATTGATGATGGGAGAGAGATTGATGATGGAGGAGAAATTGATGATGGAGGAGAAAGAGATGATGGAGGAGAAATTGATGGAGGAGAAATAAGATGATGGAGGAGAAATAAATGATGGAGAAGAAATTGATGATGGAGGAGAAATAAATGATGGAGAAGAAACAGATGGTGGAGGGGAAAGAGATGGAGGAGAAACAGATGATGGAGAAGAAATGGATGATGGAGAAATGGATGATGGAGGAGAAAGAGATGATGGAGAAGAAATTGATGATGGAGGAGAAATTGTTGACGGAAGAGAAATTGATGGAGAAGAAACAGATGATGGAGGGGATAGAGATGATGGAGGAGAAACTGATGATGGAGAAATGGATGATGGAGAAATGGATGATGGAGGGGAAATGGATGATGGAGAAATGGATGATGGAGGAGAAATGGATGACGGAGAAATGGATGATGGAGGAGAGATGGATGATGGAGGGGAAATGGATGATGGAGGAGAAATGGATGATGGAGAAATGGATGATGGAGGAGAAATGGATGATGGAGGAGAAATGGATGATGGAGAAATGGATGATGGAGGAGAGATGGATGATGGAGGGGAAATGGAGGAGAAATGGATGGAGGAGAGATGGATGATGGAGGAGAAATGGATGATGGAGGAGAAATGGATGATGGAGGAGAAATGGATGATGGAGGAGAGATGGATGATGGAGGAGAAATTGATGATGGAGAAATGGATGATGGAGGAGAAATAGATGACGGAGAAATAGATGATGGAGGAGAGATGGATGATGGAGGGGAAATGGATGATGGAGAAATAGATGATGGAGGAGAAATGGATGATGGAGGAGAAATGGATGATGGAGGAGAGATGGATGATGGAGGAGAAATGGATGGAGGAGAGATGGATGATGGAGGAGAAATTGATGATGGAGGAGAAATTGATGATGGAGAAATGGATGATGGAGGAGAAATAGATGACGGAGAAATGGATGATGGAGGAGAAATGGAAGATGGAGGAGAAATGCTTCAAGAAGGGAGCAGGGGATGTCCCAAAAAGTGGTCCCATCCCCTCGGGGTCGTTATGAACCTCGCAGAGGGGGGTCCTGGGAGGAAAATGGCACGAAAAGAAAAGAGACACCTGCCTGGAGATCATCTCTGCCGGGACTCGAACCCGGAACCTCTGGATTAGAAGTCCAGCGCGCTCGTCCATTGCGCCACAGAGACCTCACCGTGAGGGGAGCGGCGGCTCCGGAACTGAGGAATCCCCACCTCCGGAGCCCCCTCCCGCTCCCAGGCGGGCTGGAATTATCCCAGGGATGATCCATTTCTGGCCCGATGCAGCAAGAAGCCGCCGGTACCCGCCTCCCCGGCAACGGTTTCCGCAGCATCCCCGAGCACAGCGAAATCCCGGAGCAGAATCCGTCGCTGCGTCTCCCTCTCAGCATCCGCACGAGGCAAGGGATAAAGGTGGGAAGAGGATTTAGAGGATGGGAGGAAAAAAAAAAAAAAGCACCCAGGAGCTGAGGTTTGAGCGTGGGTTTCCTTTCAGCGAGACGTCAGGCACGGGGGTAATGAGGAAACGTCGTGGCTCTTCTGTCCGGGGGGAAAAAAATGGAGACAGATGTCAAAACAAAAGAGGAAAGGTCCATTGAAAGGCACTGATCCATTAACAATGGATCAGACTCTGGCATGAGGGAATGGTGCGTTTGGAATCCCTGAACGGAACGAATTTCAGGCTGTTGTTCTGTCCCAAACACACCCGCAATTCCCGGGAAAGGGGAGATGGAAAGTGGAGTCCGAGAAGAGGAATTCCCTGCCGCAGGCAGAGGGAATGCCTCGAGGTCAGTGTTCTCTTCCTGGCAGAGAACAGCAGGAATAAAGGGGAGATTCACCCCAAACTGGAACCAGAAAATCAGAATTGAGGAAAAACCCCCAAAATTCCCAGGAAAGTGTAATCCAAGAAGAGGAATTCTCTACCACAGGGAGAGCGAATGACTTGAGGTCAGTGTGACCTGAAGCTCAGGCAGCTCTTCCTGGCAGAGAACAGCAGGAATAAAGAGGAGATTCACCCCAAAGTGGAAGCAAAACCTCAAAATTGAGGATAAACCCCCCCAATTCCTGGGAAAATGCAATCCAATCCAACCCAACCCAATCCAACCCAACTCAACCCAATCCAATCCAATCCAATCCAATCCAATCCAATCCAATCCAATCCAACCTGACCCACCTGGGGCCGGACTCTCAGAGAGGGTCGTGAGTTGTGGGAGAATTGGTCAGAGAAAATACTATTTTTAGTTTTAATATCCTCCTTTTATATAGGATATTAATGTATTTTAGCATAGTTATAATACAGAAATCATTCAGCCTTCTGAACTGAGTCAGACATTTCATTTCTTCCCATTGGGTTCACCTGCATTTACAAGAATAATTCACTAGAAAAAGAACAAAAATAAATAATCCCTTTTGTTTTAGCAGGAGCAAGGACCTCTTACCCCTGGCTTGGTTTTTCTCTGTAAGAGCTTTGTTATTTCACCTGTTATTAAACCTTTTTCTACTACCTCAGAAACCATCCTGCTAATTTGATGCCATTCAGGGTAGCAGTGAAAAAGCTGCCAGCTGCCCCCCAGCTCATCTTCCCAGCCCCAAATCATTTCTCATCCTTGTAGCCCCAAATCATTTCTCATCCCTCCAGCCCCAAATCATTTTGGCAAGAACACGAGCCACCAGCAAGGATTCGGTGGCCCAGAGTGACCCCAGAGAATTTACCACCTCATAAACACCTGGGAAAGGCCTTTGGGAAAGACAAAATTCTGAGTAATTTGGTGATTGATGGAGCTTTCAGATCCACTTCACCTAAAGCTGCTCCAGGGCAGCATCAGCAGGGATGAGAGATGAAGAAATCCTTTGCACGCTGAAAGAAACAGCGACAGAAAATCCCTACAGAAAAACCCTACAGAAAATCCCTGTAGAAAGTCCCTATAGATATTCCTACAGAAAATCCCTACAGAAATCTTTATAGAAAATCACTACAGAAAATCCCTACAGAAATCTTTATAGAAAATCACTACAGAAAATCCTTAAGGAAATATTTATAGAAAATTCCTACAGAAAATCCCTATAGGAATTCCTAGAGAAAATCCCCACAGAAATTCCTAGAGAAAATTCAGAAATCCCTATAGAAATACCTACAGAAAATCCCTAAAGAAATTCCTACAGAAATTCCTACAGAAATCCCTACAGAAAATCCCTACAGAAATTCCTAGAGAAAATCCCTACAGAAATTCCTAAAGAAAATCCCTACAGAAAATTCCTAAAGAAATCCCTACAGATATCCCTACGGAAATCCCTACCGAAAATCCCTATCAAAATTTCTATAGAAAACCCCTACAGAAATTCCTATAGAAAATCCCTAAAGAAATCCACACAGAAAATCCCTTCAGAAATTCATCCAGAAAGCCCCTACAGAAAATCCCTACAGAAATTCCTACAAAAATTCATACAGAAATAAACTACGGGAGTCCCTACAGAAATCCCTATAGAAAATTCCTACAGGAATCCCTACAGAAAATCTCTGTAGAAAGTCCCTACAGAAATTCCTGCAGAAATCCCTAAAGAAATTCCTACAGAAGATCCCTTCAGAATTTCCTATAGAAATTCCTACAGAAATCCCTACAGAAAGTCCCTATAGAAATTCCTACAGAAAATCCCTACAGAAATCCCTATAGAAAATCCCTAAAAAAATTCCTACAGAAAATCACTACAGAAATTCCTACGGAATTGGGTGGAAAAGGATCCAGAAAGATCCTTTGGGTGGGAAAGGATCCAGGATCATCCTTTGGGTGGGAAGGGAGCCAGGGTGATCCTTTAGGAATTATGATCCATTGGGTGGGAAGGGATCCAAGGTGATGCTTTGGGTGGGGAAAGGATCCAGGATTGTTCTTTGGGTGGGAAGGGATCCAGGATGATCCTTTGGGTGGGAAATTATCCAGGATGATCCTTTGGGTGGAAAGGGATCCAGGATGATCCTTTGGGTGGGAAAGGATCCAGGATCATCCTTTGGGTGGGAAGGGATCCAGAAAGATTCTTTGGAGGGAAAATTATCCAGGATGATCCTTTGGGTGGAAAGGGATCCAGGGTGATCCTCTGGGTGGGAAAGGATCCAGGGTGATCCTCTGGGTGGGAGGGGATCCAGGACCATCCCTTAGGAATTATGATCCTCTGGGTGGGAGGGGATCCAGGGTGATCCTCTGGGTGGGAGGGGATCCAGGACAATCCCATAGGAATTATGATCCTCTGGGTGGGAGGGGATCCAGGATCCCCCATGGCCAAGGACACCTTCCCCTATCCCAGGCTGCTCCAAGCCCACCCAGCCTGGCCCTGGCCACTTCCAGGGATGAGGCGCCGCTGGAATGACCCGTGCCAGGCCCTCCTCACCCTCACAGGGAGGAATTTCTCCCCCAACCCCACCTCAACCTCCCCCCTGCACTGGAACCCCGTCCCCCCTTGTCGCGCTTTCCCAAATTCCCTCTCCAGCGCTCGGGAAAAATTCCCTTCCGACCCCGGCCGCCTCCTCCCCTCAGCTCCGCCGCCTTTCCCCGTTTTCCTCACCGAAATCTCCTCGCCGGGGCGGCTTTTCTGTCCTCACAGGCTTGGCTCATGGTGTTCCCGGTGTTCACGGTGTTCCCGGGCTTGGCTCACGGCGTTCCCAGTGTTCCACGGTGTTCCCGGGCTTGGCTCACGGCGTTCCCAGTGTTCCACGGTGTTCCCGGGCTTGGCTCACGGTGTTCCCAGTGTTCCACGGTGTTCCCGGGCTTGGCTCACGGTGTTCCCGGTGTTCTCAAGCTTGGCTCACGGTGTTCACGGCGTTCCCGGTGTTCCACGGTGTTCCCGGGCTTGGCTCATGGTGTTCCCGGTGTTCTCAAGCTTGGCTCACGGCGTTCCCGGTGTTCACGGTGTTCCCGGGCTTGGCTCACAGTGTTCCCGGTGTTCACGGTGTTCCACGGTGTTCCCGGGCTTGGCTCACGGTGTTCCCGGTGTTCACGGTGTTCCACGGTGTTCCTGGGCTTGGCTCATGGTGTTCCCGGTGTTCCCAGCCTTGGCTCACAGTGTTCCCGGTGTTCCCGGGCTTGGCTCCTGGTGTTCCCAGTGTTCTCTGGGCTTGGCTCACGGTGTTCCCAGGCTTAGTTGAGGGTGTTCCTGGTGTTCCCGGTGTTCTCAGCCTTGGCTCACAGTGTTCCCAGTGTTCCCGGGCTTGGCTCCCGGTGTTCCCAGTCTTGCACGGTGTTCCTGGTGTTCCCGGTGTCCCTGGGCTTGGTTCAGGATGTTCTCAGCGTTCTCCAGGCTTGGCTCACGGTGTTCCTGGTGTTCTCAGTGTTCTCTGGGGTTGGCTCACGGTGTTCCCGGTGTTCCCAGCCTTGGCTCACAGCCTTCCTGGTGTTCCCTGGTGTTCCTGGGCTTGGATCACAGTGTTCCCGGTGTTCCCGGGCTTGTTTCATGTTGTTCCCGGTGTTCCCGGGCTTGGCTCACGGTGTTCCCGGTGTTCCCTGGGGTTATTTGCTGGTTTCCCCAGTGTCCCTGGGGTTGTTTCCTGGTTTTCCCGGTGTTCCCCGGTGTCCCTGGGGTTGTTTCTCTGCTGTTCCTGGTGTAGTTCCCTGGTGCTGTTCCCCGGTACTCCCAGAGTTGTTTCCCGGTTTTCCTGGTTTCCCCACAGCTCCCGGCATCCCGTTCCTTGGAGTTGTTTCCCAGTGTCCCCGGTATTCTTGGAGTTGTTTCCCGGTTCTCCCGGTGTTTCCCAGTGTCCCTGGAGTTGTTTCCCGCTGTTTCCCGGTGCCCGTGTGGCTGTTTCCCGGTGTTCCCGGTGTTTTGTGGGGTTGTTTCCTGGTGTTCCCGCTGTTCCCGGTGCAGTTCCCCGGCGTTCCTGGAGTTGTTTCCCGGTTTTCCCGGTGTTCCCGGTGCAGTTCCCCGGTGTTTCCCGGTGTCTCTGTGGTTGTTTCCCGGTGTTCCCGGTGCAGTTCCCCGGTGTTTCCCGGTGTCTCTGTGGTTGTTTCCCGGTGTTCCCGGTGCAGTTCCCCGGTGTTTCCCGGTGTCTCTGTAGTTGTTTCCCGGTGTTTATTCCCGGTGCAGTTCCCGGCGTTCCCGCAGCTGTTTCCCGGTGTTCCCGGTGTTTTGTGGGGTTGTTTCCTGGTGTTCCCGGTATTCCCAGTGCAGTTTCCTGGTGTTTCCCGGTGTTTTGTGGGGTTGTTTCCCGGTGTTTATTCCCGGTGCAGTTCCCGGCGTTCCCGCAGCTGTTTCCCGGTGTTCCCGGTGTTCCCGGTGTTTATCCCCGGTGCAGTTCCCGGCGTTCCCGGAGTTGTTTCCCGGTTTTCCCGGTGTTCCCGGTGCAGTTCCCCGGTGTTTCCCGGTGTCTCTGTGGTTGTTTCCCGGTGTTCCCGGTGTTTATCCCCGGTGCAGTTCCCCGGCGTTCCCGGAGTTGTTTCCCGGTGTTCCCGGTGTTTATCCCCGGTGCAGTTCCCGGCGTTCCCGGAGTTGTTTCCCGGTGTTCCCCGGTATTCCCGGTGTCGTTCCCGCGGTTGTTTCCCGGTGTTCCCGGTGTTCCCCGGTATTCCCGGTGCCGTTCCCGGCGCTCGCAGCCGCCCCAGGCCCGGCCGTGCCCGTCCCGCCCCCGCCGCGCTCTTTGTGCCGCCGTCCGGCCCCTTCCGCCGGCCCGGACAAAGGACGGGGGAACGGGGAGGGACCGGGGAGGGACCGGGCAAAGGACGGGACCGGGCAAAGGACGGGACCGGGGAGGGACCGGGGAGGGACCGGGCAAAGGACGGGACCGGGACCGGGCAAAGGACGGGACCAGGACCGGGCAAAGGACGGGACCGGGCAAAGGACGGGACCGGCACCGGGCAAAGGACGGGACCGGGGAGGGACCGGGGAGGGACCGGGCAAAGGACGGGACCGGGACCGGGCAAAGGGCCGGGGATGGGGGGACCGGTACCGGACAAAGGACGGGGGACCGGGACCGGGAGATCGGGACTGGGATCGGGACCGGGACCGGGACCGGGGGATCAGGACGGGACCGGGACCGGGACCGGGGGAGCAGCGGAGAACGCGGCCCCTTCCCCGGCTCAGGAGCCGCGGGGACCCGCTGGGAAAAACTGGGAGAAACTGGGAGAAACTGCTGGGAGATACTGGGAGGAACTGGGAGAAACTGGGAGAAACTGCTGGGAGATACTGGGAGGAACTGGGAGATACTGGGATCCACTGGGAGAAACTGCTGGGAGAAACTGGGAGGAACTGGGAGATACTGGGAGAAACTGCTGGGAGATACTGGGATATGCTGGGAGAAACTGAGATCCACTGGGAGATACTGGGATCCACTGGGAGAAACTGCTGGGAGGAACTGGGAGATACTGGGGGATACTGGGATCCACTGGGAGAAACTGGGATCCACTGGGAGAAACTGCTGGGAGAAACTGGGAGATACTGGGATCCACTGGGAGAAACTGGGAGAAACTGGGAGAAACTGCTGGGAGATACTGGGAGGAACTGGGATCTGCTGGGAGAAACTGGGATCTGCTGGGAGGAACTGGGATCTGCTGGGAGATACTGGGAGAAACTGGGATCCACTGGGAGAAACTGGGATCTGCTGGGAGAAACTGGGATCTGCTGGGAGAAACTGGGAGGAACTGGGAGGAACTGGGAGAAGCCGGGATCCCCATGGGGATACTGGGATCCACTGGGAGGAACTGGGATCTGCTGGGGGATACTGGGATAAACTGGGAGAACCTGGGAGCCTTTGGGGTTTGGGATTTTTCCCCTCAAATGATCAGGAGAAACAGGAGTTTTGGGGTTTTCCCCTCCAATTCCCATTTTAAAAATGGAGGTTTTGGGGTCGTTTCCCTCCAATTCCCAGGGAAAACAGGAATTTTTGAGGTTTTTTTCCCCTGGTTTCCCAAAAAAAAAAAAACCAACCAAGATTCTCCAATTCCCAGGATAAAACCCCACTCAGGGGGTCAATAAAGGGAATAAAAACCAGGCTGGGATAAAAAATAATGCATTAAAAAATGAAATTTTTTGGAATTTCTCAGCTTCTGAATGTGGGGCACATCCAGCTCTACTCAGGGGGTCAATAAAGGGAATAAAAACCAGGTTGGGACAGAAATGATGCATTTAAAAATGACATTTTTTGGATTTTCTCACCTGCTGAACCCGGGGCACATCCAACCCACTCAGGGGGTCAATGAAAGGAATAAAAACCAGGCTGGGACAGAAATTATGCATTTAAAAATGACATTTTTTGATTTTCTCACCTGCTGAACCCGGGGCACATCCAACCCCACTCAAGGGGTCAATAAAGGGAATAAAAACCAGGTTGGGCTAAAAAATGATGGATTTAAAAATGACATTTTTTTGAATTTCTCACCTGCTGACCCCACATCTCTGCTCCAAACCAATATTTACCCCCAGTTTTTATATTTTTTATTCACCCCAACCTCAGGCTCTGCGTGTCATCACCAAGCTTTGCTGACAGCTCAATTTATCACAAAAACTGCTTTTTTTTGAGGGGTTTGTTTTAGGCAGAATTTCCCCCTCCTCGCCGCTGGTTGTGTTTTATATATTTTCTTTTTTTTTTTAAATTCCCGTTGAAAAATCTCCGTGGAGATTCCGGGCGACAGCGAAATTCCCTTTGCATTCCTGCTGCACACTCAGGCAGCCAAGCAAGGCTGTAAATAATTGAGAACCCATCATTTTTATTTATTTATTTTTTCCCCTCACCAGAACCAGCAAATATTTAGTGAGGAAATCAATCCAAAACACCCAAAAAACAACAACAACAAAAAAAATCGTAATTTGGATAAGAAAATTCAATGTTTTTCCCCCCCCAGATCTTCTATCTGATTATCCTGCTGTTCTCAGGGTAGGTGCCGGAGCAGGAGATAATTAGGAGGAGCTCAATTAACTGCAGTTAATTCTCCTTATTAGCATTTTGCTGGGGTTTGTGGGGTGGTTTTTCGGCTGAAAGGGATAAACAAGCTCAAACATTCTCACAGGAAAGCTGAGGCGAAAAACAGAAACAAAAGGCCAGGAAAAAAAACAAAAAAAACCCCAACCCCCCCCCCCCAAAAAAAAAAACAACCCAAAAAAACAAAAAAAACACCCCAAAACCCCCTCAAAAAACCCCCAAAAAACCCCCCAAAAAAACCCCAAAAAAACCCCCCCAAAAAAACCCCCAAAAAACCCTCCAAAAAACCCAAAAACCCCCCAAAAAACCCAAAAACCCCTCCAAAAAAGCCCCCCAAAAAACCCCCAAAAAAACCCCAAACCCCCCCCCCCAAAAAAAACCCCAAAAACCCCAAAAACCCCCAAAAAACCCCCAAAAAACCCCCAAAAACCCCCCAAAGAACCCCAGAGCAGCTCTGGCTGGAAACCTCACAGTGCTCAGGACGTGGATTTTGGAGCTTCACACGCGGGGTGGGACGGGGTGGGACATCCTTGGGGACAGGAGACACCCCAGGAGTGTCCCCAAATCCAGGACAGCACCCACAGGACCTCCAGGAATGTCCCCATGGTCAGGATTGTTCCCACAGGACCTCCAGGAAGGTCCCCAAGGTCAGGATTGTTCCCACAGGACATCCAGGAGTGTCCCCAAGGTGAGGACAGTGTCTCCAGGAGTGTCCCCATGGCCAGGATTGTTCCCACAGGACACCCAGGAGTGTCCCCAGGGTCAGGATGGTGCCCAAAGGACATCCAGGGGTGTCCCCAACACCAGGACAGCACCCACAGGACCTCCAGGAATGTCCCCAAGGTGAGGACGGTGCCCTCAGGAGTGTCCCCAAGGCCAGGCCGGTGGCCCCAGGAGACCCCAGAAGTGTCCCCATGGCCAGGATGGTGCCCAAAGGACATATAGGGGTGTCCCCAACACCAGGACAGCACCCAGGGGACGCCCCAGAAGTGTCCCCAAGGCCAGGATTGTTCCCACAGGACACCCAGGAGTGTCCCCAAGGTCAGGCCAGGCCAGGATTGTTCCCACAGGACCTCCAGGAAGGTCCCCATGGTAAGGACAGTGCCCTCAGGAGTGTCCCCAAGGCCAGGCCAGTGGCCCCAGGAGACCCCAGAAGTGTCCCCAAGGCCAGGACAGCACCCACAGGACCTTCAGGAGTGTCCCCAAGGCCAGGATGGTGCCCTCAGGACACCCCAGGAATGTCCCCAAGGTCAGGCCAGGCCAGGACAGCACCCACAGGACACCCAGGAGTGTCCCCAGGGTGAGGACAGTGTCCCCAGGAGTGTCCCCATGGCCAGGATGGTGGCCACAGGACACCCCAGGAATGTCTCCAAGGTCAGGACGGTGGCCACAGGACACCCAGGAATGTCCCCAGGGTCAGGACGGTGGCCACAGGACCTCCAGGGGTGTCCCCAACACCAGGACAGCACCCACAGGACACCCAGGAGTGTCCCCAAGGTGAGGACAGTGTCCCCAGGAGTGTCCCCATGGCCAGGATGGTGGCCACAGGACCTCCAGCAGTGTCCCCAGGGTGAGGACAGTGTCCCCAGCAGTGTCCCCAAGGCCAGGATGGTGGCCACAGGACCTCCAGCAGTGTCCCCAGGGTGAGGACAGTGTCCCCAGCAGTGTCCCCAAGGCCAGGCCAGCACCCACGGGACACCCCAGCTGGAACTTCTCCACTTCTGGCACCTTCCCCACCCCGCAGCTCCCCAAATCCCCACCAAAAAAACCCCAAATTTGGGTTGTGAACCTCTGGAAAACCCTGCAGCCGGTTTTGGGTCTGTGACCGATCACCCCAGCCCGGTTCTGGTCCCTGCTCAGCCCCATTTCCTCAGAGGGGAATTTGGGTGATTTTCCTGCATTTTCCCCACTTTTCCCAGGAGTTTCGCAGCTGCCGTCAACGGCTAGAAAAAAATGCATTTTATTTATTTTATTTATTTTATTTATTTTTTTTTATTTCCCCCCATAAAGATATTTTGGAGAGCATCACTCTCCCATCTCACCTCTCCACCATCAAAAATCCAAACACTTTTCCCCCGGAGCTGCCAAAAAAATTGGGAAGCCCCTTGAAAAGAGGTTTGATGTGGCAGCCTGGAGCTGATAAAACATTGATTATTATTTTTTTTTTAATTTATTTTTGGGCTGGAGGAGATTGCCAAACCCAGGGACACAAAAGCGAGGCAGGGACTGGCACAATGCCCCCATGAAAATGTAATTTATTAATTGAACGCTGTGAAATGCGATCGAGAACGGAGCAAAGATTAATAACCAAAAAGGGAAAAAACTTTATTACACCACCACTACTACTATAAAATGGGAAAAAAAACCCCAATATTTGCTCTTTAATAGAATTAATATTGAGACATCCCAGATGAAAATCTGCCAGGCAGTGAGGGCAGCGACAGCGTCACCCCGGCAGCCGCGGGCGGGGAGTTGGTTTAAATTCCGAATTTTGGGTGCCAGGGTGCCAGGGGGTGCCAGCCCAGCCCAGCCCAGCCTGGCGATGCCTCCGGGGGAATCGTCCAAGGGAAGGGAAAAACTGCCCCAAAAATGTCATTATTTGGGGTTCCAACTGTGGAAATGCCTTCTTCCTTCTTCCTTCTTCCTTCTTCCTTCTTCCTTCTTCCTTCTTCCTTTTTCCTTCTTCCTTCTTCCTTCTTCCTTTTTCCTTTTCCTTTTCCCTTTTTCCTTTTTCTTGCCTTTTTCCCTTTTCTTCCCCAATTCCTTTTCTCTCCTGGGCTGCCCTCAAATATTTCACTATTTGGGGTTCCAAGAGTGGAATGCCTTTTTCCTTTTTCCTTTTTCCTTTTTCCCTTTTCCCTTTTCCTTTTTCCCTTTTCCCTTTTCCTTTTTCCCTTTTCCCTTTTCCTTTTTCCTTTTTCCTTTTTCCTTTTTCCTTTTTTCCCTTTTTCCCTTTTTCCCTTTTTCCCTTTTCCTTTTTCCTGTTTCCTTTTTCCTTTTTCCTTTTTCCTTTTTTCCTTTTTCCTTTTCTTGCCTTTTTCCCTTTTCTTCCCCAATTCCTTTTCTCCCCTGGGCTGCCCCCAAATATTTCATTATTTGGGTTTCACAACAGTGGAAATGCCTTTTTCCTTTTTCCTTTTTTCCCTTCGTCCTTTTTCCTTTTCCCCCTTTTCTCACCCTTTTCCCTTTTCATTTTTTTCAATTTTCTCCTCTGGGCTCACCTGGGCTACTCTCAAATATTTCATTATTTGGGTTTCACAAGTGTGGAAACGCCTTTTTCCTTCTTCCTTTTTTCCCATTTCATTTTTTCCCTTTTCTCGCCTTTTTCCATTTTCCTTTTTCCCCTTTTCATTTTTTCCATTTTCTCACCTTTTCCCCTTTTCTCACCTTTTTCCCTTTTCATTTTTCCCTTTTCTCACCTTTTTCCCTTTTCCTTTTTTCCCCTTTCCCTTTTTTCCTTTTTCTCACCTTTTCCCCCTTTCATTTTTTCCCTTTTCTCGCCTTTTTTCCTTTTTTTTTCTGGCTTTTTCCCTTTTCATTTTTTCACTTTTCATTTCTTCCCTTTTCTCACCTTCTTCCCTTTTTTCCTTTTTCTCACCTTTTTCCCTTTTCATTCTTTCCCTTTTCATTTTTTCCTTTTCTCACCTTTTTCCCTTTTCCTTTTTTCCTTTTTCTCACCTTTTCCCCCTTTAATTTTTTCCCTTTCCCCCTTTAATTTTTTCCCTTTTCTTTTTTTCCCCTTTTTTCGCCTTTTTTAATTTTTTCCCGGCTTTTTCCCTTTTTATTTTTTCGCTTTTCTCGCCTTTTTTCCCTTTTCCTTTTTTCTCTTTTCATTTTTTCGCTTTTCTCACCTTTTTCCCTTTTCCTTTTTTCCCTTTTCCTTTTTTCCCTTTTCTCACCTTTTCCCCCTTTAATTTTTTTCCCTTTTCTCCCCTTTTTTCCTTTTCTTTTTTTTCCCTTTTCTCGCCTTTTTTCCTTTTTTCCCGGCTTTTTCCCTTTTCATTTTTTCGCCTTTCTCGCCTTTTTCCCTTTTCCTTTTTTCTCTTTTCATTTTTCCCTTTTCTCGCCTTTTTTCCCTTTTCTCCCCCAATTCCAGCCCTTCGAGCAGGAGAGGGCAGCAAACCGCTCCTCTGGAAGCGAGGAAGCGCACGAGGAAATTTTGGGATATTTTTGCTCTTTCCTGTGGAAACCTTCAGTCAAAATCATTTTTCTGCCTCTCTCCAGAGGCCTGCTGCAGCCAAAATATTTGGATTTTTCCTCCCCAAAATCGACATTTTTAAAGGATGTGATGCAGAACAAGAATTCAAAAGCTCAAGTTTTTGAATCCCGGACGCCAATCCTTGACCTGAACTGATTTTTGCGGATTTTTGCTCAAATCTCCAGCAGAAAATTCACAATTTGAGGAGTTTTCAGCCCATTTTTATCCCTGAATTCACCTCTCCAACCACTCCCCGGGGGCTTCTGCCCCCACAGCTCCAACTCCACTCCTGAGCCAGCCCAGGTGTGAAAAAACATTTATTTGTTGAAAATCCTACAAGTTAATTACTAATCGAACAGTTATTAAAAATAATAAATATCTAGAAATATTATAAATTATAAATATATAACATTATACATTATAAAGAACAAAATAAGAATAAAATTAGCGTGATAAAAATTTGGATGGTGAGAGTTATGATGCTACAAAACAATAAAAAACCAAAGAATTTTGGATATTTGGATGTTTTTGAGCTGCCGAAACCACGCCTCGTGAACAAAGGAATTAACCTTAATTTAACTTTGCATATTCATAAATCTCATGCATGATGCATCAATTCCTTGAAAATTAAGAATTTTTTGCTGGTTTTTGTCCACTTCTTCCCCTTAATCCTGGTGGTTCCATCAAGACAGGGAGAAGGTGGAAGAATATTTGTATTTTCTGATAAGGAGGTTGTAATTTTTTTGGGTTTTGTGTCTTTTTTATCTCTGTGTGAAGAGTTTTTTGATTATCTTATCCATTTTCTCGAGCTACTAAAAAAAATTATCTTGCATCTCGCAGTTTCTATTTTAACATTACGTCAAATAGAAACTAAAATTATATTTAACCTAACCTAAATGACCTAAAATTGTATTGAACACGCGACTTAAAAAGGGATTAATACAGTATATTACAAATGGTGAAATAATTGATGAAATAAGTAGAATAAATAATAATAAAATTAAGAAATAATAATAAAATGCTAAATAAATAATAATAATTAATAATAAGATAATAAATGATGATAAAGTAATAATAAACAATAATAAAACAAGAAATAATAATAAATAATAGTAAAATAAGAAATGATAATAAAGTAATAATAAACAATAATAAAACAAGAAATAATGATAAGTAATAGTAAAATAAGAAATGATAATAAATAATAAACAATAATAAAACAAGAAATAATAATAAACACTAATAAACTGATAAATAAAGAGTAAATAAAATAATTAATACAGTAACACAAAATGACAAATCAGTATTCAATTTAATATTTGAGAAGACCCAGGCATAAAAAAGACACATTTTTTTACACACCAGGCATGGTTTAAAAAATAATAAGCTAAAAATGTAATTTTTTTATTTCTTTACATCACCAGCAAAAACGCTCAAACGACAAAGAAAAAACCTAAAATATTGATTTTAATTGCTATTTTTTTTTTCCTTTTAATTATTATGAATAAAATTTTCTTCGTACCTCCACGCCCCTCTGGGATGAGCTTCCCAAATCCCGCCTTTCCTGATTTCCACTTTTCCCCGAGGCGGCTTGAAGAAAACTCCCGAGGAGAAAAAGAGAAAAGCGCCGAGAAGTTGAATGAACGTCCCACGGAACCTTCCCGGGTGGGAGCGGCTGAAGATCGGGGCGCCCGCGCGCCCCAGCGCCGCTCGTGCTCCAAATCCTGGATTTTGGGTTTTCAGCCCGGGAGAGGCACGAACCCCCACCGGAAAATTCCTTAATTCCTGGGATAAAGGAACAGAATGAATTCGGGGAGATCTGCCCCGAGATGCAGCGGCGGCGGCAGGGCCGTTCGTGGATGAGACTGAGAAGGTCCTGCTCTTTTTGGGGTGTAAAATGGATGGATGAACCCAAAACCAGAAGGATCCTGCTCTTTTTGGGGTGTAAAATGGATGGATGAACCCAAAATGAGCAGGATCCTGCTCCTTTTGGGGCGTAAAATGGATGGATGAACCCAAAATGAGCAGGATTGTGCTCCTTTTGGGGCGTAAAATGGATGGATGAACCCAAAACCAGAAGGATCCTGCTCCTTTTGGGGTGTAAAATGGATGGATGAACCCAAAACCAGCAGGATCCTGCTCCTTTTGAGAGCCCATCCCAAAATGATCAACCCAAAATGGACCAACCCAAAATGACCGATCCCAAAAGGAGCAGGATCCTGCTCCTTTTGGGGTGTAAAATAGATGGATGAACCCAAAATGAGCAGGATCCTGGTCCTTTTGGGGTGTAAAATGGATGGATCAACCCAAAATGAGCAGGATCCTGCTCCTTTGGGAGCCCAGCCCAAAATTACAAACCCAAAATGAGCTGGATCCTGCTACGATGGGAGCCCAACCCAAAATGACCAAACCCAAAATGGACCAACCCTAAATGACTGACCCCAAAATGAGAAGGATCCTGCTCATTTTGGGGCATAAAATTGATGGATGAACCCAAAATGAGCAGGATCCTGCTTCTTTGGGAACCCAACCCAAAATGACCAAGAGGATCCTGCACCTTTGGGAGCCCAAACCAGATGGATGAACCCAAAATGAGCAGGATCTTGCTCCTTTTGAGGCATAACCCTGATGGATCAACCCAAGATGACCAACCCAAAATGATCCAAATGGACCAGGATCCTGCTCCTTTGGGAGGCCAAAATAAATGGAGCAACTCCAAAATGAGCAGGGTCCTGCTCCTTTGGGAGCCCAGCCCAAAATGGACCAACCCAAAATGACAAATCCCAAAATGAGCAGGATCCTGCTCCTTTGGAAGCCCAACTCAAAGTGACCAAGATCCTGCTCCTTTTGGAGCCCAAAGTAAATGGATTGGCCCAAAATGAGCAGGATCCTGCACCTTTTGGAGCCCAACCTAAAATGACCAACCCAAAATGGAGCAACCCAAAATGACTGACCCAAAATGACCAAGATCCTGCACCTTTGGGAGCCAAAACCAAAATTACAAACCTAAAATGACCAAGATCCTGCTCTTTTTGGAGCCCATCCCAAATGGACCAGGAGGATCCCGCTCCTTTTGGGAGCCCAAGCCAGATGGACCAAACCAAAATGAGCAGGATCCTGCTCCTTTGGGAGCCCAACCCTGATGGATCCACCCAAAATGAGCGGGATCCTGCTCCTTTGGGAGCCCAACCCTGATGGATCAAACCAAAATGGACCAACCCGAAATGACCGATCCCAAAATGAGCAGGATCCTGCTCCTTTTGGATGCCCAAACCCATTTCCCCTCCCTGGAGCGGGCTGAAGCCACCAGAGGTGTCTTGTCCTGCTCGTTGAGGATTGGAAAAGCCACTTGGGACCCCTCAGGCCTGAGGGACTGCTCACAGCAGGGAAACACCCACAAATCCAGGGAAAAACCAGCTCGAGGTGCTTGGAACCTCATTCCCCAGGCCAGGGCTCCTCTGGCTTAGGCTGGAGCCAAGCTGAGGAGCGCGGCTGATCCCTGGGTGAAGATCTGGGCCGTCCTGCCAGCTCCGAGAGGGCAGCTTTGGAGATCTGCAGGGCAAAAGGGAGATTGGAGCCGAGCCCGGGCTCGGCAGCGCCCGGGGGCTCCGAGGGAAGCGCCAACGCTGGCGGTGTCACGGCTGTTGTCACTTTGTCAGCCTGCTGCAATCTGCTTTTCTGCTATCTTTGCCTGTTTATAATTAGCCCGCTGGGTTTGCCGCTCTCCCGGTTTTCTTATCTGGCTCCTGACAGTTTTGGAGATGGCTCCATCTTCAATCTCTCCTGGGCTTTAAGGAACTCTTCCCCAGCTCCCTTTGAAGCTCAGCACTGCGACAGGCTCGGCGCTCCCAGAGAAAGGGACAATTATGTGGCAGCAAACATTTAATTATCAAATGGATTTGGGCGCTTCTCGCAGTGCCTGAGGAGATCCTTCAAATATCAGATGTGAGGAGCCTTTGAAGGCTCACCCCAACGAGCTGATGGGAGCACTGAGGCGGTGAATGAGGCTGGGAGAGGCTTCGCACCTGCAGGGAGCAGCTTCCAGGTCACCGCACACCCGGCTCGGGGCACGGGGGACCTGCTCCTGCCTGGAGAAGGTTCCACCGATGGCACCGACCAGGATCCTGCTCCTTTTGGAGAGCAAAGTAATGGAGTGAGCCAAAATGAGCAGGGTCCTGCTCCTTTGGGAGCCCAAACTAATAGGATAGAGCCAAAATGAGCAGGATCCTGCACCTTTGGGAGCCCAACCCAAAATGACTGACCCCAAAATGACCAAGCCAAAATGACCGACCCCAAAATGAGCAGGATCCTGATCCTTTGGGAGCCCAAACTAAATGGAACAACCCCAAAATGACCGACCCCAAATGAGCAGGGTCCTGATCCTTTCGGAGCCTAACCCAAAATGGACCAGGATCCTGATCCTTTGGGAGCCCAAACTAAATGGAACAACCCCAAAATGAGCAGGATCCTGCTCCTTTGGGAGCCCAACCCAAAATGACTGACCTCAAAATGAGCAGGATCCTGCACCTTTGGGAGCCCAACCTAAATGGAACAACCCCAAAATGAGCAGGATCCTGCACCTTTGGGAGCCCAAACTAAATGGAACAACCCCAAAATGAGCAGGATCCTGCTCCTTTGGGAGCCCAACCCAAAATGACTGACCCCAAAATGACCAACCCAAAATGACCAACCCAAAATGACCAACCTCAAAATGAGAAGGATCCTGCTCATTTTGGAGCCCAGCCCAACTTGACCAACCCCAAATGGATCAACCCAAAATGACGGACCCCAAAATGAGCAGGATCCTGCTCCTTTGGAAGCCCAACCCAAAATGACTGATCCCAAAATGACCAACCCAAAATGACCAACCCAAAATTAGTAGGATCTTGCACATTTGGGAGCCCAACCCAAACGGACCAACCCAAAATGACCAACCTGAAGTGACCAACCCAAATGAACCAGGATCCTGCACCTTTGGGAGCCCAACCCAACATGACCAACCCAAAATGGACCAACCCAAAATGACTGACCCCAAATGAGCAGGGTCCTACTCCTTTGGAAGCCCAAGCCAAAATAACTGACCCCAAAATGACCAACCCAAAATGGATGAACCCAAAATGGACCAACCTAAAATGACTGACCTAAAATGAGCAGGATCCTGCACCTTTGGGAGCTCAACCCAAAATGAACAAGATCCTGCTCTTTTGGAGCCCCACCCAAAATGACCAAACCCAAAATGGACCAACCCAAAATGACCAACCCAAAATGAGCAGGATCCTGCACCTTTGGAAGCCTAACCCAAAATGGACCAACCCCAAAATGAGCAGGATCCTGCTCCTTTTGGAGCCCAAACTAAATGGAGCAACCCCAAAATGAGCAGGATCCTGAACCTTGTGGAACCCAAGCCAGAATTACCAACCCCAAATGACCAAGATTCTGCTCCTTTTGGAGCCCAACCCAAAATGGACCAACCCAAAATGACCAACCCCAAAACGAGCAGGATCCTGCTCCTTTTGGAGCCCAAAGTAAATGGATTTACCCAAAATGAGCAGGATCCTGATCCTTTGGGAGCCCAAACTAAATGGACCAACCCCAAAATGAGCAGGATCCTGAACCTTTTGGAACCTCACCCAGAATGACCAACCCAAAATGGACCAACCCAAAATGACCGACCCAAAAACGAGCAGGATCCTGAACCTTTTGGAACCTCACCCAGAATGACCAACCCAAAATGGACCAACCCAAAATGACCGACCCAAAAACGGATCCTGCTCCTTTGGGATTCCCAAACCCATTTCCCTCCACTGGAGTGGGCTGAAGCCACCAGGGGTGTCTTGTCCTGCTCACTGGGGAGTGGAAAAAGCATTTGGGACCCCTGGGTCCCTGGGCAGGCTGTGGTGTGCAGGGTGGGTCAAAGCTGGGGGAGAAGGTCTGAGCAATTCCCTGCCATCCCCTGGGAGCTCAGGGATATTTCCCTGGATGCTGAGGGGAGGAATCCCAGCCCCGGGATGGAGAGGAGGATGCCAAAGATCCCCCGTGTGAATTTTAGAGACGAGGCTGCCGGAGCTCCCGGGAAAACTGGCAACAAAACCGGAGTTTTTCCAGGAAAACAGCAGCACGGCCCAGATCCAAAGCAGGAAACAGAGGCACAAAACTCCCTGCAGCTCCGTTTCATCCCAGGATGACCTCGGAGATCTTTTCCTGTGGAGTCTTTGCTCCTTTTTTTGTCCAAGATTAAATACGTGAGGCACCATTTCTCATTTGGACTCAGATATTTATTAGTTCTTATTTAAATTACAGACTTACAAAACGGTGAGTTCTACAGCGCTTCACTCTAAAAAAACTAAAAATGGAGCTTTATTTTTCTCTCTCGGAGGCCTTTTAAGGATAAACTGTTTAATTAAGAAACGACACCTCAATTATTTTTACTTTTGACCTAATAACTAACGACCTGTGGCCCGTCATGCCAGACTTTTTAATCTAATTACACAAAACCACCCAAATCCGTGGAGGAGACGGTGAAGGTGAAGGAGAAGAAGAAGGAGAAGATGAAGAAGAAAGAAAAGAAGGTGAAGAAGAAGGACCAGGCTCCGCCCCAGAACCTCCATCTTGCTTTATATATATTACTATATTCCAAACCCTTAAAATCCAAGTTTTCCACCCTGTGGTCTCACACACATCTAATCAAACTCCACATCCATAATCTCAATTCTATCATTAATTTTGGAAGCTTTCTCCACGGCCTCAGGTCAAATGCAGTGTTCTCCTGGGAGCCAGAGTCTGCCAGCACAGAAAATCTGAAATTCTCAGTAACCAGGGCTCCAACATTTTTCAACCTAAAAAAATTAAAAATTCCATGTTTTTGTCTGGGACATCCCAGCACCACCTCGTCCCTGTCCCTGCCCAGGCAACACCCAGCCCCTGAGCCTGCAATTCCAGCAGGAATCATCCTGGGATTTTCACCAAGCACCAGGCAGGAATTTTTGCCAACAAAAAAAGAGCTTTTCCTGCTCTCCACTGCCAGTTCCCTCCTCAGCTCTGCCGCTCCAGACTCCCCAGCCCTGACCATCTGCACCAGGGCCAGGCCAGCTCTGGAAAATGGAAAAAAAAAAAAATTGATTAAAGCAGGCTGTTAGAGGCACTTCCTAACGCAATTTCCCAAACATTTCGTGGTTCAGCTGGGAATTTCTGCTCTCGTCTTGCAGGGAACAGCACATCCCCAAGACAGAGGGACACAAATCCACGCTGGCACCCCGAGTCTCATCCTTCAGGAGCTCCACGTCCCTCCCTGCATTTCCTTTCCCCCCATTCTTGGGGTGGGGATGGGTTTTTGGTGCTCCAGCCCAATCCTGTGGTCTCCTGGCTGCTGCTGAAGCTGGAACGCCAGCTCTGCCCAGCTGTCCTCCTCCTGCATCCTTCCACCATCAAATCCTGCCCTGGGTGTCCTCTGTGCCACCTCCCCGGGGCCACCCTGCTGCTCTGCTCCGTGCGTGCCAAAGCTGAGGTCTCCTCCAAAGCTCCTGAGCATTGCAAGGTTGAGCCACGTCCAGGTCTGGTGGCATTTGAAGGCGCAGAGAAAGTTTGGGTTGGTTTTGGGGGTTTTTTTTTTTTTGGTTAAATGTCAATTTGGGCTTTACAAACGCTCACCTCCCTCCTGATGGAGCAGCGGGGCCACCAAAATGGGGAAGGGTCTGGAAGGGGAAGGTTTGGAGTGGATGAAGGCACTCGGTTTGTTCAGCTGGAGAAGACACCGAGGGGAAACTCAGCTTCTCCTGAGGGTCAGCTCCGCTCTATGACCAGGACAGGATTTAGGGAATGGCTGGAGCTGTGCCAAGGGCGGGTTTGGGTTGGATTTTAGGGATTTTCATCCTTCCCCCAGAGGGTGGTGGCACTGACCAGGGAATGCTCACAGCTCCAAAGCTGCCAGAGCTCCAGGAGAGCTTGGACTCCACTCCCAGCTTGGGGTGGGGTTGTTGGGGTGTCTGTGCAGGGCCTGGGGTCGGACTCGATGATCCTCGTGGGTCCTTCCAGCTCAGAAAATTCTGTGATCTCAACGCTTGGTCTCCCCTTCGAATTTCAAAACCTTCCCAGACAATTCCTCCCCACCACCTCCTAGGAAAGCACCCAAACGCAAGCTTGGCCTTGCAGGGGAATCTGATTTTTCCATCTGATTTTTCCATCTGATTTTTCCATCTGATTTTTCCATCCGATTTTTCAATCTGATTTTTCCATCTGATTTTTCCATCTGATTTTTCAACCTGATTTTTCCATCTGATTTTTCCATCCGATTTTTCAACCTGAACCGAACTCGTCTGAGGCTCCAAGGCCAAAAGGGGCTCCTGCCGCTGCGGTTCCTCCCCCGTCCTCTTCCTGCCGCTTCAGAGATCCAAAGATCCCTTGGAGACGGAGCACGGGAGCCTTGCTGGTGGCCGGAGCGAGGCATTAATTCCACTTACAGGATGAAATTGGCAGCGGAGCAACTGAATTTTCCGTCCAGCTCTAAAGTGCTCTCAAAGCGATCTCGTTTATCACGGCGGCGGCGGCCGTTCAAAGGCTGTCCCAGCTCCCTGCCTCTGCCGCGGCCTGAGGAGATGACTTCAGCAGCAGATGGGTCCAAGTTCTTCAGCCGGGTCCTCGCCAGACCTCGGCTCTGGCAGATCTCAGCCTGGGTTTGGTGCTTCAAACCTCCACAGGATGAGGAACGGCCTCGGGTCGGACATCGGGAGGAATTTCGCCATGGGAAGGGTGGTCAGGCCTTGGAAGGGGTTTGGGGTGCCCAGACTCCCCAGACCACCTGGAGGTGCCCAAGGAAGGTGTGGAGGTGGCACTGGGCTGGTGACAAGTCCATCCTGGACTCGATGGTGGCGCAGAGCTTTTCCAGCCTCAGCGATTCCGTCGTTCCGTGATCCTTGGAGTCCAGGATCTGCTCAGAGCTGTTCCGAGCGTTCCTGAGGGATGCTCTGGATTCCGGGAGCTCCTGTGGAGCTGGCACGGAGCTGAAGAGAAGAGCTCCTGAACTGCCCGTGACGGCTTAACCTCGTGATGACACCCAGGAGATCCCAACATCCAGGAGACCTCGTGATGACATCCAGGAGATCCCAACATCCAGGAGATTTCAACATCCAGGAGACCACAACACCCAGGAGACGTCTTCACAATAATAACAATATTAATCCAGGAGACCTTATCACAACATCCAGGAGACCTCATGACGACATCCAGGAGATCACAATATCCAGGAGATCTCAACATCCAGGAGATCTCAATATCCAGGAGATCTCAACATCCAGGAGATCTCAATATCCAGGAGATCACAACACTCAGGAGACCACAACACCCAGGAGATCTCTTCACAAAAATAATAATATTAATCCAGGAGACCTTATCACAACATCCAGGAGACCCCATGACGACATCCAGGAGATCTCAACATCCAGGAGATCTCATCCCAACATCTAGGAGATCCCAACATCCAGGAGATCCCAACATCCAGGAGACCTCAACATCCAGGAGACCACAATATCTAGGAGATCACAACATCCAGGAGATCTCAACATCCAGGAGATCTCATCCCAACATCCAGGAGATGTCTTTATCTGTCACAGGTGGAGCAGCTCTCTGCTGTTCATGGGGCAGTTTTTTCTTTATCTCTCCCACAACCCATCCTCCCTCCAGGAGATCTCTTCTGTTCATGGGTCATTAATTATTAATTAGCTTCTGTTTATGGGCCATTAATTATTAATTAGCTTCTGTTAATAGACTGAGTGTCCCTGCATGGCTGATGAAATTCCACCACCCCATGGGGAGATGCTCTGCCCAGGGGGAGGAGCCAAACATTCCTACTTGGATATAATCTGGGATTTTGGGACACCAGAACAGCTTTTCCCACTGCATTCCCAGAGGAGCCCAGGCCCATGTCCACCAGCCCTGGAGCTTCAGAGGAAAATCCACCTTTCTCCAGGATCCCTGCTTCAATAAAATCACATTTAGCACTCAAAAAACACCACAGCCACCATTTAATGGCACTGCTGCACCACCCTGACCCACAGGTGTCAGGGCAGATTCTGACTCTGTCAGTGGGGTTTTTTGGTTTTTTTTTAGGTTTTTTGGTTTTTTTTTTTATTTTTTGTTTGTTTTTTGTAGTATTACATTTGTATTTTTACCTTTCCCAGTAAAGAACTGCAATTCCTACTCCCATATCTTCGCCTGCGAGCCTTTCAATTTCTAAATTTTAACAATTCAGAGGGAGGGATTTTCCATTTTCCATTTCAGGCGAGGCTCCTGCCCTCCTCAGCACGCACCTGGCTTTTCAAACCCAGCAGGAGAACTCAGAATTTGGGGAAATCCGTCAAATCCCACGGAAGCTTTTTGGCACTCCAGGCTGTCGACGGCCGGTGGGTTTCCCCATGTTCTGCTGGATTTTTGGAGGACCTTTGCTGCCCCGAAACCTCCTCTGGTGGCTCCGTCCATCCCGGAGAAATGAGGCAGCGGCAGCCTGCCCTGACTGCGCCGGAGTCACGGGACTCGCACGTCGTTAAAGGGTTAAAATTGTTCAAACGTTCAAATTGTTAATTGGGAAAATCGTTCAAATGTTCAAATTGTTCAAGTGTTAAAATGGTTAAAATGTTCAAATTGTTAATTGGGAAAATTGTTGAAATGCTAAAATTGTTCAAACGTTCAAATTGTTAATTGGGAAAATCGTTCAAATGTTCAAATTGTTCAAGTGTTAAAATTGTTAAAACGTTCAGATTGTTAATTGTTAAAATAGTTAAAATGCTAAAATTGTTAAAATGGTTAAAATGTTCAAATCGTTCAAATCCAAAACCCAAAACTCAAACCCAAAACTCAAAATCCAAAACTCAAACCCCAAAACTCAAAACCCAAAACCCAAAACCCAAAACTCAAAACCCAAAACTCAAAAGCCAAAACCCAAAATCCAAAGCTCAAAATCCAAAACTCAAACCCCAAAATCCAAAACCCAAAACTCAAAACCCAAAACTCAAAACCCAACCCCCAAATCCAAAACCCAAACCCCAAACCCCAAAACTCAAAAGCCAAATCCCAAAACTGAAAATCCAAAATTCAAAACCCAAAACCCAAAATCCTCGTTAAATCCGACATTTCTCGTGGCTCGTCTGCAGCAATTATTTCAGAGAGGGATTAATTGGAGGGCTCCGAGATGCTTCGAATGAAGCCCCCAAAGCTGCCAGGGGAGGACATGGGCACAGCTTTTGTCATCCCAAGGTGGATTTTGGGAGAGTTGAAATGAATCCTGCGTGAGCCCCGTTGCTAAATGGAATTTAAAGATGCACAGGAGATGGTTTCCTGATAGATTCCCCTCCTCGTTAAACGTTTGCATCAAGATTTTGCCTGGAAATCCTTAAAAAAATTCTTTCATGGCCGAGCCTTTAGGAAATCTCTGTTCCATTAAAAATTCCTCCGCTCCCGTTCCTTGCTGGGTGCAGGGAGTCAGGGATCTCCCCTTGCTTTGCCTCCGTCAATTTTCCATCCAAATCCCGTTTTTTTGTTTGCTGCTCTGATAAAAATGGTTGGAGTTGGAAGGGAGCTCAGAGGAGATCCAGTTCCAATCCTCTAAAACCCAATTTGGTGCCTTTAAAATCCCCAAATCTTCCCAAACCAAACCAGGTTTTGTTCAAACCCCCCAAACCCAAATTTGTGCTTTTAAAACTCCCAAACCCAGCTTGATACCTGTCAAACCCCCAAATCCATCCCACTGAGCTCCTCCCAAAACCCAACTTTGTGCTTTTAAAACCCCCAAATCCTCCAAAATCCAACTCGGTGCCTTCCAAACCCAACTCGGTGCCTTCCAAACCCCCCAAATTCATCCCCTGGACCCTTCCAAACCCAACTCGGTGCTTTTAAAACCCCCAAATCTCCCCAAACCCAATTTGGTGCCTTTCAAACCCCCAAATCCTCCCAAACCCAACTTGGTGCCTTTCAAACCCCACAAATCCATCCCCTGAATCCTTCCAAGCCCAACTTTGTGCTTTTAAAACCCCCAAATCCTCCCAAACCCAACTCTGTGCTTTTAAAATACCCCAAACCCAACTTGGTGCCTTTCAAACCCCCCAAATCCATCCCCTGAGCTCCTCCCAGAACCCAACTTTGTGCTTTTAAAACCCCCAAACCCTTCCAAACCCAACTTTGTGCTTTCAAACCCCACAAATCCATCCCCTGGATCTTTCCAAGCCCAACTTGGTGCTTTTAAAACCCCCAAATCCTCCCAATCCCAAGTCGGTTCCTTTCAAACCCCTCAAATCCATCCCCTGAATCCTTCCAAGCCCAACTTTGTGCTTTTAAAACCCCCAAATCCTCTAAAACCCAGCTCGATGCCTTTCAAACCCAACTTTGTGCATTCCAAACCCCCCAAATCCATCCCCTGAATCCTTCCAAACCGAACTTTGTGCTTTTAAAACCCCAAAAACCCATCCCCTGAGCTCCTCCCAAACCCAACTTGGTGCCTTTCAAACCCCCAAATCCATCCCCTGAATCCTTCCAAACCCAATTTGGTCCTTTTAAAACCCCCAAACCCTCCCAAACCCAACTTTGTGCCTTTCAAACCCCCCAAATCCAGGCACAGCTCTTCCCAAACCCAACTTTGTGCATTTCAAATCCCCCAAATCCATCCCCTGAATCCTTCCAAGCCCAACTTTGTGCTTTTAAAACCCCCAAATCCTCTAAAACCCAGCTCGATGCCTTTCAAACCCAACTTTGTGCATTTCAAATCCCCCAAATCCATCCCCTGAATCCTTCCAAACCCAATTTGGTGCTTTTAAAACCCCCAAATCCTCCCAAACCCAACTCGGTTCCTTTCAAACCCCCCGAATCCAGGCCCAGCCCTTCCCAAAACCCAACTTTGTGCTTTCAAACCCCCCAAATCCATCCCCTGAATCCTTCCAAACCCAACCCAGTGCCTTTCAAACCCCCCAAATCCAGGCACAGCTCTTCCCAAACCCAACTTTGTGCTTTCAAACCCCCCAAATCCAGCCCCTGAGCTCCTCCCAAGCCCAACCTGGTGCTTTTAAAAGCCAGGGCTGGGAGCTGAGGAATGTGGAGAGCTTTGGAGGAGAAGCAGGAGGATTGCAGCCCTTGGAGGAGCCGGTTGCCACGGAGACGGGCTCGATTAACCCAATCAGGGTCAGGCAACCCTTTGTGTCGGCGCTAATTTAATTAAAAACGAGGAGGATGAGCGGAATCATTCGGCCCTGAGCTCACCTCCAGGCCCGGGCGGGATTCCTGGTGCAAGGTTGAGGGGGAAATTTTGGGATGGGGCCATCCCAAACCCCACAGGCAGCCTGTGAAGATGAAGAAATGGGACAAAAAAAAAAAAAAAAAAAAGAGAGCAGAGGGAAAAGGAAGGAACGGGACAAAAAAAATGGGAGATGCCCCCAGTGCCTCAGGATCTTCTGGGGTGTGGGAGCTCCCAGCCAAGGATGGGTTCCTGCCGGAGCTGATGGGATCGTGGCTTTATCTCATCCCCGAATTTTGAGATGTGGATGAAGCAAAGCTGGCGAGGTAATTCTTCCTGGCTGTCAACCATCGCTCTGGGTTTGCTGGCTGCAGACAGCCCGGCCTGATGAATCCTCCCGTGCCCGCAGCAGCCTTGGAGCGGCTCCAGGAAAAGGTTCCCTGCAAGCAGGCGGGGACGTTTGGCTGGAACGGGCCCCAAATCTGCTCCAAATCCAGCTGGGGGACCCCCAGTGTGGGGTTGTTTCTGCCATCCCCTCCCCTGGATCAGCCTGTCCCAATTCCAGATCTGGAACCCACATTTTGGGGTTATTTCTGCCATCCCCTCCCCTGGATTTTCCTCTCCCAATTCCAGATCTGGAACCCAGATTTTGGGGTTATTTCTGCCCTCCCCTGGATCATCCTGTTCCAAATCCAGATCTGGAACCCACATTTTGGGGTTATTTCTGCCATCCCCATGATCATTCTCTTCCAAATCCAGATCTGGAACCCAAATTTTGGGGTTATTTCTGGCATCCCCTCCCCTGGATTTTCCTCTCCCAATTGCAGATCTGGAACCCCGATTTTTGGGTTATTTCTGCCATTCTCTCTCTTGGATCACCCCATCCTAAATTCAGGAATAAATAACCCCCATTCCAGGGATTATTCCTTGACCATCCTGTCCTAACTCCAGGTGTGGAATCCCCATTTTTGGGTTATTTCTGCCATCTCCTCCCCCGGATCATCCTGTCCCAAATCCAGATCTAGAACCCCCAATTTTGGATTATTTCTGCCATCCCCTCCCTTGGATTTTCCCCCATTTTTGGGTTATTTCTGCCATCCCCTGGATCATCCCATCCTAAATCCAGGTGTGGAATCCCCATTTTTGGGTTATTTCTGCCATCCCCTCCCCTGGATTTTCTTCTCTCAATTCCAGATCTGGAACTCAAATTTTTGGGTTGTTTCTGCCATCCCCTCCCCTGGATTTTCCTCTCCCAAATCCAGGTGTGTAATCCCCACTCCAGGATTATTTCTCATCCACACGTTTTTCGGCAGGAAAAATCCCATTTTCACCCCATTCCTCAAGCACAGGATCTGCTCTGTTACTCCCCCCTGGCTCAGGACTCCTTTCTGTGGCTTTTTCCCCCCTTTTTTAAAACTTTTAAATTTTTTTTTCCTGTTTAAACAAGAAATAAATCTCTTTTCCTTTCCTGAGCCTCGTCCAAATTCATTCACTGGCCCTCTGCCTCTCTCCTGAATGACTCCACGGGAGTCCTTGAGTCTCAGCATTATTATATTTTATTTATACAGCGCAATAAACGTACGTGGCGCTTCCCAACATACATCAAGCAGCAAAGTCCATTTTCTGATGAGTGCAAAATTTGATTTACAAAAAAAAAAATCTGGTTTATAAAATGCAGCAGCCCCCTGGCCCCCAGAGGCTGAGCTGGGCCGGTGTGAAGGATCTTCCTCAGCCCCAAAAGTTGAACCAAGCAGAAGAAATCCCCACCTGGAGAGGAGAATTTCGTTTGGAAATGAAATTTTTGGAGCTGGTCAGGTTCCAGGTTTGGGGAATCTTTATCCCCTGAGTTTGGGAAATTTTTATCCTTTGGATTTGGAGAATCTTTATCCCCTGGGTTTGGGGAATCTTTATCCTCTAGGATAAAAATTTGGGAGCTGCAGGTGAATTTTGGGTTTGGGAAATTTTTATCCTTTGGGTTTGGGGAATCTTTATCCTCTGGATTTGGGGAATTTTTCTCCTCTGGGTTTGGGAATCTTTATCCCCTGGTTTTGGGAAATCTTTATCCTCTGGGATAGAAATTTGGGGAGCTGCACGTGAATTCTCTGGGTCTGGGGACTCTTCATCCTTTGGGTTTGAGGAATTTTTATCCTCTGGATTTGGGGAATTTTTATCCCCTGGTTTTGGGGAATCTTTATCCTCCAGGATAAAAATTTTAGGGAGCTGCAGGTGAATTTTGGGTTCGGGGAATCTTTATCCACTGGGTTTAGGGAATCTTTATCCCCCGAGTTTGGGGAATTTTTATCCCCTGGGATTGGGAAACTTTATCCTCTGGGATTGGGAAATCTTCATCCTCTGAGTTTGGGGAATCTTTATCCTCTGGGATAAAAATTTTGGGGAGCTGCAGGTGAATTTTGGGTTTGGGGAATCTTTATCTACTGGGTTTGGGGAGCTGCAAGTGAATTCTGTGTTTGGGAAATCTTTATCCTCTGGGTTTGGGGAATTTTTATTCTCTGGTTTTGGGGAATCTTTATCCTCTGGGTTTGGGAAATTTTCATCCCCCGAGTTTGGGCAGCTGCAGGTAAATTCTGGGTTTGGGGAATTTTTATCCCCTGAGTTTGGGGAATTTTCATCCCCTGGGTTTGGGGAATTTTCATCCTCCAAGTTTGGGGAGCTGCAGGTAAATTCTGGGTTTGGGGAATCTTTATCCTCTGGGTTTGGGGAATTTTTATCCCCTGAGTTTGGGGAATTTTTATCCCCTGAGAGAAGGGATTTGAGGAGGGGAAGAAGGGATTGTGCAGAGTCACTTGTGGCCAGAGGAGTGAGAGAAGAGGCTGCAGGCACCGAGGGCAGGGCGGGAGGAGGGAGAGTGTGAGGAATAAAATCAGGAACAAAGTGGGGCTGGGAAGGAGGGAGAGGCGGGGGAAAGGTGTTTTTAACACTTGGGTTTAATTCTCATTACCTGCCTCTGCTCTCACTGGTAATAAATTCAATTAACTCAATTAATTTCCCAACTCGAGGCGGTTTTGCCCGTGGTGGGAGTTGATCTCCCTGCGTTGTTCTGAGCTCAGGAGTTTTTTTTTTTGTATTTCCCCTCCTCTGTCCAGGTGAGGGGAAAAGTGATGGAGCAGCTTTGGTGGGGGGCAGCTCTGGCCAATGATCCTCACAAACAGAATCCTTTTGGAAAAAACCACTCCAAGAACATCTTGCCATGAAAGCAAATAGAAAGAACCAGCTGCCAGCATCTCCGGGGTTTTCCCCAAGTGCCTCCTGTGGGCACGGCCGGACTGATCCGAGCAAACAAAGGCGGGATGAGAAAACCCAACGAGATCCGGAGCCTGGAGGGGCTTGGGAGGAGCTTCCTCCAAAGCCTTCTCCTCCTGGAGCTGGGAAATGTCTCCCCAGGGCTTCGGGGGAGCCAACACCGACCTGACCCCACAGGGGATGCCTGCGGTGGCGTTCCTGGGGTTGTGGCCTCCTGTGTCCTCCTGGTTGTCCCCAGGACTCAGTGATGGCAGTCCTGACATCCCCAGAGCCAGTGGTGGCATTCCTGGGGTTGTGTCCTGGCTGTCCCCAGGGCCAGAAGTCAGTGGTGGCATTCCTGGCATCCCCAGGACTCAGTGGTGGCATTCCTGGGGTCCCCAGGAGCCAGTGGTGGTGTTCCTGTTGTCCCCAGGACTCAGTGGTGGCATTCCTGGGGTCATGTCCTCCTGGCCAGTGGTGGAACTCCAGGGGTTGTGTCCTCCTGTGTCCTCCTGGTTGTCCCCAGAGCCAGTGGTGGCATTCCTGGGGTTCCCAGGACTTGATGGTGGCATTCCCGGGGTTGTGTCCTCCTGGCTGTCCCCAGGAATCAGTGGTGGCATTCCCGGGGTTGTGTCCTGGCTGTCCCCAGAAGTCAGTGGTGGCATTCCTAAGCATCTCCCTGGAGGCTCTGAAAGGCCCAGAAATCCCCAGGGAAGCGGCGGGAGATGTTTCCACCATCCCTGTGAGCTCCTCGGTGCCCAGACTCTCCTTTTAACCTCTCTCCCACCTCGTGCTGCCTCTCCGACGCGCTCAGCCCTGTTTGTTTCTGCACCTCGGCTGATTTTCCTCTTGAAAACCAAAAAAAAAATAAAAGAAAAGCCCTTCATTAGCCCCACGCTGGGTTGGAGTGTTCGCTCCTGGCTGGTGGCGCTCCTCAGCCCTGGATTCCCTGCTCCACGCCGAGCCGAGCGCGGGGCTGCTCCTGCAGCTTGAATTCCCAAATTCCGCCAGAAATTTTGAGCCCGGATTTTTAGGATCGGGCCTCGCCGCTGCTCTCCTTGCTCCGAGGAGTGTGAGGGACCACGGAGCTTTGTGGCACCCTGCTGCCGTGGCGGCGGCTCCTGGCCCCGATTCCGTCGGGGAATCCCAATTCCATCTGGGTTTTTGTTCTGGCTGCAGCTGCCAGCCAGATGTTTTGGTGTTCACTCCATCCCTGCACCTCCTTTCCTCTCAAGCCCAGTTTGAACCGTGCCAGGCTGGATTTGGAGCTGGTTCTTGATTCCTGAATTCTCAGCTGAGCTGATTTTACGGAATTTTACTCCACCCTTACTCCTCCTTTCCTCTCAAGCCCACTTTGAACCGTGCCAGGCTGGATTTGGAGCTGGTTCCGACTCCTGAATTCTCAGCTGAGCTGATTTTACAGAATTTTACTCCACTCTTGCACCTTTTTTTCCTCTCAAGCCTGCTTTGAACCGTGCCAGGCTGGATTTGGAGCTGGTTCTTGATTCCTGAGCTCTCAGCTCAGTTGATTTTACGGAATTTTACTCCACCCTTACTCCTCCTTTCCTCTCAAGCCCACTTTGAACCGTGCCAGGCTGTGCCAGGCTGGATTTGGAGCTGGTTCTAGAGCACGGAGCTCTCATGGAACTCCTGAATTCTCAGCTGAGCTGATTTTACAGAATTTTACTCCACCCTTGCTCCTTTGGGGTTTCTCATTTGGGGTTTCTCTAAACCCTTCTTCTCTAAACTCTCATATGGACTTTAGATTTACACATTAAAATGGTATCGTTTACAGAATATATAATATGTAATAGGGAATATAATATATAATATGTTATATATATTTCTATTATATATATTATATATATTTATCATATATATTATTTGCCTTATATATAATAATATAATATAATATAATATAATATAATATAATATAATATAATATAATATAATATATATTACAATATACAATATATATGATATAATGATATTACATATCGCATATTACATGATATTATATATTACAATATATAATATATAATGATATTATATAATATATAAGATATAACAAGTAATACAGTATATATTATATTATATTATATTATATTATATTATATTATATTATATTATATTATATTATATTATATTATATTATATTATATTATATTATATTATATTATATTATATTATATTATATTAATTACCTGGGAGGGTTTGGAGGGTCTGGAGCGAGGAGGTGACACAGGTGTCACCCTGAGACACAGCTCGGGAAACGGGAGCCGAGCAGCTCCGTCCTCCCGGTTCCCTCTCCCGGTTCCCTCTCCCGGTTCCCTCTCCGGTTCCCTCTCCCGGTTCCTCCCGGTTCCTCCCGTTACCGGCGGCCCCGGGACGCCTCCGGCCGAGCGGCTTCGTGCCAGCGGCTCCCCCGGCAGAGGCTCCGGGGCTGAATCACAGCGATGTGCTGCGGCGGCAGCTGCTGCACGCTGAACTCCCCCTCCTCTTCCTCCTCTCCCTCCTCTCCCTCCTCTTCCTCCTCCCCCTCCTCTTCCTCCTCTTCCTCCTCTTCCTCCCTCCCCGAGTGATGCCGAGTGGGCGCTGCACCCGCGCGGGTCGGGGACAGCCGGAGGAGGCAGGGAAAGGGTTAAAGGGAGCCCCCCAGCACCCCGGGGTGTGACAGCGACAGGGACAGCCCGAGGGGGCTCCGAGCTCTGGCACAGCCCGCAAGGAGCACGGGCATCCCCAAAAAAACCCAGGAGAGCCAGCGGCACCCGAATCCCACCTTTTCCAGAGGAAACGGCTCCCAGTGCTGCGTGCGGGGCCAGGAGACAGCCACAGCCCCCAAAACTGTCCCGGACCTTCCATCCCATCGATCCCATCCCATCCCTTCGATCCCATCCCATTGATCTCATCCCATCCCATCGATCCCATCCCATCCCATCGATCCCATCCCATCCCTTCAATCCCATCCCATCGATCCCATCCCATCCCATTGATCTCATCTTGTCCCATCGATCCCATCTCATCCCATCAATCCCATTTCATCCCATCAATCCCATCCCATCCCTTCGATCCCGTCCCATTGATCCCATCTCATCCCATCGAACCCATCTCATCAATCCCATCTCATCGATCCCATCCTATCCCATCAATCCCATTTCATCCCATCAATCCCATCCCATTGATCCCATCTCATCCCATCGATCCCATCCCATTGATCCCATCCCATCCCATCGATCCCGTCCCATCGATCCCATCTCATCCCATCGATCCCATTGATCCCATCCCATCCCATCCCATCGATCCCCTCCCATTGATCCCATCCCATCCCATGGATCCTGTCCCATCGATCCCATCCCATCCCATCAATCCCATCGATCCCATCTCATCCCATCAATCCCATTTCATCCCATTGATCCCATTTCATTCCATTGATCCCATCCCATCCCATCGAACCCATCCTATCCCATCCCACTGATCCCATCGATCCCATCTCATCCCATCGACCCCATTGATCCCGTCCTATCGATCCCATCTCATCCCATTGATCCAATCCCATTGATCCCATCAATCCCATCCCATCAATCCCATCCCATCCCCCTGATCCCATCTCATCCCATCCCATTGATCCCATCCCACGGATCCCATCCCATCCCATCCCTGCTCCAGGAGCCGAGCTGCTCCCACATCCCGGGGTGCTTCCCGAGCCCTTCTCCAACCAGACAAGGAATGAAAACCTGGGAAAAGCCTCCTGATCCCAAATCTGACCCCAAATTTCCCCCACCAGGTGATTTTAGTTCCCTCCAGGTCCACGTTTGGACACGAGGGATGGAGCTGGAGGCGGCTCGGGGACGGGCTGGAGCTGTTCCTTCCTTCCCAAGCCCTTCTCCAACCGAACAAGGAGCAAAAACGTGGGAAAAGCCCCCCGTGATGCCTCCTGACCCCAAATTCCCCCCACCAGGTGATTTTAGTCCCCTCCAGGTCCACGTTTGGACACGCGGGCTGGAGCTGGAGGCGGCTCGGGGACGGGCTGGGAGCGGCACCGAGCTGTTCCTGCCTCCCACGGGCGCTTCCCACGGGGATTGTGACTAACGGAGCATCCCTGGCACAGCTCCGGCGCAGGAGCCTCGGAGCAGCTCCTCAGAGGAGCCCGTGAGGGGTGGGTGCCTGCGGGACACGGATTTGTAAAGAGATTTTTGGTTCATCGGAATAAAAGTTTTGCAAGAGCCTCTCGCTTGCCCCGCGGCGGGGGCAGAAAAGGGAATTTTCTGACGGGTGCCAACCTGGGGAAGGGTGAACAGGAGCACAAGGGGTTAATTCTCCTCGGGAAAAGAGCTGGAAATGCCTGGGCTGGCATGAGGCAGAGCCCGGGGGTGATGGTGAGACACGGCTGGGTGAGGGGAGGTGCCAGGGAGGTGCCAGGGCACAGCCAGGACCTTTTGGGGTCGGATTTTTTGGGATCGGATTTTTTGGGATCGGATTTTTTGGGATCGGCACAGAACGGGCTCCAGCTGCGAGGAGGGGCTGGGGGACGGGGTGGGACCAGTGGAGGGACAGGGACGGGCTGGGCCACGCAGGTGACACCGCAGTGAGGGTGACACCGCAGCGAGGGTGACACCGCAGTGAGGGTGACATCGCAGCGAGGGTGACATCGCAGCGAGGGTGACAACCCAGCATAGGTGACATCCCAACATGGGTGACATCGCAGCGAGGGTGACACTCCAATGAGGGTGACATCCCAGCACAGGTGACATCCTCATGAGAGTGACATCCCAGCATAGGTGACATCCCCAGTGAGGGTGACACTGCAGCATAGGTGACATCCCAACATGGGTGACATCGCAGTGAGGGTGACACTCCAATGAGGGTGACATCCCAGCATAGATGACATCCCCAGTGAGGGTGACACTGCAGCATAGGTGACATCCCCGTGAGGGTGACACCCCAGCATAGGTGACATCCTAACATGGGTGACATCGCAGTGAGGGTGACACCCCAGTATAGATGACACGCCGGTGAGGGTGACACCCCAGAATAGGTGACATCCCCGTGAGGGTGACACCCCAGTGAGGGTGACACCCCAGAATAGGTGACATCCCCAATGAGGGTGATATCCTAACATTGGTGACATGCCAGTGAGAGTGACATCCCATCATAGGTGACATCCCTGTGAGGGTGACATCCCAGCATAGATGACATTCCAGCATAGGTGACATTCCAGCATAGGTGACATTCCAGCATGGGTGACATGCCAGTGAGAATGACACCCCAGCAAGGGTGACATCCCTGTGAGAGTGGCACCCCAGCACGGGTGACATCCCTTCAAGGGTGGCATTCTCAGACAGGTGACACCCCAGCATAGGTGACATCCCAGTCAGAATGACACCCCAGCATAGGTGACATCCTAACATGGGTGTCACCCCAGTGAGAGCGACACTCCAGCATAGGTGACATCCCCGTGAGGGTGACACCCCAGCACAGGTGACACCCCAGCACAGGTGACAGTGACACCTCGGTGACATCCCAGCACAGGTGACACCCCAGTGGGAGTGACATCTTAGGACAGGTGACATCCCAGCACAGGTGACACCCCAGTGAGGGTGACATCCCAGCACGGGTGTCATCCTAGCACAGGTGTCATCCTAGCATAGGTGACATCCTAGCAAGGGTGGCATCCTAACGTAGGTGACATCCCGGCACGGGTGACACCCCAGCACAGGGCCCATCCCGGGGACACCGAGGGGATCATGGGGACCGAAGGGAACAGAGGGGACCGAGGGGATTTCGGGGACCGAGGGGATCTCAGGGACTGAAGGAACCGAGGAGGTCGCAGGGATCTCTGTGACCGGGGGACCTTGGTGACCGAGGAGACCGAGGGGAACGGAGGGAGTCGCGGGGACCACGGGGATGTCGGGGACCGGAGGGATGTCGGGGACCGAGGGGATTGGGGGACCGGGGGCATGTCGGGGACCGAGGGAATGTCGGGGACCGAGGGGATGTCGGGGACCGAGGGGATGTCATCGAGGGGATCGTGGGGACCGAGGGGATGTCATCGGGGGGACCGGGGGGATGTCATCGGTGGGACCGCGGGGATGTCATCGGGGGGACCGAGGGGATGTCATCGGGAGGACCGGGGGGATGTCATCGGGAGGACCGGGGGGATGTCATCGGTGGGACCGAGGGGATGTCATCGGGGGGACCGAGGGGATGTCATCGGGGGGACTGGGGGGATGTCATCGGTGTGACCGCGGGGATGTCATCGGGGGGATCGTGGGGACCGGGGGGATGTCATCGGTGGGACCGGGGGGATGTCATCGGGGGGACCGGGGGGATGCCATCGGGGGGACCGGGGGGATGTCATCGGGGGGACCGGGGGGATGCCATCGGGGGGACCGGGGGGATGCCATCGGGGGGACCGGGGGGATGTCATCGGGGGGACCGCGGGGACCGGGGGGATGTCATCGTGGGGACCGGGGGGATGCCATCGGGGGGACCGGGGGGATGTCATCGGTGGGACCGGGGGGATGTCACCGGTGGGACCGGGGGGATGTCACCGGGGGTCCCGGGGGGATGTCACCGGGGGTCCCGGGTCCAGCCGCGCTCCCGCCGCCCCGCGCGCACCTGCCTCCCGCGGGGAGCCGCGCATGCGGCGCGCACCACCCCGCCCCAGCCCGCGGGGGGGCCGGCGGCCGGAGCGGGCGCGTTTACACGGGGGCCGAGGGGGGCGGCATCGGCGCGTGTCCCCCCCCCACCCCCCCGGCAGGAGTGGTCTCTTCCTCGCGCTCTATTTAAGGCGCGCCGCTGCCGCACCGCCGGCTCCGGCGCGGAGGAGCAGCGCAGGGAGCAGCGCCCGCCGCCCGCGCTGCGGCTCGGATCGCGCCGGCCCGCGGGCTCCCGCCGCCTCCCGCCGCCTCCCGCCGCCGCCGCCATGCAGCCGCCCGCCCTCCGCACCCTCCTGCTCGTCGCCTGCTTCGCCAGCGCCCGGGGAAACCTCTCCCGCGACGGTGAGTGGCGGCACCGCGAGCGCGACGAGCGGCGTCCCCATCCCCGCCGCGAACCGTGCGGTGACGCCGGGGAACCGAGCGACAGGTGCGGGCGGCGGCGGCGGCGCCGTTATGTGGGTCAGGCAGGTGCCGCCCGCCCCGCCCCGCCCGGCCCTCGGGGCCCGCCCCGCCGCCGCCCGCGGGCGCGGCTCCCCGGGGCGGCCGGCGGGGCTCAAGGTCACGGCGGCGCCGGTGCTGCCCGTCGTGTCCCGCCGGGGCCGCGGCGGAACGTTCCAGACAGGCCCCGCCGGGCGGCGGCGGCGGCGCTCGGCCCCTCCCGGCGCTGCCCGCGGGGCGGGGGAGGGCGGCGGAGGAGGAGGATGGAGAATCCCCGGTGGTGGCGGAGATGCGCGGGGACACCGCGGAGGGGCGGATGGAGCCGCCCGGGTACCGGCGGGGATATCCGAACCGGGGCGGATGGAGCCGCCTGGGTACCGGCGGGGAGGATGGAGCCGCCCGGGTACCGGCGGGGCGGATGGAGCCGCCCGGGTACCGGCGGGGAGGATGGAGCCGCCCGGGTACCGGCGGTGACATCCGAGCCGCGCTGGGGCGGCTCCCGGTGCCTCCGGTGGGAGCCGCCGCCTCCCCCCGGGATGAGCGGAGGGGGGGCTCGGCGGCGGCGGCCGCTCCCCGGTCCCGCCGGGATGCTCGCCAGACAAAGCCCCGGTTCACCGGGGGTTCCGTCCCTCATCGCTCCCGGTGGCTCGGAGCCGCCGTGCCTTGTCTGGCTGACGGCGGCTCCGTTCGCCGTGTCGGGAGTCGCCTGTCGCGACAGAAGCGATGCCGCTGCGTGTGTTTGGGTGGGGAGGGCTGGGCTGGAGCCGCCGTGCGGGGTTTGGGGGTGCTGGGGGTGCTCTGTCCCCATCCCTGCGGAGCTGGGGGTGCTCCGTCCCCATCCCTGCGGAGCTGGGGGTGCTCCGTCCCCATCCCTGCGGAGCTGGGGGTGCTCCAGCCCCGTCCCTGCGGAACTGGGGGTGCTCCATCCTCATCCCTGCGGAGCTGGGGGTGCTCTGTCCCCATCCCTGCGGAGCTGGGGGTGCTCCATCCTCATCCCTGCGGAGCTGGGGGTGCTCCAGCCCCATCCCTGCGGAGCTGGGGGTGCTCCATCCTCATCCCTGAGGAACTGGGGGTGCTCTGTCCCCGTCCCTGAGGAGCTGGGGGTGCTCCAGCCCCATCTCTGAGGAACTGGGGGTGCTCCAGCCCCATCCCTGCGGAACTGGGGGTGCTCCATCCTCATCCCTGCGGAGCTGGGGGTGCTCCAGCCCCGTCCCTGCGGAACTGGGGGTGCTCCATCCTCATCCCTGCGGAACTGGGGGTGCTCCATCCCCATCCCTGCGGAACTGGGGGTGCTCCATCCCCATCCCTGCGGAACTGGGGGTGCTCCAGCCCCGTCCCTGCGGAACTGGGGGTGCTCCATCCTCATCCCTGAGGAGCTGGGGGTGCTCCATCCTCATCCCTGAGGAACTGGGGGTGCTCCATCCTCATCCCTGAGGAACTGGGGGTGCTCCAGCCCCATCCCGGTGGAGCTGGGGGTGCTCCATCCTCATCCCTGAGGAGCTGGGGGTGCTCCAGCCCCATCCCTGCGGAACTGGGGGTGCTCCATCCTCATCCCTGAGGAACTGGGGGTGCTCCATCCTCATCCCTGAGGAGCTGGGGGTGCTCCAGCCCCATCCCTGCGGAACTGGGGGTGCTCCAGCCCCGTCCCTGCAGAGCTGGGGGTGCTCCATCCTCATCCCTGAGGAACTGGGGGTGCTCCATCCTCATCCCTGAGGAGCTGGGGGTGCTCCAGCCCCATCCCTGCGGAGCTGGGGGGGGGTCGAGGGTCCCGAGGGCTGTGCCGGGTGGGAGGTGACACGGTGGGGACAGGGGCTGAGCCCACGGGGCGCCCCCGCACCCATCTCCGTTGCTGTCACAGCCTCTGGGGGCTGGTGGCTGCGTTCCCATCCACGAATCCCGGGGGTTTGTGCTGCTTTTGGCCACGGTCCTCCCACGGAAGAGTCATTTGGGTGTGGGTGATGCTCAGCCTGGGGGGTGGCCGTGACCCGGAGCTGCCCTGGGACAGGACACAGCCCGGATGGTGACACTGCAAGATTTCCTCCCGGGCTGGCCTCTGCTTTGGCCCAACCCTGACCACCAGCGGCACAGCTGGGCAAACAGATCCCCCCAAAAAAAGAAAAAAAAATCCCTTAGGAGCAGAGGAGATGCTTGGAACGGAGTTGTCGTGTTTTCACGGTCGGTGCCATCCCCTGTGCTGGGGCAGAGGGATGGAGTCTCCTCCTTGGAGAAGGTTCCTCCAGAGCTCCACGACGGCCGGGGCAGGGTGTGGAGGAACCCCTGGAAGCCCCCCAGGCCCAGCTCCTGCACAAGAGGACCCTGTCTGAGCTCTTGGCCGCCGTTGTGCTGCCGTCGGCACATTCGGCTGTTTGGGCTGCTGCGTGGTTGTCCTTGTGTGAGGAGCATTCTCTCGCGGCGGGGTTATTCCACTCGGCAGTTGTGTAACCCTTTTGTTTGGACAATGCCCTGGGAGGCCAAAACCAGATCTTTTGGGGCTGGTTTTTGTTGTTTTTTTTTTTCCCCGGGGCACTGGAGGACACGGGAAGGTTTGCAGAGATGCAGGTTCAGGGCGATGTCCCTGTCCTGCAGGGTGAGTTTTTATTTCTGGAGCTTTCTGCTTGGCCAGACCACCCAGAGAAGATCCTGTGGCCTGAGGAGATGTCCTGCCCGTGTGGGATGGGGCTTTTGTCATGCCCAGGTGACATCTGCAGGTCCAAACCCTTTTTTTGGATAATGCCCTAGGTAGGAGGCCACCACGAGCCAAAACCAGATCATTTGGGGCTGTTTTTGGTTGGTTTTTTCCCCTGGGGCCCTGGAGGACACGGGAAGGTTTGCAGAGGGGCAGGTTCAGGGCGATGTCCCTGTCCTGCAGGGTGAGTTTTTATTTCTGGAACTTTCTGCTTGGCCAGACCACTTGGAGAAGCTCCTTTGGCCTGAGGAGATGTCCTGCTGTTGGGGCAGCTGGCTCCCAACCTGCCCTGCCCCTGTGGGATGGGGCTTTTGGCATGCCCAGGTGACATCTGCAGGTCCAAACCCTTTTTTTGGACAATGCCCTGAGATTACTCAGGACTGTTTTTTTCCTTGGGGGACTGGAGGACATGGGGGGATGTCCTCAGCCTGCTGAGATGAGGCAGGTTCAGGGTGGTTTTTTATTTCTGGAGCTCTCCGCTTGGCCAGGCCACCCAGAGAAGATCCTTTGGCCTGAGAAGATGCCCTGCCCATGTGGGATGGGGCTTTTTCCATCCCCAACCTCCAAGAAAATGACATCTACAGGTCCAAACCCATTTTTTGGACAATACCTTGGGATTACTTAGGACTGTCTTTTACCTTGGAGCACTGGAGGACATGGGGAGATGTCCTCAGCCTGCTGAGATGAGGCAGCTTCAGGACATTGTCTGTGTCCTGCAGGGTGATTTTTTATTTCTGGAGCTTTCTGCTGGACCAGGCCACCCACGGAAGCTCCTGTGGCCTGAGGAGATGCCCTGCCCATGTGGGATGGGGTTCCACGGGAATTATTCCATCCCCAACGTCCAAGACAGTGACATCTGCAGGTCCAAACCCTTTATTTACACAATGCCCTGGGATTACTCAGGACTGTTTTTTACCTTGGAGCACTGGAGAACATGAGGAGACGCCCTGCCACCTCCCAGCCTGCCCTGCCCATGTTGGGATGGGGTTCCACGGGAATCTTTCCATCCCCAACCTCCGAGCAGGTGCCACCTGCCTGTCCTGCTGGAATGTGGGAGAGCCCAGGGCCGTGGTGGCAGGCTGCTGCTGTCTGGAGCAGCAGGATCCTTTGCTCGGCGCTTTTCCTGGTGCTTTTCCCCCAAGGAATTCGTTCCCGGTGCCGTCCGGGCTCTCCGTATGCTCCCAGCGCTCGTGCCAGCGGCAGCCCTGGCACTGGCAGCCCTGGTGAGGCCCAGGAAAGGAGGGAGGGAGGGAGGGCGACCTCTCTGCATCCCTCCCTACCTGCCTGGCCTGATTTTGGATGATTCGGATCAGCTGCCTGGGGGGAGAGGAGCCGTTCCAGGGCTCAGGCAGAAGGGAGGGAGCGGAGCATCCCAGGAATCCTGCACTCAGCTCAACAGGCAAGGCTGGATTTTGGGACAAAGCCCCGGGATCAGGCTCTGCAGAGGTGCCCAGACGGTGAGGGATGTGCTGGCACCGCTGCCAGGACAGGAATTCTGCCTCAGGCCTGGCACGGCCAAACCCTTTTTGGTGCCGTTTGCAGAGGAGAAATCCCAAAGGAACGGGGTGATACACGAGCTGAGCATCTCCAGGTGTGGGAAAAGGGGAAAAAAAAGCCCTTTTTGGCCAGGATTGCCTGCCTGGGAGCTCTCCTGCCCACAAGCTGCTGCCTCTCCTCCCCGTGCCCAACTGATGGGATCACCAGAGGAACCGGAGGCGACCTGACCCCGTCCGGTGCCAATTTTGGGGCGTTTCGTGCCCGTCCTGGTCCCTGCCAGGAGGAGGAGGAGGAGCAGGGCAGGGTGTGGTGGTGCCAGCTGGGAGCTCAGTGGGCTCTGCTGGTGCCCGTGGGTTTGTTCTGCCGTGCCAGGCTCTGGCTTGGCACTGCCCGCTCTCCTCCTGAGCTGCTTTCCCAGCCCTGCTGATGCCTTGGCTGGTCCTGCACAGATGGAGCGGAATCCTCCTCGATTCGGCTCTTCACCGAGGCCTGGAGGGTGCTGGCAGCTCTGTGACACCCCCACGGTCAGATGGACCTCCTCCTCCTCCTCCTCCTCCTCCTCCTCCTCCTCCTCCTCCTCCTCCTCCTCCTCCTCCTCCTCCTCCTCCTCCTCCTCCTCCTCCTCCTCCTCCTCCTCCTCCTCCTCCTCCTCCTCCTCCTCCTCCTCCTCCTCCTCCTCCTCCTCCTCCTCCTCCTCCTCCTCCTCCTCCCAGTTACTGGGTCAGCTCAGCTTGAACCATCTGGTCCAGTTCTGGTCACTCTGTTCATGGCCAGCAGAGCCTTCATCGGGTGGAGACCAGCGGAGTCTTCATCGAGTAGAAACCAGCAGAGTCTTCATCGGGTGGTGATGCCAGGCTGGGTGTGACCCTCTCAGATGGATCTGCTGTTCTTCTTCCTCCTCCTCCTCCTCTTCCTCCTCCTCCTCTTCCTCCTCCTCCTCCTCCTCCTCCTCCTCCTCCCAGTTACTGGGTCAGCTCAGCTTGAACCATCTGGTCCAGTTTGGCCACTGCTCGTGGCCAGCAGAGTCTTCATCGAGTAGAAACCAGCAGAGTCTTCATCGGGTGGTGATGCCAGGCTGGGTGTGACCCTCTCAGATGGATCTGCTGCTCTTCCTCCTCCTTCTCCTCCTCCTCTTCATCCTAGTTCAAGCTCAGCTTGAACCATCTGGTCCAGTTCTGGGCACTCTGCTCGTGGCCAGCAGAGCCTTCATCGGGTGGAGACCAGCGGAGTCTTCATCGCGTGGAGACCAGCGGAGTCTTCATCGCGTGGTGATGCCAGGCTGGGTGTGACCCTCTCAGATGGATCTGCTGCTCTTCCTCCTCCTCCTCCTCCTCATCCCAGTTCAAGCTCAGCTTGAACCATCTGGTCCAGTTTGGCCACTCTGTTCGTGGCCAGCAGAGTCTTCATCGGGTGGAGACCAGCAGAGTCTTCATCGCGTGGTGATGCCAGGCTGGGTGTGACTTATTAAAAAATCTGGATATTGATCTGGTACCGATATCCAACTGTGACACAAAAACTCTCGAACAGTTTAAAGTTACAAAGTGTGTGTTTATTGTGTTTATTGTGTTTATTGTGTTTATTGTGTTTATTGTGTGTGGGATCACTCCCAAATCCACACTGCACCTTCCAGGTGATTACAGAGCTCTTTTATCCACCCAAGTATTGAATACCCAAAAATACAAATAAATATTCATCATTTTGGTACATCCCCTTCCTCTCTTCGTACGCTAATCATTTCAAAAGCCATTCAGCATAAAATTTATTCCTTGAAAAGAGTCCCTTTCATGGAGAGGGGTCCCAAAATGAGGAAGTCAATGAAGTCTTCCTCCTTCTGACCTTTCTACCTTTTTAATGTAAATATGACAAGTGAACTCTTGGTAGAACTCCCATTCCTTGTCTTCAATTGGTTTCAGGACAGAGGAGACCAACAATTGTATTAAGTTCCTAAAATCTATTTGTCAATTTATATTCTTCATCATAATTTCTTCATTATATTCCTCGTTATAAACCCAGCTAACTCAACATTGTGCTGCCAAACAATCCATTCTTAGTTAACTCCTAACTCTTAACTTCATCAAGGCCTACTCGTTTATTATTATTATTATTTTAATTAACTCGAGTGAGCCTTATTTCTGACTAAAATCTTAGTTAGATTTTAAATCCCTTCAAGTTTACGTGGTGCTGCTCAGGTTTTCTGGGACCCCCACACAGACCCTGGGGAGATGTCCCAGAGCTGGGATGTTTTCTGGAGATGTTCCAGAGTTTTGGGATGTTTTCTGGAGATGTTCCAGAGTTTTGGGATGTTTTTTGGAGATGTTCCAGAGTTTTGGGATGTGCTTTGAGATTCTGCACTGGTGTCCAGAGCTGGACCCTCAAACACCTTGGTGAGATGTTTCCAGAGTTTTGGGATGTTTTTTGGAGATGTTCCAGAGTTTTGGGATGTTTTTTGGAGATGTTCCAGAGTTTTGGGATGTTTTTTGGAGATGTTCCAGAGTTTTGGGATGTTCTTTGGGGTGTCTGGGTGTCCACAGACACCTTATTTGGTGTCCACACAGACCCTGGGGTGATGTCCCAGAGCTGGGATGTTTTCTGGAGATGTTCCAGAGTTTTGGGATGTGCTTTGGAGATGTTCCAGAGTTTTGGGATGTGCTTTGGGATTCTGCACTGGTGTCCACAGCTGGAACCCCACAAACCCCAGGGAGATGTTTCCAGAGTTTTGGGATGTTTTTTGGAGATGTCCCAGAGCTGGGATGTGCTCTGGAGATGTTCCAGAGTTTTGGGATGTTTTTTGGAGACGTTCCAGAGTTTTGGGATGTTCTTTGGGGTGTCTGGGTGTCCACAGACACCCTGGGGAGACGTTCCAGAACTGGGATTTGCTTTGGGGTGTCTGCTTTGGTGTCCACACAGACCCTGGGGAGATGTTCCAGAGTTTTGGGATGTTTTTGGAGATGTTCCAGAGTTTTGGGATGTGCTTTGGGATTCTGCACTGGTGTCCACAGCTGGAACCCCACAAACCCCAGGGAGATGTTTCCAGAGTTTTGGGATGTTTTTTGGAGATGTTGCCAGAGTTTTGGGATGTGCTTTGGAGATGTTCCAGAGTTTTGGGATGTGCTTTGAGATGTCTGCACTGGTGTCCAGAGCTGGACCCTCAAACACCTTGGGGAGATGTTTCCAGAGTTTTGGGATGTTTTTTGGAGATGTTCCAGAGTTTTGGGATGTGCTTTGGAGATGTTCCAGAGTTTTGGGATGTTCTTTGGGGTGTCTGGGTGTCCACAGACACCTTATTTGGTGTCCACACAGACCCTGGGGAGATGTCCCAGAGCTGGGATGTTTTCTGGAGATGTTCCAGAGTTTTGGGATGTGCTTTGGGGTGTCTGGATGTCCACAGACACCCTGGGGAGACGTTCCAGAGCTGGGATTTGCTTTGGGGTGTCTGCTTTGGTGTCCACACACACCATGGGGAGATGTTCCAGAGTTTTGGGATGTGCTTTGGAGATGTTCCAGAGTTTTGGGATGTTTTTGGAGATGTTCCAGAGTTTTGGGATGTGCTTTGAGATGTCTGCACTGGTGTCCAGAGCTGGACCCTCAAACACCTTGGGGAGATGTTCCAGAGTTTTGGGATGTTTTTGGAGATGTTCCAGAGTTTTGGGATGTGCTCTGGAGATGTTCCAGAGTTTTGGGATGTTTTTTGGAGATGTTCCAGAGTTTTGGGTGTGCTTTGGGGTGTCTGGGTGTCCACAGACACCCTGGGGAGATGTTCCAGAGTTTTGGGATGTTTTTGGAGATGTTCCAGAGTTTTGGGATGTGCTTTGGAGATGTTCCAGAGTTTTGGGATGTTTTTGGAGATGTTCCAGAGTTTTGGGATGTGCTTTGGGCTGTCTCCTGGTGCCCGGAGCTGCAGCTCCTCCTCCTCCTCCCTCCTGCTGCCCCCAGGGTCCTGCTCCGACACCATGAGGAGATGGATCCAGATGTGCTCCAGAGGTGCTCCAGATGTGCTCCAGAGGTGCTCCAGCCTCAGCTGCTGCTGCTCTGAGCATCCCTGAACCCCTGCAGCCTCTCCGCTCCATTTTACCTCTCCAAGCCTCACCAATTTTGGTTTTTGGTGCATTTTTTTTGGTCTCCCTGTGGTTCTGGGCGCTCCAAAATTCGCAGAACCTTCAGCAGCAGCAGCAGAGGTGACCTGCTGGCCCCACAGCTGGCGCGGAGACATTCCTGGCCGGTTTTTTGGGACGTGGGCAGCCTCCAGGACCTGCTGGAATGGCTGGTGGTGCCTTTAGGTCGGACACTTGGAAAATCCATCTTTTCCCCCAGAGGGTGGTGGAGCACCGAGGAAGCTCCGCAGGGAATGACCACGTTCCCAAAGCTGCTGGAGCTCCAGGAGAACTTGGCCAAGCCGGGATTCTCGGGGTGTCTTCTCCACTCCGGCCATTCCACGATTTTATTTTTGGCAGGAGAGGAGCAGAGCTGCCAGAGCCTCCCCGAGTTTTATTTCAAAATAAAAAATCCTCTCGCGCAGCCTGGAGCACGTTTTGGGTGGGGTGACAACGGCTCAGGACCTCGAGGTGCCTTCAGGGCCACCCAACCCTTTCTGCCAGGGCGTCGTTTGGGCAGGGAGATCCTTAAAAAAACCAGAATTGTCAAGGAAAAAAAAAATAAATAAAATAAAAATAAAGCACGGAGCTGGTTTCCCTTGGCAACAGCCGTGCTGGAGATTGGCCTTAGGGTAGGAGCTAAAAACCCACTGGAAAATTGGAATTTTTGGCTCCTGAGAGGAGGAGGGCGCTGGCACAGGGGTCACCCTCGGTGCCCCCAGGTTTTGGGGGAATTTTCTCTTTTTTTGGGACAAGCAGGGTGCCTGTGGGATTTGGGGTGGCTCAGAATTTTGGTTTTTTTTTGGTTTTTTTTTCCCTGTGTTCTGCTCCCCCCCTCTCAGAGCTCAGGGTGTGAGCAGCTGGCTCGTGGCTCCCTGGAGTCAGGGAATGCTGATTTCCAGGGAATTCCTCTGGGATTTGGGATTTAGGGTGAAATGATTTAATGTGGGAAGTGTCCTCTTGCTGTTCTCCTTCCCAGGAATGTTCATTGACAGGGAATTCTCATTTAAAATTGGGAATTTGGGGTTTGGGGTGAAATGATTTAATGTGGGAAGTGTCCTCTTGCTGTTCCCCTTCCCAGAAATGTTCATTTACAGGGAATTTCTCTGGAATTTGGGGTTTGGGGTGAGGATATTTCATGTGGGAAGGTGTGAGGCCCCTGGAATCAGGGAATTCTCATTTAAAATTGGGAATTTGGGGTGAGGATATTTTATTTGGGAAGGTGTGAATTCCCTGGAGTCAGGGAATTCTCATTTAAAATTGGGAATTTGGGGTGGGGATATTTTATTTGGGAAGGTGTGAATTCCCTGGAATCAGGGAATTCTCATTTAAAATTGGGAATTTGGGGTGAGGATATTTTATTTGGGAAGGTGTGAGGCCCCTGGAGTCAGGGAATTCTCATTTAAAATTGGGAATTTGGGGTGAGGATATTTTATTTGGGAAGGTGTGAGGCCCCTGGAGTCAGGGAATTCTCATTTAAAATTGGGAATTTGGGATTTGGGGTGAGGATATTTGATTTGGGAAGGTGTGAGGCCCCTGGAGTCAGGGAATTCTCATTTAAAATTGGGAATTTGGGATTTGGGGTGAGGATATTTTATTTGGGAAGGTGTGAATCCCCTGGATCTCCCAGCTCCCATCCCTGGCAGAGCCAAGCACACCCAGGGCTGTCGAATCCTGAATATTCCTCCACTTTTTCCCACTTTTCGGGAATATTTTCCATTCCTGTGGCTGTGGGGGCTGGAGGTGCAAAAGGTGGGAGCTGCCAGAAGGAAACTGAGGCACCAATGGAATTTTTGGATGGATTTATCCCCTCGGGGAGAGCAGAAATCCCCAAAATTCTGCATTTCCTGCGTCCTGGATGTTTTTTGGAGTCCTAAATGCTGAGAATTTCCAATTTTTGACCCCAAAAAGAGGGCTGCATTTAATGAAAGCCCGTCCTGGATCAACCTGGATCCTTCCCAGCTCCACTTTTCCCTCTGAGCCTGCTCCAGCATCTTCTCCCTGCCCGGATCTGCGTTTTTGGGGACGTTTTTGGGGAAAAAACCAACCTGGGAGTTGTGGGAGGAGCTCCCAGAGGGATGAGATGTCACAGCACCCAAAAAAGGAGCAGATTTCCCCTCTCCTGGGAAATCTGGAAGCTGCTCGTCTGCCTGGAAATTTGAGTTCTGGATATTCCAGATTGTGGATTCACACCCAGCGGGAAAAAAAAAATCAGCTTGCAAAAAAAAAAAAAGTAAAAAATAAAATAAAATAAAATAAAATAAAAAAAGGATGTGCACAGCAGATGTCGGAGGTTTCCCGATCTGTGGATTTGAAATTCCCACCCTGGCAGGGTTGATTCCTGCAGGGAAAAGTGGGGATGGAGCTGAGGAGGGAATTCCTGGGACATGGAAAAGTGCCGGGAGAGGAGGAAAAGGAGTTTTGGGAAAAACATCCGTGCCCGCGGGGATGAGCTGGAGATGTGTGGTGCTGAACCGGGAAAAGGAGGGAAGGGAGGGGGAAAATTTGGGAAAGGAGGAGGGAAAAATTGGGAAAGGAGGAGGGAAAATTTGGGAAAGGAGGAGGGAAAATTTGGGAAAGGAGGAGGGAAAATTTGGGAAAGGAGGAGGGAAATGAGAAGAGATTTTTTTGGGAAAAAAGGAGGGAAGGGAGAAGGGATTTATGGGAAAGAAAGAGGGAAAATTTGGGAAAGGAGGAGGGAAAATTTGGGAAAGGAGGAGGGAAAATTTGGGAAAGGAGGAGGGAAAGGAGAAGAGATTTTTCGGAAAGAAGGAGGGAAAATTTGGGAAAGGAGGAGGGAAATGAGAAGAGATTTTTTTGGGAAAAAAGGAGGGAAGGGAGAGGGGATTTTTGGGAAAGAAGAAGGAAAATTTTGGGAAAGAAGGAGGGAAATGAAAAATGGTTTTTGGGAAAGGAGGGAAATAAATAAGAAGGGATTTTTAGGAAAGAAGGAAAGAAATTTTGGGAAAGGAGGGAAAGGAGAAGGGGTTTTTGGGAAAGAAGGAGGGAAAATTTGGGAAAGAAGGAGGGAATTGAGAAGAGATTTTTTGGGAAAGAAGGAGAGAAAGGAGAAGGGATTTCTGGGAATGAAGGAGGGAAATTTTGGGAAAGAAGGAGGGAAATGAAAAATGGTTTTTGGGAAAAAGGAGAGAAGTTTTGGGAAAGGAGGGAAATGTCTCGGTTGGCTGGGGACAGCAAGTGACTTCTCTGGGAATGGTTTAAATCCCAAATTTGAGGTTTTTTCTTGAAAGGGTTTTAATCCCAGTTTGAGGCTCTAAGGGAAATTTTGAAAAAAAAAAAAAATCCCAAATTTGGGTTTTTTCTTGAAATTGATTTAATCCCAAATTTGAGGCTTCTCTGGAATTTATTTAAATCCCAAATTTGAGGCTTCTCTGGGAATGGATTTAATCCCAGTTTGAGGCTTCTCTGGAAATTATTTTAATCCCAAATTTGGGGATTCTCTGGGAATGGTTTTAATCCCAGTTTCCACGTGCAGAGAGCAGATTTTGGGGACACCCAGGGTTTCAATAATTCCATTTTTTTTTGTGCAGGGGGCACATTTTGGGGACAATAATTCCATTTTTTTTGTGCAGAGGGCACATTTTGAGGACAATAATCTCATTTTTTTTCTGCAGAGGGCACATTTTGAGGACAATAATCTCATTTTTTTTTCTGCAGGGGGCACATTTTCGGTAAGATAATTCCATTTTTTTGTGCAGGGGGCACATTTTGGGTAAGATAATTCCATTTTTTTGTGCAGAGGGCACATTTTGGTGACAATAATTCCATTTTTTTGTGCAGAGGGCACATTTTGGTGACAATAATTCCATTTTTTTGTGCAGAGGGCACATTTTGGTGACAATAATTCCATTTTTTTGTGCAGGGGGCACATTTTGGGTAAGATAATTCCATTTTTATGTGCAGGGGGCACATTTTGGGTAAGATAATTCCATTTTTATGTGCAGGGGGCACATTTTGGGGACAATAATCTCATTTTTTTTTCTGCAGAGGGCACATTTTGGGTAAGATAATTCCATTTTTTTGTGCAGAGGGCACATTTTGGGTAAGATAATTCCATTTTTTTGTGCAGAGGGCACATTTTGAGGACAATAATTCCATTTTTTTGTGCAGAGGGCACATTTTGGTGACAATAATTCCATTTTTTTGTGCAGGGGGCACATTTTGGGTAAGATAATTCCATTTTTATGTGCAGGGGGCACATTTTGGGTAAGATAATTCCATTTTTATGTGCAGGGGGCACATTTTGGGGACAATAATCTCATTTTTTTTTCTGCAGAGGGCACATTTTGGGTAAGATAATTCCATTTTTTTGTGCAGAGGGCACATTTTGGGTAAGATAATTCCATTTTTTTGTGCAGAGGGCACATTTTGAGGACAATAATTCCATTTTTTTGTGCAGGGGGCACATTTTGGTGACAATAATTCCATTTTTTTGTGCAGGGGGCACATTTTGGGTAAGATAATTCCATTTTTTTGTGCAGAGGGCACATTTTGGGTAAGATAATTCCATTTTTATGTGCAGGGGGCACATTTTGGGGACAATAATCTCATTTTTTTTCTGCAGAGGGCACATTTTGGGTAAGATAATTCCATTTTTTTTGTGCAGAGGGCACATTTTGGGTAAGATAATTCCATTTTTTGTGCAGAGAGCACATTTTGGGTAAGATAATTCCATTTTTTGTGCAGAGAGCCAGCCCACGACGTCGGATGAGACCGTGGTGGCCGGGGGCACGGTGGTGCTCAAGTGCCAGGTGGAAGATCCCGACGATTCCTCCCTGCAATGGTCCAACCCAGCCCAGCAGACCCTGTACTTCGGGGAGAAACGAGGTAAAATCACAACTGACTTGAGCTCAAAGCACAATTTGAGCTCAAATCCCAATTTATTGGAGCTCAAATCCCAATTTATTGGAGCTCAAATCCCAGTTTATTTGAGCTCAAATCCCAGTTTATTTGAGCTCAAATCCCAATTAGGGGTAAAATCCCCAATTTGAGGCAAAATCCCAATTCCAGCTAAAATTCCACAGTTGGGGGAAAAAAGAGGCAAAATTCCAATCCAAAGTAAAATCCCAGAGCTGGGGAAAAAAAATAAATAAAATTCCAGTTTCCATAGTTGGGGAAAAAGGTGAAATCCCAATTTGAGGTGAAATCCCAATTTGAGGTGAAATCCCAATTTGAGGTGAAATCCCACAGTTGGGAAAAAAGAGATAAAATTACAATTTCTTTTCCCTTTCTTTCTTTCCCCTGGTTTTTCCTCTTGTTTTTTTTTTCCCTGTTTTTTTTTTTTTTCCTGTATTTTTCCTTTGGTTTTTTTGGGTCTTTTTTTTTCCTTTTTTTTTCCCCTTTTTTTTTTTCTTTTTTCCTTTCTTTTCGTTTTTTTTTTCATTTTTTTCCTTTTTCCCCCCTTTTTTTCCTTTATTCCTTTTTTCCCTTTTTTTTCCTTTTTTCTCTTTCTTTTTTCCTTTTTTCCTTTTTTTTCCCTTTTTTTTCCTTTTTTCCCCTTTTTTCCCTTTTCTCCTTTTTTTTCTTTTTTTCCCTTTTTTCCCTTCTTTTTTCCTTTTTCCCTTCTTTTTTCCTTTTTTCCTTTTTTCCTTTTTTTTTCCTTTCTTTTCCTTTTTTTTCCCCTTTTTTCCCCCTTTTTTCCCATTTTTTTCTTTTTTTCCCTTTTTTTCCCTTTCTTTCCCCCTTTTTTCCTTTTTTCCCCCCTTTTCCCCTTTTTCCTTCTTTTTTCCTTTTTCTTTTTTCTCTTTCTTTTTTCTTTTTTTTTCCTGTTTCTTTTTCCTTTTTTCCCCATTTTTTCCCTTTTTTTTTTCCTTTTTCCTTTTTCTTTTTTCTTTTTCCTTCTTCCTTTTTTTCTCACTTTCCCCCCTTTTTTTCCCCTTTTTTTTCCTTTTTCTTTCTTTCTTTTTCCTTTTTCCCCCTTCTTTCCCCCTTTTTTTTCCTTTTCCTTTTTTCTGTTTTCTTTTTTCCTTTTCCTTTTTTTTCTTTTTCGTTTTCCCCCATTTTTTTTTTCCTTTTCCTTATTTTCTTTTTCCTTTTTCCCCCTTCTTTCCCCCTTTTTTTTCTTTTCCTTTTTTTCTGTTTTCTTTTTTCCTTTTCCTTTTTTTCCTTGTCCTTTTCCCCCATTTTTTTTTCCTTTTCCCCCTTTTTTTCCCCTTTTTTTTTCCTTTTCCTTTTTTTCTGTTTTCTTTTTTTTTTCCTGTTTCTTTTTCCTTTTTCCCCATTTTTCCCCCCATTTTTTCCCCTTTTTTTTCCTGTTTCTTTTTCCTTTTCCCCCATTTTCCCCCCCTTTTCCCCCCATTTTTTCCCCTTTTTTTCCTGTTTCTTTTTCCTTTTTCCCCCATTTTTCCCCCCTTTTCCCCCCATTTTTTCCCCTTTTTTTTCCTGTTTCTTTTTCCTTTTTCCCCATTTTTCCCATTTTCCCCCCCATTTTTCCCCTTTTTTCCCCTGTTTCTTTCCCCTTTCCCGTTTCCGCGCAGCGCTGCGGGATAACCGGATCCAGCTGGAGCGCTCCACGCCGCACGAGCTGACCATCAGCATCAGCGACGTGGCGCTGGCGGACGAGGGCGAGTACACGTGCTCCATCTTCACCATGCCCGTGCGCACCGCCAAGGCGCTGGTCACCGTGCTGGGTAGGGCGCCGAACGGCCCCGGGGACCCGAACATCCACGTGGACCAGAACATCCACGTGGACCAGAACATCCACATGGACCAGAACATCCAGATTGGCCCGAAAATCCATGTGGACCCGAAAATCCACATGGACCAGAAAATCCACATGGTCCTGAAAATCCAGATTGGCCCGAAAATCCACATTGACCCGAAAATCCACGTGGACCCAAACGTCCCTGTGGACCCGAAAATCCATGTGGACCCGAACATCCACATGGACCAGAACATCCAGATTGGCCCGAAAATCCATGTGGACCCGAAAATCCACATGGACCAGAAAATCCACATGGTCCTGAAAATCCAGATTGGCCCGAAAATCCACATTGACCCGAAAATCCACGTGGACCCAAACGTCCCTGTGGACCCGAAAATCCATGTGGACCCGAACATCCACATGGACCAGAACATCCAGATTGGCCCGAAAATCCACATTGTCCCAAACATCCACGTGGACCCGAACATCCACATGGTCCTGAAAATCCACATGGTCCCGAAAATCCAGATTGGCCCGAAAATCCATGTGGACCCGAAAATCCACATGGTCCTGAAAATCCAGATTGGCCCAAAAATCCATGTGGACCCGAAAATCCACATGGACCAGAACATCCACATGGTCCTGAAAATCCAGATTGGCCCGAAAATCCATGTGGACCCGAAAATCCACATGGACCAGAACATCCAGATTGGCCCGAAAATCCAGATTGGCCTGAAAATCCACATTGGCCCGAAAATCCACATTGTCCCAAACATCCACATGGACTCGAACATCCACATGGTCCTGAAAATCCAGATTGGCCCAAAAAATCCACGTGGACCCGAAAATCCACGTGGACCCGAAAATCCACGTGGACCCAAACGTCCCTGTGGACCCGAAAATCCATGTGGACCCGAACATCCACATGAACCCGAAAATCCAGATTGGCCCGAAAATCCAGATTGGCCCGAAAATCCACATGAACCCGAAAATCCACATTGTCCCAAACATCCACATGGACCCGAACATCCACATGGTCCTGAAAATCCACATTGGCCCAGAAAATCCATGTGGACCCAAAAATCCACGTGGACCAGAACATCCACATGGTCCTGAAAATCCACATTGGCCCAAAAATCCACATTGACCCGAAAATCCAGATTGTCCCGAGAATCCAGATTGTCCCGAAAATCCACATAGACCCGAACATCCACATTGGCCCGAAAATCCACACTGGGACAGCCTGGCTGCAGGATTGTCCCTAAAATCCAGATTGTCCCGAAAATCCAGATTGTCCTGAAAATCCACATTGGGACAGCCTGGCTGCAGGATTGTCCCTAAAATCCAGATTGTCCCTAAAATCCAGATTGTGTCACTCTTGTTAAAGGATTTCCCACTGTCCCTAAAGTCCAGACTGTTCCTAAAGTCTGGACTGTGCCACCCTGGCTAAAAGATTTCCCAGTGCCAGGAGCAGGATTTGGGATACCAGCACAGGATTTGGGATGGATTTGGGTTACCAGGTCAGGATTTGGGATGCCAGGGCAGGATTTGGGATGGATTTGGGGCAGCAGGGCAGGATTTGGGATGGATTTGGGATGCCAGGGCAGCATTTGGGATGGATTTGGGGTACCAGGGCAGGATTTGGGATGGATTTGGGATGCCAGGGCAGGATTTGGGATACCAGCACAGGATTTGGGGTGGATTTGGGATGCCAGGGCAGGATTTGGGATACCAGAACAAGATTTGGGATGGATTTGGGTTACCAGGTCAGGATTTGGGATGCCAGGGCAGGATTTGGGATGGATTTGGGGCACCAGGGCAGGATTTGGGATGGATTTGGGATGGATTTGGGATACCAGCTCAGCATTTGAGCACCTCCCAGATGCCACCCCCGTGCGCGTGCCCCGTTTTGGGGTGGCACTGCCCCCTCCCCTGGCACGTTTGGGATTGTTCCCCTCTCCCCGCAGGGATCCCGCAGAAGCCGCAGATCTTCGGGCACGAGCAGCCCATCGACGAGGAGAAGGTGGCACGGCTGCTGTGCCGCTCGTCCGGCAGCAAACCCGCGGCGCAGCTGCGCTGGAGGAAGGGCAACCGCGACATCAAGGGTGGGTGCCACCGGCACCGGGGTGGCACTGGCACCCCGGGGTGGCATTGTCATCGTGGGATGGGTGGCATTGTCATCGTGGGATGGGTGGCATTGACGCCGTGGGGTGGCATTGTCACCCCGGGGTGGCATTTTCATCATGGGATGGGTAGCACTGTCACCCCGGGGTGGCATTGTCACCATTGGATGGGTGACATTGTCACCATTGGATGGGTGGCATTGTCACCTTGGGGTGGGTGGCATTGTGACCGTGGGATGGCATTGTTGCTGTGGGATGGGTGGCACGGATGGGTGGCATTGTCGCCATGGGGTGGCATTGTCACTTGGGATGGGTGGCATTGTCACCGTGGGATGGATGGCATTGTCATTTGGGATGGGTGGCATTGATGCCGTGGCATGGCATTATGCTGTGGGATGGGTGGCAGGGATGAGCGGCATTGTCACCATGGGGTGGGTGGCATCGTGAAATGGGTGCCATTGTCACCCTGGGATGGCATTTTCATCATGGGATGGGTGGCATCACCATGGATGGCATTGTTGCTGTGGGATGGGTGGCAGGGATGGGTGGCATTGTCGCCATGGGGTGGCATTGGCACCAGGGTGGCATTTTCATCGTGGGATGGGTGTCATTGTCACCATGGGATGGGTGTCATTGTCACCATGGGATGGCACTGTCACCGTGGGGTGGCATTGTCACCATAGGGTGGGTGGCATTGTCGCTGTGGGATGGCATTGTCACCATGGGATGGGTGGCAGGGATGGGCGGCATTGTCACCATAGGGTGGGTGGCATTGTCACCATGGGTGGCATTGTCACCATAGGGTGGGTGGCATTGTCACCATGGGTGGCATTGTCACCATAGGGTGGGTGGCACTGTTGTTGTTTGTTATAATATAAAATATAAAGTAATAGAATGTGACATAATAAAATATAACATAGCATAATATAACATAGCAATATAACATAACATATTTTATTGTAATATATTATAATATAACTATTATATTTAAACGTAATATATGTTATAACATATTATAATAACATAATATAACATAATAGTATAACATAATATAATATAGTGTAGTATAATACAATGTAATATAATATAGTATAATATTGTGTTATATAATCTAGTGTAATATAATATCAGTGTAATTATATAAATATTATAATGCATTATGTATATAGTCTATATTAATATAACAGTACAAAAGGATAGAATTCTATATAATGTAATGTAATATAATATAATATAATATAATGTTATATCATATAATGTAATATAATATGGTGTAATATAATATAGTATAATATAATATAAATATAATTATATATTATTTTTTACTATTTATAATAAATATAGATAATATAATTTATTATGTATATAATCTCTAATACATTAATATAATATAGTACAAAATAATATAATAGAATTCTATATTATATAATATATTACATTACATTACATTGTACTGCATTACATTACATTACATTACCTTATATAAGGTATATGTAATATATAGTAGTTATAAAACTAAAACATAGAATATATAATATTATTATTATATTATAATTGTATAATATATTATATATAATAATATATCTTATTCTATAATATATATTAAATAACTTTCTAAACTAATATATGGAATTTCTCACTTATTTAAAAAATATTCTCATTTAAAACTATAGAAATGTAAATTTATGATTTTTCTGCTTAATGTCTGTGTATTGTATTTTTAAATTATAATATAATCATCATTTAATTATAATAGTTACAATACAATTATAAATTTATCGTTTCTCACTTATTTAATCATATTTTCATTTACAACCCTAGAAATGTAAATTTATGATTTTTCTGCTTAATGTCTCTGTGTTGTATTTTTAAATTATAATATAATCATCATATAATTATAATCGTTACAATCATGATACAGTTGTAATACATTTAAAATACAATTATGATAATATTTATAATTTCTCACTTACTTAAAGCATTTTCTCACAAGTCTAGAAATGTAAATTTATGATTTTTCTGCTTAATGTCTGTGTATTGTATTTTTACAATTATAATAATATAGTTATAATACATTTATAATACAGTTGTAATACAATTATAATGCAGTTTTAATGCAGTAATAATACAGTTATAATGCAGATTTATTGGAGTAATAATGCAATTATAATGCAGATATAATGCATTAATAATACATTAATAATGCAGTAATAATACCATTATAATGCGGTTTTAATGCAGTAATAATGCATTAATGATGCAGTAATAATAAAATTACAATACTATTATAATGCAGTAATAATACAATTATAATGCAGATGTAATGCAGTAATAATGCAGTAATAGTACAATTATAATGCAGAAATAATACAGTTATTAAGCAGATATAATTCAATTATAATGCAGTTATAATACAATTATAATGCAGATGTAATGCATTAATAATATATTAATAATGCAGTAATAATACAATTATAATGCAGATGTAATGCAGTAATAATGCAGTAATAGTACAATTATAATGCAGTAATAATACAGTTATAAAGCAGATATAATTCAATTATAATGCAGTTATAATACAATTATAATGCAGTAGTAATGCATTAATAATGAAGTAATAATACAGTTATAATGCAATTATTATGCAGTAATAATGCAATTATAATGCAGTTATAATACAATTATAATGCAGTTATAATACAATTATAATGCAGTAGTAATGCATTAATAATGCAGTAATAATACAGTTATAATGCAATTATTATGCAGTAATAATGCAATTATAATGCAGTTATAATACAATTATAATGCAGTAGTAATGCATTAATAATGCAGTAATAATACAGTTATAATGCAATTATTATGCAGTAATAATGCAATTATAATGCAGTTATAATACAATTATAATGCAGTAGTAATGCATTAATAATGCGGTAATAATACAGTTATCATGCAATTATTATGCAGTAATAATGCAATTATAATACAATTATAATGCAGTTATAATACAATTATAATGCAGTAGTAATGCATTAATAGTGCAGTAATAATACAGTTATAATGCAATTATTATGCAGTAATAATGCATTAATGATTCAGTAATAATACAATTCCAATACAAGTATAATAGAGATATAATTCATTAATAATACATTAATAATGCAGTAATAATCCAGTTATCATGCAATTATAATGCAGCAATAATATATTAATAGTGCAGTAATAATACAGTTATCATGCAATTATTATTTAATTTAATTATTATCCCCTGTCCCTGTCCCCGCAGACTCGGGCACCGAGGTGGTGGAGGACCCCAACGGCAAAACCTTCACGGTGACCAGCCGGGTGGAGTTCCGTGTCACCAAGGAGGACAACGAGGTGGAGGTCACCTGCACCGTGGACCACGAGTCCCTGCAGAACTCCGAGAGGTCGACCACGCAGAAGCTGCAGGTCCACTGTAGGTGGCAGGGGACATTTGGGTGGCACTGGACCTTCAGGGGACCCCACACGAGTTCTGTCCCCAAATCCTGTTTGTCCCCATCTCCCAGAGGTTCATCCCTGCATCTCTTCCCATCCTTGTCCCCAGATCCTTCTCACCATCTCCAGACTTCTGTCCCTGCTCCCCTTCCCTCATCCTGTCCCCAGATCCATCTCCCAGAGGTTTGTCCCTTCACCTGTTCCCACCCGTCCTCAAATCTTTGTCCCCATCTCCAGAGGTTTGTCCCTGCACCTCTTCCCTCATCCTGTCCTCAAATCTTTGTCCCCATCTCCAGAGGTTTGTCCCTGCACCTCTTCCCTCATCCTGTCCTCAAATCTTTGTCCCCACGTCTCAGGGATTTGTCCCTGCTCCACTTTCCACCCCTGTCCCCCAATCCTTGTCCCCGTGTCCAGGGATTTGTCCCTGCTCCACTTCCTACCCCTGTCCCCAGATCCTTGTCCCCATCTCCCAGAGGTTTGTCCCTGTATCACTTCCCTCATCCTGTCCCCAAATCCTGCTTGTCCCCATTTCTCAGGCTCTACTTCCCACCCCTGTCCCCAAATCCTTCTTGTCAGGGCATTATTTGGGGTTCTGGGTGCAGGATTCGGATGCCAGGGCAGGATTTGGGATGCCAGCTGGAAGATTTGGTGTGCCAGGTGCTGGATTTGGGATTCCAGGGGCAGGATCTGGGATACCAGGTGCAGGAATTGGGATACCAGGGCTGGATTTGGGTTTCTAAGTGCAGGATTTGTGGTTCCAGGGTCGAGATTTGGGGTTCCAGGAGCAGCATTGGGGGCTCCAGGGACAGGATTTGTGGTTCCAGCTACAGGATTTGGGATACCAGGGCAGGATTTGGAGTACCAGGGGCAGGATCTGGGGTTCCAGGTGCAGGATTTGGGATACTAGGGGAAGGATTTGAGTTTCCAGGTGCAGGATTTGGATTTCCAAGTGCAGGATTTGGGGTGCCAGTGTCAGGATTTGGGGTGCCAGGTGCAGGATTTGGGATGCCAGGCAGGATTTGGGATGCCAGGGCAGAGTTTGGGGTTCCAGGTGCAGGATTTGGGGTTCCAGGGCATTATTTGGGGTGCCAGGCCCTCACCCCACTGTTCTCTCCCCCTTTTCCAGACAAGCCCACGGCCAAGATCGAGCCTCACCCGCAGTACCCGCGCGAGGGGGAGAAGCTGCAGCTGCAGTGTGACGGGCAGGGCAACCCCATGTAAGGCCTTCCTCCCCTCCCTCCTCCTCCTCGGGGCCTCCCCTCCCTCTGCCAGGTCCCACAGCCCACCCCAGGAGGGGCTTTGGGGTGTCCCTGTCCCCGGGGGGGTTCCACGAGAGGTGACAGAACAGAAACCCTAAAATCACAAAGAATCAGGACAGAAACACTAAAAACCCCAAAGAATCAGAACAGAAACCTTAAAACTCAAAAGAATCAGAACAGAAAACCTGAAACCCCAAGGAACAGCAACCCTAAACCCCAAAGAACAGAAACCCCAAACCCCCAGGAGCAGCCCCCCAAAGCCCAGGACCAGCACCCCAAACCCCATGGAACAGAAATCCTAAAACCCCAAAGAATCAGACCAGAACCCCTAAAACCCAGGGAACAGAAACCCAAACCCCAAGAACAGAACCCCTCCAGGAACAGCACCCCTAAAACTCGGGAACAGAACCCCTAAAACCCCAAAGAATCGGAACAGAAACCCTAAAACCCAAGGAACAGAAACCCAAACCCAAGGAATAGAACCCCTAAAACCCCAAAGAATCGGAACAGAAACCCTAAAACCCAAGGAATAGAACCCCTAAAACCCCAGGACCAGCACCTCCAACCCCAAGGACCAGCCCCCCAAACCCCATGGAACAGAAACCCTAAAACCCCAAAGAATCAGAACAGAAACCCCAAAGCCCAGGAGCAGCCCACAAAATTCCAATACCAGCCCCCCAAACCCCAGGAACAGAAACCCTAAAACCCCAAAGAATCAGACCAGAACCCCCAAACCCCAAGGAACAGCCCCCCATACCCCAGGACCAGCACCCCAAACCCCAAGGAACAGAAACCATAAAAACCAAAGACCAGCCCCCCAAACCCCAAAGACCAGCCCCCCAAACCCCCAGGACCAGCCCCCCAAACCCCCAGGACCAGCCCCCCAAACCCCCAGGACCAGCACCCCAAACCCCAAGGACCATCCCCCCAAACCCCAAAGACCAGCCCCCCAAACCCCAGGACCATCCCCCCAAACCCCAAAGACCAGCCCCCCAAACCCCAAGGACCATCCCCCCAAACCCCAAAGACCAGCCCCCCAAACCCCAAGGACCATCCCCCCAAACCCCAAAGACCAGCCCCCCAAACCCCAAGGACCATCCCCCCAAACCCCAAAGACCAGCCCCCAAACCCCAGGATCATCCCCCCAAACCCAAAGACCAGCCCCCAAACCCAAAGACCAGCTCCCCAAACCCAAAGACCAGCCCCCAAACCCCAGGATCATCCCCCCAAACCCAGGATCACCCCCCAAACCCCAGGATCACCCCCCAAACCCCAGGATCATCCCCCCAAACCCCAAGGACCATCCCCCCAAACCCCAAAGACCAGCCCCCCAAACCCCAGGATCATCCCCCCAAACCCCAGGATCACCCCCCAAACCCCAGGATCACCCCCCAAACCCCAGGATCATCCCCCAAACGCCAGGATCATCCCCCCAAACCCCAGGATCAGCCCCCCAAACCCCAGGATCATCCCCCAAACCCCCAGGACCGGCCCCCCAAACCCCAGGATCACCCCCCGAACCCCAAGGACCGGCCCCACAAACCCCCAGGATCATCCCCCCAAACCCCAAGGACCGGCCCCCCAAACCCAGGATCAGCCCCCCAAACCCCAGGACCAGCCCCCCAAACCCCAGGATCACCCCCCAAACCCCAGGATCATCCCCCCAAACCCCCAGGATCATCCCCCCAAACCCCCAGGATCATCCCCCCGAACCCCAGGATCACCCCCCAAACCCAGGATCACCCCCCAAACCCCAGGACCGGCCCCCCAAACCCAGGATCACCCCCCGAGCCCCGCAGCCGCCGCAGCCCGGCTGAGGCCGCGCCCGCTCAGCCCGCAGGAGTTCCTGTGGGAGAAGGAGGGCGGCGAGGCGCCGCTGCAGCTCAGCTCCGACAGCGTCCTCATCTTCCCCTTCCTCAACAAGAGCGACAGCGGCACCTACGTCTGCACGGCCACCAGCTCCATGGGCAGCGTGGTGGCCAAGTACAACCTGGACGTCAGCGGTGAGTGTGGCCCCGGGGCACCCCAGAAGTGTCACCCGTCACCTGTCTATGAGGTTATGGCATCCTTTGTGCCCAAAAAGTGTCACCCTGTCACCTGTGGATGGGGGCACTGCATCCTTTGTGCCCAAAAGTGTCACCCTGTCACCTGTGGGAGAGGTTATGGCATCCTTTGTGCCCAAAAGTGTCACCCTGTCACCTGTGGATGGGGGCACTGCATCCTGTGTGTCCCCAAAGTGTCACCCTCTCACTCTGTGGATGAGGTCACGGCATCCTTTGTGCTCAAAGAGTGTCACCCTGTCACCTGTGGATGGGGGCACTGCATGCTGTGTACTCAAAAAGTGTCACCCTGTCACCTGTGGGTGAGGTTACGGCAACCTTTGCGCCCAAAAAGTGTCACCATGTCACCCCTGTCACCTGTGGATGAAGGCACAGGGGACATTGTGTCCTTTGTGCCAAAAAGTGTCACCCTGTCACCTGTGGGTGAGGTCACTGCATCCTTAGTGCCCTAAAAGTGTCACCGTGTCACCTGTCTTGGGGTGGGAAGGGGCACATGGCGCTGTCCCCTGACTGTGCTCTGCTTGTCCCCGTGTCCCCATGTGTCACATGTGGTTCAGGGCTGTGTTTGTGTCCCCATGTCCCCATGCCGTGTGTCACACGTGGTTCAGGGCTGTGTTTGTGTCCCCATGCCATGTGTCACACGTGGTTCAGGGCCACATTTGTGTCCCCATGTCCCCATGCCATGTGTCACACGTGGTTCAGGGCCATGTCTGTGTCCCCATGTCCCCATGCAGTGTCACACGTGGTTCAGGGCCACATTTGTGTCCCCATGTCCCCATGCAGTGTCACACGTGGTTCTCCTTCCATTTGCAAAATCCAAATTCCTGCTCTCCTCCCCGTCTCTCTCTCCCACCTTGAACTCCCCCTCTTCCAGCTCTTCCCTTTCCTGCCTCCTTCCCCTGCGGTGCCACCCCAAAGTGGCACTCTGTCCCCCGTGTCCCCTCCCTCAGCCCCCAGCGCTGTGCCGTCGCTCCCGTGTCACCCTCGTGTGTCCCCTGTGTCCCTGTGTGAGCACCCACAGCTCTCTGCACCCACCCAGGAGCTCCCCACGGGTGCCACCCGCTGTCCCTCGCCCACCCGGTGCCACCACCCCGGTCACAGCAGACGAGTTCCCTATCCAGGTTTGGTGGCACTGCCACTTTTGTCCCTAAAGCCACTCGTGTCCCAGGCCCTGGGAGCCACCTCCATGCCCAGCTGAGCCCTCCAGCTTGCCCACCTTGGTGCCACCCCTGTGGTCACCAGGGATGACACCACGAGGGTCCCTCAGGGCGTAACAAGGAGGAGAAGATGGCCACAGTGTCCCAGAGGTTGGTGGCAGAAGCAGGGGGACCTGTGGGGTCCCTAAAGCCACCTCCGTGTCCAGCTGAGCCCTGTAGCCTTGCCCACCTTGGTGCCACCCCTGTGGTCACCAGGGATGACACCACGAGGGTCCCTCAGGGGGTAACCAGGAGATGGGAGAAGATGGCCACGGTGTCCCAGAGGTTGGTGGCAGAAGCAGGGGGACCCCTAAAGCCACTCATGTCTCCAGCCCTGGGAGCCACCACCTTGCCCACCTTGGTGCCAGCCCTGCCAACACCCTGTGGTCACCAAGGACGTGCACAGGTGGCACCTCACCATGGTGCCACCACGAGTGTCCCTCAGAGGTTACCCAGGAGGAGAAGATGGCCACGGTGTCCCACCAGGGTCCCTCAGGGGGTACCCAGGAGATGGGAGAAGATGGCCACGGCGTCCCAAAGGTTGGTGGCAGAAGCAGAGCGACCCGCGAGCTCACGACTGGACCCGCCCGAGGTCCCCTCGAGGTCTCTGTCACCTCTGCGAGCCCTTCGTGCCATTGATTCCTGTGCTGTGTTTTTTGTTGTCCTCCCCAGATGTTCCCCAGCTCCCCACCCCACACGTTCACTCCACCCGGGGCCCTTCCCAGCCCATCTCTCATGCTTCCATGGCCTCCGCTCCATCCTTCACTCCAGCTCCCATCCAAGGTACCGTAACCTCCTTTTCTGTCTCTTTGCGGACCCCAGCCCGGCCTGGAGAAGCTCCACAGGATGTCCCCACCCTGGCCTGGGGACAGCCCTGCCCAGGTGGCTCCAGTCCCCTCGGGGGGTGCGCGTGTGGATTTTGGTGTTTTTTCAACCGAGCTGTCCCTTGTCCTATGTGTCCGTGTGCCGTGTTGTCCCTCTGTCCTGCTGCCTCCCCTGTGTGTCCCCAGCCTCGTCCTTCCCAAAATGTGGCTCTGTCCCCACCCCGAGCTGATGGGAAGAGGATTTGTCACCGTGGCCCAGAGCTGGCACAGGATCCCAGCAGGAATGGAATGTCTTCTCACCACCTTTGGGGTCCTGCTGTCGTCACCTCTCGGGGTGCAGCCTGTTGGCCGTGCCAGCCTTCATGTCCCCTCCATCCTCCCTTTTATTTTGGGGGCCAAAACCCTGAAAAAAAAGGGCAGAGGATGGGATTTCCCCCTTTGCTTCCCCCCGTTCTTGCTGCCAGGACCCACAGCAGGACCCCCGGAGGAGCTGCTGGCACAGGATGGAGCTCCTGGTTGGGCAGCAGCAGCAGCTTCTGCTGCCCTGCAGGGTCTCAGCTCTTTTCTTGTCTCTTTTCTGTCCCCCCGCCTGGGCAGATGCCAGCCCGGTGCCCTCGACCTCCAGCACTTACCACGCCATGATCGGCGGCGTGGTGGCCGTCATCGTCTTCCTCCTGCTCAGCCTCCTCATCGTGCTGGGACATTACCTGATCAGGCACAAAGGTACGGCCCTGAGGGCTGCAGGGGGGCTGCAGGGGGGTCTCGGGGGTCTCAGGGCAGCTCGTGGGGATGTCAGGAATGTCCCAGGGAATGCAGGGGGAGGTGGTTCCCACCCGCTGTGTCCCGGGATTGTCTCCGTGTCCCCCCCGCCTGCTCCCTCTGCCTTCCTCCTCCTCCTTCCCCCCCGCCTGCCCCTTCCGTGCCCAGCAGGTTTGTGCCCAAGCCCTGGGGACACGGTGGCACCCGGCCATGGGCCACCCCCGGTGCTGATGTGTGAGTAGAGCCCCCCGCCCTGCTCCGGGGGCGGCCAGGACCCCCTGTTCTCCAGGAGGGGTTTGGGGGGGTCAGGAGCCTGACTGGCAGCGGTCACTCCATGTGTGGACACTGCCCAAAATCCTGGAGCACCCCACTGGGTCTGCATCCCATCCATCCCATCCTTCCTGTGCATCCCACCCCATCCCATCAATCCCATTCCATCCCATTGATCTCATCTCATCAATCCCATCCCATTGATCCCATCCCATCCCATCCCATCCAATCCCATCCCATCCCATCCATCCCGTCTTATCCCTCCTATCCCGTTCATCTCAATCCAATCCCATTGATCCCATCCCATCTCATCCCATCAATCCCATCCCATTGACTCCATCCCATCCCGTCCCATCAATCCCATTGATCCCGTCCCATCGATCCCATCCCCATCGATCCCGTCCCATCAATCCTGTCCCAATTGATCCCATTCCATCCCATCCCATTCATCCCATCCCATTGATCCCAGTCCTATCCCACTGATCCCATCCCATCCCATCCATCCCATCCTATCGACCCCATCCCATCCCATTGATCCCATCCCATCCATCCCATCTCATTGATCCCAATCCCATCCCATCGATCTCATCTCATCCCATCAATCCCATCCCATCCCATCCCATCCCATCGCATCCCATCCCATCCCATCCCATCCCATCCCATCCCATCCCATCCCATCCCATCCCATCCCCTCCCAGCGACTTCTCCATCTCCCCCAGTCCCACCAGAGCCCCCCAGACCCCCCATTTGCGGGGGACTTGGCTCTGTCAGAGCCCCCCGTGACCCCAAACCCCCAAACCCCGTCCCCCCCTTTCTCCAGGCACGTACCTGACCCACGAGGCCAAAGGCTCGGACGACGCTCCGGACGCCGACACCGCCATCATCAACGCCGAGGGCGGCCAGGCCGGCGGCGACGACAAGAAGGAATATTTCATCTAAAGGCGTTGGAGAGAGAGAGAGAGAGAGAGAGAGAGAGATGGAGCCAAGAGAACCCCGATGGCAACGGCAACCAGACCACAAACCCCACACCAAACCCAACAGATTTTCCCCGGCGCCCGGCACGGGCGGCCGGCCGGCCGGACGGACAGAGGGATGGCGGGACAGAGAGCAGGGAGAGCCACCGGCCTGGAGGCGTCGCTGACGCTTCTGGAACTTTGTACAAATCCTTCACTCCAACAGCGAGAGCCCCGGCCCCGTTTGCTTGCTTGCACCTCCATCCCCACGCCCTGACCCCCACAGACCAACCCGTGAGTGAGCGAATTCCTCCTCCTCCTCCTCCTTCCTTTTTTGGAACTTTTTATTTTTATTTTTTTTTTGGTTGTTTTTGGCTTTGGTTTCGTGGCTGCTCTTTGCTTCGGGCCCTTGGTTGGGGTGTTGGGCTGGGGTCGATGTAGCTCTTTCCCTTTGTTTCTCTCCGTTTCGGTTTCTTTGATATCCAAGGATAAAATCAGCTCCGGGTTTCCCGGGGCGAGTTTGGGGAACCCCCCACCCTGGGGGGGGTTTGTGACTCCAGCTGGGAGCAGAGCGAGACCCTGCCCCGATTTTATCCTTGGTGGTTCTTGTGGAGCAGTGTCCGTGCGGGAGCAGAGCTGTCCTCGTGCAGTCAGTGTGTGAAAAGGGGGTGAAAATCCAGGGTGGGACCCCCAGATGAACCAGGAGCCCCCCACAGCTCCCGGGTCCCACCCCAGCGGGAGGGGGGAGGGCTGAGATTTATGTTGAGTTGGGGCAAATCCAAAGGAAAAGCCCCCCAATTTATTTTATTTTATTTTATTTTATTTTATTTTATTTTAATTTGTCTTAAATTCTCCGATTGGAAATGCCAATTTTTAACCATCTATTGAGATGTTCAGTGCAGGAGGCAGCGCCCTCGGGGTTGGGGCTGCTTCCCTGGGACCCCCAAAACAGGGCTGGGGGTTCTGCCAGGGTCTCTCTGCCCCCCTTCCCTCCCCAGCCCCTTCCCAGGGCAGGGATGAGCTTGGAAAGGGCTGATTTTCTTCTTGGCTCTGAGAACCCCCAACCAAAACACCTGGATTTGGGGTCTGGGGAGTTTGGGGTCACCACAGAGGCTTGGAGTGGGGGGGTTCACCCTTTTTCCTTGGCCTTCCTCCTGCCTCTTTCACCTTCACTTCCCAAAAACCTTTCCCCACCTCTCCAGAGCAGCCCCTCCCCAAACCAGGCACCCCCTGGCATCTTTTAGGGTACCCCCAGCCTTGGCATGAGGGTTCCTGGCACCCCACATCCCAGTCTGGGCACGAGGGGGGCTGCAGGAGATGCCCTTGGGCTCGGATCCCCGTGGATTTGGGGTTGTGGGGAGGAGGGGAGGCCTTGGGGAGGGGTAACCCCACCTGGGAGGTCACCCCAAGGATTTGGGGTCATCTGGAGGAGGGGGTGACTTCACCTGGGAGGTCACCCCATGGATTTGGGGTTGTCTGGAGGAGCTTTTTAGGAGGGGTAACATCACCTGGGAGGTCACCCCATGGATTTGGGGTTGTGTGGAAGAGGGGGTGACCCCAGCTGGGAGGTCACCCCATGGATTTGGGGTCATCTGGAGGATGAGGGGACCCTTGGAGAGGGATAAACTCAGCTGGGAGGTCACCCCGTGGATTTGGGGTCATCTGGAGGAGGGGATGACCTCAGCTGGAAGGTCACCCCATGGATTTGGGGTAATTGGGAGGAGCTTTTTAGGAGGGGCAACTTCACCTGGGAGGTCACCCCAAGGATTTGGGGTCATCTGGAGGGGTCAACCCAAGGATTTGGGGTCATCTGGAGGATGAGTGGACCCTTGGAGAGGAATAAACTCACCTGGGAGGTCACCCCAAGGATTTGGGGAAATTTGGAGGAGCTTTTAAGGAGGAGCAGCTTCACCTGGGAGGTCACCCCAAGGATTTGGGGTCATCTGGAGGATGAGGGGACCCTTCAGGAAGGAGCTGGGGTGGGAAACCTCCCCTGGGAGGTGCACAAGAATTTTCTCACCTCTTCCACAGGGCTGGAAGTGTCACCCTCCCCCCCAAACCCTGTCACCTGTGTCACCTGTGTCACCTGTGGGGCAGGAGAGGGGCCCAGCTCGGTGCCACACATGGGTGGCAGCCAGGGATGTGACACTGGGGACACTGCAGAGGTGGCTCAGCTGTGTCAGGAGCAGTGCTGCCACTGGGAAGGAGCAGGAAAATGAAATTTTTGAGGTTACCTTTGCTGGGTACGGCCGTTTTTGGGGTGTTTTTCCTCTTTTCCAACCTTTTTGGAGTGGGGGATGCCCTCAGGGCAGCTCCGAGCTCGGGCTGGGGCATGAATCCTGGGGTTGCCAACACCCAAAAGTCACCAGGACTGAACAATTCCTGCAAATAAAAACAGCCAGATGTTTTCTCAAGCAAAATTCCATCTCCTGGGGGGGCTGGGGGGATGCCAGGCAGAGGCAGGAGCAGGGCTGGGAGCTTTTCCCGCTTGGAATTCAGTTCTGCTGCTCCAGAGCTGCTCCAAGGGCTGGTGCCAGGGAGAACAGGCTGGATTGGTGGTTTTGAGGTGATTTTTGGGGTGATTTTGAGGTGGTTTTGGTGGTTTTCTGGTGATTTTGAGGTGGTTTTCAGATGGTTTTGGTGTTTTTGAGGTGGTTTTGGTGATTTTGGGGTGGTTTTGAGGTGGTTTCCAGGTGGTTTTGGTGGTCTTGAGGTGATCTTGAGGTGATTTTGGTGGTTTTGAGATGATTTTGAGGTGGTTTGGGGGGTTTTGAGGTGATTTTGGTGGTTTTGAGGTGGTTTTGATGGTTTTCAGGTGATTTTGGTAGTTATGACGTGGTTTTGAGGTGGTTTTGATGGTTTTCAGGTGATTTTGGTGGTTTTGAGGTGGTTTTGGTGGTTTTCAGGTGATTTTGGTAGTTTTGAGGTGATTTTGAGGTGGTTTGTGGGGTTTTGAGGTGATTTTGAGGTGGTTTTGGTGGATTTGAGGTGAATTTGAGGTGGTTTTCAGGTGATTTTGGTGGTTTTGAGGTGGTTTTGAGGTGATTTTGGTGGTTTTGAGGTGGTTTCGAGGTGCCACGTGCTGTGGGGTGTGGCAGGGCAGCCCGAGGAGCAGCCAGGGGGACACGTGGAGGTGTCACCTGGCCCCGGTGTCACCTGGAGCTCACAGAGAGGGGCCGGGAAGGGTCGGAAATTCCATCCGAGGCCGCTTCTGGATCCAAAAGTTCTGGCGGAGGTGGGAGCAGCAGAGATTCGTGTCACACCTGGGGGTGACAACAACACCGGGGGTGTCCCACCAGCGTGGCCGTGGGGTGCCAGGGACCCCCCCAAACTGGGAGAATTCCAGGTGGAAGCTGTGCCAGGGGGAAAAAGCGAGTCCCTGGCCCTTTTTTGGGGTCACTTTTGGGGTGACAGACGAGCAAGGGCTGGGGGTGACGGGGTGGGGTGGGCGTCACCGTGTCTGGGGGAGAGCCAAGGCCACCGCCCCGTCCTCGGGCGGGGGGTTCTGTTGGTGGCCCCACATCCACCAAGTCACGGGGTTGGGTCTCCAAAAAAATTTTGGGACCCTCCTGAGAGGTTTCCCGGCCGGCACTGAACTCTCAATAGACACGAAAGCCATATTTTGGTATTTTGGGGAGCTCTGGAGAGGCCGGGGCGGGGGGCAGAGGCTGGGCTGTGTTGTTGTGCTGTGGTTTTTTGGGTTTTTTTGTTTTGGTTTTATTTTTTATTTTGTTTTGGGTTTTTTTTTTTTTTTTTGTCTGTACATAAAGGGAGCAAACGACCGTCGATGTGACTTTATAACCTTTCTAATATCCTGTGCTAATCTTGGAAAATAATCCTATAAATATATCTGGATTACACACACACACCTTTACCTGCCTGGCTCTCTGTGTTTGGGGGGGTAGGGGGACAGAGCTCAGCCCCCCTCAAACCTCCCCCGAGCCCCCAAATCTCCCCCTGAGCCCCCAGACCCACCCAAGTCACCCTGATCCCGACCCTCAGCACCTCCCCACAAAGATCAGTAACCCCAATTCCCAAACCCTGGGGATCCCCAGGACTTTCACCCCAAATCTGACTTAATCCCTCCCCAATTCCCAGATTCCTCCTCAGCCCTTTCCCCTCCAAATTCCCAATTCCCAGATTCCTCCTGAGCCATTCCCAATTCCCAGATTCCTCCTCAGCCCTTTCCCCTCCAAATTCCCAATTCTCAGATTCCTCCTCAGCCCCTCCCAAATTCCCAATTCCCAGATTCCTCCTCAGCCCCTCCCAAATTCCCAATTCCCAGATTCCTCCTCAGCCTTTTTGCCCCTTGAATCTGCCCTTTAATCCCTCCCAAATTTCCAATTCCCAGATTTGTCCTCAGCCCTTTTCCCCCCTCAATCTCCCCAAATTCCCAATTCCCAGACTTCTCCTCAGCCCTTTCCCCACCAAATTTGCCCCTCAATCCCCCCCAAATTCCCAATTCCCAGACTCCTCCTCAGCCTCTTGCAAATTCCCAATTCCCAAACTCCTCTTCAGCCCCTCCCAAATTCCCAATTTCCAGATTCCTCCTCAGCCCTTTCCTCCCCAAATCTGCCCCTCAGAGACACCCAAATCCCAACCCCCAAACAACAGCGACCCCAATTCCCAACCCCTGGAGCTCCCCAGACCTTTCACCCCCTAAATTTGCTCCACAGCCCCTCCCAAACTGGCACTTCCCAGCACTTTTCACCCCAAAACATCCTCCTAGACCCCTCCCAAATTACCCTAATTCCCAACCCCAGAGCCCTGTGATGTTTCTGAACGCCATCAAAGCCACTAAGCTGGCCCAATGTCACAGGATGACCCCTGGAAGCCCTTCCTTCCTCCCAATTTGTCACTTCCCAGCACTTTTCACCCCCAAACATCCCCTTAACCCCTCCCAAATTACCCTAATTCCCAACCCCAGAGCTCTGTGATGCTTCTGAAGGCCACCAAGCTGGGCCAGTGTCACCGGATGAGCCCCGGGAGCCCTTCCTTCCTTCCTCCCGAGGAAAAACCAGGAAATTCCAGCCTCCACGGGGGGTTCCCTGAGTGCCCACCCCAATCCTGCACCCCAAACCCCTCCCTGGAGCTGGCACAAACTCCGGGAGCATTGGCTGGAAAGGCAATTCCTAATTAATTTCATTAGTCCTGCCAAGAAAACTGATGGTTTCCTGCTCGAGAAATGGTGTTTTTTCCCGGCAGAGCCGTTCCCTGTTTTCCGCCGGGTGCCAGGGTGAGGGAGGGCAGGGCGGCTCTGGGGCTCCTCTTATCTCCTGCCCACAGTCCTCGGCTCATTTTTGGGGGAGCCGAGGCAGGGAGAAAGGAGAAAAGTCACCCCCTGGGCACCTCCTGACCCTGTCCGAGTGGCCATCCCTGAATTATTTTGTGGCCACTTCAGAGCTGCAGTTGCCACCTCAGAACCCCCCAAAAATTGGAGGAGCATCGTGAGAAACTCATCATGGGCAACTGTATCCCCGTGGTGAGTGAGCCCCCCAAAATTCCTGTCCCATCCCCGGGGAGGGAGGGGAGGGCTGGGGGTCCTCGGTGGGAGGGAATCCCCAGTGGGATTTAGGGGAGTTGGGTGGGGTTTTTGGGGATCCCTGGTGCTGATTCCACAGTAATCTCCAGTGCTCAGGTTTAGGGGGATTTATGGGATCCCTGGTGCTGATTCCACAGGAATCCCCAGGGTTTAGTGGGGTTTTGGGGGATTTAGGGGATCCCTGGTGCCGATTCCATGGGAATCCCCAGTGCTCAGTGGAGTTTAGGGGGACTTAGGGGATCCCTGGTGCTGATTCCATGGGAATCCCCTGGGCTCAGTGGGGTGTAGGGGAGTTTTGGGGATCCCTGGTGCTGATTCCATGGGAATCCCCTGGGCTCAGTGGGGTGTAGGGGAGTTTTGGGGATCCCTGGTGCTGATTCCATGGGAATTCCCAGGGCTCAGTGGGGTTTAGGCGGGTTTTGGGGTTTAGGAGTCCCCAGCACCGAGCAGAGCCATGAGGTCCCCTGTTCTGAGCAGGATCTTGGGGATCCCAATTCTGAGCAGGCTCATGGGGGGTCCCCAATTCTGAGCAGGATCATGGGGGTCCCCAATTCTGAGCAGGATCAGGGGGGTCCCCAGCACTGAGCAGAGCCATGAGGGTCCCCAATTCTGAGCAGGCTCATGGGGGGTCCCCAATTCTGAGCAGGATCATGGGGGTCCCCAGTTCCGAGCAGGCTGATGGGGGGGTCCGTGTCCCCACACCCCCATCCTCCCCGTGTCCCCGCTGTGAGCAAACGTGCCCGTCCCGCAGCCCAGCCGTGCCCACCGTGTGTCCCTCCCTGATAACCCACCCTGCCCTGCCCTGCCCTGCCCTGCCCGGCTGGGTGATCCCAGGGTGATGTGGCACCTTCCCCATGCCCATCCCCTTCACCCGCAGACCCCCGGCATCCTGGAGACCCCCGGCACGCTGGACCTGGAGGAAATCATGAGCGACCTCTCCTCCTACAACGACACTTACACCAACGCCACCTTCCTGGACTACGACGCCGCCCCGTGCCACAACCGCTTCTGTCCCCTCTTCCAGCGCGTAGCCCCCCCTTTCCTGGCCACCACCAGCGCCACGGCCACGCTGGCCACCGTCGCCTTGCTGGTGGCCCTGTCCGAGCGTCCCCAAGCGTGGCGGTGGCCGCAGAGCCGCGCCTTGGTGGCGCAGCTGGCGCTGGGCACGGCGCTGTTCGCGGCGCTGCTGCCGGCGCTGGCCGCGGGCGTGGCGTGGGGTTGGCACCTGGGCACGGGGTTGTGTCGCCTCACTCACCTCCTGTGGCACTGGAGCGTCTTCGCCCAGGCTCTGCTGGTGGCCAGCGGTTCCCGTGGCACGGTTTGGGCTCGCTGGGACCCCCGCAGCCGCCGGCTGGCCGTGGTGCTGTGGGCAGCGGCGCTGCTTTTGGCCACTCCGGCCGCTCTGGTCAGCGGCGTGGCGGCGGGCACGGCCTGCATCCAGCGCAGCGTGGGCATCCTGGCACCGGCGTACCTGCTGCACCTCGCCCTGTGCCTCTGCCTGCTGCTGCTGCTGCCCGCGGGGCTGCTGCTGGCCGCGCTGGCCGTGCCGAGCTTCAGGGCGAGCTGGGCGAGCGGAGCCGGGCTGGCCTGGCTCTTCCTGGGGCTCTGGGGGCCCTACGGAGCGGGGCTGGCGGCGGAGTTCCTGCTGCAGGCCGGGCTGCTGGAGCCCACCTGCGGCTCCTTCGAGCATTTCGACCTGGCCCTGGGGCTGAGCGAGGGGCTGGGGGTGCTGCACTGCGGGCTCGGGCCGCTGGCGATGCTGCTCGCCCGCCGCTGCCGCCGCGGTGCCGGGGCTGCAGGGGGATGCTGAGCTCCGGGACTGCCGGGCTCCGGGGGATGCTGAGCTCGGGGGGATGCTGAGCTCGGGGGGATGCTGAGTCCCCGGGACTACCGGGGCTGCCGGGGGATGCTGAGCTCGGGGGGATGCTGAGCTCCGGGGGATGCTGAGCTCCGGGGGATGCTGAGTTCCGGGACTGCCGAGCTCCGGGGCTGCTGAGCTCCGGGGGATACTGAGTTCAGGGATTCCTGAGCTCCGGGACTGCTGAGCTCCCGGTAGTGCCGGGCTCCGGGACTGCTGGGCTCGGGGGCTGATGAGTTCCTCCGGGACTGCTGAATTCCGGGATTGCCGAGCTCCGGGATTTCCGGATTCCGGGACTGCTGAGTCCCCGGTATTGCCGAACTTCGGGATTGCTGAGCTCCCGGTGCTGCCGAGCTCCCGGTGATACCGAGCTCCGGGATTGCCGAGCTCCCGCTGTATACTGAATGTGGGTGCTGCTGAGCTCGGGGATTGCGGAGCTCCCGGGGCTACTGGTCTCCGGATTGCCGAGCTCCGGGGAATACTGAACTCCCGGTGCTGCTGAGCCCCCGGGGCTATCGGGCTCCGGGATTGCTGAGCTCGGGGGGCTTCTGAGCTCCGGGATTGTCGAGCTCCCGGTGCTGCCGGGCTCCGGGACTGCCGAGCTCCGGGACTGCTGAATTCCGGGACTGCCGAGCTCCGGGATTGCTGAATTCCGGGATTGCTGAATTCCGGGACTGCCGAGCTCCGGGATTGCCGAGCTCCGGGATTGCCGGGCTCCGGGGTCTGCACCGCAGAACCAAACGGACCCACGGCACCGGACTTGGACCCCCCGGCTGAGCCCCGACCCCCAGACTTGGACTCCTTGGCACCAGACTTGGACCCCTTGGCACCAGATTTAGACCCCGGGCACCAGACTTGGACTCCTTGGCACCAGACTTGGACCCCTTGGCACCAGATTTGGACCCCGGGCACCAGACTTGGCACCCTGGATCCTGGCCCTGCCGCACCAGCCTGAGACGCCCCAGCAACAATGCCTGTGCCCCCACCCCATCACTGCCCCCCAGCCTGGCCTGGACCACCCAGCACTGACCCCTGGGCACCTGGCACAAGCCTTGGCACCTGGGCACTGACCGCTGGCCCCACAGCCTCTGTCCCACAGCCAACACTCCCCCAGGACCCCCCGTTCTGTGCCCTCTGTCCCCTCCCTTGGGGTCTCAGCCCCCTCTTTGGGGCCAGACCCTCCAACTGCCCAACACAGACAGTGCTGGGCTACCTCAGGCTGCCCGGGGGGGTCACCCCAGACTCCTGGGGGATCCCCAAGGCTCAGCCCCGGATGCCCCCACACAGCTCCAGGGGGAGATTTTGGAAGTGATGGGATTTTTTTCCAGTGGGAATTGCACACAATAAACACAAGCGCCAGAGGCACTCCCAGTTCATGGACTGGATGGGACTGGGAGGTGATGGCGGGGGGGACAGGAAAGGGGGGGGGTTCGTGCTCCTCGTGCTTCCAAATTGGCAGGAAAAGTTCCCAAGGAAGCTCTGCAGCCTGCCAGGGGGGAGTTGGGGGCATTTATACCCAGAGCCCACGAGGGCCGGGCGCGTGCGGTCACGGGTGTGACACGGGCACGGCAGTGGGGACAACGGGGCTGCTCTGCCTCAGCCAAGCCCTGGAGGAGCTGGGGCTTCATCTCCCCTAAACCGGGGGGGGCTGATCAGTGGGGAACGAGCCTACATTGTCCCCAAAATTTGGGATCCATCAAATCCCTGCAGGAAGTCTACACCCCCAGCCCAGACTCTGGCTCCTCTGCCATTTGGGGCAGGTAAAACCTTCCGCCTTCCCATCTGCCTGTCCCCTTGGGGACACTCCAGGACACTGGGCCACTCACGGCTCCATCTCTGTCCCCTTGGGAGAGCAGAGCCCGGGATGTGTCCCCGAGCTGTGGCTCAGAGCAGGGGGCCAGGGGAACCTTTCCCTGCACCCCTCGGATGATCCCAAATCAAACCACATCCCCCTGATGGGGTTTACCCACAGCGGGCACACCTGGGGAAGGCGTTTCCGGGGTGTCCCCACCCCACCTCCCGAGTAGACACACGGCTGGGGTGTCCCTGTCCCCTGGGAGGGGGGGGACACACCCAGAGCCAAGCTCCAAAGAGGAGCCCCGTGCAGGCAGGTGACCCCAGATCTTGTGGCTGGGCCGCGTGACGGCATGAAATCACCCACCCTGGGCATGAAATCGCCCTCTGGGGCACGCCAGGCTGCTGGGGATGGCATTGGGGACATCCCCCCCAGCAGTCCCCTCCCCTCTTTGGGTACATAAACCCGGCGGCAGCGCCGCGCCTGCCCGGCTCCAGCACCCACCATGGGCCACCTGCAGCTCTGGCTGCTCGTCCTGGCTGGGCTCACGGGGATGGCGGCCCAGGAAGGTACGGGGGGACACCGGGGTGGGGGGATAGAAGCCAGCACGGGGTAGGGCAGCTCCAGAGGGGGACGTGGCAGCAGCTCTGGGTCACTCTCGGCTGGAGGATGCTGGAGCATGCTGGAGCAGGGGACAGTCAGAGAGGGTTGTGGGCCACCCCAGGCTCCCAGCCAGGTCCCCCCCTGTGTTGTCCCCAGACCTGTACCGAAAGGTGTTCGTGTTCCGGAAGGATCCCAGCGACGCCTTCGTGGCGCTGCGGGCGCGGCTGCAGCAACCGCTGCACAACTTCACCGTCTGCCTGCGCTCCTACACCGACCTCACGCGGCCCCACAGCCTCTTCTCCTACGCCACCAAAGCCCAGGACAACGAGATCCTCCTCTTCAAGCCCAAACCCGAGGAGTACCGCTTCTACGTGGGGGGAAAATTCGTCACCTTCCGCGTCCCCGAAGGCCGCAGGGACTGGGAGCACGTCTGCGCCAGCTGGGAATCCGCCACCGGTGTCGCCGAATTTTGGCTCAACGGGAAGCCCTGGCCGAGGAAGGGGCTGCAGAGGGGCTACACGGTGGGAGCCACGGCGTCCATCCTGCTGGGGCAGGAGCAGGACAGTTTCGGGGGTGGTTTTGACCTCTACAATTCCTTCTCGGGCGAGCTGACCGACGTCTACCTGTGGGACGCGGGGTTGTCGCCGGACAAGATGCGCGCGGCCTTCCTGTCCTTGCGCCTGCCGCCGGCGCTGCTGGCCTGGAACAGCCTCAGCTACGAGGTGAAGGGAGATGTGGTGGTGAAACCCCGGCTCCGGGAGGCTCTGCAGGCCTGAGGGTTGTGGGGTTTGTGGTTGGGGTGGCCTGGGTGGCTGCTGTCCCCTCCTCATCCTCATCTCTCACACCCATCTCCGCAGCACGCAGCTTCAGCTCTACAACCCACCACGAGGAAGGTTCCCCAGCTGGGGATGTGTGGGACTCGGATTCGGTCAAAGAGAGAACGGAGAGTTTCTAGCCAGGCAGAAGCCTAGGAAAGAGCTGGGGAAGAATGTAAATAATTCTTTATCTCTCTTGTTGTTCACATTGTTTATAGTTAAGTTCTATCACTGTGCGTCAAGCACTTTGTGCCAATGCTGTGGGTTGTTTTCACTTCAGAACCAATGGATTTGATCCTTGCGAAGCTCTGTATAAAAGCGCGGTGTATTTTGAATAAACTGGAGTTTTACTCTCAGCAGCCTTCTGGTCAGTCCTGCCTCGACAGCGACAGGGATGGGGTCCCCCCTGAGTGTTGGTGGCACCCAATTCCCCTTCCCACACCCCCTGAGCTGTCCCATGCATGGGCAGGACACAGATCCAGAGGCTCCAGCACTGCCCAGCCCCACGTGGAGTCAGGAACGGGAAGAGCCTTCCCTTGGGGACAGGGGGATTGTCCCCAAAACCAGTCCCCGCACTCACCGGGCTGATTTCCCAATGGGGACGAAGGTGGGTGTCACCACGAAAGTCACTGTCACTGAGCAGCTCCGGGTGGCTCCGAGGTCCTCCCTTCTTTATGGTGGTGGCAGTGGCCGTGGGGCTGCTGCGGCTCTGCCTCCTCATCCTCGCTGCAATCTCTGCTCCCACAAGGTTGGAAATCGGGATCCCCACGTGGGACATGGGGATAGGGAGGTTCAGCCCCATATCTGTGAGTGGGTTTAGCCCCATGTCCTGGAGGATTCCGACCCAGAGCTCTGGGGGTGCAGTCCTGGAGCTCATGGGGGGTTCAGCCCCATGTCCTGGGGGATTCAGCCCCATGTCCTGGGGGATTCAGATGCAAAGGTCTGGGGGTTCAGTCCTGCAGCTCTTGAGGGGTTCAGCCCCATATCCTGGGGGATTCAGACCCAGAGCTCTGGGGGTGCAGTCTTGGAGCCCTTGGGGGGCTCAGCCCCATGCCTGTGGGGGGGTTTAGCCCCATGTCCTGGAGGATTCTGACCCAGAGCTCTGGGGGTGCAGTCCTGGAGCTCTTGGGGGGTTCAGACCCATGTCCTGGGGGATTCAGATGCAAAGGTCTGGGCGTTCAGTCCTGCAGCTCTTGAGGGGTTCAGCCCCATATCCTGGGGGATTCAGACCCAGAGCTCTGGGGGTGCAGTTCTGGAGCTCTTGGGTGGTTCAGCCGCATGTCCTGGTGGAGCACAGTCCCATATCCTGGTGGAGCACAGTCCCATATCCTCGAGGATTCAGACCCAGAGCTCTGGGAGAGCAGTCCTGGAGCTCTTGGGGGGCTCAGCCCCATGCCTGTGGGGGGGTTTAGCCCCATGTCCTGGAAGGTTCCGACCCAGAGCTCTGGGGGTGCAGTCCTGGAGCTCTTGGGGGGCTCAGCCCCATGTCTGTCGGGGGGTTTAGCCCTATGTCCTGGAGGGTTCCGACCCAGAGCTCTGGGGGTGCAGTCCTGGAGCTCTTGGGGCGTTCAGCCCCATGTCTGTGGGGGCACAGTCCCATATCCTGGGGGATTCAGATGCAAAGCCCTGGGGGTGCAGTCCTGGAGCTCCGGCCCCGCTCCGCCTCAGCTCCGGCCCCGTTCCTCTCAGCTCCGGCCCCGTTCCCCCTCAGCTCCTCCTCAGCCCGGCCCCGCTCCCCTCAGCTCCTCCTCAGCCCGGCCCCGTTCCCCCTCAGCCCCGCCTCAGCCCGGCCCCGTTCCCCTCAGCTCCGCCTCAGCCCGGCCCCGCTCCCCTCAGCTCCGCCTCAGCCCGGCCCCGCTCCCCTCAGCTCCGCTCAGCCCCGCCCCGCTCTCGCTCCGCCCCGCGCGGCCTCCCCGGTACGGCGGGGCCGGGGGGCTCCGGGGCCGCGGGGAGCGGGGCAAGGCCGGGACCAGCCCCGGAGCTGCGGGGACGGGAGGGTCCCGGGGGGCTGAACGGGGGTCCCGGGGGGCTGAACGGGGGTCCCGGGGGGCTGATGAGGTGTATGGGGGCGGCTGAATTGGGGGAGCCGGTTAAACTCTCTGAGGGGTGGGTGTGGGGGTCCTGACATGAGGGGTGTCAGTGGAGGGGTCTGAATTTGGGTTTTATTTGGGATTCCTGCCCAGGGAGTGCAGGGGAGTTTGGGGTACCCTGGTCACGATCTCCAGGGTGTGGTTTTGGGGGTCCTGACATGAGGGGTGTCAGTGGAGGGGTCTGAATTTGGGTTTTATTTGGGATTCCTGCCCAGGGGGTGCAGGGGAGTTTGGGGTACCCTGTGGTTTTGGGGGGCCTGGGGGTCCTGACATGAGGGGTGTCAATTGAGGGGTCTGAATTTGGGTTTTATTTGGGATTCTTGGTCAGGGGAGTTTGGGGTACCCTGGCCACAATCTCCAGGGTGGGGTTTTGGGGGTCCTGACATGAGGGGTGACAATTGAGGAGTCTGAATTTGGGTTTTATTTGGGATTCCTGGTCAGGGGGTGCAGGGGAGTTTGGGGTACCCTGGCCACAATCTCCAGGCTGTGGTTTTGGGGGTTCCAGGTGTCCTGACATGAAAGATGTCAATTGAGGGGTCTGAATATGGGTTTTATTTGGGATTCCTGCCCAGCGGAGTTTGGGGTACCCTGGCCATGATCTCCAGGCTGTGGTTTTGGGGGTCCTGACATGGGGGGTCTGAAATGGGGAGTCTGGGGGTCTTGACCTGGGGGTCCTGGGGATGTGGGCAGGTTCTCCAGGGGGTTAATTTTGGGGGACCAGGGGTCCTGATGGGCAGGGTCTAAGATGGGGGTCTCGGGGGTTTTTGAGGGGTCCCAAGGTTTCTGGCCAGGGGGTCCAAACCACACCCTGGAGATCGTGGCCAGGGTACCCCAAACTCCCCTGCACCCCCTGACCAGGAGTTCCAAATAAAATCAAAATTTTGGGATTTTTTCTGAGGTATACCGGGTTCTCCAAGGGGATGGTGTTGGGGGGGTCTGGAAATGGGGGTTCTGGGGGGTCCCAGCATCCGAAATGGGGGTTCGGGGGGTCCTGACTTGGGGGATCTGCCCCGGGGGTACCACCATCCAAAATGGGGGTTCTGGAGGTCCTGACTTGGGGGATCTGAGGGGATCTGCCTCGGGGGTCCCAGCATCCGAAATGGGGGTTCGGGGGGTCCTGATTTGGGGGATCCGAGGTGATCTGCTGCGGGGGGTCGTGATTTGGGGGATCCGAGGGGATCTGCCCCGGGGGTCCCCCAGAACAGCAGTGTCCCCTGTGCCCACAGGCAATGGATGCATGCAAGCCCCCCAACTTCTCCTGGGTGGTGGAGGGGCGGCTGGCGGGGCTGGCGATGCCCCGGGAACCGGGACATTACCGGTACCTGCGGGAGCTCGGCGTTCGGCACTTGGTGTCCCTGAGCGAGCGGGCCCCGCCCCACCACGGCTGCTGTCCCCAAATTCAGCTCCACCGGCTCCGAGTGGCCGATTTCACCCCGCCGAGCCCCGAGCAGATCCGGAGCTTCCTGCGGATCGTGGAGGAGGCCAATGGCCGCGGGGAGGTACGGCCGGGGGTGCCTGGGGGTGAGAATTGGGGGGCAAATGCGAGAAGACACTTTGGGGGGACACCTGGAGAGGACAATTGGGGTGGTGACACTGGATGGGGGGCAAATCCTGGGGGAAATACCTGGAGGAAGACACCAGGAGAGGGGACACTTAGGGGACACCTTAGGGGACACTTAGGGGAAGACATCCAGGGGATCACTTAGGGGACACCTGAGGGGGTGGCATCTCAGGGTGGGGAGCACCTGGAGGGTTTTGGGGAGACCTCAGCAGGGTGACACCTTGATGGGGGGGTCACCTCAATGGGGAGAGTCACCTTGAGGAGGGGTTGGCACCTTGGTGTTGGGGGACACTTTGGAGGGCGGATGGCACCTTAGTGGGGGTGACACCTCAGGAGAGGGACACCACTTGAGGAATGCCACCTTGGGAGGGTGACACTTGGAGGGGAAGGCACACCTGTGGCTGGGCTGTGACACCTGGTGGATGTGCCATCTCAGGGGGGTTGCCACTTGCAGAGGGGACACATAGGAAGATGCCAGTGGAATGCCAAAATGGGTGTCACTGTCACCCAGGGGTGGGCTGTGAGTGTCCAGCGGTGCCACCCACCCGCCGTGTCCCTGTCCCCAGGCCGTGGCAGTGCACTGCATGCTGGGCCACGGCAGGACTGGCACCATGCTGGCGTGTTACCTGTGCAAGGAGCAGCGCCTGGCCGCTGGCGATGCCATCCGCGAGATCCGGCGCCTCCGACCCGGCTCCATCGAGACCTCGGAGCAGGAGCAGGCCGTGCTGCACTTCTGCCAGCGCCTCGGGTAGGTGCCACCCTCGCCAGGGTGTCACCACCCACCACGGGGGTCTCCTCCCCGCCAAATGTCCCCAGTTGTGGCTCACCGGTGGCGTTTGTCCCTCCACAGCGCTGGCGAGGAGACCTGAGGGCGTGCGTGGCATCCGTGGGACTGGGCACCTCCAAGTGCCAGGCGTGCCCAGCTCCGTCCGTCCCCTCCTGCATTAAAGGACTGGCCTGTGGCTTCTCTCCAGGTCTGGTTTTGGGGTGCACATTTTGGGGATGCCTGGCCATGCTGGCCATGCTGGGCACCTGCAGGCCTGGCTTGGTTGGCAGCTTCATCCTGGGATTTGGGGTCCTGGGTTTGGGGTTCTTCAGGGTTCTGGTTCTGGATCCCAGCCTGGAGCTCCCTCAGGGGCCTGAATTTGGGGGCGTTCAAGGTCCTGGTTGTGGGGTTATTTGGGATCCTGGTTCTGGGGTCATCTGGAGTCCCAGCTCTGGGTCCCAGCTCTGGGTTCTGGTTTTGGAGTCCCAGCTCTGGGTCCTGGCTCTGGTTTTGGGGTCCCAGATCTGGGTCCTGGCTCTGGTTTTGGGGTCCCAGCTCTGGGTCCTGGCTTTGGGGTCCCAGATCTGGGTCGTGGCTCTGGGTTCTGGTTTTGGGGTCCCAGATCTCGGTTGTGGCTCTAGTTTTGGAGTCCCAGCTCTGGGTCCTGGCTCTGTGTCCTGACTCTGGGTCCTGGCTCTGGGTTTTGGCTTTGGGGTCCCTGCTCTAGGTTCTGGTTTTGGGGTCCCACTTCTGAGTCCTGGCTTTGGGTTCTGGTTTTGGGGTCCCAGATCTGGTTTTGGGGTCCCAGCTATGGGTCCCGGCTCTGGGTTCTGGTTTTGGGGTCCTGGCTCTGGGTTCTGGTTTAGGGGTCCCAATTCTGGGTCCCAGCTCTGGGTCCTGGCTCTGGGGTGCCCCAAATGTTGTTTTTGGGGTCCCACGGGATCCCAGCTCTGGGGTGGATCTCGCTCTGGATCCCTTAGGGACCACCAGCAGCCCCCAGAGCTCCCCCCCAGATCTGTCACCCGCCGGCGCCGCGCTGCCACGTGGAGGGTGACAACCGTGTCAGCGCCCGGGGGGCCGAGCCGGGACGTGGACGCTTAAAGTGTAGCTTAGCCGGAATTGAGGCATCTCCATCCAAAAATCCAATCCTGGAAATCTCTTCTCAGCTGCTCCTAACCTTGGTGGCATTTAAATCCCGGTTGGAAGCGGTGTCACCGTCCCCATTTCCGGGCGGGTGGCACATGGCTGGCAGCGCCCCGGGCACGAGTGGAGCCAGCGCCTCAACCAGCAGCTCCACGGTCCCCCAAAAAAATTCCTTTGGAAGGCCACAATGTCACGGGATGAGGTGCCAGGGTGGTGACATGACACCGGGGTGGTGACACCGGGGTGGTGGTGGCACTGCTGGCAGTCCAGCTGTGCCCTGCCCAGATGTGCCCAGAATTGGGGAGGTGCTCGCTGCAGAGTGTGGGGTCACTCCAAAACTTTGCACAACTGGCTTTGGTGGCCCGTGGTGGCATTTTGGGGACGCCCGTGTCCCCCAAGCGATGCCACAGCGAGGCCACCCCAGAGCACGGGGCTGTGTTGGGGTGCAGAGGCGGTTTGGGGGTGCCCAGCCCTGTGTGGGGACACAGTGGGGACACAGTGGGGAGACAATGGGGACACAATGGGGACACAGTGGGGACACAATGGGGACACAATGGGGACACAGTGGGGTCACAATGGGGTCACGATGGGGACACAATGGGGACACAGTGGGGATGCAGTGGGGACACAGTGGGGACACAATGGGGAGACAATGGGGACACAATGGGGACACAATGGGGACACAGTGGGGATGCAGTGGGGACACAGTGGGGATGCAGTGGGGACTCAGTGGGGACACAGTGGGGACACAATGGGGACACAGTGGGGATGCAGTGGGGACACAGTGGGGACACAATGGGGACACAATGGGGACACAGTGGGGTGGGGACACAATGGGGACAGTGGGGACACAGTGGGGACACAATGGGAAGACAATGGGGTCACAGTGGGGACACAGTGCCGTGGGGACACAACGGGGACACAATGGGGATACAATGGGGACAGTGAGGACACAGTAGGGACAAAGTGGGGACACAATGGGGACAAGTGGGGACACATTGGGGACACAGTGGGGACACATTGGGGACACAGTGGGGTGGGGAAACAATGGGGACACAGTGGGGACACAAGGGGGACATAATGGGGACACAATGGGGACAGTGGGGACACAGTGGGGACACAATGGGGACACAGTGGCCACAGTGGCAATGCGGCCAACGATGCCCAGCCTAAGCGAAAGCTGCTTACGGCAGAATTATTGCCCTTAACCCCGCTGACCCCGCGCTGTCCTCAGAGTCCCCCGCGCTCGGGGGGCCGGGCCGGGCCGGGGGGGCTCCACCGACGCCCCCAAACCCTCCGAGGGGGGCTGAGCTTGGGGGGCACCGCCCCAGCGGGATCGCGGGGCTCCGGTGTGGCCGGCTCGGTGTCACACGTGCGGGGTTTGCACGTCCCTGGATGCTGGCTCTGCGCTGGGGATGTCCCCGCTGTGTCCCCCTCCTGTCCCCAGGCCAGGCTGGCGAGTGGCCCAGCTCCGGCTCAGCCCGCCGGGGATGGGGAGGTGGCAGCGGTGGCTGTCCCCGTGTGGGGACACTTTTAGGATGGGATTAGAGAGGGGGAGATGGGATGGGGAAGGGCGAGCGGGAGTGCTGGCACAGAGGGGACACAGGGCTGGGCTGCTTGTCACCCCCTGCCTGTCCCTGTGTCCCACGGGGGGTGTCCCACGGGGGGATCACACACCCAAACCCCACCCACGTGTCCCGTCCACGTCCCACCCGTGTGTCCCGTCCACATCCCACCCGTGTGTCCCCTCTTTGTCCCACCCGTGTGTCCCCTCTTTGTCCCACCCCTGCGTCCCACCTCTGTCCCCTGTGTGTCCCAGGAGTGTTTGGCCTGTGTGTCCCGCCCATGTGTGCCATCTGCGTCCCCTCCACGGTGCCACCCATGTGTCCCACTCGTGTGTCCCACCCATGTGCCACCCCTGTGTCCTATTCATGACCCACCCCGTGTCCCACCCTATGTCCCCCGTGTGTCCCATTCGTGTCCTCCCTCTAGATGCCCCTCCCGCAGCCCCCCGTGCCTGCCCCGGTGATCCCCCATGTGTCCCCCGTGTCCCCCTCGCTTGTCCCCCCATGTCCCCTCCGTGTCACCCCACACGCCACCCCTGTGTCCTATTCGTGACCCCCGCCGTGTCCCACGCTATGTCCCACGTGTGTCCCACCCGTGTGCCCACTCGTTTCCTCCCTCTAGATGCCCCTCCCGCATCCTCCCGTGCCTGCCCTGGTGATCTCCCATGTGTCCCCCCCATGTCCCCCTCGCTTGTCCCCCCATGTCTCCTCCGTTTCACCCCACACGCCCCCGATCCCCCGCCCCACTCCGAGAACTACATCTCCCAGCACCCCTCGCTCCCCGCTGCCTCGCTCCGCCATTGGCTGCCTGGCGAAGCGCCCAGCGGCGCCTCCTGATTGGCTGTCGCCGTGGCAACAGGCGGCGGGGGGCGTGTCCGGGGCGGCCCCTCCCGCCATCGCGGGTTTGTTTGCGGCCGCCCGGCGGCGGCGGCGGCCGGAGCCCGAGCGGACCCGGACGGACCCGAACCGCGGCGGAAAGAGCCGAGAGCAGGCGGGAAGAGCCGAGCGCAGCCGAGCGCGGCCGGCCGGGCATGAGGAGCGGCGGGACGCGGAGCCCCCCGCGCCCCCCGCGCCCCCCGCCCGGGGCCGGTGCTCCCGGGGCTGCCCGGCCGAGCCCGCCGCTCCGCGGGCCCCGGTGACGCCGCGGGAGCCGCCGCAGAGGGGGCCTGGGCTATGCGGTGGTGGCTGCGCGCCGCCGTCCTCAGCCTGCTCGCCGGAGCCGGGGGTGAGGGGATGCCCCGGGGAGTGGGGGGCGAGCGGCGGGGCCGGTCTGGCCGGTGGCGGGGCTCGGGGGCGGGGAACGGGTCTCGGTGTGACCCGGTGTGCTCCGGCGGGGCCGGTCCTACCAGTGCTGGGGAAGCGTGGGGAGGCGGGGAACAGCTGGGGATAACGGGGGCGGGGGGCTCCGGGGGCGGGAGGAAGGTCCCGGTGTGTCCCGGGGTGTCCCGGGGTGTCCCGGTGGGATCGGTTTGGCCAGCGCCGGGTCCCGGAGAGGCGGGGGCTGGGGGGTTCCGTGGGCAGGCGAACGATCCCGGTGTATCCCGTGCCGTCCCGCTGCCATGCCGCTCCATCCCGGCGTGTGTCCCGCTCTCACCGGTGGCCCGGTGCCGGTCCCGCAGGCAGCGGGCGGAGCGAGCCCCGGGCCGTGGTGGGGCGCGTCGGGGGCAGCGCGGTGCTGGGCTGCGGGCTCCTGGGCGCGCACGAGGCTCGCCCGCCGCTCTACGTGATCGAGTGGGTCCGCTTCGGCTTCGTCCTGCCCATCTTCATCAAGTTCGGGCTCTACTCGCCGCGCGTGGACCCCGAGTACGCGGGTGAGTCGCGGGGACGGGGCGGGTGGAGGTCCCCGTGGGTCCCCGTGGGTTCCCCGTGGGGTTTCCCGTGTTTCCACTCGCTGTGCTTGGGTCAAACCGGGTGTTTCACCACATGAACCCCACTCCCGGAGAACTTGGGGGGCTCTTCTGGGGGTCTCGGGGGGCGCTGAGGTCCCTGCAGCAGGTGAGTGCCAATCCCCAAGGGTGGCAGGAGGGATGGGATGTGCCCAGCTGGTGGAGGGGATGCAGATCCCCACAGGGTGAAATTTGGGAAAAGCTCCCCCAACCCACCCCCGTGGGTGCTGGGGCATCTCCCGCAGGGTGGAACGAGCCCTGCCCGCCGCACCACCGGGGTGCCCCGGGGGCTTCGGGCGCTGCCTCGGCCGGTGCGGGTCGCCTGAAGGTTGAGGCTGGGGAGGGGATTTCGGGGGAGCTGCTAATTGGAGCAAAGCTGGGCCGGGCTGGGCGTGGGAGGGGGATATTGGCTGCTTTAGCGGGTATTTAAAGTGAGCGGTGGCAGAGGAATCCCAGCGAGAGGATCGCTGCGAGCACCCGGGGAAAGCCACAGCAGTGTGCCCTGGGCACGGGCAGGGCTGGCAGCCCGTGGGTGATTCGGGCTGAGCCCAACCCCGGCGCTGTGTGCCAGCCACGCACCGAAATCCCTGCTCCGACCTTTGCTCGGGGGACGGGATCATACCCAAAATTATCCCCTGCCTAAAAATCACCTCAGCAGGGATGCCCGCTCTCCACCCTGGAGAACACACAGATTTTTTGGGGATGCTTTTAGCACCTCCAACTTGGCTCTGGGTGATGGGATCATACCTGCATCAGAACCCAAACCCTGGTGCCAAAATTGTCCCCATGCCTAAAAATCACCTCAGCAGGGATGCCCGCTCTCCACCCTGGAGAACGGGAGGATACACAGATTTTTGGGGATGCTTTTAGCAGCTCCAACTTGGCTCTGGGTGACGGGATCATACCTGCATCAGAACCCAAACCCGGCTGCCAAAATTATCCCCTGCCTAAAAATCACCTCAGCTGGGATGCCCGCTCTCCACCCTGAACACACACATTTTTTGGGGATGCTTTTAGCACCTCCAGCTTGGCTCTGGGGGACCAGCGGTGACAACGAAGCCCGGGCAGGACAAGGCACCTTCTCTCCCGAGAGATCTGGGTTGGGCTCCTGTTACCTGAGCACCGAGGGGCCCCGGGGGCTGTGGCAGCTCCGGTTACCCGGGAAGGGGCTGGCGGTGCCCGCAGTCCCCTCCCCCGTGTCCCCTCGTCCCCGCCGGGGCTGCGGGAGCAGATTGGGATCAGCGCTGGGGGAAGGGGCTGGTGGCTGGAATTGAGGGCGAGCTGGGTGGGCAGGGGGGCTGGGGGCCGTCGCCATGGCAGCGGGGTGGCTTGTTTTCCATCGGCCGGGCATGGCAGGGGTGGGATCGGTGGGTGCAGGGCGATGCCAACCCCCTCTCCCCACGCTTCCCAGGTGGATCGGTGGATCAGGTGTCGCCGCTGCTGTCACCGGTGTGGCTCCTGGGGAGATCGGGAGGGGGGATGGTCCTGAGGACAGGGTGGGCTGGGGTCTGTCACAGCGCTTGGTGGGATGGGGTGGGCTCTCCCCTGGGTGCCACCACCACCCACGGTGCCGCGGGACGCTGTCCCCTGCCCTAGGGGAGGGTCGGTGGTCTCTGACCTGGCTCAGACCCCCCCTCTCCCCGGCTCTGGCCGCGTGGCGGGGGCTGCAGCCCCCTTTGTGTCCCCCCACCCCCTTTTGTGTCCCGCTGAATGTCGGTTGCCAGGCGCGGGGGGGATGCTGGGCCACAGGGTTTTGTTTTTTGGTTTTTTTTGTTGTTTTTGCAGGGCGGTGGAGGAGGAGGAGGGGGCTGGGGCCGGCACAGGGGGATTAGGGGGAGGCTGAGGGGCGTCCCCAGGCCGCTCTGATCCCTTCCAAAGGGACCTTTGTTCGGGAGCCGGCTGCTCCCGACGTGCCTGGGGCTGGGGGTGGCAGCTGCTGGAGCTTCCCAGAGCTTCCCAAAGCTTCCCAGGGCTTCCCAGGGCTTCCCAAATCTTCCTAGGGCTTCCCAAAGCTTCCCAGAGCTTCCTAAAGCTTCCCAGGGCTTCCTAAAGCTTCCCAGAGCTTCCCAGAGCTTCCCAGGGCTTCCCAAATCTTCTCAGAGCTTCCCAGGACTTCCCAGGGCTTCCCAGAGCTTCCCAAAGCTTCCCAGGGCTTCCCAAATCTTCTCAGAGCTTCCCAGGACTTCCCAGGGCTTCCCAGAGCTTCCCAAAGCTTCCCAGGGCTTCCCAAATCTTCTCAGAGCTTCCCAGGACTTCCCAAGGCTTCCCAGAGCTTCCCAGAGCTTCCCAAATCTTCCCAAGGCTGTCCCACTTCCCAAAATTCTGGCGGTCCCCTCGTCTCGCAGCCGCGGGGTGAAGGCAGAAGGGTGGGACCCAGCTCTGGGCGCTGCGGGAAAGGTTTGCCCGCGGTTGTGTGCGGGGTTGGCACGGCTCGGGGCTGGATTTCCGTGCCCAAACCCGCCAGCCCGGCTCCTGCCACTCCTCCTCCTCCTCCTCTTCCTCCTCATCCTTGCCGGGCTCGTCTGGCGGGACTCGGAATGCCAATCGCGGTGCCCAGCGGGACTCCGGGTGGAGCTGGCATGGCGGTTCCCCGAAATTTCCCGTGTTGGGAAAGGTTTTGCCCGCGGTTGTGTGCGGGGTTGGCACGGCTCGGTTGGATTTCGGTGCCCAAACCTGCCTGCCACTCTTCCTCCTCATCCTTGCCGGGCTCGTCTGGCGGGACTCGGAATGCCAATCGCAGTGCCCAGCAGGACTCCGGGTGGAGCTGGCATCGCGGTTCCCCCGAAATTTCCCGTGTTGGGAACCCCTCGGGGAGCTGCAGCTCCTGGGATGCTGATGGAGCATCCCGGGCTGTTCTGCTCCTTCCGTGGTGTCCCGGGGCCAAAGTCACCTGGCATGGCCCGGGGGTGCCCGGGTGGCAGGGAAGGATGGGTGCCCAGGATGGATGCCCACGGAAGGGGATGCTCAGGGCTGTGGGTGCCCCGGACAGGGGGTGCCTGGAGAAGGGGAGGCTCAGGGCAGTGGGTGCCCGGTATTATGGGTGCCCCGGACAGTGGGTACCTGGGGAAGGGGATGCCCGGGATGATGGGTGCCATGGAGAAGGGGTGCCCAGAGAAGGGTGTGCTCAGGGCTGTGAGGGCCTGGGGAAGGGGATGGTCAGAGCAGTGGGTGCCCAGGGAAGGGGATGTTCAGGACACTGGGTGCCTGGAGAAGGGGTGCCCAGAGAAGGGTGTGCTCAGGACACTGGGTGCCTGGAGAAGGGGGTGCCCGGGATGATGGGTGCCCGGGACGGGGGGTGCTCAGGGCACTGGGTGCCCCGGACAGGGGGTGCCCACAGAAGGGGATGCTCAGGGTAATGGGTGCCCTGGACAGGGGATGCCCAGGATGATGGGTGCCCCGGACAGTGGGTACCCGGGGAAGGGGATGCCCAGGATGATGGGTGCCCTGGACAGGGGGTGCTCGGGAAAGGGGATGCTTAGGCCAGTGGGTGCCCGGAGAAGGGGGTGCTCAGGGCTGTGGGTGCCCGGAGAAGGGGATGCCCGGGATGATGGGTGCCCCAGACAGAGGGTACCCAGAGAAGGGGGTGCTCAGGACAGTGGGTGCCCAGAGAAGGGGCTGCTCAGGGCAGTGGGTGCCCAGGATAATGGGTGCTCCAGACAGTGGGTACCCAGGGAAAAGGATGCTCAGGGCAGTGGGTGCCTGGGGAAGGGAATGCTCAGGGCACTGGGTGCCCAGGATAATGGGTGCTCCAGACAGTGGGTGCCCGGGGAAAGGGATTCTCAGGGCAGTGGGTGCTCGGGACAGGGGGTGCCCGGGACAGGGGGTGCCGGTGCGTTCGTTGGGAGCCGCTGCCCGCGCACCCCAGCCTGGGCTGAGCCAATTGCCCGCTGCACCGTGAGCCGATTATGGCTCTGATAATAGCCCGGGGGATTAACGGGCTGCGCCCGCTCTCGCTCCGGCCTTTATCCCTCTCCTCATCAAAGAGGCCGCGGGGCATGGGGCGAGAACCCCACGGGGGTGGGAGAGTCCTCGGGAAGGGGGAAAAGGGGTCGGAGGACCCCTTTTCCCCCTTCCTGAGGACTCTCCCACCCCCGTGGGGAGAGAGGGGTGGGCAGCTGGAGGGATGCTGGGACCATCATCATGCTGGGAGCGATGCTGGAAGCGTGGAGCCGCCGTGCTGGGGGGACCCCGCCGTGCTGGGCACACCCCGCCAGGGGTGGGTGACAGAGGCATTGTCGCCTCCTCTCCGTGTCACCCACGCGGTGCAGTGCTGGATGTCGCCGTCACCAACTTGTCGCACCGCCGTTCTCAGCTCTGCGCCGTGCCAGCGTGGGCGGGCACCCTGGGGAGAGGGGTGACCCGGGAAAGGGGTGACCCGGGAGAGGGGTGACCCGGGCAGGGGGTGGCCTTAGGGAGGGGGGTGGCCTGGGAGAAGGGTGACCCAGAGAGAGGGGGACCCCAAGGCCGGGGTGACCCGGGAGAAGGGGTGGCCCAGGGAAGGGAAGGGGTGACCCAGGGAGAGGGGGTGACCCAGGGAAGGGGGTGGCCTTAGGGAGGTGTGTGACATGGGAGAGGGTGGCCCGGGAGAGGGGGACCCCAAGGAGGGGATGGCCCAGGAGAGGGGTGATCTGGGAGAGGGGTGGCCTCAGGGAGAGGGTGACCCAGGAGAGGGAGACCCTAAGGAGGGCGTAACCTGGGAGAGGGGGACCCCAGGGAGAGGGGTGTCCCGGGAGGGGAGGGGGTGGCCCGGGGACACGGCTGTCCCTGAGCCGCTGCCGCTCCAGGTCGTGTGCAGCTGGAGGAAGGCGCCTCGCTGCGCCTGGACCTGCTGCGTGCCGAGGACCAAGGCTGGTACGAGTGCCGGGTGCTCTTCCTCGACCGCCACAGCAGCGACGCCGACTTCCAGAACGGCACCTGGATCCACCTCACCGTCAACGGTACCGGCCCACACCTCCCGCTGGAAACGCTGGGCTTCCACACCGAGTTGAGGCAGATCTAAGGGTGAAGGTTTGGATCTAAATTTGCCTTCCAGCACCCCCAACCTTCCTGGAGACCCCCCCTGCGTTTGTAGAGGTGCGGGACCGGGCTGCGCTCAGCCTCACCTGCAGGGCTGTCGGCAACCCCCAGCCCGTTGTCACCTGGAAGAGGAGTGACCTGCCTGTGCAGAGCAGGGACACGGTGCAGGTGAGGGTGACACCCCCTCTGTGGTATCACCAAGCTCTGGCGCCCATCCCCGCTGTGGTGGCACCTGCCTGGTGTCACCACGCCGTTCACGGGGCGCGTTGCTGTCCCTCGGTGCCGCGGCAGGTGAGGAACGGGACGCTGAGCATCGCCGCCGTGGAACGCGCCAGCGCGGGCACCTACACGTGCCACGCCTCCAGCCAGGAGGGCAGCGTCACCCACACCACCCGTGTGCTTGTGCAGGGTGAGGCCAGGAGGTTCCCGCAGAGGGAACACGCAGAGGGAGCCTTGGCATGGTCCCCGTGCCCAGCCCTCACTGCCCCTCTGACCTGCACCCCTCCAGGGCCGCCCGTCATCGTGGTGCCACCTCAGAACGTCACTGTTAACATCTCCCAAGATGCCTTCCTGGCGTGCCAGGCTGAGGCTTACCCAGGGAACCTCACCTACACCTGGTTCCAGGGCGGCAGCAACGTCTTCCACCTCAGGTACGACAGCAACGGGGGTGGCACCGGGGCTGAGGAACCCCCGAGTGCCAGGCACAGGCTGGGCGTGTGGTGGGGGCAAACAGGGAGGGTGCCAACCGTGCCACTGACGGCTGTGCCACCCCTTCCCAGCCACCTCCAGGCTCGAGTCCGTGTCCTGGTGGACGGGAGCCTCCTGCTGCAGCGAGCCACCCCGGACGACGCTGGCAAATACACCTGCACCCCCAGCAACGGGCTCTGGAAGCCTCCTTCCGCCTCAGCCTTCCTCACAGTGCTCTGTAAGACCCCCTTCCTGCACCCCCGGGGGCTGGGGGTGCCCCGCTGGGGGGGTTGTGGTGGGAACAGGGGTGTCCCGTGGGGACCCCAGCCCCGTGTGTCCCCGCAGACCCGGCGCAGGTGACCACCATGCTCCCGGAGACCCACCTGCCCAAGGGCATGCGGGGCGTGATCCGCTGCCCCTGCAGGGCCAACCCCCCCCTGCTCTCGGTCACCTGGACCAGGGACGGGCGCCCGCTGGAGCTGGACAAGGTAGAGCCACTCCCAGTGGCCTTCCCAAATCCCTCCTACTTCCACATTCCTCTCTCCCAGCTCCCCGGCTGCTCCAAGGTATGGCCACGCCCACCTTCCCAAATTCTTCCTCCTTATCCGTTCCCCTCTCCCGGTTCCTTCCCCCCATCCCAAATCCTTTCTGCTCACCCATTCCCCAGCTCCTTTCCAAATCCTTCTTCATCCGTTCCCTTCTCCCAGCTCCTTCCCAAATCCCTCCTGCTCACCTATTCCTTTCTCCCAGCTCCTTCCCAAATCCTTCTTCATCTGTTCCCCTCTCAGAGCTCCTTCCCAAATCCCTCCTGCTCACCCATTCCCCTCTCCCAGCTCTTTCCCACCTTCCCAAATCCCTTTTTCTCACCCATTCCCCTCTCCCAGTTCCTTCCCAAATCTGTCCTCACCCATTCTCCTCTCCCACCTCCTTCCCACCACCCCAAATCCCTCATCCTCACCTTTTCCCCTCTCCCGCCTCCTTCCCACCATCCCAAATCCCTCCTGCTCACCCATTCCCCTCTCCCAGCTCCTTCCCAAATCCCTTTTTCTCACATTTTCCCCTCTTCTACCTCCTTCCCACCATCCCAAATCCCTTTCTCACCTTTTCCCCTCTCCCAGCTCCTTCTCAAATCCCTCCTGCTCACCCATTCCCCTCTGCCACCTCCTTCCCACCATCCCAAATCCCTTTCTCTCACCTTTTCCCCTCTCCCACCTCCTTCCCACCACCCCAAATCCCTCATCCTCCCCTTTCCCCCTCTCCCAGCTCCCCGGCTGGTCCCTCGGGCCCGACGGCTCCATCGTCATCGCCACGGGCAACGACGACGCGCCGGGGCTGTACCGCTGCACGCCCTTCAACAGCTACGGCACCGCCGGCCCCTCCCGGCCCACGCGCGTCCTGCTCAAGGTCAGCAGCCCCTCGGGGTCCCCTGAACCCTCCTCTGCACCCCCAAACTGCCCCTCTGCTCGAAACGTACATTTGAAGGGATTTAGAGGTTTTCGAGGAGCTGAGATTTTAGTTAGATGTTTCACAATTCCTTCCATCTGAAACATCAACTTTAAGGGATTTAGAGATGTTAGAGGGGTGAAGATTTTAGTTAGATGTTTCACAATTCCTTCCATCTGAAACTTCAACTTTAATGGATTTAGAGATTTTTGAGGAGCTAAGATTTTAGTTAGATGTCTCACAATTCCTTCCATCTGAAATATCAACTTTAATGGATTTAGCGATTTTCAAGGAGCTAAGATTTTAGTTAGATGTTTCACAATTCCTTCCATCTGAAACATCAACTTTAAGGGATTTAGAGATGTTAGAGGAGCTAAGATTTTATGTGGGAATCCAGGGCTTCCCTCTGGCTGCCCTGGGACCCTGGCAGGGGTCAGGAACCCCCTGGACAGAGCCCCCAGAGACACTGGCTGTGATCTCTGTCCATGGAAAAGAGTTTTCAATCTTACAGGATGAATTACCAGCTCTCAGTGTTTGATAGAAGCAATAATTAAGTGTGGCATGGGTGCAAAAGTAAAATTTTAGGATTCTAGATGAGGGGTCCAAAGGGGACAAGATGGAGGAAATTGGGTGTGCCTTGTCCTTTTTCTCCTTCTTCATGCCCTCCATGTCTCACTGTGGTGTTGGCATTTTTCTGTTGGTTCAGGCTGGGGACACACTGTCCAACGTAGGTGACAGATATTGGCACGTTCTTGTAAATCCAGCACAGGTAGTTTGTGGTATATAATGTTTGTGACATTATATAATGTTTGTAACATTATATTCCAGAAACTGGGGACTGGGTTTAGGCTGGGGACACATTGTTCAATGTAGGAGACAGATATTGGCACATTATTCATACTATTGTAAATATAGCACAGGTAGTTTCTGGTATTTAATGTTTGTAACATCCCACTGAGGGCAGAGCCCTGCAGGACAGACAGAACATGTTATTGATAACTTTATTCTTATACATATAGGAATATATGTATATATATTCTTATATATATAAGAATAAACAACCTTGAAAACCAGCACAGATGAATTATGACTTCTGCTTTGGCAATGGGGCAGAAAGACAGAGACTTTACAATCTTGGAATCATCAATACCTCAGATTCTGACAATTTTAGTTTGAGAGAAGCCTTACTAGAGTTAATTAAAATAAATAAGTATGCCTTGATAAAGTTAAGAGTTAGGAGTTAACTAATAATTGATTGCTTGTCAGCACAATGTTGAGTTATCTGGGTTTATAATGAAGAATATAATGAAGAAATTGTAATGAAGAATATAAATTGACAAATAGATTTTAGGAACTTAATACAATTGTTGGTCTCCTCTGTCCTGAAACCAATTGAAGACAAGGAATGGGAGTTCTACCAAGAGTTCACTTGTCATATTTACATTAAAAAGGTAGAAAGGTCAGAATGAGGAAGACTTCATTGACTTCCTCTTTTTGGGACCCCTCCCCATGAAAGGGACCCTTTTCAAGGAATAAATTTTATGCTGAATGGCTTTTGAAATTATTAGCGTAGGAAGAGAAGAAGGGCATGTACCAAAATGATGAATATTTATTTGTATTTTTGGGTATTCAATAGTTGGGTGGATAAAAGGGCTCTGTAATCACTTAAAAGCTGTGGTGTGGATTTGGGAGCTGTCCCACACACAATAAACACACACTTTTTAACTTTAAACTGTTAGAAAGATTTTGTCTGTCACAATTAGATATTGGTGCTAGATCAACATCCATATTTCTTTAATAATTCAGAGCAGGAGCTTTGTAAACACACACTTTTTAACTTTAAACTGTTAGAGAGATTTTGGCCATCACAGTTGGACATGGGTGCTAGATCAATATCCACATTTTTTTGAATAAATCATGCTTTGCAGGACCCTCCTGCCTTCACGGTGCGGCCCAAGGAGGAATATTTCCAGGAGGTGGGTCGGGAGCTGGTGATCCCCTGCGTGGCTCACGGGGATCCCCCACCCACCATCACCTGGGTGAAGGTAGGAATTGGTGTTTTGGGGGGTCAGCTGAGCCCCCCTCAGGGACAGGGATTGATTTTGGCTTCCAGGGTATAATTTCTGGGGTGGTATTTTTGTCTCTACATCACTCCTGGGGTTATGTTCCTGTTCCCCACTGGGTTCCACCCCAAACTGGGGTCCCATCAGGTGGGACAGAGATTGCTTTTGGCCTCCAGGGTATCATTTCTGGGGTGGTATTTTTGTCTCTACATCACTCCTGGGGTTATGTTCCTGTCCCCACTGGGTTCCATCCCAAACTGGGGTCCCATCACTTGGTTCCTGAAGGATCTCAGGTCACTTTGCTTCGTTTTCCTCTAAAAATTGGACAAAATCCTGCTCCTTGCTCTCCAAACCAGCCCCATTTTTCAAGTCCCCTTGTCCCCACAAGTGTGGCAGTGTCACAGCCCCAGCCCTGCGTGGGGGTGGCTTGGTGGTGAACCCCCATCAGCGTGCCCGTGCCCCACAGGTGGGCAGCGTGGGGAAGAGCAGTGCCCAGGTGGATGGGAACAGCAGCCTCGTCCTCCGCCCCCTCATCAAGGAGCAGCACGGAGTCTGGCAGTGCACGGCCACCAACCAGGTGGCCAGTGTCACCACTGCCACCTCTGTCCACGTCCTGGGTGAGCTGCTCGTCACTGGTGGGCTGGGATAGTCCCAGGGGTGGGTGACATGCTGGAAAGGGTGGTCCAAGCCCCCCAGTGTGCCACCGCTGCCCGCCAGGTACCAGTCCCCACGCTGTCACCAACGTCTCCGTGCTCCCGCTGCTGCTGGCAGCCAACATCTCCTGGGAGCCAGGCTTTGATGGAGGCTACTTCCAGAGGTTCAGCGTTTGGTACACCCCACTGTGAGTGCCCCACCTCTGCTGTGTCCCCCCCAGGGACCCCAACTTTGGGCTCACACGTCCCTCCTGTCCCCAGGGTGAGGAAACCACCGCGGGCACACCACGACTGGGTGTCGCTGTCGGTGCCAGCGGGGGCTCAGCACCTTCTGGTGGAGAACCTGCAGCCAGACACCAGTTACCAGTTCAGCGTCCTGGCCCAGAACAAGCTGGGCAGCGGCCCCTTCAGCCAGATCGTCACCTCCGTGCCCAGGGGTGAGTGAAGCTCCCCAAAACACCCCCGGTGCCCCCCAAAACACTCAGGATGCTCCCGTTCCCTCAACCTCTGCCTTCTCCCCAGGCTTCCCAGTGACCACAGTGCCTCCGGAGCCACCAGCCATCACTGTGCACGTCTTCCTGTCCCCACCACGATCTCTGAGGGCCAACGAGAGCGTGAGGGGGGTTCTGCTTCGCTGGGACCCCCCTGCCCGTGCCTCAGTGGCCCTGAGCGGGTACGCGCTGGAGCTGCGGCAGGACAAGGGCGGCTGGGAGGTGCTGGAGAGCTCCATCCCTGCCACGGACACCCAGGTGCTGGTGCCAGGGCTCATCAAGGTGAGGTCTGGCCGGGTGCCAAGGTGGGTTAGTGCCAGAGATCACCTCTAGGGGTGGCTCCACGTGGTGGAAAAAATCTCCTGTGGGAGTCCAGGGCTTCCCTCTGGCTGCCCTGGGACCCTGGCAGGGGTCAGGAACCCCCTGGACAGAGCCCCAGAGACACTGGCTGTGATCTCTGTCCATGGAAAAGAGTTTTCAATCTTACAGGATCAATTACCAGCTCTGAGTGTTTGATATAAATAATAATTAAGTGTGGCACGGGTGCAAAAGTAAAATTTTAGGATTCTAGATGAGGGGTCCAAAGGGGACAAGATGGAGGAAATTGGGTGTGCCTTGTCCTTTTTCTCCTTCTTCATGCCCTCCATGTCTCACTGTGGTGTTGGCATTTTTCTGTTGGTTCAGGCTGGGGACACACTGTCCAACGTAGGTGACAGATATTGGCACGTTCTTGTAAATCCAGCCCAGGGAGTTTGTGGTATATAATGTTTGTGACATTATATAATGTTTGTAACATTATATTCCAGAAACTGGGGACTGGGTTTAGGCTGGGGACACATTGTTCAATGTAGGAGACAGATATTGGCACATTATTCATACTATTGTAAATATAGCACAGGTAGTTTCTGGTATTTAATGTTTGTAACATCCCACTGAGGGCAGAGCCCTGCAGGACAGACAGAACATGTTATTGATAACTTTATTCTTATACATATAGGAATATATGTATATATATTCTTATATATATAAGAATAAACAACCTTGAAAACCAGCACAGATGAATTATGACTTCTTCTTCGGCAACGGGGCAGAAAGACAGAGACTTTTTACAATCTCAGGATCATCAATATCTCAGATTCTGATGTCCTCCAACCCGTGCTTCCAAAGAAAGGCTCAGCAGTTTCTTGTTTGGTCTCAAGGCAGTTTATTGCAAGTTATCTAAAAGATTTTGTTCTTGAGCTGCTGTGGTTTGCTCACAGCTCAGGCAGAGGCACACACACACCCTGACATCCTCTCTGACCCCGACTGCTTCTTCTCTCCCCCTGCCCCTGGGCTGGTGTTATCTTTTATATATCTTAAATATTTTAAATATCTTAAATATTTATAGTTTTTTCCCAATGCCTATTTACCTATATTAAATGGTGCCTTTTTACTCTAAACCAACCTGTGAGTGCCAACATCACCAAGATCATGGAGGTAAAGAAGGAGAAAGAGGGAGGACAGGGCAGGCCCAAATCCCAAATCCATCTTAAAACTTCTGGCCGCCATGTACAAAATCAAAACCCCCCTGTACAGGACTTAAAACCCCCCTGTACAGCACTCAAAAATTCTTCCCTTTACTTTGTGACTATTTTTACTATAATATCTAAATTTTGTGACTTCTTGTTCTTCCTGCAAGCTTGGTAAATCATTCCATGGTTCAAACCCAAAATCACAGCTGCTTCCAGCTGCCTGCCAGGGTCTCAAATGCTTCTGACCTGGGCCCGGAACACCCAAAACTGTCTGAGGGACATTTTGAGTTCTGACAGGTTAGGGTTTGGTGGCCGCTGTGGCCGCGTGGCTCATGGCCCCATGTCCTCCCCAGGACGCCTTCTACGAGTTCCGACTGGTGGCCTTTGCTGGCAGCTACATCAGCGACCCCAGCAACACGGTGAACATCTCCACGGCAGGTAAGGCTGGGGATGGAAAACAGAGGTGGGAAACACCCAAATTCCCAAAGGAGAACCCCCCTCCATGCTGCTCCCACCCCCTGGCACTGCTGCTACACGGACAGAGCAGGACCCCCAAGGCTAAACCTACCAGGACTGCTGGCTTCATCCTCAGGGAGCAGAGCATCCTTTCTGGTGGTGCCCAGGGTGGTGGGCACAGTCCTGCCAAGGGCACAGCAGCCTCTGAGCTGAGCTGAGCTGTTGTCCCCACGACGCTGGTGACACAGCAGCCTCTGAGCTGAGCTGTTGTCCCCACGATGCTGGTGGCACATCTTGGGGGGCCGTGCCTGCCTGATGGGGTGCCCTGTGCCTGGCAGGGATGGAGGTGTACCCGTCCCGCACGCAGCTGCCCGAGCTGCTGCCGCAGCCGGTGCTGGCGGGGGTCATCGGGGGGATCTGCTTCCTCAGCGTGGCCATCATCTTCAGCACCACGGCCGCCTGCCTCACGAACCGGCGCCGCGCCGCGCGCCTCCGCAAGCGCCGCCAAGGTACCGGGGACAACGGGGACACGGGGACAGGCCAGCCAGGGTGGGGGGACCGAGTGGGTGCCGCCGTCTCCTCCTCATCGCCTTTTGAGTTGCTCGCCGTGTGATTCCCCCTGTGTTCTCATGGCCTTCCAGATCCACCACTCGTCTTCTCCCCCAGCAAGAAGCTTCCACCTCCACAGTAAGTCACGCCACGCCATTGCCACGCTCCCTCCCCGTCCTGACGTGTCATGCCGTGCCATGCCATGCCATGTTCCCTCCCTGTCCTGACGTGTCATGCCGTGCCATGCCACGCTCCCTCCCTATCCTGCTCCCACCATGCCACGTTCCCTCCTTGTCCTGCCATGCCATGCCACACTCCCTCCCTATCCTTCTTCCACCATGCCATGTTCCCTCCCTGTCCTGCCATATCACTGCTGTGGTCCCTTCATCCCCACTCCCTTCCTGTCCTGCTCCCACCATGCCACGTTCCCTCCTTGTCCTGCCATGCCATGCCGTGCCATGCCATGCCACACTCCCTCCCTATCCTGCTCCCACCGTGCACATTCCCTCCCTGTCCTGCCATGCCATGCCATGCCACGTTCCCTCCATCTCACTCCCTCCCTGTCCTTCTTCCACCATGCCACGTTCTTTCCCTCTCCTGTCCTGCCATGCCATGCTGTGCCATGCCATGCCACACTCCCTCCCTGTCCCTCTCTTGCTCCTCCACATCCCCTTCCCTCCCCGTCCCACCTCTGGCTTTCACTCCCCCAAATCCTGCTCCCTCTCATCCCACTCCTGGCCATGCCACACTCCCCTCCCTCTCCCACTCTCTCCATGGCATTCTCCCTCCCTCCTTGTCCCTCCCTGTCCCGCTCCTGGCCATGCCATGTTCCCATCCCACTGCACTCCTCATCATCCCTCTGCCACCAACTGGGGGCACGGGGACAGCCTGGGGACAGCCACCCCCTGCTGCACTGCCCAAGGGCGTTAGGAGCGGGGTGTCCTCATCCCTCTGCCACCCTGGGGACAGCCACCCCCTGCTGCACTGCCCGAGAGCGTTACGAGCGGGGTGCTGCCACCGAGGCTCCCCTTGTGCTCCCTCTGGGGCAGTTCTGTCTGGAGAAACAAATGAGGGAATGCAGGAGCAGGGCCTGGCAGCACATCTGGCGGCTGCTGCAGCTGCTGCCTCTCCCTTGCAGCAATGCTCGCGGCCCTGCTAGCCCCGCCAGCACGGTGAAGCTGAAGCTGCAGCCATCACCGTGCCGGAGCCTGCACCGGACGCTGCTGTGGGGTGAAAAAGCCGGCACCAGCCTGGGGCTGAGCATCGCCGGCTCCCGTTACCCCGGCTACGAGAGCCACGTCCCGCTGGAGCGCATCTGCCGCGGCCCCGACGGCCGCTTCGTGCTGGGCTCTCCATCCCCTCGCCCGGAGCCGGAGCCTCCGCCGGCTCCCCCGCAGCCCTACCACCAGCTGCCCGCCGGGGAGGAGGAGGAGGAGGATGAAGAAGAGGAAGACGACGAGCCCGTGTGGCACAGGGAGGTCTCGCTACGCCCCCAACCCGCGGGGCAACCCCGCCGGGGCTCCCGAGCCTCCGGTCACCGCCACGGCCGCTACTTCGGCTACGGCGGCAGCAGCAGCCCCGTGGATGAGGCCGTGGCGTTGAGCATCACCGACATCAGCCCCGTGGCCTCTGCCGCCGCCACCCTGCCTTACAGCGCCGTCCCGGAGCCCCCCGGGCCCCGCCACGGCCCCCCCTGGGACTCACCGCCCCGCCGGGGCTCCCCCAAACCGGCCGCCGGCCCCCCGGTGTCCCCCGGCCCGCCGGCCATCAGCGGGATCCTGCAGTACCTCAGCCTGCCCTTCTTCAAGGAGATGTGTGTGGACGGCGACTGGCCGCCCCCGGAGGAACCGGGGGAGCCCCCCGGCCGGCCGGAGCCCCCCGCCAGCCCCCCGGCCGCGGAGCGGACGCTGTGCCCGGGCTGCATTGACACAAGTGCCAACGCCACCTCCTCCGCGTTCCTCGAGCCCCCCCGGCTGCCCCCGGGCCCCGCCAAGGCTTCGCTGCCCGGTTCCCCCTCCTGGCCCCGCTCCCCCAGCCCCGGGATTCCCCCGCAGCCGGTCCCGCATCTCCGGACTGAAACGCCGGGGCGGCCGCCGGACGCCGCCGCGCCCGAGAAGCTCCCGCGGGGCAGCTTGACCAGCCAGAGCAGCGGCCGGGGCAGCGGCTCCTTCCTGCGGCCCCCCTCGCTGGCACCGTCCTTGGGGGGCACCTTTCTGGGCACCCCCGTCGGCGACGGGGGCAGCTGGCACAGCGGGGGCTCGGCAGCGGAGGGCAGGACGGATGCTGGTGCCGGGAAGAGGTGAGCCACGGGCAGGGCGCTGGGATGAGCTCCCGGAGCGTGCTGGGGCAGCTCCGGGCCTGTCCCACCGAGCCTGGCGTGGCACGGAGCCACCTCCCAGCCCTGCAGTGCCGTGGGGACACCCCCTCCGCTCTGTTCCCTGCCCCGAGAGACCACCCCAGTTCTCCCCCAGCTCCCCATGTCCCTCGGGGTGGTGCATCCCCGGGATCTGACCTTGGGATGTGCCCCTGCCACCCATCTCTGGGCACCTGTGGCTTGGTGTTTACCCTGATGTTCATCCTTGGGGGTCTCATGGCCATCCCTGCCATCATGGGGGGACACGGGGGGAGATGGGGTGGTCTCAGACCTCCCAGACCTCAGGGTCTGTCCTGACCTCCATCCCCGGGCTCTCCATCCCCAGGGTTTCACATCCATCCCCAGAGCTTTCACTTTTTTGGGGTCTCCCCTGGAGCCCATCCCCTGGGCTCTCCATCCCCAGGGTTTCACATCCATCCCCAAAGCTTTCACTTTTTTGGGGTCTCCCCTGGAACCCATCCCCTGGATTTCCACTTTTTTGGGGTCTCCCTGACCTCCATCCCTGGGCTCTCCATCCTTGGGGTTTCACACCATTCCTGGGATCTGCCACCTCAGAATCTGCCCTGACCTCCATCCCCTGGGCTCTCCATCCCCAGGGTTTCACACTCATCCCCGGGGCTTTTACTTTTTTGGGGTCTTCCCTGACCTCCATCCCTGGGCTCTCCATCCCCAGGGTTTCACACCCATCCCCGGAGCTTCCACTTTTTTGGGGTCTCCCCTGGAACCCATCCCCTGGGCTTCCACTTTTTTGGGGTCTCCCCTGGAGCCCATCCCCTGGGCTCTCCATCCTTAGTGTTTCACACCCATGCCCAGAGCTTCCACTTTTTTGGGGTCTCCCCGGGGGTCTCACTCCCTCGGGGCTGGGGGGTCCGTGCCCCTCTCCCCCTCCCCGCAGGAGAAACACTTCGGTGGACGAGAACTACGAGTGGGACGCGGAATTCGCGCTGGAATCCGAGCTCCTGGAGGCGCTGCAGCTTTACCGGGGCGCGGCCCCGGCCCGGCCCGGTTCCTCCATCGCCCTGCGGGACCTGCAGCGGCACAGTGAGTGCGACCCCCCGTACCCCCCGTGCCCCGTGGCCGGGTGCCACGGAGGGACCGGACGCTGCTTATCTCCCCGCAGAGCCCGGCTCGGCCCCGGTGAGCTCGGTGTCGGCGGAGGCGCTGGGCACGGGGGGTCCCCCGGAACGCGGCCAGAGCCCCCGAGCCGAGGGGCTGGGGGCGAGGCGCCGCAGGGAAGGGGCCCAGCAGCGGCGGCAGCGGGTGGGCACCCGTGGGTGCTGCTCCGAGCGCTTCGAGGTGGCCACGCTGCTCTAGGTGGTCCCCCGTGGGGGGGAGGAAATAAAGAAGCGTGAGAGCAGCTCTGGCTCCTGTTGGCGAGGGGATCCCCAAAGCGTGCAGGGTTCTGCCACGTCCCCCCATCCTTCTAAACCCCCTCTGTCCCATCCTCCCCTCCCTCCATCTTCTCAGTTGCTCCCCATCTTCTTCGTGCCTCCTGCGGGCTCCCCAATTCTCCTGTGTTGTCCCCCCATCATCTTCCCCATCCCCTGGCCACATTTTCCCATTCCCCACTCGGTGTCCCCCTATCAAATCCCACCCCCCTCCCATCTTCTCGTGTCCCCCCCCCCCCCTCAAATTGCTCCGTACCCCCGTTTTCCTCACGTCTCCCCTCATCTTCCTCGGGGTGTCCCCCTCATCCTCTCGCTACCCCTTCCCCATTTTCTCGTGCCCCCTCCCCAAAATTGCTCCGTACCCCCATTTTCTTCATGCCTCCTCTCATCTTCCTCCCTCGGGGTGTCCCCTCATCCTCTCGCTACTCCTCCCCCATTTTCTCGTGTCCCCCCCCCCAAATTGCTCCGTACCCCCGTTTTCCTCACGTCTCCCCTCATCTTCCTCCCTCGGGGTGTCCCCTCATCCTCTCGCTACCCCTCCCCCATTTTCTCAGTGTCCCCTCCCCATTTATCCGGGTGGCCGCCATTCCGATATCCCCCTCCCCTCCCGCTTGCCTCAGTTTCCCCCCTCCCCTCCCTCTCCGTTCCGTCCCCCCCCCCCCCGGAGGGGGCGTGGCCCGGCGCGCGCGGGGAGGGGGCGTGGCCCGCGCGGGAGGGGGCGTGGCCAGCTCGCTCATGCCCTTATATGGTCACGGCGCGGGAGCGCGTCAGCGAGGGGGCGGGGACTGGCGGTGACGTCACCCGGGGGGGTTCGCGCGTGGGGTTCCGGCGCGGGTCGCGTCGGGTCACGGATTTTGGGCACCCACACCCCGTACCCGCATCTTTGTCCCCCTTTGTGTCCCCCTGCCATGTCCCCGTGGCCCCTCATGATGTCCCCTCGTGTTTTCCCCCTGCCACGCCCACCCCATCTCCCACCGTGTCCCCCCATTATGTCCCCCCATGTTCCCTTGCCACGCCCACCCCCTGTCCCTCCGTCCCCTCCTGTCCCCCTGCCACGCCCGCCCCATGTCCCCCCGTGTCCCCCTGCCATGCCCCCATGTCCCCTGTTATGTCCCCTTGTGTCCCCCTGCCACCATGCCCCCATGTCCCCCATGATGTCCCCTCGTGCCCCCTGCCATACCCACCCCATGTCCCCTTTCAGTTCCTCCTGTATCCCCTTGCCCTGCCCACCTCATGTCCCCAGTGTCCCCTCGTGTCCCCCTGCCACACCCACCCCATGTCCCCTTTCAGTTCCTCCCGTGTCCCCTTGCCCCGCCCACTTCATGTCCCCCATCGTGTCCCCCTGTCACATCCACCCCTGTCCCTCGGTGTCCCCCATCGTGTCCACCCCATGTCCCCTGGCCCTGCCCCTCATCCTGCCCTCTGTCCCTGCCTCAGTTTGTCCCCAAGGTCCCCCACCCCACTTTGGGTGACCCCCACATTGTCCCAATGGTGCCCTGTGACACCCCGGCCTTGTCCTCCCCCCGTGCCACCCCCGGGGGTCCTGTCCCCAAACCACCCCCTGTGTCCCCTGGCTGAGGGGGATCCTGCCCCAGTGTCACTGTTCCTGTCACCCAGGTCCCTTGGGACATTCCTGCCCCTGTGTCACCCCTGGGTCCTGTCCCTGTGTCACCCAACCCCGTTCCTGCACCTCTGTGTCACCCCTGCCCTTGTTCCCCCCATGTCACCCCGTGTCCCATGGGTCACCCAGTGCCACCCCCTGCCCGTGTCCCCAACGGCACAGGAAACGCCACCCGAAATCCCCAGGGGACACCGACAGTCCTTAAAGTCACCCCACCCTGTGGCACCCGTGGGTGCAGGGAGGGCAAGGGGACATTCTGGGCTGGTCCACAGCGTGACCACAGTGTCCCTGGTGGCACTACAGTGTGACAGTGCCATCAGAAACAAGCTCTGGTGGCACCACAGAGTGACAATGCCATTCCAGCTGAGCTCTGGTGCCACCACAGAGTGACAATGCCATCCCAGCCGAGCTCTGGTGCCACCACAGTGTGTGACAGTGCCATCCCAGCCGAGCTCTGGTGCCACCACAGTGGCAGTGCCATCAGAACCGAGCTTTGATGGCACCACAGTGTCACAGTGCCATCCCAGCTGTGTGACGGTGCCATCCCAGCTGAGCTCTGGTGGCAGAACAATGTCACAGTACCATCCCAGCTGTGTGACAGTGCCATCCCAGCCGAGCTCCTGGTGGGCTGGGCACAGCTGGGTGCTGAGGGGTGGCAGTGGTGACAGGGACACCGCAGGGATGGTGACAGGAACCCTGCAGCGGTGGTGACGGGGACACCGCAGGGATGGTGATGGGGACACTGCAGGGATGGTGACACTGCAGTGGTGGTGACGGGGTCACTGCAGTGGTGGCCCTGCCACCCCTTCCGGAGGCGGCCGATGGCCCCGAGCCGAGGTTTTGTTTTTTGTTTTGGTGGCGCTCGCCATGGAGACGGGACTCGTGCCAACGCCATCGTCCCTGCCGGCGCCACCGGGGACACTGCGGGGGCCACGTCCTCCCCCCCCGACCCTCAGCTGTCCCCTTGTCACCAGAGCCAGCCCCTGCTTGTCCCCGTCATCATCATCATCATCACAGCAGGGTCCTGGCACCCGCCACGTGCCACCGTGGGCATTGTCCCTGTCACAGCTCCTTGCTGCCACCGTGAGAGGTTTTGTCACCAGCAAAATGCTCAGGGGGGTTAAGCACAGCCTGTCCCCATCGTGTGACTCTGTCCCTGCTACTGCAGCCACACTGTCCCCACCACAGCCACTGTCCCTGTGTCCCCCTGCCACCGTGGCCTCCCTGTCCCCACCACGGTCACATTGTCCCCACCACAGTCACCCTGTCCCTGCCACAATCCCTGTCCCCACCACAGCTACATTGTCCCCACCAGGGCCACCCTATCTCCATGCGGGCCCCATGTCCCCCTGCCACCACGGCCACTCTGTCCCCTCCACAGCCACATTGTCCCCACCACAACCACATTGTCACCACTACAGCCACATTGTCCCCACCACAACCACATTGTCACCACTACAGCCACCCTGTTCCCACCACAGCCACATTGTCCCCACTACGGCCACATTGTCCCTGTCATGGCTACCCTGTCCCCATCATAGCCACATTGTCCCCACCACAGTCACCCTGTCCCCACGCAGCCCCGTGTCCCCCTGCCACCACGGCCACCCTGTCCCCGCCACGGCCACATTGTCCCCACCGCAGCCACCCTGTCCTCACTGCAGCCACATTGTCCCCACCACAGCCACCCTGTCCCCACAACGACAACACTGTCCCCACCACGGCCACATTGTCCCCACCGCAGCCACCCTGTCCTCACTGCAGTCACCTTGTCCCCACCACAACCACATTGTCACCACCACAGCCACCCTGTCCCCACCGCAGCCACCCTGTCCCCACCCCGTCCCCGTGCCCCCCGTGTCCCCCTCCCGGGGCGGGGCTGCCCCGGGGCGCGGTGCCGGCTCGCTCGCAGCCCCGGCCGCGGCCCCGGCGGATCCCGCCCCGGGGGCGGGCGGTGCCGGGCGGTCCCGGTGACATCAGCCGTGAAAAGGGCGCGGGCGGCGGCATCCGGCACTGCCGCCCCGGGAGCGCGGGACCGGCGCCGCAGGTAGGGAGGGGCTGGCACCGGCCACCGGCCACCGGGCACCGGTGAGGGATGGGGATGGCACCGGGAGCGGCGCGGGCACCGGGAAGGAGATGCGGACCGGGAGGACAGCGACAGGGCGGAGATGGGAACGGGCTCGGGACCGGCCACCATACCGGGGGCTCTCCCGGTGTCCCCCGGGGTGTCCCCCGGGGTGTTCCCCCCGCCCGCCCCGGTAGCGGTTGCGGCCGGACCGCGCCCGCGGAGCCGCCGGGACGCGCGGCCGCGCCCGGGAAACGGGACCGGGGTGCGGCTTCCGGCCCCGCCGTGCCGGGAGCCCCGGGGCGCGCCCGCGGGGCTGGCTCCGGTCCCCTCCCCGCCGCCCCCGGGGGGCTCTGGGCACCCTAGGGTGCTGCAGCCCTGGGTGCAGCCTCTCGCTGCTGTCCCCGGGGTGTGGCGGGGGTCCCCAGGGTGGCTTTGTGCTGGTTGGGGTCCCCTTCTTGTCGCCGCTGGAGGATTTCGGGGGTCCCCGGCGTGGCTCGGTCGCAGCGGGGCTGGGTACAGCCCTTTCCCTGCCGCCCCTAGGAAAGAATTTGGGGGTGCCCGGGGTGTCCCCTGGGGTGGCTGCCCCATAAGTGGGACCTTCCGTGTCCCCACGCTGGCCGGAGGGTCCCCAGCAGCCCAAGCCGGGCTGGGCGCAGCCCCTCCCGCCGAGTCCGGAGGTCGCCGGGGCCGCGGCGCTGGGTGCGGCTGTGTCCCCATCCCGCCTGGGCAAGCTCCGGCTGGGTCGGGAAGCGATCCCAGTTCCAGCTCCTCTTTGTTTCCCAACTCCTTGGCCCCCGGCCGGCCGCTCCCCACGCCACCCCCGCGGGGTCCCCACATGCCAGGCTGGGTCCAGGAGACCTCCGCGGTGGCACAAAGCTTTGGCTCCGGGGGCACACCTGGCTGGGGTCGGTTTTCCTCCTGTCCTGGGGGTGCTCCCGGTGACAGGACCCCCGAGCTTGAAGCCCGGCGTGTGACAGGGGTGAACGCTGCCCCAAACCGAGCCTGGCACCCCCGACTGGAGCTGGGCAACCCCCGGGGCTGGGCCGGGCAGCTGCCACATGTGCCCGGCTGGGACAGGGACACCGGGCAGGCGTGGCCACCCGCACGTGTTCTGGCTTCTCGGTGCCCCCAAATGCCAGCGGGGTGTGGGGGCGATGCACGGGTGGGCAGCTTCATGTGCCCACCACATTGTGGGGCAGAGGGGATGGAGAGACCCCCGAGGAGCTCGGGACACCCTGGCTGTACGGGCAGGGCCACTCTGCTCATGTCCCCCGTGGGCATTATCTCCAGCATGGGTGGCACCGCTCCAGCGGCACCTTGGCACAGCACCTGGCCAAGGGGTGGGGTGGGGACACCGCCGCCATCAGCCCTGGCCCCACGCTCCCGTGCCAGTCCCGGATCTGGCTCCGGGCCCGAGCAAACGGGCGAGATCCTCAAACAAGCTCCGACCGGCCCCCAGCGCCTGCCGAGCCGGCGCACGGCGGCGGGGCCGGGCCGCGGGCCGGGGATGCTCAGGGTGGCACGGAGGGCGTCACAGCGCTGCCCACCCTGCCCGGGGACAGCTGCCCCTCGGGTGGGCACAAACCCAGCGCGTTCCCGGCCAGCTGGGCAGGAAGAGGGCAGAGCCTGGGCAGCGCCTGGCACGGGCGATAAGGCTCCACGCCGGACGGGGCTGTGCCACGCCGAGGTGACGGCGTGGGTGCCACCGGAGCCACCAACGGGTGCCACCCCCGCAGATCCTCCTGCCGTCAGCATGGCGAACCGGGGCCCGTCGTACGGGCTGAGCCGGGAGGTGCAGCAGAAGATCGACCGGCAGTACGACCCCGAGCTGGAGCAGGTGCTGGTGCGCTGGATCCTGGCGCAGTGCGGCGGCGACGGCGGCGGCGCGGTGGCACAGCCGGCGCCCGGCAGGGACGGCTTCCAGCAGTGGCTGAAGGATGGCACGGTGAGTAGCCCCGTGGCCAGCTGGCATGGGTGCCACGCACCTGATCCCTACCATTAAACCCCGTCCCTGCCTGCAGGTGCTGTGCCGGCTCATCAACAGCCTCCACCCGCGGGGACAGGCGCCCGTGGCCAAAATCCAGGCGTCGGCCATGGCCTTCAAGCAGATGGAGCAGATCTCGCAGTTCCTGCAGGCGGCCGAGCGCTACGGCATCGCCGCCACCGACATCTTCCAGACCGTGGATCTCTGGGAAGGTGAGCGACCCGCGGGATGTGGGGTGGGACGGGATGGGGACGGAGCCGAGCCTGATGTGGACCTTCCAGGCAAGAACATGGCGTGCGTGCAGAGGACCCTGATGAACCTGGGCAGCCTGGCCGTGGCCAAGGGTGACGGGCTCTTCGTTGGAGACCCCAACTGGTTCCCCAAGTAGGTGGAGGTGCTGGAGGGGGAGGAACCCGGGTTGTGGGGTCCCCTGGGGATGCTGACACCCCCGTGTGCCCGCAGGAAGTCGCAGGAGAACCGGCGTGTCTTCTCCGAGGACAAGCTGAAGGAGGGGCAGAGCGTCATCGGGCTGCAGATGGGCACCAACCGGGGCGCCTCGCAGGCTGGCATGACGGGCTACGGGATGCCCCGCCAGATCCTCTGAGCCCCTCCGCGCCCCCCAGGCTCTGCCTGCTGGGGACCCCCCCACCCCAAAACTGCCTTAACCCCTCGCCATGGACCAACCGGGTGCCCCCCGCTCCAAGCCCGGGCAGCCGCCCCCTCGCCAGTTTTATCAGGACCAAAGTCATTTTTTTATTATTATTATTATTTGGCTGGGTGGGGGCGGCGCCGCCGCGCCCACCCCACAGCCCCGCAGTGCCTTGGGGGGCTGCTGGAGGCCCCCCCAGCGTTTTGGGGAGCAACCCCTGTGCCCCAATAAACAAATCCACTTCTTCTTTCCGGGCCTGGCTGGTCGTGATTTGGGGCTGGGGGAGGGCAGGGGGCTCCTGGTGGGTTAAAAGTGGGGGACCCCCGGTCTGGGGGGGGCAGGGACCCCATGGCCACACAGAGGGGCGTGGCCACGGCAAGGGGGCGTGGCCACGGCAAGGGGGCGTGACCACGACAAGGGGGCGTGGCTTTGCTGCTGGATCGCAGCGCCCCCTGCTGGCCGGGCGCTCTCCTTGCAGCGCCCCCTGCCGGCCACGCTTGTAACTGCACCAAAGATGGAAAAACATCTTTTTTTACCCCAAAACAGATGAGAAAATTCTGGTTTTGCGTCGTTTGTTCTGTTCTATTTATTTTCCGATAAACAGCCGTTATTCCCTTTCGTACATTTTTTTCCCTGAAAAAAATTTTCCTGAAAAAAACTTTCCCTGAAAAAAATTTTCCTGAAAAAAAATTTTCCCTGACATTTTTTTCCTTGAAAAACGTATGAAAAGGAATAACGTATTTTTGAAGTTATAATAATTTGGAGCGAGGGGGAATCTTCTTTTCCATTCCTGCCCTCCTTGGCAGGCATTAATCTTTCACACTGGGAGAAACAGGAAGGAAAATATTCCACTCCCATTTTTTGGGAGCAGCTGAGATCTGGTCCCCGGGAATTCAAAGGCAGCCAAACCCATTTTATATTTTATTTTCTCATTATTCATAATGAGGGACTGGGAAAATGAGCAAAACTCACCAGCTGTGGCTTGATTACATTGACCTAAAACCTTCAGAACACTAAATAAATATGAAAGATGGAAAAATCCCGTGTTTCGCCTCCGGTGCCACGACAAGGAATGGACAAATTCAGCACAGAGAATTTGGGTGATGACCTCAAACCTATAAAATGACAAATAAATGGGTTCTCCTAACCAATTTAATCCCCTAAAATATGCATTATCCCCTAAAATATGCAATATTTTATTTTATATTAATAAAATATATTATTTAAGGATATATATTTTTAATAATATATAAAATTTTAATATATATATTTAAAAATAATATTTCAAATATATACTATATATTATTAAAAAAATATTATTAAAATATGCATTATCCCCTAAAATATGCAATACTTTATTTTATATTATTAAAATATATTATTTTAATAATCTATATTTTATAATAGATAACATGTTAAAATTTATATTTTAAAATAATATTTAAGATATATATAATATTTATTATTAATATCTATTTTAAGATTATATTTTATATATTAAAATATATAAAATAAAAATATACACTATTAAAATATGCATTATCCCCTAAAATATGCAATAACCCCCTAAAAAAAGAGGCATTTCCCTTAATTTAAATCTCTCAAATTATGGGGAAAGGGGGGTTTTCTCAATTTAAACCCTTAATAAGGAAAGGCAGCAGGGTTTCCCCGGTTTTTTTCCCCTTATTTTCATCATCTTAAGGTTTAAACTTCAAGATGATGAAAATACGGGGTTCAAACCTTAAATTCAAGAAAAAAAAAAAAAAAGCCATCACCCAAGGACGTGATGACGATGGAACTGCACAAAATCGAAGTAAAACACCCAAAATAAGCTCTGTAATTCAAAATATTGAGCAGCAGGTGGCAATGCCACTCCACGGAAAAGATATAGGATTAAAAAAAACCCAAAATCCAAGAAATTCCGAGTGCCTATGAAAACCCAGAGTTCACCCCTTAGAATTTTTAAAACTTTAATAAAAAAAAAGATAAAATTTCCAGCTCGGGGGTGCTGAAAGAGCACTTAAAAAAGCTTAAAATGACATTAAAATCCTATTTTCTCCATAGCGTTCCATTGCTGGGGTTACACACCAATTCCTTAGATTATATAAAATTTATTAAATTATTTAAACACTCCCGAGAACTTTTGACGTTGAGAGAACTCAGAGCCTCCTGAACGCCGCTTTGGCCACCAGAGCAGGGAAATTCCAGGAAATGTCCGGGGTTCGTCCATTTTTTGGGGGGTTTTCCCAAGAAATCGTGATTTTTGGTGAACCTCGTTGCTGTTGCTGCTGGTTCTATTCCCTCTCGTTGCCGTTTCGGGAAATTTTTCTTCTCTCAGCCCTTTGGGATTTTTGGGTTTCCACGGGGGGGGACAGGGGCGGGTTTTAGCGGCACGCGTGGGCACCCATGGGTGGGGAGCGCCACTCCCCCCGGTGTCACAGCACATTCCCGTAGATGTCACCGGGTTCCCCAGGTCGCTCCCGGGGTCCCCGCAGCTCCGCGTAGGTCACCTGGGGATCCTGGAGCGTGGTGGCACGGGGGGACGCTGCGAGAGACACAGGCTGTGACATCTGGGTGGGGTGACACTCGTGGGTGACGTGTCCCTGTGCGTGTGTCCCCCCCGTACTCACCTCCTGCCCTCTCGGGGGTCACAATTTGGGTGTACAGCACCTCCCCCTCCTCTGGGGGGGCCGGGGGATCAGGGGGGGCTCTGAGGGAATAAAGGGGATGTGTGGGAAGGGGAGTTGTGGGGTGGGGGTAAAAGGGACTCATGGCTGGAGACCCCCACTCACCTTTCCTGGTGCTTCCTGGTGGCTGCAGAGGAAAGAGGGGAGGGGTCACTGTGGGGTCCCAGAGCCCTGACCCCTCTTAGGATTCCTGAAACCCCACGGGACCCTCAATTCCCCTCAGGACACCCAAGCATCCCTGGAGCCCCCCAGAATTCATGAACACCCCCAGTGTCCCCGAACTCAAGAATCCAAAGCTCAGCAGGGACAGAGACCCCCTCAAACCACCCCAAGGGCCCCTGAATGAACCCCCAACATCCCTGCAGGACCCTCCAGCACCTCGCCAAACCCTACAGGACACCCAGCCAAGGTCACAGTTCTGGGGCTGTGGGTGCTGCCCTACCGTTCCCAAATTCTGGTGGCCTCTACAGCTCCCTGGGACCCCCGTCCCCCCATTGTCACCCACCCACTCGGTGCCACCGGTGCCAGGCCACAATGACACCCACGAGCAGGACCAGGAACAAAAGGGCCCCACCGACCCCTGCAGCCACTGCAAGAAACAGAGGGGGACACATCAGGATCACCCATCACCCCAGGGGTGCTGCACTCCCTGGTGACCCTGTGTGACCCCACCTGTGTTCCTGTGTCCCCATGGTGTCACCTTCAGGGCCAGCTCTGGGCTGAGTGCCTGGAACACGCGATGCCCGTCCTGTCCCAGCTGGTTGGTGGCCACGCACTGGTAGGTGCCCGAATGTCCCACCTCGATGTCCCCGAGCTCCAGGAGGGGACCCTGGGCCACCTCCTGCCTGTTGTGCAGCCAGGTGAAGGTGACAGGGGCTGAGCCCACCTGCACCGAGCAGTGCAGGTTCACGGGATCACCTGCACGCACCTGGTGTGCCAGGGGACTGAGGGCGATGGTGGCATTGGCCACAGGCACTGCGGGGACACAGACAGGGCTGGCACCGGGCGGGGTGGGATGGGGGTGCCATGGGTGGGGTCACCCCCAGCGCGAGGGTCCCGCTCACCCAGCACGGTGACATTCAGGGGGTCACTCTCGGCCACGCTGTCCCCGTTGCTGACCCGGCACCGGTACTGGCCGCTGTCATTGTCCTCAACGTGCCGCAGCTCCAGGCCGGGCCCGGTGCCCAGCGGTGCCCCCGAGCCCTCCCGGTGCCAGGAGAAGGACAGGGGACCTGTCCCCTTGGCCACCGCGCAGCTCAGCACCAGGCTGTCCCCAGATGCCACCTGTGCCCCGGGGGGCTGCACCGACAGTGACACCCCCGAGGGTGGGACCCCTGCGGGAGGGGGACACCAGGGGACAGTGAGGGACCCAGGGGAGAGGGGCAGGGGGACCCCAGGGAGGGAGAGGGGGGCAGAGATGGGGGGGCTTGGAAAGGAACCCCGAGGTTCGGGGAGGGGACACCGGGAGAGGGAGGGGGCGACAGCAGGAAGGGGTGAGGGGACCCAGGGGGGGGATGGGGGAGACCCGCGACAGGGATGGGGGTCCCGGGCAGTAATGGGGAGACACGGAAAAGGTGTCGGGGAAGGATGGGGGTCCCAGGCAAGGCTGGGGGAGCCGGGAAGGGAGGGGGGGGCCCAGGGTGGGATCGGAGAAGGGATGGGGGGATCCAGGGTGGGATCGGAGAAGGGATGGGGGGACCCAGGGCGGGATTCGAGAAGGGATGGCGGGGCCCGGAACACGGATGGGGAACCCGGGGAAGGATGGAACGAGCCAGGGAGGGACCCGGGCAGTGATGGGGAGAGCTGGGAATGGTGTCGGGGAGAGCTGGGGGTCCCCAGACAGGGTTGGGGGACCCGGGGCGGGACCCTGAAAAGGATGGGGAGATCGGGGAAGGGATGGGAGGAAGGAGCCGGGGAGGGCTGAGGGCACCGGGGCGGGACCTGGGAAGGGAGGGGGGGACCCGGGAAATGTGTCAGGCAGGGCTGGGGGTCCCAGATGCTGATGGGGGTCCCCAGACAGGGACCCGGGGAGGCCGTGGGGGCTCCCCGTGCCCATCCCCGCACTCACTGCGCACCGTGACGCGGAGCCGGGCGCTGCTCTTCCGCACGGCCCCCCCCTCGGAGCGCACCTCGCAGCTGTAATTCCCCGAGTGGGAGACCCCCACTTTGGGCAGCAGCAGCTGCGGGGACCCCTGCGGGCCCCACATCACCCGCCCGTCCCGGTAGAACACATGCAGGAGGGGGGCTCGGGGCCGCAGGGGGCTGGGGGTGCTGAGGCAGCTGAGAGCCAGGGGGGACCCCTCGGTGGGCGCGGGGGGACCCTCCAGCACCGGCACAGAGAAGAGCTCTGGGGAGGAGAGGGGAGGTGAGGACGGTGACCCTGAGTCTGCTGGGGAAATGGCTTTGGGGGTGCCGGGATATTGGAGTTCACGCTGTGGGGGGCTCACCTGCACTGTCACTGTCACCAGTGCTGACTTCTTCCAACCCCAGTATCGCATCCAGCCCTCGCAGCTGTAGCGGCCGCTGTGGTTCAGCTGCAGAGGGGACAGGGGCAGCTCGGTCTGCTCCTGGAACAACCTCAGTTTCTGCCTCTCGTGGTAGAAGGACACCGAGGTGACCTTGTCATCATGCCAGCCCCGGCAGCGCAGTGTCAGCGTGTCCCCCTCCAGCAGCGCCCGCGCCGGCACCTGCAGCACCAGCCAGTCTGGGGGACAGAGGGGTCCTGTCACACCCCATGGCACCATGACCCATCGGGTCACACCAGCACACCAGGGTTCCCCAATTTCAGCATGGGGTCCCCTCAGAGCGGGGGACAGGCTCTGGGCACAGCACTGAGTGACCCATGGAGCGGAGCCCACCCAGAGCCCTCGGGGTCCCCGCGGTGCCAGGCTGGGGACACGCAAACCCCTCTCACCATTTGAGACAGTCACAGGGGAGCTGAGCCCGGTGCCGGGTCTGTGACACTGGTAGGTGCCACTCTCAGTGACAGTGACTTGGTCTCGTCCCTGCTGTCCCCATCGCTTCCTGTCCCTGTACCAGGTGGTGACACCGGCGGTCCCCGAGCCCTGGCAGGTCAGTGTCACCTGGTCCCACAGCACTGCCGGCCTCCAGAGGGGCTCCACAAGGAGCTGGGTGGTCTGGGCACCTGTGGGTGACAGGGGACACCAGCCTGCCAGGGCCACCACGGGGCTGGGGACAGCGGGGTGGGGACATGGCATCCCCCGAGGACTCACCAGCGAGGCCGAGGGTCTGGGCTGGAAGGGAGAAGGGACAGGGCTGGGTGGGGGTGGCACCGTGGGGACAGTGCCACTGAAGGCACAGGGTTTGGGGGCTGTCCCCAGAGTGTCCCCGTGGGGAGAACTTTCAGTTCTTGTGGGAAAGTGCGTGGGGATGGTCCCCAGCAGATTTGCGAGGCTGGGGACATGTCTGTGTCTCAGCCACCCCTGCACCACATCCCAGTGGCACGGATGCCTTGGGAACAGGGACACCGAGGCCACCCTGGGCTGAGGCAGATAATGGGGACACTGTGCACACCCCGGGCACCAGGACACCACGGACACAGCCCATGCTGGCCCAGGTCACCCCCACCAGCTCCTGATCCCATCCCCATGGCCACATCCTCACCCTTCTTGTCCCCTTCTGTCCCTGCATCCCAGTTCCCTTGTCCCTGTGCCCAGAGCTCCCTGAGCCCAAAGGTGCCAGTCCCCACATTCCTGTCCCCACATTCCCATCCCCAAATTCCTGCCCCCTCTTCCTGTCCCCAAACCACCTGACATCCCCAGTGACACCAAGCTGCACTGTGGGCAACAGGGACTGGCACTGCTGGCCTTGGGGACCTCAGGGGACCCCGCAGCCCCCCTGTGCCCCCTCCCCACCGGTCTCTGCCCCACCAGGGCCCATCCCTGGGCTGTCAGGCCCGTGCTGGGGCACTCACCCCACAGGAGCAGTGCCACCTTCCCGGCCATCCCGGTGTCCCCAGCCATGTGGACTGGCTGTCCCTGGCTGCTGTGGCCACCGCTCCCCTGGCTGGCGGCTCTTCGGATGAAGGGGAAGGAAGCGAGGTCACGTCTCGTCCCCACGTGGGGGTGGCCCTTGGTGGGGGCAGGGTCGGACAGGATGGGGGCAGGGTGGGGGAAAGGAGACACAGCAGGGGACAGGTTGGGGACAATTTGGGATAGTCTGGGGACATGGTGGGGGATGCTGCTGGGGGCCTGGGGGATGTGGGGAACCAAGGATGGGTGTCCAGGAGAATGGGGCTCCAGGGGAATTGGCGTCTCCATGCCTGGGGGGATTCAGGGATGGGGGTGCTGTGGGAACATGGTCCCCAGGAATTTGGGCTCATGGCATGTGGGTGCCAGGGTTGGGGGTGTACGGGGGAAAAAAGAACCCTTGGGAAGAGGGGTTCTAGTGGAAGAATCAGCCACTGGGATGGGATCAAGGCAAGGCTGGTCCCGGGCAATGGCAGTGCTGGGATGGGGGTCCCTGGGAAGGAGAGACAAAAGTGATGGGGGTCCCATGACTGGGGAACCAGGAATGGGGTTGCCAGGGATGGGCAGTGCCTGGGTGGGGACGGGAGTCACAGCTCCTTCTCAGGGTGCCTCAGATTTTGGGGTGACCCAGGGCCCAGCACAGCCCCCAGTCCGGGTGCTCGTTTCCTGGGCAGCATCACATGGGTGTCCGGGGTTGCTCTGCCTCTGTGCCCTCCCCTGCCCTTGACTTTTCCCAGTCTTTATTTCTCCTTTAATTTTCCTCATTTTGTGCCATGTCCCCTGACCCCTGGTTCCTGGCTCATCAATCCAGGGAGCAGCTGAGCAGGGAATGGGATGGGGGGACCCAGGGGAAGGGGCAAATGGGGAGTGGGGAGTTCAGGGAAGGGTGGGGAGGCTGTGGGGGATGGAGGTGTTGGGCTGTGCCCCTCAACACTTTCACTTTCTTTTTGCTGGACAAGAAGGAAGAGGCTGTTTGTGCTGAGAGTCAGATGGGAAAGGGGAGGGGATTCTGTCCTGGGGGAAAACCAGGGGAGTCCTGTCCTGGGAGGTCCTTGTTTTGGGGAAATCCAGTCCAGGGTTGACACATCCTGGCATGGGGGGTCCTGTCCAGTGCGTGGCACTTCCAGAAATGTCCCTGCATATTCCTGGATGGCTGCCTGTTCCAGGGCTGGCACATCCTGGGCACCCCGTCAGTCCAAGGCTGGAGCCCAGCCATGGCCCAGCCCCACTGCACAGGGGTGGCCACTGGCCAGCCCTGCTCTGGCCAGCCCCAGGTGGCAGCCAGGACCTGAGGGTCCCCCCCAGCCCCCTTGGCTTTGATTCTGGCAGCTTTAGAGCTGCTGCAGAGGTGAGAATCCTGTGGGGGAAGTGGCCTGCCTGTGGTTTGCTCAGCCCTGCAAGAAGCACAAAACCCAAAAGGAGCCCAAGCTGTGGCTCTGTGAGGGCCTTTGATGGTTTTCAGGGCAGGGCTGGCTGGAAACCCCCCTGCAGGGGCAGCTGAGAGGGAACCAGTCCGGAAATGCAGCAATTGATCATTTTGTCTCTTGCAGCAATGGTCTGAGATAGCTCCAAAAACCCTGCAAAGACAATAACGTTTTGCACAAGAACCTGACCAGGTCCCTCCTCCTTGCTGTCTCAAACCTGCAGCCCCGTGGAACATCCTGGCAAGAATATTTGGGTTCTGGCTCGGCTGCCCTACAAGAGGGAATTGTGTGGAAACATCGAGCAATGTCTGTGTGCTGCGGCCGTGGTGGGGCTGTGGGGAGTGACCCTGTCTGGATTCCAGGTGTCCCCAGAGCTGCTCCATCCCTGCCCTGCTCACCTGCACAGGGCACGGGGAATAGACAGGGCTCTGCCCCAGCCCTGCCCCACCCCTGCCAGGGTACCCCTCCACTTCGCGGAGCTGTGGGGACCTTACCCTGTGTCGTGGTTGAACACTGGCACAATGCCAGTGCCCCCATGAAAATGCAACCTCTCAGCTGAATGCTGTGAAATGAGATCGAGAGCGGAGCAAAGCAGGCCAAGCTTAATAACCAAAAGGGAAAAAACTTTATGAAGATACTAGTACTATACTTTTATTAAAGAGGGAAAAAAATACCAGAAAGGAAAGCACACAAAGAATCCAAAATGAAAACCTGTCAAAACATTTCTCTTCCCAGTGCCCCCAGTGTCACAACACGATCTTGTTGTCACGGGGGTCCCGCTGTCCCTCGTAGGGTCCCGGCAGCTCCGCGTTGGTCACTCGTGGATCCCGAGGTGGGGCAGGGCCAGGGGACACCCGTGGGGGCCCTGAGAGTGACACTGGTTGTGGGGACCTGGGGGAGAGGGGACACCTGAGGGTGATGCATTCCTCTGTCCCCTCCTCCGGGGTGTCCTGTGGGGATAAGGGGGGGTCTGGGTGGTGTCAGGGGAGGCGGAAAGGGGAGTCCCAGCCCAAGCCCCCCACTCACCTGTCCTGGAGCTTCCTGGCAGCTGCAAGGGAAACGGGAGGGGGTGACCGTGGGGACCCCAGGACCCCTGAACCTTCCTGGCACCTCGGCAGCTCCAACCACCCTTGGAACTTCTGCACCACCACAGTGCTCCAAACCCACCCGGTATCCCCGATCGTTTGAGCCCCAGAACACCAAGCCTGGCAGGGAGGGGCACCTCCAAGCTCCCCCACCCCCCTGAAAAGATCCCCCAACATCCCCGCATGGCCCATCAAGAGCTCCACAAGTGCTCCCAGAGCTCCTGGTGCCACCCCAATGTTCCCCAAAGCCCACCCAGGGATGGCCCTGGAGCCCAACCAAGACCCTCCAAATTCCCCGCAGATCCCCCAGCCCCCCCAGCCGAGGTCACTGCGGGCTCAGTTTCCCCAGCTCAGGGTCCCTGGCTGCTGCTGATCTCTGCCCCCACTCTGGGGGCTTCCCCTCACTCCAGGACCCCCATCCCCCCATTGTCACCCACCCCGGCGGTGCCACCAGAGACAGCCCCCGACGACAGCCAGGAGCAGGAGCAGGAACAGGAGGGTCCTGCCGACATTCACAGCCACTGCTGGGGACAGAGGGGGACACACCGGGGTCACCCTGAGCCTCGGGGGTCCTGAACAGCCCAGTGACCCCGTGGGACCCCACCTGTGAGCCAGGGAGAGCCAGGTGCCACCTCCAGGACCAGCTTGGGGGTGAGTGCACGGAACACACGATGCCCGTCCTGTCCCAGCTGGTTGGTGGCCACGCACTGGTAGGTGCCCGAATGTCCCACCTCGACGTCCCCGAGCTCCAGGAGGGGACCCTGGGCCACCTCCTGCCCGTTGTGCAGCCAGGTGAAGGTGACAGGGGCTGAGCCCACCTGCACCGAGCAGCGCAGGGTCACGGTGTCACCTGCGCGCACCTGGTGTGCCAGGGGACTGGGGGTGATGGTGGCATTGGCCACGGGCACTGCGGGGACACAGACAGGGCTGGCACCGGGCGGGGTGGGATGGGGGTGCCGTGGGTGGGGTCACCCCCAGCCCGATGGTCCCGCTCACCCAGCACGGTGACATTCAGGGGGTCACTCTCGGCCACGTTCTCCCCGTTGCTGACCCGGCACCGGTACTGGCCGCTGTCATTGTCCTCAACGTGCCGCAGCTCCAGGCGGGGCCCGGTGCCCAGCGGTGCCCCCGAGCCCTCCCGGTGCCAGGAGAAGGACAGGGGACCTGTCCCCTTGGCCACCGCACAGCTCAGCACCAGGCGGTCCCCAAGTGCCACCTGTGCCCCGGGGGGCTGCACCGACAGGGACACCCCCGAGGGCGGGACCCCTGCGGGAGGGGGACACCAGGGGACAGTGAGGGACCGAGGGATTTGGGGAGGGGCAGGGGGACCCCAGGGAGGGAGAGGGGGGCAGAGATGGGGGGGCTTGGAAAGGAACCCTGAGGAAAGATGGAGGGTCCAGGGAGGGGACACTGGTAGAGGGTGGGGTGCAACACCAGGAGGGTGTGAGAGACCCCAGAGCGGGGACCTTGAGACCCGTGGATGGACCTCAGAGTGGGGTGGGGAGATCCAGGGAGGGGTGAGGGGACCTGGTGAGGGATGGGGAAATAGGAGCCAGGAATGGGGGACCTGGGAGGGACCCATGGCAGGGATGGCAAGACACAGAAAAGCCTTCGGGGAAGGATGGGGATACCCATGTAGGGCAGGTGAACCTGGGCTGGGAACTGTAAAAGGAGAGGGGGAGCCATGGAGGGATCCCAAAAAGGTTTGGGGCCTCAAGGCAGGTGTCAGGCTCGGCTTGGGGTCCCTAACGAGGGGACCGGGGAGGCCCTGGGGGCTCCCCGTGCCCATCCCCGCACTCACTGCGCACCGTGACGCGGAGCCGGGCGCTGCTCTTCCGCACGGCCCCCCGCTCGGAGCGCACCTCGCAGCTGTAATTCCCCGAGTGGGAGACCCCCACTTTGGGCAGCAGCAGCTGCGGGGACCCCTGCGGGCCCCTCACCACCTGCCCGTCCCGGTAGAACACGTGCAGGAGGGGGGCTCGGGGCCGCAGGGGGCTGGGGGTGCTGAGGCAGCTGAGAGCCAGGGGGGACCCCTCGGTGGGCTCGGGGGGACCCTCCAGCACCGGCACCGAGAAGAGCTCTGGGGAGGAGAGGGGAGGTGAGGACGGTGACCCTGAGTCCCTGGGGAGTGGCTTTGGGGGTGCCAGGATATTGGAGTTCACGCTGTGGGGGGCTCACCCTGCACTGTCACTGTCACCAGTGCTGACTTCTTCCAACCCCAGTATTCCACCCGGCCCTCACAGCTGTAGCGGCCGCTGTGGTTCAGCTGCAGAGGGGACAGGGGCAGCTCGGTCTGCTCATGGAACCAACTCAGTTTCTGCCTCTCGTGGTAGAAGGACACCGAGGTGACCTTGTCATCCCGCCAGCCCCGGCAGCGCAGTGTCAGCGTGTCCCCCTCCAGCAGCGCCGGCGCCGGCACCTGCAGCACCAGCCAGTCTGGGGGACAGAGGGGTCCTGTCACACCCCATGGCACCGGGACCCCCCAGCGCAGCAGGGGTCCCCAATTTCAACACGGAGTCCCCAGAGCAGGGGACAGGCTCTGGGCACAGCAGGGGTGATCCATGGAGCGGAGCCCACCCAGAGCCCTCGGGTTCCCCGCGGTGTCAGGCTGGGGACACCCAAACCCCTCTCACTCTTTGAGACAGTCACAGGGGAGCTGAGCCCGGTGCCAGGTCTGTGACACGTGTAGGTGCCACTCTCAGTGACAGTGATTCGGTCTTGTCCCTGCTGTCCCCATCGCTTCCTGTCCCTGTACCAGGTGGTGACACCGGCGGTCCCCGAGCCCTGGCAGGTCAGTGTCACCCGGTCCCACAGCACTGCCGGCCTCCAGGGGGGCTCCATGAGGAGCTGGGTGGTCTGGGCAGCTGTGGGTGACAGGGGACACCAGCCTGCCAGGGCCACCACGGGGCTGGGGACAGCGGGGTGGGGACATGGCATCCCCCGAGGACTCACCAGCGAGGCCGAGGGTCTGGGCTGGAAGGGAGAAGGGACAGGGCTGGGTGGGGGTGGCACCGTGGGGACAGTGCCACTGAGGGCACAGGGTTTGTGTGCTGTCCCCAAAGTGTCCCCGTGGGGAGAACTTTCAGTTCTTGTGGGAAAGTGCGTGGGGATGGTCCCCAGCAGATTTGCGAGGCTGGGGACATGTCTGTGTCACAGCCACCCCTGCACCACATCCCAGTGGCACGGATGCCTTGGGAACAGGGACACCGAGGCCACCCTGGGCTGAGGCAGAACACGGGGACACTGTGCACACCCCGGGCACCAGGACACCACGGACACAGCCCATGCTGGCCCAGGTCACCCCCACCAGCTCCTGATCCCATCCCCATGGCCACATGCTCACCCCTCTTGTCCCCTTCTGTCCCTGCATCCCAGTTCCCTTGTCCCTGTGCCCAGAGCTCCCTGAGCCCAAAGGTGCCAGTCCCCACATTCCTGTCCCCACATTCCCATCCCCAAATTCCTGCCCCCTCTTGCTGTCCCCAAAGCCACCCAACATCCCCAGTCACACCAAGCTGCACTGTGGGCAACAGGGACTGGCACTGCTGGCCTTGGGGACCTCAGGGGACCCCGCAGCCCCCCTGTCCCCCCTCCCCACCAGTCTCTGCCCCACCAGGGCCCATCCCTGGGCTGTCAGGCCCGTGCTGGGGCACTCACCCCACAGGAGCAGTGCCACCTTCCCGGCCATCCCGGTGTCCCCAGCCATGTGGACTGGCTGTCCCTGGCTGCTGTGGCCACCGCTCCCCTGGCTGGCGGCTCTTCGGATGAAGGGGAAGGAAGCGAGGTCACGTCTCGTCCCCACGTGGGGGTGGCCCTTGGTGGGGGCAGGGTCGGACAGGATGGGGGCAGGGTGGGGGAAAGGAGACACAGCAGGGGACAGGTTGGGGACAATTTGGGATAGTCTGGGGACATGGTGGGGGATGCTGCTGGGGGCTTGGGGGAAGTGGGGAACCAAGGATGGGTGTCCAGGAGAATGGGGCTCCAGGGGAATTGGCGTCTCCATGCTGGGGGGATTCAGGGGTGGGGGTGCTGTGGGAACATGGTCCCCAGGCATTTGGGCTCATGGCATGTGGGTGCCAGGGTTGGGGGTGTACGGGGGAAAAAAGAACCCTTGGGAAGAGGAGTTCTGGGGGAAGAAGCAGCCACTGGGATGGGATCAAGGCAAGGTTGGTCCCGGGCAATGGCAGTGCTGGGATGGGGGTCCCTGGGAAGGAGAGACAAAAGTGATGGGGGTCCCATGACTGGGGAACCAGGAATGGGGTTGCCAGGGATGGGCAGTGCCTGGGTGGGGACGGGAGTCACAGCTCCTTCTCAGGGTGCCTCAGATTTTGGGGTGACCCAGGGCCCAGCACAGCCCCCACCCTGGGGTGCTCGTTTCCTGGGCAGCATCACATGGGTGTCCGGGGTTGCTCTGCCTCTGTGCCCTCCCCTGCCCTTGACTTTTCCCAGTCTTTATTTCTCCTTTAATTTTCCTCATTTTGTGCCATGTCCCCTGACCCCTGGTTCCTGGCTCATCAATCCAGGGAGCAGCTGAGCAGGGAATGGGTTCGGGGGACCCAAGGGAAGGGGCAAATGGGGAGTGGGGGGTGCAGGGAAGGGTGGGGAGGCTGTGGGGGATGGAGGTGTTGGGCTGTGCCTCTCCACACTTTCACTTTCGTTTTGCTGGACAAGAAGGAAGAGGCTGTTTGTGCTGAGAGTCTGATGGGAAAGGGGAGGGGATTCTGTCCTGTGGGAAAACCAGGGGAGTCCTGACCTGGGAGGTCCTTGTTTTGGGGAAATCCAGTCCAGGGGTGACATCCTGGCATGGCGGGTCCTGTCCAGTGCGTGGCACTTCCAGAAATGTCCCTGCACATTCCTAGCCGGATGCCTGTCCCAGGAGTGGCACATTCTGGGCACACCGTCAGTCCAAGGCTGGAGCCCAGCCATGGCCCAGCCCCACTGCACAGGGGTGGCCACGGCCCAGCCCTACTCTGGCCAGCCCCAGGTGGCAGCCAGGACCTGAGGGTCCCCCCAGCCCCCTTGGCTTTGATTCTGGCAGCTTTAGAGCTGCTGCAGAGGTGAGAATCCTGTGGGGGAAGTGGCCTGCCTGTGGTTTGCTCAGCCCTGCAAGAAGCACAAAACCCAAAGGGAGCCCAAGCAGTGGCTCTGCGAGGGCCTTGGATGGTTTTCAGAGCAGGGCTGGCTGGAAACCCCCCTGCAGGGGCAGCTGAGAGGGAACCAGTCCGGAAATGCAGCAATTGATCATTTTGTCTCTTGCAGCAAGGTGCTGAGATAGCTCCAAAAACCCTGCAAAGACAATAACGTTTTGCACAAGAACCTGACCAGGTCCCTCCTCCTTGCTGTCTCAAACCTGCAGCCCCGTGGAACATCCTGGCAAGAATATTTGGGTTCTGGCTCGGCTGCCCTACAAGAGGGAATTGTGTGGAAACATCGAGCAGTGTCTGTGTGCTGCGGCCGTGGTGGGGCTGTGGGGAGTGACCCTGTCTGGATTCCAGGTGTCCCCAGAGCTGCTCCATCCCTGCCCTCCTCACCTGCACAGGGCACGGGGAATAGACAGGGCTCTGCCCCAGCCCTGCCCCAGCCCTGCCAGGGTACCCCTCCACTTCGCGGAGCTGTGGGGACCTTACCCTGTGTCGTGGTTGAACACTGGCACAATGCCAGTGCCCCCATGAAAATGCAACCTCTCAGTTGAATGCTGTGAAATGAGATCGAGAGTGGAGCAAAGCAGGCCAAGCTTAATAACCAAAAGGGAAAAAACTTTATGAAGATACGAGTACTATACTTTTATTAAAGAGGGAAAAAAATACCAGAAAGGAAAGCACACAAAGAATCCAAAATGAAAACCTGTCAAAACATTTCTCTTCCCAGTGCCCCCAGTGTCACAACACGATCTTGTTGTCACAGGGGTCCCGCTGTCCCTTGTAGGGTCCCGGCAGCTCTGCGTTGGTCACTCGTGGATCCCGAGGTGGGGCAGGGCCAGGGGACACCCGTGGGGGCCCTGAGAGTGACACTGGTTGTGGGGACCTGGGGGAGAGGGGACACCCGTGGGTGATGCATTCCTCTGTCCCCTCCTCCGGGAGGTCCTGTGGGGATAAGGGGGGGTCTGGGCGGTGTCAGGGGAGGCGGAAAGGGGGTCCCAGCCCGAGCCCCCCACTCACCACTCCTGGAGCTTCCTGGCAGCTGCAAGGGAAAGGGGAGGGGGTGACCGTGGGGACCCCAGGACCCCTGAACCTCCCTGGCACCTTGGCAGCTCCAACCACCCTTGCAACCCCCAAATCCCCACTGCAGCCCCAATTCCCACAGGACCCTGATTCCCCCTGGGCTCTCCCAGCACCCCTGAAGACCCTTGGAACTTCTGCACCACCACAGTGCTCCCAACCCACCCGGTATCCCCCACATTTGAGCCCCAGAACCCCAAGCCTGGCAGGGAGGGGCACCTCCAAGCTCCCCCACCCCCCTGAAAAGATCCCACAACATCCCCGCATGGCCCATCAAGAGCTCCACAAGTGCTCCCAGAGCTCCTGGTGCCGCCCCAATGTTCCCCAAAGCTCACCCAGGGATGGCCCTGGAGCCCAACCAAGACCCTCCAAATGCCCCGCAGATCCCCCAGCACCCCCCGCCGAGGTCACTGTGGGCTCAGTTTGCCCAGCCCAGGGTCCCTGGCTGCTCCTGATCTCTGCCCCCACTCTGGGGGCTTCCCCTCACTCCAGGACCCCCATCCCCCCATTGTCACCCATCCCGGCGGTGCCACCAGAGACAACCCCCGACGACAGCCAGGAGCAGGAGCAGGAACAGGAGGGTCCTGCCGACATTCACAGCCACTGCTGGGGACAGAGGGGGACACACCGGGGTCACCCTGAGCCTCGGGGGTCCTGAACAGCCCAGTGACCCCGTGGGACCCCACCTGTGAGCCAGGGAGAGCCAGGTGTCACCTCCAGGACCAGCTTGGGGGTGAGTGCACGGAACACACGGTGCCCGTCCTGTCCCAGCTGGTTGGTGGCCACGCACTGGTAGGTGCCCGAATGTGCCACCTTGACGTCCCCAAGCTCCAGGAGGGGACCCTGGGCCACCTCCTGCCCGTTGTGCAGCCAGGTGAAGGTGACAGGGGCTGAGCCCACCTGCACCGAGCAGCGCAGGGTCATGGGGTCACCTGTGCGCACCTGGTGTGCCAGGGGACCAGGGGTGATGGTGGCATTGGCCACGGGCACTGCGGGGACACAGACAGGGCTGGCACCGGGCGGGGTGGGATGGGGTGCCGTGGGTGGGGTCTGCCCCAGCCCGAGGGTCCCGCTCACCCAGCACGGTGACATTCAGGGGGTCACTCTCGGCCACGCTGTCCCCGTTGCTGACCCGGCACCGGTACTGGCCGCTGTCATTGTCCTCAACGTGCCGCAGCTCCAGGCGGGGCCCGGTGCCCAGCGGTGCCCCCGAGCCCTCCCGGTGCCAGGAGAAGGACAGGGGACCTGTCCCCTTGGCCACCGCGCAGCTCAGCACCAGGCGGTCCCCAAGTGCCACCTGTGCCCCGGGGGGCTGCACCGACAGGGACACCCCCGAGGGCGGGACCCCTGTGGGGGGACACAGAAGGGATTGGGGACATGGGAGGGGTGGGGGACACGGGAGGGGAAAAGAGGGAATGGAGGGCAGCGGAGAGGATCCCAGTGAGAAGAAGGGCACCCTGGGAGGCATCTTGGGACCTGGGGACAATGGTGAGACCCCATGGAAAGGTGGAGAGACCCAGGCAGGGATGGGGAACCACACGAGAGACTGAGGAGACTCGGGGAATGATTTGGGGTTTAGGGATGGGCGGGTGAAGCCAGGGAAGGAAGGGAGAGCCAAGAGTGGAACAGGGACCTTGGAAGGGGTCGGGAATCCAGGGAGGGGCGGAGAGAACAAACAGAGGGGTGAGGGATCTGGAGGGGGAACTGGGCAGTCATGGGGGAAACCAAGAAGGGCTTGGGAAATTTTGGGTGACCCCAGGGAGGAGAAAAGGGACGGATGAAGGATTCAGGCAGTGGTGGGGAAACACTCAGAGGATGTCAGGCTTCCCTGTCCCCATCCCTGCACTCACTCTGCACTGTCACTGTCACCACCTCTGACTCCCTCCACTGTGCCAGGACAGAGCCCGGCCAGCCCTTGCAGCTGTAGCGGCCACTGTGGTGCAGCTGCAGAGGGGACAGGGACAGCTCGGTCGCATCACTGGGGCCCTTCAGAACCTTCTCTTCATGGTAGAAGTACACGCTTGTGAGCTCTGTGTTCTGCCAGCCCCGGCAGCGCAGTGTCAGCGTGTCCCCCTCCAGCAGCGCCCGCGCCGGCGCCTGCAGCACCAGCAGGTCTGGGGGACAGAGGGGTCCTGTCACACCCCATGGCACCGGGACCCCCCAGCGCACCACGGGTCCGAATTTCAGCATGGGGTCCCCCTCATTCTGTGCTCAGGGATGTGCTCAGAGCGGGGGACAGGCTCTGGGCACATCAGGGGGTGACCCATGGAGCGGAGCCCACCCAGAGCCCTCGGGGTTCCCATGGTGCCAGGCTGGGGACACCCAAACCCCTCTCACCCTTTGAGACAGTCACGGGGTGGCTGAGCTCGGTGCCGGGTTTGTCACACGTGTAGGTGCCACTCTCGGTGACAGTGATTCGGTCTCCTCCCTGCTGTCCGCATCGCTTCCCGTCCCTGTACCAGGTGGTGGCACCGGTGGTCCCCGAGCCCTGGCAGGTCAGTGTCACCCGGTCCCACAGCACTGCTGGCCTCCAAGGGGGATCCACGAGGAGATGGGTGATCTGGGCACCTGTGGGTGACAGGGGACACCAGCCTGCCAGGGCCACCACGGGGCTGGGGACAGCGGGGTGGGGACATGGCATCCCCCGAGGACTCACCAGCGAGGCCGAGGGTCTGGGCTGGAAGGGAGAAGGGACAGGGCTGGGTGGGGGTGGCACCGTGGGGACAGTGCCACTGAGGGCAAAGGGTTTGGGGGCTGTCCCCAGAGTGTCCCCGTGGGGAGAACTTTCAGTTCTTGTGGGAAAGTGCGTGGGGATGGTCCCCAGAAGATTTGCGAGGCTGGGGACATGTCTGTGTCTCAGCCACCCCTGCACCACATCCGAGTGGCACGGATGCCTTGGGAACAGGGACACCGAGGCCACCCTGGGCTGAGGCAGAACACGGGGACACTGTGGACACCCCGGGCACAGGGACACCATGGACACACCCCTTGCTGGCCCAGGTCACCCCCACCAGCTCCTGATCCCATCCCCATGGCCACATCCTCACCCCTCTTGTCCCCTTCTGTCCCTGCATCCCAGTTCCCTTGTCCCTGTGCCCAGAGCTCCCTGAGCCCAAAGGTGCCAGTCCCCACATTCCTGTCCCCACATTCCCATCCCCAAATTACTGCCCCCTCTTGCTGTCCCCAAAGCCATCTGACATCCCCAGTCACTCCAAGCTGCACTGTGGGCAACAGGGACTGGCACTGCTGGCCTTGGGGACCGCAGGGGACCCCGCAGCCCCCCTGTCCCCCCTCCCCACCAGTCTCTGCCCCACCAGGGCCCATCCCTGGGCTGTCAGGCCCGTGCTGGGGCACTCACCCCACAGGAGCAGTGCCACCTTCCCGGCCATCCCGGTGTCCCCAGCCATGTGGACTGGCTGTCCCTGGCTGCTGTGGCCACCGCTCCCCTGGCTGGCGGCTCTTCGGATGAAGGGGAAGGAAGCGAGGTCACGTCTCGTCCCCACGTGGGGGTGGCCCTTGGTGGGGGCAGGGTCGGACAGGATGGGGGCAGGGTGAGGGAAAGGAGACACAGCAGGGGACAGGTTGGGGACAATTTGGGATAGTCTGGGGACATGGTGGGGGATGCTGCTGGGGGCTCGGGGGACGTGGGGAACCAAGGATGGGTGTCCAGGAGAATGGGGCTCCAGGGGAATTGGCGTCTCCATGCCTGCGGGGATTCAGGGATGGGGGTGCTGTGGGAACATGGTCCCCAGGCATTTGGGCTCATGGCATGTGGGTGCCAGGGTTGGGGGTGTACGGGGGAAAAAAAGAACCCTTGGGAAGAGGAGTTCTGGGGGAAGAATCAGCCACTGGGATGGGATCAAGGCAAGGCTGGTCCCGGGCAATGGCAGTGCTGGGATGGGGGTCCCTGGGAGGGAGAGACAAAAGTGATGGGGGTCCCATGACTGGGGAACCAGGAATGGGGTTGCCAGGGATGGGCAGTGCCTGGGTGGGGACGGGAGTCACAGCTCCTTCTCAGGGTGCCTCAGATTTTGGGGTGACCCAGGGCCCAGCACAGCCCCCAGTCCGGGTGCTCGTTTCCTGGGCAGCATCACATGGGTGTCCGGGGTTGCTCTGCCTCTGTGCCCTCCCCTGCCCTTGACTTTTCCCAGTCTTTATTTCTCCTTTTATTTTCCTCATTTTGTGCCATGTCCCCTGACCCCTGGTTCCTGTTTCAACAATCCAGGGAGCAGCTGAGCAGGGAATGGGATGGGGGGACCCAGGGGAAGGGGCAAATGGGGAGTGGGGGGTGCAGGGAAGGGTGGGGAGGCTGTGGGGAATGGAGGTGTTGGGCTGTGCCTCTCCACACTTTCACTTTCGTTTTGCTGGACAAGAAGGAAGAGGCTGTTTGTGCTGAGAGTCAGATGGGAAAGGGGAGGGGATTCTGTCCTGGGGGAAAACCAGGGGAGTAGGGTCCTGGGAGGTCCTTGTTTTGGGGAAAGCCAGTCCAGGGGTGACACATCCTGGCATGAGGGGTCCTGTCCAGTGCGTGGCACTTCCAGAAATGTCCCTGCACATTCCTAGCCGGATGCCTGTCCCAGGGGTGGCACATCCTGGGCACCCCGTCAGTCCAAGGCTGGAGCCCAGCCATGGCCCAGCCCCACTGCACAGGGGTGGCCACTGGCCAGCCCTGCTCTGGCCAGCCCCAGGTGGCAGCCAGGACCTGAGGGTCCCCCCAGCCACCCTGGCTTTGATTCTGGCAGCTTTAGAGCTGCTGCAGAGGTGAGAATTCTGTGGGGGAAGTGGCCTGGCTGTGGTTTGCTCAGCCCTGCAAGAAGCACAAAACCCAAAGGGAGCCCAAGCAGTGGCTCTGCGAGGGCCTTGGATGGTTTTCAGAGCAGGGCTGGCTGGAAACCCCCCTGCAGGGGCAGCTGAGAGGGAACCAGTCCAGAAATGCAGCAATTGATCATTTTGTCTCTTGCAGCAAGGTGCTGAGATAGCTCCAGAAACCCTGCAAAGACAATAACGTTTTGCACAAGAACCTGACCAGGTCCCTCCTCCTTGCTGTCTCAAACCTGAAGCCCCGTGGAACATCCTGGCAAGAATATTTGGGTTCTGGCTCGGCTGCCCTACAAGAGGGAATTGTGTGGAAGCATCGAGCAATGTCTGTGTGCTGTGGTCGTGGTGGGGCTGTGGGGAGTGACCCTGTCTGGATTCCAGGTGTCCCCAGAGCTGCTCCATCCCTGCCCTCCTCACCTGCACAGGGCACGGGGAATAGACAGGGCTCTGCCCCAGCCCTGCCCCACCCCTGCCAGGGTACCCCTCCACTTCCCGGAGCTGTGGGGACCTTACCCTGTGTCGTGGTTGAACACTGGCACAATGCCAGTGCCCCCATGAAAATGCAACCTCTCAGCTGAATGCTGTGAAATGAGATCGAGAGCGGAGCAAAGCAGGCCAAGCTTAATAACCAAAAGGGAAAAAACTTTATGAAGCTACTAGTACTATACTTCTATAAAAGAGGAAAAAAATACCAGAAAGGAAAGCACACAAAGAATCCAAAATGAAAACCTGTCAAAACATTTCTCTTCCCAGTGCCCCCAGTGTCACAACACGATCTTGTTGTCACGGGGGTCCCGCTGTCCCTTGTAGGGTCCCGGCAGCTCTGCGTTGGTCACTCGTGGATCCCGAGGTGGGGCAGGGCCAGGGGACACCCGTGGGGGCCCTGAGAGTGACACTGGTTGTGGGGACCTGGGGGAGAGGGGACACCCGAGGGTGATGCATTCCTCTGTCCCCTCCTCCGGGGCTGTCCTGTGGGGATAAGGGGGGGTCTGGGCGGTGTCAGGGGAGGCGGAAAGGGGAGTCCCAGCCCAAGCCCCCCACTCACCTGTCCTGGAGCTTCCTGGCAGCTGCAAGGGAAAGGGGAGGGGGTGACCGTGGGGACCCCAGGACCCCTGAACCTTCCTGGCACCTTGGCAGCTCCAACCACCCTTGGAACTTCTGCACCACCACAGTGCTCCAAACCCACCCGGTATCCCCCACATTTGAGCCCCAGAACACCAAGCCTGGCAGGGAGGGGCACCTCCAAGCTCCCCCACCCCACTGAAAAGATCCCACAACATCCCCGCATGGCCCATCAAGAGCTCCACAAGTGCTCCCAGAGCTCCTGGTGCCGCCCCAATGTTCCACAAAGCTCACCCAGGGATGGCCCTGGAGCCCAACCAAGACCCTCCAAATGCCCCGCAGATCCCCCAGCACCCCCCGCCGAGGTCACTGTGGGCTCAGTTTGCCCAGCCCAGGGTCCCTGGCTGCTGCTGATCTCTGCCCCCACTCTGGGGGCTTCCCCTCACTCCAGGACCCCCATCCCCCCATTGTCACCCACCCCGGCGGTGCCACCAGAGACAGCCCCCGACGACAGCCAGGAGCAGGAGCAGGAACAGGAGGGTCCTGCCGACATTCACAGCCACTGCTGGGGACAGAGAGGGACACACTGGGGTCACCCTGAGCCTCGGGGGTCCTGAACAGCCCAGTGACCCCGTGGGACCCCACCTTTGAGCCAGGGTGAGCCAGGTGCCACCTCCAGGGCCATCTCCATACTGAGAGCATGGAACACGCGGTGCCCATCCTGTCCCAGCTGGTTGGTGGCCACGCACTGGTAGGTGCCCGAATGTGCCACCTCGACGTCCCCGAGCTCCAGGAGGGGACCCTGGGCCACCTCCTGCCCGTTGTGCAGCCAGGTGAAGGTGACAGGGGCTGAGCCCACCTGCACCGAGCAGCGCAGGGTCACGGGATCACCTGCGCGCACCTGGTGTGCCAGGGGACCGGGGGTGATGGTGGCATTGGCCACGGGCACTGCGGGGACACAGACAGGGCTGGCACCGGGCGGGGTGGGATGGGGGTGCCATGGGTGGGGTCACCCCCAGCGCGAGGGTCCCGCTCACCCAGCACGGTGACATTCAGGGGGTCACTCTCGGCCACGCTGTCCCCGTTGCTGACCCGGCACCGGTACTGGCCGCTGTCACTGTCCTCAGCGTGCCGCAGCTCCAGGCGGGGCCCGGTGCCCAGCGGTGCCCCCGAGCCCTCCCGATGCCAGGAGAAGGACAGGGGACCTGTCCCTGAGGCCACCGCACAGCTCAGCACCAGGCTGTCCCCAAGTGCCACCTGTCCCCCGGGGGGCTGCACCGACAGGGACACCCCCGAGGGTGGGACCCCTGAAGGAGGGGGACACCAGGGGACAGTGAGGGACCCAGGGGAGAGGGGCAGGGGGACCCCAGGGAGGGAGAGGGGGGCAGAGATGGGGGGGCTTGGAAAGGAACCCTGAGGAAAGATGGAGGGTCCAGGGAGGGGACACTGGTAGAGGGTGGGGTGCAACACCAGGAGGGAGTGAGAGACCCCAGAGCGGGGACCTTGAGACCCGTGGATGGACCTCAGAGTGGGGTGGGGAGATCCAGGGAGGGGTGAGGGGACCTGGTGAGGGATGGGGAAATATGAGCCAGGAATGGGGGACCTGGGAGGGACCCATGGCAGGGATGGCAAGACACAGAAAAGCCTTCGGGGAAGGATGGGGATACCCATGTAGGGCAGGTGAACCTGGGCTGGGAACTGTAAAAGGAGAGGGGGAGCCAGGGAGGGATACCAAAAGGTTGGGGGCCTCAAGGCAGGTGTCAGGCTCGGCTTGGGGTCCCTAACGAGGGGACCGGGGAGGCCGTGGGGGCTCCCCGTGCCCATCCCCGCACTCACTGCGCACCGTGACGCGGAGCCGGGCGCTGCTCTTCCGCACGGTCCCCCCCTCGGAGCGCACCTCGCAGCTGTAATTCCCCGAGTGGGAGACCCCCACTTTGGGCAGCAGCAGCTGCGGGGACCCCTGCGGGCCCCACATCACCTGCCCGTCCCGGTAGAACACGTGCAGGAGGGGGGCTCGGGGCCGCAGGGGGCTAGGGGTGCTGAGGCAGCTGAGAGCCAGGGGGGACCCCTCGGTGGGCTCGGGGGGACCCTCCAGCACCGGCACTGAGAAGAGCTCTGGGGAGGAGAGGGGAGGTGAGGACGGTGACCCTGAGTCTGCTGGGGAAATGGCTTTGGGGGTGCCAGGATATTGGAGTTCATGCTGTGGGGGGCTCACCCTGCACTGTCACTGTCACCAGTGCTGACTTCTTCCAACCCCAGTATTCCACCCGGCCCTCGCAGCTGTAGCGGCCGCTGTGGTTCAGCTGCAGAGGGGACAGGGGCAGCTCGGTCTGCTCATGGAACCACCCCAGTTTCTGCCTCTCGTGGTAGAAGGACACTGAGGTGACCTTGTCCCACCAGCCCCGGCAGCGCAGTGTCAGCGTGTCCCCCTCCAGCAGCGCCGGCGCCGGCACCTGCAGCACGAGCCAGTCTGGGGGACAGAGGGGTCCTGTCACACCCCATGGCACCGGGACCCCCCAGCGCACCAGGGGTCCCCAATTTCAGCACCGGGTCCCCCTCATTGTGTGCTCAGGGATGTGCTCAGAGCAGGGGACAGGCTCTGGGCACAGCAGTGAGTGACCCATGGAGCGGAGCCCACCCAGAGCCCTCGGGGTCCCCACGGTGCCAGGCTGGGGACACCCAAACCCCTCTCACCCTCTGAGACCGTCACAGGGGAGCTGTGCCCGGTGCCAGGTCTGTGACACGTGTAGGTGCCACTCTCAGTGACAGTGACTTGGTCTTGTCCCTGCTGTCCCCATCGCTTCCCGTCCCTGTACCAGGTGGTGACACCGGCGGTCCCCGAGCCCTGGCAGGTCAGTGTCACCTGGTCCCACAGCACTGCCGGCCTCCAGGGAGGCTCCACGAGGAGCTGGGTGGTCTGGGCACCTGTGGGTGACAGGGGACACCAGCCTGCCAGGGCCAGCACGGGGCTGGGGACAGCGGGGTGGGGACATGGCATCCCCCGAGGACTCACCAGCGAGGCCGAGGGTCTGGGCTGGAAGGGAGAAGGGACAGGGCTGGGTGGGGGTGGCACTGTGGGGACAGTGCCACTGAAGGCACAGGGTTTAGGGGCTGTCCCCAGAGTGTCCCCGTGGGGAGAACTTTCAGTACTTGTGGGAAAGTGCGTGGGGATGGTCCCCAGAAGATTTGCAAGGCTGGGGACATGTCTGTGTCACAGCCACCCCTGCAGCACATCCATGTGGCACGGATGCCTTGGGAACAGGGACACCAAGGCCACACTGGGCTGAGGCAGAACACGGGGACACTGTGGACACCCCGGGCACCAGGACACCACGGACACAGCCCATGCTGGCCCAGGTCACCCCCACCAGCTCCTGATCCCATCCCCATGGCCACATCCTCACCTTTCTTGTCCCCTTCTGTCCCTGCATCCCAGTTCCCTTGTCCCTGTGCCCAGAGCTCCCTGAGCCCAAAGGTGCCAGTCCCCACATTCCTGTCCCCACATTCCCATCCCCAAATTCCTGCCCCCTCTTCCTGTCCCCAAAGCCACCCAACATCCCCAGTCACTCCAAGCTGCACTGTGGGCAACAGGGACTGGCACTGCTGGCCTTGGGGACCTCAGGGGACCCCGCAGCCCCCCTGTGCCCCCTCCCCACCAGTCTCTGCCTCACCAGGGCCCATCCCCAGGCTGTCAGGCCCGTGCTGGGTCACTCACCCCACAGGAGCAGTGCCACCTTCCCGGCCATCCCGGTGTCCCCAGCCATGTGGACTGGCTGTCCCTGGCTGCTGTGGCCACCGCTCCCCTGGCTGGCGGCTCTTCGGATGAAGGGGAAGGAAGCGAGGTCACGTCTCGTCCCCACGTGGGGGTGGCCCTTGGTGGGGGCAGGGTGGCCACAAGCTGGGCACAGGCTGTGGGCAGGGTGGGGACAGGGTGGGGACAAGGCTGCGTGATGCACGGTGCGACATGGGGTCCCAGGATTTGGGGGCTCAGATCGTTTAGGTAGCCAGGGATGGGTGTCCAGGGGAATTGGGGATCCTGTGGGAATGGGGGGTCCCTGGAGACTCAAAGTCCCTGGGAAAGGGGATTTTAGGGGATGGAATAAACAGCAGAGTGTTCCTTGGGAATGAGCTCCTGGGCCCTGGAGATCCTGTGGAATGTGAGTGCTGGGATTCGTGTTCGCTGGCAAGGTGGCACACAAGGATTGGGGGTCCCGTGACTTCATTTCCAGGGGAATGGAAGTCCCAGGGATGGGCAGTGGCTGGATAAATCCGTGGGTCTCAGCTTTTTCCTTGGGTGCCTCATATTTTGGGGTGACCCTGAGCCCAGCACAGCCCCTACCCTGCCAGGGCTGTCCTGAGAGGCTCTGGGTCTGTGCCCCACACACCCCTAGGTTTTTTTCTGTCCCCACCATTTCCTGGCTCAGTGATCTCATGCAACACTTGTTGCCCAATTCATTCAGACACAGTTACACATCCATCGGATAAAGGCAATAAATCTTTTCCCACAGCATTTTTTTCTCAATAAAAGACAAATTCAGCAAAAATCAAACTCTGCTCAAATAAAAAAATCAAAACGATAAAATGCTCTGGTTTATAGAATATTTTCAGTTGCTCCCCCAGCAAGTCGCTCACAATAAAAACACAAGCAAATCCCAAAGAAATGAGACCTTTTTGGTTCCCTTTAGGAGCTCCTTGGTGCATCCCACAGCAGCATTTGCTTGTGGATAGCACAGAGTGTGGAATCTCCCTGAGTGTCCAACAGCTCCTTGGGATTGTTTCCTGCCTGCTGGGCAGCAACCCAGCCCATGAGGAAGCCTTTTGTGGGGGCATATTTAGGAATTATTCCCATTTCTCTCACCCTGGAACTCAATTGGCTTCCTATGGATTCTCCTCCCAAAGGGGAGAAGCTCTGTCCATCCTTGGAACAGTGCCCTGGAATCTGTGGAAATGCCCGTGTGTGCCTCAGGGTCTGATTCTCTGGTAAATCCACTCCAGCCTGCCCTGAATTACCCTGCCTGGGCATTCTCTGCTCCTGCTGTGGCATCCCTGTTCCCCAGGCGCTCGTGAACAGCCCCTGCTCAGTATTTCCACACTTTTTCCTCTCTTCTGGTGTGCATATCCAGAACACCAACATTCTTTCTGGGAGGTTCCAAAGGGCTGCAGGTTTTGTTCAAGAAGGAGGGTCCAGGTCAGGTTGTTGAGCAGATTGGGGTGGGATTTGCAGCAGTTCTGGGGCTGTCTCAGCAACTTGGAAAGAGGGAAGAAATGATGAATTGTTGCATTTTCAGACTGGTTCCATCTCAGTTGCCCGTGCAGGGGAAGTTTCCAGCCAGCCCTGCCCTGAAAACCATCAAAGGCCCTCGCAGAGCCACTGCTTGGGATCCCTTTGAGTTTTGTGGTTTTTGCAGGGCTGAACAAACCACAGGCAGGCCATTTCCTCATACACAATTCTCACTTCTGCAGCAGCTCCACAGACCCAGAGCCCCTCAGAATCTGCCTGGGGTGACCCCCAGGCTTGTGGGGGCTGTGCTGGGCTCAGGGTCACCCCAAAATATGAGGCACCCAGGGAAGGAGCTGAGACCTCTGTGCCCACCCAGCCACTGCCCATCCCTGGGACTTCCATTCCCCTGGAAATGAAGTCATGGGACCCCCATTCCTCATGTCCCACCTTAGCTGGTACCACGAATCCCAGTACTCACATTCCACAGGATCTCCAGGGACCAGGACCTCATTCCCAGGGAACACTCTGCTGTTCATTCCATGTCCTGAAATCCCCTTTCCCAGGGACTTTGAGTCTCCAGGGACCCCCCATTCCCACAGGATCCCCAATTCCCCTGGACACCCATCCCTGGCTACCTAAACGATCTGAGCCCCCAAATCCTGGACCCCATGTCGCACCGTGCATCACGCAGCCTTGTCCCCACCCTGTCCCCACCCTGCCCACAGCCTGTGCCCAGCTTGTGGCCACCCTGCCCCCACCAAGGGCCACCCCCACGTGGGGACGAGACGTGACTTCGCTTCCTTCCCCTTCATCCGAAGAGCCGCCAGCCAGGGGAGCGGTGGCCACAGCAGCCAGGGACAGCCAGTCCACATGGCTGGGGACACTGGGATGGCCGGGAAGGTGGCACTGCTCCTGTGGGGTGAGTGACCCAGCACGGGCCTGACAGCCCAGGGATGGGACCTGGTGAGGCAGAGACCGGTGGGGAGGGGGCACAGGGGGGCTGCGGGGTCCCCTGAGGTCCCCAAGGCCAGCAGTGCCAGTCCCTGTTGCCCACAGTGCAGCTTGGTGTGACTGGGGATGTCGGGTAGCTTTGGGGACAGGAAGAGGGGGCAGGAATTTGGGGATGGGGATATGGGGACAGGAATGTGGGGACTGGCACCTTTGGGCTCAGGGAGCTCTGGGCACAGGGACAAGGGAACTGGGATGCAGGGACAGAAGGGGACAAGAGGGGTGAGCATGTGGCCATGGGGATGGGATCAGGAGCTGGTGGGGGTGACCTGGGCCAGCATGGGCTGTGTCCGTGGTGTCCTGGTGCCCAGGGTGTCCACAGTGTCCCCGTGTTCTGCCTCAGCCTAGGGTGGCCTCGGTGTCCCTGTTCCCAAGGCATCCGTGCCACTGGGATGTGGTGCAGGGGTGGCTGAGACACAGCCTCGCAAATCTTCTGGGGACCATCCCCACGCACTTTCCCACAAGAACTGAAAGTTCTCCCCACGGGGACACTATGGGGACAGCCCCCAAACCCTGTGCCCTCAGTGACACTGTCCCCACGGTGCCACCCCCACCCAGCCCTGTCCCTTCTCCCTTCCAGCCCAGACCCTCGGCCTCGCTGGTGAGTCCTCGGGGGATGCCATGTCCCCACCCCGCTGTCCCCAGCCCCGTGGTGGCCCTGGCAGGCTGGTGTCCCCTGTCACCCACAGGTGCCCAGACCCCCCAGCTCCTTGTGGATCCCCCCTGGAGGCCGGCAGTGCTGTGGGACTGGGTGACACTGACCTGCCAGAGCTCGGGGACCGCCGGTGTCACCACCTGGTACAGGGACGGGAAGCGATGGGGACAGCAGGGACGAGACCAAGTCACTGTCACCGAGAGTGGCACCTACACGTGTGACAAACCCGGCACCGAGCTCAGCCACCCCGTGACGGTGTCAAAGGGTGAGAGGGGTTTGGGTGTCCCCAGCCTGGCACCGCGGGGACCCCGAGGGCTCTGGGTGGGCTCCTCTCCATGGGTCACTCACTGCTGTGCCCAGAGCCTGTCCCCTGCTCTGGGGACATCCCAGAGCATCCCGGTGAGGGGGACCCGGTGCTGAAATTGGGGATCGCTGGTGCGCTGGGGGGTCCCGGTGCCATGGGGTGTGACAGGACCCCTCTGTCCCCCAGACCGGCTGGTGCTGCAGGTGCCGGCACGGGCACTGCTGGAGGGGGACACGCTGACACTGCGCTGCCGGGGCTGGGAGAACACAGAGCTCACAAGTGTGTACTTCTACCATGAAGAGAAGGTTCTGAAGGGCCCCAGTGATGCGACCGAGCTGTCCCTGTCCCCTCTGCAGCTGCACCACAGTGGCCGCTACAGCTGCAAGGGCTGGCCGGGCTCTGTCCTGGCACAGTGGAGGGAGTCAGAGGTGGTGACAGTGACAGTGCAGAGTGAGTGCAGGGATGCGTACAGGGAAGCCTGACATCCTCTGAGTGTTTCCCCACCACTGCCTGAATCCTTCATCCGTCCCTTTTCTCCTCCCTGGGGTCACCCAAAATTTCCCAAGCCCTTCTTGGTTTCCCCCATGACTGCCCAGTTCCCCCTCCAGATCCCTCACCCCTCTGTTTGTTCTCTCCGCCCCTCCCTGGATTCCCGACCCCTTCCAAGGTCCCTGTTCCACTCTTGGCTCTCCCTTCCTTCCCTGGCTTCACCCGCCCATCCCTAAACCCCAAATCATTCCCCGAGTCTCCTCAGTCTCTTGTGTGATTCCCCATCCCTGCCTGGGTCTCTCCACCTTTCCATGGGGTCTCGCCATTGTCCCCAGGTCCCAAGATGCCTCCCAGGGTCCCCTCCTGCTCACTGGGATCCTCTCCGTTCCCCTCCATTCCCTCTTTTCCCCTCCCGTGTCCCCCATCCCTCCCATGTCCCCAATCCCTCCTGTGTCCCCCCACAGGGGTCCCACCCTCGGGGGTGTCCCTGTCGGTGCAGCCTCCCACGGCACAGGTGGCACCTGGGGACCGCCTGGTGCTGAGCTGCGCGGTGGCCAAGGGGACAGGTCCCCTGTCCTTCTCCTGGCACCGGGAGGGCTCGGGGGCACCGCTGGGCACCGGGCCCCGCCTGGAGCTGCGGCACGTTGGGGACAATGACAGTGGCCAGTACCGGTGCCGGGTCAGCAACGGGGACAGCGTGGCCGAGAGTGACCCCCTGAATGTCACCGTGCTGGGTGAGCGGGACCCTCGCGCTGGGGCAGACCCCACCCACGGCACCCCATCCCACCCCGCCCGGTGCCAGCCCTGTCTGTGTCCCCGCAGTGCCTGTGGCCAATGCCACCATCACCCCCGGTCCCCTGGCACACCAGGTGCGCGCAGGTGACACCGTGACCCTGCGCTGCTCGGTGCAGGTGGGCTCAGCCCCTGTCACCTTCACCTGGCTGCACAACAGGCAGGAGGTGGCCCAGGGTCCCCTCCTGGAGCTTGGGGACGTCGAGGTGGCACATTCGGGCACCTACCAGTGCGTGGCCACCAACCAGCTGGGACAGGATGGGCACCGTGTGTTCCATGCACTCAGCCCAGAGCTGGCCCTGGAGGTGACACCATGGGGACACAGGAACACAGGTGGGGTCACACAGGGTCACCAGGGAGTGCAGCACCCCTGGGGTGATGGGTGATCCTGATGTGTCCCCCTCTGTTTCTTGCAGTGGCTGCAGGGGTCGGTGGGGCCCTTTTGTTCCTGGTCCTGCTCGTGGGTGTCATTGTGGCCTGGCACCGGTGGCACCGAGTGGGTGGGTGACAATGGGGGGACGGGGGTCCCAGGGAGCTGTAGAGGCCACCAAAATTTGGGAACGATAGGGAACCCCAGAACTGTGACCTTGGCTGGGGGTCCTGTAGGGTTTGGCGAGGTGCTGGAGGGTCCTGCAGGGATGTTGGGGGTTCGTTCAGGGACCCTTGGGGTGGTTTGAGGGGGTCTCTGTCCCTGCTGAGTTTTGGATACTTGAGATCGGGGACACTGGGGGTGTTCATGAATTCTGGGGGGCTCCAGGGATGCTTGGGGGTCCTGAGGGGAATTGAGGGTCCAGTGGGGGTTCAGGAATCCTAAGAGGGGTCAGGGCTCTGGGACCCCACAGTGACCCCTCCCCTCTTTCCTCTGCAGCCACCAGGAAGCACCAGGAAAGGTGAGTGGGGGTCTCCAGCCATGAGTCCCTTTTACCCCCACCCCACAACTCCCCTTCCCACACATCCCCTTTATTCCCTCAGAGCGCCCCCTGATCCCCCGGCACCCCCAGAGGAGGGGGAGGTGCTGTACACCCAAATTGTGACCCCTGAGAGGGCAGGAGGTGAGTACGGGGGGGACACACGCACAGGGACACGTCACCCACGAGTGTCACCCCACCCAGATGTCACAGCCTGTGTCTCTCGCAGCGTCCCCCCGTGCCAGCACACTCCAGGATCCCCAGGTGACCTACGCGGAGCTGCGGGGACCCCGGGAGCGACCTGGGGAACCCGGTGACATCTACGGGAATGTGCTGTGACACCGGGGGGAACTGGGGGGCACTGGGGGTCCCACCCATGGGCACCCACACATGTGTGTGCTGCCACTAAAAACTGTCCCTCTCCGTGGAGGCACAAAGATCCCAAAGGGCTGAGAGAAGAACAATTTCCTGAAACAGCAATGAGAATAAAACCAACAGAAATAGCAACGAGGTTCAGAATTCAAAGGGTCACTAAAGGAAGGATTTTCAGTGAAAGCCCTGACAAGGAATAAACCCCGGGCATTTCCCCCAGCACGTTTCCTCCACCAGGGGAACCTGGCAGGGCCCTGGACCTTCCTTGCTCTGATGGCCAAAGCAGCCTTCAGGAGCCTCTGGATTCTCTTGTCCCCTGTCCCAACCCCCTCCTCTACCGTATTCCCCTCCTGAGGATGTTACAAAGGCCCTGTGGGGGTTCCACAGCCTCTGCCTTCTCCAGGGCAGTTGGGATCAGGCCATGGCACAGGGTGGGGTGTGAGAGACAAGAAAAGTTTGATATCTCAAGACCTTTTGGAACACCTGTGTTTGGCAGGGCTGGGTCAGGCCTTGCTTTGGTGAGACAGGGCCCTGTTTGTCAGTCTGTCAGCCATGGCACACTGGGGACAGTGTGACACTCTACCAAACTCTGCTCCTGAGTGGCCAGGTGACCAGAAGTGCCAGCTGGGGAGGGGGCCCTTGGTGGCCCAAATGGCTTAAGAGGCAGATCATGAGGTGGCCAAGTCCCTGACCCTGTCTCCTCTTGAGCTGCCTGTCCCATCCACACTGAAATCCAGGAGTGATCATGCCTCTTGGTTTACAAGAGATATGCCTGCCAAGGAAAGTGGGAACCCTGCTGGAATAAGAAGATCCATCTTTAAACTTTAGTGTCAAAACTGACGGGGTTTCCATGCAAAAATTTACGAAAAGAAATAGCAGCTCTTTACTGGGAAATTTATCAACCAGAACAGAACAAAGAACAAAGAACACAAACCCAGAATTTTCCCTCCCACTCAGGGCTCTTTGTTTGTGTTTGGTGCAGTTATGGCCACGGCCAGCAGGGGGCGCTGCAGGGAGCGCTCCCGGCCAGCAGGGGGCGCCCCGCTCGAGCTCGGTCCCCTCAGGGCCAATGGCGGCCTCGGAGGGAGGGAGGAGGGGAAATCGCTCCTTTTGCAAACTCACCGGCACCAATTGGTCCCGGCACCACCACCGGCAGTGGGCAGAAGCCCACCTGCCCTGTTATCCCATCCTGCCTGCTGAGGACATGCTCTCTGCCTGCCAGGACATCCTGCTCCACCTGCCAGGGACATCCCCCCTGCCCTGCTCTGGGCATTCCCCTTGTCCTGACTGCCAGGAACTTACTTTACCCCTAGAGAACCTCCCAAGCCCAGAGGAGGGCCTGCTTTACCTCTAAGGAGACGCCTCTGTCACTCCTCTGTTCCACTCACTTCCCCCCATTCCCGGCTGGCCCCTTCACAGGAGTCTGGAAACGTGCTTGCTCACTCTCTTGTCTCCCAGTTTTTCTTACCGATCCGTCGCTCCTCTGTGATGCTTCTCCATGTTGCTCCTCCACGTTGCTCCTCTGCGTTGCTTCTCCACGTTGCTCCTCTGCGTTGCTCGTCTCACGCTGATCCTATGCTCCGGAGGTAGCCAGCAAATCCCGAGGGTCCCTCGAAGCCGGTGGTTGAGCTGTCCTGCTGTCCGGAGCTCCTCTTCAGGTGTGGCTATCCCGGACGAGCCCCCAAATTGAAACGAACCCAGCTTATACCTTTATTAATGTTCAGCTCTTTATTAATAATGATCAGCTGGGCAGGGGTCTCGACACAGAGCTCACCCCCGCTGTTGTAGCTTTTTCCAAGTAGCCGAATGGGGAGGAGGCTGCAGAGTCTGTCCCTGGAGTCTTCGTGGCACACTGGTAGCCGAAGGGTGAAGAGATGTGCAGTCTGTTGCTGAGATCCTGATCAGCAGCTCTTCCCCCTCCTTTCCTCCATGTAACACCAGGAAAATCCGCCTCTTTGTTTCTGCTTCTCACAGCCCACTCCAGTCCAAACTTCTGTAGGTGATGCTGACAGGTCAAATGTCGATCAGGGATGAGTTTCCCTTTCCCCAGCCAGCGTACCGGTCCAGCCCCCTCCACTATGTTCAGTTTTCCATTTAGTGGTGTCTTTATCCCCAAAACCCCCTCCCATGATTCCAGAGGTTCCTCTATTTGCATCTTAGTCCTGGAATGACAGTGTGGGTCGGCGGGGGCTGGGGGGTAGGTGATCCCCAGGTGGTTGAGAGAAAACAAACAGAGCAATTAGCTAATTAACATTTCCATATCAGTACTTAATTAGAAGTAGCCAGTGCCCCAGTGTTAACATGGGACCCAGGAAGGCCCTGTCCGCCTGGCGACCCTGGGGACATTGGGAACTTTATTCATTACAGCGACATGTCCGGAGCGAGTGCTGCCAGGGTAAGGCCCCCACAGCTCCGGGAAGTGGAGGGGTACCCTGGCAGGGGTGGGACAGCAGTGGGGAAGAGCCCTGTCTATTCCCTGTGCCCTGTGCAGGTGAGGAGGGCAGGGATGGAGCAGCTCTGGGGACACCTGGAATCCAGACAGGGTCACTCCCCACAGCCCCACCACGGCCACAGCACACAGACACTGCTCCATATTTCCACACAATTCCCTCTTGTAGGGCAGCCGAGCCAGAACCCAAATATTCTTGCCAGGATGTTCCATGGGGCTGCAGGTTTGAGACAGCAAGGAGGAGGGACCTGGTCAGGTTCTTGTGCAAAACGTTATTGTCTTTGCAGGGTTTTGGAGCTATCTTAGACCCTTGCTGCAAGAGACAAAATGATCAATTGCTGCATTTCTGGAGTGGTTCCCTCTCAGTTGCCCTTGCAGAGGAGTTTCCAGCCAGCCCTGCCCTGAAAACCATCCAAGGCCCTCGCAGAGCCACTGCTTGGGCTCCCTTTGGGTTTTGTGCTTCTTGCAGGGCTGAGAGAACCACACCCTGGCCATTTCCCCCACAGAATTCTCACCTCTGCAGCAGCTCCACAGACCCAGAGCCCCTCAAAATCTTATTGGGGTGACACCCAGGCCTGTGGGAGCTGTGCTGGGCTTGGGGTCACCCCAAAATATGAGGCACCCAAGGAAGGAGCTGAGAAGCACGGCTCCATTCAGCCACTGCCCATCCCAGGGATTTCCAATCCTCAGGAAATCAAATCATGGGACCCCCAATCCTTGTGTGCCACCTTGCCAGGAAGTACGAATCCCAGCACTCACATTCCACAGGATCTCCAGGGCCCAGGAGCCCATTCTCAAGGAACACTCTGCCACTCTGCTGTTTATTCCATCCCCTAAAATCCCCTTTCCCCAGAACCTTATTTCCCTTAGGTCCCCCCCTCTTCCCACAGGATCCCCCATTCCCCTGGACACCCATCCCTGGCTCCCCAAACCCCCTGAGCCCCCCACTCCTGGGACCCCATGTCGCACTGTGCATCACCCAGCCTTGTCCCCACCCTGTCCCCACCCTGCCCACAGCCTGTGCCTAGCTTGTGGCCACCCTGCCCCCACCAAGGGCCACCCCCACGTGGGGACAAGACGTGACCTCGCTTCCTTCCCCTTCATCCGAAGAGCCGCCAGCCAGGGGAGCGGTGGCCACAGCAGCCAGGGACAGCCAGTCCACATGGCTGGGGACACCGGGATGGCCGGGAAGGTGGCACTGCTCCTGTGGGGTGAGTGCCCCGGGCACAGGCCTGACAGCCCAGGGATGGGCCCTGGTGGGGCAGAGACTGGTGGGGAGGGGGCACAGGGGGGCTGCGGGGTCCCCTGAGGTCCCCAAGGCCAGCAGTGCCAGTCCCTGTTGCCCACAGTGGAGCTTGGTGTGACTGGGGATGTTGGGTGGGGACAGGAAGAGGGGGCAGGAATTTGTGGATGGGGATGTGGGGACAGGAATGTGGGGACTGGCACCTTTGGGCTCAGGGAGCTCTGGGCACAGGGACAAGGGAACTGGGATGCAGGGACAGAAGGGGACAAGAGGGGTGAGGATGTGGCCATGGGGATGGGATGAGGAGCTGGTGGGGGTGACCTGGGCCAGCATGGGCTGTGTCCGTGGTGTCCTGGTGCCCGGGGTGTCCACAGTGTCCCCGTGTTCTGCCTCAGCCCAGGGTGGCCTCGGTGTCCCTGTTCCCAAGGCATCCGTGCCACTGGGATGTGGTGCAGGGGTGGCTGAGACACAGACATGTCCCCAGCCTCTGGAGATAGAGAGCTTGGAGACACCTGGAAGTTCTCTGGCTGCACAGAGGGAGAAGGAGAAGGAGAAGGAGAAGGAGAAGGAGGTGGGTGGGAGCTGGAGTCTGGGCTGAGAGCCATTCAGGGGTTCAGGGCTTTTAACCCTTTCTTGGGAAATGAGGGCTTTGTGACATTTTACCCATCCTCGGTTTGAAAGAGAGCAAGAGAGACAGCCTGGGACCTGGGATGCATGACTGGGAAAGTTCCATCATCCCATTGTGAGATGCTCACCCACAGGGAGGAGCCAAGCATTCTTACCTGCATAAAATCAGCACTTTTTGGGATACCAGGGCAGCCTCTTCGCTGGATTCCCAGAGGAGCAGGTTCTTCCCTGCTGGATTCCCAGAGGAAGACCAGGCCCAACTACTCCATCACCAGACCTTCAGAGAAAACTCCACCCTTCTATATCCCCGCTCCAGCAGCATTTCCAGGAGGAGCAGCCACCATTTAACTGGACTATTCCCAACACCCTGACTTCTCAGGGTGTCAGGTTTCTGACTCTATCACTAATTTCGTTTGTACTAATTACAGGTTTTTTAAAAATTTTTATTTAGTTTTTCCCTAATAAAAAGCTGTTATTCTCATTCCCATATCTTTGCCTGAGAGCCTTTTAATTTTGAAATTGTGGTAATTTGGAGGGAGGGGGTTTACCTTATCCATTTCACAAGAGGCTTTTGCCTTCCTTCACAGACTCCTGTCTTTTCAAACCAACACAGCGGCCCCGGCAGCAGGACAACACCGAAATAAAACAGGCAGGGATGATATTGGTGGGTTGCACAGTGTCACACAAGGACCTGGGGCTGAGGGGAGGGGTCTGGAGGGTGACACAGAGGGTGGGGGCAGCTGAGAGGCAGCAGGGGTCTTTAGGGGTAAAAAGGGGAGCTCAGAGACACTGAGAGGCTGCCGTGGGGAGCTGGAGGGTGACAAAAGGAGGTTGAGAGGCTGGGGATGCCTTGAGGGACAAAGTAGGGGGGTACCTGAGGGTGACAGGTGAACCAGCCCTCACACCACCCTTAACCTCACCCTAAAAACCACCCCTCCCCGGGTGGGGAGTGCACGGTGGAGGTTAGGGGACCAAGTGACAGTGTCAGGGCGTGGGGTGACACACAGACATTGTGGGTTGAGGGGCAAAGAGGGGGGACTTGACAGGTGGAGAGCTCACACTGAGGGTTAGGAGTGCAAAGGACAGGACACAGGGTACCAGGAAGGCTTAGGGTAGAGCAGCAGCCCTGGAACACCAGTTTTCCCCAACAGCAGCTGCAGGCAGTTATCCTAATGATGGGACAGCCCCAGAACCATCCCAGCAGCTGCAGGCAGTTATCCTAATGATGGGACAGCCCCAGAGCCCTCCCAGCAGCTGCAGGCAGTGACTTTAAAAAACCCCTAAAAAAAGCACTCAGCCTCTAGTCTCTACCAATCCCTCTCTAGCCAGCAAACATCATCCCTACCTTTTAATTAAAGTGTTTTTAAAGGATGTTTGAGAGGTTTTCTCACAGGAGCTCTCTAGGACCTTTCTGGGAATGTTTAGGTTACTTTTAGGGCTTTTTCAGGGCTTTTATAAGATTTTTTTTTAAGGTACTTTAAGGGGTTTCTTAGTAATAATTAGAATTTTTATGGATTGTTTTTTGGTGTGTTCTTGGGGCTTTTTTAGGACTATTTAAAAATTTTAGGACTTTTTTAGGACTATTGGGGGTATGTGGAGGACTCTTATGACTAGGGTATTTTTAGGTTTTTTGAGGGAAGTCATATGTTTTTTTAGGGTCTTACCAGTGTGTTTTAAGGATTTTGGGGCTGTTTTTAGAGCTCTTTTAGGAATATTTAGGGATTTTTTTTAAAGGTTCTTTGGGGATTTTTAGGGGTGTTTTAAAGTAGGGTATTTTTATTGTATTTTAAGGGTATTCTGAGGCTATTTTTATGTTTTTGTGGGGGTTTTGAGGATGAGGGTTTTTTAAGGGCTTTTAAATGATTTTTTAGGGTCTTTTCATGGCATAGAGGCTGAGGGGCAGCTTGAGGGGCACTGTGGGGCCTTGAGGGTGACAGAGGCTGGGAGCTGAGGGAGGAACAGGGGAGGGGACAGTGGGTGACACAGAGAGATGCTGAGGGGGGCAGGGGCAGCTGGAGGGTGACACAGAGAAGCTGGGGGCTGAGGGGCAGAGGAGAGGGATTAAGGGTGGCACACAGGAGCTGAGGGGCAGCTGAGAGGGGGCTTGAGGGGCAGGGGGGGGCTCGAGGGTGACAGCCAGAGCCTGAGGGCTGGGGGGCTGAGGGAGGGGTCAGGGGTGAAGGGAGAGGGTCTGAGCGCTGGACAGTCCAGTGGAGATCAGGGCTACAGGGTACAGCTTAGGAGGCAAGTTAGGGTACAGGTACAGCACCCCTAACCTCACCCTAAGCAGCCTTTTCCCTTTTCACCCCTAACAACAGCAGCACAGCAAGCCTGACAGCGAGACCACACCAGAAGCATCCTGCTGGGACAGAGCAGCGACCCTCGCACCAGGACAACGCCAGAACCCTCAGAGGACAACAGGACCCGCTGCAAAAAGGTAGGGATGACATCTGTGGGCTAGAGAGCGACAGGAAGGGGTTTGGAGGCTGAGCACGCTTCCTTGAGTTTATTTTTGCAGGGTTACTAGGAATACTTAGGGGATTTTAAAAGGCTTTTTCTGGTATCTTTTAGAGTATTGTTACACCTTCCTAATGGCTATTTTAGAATTCCTTGGTGCATTTTTAAGGTCAGGATGGGGGTCAGACAGGATGCCCGCTGAAAATGAGAGTATAAGTGGAATGCTCAGTGAAGGGCCAGTGGGTCAGGTGCCATGCTGCTGGTCTAAAGGTTGTGAATTCTGAGCAAAGCAAAGTGGTTGTGGTTAGGGTTTTATGGTGGCAGATTTCTCAAGGAGAAATTCAGCACAGAAAAAATCAAGCTCCAGGCTTTGTACTGTCAGTCTCCAACGGGTATTCGGCATGAAAAAAATCCCTGAGTACTTGGGGGTGGGAGATGCAAAATGAAAGAAATCCTGCGCTGTTTTGACATTGAGGAGGCAAAAGGAAACTTGGGACCTGACAAAATAGGGGGAACGCAGGGCCCCGGAAATGTATGAGGGATATCTACATAGTGAAAGCAAACTTAGCAGTCCAGGTTCCTGATGTCAGTTTGTAGGGCTCCCTTGGGTGTATCAGGGCAGCACAAGTTTGAGGTGGGGACAACTTCGGTATGGGCTCCATCCTTCAATATAAGGATTCTTTGCAGTCAGGTCCCAGGGCCAGGGGCCCCTGGGCACATCCTTTGGCCATTTTCCCTGGGAAAGAAAACTCACCAGTCCAGGTTCCTGATGTCAGTTTGTAGGGCTCCCCTGGGTCTATCAGGGCAGCACAAGTTTGAGGTGGGGACAACTTCGGTCTGGGCTCCATCCTTCGATATAAGGATTCTTTGCAGTCAGGTCCCAGCCCAGGGCCCCTGGGCACATCCTTTGGCCATTTTCTCTGGGAAAGAAAACTCACTAGTCCAGGTTCCTTGTCATGGTTTGACACTGGCACAATGCCAATACCCCCATGAAAATGTGATCCCTCCCTTGAATGCTGTGAAGTGGAATCTAGAAAAGAGCAAAGCAGGCCCACACTTAATAACAGGGAAAAAAATTTTATTAAGCTACTACTACAAAAGGAAAAAGAAAGGAAAAAAAGGAAAAAAAACCCACACAAAGATCAAATGAAAACTTTGCAAAGCATTCCTCCCCCCATCACCCAACTCCAACAAACTACAGTGAGACACAATCTGGACCCCAATCAGGTTTCCGCCCTCCAGACAATCAATACTCAGTCCATCGAGGGAACAGGAGTCTCTCCTGTGCCACAGACCCCCCAAGGAAACACAGCTCCACATCCTGTGCTTCCATATTACACATGGCACCGCCTGGAGAAAAGTTTGCCATGGTGACCCTTCTCCTTTCCATGCACAGTGCTCTCACTACCAATGCATGGATGGACAGACTGCTTTTAGGATTTTTCCTTTCAAGGATGCCCTGCCAAGAGGGGAGAAAACAACAGTTCAGTTTTTTATTGTTTGGGACCACAGGCCCCCCCCCATTTTCCCCTGGGGCCGAGGGCTCAAGAACAGAGATCTTCTTCTCTTCTCTTTCCTTTCCAGGACAAGGGGGTGCCACCACAAACCCCCTAACCTTTTCTCTGTTCACTCCACTTCTGTCTTTTTTCCAGCTGAAGCAGGTCTCTTGACTCACGGGCATCCTCCCAAAACACAGTCTATCTTGGAGGAGAAGATTGGTTCAGGTTGTGGCTAACACGGAAAAGTCCAGCCAAAAGCCACTCCTTGTCCCCCTCCTATCTAGAATTCCTCCTTCTAACATCCCAGGGTCCAAGGTGTCCCTCTTCATCTCTTTCAAACTGAGGAAGGGAAAGGAAAATTCACAAAGCTTTCATTTCTCAAGGAAGGGTTAAAAGTCCGAACTCCCAGGAGGGCTCGATGCCCGGACATCCAGCAACTCCCACACACTGGGCACCTTGCAGCTCCCCCCGCTCCTCCTTCCTCGTGGTGGAATTGCTGACAGGACTGCCGCTGTCTCTTTCTCTCTCCCTCTCGGGAGAGAAACTCTGGGGGGGGATGGAGACATCCCAGATTTCTTCCACCCTTCCATCTGCAGGGGCCAGCCTGGTTCCAGTCCCTCCACCTTTGGCCTACCTTTCTCAGGCCAGGGGCTTCCCCTCTCCCACCCAGCTCGTTGCTGGGCGGGGGAAGGTCTTCACTGCACGCTGACCGGAACCAAAGAGAGCGAGTTCCCCTGGGAATTCTGCTTTTAACTCCTCTGTGTTCTCAGAGGTGTGTTCCCCTTCAATTGGTTAATATCTAAATTGACCTCTTCCTTCCGGAAAAAAATTCTCTTTCCGTGTCAAACCACGACACCTGCAAGCAGCAGGAGGTGCAGATTCACCGTGCTTTGTGCTCAGGAGGGGCATTGAAGCTCTGTAGGTGCTTCTGCCCTTTTTCCCTGACCCTGAAGAGAAGGGACACTGTCCCTGCATGGACAGTCTTGGCCTGGAAGTAGCTGGCCTCAGTAACACAGCGTTTTAAGGGCAGAGCGTGGCGATCAGGAGAGGAAGGTGGTTCCCGTGCCTGTGGGCAGCTCTTCTCGAGATCAGGGAGAGGGGACTGCATTGTTAAGTAGGAAGTGGGTGTGTTTCCCAAGGAAAACTTCAGAAATTAAGCTCCAGGGGCAAACACTGTGAGGTTCTACCACCTCCTTGAGGACATCCTTAAAACCACAGGGGCATCAGCAGGGCTTGGAGCAGGACTGGCCAACCCCAGAGCACCTCACAAAGCCCTCTGTGTGTCTGTGGCAGTCGAGTAGCACCTGGGGGGTGCTGAAAGTCCCAGTTCTGAGAGAAAATTCTGTTTAACTCGTACACGTTGGCTGGGTGTGTCCCCCCAGTACAGCTCGGTTCTTCTCTGAGGCAGGGTCTCTCCCTGTTAAGGGCCGGGCGTGTTTTTAGCACAACACAGCAAAGTGGAATATTTGCTTCAGCAAGAGCTGATGATGTCTGGAGGGTTTTTCAGGTACCTCAGCGGCCAGGAGCACCTGTCTAGGTCACTAGGAACACTTTTTGATCTCGTTCAGTTCTTTTCTGCGTGAGGCTCTGTGGGCTGCTGGCAAGGCCCAAAGTAAGGAAGGTTGCCCCAGTGTCCGTGCTCATGTCAATAGTTTAATTTATTTGGCTTTTCTAGGAGCAGACATCGTGGAGGACCTTGGTGCTGTTTTCACTGGCCTCCTGCACTCTCTGAGAGAACCCCTTGCTCCCTGCGTGACGTTCCAGCTCTGTGACAAAGCTGCTAAGTATCCTCAGCTCTACCAGTTTAACCAATACTATAGGCTCTGGATGCCCAAGCAGTCCCAGGAACCTGTGGTATGGAATCCCCGAAGTCACTGAATTCTTGAGCCAGTATTCCTATAAAATCCTCGCAGTCGACAGAGGTAACATTTCCATCAGAAACAGCGTTTTTATTGAGGAGGTAATTCTGCACGTTGATCGGGCTGGGGACACACGTTTGCTCCAGGGCTTTTCTCTGATGGCACAAGAGGTCTCTGTGGTGTTTGGGAGGCGATGCCAGGGCTCAGGGCTCATACAGAGACTCCTCACTGGGCACAGCAGAGCCTGGTGTGCGCTGTGGCCTCTGTTTACAGCGCCCGGAGTTCCCCCGGGTGGGTGGAGGATCACAGGCCCCTGGGCTGGGTTTGGTGAGTTTTTCTCAGCTCAGCAGTGTGAACACTCCAGATGCCCCTGGGGACACTGCTGGACAGCATCCATCCACTCTCTCCATCCACTCATTTGTACCCAGGAATGTAGGAAACTCTGACTGGGGATGGGCAGTAGTTTTGAAAATCATGCCCTAGCCTTTTTCTCTAGGAACGAACCAAGCGAGTGCCCTGAAACCAGCGGAGCAGCTGCAAAGGCTGAAGGGAACAGAAAGGGCTCCCGGCACCTTTTGCCTCCGTTCTCTGCCATTCCCCAAAAGGCGTCGCAGTCCCGGAAGAGGCGTTTGTCAGGCAGCCTGCCAAAATGAAGACCTGTCAAATCCTAGCTCTGCCTTTTGTTTAACGTGTTCTTACTTCCTATTTATGTCATCACAGAAAGCAAGGAAAGAAGAAATGTGTCTGGTTCCCACTATTGCTCCGTGCAGGCATTTTTAAAGGCTGCTGTACTTCTATCCTCTTTTTACACTCCAAGCTTGACTTTTCCCCTCCTTTTTCAAGGTCTGCTGCTTTGGGTGTCCCAGGCAGGGCTGGGTTCCTCGGCAGGGGTCTTAGGAGTTAGTGCTGATTCTGCTTTTTCCGAAGGTGTATCAAAGTGTGCCAGCAAAAGGACTGTTTTCTCCAGGGGAAAGCTTTCTCTCAATGACCATCAATGCATGTATGTGTTTTAATCGTGTAACCAGGTGGATTAAGAAAAGCCGACACCTGTAGCAGATTTTTATTGGATCTGTGTCTGTGAGAAATGCGCTGTGTGCTGGAGAGGGAGAGACCAAGAGACGCTGTTGGAGAGTGGATACAGTGCCAGGTGTGAGCTGTTAGCATGATGAGGGCTCAGAGCAGCCACAGGTGTGAGCTGTTAAGTTGATGAGGGCTCAGAGCAGCCACAGGTGTGAGCTGTTAAGTTGATGAGGGCTCAGAGCAGGCACAGGTGTGAGCTGTTAAGATGATGAGGAGGAGGGGGGGGGGGGTCCCTCCGGGGGGAGGTTATTTAAGGGCGAAGGTTTACCTCAGCCGGCTTTTGCATGGAGCTGCTGGAGAAGAGGAGTTTATGGGGGGCTCCCGGGGCTGTCTCCTGGAAGGACGGTGAGTGCTTTGGACAGGGTGTGGGGGATCACCTGGGCACATCCTTTGGCCATTTTCCCTGGGAAAGAAAACTCAGCAGTCCAGGTTCCTGATGTCAGTTTGTAGTGCTCCCTTGGGTGTATCAGGGCAGCACAAGTTTGAGTTGGGGACAATTTCAGTGTGGGGTCCATCCTTCGATATAAGGATTTTTTGTAGTGAGGGCCCTGCCCAGATCCAGGGCCCCCTGGGCACATCCTTTTTCCATTTTCCCTGGGAAAGAAAACTCAGCAGTCCAGGTTCCTGATGTCAGTTTGTAGGGCTCCCTTGGGTCTATCAGGGCAGCACAAGTTTGAGGTGGGGACAACTTCGGTGTGGGGTGCATCCTTCTATATAAGGATTTTTTGCAGTCAGGGCCAGGGGCCCCGGGGCACATCCTTTTTCCATTTTCCCTGGGAAAGAAAACTCAGCAGTCCAGGTTCCTGATGTCAGTTTGTAGGGCTCCCTTGGGTCTATCAGGGCAGCACAAGTTTGAGGTGGGAACAACTTCGGTCTGGGGTGCATCCTTCGATATAAGGATTTTTTTGCAGTGAGGTCCCAACCCAGGGCCAGGGGCCCCTGGGCAGAACCTTTGGCCATTTTCCCTGAGAAAGAAAACTCAGCAGTCCAGGTTTCTGATGTCAGTTTGTAGGGCTCCCTTGGGTCTATCAGGGCAGCACAAGTTTGAGGTGGGGACAACTTCAGTGTGGGGTCCATCCTTCGATATAAGGATTTTTTGCAGTCAGGGCCAGGGGCCCCTGGGCACATCCTTTTTCCATTTTCCCTGGGAAAGAAAACTCAGCAGTCCAGGTTCCTGATGTCAGTTTGTAGGGCTCCCTTGGGTCTATCAGGGCAGCACAAGTTTGAGGTGGGGACAACTTCGGTGTGGGGTCCATCCTTCGATATAAGGTTTTTTTGCAGTCAGGGCCAGGGGCCCCTGGGCACATCCTTTGGCCATTTTCCCTGGGAAAGGAAACTCCGCAGTCCAGGCTCCTGATGTCAGTTTGTAGTGCTCCCTTGGGTGTATCAGGGCAGCACAAGTTTGAGGTGGGGACAATTTCAGTGTGGGGTGCATCCTTCGATATAAGGATTTTTTGTAGTGAGGGCCCTGCCCAGATCCAGGGCCCCCTGGGCACATCCTTTTTCCATTTTCCCTGAGAAAGAAAACTCAGCAGTCCAGGTTCCTGATGTCAGTTTGTAGGGCTCCCTTGGGTCTATCAGGGCAGCGCAAGTTTGAGGTGGGGACAACTTCGGTGTGGGGTGCATCCTTCGATATAAGGATTTTTTGCAGTCAGGGCCAGGGGCCCCTGGGCACATCCTTTGGCCATTTTCCCTGGGAAAGGAAACTCAGCAGTCCAGGTTCCTGATGTCAGTTTGTAGGGCTCCCTTGGGTGTATCAGGGCAGCACAAGTTTGAGGTGGGGACAACTTCGGTGTGGGGTGCATCCTTCGATATAAGGATTTTTTGCAGTCAGGGCCAGGGGCCCCCAGGCACATCCTTTGGCCATTTTCCCTGGGAAAGGAAACTCAGCAGTCCAGGTTCCTGATGTCAGTTTGTAGGGCTCCCTTGGGTCTATCAGGGCAGCAGAAGTTTGAGGTGGGAACAACTTCGGTCTGGGGTGCATCCTTCGATATAAGGATTTTTTTGCAGTGAGGTCCCAACCCAGGGCCAGGGGCCCCTGGGCAGAACCTTTGGCCATTTTCCCTGAGAAAGAAAACTCAGCAGTCCAGGTTTCTGATGTCAGTTTGTAGGGCTCCTTTGGGTGTATCAGGGCAGAACAAGTTTGAGGTGGGGACAACTTCAGTGTGGGTTCCATCCTTAGATATAAGGATTTTTTGCAGTCAGGGCCAGGGGCCCTTGGGCACATCCTTTTTCCATTTCTCCTGGGAAAGAAAACTCAGCAGTCCAGGTTCCTGATGTCAGTTTGTAGGGCTCCCTTGGGTCTATCAGGGCAGCACAAGTTTGAGGTGGGGACAACTTAGGTGTGGGGTGCATCCTTCGATATAAGGATTTTTTGCAGTCAGGGCCAGGGGCCCCTGGGCACACCCTTTTTCCATTTTCCCAGGGAAAGAAAACTCAACAGTCCAGGTTCCTGATGTCAGTTTGTAGGGCTCCCTTGGGTCTATCAGGGCAGCACAAGTTTGAGGTGGGGACAACTTCGGTGTGGGGTCCATCCTTCGATATAAGGATTTTTTGCAGTCAGGGCCAGGGGCCCCTGGGCACATCCTTTGGCCATTTTCCCTGGGAAAGGAAACTCAGCAGTCCAGGTTCCTGATGTCAGTTTGTAGGGCTCCCTTGGGTCTATCAGGGCAGCACAAGTTTGAGGTGGGAACAACTTCGGTCTGGGGTGCATCCTTCGATATAAGGATTTTTTTGCAGTGAGGTCCCAACCCAGGGCCAGGGGCCCCTGGGCAGAACCTTTGGCCATTTTCCCTGAGAAAGAAAACTCAGCAGTCCAGGTTCCTGATGTCAGTTTGTAGGGCTCCCTTGGGTCTATCAGGGCAGAACAAGTTTGAGGTGGGGACAACTTCAGTGTGGGTTCCATCCTTAGATATAAGGATTTTTTGCAGTCAGGGCCAGGGGCCCCTGGGCACATCCTTTTTCCATTTCTCCTGGGAAAGAAAACTCAGCAGTCCAGGTTCCTGATGTCAGTTTGTAGGGCTCCCTTGGGTCTATCAGGGCAGCACAAGTTTGAGGTGGGGACAACTTCGGTGTGGGGTGCATCCTTCGATATACGGACTTTTTGCAGTCAGGGCCAGGGGCCCCCGGGCACATCCTTTGGCCATTTTCCCTGGGAAAGAAAACTCAGCAGTCCAGGTTCCTGATGTCAGTTTGTAGTGCTCCCTTGGGTGTATCAGGGCAGCACAAGTTTGAGTTGGGGACAATTTCAGTGTGGGGTCCATCCTTCGATATAAGGATTTTTTGTAGTGAGGGCCCTGCCCAGATCCAGGGCCCCCTGGGCACATCCTTTTTCCATTTTCCCTGGGAAAGAAAACTCAGCAGTCCAGGTTCCTGATGTCAGTTTGTAGGGCTCCCTTGGGTCTATCAGGGCAGCACAAGTTTGAGGTGGGGACAACTTCGGTGTGGGGTCCATCCTTCGATATAAGGATTTTTGGCAGTCAGGGCCAGGTGCCCCTGGGCACATCCTTTTTCCATTTTCCCTGGGAAAGAAAACTCAGCAGTCCAGGTTCCTGATGTCAGTTTGTAGTGCTCCCTTGGGTCTATCAGGGCAGCACAAGTTTGAGGTGGGGACAACTGCGGTGTGGGGTGCATCCTTCGATATACGGACTTTTTGCAGTCAGGGCCAGGGGCCCCCGGGTACATCCTTTGGCCATTTTCCCTGGGAAAGAAAACTCAGCAGTCCAGGTTCCTGATGTCAGTTTGTAGTGCTCTCTTGGGTGTATCAGGGCAGCACAAGTTTGAGTTGGGGACAATTTCAGTGTGGGGTCCATCCTTCGATATAAGGATTTTGTGTAGTGAGGGCCCTGCCCAGATCCAGGGCCCCCTGGGCACATCCTTTTTCCATTTTCCCTGGGAAAGAAAACTCAGCAGTCCAGGTTCCTGATGTCAGTTTGTAGGGCTCCCTTGGGTCTATCAGGGCAGCACAAGTTTGAGGTGGGGACAACTTCGGTGTGGGGTGCATCCTTCGATATAAGGATTTTTTGCAGTCAGGGCCAGGGGCCCCTGGGCACATCCTTTGGCCATTTTCCCTGGGAAAGGAAACTCAGCAGTCCAGGTTCCTGATGTCAGTTTGTAGGGCTCCCTTGGGTCTATCAGGGCAGCACAAGTTTGAGGTGGGGACAACTTCGGTGTGGGCTCCATCCTTCGATATAAGGATTCTTTGCAGTCAGGGCAAGGGGCCCAGGGCCAGGGGCCCCTGGGCACACCCTTTTTCCATTTTCCCAGGGAAAGAAAACTCAACAGTCCAGGTTCCTGATGTCAGTTTGTAGGGCTCCCTTGGGTCTATCAGGGCAGCACAAGTTTGAGGTGGGGACAACTTCGGTGTGGGGTGCATCCTTCGATATAAGGATTTTTTGCAGTCAGGGCCAGGGGCCCCTGGGCACATCCTTTGGCCATTTTCCCTGGGAAAGGAAACTCAGCAGTCCAGGTTCCTGATGTCAGTTTGTAGGGCTCCCTTGGGTCTATCAGGGCAGCACAAGTTTGAGGTGGGAACAACTTCGGTCTGGGGTGCATCCTTCGATATAAGGATTTTTTTGCAGTGAGGTCCCAACCCAGGGCCAGGGGCCCCTGGGCAGAACCTTTGGCCATTTTCCCTGAGAAAGAAAACTCAGCAGTCCAGGTTCCTGATGTCAGTTTGTAGGGCTCCCTTGGGTGTATCAGGGCAGCACAAGTTTGAGGTGGGGACAACTTCAGTGTGGGTTCCATCCTTAGATATAAGGATTTTTTGCAGTCAGGGACAGGGGCCCCTGGGCACATCCTTTTTCCATTTCTCCTGGGAAAGAAAACTCAGCAGTCCAGGTTCCTGATGTCAGTTTGTAGGGCTCCCTTGGGTCTATCAGGGCAGCACAAGTTTGAGGTGGGGACAACTTCAGTGTGGGGTCCATCCTTCGATATAAGGATTTTTTGCAGTCAGGGCCAGGGGCCCCTGGGCACATCCTTTTTCCATTTTCCCTGGGAAAGAAAACTCAGCAGTCCAGGTTCCTGATGTCAGTTTGTAGGGCTCCCTTGGGTCTATCAGGGCAGCGCAAGTTTGAGGTGGGGACAACTTCGGTGTGGGGTCCATCCTTCGATATAAGGACTTTTGGCAGTCAGGGCCAGGTGCCCCTGGGCACATCCTTTTTCCATTTCCCCTGGGAAAGAAAACTCAGCAGTCCAGGTTCCTGATGTCAGTTTGTAGGGCTCCCTTGGGTCTATCAGGGCAGCACAAGTTTGAGCTGGGGACAACTTCGGTGTGGGCTCCATCCTTCGATATAAGGATTTTTTGCAGTCAGGGCCAGGGGCCCAGGGCCAGGGGCCCCTGGGCACATCCTTTTTCCATTTTCCCAGGGAAAGAAAACTCAGCAGTCCAGGTTCGTGATGTCAGTTTGCAGGGCTCCCTTGGGTCTATCAGGGCAGCACAAGTGTGAGGTGTGAACAACTTCGGTGTGGGGTGCATCCTTCGATATAAGGATTTTTTGCAGTGAGGGCCCTACCCAGGGCCAGGGGCCCCTGGGCACATGCTTTTTCAATTTTCCCTGTGAAAGAAAACTCAGCAGTCCAGGTTCCTGATGCCAGTTTGTAAGGCTCCCTTGGGTGTATCAGGGCAGAACAAGTTTGAGGTGGGGACATGTTTGGTGTGGGCTCCATCCTTCGATATAAGGACTTTTTGCAGTCAGGGCCAGGGGCCCCTGGGCACATCCTTTTTCCATTTCACCTGGGAAAGAAAACTCAGCAGTCCAGGTTCCTGATGTCAGTTTGTAGGGCTCCCTTGGGTCTATCAGGGCAGCACAAGTTTGAGGTGGGGACAACTTCGGTGTGGGGTCCATCCTTCGATATAAGGATTTTTGGCAGTCAGGGCCCAGTCCAGGGCCAGGTGCCCCTTGGCACATCCTTTTTCCATTTCCCCTGGGAAAGAAAACTCAGCAGTCCAGGTTCCTGATGTCAGTTTGTAGGGCTCCCTTGGGTCTATCAGGGCAGCACAAGTTTGAGGTGGGGACAGCTTCGGTCTGGGCTCCATCCTTCGATATACGGATTTTTTGCAGTCAGGGCCAGGGGCCCTCGGACACATCCTTTGGCCATTTTCCCTGGGAAAGAAAACTCAGCAGTCCAGGTTCCTGATGTCAGTTTGTAGAGCTCCCTTGGGTGTATCAGGGCAGCACAAGTTTGAGTTGGGGACAATTTCGGTGTGGGGTCCATCCTTCGATATAAGGATTTTTTGTAGTGAGGGCCCTGCCCAGATCCATGGCCCCCTGGGCACATCCTTTGGCCATTTTCCCTGGGAAAGAAAACTCAGCAGTCCAGGTTCCTGATGTCAGTTTGTAGGGCTCCCTTGGGTCTATCAGGGCAGCACAAGTTTGAGGTGGGGACAACTTCGGTGTGGGGTGCATCCTTCGATATACGGACTTTTTGCAGTCAGGGCCAGGGGCCCCCGGGCACATCCTTTGGCCATTTTCCCTGGGAAAGAAAACTCAGCAGTCCAGGTTCCTGATGTCAGTTTGTAGTGCTCCCTTGGGTGTATCAGGGCAGCACAAGTTTGAGTTGGGGACAATTTCAGTGTGGGGTCCATCCTTCGATATAAGGATTTTTTGTAGTGAGGGCCCTGCCCAGATCCAGGGCCCCCTGGGCACATCCTTTTTCCATTTTCCCTGGGAAAGAAAACTCAGCAGTCCAGGTTCCTGATGTCAGTTTGTAGGGCTCCCTTGGGTCTATCAGGGCAGCACAAGTTTGAGGTGGGGACAACTTCGGTGTGGGGTCCATCCTTCGATATAAGGATTTTTTGCAGTCAGGGCCAGGGGCCCCTGGGCACATCCTTTGGCCATTTTCCCTGGGAAAGGAAACTCAGCAGTCCAGGTTCCTGATGTCAGTTTGTAGGGCTCCCTTGGGTCTATCAGGGCAGCACAAGTTTGAGGTGGGAACAACTTCGGTCTGGGGTGCATCCTTCGATATAAGGATTTTTTTGCAGTGAGGTCCCAACCCAGGGCCAGGGGCCCCTGGGCAGAACCTTTGGCCATTTTCCCTGAGAAAGAAAACTCAGCAGTCCAGGTTTCTGATGTCAGTTTGTAGGGCTCCTTTGGGTGTATCAGGGCAGAACAAGTTTGAGGTGGGGACAACTTCAGTGTGGGTTCCATCCTTAGATATAAGGATTTTTTGCAGTCAGGGCCAGGGGCCCTTGGGCACATCCTTTTTCCATTTCTCCTGGGAAAGAAAATTCAGCAGTCCAGGTTCCTGATGTCAGTTTGTAGGGCTCCCTTGGGTCTATCAGGGCAGCACAAGTTTGAGGTGGGGACAACTTAGGTGTGGGGTCCATCCTTCGATATAAGGATTCTTTGCAGTCAGGGCAAGGGGCCCAGGGCCAGGGGCCCCTGGGCACACCCTTTTTCCATTTTCCCAGGGAAAGAAAACTCAACAGTCAGGTTCCTGATGTCAGTTTGTAGGGCTCCCTTGGGTCTATCAGGGCAGCACAAGTTTGAGGTGGGGACAACTTCGGTGTGGGGTCCATCCTTCTATATAAGGATTTTTTGCAGTCAGGGCCAGGGGCCCCTGGGCACATCCTTTGGCCATTTTCCCTGGGAAAGGAAACTCAGCAGTCCAGGTTCCTGATGTCAGTTTGTAGGGCTCCCTTGGGTCTATCAGGGCAGCACAAGTTTGAGGTGGGAACAACTTCGGTCTGGGGTGCATACTTCGATATAAGGATTTTTTTGCAGTGAGGTCCCAACCCAGGGCCAGGGGCCCCTGGGCAGAACCTTTGGCCATTTTCCCTGAGAAAGAAAACTCAGTAGTCCAGGTTCCTGATGTCAGTTTGTAGGGCTCCCTTGGGTGTATCAGGGCAGAACAAGTTTGAGGTGGGGACAACTTCAGTGTGGGTTCCATCCTTAGATATAAGGATTTTTTGCAGTCAGGGACAGGGGCCCCTGGGCACATCCTTTTTCCATTTCTCCTGGGAAAGAAAACTCAGCAGTCCAGGTTCCTGATGTCAGTTTGTAGGGCTCCCTTGGGTCTATCAGGGCAGCACAAGTTTGAGGTGGGGACAACTTCAGTGTGGGGTCCATCCTTCGATATAAGGATTTTTTGCAGTCAGGGCCAGGGGCCCCTGGGCACATCCTTTTTCCATTTTCCCTGGGAAAGAAAACTCAGCAGTCCAGGTTCCTGATGTCAGTTTGTAGGGCTCCCTTGGGTCTATCAGGGCAGCGCAAGTTTGAGGTGGGGACAACTTCGGTGTGGGGTCCATCCTTCGATATAAGGATTTTTGGCAGTCAGGGCCAGGTGCCCCTGGGCACATCCTTTTTCCATTTTCCCTGGGAAAGAAAACTCAGCAGTCCAGGTTCCTGATGTCAGTTTGTAGGGCTCCCTTGGGTCTATCAGGGCAGCACAAGTTTGAGGTGGGGACAACTTCGGTGTGGGGTGCATCCTTCGATATACGGACTTTTTGCAGTCAGGGCCAGGGGCCCCCGGGCACATCCTTTGGCCATTTTCCCTGGGAAAGAAAACTCAGCAGTCCAGGTTCCTGATGTCAGTTTGTAGTGCTCCCTTGGGTGTATCATGGCAGCACAAGTTTGAGTTGGGGACAATTTCAGTGTGGGGTCCATCCTTCGATATAAGGATTTTTTGTAGTGAGGGCCCTGCCCAGATCCAGGGCCCCCTGGGCACATCCTTTTTCCATTTTCCCTGGGAAAGAAAACTCAGCAGTCCAGGTTCCTGATGTCAGTTTGTAGGGCTCCCTTGGGTCTATCAGGGCAGCGCAAGTTTGAGGTGGGGACAACTTCGGTGTGGGGTGCATCCTTCGATATAAGGATTTTTTGCAGTCAGGGCCAGGGGCCCCATGGCACATCCTTTGGCCATTTTCCCTGGGAAAGGAAACTCAGCAGTCCAGGTTCCTGATGTCAGTTTGTAGGGCTCCCTTGGGTCTATCAGGGCAGCACAAGTTTGAGGTGGGAACAACTTCGGTCTGGGGTGCATCCTTCGATATAAGGATTTTTTTGCAGTGAGGTCCCAACCCAGGGCCAGGGGCCCCTGGGCAGAACCTTTGGCCATTTTCCCTGAGAAAGAAAACTCAGCAGTCCAGGTTTCTGATGTCAGTTTGTAGGGCTCCTTTGGGTGTATCAGGGCAGAACAAGTTTGAGGTGGGGACAACTTCAGTGTGGGTTCCATCCTTGGATATAAGGATTTTTTGCAGTCAGGGCCAGGGGCCCCTGGGCACATCCTTTTTCCATTTCTCCTGGGAAAGAAAACTCAGCAGTCCAGGTTCCTGATGTCAGTTTGTAGGGCTCCCTTGGGTCTATCAGGGCAGCACAAGTTTGAGGTGTGAACAACTTCGGTGTGGGGTGCATCCTTCGATATAAGGATTTTTTGCAGTGAGGGCCCTACCCAGGGCCAGGGGCCCCTGGGCACATGCTTTTTCAATTTTCCCTGAGAAAGAAAACTCAGCAGTCCAGGTTCCTGATGCCAGTTTGTAAGGCTCCCTTGGGTGTATCAGGGCAGAACAAGTTTGAGGTGGGGACATGTTTGGTGTGGGCTCCATCCTTCGATATAAGGACTTTTTGCAGTCAGGGCCAGGGGCCCCTGGGCACATCCTTTTTCCATTTCACCTGGGAAAGAAAACTCAGCAGTCCAGGTTCCTGATGTCAGTTTGTAGGGCTCCCTTGGGTCTATCAGGGCAGCACAAGTTTGAGTTGGGGACAACTTCGGTGTGGGGTCCATCCTTCGATATAAGGATTTTTGGCAGTCAGGGCCCAGTCCAGGGCCAGGTGCCCCTTGGCACATCCTTTTTCCATTTCCCCTGGGAAAGAAAACTCAGCAGTCCAGGTTCCTGATGTCAGTTTGTAGGGCTCCCTTGGGTCTATCAGGGCAGCACAAGTTTGAGGTGGGGACAACTTCGGTCTGGGCTCCATCCTTCGATATACGGATTTTTTGCAGTCAGGGCCAGGGGCCCCTGGGCACATCCTTTGGCCATTTTCCCTGGGAAAGAAAACTCAGCAGTCCAGGTTCCTGATGTCAGTTTGTAGGGCTCCCTTGGGTGTATCAGGGCAGCACAAATTTGAGTTGGGGACAACTTCGGTGTGGGGTCCATCCTTCGATATAAGGACTTTTTGTAGTGAGTGCCCTGCCCAGAGCCAGTGGCCCCTGGGCACATCCTTTGGCCATTTTCCCTGGGAAAGAGAACTCAGCAGTCCAGGTTCCTGATGTCAGTTTGTAGGGCTCCCTTGGGTCTATCAGGGCAGCGCAAGTTTGAGGTGGGGACAACTTCGGTGTGGGGTCCATCCTTCGATATAAGGATTTTTTGTAGTGAGGTCCCTGCCCAGGGCCAGTGGCCCCTGGGGACATCCTTTGGCCATTTTCCCTGGGAAAGAAAACTCAGCAGTCCAGGTTCCTGATGTCAGTTTGTAGGGCTCCCTTGGGTCTATCAGGGCAGCACAAGTTTGAGTTGGGGACAACTTCGGTGTGGGGTCCATCCTTCGATATAAGGATTTTTTGCAGTCAGGGCCAGTGGCCCCTGGGCACATCCTTTGGCCATTTTCCCTGGGAAAGAAAACTCAGCAGTCCAGGTTCCTGATGTCAGTTTGTAGGGCTCGCTTGGGTCTATCAGGGCAGCACAAGTTTGAGGTGGGGACAACTTCAGTGTGGGGTCCATCCTTCGATATAAGGATTTTTTGCAGTCAGGGCCAGGGGCCCCCGGGCACATCCTTTTTCCATTTCCCCTGGGAAAGAAAATTCAGCAGTCCCGGTTCTTGATGTCAGTTTGTCGGGCTCACTTGGATCTATCAGGGCAGCACAAATTTTAGTTGGGGACAACTTCGGTGTGGGGTCCATCCTTCGATATAAAGATTTTTTGCAGTCAGGTCCAGGGGCCCCTGGGCACATCCTTTTTCCATTTTCCCTGGGAAAGAAAACTCAGCAGTCCAGGTTCCTGATGTCAGTTTGTAGGGCTCCCTTGGGTCTATCAGGGCAGCACAAATTTGAGTTGGGGACAACTTCGGTGTGGGGTCCATCCTTCGATATAATGACTTTTTGTAGTGAGTGCCCTGCCCGGAGCCAGTGGCCCCTGGGCACATCCTTTGGCCATTTTCCCTGGGAAAGAGAACTCAGCAGTCCAGGTTCGTGATGTCAGTTTGTAGGGCTCCCTTGGGTCTATCAGGGCAGCGCAAGTTTGAGGTGGGGACAACTTCGGTGTGGGGTCCATCCTTCGATATAAGGATTTTTTGTAGTGAGGTCCCTGCCCAGGGCCAGTGGCCCCTGGGGACATCCTTTTTCCATTTCCCCTGGGAAAGAAAACTCAGCAGTCCAGGTTCCTGATGTCAGTTTGTAGGGCTCCCTTGGGTGTAAAAGGGCAGCACAAGTTTGAGGTGGGGACAACTTTGGTGTGGGGTCCATCCTTCGATATAAGGATTTTTTGCAGTCAGGGCCAGGGGCCCCCGGGCACATCCTTTGGACATTTTCCCTGGGAAAGAAAACTCAGCAGTCCAGGTTCTTGATGTCAGTTTGTCGGGCTGACTTGGACATTTTCCCTGGGAAAGAAAACTCAGCAGTCCAGGTTCCTGATGTCAGTTTGTAGGGCTCTCTTGGGTCTATCAGGGCAGCACAAGTTTGAGGTGGGGACAACTTCCGTCTGGGCTCCATCCTTTGATATAAGGATTCTTTGCAGTCAGGTTTCAGCCTGGGCCAGGTGCCCCTGGGCACAACCTTTTTTCATTTTCCCTGGGAAAGAAAACTCAGCAGTCCAGGTTCCTGATGTCAGTTTGTCGGGCTGACTTGGATCTATCAGGGCAGCACAAATTTTAGTTGGGGACAACTTCGGTGTGGGGTCCATCCTTCGATATAAAGATTTTTTGCAGTCAGGTCCAGGGGCCCCTGGGCACATCCTTTTTCCATTTTCCCTGGGAAAGAGAACTCAGCAGTCCAGGTTCCTGATGTCAGTTTGTAGGGCTCCCTTGGGTCTATCAGGGCAGCGGAAGTTTGAGGTGGGGACAACTTCGGTGTGGGGTCCATCCTTCGATATAAGGATTTTTTGTAGCGAGGTCCCTGCCCAGGGCCAGTGGCCCCTGGGGACATCCTTTGGCCATTTTCCCTTGGAAAGAAAACTCAGCAGTCCAGGTTCCTGATGTCAGTTTGTAGGGCTCCCTTGGGTCTATCAGGGCAGCGCAAGTTTGAGGTGGGGACAACTTCGGTGTGGGGTCCATCCTTCGATATAAGGATTTTTTGTAGTGAGGTCCCTGCCCAGGGCCAGGGCCCCTGGGGACATCCTTTGGCCATTTTCCCTGGGAAAGAAAACTCAGCAGTCCAGGTTCCTGATGTCAGTTTGTAGGGCTCCCTTGGGTCTATCAGGGCAGCACAAGTTTGAGGTGGGGACAACTTCGGTGTGGGGTCCATCCTTCGATATAAGGATTTTTTGCAGTCAGGGCCAGGGGCCCCTGGGCACATCCTTTTTCCATTTTCCCTGGGAAAGAATACTCAGCAGTCCAGGTTCCTGATGTCAGTTTGTAGGGCTCCCTTGGGTCTATCAGGGCAGCACAAGTTTGAGGTGGGGACAACTTCGGTGTGGGGTCCATCCTTCGATAAAAGGATTTTTTGCAGTCAGGGCCAGGGGCCCCTGGGCACATCTTTTGGCCATTTTCCCTGGGAAAGAGAACTCAGCAGTCCAGGTTCCTGATGTCAGTTTGTAGGGCTCCCTTGGGTCTATCAGAGCAGCACAAGTTTGAGGTGGGCACAACTTCAGTGTGAGGTCCATCCTTCGATATACGGATTTTTTGCAGTCAGGGCTAGGGACCCGGGGCCAGGGGCCCCTGGGCACATCCTTTGGCCATTTTCCCTGGGAAAGAGAACTCAGCAGTCCAGGTTCCTGATGTCAGTTTGTAGGGCTCCCTTGGGTGTGTCAGGGCAGCACAAGTTTGAGGTGGGGACAACTTCAGTGTGGGGTCCATCCTTCGATATAAGGATTTTTTGCAGTCAGGGCCAGTGGGCCCGGGGAAATCCTTTGGCCATTTTCCCTGGGAAAGAGAACTCAGCAGTCCAGGTTCCTGATGTCAGTTTGTAGAGCTCCCTTGGGTGTATCAGGGCAGCACAAGTTTGAGTTGGGGACAACTTCGGTGTGGGGTCCATCCTTCGATATAAGGATTTTTTGCAGTCAGGGCCAGGGGCCCCCAGGCACATCCTTTGGCCATTTTCCCTGGGAAAGAAAACTCAGCAGTCCAGGTTCCTGATGTCGGTTTGTAGGGCTCCCTTGGGTCTATCAGGGCAGTACAAGTTTGAGGTGGGGACAACTTCGGTGTGGGGTCCATACTTCGATATAAGGATTTTTTGCAGTCAGGGCCGGGGGCCCAGCGCCAGGGGCCCCTGGGCACATCCTTTTTCCATTTTCCCTGGGAAAGAGAACTCAGCAGTCCAGGTTCCTGATGTCAGTTTGTAGGGCTCTCTTGGGTGTATCAGGGCAGCACAATTTTGAGGTTGGGACAACTTCCGTCTGGGCTCCATCCTTCGATATAAGGATTCTTGGCAGTCAGGTTGCAGCCCGGGCCAGGGGCCCCTGGGCACAACCTTTTTCCATTTTCCCTGGGAAAGAAAACTCAGCAGTCCAGGTTGCTGATGTCAGTTTGTAGGGCTCCCTTGGGTGTGTCAGGGCAGCACAAGTTTGAGGTGGGGACAATTTCAGTGTGGGGTCCATCCTTCGATATAAGGATTTTTTGCAGTCAGGGCCAGGGGCCCCAGGGCCAGGGGCCCCTGGGCACATCCTTTTTCCATTATCCCTGGGAAAGAAAACTCAGCAGTCCAGGTTCCTGATGTCAGTTTGTAGGGCTCCCTTGGGTCTATCAGGGCAGCACAAGTTTGATGTGGGGACAACTTCTGTCTGGGGTGCATCCTTCGATATAAGGATTTTTTGCAGTCAGGGCCAGGGGCCCAGGGCCAGGGGCCCCTGGGCACATCCTTTTTCCATTTCTCCTGGGAAAGAAAACTCAGCAGTCCCGGTTCCTGATGTCAGTTTGTAGGTCTCCCTTGGGTGTATCAGGGCAGCACAAGTTTGAGGTGGGGACAACTTCGGTGTGGGGTCCATCCTTCGATATAAGGATTTTTTGCAGTCAGGGCCAGGGGCCCCTGGGCACATCCTTTTTCCATTTTCCCTGGGAAAGAAAACTCAGCAGTCCAGGTTCCTGATGTCAGTTTGTAGGGCTCCCTTGGGTCTATCAGGGCAGCACAAGTTTGATGTGGGGACAACTTCGGTGTGGGGTCCATCCTTCGATATAAGGATTTTTTGCAGTCAGGGCCAGGGGCCCAGGGCCAGGGGCCCCTGGGCACATCCTTTTTCCATTTCCCCTGGGAAAGAAAACTCAGCAATCTAGGTTCCTGATGTCAGTTTGTAGGGCTCTCTTGGGTGTATCAGGGCAGCACCAGTTTGAGGTGGGGACAACTTCGGTCTGGGGTCCATCCTTCGATATAAGGATTCTTTGCAGTGAGGCCCCGGGGCCCAGGGCCAGGGTCCCCTGGGCACATCCTTTTTCCATTTTCCCTGGGAAAGAAGACTCAGCAGTCCAGGTTCCTGATGTCAGGTTGTAGGGTTCGCTTGGGTCTATCAGGGCAGCACAAGTTTGAGGTGGGGACAATTTCGGTGTGGGGTCCATCCTTCGATATAAGGACTTTTTCAGTCAGGGCCAGGGGCCCCTGGGCACATCCTTTTTCCATTTTCCCTGGGAAAGAAAACTCAGCAGTCCAGGTTCCTGATGTCAGTTTGTAGGGCTCCCTTGGGTCTATCAGGGCAGCACAAGTTGGAGGTGGGGACAACTTCGGTGTGGGTTCCATCCTTCGATATAAGGATTTTTTGCAGTCAGGGCCAGGGGCCCCTGGGCATATCCTTTTTCCATTTTCCCTTGGGAAAGAAAACTCAGCAGTCCAGGTTCCTGATGTCAGTTTGTAGGGCTCCCTTGGGTCTATCAGGGTAGCACAAGTTTGAGGTGGGGCCAACTTCGGTGTGGGGTCCATCCTTCGATATAAGGATTTTTTGCAGTCAGGGCCAGGGGCCCCTGGGCACATCCTTTTTCCATTTTCCCTGGGAAAGAAAACTCAGCAGTCCAGGTTCCTGATGTCAGTTTGTAGGGCTCCCTTGGGTCTATCAGGGCAGCACAAGTTTGAGGTGGGGACAACTTTGGTGTGGGGTCCATCCTTCGATATAAGGATTTTTTGCAGTCACGGCTAGGGGCCCCTGGGCACAACCTTTGGCCATTTTCCCTGGGAAAGGAAGCTCATCAGTCCAAGTTCCTGGTGTCAGTTTGTAGGGCTCCCTTGGGTCTATCAGGGCAGCACAATTTTGAGGTGGGGAGAACTTCGGTGTGGGGTCCATCCTTCGATATAAGGATTCTTTGCAGTGAGGCCCCAGCCCAGGACCAGGGGCCCCTGGGCACACCCTTTTTCCATTTTCCCTGGGAAAGAAAACTCAGCAGTCCAGGTTCCTGATATCAGTTTTTAGGGCTCCCTTGGGTCTATCAGGGCAGCACAAGTTTGAGGTGGGGACAACTTCGGTGTGGGGTCCATCCTTCGATATAAGTATTCTTTGCAGTCAGGGCCAGGGGCCCCTGGGCACATCCTTTTTCCATTTTCCCTGGGAAAGAAAACTCAGCAGTCCAGGTTCCTGATGTCAGTTTGTAGGGCTCCCTTGGGTCTATCAGGGCAGCACAGATTGGAGGTGGGGACAACTTCGGTGTGGGGTCCATCCTTCGATAAAAGGTTTTTTTGTAATGAGGCCCCAGCCCAGGGCCAGGGGCCCCTGGGCACATGCTTTTTCCATTTTCCCTGGGAAAGAAAACTCAGCAGTCCAGGTTCCTGATGTCAGTTTGTACGGCTCCCTTGGGTGTATCAGGGCAGCACAAATTTGAGGTTGGGACAACTTCTGTCTGGGGTCCATCCTTCGATATAAGGATTTTTTTGCAGTGAGGCCCCAGCCCAGGGCCAGGGGCCCCTGGGCACATCCTTTTTCCATTTTCCCTGGGAAAGAAAACTCAGCAGTCCAGGTTCCGGATGTCAGTTTGTAGGGCTCCCTTGGGTCTATCAGGGCTGCACAAGTTTGACGTGGGGAACACTTCGGTGTGGGGTCCATCCTTTGATATAAGGATTTTTTGCAGTCAGGGCCAGGGGCCCCTGGGCACATCCTTTTTCCATTTTCCCTGGGAAAGAAAACTCAGCAGTCCAGGTTCCTGATGTCAGTTTGTAGGGCTCCCTTGGGTCTATCAGGGCAGCACAAGTTTGAGGTGGGGACAACTTCGGTGTGGGGTCCATCCTTCGATATAAGGATTTTTTGCAGTCAGGGCCAGGGGCCCCTGGGCACATCCTTTTTCCATTTTCCCTGGGAAAGAAAACTCAGCAGTCCAGGTTCCTGATGTCAGTTTGTAGGGCTCCCTTGGGTCTATCAGGGCAGCACAAGTTTGAGGTGGGGCCAACTTCGGTGTGGGGTCCATCCTTCGATATAAGGATTCTTTGCAGTGAGGCCCCAGCCCAGGGCCAGGGGCCCCTGTGCACATTCTTATTCCATTTTCCCTGGGAAAGAAAACTCAGCAGTCCAGGTTCCTGATGTCAGTTTGTAGGGCTCCCTTGGGTCTATCAGGGCAGCACAAGTTTGAGGTGGGGACAACTTCGGTGTGGGGTCCATCCTTCGATATAAGGACTTTTTCAGTCAGGGCCAGGGGCCCCTGGGCACATCCTTTTTCCATTTTCCCTGGGAAAGAAAACTCAGCAGTCCAGGTTCCTGATGTCAGTTTGTAGGGCTCCCTTGGGTCTATCAGGGCAGCACAAGTTTGAGGTGGGGACAACTTCGGTGTGGGGTCCATCCTTCGATATAAGGTTTTTTTGTAATGAGGCCCCAGCCCAGGGCCAGGGGCCCCTGGGTACATGCTTTTTCCATTTTCCCTGGGAAAGAAAACTCAGCAGTCCAGGTTCCTGATGTCAGTTTGTAGGGCTCCCTTGGGTCTATCAGGGCAGCACAAATTTGAGGTTGGGACAACTTCTGTCTGGGGTCCATCCTTCGATATAAGGATTTTTTTGCAGTGAGGCCCCAGCCCAGGGCCAGGGGCCCCTGGGCACATCCTTTTTCCATTTTCCCTGGGAAAGAAAACTCAGCAGTCCAGGTTCCGGATGTCAGTTTGTAGGGCTCCCTTGGGTCTATCAGGGCTGTACAAGTTTGATGTGGGGACAACTTCTGTCTGGGGTGCATCCTTCGATATAAGGATTTTTTGCAGTCAGGGCCAGTGGCCCCTGGGCACATCCTTTGGCCATTTTCCCTGGGAAAGAAAACTCAGCAGTCCAGGTTCCTGATGTCAGTTTGTAGGGCTCGCTTGGGTCTATCAGGGCAGCACAAGTTTGAGGTGGGGACAACTTCAGTGTGGGGTCCATCCTTCGATATAAGGATTTTTTGCAGTCAGGGCCAGGGGCCCCCGGGCACATCCTTTTTCCATTTCCCCTGGGAAAGAAAATTCAGCAGTCCCGGTTCTTGATGTCAGTTTGTCGGGCTCACTTGGATCTATCAGGGCAGCACAAATTTTAGTTGGGGACAACTTCGGTGTGGGGTCCATCCTTCGATATAAAGATTTTTTGCAGTCAGGTCCAGGGGCCCCTGGGCACATCCTTTTTCCATTTTCCCTGGGAAAGAAAACTCAGCAGTCCAGTTTCCTGATGTCAGTTTGTGGGGCTCCCTTGGGTCTATCAGGGCAGCACAAATTTGAGTTGGGGACAACTTCGGTGTGGGGTCCATCCTTCGATATAATGACTTTTTGTAGTGAGTGCCCTGCCCGGAGCCAGTGGCCCCTGGGCACATCCTTTGGCCATTTTCCCTGGGAAAGAGAACTCAGCAGTTCAGGTTCGTGATGTCAGTTTGTAGGGCTCCCTTGGGTCTATCAGGGCAGCGCAAGTTTGAGGTGGGGACAACTTCGGTGTGGGGTCCATCCTTCGATATAAGGATTTTTTGTAGTGAGGTCCCTGCCCAGGGCCAGTGGCCCCTGGGGACATCCTTTTTCCATTTCCCCTGGGAAAGAAAACTCAGCAGTCCAGGTTCCTGATGTCAGTTTGTAGGGCTCCCTTGGGTGTAAAAGGGCAGCACAAGTTTGAGGTGGGGACAACTTTGGTGTGGGGTCCATCCTTCGATATAAGGATTTTTTGCAGTCAGGGCCAGGGGCCCCCGGGCACATCCTTTGGACATTTTCCCTGGGAAAGAAAACTCAGCAGTCCAGGTTCTTGATGTCAGTTTGTCGGGCTGACTTGGACATTTTCCCTGGGAAAGAAAACTCAGCAGTCCAGGTTCCTGATGTCAGTTTGTAGGGCTCTCTTGGGTCTATCAGGGCAGCACAAGTTTGAGGTGGGGACAACTTCCGTCTGGGCTCCATCCTTTGATATAAGGATTCTTTGCAGTCAGGTTTCAGCCTGGGCCAGGTGCCCCTGGGCACAACCTTTTTCCATTTTCCCTGGGAAAGAAAACTCAGCAGTCCAGGTTCCTGATGTCAGTTTGTAGGGCTCCCTTAGGTCTATCAGGGCAGCACAAGTTTGAGGTGGGGACAACTTCGGTCTGGGGTCCATCCTTCGATATAAGGATTTTTTGCAGTCAGGGCCAGTGGCCCCCGTGCACATCCTTTGGCCATTTCCTCTGGGAAAGAAAACTCAGCAGTCCAGGTTCCTGATGTCAGTTTTTAGGGCTCCCTTGGGTGTATCAGGGCAGCACAAGTTTGAGTTGGGGACAACTTCGGTGTGGGGTCCATCTTTCGATATAAGGATTTTTTGTAGTGAGTGCCCTGCCCAGAGCCAGTGGCCCCTGGGCACATCCTTTGGCCATTTTCCCTGGGAAAGAAAACTCAGCAGTCCAGGTTCCTGATGTCAGTTTGTCGGGCTGACTTGGATCTATCAGGGCAGCACAAATTTTAGTTGGGGACAACTTCGGTGTGGGGTCCATCCTTCGATATAAAGATTTTTTGCAGTCAGGGCCAGGGGCCCCTGGGGACATCCTTTGGCCATTTTCCCTTGGAAAGAAAACTCAGCAGTCCAGGTTCCTGATGTCAGTTTGTAGGGCTCCCTTGGGTCTATCAGGGCAGCGCAAGTTTGAGGTGGGGACAACTTCGGTGTGGGGTCCATCCTTCGATATAAGGATTTTTTGTAGTGAGGTCCCTGCCCAGGGCCAGGGCCCCTGGGGACATCCTTTGGCCATTTTCCCTGGGAAAGAAAACTCAGCAGTCCAGGTTCCTGATGTCAGTTTGTAGGGCTCCCTTGGGTCTATCAGGGCAGCACAAGTTTGAGGTGGGGACAACTTCGGTGTGGGGTCCATCCTTCGATATAAGGATTTTTTGCAGTCAGGGCCAGGGGCCCCTGGGCACATCCTTTTTCCATTTTCCCTGGGAAAGAATACTCAGCAGTCCAGGTTCCTGATGTCAGTTTGTAGGGCTCCCTTGGGTCTATCAGGGCAGCACAAGTTTGAGGTGGGGACAACTTCGGTGTGGGGTCCATCCTTCGATAAAAGGATTTTTTGCAGTCAGGGCCAGGGGCCCCTGGGCGCATCTTTTGGCCATTTTCCCTGGGAAAGAGAACTCAGCAGTCCAGGTTCCTGATGTCAGTTTGTAGGGCTCCCTTGGGTCTATCAGAGCAGCACAAGTTTGAGGTGGGCACAACTTCAGTGTGAGGTCCATCCTTCGATATACGGATTTTTTGCAGTCAGGGCTAGGGACCCGGGGCCAGGGGCCCCTGGGCACATCCTTTGGCCATTTTCCCTGGGAAAGAGAACTCAGCAGTCCAGGTTCCTGATGTCAGTTTGTATGTCTCCCTTGGGTGTGTCAGGGCAGCACAAGTTTGAGGTGGGGACAACTTCAGTGTGGGGTCCATCCTTCGATATAAGGATTTTTTGCAGTCAGGGCCAGTGGGCCCGGGGAAATCCTTTGGCCATTTTCCCTGGGAAAGAGAACTCAGCAGTCCAGGTTCCTGATGTCAGTTTGTAGAGCTCCCTTGGGTGTATCAGGGCAGCACAAGTTTGAGTTGGGGACAACTTCGGTGTGGGGTCCATCCTTCGATATACGGATTTTTTGCAGTCAGGGCCAGGGGCCCCCAGGCACATCCTTTGGCCATTTTCCCTGGGAAAGAAAACTCAGCAGTCCAGGTTCCTGATGTCGGTTTGTAGGGCTCCCTTGGGTCTATCAGGGCAGTACAAGTTTGAGGTGGGGACAACTTCGGTGTGGGGTCCATACTTCGATATAAGGATTTTTTGCAGTCAGGGCCGGGGGCCCAGCGCCAGGGGCCCCTGGGCACATCCTTTTTCCATTTTCCCTGGGAAAGAGAACTCAGCAGTCCAGGTTCCTGATGTCAGTTTGTAGGGCTCTCTTGGGTGTATCAGGGCAGCACAATTTTGAGGTTGGGACAACTTCCGTCTGGGCTCCATCCTTCGATATAAGGATTCTTGGCAGTCAGGTTGCAGCCCGGGCCAGGGGCCCCTGGGCACAACCTTTTTTCATTTTCCCTGGGAAAGAAAACTCAGCAGTCCAGGTTCCTGATGTCAGTTTGTAGGGTTCGCTTGGGTCTATCAGGGCAGCACAAGTTTGAGGTGGGGACAACTTCGGTCAGGGGTCCATCCTTCGATATAAGGATTTTTTGCAGTCAGGGCCAGGGGCCCCTGGGCACATCCTTTTTCCATTTTCCCTGGGAAAGAAAACTCAGCAGTCCAGGTTGCTGATGTCAGTTTGTAGGGCTCCCTTGGGTGTGTCAGGGCAGCACAAGTTTGAGGTGGGGACAATTTCAGTGTGGGGTCCATCCTTCGATATAAGGATTTTTTGCAGTCAGGGCCAGGGGCCCCAGGGCCAGGGGCCCCTGGGCACATCCTTTTTCCATTATCCCTGGGAAAGAAAACTCAGCAGTCCAGGTTCATGATGTCAGTTTGTAGGGCTCCCTTGGGTCTATCAGGGCAGCACAAATTTGAGGTTGGGACAACTTCTGTCTGGGGTCCATCCTTCGATATAAGGATTTTTTTGCAGTGAGGCCCCAGCCCAGGGCCAGGGGCCCCTGGGCACATCCTTTTTCCATTTTCCCTGGGAAAGAAAACTCAGCAGTCCAGGTTCCGGATGTCAGTTTGTAGGGCTCCCTTGGGTCTATCAGGGCTGTACAAGTTTGATGTGGGGACAACTTCTGTCTGGGGTGCATCCTTCGATATAAGGATTTTTTGCAGTCAGGGCCAGTGGCCCCTGGGCACATCCTTTGGCCATTTTCCCTGGGAAAGAAAACTCAGCAGTCCAGGTTCCTGATGTCAGTTTGTAGGGCTCGCTTGGGTCTATCAGGGCAGCACAAGTTTGAGGTGGGGACAACTTCAGTGTGGGGTCCATCCTTCGATATAAGGATTTTTTGCAGTCAGGGCCAGGGGCCCCCGGGCACATCCTTTTTCCATTTCCCCTGGGAAAGAAAATTCAGCAGTCCCGGTTCTTGATGTCAGTTTGTCGGGCTCACTTGGATCTATCAGGGCAGCACAAATTTTAGTTGGGGACAACTTCGGTGTGGGGTCCATCCTTCGATATAAAGATTTTTTGCAGTCAGGTCCAGGGGCCCCTGGGCACATCCTTTTTCCATTTTCCCTGGGAAAGAAAACTCAGCAGTCCAGTTTCCTGATGTCAGTTTGTGGGGCTCCCTTGGGTCTATCAGGGCAGCACAAATTTGAGTTGGGGACAACTTCGGTGTGGGGTCCATCCTTCGATATAATGACTTTTTGTAGTGAGTGCCCTGCCCGGAGCCAGTGGCCCCTGGGCACATCCTTTGGCCATTTTCCCTGGGAAAGAGAACTCAGCAGTTCAGGTTCGTGATGTCAGTTTGTAGGGCTCCCTTGGGTCTATCAGGGCAGCGCAAGTTTGAGGTGGGGACAACTTCGGTGTGGGGTCCATCCTTCGATATAAGGATTTTTTGTAGTGAGGTCCCTGCCCAGGGCCAGTGGCCCCTGGGGACATCCTTTTTCCATTTCCCCTGGGAAAGAAAACTCAGCAGTCCAGGTTCCTGATGTCAGTTTGTAGGGCTCCCTTGGGTGTAAAAGGGCAGCACAAGTTTGAGGTGGGGACAACTTTGGTGTGGGGTCCATCCTTCGATATAAGGATTTTTTGCAGTCAGGGCCAGGGGCCCCCGGGCACATCCTTTGGACATTTTCCCTGGGAAAGAAAACTCAGCAGTCCAGGTTCTTGATGTCAGTTTGTCGGGCTGACTTGGACATTTTCCCTGGGAAAGAAAACTCAGCAGTCCAGGTTCCTGATGTCAGTTTGTAGGGCTCTCTTGGGTCTATCAGGGCAGCACAAGTTTGAGGTGGGGACAACTTCCGTCTGGGCTCCATCCTTTGATATAAGGATTCTTTGCAGTCAGGTTTCAGCCTGGGCCAGGTGCCCCTGGGCACAACCTTTTTCCATTTTCCCTGGGAAAGAAAACTCAGCAGTCCAGGTTCCTGATGTCAGTTTGTAGGGCTCCCTTAGGTCTATCAGGGCAGCACAAGTTTGAGGTGGGGACAACTTCGGTCTGGGGTCCATCCTTCGATATAAGGATTTTTTGCAGTCAGGGCCAGTGGCCCCCGTGCACATCCTTTGGCCATTTCCTCTGGGAAAGAAAACTCAGCAGTCCAGGTTCCTGATGTCAGTTTTTAGGGCTCCCTTGGGTGTATCAGGGCAGCACAAGTTTGAGTTGGGGACAACTTCGGTGTGGGGTCCATCTTTCGATATAAGGATTTTTTGTAGTGAGTGCCCTGCCCAGAGCCAGTGGCCCCTGGGCACATCCTTTGGCCATTTTCCCTGGGAAAGAAAACTCAGCAGTCCAGGTTCCTGATGTCAGTTTGTCGGGCTGACTTGGATCTATCAGGGCAGCACAAATTTTAGTTGGGGACAACTTCGGTGTGGGGTCCATCCTTCGATATAAAGATTTTTTGCAGTCAGGGCCAGGGGCCCCTGGGGACATCCTTTGGCCATTTTCCCTTGGAAAGAAAACTCAGCAGTCCAGGTTCCTGATGTCAGTTTGTAGGGCTCCCTTGGGTCTATCAGGGCAGCGCAAGTTTGAGGTGGGGACAACTTCGGTGTGGGGTCCATCCTTCGATATAAGGATTTTTTGTAGTGAGGTCCCTGCCCAGGGCCAGGGCCCCTGGGGACATCCTTTGGCCATTTTCCCTGGGAAAGAAAACTCAGCAGTCCAGGTTCCTGATGTCAGTTTGTAGGGCTCCCTTGGGTCTATCAGGGCAGCACAAGTTTGAGGTGGGGACAACTTCGGTGTGGGGTCCATCCTTCGATATAAGGATTTTTTGCAGTCAGGGCCAGGGGCCCCTGGGCACATCCTTTTTCCATTTTCCCTGGGAAAGAATACTCAGCAGTCCAGGTTCCTGATGTCAGTTTGTAGGGCTCCCTTGGGTCTATCAGGGCAGCACAAGTTTGAGGTGGGGACAACTTCGGTGTGGGGTCCATCCTTCGATAAAAGGATTTTTTGCAGTCAGGGCCAGGGGCCCCTGGGCGCATCTTTTGGCCATTTTCCCTGGGAAAGAGAACTCAGCAGTCCAGGTTCCTGATGTCAGTTTGTAGGGCTCCCTTGGGTCTATCAGAGCAGCACAAGTTTGAGGTGGGCACAACTTCAGTGTGAGGTCCATCCTTCGATATACGGATTTTTTGCAGTCAGGGCTAGGGACCCGGGGCCAGGGGCCCCTGGGCACATCCTTTGGCCATTTTCCCTGGGAAAGAGAACTCAGCAGTCCAGGTTCCTGATGTCAGTTTGTATGTCTCCCTTGGGTGTGTCAGGGCAGCACAAGTTTGAGGTGGGGACAACTTCAGTGTGGGGTCCATCCTTCGATATAAGGATTTTTTGCAGTCAGGGCCAGTGGGCCCGGGGAAATCCTTTGGCCATTTTCCCTGGGAAAGAGAACTCAGCAGTCCAGGTTCCTGATGTCAGTTTGTAGAGCTCCCTTGGGTGTATCAGGGCAGCACAAGTTTGAGTTGGGGACAACTTCGGTGTGGGGTCCATCCTTCGATATACGGATTTTTTGCAGTCAGGGCCAGGGGCCCCCAGGCACATCCTTTGGCCATTTTCCCTGGGAAAGAAAACTCAGCAGTCCAGGTTCCTGATGTCGGTTTGTAGGGCTCCCTTGGGTCTATCAGGGCAGTACAAGTTTGAGGTGGGGACAACTTCGGTGTGGGGTCCATACTTCGATATAAGGATTTTTTGCAGTCAGGGCCGGGGGCCCAGCGCCAGGGGCCCCTGGGCACATCCTTTTTCCATTTTCCCTGGGAAAGAGAACTCAGCAGTCCAGGTTCCTGATGTCAGTTTGTAGGGCTCTCTTGGGTGTATCAGGGCAGCACAATTTTGAGGTTGGGACAACTTCCGTCTGGGCTCCATCCTTCGATATAAGGATTCTTGGCAGTCAGGTTGCAGCCCGGGCCAGGGGCCCCTGGGCACAACCTTTTTTCATTTTCCCTGGGAAAGAAAACTCAGCAGTCCAGGTTCCTGATGTCAGTTTGTAGGGTTCGCTTGGGTCTATCAGGGCAGCACAAGTTTGAGGTGGGGACAACTTCGGTCAGGGGTCCATCCTTCGATATAAGGATTTTTTGCAGTCAGGGCCAGGGGCCCCTGGGCACATCCTTTTTCCATTTTCCCTGGGAAAGAAAACTCAGCAGTCCAGGTTGCTGATGTCAGTTTGTAGGGCTCCCTTGGGTGTGTCAGGGCAGCACAAGTTTGAGGTGGGGACAATTTCAGTGTGGGGTCCATCCTTCGATATAAGGATTTTTTGCAGTCAGGGCCAGGGGCCCCAGGGCCAGGGGCCCCTGGGCACATCCTTTTTCCATTATCCCTGGGAAAGAAAACTCAGCAGTCCAGGTTCATGATGTCAGTTTGTAGGGCTCCCTTGGGTCTATCAGGGCAGCACAAGTTTGATGTGGGGACAACTTCTGTCTGGGGTGCATCCTTCGATATAAGGATTTTTTGCAGTCAGGGCCAGGGGCCCAGGGCCAGGGGCCCCTGGGCACATCCTTTTTCCATTTCTCCTGGGAAAGAAAACTCAGCAGTCCCGGTTCCTGATGTCAGTTTGTAGGTCTCCCTTGGGTGTATCAGGGCAGCACAAGTTTGAGGTGGGGCCAACTTCGGTGTGGGGTCCATCCTTCGATATAAGGATTTTTTGCAGTCAGGGCCAGGGGCCCCTGGGCACATCCTTTTTCCATTTTCCCTGGGAAAGAAAACTCAGCAGTCCAGGTTCCTGATGTCAGTTTGTAGGGCTCCCTTGGGTCTATCAGGGCAGCACAAGTTTGATGTGGGGACAACTTCGGTGTGGGGTCCATCCTTCGATATAAGGATTTTTTGCAGTCAGGGCCAGGGGCCCAGGGCCAGTGGCCCCTGGGGACATCCTTTTTCCATTTCCCCTGGGAAAGAAAACTCAGCAATCTAGGTTCCTGATGTCAGTTTGTAGGGCTCTCTTGGGTGTGTCAGGGCAGCACAAATTTGAGGTTGGGACAACTTCAGTGTGGGGTCCACCCTTCGATATAAGGATTTTTTTGCAGTGAGGCCCCAGCCCAGGGCCAGGGGCCCCTGGGCACATCCTTTTTCCATTTTCCCTGGGAAAGAAAACTCAGCAGTCCAGGTTCCTGATGTCAGTTTGTAGGGCTCCCTTGGGTCTATCAGGGCAGCACAAGTTTGACGTGGGGAACACTTCGGTGTGGGGTCCATCCTTCGATATAAGGATTTTTTGCAGTCAGGGCCAGGGGCCCCTGGGCACATCCTTTTTCCATTTTCCCTGGGAAAGAAAACTCAGCAGTCCAGGTTCCTGATGTCAGTTTGTAGGGCTCCCTTGGGTCTATCAGGGCAGCACAAGTTTGAGGTGGGGACAACTTTGATGTGGGGTCCATCCTTCGATATAAGGATTTTTTTGCAGTGAGGCCCCAGCCCAGGGCCAGGGGCCCCTGGGCACATCCTTTTTCCATTTTCCCTGGGAAAGAAAACTCAGCAGTCCAGGTTCCTGATATCAGTTTGTAGGGCTCCCTTGGGTCTATCAGGGCAGCACAAGTTTGAGGTGGGGACAACTTTGGTGTGGGGTCCATCCTTCGATATAAGGATTTTTTGCAGTCAGGGCCAGGGGCCCCTGGGCACATCCTTTTTCCATTTTCCCTGGGAAAGAAAACTCAGCAGTCCAGGTTCCTGATGTCAGTTTGTAGGGCTCCCTTGGGTCTATCAGGGCAGCACAAGTTTGAGGTGGGGACAACTTCGGTGTGGGGTCCATCCTTCGATATAAGGTTTTTTTGTAATGAGGCCCCAGCCCAGGGCCAGGGGCCCCCTGGGCACATCCTTTTTCCATTTTCCCTGGGAAAGAAAACTCAGCAGTCCAGGTTCCTGATGTCAGTTTGTAGGGCTCCCTTGGGTGTATCAGGGCAGCACCAGTTTGAGGTGGGGACAACTTCGGTCTGGGGTCCATCCTTCGATATAAGGATTCTTTGCAGTGAGGCCCCGGGGCCCAGGGCCAGGGTCCCCTGGGCACATCCTTTTTCCATTTTCCCTGGGAAAGAAGACTCAGCAGTCCAGGTTCCTGATGTCAGGTTGTAGGGTTCGCTTGGGTCTATCAGGGCAGCACAAGTTTGAGGTGGGGACAATTTCGGTGTGGGCTCCATCCTTCGATATAAGGATTCTTTGCAGTCAGGGCCAGGGGCCCCTGGGCACATCCTTTTTCCATTTTCCCTGGGAAAGAAAACTCAGCAGTCCAGCTTCCTGATATCAGTTTGTAGGGCTCCCTTGGGTCTATCAGGGCAGCAAAAGTTTGAGGTGGGGACAACTTTGGTGTGGGGTCCATCCTTCGATATAAGTATTCTTTGCAGTCAGGGCCAGGGGCCCCTGGGCACATCCTTTTTCCATTTTCCCTGGGAAAGAAAACTCAGCAGTCCAGGTTCCTGATGTCAGTTTGTAGGGCTCCCTTGGGTCTATCAGGGCTGCACAAGTTTGAGGTGGGGACAACTTCGGTGTGGGGTCCATCCTTCGATATAAGGACTTTTTCAGTCAGGGCCAGGGGCCCCTGGGCACATCCTTTTTCCATTTTCCCTGGGAAAGAAAACTCAGCAGTCCAGGTTCCTGATGTCAGTTTGTAGGGCTCCCTTGGGTCTATCAGGGCAGCACAAGTTGGAGGTGGGGACAACTTCGGTGTGGGTTCCATCCTTCGATATAAGGATTTTTTGCAGTCAGGGCCAGGGGCCCCTGGGCATATCCTTTTTCCATTTTCCCTTGGGAAAGAAAACTCAGCAGTCCAGGTTCCTGATGTCAGTTTGTAGGGCTCCCTTGGGTCTATCAGGGTAGCACAAGTTTGAGGTGGGGCCAACTTCGGTGTGGGGTCCATCCTTCGATATAAGGATTTTTTGCAGTCAGGGCCAGGGGCCCCTGGGCACATCCTTTTTCCATTTTCCCTGGGAAAGAAAACTCAGCAGTCCAGGTTCCTGATGTCAGTTTGTAGGGCTCCCTTGGGTCTATCAGGGCAGCGGAAGTTTGAGGTGGGGACAACTTCGGTGTGGGGTCCATCCTTCGATATAAGGATTTTTTGTAGCGAGGTCCCTGCCCAGGGCCAGTGGCCCCTGGGGACATCCTTTGGCCATTTTCCCTTGGAAAGAAAACTCAGCAGTCCAGGTTCCTGATGTCAGTTTGTAGGGCTCCCTTGGGTCTATCAGGGCAGCGCAAGTTTGAGGTGGGGACAACTTCGGTGTGGGGTCCATCCTTCGATATAAGGATTTTTTGTAGTGAGGTCCCTGCTCAGGGCCAGGGCCCCTGGGGGCATCCTTTGGCCATTTTCCCTGGGAAAGAAAACTCAGCAGTCCAGGTTCCTGATGTCAGTTTGTAGGGCTCCCTTGGGTCTATCAGGGCAGCACAAGTTTGAGGTGGGGACAACTTTGGTGTGGGGTCCATCCTTCGATATAAGGATTTTTTGCAGTCAGGGCCAGGGGCCCCTGGGCACATCCTTTTTCCATTTTCCCTGGGAAAGAATACTCAGCAGTCCAGGTTCCTGATGTCAGTTTGTAGGGCTCCCTTGGGTCTATCAGGGCAGCACAAGTTTGAGGTGGGGACAACTTCGGTGTGGGGTCCATCCTTCGATAAAAGGATTTTTTGCAGTCAGGGCCAGGGGCCCCTGGGCACATCTTTTGGCCATTTTCCCTGGGAAAGAGAACTCAGCAGTCCAGGTTCCTGATGTCAGTTTGTAGGGCTCCCTTGGGTCTATCAGAGCAGCACAAGTTTGAGGTGGGCACAACTTCAGTGTGAGGTCCATCCTTCGATATACGGATTTTTTGCAGTCAGGGCTAGGGACCCGGGGCCAGGGGCCCCTGGGCACATCCTTTGGCCATTTTCCCTGGGAAAGAGAACTCAGCAGTCCAGGTTCCTGATGTCAGTTTGTATGTCTCCCTTGGGTGTGTCAGGGCAGCACAAGTTTGAGGTGGGGACAACTTCAGTGTGGGGTCCATCCTTCGATATAAGGATTTTTTGCAGTCAGGGCCAGTGGGCCCGGGGAAATCCTTTGGCCATTTTCCCTGGGAAAGAGAACTCAGCAGTCCAGGTTCCTGATGTCAGTTTGTAGAGCTCCCTTGGGTGTATCAGGGCAGCACAAGTTTGAGTTGGGGACAACTTCGGTGTGGGGTCCATCCTTCGATATAAGGATTTTTTGCAGTCAGGGCCAGGGGCCCCCAGGCACATCCTTTGGCCATTTTCCCTGGGAAAGAAAACTCAGCAGTCCAGGTTCCTGATGTCGGTTTGTAGGGCTCCCTTGGGTCTATCAGGGCAGTACAAGTTTGAGGTGGGGACAACTTCGGTGTGGGGTCCATACTTCGATATAAGGATTTTTTGCAGTCAGGGCCGGGGGCCCAGCGCCAGGGGCCCCTGGGCACATCCTTTTTCCATTTTCCCTGGGAAAGAGAACTCAGCAGTCCAGGTTCCTGATGTCAGTTTGTAGGGCTCTCTTGGGTGTATCAGGGCAGCACAATTTTGAGGTTGGGACAACTTCCGTCTGGGCTCCATCCTTCGATATAAGGATTCTTGGCAGTCAGGTTGCAGCCCGGGCCAGGGGCCCCTGGGCACAACCTTTTTTCATTTTCCCTGGGAAAGAAAACTCAGCAGTCCAGGTTCCTGATGTCAGTTTGTAGGGTTCGCTTGGGTCTATCAGGGCAGCACAAGTTTGAGGTGGGGACAACTTCGGTCAGGGGTCCATCCTTCGATATAAGGATTTTTTGCAGTCAGGGCCAGGGGCCCCTGGGCACATCCTTTTTCCATTTTCCCTGGGAAAGAAAACTCAGCAGTCCAGGTTGCTGATGTCAGTTTGTAGGGCTCCCTTGGGTGTGTCAGGGCAGCACAAGTTTGAGGTGGGGACAATTTCAGTGTGGGGTCCATCCTTCGATATAAGGATTTTTTGCAGTCAGGGCCAGGGGCCCCAGGGCCAGGGGCCCCTGGGCACATCCTTTTTCCATTATCCCTGGGAAAGAAAACTCAGCAGTCCAGGTTCCTGATGTCAGTTTGTAGGGCTCCCTTGGGTCTATCAGGGCAGCACAAGTTTGATGTGGGGACAACTTCTGTCTGGGGTCCATCCTTCGATATAAGGATTTTTTGCAGTCAGGGCCAGGGGCCCCTGGGCACATCCTTTTTCCATTTTCCCTGGGAAAGAAAACTCAGCAGTCCAGGTTCCTGATGTCAGTTTGTAGGGCTCCCTTGGGTCTATCAGGGCAGCACAAGTTTGATGTGGGGACAACTTCGGTGTGGGGTCCATCCTTCGATATAAGGATTTTTTGCAGTCAGGGCCAGGGGCCCAGGGCCAGGGGCCCCTGGGCACATCCTTTTTCCATTTTCCCTGGGAAAGAAAACTCAGCAGTCCAGGTTCCTGATATCAGTTTGTAGGGCTCCCTTGGGTCTATCAGGGCAGCACAAGTTTGAGGTGGGGACAACTTTGGTGTGGGGTCCATCCTTCGATATAAGGATTTTTTGCAGTCAGGGCCAGGGGCCCCTGGGCACATCCTTTTTCCATTTTCCCTGGGAAAGAAAACTCAGCAGTCCAGGTTCCTGATGTCAGTTTGTAGGGCTCCCTTGGGTCTATCAGGGCAGCACAAGTTTGAGGTGGGGACAACTTCGGTGTGGGGTCCATCCTTCGATATAAGGTTTTTTTGTAATGAGGCCCCAGCCCAGGGCCAGGGGCCCCCTGGGCACATCCTTTTTCCATTTTCCCTGGGAAAGAAAACTCAGCAGTCCAGGTTCCTGATGTCAGTTTGTAGGGCTCCCTTGGGTGTATCAGGGCAGCACCAGTTTGAGGTGGGGACAACTTCGGTCTGGGGTCCATCCTTCGATATAAGGATTCTTTGCAGTGAGGCCCCGGGGCCCAGGGCCAGGGTCCCCTGGGCACATCCTTTTTCCATTTTCCCTGGGAAAGAAGACTCAGCAGTCCAGGTTCCTGATGTCAGGTTGTAGGGTTCGCTTGGGTCTATCAGGGCAGCACAAGTTTGAGGTGGGGACAATTTCGGTGTGGGCTCCATCCTTCGATATAAGGATTCTTTGCAGTCAGGGCCAGGGGCCCCTGGGCACATCCTTTTTCCATTTTCCCTGGGAAAGAAAACTCAGCAGTCCAGCTTCCTGATATCAGTTTGTAGGGCTCCCTTGGGTCTATCAGGGCAGCACAAGTTTGAGGTGGGGACAACTTCGGTGTGGGGTCCATCCTTCGATATAAGTATTCTTTGCAGTCAGGGCCAGGGGCCCCTGGGCACATCCTTTTTCCATTTTCCCTGGGAAAGAAAACTCAGCAGTCCAGGTTCCTGATGTCAGTTTGTAGGGCTCCCTTGGGTCTATCAGGGCTGCACAAGTTTGAGGTGGGGACAACTTCGGTGTGGGGTCCATCCTTCGATATAAGGACTTTTTCAGTCAGGGCCAGGGGCCCCTGGGCACATCCTTTTTCCATTTTCCCTGGGAAAGAAAACTCAGCAGTCCAGGTTCCTGATGTCAGTTTGTAGGGCTCCCTTGGGTCTATCAGGGCAGCACAAGTTGGAGGTGGGGACAACTTCGGTGTGGGTTCCATCCTTCGATATAAGGATTTTTTGCAGTCAGGGCCAGGGGCCCCTGGGCATATCCTTTTTCCATTTTCCCTTGGGAAAGAAAACTCAGCAGTCCAGGTTCCTGATGTCAGTTTGTAGGGCTCCCTTGGGTCTATCAGGGTAGCACAAGTTTGAGGTGGGGCCAACTTCGGTGTGGGGTCCATCCTTCGATATAAGGATTTTTTGCAGTCAGGGCCAGGGGCCCCTGGGCACATCCTTTTTCCATTTTCCCTGGGAAAGAAAACTCAGCAGTCCAGGTTCCTGATGTCAGTTTGTAGGGCTCCCTTGGGTCTATCAGGGCAGCACAAGTTTGAGGTGGGGACAACTTTGGTGTGGGGTCCATCCTTCGATATAAGGATTTTTTGCAGTCACGGCTAGGGGCCCCTGGGCACAACCTTTGGCCATTTTCCCTGGGAAAGGAAGCTCATCAGTCCAAGTTCCTGGTGTCAGTTTCTAGGGGTCCCTTGGGTCTATCAGGGCAGCACAATTTTGAGGTGGGGAGAACTTCGGTGTGGGGTCCATCCTTCGATATAAGGATTCTTTGCAGTGAGGCCCCAGCCCAGGACCAGGGGCCCCTGGGCACACCCTTTTTCCATTTTCCCTGGGAAAGAAAACTCAGCAGTCCAGGTTCCTGATATCAGTTTTTAGGGCTCCCTTGGGTCTATCAGGGCAGCACAAGTTTGAGGTGGGGACAACTTCGGTGTGGGGTCCATCCTTCGATATAAGTATTCTTTGCAGTCAGGGCCAGGGGCCCCTGGGCACATCCTTTTTCCATTTTCCCTGGGAAAGAAAACTCAGCAGTCCAGGTTCCTGATGTCAGTTTGTAGGGCTCCCTTGGGTCTATCAGGGCAGCACAGATTGGAGGTGGGGACAACTTCGGTGTGGGGTCCATCCTTCGATAAAAGGTTTTTTTGTAATGAGGCCCCAGCCCAGGGCCAGGGGCCCCTGGGCACATGCTTTTTCCATTTTCCCTGGGAAAGAAAACTCAGCAGTCCAGGTTCCTGATGTCAGTTTGTAGGGCTCCCTTGGGTGTATCAGGGCAGCACAAATTTGAGGTTGGGACAACTTCTGTCTGGGGTCCATCCTTCGATATAAGGATTTTTTTGCAGTGAGGCCCCAGCCCAGGGCCAGGGGCCCCTGGGCACATCCTTTTTCCATTTTCCCTGGGAAAGAAAACTCAGCAGTCCAGGTTCCGGATGTCAGTTTGTAGGGCTCCCTTGGGTCTATCAGGGCTGCACAAGTTTGACGTGGGGAACACTTCGGTGTGGGGTCCATCCTTTGATATAAGGATTTTTTGCAGTCAGGGCCAGGGGCCCCTGGGCACATCCTTTTTCCATTTTCCCTGGGAAAGAAAACTCAGCAGTCCAGGTTCCTGATGTCAGTTTGTAGGGCTCCCTTGGGTCTATCAGGGCAGCACAAGTTTGAGGTGGGGACAACTTCGGTGTGGGGTCCATCCTTCGATATAAGGATTTTTTGCAGTCAGGGCCAGGGGCCCCTGGGCACATCCTTTTTCCATTTTCCCTGGGAAAGAAAACTCAGCAGTCCAGGTTCCTGATGTCAGTTTGTAGGGCTCCCTTGGGTCTATCAGGGCAGCACAAGTTTGAGGTGGGGCCAACTTCGGTGTGGGGTCCATCCTTCGATATAAGGATTCTTTGCAGTGAGGCCCCAGCCCAGGGCCAGGGGCCCCTGTGCACATTCTTATTCCATTTTCCCTGGGAAAGAAAACTCAGCAGTCCAGGTTCCTGATGTCAGTTTGTAGGGCTCCCTTGGGTCTATCAGGGCAGCACAAGTTTGAGGTGGGGACAACTTCGGTGTGGGGTCCATCCTTCGATATAAGGACTTTTTCAGTCAGGGCCAGGGGCCCCTGGGCACATCCTTTTTCCATTTTCCCTGGGAAAGAAAACTCAGCAGTCCAGGTTCCTGATGTCAGTTTGTAGGGCTCCCTTGGGTCTATCAGGGCAGCACAAGTTTGAGGTGGGGACAACTTCGGTGTGGGGTCCATCCTTCGATATAAGGTTTTTTTGTAATGAGGCCCCAGCCCAGGGCCAGGGGCCCCTGGGTACATGCTTTTTCCATTTTCCCTGGGAAAGAAAACTCAGCAGTCCAGGTTCCTGATGTCAGTTTGTAGGGCTCCCTTGGGTGTATCAGGGCAGCACAAATTTGAGGTTGGGACAACTTCTGTCTGGGGTCCATCCTTCGATATAAGGATTTTTTTGCAGTGAGGCCCCAGCCCAGGGCCAGGGGCCCCTGGGCACATCCTTTTTCCATTTTCCCTGGGAAAGAAAACTCAGCAGTCCAGGTTCCGGATGTCAGTTTGTAGGGCTCCCTTGGGTCTATCAGGGCAGCACAAGTTTGATGTGGGGAACACTTCGGTGTGGGGTCCATCCTTCGATATAAGGATTTTTTGCAGTCAGGGCCAGGGGCCCCTGGGCACATCCTTTTTCCATTTTCCCTGGGAAAGAAAACTCAGCAGTCCAGGTTCCTGATGTCAGTTTGTAGGGCTCCCTTGGGTCTATCAGGGCAGCACAAGTTTGAGGTGGGGACATGTTTGGTGTGGGCTCCATCCTTCGATATAAGGACTTTTTGCAGTCAGGGCCAGGGGCCCCTGGGCACATCCTTTTTCCATTTCACCTGGGAAAGAAAACTCAGCAGTCCAGGTTCCTGATGTCAGTTTGTAGGGCTCCCTTGGGTCTATCAGGGCAGCACAAGTTTGAGTTGGGGACAATTTCGGTGTGGGGTCCATCCTTCGATATAAGGATTTTTGGCAGTCAGGGCCCAGTCCAGGGCCAGGTGCCCCTTGGCACATCCTTTTTCCATTTCCCCTGGGAAAGAAAACTCAGCAGTCCAGGTTCCTGATGTCAGTTTGTAGGGCTCCCTTGGGTCTATCAGGGCAGCACAAGTTTGAGGTGGGGACAGCTTCGGTCTGGGCTCCATCCTTCGATATACGGATTTTTTGCAGTCAGGGCCAGGGGCCCTCGGACACATCCTTTGGCCATTTTCCCTGGGAAAGAAAACTCAGCAGTCCAGGTTCCTGATGTCAGTTTGTAGGGCTCCCTTGGGTGTATCAGGGCAGCACAAATTTGAGTTGGGGACAACTTCGGTGTGGGGTCCATCCTTCGATATAAGGACTTTTTGTAGTGAGTGCCCTGCCCAGAGCCAGTGGCCCCTGGGCACATCCTTTGGCCATTTTCCCTGGGAAAGAGAACTCAGCAGTCCAGGTTCCTGATGTCAGTTTGTAGGGCTCCCTTGGGTCTATCAGGGCAGCGCAAGTTTGAGGTGGGGACAACTTCGGTGTGGGGTCCATCCTTCGATATAAGGATTTTTTGTAGTGAGGTCCCTGCCCAGGGCCAGTGGCCCCTGGGGACATCCTTTGGCCATTTTCCCTGGGAAAGAAAACTCAGCAGTCCAGGTTCCTGATGTCAGTTTGTAGGGCTCCCTTGGGTCTATCAGGGCAGCACAAGTTTGAGTTGGGGACAACTTCGGTGTGGGGTCCATCCTTCGATATAAGGATTTTTTGCAGTCAGGGCCAGTGGCCCCTGGGCACATCCTTTGGCCATTTTCCCTGGGAAAGAAAACTCAGCAGTCCAGGTTCCTGATGTCAGTTTGTAGGGCTCGCTTGGGTCTATCAGGGCAGCACAAGTTTGAGGTGGGGACAACTTCAGTGTGGGGTCCATCCTTCGATATAAGGATTTTTTGCAGTCAGGGCCAGGGGCCCCCGGGCACATCCTTTTTCCATTTCCCCTGGGAAAGAAAATTCAGCAGTCCCGGTTCTTGATGTCAGTTTGTCGGGCTCACTTGGATCTATCAGGGCAGCACAAATTTTAGTTGGGGACAACTTCGGTGTGGGGTCCATCCTTCGATATAAAGATTTTTTGCAGTCAGGTCCAGGGGCCCCTGGGCACATCCTTTTTCCATTTTCCCTGGGAAAGAAAACTCAGCAGTCCAGGTTCCTGATGTCAGTTTGTAGGGCTCCCTTGGGTCTATCAGGGCAGCACAAATTTGAGTTGGGGACAACTTCGGTGTGGGGTCCATCCTTCGATATAATGACTTTTTGTAGTGAGTGCCCTGCCCGGAGCCAGTGGCCCCTGGGCACATCCTTTGGCCATTTTCCCTGGGAAAGAGAACTCAGCAGTCCAGGTTCGTGATGTCAGTTTGTAGGGCTCCCTAGGGTCTATCAGGGCAGCGCAAGTTTGAGGTGGGGACAACTTCGGTGTGGGGTCCATCCTTCGATATAAGGATTTTTTGTAGTGAGGTCCCTGCCCAGGGCCAGTGGCCCCTGGGGACATCCTTTTTCCATTTCCCCTGGGAAAGAAAACTCAGCAGTCCAGGTTCCTGATGTCAGTTTGTAGGGCTCCCTTGGGTGTAAAAGGGCAGCACAAGTTTGAGGTGGGGACAACTTTGGTGTGGGGTCCATCCTTCGATATAAGGATTTTTTGCAGTCAGGGCCAGGGGCCCCCGGGCACATCCTTTGGACATTTTCCCTGGGAAAGAAAACTCAGCAGTCCAGGTTCTTGATGTCAGTTTGTCGGGCTGACTTGGACATTTTCCCTGGGAAAGAAAACTCAGCAGTCCAGGTTCCTGATGTCAGTTTGTAGGGCTCTCTTGGGTCTATCAGGGCAGCACAAGTTTGAGGTGGGGACAACTTCCGTCTGGGCTCCATCCTTTGATATAAGGATTCTTTGCAGTCAGGTTTCAGCCTGGGCCAGGTGCCCCTGGGCACAACCTTTTTCCATTTTCCCTGGGAAAGAAAACTCAGCAGTCCAGGTTCCTGATGTCAGTTTGTAGGGCTCCCTTAGGTCTATCAGGGCAGCACAAGTTTGAGGTGGGGACAACTTCGGTCTGGGGTCCATCCTTCGATATAAGGATTTTTTGCAGTCAGGGCCAGTGGCCCCCGTGCACATCCTTTGGCCATTTCCTCTGGGAAAGAAAACTCAGCAGTCCAGGTTCCTGATGTCAGTTTTTAGGGCTCCCTTGGGTGTATCAGGGCAGCACAAGTTTGAGTTGGGGACAACTTCGGTGTGGGGTCCATCTTTCGATATAAGGATTTTTTGTAGTGAGTGCCCTGCCCAGAGCCAGTGGCCCCTGGGCACATCCTTTGGCCATTTTCCCTGGGAAAGAAAACTCAGCAGTCCAGGTTCGTGATGTCAGTTTGTAGGGCTCTCTTGGGTCTATCAGGGCAGCACAAGTTTGAGGTGGGGACAACTTCCGTCTGGGCTCCATCCTTTGATATAAGGATTCTTTGCAGTCAGGTTTCAGCCTGGGCCAGGTGCCCCTGGGCACAACCTTTTTCCATTTTCCCTGGGAAAGAAAACTCAGCAGTCCAGGTTCCTGATGTCAGTTTGTCGGGCTGACTTGGATCTATCAGGGCAGCACAAATTTTAGTTGGGGACAACTTCGGTGTGGTGTCCATCCTTCGATATAAAGATTTTTTGCAGTCAGGTCCAGGGGCCCCTGGGCACATCCTTTTTCCATTTTCCCTGGGAAAGAGAACTCAGCAGTCCAGGTTCCTGATGTCAGTTTGTAGGGCTCCCTTGGGTCTATCAGGGCAGCGGAAGTTTGAGGTGGGGACAACTTCGGTGTGGGGTCCATCCTTCGATATAAGGATTTTTTGTAGCGAGGTCCCTGCCCAGGGCCAGTGGCCCCTGGGGACATCCTTTGGCCATTTTCCCTTGGAAAGAAAACTCAGCAGTCCAGGTTCCTGATGTCAGTTTGTAGGGCTCCCTTGGGTCTATCAGGGCAGCGCAAGTTTGAGGTGGGGACAACTTCGGTGTGGGGTCCATCCTTCGATATAAGGATTTTTTGTAGTGAGGTCCCTGCCCAGGGCCAGGGCCCCTGGGGACATCCTTTGGCCATTTTCCCTGGGAAAGAAAACTCAGCAGTCCAGGTTCCTGATGTCAGTTTGTAGGGCTCCCTTGGGTCTATCAGGGCAGCACAAGTTTGAGGTGGGGACAACTTCGGTGTGGGGTCCATCCTTCGATATAAGGATTTTTTGCAGTCAGGGCCAGGGGCCCCTGGGCACATCCTTTTTCCATTTTCCCTGGGAAAGAATACTCAGCAGTCCAGGTTCCTGATGTCAGTTTGTAGGGCTCCCTTGGGTCTATCAGGGCAGCACAAGTTTGAGGTGGGGACAACTTCGGTGTGGGGTCCATCCTTCGATAAAAGGATTTTTTGCAGTCAGGGCCAGGGGCCCCTGGGCACATCCTTTTTCCATTTTCCCTGGGAAAGAGAACTCAGCAGTCCAGGTTCCTGATGTCAGTTTGTAGGGCTCCCTTGGGTCTATCAGAGCAGCACAAGTTTGAGGTGGGCACAACTTCAGTGTGAGGTCCATCCTTCGATATACGGATTTTTTGCAGTCAGGGCTAGGGACCCGGGGCCAGGGGCCCCTGGGCACATCCTTTGGCCATTTTCCCTGGGAAAGAGAACTCAGCAGTCCAGGTTCCTGATGTCAGTTTGTATGTCTCCCTTGGGTGTGTCAGGGCAGCACAAGTTTGAGGTGGGGACAACTTCAGTGTGGGGTCCATCCTTCGATATAAGGATTTTTTGCAGTCAGGGCCAGTGGGCCCGGGGAAATCCTTTGGCCATTTTCCCTGGGAAAGAGAACTCAGCAGTCCAGGTTCCTGATGTCAGTTTGTAGAGCTCCCTTGGGTGTATCAGGGCAGCACAAGTTTGAGTTGGGGACAACTTCGGTGTGGGGTCCATCCTTCGATATAAGGATTTTTTGCAGTCAGGGCCAGGGGCCCCCAGGCACATCCTTTGGCCATTTTCCCTGGGAAAGAAAACTCAGCAGTCCAGGTTCCTGATGTCGGTTTGTAGGGCTCCCTTGGGTCTATCAGGGCAGTACAAGTTTGAGGTGGGGACAACTTCGGTGTGGGGTCCATACTTCGATATAAGGATTTTTTGCAGTCAGGGCCGGGGGCCCAGCGCCAGGGGCCCCTGGGCACATCCTTTTTCCATTTTCCCTGGGAAAGAGAACTCAGCAGTCCAGGTTCCTGATGTCAGTTTGTAGGGCTCTCTTGGGTGTATCAGGGCAGCACAATTTTGAGGTTGGGACAACTTCCGTCTGGGCTCCATCCTTCGATATAAGGATTCTTGGCAGTCAGGTTGCAGCCCGGGCCAGGGGCCCCTGGGCACAACCTTTTTTCATTTTCCCTGGGAAAGAAAACTCAGCAGTCCAGGTTCCTGATGTCAGTTTGTAGGGTTCGCTTGGGTCTATCAGGGCAGCACAAGTTTGAGGTGGGGACAACTTCGGTCAGGGGTCCATCCTTCGATATAAGGATTTTTTGCAGTCAGGGCCAGGGGCCCCTGGGCACATCCTTTTTCCATTTTCCCTGGGAAAGAAAACTCAGCAGTCCAGGTTGCTGATGTCAGTTTGTAGGGCTCCCTTGGGTGTGTCAGGGCAGCACAAGTTTGAGGTGGGGACAATTTCAGTGTGGGGTCCATCCTTCGATATAAGGATTTTTTGCAGTCAGGGCCAGGGGCCCCAGGGCCAGGGGCCCCTGGGCACATCCTTTTTCCATTATCCCTGGGAAAGAAAACTCAGCAGTCCAGGTTCCTGATGTCAGTTTGTAGGGCTCCCTTGGGTCTATCAGGGCAGCACAAGTTTGATGTGGGGACAACTTCTGTCTGGGGTGCATCCTTCGATATAAGGATTTTTTGCAGTCAGGGCCAGGGGCCCAGGGCCAGGGGCCCCTGGGCACATCCTTTTTCCATTTCTCCTGGGAAAGAAAACTCAGCAGTCCCGGTTCCTGATGTCAGTTTGTAGGTCTCCCTTGGGTGTATCAGGGCAGCACAAGTTTGAGGTGGGGACAACTTCGGTGTGGGGTCCATCCTTCGATATAAGGATTTTTTGCAGTCAGGGCCAGGGGCCCCTGGGCACATCCTTTTTCCATTTTCCCTGGGAAAGAAAACTCAGCAGTCCAGGTTCCTGATGTCAGTTTGTAGGGCTCCCTTGGGTCTATCAGGGCAGCACAAGTTTGATGTGGGGACAACTTCGGTGTGGGGTCCATCCTTCGATATAAGGATTTTTTGCAGTCAGGGCCAGGGGCCCAGGGCCAGGGGCCCCTGGGCACATCCTTTTTCCATTTCCCCTGGGAAAGAAAACTCAGCAATCTAGGTTCCTGATGTCAGTTTGTAGGGCTCTCTTGGGTGTGTCAGGGCAGCACAAATTTGAGGTTGGGACAACTTCAGTGTGGGGTCCACCCTTCGATATAAGGATTTTTTTGCAGTGAGGCCCCAGCCCAGGGCCAGGGGCCCCTGGGCACATCCTTTTTCCATTTTCCCTGGGAAAGAAAACTCAGCAGTCCAGGTTCCTGATGTCAGTTTGTAGGGCTCCCTTGGGTCTATCAGGGCAGCACAAGTTTGACGTGGGGAACACTTCGGTGTGGGGTCCATCCTTCGATATAAGGATTTTTTGCAGTCAGGGCCAGGGGCCCCTGGGCACATCCTTTTTCCATTTCCCCTGGGAAAGAAAACTCAGCAGTCCAGGTTCCTGATGTCAGTTTGTAGGGCTCCCTTGGGTCTATCAGGGCAGCACAAGTTTGAGGTGGGGACAACTTTGATGTGGGGTCCATCCTTCGATATAAGGATTTTTTTGCAGTGAGGCCCCAGCCCAGGGCCAGGGGCCCCTGGGCACATCCTTTTTCCATTTTCCCTGGGAAAGAAAACTCAGCAGTCCAGGTTCCTGATATCAGTTTGTAGGGCTCCCTTGGGTCTATCAGGGCAGCACAAGTTTGAGGTGGGGACAACTTTGGTGTGGGGTCCATCCTTCGATATAAGGATTTTTTGCAGTCAGGGCCAGGGGCCCCTGGGCACATCCTTTTTCCATTTTCCCTGGGAAAGAAAACTCAGCAGTCCAGGTTCCTGATGTCAGTTTGTAGGGCTCCCTTGGGTCTATCAGGGCAGCACAAGTTTGAGGTGGGGACAACTTCGGTGTGGGGTCCATCCTTCGATATAAGGTTTTTTTGTAATGAGGCCCCAGCCCAGGGCCAGGGGCCCCCTGGGCACATCCTTTTTCCATTTTCCCTGGGAAAGAAAACTCAGCAGTCCAGGTTCCTGATGTCAGTTTGTAGGGCTCCCTTGGGTGTATCAGGGCAGCACCAGTTTGAGGTGGGGACAACTTCGGTCTGGGGTCCATCCTTCGATATAAGGATTCTTTGCAGTGAGGCCCCGGGGCCCAGGGCCAGGGTCCCCTGGGCACATCCTTTTTCCATTTTCCCTGGGAAAGAAGACTCAGCAGTCCAGGTTCCTGATGTCGGTTTGTAGGGCTCCCTTGGGTCTATCAGGGCAGCACAAGTTTGAGGTGGGGACAATTTCGGTGTGGGCTCCATCCTTCGATATAAGGATTCTTTGCAGTCAGGGCCAGGGGCCCCTGGGCACATCCTTTTTCCATTTTCCCTGGGAAAGAAAACTCAGCAGTCCAGCTTCCTGATATCAGTTTGTAGGGCTCCCTTGGGTCTATCAGGGCAGCAAAAGTTTGAGGTGGGGACAACTTCGGTGTGGGGTCCATCCTTCGATATAAGTATTCTTTGCAGTCAGGGCCAGGGGCCCCTGGGCACATCCTTTTTCCATTTTCCCTGGGAAAGAAAACTCAGCAGTCCAGGTTCCTGATGTCAGTTTGTAGGGCTCCCTTGGGTCTATCAGGGCTGCACAAGTTTGAGGTGGGGACAACTTCGGTGTGGGGTCCATCCTTCGATATAAGGACTTTTTCAGTCAGGGCCAGGGGCCCCTGGGCACATCCTTTTTCCATTTTCCCTGGGAAAGAAAACTCAGCAGTCCAGGTTCCTGATGTCAGTTTGTAGGGCTCCCTTGGGTCTATCAGGGCAGCGGAAGTTTGAGGTGGGGACAACTTCGGTGTGGGGTCCATCCTTCGATATAAGGATTTTTTGTAGCGAGGTCCCTGCCCAGGGCCAGTGGCCCCTGGGGACATCCTTTGGCCATTTTCCCTTGGAAAGAAAACTCAGCAGTCCAGGTTCCTGATGTCAGTTTGTAGGGCTCCCTTGGGTCTATCAGGGCAGCGCAAGTTTGAGGTGGGGACAACTTCGGTGTGGGGTCCATCCTTCGATATAAGGATTTTTTGTAGTGAGGTCCCTGCCCAGGGCCAGGGCCCCTGGGGACATCCTTTTTCCATTTTCCCTGGGAAAGAAAACTCAGCAGTCCAGGTTCCTGATGTCAGTTTGTAGGGCTCCCTTGGGTCTATCAGGGCAGCACAAGTTTGAGGTGGGGACAACTTCGGTGTGGGGTCCATCCTTCGATATAAGGATTTTTTGCAGTCAGGGCCAGGGGCCCCTGGGCACATCCTTTTTCCATTTTCCCTGGGAAAGAATACTCAGCAGTCCAGGTTCCTGATGTCAGTTTGTAGGGCTCCCTTGGGTCTATCAGGGCAGCACAAGTTTGAGGTGGGGACAACTTCGGTGTGGGGTCCATCCTTCGATAAAAGGATTTTTTGCAGTCAGGGCCAGGGGCCCCTGGGCACATCTTTTGGCCATTTTCCCTGGGAAAGAGAACTCAGCAGTCCAGGTTCCTGATGTCAGTTTGTAGGGCTCCCTTGGGTCTATCAGAGCAGCACAAGTTTGAGGTGGGCACAACTTCAGTGTGAGGTCCATCCTTCGATATACGGATTTTTTGCAGTCAGGGCTAGGGACCCGGGGCCAGGGGCCCCTGGGCACATCCTTTGGCCATTTTCCCTGGGAAAGAGAACTCAGCAGTCCAGGTTCCTGATGTCAGTTTGTATGTCTCCCTTGGGTGTGTCAGGGCAGCACAAGTTTGAGGTGGGGACAACTTCAGTGTGGGGTCCATCCTTCGATATAAGGATTTTTTGCAGTCAGGGCCAGTGGGCCCGGGGAAATCCTTTGGCCATTTTCCCTGGGAAAGAGAACTCAGCAGTCCAGGTTCCTGATGTCAGTTTGTAGAGCTCCCTTGGGTCTATCAGGGCAGCACAAGTTTGAGTTGGGGACAACTTCGGTGTGGGGTCCATCCTTCGATATAAGGATTTTTTGCAGTCAGGGCCAGGGGCCCCCAGGCACATCCTTTGGCCATTTTCCCTGGGAAAGAAAACTCAGCAGTCCAGGTTCCTGATGTCGGTTTGTAGGGCTCCCTTGGGTCTATCAGGGCAGTACAAGTTTGAGGTGGGGACAACTTCGGTGTGGGGTCCATACTTCGATATAAGGATTTTTTGCAGTCAGGGCCGGGGGCCCAGCGCCAGGGGCCCCTGGGCACATCCTTTTTCCATTTTCCCTGGGAAAGAGAACTCAGCAGTCCAGGTTCCTGATGTCAGTTTGTAGGGCTCTCTTGGGTGTATCAGGGCAGCACAATTTTGAGGTTGGGACAACTTCCGTCTGGGCTCCATCCTTCGATATAAGGATTCTTGGCAGTCAGGTTGCAGCCCGGGCCAGGGGCCCCTGGGCACAACCTTTTTTCATTTGCCTGGGAAAGAAAACTCAGCAGTCCAGGTTCCTGATGTCAGTTTGTAGGGTTCGCTTGGGTCTATCAGGGCAGCACAAGTTTGAGGTGGGGACAACTTCGGTCAGGGGTCCATCCTTCGATATAAGGATTTTTTGCAGTCAGGGCCAGGGGCCCCTGGGCACATCCTTTTTCCATTTTCCCTGGGAAAGAAAACTCAGCAGTCCAGGTTGCTGATGTCAGTTTGTAGGGCTCCCTTGGGTGTGTCAGGGCAGCACAAGTTTGAGGTGGGGACAATTTCAGTGTGGGGTCCATCCTTCGATATAAGGATTTTTTGCAGTCAGGGCCAGGGGCCCCAGGGCCAGGGGCCCCTGGGCACATCCTTTTTCCATTATCCCTGGGAAAGAAAACTCAGCAGTCCAGGTTCCTGATGTCAGTTTGTAGGGCTCCCTTGGGTCTATCAGGGCAGCACAAGTTTGATGTGGGGACAACTTCTGTCTGGGGTGCATCCTTCGATATAAGGATTTTTTGCAGTCAGGGCCAGGGGCCCAGGGCCAGGGGCCCCTGGGCACATCCTTTTTCCATTTCTCCTGGGAAAGAAAACTCAGCAGTCCCGGTTCCTGATGTCAGTTTGTAGGTCTCCCTTGGGTGTATCAGGGCAGCACAAGTTTGAGGTGGGGACAACTTCGGTCAGGGGTCCATCCTTCGATATAAGGATTTTTTGCAGTCAGGGCCAGGGGCCCCTGGGCACATCCTTTTTCCATTTTCCCTGGGAAAGAAAACTCAGCAGTCCAGGTTCCTGATGTCAGTTTGTAGGGCTCCCTTGGGTCTATCAGGGCAGCACAAGTTTGATGTGGGGACAACTTCGGTGTGGGGTCCATCCTTCGATATAAGGATTTTTTGCAGTCAGGGCCAGGGGCCCAGGGCCAGGGGCCCCTGGGCACATCCTTTTTCCATTTCCCCTGGGAAAGAAAACTCAGCAATCTAGGTTCCTGATGTCAGTTTGTAGGGCTCTCTTGGGTGTGTCAGGGCAGCACAAATTTGAGGTTGGGACAACTTCAGTGTGGGGTCCACCCTTCGATATAAGGATTTTTTTGCAGTGAGGCCCCAGCCCAGGGCCAGGGGCCCCTGGGCACATCCTTTTTCCATTTTCCCTGGGAAAGAAAACTCAGCAGTCCAGGTTCCTGATGTCAGTTTGTAGGGCTCCCTTGGGTCTATCAGGGCAGCACAAGTTTGACGTGGGGAACACTTCGGTGTGGGGTCCATCCTTCGATATAAGGATTTTTTGCAGTCAGGGCCAGGGGCCCCTGGGCACATCCTTTTTCCATTTTCCCTGGGAAAGAAAACTCAGCAGTCCAGGTTCCTGATATCAGTTTGTAGGGCTCCCTTGGGTCTATCAGGGCAGCACAAGTTTGAGGTGTGGACAACTTTGGTGTGGGGTCCATCCTTCGATATAAGGATTTTTTGCAGTCAGGGCCAGGGGCCCCTGGGCACATCCTTTTTCCATTTTCCCTGGGAAAGAAAACTCAGCAGTCCAGGTTCCTGATGTCAGTTTGTAGGGCTCCCTTGGGTCTATCAGGGCAGCACAAGTTTGAGGTGGGGACAACTTCGGTGTGGGGTCCATCCTTCGATATAAGGTTTTTTTGTAATGAGGCCCCAGCCCAGGGCCAGGGGCCCCCTGGGCACATCCTTTTTCCATTTTCCCTGGGAAAGAAAACTCAGCAGTCCAGGTTCCTGATGTCAGTTTGTAGGGCTCCCTTGGGTGTATCAGGGCAGCACCAGTTTGAGGTGGGGACAACTTCGGTCTGGGGTCCATCCTTCGATATAAGGATTCTTTGCAGTGAGGCCCCGGGGCCCAGGGCCAGGGTCCCCTGGGCACATCCTTTTTCCATTTTCCCTGGGAAAGAAGACTCAGCAGTCCAGGTTCCTGATGTCAGGTTGTAGGGTTCGCTTGGGTCTATCAGGGCAGCACAAGTTTGAGGTGGGGACAATTTCGGTGTGGGCTCCATCCTTCGATATAAGGATTCTTTGCAGTCAGGGCCAGGGGCCCCTGGGCACATCCTTTTTCCATTTTCCCTGGGAAAGAAAACTCAGCAGTCCAGCTTCCTGATATCAGTTTGTAGGGCTCCCTTGGGTCTATCAGGGCAGCACAAGTTTGAGGTGGGGACAACTTCGGTGTGGGGTCCATCCTTCGATATAAGTATTCTTTGCAGTCAGGGCCAGGGGCCCCTGGGCACATCCTTTTTCCATTTTCCCTGGGAAAGAAAACTCAGCAGTCCAGGTTCCTGATGTCAGTTTGTAGGGCTCCCTTGGGTCTATCAGGGCTGCACAAGTTTGAGGTGGGGACAACTTCGGTGTGGGGTCCATCCTTCGATATAAGGACTTTTTCAGTCAGGGCCAGGGGCCCCTGGGCACATCCTTTTTCCATTTTCCCTGGGAAAGAAAACTCAGCAGTCCAGGTTCCTGATGTCAGTTTGTAGGGCTCCCTTGGGTCTATCAGGGCAGCACAAGTTGGAGGTGGGGACAACTTCGGTGTGGGTTCCATCCTTCGATATAAGGATTTTTTGCAGTCAGGGCCAGGGGCCCCTGGGCATATCCTTTTTCCATTTTCCCTTGGGAAAGAAAACTCAGCAGTCCAGGTTCCTGATGTCAGTTTGTAGGGCTCCCTTGGGTCTATCAGGGTAGCACAAGTTTGAGGTGGGGCCAACTTCGGTGTGGGGTCCATCCTTCGATATAAGGATTTTTTGCAGTCAGGGCCAGGGGCCCCTGGGCACATCCTTTTTCCATTTTCCCTGGGAAAGAAAACTCAGCAGTCCAGGTTCCTGATGTCAGTTTGTAGGGCTCCCTTGGGTCTATCAGGGCAGCACAAGTTTGAGGTGGGGACAACTTTGGTGTGGGGTCCATCCTTCGATATAAGGATTTTTTGCAGTCACGGCTAGGGGCCCCTGGGCACAACCTTTGGCCATTTTCCCTGGGAAAGGAAGCTCATCAGTCCAAGTTCCTGGTGTCAGTTTGTAGGGCTCCCTTGGGTCTATCAGGGCAGCACAATTTTGAGGTGGGGAGAACTTCGGTGTGGGGTCCATCCTTCGATATAAGGATTCTTTGCAGTGAGGCCCCAGCCCAGGACCAGGGGCCCCTGGGCACACCCTTTTTCCATTTTCCCTGGGAAAGAAAACTCAGCAGTCCAGGTTCCTGATATCAGTTTTTAGGGCTCCCTTGGGTCTATCAGGGCAGCACAAGTTTGAGGTGGGGACAACTTCGGTGTGGGGTCCATCCTTCGATATAAGTATTCTTTGCAGTCAGGGCCAGGGGCCCCTGGGCACATCCTTTTTCCATTTTCCCTGGGAAAGAAAACTCAGCAGTCCAGGTTCCTGATGTCAGTTTGTAGGGCTCCCTTGGGTCTATCAGGGCAGCACAAGTTTGAGGTGGGGACAACTTCGGTGTGGGGTCCATCCTTCGATATAAGGTTTTTTTGTAATGAGGCCCCAGCCCAGGGCCAGGGGCCCCCTGGGCACATCCTTTTTCCATTTTCCCTGGGAAAGAAAACTCAGCAGTCCAGGTTCCTGATGTCAGTTTGTAGGGCTCCCTTGGGTCTATCAGGGCAGCACAAGTTTGATGTGGGGACAACTTCGGTGTGGGGTCCATCCTTCGATATAAGGATTTTTTGCAGTCAGGGCCAGGGGCCCCTGGGCACATCCTTTTTCCATTTTCCCTGGGAAAGAAAACTCAGCAGTCCAGGTTCCTGATGTCAGTTTGTAGGGCTCCCTTGGGTCTATCAGGGCAGCACAAGTTTGATGTGGGGACAACTTCGGTGTGGGGTCCATCCTTCGATATAAGGATTTTTTGCAGTCAGGGCCAGGGGCCCAGGGCCAGGGGCCCCTGGGCACATCCTTTTTCCATTTCCCCTGGGAAAGAAAACTCAGCAATCTAGGTTCCTGATGTCAGTTTGTAGGGCTCTCTTGGGTGTGTCAGGGCAGCACAAATTTGAGGTTGGGACAACTTCAGTGTGGGGTCCACCCTTCGATATAAGGATTTTTTTGCAGTGAGGCCCCAGCCCAGGGCCAGGGGCCCCTGGGCACATCCTTTTTCCATTTTCCCTGGGAAAGAAAACTCAGCAGTCCAGGTTCCTGATGTCAGTTTGTAGGGCTCCCTTGGGTCTATCAGGGCAGCACAAGTTTGACGTGGGGAACACTTCGGTGTGGGGTCCATCCTTCGATATAAGGATTTTTTGCAGTCAGGGCCAGGGGCCCCTGGGCACATCCTTTTTCCATTTCCCCTGGGCAAGAAAACTCAGCAGTCCAGGTTCCTGATGTCAGTTTGTAGGGCTCCCTTGGGTCTATCAGGGCAGCACAAGTTTGAGGTGGGGACAACTTTGATGTGGGGTCCATCCTTCGATATAAGGATTTTTTTGCAGTGAGGCCCCAGCCCAGGGCCAGGGGCCCCTGGGCACATCCTTTTTCCATTTTCCCTGGGAAAGAAAACTCAGCAGTCCAGGTTCCTGATATCAGTTTGTAGGGCTCCCTTGGGTCTATCAGGGCAGCACAAGTTTGAGGTGGGGACAACTTTGGTGTGGGGTCCATCCTTCGATATAAGGATTTTTTGCAGTCAGGGCCAGGGGCCCCTGGGCACATCCTTTTTCCATTTTCCCTGGGAAAGAAAACTCAGCAGTCCAGGTTCCTGATGTCAGTTTGTAGGGCTCCCTTGGGTCTATCAGGGCAGCACAAGTTTGAGGTGGGGACAACTTCGGTGTGGGGTCCATCCTTCGATATAAGGTTTTTTTGTAATGAGGCCCCAGCCCAGGGCCAGGGGCCCCCTGGGCACATCCTTTTTCCATTTTCCCTGGGAAAGAAAACTCAGCAGTCCAGGTTCCTGATGTCAGTTTGTAGGGCTCCCTTGGGTGTATCAGGGCAGCACCAGTTTGAGGTGGGGACAACTTCGGTCTGGGGTCCATCCTTCGATATAAGGATTCTTTGCAGTGAGGCCCCGGGGCCCAGGGCCAGGGTCCCCTGGGCACATCCTTTTTCCATTTTCCCTGGGAAAGAAGACTCAGCAGTCCAGGTTCCTGATGTCAGGTTGTAGGGTTCGCTTGGGTCTATCAGGGCAGCACAAGTTTGAGGTGGGGACAATTTCGGTGTGGGCTCCATCCTTCGATATAAGGATTCTTTGCAGTCAGGGCCAGGGGCCCCTGGGCACATCCTTTTTCCATTTTCCCTGGGAAAGAAAACTCAGCAGTCCAGCTTCCTGATATCAGTTTGTAGGGCTCCCTTGGGTCTATCAGGGCAGCACAAGTTTGAGGTGGGGACAACTTCGGTGTGGGGTCCATCCTTCGATATAAGTATTCTTTGCAGTCAGGGCCAGGGGCCCCTGGGCACATCCTTTTTCCATTTTCCCTGGGAAAGAAAACTCAGCAGTCCAGGTTCCTGATGTCAGTTTGTAGGGCTCCCTTGGGTCTATCAGGGCTGCACAAGTTTGAGGTGGGGACAACTTCGGTGTGGGGTCCATCCTTCGATATAAGGACTTTTTCAGTCAGGGCCAGGGGCCCCTGGGCACATCCTTTTTCCATTTTCCCTGGGAAAGAAAACTCAGCAGTCCAGGTTCCTGATGTCAGTTTGTAGGGCTCCCTTGGGTCTATCAGGGCAGCACAAGTTGGAGGTGGGGACAACTTCGGTGTGGGTTCCATCCTTCGATATAAGGATTTTTTGCAGTCAGGGCCAGGGGCCCCTGGGCATATCCTTTTTCCATTTTCCCTTGGGAAAGAAAACTCAGCAGTCCAGGTTCCTGATGTCAGTTTGTAGGGCTCCCTTGGGTCTATCAGGGTAGCACAAGTTTGAGGTGGGGCCAACTTCGGTGTGGGGTCCATCCTTCGATATAAGGATTTTTTGCAGTCAGGGCCAGGGGCCCCTGGGCACATCCTTTTTCCATTTTCCCTGGGAAAGAAAACTCAGCAGTCCAGGTTCCTGATGTCAGTTTGTAGGGCTCCCTTGGGTCTATCAGGGCAGCACAAGTTTGAGGTGGGGACAACTTTGGTGTGGGGTCCATCCTTCGATATAAGGATTTTTTGCAGTCACGGCTAGGGGCCCCTGGGCACAACCTTTGGCCATTTTCCCTGGGAAAGGAAGCTCATCAGTCCAAGTTCCTGGTGTCAGTTTGTAGGGCTCCCTTGGGTCTATCAGGGCAGCACAATTTTGAGGTGGGGAGAACTTCGGTGTGGGGTCCATCCTTCGATATAAGGATTCTTTGCAGTGAGGCCCCAGCCCAGGACCAGGGGCCCCTGGGCACACCCTTTTTCCATTTTCCCTGGGAAAGAAAACTCAGCAGTCCAGGTTCCTGATATCAGTTTTTAGGGCTCCCTTGGGTCTATCAGGGCAGCACAAGTTTGAGGTGGGGACAACTTCGGTGTGGGGTCCATCCTTCGATATAAGTATTCTTTGCAGTCAGGGCCAGGGGCCCCTGGGCACATCCTTTTTCCATTTTCCCTGGGAAAGAAAACTCAGCAGTCCAGGTTCCTGATGTCAGTTTGTAGGGCTCCCTTGGGTCTATCAGGGCAGCACAGATTGGAGGTGGGGACAACTTCGGTGTGGGGTCCATCCTTCGATAAAAGGTTTTTTTGTAATGAGGCCCCAGCCCAGGGCCAGGGGCCCCTGGGCACATGCTTTTTCCATTTTCCCTGGGAAAGAAAACTCAGCAGTCCAGGTTCCTGATGTCAGTTTGTAGGGCTCCCTTGGGTGTATCAGGGCAGCACAAATTTGAGGTTGGGACAACTTCTGTCTGGGGTCCATCCTTCGATATAAGGATTTTTTTGCAGTGAGGCCCCAGCCCAGGGCCAGGGGCCCCTGGGCACATCCTTTTTCCATTTTCCCTGGGAAAGAAAACTCAGCAGTCCAGGTTCCGGATGTCAGTTTGTAGGGCTCCCTTGGGTCTATCAGGGCTGCACAAGTTTGACGTGGGGAACACTTCGGTGTGGGGTCCATCCTTTGATATAAGGATTTTTTGCAGTCAGGGCCAGGGGCCCCTGGGCACATCCTTTTTCCATTTTCCCTGGGAAAGAAAACTCAGCAGTCCAGGTTCCTGATGTCAGTTTGTAGGGCTCCCTTGGGTCTATCAGGGCAGCACAAGTTTGAGGTGGGGACAACTTCGGTGTGGGGTCCATCCTTCGATATAAGGATTTTTTGCAGTCAGGGCCAGGGGCCCCTGGGCACATCCTTTTTCCATTTTCCCTGGGAAAGAAAACTCAGCAGTCCAGGTTCCTGATGTCAGTTTGTAGGGCTCCCTTGGGTCTATCAGGGCAGCACAAGTTTGAGGTGGGGCCAACTTCGGTGTGGGGTCCATCCTTCGATATAAGGATTCTTTGCAGTGAGGCCCCAGCCCAGGGCCAGGGGCCCCTGTGCACATTCTTATTCCATTTTCCCTGGGAAAGAAAACTCAGCAGTCCAGGTTCCTGATGTCAGTTTGTAGGGCTCCCTTGGGTCTATCAGGGCAGCACAAGTTTGAGGTGGGGACAACTTCGGTGTGGGGTCCATCCTTCGATATAAGGACTTTTTCAGTCAGGGCCAGGGGCCCCTGGGCACATCCTTTTTCCATTTTCCCTGGGAAAGAAAACTCAGCAGTCCAGGTTCCTGATGTCAGTTTGTAGGGCTCCCTTGGGTCTATCAGGGCAGCACAAGTTTGAGGTGGGGACAACTTCGGTGTGGGGTCCATCCTTCGATATAAGGTTTTTTTGTAATGAGGCCCCAGCCCAGGGCCAGGGGCCCCTGGGTACATGCTTTTTCCATTTTCCCTGGGAAAGAAAACTCAGCAGTCCAGGTTCCTGATGTCAGTTTGTAGGGCTCCCTTGGGTGTATCAGGGCAGCACAAATTTGAGGTTGGGACAACTTCTGTCTGGGGTCCATCCTTCGATATAAGGATTTTTTTGCAGTGAGGCCCCAGCCCAGGGCCAGGGGCCCCTGGGCACATCCTTTTTCCATTTTCCCTGGGAAAGAAAACTCAGCAGTCCAGGTTCCGGATGTCAGTTTGTAGGGCTCCCTTGGGTCTATCAGGGCTGCACAAGTTTGATGTGGGGAACACTTCGGTGTGGGGTCCATCCTTCGATATAAGGATTTTTTGCAGTCAGGGCCAGGGGCCCCTGGGCACATCCTTTTTCCATTTTCCCTGGGAAAGAAAACTCAGCAGTCCAGGTTCCTGATGTCAGTTTGTAGGGCTCCCTTGGGTCTATCAGGGCAGCACAAGTTTGAGGTGGGGACATGTTTGGTGTGGGCTCCATCCTTCGATATAAGGACTTTTTGCAGTCAGGGCCAGGGGCCCCTGGGCACATCCTTTTTCCATTTCACCTGGGAAAGAAAACTCAGCAGTCCAGGTTCCTGATGTCAGTTTGTAGGGCTCCCTTGGGTCTATCAGGGCAGCACAAGTTTGAGTTGGGGACAATTTCGGTGTGGGGTCCATCCTTCGATATAAGGATTTTTGGCAGTCAGGGCCCAGTCCAGGGCCAGGTGCCCCTTGGCACATCCTTTTTCCATTTCCCCTGGGAAAGAAAACTCAGCAGTCCAGGTTCCTGATGTCAGTTTGTAGGGCTCCCTTGGGTCTATCAGGGCAGCACAAGTTTGAGGTGGGGACAGCTTCGGTCTGGGCTCCATCCTTCGATATACGGATTTTTTGCAGTCAGGGCCAGGGGCCCTCGGACACATCCTTTTTCCATTTTCCCTGGGAAAGAAAACTCAGCAGTCCAGGTTCCTGATGTCAGTTTGTAGGGCTCCCTTGGGTGTATCAGGGCAGCACAAATTTGAGTTGGGGACAACTTCAGTGTGGGGTCCATCCTTCGATATAAGGACTTTTTGTAGTGAGTGCCCTGCCCAGAGCCAGTGGCCCCTGGGCACATCCTTTGGCCATTTTCCCTGGGAAAGAGAACTCAGCAGTCCAGGTTCCTGATGTCAGTTTGTAGGGCTCCCTTGGGTCTATCAGGGCAGCGCAAGTTTGAGGTGGGGACAACTTCGGTGTGGGCTCCATCCTTCGATATAAGGATTTTTTGCAGTCAGGGCCAGTGGCCCCTGGGCACATCCTTTGGCCATTTTCCCTGGGAAAGAAAACTCAGCAGTCCAGGTTCCTGATGTCAGTTTGTAGGGCTCGCTTGGGTCTATCAGGGCAGCACAAGTTTGAGGTGGGGACAACTTCAGTGTGGGGTCCATCCTTCGATATAAGGATTTTTTGCAGTCAGGGCCAGGGGCCCCCGGGCACATCCTTTTTCCATTTCCCCTGGGAAAGAAAATTCAGCAGTCCCGGTTCTTGATGTCAGTTTGTCGGGCTCACTTGGATCTATCAGGGCAGCACAAATTTTAGTTGGGGACAACTTCGGTGTGGGGTCCATCCTTCGATATAAAGATTTTTTGCAGTCAGGTCCAGGGGCCCCTGGGCACATCCTTTTTCCATTTTCCCTGGGAAAGAAAACTCAGCAGTCCAGGTTCCTGATGTCAGTTTGTAGGGCTCCCTTGGGTCTATCAGGGCAGCACAAATTTGAGTTGGGGACAACTTCGGTGTGGGGTCCATCCTTCGATATAATGACTTTTTGTAGTGAGTGCCCTGCCAGGAGCCAGTGGCCCCTGGGCACATCCTTTGGCCATTTTCCCTGGGAAAGAGAACTCAGCAGTCCAGGTTCGTGATGTCAGTTTGTAGGGCTCCCTTGGGTCTATCAGGGCAGCGCAAGTTTGAGGTGGGGACAACTTCGGTGTGGGGTCCATCCTTCGATATAAGGATTTTTTGTAGTGAGGTCCCTGCCCAGGGCCAGTGGCCCCTGGGGACATCCTTTTTCCATTTCCCCTGGGAAAGAAAACTCAGCAGTCCAGGTTCCTGATGTCAGTTTGTAGGGCTCCCTTGGGTGTAAAAGGGCAGCACAAGTTTGAGGTGGGGACAACTTTGGTGTGGGGTCCATCCTTCGATATAAGGATTTTTTGCAGTCAGGGCCAGGGGCCCCCGGGCACATCCTTTGGACATTTTCCCTGGGAAAGAAAACTCAGCAGTCCAGGTTCTTGATGTCAGTTTGTCGGGCTGACTTGGACATTTTCCCTGGGAAAGAAAACTCAGCAGTCCAGGTTCCTGATGTCAGTTTGTAGGGCTCTCTTGGGTCTATCAGGGCAGCACAAGTTTGAGGTGGGGACAACTTCCGTCTGGGCTCCATCCTTTGATATAAGGATTCTTTGCAGTCAGGTTTCAGCCTGGGCCAGGTGCCCCTGGGCACAGCCTTTTTCCATTTTCCCTGGGAAAGAAAACTCAGCAGTCCAGGTTCCTGATGTCAGTTTGTAGGGCTCCCTTAGGTCTATCAGGGCAGCACAAGTTTGAGGTGGGGACAACTTCGGTCTGGGGTCCATCCTTCGATATAAGGATTTTTTGCAGTCAGGGCCAGTGGCCCCCGTGCACATCCTTTGGCCATTTCCTCTGGGAAAGAAAACTCAGCAGTCCAGGTTCCTGATGTCAGTTTTTAGGGCTCCCTTGGGTGTATCAGGGCAGCACAAGTTTGAGTTGGGGACAACTTCGGTGTGGGGTCCATCTTTCGATATAAGGATTTTTTGTAGTGAGTGCCCTGCCCAGAGCCAGTGGCCCCTGGGCACATCCTTTGGCCATTTTCCCTGGGAAAGAAAACTCAGCAGTCCTGGTTCGTGATGTCAGTTTGTAGGGCTCTCTTGGGTCTATCAGGGCAGCACAAGTTTGAGGTGGGGACAACTTCCGTCTGGGCTCCATCCTTTGATATAAGGATTCTTTGCAGTCAGGTTTCAGCCTGGGCCAGGTGCCCCTGGGCACAACCTTTTTCCATTTTCCCTGGGAAAGAAAACTCAGCAGTCCAGGTTCCTGATGTCAGTTTGTCGGGCTGACTTGGATCTATCAGGGCAGCACAAATTTTAGTTGGGGACAACTTCGGTGTGGTGTCCATCCTTCGATATAAAGATTTTTTGCAGTCAGGTCCAGGGGCCCCTGGGCACATCCTTTTTCCATTTTCCCTGGGAAAGAGAACTCAGCAGTCCAGGTTCCTGATGTCAGTTTGTAGGGCTCCCTTGGGTCTATCAGGGCAGCGGAAGTTTGAGGTGGGGACAACTTCGGTGTGGGGTCCATCCTTCGATATAAGGATTTTTTGTAGCGAGGTCCCTGCCCAGGGCCAGTGGCCCCTGGGGACATCCTTTGGCCATTTTCCCTTGGAAAGAAAACTCAGCAGTCCAGGTTCCTGATGTCAGTTTGTAGGGCTCCCTTGGGTCTATCAGGGCAGCGCAAGTTTGAGGTGGGGACAACTTCGGTGTGGGGTCCATCCTTCGATATAAGGATTTTTTGTAGTGAGGTCCCTGCCCAGGGCCAGTGGCCCCTGGGGACATCCTTTTTCCATTTCCCCTGGGAAAGAAAACTCAGCAGTCCAGGTTCCTGATGTCAGTTTGTAGGGCTCCCTTGGGTGTAAAAGGGCAGCACAAGTTTGAGGTGGGGACAACTTCGGTGTGGGGTCCATCCTTCGATATAAGGATTTTTTGCAGTCAGGGCCAGGGGCCCCTGGGCACATCCTTTTTCCATTTTCCCTGGGAAAGAATACTCAGCAGTCCAGGTTCCTGATGTCAGTTTGTAGGGCTCCCATGGGTCTATCAGGGCAGCACAAGTTTGAGGTGGGGACAACTTCGGTGTGGGGTCCATCCTTCGATAAAAGGATTTTTTGCAGTCAGGGCCAGGGGCCCCTGGGCACATCTTTTGGCCATTTTCCCTGGGAAAGAGAACTCAGCAGTCCAGGTTCCTGATGTCAGTTTGTAGGGCTCCCTTGGGTCTATCAGAGCAGCACAAGTTTGAGGTGGGCACAACTTCAGTGTGAGGTCCATCCTTCGATATACGGATTTTTTGCAGTCAGGGCTAGGGACCCGGGGCCAGGGGCCCCTGGGCACATCCTTTGGCCATTTTCCCTGGGAAAGAGAACTCAGCAGTCCAGGTTCCTGATGTCAGTTTGTATGTCTCCCTTGGGTGTGTCAGGGCAGCACAAGTTTGAGGTGGGGACAACTTCAGTGTGGGGTCCATCCTTCGATATAAGGATTTTTTGCAGTCAGGGCCAGTGGGCCCGGGGAAATCCTTTGGCCATTTTCCCTGGGAAAGAGAACTCAGCAGTCCAGGTTCCTGATGTCAGTTTGTAGAGCTCCCTTGGGTGTATCAGGGCAGCACAAGTTTGAGTTGGGGACAACTTCGGTGTGGGGTCCATCCTTCGATATAAGGATTTTTTGCAGTCAGGGCCAGGGGCCCCCAGGCACATCCTTTGGCCATTTTCCCTGGGAAAGAAAACTCAGCAGTCCAGGTTCCTGATGTCGGTTTGTAGGGCTCCCTTGGGTCTATCAGGGCAGTACAAGTTTGAGGTGGGGACAACTTCGGTGTGGGGTCCATACTTCGATATAAGGATTTTTTGCAGTCAGGGCCGGGGGCCCAGCGCCAGGGGCCCCTGGGCACATCCTTTTTCCATTTTCCCTGGGAAAGAGAACTCAGCAGTCCAGGTTCCTGATGTCAGTTTGTAGGGCTCCCTTGGGTCTATCAGGGCAGCACAAGTTTGAGGTGGGGACAACTTCGGTGTGGGGTCCATCCTTCGATATAAGGATTTTTTGCAGTCAGGGCCAGGGGCCCAGGGCCAGGGGCCCCTGGGCACATCCTTTTTCCATTTCCCCTGGGAAAGAAAACTCAGCAATCTAGGTTCCTGATGTCAGTTTGTAGGGCTCTCTTGGGTGTGTCAGGGCAGCACAAATTTGAGGTTGGGACAACTTCAGTGTGGGGTCCACCCTTCGATATAAGGATTTTTTTGCAGTGAGGCCCCAGCCCAGGGCCAGGGGCCCCTGGGCACATCCTTTTTCCATTTTCCCTGGGAAAGAAAACTCAGCAGTCCAGGTTCCTGATGTCAGTTTGTAGGGCTCCCTTGGGTCTATCAGGGCAGCACAAGTTTGACGTGGGGAACACTTCGGTGTGGGGTCCATCCTTCGATATAAGGATTTTTTGCAGTCAGGGCCAGGGGCCCCTGGGCACATCCTTTTTCCATTTCCCCTGGGCAAGAAAACTCAGCAGTCCAGGTTCCTGATGTCAGTTTGTAGGGCTCCCTTGGGTCTATCAGGGCAGCACAAGTTTGAGGTGGGGACAACTTTGATGTGGGGTCCATCCTTCGATATAAGGATTTTTTTGCAGTGAGGCCCCAGCCCAGGGCCAGGGGCCCCTGGGCACATCCTTTTTCCATTTTCCCTGGGAAAGAAAACTCAGCAGTCCAGGTTCCTGATATCAGTTTGTAGGGCTCCCTTGGGTCTATCAGGGCAGCACAAGTTTGAGGTGGGGACAACTTTGGTGTGGGGTCCATCCTTCGATATAAGGATTTTTTGCAGTCAGGGCCAGGGGCCCCTGGGCACATCCTTTTTCCATTTTCCCTGGGAAAGAAAACTCAGCAGTCCAGGTTCCTGATGTCAGTTTGTAGGGCTCCCTTGGGTCTATCAGGGCAGCACAAGTTTGAGGTGGGGACAACTTCGGTGTGGGGTCCATCCTTCGATATAAGGTTTTTTTGTAATGAGGCCCCAGCCCAGGGCCAGGGGCCCCCTGGGCACATCCTTTTTCCATTTTCCCTGGGAAAGAAAACTCAGCAGTCCAGGTTCCTGATGTCAGTTTGTAGGGCTCCCTTGGGTGTATCAGGGCAGCACCAGTTTGAGGTGGGGACAACTTCGGTCTGGGGTCCATCCTTCGATATAAGGATTCTTTGCAGTGAGGCCCCGGGGCCCAGGGCCAGGGTCCCCTGGGCACATCCTTTTTCCATTTTCCCTGGGAAAGAAGACTCAGCAGTCCAGGTTCCTGATGTCAGGTTGTAGGGTTCGCTTGGGTCTATCAGGGCAGCACAAGTTTGAGGTGGGGACAATTTCGGTGTGGGCTCCATCCTTCGATATAAGGATTCTTTGCAGTCAGGGCCAGGGGCCCCTGGGCACATCCTTTTTCCATTTTCCCTGGGAAAGAAAACTCAGCAGTCCAGCTTCCTGATATCAGTTTTTAGGGCTCCCTTGGGTCTATCAGGGCAGCACAAGTTTGAGGTGGGGACAACTTCGGTGTGGGGTCCATCCTTCGATATAATGACTTTTTGTAGTGAGTGCCCTGCCAGGAGCCAGTGGCCCCTGGGCACATCCTTTGGCCATTTTCCCTGGGAAAGAGAACTCAGCAGTCCAGGTTCGTGATGTCAGTTTGTAGGGCTCCCTTGGGTCTATCAGGGCAGCGCAAGTTTGAGGTGGGGACAACTTCGGTGTGGGGTCCATCCTTCGATATAAGGATTTTTTGCAGTGAGGTCCCTGCCCAGGGCCAGTGGCCCCTGGGGACATCCTTTTTCCATTTCCCCTGGGAAAGAAAACTCAGCAGTCCAGGTTCCTGATGTCAGTTTGTAGGGCTCCCTTGGGTGTAAAAGGGCAGCACAAGTTTGAGGTGGGGACAACTTTGGTGTGGGGTCCATCCTTCGATATAAGGATTTTTTGCAGTCAGGGCCAGGGGCCCCCGGGCACATCCTTTGGACATTTTCCCTGGGAAAGAAAACTCAGCAGTCCAGGTTCTTGATGTCAGTTTGTCGGGCTGACTTGGACATTTTCCCTGGGAAAGAAAACTCAGCAGTCCAGGTTCCTGATGTCAGTTTGTAGGGCTCTCTTGGGTCTATCAGGGCAGCACAAGTTTGAGGTGGGGACAACTTCCGTCTGGGCTCCATCCTTTGATATAAGGATTCTTTGCAGTCAGGTTTCAGCCTGGGCCAGGTGCCCCTGGGCACAACCTTTTTCCATTTTCCCTGGGAAAGAAAACTCAGCAGTCCAGGTTCCTGATGTCAGTTTGTAGGGCTCCCTTAGGTCTATCAGGGCAGCACAAGTTTGAGGTGGGGACAACTTCGGTCTGGGGTCCATCCTTCGATATAAGGATTTTTTGCAGTCAGGGCCAGTGGCCCCCGTGCACATCCTTTGGCCATTTCCTCTGGGAAAGAAAACTCAGCAGTCCAGGTTCCTGATGTCAGTTTTTAGGGCTCCCTTGGGTGTATCAGGGCAGCACAAGTTTGAGTTGGGGACAACTTCGGTGTGGGGTCCATCTTTCGATATAAGGATTTTTTGTAGTGAGTGCCCTGCCCAGAGCCAGTGGCCCCTGGGCACATCCTTTGGCCATTTTCCCTGGGAAAGAGAACTCAGCAGTCCAGGTTCGTGATGTCAGTTTGTAGGGCTCTCTTGGGTCTATCAGGGCAGCACAAGTTTGAGGTGGGGACAACTTCCGTCTGGGCTCCATCCTTTGATATAAGGATTCTTTGCAGTCAGGTTTCAGCCTGGGCCAGGTGCCCCTGGGCACAACCTTTTTCCATTTTCCCTGGGAAAGAAAACTCAGCAGTCCAGGTTCCTGATGTCAGTTTGTCGGGCTGACTTGGATCTATCAGGGCAGCACAAATTTTAGTTGGGGACAACTTCGGTGTGGTGTCCATCCTTCGATATAAAGATTTTTTGCAGTCAGGTCCAGGGGCCCCTGGGCACATCCTTTTTCCATTTTCCCTGGGAAAGAGAACTCAGCAGTCCAGGTTCCTGATGTCAGTTTGTAGGGCTCCCTTGGGTCTATCAGGGCAGCGGAAGTTTGAGGTGGGGACAACTTCGGTGTGGGGTCCATCCTTCGATATAAGGATTTTTTGTAGCGAGGTCCCTGCCCAGGGCCAGTGGCCCCTGGGGACATCCTTTGGCCATTTTCCCTTGGAAAGAAAACTCAGCAGTCCAGGTTCCTGATGTCAGTTTGTAGGGCTCCCTTGGGTCTATCAGGGCAGCGCAAGTTTGAGGTGGGGACAACTTCGGTGTGGGGTCCATCCTTCGATATAAGGATTTTTTGTAGTGAGGTCCCTGCCCAGGGCCAGGGCCCCTGGGGACATCCTTTGGCCATTTTCCCTGGGAAAGAAAACTCAGCAGTCCAGGTTCCTGATGTCAGTTTGTAGGGCTCCCTTGGGTCTATCAGGGCAGCACAAGTTTGAGGTGGGGACAACTTCGGTGTGGGGTCCATCCTTCGATATAAGGATTTTTTGCAGTCAGGGCCAGGGGCCCCTGGGCACATCCTTTTTCCATTTTCCCTGGGAAAGAATACTCAGCAGTCCAGGTTCCTGATGTCAGTTTGTAGGGCTCCCTTGGGTCTATCAGGGCAGCACAAGTTTGAGGTGGGGACAACTTCGGTGTGGGGTCCATCCTTCGATAAAAGGATTTTTTGCAGTCAGGGCCAGGGGCCCCTGGGCACATCTTTTGGCCATTTTCCCTGGGAAAGAGAACTCAGCAGTCCAGGTTCCTGATGTCAGTTTGTAGGGCTCCCTTGGGTCTATCAGAGCAGCACAAGTTTGAGGTGGGCACAACTTCAGTGTGAGGTCCATCCTTCGATATACGGATTTTTTGCAGTCAGGGCTAGGGACCCGGGGCCAGGGGCCCCTGGGCACATCCTTTGGCCATTTTCCCTGGGAAAGAGAACTCAGCAGTCCAGGTTCCTGATGTCAGTTTGTATGTCTCCCTTGGGTGTGTCAGGGCAGCACAAGTTTGAGGTGGGGACAACTTCAGTGTGGGGTCCATCCTTCGATATAAGGATTTTTTGCAGTCAGGGCCAGTGGGCCCGGGGAAATCCTTTGGCCATTTTCCCTGGGAAAGAGAACTCAGCAGTCCAGGTTCCTGATGTCAGTTTGTAGAGCTCCCTTGGGTGTATCAGGGCAGCACAAGTTTGAGTTGGGGACAACTTCGGTGTGGGGTCCATCCTTCGATATAAGGATTTTTTGCAGTCAGGGCCAGGGGCCCCCAGGCACATCCTTTGGCCATTTTCCCTGGGAAAGAAAACTCAGCAGTCCAGGTTCCTGATGTCGGTTTGTAGGGCTCCCTTGGGTCTATCAGGGCAGTACAAGTTTGAGGTGGGGACAACTTCGGTGTGGGGTCCATACTTCGATATAAGGATTTTTTGCAGTCAGGGCCGGGGGCCCAGCGCCAGGGGCCCCTGGGCACATCCTTTTTCCATTTTCCCTGGGAAAGAGAACTCAGCAGTCCAGGTTCCTGATGTCAGTTTGTAGGGTTCGCTTGGGTCTATCTGGGCAGCACAAGTTTGAGGTGGGGACAACTTCCGTCTGGGCTCCATCCTTCGATATAAGGATTTTTTGCAGTCAGGGCCAGGGGCCCCTGGGCACATCCTTTTTCCATTATCCCTGGGAAAGAAAACTCAGCAGTCCAGGTTCCTGATGTCAGTTTGTAGGGCTCCCTTGGGTCTATCAGGGCAGCACAAGTTTGATGTGGGGACAACTTCTGTCTGGGGTGCATCCTTCGATATAAGGATTTTTTGCAGTCAGGGCCAGGGGCCCAGGGCCAGGGGCCCCTGGGCACATCCTTTTTCCATTTCTCCTGGGAAAGAAAACTCAGCAGTCCCGGTTCCTGATGTCAGTTTGTAGGTCTCCCTTGGGTGTATCAGGGCAGCACAAGTTTGAGGTGGGGACAACTTCGGTGTGGGGTCCATCCTTCGATATAAGGATTTTTTGCAGTCAGGGCCAGGGGCCCCTGGGCACATCCTTTTTCCATTTTCCCTGGGAAAGAAAACTCAGCAGTCCAGGTTCCTGATGTCAGTTTGTAGGGCTCCCTTGGGTCTATCAGGGCAGCACAAGTTTGAGGTGGGGACAACTTCGGTGTGGGGTCCATCCTTCGATATAAGGATTTTTTGCAGTCAGGGCCAGGGGCCCAGGGCCAGGGGCCCCTGGGCACATCCTTTTTCCATTTCCCCTGGGAAAGAAAACTCAGCAATCTAGGTTCCTGATGTCAGTTTGTAGGGCTCTCTTGGGTGTGTCAGGGCAGCACAAATTTGAGGTTGGGACAACTTCAGTGTGGGGTCCACCCTTCGATATAAGGATTTTTTTGCAGTGAGGCCCCAGCCCAGGGCCAGGGGCCCCTGGGCACATCCTTTTTCCATTTTCCCTGGGAAAGAAAACTCAGCAGTCCAGGTTCCTGATGTCAGTTTGTAGGGCTCCCTTGGGTCTATCAGGGCAGCACAAGTTTGACGTGGGGAACACTTCGGTGTGGGGTCCATCCTTCGATATAAGGATTTTTTGCAGTCAGGGCCAGGGGCCCCTGGGCACATCCTTTTTCCATTTCCCCTGGGCAAGAAAACTCAGCAGTCCAGGTTCCTGATGTCAGTTTGTAGGGCTCCCTTGGGTCTATCAGGGCAGCACAAGTTTGAGGTGGGGACAACTTTGATGTGGGGTCCATCCTTCGATATAAGGATTTTTTTGCAGTGAGGCCCCAGCCCAGGGCCAGGGGCCCCTGGGCACATCCTTTTTCCATTTTCCCTGGGAAAGAAAACTCAGCAGTCCAGGTTCCTGATATCAGTTTGTAGGGCTCCCTTGGGTCTATCAGGGCAGCACAAGTTTGAGGTGGGGACAACTTTGGTGTGGGGTCCATCCTTCGATATAAGGATTTTTTGCAGTCAGGGCCAGGGGCCCCTGGGCACATCCTTTTTCCATTTTCCCTGGGAAAGAAAACTCAGCAGTCCAGGTTCCTGATGTCAGTTTGTAGGGCTCCCTTGGGTCTATCAGGGCAGCACAAGTTTGAGGTGGGGACAACTTCGGTGTGGGGTCCATCCTTCGATATAAGGTTTTTTTGTAATGAGGCCCCAGCCCAGGGCCAGGGGCCCCCTGGGCACATCCTTTTTCCATTTTCCCTGGGAAAGAAAACTCAGCAGTCCAGGTTCCTGATGTCAGTTTGTAGGGCTCCCTTGGGTGTATCAGGGCAGCACCAGTTTGAGGTGGGGACAACTTCGGTCTGGGGTCCATCCTTCGATATAAGGATTCTTTGCAGTGAGGCCCCGGGGCCCAGGGCCAGGGTCCCCTGGGCACATCCTTTTTCCATTTTCCCTGGGAAAGAAGACTCAGCAGTCCAGGTTCCTGATGTCAGGTTGTAGGGTTCGCTTGGGTCTATCAGGGCAGCACAAGTTTGAGGTGGGGACAATTTCGGTGTGGGCTCCATCCTTCGATATAAGGATTCTTTGCAGTCAGGGCCAGGGGCCCCTGGGCACATCCTTTTTCCATTTTCCCTGGGAAAGAAAACTCAGCAGTCCAGCTTCCTGATATCAGTTTTTAGGGCTCCCTTGGGTCTATCAGGGCAGCACAAGTTTGAGGTGGGGACAACTTCGGTGTGGGGTCCATCCTTCGATATAATGACTTTTTGTAGTGAGTGCCCTGCCAGGAGCCAGTGGCCCCTGGGCACATCCTTTGGCCATTTTCCCTGGGAAAGAGAACTCAGCAGTCCAGGTTCGTGATGTCAGTTTGTAGGGCTCCCTTGGGTCTATCAGGGCAGCGCAAGTTTGAGGTGGGGACAACTTCGGTGTGGGGTCCATCCTTCGATATAAGGATTTTTTGCAGTGAGGTCCCTGCCCAGGGCCAGTGGCCCCTGGGGACATCCTTTTTCCATTTCCCCTGGGAAAGAAAACTCAGCAGTCCAGGTTCCTGATGTCAGTTTGTAGGGCTCCCTTGGGTCTATCAGGGCAGCACAAGTTTGAGGTGGGGACAACTTTGGTGTGGGGTCCATCCTTCGATATAAGGATTTTTTGCAGTCAGGGCCAGGGGCCCCCGGGCACATCCTTTGGACATTTTCCCTGGGAAAGAAAACTCAGCAGTCCAGGTTCTTGATGTCAGTTTGTCGGGCTGACTTGGACATTTTCCCTGGGAAAGAAAACTCAGCAGTTCAGGTTCCTGATGTCAGTTTGTAGGGCTCTCTTGGGTCTATCAGGGCAGCACAAGTTTGAGGTGGGGACAACTTCCGTCTGGGCTCCATCCTTTGATATAAGGATTCTTTGCAGTCAGGTTTCAGCCTGGGCCAGGTGCCCCTGGGCACAACCTTTTTCCATTTTCCCTGGGAAAGAAAACTCAGCAGTCCAGGTTCCTGATGTCAGTTTGTAGGGCTCCCTTAGGTCTATCAGGGCAGCACAAGTTTGAGGTGGGGACAACTTCGGTCTGGGGTCCATCCTTCGATATAAGGATTTTTTGCAGTCAGGGCCAGTGGCCCCCGTGCACATCCTTTGGCCATTTCCTCTGGGAAAGAAAACTCAGCAGTCCAGGTTCCTGATGTCAGTTTTTAGGGCTCCCTTGGGTGTATCAGGGCAGCACAAGTTTGAGTTGGGGACAACTTCGGTGTGGGGTCCATCTTTCGATATAAGGATTTTTTGTAGTGAGTGCCCTGCCCAGAGCCAGTGGCCCCTGGGCACATCCTTTGGCCATTTTCCCTGGGAAAGAAAACTCAGCAGTCCAGGTTCGTGATGTCAGTTTGTAGGGCTCTCTTGGGTCTATCAGGGCAGCACAAGTTTGAGGTGGGGACAACTTCCGTCTGGGCTCCATCCTTTGATATAAGGATTCTTTGCAGTCAGGTTTCAGCCTGGGCCAGGTGCCCCTGGGCACAACCTTTTTCCATTTTCCCTGGGAAAGAAAACTCAGCAGTCCAGGTTCCTGATGTCAGTTTGTCGGGCTGACTTGGATCTATCAGGGCAGCACAAATTTTAGTTGGGGACAACTTCGGTGTGGTGTCCATCCTTCGATATAAAGATTTTTTGCAGTCAGGTCCAGGGGCCCCTGGGCACATCCTTTTTCCATTTTCCCTGGGAAAGAGAACTCAGCAGTCCAGGTTCCTGATGTCAGTTTGTAGGGCTCCCTTGGGTCTATCAGGGCAGCGGAAGTTTGAGGTGGGGACAACTTCGGTGTGGGGTCCATCCTTCGATATAAGGATTTTTTGTAGCGAGGTCCCTGCCCAGGGCCAGTGGCCCCTGGGGACATCCTTTGGCCATTTTCCCTTGGAAAGAAAACTCAGCAGTCCAGGTTCCTGATGTCAGTTTGTAGGGCTCCCTTGGGTCTATCAGGGCAGCGCAAGTTTGAGGTGGGGACAACTTCGGTGTGGGGTCCATCCTTCGATATAAGGATTTTTTGTAGTGAGGTCCCTGCCCAGGGCCAGGGCCCCTGGGGACATCCTTTGGCCATTTTCCCTGGGAAAGAAAACTCAGCAGTCCAGGTTCCTGATGTCAGTTTGTAGGGCTCCCTTGGGTCTATCAGGGCAGCACAAGTTTGAGGTGGGGACAACTTCGGTGTGGGGTCCATCCTTCGATATAAGGATTTTTTGCAGTCAGGGCCAGGGGCCCCTGGGCACATCCTTTTTCCATTTTCCCTGGGAAAGAATACTCAGCAGTCCAGGTTCCTGATGTCAGTTTGTAGGGCTCCCTTGGGTCTATCAGGGCAGCACAAGTTTGAGGTGGGGACAACTTCGGTGTGGGGTCCATCCTTCGATAAAAGGATTTTTTGCAGTCAGGGCCAGGGGCCCCTGGGCACATCTTTTGGCCATTTTCCCTGGGAAAGAGAACTCAGCAGTCCAGGTTCCTGATGTCAGTTTGTAGGGCTCCCTTGGGTCTATCAGAGCAGCACAAGTTTGAGGTGGGCACAACTTCAGTGTGAGGTCCATCCTTCGATATACGGATTTTTTGCAGTCAGGGCTAGGGACCCGGGGCCAGGGGCCCCTGGGCACATCCTTTGGCCATTTTCCCTGGGAAAGAGAACTCAGCAGTCCAGGTTCCTGATGTCAGTTTGTATGTCTCCCTTGGGTGTGTCAGGGCAGCACAAGTTTGAGGTGGGGACAACTTCAGTGTGGGGTCCATCCTTCGATATAAGGATTTTTTGCAGTCAGGGCCAGTGGGCCCGGGGAAATCCTTTGGCCATTTTCCCTGGGAAAGAGAACTCAGCAGTCCAGGTTCCTGATGTCAGTTTGTAGAGCTCCCTTGGGTGTATCAGGGCAGCACAAGTTTGAGGTGGGGACAACTTCGGTGTGGGGTCCATCCTTCGATATAAGGATTTTTTGCAGTCAGGGCCAGGGGCCCCCAGGCACATCCTTTGGCCATTTTCCCTGGGAAAGAAAACTCAGCAGTCCAGGTTCCTGATGTCGGTTTGTAGGGCTCCCTTGGGTCTATCAGGGCAGTACAAGTTTGAGGTGGGGACAACTTCGGTGTGGGGTCCATACTTCGATATAAGGATTTTTTGCAGTCAGGGCCGGGGGCCCAGCGCCAGGGGCCCCTGGGCACATCCTTTTTCCATTTTCCCTGGGAAAGAGAACTCAGCAGTCCAGGTTCCTGATGTCAGTTTGTAGGGTTCGCTTGGGTCTATCAGGGCAGCACAAGTTTGAGGTGGGGACAACTTCCGTCTGGGCTCCATCCTTCGATATAAGGATTTTTTGCAGTCAGGGCCAGGGGCCCCTGGGCACATCCTTTTTCCATTATCCCTGGGAAAGAAAACTCAGCAGTCCAGGTTCCTGATGTCAGTTTGTAGGGCTCCCTTGGGTCTATCAGGGCAGCACAAGTTTGATGTGGGGACAACTTCTGTCTGGGGTGCATCCTTCGATATAAGGATTTTTTGCAGTCAGGGCCAGGGGCCCAGGGCCAGGGGCCCCTGGGCACATCCTTTTTCCATTTCTCCTGGGAAAGAAAACTCAGCAGTCCCGGTTCCTGATGTCAGTTTGTAGGTCTCCCTTGGGTGTATCAGGGCAGCACAAGTTTGAGGTGGGGACAACTTCGGTGTGGGGTCCATCCTTCGATATAAGGATTTTTTGCAGTCAGGGCCAGGGGCCCCTGGGCACATCCTTTTTCCATTTTCCCTGGGAAAGAAAACTCAGCAGTCCAGGTTCCTGATGTCAGTTTGTAGGGCTCCCTTGGGTCTATCAGGGCAGCACAAGTTTGAGGTGGGGACAACTTCGGTGTGGGGTCCATCCTTCGATATAAGGATTTTTTGCAGTCAGGGCCAGGGGCCCAGGGCCAGGGGCCCCTGGGCACATCCTTTTTCCATTTCCCCTGGGAAAGAAAACTCAGCAATCTAGGTTCCTGATGTCAGTTTGTAGGGCTCTCTTGGGTGTGTCAGGGCAGCACAAATTTGAGGTTGGGACAACTTCAGTGTGGGGTCCACCCTTCGATATAAGGATTTTTTTGCAGTGAGGCCCCAGCCCAGGGCCAGGGGCCCCTGGGCACATCCTTTTTCCATTTTCCCTGGGAAAGAAAACTCAGCAGTCCAGGTTCCTGATGTCAGTTTGTAGGGCTCCCTTGGGTCTATCAGGGCAGCACAAGTTTGACGTGGGGAACACTTCGGTGTGGGGTCCATCCTTCGATATAAGGATTTTTTGCAGTCAGGGCCAGGGGCCCCTGGGCACATCCTTTTTCCATTTCCCCTGGGCAAGAAAACTCAGCAGTCCAGGTTCCTGATGTCAGTTTGTAGGGCTCCCTTGGGTCTATCAGGGCAGCACAAGTTTGAGGTGGGGACAACTTTGATGTGGGGTCCATCCTTCGATATAAGGATTTTTTTGCAGTGAGGCCCCAGCCCAGGGCCAGGGGCCCCTGGGCACATCCTTTTTCCATTTTCCCTGGGAAAGAAAACTCAGCAGTCCAGGTTCCTGATGTCAGTTTGTAGGGCTCCCTTGGGTCTATCAGGGCAGCACAAGTTTGAGGTGGGGACAACTTTGGTGTGGGGTCCATCCTTCGATATAAGGATTTTTTGCAGTCAGGGCCAGGGGCCCCTGGGCACATCCTTTTTCCATTTTCCCTGGGAAAGAAAACTCAGCAGTCCAGGTTCCTGATGTCAGTTTGTAGGGCTCCCTTGGGTCTATCAGGGCAGCACAAGTTTGAGGTGGGGACAACTTCGGTGTGGGGTCCATCCTTCGATATAAGGTTTTTTTGTAATGAGGCCCCAGCCCAGGGCCAGGGGCCCCCTGGGCACATCCTTTTTCCATTTTCCCTGGGAAAGAAAACTCAGCAGTCCAGGTTCCTGATGTCAGTTTGTAGGGCTCCCTTGGGTGTATCAGGGCAGCACCAGTTTGAGGTGGGGACAACTTCGGTCTGGGGTCCATCCTTCGATATAAGGATTCTTTGCAGTGAGGCCCCGGGGCCCAGGGCCAGGGTCCCCTGGGCACATCCTTTTTCCATTTTCCCTGGGAAAGAAGACTCAGCAGTCCAGGTTCCTGATGTCAGGTTGTAGGGTTCGCTTGGGTCTATCAGGGCAGCACAAGTTTGAGGTGGGGACAATTTCGGTGTGGGCTCCATCCTTCGATATAAGGATTCTTTGCAGTCAGGGCCAGGGGCCCCTGGGCACATCCTTTTTCCATTTTCCCTGGGAAAGAAAACTCAGCAGTCCAGCTTCCTGATATCAGTTTTTAGGGCTCCCTTGGGTCTATCAGGGCAGCACAAGTTTGAGGTGGGGACAACTTCGGTGTGGGGTCCATCCTTCGATATAAGTATTCTTTGCAGTCAGGGCCAGGGGCCCCTGGGCACATCCTTTTTCCATTTTCCCTGGGAAAGAAAACTCAGCAGTCCAGGTTCCTGATGTCAGTTTGTAGGGCTCCCTTGGGTCTATCAGGGCTGCACAAGTTTGAGGTGGGGACAACTTCGGTGTGGGGTCCATCCTTCGATATAAGGACTTTTTCAGTCAGGGCCAGGGGCCCCTGGGCACATCCTTTTTCCATTTTCCCTGGGAAAGAAAACTCAGCAGTCCAGGTTCCTGATGTCAGTTTGTAGGGCTCCCTTGGGTCTATCAGGGCAGCACAAGTTGGAGGTGGGGACAACTTCGGTGTGGGTTCCATCCTTCGATATAAGGATTTTTTGCAGTCAGGGCCAGGGGCCCCTGGGCATATCCTTTTTCCATTTTCCCTTGGGAAAGAAAACTCAGCAGTCCAGGTTCCTGATGTCAGTTTGTAGGGCTCCCTTGGGTCTATCAGGGTAGCACAAGTTTGAGGTGGGGCCAACTTCGGTGTGGGGTCCATCCTTCGATATAAGGATTTTTTGCAGTCAGGGCCAGGGGCCCCTGGGCACATCCTTTTTCCATTTTCCCTGGGAAAGAAAACTCAGCAGTCCAGGTTCCTGATGTCAGTTTGTAGGGCTCCCTTGGGTCTATCAGGGCAGCACAAGTTTGAGGTGGGGACAACTTTGGTGTGGGGTCCATCCTTCGATATAAGGATTTTTTGCAGTCACGGCTAGGGGCCCCTGGGCACAACCTTTGGCCATTTTCCCTGGGAAAGGAAGCTCATCAGTCCAAGTTCCTGGTGTCAGTTTGTAGGGCTCCCTTGGGTCTATCAGGGCAGCACAATTTTGAGGTGGGGAGAACTTCGGTGTGGGGTCCATCCTTCGATATAAGGATTCTTTGCAGTGAGGCCCCAGCCCAGGACCAGGGGCCCCTGGGCACACCCTTTTTCCATTTTCCCTGGGAAAGAAAACTCAGCAGTCCAGGTTCCTGATATCAGTTTTTAGGGCTCCCTTGGGTCTATCAGGGCAGCACAAGTTTGAGGTGGGGACAACTTCGGTGTGGGGTCCATCCTTCGATATAAGTATTCTTTGCAGTCAGGGCCAGGGGCCCCTGGGCACATCCTTTTTCCATTTTCCCTGGGAAAGAAAACTCAGCAGTCCAGGTTCCTGATGTCAGTTTGTAGGGCTCCCTTGGGTCTATCAGGGCAGCACAGATTGGAGGTGGGGACAACTTCGGTGTGGGGTCCATCCTTCGATAAAAGGTTTTTTTGTAATGAGGCCCCAGCCCAGGGCCAGGGGCCCCTGGGCACATGCTTTTTCCATTTTCCCTGGGAAAGAAAACTCAGCAGTCCAGGTTCCTGATGTCAGTTTGTAGGGCTCCCTTGGGTGTATCAGGGCAGCACAAATTTGAGGTTGGGACAACTTCTGTCTGGGGTCCATCCTTCGATATAAGGATTTTTTTGCAGTGAGGCCCCAGCCCAGGGCCAGGGGCCCCTGGGCACATCCTTTTTCCATTTTCCCTGGGAAAGAAAACTCAGCAGTCCAGGTTCCGGATGTCAGTTTGTAGGGCTCCCTTGGGTCTATCAGGGCTGCACAAGTTTGACGTGGGGAACACTTCGGTGTGGGGTCCATCCTTTGATATAAGGATTTTTTGCAGTCAGGGCCAGGGGCCCCTGGGCACATCCTTTTTCCATTTTCCCTGGGAAAGAAAACTCAGCAGTCCAGGTTCCTGATGTCAGTTTGTAGGGCTCCCTTGGGTCTATCAGGGCAGCACAAGTTTGAGGTGGGGACAACTTCGGTGTGGGGTCCATCCTTCGATATAAGGATTTTTTGCAGTCAGGGCCAGGGGCCCCTGGGCACATCCTTTTTCCATTTTCCCTGGGAAAGAAAACTCAGCAGTCCAGGTTCCTGATGTCAGTTTGTAGGGCTCCCTTGGGTCTATCAGGGCAGCACAAGTTTGAGGTGGGGCCAACTTCGGTGTGGGGTCCATCCTTCGATATAAGGATTCTTTGCAGTGAGGCCCCAGCCCAGGGCCAGGGGCCCCTGTGCACATTCTTATTCCATTTTCCCTGGGAAAGAAAACTCAGCAGTCCAGGTTCCTGATGTCAGTTTGTAGGGCTCCCTTGGGTCTATCAGGGCAGCACAAGTTTGAGGTGGGGACAACTTCGGTGTGGGGTCCATCCTTCGATATAAGGACTTTTTCAGTCAGGGCCAGGGGCCCCTGGGCACATCCTTTTTCCATTTTCCCTGGGAAAGAAAACTCAGCAGTCCAGGTTCCTGATGTCAGTTTGTAGGGCTCCCTTGGGTCTATCAGGGCAGCACAAGTTTGAGGTGGGGACAACTTCGGTGTGGGGTCCATCCTTCGATATAAGGTTTTTTTGTAATGAGGCCCCAGCCCAGGGCCAGGGGCCCCTGGGTACATGCTTTTTCCATTTTCCCTGGGAAAGAAAACTCAGCAGTCCAGGTTCCTGATGTCAGTTTGTAGGGCTCCCTTGGGTGTATCAGGGCAGCACAAATTTGAGGTTGGGACAACTTCTGTCTGGGGTCCATCCTTCGATATAAGGATTTTTTTGCAGTGAGGCCCCAGCCCAGGGCCAGGGCCCCTGGGCACATCCTTTTTCCATTTTCCCTGGGAAAGAAAACTCAGCAGTCCAGGTTCCGGATGTCAGTTTGTAGGGCTCCCTTGGGTCTATCAGGGCTGCACAAGTTTGATGTGGGGAACACTTCGGTGTGGGGTCCATCCTTCGATATAAGGATTTTTTGCAGTCAGGGCCAGGGGCCCCTGGGCACATCCTTTTTCCATTTTCCCTGGGAAAGAAAACTCAGCAGTCCAGGTTCCTGATGTCAGTTTGTAGGGCTCCCTTGGGTCTATCAGGGCAGCACAAGTTTGAGGTGGGGATATGTTTGGTGTGGGCTCCATCCTTCGATATAAGGACTTTTTGCAGTCAGGGCCAGGGGCCCCCAGGCACATCCTTTGGCCATTTTCCCTGGGAAAGAAAACTCAGCAGTCCAGGTTCCTGATGTCGGTTTGTAGGGCTCCCTTGGGTCTATCAGGGCAGTACAAGTTTGAGGTGGGGACAACTTCGGTGTGGGGTCCATACTTCGATATAAGGATTTTTTGCAGTCAGGGCCGGGGGCCCAGCGCCAGGGGCCCCTGGGCACATCCTTTTTCCATTTTCCCTGGGAAAGAGAACTCAGCAGTCCAGGTTCCTGATGTCAGTTTGTAGGGTTCGCTTGGGTCTATCAGGGCAGCACAAGTTTGAGGTGGGGACAACTTCCGTCTGGGCTCCATCCTTCGATATAAGGATTTTTTGCAGTCAGGGCCAGGGGCCCCTGGGCACATCCTTTTTCCATTATCCCTGGGAAAGAAAACTCAGCAGTCCAGGTTCCTGATGTCAGTTTGTAGGGCTCCCTTGGGTCTATCAGGGCAGCACAAGTTTGATGTGGGGACAACTTCTGTCTGGGGTGCATCCTTCGATATAAGGATTTTTTGCAGTCAGGGCCAGGGGCCCAGGGCCAGGGGCCCCTGGGCACATCCTTTTTCCATTTCTCCTGGGAAAGAAAACTCAGCAGTCCCGGTTCCTGATGTCAGTTTGTAGGTCTCCCTTGGGTGTATCAGGGCAGCACAAGTTTGAGGTGGGGACAACTTCGGTGTGGGGTCCATCCTTCGATATAAGGATTTTTTGCAGTCAGGGCCAGGGGCCCCTGGGCACATCCTTTTTCCATTTTCCCTGGGAAAGAAAACTCAGCAGTCCAGGTTCCTGATGTCAGTTTGTAGGGCTCCCTTGGGTCTATCAGGGCAGCACAAGTTTGAGGTGGGGACAACTTCGGTGTGGGGTCCATCCTTCGATATAAGGATTTTTTGCAGTCAGGGCCAGGGGCCCAGGGCCAGGGGCCCCTGGGCACATCCTTTTTCCATTTCCCCTGGGAAAGAAAACTCAGCAATCTAGGTTCCTGATGTCAGTTTGTAGGGCTCTCTTGGGTGTGTCAGGGCAGCACAAATTTGAGGTTGGGACAACTTCAGTGTGGGGTCCACCCTTCGATATAAGGATTTTTTTGCAGTGAGGCCCCAGCCCAGGGCCAGGGGCCCCTGGGCACATCCTTTTTCCATTTTCCCTGGGAAAGAAAACTCAGCAGTCCAGGTTCCTGATGTCAGTTTGTAGGGCTCCCTTGGGTCTATCAGGGCAGCACAAGTTTGACGTGGGGAACACTTCGGTGTGGGGTCCATCCTTCGATATAAGGATTTTTTGCAGTCAGGGCCAGGGGCCCCTGGGCACATCCTTTTTCCATTTCCCCTGGGCAAGAAAACTCAGCAGTCCAGGTTCCTGATGTCAGTTTGTAGGGCTCCCTTGGGTCTATCAGGGCAGCACAAGTTTGAGGTGGGGACAACTTTGATGTGGGGTCCATCCTTCGATATAAGGATTTTTTTGCAGTGAGGCCCCAGCCCAGGGCCCGGGGCCCCTGGGCACATCCTTTTTCCATTTTCCCTGGGAAAGAAAACTCAGCAGTCCAGGTTCCTGATATCAGTTTGTAGGGCTCCCTTGGGTCTATCAGGGCAGCACAAGTTTGAGGTGGGGACAACTTTGGTGTGGGGTCCATCCTTCGATATAAGGATTTTTTGCAGTCAGGGCCAGGGGCCCCTGGGCACATCCTTTTTCCATTTTCCCTGGGAAAGAAAACTCAGCAGTCCAGGTTCCTGATGTCAGTTTGTAGGGCTCCCTTGGGTCTATCAGGGCAGCACAAGTTTGAGGTGGGGACAACTTCGGTGTGGGGTCCATCCTTCGATATAAGGTTTTTTTGTAATGAGGCCCCAGCCCAGGGCCAGGGGCCCCCTGGGCACATCCTTTTTCCATTTTCCCTGGGAAAGAAAACTCAGCAGTCCAGGTTCCTGATGTCAGTTTGTAGGGCTCCCTTGGGTGTATCAGGGCAGCACCAGTTTGAGGTGGGGACAACTTCGGTCTGGGGTCCATCCTTCGATATAAGGATTCTTTGCAGTGAGGCCCCGGGGCCCAGGGCCAGGGTCCCCTGGGCACATCCTTTTTCCATTTTCCCTGGGAAAGAAGACTCAGCAGTCCAGGTTCCTGATGTCAGGTTGTAGGGTTCGCTTGGGTCTATCAGGGCAGCACAAGTTTGAGGTGGGGACAATTTCGGTGTGGGCTCCATCCTTCGATATAAGGATTCTTTGCAGTCAGGGCCAGGGGCCCCTGGGCACATCCTTTTTCCATTTTCCCTGGGAAAGAAAACTCAGCAGTCCAGCTTCCTGATATCAGTTTTTAGGGCTCCCTTGGGTCTATCAGGGCAGCACAAGTTTGAGGTGGGGACAACTTCGGTGTGGGGTCCATCCTTCGATATAAGTATTCTTTGCAGTCAGGGCCAGGGGCCCCTGGGCACATCCTTTTTCCATTTTCCCTGGGAAAGAAAACTCAGCAGTCCAGGTTCCTGATGTCAGTTTGTAGGGCTCCCTTGGGTCTATCAGGGCTGCACAAGTTTGAGGTGGGGCCAACTTCGGTGTGGGGTCCATCCTTCGATATAAGGACTTTTTCAGTCAGGGCCAGGGGCCCCTGGGCACATCCTTTTTCCATTTTCCCTGGGAAAGAAAACTCAGCAGTCCAGGTTCCTGATGTCAGTTTGTAGGGCTCCCTTGGGTCTATCAGGGCAGCACAAGTTGGAGGTGGGGACAACTTCGGTGTGGGTTCCATCCTTCGATATAAGGATTTTTTGCAGTCAGGGCCAGGGGCCCCTGGGCATATCCTTTTTCCATTTTCCCTTGGGAAAGAAAACTCAGCAGTCCAGGTTCCTGATGTCAGTTTGTAGGGCTCCCTTGGGTCTATCAGGGTAGCACAAGTTTGAGGTGGGGCCAACTTCGGTGTGGGGTCCATCCTTCGATATAAGGATTTTTTGCAGTCAGGGCCAGGGGCCCCTGGGCACATCCTTTTTCCATTTTCCCTGGGAAAGAAAACTCAGCAGTCCAGGTTCCTGATGTCAGTTTGTAGGGCTCCCTTGGGTCTATCAGGGCAGCACAAGTTTGAGGTGGGGACAACTTTGGTGTGGGGTCCATCCTTCGATATAAGGATTTTTTGCAGTCACGGCTAGGGGCCCCTGGGCACAACCTTTGGCCATTTTCCCTGGGAAAGGAAGCTCATCAGTCCAAGTTCCTGGTGTCAGTTTGTAGGGCTCCCTTGGGTCTATCAGGGCAGCACAATTTTGAGGTGGGGAGAACTTCGGTGTGGGGTCCATCCTTCGATATAAGGATTCTTTGCAGTGAGGCCCCAGCCCAGGACCAGGGGCCCCTGGGCACACCCTTTTTCCATTTTCCCTGGGAAAGAAAACTCAGCAGTCCAGGTTCCTGATATCAGTTTTTAGGGCTCCCTTGGGTCTATCAGGGCAGCACAAGTTTGAGGTGGGGACAACTTCGGTGTGGGGTCCATCCTTCGATATAAGTATTCTTTGCAGTCAGGGCCAGGGGCCCCTGGGCACATCCTTTTTCCATTTTCCCTGGGAAAGAAAACTCAGCAGTCCAGGTTCCTGATGTCAGTTTGTAGGGCTCCCTTGGGTCTATCAGGGCAGCACAGATTGGAGGTGGGGACAACTTCGGTGTGGGGTCCATCCTTCGATAAAAGGTTTTTTTGTAATGAGGCCCCAGCCCAGGGCCAGGGGCCCCTGGGCACATGCTTTTTCCATTTTCCCTGGGAAAGAAAACTCAGCAGTCCAGGTTCCTGATGTCAGTTTGTAGGGCTCCCTTGGGTGTATCAGGGCAGCACAAATTTGAGGTTGGGACAACTTCTGTCTGGGGTCCATCCTTCGATATAAGGATTTTTTTGCAGTGAGGCCCCAGCCCAGGGCCAGGGGCCCCTGGGCACATCCTTTTTCCATTTTCCCTGGGAAAGAAAACTCAGCAGTCCAGGTTCCGGATGTCAGTTTGTAGGGCTCCCTTGGGTCTATCAGGGCTGCACAAGTTTGACGTGGGGAACACTTCGGTGTGGGGTCCATCCTTTGATATAAGGATTTTTTGCAGTCAGGGCCAGGGGCCCCTGGGCACATCCTTTTTCCATTTTCCCTGGGAAAGAAAACTCAGCAGTCCAGGTTCCTGATGTCAGTTTGTAGGGCTCCCTTGGGTCTATCAGGGCAGCACAAGTTTGAGGTGGGGACAACTTCGGTGTGGGGTCCATCCTTCGATATAAGGATTTTTTGCAGTCAGGGCCAGGGGCCCCTGGGCACATCCTTTTTCCATTTTCCCTGGGAAAGAAAACTCAGCAGTCCAGGTTCCTGATGTCAGTTTGTAGGGCTCCCTTGGGTCTATCAGGGCAGCACAAGTTTGAGGTGGGGCCAACTTCGGTGTGGGGTCCATCCTTCGATATAAGGATTCTTTGCAGTGAGGCCCCAGCCCAGGGCCAGGGGCCCCTGTGCACATTCTTATTCCATTTTCCCTGGGAAAGAAAACTCAGCAGTCCAGGTTCCTGATGTCAGTTTGTAGGGCTCCCTTGGGTCTATCAGGGCAGCACAAGTTTGAGGTGGGGACAACTTCGGTGTGGGGTCCATCCTTCGATATAAGGACTTTTTCAGTCAGGGCCAGGGGCCCCTGGGCACATCCTTTTTCCATTTTCCCTGGGAAAGAAAACTCAGCAGTCCAGGTTCCTGATGTCAGTTTGTAGGGCTCCCTTGGGTCTATCAGGGCAGCACAAGTTTGAGGTGGGGACAACTTCGGTGTGGGGTCCATCCTTCGATATAAGGTTTTTTTGTAATGAGGCCCCAGCCCAGGGCCAGGGGCCCCTGGGTACATGCTTTTTCCATTTTCCCTGGGAAAGAAAACTCAGCAGTCCAGGTTCCTGATGTCAGTTTGTAGGGCTCCCTTGGGTGTATCAGGGCAGCACAAATTTGAGGTTGGGACAACTTCTGTCTGGGGTCCATCCTTCGATATAAGGATTTTTTTGCAGTGAGGCCCCAGCCCAGGGCCAGGGCCCCTGGGCACATCCTTTTTCCATTTTCCCTGGGAAAGAAAACTCAGCAGTCCAGGTTCCGGATGTCAGTTTGTAGGGCTCCCTTGGGTCTATCAGGGCTGCACAAGTTTGATGTGGGGAACACTTCGGTGTGGGGTCCATCCTTCGATATAAGGATTTTTTGCAGTCAGGGCCAGGGGCCCCTGGGCACATCCTTTTTCCATTTTCCCTGGGAAAGAAAACTCAGCAGTCCAGGTTCCTGATGTCAGTTTGTAGGGCTCCCTTGGGTCTATCAGGGCAGCACAAGTTTGAGGTGGGGACATGTTTGGTGTGGGCTCCATCCTTCGATATAAGGACTTTTTGCAGTCAGGGCCAGGGGCCCCTGGGCACATCCTTTTTCCATTTCACCTGGGAAAGAAAACTCAGCAGTCCAGGTTCCTGATGTCAGTTTGTAGGGCTCCCTTGGGTCTATCAGGGCAGCACAAGTTTGAGTTGGGGACAATTTCGGTGTGGGGTCCATCCTTCGATATAAGGATTTTTGGCAGTCAGGGCCCAGTCCAGGGCCAGGTGCCCCTTGGCACATCCTTTTTCCATTTCCCCTGGGAAAGAAAACTCAGCAGTCCAGGTTCCTGATGTCAGTTTGTAGGGCTCCCTTGGGTCTATCAGGGCAGCACAAGTTTGAGGTGGGGACAGCTTCGGTCTGGGCTCCATCCTTCGATATACGGATTTTTTGCAGTCAGGGCCAGGGGCCCTCGGACACATCCTTTGGCCATTTTCCCTGGGAAAGAAAACTCAGCAGTCCAGGTTCCTGATGTCAGTTTGTAGGGCTCCCTTGGGTGTATCAGGGCAGCACAAATTTGAGTTGGGGACAACTTCAGTGTGGGGTCCATCCTTCGATATAAGGACTTTTTGTAGTGAGTGCCCTGCCCAGAGCCAGTGGCCCCTGGGCACATCCTTTGGCCATTTTCCCTGGGAAAGAGAACTCAGCAGTCCAGGTTCCTGATGTCAGTTTGTAGGGCTCCCTTGGGTCTATCAGGGCAGCGCAAGTTTGAGGTGGGGACAACTTCGGTGTGGGGTCCATCCTTCGATATAAGGATTTTTTGCAGTCAGGGCCAGTGGCCCCTGGGCACATCCTTTGGCCATTTTCCCTGGGAAAGAAAACTCAGCAGTCCAGGTTCCTGATGTCAGTTTGTAGGGCTCGCTTGGGTCTATCAGGGCAGCACAAGTTTGAGGTGGGGACAACTTCAGTGTGGGGTCCATCCTTCGATATAAGGATTTTTTGCAGTCAGGGCCAGGGGCCCCCGGGCACATCCTTTTTCCATTTCCCCTGGGAAAGAAAATTCAGCAGTCCCGGTTCTTGATGTCAGTTTGTCGGGCTCACTTGGATCTATCAGGGCAGCACAAATTTTAGTTGGGGACAACTTCGGTGTGGGGTCCATCCTTCGATATAAAGATTTTTTGCAGTCAGGTCCAGGGGCCCCTGGGCACATCCTTTTTCCATTTTCCCTGGGAAAGAAAACTCAGCAGTCCAGGTTCCTGATGTCAGTTTGTAGGGCTCCCTTGGGTCTATCAGGGCAGCACAAATTTGAGTTGGGGACAACTTCGGTGTGGGGTCCATCCTTCGATATAATGACTTTTTGTAGTGAGTGCCCTGCCCGGAGCCAGTGGCCCCTGGGCACATCCTTTGGCCATTTTCCCTGGGAAAGAGAACTCAGCAGTCCAGGTTCGTGATGTCAGTTTGTAGGGCTCCCTTGGGTCTATCAGGGCAGCGCAAGTTTGAGGTGGGGACAACTTCGGTGTGGGGTCCATCCTTCGATATAAGGATTTTTTGTAGTGAGGCCCCATCCCAGGGCCAGGACCCCTGGGCACATCCTTTTTCCATTTCCCCTGGGAAAGAAAACTCAGCAGTCCAGGTTCCTGATGTCAGTTTGTAGGGCTCCCTTGGGTGTAAAAGGGCAGCACAAGTTTGAGGTGGGGACAACTTTGGTGTGGGGTCCATCCTTCGATATAAGGATTTTTTGCAGTCAGGGCCAGGGGCCCCCGGGCACATCCTTTGGACATTTTCCCTGGGAAAGAAAACTCAGCAGTCCAGGTTCTTGATGTCAGTTTGTCGGGCTGACTTGGACATTTTCCCTGGGAAAGAAAACTCAGCAGTCCAGGTTCCTGATGTCAGTTTGTAGGGCTCTCTTGGGTCTATCAGGGCAGCACAAGTTTGAGGTGGGGACAACTTCCGTCTGGGCTCCATCCTTTGATATAAGGATTCTTTGCAGTCAGGTTTCAGCCTGGGCCAGGTGCCCCTGGGCACAACCTTTTTCCATTTTCCCTGGGAAAGAAAACTCAGCAGTCCAGGTTCCTGATGTCAGTTTGTAGGGCTCCCTTAGGTCTATCAGGGCAGCACAAGTTTGAGGTGGGGCCAACTTCGGTCTGGGGTCCATCCTTCGATATAAGGATTTTTTGCAGTCAGGGCCAGTGGCCCCCGTGCACATCCTTTGGCCATTTCCTCTGGGAAAGAAAACTCAGCAGTCCAGGTTCCTGATGTCAGTTTTTAGGGCTCCCTTGGGTGTATCAGGGCAGCACAAGTTTGAGTTGGGGACAACTTCGGTGTGGGGTCCATCTTTCGATATAAGGATTTTTTGTAGTGAGTGCCCTGCCCAGAGCCAGTGGCCCCTGGGCACATCCTTTGGCCATTTTCCCTGGGAAAGAAAACTCAGCAGTCCAGGTTCGTGATGTCAGTTTGTAGGGCTCTCTTGGGTCTATCAGGGCAGCACAAGTTTGAGGTGGGGACAACTTCCGTCTGTGCTCCATCCTTTGATATAAGGATTCTTTGCAGTCAGGTTTCAGCCTGGGCCAGGTGCCCCTGGGCACAACCTTTTTCCATTTTCCCTGGGAAAGAAAACTCAGCAGTCCAGGTTCCTGATGTCAGTTTGTCGGGCTGACTTGGATCTATCAGGGCAGCACAAATTTTAGTTGGGGACAACTTCGGTGTGGTGTCCATCCTTCGATATAAAGATTTTTTGCAGTCAGGTCCAGGGGCCCCTGGGCACATCCTTTTTCCATTTTCCCTGGGAAAGAGAACTCAGCAGTCCAGGTTCCTGATGTCAGTTTGTAGGGCTCCCTTGGGTCTATCAGGGCAGCGGAAGTTTGAGGTGGGGACAACTTCGGTGTGGGGTCCATCCTTCGATATAAGGATTTTTTGTAGCGAGGTCCCTGCCCAGGGCCAGTGGCCCCTGGGGACATCCTTTGGCCATTTTCCCTTGGAAAGAAAACTCAGCAGTCCAGGTTCCTGATGTCAGTTTGTAGGGCTCCCTTGGGTCTATCAGGGCAGCGCAAGTTTGAGGTGGGGACAACTTCGGTGTGGGGTCCATCCTTCGATATAAGGATTTTTTGTAGTGAGGTCCCTGCCCAGGGCCAGGGCCCCTGGGGACATCCTTTGGCCATTTTCCCTGGGAAAGAAAACTCAGCAGTCCAGGTTCCTGATGTCAGTTTGTAGGGCTCCCTTGGGTCTATCAGGGCAGCACAAGTTTGAGGTGGGGACAACTTCGGTGTGGGGTCCATCCTTCGATATAAGGATTTTTTGCAGTCAGGGCCAGGGGCCCCTGGGCACATCCTTTTTCCATTTTCCCTGGGAAAGAATACTCAGCAGTCCAGGTTCCTGATGTCAGTTTGTAGGGCTCCCTTGGGTCTATCAGGGCAGCGCAAGTTTGAGGTGGGGACAACTTCGGTGTGGGGTCCATCCTTCGATATAAGGATTTTTTGCAGTCAGGGCCAGTGGCCCCTGGGCACATCCTTTGGCCATTTTCCCTGGGAAAGAAAACTCAGCAGTCCAGGTTCCTGATGTCAGTTTGTAGGGCTCGCTTGGGTCTATCAGGGCAGCACAAGTTTGAGGTGGGGACAACTTCAGTGTGGGGTCCATCCTTCGATATAAGGATTTTTTGCAGTCAGGGCCAGGGGCCCCCGGGCACATCCTTTTTCCATTTCCCCTGGGAAAGAAAATTCAGCAGTCCCGGTTCTTGATGTCAGTTTGTCGGGCTCACTTGGATCTATCAGGGCAGCACAAATTTTAGTTGGGGACAACTTCGGTGTGGGGTCCATCCTTCGATATAAAGATTTTTTGCAGTCAGGTCCAGGGGCCCCTGGGCACATCCTTTTTCCATTTTCCCTGGGAAAGAAAACTCAGCAGTCCAGGTTCCTGATGTCAGTTTGTAGGGCTCCCTTGGGTCTATCAGGGCAGCACAAATTTGAGTTGGGGACAACTTCGGTGTGGGGTCCATCCTTCGATATAATGACTTTTTGTAGTGAGTGCCCTGCCCGGAGCCAGTGGCCCCTGGGCACATCCTTTGGCCATTTTCCCTGGGAAAGAGAACTCAGCAGTCCAGGTTCGTGATGTCAGTTTGTAGGGCTCCCTTGGGTCTATCAGGGCAGCGCAAGTTTGAGGTGGGGACAACTTCGGTGTGGGGTCCATCCTTCGATATAAGGATTTTTTGTAGTGAGGTCCCTGCCCAGGGCCAGTGGCCCCTGGGGACATCCTTTTTCCATTTCCCCTGGGAAAGAAAACTCAGCAGTCCAGGTTCCTGATGTCAGTTTGTAGGGCTCCCTTGGGTGTAAAAGGGCAGCACAAGTTTGAGGTGGGGACAACTTTGGTGTGGGGTCCATCCTTCGATATAAGGATTTTTTGCAGTCAGGGCCAGGGGCCCCCGGGCACATCCTTTGGACATTTTCCCTGGGAAAGAAAACTCAGCAGTCCAGGTTCTTGATGTCAGTTTGTCGGGCTGACTTGGACATTTTCCCTGGGAAAGAAAACTCAGCAGTCCAGGTTCCTGATGTCAGTTTGTAGGGCTCTCTTGGGTCTATCAGGGCAGCACAAGTTTGAGGTGGGGACAACTTCCGTCTGGGCTCCATCCTTTGATATAAGGATTCTTTGCAGTCAGGTTTCAGCCTGGGCCAGGTGCCCCTGGGCACAACCTTTTTCCATTTTCCCTGGGAAAGAAAACTCAGCAGTCCAGGTTCCTGATGTCAGTTTGTAGGGCTCCCTTAGGTCTATCAGGGCAGCACAAGTTTGAGGTGGGGCCAACTTCGGTCTGGGGTCCATCCTTCGATATAAGGATTTTTTGCAGTCAGGGCCAGTGGCCCCCGTGCACATCCTTTGGCCATTTCCTCTGGGAAAGAAAACTCAGCAGTCCAGGTTCCTGATGTCAGTTTTTAGGGCTCCCTTGGGTGTATCAGGGCAGCACAAGTTTGAGTTGGGGACAACTTCGGTGTGGGGTCCATCTTTCGATATAAGGATTTTTTGTAGTGAGTGCCCTGCCCAGAGCCAGTGGCCCCTGGGCACATCCTTTGGCCATTTTCCCTGGGAAAGAAAACTCAGCAGTCCAGGTTCGTGATGTCAGTTTGTAGGGCTCTCTTGGGTCTATCAGGGCAGCACAAGTTTGAGGTGGGGACAACTTCCGTCTGGGCTCCATCCTTTGATATAAGGATTCTTTGCAGTCAGGTTTCAGCCTGGGCCAGGTGCCCCTGGGCACAACCTTTTTCCATTTTCCCTGGGAAAGAAAACTCAGCAGTCCAGGTTCCTGATGTCAGTTTGTCGGGCTGACTTGGATCTATCAGGGCAGCACAAATTTTAGTTGGGGACAACTTCGGTGTGGTGTCCATCCTTCGATATAAAGATTTTTTGCAGTCAGGTCCAGGGGCCCCTGGGCACATCCTTTTTCCATTTTCCCTGGGAAAGAGAACTCAGCAGTCCAGGTTCCTGATGTCAGTTTGTAGGGCTCCCTTGGGTCTATCAGGGCAGCGGAAGTTTGAGGTGGGGACAACTTCGGTGTGGGGTCCATCCTTCGATATAAGGATTTTTTGTAGCGAGGTCCCTGCCCAGGGCCAGTGGCCCCTGGGGACATCCTTTGGCCATTTTCCCTTGGAAAGAAAACTCAGCAGTCCAGGTTCCTGATGTCAGTTTGTAGGGCTCCCTTGGGTCTATCAGGGCAGCGCAAGTTTGAGGTGGGGACAACTTCGGTGTGGGGTCCATCCTTCGATATAAGGATTTTTTGTAGTGAGGTCCCTGCCCAGGGCCAGGGCCCCTGGGGACATCCTTTGGCCATTTTCCCTGGGAAAGAAAACTCAGCAGTCCAGGTTCCTGATGTCAGTTTGTAGGGCTCCCTTGGGTCTATCAGGGCAGCACAAGTTTGAGGTGGGGACAACTTCGGTGTGGGGTCCATCCTTCGATATAAGGATTTTTTGCAGTCAGGGCCAGGGGCCCCTGGGCACATCCTTTTTCCATTTTCCCTGGGAAAGAATACTCAGCAGTCCAGGTTCCTGATGTCAGTTTGTAGGGCTCCCTTGGGTCTATCAGGGCAGCACAAGTTTGAGGTGGGGACAACTTCGGTGTGGGGTCCATCCTTCGATAAAAGGATTTTTTGCAGTCAGGGCCAGGGGCCCCTGGGCACATCTTTTGGCCATTTTCCCTGGGAAAGAGAACTCAGCAGTCCAGGTTCCTGATGTCAGTTTGTAGGGCTCCCTTGGGTCTATCAGAGCAGCACAAGTTTGAGGTGGGCACAACTTCAGTGTGAGGTCCATCCTTCGATATACGGATTTTTTGCAGTCAGGGCTAGGGACCCGGGGCCAGGGGCCCCTGGGCACATCCTTTGGCCATTTTCCCTGGGAAAGAGAACTCAGCAGTCCAGGTTCCTGATGTCAGTTTGTATGTCTCCCTTGGGTGTGTCAGGGCAGCACAAGTTTGAGGTGGGGACAACTTCAGTGTGGGGTCCATCCTTCGATATAAGGATTTTTTGCAGTCAGGGCCAGTGGGCCCGGGGAAATCCTTTGGCCATTTTCCCTGGGAAAGAGAACTCAGCAGTCCAGGTTCCTGATGTCAGTTTGTAGAGCTCCCTTGGGTGTATCAGGGCAGCACAAGTTTGAGTTGGGGACAACTTCGGTGTGGGGTCCATCCTTCGATATAAGGATTTTTTGCAGTCAGGGCCAGGGGCCCCCAGGCACATCCTTTGGCCATTTTCCCTGGGAAAGAAAACTCAGCAGTCCAGGTTCCTGATGTCGGTTTGTAGGGCTCCCTTGGGTCTATCAGGGCAGTACAAGTTTGAGGTGGGGACAACTTCGGTGTGGGGTCCATACTTCGATATAAGGATTTTTTGCATTCAGGGCCGGGGGCCCAGCGCCAGGGGCCCCTGGGCACATCCTTTTTCCATTTTCCCTGGGAAAGAGAACTCAGCAGTCCAGGTTCCTGATGTCAGTTTGTAGGGTTCGCTTGGGTCTATCAGGGCAGCACAAGTTTGAGGTGGGGACAACTTCCGTCTGGGCTCCATCCTTCGATATAAGGATTTTTTGCAGTCAGGGCCAGGGGCCCCTGGGCACATCCTTTTTCCATTATCCCTGGGAAAGAAAACTCAGCAGTCCAGGTTCCTGATGTCAGTTTGTAGGGCTCCCTTGGGTCTATCAGGGCAGCACAAGTTTGATGTGGGGACAACTTCTGTCTGGGGTGCATCCTTCGATATAAGGATTTTTTGCAGTCAGGGCCAGGGGCCCAGGGCCAGGGGCCCCTGGGCACATCCTTTTTCCATTTCTCCTGGGAAAGAAAACTCAGCAGTCCCGGTTCCTGATGTCAGTTTGTAGGTCTCCCTTGGGTGTATCAGGGCAGCACAAGTTTGAGGTGGGGACAACTTTGGTGTGGGGTCCATCCTTCGATATAAGGATTTTTTGCAGTCAGGGCCAGGGGCCCCTGGGCACATCCTTTTTCCATTTTCCCTGGGAAAGAAAACTCAGCAGTCCAGGTTCCTGATGTCAGTTTGTAGGGCTCCCTTGGGTCTATCAGGGCAGCACAAGTTTGAGGTGGGGACAACTTCGGTGTGGGGTCCATCCTTCGATATAAGGATTTTTTGCAGTCAGGGCCAGGGGCCCAGGGCCAGGGGCCCCTGGGCACATCCTTTTTCCATTTCCCCTGGGAAAGAAAACTCAGCAATCTAGGTTCCTGATGTCAGTTTGTAGGGCTCTCTTGGGTGTGTCAGGGCAGCACAAATTTGAGGTTGGGACAACTTCAGTGTGGGGTCCACCCTTCGATATAAGGATTTTTTTGCAGTGAGGCCCCAGCCCAGGGCCAGGGGCCCCTGGGCACATCCTTTTTCCATTTTCCCTGGGAAAGAAAACTCAGCAGTCCAGGTTCCTGATGTCAGTTTGTAGGGCTCCCTTGGGTCTATCAGGGCAGCACAAGTTTGACGTGGGGAACACTTCGATGTGGGGTCCATCCTTCGATATAAGGATTTTTTGCAGTCAGGGCCAGGGGCCCCTGGGCACATCCTTTTTCCATTTCCCCTGGGAAAGAAAACTCAGCAGTCCAGGTTCCTGATGTCAGTTTGTAGGGCTCCCTTGGGTCTATCAGGGCAGCACAAGTTTGAGGTGGGGACAACTTTGATGTGGGGTCCATCCTTCGATATAAGGATTTTTTTGCAGTGAGGCCCCAGCCCAGGGCCAGGGGCCCCTGGGCACATCCTTTTTCCATTTTCCCTGGGAAAGAAAACTCAGCAGTCCAGGTTCCTGATATCAGTTTGTAGGGCTCCCTTGGGTCTATCAGGGCAGCACAAGTTTGAGGTGGGGACAACTTTGGTGTGGGGTCCATCCTTCGATATAAGGATTTTTTGCAGTCAGGGCCAGGGGCCCCTGGGCACATCCTTTTTCCATTTTCCCTGGGAAAGAAAACTCAGCAGTCCAGGTTCCTGATGTCAGTTTGTAGGGCTCCCTTGGGTCTATCAGGGCAGCACAAGTTTGAGGTGGGGACAACTTCGGTGTGGGGTCCATCCTTCGATATAAGGTTTTTTTGTAATGAGGCCCCAGCCCAGGGCCAGGGGCCCCCTGGGCACATCCTTTTTCCATTTTCCCTGGGAAAGAAAACTCAGCAGTCCAGGTTCCTGATGTCAGTTTGTAGGGCTCCCTTGGGTGTATCAGGGCAGCACCAGTTTGAGGTGGGGACAACTTCGGTCTGGGGTCCATCCTTCGATATAAGGATTCTTTGCAGTGAGGCCCCGGGGCCCAGGGCCAGGGTCCCCTGGGCACATCCTTTTTCCATTTTCCCTGGGAAAGAAGACTCAGCAGTCCAGGTTCCTGATGTCAGGTTGTAGGGTTCGCTTGGGTCTATCAGGGCAGCACAAGTTTGAGGTGGGGACAATTTCGGTGTGGGCTCCATCCTTCGATATAAGGATTCTTTGCAGTCAGGGCCAGGGGCCCCTGGGCACATCCTTTTTCCATTTTCCCTGGGAAAGAAAACTCAGCAGTCCAGCTTCCTGATATCAGTTTGTAGGGCTCCCTTGGGTCTATCAGGGCAGCAAAAGTTTGAGGTGGGGACAACTTCGGTGTGGGGTCCATCCTTCGATATAAGTATTCTTTGCAGTCAGGGCCAGGGGCCCCTGGGCACATCCTTTTTCCATTTTCCCTGGGAAAGAAAACTCAGCAGTCCAGGTTCCTGATGTCAGTTTGTAGGGCTCCCTTGGGTCTATCAGGGCTGCACAAGTTTGAGGTGGGGACAACTTCGGTGTGGGGTCCATCCTTCGATATAAGGACTTTTTCAGTCAGGGCCAGGGGCCCCTGGGCACATCCTTTTTCCATTTTCCCTGGGAAAGAAAACTCAGCAGTCCAGGTTCCTGATGTCAGTTTGTAGGGCTCCCTTGGGTCTATCAGGGCAGCACAAGTTGGAGGTGGGGACAACTTCGGTGTGGGTTCCATCCTTCGATATAAGGATTTTTTGCAGTCAGGGCCAGGGGCCCCTGGGCATATCCTTTTTCCATTTTCCCTTGGGAAAGAAAACTCAGCAGTCCAGGTTCCTGATGTCAGTTTGTAGGGCTCCCTTGGGTCTATCAGGGTAGCACAAGTTTGAGGTGGGGCCAACTTCGGTGTGGGGTCCATCCTTCGATATAAGGATTTTTTGCAGTCAGGGCCAGGGGCCCCTGGGCACATCCTTTTTCCATTTTCCCTGGGAAAGAAAACTCAGCAGTCCAGGTTCCTGATGTCAGTTTGTAGGGCTCCCTTGGGTCTATCAGGGCAGCACAAGTTTGAGGTGGGGACAACTTCGGTGTGGGGTCCATCCTTCGATATAAGGATTTTTTGCAGTCACGACTAGGGGCCCCTGGGCACAACCTTTGGCCATTTTCCCTGGGAAAGGAAGCTCATCAGTCCAAGTTCCTGGTGTCAGTTTGTAGGGCTCCCTTGGGTCTATCAGGGCAGCACAATTTTGAGGTGGGGAGAACTTCGGTGTGGGGTCCATCCTTCGATATAAGGATTCTTTGCAGTGAGGCCCCAGCCCAGGACCAGGGGCCCCTGGGCACACCCTTTTTCCATTTTCCCTGGGAAAGAAAACTCAGCAGTCCAGGTTCCTGATATCAGTTTTTAGGGCTCCCTTGGGTCTATCAGGGCAGCACAAGTTTGAGGTGGGGACAACTTCGGTGTGGGGTCCATCCTTCGATATAAGTATTCTTTGCAGTCAGGGCCAGGGGCCCCTGGGCACATCCTTTTTCCATTTTCCCTGGGAAAGAAAACTCAGCAGTCCAGGTTCCTGATGTCAGTTTGTAGGGCTCCCTTGGGTCTATCAGGGCAGCACAGATTGGAGGTGGGGACAATTTCGGTGTGGGGTCCATCCTTCGATATAAGGTTTTTTTGTAATGAGGCCCCAGCCCAGGGCCAGGGGCCCCTGGGTACATGCTTTTTCCATTTTCCCTGGGAAAGAAAACTCAGCAGTCCAGGTTCCTGATGTCAGTTTGTAGGGCTCCCTTGGGTGTATCAGGGCAGCACAAATTTGAGGTTGGGACAACTTCTGTCTGGGGTCCATCCTTCGATATAAGGATTTTTTTGCAGTGAGGCCCCAGCCCAGGGCCAGGGGCCCCTGGGCACATCCTTTTTCCATTTTCCCTGGGAAAGAAAACTCAGCAGTCCAGGTTCCGGATGTCAGTTTGTAGGGCTCCCTTGGGTCTATCAGGGCTGCAGAAGTTTGACGTGGGGAACACTTCGGTGTGGGGTCCATCCTTTGATATAAGGATTTTTTGCAGTCAGGGCCAGGGGCCCCTGGGCACATCCTTTTTCCATTTTCCCTGGGAAAGAAAACTCAGCAGTCCAGGTTCCTGATGTCAGTTTGTAGGGCTCCCTTGGGTCTATCAGGGCAGCACAAGTTTGAGGTGGGGACAACTTCGGTGTGGGGTCCATCCTTCGATATAAGGATTTTTTGCAGTCAGGGCCAGGGGCCCCTGGGCACATCCTTTTTCCATTTTCCCTGGGAAAGAAAACTCAGCAGTCCAGGTTCCTGATGTCAGTTTGTAGGGCTCCCTTGGGTCTATCAGGGCAGCACAAGTTTGAGGTGGGGCCAACTTCGGTGTGGGGTCCATCCTTCGATATAAGGATTCTTTGCAGTGAGGCCCCAGCCCAGGGCCAGGGGCCCCTGTGCACATTCTTATTCCATTTTCCCTGGGAAAGAAAACTCAGCAGTCCAGGTTCCTGATGTCAGTTTGTAGGGCTCCCTTGGGTCTATCAGGGCAGCACAAGTTTGAGGTGGGGACAACTTCGGTGTGGGGTCCATCCTTCGATATAAGGACTTTTTCAGTCAGGGCCAGGGGCCCCTGGGCACATCCTTTTTCCATTTTCCCTGGGAAAGAAAACTCAGCAGTCCAGGTTCCTGATGTCAGTTTGTAGGGCTCCCTTGGGTCTATCAGGGCAGCACAAGTTTGAGGTGGGGACAACTTCGGTGTGGGGTCCATCCTTCGATATAAGGTTTTTTTGTAATGAGGCCCCAGCCCAGGGCCAGGGGCCCCTGGGCACATGCTTTTTCCATTTTCCCTGGGAAAGAAAATTCAGCAGTCCAGGTTCCTGATGTCAGTTTGTAGGGCTCCCTTGGGTGTATCAGGGCAGCACAAATTTGAGGTTGGGACAACTTCTGTCTGGGGTCCATCCTTCGATATAAGGATTTTTTTGCAGTGAGGCCCCAGCCCAGGGCCAGGGGCCCCTGGGCACATCCTTTTTCCATTTTCCCTGGGAAAGAAAACTCAGCAGTCCAGGTTCCGGATGTCAGTTTGTAGGGCTCCCTTGGGTCTATCAGGGCTGCACAAGTTTGATGTGGGGAACACTTCGGTGTGGGGTCCATCCTTCGATATAAGGATTTTTTGCAGTCAGGGCCAGGGGCCCCTGGGCACATCCTTTTTCCATTTTCCCTGGGAAAGAAAACTCAGCAGTCCAGGTTCCTGATGTCAGTTTGTAGGGCTCCCTTGGGTCTATCAGGGCAGCACAAGTTTGAGGTGGGGACAACTTCGGTGTGGGGTCCATCCTTCGATATAAGGATTTTTTGCAGTCAGGGCCAGGGGCCCCTGGGCACATCCTTTTTCCATTTTCCCTGGGAAAGAAAACTCAGCAGTCCAGGTTCCTGATGTCAGTTTGTAGGGCTCCCTTGGGTCTATCAGGGCAGCACAAGTTTGAGGTGGGGCCAACTTCGGTGTGGGGTCCATCCTTCGATATAAGGATTCTTTGCAGTGAGGCCCCGGCCCAGGGCCAGGGGCCCCTGTGCACATTCTTATTCCATTTTCCCTGGGAAAGAAAACTCAGCAGTCCAGGTTCCTGATGTCAGTTTGTAGGGCTCCCATGGGTCTATCAGGGCAGTACAAGTTTGAGGTGGGGACAATTTTGGTGTGGGGTCCATCCTTCGATATAAGGATTCTTTGCAGTGAGGCCCCAGCCCAGGGCCAGGTGCCCCTGGGCACATCCTTTTTCCATTTTCCCTGGGTAAGAAAACTCAGCAGTCCAGGTTCCTGATGTCAGTTTGTAGGGCTCCCTTGGGTCTATCGGGGCAGCACAAGTTGGAGGTGGGGACAACTTCGGTGTGGGTTCCATCCTTCGATATAAGGATTTTTTGCAGTCAGGGCCAGGGGCCCCTGGGCATATACTTTTTCCATTTTCCCTTGGGAAAGAAAACTCAGCAGTCCAGGTTCCTGATGTCAGTTTGTAGGGCTCCCTTGGGTCTATCAGGGTAGCACAAGTTTGAGGTGGGGCCAACTTCGGTGTGGGGTCAATCCTTCGATATAAGTATTTTTTGCAGTCAGGGCCAGGGGCCCCTGGGCACATCCTTTTTCCATTTTCCCTGGGAAAGAAAACTCAGCAGTCCAGGTTCCTGATGTCAGTTTGTAGGGCTCCCTTGGGTGTATCAGGGCAGCACAAATTTGAGGTTGGGACAACTTCTGTCTGGGTTCCATCCTTCGATATAAGGATTTTTTTGCAGTGAGGCCCCAGCCCAGGGCCAGGGGCCCCTGGGCACATCCTTTTTCCATTTTCCCTGGGAAAGAAAACTCAGCAGTCCAGGTTCCGGATGTCAGTTTGTAGGGCTCCCTTGGGTCTATCAGGGCTGCACAAGTTTGACGTGGGGAACACTTCGGTGTGGGGTCCATCCTTCGATATAAGGATTTTTTGCAGTCAGGGCCAGGGGCCCCTGGGCACATCCTTTTTCCATTTTCCCTGGGAAAGAAAACTCAGCAGTCCAGGTTCCTGATGTCAGTTTGTAGGGCTCCCTTGGGTCTATCAGGGCAGCACAAGTTTGAGGTGGGGCCAACTTCGGTGTGGGGTCCATCCTTCGATATAAGGATTTTTTGCAGTCAGGACCAGGGGCCCCTGGGCACATCCTTTTTCCATTTTCCCTGGGAAAGAAAACTCAGCAGTCCAGGTTCCTGATGTCAGTTTGTAGGGCTCCCTTGGGTCTATCAGGGCAGCACAAGTTTGAGGTGGGGCCAACTTCGGTGTGGGGTCCATCCTTCGATATAAGGATTCTTTGCAGTGAGGCCCCAGCCCAGGGCCAGGGGCCCCTGTGCACATTCTTATTCCATTTTCCCTGGGAAAGAAAACTCAGCAGTCCAGGTTCCTGATGTCAGTTTGTAGGGCTCCCTTGGGTCTATCAGGGCAGCACAAGTTTGAGGTGGGGACAACTTCGGTGTGGGGTCCATCCTTCGATATAAGGACTTTTTCAGTCAGGGCCAGGGGCCCCTGGGCACATCCTTTTTCCATTTTCCCTGGGAAAGAAAACTCAGCAGTCCAGGTTCCTGATGTCAGTTTGTAGGGCTCCCTTGGGTCTATCAGGGCAGCACAAGTTTGAGGTGGGGACAACTTCGGTGTGGGGTCCATCCTTCGATATAAGGTTTTTTTGTAATGAGGCCCCAGCCCAGGGCCAGGGGCCCCTGGGCACATGCTTTTTCCATTTTCCCTGGGAAAGAAAATTCAGCAGTCCAGGTTCCTGATGTCAGTTTGTAGGGCTCCCTTGGGTGTATCAGGGCAGCACAAATTTGAGGTTGGGACAACTTCTGTCTGGGGTCCATCCTTCGATATAAGGATTTTTTTGCAGTGAGGCCCCAGCCCAGGGCCAGGGGCCCCTGGGCACATCCTTTTTCCATTTTCCCTGGGAAAGAAAACTCAGCAGTCCAGGTTCCTGATGTCAGTTTGTAGGGCTCCCTTGGGTCTATCAGGGCAGCACAAGTTTGAGGTGGGGACAACTTCGGTGTGGGGTCCATCCTTCGATATAAGGTTTGTTTGTAATGAGGCCCCAGCCCAGGGCCAGGGGCCCCTGGGCACATGCTTTTTCCATTTTCCCTGGGAAAGAAAACTCAGCAGTCCAGGTTCCTGATGTCAGTTTGTAGGGCTCCCTTGGGTGTATCAGGGCAGCACAAATTTGAGGTTGGGACAACTTCTGTCTGGGGTCCATCCTTCGATATAAGGATTTTTTTGCAGTGAGGCCCCAGCCCAGGGCCAGGGGCCCCTGGGCACATCCTTTTTCCATTTTCCCTGGGAAAGAAAACTCAGCAGTCCAGGTTCCGGATGTCAGTTTGTAGGGCTCCCTTGGGTCTATCAGGGCTGCACAAGTTTGACGTGGGGAACACTTCGGTGTGGGGTCCATCCTTCGATATAAGGATTTTTTGCAGTCAGGGCCAGGGGCCCCTGGGCACATCCTTTTTCCATTTTCCCTGGGAAAGAAAACTCAGCAGTCCAGGTTCCTGATGTCAGTTTGTAGGGCTCCCTTGGGTCTATCAGGGCAGCACAAGTTTGAGGTGGGGACAACTTCGGTGTGGGGTCCATCCTTCGATATAAGGATTTTTTGCAGTCAGGGCCAGGGGCCCCTGGGCACATCATTTTTCCATTTTCCCTGGGAAAGAAAACTCAGCAGTCCAGGTTCCTGATGTCAGTTTGTAGGGCTCCCTTGGGTCTATCAGGGCAGCACAAGTTTGAGGTGGGGACAACTTCGGTGTGGGGTCCATCCTTCGATATAAGGATTCTTTGCTGTGAGGCCCCGGGGCCCAGGGCCAGGGGCCCCTGGGCACATGCTTTTTCCATTTTCCCTGGGAAAGAAAACTCAGCAGTCCAGGTTCCTGATGTCAGTTTGTAGGGCTCCCTTGGGTCTATCAGGGCAGCACAAGTTTGAGGTGGGGCCAACTTCGGTGTGGGGTCCATCCTTCGATATAAGGATTCTTTGCAGTGAGGCCCCAGCCCAGGGCCAGGGGCCCCTGTGCACATTCTTATTCCATTTTCCCTGGGAAAGAAAACTCAGCAGTCCAGGTTCCTGATGTCAGTTTGTAGGGCTCCCTTGGGTCTATCAGGGCAGCACAAGTTTGAGGTGGGGACAACTTCGGTGTGGGGTCCATCCTTCGATATAAGGACTTTTTCAGTCAGGGCCAGGGGCCCCTGGGCACATCCTTTTTCCATTTTCCCTGGGAAAGAAAACTCAGCAGTCCAGGTTCCTGATGTCAGTTTGTAGGGCTCCCTTGGGTCTATCAGGGCAGCACAAGTTTGAGGTGGGGACAACTTCGGTGTGGGGTCCATCCTTCGATATAAGGTTTTTTTGTAATGAGGCCCCAGCCCAGGGCCAGGGGCCCCTGGGCACATGCTTTTTCCATTTTCCCTGGGAAAGAAAACTCAGCAGTCCAGGTTCCTGATGTCAGTTTGTAGGGCTCCCTTGGGTGTATCAGGGCAGCACAAATTTGAGGTTGGGACAACTTCTGTCTGGGGTCCATCCTTCGATATAAGGATTTTTTTGCAGTGAGGCCCCAGCCCAGGGCCAGGGGCCCCTGGGCACATCCTTTTTCCATTTTCCCTGGGAAAGAAAACTCAGCAGTCCAGGTTCCTGATGTCAGTTTGTAGGGCTCCCTTGGGTCTATCAGGGCTGCACAAGTTTGACGTGGGGAACACTTCGGTGTGGGGTCCATCCTTCGATATAAGGATTTTTTGCAGTCAGGGCCAGGGGCCCCTGGGCACATCCTTTTTCCATTTTCCCTGGGAAAGAAAACTCAGCAGTCCAGGTTCCTGATGTCAGTTTGTAGGGCTCCCTTGGGTCTATCAGGGCAGCACAAGTTTGAGGTGGGGACAACTTCGGTGTGGGGTCCATCCTTCGATATAAGGATTTTTTGCAGTCAGGGCCAGGGGCCCCTGGGCACATCCTTTTTCCATTTTCCCTGGGAAAGAAAACTCAGCAGTCCAGGTTCCTGATGTCAGTTTGTAGGGCTCCCTTGGGTCTATCAGGGCAGCACAAGTTTGAGGTGGGGCCAACTTCGGTGTGGGGTCCATCCTTCGATATAAGGATTCTTTGCAGTGAGGCCCCAGCCCAGGGCCAGGGGCCCCTGTGCACATTCTTATTCCATTTTCCCTGGGAAAGAAAACTCAGCAGTCCAGGTTCCTGATGTCAGTTTGTAGGGCTCCCTTGGGTCTATCAGGGCAGCACAAGTTTGAGGTGGGGACAACTTCGGTGTGGGGTCCATCCTTCGATATAAGGACTTTTTCAGTCAGGGCCAGGGGCCCCTGGGCACATCCTTTTTCCATTTTCCCTGGGAAAGAAAACTCAGCAGTCCAGGTTCCTGATGTCAGTTTGTAGGGCTCCCTTGGGTGTATCAGGGCAGCACAAATTTGAGGTTGGGACAACTTCTGTCTGGGTTCCATCCTTCGATATAAGGATTTTTTTGCAGTGAGGCCCCAGCCCAGGGCCAGGGGCCCCTGGGCACATCCTTTTTCCATTTTCCCTGGGAAAGAAAACTCAGCAGTCCAGGTTCCGGATGTCAGTTTGTAGGGCTCCCTTGGGTCTATCAGGGCTGCACAAGTTTGACGTGGGGAACACTTCGGTGTGGGGTCCATCCTTCGATATAAGGATTTTTTGCAGTCAGGGCCAGGGGCCCCTGGGCACATCCTTTTTCCATTTTCCCTGGGAAAGAAAACTCAGCAGTCCAGGTTCCTGATGTCAGTTTGTAGGGCTCCCTTGGGTCTATCAGGGCAGCACAAGTTTGAGGTGGGGACAACTTCGGTGTGGGGTCCATCCTTCGATATAAGGATTTTTTGCAGTCAGGACCAGGGGCCCCTGGGCACATGCTTTTTCCATTTTCCCTGGGAAAGAAAACTCAGCAGTCCAGGTTCCTGATGTCAGTTTGTAGGGCTCCCTTGGGTCTATCAGGGCAGCACAAGTTTGAGGTGGGGCCAACTTCGGTGTGGGGTCCATCCTTCGATATAAGGATTTTTTTGCAGTGAGGCCCCAGCCCAGGGCCAGGGGCCCCTGTGCACATTCTTATTCCATTTTCCCTGGGAAAGAAAACTCAGCAGTCCAGGTTCCTGATGTCAGTTTGTAGGGCTCCCTTGGGTCTATCAGGGCAGCACAAGTTTGAGGTGGGGACAACTTCGGTGTGGGGTCCATCCTTCGATATAAGGACTTTTTCAGTCAGGGCCAGGGGCCCCTGGGCACATCCTTTTTCCATTTTCCCTGGGAAAGAAAACTCAGCAGTCCAGGTTCCTGATGTCAGTTTGTAGGGCTCCCTTGGGTCTATCAGGGCAGCACAAGTTTGAGGTGGGGACAACTTCGGTGTGGGGTCCATCCTTCGATATAAGGTTTTTTTGTAATGAGGCCCCAGCCCAGGGCCAGGGGCCCCTGTGCACATTCTTATTCCATTTTCCCTGGGAAAGAAAACTCAGCAGTCCAGGTTCCTGATGTCAGTTTGTAGGGCTCCCTTGGGTCTATCAGGGCAGCACAAGTTTGAGGTGGGGACAACTTCGGTGTGGGGTCCATCCTTCGATATAAGGACTTTTTCAGTCAGGGCCAGGGGCCCCTGGGCACATCCTTTTTCCATTTTCCCTGGGAAAGAAAACTCAGCAGTCCAGGTTCCTGATGTCAGTTTGTAGGGCTCCCTTGGGTCTATCAGGGCAGCACAAGTTTGAGGTGGGGACAACTTCGGTGTGGGGTCCATCCTTCGATATAAGGTTTTTTTGTAATGAGGCCCCAGCCCAGGGCCAGGGGCCCCTGGGCACATGCTTTTTCCATTTTCCCTGGGAAAGAAAACTCAGCAGTCCAGGTTCCTGATGTCAGTTTGTAGGGCTCCCTTGGGTGTATCAGGGCAGCACAAATTTGAGGTTGGGACAACTTCTGTCTGGGGTCCATCCTTCGATATAAGGATTTTTTTGCAGTGAGGCCCCAGCCCAGGGCCAGGGGCCCCTGGGCACATCCTTTTTCCATTTTCCCTGGGAAAGAAAACTCAGCAGTCCAGGTTCCGGATGTCAGTTTGTAGGGCTCCCTTGGGTCTATCAGGGCTGCACAAGTTTGACGTGGGGAACACTTCGGTGTGGGGTCCATCCTTCGATATAAGGATTTTTTGCAGTCAGGGCCAGGGGCCCCTGGGCACATCCTTTTTCCATTTTCCCTGGGAAAGAAAACTCAGCAGTCCAGGTTCCTGATGTCAGTTTGTAGGGCTCCCTTGGGTCTATCAGGGCAGCACAAGTTTGAGGTGGGGACAACTTCGGTGTGGGGTCCATCCTTCGATATAAGGATTTTTTGCAGTCAGGGCCAGGGGCCCCTGGGCACATCCTTTTTCAATTTTCCATGGGAAAGAAAACTCAGCAGTCCAGGTTCCTGATGTCAGTTTGTAGGGCTCCCTTGGGTCTATCAGGGCAGCACAAGTTTGAGGTGGGGCCAACTTCGGTGTGGGGTCCATCCTTCGATATAAGGATTCTTTGCAGTGAGGCCCCAGCCCAGGGCCAGGGGCCCCTGTGCACATTCTTATTCCATTTTCCCTGGGAAAGAAAACTCAGCAGTCCAGGTTCCTGATGTCAGTTTGTAGGGCTCCCTTGGGTCTATCAGGGCAGCACAAGTTTGAGGTGGGGACAACTTCGGTGTGGGGTCCATCCTTCGATATAAGGACTTTTTCAGTCAGGGCCAGGGGCCCCTGGGCACATCCTTTTTCCATTTTCCCTGGGAAAGAAAACTCAGCAGTCCAGGTTCCTGATGTCAGTTTGTAGGGCTCCCTTGGGTGTATCAGGGCAGCACAAATTTGAGGTTGGGACAACTTCTGTCTGGGTTCCATCCTTCGATATAAGGATTTTTTTGCAGTGAGGCCCCAGCCCAGGGCCAGGGGCCCCTGGGCACATCCTTTTTCCATTTTCCCTGGGAAAGAAAACTCAGCAGTCCAGGTTCCGGATGTCAGTTTGTAGGGCTCCCTTGGGTCTATCAGGGCTGCACAAGTTTGACGTGGGGAACACTTCGGTGTGGGGTCCATCCTTCGATATAAGGATTTTTTGCAGTCAGGGCCAGGGGCCCCTGGGCACATCCTTTTTCCATTTTCCCTGGGAAAGAAAACTCAGCAGTCCAGGTTCCTGATGTCAGTTTGTAGGGCTCCCTTGGGTCTATCAGGGCAGCACAAGTTTGAGGTGGGGACAACTTCGGTGTGGGGTCCATCCTTCGATATAAGGATTTTTTGCAGTCAGGACCAGGGGCCCCTGGGCACATCCTTTTTCCATTTTCCCTGGGAAAGAAAACTCAGCAGTCCAGGTTCCTGATGTCAGTTTGTAGGGCTCCCTTGGGTCTATCAGGGCAGCACAAGTTTGAGGTGGGGCCAACTTCGGTGTGGGGTCCATCCTTCGATATAAGGATTTTTTTGCAGTGAGGCCCCAGCCCAGGGCCAGGGGCCCCTGTGCACATTCTTATTCCATTTTCCCTGGGAAAGAAAACTCAGCAGTCCAGGTTCCTGATGTCAGTTTGTAGGGCTCCCTTGGGTCTATCAGGGCAGCACAAGTTTGAGGTGGGGACAACTTCGGTGTGGGGTCCATCCTTCGATATAAGGACTTTTTCAGTCAGGGCCAGGGGCCCCTGGGCACATCCTTTTTCCATTTTCCCTGGGAAAGAAAACTCAGCAGTCCAGGTTCCTGATGTCAGTTTGTAGGGCTCCCTTGGGTCTATCAGGGCAGCACAAGTTTGAGGTGGGGACAACTTCGGTGTGGGGTCCATCCTTCGATATAAGGTTTTTTTGTAATGAGGCCCCAGCCCAGGGCCAGGGGCCCCTGTGCACATTCTTATTCCATTTTCCCTGGGAAAGAAAACTCAGCAGTCCAGGTTCCTGATGTCAGTTTGTAGGGCTCCCTTGGGTCTATCAGGGCAGCACAAGTTTGAGGTGGGGACAACTTCGGTGTGGGGTCCATCCTTCGATATAAGGACTTTTTCAGTCAGGGCCAGGGGCCCCTGGGCACATCCTTTTTCCATTTTCCCTGGGAAAGAAAACTCAGCAGTCCAGGTTCCTGATGTCAGTTTGTAGGGCTCCCTTGGGTCTATCAGGGCAGCACAAGTTTGAGGTGGGGACAACTTCGGTGTGGGGTCCATCCTTCGATATAAGGTTTTTTTGTAATGAGGCCCCAGCCCAGGGCCAGGGGCCCCTGGGCACATGCTTTTTCCATTTTCCCTGGGAAAGAAAACTCAGCAGTCCAGGTTCCTGATGTCAGTTTGTAGGGCTCCCTTGGGTGTATCAGGGCAGCACAAATTTGAGGTTGGGACAACTTCTGTCTGGGGTCCATCCTTCGATATAAGGATTTTTTTGCAGTGAGGCCCCAGCCCAGGGCCAGGGGCCCCTGGGCACATCCTTTTTCCATTTTCCCTGGGAAAGAAAACTCAGCAGTCCAGGTTCCGGATGTCAGTTTGTAGGGCTCCCTTGGGTCTATCAGGGCTGCACAAGTTTGACGTGGGGAACACTTCGGTGTGGGGTCCATCCTTCGATATAAGGATTTTTTGCAGTCAGGGCCAGGGGCCCCTGGGCACATCCTTTTTCCATTTTCCCTGGGAAAGAAAACTCAGCAGTCCAGGTTCCTGATGTCAGTTTGTAGGGCTCCCTTGGGTCTATCAGGGCAGCACAAGTTTGAGGTGGGGACAACTTCGGTGTGGGGTCCATCCTTCGATATAAGGATTTTTTGCAGTCAGGGCCAGGGGCCCCTGGGCACATCCTTTTTCCATTTTCCCTGGGAAAGAAAACTCAGCAGTCCAGGTTCCTGATGTCAGTTTGTAGGGCTCCCTTGGGTCTATCAGGGCAGCACAAGTTTGAGGTGGGGCCAACTTCGGTGTGGGGTCCATCCTTCGATATAAGGATTCTTTGCAGTGAGGCCCCAGCCCAGGGCCAGGGGCCCCTGTGCACATTCTTATTCCATTTTCCCTGGGAAAGAAAACTCAGCAGTCCAGGTTCCTGATGTCAGTTTGTAGGGCTCCCTTGGGTCTATCAGGGCAGCACAAGTTTGAGGTGGGGACAACTTCGGTGTGGGGTCCATCCTTCGATATAAGGACTTTTTCAGTCAGGGCCAGGGGCCCCTGGGCACATCCTTTTTCCATTTTCCCTGGGAAAGAAAACTCAGCAGTCCAGGTTCCTGATGTCAGTTTGTAGGGCTCCCTTGGGTGTGTCAGGGCAGCACAAATTTGAGGTTGGGACAACTTCTGTCTGGGTTCCATCCTTCGATATAAGGATTTTTTGCAGTCAGGGCCAGGGGCCCCTGGGCACATCCTTTTTCCATTTTCCCTGGGAAAGAAAACTCAGCAGTCCAGGTTCCTGATGTCAGTTTGTAGGGCTCCCTTGGGTCTATCAGGGCAGCACAAGTTTGAGGTGGGGCCAACTTCGGTGTGGGGTCCATCCTTCGATATAAGGATTCTTTGCAGTGAGGCCCCAGCCCAGGGCCAGGGGCCCCTGTGCACATTCTTATTCCATTTTCCCTGGGAAAGAAAACTCAGCAGTCCAGGTTCCTGATGTCAGTTTGTAGGGCTCCCTTGGGTCTATCAGGGCAGCACAAGTTTGAGGTGGGGACAACTTCGGTGTGGGGTCCATCCTTCGATATAAGGACTTTTTCAGTCAGGGCCAGGGGCCCCTGGGCACATCCTTTTTCCATTTTCCCTGGGAAAGAAAACTCAGCAGTCCAGCTTCCTGATGTCAGTTTGTAGGGCTCCCTTGGGTCTATCAGGGCAGCACAAGTTTGAGGTGGGGACAATTTCGGTGTTGGGTCCATCCTTCGATATAAGGATTTTTTGCAGTCAGGGCCAGGGGCCCCTGGGCACATGCTTTTTCCATTTTCCCTGGGAAAGAAAACTCAGCAGTCCAGGTTCCTGATGTCAGTTTGTAGGGCTCCCATGGGTCTATCAGGGCAGTACAAGTTTGAGGTGGGGACAATTTTGGTGTGGGGTCCATCCTTCGATATAAGGATTCTTTGCAGTGAGGCCCCAGCCCAGGGCCAGGGGCCCCTGGGCACATCCTTTTTCCATTTTCCCTGGGAAAGAAAACTCAGCAGTCCAGGTTCCTGATGTCAGTTTGTAGGGCTCCCTTGGGTCTATCGGGGCAGCACAAGTTTGAGGTGGGGACAACTTCGGTGTGGGTTCCATCCTTCGATATAAGGATTTTTTGCAGTCAGGGCCAGGGGCCCCTGGGCATATCCTTTTTCCATTTTCCCTTGGGAAAGAAAACTCAGCAGTCCAGGTTCCTGATGTCAGTTTGTAGGGCTCCCTTGGGTCTATCAGGGTAGCACAAGTTTGAGGTGGGGCCAACTTCGGTGTGGGGTCAATCCTTCGATATAAGGATTTTTTGCAGTCAGGGCCAGGGGCCCCTGGGCACATCCTTTTTCCATTTTCCCTGGGAAAGAAAACTCAGCAGTCCAGGTTCCTGATGTCAGTTTGTAGGGCTCCCTTGGGTCTATCAGGGCAGCACAAGTTTGAGGTGGGGACAACTTCGGTGTGGGGTCCATCCTTCGATATAAGGTTTGTTTGTAATGAGGCCCCAGCCCAGGGCCAGGGGCCCCTGGGCACATGCTTTTTCCATTTTCCCTGGGAAAGAAAACTCAGCAGTCCAGGTTCCTGATGTCAGTTTGTAGGGCTCCCTTGGGTGTATCAGGGCAGCACAAATTTGAGGTTGGGACAACTTCTGTCTGGGGTCCATCCTTCGATATAAGGATTTTTTTGCAGTGAGGCCCCAGCCCAGGGCCAGGGGCCCCTGGGCACATCCTTTTTCCATTTTCCCTGGGAAAGAAAACTCAGCAGTCCAGGTTCCGGATGTCAGTTTGTAGGGCTCCCTTGGGTCTATCAGGGCTGCACAAGTTTGACGTGGGGAACACTTCGGTGTGGGGTCCATCCTTCGATATAAGGATTTTTTGCAGTCAGGGCCAGGGGCCCCTGGGCACATGCTTTTTCCATTTTCCCTGGGAAAGAAAACTCAGCAGTCCAGGTTCCTGATGTCAGTTTGTAGGGCTCCCTTGGGTCTATCAGGGCAGCACAAGTTTGAGGTGGGGACAACTTCGGTGTGGGGTCCATCCTTCGATATAAGGATTTTTTGCAGTCAGGGCCAGGGGCCCCTGGGCACATCATTTTTCCATTTTCCCTGGGAAAGAAAACTCAGCAGTCCAGGTTCCTGATGTCAGTTTGTAGGGCTCCCTTGGGTCTATCAGGGCAGCACAAGTTTGAGGTGGGGCCAACTTCGGTGTGGGGTCCATCCTTCGATATAAGGATTCTTTGCTGTGAGGCCCCGGGGCCCAGGGCCAGGGGCCCCTGGGCACATGCTTTTTCCATTTTCCCTGGGAAAGAAAACTCAGCAGTCCAGGTTCCTGATGTCAGTTTGTAGGGCTCCCTTGGGTCTATCAGGGCAGCACAAGTTTGAGGTGGGGCCAACTTCGGTGTGGGGTCCATCCTTCGATATAAGGATTCTTTGCAGTGAGGCCCCAGCCCAGGGCCAGGGGCCCCTGTGCACATTCTTATTCCATTTTCCCTGGGAAAGAAAACTCAGCAGTCCAGGTTCCTGATGTCAGTTTGTAGGGCTCCCTTGGGTCTATCAGGGCAGCACAAGTTTGAGGTGGGGACAACTTCGGTGTGGGGTCCATCCTTCGATATAAGGACTTTTTCAGTCAGGGCCAGGGGCCCCTGGGCACATCCTTTTTCCATTTTCCCTGGGAAAGAAAACTCAGCAGTCCAGGTTCCTGATGTCAGTTTGTAGGGCTCCCTTGGGTCTATCAGGGCAGCACAAGTTTGAGGTGGGGACAACTTCGGTGTGGGGTCCATCCTTCGATATAAGGTTTTTTTGTAATGAGGCCCCAGCCCAGGGCCAGGGGCCCCTGGGCACATGCTTTTTCCATTTTCCCTGGGAAAGAAAACTCAGCAGTCCAGGTTCCTGATGTCAGTTTGTAGGGCTCCCTTGGGTGTATCAGGGCAGCACAAATTTGAGGTTGGGACAACTTCTGTCTGGGGTCCATCCTTCGATATAAGGATTTTTTTGCAGTGAGGTCGCAGCCCAGGGCCAGGGGCCCCTGGGCACATCCTTTTTCCATTTTCCCTGGGAAAGAAAACTCAGCAGTCCAGGTTCCGGATGTCAGTTTGTAGGGCTCCCTTGGGTCTATCAGGGCTGCACAAGTTTGACGTGGGGAACACTTCGGTGTGGGGTCCATCCTTCGATATAAGGATTTTTTGCAGTCAGGGCCAGGGGCCCCTGGGCACATCCTTTTTCCATTTTCCCTGGGAAAGAAAACTCAGCAGTCCAGGTTCCTGATGTCAGTTTGTAGGGCTCCCTTGGGTCTATCAGGGCAGCACAAGTTTGAGGTGGGGACAACTTCGGTGTGGGGTCCATCCTTCGATATAAGGATTTTTTGCAGTCAGGGCCAGGGGCCCCTGGGCACATCCTTTTTCCATTTTCCCTGGGAAAGAAAACTCAGCAGTCCAGGTTCCTGATGTCAGTTTGTAGGGCTCCCTTGGGTGTATCAGGGCAGCACAAATTTGAGGTTGGGACAACTTCTGTCTGGGTTCCATCCTTCGATATAAGGATTTTTTGCAGTCAGGGCCAGGGGCCCCTGGGCACATCCTTTTTCCATTTTCCCTGGGAAAGAAAACTCAGCAGTCCAGGTTCCTGATGTCAGTTTGTAGGGCTCCCTTGGGTCTATCAGGGCAGCACAAGTTTGAGGTGGGGCCAACTTCGGTGTGGGGTCCATCCTTCGATATAAGGATTCTTTGCAGTGAGGCCCCAGCCCAGGGCCAGGGGCCCCTGTGCACATTCTTATTCCATTTTCCCTGGGAAAGAAAACTCAGCAGTCCAGGTTCCTGATGTCAGTTTGTAGGGCTCCCTTGGGTCTATCAGGGCAGCACAAGTTTGAGGTGGGGACAACTTCGGTGTGGGGTCCATCCTTCGATATAAGGACTTTTTCAGTCAGGGCCAGGGGCCCCTGGGCACATCCTTTTTCCATTTTCCCTGGGAAAGAAAACTCAGCAGTCCAGCTTCCTGATGTCAGTTTGTAGGGCTCCCTTGGGTCTATCAGGGCAGCACAAGTTTGAGGTGGGGACAATTTCGGTGTTGGGTCCATCCTTCGATATAAGGATTTTTTGCAGTCAGGGCCAGGGGCCCCTGGGCACATGCTTTTTCCATTTTCCCTGGGAAAGAAAACTCAGCAGTCCAGGTTCCTGATGTCAGTTTGTAGGGCTCCCATGGGTCTATCAGGGCAGTACAAGTTTGAGGTGGGGACAATTTTGGTGTGGGGTCCATCCTTCGATATAAGGATTCTTTGCAGTGAGGCCCCAGCCCAGGGCCAGGGGCCCCTGGGCACATCCTTTTTCCATTTTCCCTGGGAAAGAAAACTCAGCAGTCCAGGTTCCTGATGTCAGTTTGTAGGGCTCCCTTGGGTCTATCGGGGCAGCACAAGTTTGAGGTGGGGACAACTTCGGTGTGGGTTCCATCCTTCGATATAAGGATTTTTTGCAGTCAGGGCCAGGGGCCCCTGGGCATATCCTTTTTCCATTTTCCCTTGGGAAAGAAAACTCAGCAGTCCAGGTTCCTGATGTCAGTTTGTAGGGCTCCCTTGGGTCTATCAGGGTAGCACAAGTTTGAGGTGGGGCCAACTTCGGTGTGGGGTCAATCCTTCGATATAAGGATTTTTTGCAGTCAGGGCCAGGGGCCCCTGGGCACATCCTTTTTCCATTTTCCCTGGGAAAGAAAACTCAGCAGTCCAGGTTCCTGATGTCAGTTTGTAGGGCTCCCTTGGGTCTATCAGGGCAGCACAAGTTTGAGGTGGGGACAACTTCGGTGTGGGGTCCATCCTTCGATATAAGGTTTGTTTGTAATGAGGCCCCAGCCCAGGGCCAGGGGCCCCTGGGCACATGCTTTTTCCATTTTCCCTGGGAAAGAAAACTCAGCAGTCCAGGTTCCTGATGTCAGTTTGTAGGGCTCCCTTGGGTGTATCAGGGCAGCACAAATTTGAGGTTGGGACAACTTCTGTCTGGGGTCCATCCTTCGATATAAGGATTTTTTTGCAGTGAGGCCCCAGCCCAGGGCCAGGGGCCCCTGGGCACATCCTTTTTCCATTTTCCCTGGGAAAGAAAACTCAGCAGTCCAGGTTCCGGATGTCAGTTTGTAGGGCTCCCTTGGGTCTATCAGGGCTGCACAAGTTTGACGTGGGGAACACTTCGGTGTGGGGTCCATCCTTCGATATAAGGATTTTTTGCAGTCAGGGCCAGGGGCCCCTGGGCACATCCTTTTTCCATTTTCCCTGGGAAAGAAAACTCAGCAGTCCAGGTTCCTGATGTCAGTTTGTAGGGCTCCCTTGGGTCTATCAGGGCAGCACAAGTTTGAGGTGGGGACAACTTCGGTGTGGGGTCCATCCTTCGATATAAGGATTTTTTGCAGTCAGGGCCAGGGGCCCCTGGGCACATCATTTTTCCATTTTCCCTGGGAAAGAAAACTCAGCAGTCCAGGTTCCTGATGTCAGTTTGTAGGGCTCCCTTGGGTCTATCAGGGCAGCACAAGTTTGAGGTGGGGCCAACTTCGGTGTGGGGTCCATCCTTCGATATAAGGATTCTTTGCTGTGAGGCCCCGGGGCCCAGGGCCAGGGGCCCCTGGGCACATGCTTTTTCCATTTTCCCTGGGAAAGAAAACTCAGCAGTCCAGGTTCCTGATGTCAGTTTGTAGGGCTCCCTTGGGTCTATCAGGGCAGCACAAGTTTGAGGTGGGGCCAACTTCGGTGTGGGGTCCATCCTTCGATATAAGGATTCTTTGCAGTGAGGCCCCAGCCCAGGGCCAGGGGCCCCTGTGCACATTCTTATTCCATTTTCCCTGGGAAAGAAAACTCAGCAGTCCAGGTTCCTGATGTCAGTTTGTAGGGCTCCCTTGGGTCTATCAGGGCAGCACAAGTTTGAGGTGGGGACAACTTCGGTGTGGGGTCCATCCTTCGATATAAGGACTTTTTCAGTCAGGGCCAGGGGCCCCTGGGCACATGCTTTTTCCATTTTCCCTGGGAAAGAAAACTCAGCAGTCCAGGTTCCTGATGTCAGTTTGTAGGGCTCCCTTGGGTGTATCAGGGCAGCACAAATTTGAGGTTGGGACAACTTCTGTCTGGGGTCCATCCTTCGATATAAGGATTTTTTTGCAGTGAGGCCCCAGCCCAGGGCCAGGGGCCCCTGGGCACATCCTTTTTCCATTTTCCCTGGGAAAGAAAACTCAGCAGTCCAGGTTCCGGATGTCAGTTTGTAGGGCTCCCTTGGGTCTATCAGGGCTGCACAAGTTTGACGTGGGGAACACTTCGGTGTGGGGTCCATCCTTCGATATAAGGATTTTTTGCAGTCAGGGCCAGGGGCCCCTGGGCACATCCTTTTTCCATTTTCCCTGGGAAAGAAAACTCAGCAGTCCAGGTTCCTGATGTCAGTTTGTAGGGCTCCCTTGGGTCTATCAGGGCAGCACAAGTTTGAGGTGGGGACAACTTCGGTGTGGGGTCCATCCTTCGATATAAGGATTTTTTGCAGTCAGGGCCAGGGGCCCCTGGGCACATCCTTTTTCCATTTTCCCTGGGAAAGAAAACTCAGCAGTCCAGGTTCCTGATGTCAGTTTGTAGGGCTCCCTTGGGTCTATCAGGGCAGCACAAGTTTGAGGTGGGGCCAACTTCGGTGTGGGGTCCATCCTTCGATATAAGGATTCTTTGCAGTGAGGCCCCAGCCCAGGGCCAGGGGCCCCTGTGCACATTCTTATTCCATTTTCCCTGGGAAAGAAAACTCAGCAGTCCAGGTTCCTGATGTCAGTTTGTAGGGCTCCCTTGGGTCTATCAGGGCAGCACAAGTTTGAGGTGGGGACAACTTCGGTGTGGGGTCCATCCTTCGATATAAGGACTTTTTCAGTCAGGGCCAGGGGCCCCTGGGCACATCCTTTTTCCATTTTCCCTGGGAAAGAAAACTCAGCAGTCCAGGTTCCTGATGTCAGTTTGTAGGGCTCCCTTGGGTCTATCAGGGCAGCACAAGTTTGAGGTGGGGACAATTTCGGTGTTGGGTCCATCCTTCGATATAAGGATTTTTTGCAGTCAGGGCCAGGGGCCCCTGGGCACATGCTTTTTCCATTTTCCCTGGGAAAGAAAACTCAGCAGTCCAGGTTCCTGATGTCAGTTTGTAGGGCTCCCATGGGTCTATCAGGGCAGTACAAGTTTGAGGTGGGGACAATTTTGGTGTGGGGTCCATCCTTCGATATAAGGATTCTTTGCAGTGAGGCCCCAGCCCAGGGCCAGGGGCCCCTGGGCACATCCTTTTTCCATTTTCCCTGGGAAAGAAAACTCAGCAGTCCAGGTTCCTGATGTCAGTTTGTAGGGCTCCCTTGGGTCTATCGGGGCAGCACAAGTTTGAGGTGGGGACAACTTCGGTGTGGGTTCCATCCTTCGATATAAGGATTTTTTGCAGTCAGGGCCAGGGGCCCCTGGGCATATCCTTTTTCCATTTTCCCTTGGGAAAGAAAACTCAGCAGTCCAGGTTCCTGATGTCAGTTTGTAGGGCTCCCTTGGGTCTATCAGGGTAGCACAAGTTTGAGGTGGGGCCAACTTCGGTGTGGGGTCAATCCTTCGATATAAGGATTTTTTGCAGTCAGGGCCAGGGGCCCCTGGGCACATCCTTTTTCCATTTTCCCTGGGAAAGAAAACTCAGCAGTCCAGGTTCCTGATGTCAGTTTGTAGGGCTCCCTTGGGTCTATCAGGGCAGCACAAGTTTGAGGTGGGGACAACTTCGGTGTGGGGTCCATCCTTCGATATAAGGTTTGTTTGTAATGAGGCCCCAGCCCAGGGCCAGGGGCCCCTGGGCACATGCTTTTTCCATTTTCCCTGGGAAAGAAAACTCAGCAGTCCAGGTTCCTGATGTCAGTTTGTAGGGCTCCCTTGGGTGTATCAGGGCAGCACAAATTTGAGGTTGGGACAACTTCTGTCTGGGGTCCATCCTTCGATATAAGGATTTTTTTGCAGTGAGGCCCCAGCCCAGGGCCAGGGGCCCCTGGGCACATCCTTTTTCCATTTTCCCTGGGAAAGAAAACTCAGCAGTCCAGGTTCCTGATGTCAGTTTGTAGGGCTCCCTTGGGTCTATCAGGGCAGCACAAGTTTGAGGTGGGGACAACTTCGGTGTGGGGTCCATCCTTCGATATAAGGATTTTTTGCAGTCAGGGCCAGGGGCCCCTGGGCACATCATTTTTCCATTTTCCCTGGGAAAGAAAACTCAGCAGTCCAGGTTCCTGATGTCAGTTTGTAGGGCTCCCTTGGGTCTATCAGGGCAGCACAAGTTTGAGGTGGGGCCAACTTAGGTGTGGGGTCCATCCTTCGATATAAGGATTCTTTGCTGTGAGGCCCCGGGGCCCAGGGCCAGGGGCCCCTGGGCACATCCTTTTTCCATTTTCCCTGGGAAAGAAAACTCAGCAGTCCAGGTTCCTGATGTCAGTTTGTAGGGCTCCCTTGGGTCTATCAGGGCAGCACAAGTTTGAGGTGGGGCCAACTTCGGTGTGGGGTCCATCCTTCGATATAAGGATTCTTTGCAGTGAGGCCCCAGCCCAGGGCCAGGGGCCCCTGTGCACATTCTTATTCCATTTTCCCTGGGAAAGAAAACTCAGCAGTCCAGGTTCCTGATGTCAGTTTGTAGGGCTCCCTTGGGTCTATCAGGGCAGCACAAGTTTGAGGTGGGGACAACTTCTGTCTGGGGTCCATCCTTCGATATAAGGAATTTTTCAGTCAGGGCCAGGGGCCCCTGGGCACATCCTTTTTCCATTTTCCCTGGGAAAGAAAACTCAGCAGTCCAGGTTCCTGATGTCAGTTTGTAGGGCTCCCTTGGGTCTATCAGGGCAGCACAAGTTTGAGGTGGGGACAACTTCGGTGTGGGGTCCATCCTTCGATATAAGTTTTTTTTGTAATGAGGCCCCAGCCCAGGGCCAGGGGCCCCTGGGCACATGCTTTTTCCATTTTCCCTGGGAAAGAAAACTCAGCAGTCCAGGTTCCTGATGTCAGTTTGTAGGGCTCCCTTGGGTCTATCAGGGCAGCACAAGTTTGAGGTTGGGACAACTTCTGTCTGGGGTCCATCCTTCAATATAAGGATTTTTTTGCAGTGAGGCCCCAGCCCAGGGCCAGGGGCCCCTGGGCACATCCTTTTTCCATTTTCCCTGGGAAAGAAAACTCAGCAGTCCAGGTTCCGGATGTCAGTTTGTAGGGCTCCCTTGGGTCTATCAGGGCTGCACAAGTTTGACGTGGGGAACACTTCGGTGTGGGGTCCATCCTTCGATATAAGGATTTTTTGCAGTCAGGGCCAGGGGCCCCTGGGCACATCCTTTTTCCATTTTCCCTGGGAAAGAAAACTCAGCAGTCCAGGTTCCTGATGTCAGTTTGTAGGGCTCCCTTGGGTCTATCAGGGCAGCACAAGTTTGAGGTGGGGACAACTTCGGTGTGGGGTCCATCCTTCGATATAAGGATTTTTTGCAGTCCGGGCCAGGGGCCCCTGGGCACATCCTTTTTCCATTTTCCCTGGGAAAGAAAACTCAGCAGTCCAGGTTCCTGATGTCAGTTTGTAGGGCTCCCTTGGGTCTATCAGGGCAGCTAAGTTTGAGGTGGGGCCAACTTCGGTGTGGGGTCCATCCTTCGATATAAGGATTCTTTGCAGTGAGGCCCCAGCCCAGGGCCAGGGGCCCCTGTGCACATTCTTATTCCATTTTCCCTGGGAAAGAAAACTCAGCAGTCCAGGTTCCTGATGTCAGTTTGTAGGGCTCCCTTGGGTCTATCAGGGCAGCACAAGTTTGAGGTGGGGACAACTTCGGTGTGGGGTCCATCCTTCGATATAAGGACTTTTTCAGTCAGGGCCAGGGGCCCCTGGGCACATCCTTTTTCCATTTTCCCTGGGAAAGAAAACTCAGCAGTCCAGGTTCCTGATGTCAGTTTGTAGGGCTCCCTTGGGTCTATCAGGGCAGCACAAGTTTGAGGTGGGGACAACTTCGGTGTGGGGTCCATCCTTCGATATAAGGATTTTTTGCAGTCACGGCTAGGGGCCCCTGGGCACAACCTTTGGCCATTTTCCCTGGGAAAGGAAACTCATCAGTCCAAGTTCCTGGTGTCAGTTTGTAGGGCTCCCTTGGGTCTATCAGGGCAGCACAATTTTGAGGTGGGGAGAACTTCGGTGTGGGGTCCATCCTTCGATATAAGGATTCTTTGCAGTGAGGCCCCAGCCCAGGACCAGGGGCCCCTGGGCACACCCTTTTTCCATTTTCCCTGGGAAAGAAAACTCAGCAGTCCAGGTTCCTGATGTCAGTTTGTAGGGCTCCCTTGGGTCTATCAGGGCAGCACAAGATTGAGGTGGGGACATCTTCGGTGTGGGGTCCATCTTTCAATATAAGGATTCTTTGCAGTGAGGCCCCAGCCCCGGTCGAGGGGCCCCTGGGCACACCCTTTTTCCATTTTCCCTGGGAAAGAAAACTCAGCAGTCCAGGTTCCTGATGTCAGTTTGTAGGGCTCCCTTGGGTCTATCAGGGCAGCACAAGTTTGAGGTGGGGAATACTTCGGTGTCTGGTCCATCCTTCGATATAAGGATTTTTGCAGTCAGTGCCAGGGGCTCCTGGGCACATCCTTATTCCATTTTCCCTGGGAAAGAAAACTCAGCAATCCAGGTTCCTGATGTCAGTTTGTAGGGCTCCCTTGGGTCTATCAGGGCAGCACAAGTTTGATGTGGGGACAACTTCGGTGTGGGGTCCATCCTTCGATATAAGGATTTTTTGCAGTCAGGGCCAGGGGCCCCTGGGCACATCCTTTTTCCATTTCCCCTGGGAAAGAAAACTCAGCAGTCCAGGTTCCTGATGTCAGTTTGTAGGGCTCCCTTGGGTCTATCAGGGCAGCACAAGTTTGAGGTGGGGACAACTTTGGTGTGGGCTCCATCCTTCGATATAAGGATTCTTTGCAGTGAGGCCCCAGCCCCGGGTCAGGGCCCCCTGGGCACATCCTTTTTCCATTTTCCCTGGGAAAGAAAACTCAGCAGTCCAGGTTCCTGATGTCAGTTTGTAGGGCTCCCTTGGGTGTATCAGGGCAGCACAAATTTGAGGTTGGGACAACTTATGTCTGGGGTCCATCTTTCGATATAGAAATTTTTTTGCAGTGAGGCCCCAGCCCAGGGCCAGGGGCCCCTGGGCACATCCTTTTTCCATTTTCCCTGGGAAAGAAAACTCAGCAGTCCAGGTTCCGGATGTCAGTTTGTAGGGCACCCTTGGGTCTATCAGGGCAGCACAAGTTTGACGTGGGGAACATTTCAGTGTTCGGTCCATCCTTCGATATAAGGATTTTTTGCAGTCAGGGCCCGGGGCCCCTCGGCACATCCTTTTTCCATTTTCCCTGGGAAAGAAAACTCAGCAGTCCAGGTTCCTGATGTCAGTTTGTAGGGCTCCCTTGGGTCTATCAGGGCAGCACAAGTTTGAGGTGGGGACAACTTCGGTGTGGGGTCCATCCTTCGATATAAGGATTTTTTGTAGTGAGGCCCCAAACCAGGGGCAGGGGCCCCTGGGCACATCCTTTTTCCATTTTCCCTGGGAAAGAAAACTCAGCAGTCCAGGTTCCTGATGTCAGTTTGTAGGGCTCCCTTGGGTCTATCAGGGCAGCACAAGTTTGAGGTGGGGACAACTTCGGTGTGGGGTCCATCCTTCGATATAAGGATTTTTTGCAGTCAGGGCCAGGGGCCCCTGGGCACATCCTTTTTCCATTTTCCCTGGGAAAGAAAACTCAGCAGTCCAGGTTCCTGATGTCAGTTTGTAGGGCTCCCTTGGGTCTATCAGGGCAGCACAAGTTTGAGGTGGGGACAACTTCGGTGTGGGGTCCATCCTTCGATATAAGGTTTTTTTGTAATGAGGCCCCAGCCCAGGGCCAGGGGCCCCTGGGCACATGCTTTTTCCATTTTCCCTGGGAAAGAAAACTCAGCAGTCCAGGTTCCTGATGTCAGTTTGTAGGGCTCCCTTGGGAGTATCAGGGCAGCACAAATTTGAGGTTGGGACAACTTCTGTCTGGGGTCCATCCTTCGATATAAGGATTTTTTTGCAGTGAGGCCCCAGCCCAGGGCCAGGGGCCCCTGGGCACATCCTTTTTCCATTTTCCCTTGGAAAGAAATCTCAGCAGTCCAGGTTCCGGATGTCAGTTTGTAGGGCTCCCTTGGGTCTATCAGGGCTGCACAAGTTTGACGTGGGGAACACTTCGGTGTGGGGTCCATCCTTCGATATAAGGATTTTTTGCAGTCAGGGCCAGGGGCCCCTGGGCACATCCTTTTTCCATTTTCCCTGGGAAAGAAAACTCAGCAGTCCAGGTTCCTGATGTCAGTTTGTAGGGCTCCCTTGGGTCTATCAGGGCAGCACAAGTTTGAGGTGGGGCCAACTTCGGTGTTGGGTCCATCCTTCGATATAAGGATTCTTTGCAGTGAGGCCCCAGCCCAGGGCCAGGGGCCCCTGTGCACATTCTTATTCCATTTTCCCTGGGAAAGAAAACTCAGCAGTCCAGGTTCCTGATGTCAGTTTGTAGGGCTCCCTTGGGTCTATCAGGGCAGCACAAGTTTGAGGTGGGGACAACTTCGGTGTGGGGTCCATCCTTCGATATAAGGACTTTTTCAGTCAGGGCCAGGGGCCCCTGGGCACATCCTTTTTCCATTTTCCCTGGGAAAGAAAACTCAGCAGTCCAGGTTCCTGATGTCAGTTTGTAGGGCTCCCTTGGGTCTATCAGGGCTGCACAAGTTTGAGGTGGGGACAATTTCGGTGTTGGGTCCATCCTTCGATATAAGGATTTTTTGCAGTCAGGGCCAGGGGCCCCTGGGCACATGCTTTTTCCATTTTCCCTGGGAAAGAAAACTCAGCAGTCCAGGTTCCTGATGTCAGTTTGTAGGGCTCCCATGGGTCTATCAGGGCAGTACAAGTTTGAGGTGGGGACAATTTTGGTGTGGGGTCCATCCTTCGATATAAGGATTCTTTGCAGTGAGGCCCCGGCCCGGGGCCCCTGGGCACATCCTTTTTCCATTTTCCCTGGGAAAGAAAACTCAGCAGTCCAGGTTCCTGATGTCAGTTTGTAGGGCTCCCTTGGGTCTATCAGGGCAGCACAAGTTTGAGGTGGGGCCAACTTCGGTGTGGGGTCAATCCTTCGATATAAGGATTTTTTGCAGTCAGGGCCAGGGGCCCCTGGGCACATCCTTTTTCCATTTTCCCTGGGAAAGAAAACTCAGCAGTCCAGGTTCCTGATGTCAGTTTGTAGGGCTCCCTTGGGTCTATCAGGGCAGCACAAGTTTGAGGTGGGGACAACTTCGGTGTGGGGTCCATCCTTCGATATAAGGATTTTTTGCAGTCACGGCTAGGGGCCCCTGGGCACAACCTTTGGCCATTTTCCCTGGGAAAGGAAACTCATCAGTCCAAGTTCCTGGTGTCAGTTTGTAGGGCTCCCTTGGGTCTATCAGGGCAGCACAATTTTGAGGTGGGGAGAACTTCGGTGTGGGGTCCATCCTTCGATATAAGGATTCTTTGCAGTGAGGCCCCAGCCCAGGACCAGGGGCCCCTGGGCACACCCTTTTTCCATTTTCCCTGGGAAAGAAAACTCAGCAGTCCAGGTTCCTGATGTCAGTTTGTAGGGCTCCCTTGGGTCTATCAGGGCAGCACAAGTTTGAGGTGGGGACAACTTCGGTGTGGGGTCCATCCTTCGATATAAGGATTTTTGGCAGTCAGGGCCAGGGGCCCCTGGGCACATCCTTTTTCCATTTTCCCTGGGAAAGAAAACTCAGCAGTCCTGGTTCCTGATGTCAGTTTGTAGGGCTCCCTTGGGTGTATCAGGGCAGCACAAGTTTGAGGTGGGGACAACTTCGGTGTGGGGTCCATCCTTCGATATAAGGATTTTTTGCAGTCAGGGCCAGGGGCCCCTGGGCACATCCTTTTTCCATTTTCCCTGGGAAAGAAAACTCAGCAGTCCAGGTTCCTGATGTCAGTTTGTAGGGCTCCCTTGGGTCTATCAGGGCAGCACAAGTTTGAGGTGGGGACAATTTTGGTGTGGGCTCCATCCTTCGATATAAGGATTCTTTGCAGTGAGGCCCCAGCCCCGGGTCAGGGTCCCCTGGGCACATCCTTTTTCCATTTTCCCTGGGAAAGAAAACTCAGCAGTCCAGGTTCGTGATGTCAGTTTGTAGGGCTCCCTTGGGTCTATCAGGGCAGCACAAGTTTGAGGTGGGGACAACTTCGGTGTGGGGTCCATCCTTCGATATAAGGATTTTTTGCAGTCAGGGCCAGGGGCCCCTGGGCACATCCTTTTTCCATTTTCCCTGGGAAAGAAAACTCAGCAGTCCAGGTTCCTGATGTCAGTTTGTAGGGCTCCCTTGGGTCTATCAGGGCAGCACAAGTTTGAGGTGGGGACAACTTCGGTGTGGGGTCCATCCTTCGATATAAGGATTTTTTGCAGTCAGGGCCAGGGGCCCCTGGGCACATCCTTTTTCCATTTTCCCTGGGAAAGAAAACTCAGCAGTCCAGGTTCCTGATGTCAGTTCGTAGGGCTCCCTTGGGTCTATCAGGGCAGCACAAGTTTGAGGTGGGGACAACTTCGGTGTGGGGTCCATCCTTCGATATAAGGATTTTTTGCAGTCAGGGCCAGGGGCCCCTGGGCACATCCTTTTTCCATTTTCCCTGGGAAAGAAAACTCAGCAGTCCAGGTTCCTGATGTCAGTTTGTAGGGCTCCCTTGGGTCTATCAGGGCAGCACAAGTTTGAGGTGGGGACAACTTCGGTGTGGGGTCCATCCTTTGATATAAGGATTCCTTGCAGTGAGGCCCCGGGGCCCAGGGCCAGGGGCCCCTGGGCACATCCTTTTTCCATTTTCCCTGGGAAAGAAAACTCAGCAGTCCAGCTTCCTGATGTCAGTTCGTAGGGTTCGCTTGGGTCTATCAGGGCAGCACAAGTTTGAGGTGGGGACAACTTTGGTGTGGGGTCCATCCTTCGATATAAGGATTCTTTGCAGTGTGGCCCCAGCCCATTGCCAGGGGCCCCTGGGCACATCCTTTTTCCATTTTCCCTGGGAAAGAAAACTCAGCAGTCCAGGTTCCTGATGTCAGTTTGTAGGGCTCCCTTGGGTCTATCAGGGCAGCACAAGTTTGAGGTGGGGACAACTTCGGTGTGGGGTCCATCCTTCGATATAAGGATTTTTGGCAGTCAGGGCCAGGGGCCCCTGGGCACATCGTTTTTCCATTTTCCCTGGGAAAGAAAACTCAGCAGTCCAGGTTCCTGATGTCAGTTTGTAGGGTTCCCTTGGGTCTATCAGGGCCGCACAAGTTTGAGGTGGGGACAACTTTGGTGTGGGGTCCATCCTTCGATATAAGGATTCTTTGCAGTGAGGCCCCAGCCCAGGGCCAGGGGCCTCTGGGCACATCCTTTTTCCATTTTCCCTGGGAAAGAAAACTCAGCAGTCCAGGTTCCTGATGTCAGTTTGTAGGGCTCCCTTGGGTCTATCAGGGCAGCACAAGTTTGAGGTGGGGACAACTTCGGTGTGGGGTCCATCCTTCGATATAAGGATTTTTTGCAGTCAGGGCCAGGGGCCCCTGGGCACATCCTTTTTCCATTTTCCCTGGGAAAGAAAACTCAGCAGTCCAGGTTCCTGATGTCAGTTTGTAGGGCTCCCTTGGGTCTATCAGGGCAGCACAAGTTTGAGGTGGGGACAACTTCGGTGTGGGGTCCATCCTTCGATATAAGGAATTTTTGAAGTGAGGCCCCAAACCAGGGCCAGGGGCCCCTGGGCACATCCTTTTTCCATTTTCCCTGGGAAAGAAAACTCAGCAGTCCAGGTTCCTGATGTCAGTTTGTAGGGCTCCCTTGGGTCTATCAGGGCAGCACAAGTTTGAGGTGGGGACAACTTCGGTGTGGGGTCCATCCTTCGATATAAGGATTTTTTGCAGTCAGGGCCAGGGGCCCCTGGGCACATCCTTTTTCCATTTTCCCTGGGAAAGAAAACTCAGCAGTCCAGGTTCCTGATGTCAGTTTGTAGGGCTCCCTTGGGTCTATCAGGGCAGCACAAGTTTGAGGTGGAGACAACTTCGGTGTGGGGTCCATCCTTCGATATAAGGATTTTTTGCAGTCAGGGCCAGGGGCCCCTGGGCACATCCTTTTTCCATTTTCCCTGGGAAAGAAAACTCAGCAGTCCAGGTTCCTTATATCAGTTTGTAGGGCTCCCTTGGGTCTATCAGGGCAGCACAAGTTTGAGGAGGGGACAACTTTGGTGTGGGCTCCATCCTTCGATATAAGGATTCTTTGCAGTGAGGCCCCAGCCCCGGGTCAGGGCCCCCTGGGCACATCCTTTTTCCATTTTCCCTGGGAAAGAAAACTCAGCAGTCCAGGTTCCTTATATCAGTTTGTAGGGCTCCCTTGGGTCTATCAGGGCAGCACAAGTTTGAGGTGGGGACAACTTCGGTGTGGGGTGCATCCTTCGATATAAGTATTCTTTGCAGTCAGGGCCAGGGGCCCCTGGGCACATCCTTTTTCCATTTTTCCTGGGAAAGAAAACTCAGCAGTCCAGGTTCCTGATGTCAGTTTGTAGGGCTCCCTTGGGTCTATCAGGGCAGCACAAGTTTGAGGTGGGGACAACTTCGGTGTGGGGTCAATCCTTCGATATAAGGTTTTTTTGTAATGAGGCCCCAGCGCAGGGCCAAGGGCCCCTGGGCACATCCTTTTTCCATTTTCCCTGGGAAAGAAAACTCAGTAGTCCAGGTTCCTGATGTCAGTTTGTAGGGCTCCCTTGGGTCTATCAGGGCAGCACAAGTTTGAGGTTGGGACAACTTCGGTGTGGGCTCCATCCTTCGATATAAGGATTTTTTTGCAGTGAGGCCCCAGCCCAGGGCCAGGGGCCCCTGGGCACCTCCTTTTTCCATTTTCCCTGGGAAAGAAAACTCAGCAGTCCAGGTTCCTGATGTCAGTTTGTAGGGCTCCCTTGGGTCTATCAGGGCAGCACAACTTTGACGTGGGGAACACTTCGGTATGGGGTCCATCCTTCGATATAAGGATTTTTTGCAGTCAGGGCTAGGGGCCCCTGGGCACAGCCTTTTTCCATTTTCCCTGGGAAAGAAAACTCAGCAGTCCAGGTTCCTGATGTCAGTTTGTAGGGCTCCCTTGGGTCTATCAGGGCAGCACAAGTTTGAGGTGGGGACAACTTTGGTGTGGGCTCCATCCTTCGATATAAGGATTTTTTGTAGTGAGGTCCCAAACCAGGGCCAGGGGCCCCTGGGCACATCCTTTTTCCATTTTCCCTGGGAAAGAAAACTCAGCAGTCCAGGTTCCTGATGTCAGTTTGTAGGGCTCCCTTGGGTCTATCAGGGCAGCACAAGTTTGAGGTGGGGACAACTTTGATGTGGTGTCCATCCTTCGATATAAGGATTCTTTGCAGTGAGGCCCCGGGGCCCAGGGCCAGGGGCCCCTGGGCACATCCTTTTTCCATTTTCCCTGGGAAAGAAAACTCAGCAGTCCAGGTTCCTGATGTCAGTTTGTAGGGTTCGCGTGGGTCTATCAGGGCAGCACAAGTTTGAGGTGGGGACAACTTTGGTGTGGGGTCCATCCTTCGATATAAGGATTCTTTGCAGTGAGGCCCCAGCCCAGGGCCAGGGGCCTCTGGGCACATCCTTTTTCCATTTTCCCTGGGAAAGAAAACTCAGCAGTCCAGGTTCCTGATGTCAGTTTGTAGGGCTCCCTTGGGTCTATCAGGGCAGCACAAGTTTGAGGTGGGGACAACTTCGGTGTGGGGTCCATCCTTCGATATAAGGATTTTTTGCAGTCAGGGCCAGGGGCCCCTGGGCACATCCTTTTTCCATTTTCCCTGGGAAAGAAAACTCAGCAGTCCAGGTTCCTGATGTCAGTTTGTAGGGCTCCCTTGGGTCTATCAGGGCAGCACAAGTTTGAGGTGGGGACAACTTCGGTGTGGGGTCCATCCTTCGATATAAGGAATTTTTGAAGTGAGGCCCCAAACCAGGGCCAGGGGCCCCTGGGCACATGCTTTTTGGATTTACCCTGGGAAAGAAAACTCAGCAGTCCAGGTTCCTGATGTCAGTTTGTAGGTTTCCCATGGGTCTATCAGAGCAGCACAAGTTTGAGGTGGGGACAATTTTGGTGTGGGGTCCATCCTTCGATATAAGGATTCTTTGCAGTGAGGTCCCAGCCCAGGGCCAGGGGCCCCTGGGCACATCCTTTTTCCATTTTCCCTGGGAAAGAAAACTCAGCAGTCCAGGTTCCTGATGTCAGTTTGTAGGGCTCCCTTGGGTCTATCAGGGCAGCACAAGTTTGAGGTGGGGACAACTTCGGTGTCGGGTCCATCCTTCGATATAAGGATTTTTTGCAGTCAGGGCCAGGGGCCCCTGGGCACAGCCTTTTTCCATTTTCCCTGGGAAAGAAAACTCAGCAGTCCAGGTTCCTGATGTCAGTTTGTAGGGCTCCCTTGGGTCTATCAGGGCAGCACAAGTTTGAGGTGGGGCCAACTTCGGTGTGGGGTCCATCCTTCGATATAAGGATTTTTTGCAGTCAGGGCCAGGGGCCCCTGGGCACATCCTTTTTCCATTTTCCCTGGGAAAGAAAACTCAGCAGTCCAGGTTCCTGATGTCAGTTTGTAGGGCTCCCTTGGGTCTATCAGGGCAGCACAAGTTTGAGGTGGGGACAACTTCGGTGTGGGGTCCATCCTTCGATATAAGGATTTTTTGCAGTCAGGGCCAGGGGCCCCTGGGCACATCCTTTTTCCATTTTCCCTGGGAAAGAAAACTCAGCAGTCCTGGTTCCTGATGTCAGTTTGTAGGGCTCCCTTGGGTCTATCAGGGCAGCACAAGTTTGAGGTGGGGACAACTTCGGTGTGGGGTCCATCCTTCGATATAAGGATTTTTTGCAGTCAGGGCCAGGGGCGCCTGGGCACACCCTTTTTCCATTTTCCCTGGGAAAGAAAACTCAGCAGTCCAGGTTCCTGATGTCAGTTTGTAGGGCTCCCTTGGGTCTATCAGGGCAGCACAAGTTTGAGGTGGGGACAACTTTGGTGTGGGCTCCATCCTTCGATATAAGGATTCCTTGCAGTGAGGCCCCAGCCCCGGGTCAGGGTCCCCTGGGCACATCCTTTTTCCATTTTCCCTGGGAAAGAAAACTCAGCAGTCCAGGTTCCTGATGTCAGTTTGTAGGGCTCCCTTGGGTCTATCAGGGCAGCACAAGTTTGAGGTGGGGACAACTTCGGTGTGGGGTCCATCGTTCGATATAAGGATTTTTTGTAGTTAGGCCCCAAACCAGGGCGAGGGGCCCCTGGGCACATCCTTTTTGCATTTTCCCTGGGAAAGAAAACTCAGCAGTCCAGGTTCCTGATGTCAGTTTGTAGGGCTCCCTTGGGTCTATCAGGGCAGCACAAGTTTGAGGTGGGGACAACTTCGGTGTGGGGTCCATCCTTCGATATAAGGATTTTTTGCAGTCAGGGCCAGGGGCCCCTGGGCACATCCTTTTTCCATTTTCCCTGGGAAAGAAAACTCAGCAGTCCAGGTTCCTGATGTCAGTTCGTAGGGCTCCCTTGGGTCTATCAGGGCAGCACAAGTTTGAGGTGGGGACAACTTCGGTGTGGGGTCCATCCTTCGATATAAGGATTTTTTGCAGTCAGGGCCAGGGGCCCCTGGGCACATCCTTTTTCCATTTTCCCTGGGAAAGAAAACTCAGCAGTCCAGGTTCCTGATGTCAGTTTGTAGGGTTCGCTTGGGTCTATCAGGGCCGCACAAGTTTGAGGTGGGGACAACTTTGGTGTGGGGTCCATCCTTCGATATAAGGATTCTTTGCAGTGAGGCCCCAGCCCAGGGCCAGGGGCCTCTGGGCACATCCTTTTTCCATTTTCCCTGGGAAAGAAAACTCAGCAGTCCAGGTTCCTGATGTCAGTTTGTAGGGCTCCCTTGGGTCTATCAGGGCAGCACAAGTTTGAGGTGGGGACAACTTCGGTGTGGGGTCCATCCTTCGATATAAGGATTTTTTGCAGTCAGGGCCAGGGGCCCCTGGGCACATCCTTTTTCCATTTTCCCTGGGAAAGAAAACTCAGCAGTCCAGGTTCCTGATGTCAGTTTGTAGGGCTCCCTTGGGTCTATCAGGGCAGCACAAGTTTGAGGTGGGGACAACTTCGGTGTGGGGTCCATCCTTCGATATAAGGAATTTTTGAAGTGAGGCCCCAAACCAGGGCCAGGGGCCCCTGGGCACATCCTTTTTCCATTTTCCCTGGGAAAGAAAACTCAGCAGTCCAGGTTCCTGATGTCAGTTTGTAGGGCTCCCTTGGGTCTATCAGGGCAGCACAAGTTTGAGGTGGGGACAACTTCGGTGTGGGGTCCATCCTTCGATATAAGGATTTTTTGCAGTCAGGGCCAGGGGCCCCTGGGCACATCCTTTTTCCATTTTCCCTGGGAAAGAAAACTCAGCAGTCCAGGTTCCTGATGTCAGTTTGTAGGGCTCCCTTGGGTCTATCAGGGCAGCACAAGTTTGAGGTGGAGACAACTTCGGTGTGGGGTCCATCCTTCGATATAAGGATTTTTTGCAGTCAGGGCCAGGGGCCCCTGGGCATATCCTTTTTCCATTTTCCCTGGGAAAGAAAACTCAGCAGTCCAGGTTCCTGATGTCAGTTTGTAGGGCTCCCTTGGGTCTATCAGGGCAGCACAAGTTTGAGGTGGGGACAACTTCGGTGTGGGGTCCATCCTTCGATATAAGGATTTTTTGCAGTCAGGGCCAGGGGCCCCTGGGCACATCCTTTTTCCATTTCCCCTGGGAAAGAAAACTCAGCAGTCCAGGTTCCTGATGTCAGTTTGTAGGGCTCCCTTGGGTCTATCAGGGCAGCACAAGTTTGAGGTGGGGACAACTTCGGTGTGGGCTCCATCCTTCGATATAAGGATTTTTTTGCAGTGAGGCCCCAGCCCAGGGCCAGGGGCCCCTGGGCACATCCTTTTTCCATTTTCCCTGGGAAAGAAAACTCAGCAGTCCAGGTTCCTGATGTCAGTTTGTAGGGCTCCCTTGGGTCTATCAGGGCAGCACAACTTTGACGTGGGGAACACTTCGGTATGGGGTCCATCCTTCGATATAAGGATTTTTTGCAGTCAGGGCTAGGGGCCCCTGGGCACAGCCTTTTTCCATTTTCCCTGGGAAAGAAAACTCAGCAGTCCAGGTTCCTGATGTCAGTTTGTAGGGCTCCCTTGGGTCTATCAGGGCAGCACAAGTTTGAGGTGGGGACAACTTTGGTGTGGGCTCCATCCTTCGATATAAGGATTTTTTGTAGTGAGGCCCCAAACCAGGGCCAGGGGCCCCTGGGCACATCCTTTTTCCATTTTCCCTGGGAAAGAAAACTCAGCAGTCCAGGTTCCTGATGTCAGTTTGTAGGGCTCCCTTGGGTCTATCAGGGCAGCACAAGTTTGAGGTGGGGACAACTTTGATGTGGTGTCCATCCTTCGATATAAGGATTCTTTGCAGTGAGGCCCCGGGGCCCAGGGCCAGGGGCCCCTGGGCACATCCTTTTTCCATTTTCCCTGGGAAAGAAAACTCAGCAGTCCAGGTTCCTGATGTCAGTTTGTAGGGTTCGCGTGGGTCTATCAGGGCAGCACAAGTTTGAGGTGGGGACAACTTCGGTGTGGGGTCCATCCTTCGATATAAGGATTCTTTGCAGTGAGGCCCCAGCCCAGGGCCAGGGGCCTCTGGGCACATCCTTTTTCCATTTTCCCTGGGAAAGAAAACTCAGCAGTCCAGGTTCCTGATGTCAGTTTGTAGGGCTCCCTTGGGTCTATCAGGGCAGCACAAGTTTGAGGTGGGGACAACTTCGGTGTGGGGTCCATCCTTCGATATAAGGATTTTTTGCAGTCAGGGCCAGGGGCCCCTGGGCACATCCTTTTTCCATTTTCCCTGGGAAAGAAAACTCAGCAGTCCAGGTTCCTGATGTCAGTTTGTAGGGCTCCCTTGGGTCTATCAGGGCAGCACAAGTTTGAGGTGGGGACAACTTCGGTGTGGGGTCCATCCTTCGATATAAGGAATTTTTGAAGTGAGGCCCCAAACCAGGGCCAGGGGCCCCTGGGCACATCCTTTTTCCATTTTCCCTGGGAAAGAAAACTCAGCAGTCCAGGTTCCTGATGTCAGTTTGTAGGGCTCCCTTGGGTCTATCAGGGCAGCACAAGTTTGAGGTGGGGACAACTTCGGTGTGGGGTCCATCCTTCGATATAAGGATTTTTTGCAGTCAGGGCCAGGGGCCCCTGGGCACATCCTTTTTCCATTTTCCCTGGGAAAGAAAACTCAGCAGTCCAGGTTCCTGATGTCAGTTTGTAGGGCTCCCTTGGGTCTATCAGGGCAGCACAAGTTTGAGGTGGAGACAACTTCGGTGTGGGGTCCATCCTTCGATATAAGGATTTTTTGCAGTCAGGGCCAGGGGCCCCTGGGCATATCCTTTTTCCATTTTCCCTGGGAAAGAAAACTCAGCAGTCCAGGTTCCTGATGTCAGTTTGTAGGGCTCCCTTGGGTCTATCAGGGCAGCACAAGTTTGAGGTGGGGACAACTTCGGTGTGGGGTCCATCCTTCGATATAAGGATTTTTTGCAGTCAGGGCCAGGGGCCCCTGGGCACATCCTTTTTCCATTTTCCCTGGGAAAGAAAACTCAGCAGTCCAGGTTCCTGATGTCAGTTTGTAGGGCTCCCTTGGGTCTATCAGGGCAGCACAAGTTTGAGGTGGGGACAACTTTGGTGTGGGCTCCATCCTTCGATATAAGGATTCTTTGCAGTGAGGCCCCAGCGCCGGGTCAGGGCCCCCTGGGCACATCCTTTTTCCATTTTCCCTGGGAAAGAAAACTCAGCAGTCCAGGTTCCTGATGTCAGTTTGTAGGGCTCCCTTGGGTCTATCAGGGCAGCACAAGTTTGAGGTGGGGCCAACTTCGGTGTGGGGTCCATCCTTCGATATAAGGATATTTGCAGTCAGGGCCAGGGGCCCCTGGGCACCTCCTTTTTCCATTTTCCCTGGGAAAGAAAACTCAGCAGTCCAGGTTCCTGATGTCAGTTTGTAGGGCTCCCTTGGGTCTATCAGGGCAGCACAACTTTGACGTGGGGAACACTTCGGTATGGGGTCCATCCTTCGATATAAGGATTTTTTGCAGTCAGGGCTAGGGGCCCCTGGGCACAGCCTTTTTCCATTTTCCCTGGGAAAGAAAACTCAGCAGTCCAGGTTCCTGATGTCAGTTTGTAGGGCTCCCTTGGGTCTATCAGGGCAGCACAAGTTTGAGGTGGGGACAACTTTGGTGTGGGCTCCATCCTTCGATATAAGGATTTTTTGTAGTGAGGCTCCAAACCAGGGCCAGGGGCCCCTGGGCACATCCTTTTTCCATTTTCCCTGGGAAAGAAAACTCAGCAGTCCAGGTTCCTGATGTCAGTTTGCAGGGCTCCCTTGGGTCTATCAGGGCAGCACAAGTTTGAGGTGGGGACAACTTTGATGTGGTGTCCATCCTTCGATATAAGGATTCTTTGCAGTGAGGCCCCGGGGCCCAGGGCCAGGGGCCCCTGGGCACATCCTTTTTCCATTTTCCCTGGGAAAGAAAACTCAGCAGTCCAGGTTCCTGATGTCAGTTTGTAGGGTTCGCGTGGGTCTATCAGGGCAGCACAAGTTTGAGGTGGGGACAACTTTGGTGTGGGGTCCATCCTTCGATATAAGGATTCTTTGCAGTGAGGCCCCAGCCCAGGGCCAGGGGCCTCTGGGCACATCCTTTTTCCATTTTCCCTGGGAAAGAAAACTCAGCAGTCCAGGTTCCTGATGTCAGTTTGTAGGGCTCCCTTGGGTCTATCAGGGCAGCACAAGTTTGAGGTGGGGACAACTTCGGTGTGGGGTCCATCCTTCGATATAAGGATTTTTTGCAGTCAGGGCCAGGGGCCCCTGGGCACACCCTTTTTCCATTTTCCCTGGGAAAGAAAACTCAGCAGTCCAGGTTCCTGATGTCAGTTTGTAGGGCTCCCTTGGGTCTATCAGGGCAGCACAAGTTTGAGGTGGGGACAACTTCGGTGTGGGGTCCATCCTTCGATATAAAGAATTTTTGAAGTGAGGCCCCAAACCAGGGCCAGGGGCCCCTGGGCACATCCTTTTTCCATTTTCCCTGGGAAAGAAAACTCAGCAGTCCAGGTTCCTGATGTCAGTTTGTAGGGCTCCCTTGGGTCTATCAGGGCAGCACAAGTTTGAGGTGGGGACAACTTCGGTGTGGGGTCCATCCTTCGATATAAGGATTTTTTGCAGTCAGGGCCAGGGGCCCCTGGGCACATCCTTTTTCCATTTTCCCTGGGAAAGAAAACTCAGCAGTCCAGGTTCCTGATGTCAGTTTGTAGGGCTCCCTTGGGTCTATCAGGGCAGCACAAGTTTGAGGTGGAGACAACTTCGGTGTGGGGTCCATCCTTCGATATAAGGATTTTTTGCAGTCAGGGCCAGGGGCCCCTGGGCATATCCTTTTTCCATTTTCCCTGGGAAAGAGAACTCAGCAGTCCAGGTTCCTGATGTCAGTTTGTAGGGCTCCCTTGGGTCTATCAGGGCAGCACAAGTTTGAGGTGGGGACAACTTCGGTGTGGGGTCCATCCTTCGATATAAGGATTTTTTGCAGTCAGGGCCAGGGGCCCCTGGGCACATCCTTTTTCCATTTTCCCTGGGAAAGAAAACTCAGCAGTCCAGGTTCCTGATGTCAGTTTGTAGGGCTCCCTTGGGTCTATCAGGGCAGCACAAGTTTGAGGTGGGGACAACTTTGGTGTGGGCTCCATCCTTCGATATAAGGATTCTTTGCAGTGAGGCCCCAGCGCCGGGTCAGGGCCCCCTGGGCACATCCTTTTTCCATTTTCCCTGGGAAAGAAAACTCAGCAGTCCAGCTTCCTGATGTCAGTTTGTAGGGCTCCCTTGGGTCTATCAGGGCAGCACAAGTTTGAGGTGGGGCCAACTTCGGTGTGGGGTCCATCCTTCGATATAAGGATTTTTTGCAGTCAGGGCCAGGGGCCCCTGGGCACATCCTTTTTCCATTTTCCCTGGGAAAGAAAACTCAGCAGTCCAGGTTCCTTATATCAGTTTGTAGGGCTCCCTTGGGTCTATCAGGGCAGCACAAGTTTGAGGTGGGGACAACTTCGGTGTGGGGTGCATCCTTCGATATAAGTATTCTTTGCAGTCAGGGCCAGGGGCCCCTGGGCACATCCTTTTTCCATTTTCCCTGGGAAAGAAAACTCAGCAGTCCAGGTTCCGGATGTCAGTTTGTAGGGCTCCCTTGGGTCTATCAGGGCAGCACAACTTTGACGTGGGGAACACTTCGGTATGGGGTCCATCCTTCGATATAAGGATTTTTTGCAGTCAGGGCTAGGGGCCCCTGGGCACAGCCTTTTTCCATTTTCCCTGGGAAAGAAAACTCAGCAGTCCAGGTTCCTGATGTCAGTTTGTGGGGCTCCCTTGGGTCTATCAGGGCAGCACAAGTTTGAGGTGGGGACAACTTCGGTGTGGGGTCCATCCTTCGATATAAGGATTTTTTGTAGTGAGGCCCCAAACCAGGGCCAGGGGCCCCTGGGCACATCCTTTTTCCATTTTCCCTGGGAAAGAAAACTCAGCAGTCCAGGTTCCTGATGTCAGTTTGTAGGGCTCCCTTGGGTCTATCAGGGCAGCACAAGTTTGAGGTGGGGACAAATTCGGTGTGGGCTCCATCCTTCGATATAAGGATTCTTTGCAGTGAGGCCCCGGGGCCCAGGGCCAGGGGCCCCTGGGCACATCCTTTTTCCATTTTCCCTGGGAAAGAAAACTCAGCAGTCCAGGTTCCTGATGTCAGTTTGTAGGGTTCGCGTGGGTCTATCAGGGCAGCACAAGTTTGAGGTGGGGACAACTTTGGTGTGGGGTCCATCCTTCGATATAAGGATTCTTTGCAGTGAGGTCCCAGCCCAGGGCCAGGGGCCTCTGGGCACATCCTTTTTCCATTTTCCCTGGGAAAGAAAACTCAGTAGTCCAGGTTCCTGATGTCAGTTTGTAGGGCTCCCTTGGGTCTATCAGGGCAGCACAAGTTTGAGGTGGGGACAACTTCGGTGTGGGGTCCATCCTTCGATATAAGGATTTTTTGCAGTCAGGGCCAGGGGCCCCTGGGCACATCCTTTTTCCATTTTCCCTGGGAAAGAAAACTCAGCAGTCCAGGTTCCTGATGTCAGTTTGTAGGGCTCCCTTGGGTCTATCAGGGCAGCACAAGTTTGAGGTGGAGACAACTTCGGTGTGGGGTCCATCCTTCGATTTAAGGAATTTTTGAAGTGAGGCCCCAAACCAGGGCCAGGGGCCCCTGGGCACATCCTTTTTCCATTTTCCCTGGGAAAGAAAACTCAGCAGTCCAGGTTCCTGATGTCAGTTTGTAGGGCTCCCTTGGGTCTATCAGGGCAGCACAAGTTTGAGGTGGGGACAACTTCGGTGTGGGGTCCATCCTTCGATATAAGGATTTTTTGCAGTCAGGGCCAGGGGCCCCTGGGCACATCCTTTTTCCATTTTCCCTGGGAAAGAAAACTCAGCAGTCCAGGTTCCTGATGTCAGTTTGTAGGGCTCCCTTGGGTCTATCAGGGCAGCACAAGTTTGAGGTGGAGACAACTTCGGTGTGGGGTCCATCCTTCGATATAAGGATTTTTTGCAGTCAGGGCCAGGGGCCCCTGGGCATATCCTTTTTCCATTTTCCCTGGGAAAGAAAACTCAGCAGTCCAGGTTCCTGATGTCAGTTCGTAGGGCTCCCTTGGGTCTATCAGGGCAGCACAAGTTTGAGGTGGGGACAACTTCGGTGTGGGGTCCATCCTTCGATATAAGGATTTTTTGCAGTCAGGGCCAGGGGCCCCTGGGAACATCCTTTTTCCATTTTCCCTGGGAAAGAAAACTCAGCAGTCCAGGTTCCTGATGTCAGTTTGTAGGGCTCCCTTGGGTCTATCAGGGCAGCACAAGTTTGAGGTGGGGACAACTTCGGTGTGGGGTCCATCCTTCGATATAAGGATTCTTTGCAATGAGGTCCCTACCCAGGTATAGGGGCCCCTGGGCACATCCTTTGGCCATTTTCCCTGGGAAAGAAAACTCAGCAGTCCAGGTTCCTGATGTCAGTTTGTAGGGTTCCCTTGGGTCTATCAGGGCAGCACAAGTTTGAGGTGGGGACAACTTCGGTGTGGGGTCCATCCTTCGATATAAGGATTTTTTGCAGTCAGGGTCAGGGGCCCCTGGGCATATCCTTTTTCCATTTTCCCTGGGAAAGAAATCTCAGCAGTCCAGGTTCCTGATGTCAGTTTGTAGGGCTCCCTTGGGTCTATCAGGGCAGCACAAGTTTGAGGTGGGGACAACTTCGGTGTGGGGTCCATCCTTTGATATAAGGATTTTTTGCAGTCAGGGCCAGGGGCCCCTGGGCACACCCTTTTTCCATTTTCCCTGGGAAAGAAAACTCAGCAGTCCAGGTTCCTGATGTCAGTTTGTAGGGCTCCCTTGGGTCTATCAGGGCAGCACAAGTTTGAGGTGGGGACAACTTCGGTGTGGGGTCCATCCTTCGATATAAGGAATTTTTGAAGTGAGGCCCCAAACCAGGGCCAGGGGCCCCTGGGCACATCGTTTTTCCATTTTCCCTGGGAAAGAAAACTCAGCAGTCCAGGTTCCGGATGTCAGTTTGTAGGGCTCCCTTGGGTCTATCAGGGCAGCACAAGTTTGAGGTGGGGACAACTTCGGTGTGGGGTCCATCCTTCGATATAAGGATTTTTTGTAGTGAGGCCCCAAACCAGGGCCAGGGGCCCCTGGGCACATCCTTTTTCCATTTTCCCTGGGAAAGAAAACTCAGCAGTCCAGGTTCCTGATGTCAGTTTGTAGGGCTCCCTTGGGTCTATCAGGGCAGCACAAGTTTGAGGTGGGGACAAATTCGGTGTGGGCTCCATCCTTCGATATAAGGATTCTTTGCAGTGAGGCCCCGGGGCCCAGGGCCAGGGGCCCCTGGGCACATCCTTTTTCCATTTTCCCTGGGAAAGAAAACTCAGCAATCCAGGTTCCTGATGTCAGTTTGTAGGGTTCGCGTGGGTCTATCAGGGCAGCACAAGTTTGAGGTGGGGACAACTTTGGTGTGGGGTCCATCCTTCGATATAAGGATTCTTTGCAGTGAGGTCCCAGCCCAGGGCCAGGGGCCTCTGGGCACATCCTTTTTCCATTTTCCCTGGGAAAGAAAACTCAGTAGTCCAGGTTCCTGATGTCAGTTTGTAGGGCTCCCTTGGGTCTATCAGGGCAGCACAAGTTTGAGGTGGGGACAACTTCGGTGTGGGGTCCATCCTTCGATATAAGGATTTTTTGCAGTCAGGGCCAGGGGCCCCTGGGCACATCCTTTTTCCATTTTCCCTGGGAAAGAAAACTCAGCAGTCCAGGTTCCTGATGTCAGTTTGTAGGGCTCCCTTGGGTCTATCAGGGCAGCACAAGTTTGAGGTGGAGACAACTTCGGTGTGGGGTCCATCCTTCGATTTAAGGAATTTTTGAAGTGAGGCCCCAAACCAGGGCCAGGGGCCCCTGGGCACATCCTTTTTCCATTTTCCCTGGGAAAGAAAACTCAGCAGTCCAGGTTCCTGATGTCAGTTTGTAGGGCTCCCTTGGGTCTATCAGGGCAGCACAAGTTTGAGGTGGGGACAACTTCGGTGTGGGGTCCATCCTTCGATATAAGGATTTTTTGCAGTCAGGGCCAGGGGCCCCTGGGCACATCCTTTTTCCATTTTCCCTGGGAAAGAAAACTCAGCAGTCCAGGTTCCTGATGTCAGTTCGTAGGGCTCCCTTGGGTCTATCAGGGCAGCACAAGTTTGAGGTGGGGACAACTTCGGTGTGGGGTCCATCCTTCGATATAAGGATTTTTTGCAGTCAGGGCCAGGGGCCCCTGGGAACATCCTTTTTCCATTTTCCCTGGGAAAGAAAACTCAGCAGTCCAGGTTCCTGATGTCAGTTTGTAGGGCTCCCTTGGGTCTATCAGGGCAGCACAAGTTTGAGGTGGGGACAACTTCGGTGTGGGGTCCATCCTTCGATATAAGGATTCTTTGCAATGAGGTCCCTACCCAGGTATAGGGGCCCCTGGGCACATCCTTTGGCCATTTTCCCTGGGAAAGAAAACTCAGCAGTCCAGGTTCCTGATGTCAGTTTGTAGGGTTCCCTTGGGTCTATCAGGGCAGCACAAGTTTGAGGTGGGGACAACTTCGGTGTGGGGTCCATCCTTCGATATAAGGATTTTTTGCAGTCAGGGTCAGGGGCCCCTGGGCATATCCTTTTTCCATTTTCCCTGGGAAAGAAAACTCAGCAGTCCAGGTTCCTGATGTCAGTTTGTAGGGCTCCCTTGGGTCTATCAGGGCAGCACAAGTTTGAGGTGGGGACAACTTCGGTGTGGGGTCCATCCTTTGATATAAGGATTTTTTGCAGTCAGGGCCAGGGGCCCCTGGGCACACCCTTTTTCCATTTTCCCTGGGAAAGAAAACTCAGCAGTCCAGGTTCCTGATGTCAGTTTGTAGGGCTCCCTTGGGTCTATCAGGGCAGCACAAGTTTGAGGTGGGGACAACTTCGGTGTGGGGTCCATCCTTCGATATAAGGAATTTTTGAAGTGAGGCCCCAAACCAGGGCCAGGGGCCCCTGGGCACATCGTTTTTCCATTTTCCCTGGGAAAGAAAACTCAGCAGTCCAGGTTCCGGATGTCAGTTTGTAGGGCTCCCTTGGGTCTATCAGGGCAGCACAAGTTTGAGGTGGGGACAACTTCGGTGTGGGGTCCATCCTTCGATATAAGGATTTTTTGCAGTCAGGGCCAGGGGCCCCTGGGCACATCCTTTTTCCATTTCCCCTGGGAAAGAAAACTCAGCAGTCCAGGTTCCTGATGTCAGTTTGTAGGGCTCCCTTGGGTCTATCAGGGCAGCACAAGTTTGAGATGGAGACAACTTCGGTGTGGGGTCCATCCTTCGATATAAGGATTTTTTGCAGTCAGGGCCAGGGGCCCCTGGGCATATCCTTTTTCCATTTTCCCTGGGAAAGAAAACTCAGCAGTCCAGGTTCCTGATGTCAGTTTGTAGGGCTCCCTTGGGTCTATCAGGGCAGCACAAGTTTGAGGTGGGGACAACTTCGTTGTGGGGTCCATCCTTCGATATAAGGATTTTTTGCAGTCAGGGCCAGGGGCCCCTGGGCACATCCTTTTTCCATTTTCCCTGGGAAAGAAAACTCAGCAGTCCAGGTTCCTGATGTCAGTTTGTAGGGCTCCCTTGGGTCTATCAGGGCAGCACAAGTTTGAGGTGGGGACAACTTCGGTGTGGGGTCCATCCTTCGATATAAGGACTCTTTGCAGTGAGGCCCCGGGGCCCAGGGCCAGGGGCCCCTGGGCACATCCTTTTTCCATTTTCCCTGGGAAAGAAAACTCAGCAGTCCAGCTTCCTGATGTCAGTTTGTAGGGTTCGCTTGGGTCTATCAGGGCAGCAGAAGTTTGACGTTGGGACAACTTTGGTGTGGGGTCCATCCTTTGATATAAGGATTCTTTGCAGTGAGGTCCCAGCCCAGGGCCAGGGGCCCCTGGGCACATCCTTTTTCCATTTTCCCTGGGAAAGAAAACTCAGCAGTCCAGGTTCCTGATGTCAGTTTGTAGGGCTCCCTTGGGTCTATCAGGGCAGCACAAGTTTGAGGTGGGGACAACTTCGGTGTGGGGTCCATCCTTCGATATAAGGATTTTTGGCAGTCAGGGCCAGGGGCCCCTGGGCACATCCTTTTTCCATTTTCCCTTGGAAAGAAAACTCAGCAGTCCAGGTTCATGATGTCAGTTTGTAGGGCTCCCTTGGGTCTATCAGGGCAGCACAAGTTTGAGGTTGGGACAACTTCGGTGTGGGGTCCATCCTTCGATATAAGGATTTTTTTGCAGTGAGGCCCCAGCCCAGGGCCAGGGGCCCCTGGGCACAAACTTTTTCCATTTTCCCTGGGAAAGAAAACTCAGCAGTCCAGGTTCCTGATGTCAGTTTGTAGGGCTCCCTTGGGTCTATCAGGGCAGCACAAGTTTGAGGTGGGGACAACTTCGGTGTGGGGTCCATCCTTCGATATAAGGATTTTTTTGCAGTGAGGCCCCAGCCCAGGGCCAGGGGCCCCTGGGCACAAACTTTTTCCATTTTCCCTGGGAAAGAAAACTCAGCAGTCCAGGTTCCGGATGTCAGTTTGTAGGGCTCCCTTGGGTCTATCAGGGCAGCACAACTTTGACGTGGGGAACACTTCGGTATGGGGTCCATCCTTCGATATAAGGATTTTTTGCAGTCAGGGCCAGGGGCCCCTGGGAACATCCTTTTTCCATTTTCCCTGGGAAAGAAAACTCAGCAGTCCAGGTTCCTGATGTCAGTTTGTAGGGCTCCCTTGGGTCTATCAGGGCAGCACAAGTTTGAGGTGGGGACAACTTCGGTGTGGGGTCCATCCTTCGATATAAGGATTTTTTGTAGTGAGGCCCCAAACCAGGGCCAGGGGCCCCTGGGCACATCGTTTTTCCATTTTCCCTGGGAAAGAAAACTCAGCAGTCCAGGTTCCTGATGTCAGTTTGTAGGGCTCCCTTGGGTCTATCAGGGCAGCACAAGTTTGAGGTGGGGACAACTTCGGTGTGGGGTCCATCCTTCGATATAAGGATTCTTTGCAGTGAGACCCCGGGGCCCAGGGCCTGGGGCCCCTGGGCACATCCTTTTTCCATTTTCCCTGGGAAAGAAAACTCAGCAGTCCAGGTTCCTGATGTCAGTTTGTAGGGCTCCCTTGGGTCTATCAGGGCAGCACAAGTTTGAGGTGGGGACAACTTCGGTGTGGGGTCCATCCTTCAATATAAGGATTTTTGGCAATTAGGGCCAGGGGCCCCTGGGCACATCCTTTTTCCATTTTCCCTTGGAAAGAAAACTCAGCAGTCCAGGTTCCTGATGTCAGTTTGTAGGGCTCCCTTGGGTCTATCAGGGCAGCACAAGTTTGAGGTGGAGACAACTTCGGTGTGGGGTCCATCCTTCGATATAAGGATTTTTTGCAGTCAGGGCCAGGGGCCCCTGGGAACATCCTTTTTCCATTTTCCCTGGGAAAGAAAACTCAGCAGTCCAGGTTCCTGATGTCAGTTTGTAGGGCTCCCTTGGGTCTATCAGGGCAGCACAAGTTTGAGGTGGGGACAACTTTGGTGTGGGCTCCATCCTTCGATATAAGGATTCTTTGCAGTGAGGCCCCAGCCCCGGGTCAGGGCCCCCTGGGCACATCCTTTTTCCATTTTCCCTGGGAAAGAAAACTCAGCAGTCCAGGTTCCTGATGTCAGTTTGTAGGGCTCCCTTGGGTCTATCAGGGCAGCACAAGTTTGAGGTGGGGACAACTTTGGTGTGGGCTCCATCCTTCGATATAAGGATTCTTTGCAGTGAGGCCCCAGCCCCGGGTCAGGGCCCCCTGGGCACATCCTTTTTCCATTTTCCCTGGGAAAGAAAACTCAGCAGTCCAGGTTCCTTATATCAGTTTGTAGGGCTCCCTTGGGTCTATCAGGGCAGCACAAGTTTGAGGTGGGGACAACTTCGGTGTGGGGTGCATCCTTCGATACAAGTATTCTTTGCAGTCAGGGCCAGGGGCCCCTGGGCATATCCTTTTTCCATTTTTCCTGGGAAAGAAAACTCAGCAGTCCAGGTTCCTGATGTCAGTTTGTAGGGCTCCCTTGGGTCTATCAGGGCAGCACAAGTTTGAGGTGGGGACAACTTCGGTGTGGGGTCAATCCTTCGATATAAGGTTTTTTTGTAATGAGGCCCCAGTGCAGGGCCAGGGGCCCCTGGGCACATCCTTTTTCCATTTTCCCTGGGAAAGAAAACTCAGCAGTCCAGCTTCCTGATGTCAGTTTGTAGGGCTCCCTTGGGTCTATCAGGGCAGCACAAGTTTGAGGTGGAGTCAACTTTGGTGTGGGGTCCATCCTTCGATATAAGGATTTTTTGCAGTCAGGGCCAGGGGCCCCTGGGCATATCCTTTTTCCATTTTCCCTGGGAAAGAAAACTCAGCAGTCCAGGTTCCTGATGTCAGTTTGTAGGGCTCCCTTGGGTCTATCAGGGCAGCACAAGTTTGAGGTGGGGACAACTTTGGTGTGGGGTCCATCCTTCGATATAAGGATTTTTTGCAGTCAGGGCCAGGAGCCCAAGGCCAGGGGCCCCTGGGCACATCCTTTTTCCATTTTCCCTGGGAAGGAAAACTCAGCAGTCCAGGTTCCTGATGTCAGTTTGTAGGGCTCCCTTGGGTCTATCAGGGCAGCACAAGTTTGAGGTGGGGACAAATTCGGTGTGCGGTCCATCCTTCGATATAAGGATTTTTTACAGTGATTTCCCAGCACAGGGCCAGGGGCCCCTGGGCACATCCTTTTTCCATTTTCCCTGGGAAAGAAAACTCAGTTGTCCAGGTTCCTGATGTCAGTTTATAGGGCTCCCTTGGGTCTATCAGGGCAGCACAATTTTGAGGTGGGGACAACTTCGGTGTGGGCTCCATCCTTCGATATAAGGATTTTTTGCAGTCAGGGCCAGGGGCCCCAGGGCACATCCTTTTTCCATTTTCCCTGGGAAAGAAAACTCAGCAGTCCAGGTTCCTGATGTCAGTTTGTAGGGCTCCCTTGGGTCTATCAGGGTAGCACAAGTTTGAGGTGGGGACAACTTCGGTGTGGGGTCCATCCTTCGATATAAGGATTCTTTGCAATGAGGTCCCTACCCAGGTATAGGGGCCCCTGGGCACATCCTTTGGCCAGTTACCCTGGGAAAGAAAACTCAGCAGTCCAGGTTCCTGATGTCAGTTTGTAGGGCTCCCTTGGGTGTATCAGGGCAGCACAAGTTTGAGGTGGGGACAACTTCGGTGTGGGGTCCATCCTTCGATATAAGGATTTTTTGCAGTCAGGGCCAGGGGCCCCTGGGCGCAACCTTTTTCCATTTTGCCTGGGAAAGAAAACTCAGCAGTCCAGGTTCCTGACGTCAGTTTGTAGGGCTCCCTTGGGTCTATCAGGGCAGCACAAGTTTGAGGTGGGGACAAATTCGGTGTGGGGTCCATCCTTCGATATAAGGATTTTTTGCAGTCAGGGCCAGGAGCCCAAGGCCAGGGGCCCCTGGGCACATCCTTTTTCCATTTTCCCTGGGAAGGAAAACTCAGCAGTCCAGGTTCCTGATGTCAGTTTGTAGGGCTCCCTTGGGTCTATCAGGGCAGCACAAGTTTGAGGTGGGGACAAATTCGGTGTGCGGTCCATCCTTCGATATAAGGATTTTTTGCAGTGAGGTCCCAGCACAGGGCCTGCGGCCCCTGGGCACATCCTTTTTCCATTTTCCCTGGGAAAGAAAACTCAGTTGTCCAGGTTCCTGATGTCAGTTTATAGGGCTCCCTTGGGTCTATCAGGGCAGCACAAGTTTGAGGTGGGGACAAATTCGGTGTGGGCTCCATCCTTCGATATAAGGATTTTTTGCAGTCAGGGCCAGGGGCCCCAGGGCACATCCTTTTTCCATTTTCCCTGGGAAAGAAAACTCAGCAGTCCAGGTTCCTGATGTCAGTTTGTAGGGCTCCCTTGGGTCTATCAGGGCAGCACAAGTTTGAGGTGGGGACAACTTCGGTGTGGGGTCCATCCTTCGATATAAGGATTTTTTGCAGTCAGGGCCAGGGGCCCCTGGGCGCAACCTTTTTCCATTTTCCCTGGGAAAGAAAACTCAGCAGTCCAGGTTCCTGATGTCAGTTTGTAGGGCTCCCTTGGGTCTATCAGGGCAGCACAAGTTTGAGGTGGGAACAAATTCAGTGTGGGCTCCATCCTTCGATATAAGGATTTTTTGCAGTCAGGGCCAGGGGCCCCTGGGCACATCCTTTTTCCATTTTCCCTGGGAAAGAAAACTCAGCAGTCCAGGTTCCTGATGTCAGTTTGTAGGGCTCCCTTGGGTCTATCAGGGCAGCACAAGTTTGAGGTGGGGACAACTTCGGTGTGGGGTCCATCCTTCGATATAAGGATTTTTTGCAGTCAGGGCCAGGGGCCCCTGGGCACATCGTTTTTCCATTTACCCTGGGAAAGAAAACTCAGCAGTCCAGGTTCCTGATGTCAGTTTGTAGGGCTCCCTTGGGTCTATCAGGGCAGCACAAGTTTGAGGTGGGGACAAATTCGGTGTGGGGTCCATCCTTCGATATAAGGATTTTTTGCAGTCAGGGCCAGGAGCCCAAGGCCAGGGGCCCCTGGGAACATCCTTTTTGCATTTTCCCTGGGAAAGAAAACTCAGCAGTCCAGGTTCCTGATGTCAGTTTGTAGGGCTCCCTTGGGTCTATCAGGGCAGTACAAGTTTGAGGTGGGGACAACTTTGGTGTGGGGTCCATCCTTCGATATAAGGATTCTTTGCAGTCAGGGCCAGGGGCCCCTGGGCACATCCTTTTTCCATTTTCCCTGGGAAAGAAAACTCAGCAGTCCAGGTTCCTGATGTCAGTTTGTAGGGCTCCCTTGGGTCTATCAGGACAGCACAAGTTTGAGGTGGGGACAACTTCGGTGTGGGGTCCATCCTTCGATATAAGGATTTTTTGCAGTCATGGCCAGGGGCCCCCGGGCACATGGTTTTTCCATTTTCCCTGGGAAAGAAAACTCAGCAGTCCAGGTTCCTGATGTCCGTTTGTAGGGCTCCCTTGGGTCTATCAGGGCAGCACAAGTTTGAGGTGGGGACAAATTCGGTGTGGGGTCCATCCTTCGATATAAGGATTTTTTGCAGTCAGGGCCAGGAGCCCAAGGCCAGGGGCCCCTGGGCACATCCTTTTTCCATTTTCCCAGGGAAAGAAAACTCAGCAGTCCAGGTTCCTGATGTCAGTTTGTAGGGCTCCCTTGGGTCTATCAGGGCAGCACAAGTTTGAGGTGGGGACAACTTTGGTGTGGGGTCCATCCTTCGATATAAGGATTTTTTGCAGTCAGGGCCAGGGGCCCCTGGGCACATCCTTTTTCCATTTTCCCTGGGAAAGAAAACTCAGCAGTCCAGGTTCCTGATGTCAGTTTGTAGGGCTCCCTTGGGTCTATCAGGGCAGTACAAGTTTGAGGTGGGGACAACTTTGGTGTGGGTTCCATCCTTCGGTATAAGGATTTTTTGCAGTCATGGCCAGGGGCCCCTGGGCACATCCTTTTTCCATTTTCCCTGGGAAAGAAAACTCAGCAGTCCAGGTTCCTGATGTCAGTTTGTAGGGCTCCCTTGGGTCTATCAGGGCAGCACAAGTTTGAGGTGGGGACAACTTCGGTGTGGGGTCCATCCTTCGATATAAGGATTTTTTGCAGTCAGGGTCAGGGGCCCCTGGGCACATCGTTTTTCCATTTTCCCTGGGAAAGAAAACTCAGTTGTCCAGGTTCCTGATGTCAGTTTATAGGGCTCCCTTGGGTCTATCAGGGCAGCACAAGTTTGAGGTGGGGACAAATTCGGTGTGGGCTCCATCCTTCGATATAAGGATTTTTTGCAGTCAGGGCCAGGGGCCCCAGGGCACATCCTTTTTCCATTTTCCCTGGGAAAGAAAACTCAGCAGTCCAGGTTCCTGATGTCAGTTTGTAGGGCTCCCTTGGGTCTATCAGGGTAGCACAAGTTTGAGGTGGGGACAACTTCGGTGTGGGGTCCATCCTTCGATATAAGGATTCTTTGCAATGAGGTCCCTACCCAGGTATAGGGGCCCCTAAGCACATCCTTTGGCCATTTTCCCTGGGAAAGAAAACTCAGCAGTCCAGGTTCCTGATGTCAGTTTGTAGGGCTCCCTTGGGTGTATCAGGGCAGCACAAGTTTGAGGTGGGGACAACTTCGGTGTGGGCTCCATCCTTCGATATAAGGATTTTTTGCAGTCAGGGCCAGGGGCCCCTGGGCGCAACCTTTTTCCATTTTCCCTGGGAAAGAAAACTCAGCAGTCCAGGTTCCTGATGTCAGTTTGTAGGGCTCCCTTGGGTCTATCAGGGCAGCACAAGTTTGAGGTGGGAACAAATTCAGTGTGGGCTCCATCCTTCGATATAAGGATTTTTTGCAGTCAGGGCCAGGGGCCCCTGGGCACATCCTTTTTCCATTTTCCCTGGGAAAGAAAACTCAGCAGTCCAGGTTCCTGATGTCAGTTTGTAGGGCTCCCTTGGGTCTATCAGGGCAGCACAAGTTTGAGGTGGGAACAAATTCAGTGTGGGCTCCATCCTTCGATATAAGGATTTTTTGCAGTCAGGGCCAGGGGCCCCTGGGCACATCCTTTTTCCATTTTCCCTGGGAAAGAAAACTCAGCAGTCCAGGTTCCTGATGTCAGTTTGTAGGGCTCCCTTGGGTCTATCAGGGCAGCACAAGTTTGAGGTGGGGACAACTTCGTTGTGGGGTCCATCCTTCGATATAAGGATTTTTTGCAGTCAGGGTCAGGGGCCCCTGGGCATATCCTTTTTGCATTTTCCCTGGGAAAGAAAACTCAGCAGTCCAGGTTCCTGATGTCAGTTTGTAGGGCTCCCTTGGGTCTATCAGGGCAGCACAAGTTTGAGGTGGGGACAACTTCGGTGTGGGGTCCATCCTTCGATATAAGGATTTTTCAAGTGAGGCCCCATCCCAGGGCCAGGGGCCCCTGGGCGCAACCTTTTTCCATTTTCCCTGGGAAGGAAAACTCAGCAGTCCAGGTTCCTGATGTCAGTTTGTAGGGCTCCCTTGGGTCTATCAGGGCAGCACAAGTTTGAGGTGGGGACAACTTCGGTGTGGGCTCCATCCTTCGATATAAGGATTTTTTGCAGTGAGGCCCCACCCCAGGGCCAGGGGCCCCTGGGCACAAACTTTTTCCATTTTTCCTGGGAAAGAAAACTCAGCAGTCCAGGTTCCTGATGTCAGTTTGTAGGGCTCCCTTGGGTCTATCAGGGCAGAACAAGTTTGAGGTGGGGACAACTTCGTTGTGGGGTCCATCCTTCGATATAAGGATTTTTTGCAGTCAGGGTCAGGGGCCCCTGGGCATATCCTTTTTCCATTTTTCCTGGGAAAGAAAACTCAGCAGTCCAGGTTCCGGATGTCAGTTTGTAGGGCTCCCTTGGGTCTATCAGGGCAGCACAAGTTTGAGGTGGGGACAACTTCGGTGTGGGGTCCATCCTTCGATATAAGGATTTTTCGTAGTGAGGCCCCATCCCAGGGCCAGGGGCCCCTGGGCACATCCTTTTTCCATTTTCCCTGGGAAGGAAAACTCAGCAGTCCAGGTTCCTGATGTCAGTTTGTAGGGCTCCCTTGGGTCTATCAGGGCAGCACAAGTTTGAGGTGGGGACAACTTCGGTGTGCGGTCCATCCTTCGATATAAGGATTTTTTCAGTGAGGTCCCAGCACAGGGCCAGGGGCCCCTGGGCACATCCTTTTTGCATTTTCCCTGGGAAAGAAAACTCAGTTGTCCAGGTTCCTGATGTCAGTTTATAGGGCTCCCTTGGGTCTATCAGGGCAGCACAAGTTTGAGGTGGGGACAACTTCGGTGTGGGGTCCATCGTTCGATATAAGGATTTTTTTGCAGTCAGGGTCAGGGGCCCCTGGGCATAACCTTTTTCCATTTTCCGTGGGAAAGAAAACTCAGCAGTCCAGGTTCCTGATGTCAGTTTGTAGGGCTCCCTTGGGTGTATCAGGGCAGTACAAGTTTGAGGTGGGGACAACTTTGGTGTGGGGTCCATCCTTCGATATAAGGATTCTTTGCAGTCAGGGCCAGGGGCCCCTGGGCACATCCTTTTTCCATTTTCCCTGGGAAAGAAAACTCAGCAGTCCAGGTTCCTGATGTCAGTTTGTAGGGCTCCCTTGGGTCTATCAGGACAGCACAAGTTTGAGGTGGGGACAACTTCGGTGTGGGGTCCATCCTTCGATATAAGGATTTTTTGCAGTCATGGCCAGGGGCCCCCGGGCACATGGTTTTTCCATTTTCCCTGGGAAAGAAAACTCAGCAGTCCAGGTTCCTGATGTCCGTTTGTAGGGCTCCCTTGGGTCTATCAGGGCAGCACAAGTTTGAGGTGGGGACAAATTCGGTGTGGGGTCCATCCTTCGATATAAGGATTTTTTGCAGTCAGGGCCAGGAGCCCAAGGCCAGGGGCCCCTGGGCACATCCTTTTTCCATTTTCCCAGGGAAAGAAAACTCAGCAGTCCAGGTTCCTGATGTCAGTTTGTAGGGCTCCCTTGGGTCTATCAGGGCAGCACAAGTTTGAGGTGGGGACAACTTTGGTGTGGGGTCCATCCTTCGATATAAGGATTTTTTGCAGTCAGGGCCAGGGGCCCCTGGGCACATCCTTTTTCCATTTTCCCTGGGAAAGAAAACTCAGCAGTCCAGGTTCCTGATGTCAGTTTGTAGGGCTCCCTTGGGTCTATCAGGGCAGTACAAGTTTGAGGTGGGGACAACTTTGGTGTGGGTTCCATCCTTCGGTATAAGGATTTTTTGCAGTCATGGCCAGGGGCCCCTGGGCACATCCTTTTTCCATTTTCCCTGGGAAAGAAAACTCAGCAGTCCAGGTTCCTGATGTCAGTTTGTAGGGCTCCCTTGGGTCTATCAGGGCAGCACAAGTTTGAGGTGGGGACAACTTCGGTGTGGGGTCCATCCTTCGATATAAGGATTTTTTGCAGTCAGGGTCAGGGGCCCCTGGGCACATCGTTTTTCCATTTTCCCTGGGAAAGAAAACTCAGTTGTCCAGGTTCCTGATGTCAGTTTATAGGGCTCCCTTGGGTCTATCAGGGCAGCACAAGTTTGAGGTGGGGACAACTTCGGTGTGGGGTCCATCCTTCGATATAAGGATTCTTTGCAATGAGGTCCCTACCCAGGTATAGGGGCCCCTAAGCACATCCTTTGGCCATTTTCCCTGGGAAAGAAAACTCAGCAGTCCAGGTTCCTGATGTCAGTTTGTAGGGCTCCCTTGGGTGTATCAGGGCAGCACAAGTTTGAGGTGGGGACAACTTCGGTGTGGGCTCCATCCTTCGATATAAGGATTCTTTGCAGTCAGGGCCAGGGGCCCCTGGGCGCAACATTTTTCCATTTTCCCTGGGAAAGAAAACTCAGCAGTCCAGGTTCCTGATGTCAGTTTGTAGGGCTCCCTTGGGTCTATCAGGGCAGCACAAGTTTGAGGTGGGAACAAATTCAGTGTGGGCTCCATCCTTCGATATAAGGATTTTTTGCAGTCAGGGCCAGGGGCCCCTGGGCACATCCTTTTTCCATTTTCCCTGGGAAAGAAAACTCAGCAGTCCAGGTTCCTGATGTCAGTTTGTAGGGCTCCCTTGGGTCTATCAGGGCAGCACAAGTTTGAGGTGGGAACAAATTCAGTGTGGGCTCCATCCTTCGATATAAGGATTTTTTGCAGTCAGGGCCAGGGGCCCCTGGGCACATCCTTTTTCCATTTTCCCTGGGAAAGAAAACTCAGCAGTCCAGGTTCCTGATGTCAGTTTGTAGGGCTCCCTTGGGTCTATCAGGGCAGCACAAGTTTGAGGTGGGGACAACTTCGTTGTGGGGTCCATCCTTCGATATAAGGATTTTTTGCAGTCAGGGTCAGGGGCCCCTGGGCATATCCTTTTTGCATTTTCCCTGGGAAAGAAAACTCAGCAGTCCAGGTTCCTGATGTCAGTTTGTAGGGCTCCCTTGGGTCTATCAGGGCAGCACAAGTTTGAGGTGGGGACAACTTCGGTGTGGGGTCCATCCTTCGATATAAGGATTTTTCGTAGTGAGGCTCCATCCCAGGGCCAGGGGCCCCTGGGCGCAACCTTTTTCCATTTTCCCTGGGAAGGAAAACTCAGCAGTCCAGGTTCCTGATGTCAGTTTGTAGGGCTCCCTTGGGTCTATCAGGGCAGCACAAGTTTGAGGTGGGGACAACTTCGGTGTGGGCTCCATCCTTCGATATAAGGATTTTTTGCAGTGAGGCCCCACCCCAGGGCCAGGGGCCCCTGGGCACAAACTTTTTCCATTTTTCCTGGGAAAGAAAACTCAGCAGTCCAGGTTCCTGATGTCAGTTTGTAGGGCTCCCTTGGGTCTATCAGGGCAGAACAAGTTTGAGGTGGGGACAACTTCGTTGTGGGGTCCATCCTTCGATATAAGGATTTTTTGCAGTCAGGGTCAGGGGCCCCTGGGCATATCCTTTTTCCATTTTTCCTGGGAAAGAAAACTCAGCAGTCCAGGTTCCTGATGTCAGTTTGTAGGGCTCCCTTGGGTCTATCAGGGCAGCACAAGTTTGAGGTGGGGACAACTTCGGTGTGGGGTCCATCCTTCGATATAAGGATTTTTCGTAGTGAGGCCCCATCCCAGGGCCAGGGGCCCCTGGGCACATCCTTTTTCCATTTTCCCTGGGAAGGAAAACTCAGCAGTCCAGGTTCCTGATGTCAGTTTGTAGGGCTCCCTTGGGTCTATCAGGGCAGCACAAGTTTGAGGTGGGGACAACTTCGGTGTGCGGTCCATCCTTCGATATAAGGATTTTTTCAGTGAGGTCCCAGCACAGGGCCAGGGGCCCCTGGGCACATCCTTTTTGCATTTTCCCTGGGAAAGAAAACTCAGTTGTCCAGGTTCCTGATGTCAGTTTATAGGGCTCCCTTGGGTCTATCAGGGCAGCACAAGTTTGAGGTGGGAACAAATTCAGTGTGGGCTCCATCCTTCGATAAAAGGATTTTTTGCAGTCAGGGCCAGGGGCCCCTGGGCACCTCCTTTTTCCATTTTCCCTGGGAAAGAAAACTCAGCAGTCCAGGTTCCTGATGTCAGTTTGTAGGGCTCCCTTGGGTCTATCAGGGCAGCACAATTTTGAGGTGGGGACAACTTCGGTGTGGGGTCCATCCTTCGATATAAGGATTTTTTTGCAGTCAGGGTCAGGGGCCCCTGGGCATATCCTTTTTCCATTTTCCCTGGGAAAGAAAACTCAGCAGTCCAGGTTCCTGATGTCAGTTTGTAGGGCTCCCTTGGGTGTATCAGGGCAGTACAAGTTTGAGGTGGGGCCAACTTTGGTGTGGGGTGCATCCTTCGATATAAGGATTCTTTGCAGTCAGGGCCAGGGGCCCCTGGGCACATCCTTTTTCCATTTTCCCTGGGAAAGAAAACTCAGCAGTCCAGGTTCCTGATGTCAGTTTGTAGGGCTCCCTTGGGTCTATCAGGACAGCACAAGTTTGAGGTGGGGACAACTTCGGTGTGGGCTCCATCCTTCGATATAAGGATTTTTTGCAGTCATGGCCAGGGGCCCCCGGGCACATCGTTTTTCCATTTTCCCTGGGAAAGAAAACTCAGCAGTCCAGGTTCCTGATGTCAGTTTGTAGGGCTCCCTTGGGTCTATCAGGGCAGCACAAGTTTGAGGTGGGGACAACTTCGGTGTGGGGTCCATCCTTCGATATAAGGATTTTTTGCAGTGAGGTCCCAGCACAGGGCCAGGGGCCCCTGGGCACATCCTTTTTCCATTTTCCCTGGGAAAGAAAACTCAGTTGTCCAGGTTCCTGATGTCAGTTTATAGGGCTCCCTTGGGTCTATCAGGGCAGCACAAGTTTGAGGTGGGGACAAATTCGGTGTGGGCTCCATCCTTCGATATAAGGATTTTTTGCAGTCAGGGCCAGGGGCCCCAGGGCACATCCTTTTTCCATTTTCCCTGGGAAAGAAAACTCAGCAGTCCAGGTTCCTGATGTCAGTTTGTAGGGCTCCCTTGGGTCTATCAGGGTAGCACAAGTTTGAGGTGGGGACAACTTCGGTGTGGGTGGTCCATCCTTCGATATAAGTATTCTTTGCAATGAGGTCCCTACCCAGGTATAGGGGCCCCTGGGCACATCCTTTGGCCATTTTCCCTGGGAAAGAAAACTCAGCAGTCCAGGTTCCTGATGTCAGTTTGTAGGGTTCCCTTGGGTGTATCAGGGCAGCACAAGTTTGAGGTGGGGACATCTTCGGTGTGGGGTCCATCCTTCAATATAAGGATTTTTTTCAGTCAGGGCCAGGGGCCCCTGGGCGCAACCTTTTTCCATTTTCCCTGGGAAAGAAAACTCAGCAGTCCAGGTTCCTGATGTCAGTTTGTAGGGCTCCCTTGGGTCTATCAGGGCAGCACAAGTTTGAGGTGGGAACAAATTCAGTGTGGGCTCCATCCTTCGATATAAGGATTTTTTGCAGTCAGGGCCAGGGGCCCCTGGGCACATCCTTTTTCCATTTTCCCTGGGAAAGAAAACTCAGCAGTCCAGGTTCCTGATGTCAGTTTGTAGGGCTCCCTTGGGTCTATCAGGGCAGCACAAGTTTGAGGTGGGGACAACTTCGGTGTGGGGTCCATCCTTCGATATAAGGATTTTTTTGCAGTCAGGGTCAGGGGCCCCTGGACATATCCTTTTTCCATTTTCCCTTGGAAAGAAAACTCAGCAGTCCAGGTTCCTGATGTCAGTTTGTAGGGCTCCCTTGGGTGTATCAGGGCAGTACAAGTTTGAGGTGGGGACAACTTCGGTGTGGGGTCCATCCTTCGATATAAGGATTTTTTTGCAGTCAGGGTCAGGGGCCCCTGGGCATATCCTTTTTCCATTTTCCGTGGGAAAGAAAACTCAGCAGTCCAGGTTCCTGATGTCAGTTTGTAGGGCTCCCTTGGGTGTATCAGGGCAGTACAAGTTTGAGGTGGGGACAACTTTGGTGTGGGGTGCATCCTTCGATATAAGGATTCTTTGCAGTCAGGGCCAGGGGCCCCTGGGCACATCCTTTTTCCATTTTCCCTGGGAAAGAAAACTCAGCAGTCCAGGTTCCTTATATCAGTTTGTAGGGCTCCCTTGGGTCTATCAGGACAGCACAAGTTTGAGGTGGGGACAACTTCGGTGTGGGGTCCATCCTTCGATATAAGGATTTTTTGCAGTCATGGCCAGGGGCCCCCGGGCACATCCTTTTTCCATTTTCCCTGGGAAAGAAAACTCAGCAGTCCAGGTTCCTGATGTCAGTTTGTAGGGCTCCCTTTGGTCTATCGGGGCAGCACAAGTTTGAGGTGGGGACAAATTCGGTGTGGGGTCCATCCTTCGATATAAGGATTTTTTGCAGTCAGGGCCAGGAGCCCAAGGCCAGGGGCCCCTGGGCACATCCTTTTTGCATTTTCCCTGGGAAAGAAAACTCAGCAGTCCAGGTTCCTGATGTCAGTTTGTAGGGCTCCCTTGGGTCTATCAGGGCAACACAAGTTTGAGGTGGGGACAACTTCGTTGTGGGGTCCATCCTTCGATAGAAGGATTTTTTGCAGTCAGGGTCAGGGGCCCCTGGGCATATCCTTTATCCATTTTCCCTGGGAAAGAAAACTCAGCAGTCCAGGTTCCTGATGTCAGTTTGTAGGGCTCCCTTGGGTCTATCAGGGCAGCACAAGTTTGAGGTGGGGACAACTTCGGTGTGGGGTCCATCCTTCGATATAAGGATTCTTTGCAATGAGGTCCCTACCCAGGTATAGGGGCCCCTGGGCACATCGTTTTTCCATTTTCCCTGGGAAAGAAAACTCAGCAGTCCAGGTTCCTGATGTCAGTTTGTAGGGCTCCCTTGGGTGTATCAGGGCAGCACAAGTTTGAGGTGGGGACATCTTCGGTGTGGGGTCCATCCTTCAATATAAGGATTTTTTGCAGTCAGGGCCAGGGGCCCCTGGGCGCAACCTATTTCCATTTTCCCTGGGAAAGAAAACTCAGCAGTCCAGGTTCCTGACGTCAGTTTGTAGGGCTCCCTTGGGTCTATCAGGGCAGCACAAGTTTGAGGTGGGAACAAATTCAGTGTGGGCTCCATCCTTCGATAAAAGGATTTTTTGCAGTCAGGGCCAGGGGCCCCTGGGCACCTCCTTTTTCCATTTTCCCTGGGAAAGAAAACTCAGCAGTCCAGGTTCCTGATGTCAGTTTGTAGGGCTCCCTTGGGTCTATCAGGGCAGCACAATTTTGAGGTGGGGACAACTTCGGTGTGGGGTCCATCCTTCGATATAAGGATTTTTTTGCAGTCAGGGTCAGGGGCCCCTGGGCATATCCTTTTTCCATTTTCCCTGGGAAAGAAAACTCAGCAGTCCAGGTTCCTGATGTCAGTTTGTAGGGCTCCCTTGGGTGTATCAGGGCAGTACAAGTTTGAGGTGGGGCCAACTTTGGTGTGGGGTGCATCCTTCGATATAAGGATTCTTTGCAGTCAGGGCCAGGGGCCCCTGGGCACATCCTTTTTCCATTTTCCCTGGGAAAGAAAACTCAGCAGTCCAGGTTCCTGATGTCAGTTTGTAGGGCTCCCTTGGGTCTATCAGGACAGCACAAGTTTGAGGTGGGGACAACTTCGGTGTGGGCTCCATCCTTCGATATAAGGATTTTTTGCAGTCATGGCCAGGGGCCCCCGGGCACATCGTTTTTCCATTTTCCCTGGGAAAGAAAACTCAGCAGTCCAGGTTCCTGATGTCAGTTTGTAGGGCTCCCTTGGGTCTATCAGGGCAGCACAAGTTTGAGGTGGGGACAACTTCGGTGTGGGGTCCATCCTTCGATATAAGGATTTTTTGCAGTGAGGTCCCAGCACAGGGCCAGGGGCCCCTGGGCACATCCTTTTTCCATTTTCCCTGGGAAAGAAAACTCAGTTGTCCAGGTTCCTGATGTCAGTTTATAGGGCTCCCTTGGGTCTATCAGGGCAGCACAAGTTTGAGGTGGGGACAAATTCGGTGTGGGCTCCATCCTTCGATATAAGGATTTTTTGCAGTCAGGGCCAGGGGCCCCAGGGCACATCCTTTTTCCATTTTCCCTGGGAAAGAAAACTCAGCAGTCCAGGTTCCTGATGTCAGTTTGTAGGGCTCCCTTGGGTCTATCAGGGTAGCACAAGTTTGAGGTGGGGACAACTTCGGTGTGGGGTCCATCCTTCGATATAAGTATTCTTTGCAATGAGGTCCCTACCCAGGTATAGGGGCCCCTGGGCACATCCTTTGGCCATTTTCCCTGGGAAAGAAAACTCAGCAGTCCAGGTTCCTGATGTCAGTTTGTAGGGCTCCCTTGGGTGTATCAGGGCAGCACAAGTTTGAGGTGGGGACATCTTCGGTGTGGGGTCCATCCTTCAATATAAGGATTTTTTTCAGTCAGGGCCAGGGGCCCCTGGGCGCAACCTTTTTCCATTTTCCCTGGGAAAGAAAACTCAGCAGTCCAGGTTCCTGATGTCAGTTTGTAGGGCTCCCTTGGGTCTATCAGGGCAGCACAAGTTTGAGGTGGGAACAAATTCAGTGTGGGCTCCATCCTTCGATATAAGGATTTTTTGCAGTCAGGGCCAGGGGCCCCTGGGCACATCCTTTTTCCATTTTCCCTGGGAAAGAAAACTCAGCAGTCCAGGTTCCTGATGTCAGTTTGTAGGGCTCCCTTGGGTCTATCAGGGCAGCACAAGTTTGAGGTGGGGACAAATTCGGTGTGGGGTCCATCCTTCGATATAAGGATTTTTTGCAGTCAGGGCCAGGAGCCCAAGGCCAGGGGCCCCTGGGCACATCCTTTTTCCATTTTCCCTGGGAAAGAAAACTCAGCAGTCCAGGTTCCTGATGTCAGTTTGTAGGGCTCCCTTGGGTCTATCAGGGCAGCACAAGTTTGAGGTAGGGACAACTTCGGTGTGGGGTTCATCCTTCGATATAAGGATTTTTTGCAGTCAGGGCCAGGGGCCCCTGGGCACATCCTTTTTCCATTTTCCCTGGGAAAGAAAACTCAGCAGTCCAGGTTCCTGATGTCAGTTTGTAGGGCTCCCTTGGGTCTATCAGGGCAGCACAAGTTTGAGGTGGGGACAACTTCGGTGTGGGGTCCATCCTTCGATATAAGGATTTTTTTGCAGTCAGGGTCAGGGGCCCCTGGACATATCCTTTTTCCATTTTCCCTTGGAAAGAAAACTCAGCAGTCCAGGTTCCTGATGTCAGTTTGTAGGGCTCCCTTGGGTGTATCAGGGCAGTACAAGTTTGAGGTGGGGACAACTTTGGTGTGGGGTCCATCCTTCGATATAAGGATTTTTTGCAGTCAGGGCCAGGGGCCCCTGGGCACATCCTTTTTCCCTTTTCCCTGGGAAAGAAAACTTAGCAGTCCAGGTTCCTGATGTCAGTTTGTAGGGCTCCCTTGGGTCTATCAGGGCAGCACAAGTTTGAGTTGGGGACAACTTCGGTGTGGGGTCCATCCTTCGATATAAGGTTTTTTTTGCAGTCAGGGTCAGGGGCCCCTGGGCATATCCTTTTTCCATTTTCCCTGGGAAAGAAAACTCAGCAGTCCAGGTTCCTGATGTCAGTTTGTAGGGCTCCCTTGGGTCTATCAGGGCAGTACAAGTTTGAGGTGGGGACAACTTCGGTGTGGGGTCCATCCTTCGATATAAGGATTTTTTGCAGTCAGGGCCAGGGGCCCCTGGGCACATCCTTTTTCCATTTTCCCTGGGAAAGAAAACTCAGCAGTCCAGGTTCCTGATGTCAGTTTGTAGGGCTCCCTTGGGTCTATCAGGGCAGCACAAGTTTGAGGTGGGGACAACTTTGGTGTGGGGTCCATCCTTCAATATAAGGATTTTTTGCAGTCAGGGCCAGGGGCCCCTGGGCACATCCTTTTTCCATTTTCCCTGGGAAAGAAAACTCAGCAGTCCAGGTTCCTGATGTCAGTTTGTAGGGCTCCCTTGGGTCTATTAGGGCCGCACAAGTTTGAGGTGGGGACAACTTTGGTGTGGGGTCCATCCTTCGATATAAGGATTTTTTGCAGTCAGGGCCAGGGGCCCCTGGGCACATCGTTTTTCCATTTTCCCTGGGAAAGAAAACTCAGCAGTCCAGGTTCCTGATGTCAGTTTGTAGGGCTCCCTTGGGTCTATCAGGGCAGCACAAGTTTGAGGTGGGGACAACTTCGTTGTGGGGTCCATCCTTCGATATAAGGATTTTTTGCAGTCAGGGTCAGGGGCCCCTGGGCATATCCTTTTTCCATTTTCCCTGGGAAAGAAAACTCAGCAGTCCAGGTTCCTGATGTCAGTTTGTAGGGCTCCCTTGGGTCTATCAGGGCAGCACAAGTTTGAGGTGGGGACAACTTCGATGTGGGGTCCATCCTTCGATATAAGGATTTTTCGTAGTGAGTCCCCATCCCAGGGCCAGGGGCCCCTGGGCACATCCTTTATCCATTTTCCCTGGGAAGGAAAACTCAGCAGTCCAGGTTCCTGATGTCAGTTTGTAGGGCTCCCTTGGGTCTATCAGGGCAGCACAAGTTTGAGGTGGGGACAACTTCGGTGTGGGGTCCATCCTTCGATAGAAGGATTTTTTGCAGTGAGGCCCCAGCACAGGGCCAGGGGCCCCTGGGCACATCCTTTTTCCATTTTCCCTGGGAAAGAAAACTCAGTTGTCCAGGTTCCTGATGTCAGTTTGTAGGGCTCCCTTGGGTCTATCAGGGCAGCACAAGTTTGAGGTGGGGACAACTTGGATGTCGGCTCCATCCTTCGATATAAGGATTTTTTGCAGTCAGAGCCAGGGGCCCCAGGGCACATCCTTTTTCCATTTTCCCTGGGAAAGAAAACTCAGCAGTCCAGGTTCCTGATGTCAGTTTGTAGGGCTCCCTTGGGTCTATCAGGGCAGCACAAGTTTAAGGTGGGGAAAACTTCGGTGTGGGGTCCATCCTTCGATATATGGATTTCTTGTAGTGAGGTCCCTGCCCAAGGCCAGCGGCCCCTGGTCAGAACCTTTTTCCATTTTCCCTGGGAAAGAAAACTCAGCAGTCCAGGTTCCTGATGTCAGTTTGTAGGGTTCCCTTGGGTCTATCAGGGCGGCACAAGTTCGAGGTGGGGACAATTTCGGTGTGGGCTCCATCCTTCGATATAAGGATTTTTTGTAGTGAGGCCCTAGCCCAGGGCCAGGGGCCCCTGGGCACATCCTTTTTCCATTTTCCCTGGGAAAGAAAACTCAGCAGTCCAGGTTCCTGATGTCAGTTTGTAGGGCTCCCTTGGGTGTATCAGGGCAGCACAAGTTTGAGGTGGAGACAACTTCGGTGTGGGGTCCATCGTTCGATATAAGGATTTTTTGCAGTCAGGGCCAGGGGCCCCTGGGCATATCCTTTTTCCATTTTCCCTGGGAAAGAAAACTCAGCAGTCCAGGTTCCTGATGTCAGTTTGTAGGGCTCCCTTGGGTCTATCAGGGCAGCACAAGTTTGAGGTGGGGACAACTTCGGTGTGGGGTCCATCCTTCGATATAAGGATTTTTTGTAGTGAGGCCCCAGCCCAGTGCCAGGGGCCCCTGGGCACATCCTTTTTCCATTTTCCCTGGGAAAGAAAACTCAGCAGTCCAGGTTCCTGATGTCAGTTTGTAGGGCTCCCTTGGGTCTATCAGGGCAGTACAAGTTTGAGGTGGGGACAACTTTGGTGAGGGGTCCATCCTTCGATATAAGGATTTTTTGCAGTCAGGGCCAGGGGCCCCTGGGCACATCGTTTTTCCATTTTCCCTGGGAAAGAAAACTCAGCAGTCCAGGTTCCTGATGTCAGTTTGTAGGGCTCCCTTGGGTCTATCAGGGCGGCACAAGTTTGAGGTGGGGACAACTTTGGTGTGGGCTCCATCCTTCGATATAAGGATTTTTTGCAGTCAGGGCCAGGGGCCCCTGGGCACATCCGTTTTCCAATTTCCCTGGGAAAGAAAACTCAGCAGTCCAGGTTCCTGATGTCAGTTTGTAGGGCTCCCTTGGGTCTATCAGGGCAGCACAAGTTTGAGGTGGGGACAACTTAGATGTAGGGTCCATCCTTCGATATAAGGATATTTGCAGTCAGGGCCAGGGGCCCCGGGGCACATCCTTTTTCCATTTTCCCTGGGAAAGAAAACTCAGCAGTCCAGGTTCCTGATGTCAGTTTGTAGGGCTCCCTTGGGTCTATCAGGGCAGCACAAGTTTTAGGTGGGGACAACTTCGGTGTGCGGTCCATCCTTCGATATAAGGATTCTTTGCAGTGTGGCCCCAGCCCATTGCCAGGGGCCCCTGGGCACATCCTTTTTCCATTTTCCCTGGGAAAGAAAACTCAGCAGTCCAGGTTCCTGATGTCAGTTTGTAGGGCTCCCTTGGGTCTATCAGGGCAGCACAAGTTTGAGGTGGGGACAAATTCGGTGTGGGGTCCATCCTTCGATATAAGGATTTTTTGCAGTCAGGGCCAGGAGCCCAAGGCCAGCGGCCCGTGGGCACATCGTTTTTCCATTTTCCCTGGGAAAGAAAACTCAGCAGTCCAGGTTCCTGATGCCAGTTTTTAGGGCTCCCTTGGGTCTATCAGGGCAGCAGAAGTTTGAGGTGGGGAAAAGTTCGGTGTGGGGTCCATCCTTCGATATAAGGATTCTTTGCAATGAGGTCCCTACCGAGGTATAGGGGCCCCTGGGCACATCCTTTTTCCATTTTCCCAGGGAAAGAAAACTCAGCAGTCCAGGTTCCTGATGTCAGTTTGTAGGGTTCCCTTGGGTCTATCAGGGCAGCACAAGTTTGAGGTGGGGACAACTTCGGTGTGGGGTCCATCGTTCGATATAAGGATTTTTTGTAGTTAGGCCCCAGCCCAGGGCCAGGGGCCCCTGGGCACATCCTTTTTCCATTTTCCCTGGGAAAGAAAACTCAGCAGTCCAGGTTCCTGATGTCAGTTTGTAGGGCTCCCTTGGGTCTATCAGGGCAGCACAAGTTTGAGGTGGGGACAACTTTGGTGTGGGGTCCATCCTTCGGTATATGGATTTTTTGCAGTCAGGGCCCGGGGCCCCTGGGCACATCCTTTGGCCATTTTCCCTGGGAAAGAAAACTCAGCAGTCCAGGTTCCTGATGTCAGTTTGTAGGGCTCCCTTGGGTCTATCAGGGCAGCACAAGTTTTAGGTGGGGACAACTTCGGTGTGGGGTCCATCCTTCGATATAAGGATTCTTTGCAGTGTGGCCCCAGCCCATGGCCAGGGGCCCCTGGGCACATCCTTTTTCCATTTTCCGTTGGAAAGAAAACTCAGCAGTCCAGGTTCCTGATGTCAGTTTGTAGGGCTCCCTTGGGTGTATCAGGGCAGCACAAGTTTGAGGTGGGGACAACTTTGATGTGGGGTCCATCCTTCGATATAAGGATTTTTTGCAGTCAGGGCCAGGGGCCCCTGGGCACAACCTTTTTCCATTTTCCCTGGGAAAGAAAACTCAGCAGTCCAGGTTCCTGATGTCAGTTTGTAGCGCTCCCTTGGGTCTATCAGGGCGGCACAAGTTTGAGGTGGGGACAACTTTGGTGTGGGCTCCATCCTTCGATATAAGGATTTTTTGCAGTCAGGGCCAGGGGCCCCTGGGCACATCCTTTTTCCATTTTCCCTGGGAAAGAAAACTCAGCAGTCCAGGTTCCTGATGTCAGTTTTTAGGGCTCCATTGGGTCTATCAGGGCAGCACAAGTTTGAGGTGGGGAAAAGTTCGGTGTGGGGTCCCTCCTTCGATATAAGGATTCTTTGCAATGAGGTCCCTACCCAGGTATAGGGGCCCCTGGGCACATCCTTTTTCCATTTTCCCAGGGAAAGAAAACTCAGCAGTCCAGGTTCCTGATGTCAGTTTGTAGGGCTCCCTTGGGTGTATCAGGGCAGCACAAGTTTGAGGTGGGGACAACTTCGGTGTGGGGTCCATCCTTCGATATAAGGATATTTTGCAGTCAGGGCCAGGGGCCCCTGGGCACATCCTTTTTCCATTTTCCCTGGGAAAGAAAACTCAGCAGTCCAGGTTCCTGATGTCAGTTTGTAGGGCTCCCTTGGGTCTATCAGGGCAGCACAAGTTTTAGGTGGGGACAACTTCGGTGTGGGGTCCATCCTTCGATATAAGGATTCTTTGCAGTGTGGCCCCAGCCCATTGCCAGGGGCCCCTGGGCACATCCTTTTTCCATTTTCCCTGGGAAAGAAAACTCAGCAGTCCAGGTTCCTGATGTCAGTTTGTAGGGCTCCCTTGGGTCTATCAGGGCAGCACAAGTTTGAGGTGGGGACAACTTCGGTGTGGGGTCCATCCTTCGATATAAGGATTTTTTGCAGTCAGGGCCAGGGGCCCCTGGGCACATCCTTTTTCCATTTTCCCTGGGAAAGAAAACTCAGCAGTCCAGGTTCCTGATGTCAGTTTGTAGGGCTCCCTTGGGTCTATCAGGGCAGCACAAGTTTGAGGTGGGGACAAATTCGGTGTGGGGTCCATCCTTCGATATAAGGATTTTTTGCAGTCAGGGCCAGGAGCCCAAGGCCAGCGGCCCCTGGGCACATCGTTTTTCCATTTTCCCTGGGAAAGAAAACTCAGCAGTCCAGGTTCCTGATGTCAGATTTTAGGGCTCCCTTGGGTCTATCAGGGCAGCACAAGTTTGAGGTGGGGAAAAGTTCGGTGTGGGGTCCATCCTTCGATATAAGGATTCTTTGCAATGAGGTCCCTACCCAGGTATAGGGGCCCCTGGGCACATCCTTTGGCCATTTTCCCTGGGAAAGAAAACTCAGCAGTCCAGGTTCCTGATGTCAGTTTGTAGGGCTCCCTTGGGTCTATCAGGGCAGCACAAGTTTGAGGTGGGGACAACTTTGGTGTGGGGTCCATCCTTCGATATAAGGATTTTTTGCAGTCAGGGCTAGGGGCCACTGGGCACATCGTTTTTCCATTTTCCCTTGGAAAGAAAACTCAGCAGTCCAAGTTCCTGATGTCAGTTTGTAGGGCTCCCTTGGGTCTATCAGGGCAGCACAAGTTTGAGGTGGGGACAACTTTGGTGTGGGGTCCATCCTTCGATATATGGATTTTTTGCAGTCAGGGCCAGGGGCCCCTGGGCACATCCTTTTTCCATTTTCCCTGGGAAAGAAAACTCAGCAGTCCAGGTTCCTGATGTCAGTTTGTAGGGCTCCCTTGGGTCTATCAGGGCAGCACAAGTTTTAGGTGGGGACAACTTCGGTGTGGGGTCCATCCTTCGATATAAGGATTCTTTGCAGTGTGGCCCCAGCCCATGGCCAGGGGCCCCTGGGCACATCCTTTTTCCATTTTCCGTTGGAAAGAAAACTCAGCAGTCCAGGTTCCTGATGTCAGTTTGTAGGGCTCCCTTGGCTCTATCAGGGCAGCACAAGTTTGAGGTGGGGACAACTTTGATGTGGGGTCCATCCTTCGATATAAGGATTTATTGCAGTCAGGGCCAGGGGCCCCTGGGGACATCCTTTTTCCATTTTCCCTGGGAAAGAAAACTCAGCAGTCCAGGTTCCTGATGTCAGTTTGTAGGGCTCCCTTGGGTCTATCAGGGCAGCACAAGTTTGAGGTGGGGACAACTTTGGTGTGGGGTCCATCCTTCGATATAAGGATTTTTTGCAGTCAGGGCCAGGGGCCCCTGGGCACATCGTTTTTCCATTTTCCCTGGGAAAGAAAACTCAGCAGTCCAGGTTCCTGATGTCAGTTTGTAGGGCTCCCTTGGGTCTATCAGGGCAGCACAAGTTTGAGGTGGGGACAAATTCGGTGTGGGGTCCATCCTTCGATATAAGGATTTTTTGCAGTCAGGGACAGGAGCCCAAGGCCAGGGGCCCCTGGGCACATCCTTTTTCCATTTTCCCTGGGAAAGAAAACTCAGCAGTCCAGGTTCCTGATGTCAGTTTGTAGGGCTCCCTTGGGTCTATCAGGGCAGCACAATTTTTAGGTGGGGACAACTTCGGTGTGGCGTCCATCCTTCGATATAAGGATTCTTTGCAATGTGGCCCCAGCCCATGGCCAGGGGCCCCTGGGCACATCCTTTTTCCATTTTCCGTTGGAAAGAAAACTCAGCAGTCCAGGTTCCTGATGTCAGTTTGTAGGGCTCCCTTGGGTGTATCAGGGCAGCACAAGTTTGAGGTGGGGACAACTTTGGTGTGGGCTCCATCCTTCGATATAAGGATTTTTTGCAGTCAGGGCCAGGGGCCCCTGGGCACATCCTTTGGCCATTTTCCCTGGGAAAGAAAACTCAGCAGTCCAGGTTCCTGATGTCAGTTTGTAGGGCTCCCTTGGGTCTATCAGGGCAGCACAAGTTTTAGGTGGGGACAACTTCGGTGTGGGGTCCATCCTTCGATATAAGGATTCTTTGCAGTGTGGCCCCATCCCATGGCCAGGGGCCCCTGGGCACATCCTTTTTCCATTTTCCGTTGGAAAGAAAACTCAGCAGTCCAGGTTCCTGATGTCAGTTTGTAGGGCTCCCTTGGGTCTATCAGGGCAGCACAAGTTTGAGGTGGGAACAACTTCGGTGTGGGGTCCATCCTTCGATATAAGGATTTTTTGCAGTCAGGGCCAGGGGCCCCTGGGCACATCCTTTTTCCATTTTCCCTGGGAAAGAAAACTCAGCAGTCCAGGTTCCTGATGTCAGTTTGTAGGGTCCCTTGGGTCTATCAGGGCACCACAATTTTGAGGTGGGGACAACTTTGGTGTGGAGTCCAACCTTCGATATAAGGATTTTTGTAGTGAGGCCCCAGCCCAGGGCCAGGGGCCCCTGGGCACATCCTTTTTCCATTTTCCCTGGGAAAGAAAACTCAGCAGTCCAGGTTCCTGATGTCAGTTTGTAGGGCTCCCTTGGGTCTATCAGGGCAGCACAAGTTTGAGGTGGGGACAAATTCGGTGTGGGCTCCATCCTTCGATATAAGGATTTTTTGCAGTCAGGGCCAGGGGCCCCTGGGCACATCCTTTTTCCATTTTCCCTGGGAAAGAAAACTCAGCAGTCCAGGTTCCTGATGTCAGTTTGTAGGGCTCCCTTGGGTCTATCAGGGCAGCACAAGTTTGAGGTGAAGACAACTTCGGTGTGGGCTCCATCCTTCGATATAAGGATTTTTTGCAGTCAGGGCCAGGGGCCCCTGGGCACATCCTTTTTCCATTTTCCCTGGGAAAGAAAACTCAGCAGTCCAGGTTCCTGATGTCAGTTTGTAGGGCTCCCTTGGGTCTATCAGGGCAGCACAAGTTTGAGGTGGGGACAACTTCGGTGTGGGGTCCATCCTTCGATATAAGGATTTTTTGCAGTCAGGGCCAGGGGCCCCTGGGCACATCCTTTTTCCATTTTCCCTGGGAAAGAAAACACAGCAGTCCAGGTTCCTGATGTCAGTTTGTAGGGCTCCCTTGGGTCTATCAGGGCAGCACAAGTTTGAGGTGGGGACAACTTCGGTGTGGGGTCCATCCTTCGATATAAGGATTTTTTACAGTCAGGGCCTGGTGCCCCTGGGCACATCCTTTTTCCATTTTCCCTGGGAAAGAAAACTCAGCAGTCCAGGTTCCTGATGTCAGTTTGTAGGGCTCCCTTGGGTCTATCAGGGCAGCACAAGTTTGAGGTGGGGACAACTTTGGTGTGGGGTCCATCCTTCGATATAAGGATTTTTTGCAGTCAGGGCCAGGGGCCCCTGGGCACAACCTTTTTCCATTTTCCCTGGGAAAGAAAACTCAGCAGTCCAGGTTCCTGATGTCAGTTTGTAGGGCTCCCTTGGGTGTATCAGGGCAGCACAAGTTTGAGGTGGGGACAACTTTGGTGTGGGGTCCATCCTTCGATATAAGGATTTTTTGTAGTGAGGCCCCATCCCAGGGCCAGGGACCCCTGGGCACATCCTTTGTCCATTTTCCCTGGGAAAGAAAACTCAGCAGTCCAGGTTCCTGATGTCAGTTTGTAGGGCTCCCTTGGGTCTATCAGGGCAGCACAAGTTTGAGGTGGGGACAACTTCGGTGTGGGGTCCATCCTTCGATATAAGGATTTTTTACAGTCAGGGCCTGGGGCCCCTGGGCACATCCTTTTTCCATTTCCCCCGGGAAAGACAACTCTGCAGTCCAGGTTCCTGATGTCAGTTTGTAGGGCTCCCTTGGGTCTATCAGGGCAGCACAAGTTTGAGGTGGGGACAACTTTGGTGTGGGCTCCATCCTTCGATATAAGGATTTTTTGCAGTCAGGGCCAGGGGCCCCTGGGCACATCCTTTTTCCATTTTCCCTGGGAAAGAAAACTCAGCAGTCCAGGTTCCTGATGTCAGTTTGTAGGGCTCCCTTGGGTCTATCAGGGCAGCACAATTTTGAGGTGGGGACAACTTTGGTGTGGAGTCCAAACTTCGATATAAGGATTTTTGTAGTGAGGCCCCAGCCCAGGGCCAGGGGCCCCTGGGCACATCCTTTTTCCATTTTCCCTGGGAAAGAAAACTCAGCAGTCCAGGTTCCTGATGTCATTTTGTAGCGCTCCCTTGGGTCTATCAGGGCAGCACAAGTTTGAGGTGAAGACAACTTCGGTGTGGGCTCCATCCTTCGATATAAGGATTTTTTGCAGTCAGGGCCAGGGGCCCCTGGGCACATCCTTTTTCCATTTTCCCTGGGAAAGAAAACTCAGCAGTCCAGGTTCCTGATGTCAGTTTGTAGGGCTTCCTTGGGTCTATCAGGGCAGCACAAGTTTGAGGTGGGGAAAACTTTGGTGTGGGGTCCATCCTTCGATATAAGGATTCTTTGCAATGAGGTCCCTACCCAGGTACAGGGGCCCCTGGGCACATCCTTTTTCCATTTTCCCTGGGAAAGAAAACTCAGCAGTCCAGGTTCCTGATGTCAGTTTGTAGGGCTCCCTTGGGTCTATCAGGGCAGCACAAGTTTGAGGTGGGGACAACTTCGGTGTGGGGTCCATCCTTCGATATAAGGATTTTTTGCAGTGAGGTCCCAGCACAGGGCCAGGGGCCCCTGGGCACATCCTTTTTTCATTTTCCCTGGGAAAGAAATCTCAGCAGTCCAGGTTCCTGATGTCAGTTTGTAGGGCTCCCTTGGGTCTATTAGGGCAGCACAGGTTTGAGGTGGGGACAACTTCGGTGTGGGGTCCATCCTTCGATATAAGGATTTTTTGCAGTCAGGGCCAGGGGCCCCTGGGCACATCCTTTTTCCATTTTCCCTGGGAAAGAAAACTCAGCAGTCCAGGTTCCTGATGTCAGTTTGTAGGGCTCCCTTGGGTGTATCAGGGCAGCACAATTTTGAGGTGGGGACAACTTTGGTGTGGGGTCCATCCTTCGATATAAGGATTTTTTGCAGTCAGGGTCAGGGGCTCCTGGCCATATCATTTTTCCATTTTCCCTGGGAAAGAAAACTCGCAAGTCCAGGTTCCTGATGTCAGTTTGTAGGGTTCCCTTGGGTCTATCAGGGCAGCACAAGTTTGAGGTGGGGACAACTTTGGTGTGGGGTCCATCCTTCGATATAAGGATTTTTTGCAGTGAGGTCCCAGCACAGGGCCAGGGGCCCCTGGGCACATCCTTTTTCCATTTTCCCTGGGAAAGAAAACTCAGCAGTCCAGGTTCCTGATGTCAGTTTGTAGGGTTCCCTTGGGTCTATCAGGGCAGCACAAGTTTGAGGTGGGGACAACTTCGGTGTGGGGTCGATCCTTCGATATAAGGATTTTTGGTAGTGAGGTCCCTGTCCAGGGCTAGGGGACCCTGGGCACAACCTTTTTCCATTTTCCCTGGGAAAGAAAACTCAGCAGTCCAGGTTCCTGATGTCAGTTTGTAGGGCTCCCTTGGGTCTATCAGGGCAGCACAAGTTTGAGGTGGGGACAACTTTGGTGTGGGCTCCATCCTTCGATATAAGGATTTTTTGCAGTCAGGGCCAGGGGCCCCTGGGCACATCCTTTTTCCATTTTCCCTGGGAAAGAAAACTCAGCAGTCCAGGTTCCTAATGTCAGTTTGTAGGGCTCCCTTGGGTCTATCAGGGCAGCACAAGTTTGAGGTGGGGACAACTTCGGTGTGGGGTCCATCCTTCGATATAAGGATTTTTTGCAGTACGGGCCAGGGGCCCCTGGGCACATCCTTTTTCCATTTTCCCTGGGAAAGAAAACTCAGCAGTCCAGGTTCCTGATGTCAGTTTGTAGGGCTCCCTTGGGTCTATCAGGGCAGCACAAGTTTGAGGTGGGGACAAATTCGGTGTGGGCTCCATCCTTCGATATAAGGATTTTTTGCAGTCAGGGCCAGGGGCCCCTGGGCACATCCTTTTTCCATTTTCCCTGGGAAAGAAAACTCAGCAGTCCAGGTTCCTGATGTCAGTTTGTAGGGCTCCCTTGGGTCTATCAGGGCAGCACAAGTTTGAGGTGAAGACAACTTCGGTGTGGGGTCCATCCTTCGATATAAGGATTTTTTGCAGTCAGGGCCAGGGGCCCCTGGGCACATCCTTTTTCCATTTTCCCTGGGAAAGAAAACTCAGCAGTCCAGGTTCCTGATGTCAGTTTGTAGGGCTTCCTTGGGTCTATCAGGGCAGCACAAGTTTGAGGTGGGGAAAACTTTGGTGTGGGGTCCATCCTTCGATATAAGGATTCTTTGCAATGAGGTCCCTACCCAGGTACAGGGGCCCCTGGGCACATCCTTTTTCCATTTTCCCTGGGAAAGAAAACTCAGCAGTCCAGGTTCCTGATGTCAGTTTGTAGGGCTCCCTTGGGTCTATCAGGGCAGCACAAGTTTGAGGTGGGGACAACTTCGGTGTGGGGTCCATCCTTCGATATAAGGATTTTTTGCAGTGAGGTCCCAGCACAGGGCCAGGGGCCCCTGGGCACATCCTTTTTTCATTTTCCCTGGGAAAGAAATCTCAGCAGTCCAGGTTCCTGATGTCAGTTTGTAGGGCTCCCTTGGGTCTATTAGGGCAGCACAGGTTTGAGGTGGGGACAACTTCGGTGTGGGGTCCATCCTTCGATATAAGGATTTTTTGCAGTCAGGGCCAGGGGCCCCTGGGCACATCCTTTTTCCATTTTCCCTGGGAAAGAAAACTCAGCAGTCCAGGTTCCTGATGTCAGTTTGTAGGGCTCCCTTGGGTCTATCAGGGTAGCACAAGTTTGAGGTGGGGACAACTTCGGTGTGGGCTCCATCCTTCGATATAAGGATTTTTGGTAGTGAGGTCCCTGTCCAGGGCTAGGGGACCCTGGGCACAACCTTTTTCCATTTTCCCTGGGAAAGAAAACTCAGCAGTCCAGGTTCCTGATGTCAGTTTGTAGGGCTCCCTTGGGTCTATCAGGGCAGCACAAGTTTGAGGTGGGGAAAACTTTGGTGTGGGGTCCATCCTTCGATATATGGATTTCTTGTAGTGAGGTCCCTGCCCAAGGCCAGCGGCCCCTCGTCAGAACCTTTTTCCATTTTCCCTGGGAAAGAAAACTCAGCAGTCCAGGTTCCTGATGTCATTTTGTAGCGCTCCCTTGGGTCTATCAGGGCAGCACAAGTTTGAGGTGAAGACAACTTCGGTGTGGGCTCCATCCTTCGATATAAGGATTTTTTGCAGTCAGGGCCAGGGGCCCCTGGGCACATCCTTTTTCCATTTTCCCTGGGAAAGAAAACTCAGCAGTCCAGGTTCCTGATGTCAGTTTGTAGGGCTTCCTTGGGTCTATCAGGGCAGCACAAGTTTGAGGTGGGGAAAACTTTGGTGTGGGGTCCATCCTTCGATATAAGGATTCTTTGCAATGAGGTCCCTACCCAGGTACAGGGGCCCCTGGGCACATCCTTTTTCCATTTTCCCTGGGAAAGAAAACTCAGCAGTCCAGGTTCCTGATGTCAGTTTGTAGGGCTCCCTTGGGTCTATCAGGGCAGCACAAGTTTGAGGTGGGGACAACTTCGGTGTGGGGTCCATCCTTCGATATAAGGATTTTTTGCAGTGAGGTCCCAGCACAGGGCCAGGGGCCCCTGGGCACATCCTTTTTTCATTTTCCCTGGGAAAGAAATCTCAGCAGTCCAGGTTCCTGATGTCAGTTTGTAGGGCTCCCTTGGGTCTATTAGGGCAGCACAGGTTTGAGGTGGGGACAACTTCGGTGTGGGGTCCATCCTTCGATATAAGGATTTTTTGTAGTGAGGCCCCAGCCCAGTGCCAGGGGCCCCTGGGCACATCCTTTTTCCATTTTCCCTGGGAAAGAAAACTCAGCAGTCCAGGTTCCTGATGTCAGTTTGTAGGGCTGCCTTGGGTGTATCAGGGCAGCACAATTTTGAGGTGGGGACAACTTTGGTGTGGGGTCCATCCTTCGATATAAGGATTTTTTGCAGTCAGGGCCAGGGGCCCCTGGGCACATCCTTTTTCCATTTTCCCTGGGAAAGAAAACTCAGCAGTCCAGGTTCCTGATGTCAGTTTGTAGGGCTCCCTTGGGTCTATCAGGGCAGCACAAGTTTGAGGTGGGGACAACTTCGGTGTGGGGTCCATCCTTCGATATAAGGATTTTTTGCAGTGAGGTCCCAGCACAGGGCCAGGGGCCCCTGGGCACATCCTTTTTCCATTTTCCCTGGGAAAGAAAACTCAGCAGTCCAGGTTCCTGATGTCAGTTTGTAGGGCTCCCTTGGGTCTATCAGGGCAGCACAAGTTTGAGGTGGGGACAAATTCGGTGTGGGCTCCATCCTTCGATATAAGGATTCTTTGCAGTGTGGCCCCATCCCATGGCCAGGGGCCCCTGGGCACATCCTTTTTCCATTTTCCGTTGGAAAGAAAACTCAGCAGTCCAGGTTCCTGATGTCAGTTTGTAGGGCTCCCTTGGGTCTATCAGGGCAGCACAAGTTTGAGGTGGGAACAACTTCGGTGTGGGGTCCATCCTTCGATATAAGGATTTTTTGCAGTCAGGGCCAGGGGCCCCTGGGCACATCCTTTTTCCATTTTCCCTGGGAAAGAAAACTCAGCAGTCCAGGTTCCTGATGTCAGTTTGTAGGGTCCCTTGGGTCTATCAGGGCACCACAATTTTGAGGTGGGGACAACTTTGGTGTGGAGTCCAACCTTCGATATAAGGATTTTTGTAGTGAGGCCCCAGCCCAGGGCCAGGGGCCCCTGGGCACATCCTTTTTCCATTTTCCCTGGGAAAGAAAACTCAGCAGTCCAGGTTCCTGATGTCAGTTTGTAGGGCTCCCTTGGGTCTATCAGGGCAGCACAAGTTTGAGGTGGGGACAAATTCGGTGTGGGCTCCATCCTTCGATATAAGGATTTTTTGCAGTCAGGGCCAGGGGCCCCTGGGCACATCCTTTTTCCATTTTCCCTGGGAAAGAAAACTCAGCAGTCCAGGTTCCTGATGTCAGTTTGTAGGGCTCCCTTGGGTCTATCAGGGCAGCACAAGTTTGAGGTGAAGACAACTTCGGTGTGGGCTCCATCCTTCGATATAAGGATTTTTTGCAGTCAGGGCCAGGGGCCCCTGGGCACATCCTTTTTCCATTTTCCCTGGGAAAGAAAACTCAGCAGTCCAGGTTCCTGATGTCAGTTTGTAGGGCTCCCTTGGGTCTATCAGGGCAGCACAAGTTTGAGGTGGGGACAACTTCGGTGTGGGGTCCATCCTTCGATATAAGGATTTTTTGCAGTCAGGGCCAGGGGCCCCTGGGCACATCCTTTTTCCATTTTCCCTGGGAAAGAAAACACAGCAGTCCAGGTTCCTGATGTCAGTTTGTAGGGCTCCCTTGGGTCTATCAGGGCAGCACAAGTTTGAGGTGGGGACAACTTCGGTGTGGGGTCCATCCTTCGATATAAGGATTTTTTACAGTCAGGGCCTGGTGCCCCTGGGCACATCCTTTTTCCATTTTCCCTGGGAAAGAAAACTCAGCAGTCCAGGTTCCTGATGTCAGTTTGTAGGGCTCCCTTGGGTCTATCAGGGCAGCACAAGTTTGAGGTGGGGACAACTTTGGTGTGGGCTCCATCCTTCGATATAAGGATTTTTTGCAGTCAGGGCCAGGGGCCCCTGGGCACAACCTTTTTCCATTTTCCCTGGGAAAGAAAACTCAGCAGTCCAGGTTCCTGATGTCAGTTTGTAGGGCTCCCTTGGGTGTATCAGGGCAGCACAAGTTTGAGGTGGGGACAACTTTGGTGTGGGGTCCATCCTTCGATATAAGGATTTTTTGTAGTGAGGCCCCATCCCAGGGCCAGGGACCCCTGGGCACATCCTTTGTCCATTTTCCCTGGGAAAGAAAACTCAGCAGTCCAGGTTCCTGATGTCAGTTTGTAGGGCTCCCTTGGGTCTATCAGGGCAGCACAAGTTTGAGGTGGGGACAACTTCGGTGTGGGGTCCATCCTTCGATATAAGGATTTTTTACAGTCAGGGCCTGGGGCCCCTGGGCACATCCTTTTTCCATTTCCCCCGGGAAAGACAACTCTGCAGTCCAGGTTCCTGATGTCAGTTTGTAGGGCTCCCTTGGGTCTATCAGGGCAGCACAAGTTTGAGGTGGGGACAACTTTGGTGTGGGCTCCATCCTTCGATATAAGGATTTTTTGCAGTCAGGGCCAGGGGCCCCTGGGCACATCCTTTTTCCATTTTCCCTGGGAAAGAAAACTCAGCAGTCCAGGTTCCTGATGTCAGTTTGTAGGGCTCCCTTGGGTCTATCAGGGCAGCACAATTTTGAGGTGGGGACAACTTTGGTGTGGAGTCCAAACTTCGATATAAGGATTTTTGTAGTGAGGCCCCAGCCCAGGGCCAGGGGCCCCTGGGCACATCCTTTTTCCATTTTCCCTGGGAAAGAAAACTCAGCAGTCCAGGTTCCTGATGTCATTTTGTAGGGCTCCCTTGGGTCTATCAGGGCAGCACAAGTTTGAGGTGAAGACAACTTCGGTGTGGGCTCCATCCTTCGATATAAGGATTTTTTGCAGTCAGGGCCAGGGGCCCCTGGGCACATCCTTTTTCCATTTTCCCTGGGAAAGAAAACTCAGCAGTCCAGGTTCCTGATGTCAGTTTGTAGGGCTTCCTTGGGTCTATCAGGGCAGCACAAGTTTGAGGTGGGGAAAACTTTGGTGTGGGGTCCATCCTTCGATATAAGGATTCTTTGCAATGAGGTCCCTACCCAGGTACAGGGGCCCCTGGGCACATCCTTTTTCCATTTTCCCTGGGAAAGAAAACTCAGCAGTCCAGGTTCCTGATGTCAGTTTGTAGGGCTCCCTTGGGTCTATCAGGGCAGCACAAGTTTGAGGTGGGGACAACTTCGGTGTGGGGTCCATCCTTCGATATAAGGATTTTTTGCAGTGAGGTCCCAGCACAGGGCCAGGGGCCCCTGGGCACATCCTTTTTTCATTTTCCCTGGGAAAGAAATCTCAGCAGTCCAGGTTCCTGATGTCAGTTTGTAGGGCTCCCTTGGGTCTATTAGGGCAGCACAGGTTTGAGGTGGGGACAACTTCGGTGTGGGGTCCATCCTTCGATATAAGGATTTTTTGCAGTCAGGGCCAGGGGCCCCTGGGCACATCCTTTTTCCATTTTCCCTGGGAAAGAAAACTCAGCAGTCCAGGTTCCTGATGTCAGTTTGTAGGGCTCCCTTGGGTGTATCAGGGCAGCACAATTTTGAGGTGGGGACAACTTTGGTGTGGGGTCCATCCTTCGATATAAGGATTTTTTGCAGTCAGGGTCAGGGGCTCCTGGCCATATCATTTTTCCATTTTCCCTGGGAAAGAAAACTCAGCAGTCCAGGTTCCTGATGTCAGTTTGTAGGGTTCCCTTGGGTCTATCAGGGCAGCACAAGTTTGAGGTGGGGACAACTTTGGTGTGGGGTCCATCCTTCGATATAAGGATTTTTTGCAGTGAGGTCCCAGCACAGGGCCAGGGGCCCCTGGGCACATCCTTTTTCCATTTTCCCTGGGAAAGAAAACTCAGCAGTCCAGGTTCCTGATGTCAGTTTGTAGGGTTCCCTTGGGTCTATCAGGGCAGCACAAGTTTGAGGTGGGGACAACTTCGGTGTGGGGTCGATCCTTCGATATAAGGATTTTTGGTAGTGAGGTCCCTGTCCAGGGCTAGGGGACCCTGGGCACAACCTTTTTCCATTTTCCCTGGGAAAGAAAACTCAGCAGTCCAGGTTCCTGATGTCAGTTTGTAGGGCTCCCTTGGGTCTATCAGGGCAGCACAAGTTTGAGGTGGGGACAACTTTGGTGTGGGCTCCATCCTTCGATATAAGGATTTTTTGCAGTCAGGGCCAGGGGCCCCTGGGCACATCCTTTTTCCATTTTCCCTGGGAAAGAAAACTCAGCAGTCCAGGTTCCTAATGTCAGTTTGTAGGGCTCCCTTGGGTCTATCAGGGCAGCACAAGTTTGAGGTGGGGACAACTTCGGTGTGGGGTCCATCCTTCGATATAAGGATTTTTTGCAGTACGGGCCAGGGGCCCCTGGGCACATCCTTTGGCCATTTTCCCTGGGAAAGAAAACTCAGCAGTCCAGGTTCCTGATGTCAGTTTGTAGGGCTCCCTTGGGTCTATCAGGGCACCACAATTTTGAGGTGGGGACAACTTTGGTGTGGAGTCCAACCTTCGATATAAGGATTTTTGTAGTGAGGCCCCAGCCCAGGGCCAGGGGCCCCTGGGCACATCCTTTTTCCATTTTCCCTGGGAAAGAAAACTCAGCAGTCCAGGTTCCTGATGTCAGTTTGTAGGGCTCCCTTGGGTCTATCAGGGCAGCACAAGTTTGAGGTGGGGACAAATTCGGTGTGGGCTCCATCCTTCGATATAAGGATTTTTTGCAGTCAGGGCCAGGGGCCCCTGGGCACATCCTTTTTCCATTTTCCCTGGGAAAGAAAACTCAGCAGTCCAGGTTCCTGATGTCAGTTTGTAGGGCTCCCTTGGGTCTATCAGGGCAGCACAAGTTTGAGGTGAAGACAACTTCGGTGTGGGGTCCATCCTTCGATATAAGGATTTTTTGCAGTCAGGGCCAGGGGCCCCTGGGCACATCCTTTTTCCATTTTCCCTGGGAAAGAAAACTCAGCAGTCCAGGTTCCTGATGTCAGTTTGTAGGGCTTCCTTGGGTCTATCAGGGCAGCACAAGTTTGAGGTGGGGAAAACTTTGGTGTGGGGTCCATCCTTCGATATAAGGATTCTTTGCAATGAGGTCCCTACCCAGGTACAGGGGCCCCTGGGCACATCCTTTTTCCATTTTCCCTGGGAAAGAAAACTCAGCAGTCCAGGTTCCTGATGTCAGTTTGTAGGGCTCCCTTGGGTCTATCAGGGCAGCACAAGTTTGAGGTGGGGACAACTTCGGTGTGGGGTCCATCCTTCGATATAAGGATTTTTTGCAGTGAGGTCCCAGCACAGGGCCAGGGGCCCCTGGGCACATCCTTTTTTCATTTTCCCTGGGAAAGAAATCTCAGCAGTCCAGGTTCCTGATGTCAGTTTGTAGGGCTCCCTTGGGTCTATTAGGGCAGCACAGGTTTGAGGTGGGGACAACTTCGGTGTGGGGTCCATCCTTCGATATAAGGATTTTTTGCAGTCAGGGCCAGGGGCCCCTGGGCACATCCTTTTTCCATTTACCCTGGGAAAGAAAACTCAGCAGTCCAGGTTCCTGATGTCAGTTTGTAGGGCTCCCTTGGGTCTATCAGGGTAGCACAAGTTTGAGGTGGGGACAACTTCGGTGTGGGCTCCATCCTTCGATATAAGGATTTTTGGTAGTGAGGTCCCTGTCCAGGGCTAGGGGACCCTGGGCACAACCTTTTTCCATTTTCCCTGGGAAAGAAAACTCAGCAGTCCAGGTTCCTGATGTCAGTTTGTAGGGCTCCCTTGGGTCTATCAGGGCAGCACAAGTTTGAGGTGGGGAAAACTTTGGTGTGGGGTCCATCCTTCGATATATGGATTTCTTGTAGTGAGGTCCCTGCCCAAGGCCAGCGGCCCCTCGTCAGAACCTTTTTCCATTTTCCCTGGGAAAGAAAACTCAGCAGTCCAGGTTCCTGATGTCATTTTGTAGCGCTCCCTTGGGTCTATCAGGGCAGCACAAGTTTGAGGTGAAGACAACTTCGGTGTGGGCTCCATCCTTCGATATAAGGATTTTTTGCAGTCAGGGCCAGGGGCCCCTGGGCACATCCTTTTTCCATTTTCCCTGGGAAAGAAAACTCAGCAGTCCAGGTTCCTGATGTCAGTTTGTAGGGCTTCCTTGGGTCTATCAGGGCAGCACAAGTTTGAGGTGGGGAAAACTTTGGTGTGGGGTCCATCCTTCGATATAAGGATTCTTTGCAATGAGGTCCCTACCCAGGTACAGGGGCCCCTGGGCACATCCTTTTTCCATTTTCCCTGGGAAAGAAAACTCAGCAGTCCAGGTTCCTGATGTCAGTTTGTAGGGCTCCCTTGGGTCTATCAGGGCAGCACAAGTTTGAGGTGGGGACAACTTCGGTGTGGGGTCCATCCTTCGATATAAGGATTTTTTGCAGTGAGGTCCCAGCACAGGGCCAGGGGCCCCTGGGCACATCCTTTTTTCATTTTCCCTGGGAAAGAAATCTCAGCAGTCCAGGTTCCTGATGTCAGTTTGTAGGGCTCCCTTGGGTCTATTAGGGCAGCACAGGTTTGAGGTGGGGACAACTTCGGTGTGGGGTCCATCCTTCGATATAAGGATTTTTTGTAGTGAGGCCCCAGCCCAGTGCCAGGGGCCCCTGGGCACATCCTTTTTCCATTTTCCCTGGGAAAGAAAACTCAGCAGTCCAGGTTCCTGATGTCAGTTTGTAGGGCTGCCTTGGGTGTATCAGGGCAGCACAATTTTGAGGTGGGGACAACTTTGGTGTGGGGTCCATCCTTCGATATAAGGATTTTTTGCAGTCAGGGCCAGGGGCCCCTGGGCACATCCTTTTTCCATTTTCCCTGGGAAAGAAAACTCAGCAGTCCAGGTTCCTGATGTCAGTTTGTAGGGCTCCCTTGGGTCTATCAGGGCAGCACAAGTTTGAGGTGGGGACAACTTCGGTGTGGGGTCCATCCTTCGATATAAGGATTTTTTGCAGTGAGGTCCCAGCACAGGGCCAGGGGCCCCTGGGCACATCCTTTTTCCATTTTCCCTGGGAAAGAAAACTCAGCAGTCCAGGTTCCTGATGTCAGTTTGTAGGGCTCCCTTGGGTCTATCAGGGCAGCACAAGTTTGAGGTGGGGACAAATTCGGTGTGGGCTCCATCCTTCGATATAAGGATTTTTTGTAGTGAGGCCCCAGCCCAGGGCCAGGGGTCCCTGGGAACATCCATTTTCCATTTTCCCTGGGAAAGAAAACTCAGCAGTCCAGGTTCCTGATGTCAGTTTGTAGGGCTCCCTTGGGTCTATCAGGGCAGCACAAGTTTGAGGTGGGGACAAATTCGGTGTGGGGTGCATCCTTCGATATAAGAATTTTTTGCAGTCAGGGCCAGGGGCCCCTGGGCACATCCTTTTTCCATTTTCCCTGGGAAAGAAAACTCAGCAGTCCAGGTTCCTGATGTCAGTTTGTAGGGCTCCCTTGGGTGTATCAGGGCAGCACAAGTTTGAGGTGGGGACAACTTCGGTGTGGGGTCCATCCTTCGATATAAGGATTTTTTGCAGTCAGGGCCAGGGGCCCCTGGGCACATCCTTTTTCCATTTTCCCTGGGAAAGAAAACTCAGCAGTCCAGGTTCCTGATGTCAGTTTGTAGGGCTCCCTTGGGTCTATCAGGGCAGCACAAGTTTGAGGTGGGGACAACTTCGGTGTGGGGTCCATCCTTCGATATAAGGATTTTTTGCAGTGAGGTCCCAGCACAGGGCCAGGGGCCCCTGGGCACATCCTTTTTCCATTTTCCCTGGGAAAGAAATCTCAGCAGTCCAGGTTCCTGATGTCAGTTTGTAGGGTTCCCTTGGGTCTATCAGGGCAGCACAAGTTTGAGGTGGGGACAACTTCGGTGTGGGGTCGATCCTTCGATATAAGGATTTTTGGTAGTGAGGTCCCTGTCCAGGGCTAGGGGACCCTGGGCACAACCTTTTTCCATTTTCCCTGGGAAAGAAAACTCAGCAGTCCAGGTTCCTGATGTCAGTTTGTAGGGCTCCCTTGGGTCTATCAGGGCAGCACAAGTTTGAGGTGGGGACAACTTTGGTGTGGGCTCCATCCTTCGATATAAGGATTTTTTGCAGTCAGGGCCAGGGGCCCCTGGGCACATCCTTTTTCCATTTTCCCTGGGAAAGAAAACTCAGCAGTCCAGGTTCCTGATGTCAGTTTGTAGGGCTCCCTTGGGTCTATCAGGGCAGCACAAGTTTGAGGTGGGGACAACTTCGGTGTGGGGTCCATCCTTCGATATAAGGATTTTTTGCAGTACGGGCCAGGGGCCCCTGGGCACATCCTTTTTCCATTTTCCCTGGGAAAGAAAACTCAGCAGTCCAGGTTCCTGATGTCAGTTTGTAGGGCTCCCTTGGGTCTATCAGGGCAGCACAAGTTTGAGGTGGGGACAACTTCGGTGTGGGGTCCATCCTTCGATATAAGGATTTTTTGCAGTCAGGGCCAGGGGCCCCTGGGCACATCCTTTTTCCATTTTCCCTGGGAAAGAAAACTCAGCAGTCCAGGTTCCTGATGTCAGTTTGTAGGGCTCCCTTGGGTCTATCAGGGCAGCACAAGTTTGAGGTGGGGACAACTTTGGTGTGGGGTCCATCCTTCGATATAAGGATTTTTTGCAGTGAGGCCCCATCCCAGGGCCAGGGACCCCTGGGCACATCCTTTTTCCATTTTCCCTGGGAAAGAAAACTCAGCAGTCCAGGTTCCTGATGTCAGTTTGTAGGGCTCCCTTGGGTCTATCAGGGCAGCACAAGTTTGAGGTGGGAACAAATTCAGTGTGGGCTCCATCCTTCGATATAAGGATTTTTTGCAGTCATGGCCAGGGGCCCCTGGGCACATCCTTTTTCCATTTTCCCTGGGAAAGAAAACTCAGCAGTCCAGGTTCCTGATGTCAGTTTGTAGGGCTCCCTTGGGTCTATCAGGGCAGCACAAGTTTGAGGTGAAGACAACTTCGGTGTGGGCTCCATCCTTCGATATAAGGATTTTTTGCAGTCAGGGCCAGGGGCCCCTGGGCACATCCTTTGGCCATTTTCCCTGGGAAAGAAAACTCAGCAGTCCAGGTTCCTGATGTCAGTTTGTAGGGCTCCCTTGGGTCTATCAGGGCAGCACAAGTTTGAGGTGGGGACAACTTTGGTGTGGGGTCCATCCTTCGATATAAGGATTTTTTGCAGTCACGGCCAGGGGCCCCTGGGCACATCCTTTTTCCATTTTCCCTGGGAAAGAAAACACAGCAGTCCAGGTTCCTGATGTCAGTTTGTAGGGCTCCCTTGGGTCTATCAGGGCAGCACAAGTTTGAGGTGGGGACAACTTCGGTGTGGGGTCCATCCTTCGATATAAGGATTTTTTGCAGTCAGGGCCAGGGGCCCCTGGGCACATCCTTTTTCCATTTTCCCTGGGAAAGAAAACACAGCAGTCCAGGTTCCTGATGTCAGTTTGTAGGGCTCCCTTGGGTCTATCAGGGCAGCACAAGTTTGAGGTGGGGACAAATTCGGTGTGGGCTCCATCCTTCAATATAAGGAGTTTTTGCAGTCAGGGCCAGGGGCCCCTGGGCACATCCTTTGGCCATTTTCCCTGGGAAAGAAAACTCAGCAGTCCAGGTTCCTGATGTCAGTTTGTAGGGCTCCCTTGGGTCTATCAGGGCAGCACAAGTTTGAGGTGGGGACAACTTCGGTGTGGGGTCCATCCTTCGATATAAGGATTTTTTACAGTCAGGGCCTGGGGCCCCTGGGCACATCCTTTTTCCATTTTCCCTGGGAAAGAAAATTCTGCAGTCCAGGTTCCTGATGTCAGTTTGTAGGGCTCCCTTGGGTCTATCAGGGCAGCACAAGTTTGAGGTGGGGACAACTTCGGTGTGGGGTCCATCCTTCGATATAAGGATTTTTTGCAGTACGGGCCAGGGGTCCCTGGGCACATCCTTTGGCCATTTTCCCTGGGAAAGAAAACTCAGCAGTCCAGGTTCCTGATGTCAGTTTGTAGGGCTCCCTTGGGTCTATTCAGGGCGGCACGTGTTTGAGGTGGGGACAACTTCGGTGTGGGCTCCATCCTTCGATATAAGGATTTTTTGCAGTGAGGCCCCAGCCCACGGCCAGGGGCCCCTGGGCACATCCTTTTTCCATTTCCTCTGGGAAAGAAAACTCAGCAGTCCAGGTTCCTGATGTCAGTTTGTAGGGCTCCCTTGGGTCTATCAGGGCAGCACAAGTTTGAGGTGGGGACAACTTTGGTGTGGGCTCCATCCTTCGATATAAGGATTTTTTGCAGTCAGGGCCAGGGGCCCCTGGGCACATCCTTTTTCCATTTTCCCTGGGAAAGAAAACTCAGCAGTCCAGGTTCCTGATGTCAGTTTGTAGGGCTCCCTTGGGTGTATCAGGGCAGCACAAGTTTGAGGTGGGGACAACTTTGGTGTGGGGTCCATCCTTCGATATAAGGATTTTTTGCAGTCAGGGCCAGGGGCCCCTGGGCACATCCTTTTTCCATTTTCCCTGGGAAAGAAAACTCAGCAGTCCAGGTTCCTGATGTCAGTTTGTAGGGTCCCTTGGGTCTATCAGGGCACCACAATTTTGAGGTGGGGACAACTTTGGTGTGGAGTCCAACCTTCGATATAAGGATTTTTGTACTGAGGCCCCAGCCCAGGGCCAGGGGCCCCTGGGCACATCCTTTTTCCATTTTCCCTGGGAAAGAAAACTCAGCAGTCCAGGTTCCTGATGTCAGTTTGTAGGGCTCCCTTGGGTCTATCAGGGCAGCACAAGTTTGAGGTGGGGACAAATTCGGTGTGGGCTCCATCCTTCGATATAAGGATTTTTTGCAGTCAGGGCCAGGGGCCCCTGGGCACATCCTTTTTCCATTTTCCCTGGGAAAGAAAACTCAGCAGTCCAGGTTCCTGATGTCAGTTTGTAGGGCTCCCTTGGGTCTATCAGGGCAGCACAAGTTTGAGGTGAAGACAACTTCGGTGTGGGCTCCATCCTTCGATATAAGGATTTTTTGCAGTCAGGGCCAGGGGCCCCTGGGCACATCCTTTTTCCATTTTCCCTGGGAAAGAAAACTCAGCAGTCCAGGTTCCTGATGTCAGTTTGTAGGGCTCCCTTGGGTCTATCAGGGCAGCACAAGTTTGAGGTGGGGACAACTTCGGTGTGGGCTCCATCCTTCGATATAAGGATTTTTTGCAGTCAGGGCCAGGGGCCCCTGGGCACATCCTTTTTCCATTTTCCCTGGGAAAGAAAACTCAGCAGTCCAGGTTCCTGATGTCAGTTTGTAGGGCTTCCTTGGGTCTATCAGGGCAGCACAAGTTTGAGGTGGGGAAAACTTTGGTGTGGGGTCCATCCTTCGATATAAGGATTCTTTGCAATGAGGTCCCTACCCAGGTACAGGGGCCCCTGGGCACATCCTTTTTCCATTTTCCCTGGGAAAGAAAACTCAGCAGTCCAGGTTCCTGATGTCAGTTTGTAGGGCTCCCTTGGGTCTATCAGGGCAGCACAAGTTTGAGGTGGGGACAACTTCGGTGTGGGGTCCATCCTTCGATATAAGGATTTTTTGCAGTGAGGTCCCAGCACAGGGCCAGGGGCCCCTGGGCACATCCTTTTTTCATTTTCCCTGGGAAAGAAATCTCAGCAGTCCAGGTTCCTGATGTCAGTTTGTAGGGCTCCCTTGGGTCTATTAGGGCAGCACAGGTTTGAGGTGGGGACAACTTCGGTGTGGGGTCCATCCTTCGATATAAGGATTTTTTGCAGTCAGGGCCAGGGGCCCCTGGGCACATCCTTTTTCCATTTTCCCTGGGAAAGAAAACTCAGCAGTCCAGGTTCCTGATGTCAGTTTGTAGGGCTCCCTTGGGTGTATCAGGGCAGCACAATTTTGAGGTGGGGACAACTTTGGTGTGGGGTCCATCCTTCGATATAAGGATTTTTTGCAGTCAGGGTCAGGGGCTCCTGGCCATATCATTTTTCCATTTTCCCTGGGAAAGAAAACTCAGCAGTCCAGGTTCCTGATGTCAGTTTGTAGGGTTCCCTTGGGTCTATCAGGGCAGCACAAGTTTGAGGTGGGGACAACTTTGGTGTGGGGTCCATCCTTCGATATAAGGATTTTTTGCAGTGAGGTCCCAGCACAGGGCCAGGGGCCCCTGGGCACATCCTTTTTCCATTTTCCCTGGGAAAGAAAACTCAGCAGTCCAGGTTCCTGATGTCAGTTTGTAGGGTTCCCTTGGGTCTATCAGGGCAGCACAAGTTTGAGGTGGGGACAACTTCGGTGTGGGGTCGATCCTTCGATATAAGGATTTTTGGTAGTGAGGTCCCTGTCCAGGGCTAGGGGACCCTGGGCACAACCTTTTTCCATTTTCCCTGGGAAAGAAAACTCAGCAGTCCAGGTTCCTGATGTCAGTTTGTAGGGCTCCCTTGGGTCTATCAGGGCAGCACAAGTTTGAGGTGGGGACAACTTTGGTGTGGGCTCCATCCTTCGATATAAGGATTTTTTGCAGTCAGGGCCAGGGGCCCCTGGGCACATCCTTTTTCCATTTTCCCTGGGAAAGAAAACTCAGCAGTCCAGGTTCCTAATGTCAGTTTGTAGGGCTCCCTTGGGTCTATCAGGGCAGCACAAGTTTGAGGTGGGGACAACTTCGGTGTGGGGTCCATCCTTCGATATAAGGATTTTTTGCAGTACGGGCCAGGGGCCCCTGGGCACATCCTTTGGCCATTTTCCCTGGGAAAGAAAACTCAGCAGTCCAGGTTCCTGATGTCAGTTTGTAGGGCTCCCTTGGGTCTATCAGGGCACCACAATTTTGAGGTGGGGACAACTTTGGTGTGGAGTCCAACCTTCGATATAAGGATTTTTGTAGTGAGGCCCCAGCCCAGGGCCAGGGGCCCCTGGGCACATCCTTTTTCCATTTTCCCTGGGAAAGAAAACTCAGCAGTCCAGGTTCCTGATGTCAGTTTGTAGGGCTCCCTTGGGTCTATCAGGGCAGCACAAGTTTGAGGTGGGGACAAATTCGGTGTGGGCTCCATCCTTCGATATAAGGATTTTTTGCAGTCAGGGCCAGGGGCCCCTGGGCACATCCTTTTTCCATTTTCCCTGGGAAAGAAAACTCAGCAGTCCAGGTTCCTGATGTCAGTTTGTAGGGCTCCCTTGGGTCTATCAGGGCAGCACAAGTTTGAGGTGAAGACAACTTCGGTGTGGGGTCCATCCTTCGATATAAGGATTTTTTGCAGTCAGGGCCAGGGGCCCCTGGGCACATCCTTTTTCCATTTTCCCTGGGAAAGAAAACTCAGCAGTCCAGGTTCCTGATGTCAGTTTGTAGGGCTTCCTTGGGTCTATCAGGGCAGCACAAGTTTGAGGTGGGGAAAACTTTGGTGTGGGGTCCATCCTTCGATATAAGGATTCTTTGCAATGAGGTCCCTACCCAGGTACAGGGGCCCCTGGGCACATCCTTTTTCCATTTTCCCTGGGAAAGAAAACTCAGCAGTCCAGGTTCCTGATGTCAGTTTGTAGGGCTCCCTTGGGTCTATCAGGGCAGCACAAGTTTGAGGTGGGGACAACTTCGGTGTGGGGTCCATCCTTCGATATAAGGATTTTTTGCAGTGAGGTCCCAGGACAGGGCCAGGGGCCCCTGGGCACATCCTTTTTTCATTTTCCCTGGGAAAGAAATCTCAGCAGTCCAGGTTCCTGATGTCAGTTTGTAGGGCTCCCTTGGGTCTATTAGGGCAGCACAGGTTTGAGGTGGGGACAACTTCGGTGTGGGGTCCATCCTTCGATATAAGGATTTTTTGCAGTCAGGGCCAGGGGCCCCTGGGCACATCCTTTTTCCATTTACCCTGGGAAAGAAAACTCAGCAGTCCAGGTTCCTGATGTCAGTTTGTAGGGCTCCCTTGGGTCTATCAGGGTAGCACAAGTTTGAGGTGGGGACAACTTCGGTGTGGGCTCCATCCTTCGATATAAGGATTTTTGGTAGTGAGGTCCCTGTCCAGGGCTAGGGGACCCTGGGCACAACCTTTTTCCATTTTCCCTGGGAAAGAAAACTCAGCAGTCCAGGTTCCTGATGTCAGTTTGTAGGGCTCCCTTGGGTCTATCAGGGCAGCACAAGTTTGAGGTGGGGAAAACTTTGGTGTGGGGTCCATCCTTCGATATATGGATTTCTTGTAGTGAGGTCCCTGCCCAAGGCCAGCGGCCCCTCGTCAGAACCTTTTTCCATTTTCCCTGGGAAAGAAAACTCAGCAGTCCAGGTTCCTGATGTCATTTTGTAGCGCTCCCTTGGGTCTATCAGGGCAGCACAAGTTTGAGGTGAAGACAACTTCGGTGTGGGCTCCATCCTTCGATATAAGGATTTTTTGCAGTCAGGGCCAGGGGCCCCTGGGCACATCCTTTTTCCATTTTCCCTGGGAAAGAAAACTCAGCAGTCCAGGTTCCTGATGTCAGTTTGTAGGGCTTCCTTGGGTCTATCAGGGCAGCACAAGTTTGAGGTGGGGAAAACTTTGGTGTGGGGTCCATCCTTCGATATAAGGATTCTTTGCAATGAGGTCCCTACCCAGGTACAGGGGCCCCTGGGCACATCCTTTTTCCATTTTCCCTGGGAAAGAAAACTCAGCAGTCCAGGTTCCTGATGTCAGTTTGTAGGGCTCCCTTGGGTCTATCAGGGCAGCACAAGTTTGAGGTGGGGACAACTTCGGTGTGGGGTCCATCCTTCGATATAAGGATTTTTTGCAGTGAGGTCCCAGCACAGGGCCAGGGGCCCCTGGGCACATCCTTTTTTCATTTTCCCTGGGAAAGAAATCTCAGCAGTCCAGGTTCCTGATGTCAGTTTGTAGGGCTCCCTTGGGTCTATTAGGGCAGCACAGGTTTGAGGTGGGGACAACTTCGGTGTGGGGTCCATCCTTCGATATAAGGATTTTTTGTAGTGAGGCCCCAGCCCAGTGCCAGGGGCCCCTGGGCACATCCTTTTTCCATTTTCCCTGGGAAAGAAAACTCAGCAGTCCAGGTTCCTGATGTCAGTTTGTAGGGCTGCCTTGGGTGTATCAGGGCAGCACAATTTTGAGGTGGGGACAACTTTGGTGTGGGGTCCATCCTTCGATATAAGGATTTTTTGCAGTCAGGGCCAGGGGCCCCTGGGCACATCCTTTTTCCATTTTCCCTGGGAAAGAAAACTCAGCAGTCCAGGTTCCTGATGTCAGTTTGTAGGGCTCCCTTGGGTCTATCAGGGCAGCACAAGTTTGAGGTGGGGACAACTTCGGTGTGGGGTCCATCCTTCGATATAAGGATTTTTTGCAGTGAGGTCCCAGCACAGGGCCAGGGGCCCCTGGGCACATCCTTTTTCCATTTTCCCTGGGAAAGAAAACTCAGCAGTCCAGGTTCCTGATGTCAGTTTGTAGGGCTCCCTTGGGTCTATCAGGGCAGCACAAGTTTGAGGTGGGGACAAATTCGGTGTGGGCTCCATCCTTCGATATAAGGATTTTTTGTAGTGAGGCCCCAGCCCAGGGCCAGGGGTCCCTGGGAACATCCATTTTCCATTTTCCCTGGGAAAGAAAACTCAGCAGTCCAGGTTCCTGATGTCAGTTTGTAGGGCTCCCTTGGGTCTATCAGGGCAGCACAAGTTTGAGGTGGGGACAAATTCGGTGTGGGGTGCATCCTTCGATATAAGAATTTTTTGCAGTCAGGGCCAGGGGCCCCTGGGCACATCCTTTTTCCATTTTCCCTGGGAAAGAAAACTCAGCAGTCCAGGTTCCTGATGTCAGTTTGTAGGGCTCCCTTGGGTGTATCAGGGCAGCACAAGTTTGAGGTGGGGACAACTTCGGTGTGGGGTCCATCCTTCGATATAAGGATTTTTTGCAGTCAGGGCCAGGGGCCCCTGGGCACATCCTTTTTCCATTTTCCCTGGGAAAGAAAACTCAGCAGTCCAGGTTCCTGATGTCAGTTTGTAGGGCTCCCTTGGGTCTATCAGGGCAGCACAAGTTTGAGGTGGGGACAACTTCGGTGTGGGGTCCATCCTTCGATATAAGGATTTTTTGCAGTGAGGTCCCAGCACAGGGCCAGGGGCCCCTGGGCACATCCTTTTTCCATTTTCCCTGGGAAAGAAATCTCAGCAGTCCAGGTTCCTGATGTCAGTTTGTAGGGTTCCCTTGGGTCTATCAGGGCAGCACAAGTTTGAGGTGGGGACAACTTCGGTGTGGGGTCGATCCTTCGATATAAGGATTTTTGGTAGTGAGGTCCCTGTCCAGGGCTAGGGGACCCTGGGCACAACCTTTTTCCATTTTCCCTGGGAAAGAAAACTCAGCAGTCCAGGTTCCTGATGTCAGTTTGTAGGGCTCCCTTGGGTCTATCAGGGCAGCACAAGTTTGAGGTGGGGACAACTTTGGTGTGGGCTCCATCCTTCGATATAAGGATTTTTTGCAGTCAGGGCCAGGGGCCCCTGGGCACATCCTTTTTCCATTTTCCCTGGGAAAGAAAACTCAGCAGTCCAGGTTCCTGATGTCAGTTTGTAGGGCTCCCTTGGGTCTATCAGGGCAGCACAAGTTTGAGGTGGGGACAACTTCGGTGTGGGGTCCATCCTTCGATATAAGGATTTTTTGCAGTACGGGCCAGGGGCCCCTGGGCACATCCTTTTTCCATTTTCCCTGGGAAAGAAAACTCAGCAGTCCAGGTTCCTGATGTCAGTTTGTAGGGCTCCCTTGGGTCTATCAGGGCAGCACAAGTTTGAGGTGGGGACAACTTCGGTGTGGGGTCCATCCTTCGATATAAGGATTTTTTGCAGTCAGGGCCAGGGGCCCCTGGGCACATCCTTTTTCCATTTTCCCTGGGAAAGAAAACTCAGCAGTCCAGGTTCCTGATGTCAGTTTGTAGGGCTCCCTTGGGTCTATCAGGGCAGCACAAGTTTGAGGTGGGGACAACTTTGGTGTGGGGTCCATCCTTCGATATAAGGATTTTTTGCAGTGAGGCCCCATCCCAGGGCCAGGGACCCCTGGGCACATCCTTTTTCCATTTTCCCTGGGAAAGAAAACTCAGCAGTCCAGGTTCCTGATGTCAGTTTGTAGGGCTCCCTTGGGTCTATCAGGGCAGCACAAGTTTGAGGTGGGAACAAATTCAGTGTGGGCTCCATCCTTCGATATAAGGATTTTTTGCAGTCATGGCCAGGGGCCCCTGGGCACATCCTTTTTCCATTTTCCCTGGGAAAGAAAACTCAGCAGTCCAGGTTCCTGATGTCAGTTTGTAGGGCTCCCTTGGGTCTATCAGGGCAGCACAAGTTTGAGGTGAAGACAACTTCGGTGTGGGCTCCATCCTTCGATATAAGGATTTTTTGCAGTCAGGGCCAGGGGCCCCTGGGCACATCCTTTGGCCATTTTCCCTGGGAAAGAAAACTCAGCAGTCCAGGTTCCTGATGTCAGTTTGTAGGGCTCCCTTGGGTCTATCAGGGCAGCACAAGTTTGAGGTGGGGACAACTTTGGTGTGGGGTCCATCCTTCGATATAAGGATTTTTTGCAGTCACGGCCAGGGGCCCCTGGGCACATCCTTTTTCCATTTTCCCTGGGAAAGAAAACACAGCAGTCCAGGTTCCTGATGTCAGTTTGTAGGGCTCCCTTGGGTCTATCAGGGCAGCACAAGTTTGAGGTGGGGACAACTTCGGTGTGGGGTCCATCCTTCGATATAAGGATTTTTTGCAGTCAGGGCCAGGGGCCCCTGGGCACATCCTTTTTCCATTTTCCCTGGGAAAGAAAACACAGCAGTCCAGGTTCCTGATGTCAGTTTGTAGGGCTCCCTTGGGTCTATCAGGGCAGCACAAGTTTGAGGTGGGGACAAATTCGGTGTGGGCTCCATCCTTCAATATAAGGAGTTTTTGCAGTCAGGGCCAGGGGCCCCTGGGCACATCCTTTGGCCATTTTCCCTGGGAAAGAAAACTCAGCAGTCCAGGTTCCTGATGTCAGTTTGTAGGGCTCCCTTGGGTCTATCAGGGCAGCACAAGTTTGAGGTGGGGACAACTTCGGTGTGGGGTCCATCCTTCGATATAAGGATTTTTTACAGTCAGGGCCTGGGGCCCCTGGGCACATCCTTTTTCCATTTTCCCTGGGAAAGAAAATTCTGCAGTCCAGGTTCCTGATGTCAGTTTGTAGGGCTCCCTTGGGTCTATCAGGGCAGCACAAGTTTGAGGTGGGGACAACTTCGGTGTGGGGTCCATCCTTCGATATAAGGATTTTTTGCAGTACGGGCCAGGGGTCCCTGGGCACATCCTTTGGCCATTTTCCCTGGGAAAGAAAACTCAGCAGTCCAGGTTCCTGATGTCAGTTTGTAGGGCTCCCTTGGGTCTATTCAGGGCGGCACGTGTTTGAGGTGGGGACAACTTCGGTGTGGGCTCCATCCTTCGATATAAGGATTTTTTGCAGTGAGGCCCCAGCCCACGGCCAGGGGCCCCTGGGCACATCCTTTTTCCATTTCCTCTGGGAAAGAAAACTCAGCAGTCCAGGTTCCTGATGTCAGTTTGTAGGGCTCCCTTGGGTCTATCAGGGCAGCACAAGTTTGAGGTGGGGACAACTTTGGTGTGGGCTCCATCCTTCGATATAAGGATTTTTTGCAGTCAGGGCCAGGGGCCCCTGGGCACATCCTTTTTCCATTTTCCCTGGGAAAGAAAACTCAGCAGTCCAGGTTCCTGATGTCAGTTTGTAGGGCTCCCTTGGGTGTATCAGGGCAGCACAAGTTTGAGGTGGGGACAACTTTGGTGTGGGGTCCATCCTTCGATATAAGGATTTTTTGCAGTCAGGGCCAGGGGCCCCTGGGCACATCCTTTTTCCATTTTCCCTGGGAAAGAAAACTCAGCAGTCCAGGTTCCTGATGTCAGTTTGTAGGGTCCCTTGGGTCTATCAGGGCACCACAATTTTGAGGTGGGGACAACTTTGGTGTGGAGTCCAACCTTCGATATAAGGATTTTTGTACTGAGGCCCCAGCCCAGGGCCAGGGGCCCCTGGGCACATCCTTTTTCCATTTTCCCTGGGAAAGAAAACTCAGCAGTCCAGGTTCCTGATGTCAGTTTGTAGGGCTCCCTTGGGTCTATCAGGGCAGCACAAGTTTGAGGTGGGGACAAATTCGGTGTGGGCTCCATCCTTCGATATAAGGATTTTTTGCAGTCAGGGCCAGGGGCCCCTGGGCACATCCTTTTTCCATTTTCCCTGGGAAAGAAAACTCAGCAGTCCAGGTTCCTGATGTCAGTTTGTAGGGCTCCCTTGGGTCTATCAGGGCAGCACAAGTTTGAGGTGAAGACAACTTCGGTGTGGGCTCCATCCTTCGATATAAGGATTTTTTGCAGTCAGGGCCAGGGGCCCCTGGGCACATCCTTTTTCCATTTTCCCTGGGAAAGAAAACTCAGCAGTCCAGGTTCCTGATGTCAGTTTGTAGGGCTCCCTTGGGTCTATCAGGGCAGCACAAGTTTGAGGTGGGGACAACTTCGGTGTGGGCTCCATCCTTCGATATAAGGATTTTTTGCAGTCAGGGCCAGGGGCCCCTGGGCACATCCTTTTTCCATTTTCCCTGGGAAAGAAAACACAGCAGTCCAGGTTCCTGATGTCAGTTTGTAGGGCTCCCTTGGGTCTATCAGGGCAGCACAAGTTTGAGGTGGGGACAACTTCGGTGTGGGGTCCATCCTTCGATATAAGGATTTTTTACAGTCAGGGCCTGGTGCCCCTGGGCACATCCTTTTTCCATTTTCCCTGGGAAAGAAAACTCAGCAGTCCAGGTTCCTGATGTCAGTTTGTAGGGCTCCCTTGGGTCTATCAGGGCAGCACAAGTTTGAGGTGGGGACAACTTTGGTGTGGGGTCCATCCTTCGATATAAGGATTTTTTGCAGTCAGGGCCAGGGGCCCCTGGGCACAACCTTTTTCCATTTTCCCTGGGAAAGAAAACTCAGCAGTCCAGGTTCCTGATGTCAGTTTGTAGGGCTCCCTTGGGTGTATCAGGGCAGCACAAGTTTGAGGTGGGGACAACTTTGGTGTGGGGTCCATCCTTCGATATAAGGATTTTTTGTAGTGAGGCCCCATCCCAGGGCCAGGGACCCCTGGGCACATCCTTTGTCCATTTTCCCTGGGAAAGAAAACTCAGCAGTCCAGGTTCCTGATGTCAGTTTGTAGGGCTCCCTTGGGTCTATCAGGGCAGCACAAGTTTGAGGTGGGGACAACTTCGGTGTGGGGTCCATCCTTCGATATAAGGATTTTTTACAGTCAGGGCCTGGGGCCCCTGGGCACATCCTTTTTCCATTTCCCCCGGGAAAGACAACTCTGCAGTCCAGGTTCCTGATGTCAGTTTGTAGGGCTCCCTTGGGTCTATCAGGGCAGCACAAGTTTGAGGTGGGGACAACTTTGGTGTGGGCTCCATCCTTCGATATAAGGATTTTTTGCAGTCAGGGCCAGGGGCCCCTGGGCACATCCTTTTTCCATTTTCCCTGGGAAAGAAAACTCAGCAGTCCAGGTTCCTGATGTCAGTTTGTAGGGCTCCCTTGGGTCTATCAGGGCAGCACAATTTTGAGGTGGGGACAACTTTGGTGTGGAGTCCAAACTTCGATATAAGGATTTTTGTAGTGAGGCCCCAGCCCAGGGCCAGGGGCCCCTGGGCACATCCTTTTTCCATTTTCCCTGGGAAAGAAAACTCAGCAGTCCAGGTTCCTGATGTCAGTTTGTAGGGCTCCCTTGGGTCTATCAGGGCAGCACAAGTTTGAGGTGGGGACAAATTCGGTGTGGGCTCCATCCTTCGATATAAGGATTTTTTGCAGTCAGGGCCAGGGGCCCCTGGGCACATCCTTTTTCCATTTTCCCTGGGAAAGAAAACTCAGCAGTCCAGGTTCCTGATGTCATTTTGTAGCGCTCCCTTGGGTCTATCAGGGCAGCACAAGTTTGAGGTGAAGACAACTTCGGTGTGGGCTCCATCCTTCGATATAAGGATTTTTTGCAGTCAGGGCCAGGGGCCCCTGGGCACATCCTTTTTCCATTTTCCCTGGGAAAGAAAACTCAGCAGTCCAGGTTCCTGATGTCAGTTTGTAGGGCTTCCTTGGGTCTATCAGGGCAGCACAAGTTTGAGGTGGGGAAAACTTTGGTGTGGGGTCCATCCTTCGATATAAGGATTCTTTGCAATGAGGTCCCTACCCAGGTACAGGGGCCCCTGGGCACATCCTTTTTCCATTTTCCCTGGGAAAGAAAACTCAGCAGTCCAGGTTCCTGATGTCAGTTTGTAGGGCTCCCTTGGGTCTATCAGGGCAGCACAAGTTTGAGGTGGGGACAACTTCGGTGTGGGCTCCATCCTTCGATATAAGGATTTTTTGCAGTGAGGTCCCAGCACAGGGCCAGGGGCCCCTGGGCACATCCTTTTTTCATTTTCCCTGGGAAAGAAATCTCAGCAGTCCAGGTTCCTGATGTCAGTTTGTAGGGCTTCCTTGGGTCTATCAGGGCAGCACAAGTTTGAGGTGGGGAAAACTTTGGTGTGGGGTCCATCCTTCGATATAAGGATTCTTTGCAATGAGGTCCCTACCCAGGTACAGGGGCCCCTGGGCACATCCTTTTTCCATTTTCCCTGGGAAAGAAAACTCAGCAGTCCAGGTTCCTGATGTCAGTTTGTAGGGCTCCCTTGGGTCTATCAGGGCAGCACAAGTTTGAGGTGGGGACAACTTCGGTGTGGGGTCCATCCTTCGATATAAGGATTTTTTGCAGTGAGGTCCCAGCACAGGGCCAGGGGCCCCTGGGCACATCCTTTTTTCATTTTCCCTGGGAAAGAAATCTCAGCAGTCCAGGTTCCTGATGTCAGTTTGTAGGGCTCCCTTGGGTCTATTAGGGCAGCACAGGTTTGAGGTGGGGACAACTTCGGTGTGGGGTCCATCCTTCGATATAAGGATTTTTTGCAGTCAGGGCCAGGGGCCCCTGGGCACATCCTTTTTCCATTTTCCCTGGGAAAGAAAACTCAGCAGTCCAGGTTCCTGATGTCAGTTTGTAGGGCTCCCTTGGGTCTATCAGGGTAGCACAAGTTTGAGGTGGGGACAACTTCGGTGTGGGCTCCATCCTTCGATATAAGGATTTTTGGTAGTGAGGTCCCTGTCCAGGGCTAGGGGACCCTGGGCACAACCTTTTTCCATTTTCCCTGGGAAAGAAAACTCAGCAGTCCAGGTTCCTGATGTCAGTTTGTAGGGCTCCCTTGGGTCTATCAGGGCAGCACAAGTTTGAGGTGGGGAAAACTTTGGTGTGGGGTCCATCCTTCGATATATGGATTTCTTGTAGTGAGGTCCCTGCCCAAGGCCAGCGGCCCCTCGTCAGAACCTTTTTCCATTTTCCCTGGGAAAGAAAACTCAGCAGTCCAGGTTCCTGATGTCATTTTGTAGCGCTCCCTTGGGTCTATCAGGGCAGCACAAGTTTGAGGTGAAGACAACTTCGGTGTGGGCTCCATCCTTCGATATAAGGATTTTTTGCAGTCAGGGCCAGGGGCCCCTGGGCACATCCTTTTTCCATTTTCCCTGGGAAAGAAAACTCAGCAGTCCAGGTTCCTGATGTCAGTTTGTAGGGCTTCCTTGGGTCTATCAGGGCAGCACAAGTTTGAGGTGGGGAAAACTTTGGTGTGGGGTCCATCCTTCGATATAAGGATTCTTTGCAATTAGGTCCCTACCCAGGTACAGGGGCCCCTGGGCACATCCTTTTTCCATTTTCCCTGGGAAAGAAAACTCAGCAGTCCAGGTTCCTGATGTCAGTTTGTAGGGCTCCCTTGGGTCTATCAGGGCAGCACAAGTTTGAGGTGGGGACAAATTCGGTGTGGGGTCCATCCTTCGATATAAGGATTTTTTGCAGTCAGGGCCAGGAGCCCAAGGCCAGGGGCCCCTGGGCACATCCTTTTTCCATTTTCCCAGGGAAAGAAAACTCAGCAGTCCAGGTTCCTGATGTCAGTTTGTAGGGCTCCCTTGGGTCTATCAGGGCAGCACAAGTTTGAGGTGGGGACAACTTTGGTGTGGGGTCCATCCTTCGATATAAGGATTTTTTGCAGTCAGGGCCAGGGGCCCCTGGGCACATCCTTTTTCCATTTTCCCTGGGAAAGAAAACTCAGCAGTCCAGGTTCCTGATGTCAGTTTGTAGGGCTCCCTTGGGTCTATCAGGGCAGTACAAGTTTGAGGTGGGGACAACTTTGGTGTGGGTTCCATCCTTCGGTATAAGGATTTTTTGCAGTCATGGCCAGGGGCCCCTGGGCACATCCTTTTTCCATTTTCCCTGGGAAAGAAAACTCAGCAGTCCAGGTTCCTGATGTCAGTTTGTAGGGCTCCCTTGGGTCTATCAGGGCAGCACAAGTTTGAGGTGGGGACAACTTCGGTGTGGGGTCCATCCTTCGATATAAGGATTTTTTGCAGTCAGGGTCAGGGGCCCCTGGGCACATCGTTTTTCCATTTTCCCTGGGAAAGAAAACTCAGTTGTCCAGGTTCCTGATGTCAGTTTATAGGGCTCCCTTGGGTCTATCAGGGCAGCACAAGTTTGAGGTGGGGACAAATTCGGTGTGGGCTCCATCCTTCGATATAAGGATTTTTTGCAGTCAGGGCCAGGGGCCCCAGGGCACATCCTTTTTCCATTTTCCCTGGGAAAGAAAACTCAGCAGTCCAGGTTCCTGATGTCAGTTTGTAGGGTCCCTTGGGTCTATCAGGGCACCACAATTTTGAGGTGGGGACAACTTTGGTGTGGAGTCCAACCTTCGATATAAGGATTTTTGTACTGAGGCCCCAGCCCAGGGCCAGGGGCCCCTGGGCACATCCTTTTTCCATTTTCCCTGGGAAAGAAAACTCAGCAGTCCAGGTTCCTGATGTCAGTTTGTAGGGCTCCCTTGGGTCTATCAGGGCAGCACAAGTTTGAGGTGGGGACAAATTCGGTGTGGGCTCCATCCTTCGATATAAGGATTTTTTGCAGTCAGGGCCAGGGGCCCCTGGGCACATCCTTTTTCCATTTTCCCTGGGAAAGAAAACTCAGCAGTCCAGGTTCCTGATGTCAGTTTGTAGGGCTCCCTTGGGTCTATCAGGGCAGCACAAGTTTGAGGTGAAGACAACTTCGGTGTGGGCTCCATCCTTCGATATAAGGATTTTTTGCAGTCAGGGCCAGGGGCCCCTGGGCACATCCTTTTTCCATTTTCCCTGGGAAAGAAAACTCAGCAGTCCAGGTTCCTGATGTCAGTTTGTAGGGCTCCCTTGGGTCTATCAGGGCAGCACAAGTTTGAGGTGGGGACAACTTCGGTGTGGGGTCCATCCTTCGATATAAGGATTTTTTGCAGTCAGGGCCAGGGGCCCCTGGGCACATCCTTTTTCCATTTTCCCTGGGAAAGAAAACACAGCAGTCCAGGTTCCTGATGTCAGTTTGTAGGGCTCCCTTGGGTCTATCAGGGCAGCACAAGTTTGAGGTGGGGACAACTTCGGTGTGGGGTCCATCCTTCGATATAAGGATTTTTTACAGTCAGGGCCTGGTGCCCCTGGGCACATCCTTTTTCCATTTTCCCTGGGAAAGAAAACTCAGCAGTCCAGGTTCCTGATGTCAGTTTGTAGGGCTCCCTTGGGTCTATCAGGGCAGCACAAGTTTGAGGTGGGGACAACTTTGGTGTGGGGTCCATCCTTCGATATAAGGATTTTTTGCAGTCAGGGCCAGGGGCCCCTGGGCACAACCTTTTTCCATTTTCCCTGGGAAAGAAAACTCAGCAGTCCAGGTTCCTGATGTCAGTTTGTAGGGCTCCCTTGGGTGTATCAGGGCAGCACAAGTTTGAGGTGGGGACAACTTTGGTGTGGGGTCCATCCTTCGATATAAGGATTTTTTGTAGTGAGGCCCCATCCCAGGGCCAGGGACCCCTGGGCACATCCTTTGTCCATTTTCCCTGGGAAAGAAAACTCAGCAGTCCAGGTTCCTGATGTCAGTTTGTAGGGCTCCCTTGGGTCTATCAGGGCAGCACAAGTTTGAGGTGGGGACAACTTCGGTGTGGGGTCCATCCTTCGATATAAGGATTTTTTACAGTCAGGGCCTGGGGCCCCTGGGCACATCCTTTTTCCATTTCCCCCGGGAAAGACAACTCTGCAGTCCAGGTTCCTGATGTCAGTTTGTAGGGCTCCCTTGGGTCTATCAGGGCAGCACAAGTTTGAGGTGGGGACAACTTTGGTGTGGGCTCCATCCTTCGATATAAGGATTTTTTGCAGTCAGGGCCAGGGGCCCCTGGGCACATCCTTTTTCCATTTTCCCTGGGAAAGAAAACTCAGCAGTCCAGGTTCCTGATGTCAGTTTGTAGGGCTCCCTTGGGTCTATCAGGGCAGCACAATTTTGAGGTGGGGAAAACTTTGGTGTGGGGTCCATCCTTCGATATAAGGATTCTTTGCAATGAGGTCCCTACCCAGGTACAGGGGCCCCTGGGCACATCCTTTTTCCATTTTCCCTGGGAAAGAAAACTCAGCAGTCCAGGTTCCTGATGTCAGTTTGTAGGGCTCCCTTGGGTCTATCAGGGCAGCACAAGTTTGAGGTGGGGACAACTTCGGTGTGGGGTCCATCCTTCGATATAAGGATTTTTTGCAGTGAGGTCCCAGCACAGGGCCAGGGGCCCCTGGGCACATCCTTTTTTCATTTTCCCTGGGAAAGAAATCTCAGCAGTCCAGGTTCCTGATGTCAGTTTGTAGGGCTTCCTTGGGTCTATCAGGGCAGCACAAGTTTGAGGTGGGGAAAACTTTGGTGTGGGGTCCATCCTTCGATATAAGGATTCTTTGCAATGAGGTCCCTACCCAGGTACAGGGGCCCCTGGGCACATCCTTTTTCCATTTTCCCTGGGAAAGAAAACTCAGCAGTCCAGGTTCCTGATGTCAGTTTGTAGGGCTCCCTTGGGTCTATCAGGGCAGCACAAGTTTGAGGTGGGGACAACTTCGGTGTGGGGTCCATCCTTCGATATAAGGATTTTTTGCAGTGAGGTCCCAGCACAGGGCCAGGGGCCCCTGGGCACATCCTTTTTTCATTTTCCCTGGGAAAGAAATCTCAGCAGTCCAGGTTCCTGATGTCAGTTTGTAGGGCTCCCTTGGGTCTATTAGGGCAGCACAGGTTTGAGGTGGGGACAACTTCGGTGTGGGGTCCATCCTTCGATATAAGGATTTTTTGCAGTCAGGGCCAGGGGCCCCTGGGCACATCCTTTTTCCATTTTCCCTGGGAAAGAAAACTCAGCAGTCCAGGTTCCTGATGTCAGTTTGTAGGGCTCCCTTGGGTCTATCAGGGTAGCACAAGTTTGAGGTGGGGACAACTTCGGTGTGGGCTCCATCCTTCGATATAAGGATTTTTGGTAGTGAGGTCCCTGTCCAGGGCTAGGGGACCCTGGGCACAACCTTTTTCCATTTTCCCTGGGAAAGAAAACTCAGCAGTCCAGGTTCCTGATGTCAGTTTGTAGGGCTCCCTTGGGTCTATCAGGGCAGCACAAGTTTGAGGTGGGGAAAACTTTGGTGTGGGGTCCATCCTTCGATATATGGATTTCTTGTAGTGAGGTCCCTGCCCAAGGCCAGCGGCCCCTCGTCAGAACCTTTTTCCATTTTCCCTGGGAAAGAAAACTCAGCAGTCCAGGTTCCTGATGTCATTTTGTAGCGCTCCCTTGGGTCTATCAGGGCAGCACAAGTTTGAGGTGAAGACAACTTCGGTGTGGGCTCCATCCTTCGATATAAGGATTTTTTGCAGTCAGGGCCAGGGGCCCCTGGGCACATCCTTTTTCCATTTTCCCTGGGAAAGAAAACTCAGCAGTCCAGGTTCCTGATGTCAGTTTGTAGGGCTCCCTTGGGTCTATCAGGGCAGCACAAGTTTGAGGTGGGGACAAATTCGGTGTGGGGTCCATCCTTCGATATAAGGATTTTTTGCAGTCAGGGCCAGGAGCCCAAGGCCAGGGGCCCCTGGGCACATCCTTTTTCCATTTTCCCAGGGAAAGAAAACTCAGCAGTCCAGGTTCCTGATGTCAGTTTGTAGGGCTCCCTTGGGTCTATCAGGGCAGCACAAGTTTGAGGTGGGGACAACTTTGGTGTGGGGTCCATCCTTCGATATAAGGATTTTTTGCAGTCAGGGCCAGGGGCCCCTGGGCACATCCTTTTTCCATTTTCCCTGGGAAAGAAAACTCAGCAGTCCAGGTTCCTGATGTCAGTTTGTAGGGCTCCCTTGGGTCTATCAGGGCAGTACAAGTTTGAGGTGGGGACAACTTTGGTGTGGGTTCCATCCTTCGGTATAAGGATTTTTTGCAGTCATGGCCAGGGGCCCCTGGGCACATCCTTTTTCCATTTTCCCTGGGAAAGAAAACTCAGCAGTCCAGGTTCCTGATGTCAGTTTGTAGGGCTCCCTTGGGTCTATCAGGGCAGCACAAGTTTGAGGTGGGGACAACTTCGGTGTGGGGTCCATCCTTCGATATAAGGATTTTTTGCAGTCAGGGTCAGGGGCCCCTGGGCACATCGTTTTTCCATTTTCCCTGGGAAAGAAAACTCAGTTGTCCAGGTTCCTGATGTCAGTTTATAGGGCTCCCTTGGGTCTATCAGGGCAGCACAAGTTTGAGGTGGGGACAAATTCGGTGTGGGCTCCATCCTTCGATATAAGGATTTTTTGCAGTCAGGGCCAGGGGCCCCAGGGCACATCCTTTTTCCATTTTCCCTGGGAAAGAAAACTCAGCAGTCCAGGTTCCTGATGTCAGTTTGTAGGGCTCCCTTGGGTCTATCAGGGTAGCACAAGTTTGAGGTGGGGACAACTTCGGTGTGGGGTCCATCCTTCGATATAAGGATTCTTTGCAATGAGGTCCCTACCCAGGTATAGGGGCCCCTAAGCACATCCTTTGGCCATTTTCCCTGGGAAAGAAAACTCAGCAGTCCAGGTTCCTGATGTCAGTTTGTAGGGCTCCCTTGGGTCTATCAGGGCAGCACAAGTTTGAGGTGGGGACAACTTCGGTGTGGGCTCCATCCTTCGATATAAGGATTTTTTGTAGTTAGGGCCAGGGGCCCCTGGGCGCAACCTTTTTCCATTTTCCCTGGGAAAGAAAACTCAGCAGTCCAGGTTCCTGATGTCAGTTTGTAGGGCTCCCTTGGGTCTATCAGGGCAGCACAAGTTTGAGGTGGGAACAAATTCAGTGTGGGCTCCATCCTTCGATATAAGGATTTTTTGCAGTCAGGGCCAGGGGCCCCTGGGCACATCCTTTTTCCATTTTCCCTGGGAAAGAAAACTCAGCAGTCCAGGTTCCTGATGTCAGTTTGTAGGGCTCCCTTGGGTCTATCAGGGCAGCACAAGTTTGAGGTGGGAACAAATTCAGTGTGGGCTCCATCCTTCGATATAAGGATTTTTTGCAGTCAGGGCCAGGGGCCCCTGGGCACATCCTTTTTCCATTTTCCCTGGGAAAGAAAACTCAGCAGTCCAGGTTCCTGATGTCAGTTTGTAGGGCTCCCTTGGGTCTATCAGGGCAGCACAAGTTTGAGGTGGGGACAACTTCGTTGTGGGGTCCATCCTTCGATATAAGGATTTTTTGCAGTCAGGGTCAGGGGCCCCTGGGCATATCCTTTTTGCATTTTCCCTGGGAAAGAAAACTCAGCAGTCCAGGTTCCTGATGTCAGTTTGTAGGGCTCCCTTGGGTCTATCAGGGCAGCACAAGTTTGAGGTGGGGACAACTTCGGTGTGGGGTCCATCCTTCGATATAAGGATTTTTCGTAGTGAGGCTCCATCCCAGGGCCAGGGGCCCCTGGGCGCAACCTTTTTCCATTTTCCCTGGGAAGGAAAACTCAGCAGTCCAGGTTCCTGATGTCAGTTTGTAGGGCTCCCTTGGGTCTATCAGGGCAGCACAAGTTTGAGGTGGGGACAACTTCGGTGTGGGCTCCATCCTTCGATATAAGGATTTTTTGCAGTGAGGCCCCACCCCAGGGCCAGGGGCCCCTGGGCACAAACTTTTTCCATTTTTCCTGGGAAAGAAAACTCAGCAGTCCAGGTTCCTGATGTCAGTTTGTAGGGCTCCCTTGGGTCTATCAGGGCAGAACAAGTTTGAGGTGGGGACAACTTCGTTGTGGGGTCCATCCTTCGATATAAGGATTTTTTGCAGTCAGGGTCAGGGGCCCCTGGGCATATCCTTTTTCCATTTTTCCTGGGAAAGAAAACTCAGCAGTCCAGGTTCCTGATGTCAGTTTGTAGGGCTCCCTTGGGTCTATCAGGGCAGCACAAGTTTGAGGTGGGGACAACTTCGGTGTGGGGTCCATCCTTCGATATAAGGATTTTTCGTAGTGAGGCCCCATCCCAGGGCCAGGGGCCCCTGGGCACATCCTTTTTCCATTTTCCCTGGGAAGGAAAACTCAGCAGTCCAGGTTCCTGATGTCAGTTTGTAGGGCTCCCTTGGGTCTATCAGGGCAGCACAAGTTTGAGGTGGGGACAACTTCGGTGTGCGGTCCATCCTTCGATATAAGGATTTTTTCAGTGAGGTCCCAGCACAGGGCCAGGGGCCCCTGGGCACATCCTTTTTGCATTTTCCCTGGGAAAGAAAACTCAGTTGTCCAGGTTCCTGATGTCAGTTTATAGGGCTCCCTTGGGTCTATCAGGGCAGCACAAGTTTGAGGTGGGGACAAATTCGGTGTGGGCTCCATCCTTCGATATAAGGATTTTTTGCAGTCAGGGCCAGGGGCCCCAGGGCACATCCTTTTTCCATTTTCCCTGGGAAAGAAAACTCAGCAGTCCAGGTTCCTGATGTCAGTTTGTAGGGCTCCCTTGGGTCTATCAGGGTAGCACAAGTTTGAGGTGGGGACAACTTCTGTGTGGGGTCCATCCTTCGATATAAGGATTCTTTGCAATGAGGTCCCTACCCAGGTATAGGGGCCCCTGGGCACATCCTTTGGCCATTTTCCCTGGGAAAGAAAACTCAGCAGTCCAGGTTCCTGATGTCAGTTTGTAGGGTTCCCTTGGGTGTATCAGGGCAGCACAAGTTTGAGGTGGGGACAACTTCGGTGTGGGGTCCATCCTTCGATATAAGGACTTTTTGCAGTCAGGGCCAGGGGCCCCTGGGCGCAACCTTTTTCCATTTTCCCTGGGAAAGAAAACTCAGCAGTCCAGGTTCCTGATGTCAGTTTGTAGGGCTCCCTTGGGTCTATCAGGGCAGCACAAGTTTGAGGTGGGAACAAATTCAGTGTGGGCTCCATCCTTCGATATAAGGATTTTTTGCAGTCAGGGCCAGGGGCCCCTGGGCACATCCTTTTTCCATTTTCCCTGGGAAAGAAAACTCAGCAGTCCAGGTTCCTGATGTCAGTTTGTAGGGCTCCCTTGGGTGTATCAGGGCAGCACAAGTTTGAGGTGGGGACAACTTCGGTGTGGGGTCCATCCTTCGATATAAGGATTTTTTTGCAGTCAGGGTCAGGGGCCCCTGGGCATATCCTTTTTCCATTTTCCGTGGGAAAGAAAACTCAGCAGTCCAGGTTCCTGATGTCAGTTTGTAGGGCTCCCTTGGGTGTATCAGGGCAGTACAAGTTTGAGGTGGGGACAACTTTGGTGTGGGGTGCATCCTTCGATATAAGGATTCTTTGCAGTGAGGGCCAGGGGCCCCTGGGCACATCCTTTTTCCATTTTCCCTGGGAAAGAAAACTCAGCAGTCCAGGTTCCTTATATCAGTTTGTAGGGCTCCCTTGGGTCTATCAGGACAGCACAAGTTTGAGGTGGGGACAACTTCGGTGTGGGGTCCATCCTTCGATATAAGGATTTTTTGCAGTCATGGCCAGGGGCCCCCGGGCACATCCTTTTTCCATTTTCCCTGGGAAAGAAAACTCAGCAGTCCAGGTTCCTGATGTCAGTTTGTAGGGCTCCCTTTGGTCTATCGGGGCAGCACAAGTTTGAGGTGGGGACAAATTCGGTGTGGGGTCCATCCTTCGATATAAGGATTTTTTGCAGTCAGGGCCAGGAGCCCAAGGCCAGGGGCCCCTGGGCACATCCTTTTTGCATTTTCCCTGGGAAAGAAAACTCAGCAGTCCAGGTTCCTGATGTCAGTTTGTAGGGCTCCCTTGGGTCTATCAGGGCAACACAAGTTTGAGGTGGGGACAACTTCGTTGTGGGGTCCATCCTTCGATAGAAGGATTTTTTGCAGTCAGGGTCAGGGGCCCCTGGGCATATCCTTTTTCCATTTTCCCTGGGAAAGAAAACTCAGCAGTCCAGGTTCCTGATGTCAGTTTGTAGGGCTCCCTTGGGTCTATCAGGGCAGCACAAGTTTGAGGTGGGGACAACTTCGGTGTGGGGTCCATCCTTCGATATAAGGATTCTTTGCAGTGAGGTCCCTACCCAGGTATAGGGGCCCCTGGGCACATCGTTTTTCCATTTTCCCTGGGAAAGAAAACTCAGCAGTCCAGGTTCCTGATGTCAGTTTGTAGGGCTCCCTTGGGTGTATCAGGGCAGCACAAGTTTGAGGTGGGGACATCTTCGGTGTGGGGTCCATCCTTCAATATAAGGATTTTTTGCAGTCAGGGCCAGGGGCCCCTGGGCGCAACCTATTTCCATTTTCCCTGGGAAAGAAAACTCAGCAGTCCAGGTTCCTGACGTCAGTTTGTAGGGCTCCCTTGGGTCTATCAGGGCAGCACAAGTTTGAGGTGGGAACAAATTCAGTGTGGGCTCCATCCTTCGATAAAAGGATTTTTTGCAGTCAGGGCCAGGGGCCCCTGGGCACCTCCTTTTTCCATTTTCCCTGGGAAAGAAAACTCAGCAGTCCAGGTTCCTGATGTCAGTTTGTAGGGCTCCCTTGGGTCTATCAGGGCAACACAAGTTTGAGGTGGGGACAACTTCGGTGTGGGGTCCATCCTTGGATATAAGGATTTTTTGCAGTCAGGGCTAGGGGCCCCTGGGCACATCATTTGGCCATTTTTCCTGGGAAAGAAAACTCAGCAGTCCAGGTTCCTGATGTCAGTTTGTAGGGCTCCCTTGGGTCTATCAGGGCAGCACAAGTTTGAGGTGGGGACAACTTCGGTGTGGGGTCCATCCTTCGATATAAGGATTTTTTGCAGTGAGGTCCCAGCACAGGGCCAGGGGCCCCTGGGCACATCCTTTTTCCATTTTCCCTGGGAAAGAAAACTCAGTTGTCCAGGTTCCTGATGTCAGTTTATAGGGCTCCCTTGGGTCTATCAGGGCAGCACAAGTTTGAGGTGGGGACAAATTCGGTGTGGGCTCCATCCTTCGATATAAGGATTTTTTGCAGTCAGGGCCAGGGGCCCCAGGGCACATCCTTTTTCCATTTTCCCTGGGAAAGAAAACTCAGCAGTCCAGGTTCCTGATGTCAGTTTGTAGGGCTCCCTTGGGTCTATCAGGGTAGCACAAGTTTGAGGTGGGGACAACTTCGGTGTGGGCTCCATCCTTCGATATAAGTATTCTTTGCAATGAGGTCCCTACCCAGGTATAGGGGCCCCTGGGCACATCCTTTGGCCATTTTCCCTGGGAAAGAAAACTCAGCAGTCCAGGTTCCTGATGTCAGTTTGTAGGGCTCCCTTGGGTGTATCAGGGCAGCACAAGTTTGAGGTGGGGACATCTTCGGTGTGGGGTCCATCCTTCAATATAAGGATTTTTTTCAGTCAGGGCCAGGGGCCCCTGGGCGCAACCTTTTTCCATTTTCCCTGGGAAAGAAAACTCAGCAGTCCAGGTTCCTGATGTCAGTTTGTAGGGCTCCCTTGGGTCTATCAGGGCAGCACAAGTTTGAGGTGGGGACAAATTCAGTGTGGGCTCCATCCTTCGATATAAGGATTTTTTGCAGTCAGGGCCAGGGGCCCCTGGGCACATCCTTTTTCCATTTTCCCTGGGAAAGAAAACTCAGCAGTCCAGGTTCCTGATGTCAGTTTGTAGGGCTCCCTTGGGTCTATCAGGGCAGCACAAGTTTGAGGTAGGGACAACTTCGGTGTGGGGTTCATCCTTCGATATAAGGATTTTTTGCAGTCAGGGCCAGGGGCCCCTGGGCACATCCTTTTTCCATTTTCCCTGGGAAAGAAAACTCAGCAGTCCAGGTTCCTGATGTCAGTTTGTAGGGCTCCCTTGGGTCTATCAGGGCAGCACAAGTTTGAGGTGGGGACAACTTTGGTGTGGGGTCCATCCTTCGATATAAGGATTTTTTGCAGTCAGGGCCAGGAGCCCAAGGCCAGGGGCCCCTGGGCACATCCTTTTTGCATTTTCCCTGGGAAAGAAAACTCAGCAGTCCAGGTTCCTGATGTCAGTTTGTAGGGCTCCCTTGGGTGTATCAGGGCAGCACAAGTTTGAGGTGGGGACAACTTCGGTGTGGGGTCCATCCTTCGATATAAGGATTTTTTTGCAGTCAGGGTCAGGGGCCCCTGGACATATCCTTTTTCCATTTTCCCTTGGAAAGAAAACTCAGCAGTCCAGGTTCCTGATGTCAGTTTGTAGGGCTCCCTTGGGTGTATCAGGGCAGTACAAGTTTGAGGTGGGGACAACTTTGGTGTGGGGTCCATCCTTCGATATAAGGATTTTTTGCAGTCAGGGCCAGGGGCCCCTGGGCACATCCTTTTTCCCTTTTCCCTGGGAAAGAAAACTTAGCAGTCCAGGTTCCTGATGTCAGTTTGTAGGGCTCCCTTGGGTCTATCAGGGCAGCACAAGTTTGAGTTGGGGACAACTTCGGTGTGGGGTCCATCCTTCGATATAAGGATTTTTTTGCAGTCAGGGTCAGGGGCCCCTGGGCATATCCTTTTTCCATTTTCCCTGGGAAAGAAAACTCAGCAGTCCAGGTTCCTGATGTCAGTTTGTAGGGCTCCCTTGGGTCTATCAGGGCAGTACAAGTTTGAGGTGGGGACAACTTTGGTGTGGGGTCCATCCTTCGATATAAGGATTTTTTGCAGTCAGGGCCAGGGGCCCCTGGGCACATCCTTTTTCCATTTTCCCTGGGAAAGAAAACTCAGCAGTCCAGGTTCCTGATGTCAGTTTGTAGGGCTCCCTTGGGTCTATCAGCGCAGCACAAGTTTGAGGTGGGGACAACTTCGGTCTGGGCTCCATCCTTCGATATAAGGATTCTTTGCAGTCAGGGCCAGGGGCCCCTGGGCACATCCTTTTTCCATTTTCCCTGGGAAAGAAAACTCAGCAGTCCAGGTTCCTGATGTCAGTTTGTAGGGCTCCCTTGGGTCTATTAGGGCCGCACAAGTTTGAGGTGGGGACAACTTTGGTGTGGGGTCCATCCTTCGATATAAGGATTTTTTGCAGTCAGGGCCAGGGGCCCCTGGGCACATCGTTTTTCCATTTTCCCTGGGAAAGAAAACTCAGCAGTCCAGGTTCCTGATGTCAGTTTGTAGGGCTCCCTTGGGTCTATCAGGGCAGCACAAGTTTGAGGTGGGGACAACTTCGTTGTGGGGTCCATCCTTCGATATAAGGATTTTTTGCAGTCAGGGTCAGGGGCCCCTGGGCATATCCTTTTTCCATTTTCCCTGGGAAAGAAAACTCAGCAGTCCAGGTTCCTGATGTCAGTTTGTAGGGCTCCCTTGGGTCTATCAGGGCAGCACAAGTTTGAGGTGGGGACAACTTCGATGTGGGGTCCATCCTTCGATATAAGGATTTTTCGTAGTGAGTCCCCATCCCAGGGCCAGGGGCCCCTGGGCACATCCTTTATCCATTTTCCCTGGGAAGGAAAACTCCGCAGTCCAGGTTCCTGATGTCAGTTTGTAGGGCTCCCTTGGGTCTATCAGGGCAGCACAAGTTTGAGGTGGGGACAACTTCGGTGTGGGGTCCATCCTTCGATAGAAGGATTTTTTGCAGTGAGGCCCCAGCACAGGGCCAGGGGCCCCTGGGCACATCCTTTTTCCATTTTCCCTGGGAAAGAAAACTCAGTTGTCCAGGTTCCTGATGTCAGTTTGTAGGGCTCCCTTGGGTCTATCAGGGCAGCACAAGTTTGAGGTGGGGACAACTTGGATGTCGGCTCCATCCTTCGATATAAGGATTTTTTGCAGTCAGAGCCAGGGGCCCCAGGGCACATCCTTTTTCCATTTTCCCTGGGAAAGAAAACTCAGCAGTCCAGGTTCCTGATGTCAGTTTGTAGGGCTCCCTTGGGTCTATCAGGGCAGCACAAGTTTAAGGTGGGGAAAACTTCGGTGTGGGGTCCATCCTTCGATATATGGATTTCTTGTAGTGAGGTCCCTGCCCAAGGCCAGCGGCCCCTGGTCAGAACCTTTTTCCATTTTCCCTGGGAAAGAAAACTCAGCAGTCCAGGTTCCTGATGTCAGTTTGTAGGGTTCCCTTGGGTCTATCAGGGCGGCACAAGTTCGAGGTGGGGACAATTTCGGTGTGGGCTCCATCCTTCGATATAAGGATTTTTTGTAGTGAGGCCCTAGCCCAGGGCCAGGGGCCCCTGGGCACATCCTTTTTCCATTTTCCCTGGGAAAGAAAACTCAGCAGTCCAGGTTCCTGATGTCAGTTTGTAGGGCTCCCTTGGGTGTATCAGGGCAGCACAAGTTTGAGGTGGAGACAACTTCGGTGTGGGGTCCATCCTTCGATATAAGGATTTTTTGCAGTCAGGGCCAGGGGCCCCTGGGCATATCCTTTTTCCATTTTCCCTGGGAAAGAAAACTCAGCAGTCCAGGTTCCTGATGTCAGTTTGTAGGGCTCCCTTGGGTCTATCAGGGCAGCACAAGTTTGAGGTGGGGACAACTTCGGTGTGGGGTCCATCCTTCGATATAAGGATTTTTTGTAGTGAGGCCCCAGCCCAGTGCCAGGGGCCCCTGGGCACATCCTTTTTCCATTTTCCCTGGGAAAGAAAACTCAGCAGTCCAGGTTCCTGATGTCAGTTTGTAGGGCTCCCTTGGGTCTATCAGGGCAGCACAAGTTTGAGGTGGGGACAACTTTGGTGTGGGGTCCATTCTTCGATATAAGGATTTTTTGCAGTCAGGGCCAGGGGCCCCTGGGCACATCGTTTTTCCATTTTCCCTGGAAAAGAAAACTCAGCAGTCCAGGTTCCTGATGTCAGTTTGTAGGGCTCCCTTGGGTCTATCAGGGCAGCACAAGTTTGAGGTGGGGACAACTTTGGTGTGGGGTCCATCCTTCGATATAAGGATTTTTTGCAGTCAGGGTCAGGGGCCCCTGGGCATATCCTTTTTCCATTTTCCCTGGGAAAGAAAACTCAGCAGTCCAGGTTCCTGATGTCAGTTTGTAGGGCTCCCTTGGGTGTATCAGGGCAGCACAAGTTTGAGGTGGGGACAACTTCGGTGTGGGGTCCATCCTTCGATATAAGGATTCTTTGCAGTGTGGCCCCAGCCCATGGCCAGGGGCCCCTGGGCACATCCTTTTTGCATTTTCCCTGGGAAAGAAAACTCAGCAGTCCAGGTTCCTGATGTCAGTTTGTAGGGCTCCCTTGGGTCTATCAGGGCAGTACAAGTTTGAGGTGGGGACAACTTTGGTGAGGGGTCCATCCTTCGATATAAGGATTTTTTGCAGTCAGGGCCAGGGGCCCCTGGGCACATCGTTTTTCCATTTTCCCTGGGAAAGAAAACTCAGCAGTCCAGGTTCCTGATGTCAGTTTGTAGGGCTCCCTTGGGTCTATCAGGGCGGCACAAGTTTGAGGTGGGGACAACTTTGGTGTGGGCTCCATCCTTCGATATAAGGATTTTTTGCAGTCAGGGCCAGGGGCCCCTGGGCACATCCGTTTTCCAATTTCCCTGGGAAAGAAAACTCAGCAGTCCAGGTTCCTGATGTCAGTTTGTAGGGCTCCCTTGGGTCTATCAGGGCAGCACAAGTTTGAGGTGGGGACAACTTAGATGTAGGGTCCATCCTTCGATATAAGGATATTTGCAGTCAGGGCCAGGGGCCCCGGGGCACATCCTTTTTCCATTTTCCCTGGGAAAGAAAACTCAGCAGTCCAGGTTCCTGATGTCAGTTTGTAGGGCTCCCTTGGGTCTATCAGGGCAGCACAAGTTTTAGGTGGGGACAACTTCGGTGTGCGGTCCATCCTTCGATATAAGGATTCTTTGCAGTGTGGCCCCAGCCCATTGCCAGGGGCCCCTGGGCACATCCTTTTTCCATTTTCCCTGGGAAAGAAAACTCAGCAGTCCAGGTTCCTGATGTCAGTTTGTAGGGCTCCCTTGGGTCTATCAGGGCAGCACAAGTTTGAGCTGGGGACAAATTCGGTGTGGGGTCCATCCTTCGATATAAGGATTTTTTGCAGTCAGGGCCAGGAGCCCAAGGCCAGCGGCCCGTGGGCACATCGTTTTTCCATTTTCCCTGGGAAAGAAAACTCAGCAGTCCAGGTTCCTGATGCCAGTTTTTAGGGCTCCCTTGGGTCTATCAGGGCAGCAGAAGTTTGAGGTGGGGAAAAGTTCGGTGTGGGGTCCATCCTTCGATATAAGGATTCTTTGCAATGAGGTCCCTACCCAGGTATAGGGGCCCCTGGGCACATCCTTTGGCCATTTTCCCTGGGAAAGAAAACTCAGCAGTCCAGGTTCCTGATGTCAGTTTGTAGGGTTCCCTTGGGTCTATCAGGGCAGCACAAGTTTGAGGTGGGGACAACTTCGGTGTGGGGTCCATCGTTCGATATAAGGATTTTTTGTAGTTAGGCCCCAGCCCAGGGCCAGGGGCCCCTGGGCACATCCTTTTTCCATTTTCCCTGGGAAAGAAAACTCAGCAGTCCAGGTTCCTGATGTCAGTTTGTAGGGCTCCCTTGGGTCTATCAGGGCAGCACAAGTTTGAGGTGGGGACAACTTTGGTGTGGGGTCCATCCTTCGGTATATGGATTTTTTGCAGTCAGGGCCAGGGGCCCCTGGGCACATCCTTTGGCCATTTTCCCTGGGAAAGAAAACTCAGCAGTCCAGGTTCCTGATGTCAGTTTGTAGGGCTCCCTTGGGTCTATCAGGGCAGCACAAGTTTTAGGTGGGGACAACTTCGGTGTGGGGTCCATCCTTCGATATAAGGATTCTTTGCAGTGTGGCCCCAGCTCATGGCCAGGGGCCCCTGGGCACATCCTTTTTCCATTTTCCGTTGGAAAGAAAACTCAGCAGTCCAGGTTCCTGATGTCAGTTTGTAGGGCTCCCTTGGGTGTATCAGGGCAGCACAAGTTTGAGGTGGGGACAACTTTGATGTGGGGTCCATCCTTCGATATAAGGATTTTTTGCAGTCAGGGCCAGGGGCCCCTGGGCACAACCTTTTTCCATTTTCCCTGGGAAAGAAAACTCAGCAGTCCAGGTTCCTGATGTCAGTTTGTAGCGCTCCCTTGGGTCTATCAGGGCGGCACAAGTTTGAGGTGGGGACAACTTTGGTGTGGGCTCCATCCTTCGATATAAGGATTTTTTGCAGTCAGGGCCAGGGGCCCCTGGGCACATCCTTTTTCCATTTTCCCTGGGAAAGAAAACTCAGCAGTCCAGGTTCCTGATGTCAGTTTTTAGGGCTCCATTGGGTCTATCAGGGCAGCACAAGTTTGAGGTGGGGAAAAGTTCGGTGTGGGGTCCCTCCTTCGATATAAGGATTCTTTGCAATGAGGTCCCTACCCAGGTATAGGGGCCCCTGGGCACATCCTTTTTCCATTTTCCCAGGGAAAGAAAACTCAGCAGTCCAGGTTCCTGATGTCAGTTTGTAGGGCTCCCTTGGGTGTATCAGGGCAGCACAAGTTTGAGGTGGGGACAACTTCGGTGTGGGGTCCATCCTTCGATATAAGGATATTTTGCAGTCAGGGCCAGGGGCCCCTGGGCACATCCTTTTTCCATTTTCCCTGGGAAAGAAAACTCAGCAGTCCAGGTTCCTGATGTCAGTTTGTAGGGCTCCCTTGGGTCTATCAGGGCAGCACAAGTTTTAGGTGGGGACAACTTCGGTGTGGGGTCCATCCTTCGATATAAGGATTCTTTGCAGTGTGGCCCCAGCCCATTGCCAGGGGCCCCTGGGCACATCCTTTTTCCATTTTCCCTGGGAAAGAAAACTCAGCAGTCCAGGTTCCTGATGTCAGTTTGTAGGGCTCCCTTGGGTCTATCAGGGCAGCACAAGTTTGAGGTGGGGACAACTTCGGTGTGGGGTCCATCCTTCGATATAAGGATTTTTTGCAGTCAGGGCCAGGGGCCCCTGGGCACATCCTTTTTCCATTTTCCCTGGGAAAGAAAACTCAGCAGTCCAGGTTCCTGATGTCAGTTTGTAGGGCTCCCTTGGGTCTATCAGGGCAGCACAAGTTTGAGGTGGGGACAAATTCGGTGTGGGGTCCATCCTTCGATATAAGGATTTTTTGCAGTCAGGGCCAGGAGCCCAAGGCCAGCGGCCCCTGGGCACATCGTTTTTCCATTTTCCCTGGGAAAGAAAACTCAGCAGTCCAGGTTCCTGATGTCAGATTTTAGGGCTCCCTTGGGTCTATCAGGGCAGCACAAGTTTGAGGTGGGGAAAAGTTCGGTGTGGGGTCCATCCTTCGATATAAGGATTCTTTGCAATGAGGTCCCTACCCAGGTATAGGGGCCCCTGGGCACATCCTTTGGCCATTTTCCCTGGGAAAGAAAACTCAGCAGTCCAGGTTCCTGATGTCAGTTTGTAGGGCTCCCTTGGGTCTATCAGGGCAGCACAAGTTTGAGGTGGGGACAACTTTGGTGTGGGGTCCATCCTTCGATATAAGGATTTTTTGCAGTCAGGGCTAGGGGCCACTGGGCACATCGTTTTTCCATTTTCCCTTGGAAAGAAAACTCAGCAGTCCAAGTTCCTGATGTCAGTTTGTAGGGCTCCCTTGGGTCTATCAGGGCAGCACAAGTTTGAGGTGGGGACAACTTTGGTGTGGGGTCCATCCTTCGATATATGGATTTTTTGCAGTCAGGGCCAGGGGCCCCTGGGCACATCCTTTTTCCATTTTCCCTGGGAAAGAAAACTCAGCAGTCCAGGTTCCTGATGTCAGTTTGTAGGGCTCCCTTGGGTCTATCAGGGCAGCACAAGTTTGAGGTGGGGACAACTTCGGTGTGGGGTCCATCCTTCGATATAAGGATTCTTTGCAGTGTGGTCCCAGCCCATGGCCAGGGGCCCCTGGGCACATCCTTTTTCCATTTTCCGTTGGAAAGAAAACTCAGCAGTCCAGGTTCCTGATGTCAGTTTGTAGGGCTCCCTTGGCTCTATCAGGGCAGCACAAGTTTGAGGTGGGGACAACTTTGATGTGGGGTCCATCCTTCGATATAAGGATTTATTGCAGTCAGGGCCAGGGGCCCCTGGGGACATCCTTTTTCCATTTTCCCTGGGAAAGAAAACTCAGCAGTCCAGGTTCCTGATGTCAGTTTGTAGGGCTCCCTTGGGTCTATCAGGGCAGCGCAAGTTTGAGGTGGGGACAACTTTGGTGTGGGGTCCATCCTTCGATATAAGGATTTTTTGCAGTCAGGGCCAGGGGCCCCTGGGCACATCGTTTTTCCATTTTCCCTGGGAAAGAAAACTCAGCAGTCCAGGTTCCTGATGTCAGTTTGTAGGGCTCCCTTGGGTCTATCAGGGCAGCACAAGTTTGAGGTGGGGACAAATTCGGTGTGGGGTCCATCCTTCGATATAAGGATTTTTTGCAGTCAGGGACAGGAGCCCAAGGCCAGGGGCCCCTGGGCACATCCTTTTTCCATTTTCCCTGGGAAAGAAAACTCAGCAGTCCAGGTTCCTGATGTCAGTTTGTAGGGCTCCCTTGGGTCTATCAGGGCAGCACAATTTTTAGGTGGGGACAACTTCGGTGTGGCGTCCATCCTTCGATATAAGGATTCTTTGCAGTGTGGCCCCAGCCCATGGCCAGGGGCCCCTGGGCACATCCTTTTTCCATTTTCCGTTGGAAAGAAAACTCAGCAGTCCAGGTTCCTGATGTCAGTTTGTAGGGCTCCCTTGGGTGTATCAGGGCAGCACAAGTTTGAGGTGGGGACAACTTTGGTGTGGGCTCCATCCTTCGATATAAGGATTTTTTGCAGTCAGGGCCAGGGGCCCCTGGGCACATCCTTTGGCCATTTTCCCTGGGAAAGAAAACTCAGCAGTCCAGGTTCCTGATGTCAGTTTGTAGGGCTCCCTTGGGTCTATCAGGGCAGCACAAGTTTGAGGTGGGGACAACTTCGGTGTGGGGTCCATCCTTCGATATAAGGATTCTTTGCAGTGTGGCCCCATCCCATGGCCAGGGGCCCCTGGGCACATCCTTTTTCCATTTTCCGTTGGAAAGAAAACTCAGCAGTCCAGGTTCCTGATGTCAGTTTGTAGGGCTCCCTTGGGTCTATCAGGGCAGCACAAGTTTGAGGTGGGAACAACTTCGGTGTGGGGTCCATCCTTCGATATAAGGATTTTTTGCAGTCAGGGCCAGGGGCCCCTGGGCACATCCTTTTTCCATTTTCCCTGGGAAAGAAAACTCAGCAGTCCAGGTTCCTGATGTCAGTTTGTAGGGTCCCTTGGGTCTATCAGGGCACCACAATTTTGAGGTGGGGACAACTTTGGTGTGGAGTCCAACCTTCGATATAAGGATTTTTGTAGTGAGGCCCCAGCCCAGGGCCAGGGGCCCCTGGGCACATCCTTTGGCCATTTTCCCTGGGAAAGAAAACTCAGCAGTCCAGGTTCCTGATGTCAGTTTGTAGGGCTCCCTTGGGTCTATCAGGGCAGCACAAGTTTGAGGTGGGGACAAATTCGGTGTGGGCTCCATCCTTCGATATAAGGATTTTTTGCAGTCAGGGCCAGGGGCCCCTGGGCACATCCTTTTTCCATTTTCCCTGGGAAAGAAAACTCAGCAGTCCAGGTTCCTGATGTCAGTTTGTAGGGCTCCCTTGGGTCTATCAGGGCAGCACAAGTTTGAGGTGAAGACAACTTCGGTGTGGGCTCCATCCTTCGATATAAGGATTTTTTGCAGTCAGGGCCAGGGGCCCCTGGGCACATCCTTTTTCCATTTTCCCTGGGAAAGAAAACTCAGCAGTCCAGGTTCCTGATGTCAGTTTGTAGGGCTCCCTTGGGTCTATCAGGGCAGCACAAGTTTGAGGTGGGGACAACTTCGGTGTGGGGTCCATCCTTCGATATAAGGATTTTTTGCAGTCAGGGCCAGGGGCCCCTGGGCACATCCTTTTTCCATTTTCCCTGGGAAAGAAAACACAGCAGTCCAGGTTCCTGATGTCAGTTTGTAGGGCTCCCTTGGGTCTATCAGGGCAGCACAAGTTTGAGGTGGGGACAACTTCGGTGTGGGGTCCATCCTTCGATATAAGGATTTTTTACAGTCAGGGCCTGGTGCCCCTGGGCACATCCTTTTTCCATTTTCCCTGGGAAAGAAAACTCAGCAGTCCAGGTTCCTGATGTCAGTTTGTAGGGCTCCCTTGGGTCTATCAGGGCAGCACAAGTTTGAGGTGGGGACAACTTTGGTGTGGGGTCCATCCTTCGATATAAGGATTTTTTGCAGTCAGGGCCAGGGGCCCCTGGGCACAACCTTTTTCCATTTTCCCTGGGAAAGAAAACTCAGCAGTCCAGGTTCCTGATGTCAGTTTGTAGGGCTCCCTTGGGTGTATCAGGGCAGCACAAGTTTGAGGTGGGGACAACTTTGGTGTGGGGTCCATCCTTCGATATAAGGATTTTTTGTAGTGAGGCCCCATCCCAGGGCCAGGGACCCCTGGGCACATCCTTTGTCCATTTTCCCTGGGAAAGAAAACTCAGCAGTCCAGGTTCCTGATGTCAGTTTGTAGGGCTCCCTTGGGTCTATCAGGGCAGCACAAGTTTGAGGTGGGGACAACTTCGGTGTGGGGTCCATCCTTCGATATAAGGATTTTTTACAGTCAGGGCCTGGGGCCCCTGGGCACATCCTTTTTCCATTTCCCCCGGGAAAGACAACTCTGCAGTCCAGGTTCCTGATGTCAGTTTGTAGGGCTCCCTTGGGTCTATCAGGGCAGCACAAGTTTGAGGTGGGGACAACTTTGGTGTGGGCTCCATCCTTCGATATAAGGATTTTTTGCAGTCAGGGCCAGGGGCCCCTGGGCACATCCTTTTTCCATTTTACCTGGGAAAGAAAACTCAGCAGTCCAGGTTCCTGATGTCAGTTTGTAGGGCTCCCTTGGGTCTATCAGGGCAGCACAATTTTGAGGTGGGGACAACTTTGGTGTGGAGTCCAAACTTCGATATAAGGATTTTTGTAGTGAGGCCCCAGCCCAGGGCCAGGGGCCCCTGGGCACATCCTTTTTCCATTTTCCCTGGGAAAGAAAACTCAGCAGTCCAGGTTCCTGATGTCATTTTGTAGCGCTCCCTTGGGTCTATCAGGGCAGCACAAGTTTGAGGTGGGGACAACTTCGGTGTGGGCTCCATCCTTCGATATAAGGATTTTTTGCAGTCAGGGCCAGGGGCCCCTGGGCACATCCTTTTTCCATTTTCCCTGGGAAAGAAAACTCAGCAGTCCAGGTTCCTGATGTCAGTTTGTAGGGCTTCCTTGGGTCTATCAGGGCAGCACAAGTTTGAGGTGGGGAAAACTTTGGTGTGGGGTCCATCCTTCGATATAAGGATTCTTTGCAATGAGGTCCCTACCCAGGTACAGGGGCCCCTGGGCACATCCTTTTTCCATTTTCCCTGGGAAAGAAAACTCAGCAGTCCAGGTTCCTGATGTCAGTTTGTAGGGCTCCCTTGGGTCTATCAGGGCAGCACAAGTTTGAGGTGGGGACAACTTCGGTGTGGGGTCCATCCTTCGATATAAGGATTTTTTGCAGTGAGGTCCCAGCACAGGGCCAGGGGCCCCTGGGCACATCCTTTTTTCATTTTCCCTGGGAAAGAAATCTCAGCAGTCCAGGTTCCTGATGTCAGTTTGTAGGGCTCCCTTGGGTCTATTAGGGCAGCACAGGTTTGAGGTGGGGACAACTTCGGTGTGGGGTCCATCCTTCGATATATGGATTTTTTGCAGTCAGGGCCAGGGGCCCCTGGGCACATCCTTTTTCCATTTTCCCTGGGAAAGAAAACTCAGCAGTCCAGGTTCCTGATGTCAGTTTGTAGGGCTCCCTTGGGTGTATCAGGGCAGCACAATTTTGAGGTGGGGACAACTTTGGTGTGGGGTCCATCCTTCGATATAAGGATTTTTTGCAGTCAGGGTCAGGGGCTCCTGGCCATATCATTTTTCCATTTTCCCTGGGAAAGAAAACTCAGCAGTCCAGGTTCCTGATGTCAGTTTGTAGGGTTCCCTTGGGTCTATCAGGGCAGCACAAGTTTGAGGTGGGGACAACTTTGGTGTGGGGTCCATCCTTCGATATAAGGATTTTTTGCAGTGAGGTCCCAGCACAGGGCCAGGGGCCCCTGGGCACATCCTTTTTCCATTTTCCCTGGGAAAGAAAACTCAGCAGTCCAGGTTCCTGATGTCAGTTTGTAGGGTTCCCTTGGGTCTATCAGGGCAGCACAAGTTTGAGGTGGGGACAACTTCGGTGTGGGGTCGATCCTTCGATATAAGGATTTTTGGTAGTGAGGTCCCTGTCCAGGGCTAGGGGACCCTGGGCACAACCTTTTTCCATTTTCCCTGGGAAAGAAAACTCAGCAGTCCAGGTTCCTGATGTCAGTTTGTAGGGCTCCCTTGGGTCTATCAGGGCAGCACAAGTTTGAGGTGGGGACAAATTCGGTGTGGGCTCCATCCTTCGATATAAGGATTTTTTGCAGTCAGGGCCAGGGGCCCCTGGGCACATCCTTTTTCCATTTTCCCTGGGAAAGAAAACTCAGCAGTCCAGGTTCCTGATGTCAGTTTGTAGGGCTCCCTTGGGTCTATCAGGGCAGCACAAGTTTGAGGTGAAGACAACTTCGGTGTGGGGTCCATCCTTCGATATAAGGATTTTTTGCAGTCAGGGCCAGGGGCCCCTGGGCACATCCTTTTTCCATTTTCCCTGGGAAAGAAAACTCAGCAGTCCAGGTTCCTGATGTCAGTTTGTAGGGCTTCCTTGGGTCTATCAGGGCAGCACAAGTTTGAGGTGGGGAAAACTTTGGTGTGGGGTCCATCCTTCGATATAAGGATTCTTTGCAATGAGGTCCCTACCCAGGTACAGGGGCCCCTGGGCACATCCTTTTTCCATTTTCCCTGGGAAAGAAAACTCAGCAGTCCAGGTTCCTGATGTCAGTTTGTAGGGCTCCCTTGGGTCTATCAGGGCAGCACAAGTATGAGGTGGGGACAACTTCGGTGTGGGGTCCATCCTTCGATATAAGGATTTTTTGCAGTGAGGTCCCAGCACAGGGCCAGGGGCCCCTGGGCACATCCTTTTTTCATTTTCCCTGGGAAAGAAATCTCAGCAGTCCAGGTTCCTGATGTCAGTTTGTAGGGCTCCCTTGGGTCTATTAGGGCAGCACAGGTTTGAGGTGGGGACAACTTCGGTGTGGGGTCCATCCTTCGATATAAGGATTTTTTGCAGTCAGGGCCAGGGGCCCCTGGGCACATCCTTTTTCCATTTTCCCTGGGAAAGAAAACTCAGCAGTCCAGGTTCCTGATGTCAGTTTGTAGGGCTCCCTTGGGTCTATCAGGGTAGCACAAGTTTGAGGTGGGGACAACTTCGGTGTGGGCTCCATCCTTCGATATAAGGATTTTTGGTAGTGAGGTCCCTGTCCAGGGCTAGGGGACCCTGGGCACAACCTTCTTCCATTTTCCCTGGGAAAGAAAACTCAGCAGTCCAGGTTCCTGATGTCAGTTTGTAGGGCTCCCTTGGGTCTATCAGGGCAGCACAAGTTTGAGGTGGGGAAAACTTTGGTGTGGGGTCCATCCTTCGATATATGGATTTCTTGTAGTGAGGTCCCTGCCCAAGGCCAGCGGCCCCTCGTCAGAACCTTTTTCCATTTTCCCTGGGAAAGAAAACTCAGCAGTCCAGGTTCCTGATGTCATTTTGTAGCGCTCCCTTGGGTCTATCAGGGCAGCACAAGTTTGAGGTGAAGACAACTTCGGTGTGGGCTCCATCCTTCGATATAAGGATTTTTTGCAGTCAGGGCCAGGGGCCCCTGGGCACATCCTTTTTCCATTTTCCCTGGGAAAGAAAACTCAGCAGTCCAGGTTCCTGATGTCAGTTTGTAGGGCTTCCTTGGGTCTATCAGGGCAGCACAAGTTTGAGGTGGGGAAAACTTTGGTGTGGGGTCCATCCTTCGATATAAGGATTCTTTGCAATGAGGTCCCTACCCAGGTACAGGGGCCCCTGGGCACATCCTTTTTCCATTTTCCCTGGGAAAGAAAACTCAGCAGTCCAGGTTCCTGATGTCAGTTTGTAGGGCTCCCTTGGGTCTATCAGGGCAGCACAAGTTTGAGGTGGGGACAACTTTGGTGTGGGGTCCATCCTTCGATATAAGGATTTTTTGCAGTCAGGGCCAGGGGCCCCTGGGCACATCCTTTCTCCATTTTCCCTGGGAAAGAAAACTCAGCAGTCCAGGTTCCTGATGTCAGTTTGTAGGGCTCCCTTGGGTGTATCAGGGCAGCACAAGTTTGAGGTGGGGACAACTTTGGTGTGGGGTCCATCCTTCGATATAAGGATTTTTTGCAGTGAGGCCCCATCCCAGGGCCAGGGACCCCTGGGCACATCCTTTTTCCATTTTCCCTGGGAAAGAAAACTCAGCAGTCCAGGTTCCTGATGTCAGTTTGTAGGGCTCCCTTGGGTCTATCAGGGCAGCACAAGTTTGAGGTGGGAAAAAATTCAGTGTGGGCTCCATCCTTCGATATAAGGATTTTTTGCAGTCATGGCCAGGGGCCCCTGGGCACATCCTTTTTCCATTTTCCCTGGGAAAGAAAACTCAGCAGTCCAGGTTCCTGATGTCAGTTTGTAGGGCTCCCTTGGGTCTATCAGGGCAGCACAAGTTTGAGGTGAAGACAACTTCGGTGTGGGCTCCATCCTTCGATATAAGGATTTTTTGCAGTCAGGGCCAGGGGCCCCTGGGCACATCCTTTGGCCATTTTCCCTGGGAAAGAAAACTCAGCAGTCCAGGTTCCTGATGTCAGTTTGTAGGGCTCCCTTGGGTCTATCAGGGCAGCACAAGTTTGAGGTGGGGACAACTTTGGTGTGGGGTCCATCCTTCGATATAAGGATTTTTTGCAGTCACGGCCAGGGGCCCCTGGGCACATCCTTTTTCCATTTTCCCTGGGAAAGAAAACACAGCAGTCCAGGTTCCTGATGTCAGTTTGTAGGGCTCCCTTGGGTCTATCAGGGCAGCACAAGTTTGAGGTGGGGACAACTTCGGTGTGGGGTCCATCCTTCGATATAAGGATTTTTTGCAGTCAGGGCCAGGGGCCCCTGGGCACATCCTTTTTCCATTTTCCCTGGGAAAGAAAACACAGCAGTCCAGGTTCCTGATGTCAGTTTGTAGGGCTCCCTTGGGTCTATCAGGGCAGCACAAGTTTGAGGTGGGGACAAATTCGGTGTGGGCTCCATCCTTCAATATAAGGAGTTTTTGCAGTCAGGGCCAGGGGCCCCTGGGCACATCCTTTGGCCATTTTCCCTGGGAAAGAAAACTCAGCAGTCCAGGTTCCTGATGTCAGTTTGTAGGGCTCCCTTGGGTCTATCAGGGCAGCACAAGTTTGAGGTGGGGACAACTTCGGTGTGGGGTCCATCCTTCAATATAAGGATTTTTTGCAGTCAGGGCCAGGGGCCCCTGGGCGCAACCTATTTCCATTTACCCTGGGAAAGAAAACTCAGCAGTCCAGGTTCCTGACGTCAGTTTGTAGGGCTCCCTTGGGTCTATCAGGGCAGCACAAGTTTGAGGTGGGAACAAATTCAGTGTGGGCTCCATCCTTCGATAAAAGGATTTTTTGCAGTCAGGGCCAGGGGCCCCTGGGCACCTCCTTTTTCCATTTTCCCTGGGAAAGAAAACTCAGCAGTCCAGGTTCCTGATGTCAGTTTGTAGGGCTCCCTTGGGTCTATCAGGGCAACACAAGTTTGAGGTGGGGACAACTTCGGTGTGGGGTCCATCCTTGGATATAAGGATTTTTTGCAGTCAGGGCTAGGGGCCCCTGGGCACATCATTTGGCCATTTTTCCTGGGAAAGAAAACTCAGCAGTCCAGGTTCCTGATGTCAGTTTGTAGGGCTCCCTTGGGTCTATCAGGGCAGCACAAGTTTGAGGTGGGGACAACTTCGGTGTGGGGTCCATCCTTCGATATAAGGATTTTTTGCAGTGAGGTCCCAGCACAGGGCCAGGGGCCCCTGGGCACATCCTTTTTCCATTTTCCCTGGGAAAGAAAACTCAGTTGTCCAGGTTCCTGATGTCAGTTTATAGGGCTCCCTTGGGTCTATCAGGGCAGCACAAGTTTGAGGTGGGGACAAATTCGGTGTGGGCTCCATCCTTCGATATAAGGATTTTTTGCAGTCAGGGCCAGGGGCCCCAGGGCACATCCTTTTTCCATTTTCCCTGGGAAAGAAAACTCAGCAGTCCAGGTTCCTGATGTCAGTTTGTAGGGCTCCCTTGGGTCTATCAGGGTAGCACAAGTTTGAGGTGGGGACAACTTCGGTGTGGGCTCCATCCTTCGATATAAGTATTCTTTGCAATGAGGTCCCTACCCAGGTATAGGGGCCCCTGGGCACATCCTTTGGCCATTTTCCCTGGGAAAGAAAACTCAGCAGTCCAGGTTCCTGATGTCAGTTTGTAGGGCTCCCTTGGGTGTATCAGGGCAGCACAAGTTTGAGGTGGGGACATCTTCGGTGTGGGGTCCATCCTTCAATATAAGGATTTTTTTCAGTCAGGGCCAGGGGCCCCTGGGCGCAACCTTTTTCCATTTTCCCTGGGAAAGAAAACTCAGCAGTCCAGGTTCCTGATGTCAGTTTGTAGGGCTCCCTTGGGTCTATCAGGGCAGCACAAGTTTGAGGTGGGGACAAATTCAGTGTGGGCTCCATCCTTCGATATAAGGATTTTTTGCAGTCAGGGCCAGGGGCCCCTGGGCACATCCTTTTTCCATTTTCCCTGGGAAAGAAAACTCAGCAGTCCAGGTTCCTGATGTCAGTTTGTAAGGCTCCCTTGGGTCTATCAGGGCAGCACAAGTTTGAGGTGGGGACAAATTCGGTGTGGGGTCCATCCTTCGATATAAGGATTTTTTGCAGTCAGGGCCAGGAGCCCAAGGCCAGGGGCCCCTGGGCACATCCTTTTTCCATTTTCCCTGGGAAAGAAAACTCAGCAGTCCAGGTTCCTGATGTCAGTTTGTAGGGCTCCCTTGGGTCTATCAGGGCAGCACAAGTTTGAGGTAGGGACAACTTCGGTGTGGGGTTCATCCTTCGATATAAGGATTTTTTGCAGTCAGGGCCAGGGGCCCCTGGGCACATCCTTTTTCCATTTTCCCTGGGAAAGAAAACTCAGCAGTCCAGGTTCCTGATGTCAGTTTGTAGGGCTCCCTTGGGTCTATCAGGGCAGCACAAGTTTGAGGTGGGGACAACTTTGGTGTCGGGTCCATCCTTCGATATAAGGATTTTTTGCAGTCAGGGCCAGGAGCCCAAGGCCAGGGGCCCCTGGGCACATCCTTTTTGCATTTTCCCTGGGAAAGAAAACTCAGCAGTCCAGGTTCCTGATGTCAGTTTGTAGGGCTCCCTTGGGTGTATCAGGGCAGCACAAGTTTGAGGTGGGGACAACTTCGGTGTGGGGTCCATCCTTCGATATAAGGATTTTTTTGCAGTCAGGGTCAGGGGCCCCTGGACATATCCTTTTTCCATTTTCCCTTGGAAAGAAAACTCAGCAGTCCAGGTTCCTGATGTCAGTTTGTAGGGCTCCCTTGGGTGTATCAGGGCAGTACAAGTTTGAGGTGGGGACAACTTTGGTGTGGGGTCCATCCTTCGATATAAGGATTTTTTGCAGTCAGGGCCAGGGGCCCCTGGGCACATCCTTTTTCCCTTTTCCCTGGGAAAGAAAACTTAGCAGTCCAGGTTCCTGATGTCAGTTTGTAGGGCTCCCTTGGGTCTATCAGGGCAGCACAAGTTTGAGTTGGGGACAACTTCGGTGTGGGGTCCATCCTTCGATATAAGGATTTTTTTGCAGTCAGGGTCAGGGGCCCCTGGGCATATCCTTTTTCCATTTTCCCTGGGAAAGAAAACTCAGCAGTCCAGGTTCCTGATGTCAGTTTGTAGGGCTCCCTTGGGTCTATCAGGGCAGTACAAGTTTGAGGTGGGGACAACTTTGGTGTGGGGTCCATCCTTCGATATAAGGATTTTTTGCAGTCAGGGCCAGGGGCCCCTGGGCACATCCTTTTTCCATTTTCCCTGGGAAAGAAAACTCAGCAGTCCAGGTTCCTGATGTCAGTTTGTAGGGCTCCCTTGGGTCTATCAGCGCAGCACAAGTTTGAGGTGGGGACAACTTCGGTCTGGGCTCCATCCTTCGATATAAGGATTCTTTGCAGTCAGGGCCAGGGGCCCCTGGGCACATCCTTTTTCCATTTTCCCTGGGAAAGAAAACTCAGCAGTCCAGGTTCCTGATGTCAGTTTGTAGGGCTCCCTTGGGTCTATTAGGGCCGCACAAGTTTGAGGTGGGGACAACTTTGGTGTGGGGTCCATCCTTCGATATAAGGATTTTTTGCAGTCAGGGCCAGGGGCCCCTGGGCACATCGTTTTTCCATTTTCCCTGGGAAAGAAAACTCAGCAGTCCAGGTTCCTGATGTCAGTTTGTAGGGCTCCCTTGGGTCTATCAGGGCAGCACAAGTTTGAGGTGGGGACAACTTCGTTGTGGGGTCCATCCTTCGATATAAGGATTTTTTGCAGTCAGGGTCAGGGGCCCCTGGGCATATCCTTTTTCCATTTTCCCTGGGAAAGAAAACTCAGCAGTCCAGGTTCCTGATGTCAGTTTGTAGGGCTCCCTTGGGTCTATCAGGGCAGCACAAGTTTGAGGTGGGGACAACTTCGATGTGGGGTCCATCCTTCGATATAAGGATTTTTCGTAGTGAGTCCCCATCCCAGGGCCAGGGGCCCCTGGGCACATCCTTTATCCATTTTCCCTGGGAAGGAAAACTCAGCAGTCCAGGTTCCTGATGTCAGTTTGTAGGGCTCCCTTGGGTCTATCAGGGCAGCACAAGTTTGAGGTGGGGACAACTTCGGTGTGGGGTCCATCCTTCGATAGAAGGATTTTTTGCAGTGAGGCCCCAGCACAGGGCCAGGGGCCCCTGGGCACATCCTTTTTCCATTTTCCCTGGGAAAGAAAACTCAGTTGTCCAGGTTCCTGATGTCAGTTTGTAGGGCTCCCTTGGGTCTATCAGGGCAGCACAAGTTTGAGGTGGGGACAACTTGGATGTCGGCTCCATCCTTCGATATAAGGATTTTTTGCAGTCAGAGCCAGGGGCCCCAGGGCACATCCTTTTTCCATTTTCCCTGGGAAAGAAAACTCAGCAGTCCAGGTTCCTGATGTCAGTTTGTAGGGCTCCCTTGGGTCTATCAGGGCAGCACAAGTTTAAGGTGGGGAAAACTTCGGTGTGGGGTCCATCCTTCGATATATGGATTTCTTGTAGTGAGGTCCCTGCCCAAGGCCAGCGGCCCCTGGTCAGAACCTTTTTCCATTTTCCCTGGGAAAGAAAACTCAGCAGTCCAGGTTCCTGATGTCAGTTTGTAGGGTTCCCTTGGGTCTATCAGGGCGGCACAAGTTCGAGGTGGGGACAATTTCGGTGTGGGCTCCATCCTTCGATATAAGGATTTTTTGTAGTGAGGCCCTAGCCCAGGGCCAGGGGCCCCTGGGCACATCCTTTTTCCATTTTCCCTGGGAAAGAAAACTCAGCAGTCCAGGTTCCTGATGTCAGTTTGTAGGGCTCCCTTGGGTGTATCAGGGCAGCACAAGTTTGAGGTGGAGACAACTTCGGTGTGGGGTCCATCCTTCGATATAAGGATTTTTTGCAGTCAGGGCCAGGGGCCCCTGGGCATATCCTTTTTCCATTTTCCCTGGGAAAGAAAACTCAGCAGTCCAGGTTCCTGATGTCAGTTTGTAGGGCTCCCTTGGGTCTATCAGGGCAGCACAAGTTTGAGGTGGGGACAACTTCGGTGTGGGGTCCATCCTTCGATATAAGGATTTTTTGTAGTGAGGCCCCAGCCCAGTGCCAGGGGCCCCTGGGCACATCCTTTTTCCATTTTCCCTGGGAAAGAAAACTCAGCAGTCCAGGTTCCTGATGTCAGTTTGTAGGGCTCCCTTGGGTCTATCAGGGCAGCACAAGTTTGAGGTGGGGACAACTTTGGTGTGGGGTCCATTCTTCGATATAAGGATTTTTTGCAGTCAGGGCCAGGGGCCCCTGGGCACATCGTTTTTCCATTTTCCCTGGAAAAGAAAACTCAGCAGTCCAGGTTCCTGATGTCAGTTTGTAGGGCTCCCTTGGGTCTATCAGGGCAGCACAAGTTTGAGGTGGGGACAACTTTGGTGTGGGGTCCATCCTTCGATATAAGGATTTTTTGCAGTCAGGGTCAGGGGCCCCTGGGCATATCCTTTTTCCATTTTCCCTGGGAAAGAAAACTCAGCAGTCCAGGTTCCTGATGTCAGTTTGTAGGGCTCCCTTGGGTGTATCAGGGCAGCACAAGTTTGAGGTGGGGACAACTTCGGTGTGGGGTCCATCCTTCGATATAAGGATTCTTTGCAGTGTGGCCCCAGCCCATGGCCAGGGGCCCCTGGGCACATCCTTTTTGCATTTTCCCTGGGAAAGAAAACTCAGCAGTCCAGGTTCCTGATGTCAGTTTGTAGGGCTCCCTTGGGTCTATCAGGGCAGTACAAGTTTGAGGTGGGGACAACTTTGGTGAGGGGTCCATCCTTCGATATAAGGATTTTTTGCAGTCAGGGCCAGGGGCCCCTGGGCACATCGTTTTTCCATTTTCCCTGGGAAAGAAAACTCAGCAGTCCAGGTTCCTGATGTCAGTTTGTAGGGCTCCCTTGGGTCTATCAGGGCGGCACAAGTTTGAGGTGGGGACAACTTTGGTGTGGGCTCCATCCTTCGATATAAGGATTTTTTGCAGTCAGGGCCAGGGGCCCCTGGGCACATCCGTTTTCCAATTTCCCTGGGAAAGAAAACTCAGCAGTCCAGGTTCCTGATGTCAGTTTGTAGGGCTCCCTTGGGTCTATCAGGGCAGCACAAGTTTGAGGTGGGGACAACTTAGATGTAGGGTCCATCCTTCGATATAAGGATATTTGCAGTCAGGGCCAGGGGCCCCGGGGCACATCCTTTTTCCATTTTCCCTGGGAAAGAAAACTCAGCAGTCCAGGTTCCTGATGTCAGTTTGTAGGGCTCCCTTGGGTCTATCAGGGCAGCACAAGTTTTAGGTGGGGACAACTTCGGTGTGCGGTCCATCCTTCGATATAAGGATTCTTTGCAGTGTGGCCCCAGCCCATTGCCAGGGGCCCCTGGGCACATCCTTTTTCCATTTTCCCTGGGAAAGAAAACTCAGCAGTCCAGGTTCCTGATGTCAGTTTGTAGGGCTCCCTTGGGTCTATCAGGGCAGCACAAGTTTGAGCTGGGGACAAATTCGGTGTGGGGTCCATCCTTCGATATAAGGATATTTGCAGTCAGGGCCAGCGGCCCGTGGGCACATCGTTTTTCCATTTTCCCTGGGAAAGAAAACTCAGCAGTCCAGGTTCCTGATGCCAGTTTTTAGGGCTCCCTTGAGTCTATCAGGGCAGCAGAAGTTTGAGGTGGGGAAAAGTTCGGTGTGGGGTCCATCCTTCGATATAAGGATTCTTTGCAATGAGGTCCCTACCCAGGTATAGGGGCCCCTGGGCACATCCTTTGGCCATTTTCCCTGGGAAAGAAAACTCAGCAGTCCAGGTTCCTGATGTCAGTTTGTAGGGTTCCCTTGGGTCTATCAGGGCAGCACAAGTTTGAGGTGGGGACAACTTCGGTGTGGGGTCCATCGTTCGATATAAGGATTTTTTGTAGTTAGGCCCCAGCCCAGGGCCAGGGGCCCCTGGGCACATCCTTTTTCCATTTTCCCTGGGAAAGAAAACTCAGCAGTCCAGGTTCCTGATGTCAGTTTGTAGGGCTCCCTTGGGTCTATCAGGGCAGCACAAGTTTGAGGTGGGGACAACTTTGGTGTGGGGTCCATCCTTCGGTATATGGATTTTTTGCAGTCAGGGCCAGGGGCCCCTGGGCACATCCTTTGGCCATTTTCCCTGGGAAAGAAAACTCAGCAGTCCAGGTTCCTGATGTCAGTTTGTAGGGCTCCCTTGGGTCTATCAGGGCAGCACAAGTTTTAGGTGGGGACAACTTCGGTGTGGGGTCCATCCTTCGATATAAGGATTCTTTGCAGTGTGGCCCCAGCCCATGGCCAGGGGCCCCTGGGCACATCCTTTTTCCATTTTCCGTTGGAAAGAAAACTCAGCAGTCCAGGTTCCTGATGTCAGTTTGTAGGGCTCCCTTGGGTGTATCAGGGCAGCACAAGTTTGAGGTGGGGACAACTTTGATGTGGGGTCCATCCTTCGATATAAGGATTTTTTGCAGTCAGGGCCAGGGGCCCCTGGGCACAACCTTTTTCCATTTTCCCTGGGAAAGAAAACTCAGCAGTCCAGGTTCCTGATGTCAGTTTGTAGCGCTCCCTTGGGTCTATCAGGGCGGCACAAGTTTGAGGTGGGGACAACTTTGGTGTGGGCTCCATCCTTCGATATAAGGATTTTTTGCAGTCAGGGCCAGGGGCCCCTGGGCACATCCTTTTTCCATTTTCCCTGGGAAAGAAAACTCAGCAGTCCAGGTTCCTGATGTCAGTTTTTAGGGCTCCATTGGGTCTATCAGGGCAGCACAAGTTTGAGGTGGGGAAAAGTTCGGTGTGGGGTCCCTCCTTCGATATAAGGATTCTTTGCAATGAGGTCCCTACCCAGGTATAGGGGCCCCTGGGCACATCCTTTTTCCATTTTCCCAGGGAAAGAAAACTCAGCAGTCCAGGTTCCTGATGTCAGTTTGTAGGGCTCCCTTGGGTGTATCAGGGCAGCACAAGTTTGAGGTGGGGACAACTTCGGTGTGGGGTCCATCCTTCGATATAAGGATATTTTGCAGTCAGGGCCAGGGGCCCCTGGGCACATCCTTTTTCCATTTTCCCTGGGAAAGAAAACTCAGCAGTCCAGGTTCCTGATGTCAGTTTGTAGGGCTCCCTTGGGTCTATCAGGGCAGCACAAGTTTTAGGTGGGGACAACTTCGGTGTGGGGTCCATCCTTCGATATAAGGATTCTTTGCAGTGTGGCCCCAGCCCATTGCCAGGGGCCCCTGGGCACATCCTTTTTCCATTTTCCCTGGGAAAGAAAACTCAGCAGTCCAGGTTCCTGATGTCAGTTTGTAGGGCTCCCTTGGGTCTATCAGGGCAGCACAAGTTTGAGGTGGGGACAACTTCGGTGTGGGGTCCATCCTTCGATATAAGGATTTTTTGCAGTCAGGGCCAGGGGCCCCTGGGCACATCCATTTTCCATTTTCCCTGGGAAAGAAAACTCAGCAGTCCAGGTTCCTGATGTCAGTTTGTAGGGCTCCCTTGGGTCTATCAGGGCAGCACAAGTTTGAGGTGGGGACAAATTCGGTGTGGGGTCCATCCTTCGATATAAGGATTTTTTGCAGTCAGGGCCAGGAGCCCAAGGCCAGCGGCCCCTGGGCACATCGTTTTTCCATTTTCCCTGGGAAAGAAAACTCAGCAGTCCAGGTTCCTGATGTCAGATTTTAGGGCTCCCTTGGGTCTATCAGGGCAGCACAAGTTTGAGGTGGGGAAAAGTTCGGTGTGGGGTCCATCCTTCGATATAAGGATTCTTTGCAATGAGGTCCCTACCCAGGTATAGGGGCCCCTGGGCACATCCTTTGGCCATTTTCCCTGGGAAAGAAAACTCAGCAGTCCAGGTTCCTGATGTCAGTTTGTAGGGCTCCCTTGGGTCTATCAGGGCAGCACAAGTTTGAGGTGGGGACAACTTTGGTGTGGGGTCCATCCTTCGATATAAGGATTTTTTGCAGTCAGGGCTAGGGGCCACTGGGCACATCGTTTTTCCATTTTCCCTGGGAAAGAAAACTCAGCAGTCCAAGTTCCTGATGTCAGTTTGTAGGGCTCCCTTGGGTCTATCAGGGCAGCACAAGTTTGAGGTGGGGACAACTTTGGTGTGGGGTCCATCCTTCGATATATGGATTTTTTGCAGTCAGGGCCAGGGGCCCCTGGGAACATCCTTTTTCCATTTTCCCTGGGAAAGAAAACTCAGCAGTCCAGGTTCCTGATGTCAGTTTGTAGGGCTCCCTTGGGTCTATCAGGGCAGCACAAGTTTGAGGTGGGGACAACTTCGGTGTGGGGTCCATCCTTCGATATAAGGATTCTTTGCAGTGTGGTCCCAGCCCATGGCCAGGGGCCCCTGGGCACATCCTTTTTCCATTTTCCGTTGGAAAGAAAACTCAGCAGTCCAGGTTCCTGATGTCAGTTTGTAGGGCTCCCTTGGCTCTATCAGGGCAGCACAAGTTTGAGGTGGGGACAACTTTGATGTGGGGTCCATCCTTCGATATAAGGATTTATTGCAGTCAGGGCCAGGGGCCCCTGGGGACATCCTTTTTCCATTTTCCCTGGGAAAGAAAACTCAGCAGTCCAGGTTCCTGATGTCAGTTTGTAGGGCTCCCTTGGGTCTATCAGGGCAGCGCAAGTTTGAGGTGGGGACAACTTTGGTGTGGGGTCCATCCTTCGATATAAGGATTTTTTGCAGTCAGGGCCAGGGGCCCCTGGGCACATCGTTTTTCCATTTTCCCTGGGAAAGAAAACTCAGCAGTCCAGGTTCCTGATGTCAGTTTGTAGGGCTCCCTTGGGTCTATCAGGGCAGCAGAAGTTTGAGGTGGGGACAAATTCGGTGTGGGGTCCATCCTTCGATATAAGGATTTTTTGCAGTCAGGGACAGGAGCCCAAGGCCAGGGGCCCCTGGGCACATCCTTTTTCCATTTTCCCTGGGAAAGAAAACTCAGCAGTCCAGGTTCCTGATGTCAGTTTGTAGGGCTCCCTTGGGTCTATCAGGGCAGCACAATTTTTAGGTGGGGACAACTTCGGTGTGGCGTCCATCCTTCGATATAAGGATTCTTTGCAGTGTGGCCCCAGCCCATGGCCAGGGGCCCCTGGGCACATCCTTTTTCCATTTTCCGTTGGAAAGAAAACTCAGCAGTCCAGGTTCCTGATGTCAGTTTGTAGGGCTCCCTTGGGTGTATCAGGGTAGCACAAGTTTGAGGTGGGGACAACTTTGGTGTGGGCTCCATCCTTCGATATAAGGATTTTTTGCAGTCAGGGCCAGGGGCCCCTGGGCACATCCTTTGGCCATTTTCCCTGGGAAAGAAAACTCAGCAGTCCAGGTTCCTGATGTCAGTTTGTAGGGCTCCCTTGGGTCTATCAGGGCAGCACAAGTTTGAGGTGGGGACAACTTCGGTGTGGGGTCCATCCTTCGATATAAGGATTCTTTGCAGTGTGGCCCCATCCCATGGCCAGGGGCCCCTGGGCACATCCTTTTTCCATTTTCCGTTGGAAAGAAAACTCAGCAGTCCAGGTTCCTGATGTCAGTTTGTAGGGCTCCCTTGGGTCTATCAGGGCAGCACAAGTTTGAGGTGGGAACAACTTCGGTGTGGGGTCCATCCTTCGATATAAGGATTTTTTGCAGTCAGGGCCAGGGGCCCCTGGGCACATCCTTTTTCCATTTTCCCTGGGAAAGAAAACTCAGCAGTCCAGGTTCCTGATGTCAGTTTGTAGGGTCCCTTGGGTCTATCAGGGCACCACAATTTTGAGGTGGGGACAACTTTGGTGTGGAGTCCAACCTTCGATATAAGGATTTTTGTAGTGAGGCCCCAGCCCAGGGCCAGGGGCCCCTGGGCACATCCTTTTTCCATTTTCCCTGGGAAAGAAAACTCAGCAGTCCAGGTTCCTGATGTCAGTTTGTAGGGCTCCCTTGGGTCTATCAGGGCAGCACAAGTTTGAGGTGGGGACAAATTCGGTGTGGGCTCCATCCTTCGATATAAGGATTTTTTGCAGTCAGGGCCAGGGGCCCCTGGGCACATCCTTTTTCCATTTTCCCTGGGAAAGAAAACTCAGCAGTCCAGGTTCCTGATGTCAGTTTGTAGGGCTCCCTTGGGTCTATCAGGGCAGCACAAGTTTGAGGTGAAGACAACTTCGGTGTGGGCTCCATCCTTCGATATAAGGATTTTTTGCAGTCAGGGCCAGGGGCCCCTGGGCACATCCTTTTTCCATTTTCCCTGGGAAAGAAAACTCAGCAGTCCAGGTTCCTGATGTCAGTTTGTAGGGCTCCCTTGGGTCTATCAGGGCAGCACAAGTTTGAGGTGGGGACAACTTCGGTGTGGGGTCCATCCTTCGATATAAGGATTTTTTGCAGTCAGGGCCAGGGGCCCCTGGGCACATCCTTTTTCCATTTTCCCTGGGAAAGAAAACACAGCAGTCCAGGTTCCTGATGTCAGTTTGTAGGGCTCCCTTGGGTCTATCAGGGCAGCACAAGTTTGAGGTGGGGACAACTTCGGTGTGGGGTCCATCCTTCGATATAAGGATTTTTTACAGTCAGGGCCTGGTGCCCCTGGGCACATCCTTTTTCCATTTTCCCTGGGAAAGAAAACTCAGCAGTCCAGGTTCCTGATGTCAGTTTGTAGGGCTCCCTTGGGTCTATCAGGGCAGCACAAGTTTGAGGTGGGGACAACTTTGGTGTGGGGTCCATCCTTCGATATAAGGATTTTTTGCAGTCAGGGCCAGGGGCCCCTGGGCACAACCTTTTTCCATTTTCCCTGGGAAAGAAAACTCAGCAGTCCAGGTTCCTGATGTCAGTTTGTAGGGCTCCCTTGGGTGTATCAGCGCAGCACAAGTTTGAGGTGGGGACAACTTTGGTGTGGGGTCCATCCTTCGATATAAGGATTTTTTGTAGTGAGGCCCCATCCCAGGGCCAGGGACCCCTGGGCACATCCTTTGTCCATTTTCCCTGGGAAAGAAAACTCAGCAGTCCAGGTTCCTGATGTCAGTTTGTAGGGCTCCCTTGGGTCTATCAGGGCAGCACAAGTTTGAGGTGGGGACAACTTCGGTGTGGGGTCCATCCTTCGATATAAGGATTTTTTACAGTCAGGGCCTGGGGCCCCTGGGCACATCCTTTTTCCATTTCCCCCGGGAAAGACAACTCTGCAGTCCAGGTTCCTGATGTCAGTTTGTAGGGCTCCCTTGGGTCTATCAGGGCAGCACAAGTTTGAGGTGGGGACAACTTTGGTGTGGGCTCCATCCTTCGATATAAGGATTTTTTGCAGTCAGGGCCAGGGGCCCCTGGGCACATCCTTTTTCCATTTTACCTGGGAAAGAAAACTCAGCAGTCCAGGTTCCTGATGTCAGTTTGTAGGGCTCCCTTGGGTCTATCAGGGCAGCACAATTTTGAGGTGGGGACAACTTTGGTGTGGAGTCCAAACTTCGATATAAGGATTTTTGTAGTGAGGCCCCAGCCCAGGGCCAGGGGCCCCTGGGCACATCCTTTTTCCATTTTCCCTGGGAAAGAAAACTCAGCAGTCCAGGTTCCTGATGTCATTTTGTAGCGCTCCCTTGGGTCTATCAGGGCAGCACAAGTTTGAGGTGGGGACAACTTCGGTGTGGGCTCCATCCTTCGATATAAGGATTTTTTGCAGTCAGGGCCAGGGGCCCCTGGGCACATCCTTTTTCCATTTTCCCTGGGAAAGAAAACTCAGCAGTCCCGGTTCCTGATGTCAGTTTGTAGGGCTTCCTTGGGTCTATCAGGGCAGCACAAGTTTGAGGTGGGGAAAACTTTGGTGTGGGGTCCATCCTTCGATATAAGGATTCTTTGCCATGAGGTCCCTACCCAGGTACAGGGGCCCCTGGGCACATCCTTTTTCCATTTTCCCTGGGAAAGAAAACTCAGCAGTCCAGGTTCCTGATGTCAGTTTGTAGGGCTCCCTTGGGTCTATCAGGGCAGCACAAGTTTGAGGTGGGGACAACTTCGGTGTGGGGTCCATCCTTCGATATAAGGATTTTTTGCAGTGAGGTCCCAGCACAGGGCCAGGGGCCCCTGGGCACATCCTTTTTTCATTTTCCCTGGGAAAGAAATCTCAGCAGTCCAGGTTCCTGATGTCAGTTTGTAGGGCTCCCTTGGGTCTATTAGGGCAGCACAGGTTTGAGGTGGGGACAACTTCGGTGTGGGGTCCATCCTTCGATATAAGGATTTTTTGCAGTCAGGGCCAGGGGCCCCTGGGCACATCCTTTTTCCATTTTCCCTGGGAAAGAAAACTCAGCAGTCCAGGTTCCTGATGTCAGTTTGTAGGGCTCCCTTGGGTGTATCAGGGCAGCACAATTTTGAGGTGGGGACAACTTTGGTGTGGGGTCCATCCTTCGATATAAGGATTTTTTGCAGTCAGGGTCAGGGGCTCCTGGCCATATCATTTTTCCATTTTCCCTGGGAAAGAAAACTCAGCAGTCCAGGTTCCTGATGTCAGTTTGTAGGGTTCCCTTGGGTCTATCAGGGCAGCACAAGTTTGAGGTGGGGACAACTTTGGTGTGGGGTCCATCCTTCGATATAAGGATTTTTTGCAGTGAGGTCCCAGCACAGGGCCAGGGGCCCCTGGGCACATCCTTTTTCCATTTTCCCTGGGAAAGAAAACTCAGCAGTCCAGGTTCCTGATGTCAGTTTGTAGGGTTCCCTTGGGTCTATCAGGGCAGCACAAGTTTGAGGTGGGGACAACTTCGGTGTGGGGTCGATCCTTCGATATAAGGATTTTTGGTAGTGAGGTCCCTGTCCAGGGCTAGGGGACCCTGGGCACAACCTTTTTCCATTTTCCCTGGGAAAGAAAACTCAGCAGTCCAGGTTCCTGATGTCAGTTTGTAGGGCTCCCTTGGGTCTATCAGGGCAGCACAAGTTTGAGGTGGGGACAACTTTGGTGTGGGCTCCATCCTTCGATATAAGGATTTTTTGCAGTCAGGGCCAGGGGCCCCTGGGCACATCCTTTTTCCATTTTCCCTGGGAAAGAAAACTCAGCAGTCCAGGTTCCTAATGTCAGTTTGTAGGGCTCCCTTGGGTCTATCAGGGCAGCACAAGTTTGAGGTGGGGACAACTTCGGTGTGGGGTCCATCCTTCGATATAAGGATTTTTTGCAGTACGGGCCAGGGGCCCCTGGGCACATCCTTTGGCCATTTTCCCTGGGAAAGAAAACTCAGCAGTCCAGGTTCCTGATGTCAGTTTGTAGGGCTCCCTTGGGTCTATCAGGGCACCACAATTTTGAGGTGGGGACAACTTTGGTGTGGAGTCCAACCTTCGATATAAGGATTTTTGTAGTGAGGCCCCAGCCCAGGGCCAGGGGCCCCTGGGCACATCCTTTTTCCATTTTCCCTGGGAAAGAAAACTCAGCAGTCCAGGTTCCTGATGTCAGTTTGTAGGGCTCCCTTGGGTCTATCAGGGCAGCACAAGTTTGAGGTGGGGACAAATTCGGTGTGGGCTCCATCCTTCGATATAAGGATTTTTTGCAGTCAGGGCCAGGGGCCCCTGGGCACATCCTTTTTCCATTTTCCCTGGGAAAGAAAACTCAGCAGTCCAGGTTCCTGATGTCAGTTTGTAGGGCTCCCTTGGGTCTATCAGGGCAGCACAAGTTTGAGGTGAAGACAACTTCGGTGTGGGGTCCATCCTTCGATATAAGGATTTTTTGCAGTCAGGGCCAGGGGCCCCTGGGCACATCCTTTTTCCATTTTCCCTGGGAAAGAAAACTCAGCAGTCCAGGTTCCTGATGTCAGTTTGTAGGGCTTCCTTGGGTCTATCAGGGCAGCACAAGTTTGAGGTGGGGAAAACTTTGGTGTGGGGTCCATCCTTCGATATAAGGATTCTTTGCAATGAGGTCCCTACCCAGGTACAGGGGCCCCTGGGCACATCCTTTTTCCATTTTCCCTGGGAAAGAAAACTCAGCAGTCCAGGTTCCTGATGTCAGTTTGTAGGGCTCCCTTGGGTCTATCAGGGCAGCACAAGTATGAGGTGGGGACAACTTCGGTGTGGGGTCCATCCTTCGATATAAGGATTTTTTGCAGTGAGGTCCCAGCACAGGGCCAGGGGCCCCTGGGCACATCCTTTTTTCATTTTCCCTGGGAAAGAAATCTCAGCAGTCCAGGTTCCTGATGTCAGTTTGTAGGGCTCCCTTGGGTCTATTAGGGCAGCACAGGTTTGAGGTGGGGACAACTTCGGTGTGGGGTCCATCCTTCGATATAAGGATTTTTTGCAGTCAGGGCCAGGGGCCCCTGGGCACATCCTTTTTCCATTTTCCCTGGGAAAGAAAACTCAGCAGTCCAGGTTCCTGATGTCAGTTTGTAGGGCTCCCTTGGGTCTATCAGGGTAGCACAAGTTTGAGGTGGGGACAACTTCGGTGTGGGCTCCATCCTTCGATATAAGGATTTTTGGTAGTGAGGTCCCTGTCCAGGGCTAGGGGACCCTGGGCACAACCTTCTTCCATTTTCCCTGGGAAAGAAAACTCAGCAGTCCAGGTTCCTGATGTCAGTTTGTAGGGCTCCCTTGGGTCTATCAGGGCAGCACAAGTTTGAGGTGGGGAAAACTTTGGTGTGGGGTCCATCCTTCGATATATGGATTTCTTGTAGTGAGGTCCCTGCCCAAGGCCAGCGGCCCCTCGTCAGAACCTTTTTCCATTTTCCCTGGGAAAGAAAACTCAGCAGTCCAGGTTCCTGATGTCATTTTGTAGCGCTCCCTTGGGTCTATCAGGGCAGCACAAGTTTGAGGTGAAGACAACTTCGGTGTGGGCTCCATCCTTCGATATAAGGATTTTTTGCAGTCAGGGCCAGGGGCCCCTGGGCACATCCTTTTTCCATTTTCCCTGGGAAAGAAAACTCAGCAGTCCAGGTTCCTGATGTCAGTTTGTAGGGCTTCCTTGGGTCTATCAGGGCAGCACAAGTTTGAGGTGGGGAAAACTTTGGTGTGGGGTCCATCCTTCGATATAAGGATTCTTTGCAATGAGGTCCCTACCCAGGTACAGGGGCCCCTGGGCACATCCTTTTTCCATTTTCCCTGGGAAAGAAAACTCAGCAGTCCAGGTTCCTGATGTCAGTTTGTAGGGCTCCCTTGGGTCTATCAGGGCAGCACTAGTTTGAGGTGGGGACAACTTTGGTGTGGGGTCCATCCTTCGATATAAGGATTTTTTGCAGTCAGGGCCAGGGGCCCCTGGGCACATCCTTTTTCCATTTTCCCTGGGAAAGAAAACTCAGCAGTCCAGGTTCCTGATGTCAGTTTGTAGGGCTCCCTTGGGTGTATCAGGGCAGCACAAGTTTGAGGTGGGGACAACTTTGGTGTGGGGTCCATCCTTCGATATAAGGATTTTTTGCAGTGAGGCCCCATCCCAGGGCCAGGGACCCCTGGGCACATCCTTTTTCCATTTTCCCTGGGAAAGAAAACTCAGCAGTCCAGGTTCCTGATGTCAGTTTGTAGGGCTCCCTTGGGTCTATCAGGGCAGCACAAGTTTGAGGTGGGAACAAATTCAGTGTGGGCTCCATCCTTCGATATAAGGATTTTTTGCAGTCATGGCCAGGGGCCCCTGGGCACATCCTTTTTCCATTTTCCCTGGGAAAGAAAACTCAGCAGTCCAGGTTCCTGATGTCAGTTTGTAGGGCTCCCTTGGGTCTATCAGGGCAGCACAAGTTTGAGGTGAAGACAACTTCGGTGTGGGCTCCATCCTTCGATATAAGGATTTTTTGCAGTCAGGGCCAGGGGCCCCTGGGCACATCCTTTGGCCATTTTCCCTGGGAAAGAAAACTCAGCAGTCCAGGTTCCTGATGTCAGTTTGTAGGGCTCCCTTGGGTCTATCAGGGCAGCACAAGTTTGAGGTGGGGACAACTTTGGTGTGGGGTCCATCCTTCGATATAAGGATTTTTTGCAGTCAGGGCCAGGGGCCCCTGGGCACATCCTTTTTCCATTTTCCCTGGGAAAGAAAACACAGCAGTCCAGGTTCCTGATGTCAGTTTGTAGGGCTCCCTTGGGTCTATCAGGGCAGCACAAGTTTAAGGTGGGGACAACTTCGGTGTGGGGTCCATCCTTCGATATAAGGATTTTTTGCAGTCAGGGCCAGGGGCCCCTGGGCACATCCTTTTTCCATTTTCCCTGGGAAAGAAAACACAGCAGTCCAGGTTCCTGATGTCAGTTTGTAGGGCTCCCTTGGGTCTATCAGGGCAGCACAAGTTTGAGGTGGGGACAAATTCGGTGTGGGCTCCATCCTTCAATATAAGGAGTTTTTGCAGTCAGGGCCAGGGGCCCCTGGGCACATCCTTTGGCCATTTTCCCTGGGAAAGAAAACTCAGCAGTCCAGGTTCCTGATGTCAGTTTGTAGGGCTCCCTTGGGTCTATCAGGGCAGCACAAGTTTGAGGTGGGGACAACTTCGGTGTGGGGTCCATCCTTCGATATAAGGATTTTTTACAGTCAGGGCCTGGGGCCCCTGGGCACATCCTTTTTCCATTTTTCCTGGGAAAGAAAATTCTGCAGTCCAGGTTCCTGATGTCAGTTTGTAGGGCTCCCTTGGGTCTATCAGGGCAGCACAAGTTTGAGGTGGGGACAACTTCGGTGTGGGGTCCATCCTTCGATATAAGGATTTTTTGCAGTACGGGCCAGGGGTCCCTGGGCACATCCTTTGGCCATTTTCCCTGGGAAAGAAAACTCAGCAGTCCAGGTTCCTGATGTCAGTTTGTAGGGCTCCCTTGGGTCTATTCAGGGCGGCACGTGTTTGAGGTGGGGACAACTTCGGTGTGGGCTCCATCCTTCGATATAAGGATTTTTTGCAGTGAGGCCCCAGCCCACGGCCAGGGGCCCCTGGGCACATCCTTTTTCCATTTCCTCTGGGAAAGAAAACTCAGCAGTCCAGGTTCCTGATGTCAGTTTGTAGGGCTCCCTTGGGTCTATCAGGGCAGCACAAGTTTGAGGTGGGGACAACTTTGGTGTGGGCTCCATCCTTCGATATAAGGATTTTTTGCAGTCAGGGCCAGGGGCCCCTGGGCACATCCTTTTTCCATTTTCCCTGGGAAAGAAAACTCAGCAGTCCAGGTTCCTGATGTCAGTTTGTAGGGCTCCCTTGGGTGTATCAGGGCAGCACAAGTTTGAGGTGGGGACAACTTTGGTGTGGGGTCCATCCTTCGATATAAGGATTTTTTGCAGTCAGGGCCAGGGGCCCCTGGGCACATCCTTTTTCCATTTTCCCTGGGAAAGAAAACTCAGCAGTCCAGGTTCCTGATGTCAGTTTGTAGGGTCCCTTGGGTCTATCAGGGCACCACAATTTTGAGGTGGGGACAACTTTGGTGTGGAGTCCAACCTTCGATATAAGGATTTTTGTACTGAGGCCCCAGCCCAGGGCCAGGGGCCCCTGGGCACATCCTTTTTCCATTTTCCCTGGGAAAGAAAACTCAGCAGTCCAGGTTCCTGATGTCAGTTTGTAGGGCTCCCTTGGGTCTATCAGGGCAGCACAAGTTTGAGGTGGGGACAAATTCGGTGTGGGCTCCATCCTTCGATATAAGGATTTTTTGCAGTCAGGGCCAGGGGCCCCTGGGCACATCCTTTTTCCATTTTCCCTGGGAAAGAAAACTCAGCAGTCCAGGTTCCTGATGTCAGTTTGTAGGGCTCCCTTGGGTCTATCAGGGCAGCACAAGTTTGAGGTGAAGACAACTTCGGTGTGGGCTCCATCCTTCGATATAAGGATTTTTTGCAGTCAGGGCCAGGGGCCCCTGGGCACATCCTTTTTCCATTTTCCCTGGGAAAGAAAACTCAGCAGTCCAGGTTCCTGATGTCAGTTTGTAGGGCTCCCTTGGGTCTATCAGGGCAGCACAAGTTTGAGGTGGGGACAACTTCGGTGTGGGGTCCATCCTTCGATATAAGGATTTTTTGCAGTCAGGGCCAGGGGCCCCTGGGCACATCCTTTTTCCATTTTCCCTGGGAAAGAAAACACAGCAGTCCAGGTTCCTGATGTCAGTTTGTAGGGCTCCCTTGGGTCTATCAGGGCAGCACAAGTTTGAGGTGGGGACAACTTCGGTGTGGGGTCCATCCTTCGATATAAGGATTTTTTACAGTCAGGGCCTGGTGCCCCTGGGCACATCCTTTTTCCATTTTCCCTGGGAAAGAAAACTCAGCAGTCCAGGTTCCTGATGTCAGTTTGTAGGGCTCCCTTGGGTCTATCAGGGCAGCACAAGTTTGAGGTGGGGACAACTTTGGTGTGGGGTCCATCCTTCGATATAAGGATTTTTTGCAGTCAGGGCCAGGGGCCCCTGGGCACAACCTTTTTCCATTTTCCCTGGGAAAGAAAACTCAGCAGTCCAGGTTCCTGATGTCAGTTTGTAGGGCTCCCTTGGGTGTATCAGGGCAGCACAAGTTTGAGGTGGGGACAACTTTGGTGTGGGGTCCATCCTTCGATATAAGGATTTTTTGTAGTGAGGCCCCATCCCAGGGCCAGGGACCCCTGGGCACATCCTTTGTCCATTTTCCCTGGGAAAGAAAACTCAGCAGTCCAGGTTCCTGATGTCAGTTTGTAGGGCTCCCTTGGGTCTATCAGGGCAGCACAAGTTTGAGGTGGGGACAACTTCGGTGTGGGGTCCATCCTTCGATATAAGGATTTTTTACAGTCAGGGCCTGGGGCCCCTGGGCACATCCTTTTTCCATTTCCCCCGGGAAAGACAACTCTGCAGTCCAGGTTCCTGATGTCAGTTTGTAGGGCTCCCTTGGGTCTATCAGGGCAGCACAAGTTTGAGGTGGGGACAACTTTGGTGTGGGCTCCATCCTTCGATATAAGGATTTTTTGCAGTCAGGGCCAGGGGCCCCTGGGCACATCCTTTTTCCATTTTCCCTGGGAAAGAAAACTCAGCAGTCCAGGTTCCTGATGTCAGTTTGTAGGGCTCCCTTGGGTCTATCAGGGCAGCACAATTTTGAGGTGGGGACAACTTTGGTGTGGAGTCCAAACTTCGATATAAGGATTTTTGTAGTGAGGCCCCAGCCCAGGGCCAGGGGCCCCTGGGCACATCCTTTTTCCATTTTCCCTGGGAAAGAAAACTCAGCAGTCCAGGTTCCTGATGTCAGTTTGTAGGGCTCCCTTGGGTCTATCAGGGCAGCACAAGTTTGAGGTGGGGACAAATTCGGTGTGGGCTCCATCCTTCGATATAAGGATTTTTTGCAGTCAGGGCCAGGGGCCCCTGGGCACATCCTTTTTCCATTTTCCCTGGGAAAGAAAACTCAGCAGTCCAGGTTCCTGATGTCATTTTGTAGCGCTCCCTTGGGTCTATCAGGGCAGCACAAGTTTGAGGTGAAGACAACTTCGGTGTGGGCTCCATCCTTCGATATAAGGATTTTTTGCAGTCAGGGCCAGGGGCCCCTGGGCACATCCTTTTTCCATTTTCCCTGGGAAAGAAAACTCAGCAGTCCAGGTTCCTGATGTCAGTTTGTAGGGCTTCCTTGGGTCTATCAGGGCAGCACAAGTTTGAGGTGGGGAAAACTTTGGTGTGGGGTCCATCCTTCGATATAAGGATTCTTTGCAATGAGGTCCCTACCCAGGTACAGGGGCCCCTGGGCACATCCTTTTTCCATTTTCCCTGGGAAAGAAAACTCAGCAGTCCAGGTTCCTGATGTCAGTTTGTAGGGCTCCCTTGGGTCTATCAGGGCAGCACAAGTTTGAGGTGAAGACAACTTCGGTGTGGGCTCCATCCTTCGATATAAGGATTTTTTGCAGTCAGGGCCAGGGGCCCCTGGGCACATCCTTTTTCCATTTTCCCTGGGAAAGAAAACTCAGCAGTCCAGGTTCCTGATGTCAGTTTGTAGGGCTCCCTTGGGTCTATCAGGGCAGCACAAGTTTGAGGTGGGGACAACTTCGGTGTGGGGTCCATCCTTCGATATAAGGATTTTTTGCAGTGAGGTCCCAGCACAGGGCCAGGGGCCCCTGGGCACATCCTTTTTTCATTTTCCCTGGGAAAGAAATCTCAGCAGTCCAGGTTCCTGATGTCAGTTTGTAGGGCTCCCTTGGGTCTATTAGGGCAGCACAGGTTTGAGGTGGGGACAACTTCGGTGTGGGGTCCATCCTTCGATATAAGGATTTTTTGCAGTCAGGGCCAGGGGCCCCTGGGCACATCCTTTTTCCATTTTCCCTGGGAAAGAAAACTCAGCAGTCCAGGTTCCTGATGTCAGTTTGTAGGGCTCCCTTGGGTGTATCAGGGCAGCACAATTTTGAGGTGGGGACAACTTTGGTGTGGGGTCCATCCTTCGATATAAGGATTTTTTGCAGTCAGGGTCAGGGGCTCATGGCCATATCATTTTTCCATTTTCCCTGGGAAAGAAAACGCAGCAGTCCAGGTTCCTGATGTCAGTTTGTAGGGTTCCCTTGGGTCTATCAGGGCAGCACAAGTTTGAGGTGGGGACAACTTTGGTGTGGGGTCCATCCTTCGATATTAGGATTTTTTGCAGTGAGGTCCCAGCACAGGGCCAGGGGCCCCTGGGCACATCCTTTTTCCATTTTCCCTGGGAAAGAAATCTCAGCAGTCCAGGTTCCTGATGTCAGTTTGTAGGGTTCCCTTGGGTCTATCAGGGCAGCAGAAGTTTGAGGTGGGGACAACTTCGGTGTGGGGTCCATCCTTCGATATAAGGATTTTTGGTAGTGAGGTCCCTGTCCAGGGCTAGGGGACCCTGGGCACAACCTTCTTCCATTTTCCCTGGGAAAGAAAACTCAGCAGTCCAGGTTCCTGATGTCAGTTTGTAGGGCTCCCTTGGGTCTATCAGGGCAGCACAAGTTTGAGGTGGGGAAAACTTCGGTGTGGGGTCCATCCTTCGATATATGGATTTCTTGTATTGAGGTCCCTGCCCAAGGCCAGCGGCCCCTCGTCAGAACCTTTTTCCATTTTCCCTGGGAAAGAAAACTCAGCAGTCCAGGTTCCTGATGTCAGTTTGTAGGGCTCCCTTGGGTCTATCAGGGCAGCACAAGTTTGAGGTGGGGACAAATTCGGTGTGGGGTGCATCCTTCGATATAAGAATTTTTTGCAGTCATGGCCAGGGGCCCCTGGGCACATCCTTTTTCCATTTTCCCTGGGAAAGAAAACTCAGCAGTCCAGGTTCCTGATGTCAGTTTGTAGGGCTGCCTTGGGTGTATCAGGGCAGCACAAGTTTGAGGTGGGGACAACTTCGGTGTGGGGTCCATCCTTCGATATAAGGATTTTTTGCAGTCAGGGCCAGGGGCCCCTGGGCACATCCTTTTTCCATTTTCCCTGGGAAAGAAAACTCAGCAGTCCAGGTTCCTGATGTCAGTTTGTAGGGCTCCCTTGGGTCTATCAGGGCAGCACAAGTTTGAGGTGGGGACAACTTCGGTGTGGGGTCCATCCTTCGATATAAGGATTTTTTGCAGTGAGGTCCCAGCACAGGGCCAGGGGCCCCTGGGCACATCCTTTTTCCATTTTCCCTGGGAAAGAAAACTCAGCAGTCCAGGTTCCTGATGTCAGTTTGTAGGGTTCCCTTGGGTCTATCAGGGCAGCACAAGTTTGAGGTGGGGACAACTTTGGTGTGGGGTCCATCCTTCGATATAAGGATTTTTTGTAGTCAGGCCCCAGCCCAGGGCCAGGGGTCCCTGGGAACATCCATTTTCCATTTTCCCTGGGAAAGAAAACTCAGCAGTCCAGGTTCCTGATGTCAGTTTGTAGGGCTCCCTTGGGTCTATCAGGGCAGCACAAGTTTGAGGTGGGGACAAATTCGGTGTGGGGTGCATCCTTCGATATAAGAATTTTTTGCAGTCAGGGCCAGGGGCCCCTGGGCACATCCTTTTTCCATTTTCCCTGGGAAAGAAAACTCAGCAGTCCAGGTTCCTGATGTCAGTTTGTAGGGCTGCCTTGGGTGTATCAGGGCAGCACAAGTTTGAGGTGGGGACAACTTCGGTGTGGGGTCCATCCTTCGATATAAGGATTTTTTGCAGTCAGGGCCAGGGGCCCCTGGGCACATCCTTTTTCCATTTTCCCTGGGAAAGAAAACTCAGCAGTCCAGGTTCCTGATGTCAGTTTGTAGGGCTCCCTTGGGTCTATCAGGGCAGCACAAGTTTGAGGTGGGGACAACTTCGGTGTGGGGTCCATCCTTCGATATAAGGATTTTTTGCAGTGAGGTCCCAGCACAGGGCCAGGGGCCCCTGGGCACATCCTTTTTCCATTTTCCCTGGGAAAGAAATCTCAGCAGTCCAGGTTCCTGATGTCAGTTTGTAGGGTTCCCTTGGGTCTATCAGGGCAGCACAAGTTTGAGGTGGGGACAACTTCGGTGTGGGGTCGATCCTTCGATATAAGGATTTTTGGTAGTGAGGTCCCTGTCCAGGGCTAGGGGACCCTGGGCACAACCTTTTTCCATTTTCCCTGGGAAAGAAAACTCAGCAGTCCAGGTTCCTGATGTCAGTTTGTAGGGCTCCCTTGGGTCTATCAGGGCAGCACAAGTTTGAGGTGGGGACAACTTTAGTGTGGGCTCCATCCTTCGATATAAGGATTTTTTGCAGTCAGGGCCAGGGGCCCCTGGGCACATCCTTTTTCCATTTTCCCTGGGAAAGAAAACTCAGCAGTCCAGGTTCCTGATGTCAGTTTGTAGGGCTCCCTTGGGTCTATCAGGGCAGCACAAGTTTGAGGTGGGGACAACTTCGGTGTGGGGTCCATCCTTCGATATAAGGATTTTTTGCAGTACGGGCCAGGGGCCCCTGGGCACATCCTTTTTCCATTTTCCCTGGGAAAGAAAACTCAGCAGTCCAGGTTCCTGATGTCAGTTTGTAGGGTTCCCTTGGGTCTATCAGGGCAGCACAAGTTTGAGGTGGGGACAACTTCGGTGTGGGGTCGATCCTTCGATATAAGGATTTTTTGTAGTGAGGCCCCAGCCCAGGGCCAGGGGTCCCTGGGAACATCCATTTTCCATTTTCCCTGGGAAAGAAAACTCAGCAGTCCAGGTTCCTGATGTCAGTTTGTAGGGCTCCCTTGGGTCTATCAGGGCAGCACAAGTTTGAGATGGGGAGAACTTCGGTGTGGGGTCCATCCTTCGATATAAGGATTTTTTGCAGTCATGGCCAGGGGCCCCTGGGCACATCCTTTTTCCATTTTCCCTGGGAAAGAAAACTCAGCAGTCCAGGTTCCTGATGTCAGTTTGTAGGGCTGCCTTGGGTGTATCAGGGCAGCACAAGTTTGAGGTGGGGACAACTTCGGTGTGGGGTCCATCCTTCGATATAAGGATTTTTTGCAGTCAGGGCCAGGGGCCCCTGGGCACATCCTTTTTCCATTTTCCCTGGGAAAGAAAACTCAGCAGTCCAGGTTCCTGATGTCAGTTTGTAGGGCTCCCTTGGGTCTATCAGGGCAGCACAAGTTTGAGGTGGGGACAACTTCGGTGTGGGGTCCATCCTTCGATATAAGGATTTTTTGCAGTGAGGTCCCAGCACAGGGCCAGGGGCCCCTGGGCACATCCTTTTTCCATTTTCCCTGGGAAAGAAATCTCAGCAGTCCAGGTTCCTGATGTCAGTTTGTAGGGTTCCCTTGGGTCTATCAGGGCAGAACAAGTTTGAGGTGGGGACAACTTCGGTGTGGGGTCGATCCTTCGATATAAGGATTTTTGGTAGTGAGGTCCCTGTCCAGGGCTAGGGGACCCTGGGCACAACCTTTTTCCATTTTCCCTGGGAAAGAAAACTCAGCAGTCCAGGTTCCTGATGTCAGTTTGTAGGGCTCCCTTGGGTCTATCAGGGCAGCACAAGTTTGAGGTGGGGACAACTTCGGTGTGGGGTCCATCCTTCGATATAAGGATTTTTTGCAGTCAGGGCCAGGGGCCCCTGGGCACATCCTTTTTCCATTTTCCCTGGGAAAGAAAACTCAGCAGTCCAGGTTCCTGATGTCAGTTTGTAGGGCTCCCTTGGGTCTATCAGGGCAGCACAAGTTTGAGGTGGGGACAACTTCGGTGTGGGGTCCATCCTTCGATATAAGGATTTTTTGCAGTACGGGCCAGGGGCCCCTGGGCACATCCTTTTTCCATTTTCCCTGGGAAAGAAAACTCAGCAGTCCAGGTTCCTGATGTCAGTTTGTAGGGCTCCCTTGGGTCTATCAGGGCACCACAATTTTGAGGTGGGGACAACTTTGGTGTGGAGTCCAACCTTCGATATAAGGATTTTTGTAGTGAGGCCCCAGCCCAGGGCCAGGGGCCCCTGGGCACATCCTTTTTCCATTTTCCCTGGGAAAGAAAACTCAGCAGTCCAGGTTCCTGATGTCAGTTTGTAGGGCTCCCTTGGGTCTATCAGGGCAGCACAAGTTTGAGGTGGGGACAAATTCGGTGTGGGCTCCATCCTTCGATATAAGGATTTTTTGCAGTCAGGGCCAGGGGCCCCTGGGCACATCCTTTTTCCATTTTCCCTGGGAAAGAAAACTCAGCAGTCCAGGTTCCTGATGTCAGTTTGTAGGGCTCCCTTGGGTCTATCAGGGCAGCACAAGTTTGAGGTGAAGACAACTTCGGTGTGGGCTCCATCCTTCGATATAAGGATTTTTTGCAGTCAGGGCCAGCGGGCCCCTGGGCACATCCTTTTTCCATTTTCCCTGGGAAAGAAAACTCAGCAGTCCAGGTTCCTGATGTCAGTTTGTAGGGCTTCCTTGGGTCTATCAGGGCAGCACAAGTTTGAGGTGGGGACAACTTTGGTGTGGGGTCCATCCTTCGATATAAGGATTCTTTGCAATGAGGTCCCTACCCAGGTACAGGGGCCCCTGGGCACATCCTTTTTCCATTTTCCCTGGGAAAGAAAACTCAGCAGTCCAGGTTCCTGATGTCAGTTTGTAGGGCTCCCTTGGGTCTATCAGGGCAGCACAAGTTTGAGGTGGGGAAAACTTTGGTGTGGGGTCCATCCTTCGATATATGGATTTCTTGTAGTGAGGTCCCTGCCCAAGGCCAGCGGCCCCTCGTCAGAACCTTTTTCCATTTTCCCTGGGAAAGAAAACTCAGCAGTCCAGGTTCCTGATGTCATTTTGTAGCGCTCCCTTGGGTCTATCAGGGCAGCACAAGTTTGAGGTGAAGACAACTTCGGTGTGGGCTCCATCCTTCGATATAAGGATTTTTTGCAGTCAGGGCCAGGGGCCCCTGGGCACATCCTTTTTCCATTTTCCCTGGGAAAGAAAACTCAGCAGTCCAGGTTCCTGATGTCAGTTTGTAGGGCTTCCTTGGGTCTATCAGGGCAGCACAAGTTTGAGGTGGGGAAAACTTTGGTGTGGGGTCCATCCTTCGATATAAGGATTCTTTGCAATGAGGTCCCTACCCAAGTACAGGGCCCCCTGGGCACATCCTTTTTCCATTTTCCCTGGGAAAGAAAACTCAGCAGTCCAGGTTCCTGATGTCAGTTTGTAGGGCTCCCTTGGGTCTATCAGGGCAGCACAATTTTGAGGTGGGGACAACTTTGGTGTGGGGTCCATCCTTCGATATAAGGATTTTTTGCAGTCAGGGTCAGGGGCTCCTGGCCATATCATTTTTCCATTTTCCCTGGGAAAGAAAACGCAGCAGTCCAGGTTCCTGATGTCAGTTTGTAGGGTTCCCTTGGGTCTATCAGGGCAGCACAAGTTTGAGGTGGGGACAACTTTGGTGTGGGGTCCATCCTTCGATATAAGGATTTTTTGCAGTGAGGTCCCAGCACAGGGCCAGGGGCCCCTGGGCACATCCTTTTTCCATTTTCCCTGGGAAAGAAATCTCAGCAGTCCAGGTTCCTGATGTCAGTTTGTAGGGTTCCCTTGGGTCTATCAGGGCAGCACAAGTTTGAGGTGGGGACAACTTCGGTGTGGGGTCCATCCTTCGATATAAGGATTTTTGGTAGTGAGGTCCCTGTCCAGGGCTAGGGGACCCTGGGCACAACCTTCTTCCATTTTCCCTGGGAAAGAAAACTCAGCAGTCCAGGTTCCTGATGTCAGTTTGTAGGGCTCCCTTGGGTCTATCAGGGCAGCACAAGTTTGAGGTGGGGAAAACTTCGGTGTGGGGTCCATCCTTCGATATATGGATTTCTTGTATTGAGGTCCCTGCCCAAGGCCAGCGGCCCCTCGTCAGAACCTTTTTCCATTTTCCCTGGGAAAGAAAACTCAGCAGTCCAGGTTCCTGATGTCAGTTTGTAGGGCTCCCTTGGGTCTATCAGGGCAGCACAAGTTTGAGGTGGGGACAAATTCGGTGTGGGGTGCATCCTTCGATATAAGAATTTTTTGCAGTCAGGGCCAGGGGCCCCTGGGCACATCCTTTTTCCATTTTCCCTGGGAAAGAAAACTCAGCAGTCCAGGTTCCTGATGTCAGTTTGTAGGGCTGCCTTGGGTGTATCAGGGCAGCACAAGTTTGAGGTGGGGACAACTTCGGTGTGGGGTCCATCCTTCGATATAAGGATTTTTTGCAGTCAGGGCCAGGGGCCCCTGGGCACATCCTTTTTCCATTTTCCCTGGGAAAGAAAACTCAGCAGTCCAGGTTCCTGATGTCAGTTTGTAGGGTTCCCTTGGGTCTATCAGGGCAGCACAAGTTTGAGGTGGGGACAACTTTGGTGTGGGGTCCATCCTTCGATATAAGGATTTTTTGTAGTGAGGCCCCAGCCCAGGGCCAGGGGTACCTGGGAACATCCTTTTACCATTTTCCCTGGGAAAGAAAACTCAGCAGTCCAGGTTCCTGATGTCAGTTTGTAGGGCTCCCTTGGGTCTATCAGGGCAGCACAAGTTTGAGGTGGGGACAAATTCGGTGTGGGGTCCATCCTTCGATATAAGGATTTTTTGCAGTCAGGGACAGGGGCCCCTGGGCACATCCTTTTTCCATTTTCCCTGGGAAAGAAAACTCAGCAGTCCAGGTTCCTGATGTCAGTTTGTAGGGCTCCCTTGGGTCTAGCAGGGCAGCACAAGTTTGAGGTGGGGACGACTTCGGTGTGGGGTCCATCCTTCGATATAAGGATTTTTTGCAGTCAGGGCCAGGGGCCCCTGGGCACATCCTTTGGCCATTTTCCCTGGGAAAGAAAACTCAGCAGTCCAGGTTCCTGATGTCAGTTTGTAGGGCTCCCTTGGGTCTATCAGGGCAGCACAAGTTTGAGGTGGGGACAACTTCGGTGTGGGGTCCATCCTTCGATATAAGGATTTTTTACAGTGGGGTCTCAGCACAGGGCCAGGGGCCCCTGGGCACATCCTTTTTCCATTTTCCCTGGGAAAGAAAACTCAGTAGTCCAGGTTCCTGATGTCAGTTTGTAGGGCTCCCTTGGGTCTATCAGGGCAGCACAAGTTTGAGGTGGGGACAACTTCGGTGTGGGGTCCATCCTTCGATATAAGGATTTTTTGCAGTCAGGGCCAGGGGCCCCTGGGCACATCCTTTGTCCATTTTCCCTGGGAAAGAAAACTCAGCAGTCCAGGTTCCTGATGTCAGTTTGTAGGGCTCCCTTGGGTCTATCAGGGTAGCACAAGTTTGTGGTGGGGACAACTTCGGTGTGGGCTCCATCCTTCGATATAAGGATTTTTGGTAGTGAGGTCCCTGTCCAGGGCTAGGGGACCCTGGGCACAACCTTTTTCCATTTTCCCTGGGAAAGAAAACTCAGCAGTCCAGGTTCCTGATGTCAGTTTGTAGGGCTCCCTTGGGTCTATCAGGGCAGCACAAGTTTGAGGTGGGGAAAACTTTGGTGTGGGGTCCATCCTTCGATATATGGATTTCTTGTAGTGAGGTCCCTGCCCAAGGCCAGCGGCCCCTCGTCAGAACCTTTTTCCATTTTCCCTGGGAAAGAAAACTCAGCAGTCCAGGTTCCTGATGTCAGTTTGTAGGGCTCCCTTGGGTCTATCAGGGCAGCACAAGTTTGAGGTGGGGACAACTTTGGTGTGGGGTCCATCCTTCGATATAAGGATTTTTTGCAGTCAGGGCCAGGGGCCCCTGGGCACAACCTTTTTCCATTTTCCCTGGGAAAGAAAACTCAGCAGTCCAGGTTCCTGATGTCAGTTTGTAGGGCTCCCTTGGGTGTATCAGGGCAGCACAAGTTTGAGGTGGGGACAACTTTGGTGTGGGGTCCATCCTTCGATATAAGGATTTTTTGTAGTGAGGCCCCATCCCAGGGCCAGGGACCCCTGGGCACATCCTTTGTCCATTTTCCCTGGGAAAGAAAACTCAGCAGTCCAGGTTCCTGATGTCAGTTTGTAGGGCTCCCTTGGGTCTATCAGGGCAGCACAAGTTTGAGGTGGGGACAACTTCGGTGTGGGGTCCATCCTTCGATATAAGGATTTTTTACAGTCAGGGCCTGGGGCCCCTGGGCACATCCTTTTTCCATTTCCCCCGGGAAAGACAACTCTGCAGTCCAGGTTCCTGATGTCAGTTTGTAGGGCTCCCTTGGGTCTATCAGGGCAGCACAAGTTTGAGGTGGGGACAACTTTGGTGTGGGCTCCATCTTTCGATATAAGGATTTTTTGCAGTCAGGGCCAGGGGCCCCTGGGCACATCCTTTTTCCATTTTCCCTGGGAAAGAAAACTCAGCAGTCCAGGTTCCTGATGTCAGTTTGTAGGGCTCCCTTGGGTCTATCAGGGCAGCACAATTTTGAGGTGGGGACAACTTTGGTGTGGAGTCCAACCTTCGATATAAGGATTTTTGTAGTGAGGCCCCAGCCCAGGGCCAGGGGCCCCTGGGCACATCCTTTTTCCATTTTCCCTGGGAAAGAAAACTCAGCAGTCCAGGTTCCTGATGTCAGTTTGTAGGGCTCCCTTGGGTCTATCAGGGCAGCACAAGTTTGAGGTGGGGACAAATTCGGTGTGGGCTCCATCCTTCGATATAAGGATTTTTTGCAGTCAGGGCCAGGGGCCCCTGGGCACATCCTTTTTCCATTTTCCCTGGGAAAGAAAACTCAGCAGTCCAGGTTCCTGATGTCATTTTGTAGCGCTCCCTTGGGTCTATCAGGGCAGCACAAGTTTGAGGTGAAGACAACTTCGGTGTGGGCTCCATCCTTCGATATAAGGATTTTTTGCAGTCAGGGCCAGGGGCCCCTGGGCACATCCTTTTTCCATTTTCCCTGGGAAAGAAAACTCAGCAGTCCAGGTTCCTGATGTCAGTTTGTAGGGCTTCCTTGGGTCTATCAGGGCAGCACAAGTTTGAGGTGGGGAAAACTTTGGTGTGGGGTCCATCCTTCGATATAAGGATTCTTTGCAATGAGGTCCCTACCCAGGTACAGGGGCCCCTGGGCACATCCTTTTTCCATTTTCCCTGGGAAAGAAAACTCAGCAGTCCAGGTTCCTGATGTCAGTTTGTAGGGCTCCCTTGGGTCTATCAGGGCAGCACAAGTTTGAGGTGGGGACAACTTCGGTGTGGGGTCCATCCTTCGATATAAGGATTTTTTGCAGTGAGGTCCCAGCACAGGGCCAGGGGCCCCTGGGCACATCCTTTTTTCATTTTCCCTGGGAAAGAAATCTCAGCAGTCCAGGTTCCTGATGTCAGTTTGTAGGGCTCCCTTGGGTCTATCAGGGCAGCACAAGTTTGAGGTGGGGACAACTTCGGTGTGGGGTCCATCCTTCGATATAAGGATTTTTTACAGTCAGGGCCTGGGGCCCCTGGGCACATCCTTTTTCCATTTCCCCCGGGAAAGACAACTCTGCAGTCCAGGTTCCTGATGTCAGTTTGTAGGGCTCCCTTGGGTCTATCAGGGCAGCACAAGTTTGAGGTGGGGACAACTTTGGTGTGGGCTCCATCCTTCGATATAAGGATTTTTTGCAGTCAGGGCCAGGGGCCCCTGGGCACATCCTTTTTCCATTTTCCCTGGGAAAGAAAACTCAGCAGTCCAGGTTCCTGATGTCAGTTTGTAGGGCTCCCTTGGGTCTATCAGGGCAGCACAATTTTGAGGTGGGGACAACTTTGGTGTGGAGTCCAACCTTCGATATAAGGATTTTTGTAGTGAGGCCCCAGCCCAGGGCCAGGGGCCCCTGGGCACATCCTTTTTCCATTTTCCCTGGGAAAGAAAACTCAGCAGTCCAGGTTCCTGATGTCAGTTTGTAGGGCTCCCTTGGGTCTATCAGGGCAGCACAAGTTTGAGGTGGGGACAAATTCGGTGTGGGCTCCATCCTTCGATATAAGGATTTTTTGCAGTCAGGGCCAGGGGCCCCTGGGCACATCCTTTTTCCATTTTCCCTGGGAAAGAAAACTCAGCAGTCCAGGTTCCTGATGTCATTTTGTAGCGCTCCCTTGGGTCTATCAGGGCAGCACAAGTTTGAGGTGAAGACAACTTCGGTGTGGGCTCCATCCTTCGATATAAGGATTTTTTGCAGTCAGGGCCAGGGGCCCCTGGGCACATCCTTTTTCCATTTTCCCTGGGAAAGAAAACTCAGCAGTCCAGGTTCCTGATGTCAGTTTGTAGGGCTTCCTTGGGTCTATCAGGGCAGCACAAGTTTGAGGTGGGGAAAACTTTGGTGTGGGGTCCATCCTTCGATATAAGGATTCTTTGCAATGAGGTCCCTACCCAGGTACAGGGGCCCCTGGGCACATCCTTTTTCCATTTTCCCTGGGAAAGAAAACTCAGCAGTCCAGGTTCCTGATGTCAGTTTGTAGGGCTCCCTTGGGTCTATCAGGGCAGCACAAGTTTGAGGTGGGGACAACTTCGGTGTGGGGTCCATCCTTCGATATAAGGATTTTTTGCAGTGAGGTCCCAGCACAGGGCCAGGGGCCCCTGGGCACATCCTTTTTTCATTTTCCCTGGGAAAGAAATCTCAGCAGTCCAGGTTCCTGATGTCAGTTTGTAGGGCTTCCTTGGGTCTATCAGGGCAGCACAAGTTTGAGGTGGGGAAAACTTTGGTGTGGGGTCCATCCTTCGATATAAGGATTCTTTGCAATGAGGTCCCTACCCAGGTACAGGGGCCCCTGGGCACATCCTTTTTCCATTTTCCCTGGGAAAGAAAACTCAGCAGTCCAGGTTCCTGATGTCAGTTTGTAGGGCTCCCTTGGGTCTATCAGGGCAGCACAAGTTTGAGGTGGGGACAACTTCGGTGTGGGGTCCATCCTTCGATATAAGGATTTTTTGCAGTGAGGTCCCAGCACAGGGCCAGGGGCCCCTGGGCACATCCTTTTTTCATTTTCCCTGGGAAAGAAATCTCAGCAGTCCAGGTTCCTGATGTCAGTTTGTAGGGCTCCCTTGGGTCTATTAGGGCAGCACAGGTTTGAGGTGGGGACAACTTCGGTGTGGGGTCCATCCTTCGATATAAGGATTCTTTGCAATGAGGTCCCTACCCAGGTACAGGGGCCCCTGGGCACATCCTTTTTCCATTTTCCCTGGGAAAGAAAACACAGCAATCCAGGTTCCTGATGTCAGTTTGTAGGGCTCCCTTGGGTCTATCAGGGCAGCACAAGTTTGAGGTGGGGACAACTTCGGTGTGGGGTCCATCCTTCGATATAAGGATTTTTTACAGTCAGGGCCTGGTGCCCCTGGGCACATCCTTTTTCCATTTTCCCTGGGAAAGAAAACTCAGCAGTCCAGGTTCCTGATGTCAGTTTGTAGGGCTCCCTTGGGTCTATCAGGGCAGCACAAGTTTGAGGTGGGGACAACTTTGGTGTGGGGTCCATCCTTCGATATAAGGATTTTTGGCAGTCAGGGCCAGGGGCCCCTGGGCACAACCTTTTTCCATTTTCCCTGGGAAAGAAAACTCAGCAGTCCAGGTTCCTGATGTCAGTTTGTAGGGCTCCCTTGGGTGTATCAGGGCAGCACAAGTTTGAGGTGGGGACAACTTTGGTGTGGGGTCCATCCTTCGATATAAGGATTTTTTGTAGTGAGGCCCCATCCCAGGGCCAGGGACCCCTGGGCACATCCTTTGTCCATTTTCCCTGGGAAAGAAAACTCAGCAGTCCAGGTTCCTGATGTCAGTTTGTAGGGCTCCCTTGGGTCTATCAGGGCAGCACAAGTTTGAGGTGGGGACAACTTCGGTGTGGGGTCCATCCTTCGATATAAGGATTTTTTACAGTCAGGGCCTGGGGCCCCTGGGCACATCCTTTTTCCATTTCCCCCGGGAAAGACAACTCTGCAGTCCAGGTTCCTGATGTCAGTTTGTAGGGCTCCCTTGGGTCTATCAGGGCAGCACAAGTTTGAGGTGGGGACAACTTTGGTGTGGGCTCCATCCTTCGATATAAGGTTTTTTTGCAGTCAGGGCCAGGGGCCCCTGGGCACATCCTTTTTCCATTTTCCCTGGGAAAGAAAACTCAGCAGTCCAGGTTCCTGATGTCAGTTTGTAGGGCTCCCTTGGGTCTATCAGGGCAGCACAATTTTGAGGTGGGGACAACTTTGGTGTGGAGTCCAACCTTCGATATAAGGATTTTTGTAGTGAGGCCCCAGCCCAGGGCCAGGGGCCCCTGGGCACATCCTTTTTCCATTTTCCCTGGGAAAGAAAACTCAGCAGTCCAGGTTCCTGATGTCAGTTTGTAGGGCTCCCTTGGGTCTATCAGGGCAGCACAAGTTTGAGGTGGGGACAAATTCGGTGTGGGCTCCATCCTTCGATATAAGGATTTTTTGCAGTCAGGGCCAGGGGCCCCTGGGCACATCCTTTTTCCATTTTCCCTGGGAAAGAAAACTCAGCAGTCCAGGTTCCTGATGTCATTTTGTAGCGCTCCCTTGGGTCTATCAGGGCAGCACAAGTTTGAGGTGAAGACAACTTCGGTGTGGGCTCCATCCTTCGATATAAGGATTTTTTGCAGTCAGGGCCAGGGGCCCCTGGGCACATCCTTTTTCCATTTTCCCTGGGAAAGAAAACTCAGCAGTCCAGGTTCCTGATGTCAGTTTGTAGGGCTTCCTTGGGTCTATCAGGGCAGCACAAGTTTGAGGTGGGGAAAACTTTGGTGTGGGGTCCATCCTTCGATATAAGGATTCTTTGCAATGAGGTCCCTACCCAGGTACAGGGGCCCCTGGGCACATCCTTTTTCCATTTTCCCTGGGAAAGAAAACTCAGCAGTCCAGGTTCCTGATGTCAGTTTGTAGGGCTCCCTTGGGTCTATCAGAACAGCACAAGTTTGAGGTGGGGACAACTTCGGTGTGGGGTCCATCCTTCGATATAAGGATTTTTTGCAGTGAGGTCCCAGCACAGGGCCAGGGGCCCCTGGGCACATCCTTTTTTCATTTTCCCTGGGAAAGAAATCTCAGCAGTCCAGGTTCCTGATGTCAGTTTGTAGGGCTTCCTTGGGTCTATCAGGGCAGCACAAGTTTGAGGTGGGGAAAACTTTGGTGTGGGGTCCATCCTTCGATATAAGGATTCTTTGCAATGAGGTCCCTACCCAGGTACAGGGGCCCCTGGGCACATCCTTTTTCCATTTTCCCTGGGAAAGAAAACTCAGCAGTCCAGGTTCCTGATGTCAGTTTGTAGGGCTCCCTTGGGTCTATCAGGGCAGCACAAGTTTGAGGTGGGGACAACTTCGGTGTGGGGTCCATCCTTCGATATAAGGATTTTTTGCAGTGAGGTCCCAGCACAGGGCCAGGGGCCCCTGGGCACATCCTTTTTTCATTTTCCCTGGGAAAGAAATCTCAGCAGTCCAGGTTCCTGATGTCAGTTTGTAGGGCTCCCTTGGGTCTATTAGGGCAGCACAGGTTTGAGGTGGGGACAACTTCGGTGTGGGCTCCATCCTTCGATATAAGGATTTTTTGCAGTCAGGGCCAGGGGCCCCTGGGCACATCCTTTTTCCATTTTCCCTGGGAAAGAAAACTCAGCAGTCCAGGTTCCTGATGTCAGTTTGTAGGGCTCCCTTGGGTCTATCAGGGTAGCACAAGTTTGAGGTGGGGACAACTTCGGTGTGGGCTCCATCCTTCGATATAAGGATTTTTGGTAGTGAGGTCCCTGTCCAGGGCTAGGGGACCCTGGGCACAACCTTTTTCCATTTTCCCTGGGAAAGAAAACTCAGCAGTCCAGGTTCCTGATGTCAGTTTGTAGGGCTCCCTTGGGTCTATCAGGGCAGCACAAGTTTGAGGTGGGGAAAACTTTGGTGTGGGGTCCATCCTTCGATATATGGATTTCTTGTAGTGAGGTCCCTGCCCAAGGCCAGCGGCCCCTCGTCAGAACCTTTTTCCATTTTCCCTGGGAAAGAAAACTCAGCAGTCCAGGTTCCTGATGTCATTTTGTAGCGCTCCCTTGGGTCTATCAGGGCAGCACAAGTTTGAGGTGAAGACAACTTCGGTGTGGGCTCCATCCTTCGATATAAGGATTTTTTGCAGTCAGGGCCAGGGGCCCCTGGGCACATCCTTTTTCCATTTTCCCTGGGAAAGAAAACTCAGCAGTCCAGGTTCCTGATGTCAGTTTGTAGGGCTTCCTTGGGTCTATCAGGGCAGCACAAGTTTGAGGTGGGGAAAACTTTGGTGTGGGGTCCATCCTTCGATATAAGGATTCTTTGCAATGAGGTCCCTACCCAGGTACAGGGGCCCCTGGGCACATCCTTTTTCCATTTTCCCTGGGAAAGAAAACTCAGCAGTCCAGGTTCCTGATGTCAGTTTGTAGGGCTCCCTTGGGTCTATCAGGGCAGCACAAGTTTGAGGTGGGGACAACTTCGGTGTGGGGTCCATCCTTCGATATAAGGATTTTTTGCAGTGAGGTCCCAGCACAGGGCCAGGGGCCCCTGGGCACATCCTTTTTTCATTTTCCCTGGGAAAGAAATCTCAGCAGTCCAGGTTCCTGATGTCAGTTTGTAGGGCTCCCTTGGGTCTATTAGGGCAGCACAGGTTTGAGGTGGGGACAACTTCGGTGTGGGGTCCATCCTTCGATATAAGGATTTTTTGCAGTCAGGGCCAGGGGCCCCTGGGCACATCCTTTTTCCATTTTCCCTGGGAAAGAAAACTCAGCAGTCCAGGTTCCTGATGTCAGTTTGTAGGGCTCCCTTGGGTCTATCAGGGCAGCACAAGTTTGAGGTGGGGACAACTTCGGTGTGGGGTCCATCCTTCGATATAAGGATTTTTTGCAGTGAGGTCCCAGCACAGGGCCAGGGGCCCCTGGGCACATCCTTTTTCCATTTTCCCTGGGAAAGAAAACTCAGCAGTCCAGGTTCCTGATGTCAGTTTGTAGGGCTCCCTTGGGTCTATCAGGGCAGCACAAGTTTGAGGTGGGGACAAATTCGGTGTGGGGTGCATCCTTCGATATAAGAATTTTTTGCAGTCAGGGCCAGGGGCCCCTGGGCACATCCTTTTTCCATTTTCCCTGGGAAAGAAAACTCAGCAGTCCAGGTTCCTGATGTCAGTTTGTAGGGCTGCCTTGGGTGTATCAGGGCAGCACAAGTTTGAGGTGGGGACAACTTCGGTGTGGGGTCCATCCTTCGATATAAGGATTTTTTGCAGTCAGGGCCAGGGGCCCCTGGGCACATGCTTTTTCCATTTTCCCTGGGAAAGAAAACTCAGCAGTCCAGGTTCCTGATGTCAGTTTGTAGGGCTCCCTTGGGTCTATCAGGGCAGCACAAGTTTGAGGTGGGGACAACTTCGGTGTGGGGTCCATCCTTCGATATAAGGATTTTTTGCAGTGAGGTCCCAGCACAGGGCCAGGGGCCCCTCGTCAGAACCTTTTTCCATTTTCCCTGGGAAAGAAAACTCAGCAGTCCAGGTTCCTGATGTCATTTTGTAGCGCTCCCTTGGGTCTATCAGGGCAGCACAAGTTTGAGGTGAAGACAACTTCGGTGTGGGCTCCATCCTTCGATATAAGGATTTTTTGCAGTCAGGGCCAGGGGCCCCTGGGCACATCCTTTTTCCATTTTCCCTGGGAAAGAAAACTCAGCAGTCCAGGTTCCTGATGTCAGTTTGTAGGGCTTCCTTGGGTCTATCAGGGCAGCACAAGTTTGAGGTGGGGAAAACTTTGGTGTGGGGTCCATCCTTCGATATAAGGATTCTTTGCAATGAGGTCCCTACCCAGGTACAGGGGCCCCTGGGCACATCCTTTTTCCATTTTCCCTGGGAAAGAAAACTCAGCAGTCCAGGTTCCTGATGTCAGTTTGTAGGGCTCCCTTGGGTCTATCAGGGCAGCACAAGTTTGAGGTGGGGACAACTTCGGTGTGGGGTCCATCCTTCGATATAAGGATTTTTTGCAGTGAGGTCCCAGCACAGGGCCAGGGGCCCCTGGGCACATCCTTTTTTCATTTTCCCTGGGAAAGAAATCTCAGCAGTCCAGGTTCCTGATGTCAGTTTGTAGGGCTCCCTTGGGTCTATTAGGGCAGCACAGGTTTGAGGTGGGGACAACTTCGGTGTGGGGTCCATCCTTCGATATAAGGATTTTTTGCAGTCAGGGCCAGGGGCCCCTGGGCACATCCTTTTTCCATTTTCCCTGGGAAAGAAAACTCAGCAGTCCAGGTTCCTGATGTCAGTTTGTAGGGTTCCCTTGGGTCTATCAGGGCAGCACAAGTTTGAGGTGGGGACAACTTTGGTGTGGGGTCCATCCTTCGATATTAGGATTTTTTGCAGTGAGGTCCCAGCACAGGGCCAGGGGCCCCTGGGCACATCCTTTTTCCATTTTCCCTGGGAAAGAAATCTCAGCAGTCCAGGTTCCTGATGTCAGTTTGTAGGGTTCCCTTGGGTCTATCAGGGCAGCACAAGTTTGAGGTGGGGACAACTTCGGTGTGGGGTCCATCCTTCGATATAAGGATTTTTGGTAGTGAGGTCCCTGTCCAGGGCTAGGGGACCCTGGGCACAACCTTCTTCCATTTTCCCTGGGAAAGAAAACTCAGCAGTCCAGGTTCCTGATGTCAGTTTGTAGGGCTCCCTTGGGTCTATCAGGGCAGCACAAGTTTGAGGTGGGGAAAACTTCGGTGTGGGGTCCATCCTTCGATATATGGATTTCTTGTAGTGAGGTCCCTGCCCAAGGCCAGCGGCCCCTCGTCAGAACCTTTTTCCATTTTCCCTGGGAAAGAAAACTCAGCAGTCCAGGTTCCTGATGTCAGTTTGTAGGGCTCCCTTGGGTCTATCAGGGCAGCACAAGTTTGAGGTGGGGACAAATTCGGTGTGGGGTGCATCCTTCGATATAAGAATTTTTTGCAGTCATGGCCAGGGGCCCCTGGGCACATCCTTTTTCCATTTTCCCTGGGAAAGAAAACTCAGCAGTCCAGGTTCCTGATGTCAGTTTGTAGGGCTGCCTTGGGTGTATCAGGGCAGCACAAGTTTGAGGTGGGGACAACTTCGGTGTGGGGTCCATCCTTCGATATAAGGATTTTTTGCAGTCAGGGCCAGGGGCCCCTGGGCACATCCTTTTTCCATTTTCCCTGGGAAAGAAAACTCAGCAGTCCAGGTTCCTGATGTCAGTTTGTAGGGCTCCCTTGGGTCTATCAGGGCAGCACAAGTTTGAGGTGGGGACAACTTCGGTGTGGGGTCCATCCTTCGATATAAGGATTTTTTGCAGTGAGGTCCCAGCACAGGGCCAGGGGCCCCTGGGCACATCCTTTTTCCATTTTCCCTGGGAAAGAAAACTCAGCAGTCCAGGTTCCTGATGTCAGTTTGTAGGGTTCCCTTGGTTCTATCAGGGCAGCACAAGTTTGAGGTGGGGACAACTTTGGTGTGGGGTCCATCCTTCGATATAAGGATTTTTTGTAGTGAGGCCCCAGCCCAGGGCCAGGGGTCCCTGGGAACATCCATTTTCCATTTTCCCTGGGAAAGAAAACTCAGCAGTCCAGGTTCCTGATGTCAGTTTGTAGGGCTCCCTTGGGTCTATCAGGGCAGCACAAGTTTGAGGTGGGGACAAATTCGGTGTGGGGTGCATCCTTCGATATAAGAATTTTTTGCAGTCAGGGCCAGGGGCCCCTGGGCACATCCTTTTTCCATTTTCCCTGGGAAAGAAAACTCAGCAGTCCAGGTTCCTGATGTCAGTTTGTAGGGCTGCCTTGGGTGTATCAGGGCAGCACAAGTTTGAGGTGGGGACAACTTCGGTGTGGGGTCCATCCTTCGATATAAGGATTTTTTGCAGTCAGGGCCAGGGGCCCCTGGGCACATGCTTTTTCCATTTTCCCTGGGAAAGAAAACTCAGCAGTCCAGGTTCCTGATGTCAGTTTGTAGGGCTCCCTTGGGTCTATCAGGGCAGCACAAGTTTGAGGTGGGGACAACTTCGGTGTGGGGTCCATCCTTCGATATAAGGATTTTTTGCAGTGAGGTCCCAGCACAGGGCCAGGGGCCCCTGGGCACATCCTTTTTCCATTTTCCCTGGGAAAGAAATCTCAGCAGTCCAGGTTCCTGATGTCAGTTTGTAGGGTTCCCTTGGGTCTATCAGGGCAGCACAAGTTTGAGGTGGGGACAACTTCGGTGTGGGGTCGATCCTTCGATATAAGGATTTTTGGTAGTGAGGTCCCTGTCCAGGGCTAGGGGACCCTGGGCACAACCTTTTTCCATTTTCCCTGGGAAAGAAAACTCAGCAGTCCAGGTTCCTGATGTCAGTTTGTAGGGCTCCCTTGGGTCTATCAGGGCAGCACAAGTTTGAGGTGGGGACAACTTTGGTGTGGGCTCCATCCTTCGATATAAGGATTTTTTGCAGTCAGGGCCAGGGGCCCCTGGGCACATCCTTTTTCCATTTTCCCTGGGAAAGAAAACTCAGCAGTCCAGGTTCCTGATGTCAGTTTGTAGGGCTCCCTTGGGTCTATCAGGGCAGCACAAGTTTGAGGTGGGGACAACTTCGGTGTGGGGTCCATCCTTCGATATAAGGATTTTTTGCAGTACGGGCCAGGGGCCCCTGGGCACATCCTTTTTCCATTTTCCCTGGGAAAGAAAACTCAGCAGTCCAGGTTCCTGATGTCAGTTTGTAGGGTTCCCTTGGGTCTATCAGGGCAGCACAAGTTTGAGGTGGGGACAACTTTGGTGTGGGGTCCATCCTTCGATATAAGGATTTTTTGTAGTGAGGCCCCAGCCCAGGGCCAGGGGTCCCTGGGAACATCCATTTTCCATTTTCCCTGGGAAAGAAAACTCAGCAGTCCAGGTTCCTGATGTCAGTTTGTAGGGCTCCCTTGGGTCTATCAGGGCAGCACAAGTTTGAGATGGGGAGAACTTCGGTGTGGGGTCCATCCTTCGATATAAGGATTTTTTGCAGTCATGGCCAGGGGCCCCTGGGCACATCCTTTTTCCATTTTCCCTGGGAAAGAAAACTCAGCAGTCCAGGTTCCTGATGTCAGTTTGTAGGGCTCCCTTGGGTCTATCAGGGCAGCACAAGTTTGAGGTGGGGACAACTTCGGTGTGGGGTCCATCCTTCGATATAAGGATTTTTTGCAGTACGGGCCAGGGGCCCCTGGGCACATCCTTTTTCCATTTTCCCTGGGAAAGAAAACTCAGCAGTCCAGGTTCCTGATGTCAGTTTGTAGGGTTCCCTTGGGTCTATCAGGGCAGCACAAGTTTGAGGTGGGGACAACTTTGGTGTGGGGTCCATCCTTCGATATAAGGATTTTTTGTAGTGAGGCCCCAGCCCAGGGCCAGGGGTCCCTGGGAACATCCATTTTCCATTTTCCCTGGGAAAGAAAACTCAGCAGTCCAGGTTCCTGATGTCAGTTTGTAGGGCTCCCTTGGGTCTATCAGGGCAGCACAAGTTTGAGATGGGGAGAACTTCGGTGTGGGGTCCATCCTTCGATATAAGGATTTTTTGCAGTCATGGCCAGGGGCCCCTGGGCACATCCTTTTTCCATTTTCCCTGGGAAAGAAAACTCAGCAGTCCAGGTTCCTGATGTCAGTTTGTAGGGCTGCCTTGGGTGTATCAGGGCAGCACAAGTTTGAGGTGGGGACAACTTCGGTGTGGGGTCCATCCTTCGATATAAGGATTTTTTGCAGTCAGGGCCAGGGGCCCCTGGGCACATCCTTTTTCCATTTTCCCTGGGAAAGAAAACTCAGCAGTCCAGGTTCCTGATGTCAGTTTGTAGGGCTCCCTTGGGTCTATCAGGGCAGCACAAGTTTGAGGTGGGGACAACTTCGGTGTGGGGTCCATCCTTCGATATAAGGATTTTTTGCAGTGAGGTCCCAGCACAGGGCCAGGGGCCCCTGGGCACATCCTTTTTCCATTTTCCCTGGGAAAGAAATCTCAGCAGTCCAGGTTCCTGATGTCAGTTTGTAGGGTTCCCTTGGGTCTATCAGGGCAGAACAAGTTTGAGGTGGGGACAACTTCGGTGTGGGGTCGATCCTTCGATATAAGGATTTTTGGTAGTGAGGTCCCTGTCCAGGGCTAGGGGACCCTGGGCACAACCTTTTTCCATTTTCCCTGGGAAAGAAAACTCAGCAGTCCAGGTTCCTGATGTCAGTTTGTAGGGCTCCCTTGGGTCTATCAGGGCAGCACAAGTTTGAGGTGGGGACAACTTTGGTGTGGGCTCCATCCTTCGATATAAGGATTTTTTGCAGTCAGGGCCAGGGGCCCCTGGGCACATACTTTTTCCATTTTCCCTGGGAAAGAAAACTCAGCAGTCCAGGTTCCTGATGTCAGTTTGTAGGGCTCCCTTGGGTCTATCAGGGCAGCACAAGTTTGAGGTGGGGACAACTTCGGTGTGGGGTCCATCCTTCGATATAAGGATTTTTTGCAGTACGGGCCAGGGGCCCCTGGGCACATCCTTTGGCCATTTTCCCTGGGAAAGAAAACTCAGCAGTCCAGGTTCCTGATGTCAGTTTGTAGGGCTCCCTTGGGTCTATCAGGGCACCACAATTTTGAGGTGGGGACAACTTTGGTGTGGAGTCCAACCTTCGATATAAGGATTTTTGTAGTGAGGCCCCAGCCCAGGGCCAGGGGCCCCTGGGCACATCCTTTTTCCATTTTCCCTGGGAAAGAAAACTCAGCAGTCCAGGTTCCTGATGTCAGTTTGTAGGGCTCCCTTGGGTCTATCAGGGCAGCACAAGTTTGAGGTGGGGACAAATTCGGTGTGGGCTCCATCCTTCGATATAAGGATTTTTTGCAGTCAGGGCCAGGGGCCCCTGGGCACATCCTTTTTCCATTTTCCCTGGGAAAGAAAACTCAGCAGTCCAGGTTCCTGATGTCAGTTTGTAGGGCTCCCTTGGGTCTATCAGGGTAGCACAAGTTTGAGGTGGGGACAACTTCGGTGTGGGCTCCATCCTTCGATATAAGGATTTTTGGTAGTGAGGTCCCTGTCCAGGGCTAGGGGACCCTGGGCACAACCTTTTTCCATTTTCCCTGGGAAAGAAAACTCAGCAGTCCAGGTTCCTGATGTCAGTTTGTAGGGCTCCCTTGGGTCTATCAGGGCAGCACAAGTTTGAGGTGGGGAAAACTTTGGTGTGGGGTCCATCCTTCGATATATGGATTTCTTGTAGTGAGGTCCCTGCCCAAGGCCAGCGGCCCCTCGTCAGAACCTTTTTCCATTTTCCCTGGGAAAGAAAACTCAGCAGTCCAGGTTCCTGATGTCATTTTGTAGGGCTCCCTTGGGTCTATCAGGGCAGCACAAGTTTGAGGTGAAGACAACTTCGGTGTGGGCTCCATCCTTCGATATAAGGATTTTTTGCAGTCAGGGCCAGGGGCCCCTGGGCACATCCTTTTTCCATTTTCCCTGGGAAAGAAAACTCAGCAGTCCAGGTTCCTGATGTCAGTTTGTAGGGCTTCCTTGGGTCTATCAGGGCAGCACAAGTTTGAGGTGGGGAAAACTTTGGTGTGGGGTCCATCCTTCGATATAAGGATTCTTTGCAATGAGGTCCCTACCCAGGTACAGGGCCCCCTGGGCACATCCTTTTTCCATTTTCCCTGGGAAAGAAAACTCAGCAGTCCAGGTTCCTGATGTCAGTTTGTAGGGCTCCCTTGGGTGTATCAGGGCAGCACAATTTTGAGGTGGGGACAACTTTGGTGTGGGGTCCATCCTTCGATATAAGGATTTTTTGCAGTCAGGGTCAGGGGCTCCTGGCCATATCATTTTTCCATTTTCCCTGGGAAAGAAAACGCAGCAGTCCAGGTTCCTGATGTCAGTTTGTAGGGTTCCCTTGGGTCTATCAGGGCAGCACAAGTTTGAGGTGGGGACAACTTTGGTGTGGGGTCCATCCTTCGATATAAGGATTTTTTGCAGTGAGGTCCCAGCACAGGGCCAGGGGCCCCTGGGCACATCCTTTTTCCATTTTCCCTGGGAAAGAAATCTCAGCAGTCCAGGTTCCTGATGTCAGTTTGTAGGGTTCCCTTGGGTCTATCAGGGCAGCACAAGTTTGAGGTGGGGACAACTTCGGTGTGGGGTCCATCCTTCGATATAAGGATTTTTGGTAGTGAGGTCCCTGTCCAGGGCTAGGGGACCCTGGGCACAACCTTCTTCCATTTTCCCTGGGAAAGAAAACTCAGCAGTCCAGGTTCCTGATGTCAGTTTGTAGGGCTCCCTTGGGTCTATCAGGGCAGCACAAGTTTGAGGTGGGGAAAACTTCGGTGTGGGGTCCATCCTTCGATATATGGATTTCTTGTATTGAGGTCCCTGCCCAAGGCCAGCGGCCCCTCGTCAGAACCTTTTTCCATTTTCCCTGGGAAAGAAAACTCAGCAGTCCAGGTTCCTGATGTCAGTTTGTAGGGCTCCCTTGGGTCTATCAGGGCAGCACAAGTTTGAGGTGGGGAGAAATTCGGTGTGGGGTGCATCCTTCGATATAAGAATTTTTTGCAGTCAGGGCCAGGGGCCCCTGGGCACATCCTTTTTCCATTTTCCCTGGGAAAGAAAACTCAGCAGTCCAGGTTCCTGATGTCAGTTTGTAGGGCTGCCTTGGGTGTATCAGGGCAGCACAAGTTTGAGGTGGGGACAACTTCGGTGTGGGGTCCATCCTTCGATATAAGGATTTTTTGCAGTCAGGGCCAGGGGCCCCTGGGCACATCCTTTTTCCATTTTCCCTGGGAAAGAAAACTCAGCAGTCCAGGTTCCTGATGTCAGTTTGTAGGGCTCCCTTGGGTCTATCAGGGCAGCACAAGTTTGAGGTGGGGACAACTTCGGTGTGGGGTCCATCCTTCGATATAAGGATTTTTTGCAGTGAGGTCCCAGCACAGGGCCAGGGGCCCCTGGGCACATCCTTTTTCCATTTTCCCTGGGAAAGAAAACTCAGCAGTCCAGGTTCCTGATGTCAGTTTGTAGGGTTCCCTTGGGTCTATCAGGGCAGCACAAGTTTGAGGTGGGGACAACTTTGGTGTGGGCTCCATCCTTCGATATAAGGATTTTTTGTAGTGAGGCCCCAGCCCAGGGCCAGGGGTCCCGGGGAACATCCTTTTTCCATTTTCCCTGGGAAAGAAAACTCAGCAGTCCAGGTTCCTGATGTCAGTTTGTAGGGCTCCCTTGGGTCTATCAGGGCAGCACAAGTTTGAGGTGGGGACAAATTCGGTGTGGGGTGCATCCTTCGATATAAGAATTTTTTGCAGTCAGGGCCAGGGGCCCCTGGGCACATCCTTTTTCCATTTTCCCTGGGAAAGAAAACTCAGCAGTCCAGGTTCCTGATGTCAGTTTGTAGGGCTGCCTTGGGTGTATCAGGGCAGCACAAGTTTGAGGTGGGGACAACTTCGGTGTGGGGTCCATCCTTCGATATAAGGATTTTTTGCAGTCAGGGCCAGGGGCCCCTGGGCACATCCTTTTTCCATTTTCCCTGGGAAAGAAAACTCAGCAGTCCAGGTTCCTGATGTCAGTTTGTAGGGCTCCCTTGGGTCTATCAGGGCAGCACAAGTTTGAGGTGGGGACAACTTCGGTGTGGGGTCCATCCTTCGATATAAGGATTTTTTGCAGTGAGGTCCCAGCACAGGGCCAGGGGCCCCTGGGCACATCCTTTTTCCATTTTCCCTGGGAAAGAAAACTCAGCAGTCCAGGTTCCTGATGTCAGTTTGTAGGGTTCCCTTGGGTCTATCAGGGCAGCACAAGTTTGAGGTGGGGACAACTTTGGTGTGGGGTCCATCCTTCGATATAAGGATTTTTTGTAGTGAGGCCCCAGCCCAGGGCCAGGGGTACCTGGGAACATCCTTTTACCATTTTCCCTGGGAAAGAAAACTCAGCAGTCCAGGTTCCTGATGTCAGTTTGTAGGGCTCCCTTGGGTCTATCAGGGCAGCACAAGTTTGAGGTGGGGACAAATTCGGTGTGGGGTCCATCCTTCGATATAAGGATTTTTTGCAGTCAGGGACAGGGGCCCCTGGGCACATCCTTTTTCCATTTTCCCTGGGAAAGAAAACTCAGCAGTCCAGGTTCCTGATGTCAGTTTGTAGGGCTCCCTTGGGTCTAGCAGGGCAGCACAAGTTTGAGGTGGGGACAAATTCGGTGTGGGCTCCATCCTTCGATATAAGGATTTTTTGCAGTCAGGGCCAGGGGCCCCTGGGCACATCCTTTGGCCATTTTCCCTGGGAAAGAAAACTCAGCAGTCCAGGTTCCTGATGTCAGTTTGTAGGGCTCCCTTGGGTCTATCAGGGCAGCACAAGTTTGAGGTGGGGACAACTTCGGTGTGGGGTCCATCCTTCGATATAAGGATTTTTTACAGTGGGGTCTCAGCACAGGGCCAGGGGCCCCTGGGCACATCCTTTTTCCATTTTCCCTGGGAAAGAAAACTCAGTAGTCCAGGTTCCTGATGTCAGTTTGTAGGGCTCCCTTGGGTCTATCAGGGCAGCACAAGTTTGAGGTGGGGACAACTTCGGTGTGGGGTCCATCCTTCGATATAAGGATTTTTTGCAGTCAGGGCCAGGGGCGCCTGGGCACATCCTTTGTCCATTTTCCCTGGGAAAGAAAACTCAGCAGTCCAGGTTCCTGATGTCAGTTTGTAGGGCTCCCTTGGGTCTATCAGGGTAGCACAAGTTTGTGGTGGGGACAACTTCGGTGTGGGCTCCATCCTTCGATATAAGGATTTTTGGTAGTGAGGTCCCTGTCCAGGGCTAGGGGACCCTGGGCACAACCTTTTTCCATTTTCCCTGGGAAAGAAAACTCAGCAGTCCAGGTTCCTGATGTCAGTTTGTAGGGCTCCCTTGGGTCTATCAGGGCAGCACAAGTTTGAGGTGGGGAAAACTTTGGTGTGGGGTCCATCCTTCGATATATGGATTTCTTGTAGTGAGGTCCCTGCCCAAGGCCAGCGGCCCCTCGTCAGAACCTTTTTCCATTTTCCCTGGGAAAGAAAACTCAGCAGTCCAGGTTCCTGATGTCAGTTTGTAGGGCTCCCGTGGGTCTATCAGGGCAGCACAAGTTTGAGGTGGGGACAAATTCGGTGTGGGGTGCATCCTTCGATATAAGGATTTTTTGCAGTCAGGGCCAGGGGCCCCTGGGCACATCCTTTGGACATTTATCCTGGGAAAGAAAACTCAGCAGTCCAGGTTCCTGATGTCAGTTTGTAGGGCTGCCTTGGGTGTATCAGGGCAGCACAAGTTTGAGGTGGGGACAGCTTCGGTGTGGGGTCCATCCTTCGATATAAGGATTCTTTGCAGTCAGGGCCAGGGGCCCCTGGGCACATCCTTTTTCCATTTTCCCTGGGAAAGAAAACTCAGCAGTCCAGGTTCCTGATGTCAGTTTGTAGGTCTTCCTTGGGTCTATCAGGGCAGCACAAGTTTGAGGTGGGGAAAACTTCGGTGTGGGGTCCATCCTTCGATATAAGGATTCTTTGCAATTAGGTCCCTACCCAGGTACAGGGGCCCCTGGGCACATCCTTTTTCCATTTTCCCTGGGAAAGAAAACTCAGCAGTCCAGGTTCCTGATGTCAGTTTGTAGGGCTCCCTTGGGTCTATCAGGGCAGCACAAGTTTGAGGTGGGGACAACTTCGGTGTGGGGTCCATCCTTCGATATAAGGATTTTTTGCAGTGAGGTCCCAGCACAGGGCCAGGGGCCCCTGGGCACATTCTTTTTCCATTTTCCCTGGGAAAGAAATCTCAGCAGTCCAGGTTCCTGATGTCAGTTTGTAGGGCTCCCTTGGGTCTATCAGGGCAGCACAAGTTTGAGGTGGGGACAACTTTGGTGTGGGGTCCATCCTTCGATATAAGGATTTTTTGCAGTCAGGGCCAGGGGCCCCTGGGCACAACCTTTTTCCATTTTCCCTGGGAAAGAAAACTCAGCAGTCCAGGTTCCTGATGTCAGTTTGTAGGGCTCTCTTGGGTCTATCAGGGCAGCACAAGTTTGAGGTGGGGACAAATTCGGTGTGGGCTCCATCCTTCGATATAAGGATTTTTTGCAGTCAGGGCCAGTGGCCCCTGGGCACATCCTTTGGCCATTTTCCCTGGGAAAGAAAACTCAGCAGTCCAGGTTCCTGATGTCAGTTTGTAGGGCTCCCTTGGGTGTATCAGGGCAGCACAAGTTTGAGGTGGGGACAACTTTGGTGTGGGGTCCATCCTTCGATATAAGGATTTTTTGCAGTGAGGCCCCAGCCCACGGCCAGGGGCCCCTGGGCACATCCTTTTTCCATTTCCCCTGGGAAAGAAAACTCAGCAGTCCAGGTTCCTGATGTCAGTTTGTAGGGCTCCCTTGGGTCTATCAGGGCAGCACAAGTTTGAGGTGGGGACAACTTCGGTGTGGGGTCCATCCTTCGATATAAGGATTTTTTGCAGTCAGGGCCAGGGGCCCCTGGGCACATCCTTTTTCCATTTCCCCTGGGAAAGAAAACTCAGCAGTCCAGGTTCCTGATGTCAGTTTGTAGGGTTCCCTTGGGTGTATCAGGGCAGCACAAGTTTGAGGTGGGGACAACTTTGGTGTGGGGTCCATCCTTCGATATAAGGATTTTTTGCAGTCAGGGCCAGGGGCCCCTGGGCACATCCTTTTTCCATTTTCCCTGGGAAAGAAAACTCAGCAGTCCAGGTTCCTGATGTCAGTTTGTAGGGCTCCCTTGGGTCTATCAGGGCACCACAATTTTGAGGTGGGGACAACTTTGGTGTGGAGTCCAACCTTCAATATAAGGATTTTTGTAGTGAGGCCCCAGCCCAGGGCCAGGGGCCCCTGGGCACATCCTTTTTCCATTTTCCCTGGGAAAGAAAACTCAGCAGTCCAGGTTCCTGATGTCAGTTTGTAGGGCTCCCTTGGGTCTATCAGGGCAGCACAAGTTTGAGGTTGGGACAAATTCGGTGTGGGCTCCATCCTTCGATATAAGGATTTTTTGCAGTCAGGGCCAGGGGCCCCTGGGCACAACCTTTTTCCATTTTCCCTGGGAAAGAAAACTCAGCAGTCCAGGTTCCTGATGTCAGTTTGTAGGGCTCCCTTGGGTCTATCAGGGCAGCACAAGTTTGAGGTGAAGACAACTTCGGTGTGGGCTCCATCCTTCGATATAAGGATTTTTTGCAGTCAGGGCCAGGGGCCCCTGGGCACATCCTTTTTCCATTTTCCCTGGGAAAGAAAACTCAGCAGTCCAGGTTCCTGATGTCAGTTTGTAGGGCTTCCTTGGGTCTATCAGGGCAGCACAAGTTTGAGGTGGGGAAAACTTTGGTGTGGGGTCCATCCTTCGATATAAGGATTCTTTGCAATGAGGTCCCTACACAGGTACAGGGGCCCCTGGGCACATCCTTTTTCCATTTTCCCTGGGAAAGAAAACTCAGCAGTCCAGGTTCCTGATGTCAGTTTGTAGGGTTCCCTTGGGTCTATCAGGGCAGCACAAGTTTGAGGTGGGGACAACTTTGGTGTGGGGTCCATCCTTCGATATAAGGATTTTTTGCAGTGAGGTCCCAGCACAGGGCCAGGGGCCCCTGGGCACATCCTTTTTCCATTTTCCCTGGGAAAGAAATCTCAGCAGTCCAGGTTCCTGATGTCAGTTTGTAGGGCTCCCTTGGGTCTATCAGGGCAGCACAAGTTTGAGGTGGGGACAACTTTGGTGTGGGCTCCATCCTTCGATATAAGGATTTTTTGTAGTGAGGCCCCAGCCCAGGGCCAGGGGTCCCGGGGAACATCCTTTTTCCATTTTCCCTGGGAAAGAAAACTCAGCAGTCCAGGTTCCTGATGTCAGTTTGTAGGGCTCCCTTGGGTCTATCAGGGCAGCACAAGTTTGAGGTGGGGACAAATTCGGTGTGGGGTGCATCCTTCGATATAAGAATTTTTTGCAGTCAGGGCCAGGGGCCCCTGGGCACATCCTTTTTCCATTTTCCCTGGGAAAGAAAACTCAGCAGTCCAGGTTCCTGATGTCAGTTTGTAGGGCTGCCTTGGGTGTATCAGGGCAGCACAAGTTTGAGGTGGGGACAACTTCGGTGTGGGGTCCATCCTTCGATATAAGGATTTTTTGCAGTCAGGGCCAGGGGCCCCTGGGCACATCCTTTTTCCATTTTCCCTGGGAAAGAAAACTCAGCAGTCCAGGTTCCTGATGTCAGTTTGTAGGGCTCCCTTGGGTCTATCAGGGCAGCACAAGTTTGAGGTGGGGACAACTTCGGTGTGGGGTCCATCCTTCGATATAAGGATTTTTTGCAGTGAGGTCCCAGCACAGGGCCAGGGGCCCCTGGGCACATCCTTTTTCCATTTTCCCTGGGAAAGAAAACTCAGCAGTCCAGGTTCCTGATGTCAGTTTGTAGGGTTCCCTTGGGTCTATCAGGGCAGCACAAGTTTGAGGTGGGGACAACTTTGGTGTGGGGTCCATCCTTCGATATAAGGATTTTTTGTAGTGAGGCCCCAGCCCAGGGCCAGGGGTACCTGGGAACATCCTTTTACCATTTTCCCTGGGAAAGAAAACTCAGCAGTCCAGGTTCCTGATGTCAGTTTGTAGGGCTCCCTTGGGTCTATCAGGGCAGCACAAGTTTGAGGTGGGGACAAATTCGGTGTGGGGTCCATCCTTCGATATAAGGATTTTTTGCAGTCAGGGACAGGGGCCCCTGGGCACATCCTTTTTCCATTTTCCCTGGGAAAGAAAACTCAGCAGTCCAGGTTCCTGATGTCAGTTTGTAGGGCTCCCTTGGGTCTAGCAGGGCAGCACAAGTTTGAGGTGGGGACAAATTCGGTGTGGGCTCCATCCTTCGATATAAGGATTTTTTGCAGTCAGGGCCAGGGGCCCCTGGGCACATCCTTTGGCCATTTTCCCTGGGAAAGAAAACTCAGCAGTCCAGGTTCCTGATGTCAGTTTGTAGGGCTCCCTTGGGTCTATCAGGGCAGCACAAGTTTGAGGTGGGGACAACTTCGGTGTGGGGTCCATCCTTCGATATAAGGATTTTTTACAGTGGGGTCTCAGCACAGGGCCAGGGGCCCCTGGGCACATCCTTTTTCCATTTTCCCTGGGAAAGAAAACTCAGTAGTCCAGGTTCCTGATGTCAGTTTGTAGGGCTCCCTTGGGTCTATCAGGGCAGCACAAGTTTGAGGTGGGGACAACTTCGGTGTGGGGTCCATCCTTCGATATAAGGATTTTTTGCAGTCAGGGCCAGGGGCCCCTGGGCACATCCTTTGTCCATTTTCCCTGGGAAAGAAAACTCAGCAGTCCAGGTTCCTGATGTCAGTTTGTAGGGCTCCCTTGGGTCTATCAGGGTAGCACAAGTTTGTGGTGGGGACAACTTCGGTGTGGGCTCCATCCTTCGATATAAGGATTTTTGGTAGTGAGGTCCCTGTCCAGGGCTAGGGGACCCTGGGCACAACCTTTTTCCATTTTCCCTGGGAAAGAAAACTCAGCAGTCCAGGTTCCTGATGTCAGTTTGTAGGGCTCCCTTGGGTCTATCAGGGCAGCACAAGTTTGAGGTGGGGAAAACTTTGGTGTGGGGTCCATCCTTCGATATATGGATTTCTTGTAGTGAGGTCCCTGCCCAAGGCCAGCGGCCCCTCGTCAGAACCTTTTTCCATTTTCCCTGGGAAAGAAAACTCAGCAGTCCAGGTTCCTGATGTCAGTTTGTAGGGCTCCCGTGGGTCTATCAGGGCAGCACAAGTTTGAGGTGGGGACAAATTCGGTGTGGGGTGCATCCTTCGATATAAGGATTTTTTGCAGTCAGGGCCAGGGGCCCCTGGGCACATCCTTTGGACATTTATCCTGGGAAAGAAAACTCAGCAGTCCAGGTTCCTGATGTCAGTTTGTAGGGCTGCCTTGGGTGTATCAGGGCAGCACAAGTTTGAGGTGGGGACAGCTTCGGTGTGGGGTCCATCCTTCGATATAAGGATTCTTTGCAGTCAGGGCCAGGGGCCCCTGGGCACATCCTTTTTCCATTTTCCCTGGGAAAGAAAACTCAGCAGTCCAGGTTCCTGATGTCAGTTTGTAGGTCTTCCTTGGGTCTATCAGGGCAGCACAAGTTTGAGGTGGGGAAAACTTCGGTGTGGGGTCCATCCTTCGATATAAGGATTCTTTGCAATTAGGTCCCTACCCAGGTACAGGGGCCCCTGGGCACATCCTTTTTCCATTTTCCCTGGGAAAGAAAACTCAGCAGTCCAGGTTCCTGATGTCAGTTTGTAGGGCTCCCTTGGGTCTATCAGGGCAGCACAAGTTTGAGGTGGGGACAACTTCGGTGTGGGGTCCATCCTTCGATATAAGGATTTTTTGCAGTGAGGTCCCAGCACAGGGCCAGGGGCCCCTGGGCACATTCTTTTTCCATTTTCCCTGGGAAAGAAATCTCAGCAGTCCAGGTTCCTGATGTCAGTTTGTAGGGCTCCCTTGGGTCTATCAGGGCAGCACAAGTTTGAGGTGGGGACAACTTTGGTGTGGGGTCCATCCTTCGATATAAGGATTTTTTGCAGTCAGGGCCAGGGGCCCCTGGGCACATCCTTTTTCCATTTTCCCTGGGAAAGAAAACTCAGCAGTCCAGGTTCCTGATGTCAGTTTGTAGGGCTCTCTTGGGTCTATCAGGGCAGCACAAGTTTGAGGTGGGGACAAATTCGGTGTGGGCTCCATCCTTCGATATAAGGATTTTTTGCAGTCAGGGCCAGTGGCCCCTGGGCACATCCTTTGGCCATTTTCCCTGGGAAAGAAAACTCAGCAGTCCAGGTTCCTGATGTCAGTTTGTAGGGCTCCCTTGGGTGTATCAGGGCAGCACAAGTTTGAGGTGGGGACAACTTTGGTGTGGGGTCCATCCTTCGATATAAGGATTTTTTGCAGTGAGGCCCCAGCCCACGGCCAGGGGCCCCTGGGCACATCCTTTTTCCATTTCCCCTGGGAAAGAAAACTCAGCAGTCCAGGTTCCTGATGTCAGTTTGTAGGGCTCCCTTGGGTCTATCAGGGCAGCACAAGTTTGAGGTGGGGACAACTTCGGTGTGGGGTCCATCCTTCGATATAAGGATTTTTTGCAGTCAGGGCCAGGGGCCCCTGGGCACATCCTTTTTCCATTTCCCCTGGGAAAGAAAACTCAGCAGTCCAGGTTCCTGATGTCAGTTTGTAGGGTTCCCTTGGGTGTATCAGGGCAGCACAAGTTTGAGGTGGGGACAACTTTGGTGTGGGGTCCATCCTTCGATATAAGGATTTTTTGCAGTCAGGGCCAGGGGCCCCTGGGCACATCCTTTTTCCATTTTCCCTGGGAAAGAAAACTCAGCAGTCCAGGTTCCTGATGTCAGTTTGTAGGGCTCCCTTGGGTCTATCAGGGCACCACAATTTTGAGGTGGGGACAACTTTGGTGTGGAGTCCAACCTTCAATATAAGGATTTTTGTAGTGAGGCCCCAGCCCAGGGCCAGGGGCCCCTGGGCACATCCTTTTTCCATTTTCCCTGGGAAAGAAAACTCAGCAGTCCAGGTTCCTGATGTCAGTTTGTAGGGCTCCCTTGGGTCTATCAGGGCAGCACAAGTTTGAGGTTGGGACAAATTCGGTGTGGGCTCCATCCTTCGATATAAGGATTTTTTGCAGTCAGGGCCAGGGGCCCCTGGGCACAACCTTTTTCCATTTTCCCTGGGAAAGAAAACTCAGCAGTCCAGGTTCCTGATGTCAGTTTGTAGGGCTCCCTTGGGTCTATCAGGGCAGCACAAGTTTGAGGTGAAGACAACTTCGGTGTGGGCTCCATCCTTCGATATAAGGATTTTTTGCAGTCAGGGCCAGGGGCCCCTGGGCACATCCTTTTTCCATTTTCCCTGGGAAAGAAAACTCAGCAGTCCAGGTTCCTGATGTCAGTTTGTAGGGCTTCCTTGGGTCTATCAGGGCAGCACAAGTTTGAGGTGGGGAAAACTTTGGTGTGGGGTCCATCCTTCGATATAAGGATTCTTTGCAATGAGGTCCCTACACAGGTACAGGGGCCCCTGGGCACATCCTTTTTCCATTTTCCCTGGGAAAGAAAACTCAGCAGTCCAGGTTCCTGATGTCAGTTTGTAGGGTTCCCTTGGGTCTATCAGGGCAGCACAAGTTTGAGGTGGGGACAACTTTGGTGTGGGGTCCATCCTTCGATATAAGGATTTTTTGCAGTGAGGTCCCAGCACAGGGCCAGGGGCCCCTGGGCACATCCTTTTTCCATTTTCCCTGGGAAAGAAATCTCAGCAGTCCAGGTTCCTGATGTCAGTTTGTAGGGCTCCCTTGGGTCTATTAGGGCAGCACAGGTTTGAGGTGGGGACAACTTCGGTGTGGGGTCCATCCTTCGATATAAGGATTTTTTGCAGTCTGGGTCAGGGGCTCCTGGCCATATCATTTTTCCATTTTCCCTGGGAAAGAAAACTCAGCAGTCCAGGTTCCTGATGTCAGTTTGTAGGGTTCCTTTGGGTCTATCAGGGCAGCACACGTTTGAGGTGGGGACAACTTTGGTGTGGGGTCCATCCTTCGATATAAGGATTTTTTGTAGTGAGGCCCCAGCCCAGGGCCAGGGGCCCCTGGGCACATCCTTTTTCCATTTTCCCTGGGAAAGAAAACTCAGCAGTCCAGGTTCCTGATGTCAGTTTGTAGGGCTCCCTTGGGTCTATCAGGGCAGCACAAGTTTGAGGTGGGGACAAATTCGGTGTGGGCTCCATCCTTCGATATAAGGATTTTTTGCAGTCAGGGCCCGGGGCCCCTGGGCACACCCTTTTTCCATTTTCCCTGGGAAAGAAAACTCAGCAGTCCAGGTTCCTGATGTCAGTTTGTAGGGCTGCCTTGGGTGTATCAGGGCAGCACAAGTTTGAGGTGGGGACAACTTCGGTGTGGGGTCCATCCTTCGATATATGGATTTCTTGTAGTGAGGTCCCTGCCCAAGGCCAGCGGCCCCTCGTCAGAACCTTTTTCCATTTTCCCTGGGAAAGAAAACTCAGCAGTCCAGGTTCCTGATGTCAGTTTGTAGGGCTCCCGTGGGTCTATCAGGGCAGCACAAGTTTGAGGTGGGGACAAATTCGGTGTGGGGTGCATCCTTCGATATAAGGATTTTTTGCAGTCAGGGCCAGGGGCCCCTGGGCACATCCTTTTTCCATTTTCCCTGGGAAAGAAAACTCAGCAGTCCAGGTTCCTGATGTCAGTTTGTAGGGCTGCCTTGGGTGTATCAGGGCAGCACAAGTTTGAGGTGGGGACAGCTTCGGTGTGGGGTCCATCCTTCGATATAAGGATTCTTTGCAGTCAGGGCCAGGGGCCCCTGGGCACATCCTTTTTCCATTTTCCCTGGGAAAGAAAACTCAGCAGTCCAGGTTCCTGATGTCAGTTTGTAGGTCTTCCTTGGGTCTATCAGGGCAGCACAAGTTTGAGGTGGGGAAAACTTCGGTGTGGGGTCCATCCTTCGATATAAGGATTCTTTGCAATGAGGTCCCTACCCAGGTACAGGGGCCCCTGGGCACATCCTTTTTCCATTTTCCCTGGGAAAGAAAATTCAGCAGTCCAGGTTCCTGATGTCAGTTTGTAGGGCTCCCTTGGGTCTATCAGGGCAGCACAAGTTTGAGGTGGGGACAACTTCGGTGTGGGGTCCATCCTTCGATATAAGGATTTTTTGCAGTGAGGTCCCAGCACAGGGCCAGGGGCCCCTGGGCACATTCTTTTTTCATTTTCCCTGGGAAAGAAATCTCAGCAGTCTAGGTTCCTGATGTCAGTTTGTAGGGCTCCCTTGGGTCTATTAGGGCAGCACAGGTTTGAGGTGGGGAGAACTTCGGTGTGGGGTCCATCCTTCGATATAAGGATTTTTTGCAGTCAGGGCCAGGGGCCCCTGGGCACATCCTTTTTCCATTTTCCCTGGGAAAGAAAACTCAGCAGTCCAGGTTCCTGATGTCAGTTTGTAGGGCTCCCTTGGGTCTATCAGGGCAGCACAAGTTTGAGGTGGGGACAACTTTGGTGTGGGGTCCATCCTTCGATATAAGGATTTTTTGCAGTCAGGGTCAGGGGCTCCTGGCCATATCATTTTTCCATTTTCCCTGGGAAAGAAAACTCAGCAGTCCAGGTTCCTGATGTCAGTTTGTAGGGTTCCCTTGGGTCTATCAGGGCAGCACAAGTTTGAGGTGGGGAAAACTTCGGTGTGGGGTCCATCCTTCGATATAAGGATTCTTTGCAATGAGGTCCCTACCCAGGTACAGGGGCCCCTGGGCACATCCTTTTTCCATTTTCCCTGGGAAAGAAAATTCAGCAGTCCAGGTTCCTGATGTCAGTTTGTAGGGCTCTCTTGGGTCTATCAGGGCAGCACAAGTTTGAGGTGGGGACAACTTCGGTGTGGGGTCCATCCTTCGATATAAGGATTTTTTGCAGTGAGGTCCCAGCACAGGGCCAGGGGCCCCTGGGCACATTCTTTTTCCATTTTCCCTGGGAAAGAAATCTCAGCAGTCCAGGTTCCTGATGTCAGTTTGTAGGGCTCCCTGGGGTCTATTAGGGCAGCACAGGTTTGAGGTGGGGAGAACTTCGGTGTGGGGTCCATCCTTCGATATAAGGATTTTTTACAGTCAGGGCCTGGGGCCCCTGGGCACATCCTTTTTCCATTTTCCCTGGGAAAGAAAACTCAGCAGTCCAGGTTCCTGATGTCAGTTTGTAGGGCTCCCTTGGGTCTATCAGGGCAGCACAAGTTTGAGGTGGGGACAACTTTGGTGTGGGGTCCATCCTTCGATATAAGGATTTTTTGCAGTCAGGGTCAGGGGCTCCTGGCCATATCATTTTTCCATTTTCCCTGGGAAAGAAAACTCAGCAGTCCAGGTTCCTGATGTCAGTTTGTAGGGTTCCCTTGGGTCTATCAGGGCAGCACAAGTTTGAGGTGGGGACAACTTCAGTCTCGGGTCCATCCTTCGATATAAGGATTTTTTGTAGTGAGGCCCCAGCCCAGGGCCAGGGGCCCCTGGGCACATCCTTTTTCCATTTTCCCTGGGAAAGAAAACTCAGCAGTCCAGGTTCCTGATGTCAGTTTGTAGGGCTCCCTTGGGTCTATCAGGGCAGCACAAGTTTGAGGTTGGGACAACTTCGGTGTGGGGTGCATCCTTCGATATAAGGATTTTTTGCAGTCAGGGCCAGGGGCCCCTGGGCACATCCTTTTTCCATTTTCCCTGGGAAAGAAAACTCAGCAGTCCAGGTTCCTGATGTCAGTTTGTAGGGCTCCCTTGGGTCTATCAGGGCGGCACAAGTTTGAGGTGGGGACAACTTCGGTCTGGGCTCCATCCTTCGATATAAGGATTTTTTGCAGTGAGGTCCCTGCCCAAGGCCAGCGGCCCCAGGGCACATACTTTTTCCATTTTCCCTGGGAAAGAAAACTCAGCAGTCCAGGTTCCTGATGTCAGTTTGTAGGGCTCCCTTGGGTCTATCAGGGCAGCACAAGTTTGAGATGGGGAGAACTTCGGTGTGGGGTCCATCCTTCGATATAAGGATTTTTTGCAGTCATGGCCAGGGGCCCCTGGGCACATCCTTTGGCCATTTTCCCTTGGAAAGAAAACTCAGCAGTCCAGGTTCCTGATGTCAGTTTGTAGGGCTCCCTTGGGTCTATCAGGGCAGCACAAGTTTGAGGTGGGGACAGCTTCGGTGTGGGGTCCATTCTTTTATATAAGGATTCTTTGCAGTGAGGTCGCAGCCCTGGGCCAGGGGCACCTGGGCACATTCTTTTTCCATTTTCTCTGGGAAAGAAAACTCAGCAGTCCAGGTTCCTGATGTCAGTTTGTAGGGCTGCCTTGGATCTATCAGGGCAGCACAAGTTTGAGGTGCGCACAGCTTCGGTGTGGGGTCCATCCTTTGATATAAGGATTATTTGCAGTCAGGGCTAGGTGCCCCTGGGCACATCCTTTTTCCATTTTCCCTGGGAAAGAAAACTCAGCAGTCCAGGTTCCTGATGTCAGTTTGTAGGGCTCCCTTGGGTCTATCAGCGCAGCACAAGTTTGAGGTGGGGACAACTTCGGTCTGGGCTCCATCCTTCGATATAAGGATTCTTTGCAGTCAGGGCCAGGGGCCCCTGGGCACATCCTTTGGCCATTTTCCCTGGGAAAGAAAACTCAGCAGTCCAGGTTCCTGATGTCAGTTTGTAGGGCTCCCTTGGGTCTATCAGGGCAGCACAAGTTTGAGGTGGGGACAACTTCGGTGTGGGGTCCATCCTTCGATATAAGGATTTTTTGCAGTCAGGGCCAGGGGCCCCTGGGCACATCCTTTTTCCATTTTCCCTGGGAAAGAAAACTCAGCAGTCCAGGTTCCTGATGTCAGTTTGTAGGGCTCCCTTGGGTCTATCAGGGCGGCACAAGTTTGAGGTGGGGACAACTTTGGTGTGGGGTCCATCCTTCGATATAAGGATTTTTTGTAGTGAGGCCCCAGCCCAGGGCCAGGGGCCCCTGGGCACATCCTTTGGCCATTTTCCTTGGGAAAGAAAACTCAGCAGTCCAGGTTCCTGATGTCAGTTTGTAGGGCTCCCTTGGGTGTATCAGGGCAGCACAAGTTTGAGGTTGGGACAACTTCGGTGTGGGGTCCATCCTTCGATATAAGGATTTTTTGCAGTCAGGGCCAGGGGGCCCTGGGCACATCCTTTTTCCATTTTCCCTGGGAAAGAAAACTCAGCAGTCCAGGTTCCTGATGTCAGTTTGTAGGGCTCCCTTGGGTCTATCAGGGCAGCACAAGTTTGAGGTGGGGACAAATTCGGTGTGGGGTGCATTCTTCGATATAAGAATTTTTTGCAGTCAGGGCCAGGGGCCCCTGGGCACATCCTTTTTCCATTTTCCCTGGGAAAGAAAACTCAGCAGTCCAGGTTCCTGATGTCAGTTTGTAGGGCTGCCTTGGGTGTATCAGGGCAGCACAAGTTTGAGGTGGGGACAACTTCGGTGTGGGGTCCATCCTTCGATATAAGGATTTTTTGCAGTCAGGGCCAGGGGCCCCTGGGCACATCCTTTTTCCATTTTCCCTGGGAAAGAAAACTCAGCAGTCCAGGTTCCTGATGTCAGTTTGTAGGGCTCCCTTGGGTCTATCAGGGCAGCACAAGTTTGAGGTGGGGACAACTTCGGTGTGGGGTCCATCCTTCGATATAAGGATTTTTTGCAGTGAGGTCCCAGCACAGGGCCAGGGGCCCCTGGGCACATCCTTTTTCCATTTTCCCTGGGAAAGAAAACTCAGCAGTCCAGGTTCCTGATGTCAGTTTGTAGGGTTCCCTTGGGTCTATCAGGGCAGCACAAGTTTGAGGTGGGGACAACTTTGGTGTGGGCTCCATCCTTCGATATAAGGATTTTTTGTAGTGAGGCCCCAGCCCAGGGCCAGGGGTCCCTGGGAACATCCTTTTTCCATTTTCCCTGGGAAAGAAAACTCAGCAGTCCAGGTTCCTGATGTCAGTTTGTAGGGCTCCCTTGGGTCTATCAGGGCAGCACAAGTTTGAGGTGGGGACAAATTCGGTGTGGGGTGCATCCTTCGATATAAGAATTTTTTGCAGTCAGGGCCAGGGGCCCCTGGGCACATCCTTTTTCCATTTTCCCTGGGAAAGAAAACTCAGCAGTCCAGGTTCCTGATGTCAGTTTGTAGGGCTGCCTTGGGTGTATCAGGGCAGCACAAGTTTGAGGTGGGGACAACTTCGGTGTGGGGTCCATCCTTCGATATAAGGATTTTTTGCAGTCAGGGCCAGGGGCCCCTGGGCACATCCTTTTTCCATTTTCCCTGGGAAAGAAAACTCAGCAGTCCAGGTTCCTGATGTCAGTTTGTAGGGCTCCCTTGGGTCTATCAGGGCAGCACAAGTTTGAGGTGGGGACAACTTCGGTGTGGGGTCCATCCTTCGATATAAGGATTTTTTGCAGTGAGGTCCCAGCACAGGGCCAGGGGCCCCTGGGCACATCCTTTTTCCATTTTCCCTGGGAAAGAAAACTCAGCAGTCCAGGTTCCTGATGTCAGTTTGTAGGGTTCCCTTGGGTCTATCAGGGCAGCACAAGTTTGAGGTGGGGACAACTTTGGTGTGGGGTCCATCCTTCGATATAAGGATTTTTTGTAGTGAGGCCCCAGCCCAGGGCCAGGGGTCCCTGGGAACATCCTTTTACCATTTTCCCTGGGAAAGAAAACTCAGCAGTCCAGGTTCCTGATGTCAGTTTGTAGGGCTCCCTTGGGTCTATCAGGGCAGCACAAGTTTGAGGTGGGGACAAATTCGGTGTGGGGTCCATCCTTCGATATAAGGATTTTTTGCAGTCAGGGACAGGGGCCCCTGGGCACATCCTTTTTCCATTTTCCCTGGGAAAGAAAACTCAGCAGTCCAGGTTCCTGATGTCAGTTTGTAGGGCTCCCTTGGGTCTATCAGGGCAGCACAAGTTTGAGGTGGGGACAAATTCGGTGTGGGGTCCATCCTTCGATATAAGGATTTTTTGCAGTCAGGGCCAGGGGCCCCTGGGCACATCCTTTGGCCATTTTCCCTGGGAAAGAAAACTCAGCAGTCCAGGTTCCTGATGTCAGTTTGTAGGGCTCCCTTGGGTCTATCAGGGCAGCACAAGTTTGAGGTGGGGACAACTTCGGTGTGGGGTCCATCCTTCGATATAAGGATTTTTTGCAGTGGGGTCTCAGCACAGGGCCAGGGGCCCCTGGGCACATCCTTTTTCCATTTTCCCTGGGAAAGAAAACTCAGTAGTCCAGGTTCCTGATGTCAGTTTGTAGGGCTCCCTTGGGTCTATCAGGGCAGCACAAGTTTGAGGTGGGGACAACTTCGGTGTGGGGTCCATCCTTCGATATAAGGATTTTTTGCAGTCAGGGCCAGGGGCCCCTGGGCACATCCTTTGTCCATTTTCCCTGGGAAAGAAAACTCAGCAGTCCAGGTTCCTGATGTCAGTTTGTAGGGCTCCCTTGGGTCTATCAGGGTAGCACAAGTTTGTGGTGGGGACAACTTCGGTGTGGGCTCCATCCTTCGATATAAGGATTTTTGGTAGTGAGGTCCCTGTCCAGGGCTAGGGGACCCTGGGCACAACCTTTTTCCATTTTCCCTGGGAAAGAAAACTCAGCAGTCCAGGTTCCTGATGTCAGTTTGTAGGGCTCCCTTGGGTCTATCAGGGCAGCACAAGTTTGAGGTGGGGAAAACTTTGGTGTGGGGTCCATCCTTCGATATATGGATTTCTTGTAGTGAGGTCCCTGCCCAAGGCCAGCGGCCCCTCGTCAGAACCTTTTTCCATTTTCCCTGGGAAAGAAAACTCAGCAGTCCAGGTTCCTGATGTCAGTTTGTAGGGCTCCCGTGGGTCTATCAGGGCAGCACAAGTTTGAGGTGGGGACAAATTCGGTGTGGGGTGCATCCTTCGATATAAGGATTTTTTGCAGTCAGGGCCAGGGGCCCCTGGGCACATCCTTTGGACATTTTCCCTGGGAAAGAAAACTCAGCAGTCCAGGTTCCTGATGTCAGTTTGTAGGGCTGCCTTGGGTGTATCAGGGCAGCACAAGTTTGAGGTGGGGACAGCTTCGGTGTGGGGTCCATCCTTCGATATAAGGATTCTTTGCAGTCAGGGCCAGGGGCCCCTGGGCACATCCTTTTTCCATTTTCCCTGGGAAAGAAAACTCAGCAGTCCAGGTTCCTGATGTCAGTTTGTAGGTCTTCCTTGGGTCTATCAGGGCAGCACAAGTTTGAGGTGGGGAAAACTTCGGTGTGGGGTCCATCCTTCGATATAAGGATTCTTTGCAATTAGGTCCCTACCCAGGTACAGGGGCCCCTGGGCACATCCTTTTTCCATTTTCCCTGGGAAAGAAAACTCAGCAGTCCAGGTTCCTGATGTCAGTTTGTAGGGCTCCCTTGGGTCTATCAGGGCAGCACAAGTTTGAGGTGGGGACAACTTCGGTGTGGGGTCCATCCTTCGATATAAGGATTTTTTGCAGTGAGGTCCCAGCACAGGGCCAGGGGCCCCTGGGCACATTCTTTTTCCATTTTCCCTGGGAAAGAAATCTCAGCAGTCCAGGTTCCTGATGTCAGTTTGTAGGGCTCCCTTGGGTCTATCAGGGCAGCACAAGTTTGAGGTGGGGACAACTTTGGTGTGGGGTCCATCCTTCGATATAAGGATTTTTTGCAGTCAGGGCCAGGGGCCCCTGGGCACAACCTTTTTCCATTTTCCCTGGGAAAGAAAACTCAGCAGTCCAGGTTCCTGATGTCAGTTTGTAGGGCTCTCTTGGGTCTATCAGGGCAGCACAAGTTTGAGGTGGGGACAAATTCGGTGTGGGCTCCATCCTTCGATATAAGGATTTTTTGCAGTCAGGGCCAGTGGCCCCTGGGCACATCCTTTGGCCATTTTCCCTGGGAAAGAAAACTCAGCAGTCCAGGTTCCTGATGTCAGTTTGTAGGGCTCCCTTGGGTGTATCAGGGCAGCACAAGTTTGAGGTGGGGACAACTTTGGTGTGGGGTCCATCCTTCGATATAAGGATTTTTTGCAGTGAGGCCCCAGCCCACGGCCAGGGGCCCCTGGGCACATCCTTTTTCCATTTCCCCTGGGAAAGAAAACTCAGCAGTCCAGGTTCCTGATGTCAGTTTGTAGGGCTCCCTTGGGTCTATCAGGGCAGCACAAGTTTGAGGTGGGGACAACTTCGGTGTGGGGTCCATCCTTCGATATAAGGATTTTTTGCAGTCAGGGCCAGGGGCCCCTGGGCACATCCTTTTTCCATTTTCCCTGGGAAAGAAAACTCAGCAGTCCAGGTTCCTGATGTCAGTTTGTAGGGTTCCCTTGGGTCTATCAGGGCAGCACAAGTTTGAGGTGGGGACAACTTTGGTGTGGGGTCCATCCTTCGATATAAGGATTTTTTGCAGTCAGGGCCAGGGGCCCCTGGGCACATCCTTTTTCCATTTTCCCTGGGAAAGAAAACTCAGCAGTCCAGGTTCCTGATGTCAGTTTGTAGGGCTCCCTTGGGTCTATCAGGGCACCACAATTTTGAGGTGGGGACAACTTTGGTGTGGAGTCCAACCTTCAATATAAGGATTTTTGTAGTGAGGCCCCAGCCCAGGGCCAGGGGCCCCTGGGCACATCCTTTTTCCATTTTCCCTGGGAAAGAAAACTCAGCAGTCCAGGTTCCTGATGTCAGTTTGTAGGGCTCCCTTGGGTCTATCAGGGCAGCACAAGTTTGAGGTGGGGACAACTTTGGTGTGGGCTCCATCCTTCGATATAAGGATTTTTTGCAGTCAGGGCCAGGGGCCCCTGGGCACAACCTTTTTCCATTTTCCCTGGGAAAGAAAACTCAGCAGTCCAGGTTCCTGATGTCAGTTTGTAGGGCTCCCTTGGGTCTATCAGGGCAGCACAAGTTTGAGGTGAAGACAACTTCGGTGTGGGCTCCATCCTTCGATATAAGGATTTTTTGCAGTCAGGGCCAGGGGCCCCTGGGCACATCCTTTTTCCATTTTCCCTGGGAAAGAAAACTCAGCAGTCCAGGTTCCTGATGTCAGTTTGTAGGGCTTCCTTGGGTCTATCAGGGCAGCACAAGTTTGAGGTGGGGACAACTTTGGTGTGGGGTCCATCCTTCGATATAAGGATTTTTTGCAGTGAGGTCCCAGCACAGGGCCAGGGGCCCCTGGGCACATCCTTTTTCCATTTTCCCTGGGAAAGAAATCTCAGCAGTCCAGGTTCCTGATGTCAGTTTGTAGGGCTCCCTTGGGTCTATTAGGGCAGCACAGGTTTGAGGTGGGGACAACTTCGGTGTGGGGTCCATCCTTCGATATAAGGATTTTTTGCAGTCAGGGTCAGGGGCTCCTGGCCATATCATTTTTCCATTTTCCCTGGGAAAGAAAACTCAGCAGTCCAGGTTCCTGATGTCAGTTTGTAGGGTTCCTTTGGGTCTATCAGGGCAGCACAAGTTTGAGGTGGGGACAACTTTGGTGTGGGGTCCATCCTTCGATATAAGGATTTTTTGTAGTGAGGCCCCAGCCCAGGGCCAGGGGCCCCTGGGCACATCCTTTTTCCATTTTCCCTGGGAAAGAAAACTCAGCAGTCCAGGTTCCTGATGTCAGTTTGTAGGGCTCCCTTGGGTCTATCAGGGCAGCACAAGTTTGAGGTGGGGACAAATTCGGTGTGGGCTCCATCCTTCGATATAAGGATATTTTGCAGTCAGGGCCCGGGGCCCCTGGGCACATCCTTTTTCCATTTTCCCTGGGAAAGAAAACTCAGCAGTCCAGGTTCCTGATGTCAGTTTGTAGGGCTCCCTTGGGTCTATCAGGGCAGCACAAGTTTGAGGTGAAGACAACTTCGGTGTGGGCTCCATCCTTCGATATAAGGATTTTTTGCAGTCAGGGCCAGGGGCCCCTGGGCACATCCTTTTTCCATTTTCCCTGGGAAAGAAAACTCAGCAGTCCAGGTTCCTGATGTCAGTTTGTAGGGCTCCCTTGGGTCTATCAGGGCAGCACAAGTTTGAGGTGGGGAAAACTTTGGTGTGGGGTCCATCCTTCGATATAAGAATTCTTTGCAATGAGGTCCCTACCCAGGTACAGGGGCCCCTGGGCACATCCTTTTTCCATTTTCCCTGGGAAAGAAAACTCAGCAGTCCAGGTTCCTGATGTCAGTTTGTAGGGTTCCCTTGGGTCTATCAGGGCAGCACAAGTTTGAGGTGGGGACAACTTTGGTGTGGGGTCCATCCTTCGATATAAGGATTTTTTGCAGTGAGGTCCCAGCACAGGGCCAGGGGCCCCTGGGCACATCCTTTTTCCATTTTCCCTGGGAAAGAAATCTCAGCAGTCCAGGTTCCTGATGTCAGTTTGTAGGGCTCCCTTGGGTCTATTAGGGCAGCACAGGTTTGAGGTGGGGACAACTTTGGTGTGGGGTCCATCCTTCGATATAAGGATTTTTTGCAGTCAGGGTCAGGGGCTCCTGGCCATATCATTTTTCCATTTTCCCTGGGAAAGAAAACTCAGCAGTCCAGGTTCCTGATGTCAGTTTGTAGGGTTCCTTTGGGTCTATCAGGGCAGCACAAGTTTGAGGTGGGGACAACTTTGGTGTGGGGTCCATCCTTCGATATAAGGATTTTTTGTAGTGAGGCCCCAGCCCAGGGCCAGGGGCCCCTGGGCACATTCTTTTTCCATTTTCCCTGGGAAAGAAAACTCAGTAGTCCAGGTTCCTGATGTCAGTTTGTAGGGCTCCCTTGGGTCTATCAGGGCAGCACAAGTTTGAGGTGGGGACAAATTCGGTGTGGGCTCCATCCTTCGATATAAGGATTTTTTGCAGTCAGGGCCCGGGGCCCCTGGGCACATCCTTTTTCTATTTTCCCTGGGAAAGAAAAGTCAGCAGTCCAGGTTCCTGATGTCAGTTTGTAGGGCTCCCTTGGGTCTATCAGGGCAGCACAAGTTTGAGGTGGGGACAACTTCGGTGTGGGGTCCATCCTTCGATATAAGGATTTTTGGTAGTGAGGTCCCTGTCCAGGGCTAGGGGACCCTGGGCACAACCTTTTTCCATTTTCCCTGGGAAAGAAAACTCAGCAGTCCAGGTTCCTGATGTCAGTTTGTAGGGCTCCCTTGGGTCTATCAGGGCAGCACAAGTTTGAGGTGGGGAAAACTTCGGTGTGGGGTCCATCCTTCGATATATGGATTTCTTGTATTGAGGTCCCTGCCCAAGGCCAGCGGCCCCTCGTCAGAACCTTTTTCCATTTTCCCTGGGAAAGAAAACTCAGCAGTCCAGGTTCCTGATGTCAGTTTGTAGGGCTCCCTTGGGTCTATCAGGGCAGCACAAGTTTGAGGTGGGGACAACTTCGGTGTGGGGTGCATCCTTCGATATAAGGATTTTTTGCAGTCAGGGCCAGGGGCCCCTGGGCACATCCTTTTTCCATTTTCCCTGGGAAAGAAAACTCAGCAGTCCAGGTTCCTGATGTCAGTTTGTAGGGCTGCCTTGGGTGTATCAGGGCAGCACAAGTTTGAGGTGGGGACAACTTTGGTGTGGGGTCCATCCTTCGATATAAGGATTTTTTGCAGTCAGGGCCAGGGGCCCCTGGGCACATCCTTTTTCCATTTTCCCTGGGAAAGAAAACTCAGCAGTCCAGGTTCCTGATGTCAGTTTGTAGGGCTCCCTTGGGTCTATCAGGGCAGCACAAGTTTGAGGTGGGGACAACTTCGGTGTGGGGTCCATCCTTCGATATAAGGATTTTTTGCAGTGAGGTCCCAGCACAGGGCCAGGGGCCCCTGGGCACATCCTTTTTCCATTTTCCCTGGGAAAGAAAACTCAGCAGTCCAGGTTCCTGATGTCAGTTTGTAGGGCTCCCTTGAGTCTATCAGGGCAGCACAAGTTTGAGGTGGGGACAACTTTGGTGTGGGGTCCATCCTTCGATATAAGGATTTTTTGCAGTCAGGGTCACGGGCCCCTGGCCATAACATTTTTCCATTTTCCCTGGGAAAGAAAACTCAGCAGTCCAGGTTCCTGATGTCAGTTTGTAGGGTTCCCTTGGGTCTATCAGGGCAGCACAAGTTTGAGGTGGGGACAACTTTGGTGTGGGGTCCATCCTTCGATATAAGGATTTTTTGTAATGAGGCCCCAGCCCAGGGCCAGGGGTCCCTGGGAACATCCTTTTTCCATTTTCCCTGGGAAAGAAATCTCAGCAGTCCAGGTTCCTGATGTCAGTTTGTAGGGCTCCCTTGGGTCTATTAGGGCAGCACAAGTTTGAGGTGGGGACAAATTCGGTGTGGGGTCCATCCTTCGATATAAGGATTTTTTGCAGTCAGGGACAGGGGCCCCTGGGCACATCCTTTTTCCATTTTCCCTGGGAAAGAAAACTCAGCAGTCCAGGTTCCTGATGTCAGTTTGTAGGGCTCCCTTGGGTCTATCAGGGCAGCACAAGTTTGAGGTGGGGAAAACTTCGGTGTGGGGTCCATCCTTCGATATATGGATTTCTTGTAGTGAGGTCCCTGCCCAAGGCCAGCGGCCCCTCGTCAGAACCTTTTTCCATTTTCCCTGGGAAAGAAAACTCAGCAGTCCAGGTTCCTGATGTCAGTTTGTAGGGCTCCCGTGGGTCTATCAGGGCAGCACAAGTTTGAGGTGGGGACAAATTCGGTGTGGGGTGCATCCTTCGATATAAGGATTTTTTGCAGTCAGGGCCAGGGGCCCCTGGGCACATCCTTTTTCCATTTTCCCTGGGAAAGAAAACTCAGCAGTCCAGGTTCCTGATGTCAGTTTGTAGGGCTGCCTTGGGTGTATCAGGGCAGCACAAGTTTGAGGTGGGGACAGCTTCGGTGTGGGGTCCATCCTTCGATATAAGGATTCTTTGCAGTCAGGGCCAGGGGCCCCTGGGCACATCCTTTTTCCATTTTCCCTGGGAAAGAAAACTCAGCAGTCCAGGTTCCTGATGTCAGTTTGTAGGTCTTCCTTGGGTCTATCAGGGCAGCACAAGTTTGAGGTGGGGAAAACTTCGGTGTGGGGTCCATCCTTCGATATAAGGATTCTTGGCAATGAGGTCCCTACCCAGGTACAGGGGCCCCTGGGCACATCCTTTTTCCATTTTCCCTGGGAAAGAAAATTCAGCAGTCCAGGTTCCTGATGTCAGTTTGTAGGGCTCCCTTGGGTCTATCAGGGCAGCACAAGTTTGAGGTGGGGACAACTTCGGTGTGGGGTCCATCCTTCGATATAAGGATTTTTTGCAGTGAGGTCCCAGCACAGGGCCAGGGGCCCCTGGGCACATTCTTTTTTCATTTTCCCTGGGAAAGAAATCTCAGCAGTCCAGGTTCCTGATGTCAGTTTGTAGGGCTCCCTTGGGTCTATTAGGGCAGCACAGGTTTGAGGTGGGGAGAACTTCGGTGTGGGGTCCATCCTTCGATATAAGGATTTTTTGCAGTCAGGGCCAGGGGCCCCTGGGCACATCCTTTTTCCATTTTCCCTGGGAAAGAAAACTCAGCAGTCCAGGTTCCTGATGTCAGTTTGTAGGGCTCCCTTGGGTCTATCAGGGCAGCACAAGTTTGAGGTGGGGACAACTTTGGTGTGGGGTCCATCCTTCGATATAAGGATTTTTTGCAGTCAGGGTCAGGGGCTCCTGGCCATATCATTTTTCCATTTTCCCTGGGAAAGAAAACTCAGCAGTCCAGGTTCCTGATGTCAGTTTTTAGGGTTCCCTTGGGTCTATCAGGGCAGCACAAGTTTGAGGTGGGGAAAACTTCGGTGTGGGGTCCATCCTTCGATATAAGGATTCTTTGCAATGAGGTCCCTACCCAGGTACAGGGGCCCCTGGGCACATCCTTTTTCCATTTTCCCTGGGAAAGAAAATTCAGCAGTCCAGGTTCCTGATGTCAGTTTGTAGGGCTCCCTTGGGTCTATCAGGGCAGCACAAGTTTGAGGTGGGGACAACTTCGGTGTGGGGTCCATCCTTCGATATAAGGATTTTTTGCAGTGAGGTCCCAGCACAGGGCCAGGGGCCCCTGGGCACATTCTTTTTCCATTTTCCCTGGGAAAGAAATCTCAGCAGTCCAGGTTCCTGATGTCAGTTTGTAGGGCTCCCTTGGGTCTATTAGGGCAGCACAGGTTTGAGGTGGGGAGAACTTCGGTGTGGGGTCCATCCTTCGATATAAGGATTTTTTACAGTCAGGGCCTGGGGCCCCTGGGCACATCCTTTTTCCATTTTCCCTGGGAAAGAAAACTCAGCAGTCCAGGTTCCTGATGTCAGTTTGTAGGGCTCCCTTGGGTCTATCAGGGCAGCACAAGTTTGAGGTGGGGACAACTTCGGTGTGGGGTCCATCCTTCGATATAAGGATTTTTTGCAGTCAGGGTCAGGGGCTCCTGGCCATATCATTTTTCCATTTTCCCTGGGAAAGAAAACTCAGCAGTCCAGGTTCCTGATGTCAGTTTGTAGGGTTCCCTTGGGTCTATCAGGGCAGCACAAGTTTGAGGTGGGGACAACTTTGGTGTGGGCTCCATCCTTCGATATAAGGATTTTTTGCAGTGAGGTCCCTGCCCAAGGCCAGCGGCCCCAGGGCACATACTTTTTCCATTTTCCCTGGGAAAGAAAACTCAGCAGTCCAGGTTCCTGATGTCAGTTTGTAGGGCTCCCTTGGGTCTATCAGGGCAGCACAAGTTTGAGATGGGGAGAACTTCGGTGTGGGGTCCATCCTTCGATATAAGGATTTTTTGCAGTCATGGCCAGGGGCCCCTGGGCACATCCTTTGGCCATTTTCCCTGGGAAAGAAAACTCAGCAGTCCAGGTTCCTGATGTCAGTTTGTAGGGCTCCCTTGGGTCTATCAGGGCAGCACAAGTTTGAGGTGGGGACAGCTTCGGTGTGGGGTCCATTCTTTTATATAAGGATTCTTTGCAGTGAGGTCGCAGCCCTGGGCCAGGGGCACCTGGGCACATTCTTTTTCCATTTTCTCTGGGAAAGAAAACTCAGCAGTCCAGGTTCCTGATGTCAGTTTGTAGGGCTGCCTTGGATCTATCAGGGCAGCACAAGTTTGAGGTGGGCACAGCTTCGGTGTGGGGTCCATCCTTTGATATAAGGATTATTTGCAGTCAGGGCTAGGTGCCCCTGGGCACATCCTTTTTCCATTTTCCCTGGGAAAGAAAACTCAGCAGTCCAGGTTCCTGATGTCAGTTTGTAGGGCTCCCTTGGGTCTATCAGCGCAGCACAAGTTTGAGGTGGGGACAACTTCGGTCTGGGCTCCATCCTTCGATATAAGGATTTTTTGCAGTCAGGGTCAGGGGCTCCTGGCCATATCATTTTTCCATTTTCCCTGGGAAAGAAAACTCAGCAGTCCAGGTTCCTGATGTCAGTTTGTAGGGTTCCCTTGGGTCTATCAGGGCAGCACAAGTTTGAGGTGGGGAAAACTTCGGTGTGGGGTCCATCCTTCGATATAAGGATTCTTTGCAATGAGGTCCCTACCCAGGTACAGGGGCCCCTGGGCACATCCTTTTTCCATTTTCCCTGGGAAAGAAAATTCAGCAGTCCAGGTTCCTGATGTCAGTTTGTAGGGCTCCCTTGGGTCTATCAGGGCAGCACAAGTTTGAGGTGGGGACAACTTTGGTGTTGGGTCCATCCTTCGATATAAGGATTTTTTGCAGTGAGGTCCCAGCACAGGGCCAGGGGCCCCTGGGCACATTCTTTTTCCATTTTCCCTGGGAAAGAAATCTCAGCAGTCCAGGTTCCTGATGTCAGTTTGTAGGGCTCCCTTGGGTCTATTAGGGCAGCACAAGTTTGAGGTGGGGACAACTTTGGTGTGGGGTCCATCCTTCGATATAAGGATTTTTTGCAGTGAGGTCCCTGCCCAAGGCCAGCGGCCCCAGGGCACATCCTTTTTCCATTTTCCCTGGGAAAGAAAACTCAGCAGTCCAGGTTCCTGATGTCAGTTTGTAGGGCTCCCTTGGGTCTATCAGGGCAGCACAAGTTTGAGATGGGGAGAACTTCGGTGTGGGGTCCATCATTCGATATAAGGATTTTTTGCAGTAATGGCCAGGGGCCCCTGGGCACATCCTTTTTCCATTTTCCCTGGGAAAGAAAACTCAGCAGTCCAGGTTCCTGATGTCAGTTTGTAGGGCTCCCTTGGTTCTATCAGGGCAGCACAAATTTGAGGTGGGGACAGCTTCGGTGTGGGGTCCATTCTTTTATATAAGGATTTTTTGCAGTGAGGTCGCAGCCCTGGGCCAGGGGCACCTGGGCACATTCTTTTTCCATTTTCTCTGGGAAAGAAAACTCAGCAGTCCAGGTTCCTGATGTCAGTTTGTAGGGCTGCCTTGGATCTATCAGGGCAGGACAAGTTTGAGGTGGGCACAGCTTCGGTGTGGGGTCCATCCTTCGATATAAGGATTATTTGCAGTCAGGGCTAGGTGCCCCTGGGCACATCCTTTTTCCATTTTCCCTGGGAAAGAAAACTCAGCAGTCCAGGTTCCTGATTTCAGTTTGTAGGGCTCCCTTGGGTCTATCAGCGCAGCACAAGTTTGAGGTGGGGACAACTTCGGTCTGGGCTCCATCCTTCGATATAAGGATTCTTTGCAGTCAGGGCCAGGGGCCCCTGGGCACATCCTTTGGCCATTTTCCCTGGGAAAGAAAACTCAGCAGTCCAGGTTCCTGATGTCAGTTTGTAGGGTTCCCTTGGGTCTATCAGGGCAGCACAAGTTTGAGGTGGGGACAACTTTGGTGTGGGGTCCATCCTTCGATATAAGGATTTTTTGTAGTGAGGCCCCAGCCCAGGGCCAGGGGCCCCTGGGCACATCCTTTTTCCATTTTCCCTGGGAAAGAAAACTCAGCAGTCCAGGTTCCTGATGTCAGTTTGTAGGGCTCCCTCGGGTCTATCAGGGCGGCACAAGTTTGAGGTGGGGACAACTTTGGTGTGGGGTCCATCCTTCGATATAAGGATTTTTTGCAGTCAGGGCCAGGGGCCCCTGGGCACATCCTTTTTCCATTTTCCCTGGGAAAGAAAACTCAGCAGTCCAGGTTCCTGATGTCAGTTTGTAGGGCTCCCTTGGGTCTATCAGGGCAGCACAAGTTTGAGGTGGGGACAGCTTCGGTGTGGGGTCCATTCTTTTATATAAGGATTCTTTGCAGTGAGGTCGCAGCCCTGGGCCAGGGGCACCTGGGCACATTCTTTTTCCATTTTCTCTGGGAAAGAAAACTCAGCAGTCCAGGTTCCTGATGTCAGTTTGTAGGGCTGCCTTGGATCTATCAGGGCAGCACAAGTTTGAGGTGGGCACAGCTTCGGTGTGGGGTCCATCCTTTGATATAAGGATTATTTGCAGTCAGGGCTAGGTGCCCCTGGGCACATCCTTTTTCCATTTTCCCTGGGAAAGAAAACTCAGCAGTCCAGGTTCCTGATGTCAGTTTGTAGGGCTCCCTTGGGTCTATCAGCGCAGCACAAGTTTGAGGTGGGGACAACTTCGGTCTGGGCTCCATCCTTCGATATAAGGATTCTTTGCAGTCAGGGCCAGGGGCCCCTGGGCACATCCTTTGGCCATTTTCCCTGGGAAAGAAAACTCAGCAGTCCAGGTTCCTGATGTCAGTTTGTAGGGCTCCCTTGGGTCTATCAGGGCAGCACAAGTTTGAGGTGGGGACAACTTCGGTGTGGGGTCCATCCTTCGATATAAGGATTTTTTGCAGTCAGGGCCAGGGGCCCCTGGGCACATCCTTTTTCCATTTTCCCTGGGAAAGAAAACTCAGCAGTCCAGGTTCCTGATGTCAGTTTGTAGGGCTCCCTTGGGTCTATCAGGGCGGCACAAGTTTGAGGTGGGGACAACTTTGGTGTGGGGTCCATCCTTCGATATAAGGATTTTTTGTAGTGAGGCCCCAGCCCAGGGCCAGGGGCCCCTGGGCACATCCTTTGGCCATTTTCCTTGGGAAAGAAAACTCAGCAGTCCAGGTTCCTGATGTCAGTTTGTAGGGCTCCCTTGGGTGTATCAGGGCAGCACAAGTTTGAGGTTGGGACAACTTCGGTGTGGGGTCCATCCTTCGATATAAGGATTTTTTGCAGTCAGGGCCAGGGGGCCCTGGGCACATCCTTTTTCCATTTTCCCTGGGAAAGAAAACTCAGCAGTCCAGGTTCCTGATGTCAGTTTGTAGGGCTCCCTTGGGTCTATCAGGGCGGCACAAGTTTGAGGTGGGGACAACTTCGGTGTGGGCTCCATCCTTCGATATAAGGATTTTTTGCAGTGAGGTCCCTGCCCAAGGCCAGCGGCCCCAGGGCACATCCTTTTTCCATTTTCCCTGGGAAAGAAAACTCAGCAGTCCAGGTTCCTGATGTCAGTTTGTAGGGCTCCCTTGGGTCTATCAGGGCAGCACAAGTTTGAGATGGGGAGAACTTCGGTGTGGGGTCCATCCTTCGATATAAGGATTTTTTGCAGTCATGGCCAGGGGCCCCTGGGCACATCCTTTGGCCATTTTCCCTGGGAAAGAAAACTCAGCAGTCCAGGTTCCTGATGTCAGTTTGTAGGGCTCCCTTGGGTCTATCAGGGCAGCACAAGTTTGAGGTGGGGACAACTTCGGTGTGGGGTCCATCCTTCGATATAAGGATTTTTTGCAGTGAGGTCCCAGCACAGGGCCAGGGGCCCCTGGGCACATTCTTTTTCCATTTTCCCTGGGAAAGAAATCTCAGCAGTCCAGGTTCCTGATGTCAGTTTGTAGGGCTCCCTTGGGTCTATTAGGGCAGCACAGGTTTGAGGTGGGGAGAACTTCGGTGTGGGGTCCATCCTTCGATATAAGGATTTTTTGCAGTCAGGGCCAGGGGCCCCTGGGCACATCCTTTTTCCATTTTCCCTGGGAAAGAAAACTCAGCAGTCCAGGTTCCTGATGTCAGTTTGTAGGGCTCCCTTGGGTCTATCAGGGCAGCACAAGTTTGAGGTGGGGACAACTTTGGTGTGGGGTCCATCCTTCGATATAAGGATTTTTTGCAGTCAGGGTCAGGGGCTCCTGGCCATATCATTTTTCCATTTTCCCTGGGAAAGAAAACTCAGCAGTCCAGGTTCCTGATGTCAGTTTGTAGGGTTCCCTTGGGTCTATCAGGGCAGCACAAGTTTGAGGTGGGGAAAACTTCGGTGTGGGGTCCATCCTTCGATATAAGGATTCTTTGCAATGAGGTCCCTACCCAGGTACAGGGGCCCCTGGGCACATCCTTTTTCCATTTTCCCTGGGAAAGAAAATTCAGCAGTCCAGGTTCCTGATGTCAGTTTGTAGGGCTCCCTTGGGTCTATCAGGGCAGCACAAGTTTGAGGTGGGGACAACTTCGGTGTGGGGTCCATCCTTCGATATAAGGATTTTTTGCAGTGAGGTCCCAGCACAGGGCCAGGGGCCCCTGGGCACAACCTTTTTCCATTTTCCCTGGGAAAGAAATCTCAGCAGTCCAGGTTCCTGATGTCAGTTTGTAGGGCTCCCTTGGGTCTATTAGGGTAGCACAAGTTTGAGGTGGGGACAACTTTGGTGTGGGGTCCATCCTTCGATATAAGGATTTTTTGCAGTGAGGTCCCTGCCCAAGGCCAGCGGCCCCAGGGCACATACTTTTTCCATTTTCCCTGGGAAAGAAAACTCAGCAGTCCAGGTTCCTGATGTCAGTTTGTAGGGCTCCCTTGGGTCTATCAGGGCAGCACAAGTTTGAGATGGGGAGAACTTCGGTGTGGGGTCCATCCTTCGATATAAGGATTTTTTGCAGTAATGGCCAGGGGCCCCTGGGCACATCCTTTGGCCATTTTCCCTGGGAAAGAAAACTCAGCAGTCCAGGTTCCTGATGTCAGTTTGTAGGGCTCCCTTGGGTCTATCAGGGCAGCACAAATTTGAGGTGGGGACAGCTTCGGTGTGGGGTCCATTCTTTTATATAAGGATTCTTTGCAGTGAGGTCGCAGCCCTGGGCCAGGGGCACATGGGCACATTCTTTTTCCATTTTCTCTGGGAAAGAAAACTCAGCAGTCCAGGTTCCTGATGTCAGTTTGTAGGGCTGCCTTGGATCTATCAGGGCAGCACAAGTTTGAGGTGGGCACAGCTTCGGTGTGGGGTCCATCCTTCGATATAAGGATTATTTGCAGTCAGGGCTAGGTGCCCCTGGGCACATCCTTTTTCCATTTTCCCTGGGAAAGAAAACTCAGCAGTCCAGGTTCCTGATGTCAGTTTGTAGGGCTCCCTTGGGTCTATCAGCGCAGCACAAGTTTGAGGTGGGGACAACTTCGGTCTGGGCTCCATCCTTCGATATAAGGATTCTTTGCAGTCAGGGCCAGGGGCCCCTGGGCACATCCTTTGGCCATTTTCCCTGGGAAAGAAAACTCAGCAGTCCAGGTTCCTGATGTCAGTTTGTAGGGTTCCCTTGGGTCTATCAGGGCAGCACAAGTTTGAGGTGGGGACAACTTTGGTGTGGGGTCCATCCTTCGATATAAGGATTTTTTGTAGTGAGGCCCCAGCCCAGGGCCAGGGGCCCCTGGGCACATCCTTTTTCCATTTTCCCTGGGAAAGAAAACTCAGCAGTCCAGGTTCCTGATGTCAGTTTGTAGGGTTCCCTTGGGTCTATCAGGGCAGCACAAGTTTGAGGTGGGGACAACTTTGGTGTGGGGTCCATCCTTCGATATAAGGATTTTTTGCAGTCAGGGCCAGGGGCCCCTGGGCACATCCTTTTTCCATTTTCCCTGGGAAAGAAAACTCAGCAGTCCAGGTTCCTGATGTCAGTTTGTAGGGCTCCCTTGGGTCTATCAGGGCACCACAATTTTGAGGTGGGGACAACTTTGGTGTGGAGTCCAACCTTCAATATAAGGATTTTTGTAGTGAGGCCCCAGCCCAGGGCCAGGGGCCCCTGGGCACATCCTTTTTCCATTTTCCCTGGGAAAGAAAACTCAGCAGTCCAGGTTCCTGATGTCAGTTTGTAGGGCTCCCTTGGGTCTATCAGGGCAGCACAAGTTTGAGGTGGGGACAAATTCGGTGTGGGCTCCATCCTTCGATATAAGGATTTTTTGCAGTCAGGGCCAGGGGCCCCTGGGCACATCCTTTTTCCATTTTCCCTGGGAAAGAAAACTCAGCAGTCCAGGTTCCTGATGTCAGTTTGTAGGGCTCCCTTGGGTCTATCAGGGCAGCACAAGTTTGAGGTGAAGACAACTTCGGTGTGGGCTCCATCCTTCGATATAAGGATTCTTTGCAGTCAGGGCCAGGGGCCCCTGGGCACATTCTTTTTCCATTTTCCCTGGGAAAGAAAACTCAGCAGTCCAGGTTCCTGATGTCAGTTTGTAGGGCTTCCTTGGGTCTATCAGGGCAGCACAAGTTTGAGGTGGGGAAAACTTTGGTGTGGGGTCCATCCTTCGATATAAGGATTCTTTGCAATGAGGTCCCTACCCAGGTACAGGGGCCCCTGGGCACATCCTTTTTCCATTTTCCCTGGGAAAGAAAACTCAGCAGTCCAGGTTCCTGATGTCAGTTTGTAGGGTTCCCTTGGGTCTATCAGGGCAGCACAAGTTTGAGGTGGGGACAACTTTGGTGTGGGGTCCATCCTTCGATATAAGGATTTTTTGCAGTGAGGTCCCAGCACAGGGCCAGGGGCCCCTGGGCACATCCTTTTTCCATTTTCCCTGGGAAAGAAATCTCAGCAGTCCAGGTTCCTGATGTCAGTTTGTAGGGCTCCCTTGGGTCTATTAGGGCAGCACAGGTTTGAGGTGGGGACAACTTCGGTGTGGGGTCCATCCTTCGATATAAGGATTTTTTGCAGTCAGGGTCAGGGGCTCCTGGCCATATCATTTTTCCATTTTCCCTGGGAAAGAAAACTCAGCAGTCCAGGTTCCTGATGTCAGTTTGTAGGGTTCCTTTGGGTCTATCAGGGCAGCACAAGTTTGAGGTGGGGACAACTTTGGTGTGGGGTCCATCCTTCGATATAAGGATTTTTTGTAGTGAGGCCCCAGCCCAGGGCCAGGGGCCCCTGGGCACATCCTTTTTCCATTTTCCCTGGGAAAGAAAACTCAGCAGTCCAGGTTCCTGATGTCAGTTTGTAGGGCTCCCTTGGGTCTATCAGGGCAGCACAAGTTTGAGGTGGGGACAAATTCGGTGTGGGCTCCATCCTTCGATATAAGGATTTTTTGCAGTCAGGGCCCGGGGCCCCTGGGCACATCCTTTTTCCATTTTCCCTGGGAAAGAAAACTCAGCAGTCCAGGTTCCTGATGTCAGTTTGTAGGGCTCCCTTGGGTCTATCAGGGCAGCACAAGTTTGAGGTGGGGACAACTTCGGTGTGGGGTCCATCCTTCGATATAAGGATTTTTGGTAGTGAGGTCCCTGTCCAGGGCTAGGGGACCCTGGGCACAACCTTTTTCCATTTTCCCTGGGAAAGAAAACTCAGCAGTCCAGGTTCCTGATGTCAGTTTGTAGGGCTCCCTTGGGTCTATCAGGGCAGCACAAGTTTGAGGTGGGGAAAACTTCGGTGTGGGGTCCATCCTTCGATATATGGATTTCTTGTATTGAGGTCCCTGCCCAAGGCCAGCGGCCCCTCGTCAGAACCTTTTTCCATTTTCCCTGGGAAAGAAAACTCAGCAGTCCAGGTTCCTGATGTCAGTTTGTAGGGCTCCCTTGGGTCTATCAGGGCAGCACAAGTTTGAGGTGGGGACAAATTCGGTGTGGGGTGCATCCTTCGATATAAGGATTCTTTGCAGTCAGGGCCAGGGGCCCCTGGGCACATCCTTTTTCCATTTTCCCTGGGAAAGAAAACTCAGCAGTCCAGGTTCCTGATGTCAGTTTGTAGGGCTGCCTTGGGTGTATCAGGGCAGCACAAGTTTGAGGTGGGGACAACTTCGGTGTGGGGTCCATCCTTCGATATAAGGATTTTTTGCAGTCAGGGCCAGGGGCCCCTGGGCACATCCTTTTTCCATTTTCCCTGGGAAAGAAAACTCAGCAGTCCAGGTTCCTGATGTCAGTTTGTAGGGCTCCCTTGGGTCTATCAGGGCAGCACAAGTTTGAGGTGGGGACAACTTCGGTGTGGGGTCCATCCTTCGATATAAGGATTTTTTGCAGTGAGGTCCCAGCACAGGGCCAGGGGCCCCTGGGCACATCCTTTTTCCATTTTCCCTGGGAAAGAAAACTCAGCAGTCCAGGTTCCTGATGTCAGTTTGTAGGGCTCCCTTGAGTCTATCAGGGCAGCACAAGTTTGAGGTGGGGACAACTTTGGTGTGGGGTCCATCCTTCGATATAAGGATTTTTTGCAGTCAGGGTCACGGGCCCCTGGCCATATCATTTTTCCATTTTCCCTGGGAAAGAAAACTCAGCAGTCCAGGTTCCTGATGTCAGTTTGTAGGGCTCCCTTGGGTCTATCAGGGCAGCACAAGTTTGAGGTGGGGACAACTTCGGTGTGGGGTCCATCCTTCGATATAAGGATTTTTGGTAGTGAGGTCCCTGTCCAGGGCTAGGGGACCCTGGGCACAACCTTTTTCCATTTTCCCTGGGAAAGAAAACTCAGCAGTCCAGGTTCCTGATGTCAGTTTGTAGGGCTCCCTTGGGTCTATCAGGGCAGCACAAGTTTGAGGTGGGGAAAACTTCGGTGTGGGGTCCATCCTTCGATATAAGGATTTTTTGCAGTCAGGGACAGGGGCCCCTGGGCACATCCTTTTTCCATTTTCCCTGGGAAAGAAAACTCAGCAGTCCAGGTTCCTGATGTCAGTTTGTAGGGCTCCCTTGGGTCTATCAGGGCGGCACAAGTTTGAGGTGGGGACAACTTTGGTGTGGGGTCCATCCTTCGATATAAGGATTTTTTGCAGTCAGGGCCAGGGGCCCCTGGGCACATCCTTTTTCCATTTTCCCTGGGAAAGAAAACTCAGCAGTCCAGGTTCCTGATGTCAGTTTGTAGGGCTCCCTTGGGTCTATCAGGGCACCACAATTTTGAGGTGGGGACAACTTTGGTGTGGAGTCCAACCTTCAATATAAGGATTTTTGTAGTGAGGCCCCAGCCCAGGGCCAGGGGCCCCTGGGCACATCCTTTTTCCATTTTCCCTGGGAAAGAAAACTCAGCAGTCCAGGTTCCTGATGTCAGTTTGTAGGGCTCCCTTGGGTCTATCAGGGCAGCACAAGTTTGAGGTGGGGACAAATTCGGTGTGGGCTCCATCCTTCGATATAAGGATTTTTTGCAGTCAGGGCCAGGGGCCCCTGGGCACATCCTTTTTCCATTTTCCCTGGGAAAGAAAACTCAGCAGTCCAGGTTCCTGATGTCAGTTTGTAGGGCTCCCTTGGGTCTATCAGGGCAGCACAAGTTTGAGGTGAAGACAACTTCGGTGTGGGCTCCATCCTTCGATATAAGGATTCTTTGCAGTCAGGGCCAGGGGCCCCTGGGCACATTCTTTTTCCATTTTCCCTGGGAAAGAAAACTCAGCAGTCCAGGTTCCTGATGTCAGTTTGTAGGGCTTCCTTGGGTCTATCAGGGCAGCACAAGTTTGAGGTGGGGAAAACTTTGGTGTGGGGTCCATCCTTCGATATAAGGATTCTTTGCAATGAGGTCCCTACCCAGGTACAGGGGCCCCTGGGCACATCCTTTTTCCATTTTCCCTGGGAAAGAAAACTCAGCAGTCCAGGTTCCTGATGTCAGTTTGTAGGGTTCCCTTGGGTCTATCAGGGCAGCACAAGTTTGAGGTGGGGACAACTTTGGTGTGGGGTCCATCCTTCGATATAAGGATTTTTTGCAGTCAGGTCCCAGCACAGGGCCAGGGGCCCCTGGGCACATCCTTTTTCCATTTTCCCTGGGAAAGAAATCTCAGCAGTCCAGGTTCCTGATGTCAGTTTGTAGGGCTCCCTTGGGTCTATTAGGGCAGCACAGGTTTGAGGTGGGGACAACTTCGGTGTGGGGTCCATCCTTCGATATAAGGATTTTTTGCAGTCAGGGTCAGGGGCTCCTGGCCATATCAGTTTTCCATTTTCCCTGGGAAAGAAAACTCAGCAGTCCAGGTTCCTGATGTCAGTTTGTAGGGTTCCTTTGGGTCTATCAGGGCAGCACAAGTTTGAGGTGGGGACAACTTTGGTGTGGGGTCCATCCTTCGATATAAGGATTTTTTGTAGTGAGGCCCCAGCCCAGGGCCAGGGGCCCCTGGGCACATCCTTTTTCCATTTTCCCTGGGAAAGAAAACTCAGTAGTCCAGGTTCCTGATGTCAGTTTGTAGGGCTCCCTTGGGTCTATCAGGGCAGCACAAGTTTGAGGTGGGGACAAATTCGGTGTGGGCTCCATCCTTCGATATAAGGATTTTTTGCAGTCAGGGCCCGGGGCCCCTGGGCACATCCTTTTTCCATTTTCCCTGGGAAAGAAAACTCAGCAGTCCAGGTTCCTGATGTCAGTTTGTAGGGCTCCCTTGGGTCTATCAGGGCAGCACAAGTTTGAGGTGGGGACAACTTCGGTGTGGGGTCCATCCTTCGATATAAGGATTTTTGGTAGTGAGGTCCCTGTCCAGGGCTAGGGGACCCTGGGCACAACCTTTTTCCATTTTCCCTGGGAAAGAAAACTCAGCAGTCCAGGTTCCTGATGTCAGTTTGTAGGGCTCCCTTGGGTCTATCAGGGCAGCACAAGTTTGAGGTGGGGAAAACTTCGGTGTGGGGTCCATCCTTCGATATATGGATTTCTTGTATTGAGGTCCCTGCCCAAGGCCAGCGGCCCCTCGTCAGAACCTTTTTCCATTTTCCCTGGGAAAGAAAACTCAGCAGTCCAGGTTCCTGATGTCAGTTTGTAGGGCTCCCTTGGGTCTATCAGGGCAGCACAAGTTTGAGGTGGGGACAAATTCGGTGTGGGGTGCATCCTTCGATATAAGGATTCTTTGCAGTCAGGGCCAGGGGCCCCTGGGCACATCCTTTTTCCATTTTCCCTGGGAAAGAAAACTCAGCAGTCCAGGTTCCTGATGTCAGTTTGTAGGGCTGCCTTGGGTGTATCAGGGCAGCACAAGTTTGAGGTGGGGACAACTTCGGTGTGGGGTCCATCCTTCGATATAAGGATTTTTTGCAGTCAGGGCCAGGGGCCCCTGGGCACATCCTTTTTCCATTTTCCCTGGGAAAGAAAACTCAGCAGTCCAGGTTCCTGATGTCAGTTTGTAGGGCTCCCTTGGGTCTATCAGGGCAGCACAAGTTTGAGGTGGGGACAACTTCGGTGTGGGGTCCATCCTTCGATATAAGGATTTTTTGCAGTGAGGTCCCAGCACAGGGCCAGGGGCCCCTGGGCACATCCTTTTTCCATTTTCCCTGGGAAAGAAAACTCAGCAGTCCAGGTTCCTGATGTCAGTTTGTAGGGCTCCCTTGAGTCTATCAGGGCAGCACAAGTTTGAGGTGGGGACAACTTTGGTGTGGGGTCCATCCTTCGATATAAGGATTTTTTGCAGTCAGGGTCACGGGCCCCTGGCCATATCATTTTTCCATTTTCCCTGGGAAAGAAAACTCAGCAGTCCAGGTTCCTGATGTCAGTTTGTAGGGCTCCCTTGGGTCTATCAGGGCAGCACAAGTTTGAGGTGGGGACAACTTCGGTGTGGGGTCCATCCTTCGATATAAGGATTTTTGGTAGTGAGGTCCCTGTCCAGGGCTAGGGGACCCTGGGCACAACCTTTTTCCATTTTCCCTGGGAAAGAAAACTCAGCAGTCCAGGTTCCTGATGTCAGTTTGTAGGGCTCCCTTGGGTCTATCAGGGCAGCACAAGTTTGAGGTGGGGAAAACTTCGGTGTGGGGTCCATCCTTCGATATAAGGATTTTTTGCAGTCAGGGACAGGGGCCCCTGGGCACATCCTTTTTCCATTTTCCCTGGGAAAGAAAACTCAGCAGTCCAGGTTCCTGATGTCAGTTTGTAGGGCTCCCTTGGGTCTATCAGGGCAGCACAAGTTTGAGGTGGGGACAACTTCGGTGTGGGGTCCATCCTTCGATATAAGGATTTTTTGCAGTCAGGGCCAGGGGCCCCTGGGCACATCCTTTGGCCATTTTCCCTGGGAAAGAAAACTCAGCAGTCCAGGTTCCTGATGTCAGTTTGTAGGGCTCCTTTGGGTCTATCAGGGCAGCACAAGTTTGAGGTGGGGACAACTTCGGTGTGGGCTCCATCCTTCGATATAAGGATTTTTGGTAGTGAGGTCCCTGTCCAGGGCTAGGGGACCCTGGGCACAACCTTTTTCCATTTTCCCTGGGAAAGAAAACTCAGCAGTCCAGGTTCCTGATGTCAGTTTGTAGGGCTCCCTTGGGTCTATCAGGGCAGCACAAGTTTGAGGTGGGGAAAACTTCGGTGTGGGGTCCATCCTTCGATATACGGATTTCTTGTAGTGAGGTCCCTGCCCAAGGCCAGCGGCCCCTCGTCAGAACCTTTTTCCATTTTCCCTGGGAAAGAAAACTCAGCAGTCCAGGTTCCTGATGTCAGTTTGTAGGGCTCCCTTGGGTCTATCAGGGCACCACAATTTTGAGGTGGGGACAGCTTCGGTGTGGGGTCCATCCTTCGATATAAGGATTCTTTGCAGTCAGGGCCAGGGGCCCCTGGGCACATCCTTTTTCCATTTTCCCTGGGAAAGAAAACTCAGCAGTCCAGGTTCCTGATGTCAGTTTGTAGGTCTTCCTTGGGTCTATCAGGGCAGCACAAGTTTGAGGTGGGGAAAACTTCGGTGTGGGGTCCATCCTTCGATATAAGGATTCTTTGCAATGAGGTCCCTACCCAGGTACAGGGGCCCCTGGGCACATCCTTTTTCCATTTTCCCTGGGAAAGAAAACTCAGCAGTCCAGGTTCCTGATGTCAGTTTGTAGGGCTCCCTTGGGTCTATCAGGGCAGCACAAGTTTGAGGTGGGGACAACTTCGGTGTGGGGTCCATCCTTCGATATAAGGATTTTTTGCAGTGAGGTCCCAGCACAGGGCCAGGGGCCCCTGGGCACATTCTTTTTCCATTTTCCCTGGGAAAGAAATCTCAGCAGTCCAGGTTCCTGATGTCAGTTTGTAGGGCTCCCTTGGGTCTATTAGGGCAGCACAGGTTTGAGGTGGGGAGAACTTCGGTGTGGGGTCCATCCTTCGATATAAGGATTTTTTGCAGTCAGGGCCAGGGGCCCCTGGGCACATCCTTTTTCCATTTTCCCTGGGAAAGAAAACTCAGCAGTCCAGGTTCCTGATGTCAGTTTGTAGGGTTCCCTTGGGTCTATCAGGGCAGCACAAGTTTGAGGTGGGGACAACTTTGGTGTGGGGTCCATCCTTCGATATAAGGATTTTTTGCAGTCAGGGTCAGGGGCTCCTGGCCATATCATTTTTCCATTTTCCCTGGGAAAGAAAACTCAGCAGTCCAGGTTCCTGATGTCAGTTTGTAGGGTTCCCTTGGGTCTATCAGGGCAGCACAAGTTTGAGGTGGGGAAAACTTCGGTGTGGGGTCCATCCTTCGATATAAGGATTCTTTGCAATGAGGTCCCTACCCAGGTACAGGGGCCCCTGGGCACATCCTTTTTCCATTTTCCCTGGGAAAGAAAATTCAGCAGTCCAGGTTCCTGATGTCAGTTTGTAGGGCTCCCTTGGGTCTATCAGGGCAGCACAAGTTTGAGGTGGGGACAACTTCGGTGTGGGGTCCATCCTTCGATATAAGGATTTTTTGCAGTGAGGTCCCAGCACAGGGCCAGGGGCCCCTGGGCACATTCTTTTTCCATTTTCCCTGGGAAAGAAATCTCAGCAGTCCAGGTTCCTGATGTCAGTTTGTAGGGCTCCCTTGGGTCTATTAGGGCAGCACAGGTTTGAGGTGGGGAGAACTTCGGTGTGGGGTCCATCCTTCGATATAAGGATTTTTTACAGTCAGGGCCTGGGGCCCCTGGGCACATCCTTTTTCCATTTTCCCTGGGAAAGAAAACTCAGCAGTCCAGGTTCCTGATGTCAGTTTGTAGGGCTCCCTTGGGTCTATCAGGGCAGCACAAGTTTGAGGTGGGGACAACTTTGGTGTGGGGTCCATCCTTCGATATAAGGATTTTTTGCAGTCAGGGTCAGGGGCTCCTGGCCATATCATTTTTCCATTTTCCCTGGGAAAGAAAACTCAGCAGTCCAGGTTCCTGATGTCAGTTTGTAGGGTTCCCTTGGGTCTATCAGGGCAGCACAAGTTTGAGGTGGGGACAACTTTGGTGTGGGGTCCATCCTTCGATATAAGGATTTTTTGTAGTGAGGCCCCAGCCCAGGGCCAGGGGCCCCTGGGCACATCCTTTTTCCATTTTCCCTGGGAAAGAAAACTCAGCAGTCCAGGTTCCTGATGTCAGTTTGTAGGGCTCCCTTGGGTCTATCAGGGCAGCACAAGTTTGAGGTTGGGACAACTTCGGTGTGGGGTCCATCCTTCGATATAAGGATTTTTTGCAGTCAGGGCCAGGGGGCCCTGGGCACATCCTTTTTCCATTTTCCCTGGGAAAGAAAACTCAGCAGTCCAGGTTCCTGATGTCAGTTTGTAGGGCTCCCTTGGGTCTATCAGGGCGGCACAAGTTTGAGGTGGGGACAACTTCGGTGTGGTCTCCATCCTTCGATATAAGGATTTTTTGCAGTGAGGTCCCTGCCCAAGGCCAGCGGCCCCAGGGCACATACTTTTTCCATTTTCCCTGGGAAAGAAAACTCAGCAGTCCAGGTTCCTGATGTCAGTTTGTAGGGCTCCCTTGGGTCTATCAGGGCAGCACAAGTTTGAGATGGGGAGAACTTCGGTGTGGGGTCCATCCTTCGATATAAGGATTTTTTGCAGTCATGGCCAGGGGCCCCTGGGCACATCCTTTGGCCATTTTCCCTGGGAAAGAAAACTCAGCAGTCCAGGTTCCTGATGTCAGTTTGTAGGGCTCCCCTGGGTCTATCAGGGCAGCACAAGTTTGAGGTGGGGACAGCTTCGGTGTGGGGTCCATTCTTTTATATAAGGATTCTTTGCAGTGAGGTCGCAGCCCAGGGCCAGGGGCACCTGGGCACATTCTTTTTCCATTTTCTCTGGGAAAGAAAACTCAGCAGTCCAGGTTCCTGATGTCAGTTTGTAGGGCTGCCTTGGATCTATCAGGGCAGCACAAGTTTGAGGTGGGCACAGCTTCGGTGTGGGGTCCATCCTTTGATATAAGGATTATTTGCAGTCAGGGCTAGGTGCCCCTGGGCACATCCTTTTTCCATTTTCCCTGGGAAAGAAAATTCAGCAGTCCAGGTTCCTGATGTCAGTTTGTAGGGCTCCCTTGGGTCTATCAGCGCAGCACAAGTTTGAGGTGGGGACAACTTCGGTCTGGGCTCCATCCTTCGATATAAGGATTCTTTGCAGTCAGGGCCAGGGGCCCCTGGGCACATCCTTTGGCCATTTTCCCTGGGAAAGAAAACTCAGCAGTCCAGGTTCCTGATGTCAGTTTGTAGGGCTCCCTTGGGTGTATCAGGGCAGCACAAGTTTGAGGTGGGGACAACTTTGGTGTGGGGTCCATCCTTCGATATAAGGATTTTTTGCAGTGAGGCCCCAGCCCACGGCCAGGGGCCCCTGGGCACATCCTTTTTCCATTTCCCCTGGGAAAGAAAACTCAGCAGTCCAGGTTCCTGATGTCAGTTTGTAGGGCTCCCTTGGGTGTATCAGGGCAGCACAAGTTTGAGGTGGGGACAACTTCGGTGTGGGGTCCATCCTTCGATATAAGGATTTTTTGCAGTCAGGGCCAGGGGCCCCTGGGCACATCCTTTTTCCATTTTCCCTGGGAAAGAAAACTCAGCAGTCCAGGTTCCTGATGTCAGTTTGTAGGGCTCCCTTGGGTCTATCAGGGCAGCACAAGTTTGAGGTGGGGACAACTTTGGTGTGGGGTCCATCCTTCGATATAAGGATTTTTTGCAGTCAGGGCCAGGGGCCCCTGGGCACATCCTTTTTCCATTTTCCCTGGGAAAGAAAACTCAGCAGTCCAGGTTCCTGATGTCAGTTTGTAGGGTTCCCTTGGGTCTATCAGGGCAGCACAAGTTTGAGGTGGGGACAACTTTGGTGTGGGGTCCATCCTTCGATATAAGGATTTTTTGCAGTGAGGTCCCAGCACAGGGCCAGGGGCCCCTGGGCACATCCTTTTTCCATTTTCCCTGGGAAAGAAATCTCAGCAGTCCAGGTTCCTGATGTCAGTTTGTAGGGCTCCCTTGGGTCTATTAGGGCAGCACAGGTTTGAGGTGGGGACAACTTCGGTGTGGGGTCCATCCTTCGATATAAGGATTTTTTGCAGTCAGGGTCAGGGGCTCCTGGCCATATCATTTTTCCATTTTCCCTGGGAAAGAAAACTCAGCAGTCCAGGTTCCTGATGTCAGTTTGTAGGGTTCCTTTGGGTCTATCAGGGCAGCACAAGTTTGAGGTGGGGACAACTTTGGTGTGGGGTCCATCCTTCGATATAAGGATTTTTTGTAGTGAGGCCCCAGCCCAGGGCCAGGGGCCCCTGGGCACATTCTTTTTCCATTTTCCCTGGGAAAGAAAACTCAGTAGTCCAGGTTCCTGATGTCAGTTTGTAGGGCTCCCTTGGGTCTATCAGGGCAGCACAAGTTTGAGGTGGGGACAAATTCGGTGTGGGCTCCATCCTTCGATATAAGGATTTTTTGCAGTCAGGGCCCGGGGCCCCTGGGCACATCCTTTTTCTATTTTCCCTGGGAAAGAAAACTCAGCAGTCCAGGTTCCTGATGTCAGTTTGTAGGGCTCCCTTGGGTCTATCAGGGCAGCACAAGTTTGAGGTGGGGACAACTTCGGTGTGGGGTCCATCCTTCGATATAAGGATTTTTGGTAGTGAGGTCCCTGTCCAGGGCTAGGGGACCCTGGGCACAACCTTTTTCCATTTTCCCTGGGAAAGAAAACTCAGCAGTCCAGGTTCCTGATGTCAGTTTGTAGGGCTCCCTTGGGTCTATCAGGGCAGCACAAGTTTGAGGTGGGGAAAACTTCGGTGTGGGGTCCATCCTTCGATATATGGATTTCTTGTATTGAGGTCCCTGCCCAAGGCCAGCGGCCCCTCGTCAGAACCTTTTTCCATTTTCCCTGGGAAAGAAAACTCAGCAGTCCAGGTTCCTGATGTCAGTTTGTAGGGCTCCCTTGGGTCTATCAGGGCAGCACAAGTTTGAGGTGGGGACAACTTCGGTGTGGGGTGCATCCTTCGATATAAGGATTTTTTGCAGTCAGGGCCAGGGGCCCCTGGGCACATCCTTTTTCCATTTTCCCTGGGAAAGAAAACTCAGCAGTCCAGGTTCCTGATGTCAGTTTGTAGGGCTGCCTTGGGTGTATCAGGGCAGCACAAGTTTGAGGTGGGGACAACTTTGGTGTGGGGTCCATCCTTCGATATAAGGATTTTTTGCAGTCAGGGCCAGGGGCCCCTGGGCACATCCTTTTTCCATTTTCCCTGGGAAAGAAAACTCAGCAGTCCAGGTTCCTGATGTCAGTTTGTAGGGCTCCCTTGGGTCTATCAGGGCAGCACAAGTTTGAGGTGGGGACAACTTCGGTGTGGGGTCCATCCTTCGATATAAGGATTTTTTGCAGTGAGGTCCCAGCACAGGGCCAGGGGCCCCTGGGCACATCCTTTTTCCATTTTCCCTGGGAAAGAAAACTCAGCAGTCCAGGTTCCTGATGTCAGTTTGTAGGGCTCCCTTGAGTCTATCAGGGCAGCACAAGTTTGAGGTGGGGACAACTTTGGTGTGGGGTCCATCCTTCGATATAAGGATTTTTTGCAGTCAGGGTCACGGGCCCCTGGCCATAACATTTTTCCATTTTCCCTGGGAAAGAAAACTCAGCAGTCCAGGTTCCTGATGTCAGTTTGTAGGGTTCCCTTGGGTCTATCAGGGCAGCACAAGTTTGAGGTGGGGACAACTTTGGTGTGGGGTCCATCCTTCGATATAAGGATTTTTTGTAATGAGGCCCCAGCCCAGGGCCAGGGGTCCCTGGGAACATCCTTTTTCCATTTTCCCTGGGAAAGAAATCTCAGCAGTCCAGGTTCCTGATGTCAGTTTGTAGGGCTCCCTTGGGTCTATTAGGGCAGCACAAGTTTGAGGTGGGGACAAATTCGGTGTGGGGTCCATCCTTCGATATAAGGATTTTTTGCAGTCAGGGACAGGGGCCCCTGGGCACATCCTTTTTCCATTTTCCCTGGGAAAGAAAACTCAGCAGTCCAGGTTCCTGATGTCAGTTTGTAGGGCTCCCTTGGGTCTATCAGGGCAGCACAAGTTTGAGGTGGGGAAAACTTCGGTGTGGGGTCCATCCTTCGATATATGGATTTCTTGTAGTGAGGTCCCTGCCCAAGGCCAGCGGCCCCTCGTCAGAACCTTTTTCCATTTTCCCTGGGAAAGAAAACTCAGCAGTCCAGGTTCCTGATGTCAGTTTGTAGGGCTCCCGTGGGTCTATCAGGGCAGCACAAGTTTGAGGTGGGGACAAATTCGGTGTGGGGTGCATCCTTCGATATAAGGATTTTTTGCAGTCAGGGCCAGGGGCCCCTGGGCACATCCTTTTTCCATTTTCCCTGGGAAAGAAAACTCAGCAGTCCAGGTTCCTGATGTCAGTTTGTAGGGCTGCCTTGGGTGTATCAGGGCAGCACAAGTTTGAGGTGGGGACAGCTTCGGTGTGGGGTCCATCCTTCGATATAAGGATTCTTTGCAGTCAGGGCCAGGGGCCCCTGGGCACATCCTTTTTCCATTTTCCCTGGGAAAGAAAACTCAGCAGTCCAGGTTCCTGATGTCAGTTTGTAGGTCTTCCTTGGGTCTATCAGGGCAGCACAAGTTTGAGGTGGGGAAAACTTCGGTGTGGGGTCCATCCTTCGATATAAGGATTCTTGGCAATGAGGTCCCTACCCAGGTACAGGGGCCCCTGGGCACATCCTTTTTCCATTTTCCCTGGGAAAGAAAATTCAGCAGTCCAGGTTCCTGATGTCAGTTTGTAGGGCTCCCTTGGGTCTATCATGGCAGCACAAGTTTGAGGTGGGGACAACTTCGGTGTGGGGTCCATCCTTCGATATAAGGATTTTTTGCAGTGAGGTCCCAGCACAGGGCCAGGGGCCCCTGGGCACATTCTTTTTTCATTTTCCCTGGGAAAGAAATCTCAGCAGTCCAGGTTCCTGATGTCAGTTTGTAGGGCTCCCTTGGGTCTATTAGGGCAGCACAGGTTTGAGGTGGGGAGAACTTCGGTGTGGGGTCCATCCTTCGATATAAGGATTTTTTGCAGTCAGGGCCAGGGGCCCCTGGGCACATCCTTTTTCCATTTTCCCTGGGAAAGAAAACTCAGCAGTCCAGGTTCCTGATGTCAGTTTGTAGGGCTCCCTTGGGTCTATCAGGGCAGCACAAGTTTGAGGTGGGGACAACTTTGGTGTGGGGTCCATCCTTCGATATAAGGATTTTTTGCAGTCAGGGTCAGGGGCTCCTGGCCATATCATTTTTCCATTTTCCCTGGGAAAGAAAACTCAGCAGTCCAGGTTCCTGATGTCAGTTTTTAGGGTTCCCTTGGGTCTATCAGGGCAGCACAAGTTTGAGGTGGGGAAAACTTCGGTGTGGGGTCCATCCTTCGATATAAGGATTCTTTGCAATGAGGTCCCTACCCAGGTACAGGGGCCCCTGGGCACATCCTTTTTCCATTTTCCCTGGGAAAGAAAATTCAGCAGTCCAGGTTCCTGATGTCAGTTTGTAGGGCTCCCTTGGGTCTATCAGGGCAGCACAAGTTTGAGGTGGGGACAACTTCGGTGTGGGGTCCATCCTTCGATATAAGGATTTTTTGCAGTGAGGTCCCAGCACAGGGCCAGGGGCCCCTGGGCACATTCTTTTTCCATTTTCCCTGGGAAAGAAATCTCAGCAGTCCAGGTTCCTGATATCAGTTTGTAGGGCTCCCTTGGGTCTATTAGGGCAGCACAGGTTTGAGGTGGGGAGAACTTCGGTGTGGGGTCCATCCTTCGATATAAGGATTTTTTACAGTCAGGGCCTGGGGCCCCTGGGCACATCCTTTTTCCATTTTCCCTGGGAAAGAAAACTCAGCAGTCCAGGTTCCTGATGTCAGTTTGTAGGGCTCCCTTGGGTCTATCAGGGCAGCACAAGTTTGAGGTGGGGACAACTTCGGTGTGGGGTCCATCCTTCGATATAAGGATTTTTTGCAGTCAGGGTCAGGGGCTCCTGGCCATATCATTTTTCCATTTTCCCTGGGAAAGAAAACTCAGCAGTCCAGGTTCCTGATGTCAGTTTGTAGGGTTCCCTTGGGTCTATCAGGGCAGCACAAGTTTGAGGTGGGGACAACTTTGGTGTGGGGTCCATCCTTCGATATAAGGATTTTTTGTAGTGAGGCCCCAGCCCAGGGCCAGGGGCCCCTGGGCACATCCTTTTTCCATTTTCCCTGGGAAAGAAAACTCAGCAGTCCAGGTTCCTGATGTCAGTTTGTAGGGCTCCCTTGGGTCTATCAGGGCAGCACAAGTTTGAGGTTGGGACAACTTCGGTGTGGGGTCCATCCTTCGATATAAGGATTTTTTGCAGTCAGGGCCAGGGGCCCCTGGGCACATCCTTTTTCCATTTTCCCTGGGAAAGAAAACTCAGCAGTCCAGGTTCCTGATGTCAGTTTGTAGGGCTCCCTTGGGTCTATCAGGGCGGCACAAGTTTGAGGTGGGGACAACTTCGGTGTGGGCTCCATCCTTCGATATAAGGATTTTTTGCAGTGAGGTCCCTGCCCAAGGCCAGCGGCCCCAGGGCACATACTTTTTCCATTTTCCCTGGGAAAGAAAACTCAGCAGTCCAGGTTCCTGATGTCAGTTTGTAGGGCTCCCTTGGGTCTATCAGGGCAGCACAAGTTTGAGATGGGGAGAACTTCGGTGTGGGGTCCATCCTTCGATATAAGGATTTTTTGCAGTCATGGCCAGGGGCCCCTGGGCACATCCTTTGGCCATTTTCCCTGGGAAAGAAAACTCAGCAGTCCAGGTTCCTGATGTCAGTTTGTAGGGCTCCCTTGGGTCTATCAGGGCAGCACAAGTTTGAGGTGGGGACAGCTTCGGTGTGGGGTCCATTCTTTTATAAAAGGATTCTTTGCAGTGAGGTCGCAGCCCTGGGCCAGGGGCACCTGGGCACATTCTTTTTCCATTTTCTCTGGGAAAGAAAACTCAGCAGTCCAGGTTCCTGATGTCAGTTTGTAGGGCTGCCTTGGATCTATCAGGGCAGCACAAGTTTGAGGTGGGCACAGCTTCGGTGTGGGGTCCATCCTTTGATATAAGGATTATTTGCAGTCAGGGGTAGGTGCCCCTGGGCACATCCTTTTTCCATTTTCCCTGGGAAAGAAAACTCAGCAGTCCAGGTTCCTGATGTCAGTTTGTAGGGCTCCCTTGGGTCTATCAGCGCAGCACAAGTTTGAGGTGGGGACAACTTCGGTCTGGGCTCCATCCTTCGATATAAGGATTTTTTGCAGTCAGGGTCAGGGGCTCCTGGCCATATCATTTTTCCATTTTCCCTGGGAAAGAAAACTCAGCAGTCCAGGTTCCTGATGTCAGTTTGTAGGGTTCCCTTGGGTCTATCAGGGCAGCACAAGTTTGAGGTGGGGAAAACTTCGGTGTGGGGTCCATCCTTCGATATAAGGATTCTTTGCAATGAGGTCCCTACCCAGGTACAGGGGCCCCTGGGCACATCCTTTTTCCATTTTCCCTGGGAAAGAAAACTCAGCAGTCCAGGTTCCTGATGTCAGTTTGTAGGGCTCCCTTGGGTCTATCAGGGCAGCACAAGTTTGAGGTGGGGACAACTTTGGTGTGGGGTCCATCCTTCGATATAAGGATTTTTTGCAGTGAGGTCCCAGCACAGGGCCAGGGGCCCCTGGGCACATTCTTTTTCCATTTTCCCTGGGAAAGAAATCTCAGCAGTCCAGGTTCCTGATGTCAGTTTGTAGGGCTCCCTTGGGTCTATTAGGGCAGCACAAGTTTGAGGTGGGGACAACTTTGGTGTGGGGTCCATCCTTCGATATAAGGATTTTTTGCAGTGAGGTCCCTGCCCAAGGCCAGCGGCCCCAGGGCACATCCTTTTTCCATTTTCCCTGGGAAAGAAAACTCAGCAGTCCAGGTTCCTGATGTCAGTTTGTAGGGCTCCCTTGGGTCTATCAGGGCAGCACAAGTTTGAGATGGGGAGAACTTCGGTGTGGGGTCCATCATTCGATATAAGGATTTTTTGCAGTAATGGCCAGGGGCCCCTGGGCACATCCTTTTTCCATTTTCCCTGGGAAAGAAAACTCAGCAGTCCAGGTTCCTGATGTCAGTTTGTAGGGCTCCCTTGGTTCTATCAGGGCAGCACAAATTTGAGGTGGGGACAGCTTCGGTGTGGGGTCCATTCTTTTATATAAGGATTCTTTGCAGTGAGGTCGCAGCCCTGGGCCAGGGGCACCTGGGCACATTCTTTTTCCATTTTCTCTGGGAAAGAAAACTCAGCAGTCCAGGTTCCTGATGTCAGTTTGTAGGGCTGCCTTGGATCTATCAGGGCAGGACAAGTTTGAGGTGGGCACAGCTTCGGTGTGGGGTCCATCCTTCGATATAAGGATTATTTGCAGTCAGGGCTAGGTGCCCCTGGGCACATCCTTTTTCCATTTTCCCTGGGAAAGAAAACTCAGCAGTCCAGGTTCCTGATGTCAGTTTGTAGGGCTCCCTTGGGTCTATCAGCGCAGCACAAGTTTGAGGTGGGGACAACTTCGGTCTGGGCTCCATCCTTCGATATAAGGATTCTTTGCAGTCAGGGCCAGGGGCCCCTGGGCACATCCTTTGGCCATTTTCCCTGGGAAAGAAAACTCAGCAGTCCAGGTTCCTGATGTCAGTTTGTAGGGTTCCCTTGGGTCTATCAGGGCAGCACAAGTTTGAGGTGGGGACAACTTTGGTGTGGGGTCCATCCTTCGATATAAGGATTTTTTGTAGTGAGGCCCCAGCCCAGGGCCAGGGGCCCCTGGGCACATCCTTTTTCCATTTTCCCTGGGAAAGAAAACTCAGCAGTCCAGGTTCCTGATGTCAGTTTGTAGGGCTCCCTCGGGTCTATCAGGGCGGCACAAGTTTGAGGTGGGGACAACTTTGGTGTGGGGTCCATCCTTCGATATAAGGATTTTTTGCAGTCAGGGCCAGGGGCCCCTGGGCACATCCTTTTTCCATTTTCCCTGGGAAAGAAAACTCAGCAGTCCAGGTTCCTGATGTCAGTTTGTAGGGCTCCCTTGGGTCTATCAGGGCAGCACAAGTTTGAGGTGGGGACAGCTTCGGTGTGGGGTCCATCCTTTGATATAAGGATTATTTGCAGTCAGGGCTAGGTGCCCCTGGGCACATCCTTTTTCCATTTTCCCTGGGAAAGAAAACTCAGCAGTCCAGGTTCCTGATGTCAGTTTGTAGGGCTCCCTTGGGTCTATCAGCGCAGCACAAGTTTGAGGTGGGGACAACTTCGGTCTGGGCTCCATCCTTCGATATAAGGATTCTTTGCAGTCAGGGCCAGGGGCCCCTGGGCACATCCTTTGGCCATTTTCCCTGGGAAAGAAAACTCAGCAGTCCAGGTTCCTGATGTCAGTTTGTAGGGCTCCCTTGGGTCTATCAGGGCAGCACAAGTTTGAGGTGGGGACAACTTCGGTGTGGGGTCCATCCTTCGATATAAGGATTTTTTGCAGTCAGGGCCAGGGGCCCCTGGGCACATCCTTTTTCCATTTTCCCTGGGAAAGAAAACTCAGCAGTCCAGGTTCCTGATGTCAGTTTGTAGGGCTCCCTTGGGTCTATCAGGGCGGCACAAGTTTGAGGTGGGGACAACTTTGGTGTGGGGTCCATCCTTCGATATAAGGATTTTTTGTAGTGAGGCCCCAGCCCAGGGCCAGGGGCCCCTGGGCACATCCTTTGGCCATTTTCCTTGGGAAAGAAAACTCAGCAGTCCAGGTTCCTGATGTCAGTTTGTAGGGCTCCCTTGGGTGTATCAGGGCAGCACAAGTTTGAGGTTGGGACAACTTCGGTGTGGGGTCCATCCTTCGATATAAGGATTTTTTGCAGTCAGGGCCAGGGGGCCCTGGGCACATCCTTTTTCCATTTTCCCTGGGAAAGAAAACTCAGCAGTCCAGGTTCCTGATGTCAGTTTGTAGGGCTCCCTTGGGTCTATCAGGGCGGCACAAGTTTGAGGTGGGGACAACTTCGGTGTGGGCTCCATCCTTCGATATAAGGATTTTTTGCAGTGAGGTCCCTGCCCAAGGCCAGCGGCCCCAGGGCACATCCTTTTTCCATTTTCCCTGGGAAAGAAAACTCAGCAGTCCAGGTTCCTGATGTCAGTTTGTAGGGCTCCCTTGGGTCTATCAGGGCAGCACAAGTTTGAGATGGGGAGAACTTCGGTGTGGGGTCCATCCTTCGATATAAGGATTTTTTGCAGTCATGGCCAGGGGCCCCTGGGCACATCCTTTGGCCATTTTCCCTGGGAAAGAAAACTCAGCAGTCCAGGTTCCTGATGTCAGTTTGTAGGGCTCCCTTGGGTCTATCAGGGCAGCACAAGTTTGAGGTGGGGACAACTTCGGTGTGGGGTCCATCCTTCGATATAAGGATTTTTTGCAGTGAGGTCCCAGCACAGGGCCAGGGGCCCCTGGGCACATTCTTTTTCCATTTTCCCTGGGAAAGAAATCTCAGCAGTCCAGGTTCCTGATGTCAGTTTGTAGGGCTCCCTTGGGTCTATTAGGGCAGCACAGGTTTGAGGTGGGGAGAACTTCGGTGTGGGGTCCATCCTTCGATATAAGGATTTTTTGCAGTCAGGGCCAGGGGCCCCTGGGCACATCCTTTTTCCATTTTCCCTGGGAAAGAAAACTCAGCAGTCCAGGTTCCTGATGTCAGTTTGTAGGGCTCCCTTGGGTCTATCAGGGCAGCACAAGTTTGAGGTGGGGACAACTTTGGTGTGGGGTCCATCCTTCGATATAAGGATTTTTTGCAGTCAGGGTCAGGGGCTCCTGGCCATATCATTTTTCCATTTTCCCTGGGAAAGAAAACTCAGCAGTCCAGGTTCCTGATGTCAGTTTGTAGGGTTCCCTTGGGTCTATCAGGGCAGCACAAGTTTGAGGTGGGGAAAACTTCGGTGTGGGGTCCATCCTTCGATATAAGGATTCTTTGCAATGAGGTCCCTACCCAGGTACAGGGGCCCCTGGGCACATCCTTTTTCCATTTTCCCTGGGAAAGAAAATTCAGCAGTCCAGGTTCCTGATGTCAGTTTGTAGGGCTCCCTTGGGTCTATCAGGGCAGCACAAGTTTGAGGTGGGGACAACTTCGGTGTGGGGTCCATCCTTCGATATAAGGATTTTTTGCAGTGAGGTCCCAGCACAGGGCCAGGGGCCCCTGGGCACATTCTTTTTCCATTTTCCCTGGGAAAGAAATCTCAGCAGTCCAGGTTCCTGATGTCAGTTTGTAGGGCTCCCTTGGGTCTATTAGGGTAGCACAAGTTTGAGGTGGGGACAACTTTGGTGTGGGGTCCATCCTTCGATATAAGGATTTTTTGCAGTGAGGTCCCTGCCCAAGGCCAGCGGCCCCAGGGCACATACTTTTTCCATTTTCCCTGGGAAAGAAAACTCAGCAGTCCAGGTTCCTGATGTCAGTTTGTAGGGCTCCCTTGGGTCTATCAGGGCAGCACAAGTTTGAGATGGGGACAACTTCGGTGTGGGGTCCATCCTTCGATATAAGGATTTTTTGCAGTAATGGCCAGGGGCCCCTGGGCACATCCTTTGGCCATTTTCCCTGGGAAAGAAAACTCAGCAGTCCAGGTTCCTGATGTCAGTTTGTAGGGCTCCCTTGGGTCTATCAGGGCAGCACAAATTTGAGGTGGGGACAGCTTCGGTGTGGGGTCCATTCTTTTATATAAGGATTCTTTGCAGTGAGGTCGCAGCCCTGGGCCAGGGGCACATGGGCACATTCTTTTTCCATTTTCTCTGGGAAAGAAAACTCAGCAGTCCAGGTTCCTGATGTCAGTTTGTAGGGCTGCCTTGGATCTATCAGGGCAGCACAAGTTTGAGGTGGGCACAGCTTCGGTGTGGGGTCCATCCTTCGATATAAGGATTATTTGCAGTCAGGGCTAGGTGCCCCTGGGCACATCCTTTTTCCATTTTCCCTGGGAAAGAAAACTCAGCAGTCCAGGTTCCTGATGTCAGTTTGTAGGGCTCCCTTGGGTCTATCAGCGCAGCACAAGTTTGAGGTGGGGACAACTTCGGTCTGGGCTCCATCCTTCGATATAAGGATTCTTTGCAGTCAGGGCCAGGGGCCCCTGGGCACATCCTTTGGCCATTTTCCCTGGGAAAGAAAACTCAGCAGTCCAGGTTCCTGATGTCAGTTTGTAGGGTTCCCTTGGGTCTATCAGGGCAGCACAAGTTTGAGGTGGGGACAACTTTGGTGTGGGGTCCATCCTTCGATATAAGGATTTTTTGCAGTGAGGTCCCAGCACAGGGCCAGGGGCCCCTGGGCACATCCTTTTTCCATTTTCCCTGGGAAAGAAATCTCAGCAGTCCAGGTTCCTGATGTCAGTTTGTAGGGCTCCCTTGGGTCTATTAGGGCAGCACAGGTTTGAGGTGGGGACAACTTCGGTGTGGGGTCCATCCTTCGATATAAGGATTTTTTGCAGTCAGGGTCAGGGGCTCCTGGCCATATCATTTTTCCATTTTCCCTGGGAAAGAAAACTCAGCAGTCCAGGTTCCTGATGTCAGTTTGTAGGGTTCCTTTGGGTCTATCAGGGCAGCACAAGTTTGAGGTGGGGACAACTTTGGTGTGGGGTCCATCCTTCGATATAAGGATTTTTTGTAGTGAGGCCCCAGCCCAGGGCCAGGGGCCCCTGGGCACATCCTTTTTCCATTTTCCCTGGGAAAGAAAACTCAGTAGTCCAGGTTCCTGATGTCAGTTTGTAGGGCTCCCTTGGGTCTATCAGGGCAGCACAAGTTTGAGGTGGGGACAAATTCGGTGTGGGCTCCATCCTTCGATATAAGGATTTTTTGCAGTCAGGGCCCGGGGCCCCTGGGCACATCCTTTTTCCATTTTCCCTGGGAAAGAAAACTCAGCAGTCCAGGTTCCTGATGTCAGTTTGTAGGGCTCCCTTGGGTCTATCAGGGCAGCACAAGTTTGAGGTGGGGACAACTTCGGTGTGGGGTCCATCCTTCGATATAAGGATTTTTGGTAGTGAGGTCCCTGTCCAGGGCTAGGGGACCCTGGGCACAACCTTTTTCCATTTTCCCTGGGAAAGAAAACTCAGCAGTCCAGGTTCCTGATGTCAGTTTGTAGGGCTCCCTTGGGTCTATCAGGGCAGCACAAGTTTGAGGTGGGGAAAACTTCGGTGTGGGGTCCATCCTTCGATATATGGATTTCTTGTATTGAGGTCCCTGCCCAAGGCCAGCGGCCCCTCGTCAGAACCTTTTTCCATTTTCCCTGGGAAAGAAAACTCAGCAGTCCAGGTTCCTGATGTCAGTTTGTAGGGCTCCCTTGGGTCTATCAGGGCAGCACAAGTTTGAGGTGGGGACAAATTCGGTGTGGGGTGCATCCTTCGATATAAGGATTCTTTGCAGTCAGGGCCAGGGGCCCCTGGGCACATCCTTTTTCCATTTTCCCTGGGAAAGAAAACTCAGCAGTCCAGGTTCCTGATGTCAGTTTGTAGGGCTGCCTTGGGTGTATCAGGGCAGCACAAGTTTGAGGTGGGGACAACTTCGGTGTGGGGTCCATCCTTCGATATAAGGATTTTTTGCAGTCAGGGCCAGGGGCCCCTGGGCACATCCTTTTTCCATTTTCCCTGGGAAAGAAAACTCAGCAGTCCAGGTTCCTGATGTCAGTTTGTAGGGCTCCCTTGGGTCTATCAGGGCAGCACAAGTTTGAGGTGGGGACAACTTCGGTGTGGGGTCCATCCTTCGATATAAGGATTTTTTGCAGTGAGGTCCCAGCACAGGGCCAGGGGCCCCTGGGCACATCCTTTTTCCATTTTCCCTGGGAAAGAAAACTCAGCAGTCCAGGTTCCTGATGTCAGTTTGTAGGGCTCCCTTGAGTCTATCAGGGCAGCACAAGTTTGAGGTGGGGACAACTTTGGTGTGGGGTCCATCCTTCGATATAAGGATTTTTTGCAGTCAGGGTCACGGGCCCCTGGCCATATCATTTTTCCATTTTCCCTGGGAAAGAAAACTCAGCAGTCCAGGTTCCTGATGTCAGTTTGTAGGGCTCCCTTGGGTCTATCAGGGCAGCACAAGTTTGAGGTGGGGACAACTTCGGTGTGGGGTCCATCCTTCGATATAAGGATTTTTGGTAGTGAGGTCCCTGTCCAGGGCTAGGGGACCCTGGGCACAACCTTTTTCCATTTTCCCTGGGAAAGAAAACTCAGCAGTCCAGGTTCCTGATGTCAGTTTGTAGGGCTCCCTTGGGTCTATCAGGGCAGCACAAGTTTGAGGTGGGGAAAACTTCGGTGTGGGGTCCATCCTTCGATATAAGGATTTTTTGCAGTCAGGGACAGGGGCCCCTGGGCACATCCTTTTTCCATTTTCCCTGGGAAAGAAAACTCAGCAGTCCAGGTTCCTGATGTCAGTTTGTAGGGCTCCCTTGGGTCTATCAGGGCAGCACAAGTTTGAGGTGGGGACAACTTCGGTGTGGGGTCCATCCTTCGATATAAGGATTTTTTGCAGTCAGGGCCAGGGGCCCCTGGGCACATCCTTTGGCCATTTTCCCTGGGAAAGAAAACTCAGCAGTCCAGGTTCCTGATGTCAGTTTGTAGGGCTCCTTTGGGTCTATCAGGGCAGCACAAGTTTGAGGTGGGGACAACTTCGGTGTGGGCTCCATCCTTCGATATAAGGATTTTTGGTAGTGAGGTCCCTGTCCAGGGCTAGGGGACCCTGGGCACAACCTTTTTCCATTTTCCCTGGGAAAGAAAACTCAGCAGTCCAGGTTCCTGATGTCAGTTTGTAGGGCTCCCTTGGGTCTATCAGGGCAGCACAAGTTTGAGGTGGGGAAAACTTCGGTGTGGGGTCCATCCTTCGATATACGGATTTCTTGTAGTGAGGTCCCTGCCCAAGGCCAGCGGCCCCTCGTCAGAACCTTTTTCCATTTTCCCTGGGAAAGAAAACTCAGCAGTCCAGGTTCCTGATGTCAGTTTGTAGGGCTCCCGTGGGTCTATCAGGGCAGCACAAGTTTGAGGTGGGGACAAATTCGGTGTGGGGTGCATCCTTCGATATAAGGATTTTTTGCAGTCAGGGCCAGGGGCCCCTGGGCACATCCTTTTTCCATTTTCCCTGGGAAAGAAAACTCAGCAGTCCAGGTTCCTGATGTCAGTTTGTAGGGCTCCCTTGGGTCTATCAGGGCACCACAATTTTGAGGTGGGGACAGCTTCGGTGTGGGGTCCATCCTTCGATATAAGGATTCTTTGCAGTCAGGGCCAGGGGCCCCTGGGCACATCCTTTTTCCATTTTCCCTGGGAAAGAAAACTCAGCAGTCCAGGTTCCTGATGTCAGTTTGTAGGTCTTCCTTGGGTCTATCAGGGCAGCACAAGTTTGAGGTGGGGAAAACTTCGGTGTGGGGTCCATCCTTCGATATAAGGATTCTTTGCAATGAGGTCCCTACCCAGGTACAGGGGCCCCTGGGCACATCCTTTTTCCATTTTCCCTGGGAAAGAAAACTCAGCAGTCCAGGTTCCTGATGTCAGTTTGTAGGGCTCCCTTGGGTCTATCAGGGCAGCACAAGTTTGAGGTGGGGACAACTTCGGTGTGGGGTCCATCCTTCGATATAAGGATTTTTTGCAGTGAGGTCCCAGCACAGGGCCAGGGGCCCCTGGGCACATTCTTTTTCCATTTTCCCTGGGAAAGAAATCTCAGCAGTCCAGGTTCCTGATGTCAGTTTGTAGGGCTCCCTTGGGTCTATTAGGGCAGCACAGGTTAGAGGTGGGGAGAACTTCGGTGTGGGGTCCATCCTTCGATATAAGGATTTTTTGCAGTCAGGGCCAGGGGCCCCTGGGCACATCCTTTTTCCATTTTCCCTGGGAAAGAAAACTCAGCAGTCCAGGTTCCTGATGTCAGTTTGTAGGGTTCCCTTGGGTCTATCAGGGCAGCACAAGTTTGAGGTGGGGACAACTTTGGTGTGGGGTCCATCCTTCGATATAAGGATTTTTTGCAGTCAGGGTCAGGGGCTCCTGGCCATATCATTTTTCCATTTTCCCTGGGAAAGAAAACTCAGCAGTCCAGGTTCCTGATGTCAGTTTGTAGGGTTCCCTTGGGTCTATCAGGGCAGCACAAGTTTGAGGTGGGGAAAACTTCGGTGTGGGGTCCATCCTTCGATATAAGGATTCTTTGCAATGAGGTCCCTACCCAGGTACAGGGGCCCCTGGGCACATCCTTTTTCCATTTTCCCTGGGAAAGAAAATTCAGCAGTCCAGGTTCCTGATGTCAGTTTGTAGGGCTCCCTTGGGTCTATCAGGGCAGCACAAGTTTGAGGTGGGGACAACTTCGGTGTGGGGTCCATCCTTCGATATAAGGATTTTTTGCAGTGAGGTCCCAGCACAGGGCCAGGGGCCCCTGGGCACATTCTTTTTCCATTTTCCCTGGGAAAGAAATCTCAGCAGTCCAGGTTCCTGATGTCAGTTTGTAGGGCTCCCTTGGGTCTATTAGGGCAGCACAGGTTTGAGGTGGGGAGAACTTCGGTGTGGGGTCCATCCTTCGATATAAGGATTTTTTACAGTCAGGGCCTGGGGCCCCTGGGCACATCCTTTTTCCATTTTCCCTGGGAAAGAAAACTCAGCAGTCCAGGTTCCTGATGTCAGTTTGTAGGGCTCCCTTGGGTCTATCAGGGCAGCACAAGTTTGAGGTGGGGACAACTTTGGTGTGGGGTCCATCCTTCGATATAAGGATTTTTTGCAGTCAGGGTCAGGGGCTCCTGGCCATATCATTTTTCCATTTTCCCTGGGAAAGAAAACTCAGCAGTCCAGGTTCCTGATGTCAGTTTGTAGGGTTCCCTTGGGTCTATCAGGGCAGCACAAGTTTGAGGTGGGGACAACTTTGGTGTGGGGTCCATCCTTCGATATAAGGATTTTTTGTAGTGAGGCCCCAGCCCAGGGCCAGGGGCCCCTGGGCACATCCTTTTTCCATTTTCCCTGGGAAAGAAAACTCAGCAGTCCAGGTTCCTGATGTCAGTTTGTAGGGCTCCCTTGGGTCTATCAGGGCAGCACAAGTTTGAGGTTGGGACAACTTCGGTGTGGGGTCCATCCTTCGATATAAGGATTTTTTGCAGTCAGGGCCAGGGGGCCCTGGGCACATCCTTTTTCCATTTTCCCTGGGAAAGAAAACTCAGCAGTCCAGGTTCCTGATGTCAGTTTGTAGGGCTCCCTTGGGTCTATCAGGGCGGCACAAGTTTGAGGTGGGGACAACTTCGGTGTGGTCTCCATCCTTCGATATAAGGATTTTTTGCAGTGAGGTCCCTGCCCAAGGCCAGCGGCCCCAGGGCACATAGTTTTTCCATTTTCCCTGGGAAAGAAAACTCAGCAGTCCAGGTTCCTGATGTCAGTTTGTAGGGCTCCCTTGGGTCTATCAGGGCAGCACAAGTTTGAGATGGGGAGAACTTCGGTGTGGGGTCCATCCTTCGATATAAGGATTTTTTGCAGTCATGGCCAGGGGCCCCTGGGCACATCCTTTGGCCATTTTCCCTGGGAAAGAAAACTCAGCAGTCCAGGTTCCTGATGTCAGTTTGTAGGGCTCCCCTGGGTCTATCAGGGCAGCACAAGTTTGAGGTGGGGACAGCTTCGGTGTGGGGTCCATTCTTTTATATAAGGATTCTTTGCAGTGAGGTCGCAGCCCTGGGCCAGGGGCACCTGGGCACATTCTTTTTCCATTTTCTCTGGGAAAGAAAACTCAGCAGTCCAGGTTCCTGATGTCAGTTTGTAGGGCTGCCTTGGATCTATCAGGGCAGCACAAGTTTGAGGTGGGCACAGCTTCGGTGTGGGGTCCATCCTTTGATATAAGGATTATTTGCAGTCAGGGCTAGGTGCCCCTGGGCACATCCTTTTTCCATTTTCCCTGGGAAAGAAAATTCAGCAGTCCAGGTTCCTGATGTCAGTTTGTAGGGCTCCCTTGGGTCTATCAGCGCAGCACAAGTTTGAGGTGGGGACAACTTCGGTCTGGGCTCCATCCTTCGATATAAGGATTCTTTGCAGTCAGGGCCAGGGGCCCCTGGGCACATCCTTTGGCCATTTTCCCTGGGAAAGAAAACTCAGCAGTCCAGGTTCCTGATGTCAGTTTGTAGGGCTCCCTTGGGTCTATCAGGGCAGCACAAGTTTGAGGTGGGGACAACTTCGGTGTGGGGTCCATCCTTCGATATAAGGATTTTTTGCAGTCAGGGCCAGGGGCCCCTGGGCACATCCTTTTTCCATTTTCCCTGGGAAAGAAAACTCAGCAGTCCAGGTTCCTGATGTCAGTTTGTAGGGCTCCCTTGGGTCTATCAGGGCGGCACAAGTTTGAGGTGGGGACAACTTTGGTGTGGGGTCCATCCTTCGATATAAGGATTTTTTGCAGTGAGGTCCCAGCCCAGGGCCAGGGGCCCCTGGGCACATCCTTTGGCCATTTTCCTTGGGAAAGAAAACTCAGCAGTCCAGGTTCCTGATGTCAGTTTGTAGGGCTCCCTTGGGTGTATCAGGGCAGCACAAGTTTGAGGTTGGGACAACTTCGGTGTGGGGTCCATCCTTCGATATAAGGATTTTTTGCAGTCAGGGCCAGGGGGCCCTGGGCACATCCTTTTTCCATTTTCCCTGGGAAAGAAAACTCAGCAGTCCAGGTTCCTGATGTCAGTTTGTAGGGCTCCCTTGGGTCTATCAGGGCGGCACAAGTTTGAGGTGGGGACAACTTCGGTGTGGGCTCCATCCTTCGATATAAGGATTTTTTGCAGTGAGGTCCCTGCCCAAGGCCAGCGGCCCCAGGGCACATCCTTTTTCCATTTTCCCTGGGAAAGAAAACTCAGCAGTCCAGGTTCCTGATGTCAGTTTGTAGGGCTCCCTTGGGTCTATCAGGGCAGCACAAGTTTGAGATGGGGAGAACTTCGGTGTGGGGTCCATCCTTCGATATAAGGATTTTTTGCAGTCATGGCCAGGGGCCCCTGGGCACATCCTTTGGCCATTTTCCCTGGGAAAGAAAACTCAGCAGTCCAGGTTCCTGATGTCAGTTTGTAGGGCTCCCTTGGGTCTATCAGGGCAGCACAAGTTTGAGGTGGGGACAACTTCGGTGTGGGGTCCATCCTTCGATATAAGGATTCTTTGCAGTGAGGTCCCAGCACAGGGCCAGGGGCCCCTGGGCACATTCTTTTTCCATTTTCCCTGGGAAAGAAATCTCAGCAGTCCAGGTTCCTGATGTCAGTTTGTAGGGCTCCCTTGGGTCTATTAGGGCAGCACAGGTTTGAGGTGGGGAGAACTTCGGTGTGGGGTCCATCCTTCGATATAAGGATTTTTTGCAGTCAGGGCCAGGGGCCCCTGGGCACATCCTTTTTCCATTTTCCCTGGGAAAGAAAACTCAGCAGTCCAGGTTCCTGATGTCAGTTGGTAGGGCTCCCTTGGGTCTATCAGGGCAGCACAAGTTTGAGGTGGGGACAACTTTGGTGTGGGGTCCATCCTTCGATATAAGGATTTTTTGCAGTCAGGGTCAGGGGCTCCTGGCCATATCATTTTTCCATTTTCCCTGGGAAAGAAAACTCAGCAGTCCAGGTTCCTGATGTCAGTTTGTAGGGTTCCCTTGGGTCTATCAGGGCAGCACAAGTTTGAGGTGGGGAAAACTTCGGTGTGGGGTCCATCCTTCGATATAAGGATTCTTTGCAATGAGGTCCCTACCCAGGTACAGGGGCCCCTGGGCACATCCTTTTTCCATTTTCCCTGGGAAAGAAAATTCAGCAGTCCAGGTTCCTGATGTCAGTTTGTAGGGCTCCCTTGGGTCTATCAGGGCAGCACAAGTTTGAGGTGGGGACAACTTCGGTGTGGGGTCCATCCTTCGATATAAGGATTTTTTGCAGTGAGGTCCCAGCACAGGGCCTGGGGCCCCTGGGCACATTCTTTTTCCATTTTCCCTGGGAAAGAAATCTCAGCAGTCCAGGTTCCTGATGTCAGTTTGTAGGGCTCCCTTGGGTCTATTAGGGCAGCACAGGTTTGAGGTGGGGAGAACTTCGGTGTGGGGTCCATCCTTCGATATAAGGATTTTTTGCAGTCAGGGCCAGGGGCCCCTGGGCACATCCTTTTTCCATTTTCCCTGGGAAAGAAAACTCAGCAGTCCAGGTTCCTGATGTCAGTTTGTAGGGCTCCCTTGGGTCTATCAGGGCAGCACAAGTTTGAGGTGGGGACAACTTTGGTGTGGGGTCCATCCTTCGATATAAGGATTTTTTGCAGTCAGGGTCAGGGGCTCCTGGCCATACCATTTTTCCATTTTCCCTGGGAAAGAAAACTCAGCAGTCCAGGTTCCTGATGTCAGTTTGTAGGGTTCCCTTGGGTCTATCAGGGCAGCACAAGTTTGAGGTGGGGACAACTTTGGTGTGGGGTCCATCCTTCGATATAAGGATTTTTTGTAGTGAGGCCCCAGCCCAGGGCCAGGGGCCCCTGGGCACATCCTTTTTCCATTTTCCCTGGGAAAGAAAACTCAGCAGTCCAGGTTCCTGATGTCAGTTTGTAGGGCTCCCTTGGGTCTATCAGGGCAGCACAAGTTTGAGGTTGGGACAACTTCGGTGTGGGGTCCATCCTTCGATATAAGGATTTTTTGCAGTCAGGGCCAGGGGGCCCTGGGCACATCCTTTTTCCATTTTCCCTGGGAAAGAAAACTCAGCAGTCCAGGTTCCTGATGTCAGTTTGTAGGGCTCCCTTGGGTCTATCAGGGCGGCACAAGTTTGAGGTGGGGACAACTTCGGTGTGGGCTCCATCATTCGATATAAGGATTTTTTGCAGTGAGGTCCCTGCCCAAGGCCAGCGGCCCCAGGGCACATACTTTTTCCATTTTCCCTGGGAAAGAAAACTCAGCAGTCCAGGTTCCTGATGTCAGTTTGTAGGGCTCCCTTGGGTCTATCAGGGCAGCACAAGTTTGAGATGGGGAGAACTTCGGTGTGGGGTCCATCCTTCGATATAAGGATTTTTTGCAGTCATGGCCAGGGGCCCCTGGGCACATCCTTTGGCCATTTTCCCTGGGAAAGAAAACTCAGCAGTCCAGGTTCCTGATGTCAGTTTGTAGGGCTCCCTTGGGTCTATCAGGGCAGCACAAGTTTGAGGTGGGGACAGCTTCGGTGTGGGGTCCATTCTTTTATATAAGGATTCTTTGCAGTGAGGTCGCAGCCCTGGGCCAGGGGCACCTGGGCACATTCTTTTTCCATTTTCTCTGGGAAAGAAAACTCTGCAGTCCAGGTTCCTGATGTCAGTTTGTAGGGCTGCCTTGGATCTATCAGGGCAGCACAAGTTTGAGGTGGGCACAGCTTCGGTGTGGGGTCCATCCTTTGATATAAGGATTATTTGCAGTCAGGGCTAGGTGCCCCTGGGCACATCCTTTTTCCATTTTCCCTGGGAAAGAAAACTCAGCAGTCCAGGTTCCTGATGTCAGTTTGTAGGGCTCCCTTGGGTCTATCAGCGCAGCACAAGTTTGAGGTGGGGACAACTTCGGTCTGGGCTCCATCCTTCGATATAAGGATTCTTTGCAGTCAGGGCCAGGGGCCCCTGGGCACATCCTTTGGCCATTTTCCCTGGGAAAGAAAACTCAGCAGTCCAGGTTCCTGATGTCAGTTTGTAGGGTTCCCTTGGGTCTATCAGGGCAGCACAAGTTTGAGGTGGGGACAACTTTGGTGTGGGGTCCATCCTTCGATATAAGGATTTTTTGTAGTGAGGCCCCAGCCCAGGGCCAGGGGCCCCTGGGCACATCCTTTTTCCATTTTCCCTGGGAAAGAAAACTCAGCAGTCCAGGTTCCTGATGTCAGTTTGTAGGGCTCCCTTGGGTCTATCAGCGCAGCACAAGTTTGAGGTGGGGACAACTTCGGTCTGGGCTCCATCCTTCGATATAAGGATTCTTTGCAGTCAGGGCCAGGGGCCCCTGGGCACATCCTTTGGCCATTTTCCCTGGGAAAGAAAACTCAGCAGTCCAGGTTCCTGATGTCAGTTTGTAGGGTTCCCTTGGGTCTATCAGGGCAGCACAAGTTTGAGGTGGGGACAACTTTGGTGTGGGGTCCATCCTTCGATATAAGGATTTTTTGTAGTGAGGCCCCAGCCCAGGGCCAGGGGCCCCTGGGCACATCCTTTTTCCATTTTCCCTGGGAAAGAAAACTCAGCAGTCCAGGTTCCTGATGTCAGTTTGTAGGGCTCCCTTGGGTCTATCAGGGCGGCACAAGTTTGAGGTGGGGACAACTTTGGTGTGGGGTCCATCCTTCGATATAAGGATTTTTTGCAGTCAGGGCCAGGGGCCCCTGGGCACATCCTTTTTCCATTTTCCCTGGGAAAGAAAACTCAGCAGTCCAGGTTCCTGATGTCAGTTTGTAGGGCTCCCTTGGGTCTATCAGGGCACCACAATTTTGAGGTGGGGACAACTTTGGTGTGGAGTCCAACCTTCAATATAAGGATTTTTGTAGTGAGGCCCCAGCCCAGGGCCAGGGGCCCCTGGGCACATCCTTTTTCCATTTTCCCTGGGAAAGAAAACTCAGCAGTCCAGGTTCCTGATGTCAGTTTGTAGGGCTCCCTTGGGTCTATCAGGGCAGCACAAGTTTGAGGTGGGGACAAATTCGGTGTGGGCTCCATCCTTCGATATAAGGATTTTTTGCAGTCAGGGCCAGGGGCCCCTGGGCACATCCTTTTTCCATTTTCCCTGGGAAAGAAAACTCAGCAGTCCAGGTTCCTGATGTCAGTTTGTAGGGCTCCCTTGGGTCTATCAGGGCAGCACAAGTTTGAGGTGAAGACAACTTCGGTGTGGGCTCCATCCTTCGATATAAGGATTCTTTGCAGTCAGGGCCAGGGGCCCCTGGGCACATTCTTTTTCCATTTTCCCTGGGAAAGAAAACTCAGCAGTCCAGGTTCCTGATGTCAGTTTGTAGGGCTTCCTTGGGTCTATCAGGGCAGCACAAGTTTGAGGTGGGGAAAACTTTGGTGTGGGGTCCATCCTTCGATATAAGGATTCTTTGCAATGAGGTCCCTACCCAGGTACAGGGGCCCCTGGGCACATCCTTTTTCCATTTTCCCTGGGAAAGAAAACTCAGCAGTCCAGGTTCCTGATGTCAGTTTGTAGGGTTCCCTTGGGTCTATCAGGGCAGCACAAGTTTGAGGTGGGGACAACTTTGGTGTGGGGTCCATCCTTCGATATAAGGATTTTTTGCAGTGAGGTCCCAGCACAGGGCCAGGGGCCCCTGGGCACATCCTTTTTCCATTTTCCCTGGGAAAGAAATCTCAGCAGTCCAGGTTCCTGATGTCAGTTTGTAGGGCTCCCTTGGGTCTATTAGGGCAGCACAGGTTTGAGGTGGGGACAACTTCGGTGTGGGGTCCATCCTTCGATATAAGGATTTTTTGCAGTCAGGGTCAGGGGCTCCTGGCCATATCATTTTTCCATTTTCCCTGGGAAAGAAAACTCAGCAGTCCAGGTTCCTGATGTCAGTTTGTAGGGTTCCTTTGGGTCTATCAGGGCAGCACAAGTTTGAGGTGGGGACAACTTTGGTGTGGGGTCCATCCTTCGATATAAGGATTTTTTGTAGTGAGGCCCCAGCCCAGGGCCAGGGGCCCCTGGGCACATCCTTTTTCCATTTTCCCTGGGAAAGAAAACTCAGTAGTCCAGGTTCCTGATGTCAGTTTGTAGGGCTCCCTTGGGTCTATCAGGGCAGCACAAGTTTGAGGTGGGGACAAATTCGGTGTGGGCTCCATCCTTCGATATAAGGATTTTTTGCAGTCAGGGCCCGGGGCCCCTGGGCACATCCTTTTTCCATTTTCCCTGGGAAAGAAAACTCAGCAGTCCAGGTTCCTGATGTCAGTTTGTAGGGCTCCCTTGGGTCTATCAGGGCAGCACAAGTTTGAGGTGGGGACAACTTCGGTGTGGGGTCCATCCTTCGATATAAGGATTTTTGGTAGTGAGGTCCCTGTCCAGGGCTAGGGGACCCTGGGCACAACCTTTTTCCATTTTCCCTGGGAAAGAAAACTCAGCAGTCCAGGTTCCTGATGTCAGTTTGTAGGGCTCCCTTGGGTCTATCAGGGCAGCACAAGTTTGAGGTGGGGAAAACTTCGGTGTGGGGTCCATCCTTCGATATATGGATTTCTTGTATTGAGGTCCCTGCCCAAGGCCAGCGGCCCCTCGTCAGAACCTTTTTCCATTTTCCCTGGGAAAGAAAACTCAGCAGTCCAGGTTCCTGATGTCAGTTTGTAGGGCTCCCTTGGGTCTATCAGGGCAGCACAAGTTTGAGGTGGGGACAAATTCGGTGTGGGGTGCATCCTTCGATATAAGGATTCTTTGCAGTCAGGGCCAGGGGCCCCTGGGCACATCCTTTTTCCATTTTCCCTGGGAAAGAAAACTCAGCAGTCCAGGTTCCTGATGTCAGTTTGTAGGGCTGCCTTGGGTGTATCAGGGCAGCACAAGTTTGAGGTGGGGAGAACTTCGGTGTGGGGTCCATCCTTCGATATAAGGATTTTTTGCAGTCAGGGCCAGGGGCCCCTGGGCACATCCTTTTTCCATTTTCCCTGGGAAAGAAAACTCAGCAGTCCAGGTTCCTGATGTCAGTTTGTAGGGCTCCCTTGGGTCTATCAGGGCAGCACAAGTTTGAGGTGGGGAGAACTTCGGTGTGGGGTCCATCCTTCGATATAAGGATTTTTTGCAGTGAGGTCCCAGCACAGGGCCAGGGGCCCCTGGGCACATCCTTTTTCCATTTTCCCTGGGAAAGAAAACTCAGCAGTCCAGGTTCCTGATGTCAGTTTGTAGGGCTCCCTTGAGTCTATCAGGGCAGCACAAGTTTGAGGTGGGGACAACTTTGGTGTGGGGTCCATCCTTCGATATAAGGATTTTTTGCAGTCAGGGTCACGGGCCCCTGGCCATATCATTTTTCCATTTTCCCTGGGAAAGAAAACTCAGCAGTCCAGGTTCCTGATGTCAGTTTGTAGGGCTCCCTTGGGTCTATCAGGGCAGCACAAGTTTGAGGTGGGGACAACTTCGGTGTGGGGTCCATCCTTCGATATAAGGATTTTTGGTAGTGAGGTCCCTGTCCAGGGCTAGGGGACCCTGGGCACAACCTTTTTCCATTTTCCCTGGGAAAGAAAACTCAGCAGTCCAGGTTCCTGATGTCAGTTTGTAGGGCTCCCTTGGGTCTATCAGGGCAGCACAAGTTTGAGGTGGGGAAAACTTCGGTGTGGGGTCCATCCTTCGATATAAGGATTTTTTGCAGTCAGGGACAGGGGCCCCTGGGCACATCCTTTTTCCATTTTCCCTGGGAAAGAAAACTCAGCAGTCCAGGTTCCTGATGTCAGTTTGTAGGGCTCCCTTGGGTCTATCAGGGCAGCACAAGTTTGAGGTGGGGACAACTTCGGTGTGGGGTCCATCCTTCGATATAAGGATTTTTTGCAGTCAGGGCCAGGGGCCCCTGGGCACATCCTTTGGCCATTTTCCCTGGGAAAGAAAACTCAGCAGTCCAGGTTCCTGATGTCAGTTTGTAGGGCTCCTTTGGGTCTATCAGGGCAGCACAAGTTTGAGGTGGGGACAACTTCGGTGTGGGCTCCATCCTTCGATATAAGGATTTTTGGTAGTGAGGTCCCTGTCCAGGGCTAGGGGACCCTGGGCACAACCTTTTTCCATTTTCCCTGGGAAAGAAAACTCAGCAGTCCAGGTTCCTGATGTCAGTTTGTAGGGCTCCCTTGGGTCTATCAGGGCAGCACAAGTTTGAGGTGGGGAAAACTTCGGTGTGGGGTCCATCCTTCGATATACGGATTTCTTGTAGTGAGGTCCCTGCCCAAGGCCAGCGGCCCCTCGTCAGAACCTTTTTCCATTTTCCCTGGGAAAGAAAACTCAGCAGTCCAGGTTCCTGATGTCAGTTTGTAGGGCTCCCGTGGGTCTATCAGGGCAGCACAAGTTTGAGGTGGGGACAAATTCGGTGTGGGGTGCATCCTTCGATATAAGGATTTTTTGCAGTCAGGGCCAGGGGCCCCTGGGCACATCCTTTTTCCATTTTCCCTGGGAAAGAAAACTCAGCAGTCCAGGTTCCTGATGTCAGTTTGTAGGGCTCCCTTGGGTCTATCAGGGCACCACAATTTTGAGGTGGGGACAGCTTCGGTGTGGGGTCCATCCTTCGATATAAGGATTCTTTGCAGTCAGGGCCAGGGGCCCCTGGGCACATCCTTTTTCCATTTTCCCTGGGAAAGAAAACTCAGCAGTCCAGGTTCCTGATGTCAGTTTGTAGGTCTTCCTTGGGTCTATCAGGGCAGCACAAGTTTGAGGTGGGGAAAACTTCGGTGTGGGGTCCATCCTTCGATATAAGGATTCTTTGCAATGAGGTCCCTACCCAGGTACAGGGGCCCCTGGGCACATCCTTTTTCCATTTTCCCTGGGAAAGAAAATTCAGCAGTCCAGGTTCCTGATGTCAGTTTGTAGGGCTCCCTTGGGTCTATCAGGGCAGCACAAGTTTGAGGTGGGGACAACTTCGGTGTGGGGTCCATCCTTCGATATAAGGATTTTTTGCAGTGAGGTCCCAGCACAGGGCCAGGGGCCCCTGGGCACATTCTTTTTCCATTTTCCCTGGGAAAGAAATCTCAGCAGTCCAGGTTCCTGATGTCAGTTTGTAGGGCTCCCTTGGGTCTATTAGGGCAGCACAGGTTTGAGGTGGGGAGAACTTCGGTGTGGGGTCCATCCTTCGATATAAGGATTTTTTGCAGTCAGGGCCAGGGGCCCCTGGGCACATCCTTTTTCCATTTTCCCTGGGAAAGAAAACTCAGCAGTCCAGGTTCCTGATGTCAGTTTGTAGGGTTCCCTTGGGTCTATCAGGGCAGCACAAGTTTGAGGTGGGGACAACTTTGGTGTGGGGTCCATCCTTCGATATAAGGATTTTTTGCAGTCAGGGTCAGGGGCTCCTGGCCATATCATTTTTCCATTTTCCCTGGGAAAGAAAACTCAGCAGTCCAGGTTCCTGATGTCAGTTTGTAGGGTCCCCTTGGGTCTATCAGGGCAGCACAAGTTTGAGGTGGGGAAAACTTCGGTGTGGGGTCCATCCTTCGATATAAGGATTCTTTGCAATGAGGTCCCTACCCAGGTACAGGGGCCCCTGGGCACATCCTTTTTCCATTTTCCCTGGGAAAGAAAATTCAGCAGTCCAGGTTCCTGATGTCAGTTTGTAGGGCTCCCTTGGGTCTATCAGGGCAGCACAAGTTTGAGGTGGGGACAACTTCGGTGTGGGGTCCATCCTTCGATATAAGGATTTTTTGCAGTGAGGTCCCAGCACAGGGCCAGGGGCCCCTGGGCACATTCTTTTTCCATTTTCCCTGGGAAAGAAATCTCAGCAGTCCAGGTTCCTGATGTCAGTTTGTAGGGCTCCCTTGGGTCTATTAGGGCAGCACAGGTTTGAGGTGGGGAGAACTTCGGTGTGGGGTCCATCCTTCGATATAAGGATTTTTTACAGTCAGGGCCTGGGGCCCCTGGGCACATCCTTTTTCCATTTTCCCTGGGAAAGAAAACTCAGCAGTCCAGGTTCCTGATGTCAGTTTGTAGGGCTCCCTTGGGTCTATCAGGGCAGCACAAGTTTGAGGTGGGGACAACTTTGGTGTGGGGTCCATCCTTCGATATAAGGATTTTTTGCAGTCAGGGTCAGGGGCTCCTGGCCATATCATTTTTCCATTTTCCCTGGGAAAGAAAACTCAGCAGTCCAGGTTCCTGATGTCAGTTTGTAGGGTTCCCTTGGGTCTATCAGGGCAGCACAAGTTTGAGGTGGGGACAACTTTGGTGTGGGGTCCATCCTTCGATATAAGGATTTTTTGTAGTGAGGCCCCAGCCCAGGGCCAGGGGCCCCTGGGCACATCCTTTTTCCATTTTCCCTGGGAAAGAAAACTCAGCAGTCCAGGTTCCTGATGTCAGTTTGTAGGGCTCCCTTGGGTCTATCAGGGCAGCACAAGTTTGAGGTTGGGACAACTTCGGTGTGGGGTCCATCCTTCGATATAAGGATTTTTTGCAGTCAGGGCCAGGGGGCCCTGGGCACATCCTTTTTCCATTTTCCCTGGGAAAGAAAACTCAGCAGTCCAGGTTCCTGATGTCAGTTTGTAGGGCTCCCTTGGGTCTATCAGGGCGGCACAAGTTTGAGGTGGGGACAACTTCGGTGTGGTCTCCATCCTTCGATATAAGGATTTTTTGCAGTGAGGTCCCTGCCCAAGGCCAGCGGCCCCAGGGCACATACTTTTTCCATTTTCCCTGGGAAAGAAAACTCAGCAGTCCAGGTTCCTGATGTCAGTTTGTAGGGCTCCCTTGGGTCTATCAGGGCAGCACAAGTTTGAGATGGGGAGAACTTCGGTGTGGGGTCCATCCTTCGATATAAGGATTTTTTGCAGTCATGGCCAGGGGCCCCTGGGCACATCCTTTGGCCATTTTCCCTGGGAAAGAAAACTCAGCAGTCCAGGTTCCTGATGTCAGTTTGTAGGGCTCCCCTGGGTCTATCAGGGCAGCACAAGTTTGAGGTGGGGACAGCTTCGGTGTGGGGTCCATTCTTTTATATAAGGATTCTTTGCAGTGAGGTCGCAGCCCTGGGCCAGGGGCACCTGGGCACATTCTTTTTCCATTTTCTCTGGGAAAGAAAACTCAGCAGTCCAGGTTCCTGATGTCAGTTTGTAGGGCTCCCTTGGATCTATCAGGGCAGCACAAGTTTGAGGTGGGCACAGCTTCGGTGTGGGGTCCATCCTTTGATATAAGGATTATTTGCAGTCAGGGCTAGGTGCCCCTGGGCACATCCTTTTTCCATTTTCCCTGGGAAAGAAAATTCAGCAGTCCAGGTTCCTGATGTCAGTTTGTAGGGCTCCCTTGGGTCTATCAGCGCAGCACAAGTTTGAGGTGGGGACAACTTCGGTCTGGGCTCCATCCTTCGATATAAGGATTCTTTGCAGTCAGGGCCAGGGGCCCCTGGGCACATCCTTTGGCCATTTTCCCTGGGAAAGAAAACTCAGCAGTCCAGGTTCCTGATGTCAGTTTGTAGGGCTCCCTTGGGTCTATCAGGGCAGCACAAGTTTGAGGTGGGGACAACTTCGGTGTGGGGTCCATCCTTCGATATAAGGATTTTTTGCAGTCAGGGCCAGGGGCCCCTGGGCACATCCTTTTTCCATTTTCCCTGGGAAAGAAAACTCAGCAGTCCAGGTTCCTGATGTCAGTTTGTAGGGCTCCCTTGGGTCTATCAGGGCGGCACAAGTTTGAGGTGGGGACAACTTTGGTGTGGGGTCCATCCTTCGATATAAGGATTTTTTGCAGTGAGGTCCCAGCCCAGGGCCAGGGGCCCCTGGGCACATCCTTTGGCCATTTTCCTTGGGAAAGAAAACTCAGCAGTCCAGGTTCCTGATGTCAGTTTGTAGGGCTCCCTTGGGTGTATCAGGGCAGCACAAGTTTGAGGTTGGGACAACTTCGGTGTGGGGTCCATCCTTCGATATAAGGATTTTTTGCAGTCAGGGCCAGGGGGCCCTGGGCACATCCTTTTTCCATTTTCCCTGGGAAAGAAAACTCAGCAGTCCAGGTTCCTGATGTCAGTTTGTAGGGCTCCCTTGGGTCTATCAGGGCGGCACAAGTTTGAGGTGGGGACAACTTCGGTGTGGGCTCCATCCTTCGATATAAGGATTTTTTGCAGTGAGGTCCCTGCCCAAGGCCAGCGGCCCCAGGGCACATCCTTTTTCCATTTTCCCTGGGAAAGAAAACTCAGCAGTCCAGGTTCCTGATGTCAGTTTGTAGGGCTCCCTTGGGTCTATCAGGGCAGCACAAGTTTGAGATGGGGAGAACTTCGGTGTGGGGTCCATCCTTCGATATAAGGATTTTTTGCAGTCATGGCCAGGGGCCCCTGGGCACATCCTTTGGCCATTTTCCCTGGGAAAGAAAACTCAGCAGTCCAGGTTCCTGATGTCAGTTTGTAGGGCTCCCTTGGGTCTATCAGGGCAGCACAAGTTTGAGGTGGGGACAACTTCGGTGTGGGGTCCATCCTTCGATATAAGGATTCTTTGCAGTGAGGTCCCAGCACAGGGCCAGGGGCCCCTGGGCACATTCTTTTTCCATTTTCCCTGGGAAAGAAATCTCAGCAGTCCAGGTTCCTGATGTCAGTTTGTAGGGCTCCCTTGGGTCTATTAGGGCAGCACAGGTTTGAGGTGGGGAGAACTTCGGTGTGGGGTCCATCCTTCGATATAAGGATTTTTTGCAGTCAGGGCCAGGGGCCCCTGGGCACATCCTTTTTCCATTTTCCCTGGGAAAGAAAACTCAGCAGTCCAGGTTCCTGATGTCAGTTGGTAGGGCTCCCTTGGGTCTATCAGGGCAGCACAAGTTTGAGGTGGGGACAACTTTGGTGTGGGGTCCATCCTTCGATATAAGGATTTTTTGCAGTCAGGGTCAGGGGCTCCTGGCCATATCATTTTTCCATTTTCCCTGGGAAAGAAAACTCAGCAGTCCAGGTTCCTGATGTCAGTTTGTAGGGTTCCCTTGGGTCTATCAGGGCAGCACAAGTTTGAGGTGGGGAAAACTTCGGTGTGGGGTCCATCCTTCGATATAAGGATTCTTTGCAATGAGGTCCCTACCCAGGTACAGGGGCCCTTGGGCACATCCTTTTTCCATTTTCCCTGGGAAAGAAAATTCAGCAGTCCAGGTTCCTGATGTCAGTTTGTAGGGCTCCCTTGGGTCTATCAGGGCAGCACAAGTTTGAGGTGGGGACAACTTCGGTGTGGGGTCCATCCTTCGATATAAGGATTTTTTGCAGTGAGGTCCCAGCACAGGGCCTGGGGCCCCTGGGCACATTCTTTTTCCATTTTCCCTGGGAAAGAAATCTCAGCAGTCCAGGTTCCTGATGTCAGTTTGTAGGGCTCCCTTGGGTCTATTAGGGCAGCACAGGTTTGAGGTGGGGAGAACTTCGGTGTGGGGTCCATCCTTCGATATAAGGATTTTTTGCAGTCAGGGCCAGGGGCCCCTGGGCACATCCTTTTTCCATTTTCCCTGGGAAAGAAAACTCAGCAGTCCAGGTTCCTGATGTCAGTTTGTAGGGCTCCCTTGGGTCTATCAGGGCAGCACAAGTTTGAGGTGGGGACAACTTTGGTGTGGGGTCCATCCTTCGATATAAGGATTTTTTGCAGTCAGGGTCAGGGGCTCCTGGCCATACCATTTTTCCATTTTCCCTGGGAAAGAAAACTCAGCAGTCCAGGTTCCTGATGTCAGTTTGTAGGGTTCCTTTGGGTCTATCAGGGCAGCACAAGTTTGAGGTGGGGACAACTTTGGTGTGGGGTCCATCCTTCGATATAAGGATTTTTTGTAGTGAGGCCCCAGCCCAGGGCCAGGGGCCCCTGGGCACATCCTTTTTCCATTTTCCCTGGGAAAGAAAACTCAGCAGTCCAGGTTCCTGATGTCAGTTTGTAGGGCTCCCTTGGGTCTATCAGGGCAGCACAAGTTTGAGGTTGGGACAACTTCGGTGTGGGGTCCATCCTTCGATATAAGGATTTTTTGCAGTCAGGGCCAGGGGGCCCTGGGCACATCCTTTTTCCATTTTCCCTGGGAAAGAAAACTCAGCAGTCCAGGTTCCTGATGTCAGTTTGTAGGGCTCCCTTGGGTCTATCAGGGCGGCACAAGTTTGAGGTGGGGACAACTTCGGTGTGGGCTCCATCATTCGATATAAGGATTTTTTGCAGTGAGGTCCCTGCCCAAGGCCAGCGGCCCCAGGGCACATACTTTTTCCATTTTCCCTGGGAAAGAAAACTCAGCAGTCCAGGTTCCTGATGTCAGTTTGTAGGGCTCCCTTGGGTCTATCAGGGCAGCACAAGTTTGAGATGGGGAGAACTTCGGTGTGGGGTCCATCCTTCGATATAAGGATTTTTTGCAGTCATGGCCAGGGGCCCCTGGGCACATCCTTTGGCCATTTTCCCTGGGAAAGAAAACTCAGCAGTCCAGGTTCCTGATGTCAGTTTGTAGGGCTCCCTTGGGTCTATCAGGGCAGCACAAGTTTGAGGTGGGGACAGCTTCGGTGTGGGGTCCATTCTTTTATATAAGGATTCTTTGCAGTGAGGTCGCAGCCCTGGGCCAGGGGCACCTGGGCACATTCTTTTTCCATTTTCTCTGGGAAAGAAAACTCAGCAGTCCAGGTTCCTGATGTCAGTTTGTAGGGCTGCCTTGGATCTATCAGGGCAGCACAAGTTTGAGGTGGGCACAGCTTCGGTGTGGGGTCCATCCTTTGATATAAGGATTATTTGCAGTCAGGGCTAGGTGCCCCTGGGCACATCCTTTTTCCATTTTCCCTGGGAAAGAAAACTCAGCAGTCCAGGTTCCTGATGTCAGTTTGTAGGGCTCCCTTGGGTCTATCAGCGCAGCACAAGTTTGAGGTGGGGACAACTTCGGTCTGGGCTCCATCCTTCGATATAAGGATTCTTTGCAGTCAGGGCCAGGGGCCCCTGGGCACATCCTTTGGCCATTTTCCCTGGGAAAGAAAACTCAGCAGTCCAGGTTCCTGATGTCAGTTTGTAGGGTTCCCTTGGGTCTATCAGGGCAGCACAAGTTTGAGGTGGGGACAACTTTGGTGTGGGGTCCATCCTTCGATATAAGGATATTTTGTAGTGAGGCCCCAGCCCAGGGCCAGGGGCCCCTGGGCACATCCTTTTTCCATTTTCCCTGGGAAAGAAAACTCAGCAGTCCAGGTTCCTGATGTCAGTTTGTAGGGCTCCCTTGGGTCTATCAGGGCAGCACAAGTTTGAGGTGGGGACAACTTCGGTGTGGGGTCCATCCTTCGATATAAGGATTTTTTGCAGTCAGGGCCAGGGGCCCCTGGGCACATCCTTTTTCCATTTTCCCTGGGAAAGAAAACTCAGCAGTCCAGGTTCCTGATGTCAGTTTGTAGGGTTCCCTTGGGTGTATCAGGGCAGCACAAGTTTGAGGTGGGGACAACTTTGGTGTGGGGTCCATCCTTCGATATAAGGATTTTTTGTAGTGAGGCCCCAGCCCAGGGCCAGGGGCCCCTGGGCACATCCTTTTTCCATTTTCCCTGGGAAAGAAAACTCAGCAGTCCAGGTTCCTGATGTCAGTTTGTAAGGTTCCCTTGGGTCTATCAGGGCGGCACAAGTTTGAGGTGGGGACAACTTTGGTGTGGGGTCCATCCTTCGATATAAGGATTTTTTGCAGTCAGGGCCAGGGGCCCCTGGGCACATCCTTTTTCCATTTTCCCTGGGAAAGAAAACTCAGCAGTCCAGGTTCCTGATGTCAGTTTGTAGGGCTCCCTTGGGTCTATCAGGGCAGCACAATTTTGAGGTGGGGACAACTTTGGTGTGGAGTCCAACCTTCAATATAAGGATTTTTGTAGTGAGGCCCCAGCCCAGGGCCAGGGGCCCCTGGGCACATCCTTTTTCCATTTTCCCTGGGAAAGAAAACTCAGCAGTCCAGGTTCCTGATGTCAGTTTGTAGGGCTCCCTTGGGTCTATCAGGGCAGCACAAGTTTGAGGTGGGGACAAATTCGGTGTGGGCTCCATCCTTCGATATAAGGATTTTTTGCAGTCAGGGCCAGGGGCCCCTGGGCACATCCTTTTTCCATTTTCCCTGGGAAAGAAAACTCAGCAGTCCAGGTTCCTGATGTCAGTTTGTAGGGCTCCCTTGGGTCTATCAGGGCAGCACAAGTTTGAGGTGAAGACAACTTCGGTGTGGGCTCCATCCTTCGATATAAGGATTCTTTGCAGTCAGGGCCAGGGGCCCCTGGGCACATTCTTTTTCCATTTTCCCTGGGAAAGAAAACTCAGCAGTCCAGGTTCCTGATGTCAGTTTGTAGGGCTTCCTTGGGTCTATCAGGGCAGCACAAGTTTGAGGTGGGGAAAACTTTGGTGTGGGGTCCATCCTTCGATATAAGGATTCTTTGCAATGAGGTCCCTACCCAGGTACAGGGGCCCCTGGGCACATCCTTTTTCCATTTTCCCTGGGAAAGAAAACTCAGCAGTCCAGGTTCCTGATGTCAGTTTGTAGGGTTCCCTTGGGTCTATCAGGGCAGCACAAGTTTGAGGTGGGGACAACTTTGGTGTGGGGTCCATCCTTCGATATAAGGATTTTTTGCAGTGAGGTCCCAGCACAGGGCCAGGGGCCCCTGGGCACATCCTTTTTCCATTTTCCCTGGGAAAGAAATCTCAGCAGTCCAGGTTCCTGATGTCAGTTTGTAGGGCTCCCTTGGGTCTATTAGGGCAGCACAGGTTTGAGGTGGGGACAACTTCGGTGTGGGGTCCATCCTTCGATATAAGGATTTTTTGCAGTCAGGGTCAGGGGCTCCTGGCCATATCATTTTTCCATTTTCCCTGGGAAAGAAAACTCAGCAGTCCAGGTTCCTGATGTCAGTTTGTAGGGTTCCTTTGGGTCTATCAGGGCAGCACAAGTTTGAGGTGGGGACAACTTTGGTGTGGGGTCCATCCTTCGATATAAGGATTTTTTGTAGTGAGGCCCCAGCCCAGGGCCAGGGGCCCCTGGGCACATCCTTTTTCCATTTTCCCTGGGAAAGAAAACTCAGTAGTCCAGGTTCCTGATGTCAGTTTGTAGGGCTCCCTTGGGTCTATCAGGGCAGCACAAGTTTGAGGTGGGGACAAATTCGGTGTGGGCTCCATCCTTCGATATAAGGATTTTTTGCAGTCAGGGCCCGGGGCCCCTGGGCACATCCTTTTTCCATTTTCCCTGGGAAAGAAAACTCAGCAGTCCAGGTTCCTGATGTCAGTTTGTAGGGCTCCCTTGGGTCTATCAGGGCAGCACAAGTTTGAGGTGGGGACAACTTCGGTGTGGGGTCCATCCTTCGATATAAGGATTTTTGGTAGTGAGGTCCCTGTCCAGGGCTAGGGGACCCTGGGCACAACCTTTTTCCATTTTCCCTGGGAAAGAAAACTCAGCAGTCCAGGTTCCTGATGTCAGTTTGTAGGGCTCCCTTGGGTCTATCAGGGCAGCACAAGTTTGAGGTGGGGAAAACTTCGGTGTGGGGTCCATCCTTCGATATATGGATTTCTTGTATTGAGGTCCCTGCCCAAGGCCAGCGGCCCCTCGTCAGAACCTTTTTCCATTTTCCCTGGGAAAGAAAACTCAGCAGTCCAGGTTCCTGATGTCAGTTTGTAGGGCTCCCTTGGGTCTATCAGGGCAGCACAAGTTTGAGGTGGGGACAAATTCGGTGTGGGGTGCATCCTTCGATATAAGGATTCTTTGCAGTCAGGGCCAGGGGCCCCTGGGCACATCCTTTTTCCATTTTCCCTGGGAAAGAAAACTCAGCAGTCCAGGTTCCTGATGTCAGTTTGTAGGGCTGCCTTGGGTGTATCAGGGCAGCACAAGTTTGAGGTGGGGACAACTTCGGTGTGGGGTCCATCCTTCGATATAAGGATTTTTTGCAGTCAGGGCCAGGGGCCCCTGGGCACATCCTTTTTCCATTTTCCCTGGGAAAGAAAACTCAGCAGTCCAGGTTCCTGATGTCAGTTTGTAGGGCTCCCTTGGGTCTATCAGGGCAGCACAAGTTTGAGGTGGGGACAACTTCGGTGTGGGGTCCATCCTTCGATATAAGGATTTTTTGCAGTGAGGTCCCAGCACAGGGCCAGGGGCCCCTGGGCACATCCTTTTTCCATTTTCCCTGGGAAAGAAAACTCAGCAGTCCAGGTTCCTGATGTCAGTTTGTAGGGCTCCCTTGAGTCTATCAGGGCAGCACAAGTTTGAGGTGGGGACAACTTTGGTGTGGGGTCCATCCTTCGATATAAGGATTTTTTGCAGTCAGGGTCACGGGCCCCTGGCCATATCATTTTTCCATTTTCCCTGGGAAAGAAAACTCAGCAGTCCAGGTTCCTGATGTCAGTTTGTAGGGCTCCCTTGGGTCTATCAGGGCAGCACAAGTTTGAGGTGGGGACAACTTCGGTGTGGGGTCCATCCTTCGATATAAGGATTTTTGGTAGTGAGGTCCCTGTCCAGGGCTAGGGGACCCTGGGCACAACCTTTTTCCATTTTCCCTGGGAAAGAAAACTCAGCAGTCCAGGTTCCTGATGTCAGTTTGTAGGGCTCCCTTGGGTCTATCAGGGCAGCACAAGTTTGAGGTGGGGAAAACTTCGGTGTGGGGTCCATCCTTCGATATAAGGATTTTTTGCAGTCAGGGACAGGGGCCCCTGGGCACATCCTTTTTCCATTTTCCCTGGGAAAGAAAACTCAGCAGTCCAGGTTCCTGATGTCAGTTTGTAGGGCTCCCTTGGGTCTATCAGGGCAGCACAAGTTTGAGGTGGGGACAACTTCGGTGTGGGGTCCATCCTTCGATATAAGGATTTTTTGCAGTCAGGGCCAGGGGCCCCTGGGCACATCCTTTGGCCATTTTCCCTGGGAAAGAAAACTCAGCAGTCCAGGTTCCTGATGTCAGTTTGTAGGGCTCCTTTGGGTCTATCAGGGCAGCACAAGTTTGAGGTGGGGACAACTTCGGTGTGGGCTCCATCCTTCGATATAAGGATTTTTGGTAGTGAGGTCCCTGTCCAGGGCTAGGGGACCCTGGGCACAACCTTTTTCCATTTTCCCTGGCAAAGAAAACTCAGCAGTCCAGGTTCCTGATGTCAGTTTGTAGGGCTCCCTTGGGTCTATCAGGGCAGCACAAGTTTGAGGTGGGGAAAACTTCGGTGTGGGGTCCATCCTTCGATATACGGATTTCTTGTAGTGAGGTCCCTGCCCAAGGCCAGCGGCCCCTCGTCAGAACCTTTTTCCATTTTCCCTGGGAAAGAAAACTCAGCAGTCCAGGTTCCTGATGTCAGTTTGTAGGGCTCCCGTGGGTCTATCAGGGCAGCACAAGTTTGAGGTGGGGACAAATTCGGTGTGGGGTGCATCCTTCGATATAAGGATTCTTTGCAGTCAGGGCCAGGGGCCCCTGGGCACATCCTTTTTCCATTTTCCCTGGGAAAGAAAACTCAGCAGTCCAGGTTCCTGATGTCAGTTTGTAGGGCTCCCTTGGGTCTATCAGGGCACCACAATTTTGAGGTGGGGACAGCTTCGGTGTGGGGTCCATCCTTCGATATAAGGATTCTTTGCAGTCAGGGCCAGGGGCCCCTGGGCACATCCTTTTTCCATTTTCCCTGGGAAAGAAAACTCAGCAGTCCAGGTTCCTGATGTCAGTTTGTAGGTCTTCCTTGGGTCTATCAGGGCAGCACAAGTTTGAGGTGGGGAAAACTTCGGTGTGGGGTCCATCCTTCGATATAAGGATTCTTTGCAATGAGGTCCCTACCCAGGTACAGGGGCCCCTGGGCACATCCTTTTTCCATTTTCCCTGGGAAAGAAAATTCAGCAGTCCAGGTTCCTGATGTCAGTTTGTAGGGCTCCCTTGGGTCTATCAGGGCAGCACAAGTTTGAGGTGGGGACAACTTCGGTGTGGGGTCCATCCTTCGATATAAGGATTTTTTGCAGTGAGGTCCCAGCACAGGGCCAGGGGCCCCTGGGCACATTCTTTTTCCATTTTCCCTGGGAAAGAAATCTCAGCAGTCCAGGTTCCTGATGTCAGTTTGTAGGGCTCCCTTGGGTCTATTAGGGCAGCACAGGTTTGAGGTGGGGAGAACTTCGGTGTGGGGTCCATCCTTCGATATAAGGATTTTTTGCAGTCAGGGCCAGGGGCCCCTGGGCACATCCTTTTTCCATTTTCCCTGGGAAAGAAAACTCAGCAGTCCAGGTTCCTGATGTCAGTTTGTAGGGTTCCCTTGGGTCTATCAGGGCAGCACAAGTTTGAGGTGGGGACAACTTTGGTGTGGGGTCCATCCTTCGATATAAGGATTTTTTGCAGTCAGGGTCAGGGGCTCCTGGCCATATCATTTTTCCATTTTCCCTGGGAAAGAAAACTCAGCAGTCCAGGTTCCTGATGTCAGTTTGTAGGGTTCCCTTGGGTCTATCAGGGCAGCACAAGTTTGAGGTGGGGAAAACTTCGGTGTGGGGTCCATCCTTCGATATAAGGATTTTTTGCAGTGAGGTCCCAGCCCAGGGCCAGGGGCCCCTGGGCACATCCTTTGGCCATTTTCCTTGGAAAAGAAAACTCAGCAGTCCAGGTTCCTGATGTCAGTTTGTAGGGCTCCCTTGGGTCTATCAGGGCAGCACAAGTTTGAGGTTGGGACAACTTCGGTGTGGGGTCCATCCTTCGATATAAGGATTTTTTGCAGTCAGGGCCAGGGGGCCCTGGGCACATCCTTTTTCCATTTTCCCTGGGAAAGAAAACTCAGCAGTCCAGGTTCCTGATGTCAGTTTGTAGGGCTCCCTTGGGTCTATCAGGGCGGCACAAGTTTGAGGTGGGGACAACTTCGGTGTGGGCTCCATCCTTCGATATAAGGATTTTTTGCAGTGAGGTCCCTGCCCAAGGCCAGCGGCCCCAGGGCACATCCTTTTTCCATTTTCCCTGGGAAAGAAAACTCAGCAGTCCAGGTTCCTGATGTCAGTTTGTAGGGCTCCCTTGGGTCTATCAGGGCAGCACAAGTTTGAGATGGGGAGAACTTCGGTGTGGGGTCCATCCTTCGATATAAGGATTTTTTGCAGTCATGGCCAGGGGCCCCTGGGCACATCCTTTGGCCATTTTCCCTGGGAAAGAAAACTCAGCAGTCCAGGTTCCTGATGTCAGTTTGTAGGGCTCCCTTGGGTCTATCAGGGCAGCACAAGTTTGAGGTGGGGACAACTTCGGTGTGGGGTCCATCCTTCGATATAAGGATTCTTTGCAGTGAGGTCCCAGCACAGGGCCAGGGGCCCCTGGGCACATTCTTTTTCCATTTTCCCTGGGAAAGAAATCTCAGCAGTCCAGGTTCCTGATGTCAGTTTGTAGGGCTCCCTTGGGTCTATTAGGGCAGCACAGGTTTGAGGTGGGGAGAACTTCGGTGTGGGGTCCATCCTTCGATATAAGGATTTTTTGCAGTCAGGGCCAGGGGCCCCTGGGCACATCCTTTTTCCATTTTCCCTGGGAAAGAAAACTCAGCAGTCCAGGTTCCTGATGTCAGTTGGTAGGGCTCCCTTGGGTCTATCAGGGCAGCACAAGTTTGAGGTGGGGACAACTTTGGTGTGGGGTCCATCCTTCGATATAAGGATTTTTTGCAGTCAGGGTCAGGGGCTCCTGGCCATATCATTTTTCCATTTTCCCTGGGAAAGAAAACTCAGCAGTCCAGGTTCCTGATGTCAGTTTGTAGGGTTCCCTTGGGTCTATCAGGGCAGCACAAGTTTGAGGTGGGGAAAACTTCGGTGTGGGGTCCATCCTTCGATATAAGGATTCTTTGCAATGAGGTCCCTACCCAGGTACAGGGGCCCCTGGGCACATCCTTTTTCCATTTTCCCTGGGAAAGAAAATTCAGCAGTCCAGGTTCCTGATGTCAGTTTGTAGGGCTCCCTTGGGTCTATCAGGGCAGCACAAGTTTGAGGTGGGGACAACTTCGGTGTGGGGTCCATCCTTCGATATAAGGATTTTTTGCAGTGAGGTCCCAGCACAGGGCCTGGGGCCCCTGGGCACATTCTTTTTCCATTTTCCCTGGGAAAGAAATCTCAGCAGTCCAGGTTCCTGATGTCAGTTTGTAGGGCTCCCTTGGGTCTATTAGGGCAGCACAGGTTTGAGGTGGGGAGAACTTCGGTGTGGGGTCCATCCTTCGATATAAGGATTTTTTGCAGTCAGGGCCAGGGGCCCCTGGGCACATCCTTTTTCCATTTTCCTTGGGAAAGAAAACTCAGCAGTCCAGGTTCCTGATGTCAGTTTGTAGGGCTCCCTTGGGTCTATCAGGGCAGCACAAGTTTGAGGTGGGGACAACTTTGGTGTGGGGTCCATCCTTCGATATAAGGATTTTTTGCAGTCAGGGTCAGGGGCTCCTGGCCATACCATTTTTCCATTTTCCCTGGGAAAGAAAACTCAGCAGTCCAGGTTCCTGATGTCAGTTTGTAGGGTTCCCTTGGGTCTATCAGGGCAGCACAAGTTTGAGGTGGGGACAACTTTGGTGTGGTCTCCATCCTTCGATATAAGGATTTTTTGTAGTGAGGCCCCAGCCCAGGGCCAGGGGCCCCTGGGCACATCCTTTTTCCATTTTCCCTGGGAAAGAAAACTCAGCAGTCCAGGTTCCTGATGTCAGTTTGTAGGGCTCCCTTGGGTCTATCAGGGCAGCACAAGTTTGAGGTTGGGACAACTTCGGTGTGGGGTCCATCCTTCGATATAAGGATTTTTTGCAGTCAGGGCCAGGGGGCCCTGGGCACATCCTTTTTCCATTTTCCCTGGGAAAGAAAACTCAGCAGTCCAGGTTCCTGATGTCAGTTTGTAGGGCTCCCTTGGGTCTATCAGGGCGGCACAAGTTTGAGGTGGGGACAACTTCGGTGTGGGCTCCATCATTCGATATAAGGATTTTTTGCAGTGAGGTCCCTGCCCAAGGCCAGCGGCCCCAGGGCACATACTTTTTCCATTTTCCCTGGGAAAGAAAACTCAGCAGTCCAGGTTCCTGATGTCAGTTTGTAGGGCTCCCTTGGGTCTATCAGGGCAGCACAAGTTTGAGATGGGGAGAACTTCGGTGTGGGGTCCATCCTTCGATATAAGGATTTTTTGCAGTCATGGCCAGGGGCCCCTGGGCACATCCTTTGGCCATTTTCCCTGGGAAAGAAAACTCAGCAGTCCAGGTTCCTGATGTCAGTTTGTAGGGCTCCCTTGGGTCTATCAGGGCAGCACAAGTTTGAGGTGGGGACAGCTTCGGTGTGGGGTCCATTCTTTTATATAAGGATTCTTTGCAGTGAGGTCGCAGCCCTGGGCCAGGGGCACCTGGGCACATTCTTTTTCCATTTTCTCTGGGAAAGAAAACTCAGCAGTCCAGGTTCCTGATGTCAGTTTGTAGGGCTGCCTTGGATCTATCAGGGCAGCACAAGTTTGAGGTGGGCACAGCTTCGGTGTGGGGTCCATCCTTTGATATAAGGATTATTTGCAGTCAGGGCTAGGTGCCCCTGGGCACATCCTTTTTCCATTTTCCCTGGGAAAGAAAACTCAGCAGTCCAGGTTCCTGATGTCAGTTTGTAGGGCTCCCTTGGGTCTATCAGCGCAGCACAAGTTTGAGGTGGGGACAACTTCGGTCTGGGCTCCATCCTTCGATATAAGGATTCTTTGCAGTCAGGGCCAGGGGCCCCTGGGCACATCCTTTGGCCATTTTCCCTGGGAAAGAAAACTCAGCAGTCCAGGTTCCTGATGTCAGTTTGTAGGGTTCCCTTGGGTCTATCAGGGCAGCACAAGTTTGAGGTGGGGACAACTTTGGTGTGGGGTCCATCCTTCGATATAAGGATTTTTTGTAGTGAGGCCCCAGCCCAGGGCCAGGGGCCCCTGGGCACATCCTTTTTCCATTTTCCCTGGGAAAGAAAACTCAGCAGTCCAGGTTCCTGATGTCAGTTTGTAGGGCTCCCTTGGGTCTATCAGGGCAGCACAAGTTTGAGGTGGGGACAACTTCGGTGTGGGGTCCATCCTTCGATATAAGGATTTTTTGCAGTCAGGGCCAGGGGCCCCTGGGCACATCCTTTTTCCATTTTCCCTGGGAAAGAAAACTCAGCAGTCCAGGTTCCTGATGTCAGTTTGTAGGGTTCCCTTGGGTGTATCAGGGCAGCACAAGTTTGAGGTGGGGACAACTTTGGTGTGGGGTCCATCCTTCGATATAAGGATTTTTTGCAGTGAGGTCCCAGCCCAGGGCCAGGGGCCCCTGGGCACATCCTTTGGCCATTTTCCTTGGGAAAGAAAACTCAGCAGTCCAGGTTCCTGATGTCAGTTTGTAGGGCTCCCTTGGGTGTATCAGGGCAGCACAAGTTTGAGGTGGGGACAGCTTCGGTGTGGGGTCCATTCTTTTATATAAGGATTCTTTGCAGTGAGGTCGCAGCCCTGGGCCAGGGGCACCTGGGCACATTCTTTTTCCATTTTCTCTGGGAAAGAAAACTCAGCAGTCCAGGTTCCTGATGTCAGTTTGTAGGGCTCCCTTGGGTCTATCAGGGCAGCGCAAGTTTGAGGTGGGGACAACTTCAGTGTGGGGTCCATCCTTCTATATATGGATTTTTTGTAGTCAGGGCCAGGGGCCGCTGGGCACATCCTTTGGCCATTTTCCCTGGGAAAGGAAACTCAGCAGTCCCGGTTCCTGATGTCAGTTTGTAGGGCTCCCTTGGGTCTATCAGGGCAGCACGAGTTTGAGGTGGGTGCTCTTTGGGCCTGGGTTATATTTTTCTATGTTCATATTTCCTGCACTCAGTTGTCCACGCAGGGACGCAAGGTTCTGTGCGCTAATTCCAGATCTTTTCCCTAGGAAAGCACGCTCGCCAGTCTTGGTTCCTGAAGTCAGTTTGCGATTTGTGCTTGGGATCATCAAAGCAACCCCTCATCGACATGAAAGCGGCTTGGGTCCACAACACAACTTCTCCATTCAGATTTTCAAGGGGCAACCCTTTTTTCGTGCCCCCTGGCTCTTGGGCTCTGTCGCTGGCCCTATTCTGTGTGAAACATGGCTCACTCTCTACACTTCCTGATGTCAGTGTCAATGAGGTGCTTGTCTCTTCCAGGGCAGGGAGAATTCTTGCTGGCAGCAGTTTTTCTCCTGGATAAATCCTGTGCCATTCAGAACAAAAAGATGTAGAAAGTCACTTGGGGCCACAGGCCTTGTGACCCAACCTCTGCCCATTTTCCGTGTAAAACCAACCTCACTCTCCCTGTGTGTTGATGTGTGTTTACTGGAGGCATGCTGCTCTCCAAAGGCAGTGAGAGTTCCTGGTGGTGGCAGATGTGGTCTGCGAGAAATCATTCACTGTTTGCAATTTTGGTAGCACAATTCCTGTTTGGCCAGGGGAAAGATTGTTAATTATCTTGGCAATGAAAATCTGGCACCCCATTGTTTAAGGGTCTGGCAAAGGCCTGCGTAGGGAAGGGAACACCCCACAGGACCTTTCTTCACCTCATCCCCCACTCCTAGGTGTAGCAGCTCCCCGTGTGAGCAGCTGCTTTCAGTACAGCTACCTGGGCACACCTGCACAGGGAGCTGCTAATCCAGAGGGGCTAACAGGGGTATCCCAAGTGTCCCTCCAGGAGCTATGGCTGGAACATCCAGCAGGGATCGGGGAGCAGCTGGACCCACCCGGGCACGGAGCATCCCTTTGAGAAAATGCCGAGGGAAGAGCCCTCTTGCCAAGGGGCAGCACCTGAGCAGGCCGGGCAGCATGTGGGGTTCCACGGGAGAGCTTTCAACTTTCCCCTTTTATTGTGTCAGTCCCTCCTTAGAACCCCCAGACCTTCCACAGCGCTCCCAGAAAAAAGAGGGGTTATGGAGAGAAAATGGGTTTAAATTGTGGGAAAAAGCTTCCTTTTCCATTATTTCTTGTGTTCAAATCATGAGGGAATCCATTTCCCCTGCAATTTGTAATGCAGGGTGTATTCAATATATATTCAAGTACTGTTTATAGAAAGATTTTTTTTTTGTATTTGTTTTTATTTGGTTAGAGGCAGGGCATTAATGGAAAAAATATGAATATACATTTTATTTTGATATCGTTCTAAATATGGAAATATATATTCAATGTATACAGATATATATAAAAATATAAAATAGAAATAAAAATAGTATTAGGAAGAGATAGACTATAAATAACACCATACCTCAATCTACATTTAAAATGTAAATTTGACTATAAATGCTAAAAATAGAAATAAATTTAAATGGAGTTTAAATAAAGGGTTTTTTTAAAAGATTTTTACTTGGATAGAGTCAGGTTTTTATTTTAATCAATATAAACCTTTTAGAACTCTAAATCTAACTATAGAAATATGTAAGCAATCTATTAAGATATGTATAAAAATATAAAATATAATAAAATATAATAAATGGAATAAATGTAAGGAATTATGAAAATACAATTATATATCAATATACATTATAAATCCGAATGTGAATATAAATGTGAAAAATGTAAAAATAAACTCTGTTGAAATGCAGTTTAAGAGGAAAGGTTTTTTCTTTCGGTTCCTATCGGGTCAGAGGCAGGTTTTTTGTTCCGTTCTTTCCCGCGCGGATCTTTGGGGCATTCGCTGCTGACGGCGCAGTGCTGCCGCCGTGTGGGCAGAGAGCGGCACTGCAGCCCGCCGCCCGCGGCCGCCATCTTAGGAGTGGCGAGGACGTTGAAATTCGAGGACCCATGTCTGTTTTTTACACTGCCTGAATTGCCCGCACCGCCGGCGCCCCGCAACGGGATTTTCCGCGGCGTTTCTGGTATCGTGCACACGGGCCGTGGGGTCAGCAGCGCCGCAAGCGTGCGGGCTTTTGGCGGGAACCGACAGGCATCAGCAGAAACGCCTGTCACCATCACGGTCCCCACGGGCCGCCATCTTGTCGCGGACTCACTTGACAAGTGCTGCCACCTTGTGGACACAGGGCGGTACTGCAGCCCCGCAGCCAGCGCGACCCCAAAACCACCGGGACGGCCCCGGGACCCCCAAAATTCCTTTCGGGACCCCAAAAACACCCCTGGGACCCCCAAAATTCCCTTCGGGACCCAGAACACCCCCTGGGACCCCCAAAATTCCCTTCAGAACCCAGAAAACCCTCCTGGGACCACCAAAATTCCTTCAGGACCCCGAAAACCCCCCTGGGACCCCTAAAATTCCCAGCAGGGTCCCCGAAATTCATCCTGGGAAGCCCCAAAACTCTTTGAGACCCCAAAATTCCCTTCAAGATGCCAAAATTCCTCATGGGACCCCCCAAAACCACACTGAGACCCCCAAAATTCCCATCAGGGTCACCAAAATTATTTCTGGGACTCCCAAAAACTTGGTGAGACCCCAAAATTCTTTTCAGGACCCCAAAACCTCACCCAGGACCCAAAAAATTCTACTCCGGACCCCCAAAATTCCCCCCCAAAACCCCCAGAGACCCTCAAAATTCTCCCCAGGACTCCAAAAACCCCCTTGGATGCTCAAAATTCCCTTCGGGACGCCAAACGCCCCCCCTGGGACTCCCAAAATTCCATTCGGGCCCCCAAAAACCCCACTGGGACCCCCAAAATTCCCATCAGGGTCCCCAAAATTCTTTCTGGGACCTCCCAAAAACTTCGTGAGACACCAAAACTTCCTTCAGGACCCCAAAAGTCCTCATGGGACCCTCCAAAAAGTCCCAGAGACCCCAAAATTCTCTTCAGTAACCAAACTCCTCCCTGGGACTCCCAAAATTCTACACGGGACCCCCAAAATTCCTCCCAAAAACTCCCTGAGACCCTCAAAATTCTCCCCAGGACTCCAAAACCCCCCCTGGGACCCAAAAAAACCTATCAGGGACCCCGAAATTCCACCTGGGACCCCCAAAAACCCTTTGAGACCCCTAAAATTCCCTTCAGGACCCCAACCCACCACCGTGGGATCCCCAAAATTCTACCCGGGACTCCCAAAATTCCTCCCAAAACCCCCCTAGAACTCCCAAAATTCCCTTCGGGACCCCAAACCCCCCCCTGGGACCCCCAAAATTCCCTTCAGGACCCCAAAATTCCTCCTGGGACCCCCCAAATACTTCCAGAGACCCCCAAAATTCCCTTCAGAACCCCAAACCCGCCCCAAGACCCACAAAATTCTACTCGGGACACCCAAAATTCCTCCCAAAAAACCCCTGAAACCCACAAAATTCTCCCCAGGACTCCAAAACCCCCCTTGGGACTCCCAAAATTCCCTTCAGAAGCCCAAACCCACCCCCAGGACCCAAAAAATTATAATCGGGACCCCCGAAATTCCTCCCAAAAAACCCCTGAGACCATCAAAATTCTCCCCAGCACTCCAAAACCCCCCCTGGGACCCAAAAAAACCTATCAGGGACCCCGAAATTCCACCTGGGACCCCCAAAAACCCCCTGAGACCCCTAAAATTCCCTTCAGGACCCCAACCCACCACCGTGGGATCCCCAAAATTCTACCCGGGACCCCCAAAATTCCTCCCAAAAACCCCCTGGGACGCCCAAAATTCCCTTCAGCACCACAAAACCCCCCCTGGGACTCCCAAAATTCCCATTAGGACCCCAAAACCCCCCCTGGGACCCCCAAAATTCCCTTCAAAACCCCAAACCCTCCCCCAGGACCCACAAAATTCTACTCGGGACCCCCAAAATTCCTCCCAAAAAAACCCTGAGACCCTGAAAATTCTCCCCAGGACTCCAAAACTCCCCCTGGGACAGCCAAAATTCCCTTTGCAACCCCAAAACCCCCCGTGGGACCCACAAAATTCTACCCGGGACTCCCAAAATTCCTCCCAAAACCCCCCTAGAACTCCCAAAATTCCCTTCGGGACCCCAAACCCCCCCCTGGGACCCCCAAAATTCCCTTCAGGACCCCAAAATTCCTCCTGGGACCCCCCAAATACTTCCAGAGACCCCCAAAATTCCCTTCAGAACCCCAAACCCGCCCCAAGACCCACAAAATTCTACTCGGGACACCCAAAATTCCTCCCAAAAAACCCCTGAGACCCACAAAATTCTCCCCAGAACTCCAAAACCCCCCTTGGGACTCCCAAAATTCCCTTCAGAAGCCCAAACCCACCCCCAGGACCCCCAAAATTATAATCGGAACCCCCGAAATTCCTCCCAAAAAACCCCTGAGACCATCAAAATTCTCCCCAGGACTCCAAAACCCCCCCTGGGACTCCCAAAATTCCCTTCGGGACCCCAAAACCCACCTGGGAGCCCCAAAATTCCCTTCAGGACCCCAAAATTCCTTCTGGGACCGCCCCCCACAAACTCCCAGAGACCCAAAAATTCCCTTCAGGACCCCAGACCCCCCCTGGGACCCAAAAAATTCTACCCGGGACCCCAAAAATTCCTCCCAAAAAACACCTGACACCATCAAAACTCTCCCCAGGACTCCAAAACCCCCCGTGGGACCCCCAAAATTCCCATCACGGTCCCCAAAATTCCCTCCTGGGATGCCCCAAAAACTCCCTGAGACCCAAAAATTCCTTTCAGGACCTCAAAACCTCTCCCAGGACCCACAAAATTCTCCCCAGGACTCCAAAACTCCCCCTGGGATGGCCAAAATTCCCTTTGCGACCCCAAAAGCCCTCCTGGGACACCCAAAATTCTACCCGGGACTCCCAAAATTCCTCCCAAAAACCCCCTGGGACGCCCAAAATTCCCTTTGGGACCACAAAACACACACTTGGACCCCCAAAATTCCCTTCAGAACCCCAAAATTCCTTCTGGGACCCCCCAAAAACTTGGTGAGACCCCCAAAATTCTCTTCAGAACCCCAAACCCCCCCTGGGACCCAAAAAATTCTACCCGGGACCCCCAAAATTCCTCCCAAAAAATCCCTGAGACCCTCAAAATTCTCCCCAGGACTCCAAAACCCCCCCTGGAACGCCTAAAATTCCCTTTGGGACACCAAAAACCCCCCTCGGGGAACCTAAAAATTCCCATCAGGGTCCCCGAAATTCCTCCAGGGACCCCCCAAAACTCCTTGAGACCCCCAAAGTTCCCTTCAGATCCCCAAACCCACCCCCAGAACCCCCAAAATTCTACTCGGGACCCCAGAAATTCCTCCCAAAAAAACCCTGAGACCATCAAAATTCTCCCCAGGACTCCAAAACCCCCCCTGGGACTCCCAAAATTCCCTTCGGGACCCCAAAACACCCCTGGGATCCCCAGAATTCCCATCAGGGTCCCCGAAATATCTCCTGGGACCCCCCAAAAACTCCCAGAGACTCCAAAATTCCCTTCAGGACCATAAACCCCCCCCCAGGACCCCCAAAATTCTCCCCAGGACTCCAAAACCCCCCATCAGGGTCCCACAAAATTCCCTTCAGGACCCCAAACCCTCCCCAGGACACACAAAATTCTACCCGGGACCCCCAAAATTCCTCCCAAAAAAACCACTGAGACCCCTAAAATTCTCCCCAGGACAACACAAGCCCCCCTGGGACACCCAAAATTCCCATCAGGGTCCCTGAAATTCCTCCTGGGAGACCCAAAACCCCACTGAGACCCCCAAAATTCCCTTCGGGACCCCAAAACCCTCCACCGGGAGCCCCAAAATTCCCATCAGGGTCCCCAAAATTCTTTCTGGGACCCCCCAAAAACTTCCTGAGACCCCAAAATTCACTTCAGGACCCCAAACCCCCCCACACCCAGGACCCCGAAAATTCTACTCGGGACCCCCAAAATTCCTCCCAAAACCCCCCTAGAACTCCCAAAATTCCCTTCGGGACCCCAAAACCCCCCCTGGGACCCCCAAAATTCCCTTCAGGACCCCAAAATTCCTCCTGGGACCCCCCAAATACTTCCAGAGACCCCCAAAATTCCCTTCAGAACCCCAAACCCGCCCCAAGACCCACAAAATTCTACTCGGGACACCCAAAATTCCTCCCAAAAAACCCCTGAAACCCACAAAATTCTCCCCAGGACTCCAAAACCCCCCTTGGGACTCCCAAAATTCCCTTCAGAAGCCCAAACCCACCCCCAGGACCCAAAAAATTATAATCGGGACCCCCGAAATTCCTCCCAAAAAACCCCTGAGACCATCAAAATTCTCCCCAGCACTCCAAAACCCCCCCTGGGACCCAAAAAAACCTATCAGGGACCCCGAAATTCCACCTGGGACCCCCAAAAACCCCCTGAGACCCCTAAAATTCCCTTCAGGACCCCAACCCACCACCGTGGGATCCCCAAAATTCTACCCGGGACCCCCAAAATTCCTCCCAAAAACCCCCTGGGACGCCCAAAATTCCCTTCAGCACCACAAAACCCCCCCTGGGACTCCCAAAATTCCCATTAGGACCCCAAAACCCCCCCTGGGACCCCCAAAATTCCCTTCAAAACCCCAAACCCTCCCCCAGGACCCACAAAATTCTACTCGGGACCCCCAAAATTCCTCCCAAAAAAACCCTGAGACCCTGAAAATTCTCCCCAGGACTCCAAAACTCCCCCTGGGACAGCCAAAATTCCCTTTGCAACCCCAAAACCCCCCGTGGGACCCACAAAATTCTACCCGGGACTCCCAAAATTCCTCCCAAAACCCCCCTAGAACTCCCAAAATTCCCTTCGGGACCCCAAAACCCCCTCTGGGACCCCCAAAATTCCCTTCAGGACCCCAAAATTCCTCCTGGGACCCCCCAAATACTTCCAGAGACCCCCAAAATTCCCTTCAGAACCCCAAACCCGCCCCAAGACCCACAAAATTCTACTCGGGACACCCAAAATTCCTCCCAAAAACCCCCTGAGACCCACAAAATTCTCCCCAGAACTCCAAAACCCCCCTTGGGACTCCCAAAATTCCCTTCAGAAGCCCAAACCCACCCCCAGGACCCCCAAAATTATAATCGGGACCCCCGAAATTCCTCCCAAAAAACCCCTGAGACCATCAAAATTCTCCCCAGGACTCCAAAACCCCCCCTGGGACTCCCAAAATTCCCTTCGGGACCCCAAAACCCACCTGGGAGCCCCAAAATTCCCTTCAGGACCCCAAAATTCCTTCTGGGACCACCCCCCACAAACTCCCAGAGACCCAAAAATTCCCTTCAGGACCCCAGACCCCCCCTGGGACCCAAAAAATTCTACCCGGGACCCCAAAAATTCCTCCCAAAAAACACCTGACACCATCAAAACTCTCCCCAGGACTCCAAAACCCCCCGTGGGACCCCCAAAATTCCCATCACGGTCCCCAAAATTCCCTCCTGGGATGCCCCAAAAACTCCCTGAGACCCAAAAATTCCTTTCAGGACCTCAAAACCTCTCCCAGGACCCACAAAATTCTCCCCAGGACTCCAAAACTCCCCCTGGGATGGCCAAAATTCCCTTTGCGACCCCAAAAGCCCTCCTGGGACACCCAAAATTCTACCCGGGACTCCCAAAATTCCTCCCAAAAACCCCCTGGGACGCCCAAAATTCCCTTTGGGACCACAAAACACACACTTGGACCCCCAAAATTCCCTTCAGAACCCCAAAATTCCTTCTGGGACCCCCCAAAAACTTGGTGAGACCCCCAAAATTCTCTTCAGAACCCCAAACCCCCCCTGGGACCCAAAAAATTCTACCCGGGACCCCCAAAATTCCTCCCAAAAAATCCCTGAGACCCTCAAAATTCTCCCCAGGACTCCAAAACCCCCCCTGGGACCCAAAAAAACCTATCAGGGACCCCGAAATTCCACCTGGGACCCCCAAAAACCCCCTGAGACCCCTAAAATTCCCTTCAGGACCCCAACCCACCACCGTGGGATCCCCAAAATTCTACCCGGGACCCCCAAAATTCCTCCCAAAAACCCCCTGGGACGCCCAAAATTCCCTTCAGCACCACAAAACCCCCCCTGGGACCCCCAAAATTCCCTTCAGAACCCCAAACCCCCCCTGGGACCCAAAAAATTCTACCCGGGACCCCCAAAATTCCTCCCAAAAAATCCCTGAGACCCTCAAAATTCTCCCCAGGACTCCAAAACCCCCCCTGGAACGCCTAAAATTCCCTTTGGGACACCAAAAACCCCCCTCGGGGAACCTAAAAATTCCCATCAGGGTCCCCGAAATTCCTCCAGGGACCCCCCAAAACTCCTTGAGACCCCCAAAGTTCCCTTCAGGTCCCCAAACCCACCCCCAGAACCCCCAAAATTCTACTCGGGACCCCAGAAATTCCTCCCAAAAAAACCCTGAGACCATCAAAATTCTCCCCAGGACTCCAAAACCCCACCTGGGACTCCCAAAATTCCCTTCGGGACCCCAAAACACCCCTGGGATCCCCAGAATTCCCATCAGGGTCCCCGAAATATCTCCTGGGACCCCCCAAAAACTCCCAGAGACTCCAAAATTCCCTTCAGGACCATAAACCCCCCCCCAGGACCCCCAAAATTCTCCCCAGGACTCCAAAACCCCCCATCAGGGTCCCACAAAATTCCCTTCAGGACCCCAAACCCTCCCCAGGACACACAAAATTCTACCCGGGACCCCCAAAATTCCTCCCAAAAAACCCCTGAGACCCCTAAAATTCTCCCCAGGACAACACAAGCCCCCCTGGGACACCCAAAATTCCCATCAGGGTCCCTGAAATTCCTCCTGGGAGACCCAAAACCCCACTGAGACCCCCAAAATTCCCTTCGGGACCCCAAAACCCTCCACCGGGAGCCCCAAAATTCCCATCAGGGTCCCCAAAATTCTTTCTGGGACCCCCCAAAAACTTCCTGAGACCCCAAAATTCACTTCAGGACCCCAAACCCCCCCACACCCAGGACCCCGAAAATTCTACTCGGGACCCCCAAAATTCCTCCCAAAAACCCCCTGAGACCCTCAAAATTCTCCCCAGGACTCCAAAACCCCCCCTGGGACCCAAAAAAACCTATCAGGGACCCCGAAATTCCACCTGGGACCCCCAAAAACCCCCTGAGACCCCTAAAATTCCCTTCAGGGCCCCAACCCACCCCCGTGGGATCCCCAAAATTCTACCCGGGACCCCCAAAATTCCTCCCAAAAAAACCCTGAGACCCTCAAAATTCTCCCCAGGACTCCAAAACTCCCCCTATGACTCCCAAAATTCCCTTCGGGACCTCAAAACTTCCCCCAGGACCCACAAAATTCTACTCGGGACCCCAAAATTCCTCCCCCAAAACCCCCCCTGGGACGCCCAGAATTCCCTTTGGGACCCCAAAACCCCCACTGGGAGCCTCAAAATTCCCTTCAGAACCCCAAACCCTCCCCAGGACCCACAAAATTCTAGTCGGGACCCCCAAAATTCCTCCCAAAACCCCCCTGAGACCCTCAAAATTCTCCCCAGGACTCCAAAACCCCCCCTGGGACTCCCAAAATTCCCTTTGGGACCCCAAAACTTCCACTGGGACCCGCCAAATTCCCATCAGAGTCCCCAAAATTCTTTCTGGGACCCCCCAAAAACTTCGTGAGACCCCAAAATTCCCTTCAGAACCCCAAAACCTCTCCCAGGACCCCCAAAATTCTCCCCGGGACCCCCAAAATTCCTCCCAAAAACCCTCCCCAGGACCCCCAAAATTCTCCCCAGGACTCCAATACCCCCCCTGGGACACCCAAAATTCCCTTCAGGACACCAAAACACCCCCTGGGACTTCCAAAATTCCCTTTGGGACCCCAAACCCCCCCCCGGGACCCCCAAAATTTCCATCAGGGTCCTTGAAATTCCTCCTGGGAGACCCAAAACCCCACTGAGACCCCCAAAATTCCCTTTGGGACCCCAAAACCCCCTGCCCGGGAGCCCCAAAATTCTCATCAGGGTCCCCAAAATTCTTTCTGGGACCCCCAAAAACTTCGTGAGACTCCAAAATTCCCTTCAGGACCCCAAACCCACCTCCTGGGACTCCCAAAATTCTCTTCAGGACACCAAAACCCCCCCTGGGACTCCCAAAATTCCCTTTGGGACCACAAAACCCCCCCTGGGACCCCCAAATTTCCCTTCAGGACCCTTGTGGGAACTCATAATGTCTCTCAGACATTTTTAGAGGTTCCAGGCCTTGGTCAGAAGCATTTGGGACCCTGGCAGGCAGCTGAAAAACAGCTGTGATTTTGAGTTTGAGCCATGGAATGAGTTACCAACTTTGGAGGTGGAACAAGCAGTCACAAAAGGTTAGATAGTATAGTAAAAGTAATTACAAAGTAGAGGGGAAATTTTTTTAGTATTGTACAAGGGGGTTTTAGCACATGTCCAGGGGGGTTTTCACTTTGTACATGGAGGTCAGGAGTTCTAAGATGGAGGAAAGTGGGCTGATCCTGTTCTTCCTCCTTCTTTTTCCTTACCTCCATGTTCTTGGTGATGTTGGCACTCGCAGATTGGTTTAGAGTAGAAAAACACTTGGCAACGTAGGTAGTAGGTACTGGAGAATAATTGTAAACATGTAATACGTAATATATCTTATAAAAGATAGCAGCAGCCCTGGGCGGGGGGAGACACGAAGAAGACAGCAGATAGAGAGGATGTCAGGGTGTGTGTGTGCCTCTACCCAGGCCGCTGATCAAACAGCCGCAGTCCAAGAACATAATCTGTTAGATAACTAGCGATAAACTGCCTTGAGACCAAACAGCTAAAGCCTGCGGAGTTTTTCTTTGGAAGCACGGGTTGGAGGAGGAATTTCACCACCATATGAGACCCCAGAGAAAGGCTGGGGTTCTCACAAACCCCAAATTCCTCCTGGGACCCCCCACGAACTCCCAGAGACCCCCAAAATTCCCTTCGGGACCCCAAACCCCCCCCAGGACCCTCAAAATTCTAGTCGGGACCCCCAAAATTCCTCCCAAAAACCCCCTGAGACCATCAAAATTGCCTTCGGGACTCCAAAACCCCTCCTGGAATGCCCAGAATTCCATTTGGGACCCCAAAAACCCCTCTAGGGCCTCCAAAATTCCCATCAGGGTCCCCGAAATCCCTCCTGGGACCCCCCAAGATTACTTGAGACCCCAAATTTCCCTTCAGGACTCCAAAATTTCTACTGGAACCCCCCAAAAACTCCCAGAGACCCCCAAAATTCCCTTCAGAACCCCAAACCCTCCCCAGGACCCACAAAATTCCACTCGGGACCCCCAAAATTCTACCCAAAAAACCCCTGAGACCCTCAAAATTCTCCCCAGGACTCCAAATCTCCCCCTGGGACGTCCAAAATTCCCTTTGGGACCCCAAACCCCCCCCTGGGACCCCCAAAATTCCTATCAGGGTCCCCGAAATTCCTCCTGGGACACCCCAAAACCCCCTGAGACCCCCAAAATTCCCTTCAGGACCTAAACCCTCCCCAGGACCCACAAAATTCTCTTTGGGACCCCAAAATTCCTCCCAAAAACCTCCTGAGATCCCCAAAATTCTCCCCAGGACTCCAAAACCCCCCCTGGGATGCCCAAAATTCCCTTTGGGACCCCAAAACCCCCCCTGGGACCCCCAAAATTCCCTTCCGGACCCCAAAACCCCCCCTGGGACCCCAAAATTCTCATCAAGGTCCCCAAAATTCCTTCTGGAATCCCCCAAAAACCCCTGAGACCCTAAAATTCCCTTCCGAAACCCAAAACCTCCCCCAGGACCCCCAAAATTCTACTCGGGACCACCAAAATTTCTCCCAAAAACCCCTGAGACCCTCAAAATTTTCCCCAGGACTCCAAAACCCCCCCGGGAGGCCCAAAATTCCCTTCAGGACCCCAAAACCCCCCTGGGACTTCCAAATTTCCCTTTAGGACCCCTGAAATGCCTCCTGGGACCCCAAAAACTCCCTGAGAACCCCCCAAAAACCTCTCCAGTACCTCAAAACCACCCCGGGACCCCCAAAATTCCCATCAGGATCCCCAAAATTCCTCCTGGGACCCCCCCAAAACTCCCTGAGACCCCAAAATTCCCTTCAGGACCCCCAAACCCCCCATGGGACCCCCAAAATTCCCTTCGGGACCCCAGAACACCCCCTGGACCCCCAAAATTCTACTCGTCACCCCAAAACACCTTCTGGGACCTCCAAATTTCTCTTTAGGACCCCTGAAATTTTTCCTGGGTCCCCAAAAACTCCCTGAGACCCCCCCAAAAACCTCTCCAGGACCTCAAAACACCCCCTGGGACCCCCAAAATTCCCATCAAGGTCCCCAAAATTCCTTCTGGGATCGCCCAAAAACTCTCTGAGACCCCCTAAATTCCCTTCATCACTCCCCAAAAACCCCCTGACACCCCAAAATTCCTCCTGGGATGCTGCAAAGACCTTCCAGAGCCCCCCAGGACCCCCCCAATTTTGGGTCCCCCCCCAATTCGGGGTTCCCCCCGATTTTTAGGTCCCCAGGCTGGTGGCTCATGAGGACGACCCCAACTCGGACCCCGAACACCCCCCGGATTCAGCCCTCCATGTGTCCTTGGTATCAGAGGCTGGAATTGCAGAGTTGCCACTTTACCCCCAGACGTAATTTTTGATGTGGTTGTGCCACTTGAACAGTATTTGAAATCTGTTTGTGCTCTTGCAGCAGCATTTCCGAACCACAATGGAAATTTAGCCCTTCTGCCTGGGGCTGCTCACAGAATCGTGGAATCCCAGAAGGGTTTGGATGGGAAGGCACCTTTATTTAAAGCTTGTCCCGTTCCACCCCTGCCATGGGCAGGGACACCTTCCACCATGCCAGGGTGCTCCAAGCCCTGTCCAGCCTGGCCTTGGACACTTCCAGGGATCCGGGGGCAGCCACAGCTTCTGTGGGCAACCTGTGCTGGACAGCAGCTTTGAAAGGCAGAGTGAAGTACAGCTGTGATTTTTGTGCTGCCCCTAACTTTGTATTGCCTGGCAAATGTGCCTTTGGGGTTTTTTGGGGTTTTTTTTTTAGTTTTTTTTTTAGTTTTTTTGGGTGTTTTTTTTTTTAAATTTTTGTGACTAAAAAGCTACCTTGTGTTCCTGGAATGTTGCATTCTACCTCTGTTGTTTTCCCAGTCAGTCTGGATCCTCTGCTTACATTTTTTCCTTCACTTATTAGATGTCATGGATGTGCTGGCTGTTCTGATGGAGGGCAGTGATGGCTTAGATGAAGGAATTGGGTTCTCTTTAAATGAAGACATGATTATCCAAACATTTCCCTTCAGTGCTGTTGTCCCTGCTGCATGAGCAGCCAGGAATATGCTGTTGTTTCAGTCTGAAAATGGAACAGGTACAGGGGTTTTTTTATGTTTTATGTGTCATTTCTAGCAGTGGAGTGAAAGCGGCATCATTTCTACCCTCTTGTAATAATTTTTTACCATTTATCATTTTTTACCTTGAGGCATTTTATTATCTTCCCTGCAAGCAGCAGGAGGTGCAGATTCACGGTGCTTTGTGCTCAGGAGGGGCATTGAAGCTCTGTAGGTGCATCTGCCCTTTTTCCCTGACCCTGAAGAGAAGGGACACTGTCCCTGCATGGACAGTCTTGGTCTGGAAGTAGCTGGCCTCAGTAACACAGCGTTTTAAGGGCAGAGCGTGGCGATCAGGAGAGGAAGGTGGTTCCCGTGCCTGTGGGCAGCTCTTCCTGAGAGCAGGGAGAGGGGACTGCCTTGTTAAGTAGGAAGTGGGTGCGTTTCCCAAGGAAAACTTCAGAAATTAAGCTCCAGGGGCAAACACTGTGAGGTTCTACCACCTCCTTGAGGACATCCTTAAAACCACAGGGGCATCAGCAGGGCTTGGAGCAGGACTGGCCAACCCCAGAGCACCTCACGAAGCCCTCTGTGTGTCTGTGGCAGTCGAGTAGCACCTGGGGGGTGCTGAAAGTCCCAGTTCTGAGAGAAAATTCTGTTTAACTCGTACACGTTGGCTGGGTGTGTCCCCCCAGTACAGCTCGGTTCTTCTCTGAGGCGGTGCCTGGCAGGGTCTCTCCCTGTTAAGGGCTGGGCGTGTTTTTGGCACAACACAGTGAAGGTGGATTATTTGCTTAAGCAAGAGCTGATGATGTCTGGAGGGTTTTTCAGGTACCTCAGCGGCCAGGAGCACCTGTCTAGGTCACTAGGAACACTTTTTGATCTCGATCAGTTCTTTTCTGCGTGAGGCTCTGTCGGCTGCTGGCAAGGCCCAAAGTAAGGAAGGTTGCCCCAGTGTCCGTGCTCATGTCAATAGTTTAATTTATTTGGCTTTTCTAGGAGCAGACATCGTGGAGGACCTTGGTGCTGTTTTCACTGGCCTCCTGCACTCTCTGAGAGAACCCCTTGCTCCCTGCGTGACGTTCCAGCTCTGTGACAAAGCTGCTAAGTATCCTCAGCTCTACCAGTTTAACCAATACTATAGACTCTGGATGCCCAAGCAGTCCCAGGAACCTGTGGTATGGAATCCCTGAAGTCACTGAATTCTTGAGCCAGTATTCCTATAAAATCCTCACAGTCGACAGAGGTAACATTTCCATCAGAAACAGCGTTTTTATTGAGGAGGTAATTCTGCATCTCTTGTTGATCGTGCTGGGGACACATGTTTGCTCCAGGGCTTTTCTCTGATGACACAAGAGGTCTCTGTGGTGTTTGGGAGGCGATGCCAGGGCTCAGGGCTCATACAGAGACTCCTCACTGGGCACAGCAGAGCCTGGTGTGCGCTGTGGCCTCTGTTTACAGCGCCCGGAGTTCCCCCGGGTGGGTGGAGGATCACAAGCCCCTGGGCTGGGTTTGGTGAGTTTTTCTCAGCTCAGCAGTGTGAACACTCCAGATGCCCCTGGGGACACTGCTGGACAGCATCCATCCACTCTCTCCATCCACTCATTTGTACCCAGGAATGTAGGAAACTCTGACTGGGGACGGGCAGTAGTTCTGAAAATCATGCCCTAGCCTTTTTCTTCAGGAATGAACCAAGCGAGTGCCCTGAAACCAGCGGAGCAGCTGCAGGAGCTGAAGGGAACAGAAAGGGCTCCCCGGCACCTTTTGCCTCCGTTCTCTGCCATTCCCCAAAAGGCGTCGCAGTCCCTGAAGAGGTGTCTGTCATGCAGCCTGCCAAAATAAAGACCTGTAAAATCCTAGCTCTGCCTTTTGTTTAACGTGTTCTTACTTCCTATTTATGTCATCACAGAAAGCAAGGAAGGAAGAAATGTGACTGGTTCCCACTATTGCTCCGTGCAGGCATTTTTAAAGGCTGCTGTACTTCTGTCCTCTTTTTCCACTCCAAGCTTGACTTTTGCCCTCCTTTTTTGAGGTCTGCTGCTTTGGGTGTCCCAGGCAGGGCTGGGTTCCTCTGCCGGGGTCTTAGGAGTTGGTGCAGATTCTGCTTTTTCCGAAGGTGTATCAAAGTGTGCCGGCAAAAGGACTGTTTTCTCCAGGGGAAAGCTTTCTCTCAAAGACCATCAATGCATGTATGTGTTTTAATCGTGTAACCAGGTGGATTAAGAAAAGCCGACACCTGTAGCAGATTTTTGTTGGATCTGTGTCTGTCAGAAGTCGGCTGTGTGCTGGAGAGGGAGAGACGCTGTTGGAGAGTGGATACAGTGCCAGGTGTGAGCTGTTAGCATGATGAGGGCTCAGAGCAGCCACAGGTGTGAGCTGTTAAGTTGATGAGGGCTCAGAGCAGCCACAGGTGTGAGCTGTCAGGATGATGACGAGGGGCGGGGTCCCTCCGGGGGAGGTTAATTAAGGGCGAGGCTTTGCCCCAGACCGTTTTTGCATGGAGCTGCTGGAGAAGAGGAGTTTATGGGGAGCTCCCGGGACTGTCTCATGGAAGGACGGTGAGTGCTTTGGACTGGGTCCGGGGGATCACCTGGACATATCCTTTGCCACTTTCCCTGGGAAAGAAAACTCAGCAGTCCAGGTTCCTGATGTCAGTTTGTAGGGCTCCCTTGGGACTATCAAGGCAGCACAAGGTTGAGGTGAGGACAACTTAGGTGTGGGGACCATCATTTGATATAAGGACTTTTTGCTGTCAGTCCCAACCGAGTGTGGGGGGCCCCTGGGCACATCCTTTTTCCATTTTCCCTGGGAAAGAAAACTCAGCAGTCCAGGTTCCTGATGTCAGTTTGTAGGGCTCCCTTGGGTGTATCAGGGCAGCACAAGTTTGAGGTGGGGACAACTTCGGTGTGGGGTCCATCCTTCGATATAAGGATTTTTTGCAGTCAGGGCCAGGGGCCCCTGGGCACATCCTTTTTCCATTTTCCCTGGGAAAGAAAACTCAGCAGTCCAGGTTCCTGATGTCAGTTTGTAGGGCTCCCTTGGGTCTATCAGGGCAGCACAAGTTTGAGGTGGGGACAACTTCGGTGTGGGGTCCATCCTTCGATATAAAGATTTTTTGCAGTCAGGGCCAGGGGCCCCTGGGCACATCCTTTTTCCATTTTCCCTGGGAAAGAAAACTCAGCAGTCCAGGTTCCTGATGTCAGTTTGTAGGGCTCCCTTGGGTCTATCAGGGCAGCACAAGTTTGAGGTGGGGACAACTTCGGTGTGGGGTCCATCCTTCGATATAAAGATTTTTTGCAGTCAGGGCCAGGGGCCCCTGGGCACATCCTTTTTCCATTTTCCCTGGGAAAGAAAACTCAGCAGTCCAGGTTCCTGATGTCAGTTTGTAGGGCTCCCTTGGGTCTATCAGGGTAGCACAAGTTTGAGGTGGGGACAACTTTGGTGTGGGGTCCATCCTTCGATATAAGGAGTCTTTGCAGTCAGGTCCAAGCCCAGGACCAGGGGCCCCTGGGCACATCCTTTTTCCATTTTCCCTGGGAAAGAAAACTCAGCAGTCCAGGTTCCTGATGTCAGTTTGTAAGGCTCCCTTGGGTCTATCAGGGTAGCACAAGTTTGAGGTGGGGACAACTTCGGTGTGGGGTGCATCCTTCGATATAAGGATTCTTTAAAGTCAGAGCCCTGACCAGGGCCAGGGGACCATGGGCACATCCTTTGGCCATTTTCCCTGGGAAAGAAAACTCAGCAGTCCAGGTTCCTGATGTCAGTTTGTAGGGCTCCCTTGGGTGTATCAGGGCAGCACAAGTTTGAGGTGGGGACAACTTCGGTGAGGGGTGCGTCCTTCAATATAAGGATTTTTTGCAGTCAGGGCCAGGGGCCCCTGGGCACATCCTTTTCCGATTTTCCCTGGGAAAGAAAATTCAGCAGTCCAGGTTCCTGATGTTAGTTTGTAGGGCTCCCTTGGTTCTATCAGGGCAGCACAAGTTTGAGGTGGGGACAACTTCGGTGTGGGGTCCATCCTTCGATACAAGGAATTTTTGCAGACAGGGCCAGGTGCCCCTGGGCACATCCTTTTTCCATTTTCCCTGGGAAAGAAAACTCAGCAGTCCAGCTTCCTGATGTCAGTTTGTAGGGCTCTCTTGGGTCTATCAGGGCAGCACAAGTTTGAGGTGGGGACAATTTCGGTGTGGGGTCCATCCTTCAATATAAGGATTTCTTGTAGTGAGGCCCCTGCCCAGGGCCACGGGCCCCTGGGCACATCCTTTTTCCATTTTCCCTGGGAAAGAAAACTCAGCAGTCCGGGTTCCTGATGTCAGTTTGTAGGGCTCCCTTGGGTCTATCAGGGCAGCACAAGTTTGAGATGGGGAACACTTCGGTGTGGGGTCCATCCTTCGATATAAGGATTATTTGCCGTCAGGCCACAGCCCAGGGCCAGGGGCCCCTGTGCACATCCTTTTTCCATTTTCCCTGGGAAAGAAAACTCAGCAATCCAGGTTCCTGATGTCAGTTTGTAGGGCTCCCTTGGGTGTATCAGGGCAGCACAAGTTTGAGGTGGGGACAACTTCGGTGTGGGGTCCATCCTTCGATATAAGGATTCTTTGCAGTCAGGGCCAGGGGCCCCTGGGCACATCCTTTTTCCATTTTCCCTGGGAAAGAAAACTCAGCAGTCCAGGTTCCTGATGTCATTTTGTAGAGATCCCTTGGGTCTATCAGGGCAGCACAAGTTTGAGGTGGGGACAACTTCGGTGTGGGGTCCATCCTTCGATATAAGGATTATTTGCCGTCAGGCCACAGCCCAGGGCCAGGGGCCCGTGTGCACATCCTTTTTCCATTTTCCCTGGGAAAGAAAACTCAGCAGTCCAGGTTCCTGATGTCAGTTTGTAGAGCTCCATTGGGTCTATCAGGGTAGCACAAGTTTGAGGTTGCAACAACTTCGGTGTGGGGTCCATCCTTCGATATAAGGATTTTTTGCAGTCAGGGCCAGGGGCCCCTGGACACATCCTTTTTCCATTTTCCCTGGGAAAGAAAACTTAGCAGTCCCGGTTCCTGATGTCTGTTTGTAGGGCTCCCTTGGGTCTATCAGGGCAGCACAAGTTTGAGGTGGGGACAACTTCGGTGTGGGGTCCATCCTTCGATATAAGGATTTTTTGCAGTGAGGTCCCTGTCCAGGGCCAGGGGCCCGTGTGCACATCCTTTTTCCATTTTCCCTGGGAAAGAAAACTCAGCAATCCAGGTTCCGGATGTCAGTTTGTAGGGCTCCCTTGGGTCTATCAGGGCAGCACAAGTTTGAGGTGGGGACAACTTCGGTGTGGGGTCCATCCTTCGATATAAGGATTCTTTGCAGTCAGGGCCAGGGGCCTCTGGGCACATCCTTTTCCCATTTTCCCTGGGAAAGAAAACTCAGCAGTCCAGGTTCCTGATGTCAGTTTGTAGAGCTCCCTTGGGTCTATCAGGGCAGCACAAGTTTGAGGTGGGGACAACTTCGGTGTGGGGTCCATCCTTCGATATAAGGATTTTTTGCAGTGAGGCCCCTGTCCAGGGCCAGGGGCCCCTGGGCACATCCTTTTTCCATTTTCCCTGGGAAAGAAAACTCAGCAGTCCATGTCCCTGATGTCAGTTTGTAGGGCTCCCTTGGGTGTATCAGGGCAGCACAAGTTTGAGGTGGGGACAATTTCGGTGTGGGGTCCATCCTTCAATATAATGATTTCTTGTAGTGAGGTCCCTGCCAAAGGCCAGGGGCCCCTGGGCACATCCTTTTTCCATTTTCCCTGGGAAAGAAAACTCAGCATTCCAGGTTCCTGATGTCAGTTTGTAGGGCTCCCTTGGGTCTATCAGGGCAGCACAAGTTTGAGGTGGGGACAACTTCGGTGTGGGGTCCATCCTTCGATATAAGGATTTTTTGCAGTCAGGGCCAGGGGCCCAGGGCCAGGGGCCCCTCTGCACATCCTTTTTCCATTTTCCCTGGGAAAGAAAACTCAGCAGTCCAGTTTCCTGATGTCAGTCTGTCGGGCTCCCTTGGGTCTATCAGGGCAGCACAAGTTTGAGGTGGGGACAACTTCGGTGTGGGGTCCATCCTTCGATATAAGGATTTTTTGCAGTCAGGGCCAGGGGCCCCTGGGCACATCCTTTTTCCATTTTCCCTGGGAAAGAAAACTCAGCAGTCCAGGTTCCTGATGTCAGTTTGTAGAGCTCCATTGGGTCTATCAGGGTAGCACAAGTTTGAGGTTGCAACAACTTCGGTGTGGGGTCCATCCTTCGATATAAGGATTTTTTGCAGTCAGGGCCAGGGGCCCCTGGGCACATCCTTTTTCCATTTTCCCTGGGAAAGAAAACTCAGCAGTCCAGGTTCCTGATGTCTGTTTGTAGGGCTCCCTTGGGTCTATCAGGGCAGCACAAGTTTGAGGTGGGGACAACTTCGGTGTGGGGTCCATCCTTCGATATAAGGATTCTTTGCAGTCAGGGCCAGGGGCCTCTGGGCACATCCTTTTCCCATTTTCCCTGGGAAAGAAAACTCAGCAGTCCAGGTTCCTGATGTCAGTTTGTAGAGCTCCCTTGGGTCTATCAGGGCAGCACAAGTTTGAGGTGGGGACAACTTCGGTGTGGGGTCCATCCTTCGATATAAGGATTTTTTGCAGTGAGGTCCCTGTCCAGGGCCAGGGGCCCCTGGGCACATCCTTTTTCCATTTTCCCTGGGAAAGAAAACTCAGCAGTCCATGTCCCTGATGTCAGTTTGTAGGGCTCCCTTGGGTGTATCAGGGCAGCACAAGTTTGAGGTGGGGACAATTTCGGTGTGGGGTCCATCCTTCAATATAATGATTTCTTGTAGTGAGGTCCCTGCCAAAGGCCAGGGGCCCCTGGGCACATCCTTTTTCCATTTTCCCTGGGAAAGAAAACTCAGCATTCCAGGTTCCTGATGTCAGTTTGTAGGGCTCCCTTGGGTCTATCAGGGCAGCACAAGTTTGAGGTGGGGACAACTTCGGTGTGGGGTCCATCCTTCGATATAAGGATTTTTTGCAGTCAGGGCCAGGGGCCCAGGGCCAGGGGCCCCTGTGCACATCCTTTTTCCATTTTCCCTGGGAAAGAAAACTCAGCAGTCCAGGTTCCTGATGTCAGTTTGTAGGGCTCCCTTGGGTCTATCAGGGCAGCACAAGTTTGAGGTGGGGACAACTTCGGTGTGGGGTCCATCCTTCGATATAAGGATTTTTTGCAGTCAGGGCCAGGGGCCCCTGGGCACATCCTTTTTCCATTTTCCCTGGGAAAGAAAACTCAGCAGTCCAGGTTCCTGATGTCAGTTTGTAGAGCTCCTTTGGGTCTATCAGGGTAGCACAAGTTTGAGGTTGCAACAACTTCGGTGTGGGGTCCATCCTTCGATATAAGGATTTTTTGCAGTCAGGGCCAGGGGCCCCTGGGCACATCCTTTTTCCATTTTCCCTGGGAAAGAAAACTTAGCAGTCCAGGTTCCTGATGTCTGTTTGTAGGGCTCCCTTGGGTCTATCAGGGCAGCACAAGTTTGAGGTGGGGACAACTTCGGTGTGGGGTCCATCCTTCGATATAAGGATTATTTGCCGTCAGGCCACAGCCCAGGGCCAGGGGCCCGTGTGCACATCCTTTTTCCATTTTCCCTGGGAAAGAAAACTCAGCAGTCCAGGTTCCTGATGTCAGTTTGTAGGGCTCCCTTGGGTCTATCAGGGCAGCACAAGTTTGAGGTGGGGACAACTTCGGTGTGGGGTCCATCCTTCGATATAAGGATTCTTTGCAGTCAGGGCCAGGGGCCTCTGGGCACATCCTTTTTCCATTTTCCCTGGGAAAGAAAACTCAGCAGTCCAGGTTCCTGATGTCAGTTTGTAGAGCTCCCTTGGGTCTATCAGGGCAGCACAAGTTTGAGGTGGGGACAACTTCGGTGTGGGGTCCATCCTTCGATATAAGGATTTTTTGCAGTGAGGCCCCTGTCCAGGGCCAGGGGCCCCTGGGCACATCCTTTTTCCATTTTCCCTGGGAAAGAAAACTCAGCAGTCCATGTTCCTGATGTCAGTTTGTAGGGCTCCCTTGGGTGTATCAGGGCAGCACAAGTTTGAGGTGGGGACAATTTCGGTATGGGGTCCATCCTTCAATATAATGATTTCTTGTAGTGAGGTCGCTGCCAAAGGCCAGGGGCCCGTGTGCACATCCTTTTTCCATTTTCCCTGGGAAAGAAAACTCAGCATTCCAGGTTCCTGATGTCAGTTTGTAGGGCTCCCTTGGGTCTATCAGGGCAGCACAAGTTTGAGGTGGGGACAACTTCGGTGTGGGGTCCATCCTTCGATATAAGGATTTTTTGCAGTCAGGGCCAGGGGCCCAGGGCCAGGGGCCCCTGTGCACATCCTTTTTCCATTTTCCCTGGGAAAGAAAACTCAGCAGTCCAGGTTCCTGATGTCAGTTTGTAGGGCTCCCTTGGGTCTATCAGGGCAGCACAAGTTTGAGGTGGGGACAACTTCGGTGTGGGGTCCATCCTTCGATATAAGGATTTTTTGCAGTCAGGGCCAGGGGCCCCTGGGCACATCCTTTTTCCATTTTCCCTGGGAAAGAAAACTCAGCAGTCCAGGTTCCTGATGTCAGTTTGTAGAGCTCCTTTGGGTCTATCAGGGTAGCACAAGTTTGAGGTTGCAACAACTTCGGTGTGGGGTCCATCCTTCGATATAAGGATTTTTTGCAGTCAGGGCCAGGGGCCCCTGGGCACATCCTTTTTCCATTTTCCCTGGGAAAGAAAACTTAGCAGTCCAGGTTCCTGATGTCAGTTTGTAGGGCTCCCTTGGGTCTATCAGGGCAGCACAAGTTTGAGGTGGGGACAATTTTGGTGTGGGGTCCATCCTTCAATATAAGGATTTCTTGTAGTGAGGCCCCTGCCCAGGGCCACGGGCCCCTGGGCACATCCTTTTTCCATTTTCCCTGGGAAAGAAAACTCAGCAGTCCGGGTTCCTGATGTCAGTTTGTAGGGCTCCCTTGGGTCTATCAGGGCAGCACAAGTTTGAGATGGGGACAACTTCGGTGTGGGGTCCATCCTTCGATATAAGGATTATTTGCCGTCAGGCCACAGCCCAGGGCCAGGGGCCCCTGTGCACATCCTTTTTCCATTTTCCCTGGGAAAGAAAACTCAGCAATCCAGGTTCCTGATGTCAGTTTGTAGGGCTCCCTTGGGTGTATCAGGGCAGCACAAGTTTGAGGTGGGGACAACTTCGGTGTGGGGTCCATCCTTCGATATAAGGATTCTTTGCAGTCAGGGCCAGGGGCCCCTGGGCACATCCTTTTTCCATTTTCCCTGGGAAAGAAAACTCAGCAGTCCAGGTTCCTGATGTCATTTTGTAGAGCTCCCTTGGGTCTATCAGGGCAGCACAAGTTTGAGGTGGGGACAACTTCTGTGTGGGGTCCATCCTTCGATATAAGGATTTTTTGCAGTGAGGCCCCTGTCCAGGGCCAGGGGCCCCTGGGCACATCCTTTTTCCATTTTCCCTGGGAAAGAAAACTCAGCAATCCAGGTTCCTGATGTCAGTTTGTAGGGCTCCCTTGGGTCTATCAGGGCAGCACAAGTTTGAGGTGGGGACAACTTCGGTGTGGGGTCCATCCTTCGATATAAGGATTCTTTGCAGTCAGGGCCCAGCCCAGGGCCAGGGGCCCCTGTGCACAACCTTTTTCCATTTTCCCTGGGAAAGAATACTCAGCAGTCCAGGTTCCTGATGTCAGTTTGTAGGGCTCCCTTGGGTCTATCAGGGCAGCACAAGTTTGAGGTGGGGACAGTTTCGGTGTGGGGTCCATCCTTCGATACAAGGAATTTTTGCAGTCAGGGCCAGGTGCCCCTGGGCACATCCTTTTTCCATTTTCCCTGGGAAAGAAAACTCAGCATTCCAGGTTCCTGATGTCAGTTTGTAGGGCTCCCTTGGGTCTATCAGGGCAGCACAAGTTTGAGGTGGGGACAACTTCGGTGTGGGGTCCATCCTTCAATATAAGGATTTTTTGTAGTCAGGGCCAGGGTCCCAGGACCAGGGTCCCCTGGGCACATCCTTTGGCCATTTTCCCTGGGAAAGAAAACTCAGCAGTCCAGGTTCCGGATGTCAGTTTGTAGGGCTCCCTTGGGTGTATCAGGGCAGCACAAGTTTGAGGTGGGGACAACTTCGGTGTGGGGTCCATCCTTCGATATAAGGATTTTTTGCAGTCAGGGCCAGGGGCCCCTGGGCACATCGTTTTTCCATTTTCCCTGGGAAAGAAAACTCAGCAGTCCAGGTTCCTGATGTCAGTTTGTAGAGCTCCATTGGGTCTATCAGGGTAGCACAAGTTTGAGGTTGCAACAACTTCGGTGTGGGGTCCATCCTTCGATATAAGGATTTTTTGCAGTCAGGGCCAGGGGCCCCTGTGCACATCCTTTTTCCATTTTCCCTGGGAAAGAAAGCTTAGCAGTCCAGGTTCCTGATGTCTGTTTGTAGGGCTCCCTTGGGTCTATCAGGGCAGCACAAGTTTGAGGTGGGGACAACTTCGGTGTGGGGTCCATCCTTCGATATAAGGATTATTTGCCGTCAGGCCACAGCCCAGGGCCAGGGGCCCGTGTGCACATCCTTTTTCCATTTTCCCTGGGAAAGAAAACTCAGCAGTCCAGGTTCCTGATGTCAGTTTGTAGGGCTCCCTTGGGTCTATCAGGGCAGCACAAGTTTGAGGTGGGGACAACTTCGGTGTGGGGTCCATCCTTCGATATAAGGATTCTTTGCAGTCAGGGCCAGGGGCCTCTGGGCACATCCTTTTTCCATTTTCCCTGGGAAAGAAAACTCAGCAGTCCAGGTTCCTGATGTCAGTTTGTAGAGCTCCCTTGGGTCTATCAGGGCAGCACAAGTTTGAGGTGGGGACAACTTTGGTGTGGGGTCCATCCTTCGATATAAGGATTTTTTGCAGTGAGGTCCCTGTCCAGGGCCAGGGGCCCCTGGGCACATCCTTTTTCCATTTTCCCTGGGAAAGAAAACTTAGCAGTCCAGGTTCCTGATGTCAGTTTGTAGGGCTCCCTTGGGTCTATCAGGGCAGCACAAGTTTGAGGTGGGGACAATTTTGGTGTGGGGTCCATCCTTCAATATAAGGATTTCTTGTAGTGAGGCCCCTGCCCAGGGCCACGGGCCCCTGGGCACATCCTTTATCCATTTTCCCTGGGAAAGAAAACTCAGCAGTCCGGGTTCCTGATGTCAGTTTGTAGGGCTCCCTTGGGTCTATCAGGGCAGCACAAGTTTGAGATGGGGACAACTTCGGTGTGGGGTCCATCCTTCGATATAAGGATTATTTGCCGTCAGGCCAGAGCCCAGGGCCAGGTGCCCCTCTGCACATCCTTTTTCCATTTTCCCTGGGAAAGAAAACTCAGCAATCCAGGTTCCTGATGTCAGTTTGTAGGGCTCCCTTGGGTCTATCAGGGCAGCACAAGTTTGAGGTGGGGACAACTTCGGTGTGGGGTCCATCCTTCGATATAAGGATTCTTTGCAGTCAGGGCCAGGGGCCCCTGGGCGCATCCTTTTTCCATTTTCCCTGGGAAAGAAAACTCAGCAGTCCAGGTTCCTGATGTCATTTTGTAGAGCTCCCTTGGGTCTATCAGGGCAGCACAAGTTTGAGGTGGGGACAACTTCGGTGTGGGGTCCATCCTTCGATATAAGGATTGTTTGCAGTGAGGTCCCTGTCCAGGGCCAGGGGCCCCTGGGCACATCCTTTTTCCATTTTCCCTGGGAAAGAAAACTCAGCAGTCCAGGTTCCTGATGTCAGTTTGTAGGGCTCCCTTGGGTCTATCAGGGCAGCACAAGTTTGAGGTGGGGACAATTTCGGTGTGGGGTCCATCCTTCAATATAAGGATTTCTTGTAGTGAGGTCCCTGCCAAAGGCCAGGGGCCCCTGGGCACATCCTTTTTCCATTTTCCCTGGGAAAGAAAACTCAGCAATCCAGGTTCCTGATGTCAGTTTGTAGGGCTCCATGGGTCTATCAGGGCAGCACAAGTTTGAGGTGGGGACAACTTCGGTGTGGGGTCCATCCTTCGATTTAAGGATTCTTTGCAGTCAGGGCCCAGCCCAGGGCCAGGGGCCCCTGTGCAAAACCTTTTTCCATTTTCCCTGGGAAAGAATACTCAGCAGTCCAGGTTCCTGATGTCAGTTTGTAGGGCTCCCTTGGGTCTATCAGGGTAGCACAAGTTTGAGGTGGGGACAATTTCGGTGTGGGGTCCATCCTTCAATATAAGGATTTCTTGTAGTGAGGTCCCTGCCAAAGGCCAGGGGCCCCTGGGCACATCCTTTTTCCATTTTCCCTGGGAAAGAAAACTCAGCAATCCAGGTTCCTGATGTCAGTTTGTAGGGCTCCCTTGGGTCTATCAGGGCAGCACAAGTTTGAGGTGGGGACAACTTCGGTATGGGGTCCATCCGTCGATATAAGGATTCTTTGCAGTCAGGGCCAGGGGCCCCTGGGCACATCCTTTTTCCATTTTCCCTGGGAAAGAAAACTCAGCAGTCCAGTTTCCTGATGTCAGTTTGTAGGGCTCCCTTGGGTCTATCAGGGTAGCACAAGTTTGAGGTGGGGACAACTTCGGTGAGGGGTGCATCCTTCGATATAAGGATTCTTTGAAGTCAGAGCCCTGACCAGGGCCAGGGGGGCCTGGGCACATCCTTTGGCCATTTTCCCTGGGAAAGAAAACTCAGCAGTCCAGGTTCCTGATGTCAGTTTGTAGGGCTCCCTTGGGTCTATCAGGGCAGCACAAGTTTGAGGTGGGGACAACTTTGGTGTGGGGTGCGTCCTTCAATATAAGGATTTTTTGCAGTCAGGGCCAGGGGCCCCTGGGCACATCCTTTTTCCATTTTCCCTGGGAAAGAAAACTCAGCAGTCCAGGTTCCTGATGTCAGTTTGTAGGGCTCCCTTGGTTCTATCAGGGCAGCACAAGTTTGAGGTGGGGAGAGTTTCGGTGTGGGGTCCATCCTTCGATACAAGGAATTTTTGCAGTCAGGGCCAGGTGCCCCTGGGCACATCCTTTTTCCATTTTCCCTGGGAAAGAAAACTCAGCATTCCAGGTTCCTGATGTCAGTTTGTAGGGCTCCCTTGGGTCTATCAGGGCAGCACAAGTTTGAGGTGGGGACAACTTTGGTGTGGGGTCCATCCTTCGATATAAGGATTTTTTGTAGTCAGGGCCAGGGTCCCAGGGCCAGGGTCCCCTGGGCACATCCTTTGGCCATTTTCCCTGGGAAAGAAAACTCAGCAGTCCAGGTTCCGGATGTCAGTTTGTAGGGCTCCCTTGGGTGTATCAGGGCAGCACAAGTTTGAGGTGGGGACAACTTCGGTGTGGGGTCCATCCTTCGATATAAGGATTATTTGCCGTCAGGCCACAGCCCAGGGCCAGGGGCCCCTGTGCACATCCTTTTTCCATTTTCCCTGGGAAAGAAAACTCAGCAATCCAGGTTCCTGATGTCAGTTTGTAGGGCTCCCTTGGGTCTATCAGGGCAGCACAAGTTTGAGGTGGGGACAACTTCGGTGTGGGGTCCATCCTTCGATATAAGGATTCTTTGCAGTCAGGGCCAGGGGCCTCTGGGCACATCCTTTTTCCATTTTCCCTGGGAAAGAAAACTCAGCAGTCCAGGTTCCTGATGTCAGTTTGTAGAGCTCCCTTGGGTCTATCAGGGCAGCACAAGTTTGAGGTGGGGACAACTTCAGTGTGGGGTCCATCCTTCGATATAAGGATTTTTTGCAGTGAGGCCCCTGTCCAGGGCCAGGGGCCCCTGTACACATCCTTTTTCCATTTTCCCTGGGAAAGAAAACTCAGCAGTCAATGTTCCTGATGTCAGTTTGTTGGGCTCCCTTGGGTGTATCAGGGCAGCACAAGTTAGAGGTGGGGACAATTTCGGTGTGGGGTCCATCCTTCAATATAATGATTTCTTGTAGTGAGGTCCCTGCCAAAGGCCAGGGGCCCCTGGGCACATCCTTTTTCCATTTTCCCTGGGAAAGAAAACTCAGCATTCCAGGTTCCTGATGTCAGTTTGTAGGGCTCCCTTGGGTCTATCAGGGCAGCACAAGTTTGAGGTGGGGACAACTTCGGTGTGGGGTCCATCCTTCGATATAAGGATTCTTTGCAGTCAGGGCCCAGCCCAGGGCCAGGGGCCCCTGTGCACATCCTTTTTCCATTTTCCCTGGGAAAGAAAACTCAGCAGTCCAGGTTCCTGATGTCAGTTTGTAGGGCTCCCTTGGGTCTATCAGGGCAGCACAAGTTTGAGGTGGGGACAACTTCGGTGTGGGGTCCATCCTTCGATATAAGGATTTTTTGCAGTCAGGGCCAGGGGCCCCTGGGCACATCCTTTTTCCATTTTCCCTGGGAAAGAAAACTCAGCAGTCCAGGTTCCTGATGTCAGTTTGTAGGGCTCCCTTGGTTCTATCAGGGCAGCACCACTTTGAGGTGGGGACAATTTCGGTGTGGGGTCCATCCTTCGATATAAGGATTTTTTGCAGTGAGGTCCCTGACCAGGGCCAGGGGCCCCTGGGCACATCCTTTGGCCATTTTCCCTGGGAAAGAAAACTCAGCAGTCCAGGTTCCTGATGTCAGTTTGTAGGGCTCCCTAGGGTGTATCAGGGCAGCACAAGTTTGAGGTGGGGACAACTTCGGTGTGGGGTCCATCCTTCAATATAAGGATTTTTTGCAGTCAGGGCCAGGGCCCCGTGGGTACAGCCTTTTTCCATTTTCCCTGGGAAAGAAAATTCAGCAGTCCAGGTTCCTGATGTCAGTTTGTAGGGCTCCCTTGGGTCTATCAGGGTAGCACAAGTTTGAGGTGGGGACAACTTCGGTGTGGGGTGCATCCTTCGATATAAGGATTCTTTGAAGTCAGAGCCCTGACCAGGGCCAGGGGAGCCTGGGCACATCCTTTGGCCATTTTCCCTGGGAAAGAAAACTCAGCAGTCCAGGTTCCGGATGTCAGTTTGTAGGGCTCCCTTGGGTCTATCAGGGCAGCACAAGTTTGAGGTGGGGACAACTTCGGTGTGGGGTCCATCCTTCGATATAAGGATTTTTTGCAGTCAGGGCCAGGGGCCCCTGGGCACATCCTTTTTCTATTTTCCCTGGGAAAGAAAACTCAGCAGTCCAGGTTCCTGATGTCAGTTTGTAGGGCTCCCTTGGGTCTATCAGGGTAGCACAAGTTTGAGGTGGGGAAAACTTCGGTGTGGGGTCCATCCTTCGATATAAGGAGTCTTTGCAGTCAGGTCCAAGCCCTGGACCAGGGGCCCCTGGGCACATCCTTTTTCCATTTTCCCTGGGAAAGAAAACTCAGCAGTCCAGGTTCCTGATGTCAGTTTGTAGGGCTCCCTTGGGTGTATCAGGGCAGCACAAGTTTGAGGTGGGGACAACTTTGGTGTGTGGTCCATCCTTCAATATAAAGATTTTTGCAGTCAGGGCCAGGGCCCCGTGGGCACAGCCTTTTTCCATTTTCCCTGGGAAAGAAAATTCAGCAGTCCAGGTTCCTGATGTCAGTTTGTAGGGCTCCCTTGGGTCTATCAGGGTAGCACAAGTTTGAGGTGGGGACAACTTCGGTGTGGGGTGCATCCTTCGATATAAGGATTCTTTGAAGTCAGAGCCCTGACCAGGGACAGGGGACCATGGGCACATCCTTTGGCCATTTTCCCTGGGAAAGAAAACTCAGCAGTCCAGGTTCCGGATGTCAGTTTGTAGGGCTCCCTTGGGTGTATCAGGGCAGCACAAGTTTGAGGTGGGGACAACTTTGGTGTGGGGTCCATCCTTCGATATAAGGATTCTTTGCAGTCAGGGCCAGGGGCCCCTGGGCACATCCTTTTTCCATTTTCCCTGGGAAAGAAAACTCAGCAGTCCAGGTTCCTGATGTCAGTTTGTAGAGCTCCTTTGGGTCTATCAGGGTAGCACAAGTTTGAGGTTGCAACAACTTCGGTGTGGGGTCCATCCTTCGATATAAGGATTTTTTGCAGTCAGGGCCAGGGGCCCCTGGGCACATCCTTTTTCCATTTTCCCTGGGAAAGAAAACTTAGCAGTCCAGGTTCCTGATGTCAGTTTGTAGGGCTCCCTTGGGTCTATCAGGGCAGCACAAGTTTGAGGTGGGGACAATTTTGGTGTGGGGTCCATCCTTCAATATAAGGATTTCTTGTAGTGAGGCCCCTGCCCAGGGCCACGGGCCCCTGGGCACATCCTTTTTCCATTTTCCCTGGGAAAGAAAACTCAGCATTCCAGGTTCCTGATGTCAGTTTGTAGGGCTCCCTTGGGTCTATCAGGGCAGCACAAGTTTGAGGTGGGGACAACTTCGGTGTGGGGTCCATCCTTCGATATAAGGATTTTTTGCAGTCAGGGCCAGGGGCCCAGGGCCAGGGGCCCCTGTGCACATCCTTTTTCCATTTTCCCTGGGAAAGAAAACTCAGCAGTCCAGGTTCCTGATGTCAGTTTGTAGGGCTCCCTTGGGTCTATCAGGGCAGCACAAGTTTGAGGTGGGGACAACTTCGGTGTGGGGTCCATCCTTCGATATAAGGATTTTTTGCAGTCAGGGCCAGGGGCCCCTGGGCACATCCTTTTTCCATTTTCCCTGGGAAAGAAAACTCAGCAGTCCAGGTTCCTGATGTCAGTTTGTAGAGCTCCTTTGGGTCTATCAGGGTAGCACAAGTTTGAGGTTGCAACAACTTCGGTGTGGGGTCCATCCTTCGATATAAGGATTTTTTGCAGTCAGGGCCAGGGGCCCCTGGGCACATCCTTTTTCCATTTTCCCTGGGAAAGAAAACTTAGCAGTCCAGGTTCCTGATGTCAGTTTGTAGGGCTCCCTTGGGTCTATCAGGGCAGCACAAGTTTGAGGTGGGGACAATTTTGGTGTGGGGTCCATCCTTCAATATAAGGATTTCTTGTAGTGAGGCCCCTGCCCAGGGCCACGGGCCCCTGGGGACATCCTTTTTCCATTTTCCCTGGGAAAGAAAACTCAGCAGTCCGGGTTCCTGATGTCAGTTTGTAGGGCTCCCTTGGGTCTATCAGGGCAGCACAAGTTTGAGATGGGGACAACTTCGGTGTGGGGTCCATCCTTCGATATAAGGATTATTTGCCGTCAGGCCACAGCCCAGGGCCAGGGGCCCCTGTGCACATCCTTTTTCCATTTTCCCTGGGAAAGAAAACTCAGCAATCCAGGTTCCTGATGTCAGTTTGTAGGGCTCCCTTGGGTGTATCAGGGCAGCACAAGTTTGAGGTGGGGACAACTTCGGTGTGGGGTCCATCCTTCGATATAAGGATTCTTTGCAGTCAGGGCCAGGGGCCCCTGGGCACATCCTTTTTCCATTTTCCCTGGGAAAGAAAACTCAGCAGTCCAGGTTCCTGATGTCATTTTGTAGAGCTCCCTTGGGTCTATCAGGGCAGCACAAGTTTGAGGTGGGGACAACTTCGGTGTGGGGTCCATCCTTCGATATAAGGATTTTTTGCAGTGAGGTCCCTGTCCAGGGCCAGGGGCCCCTGGGCACATCCTTTTTCCATTTTCCCTGGGAAAGAAAACTCAGCAATCCAGGTTCCTGATGTCAGTTTGTAGGGCTCCCTTGGGTCTATCAGGGCAGCACAAGTTTGAGGTGGGGACAACTTCGGTGTGGGGTCCATCCTTCGATATAAGGATTCTTTGCAGTCAGGGCCCAGCCCAGGGCCAGGGGCCCCTGTGCACAACCTTTTTCCATTTTCCCTGGGAAAGAATACTCAGCAGTCCAGGTTCCTGATGTCAGTTTGTAGGGCTCCCTTGGGTCTATCAGGGCAGCACAAGTTTGAGGTGGGGACAGTTTCGGTGTGGGGTCCATCCTTCGATACAAGGAATTTTTGCAGTCAGGGCCAGGTGCCCCTGGGCACATCCTTTTTCCATTTTCCCTGGGAAAGAAAACTCAGCATTCCAGGTTCCTGATGTCAGTTTGTAGGGCTCCCTTGGGTCTATCAGGGCAGCACAAGTTTGAGGTGGGGACAACTTCGGTGTGGGGTCCATCCTTCGATATAAGGATTTTTTGTAGTCAGGGCCAGGGTCCCAGGGCCAGGGTCCCCTGGGCACATCCTTTGGCCATTTTCCCTGGGAAAGAAAACTCAGCAGTCCAGGTTCCGGATGTCAGTTTGTAGGGCTCCCTTGGGTGTATCAGGGCAGCACAAGTTTGAGGTGGGGACAACTTCGGTGTGGGGTCCATCCTTCGATATAAGGATTATTTGCCGTCAGGCCACAGCCCAGGGCCAGGGGCCCCTGTGCACATCCTTTTTCCATTTTCCCTGGGAAAGAAAACTCAGCAATCCAGGTTCCTGATGTCAGTTTGTAGGGCTCCCTTGGGTCTATCAGGGCAGCACAAGTTTGAGGTGGGGACAACTTCGGTGTGGGGTCCATCCTTCGATATAAGGATTCTTTGCAGTCAGGGCCAGGGGCCTCTGGGCACATCCTTTTTCCATTTTCCCTGGGAAAGAAAACTCAGCAGTCCAGGTTCCTGATGTCAGTTTGTAGAGCTCCCTTGGGTCTATCAGGGCAGCACAAGTTTGAGGTGGGGACAACTTCAGTGTGGGGTCCATCCTTCGATATAAGGATTTTTTGCAGTGAGGCCCCTGTCCAGGGCCAGGGGCCCCTGGGCACATCCTTTTTCCATTTTCCCTGGGAAAGAAAACTCAGCAGTCAATGTTCCTGATGTCAGTTTGTTGGGCTCCCTTGGGTGTATCAGGGCAGCACAAGTTAGAGGTGGGGACAATTTCGGTGTGGGGTCCATCCTTCAATATAATGATTTCTTGTAGTGAGGTCCCTGCCAAAGGCCAGGGGCCCCTGGGCACATCCTTTTTCCATTTTCCCTGGGAAAGAAAACTCAGCATTCCAGGTTCCTGATGTCAGTTTGTAGGGCTCCCTTGGGTCTATCAGGGCAGCACAAGTTTGAGGTGGGGACAACTTCGGTGTGGGGTCCATCCTTCGATATAAGGATTCTTTGCAGTCAGGGCCCAGCCCAGGGCCAGGGGCCCCTGTGCACATCCTTTTTCCATTTTCCCTGGGAAAGAAAACTCAGCAGTCCAGGTTCCTGATGTCAGTTTGTAGGGCTCCCTTGGGTCTATCAGGGCAGCACAAGTTTGAGGTGGGGACAACTTCGGTGTGGGGTCCATCCTTCGATATAAGGATTTTTTGCAGTCAGGGCCAGGGGCCCCTGGGCACATCCTTTTTCCATTTTCCCTGGGAAAGAAAACTCAGCAGTCCAGGTTCCTGATGTCAGTTTGTAGGGCTCCCTTGGTTCTATCAGGGCAGCACAAGTTTGAGGTGGGGACAACTTCGGTGTGGGGTCCATCCTTCGATATAAGGATTTTTTGCAGTGAGGTCCCTGACCAGGGCCAGGGGCCCCTGGGCACATCCTTTGGCCATTTTCCCTGGGAAAGAAAACTCAGCAGTCCAGGTTCCTGATGTCAGTTTGTAGGGCTCCCTAGGGTGTATCAGGGCAGCACAAGTTTGAGGTGGGGACAACTTCGGTGTGGGGTCCATCCTTCAATATAAGGATTTTTTGCAGTCAGGGCCAGGGCCCCGTGGGTACAGCCTTTTTCCATTTTCCCTGGGAAAGAAAATTCAGCAGTCCAGGTTCCTGATGTCAGTTTGTAGGGCTCCCTTGGGTCTATCAGGGTAGCACAAGTTTGAGGTGGGGACAACTTCGGTGTGGGGTGCATCCTTCGATATAAGGATTCTTTGAAGTCAGAGCCCTGACCAGGGCCAGGGGAGCCTGGGCACATCCTTTGGCCATTTTCCCTGGGAAAGAAAACTCAGCAGTCCAGGTTCCGGATGTCAGTTTGTAGGGCTCCCTTGGGTCTATCAGGGCAGCACAAGTTTGAGGTGGGGACAACTTCGGTGTGGGGTCCATCCTTCGATATAAGGATTTTTTGCAGTCAGGGCCAGGGGCCCCTGGGCACATCCTTTTTCTATTTTCCCTGGGAAAGAAAACTCAGCAGTCCAGGTTCCTGATGTCAGTTTGTAGGGCTCCCTTGGGTCTATCAGGGTAGCACAAGTTTGAGGTGGGGACAACTTCGGTGTGGGGTCCATCCTTCGATATAAGGAGTCTTTGCAGTCAGGTCCAAGCCCTGGACCAGGGGCCCCTGGGCACATCCTTTTTCCATTTTCCCTGGGAAAGAAAACTCAGCAGTCCAGGTTCCTGATGTCAGTTTGTAGGGCTCCCTTGGGTGTATCAGGGCAGCACAAGTTTGAGGTGGGGACAACTTTGGTGTGTGGTCCATCCTTCAATATAAAGATTTTTGCAGTCAGGGCCAGGGCCCCGTGGGCACAGCCTTTTTCCATTTTCCCTGGGAAAGAAAATTCAGCAGTCCAGGTTCCTGATGTCAGTTTGTAGGGCTCCCTTGCGTCTATCAGGGTAGCACAAGTTTGAGGTGGGGACAACTTCGGTGTGGGGTGCATCCTTCGATATAAGGATTCTTTGAAGTCAGAGCCCTGACCAGGGACAGGGGACCATGGGCACATCCTTTGGCCATTTTCCCTGGGAAAGAAAACTCAGCAGTCCAGGTTCCGGATGTCAGTTTGTAGGGCTCCCTTGGGTGTATCAGGGCAGCACAAGTTTGAGGTGGGGACAACTTTGGTGTGGGGTCCATCCTTCGATATAAGGATTCTTTGCAGTCAGGGCCAGGGGCCCCTGGGCACATCCTTTTTCCATTTTCCCTGGGAAAGAAAACTCAGCAGTCCAGGTTCCTGATGTCAGTTTGTAGAGCTCCTTTGGGTCTATCAGGGTAGCACAAGTTTGAGGTTGCAACAACTTCGGTGTGGGGTCCATCCTTCGATATAAGGATTTTTTGCAGTCAGGGCCAGGGGCCCCTGGGCACATCCTTTTTCCATTTTCCCTGGGAAAGAAAACTTAGCAGTCCAGGTTCCTGATGTCAGTTTGTAGGGCTCCCTTGGGTCTATCAGGGCAGCACAAGTTTGAGGTGGGGACAATTTTGGTGTGGGGTCCATCCTTCAATATAAGGATTTCTTGTAGTGAGGCCCCTGCCCAGGGCCACGGGACCCTGGGCACATCCTTTTTCCATTTTCCCTGGGAAAGAAAACTCAGCATTCCAGGTTCCTGATGTCAGTTTGTAGGGCTCCCTTGGGTCTATCAGGGCAGCACAAGTTTGAGGTGGGGACAACTTCGGTGTGGGGTCCATCCTTCGATATAAGGATTTTTTGCAGTCAGGGCCAGGGGCCCAGGGCCAGGGGCCCCTGTGCACATCCTTTTTCCATTTTCCCTGGGAAAGAAAACTCAGCAGTCCAGGTTCCTGATGTCAGTTTGTAGGGCTCCCTTGGGTCTATCAGGGCAGCACAAGTTTGAGGTGGGGACAACTTCGGTGTGGGGTCCATCCTTCGATATAAGGATTTTTGCAGTCAGGGCCAGGGGCCCCTGGGCACATCCTTTTTCCATTTTCCCTGGGAAAGAAAACTCAGCAGTCCAGGTTCCTGATGTCAGTTTGTAGAGCTCCATTGGGTCTATCAGGGTAGCACAAGTTTGAGGTTGCAACAACTTCGGTGTGGGGTCCATCCTTCGATATAAGGATTTTTTGCAGTCAGGGCCAGGGGCCCCTGGGCACATCCTTTTTCCATTTTCCCTGGGAAAGAAAGCTTAGCAGTCCAGGTTCCTGATGTCTGTTTGTAGGGCTCCCTTGGGTGTATCAGGGCAGCACAAGTTTGAGGTGGGGACAACTTCGGTGTGGGGTCCATCCTTCGATATAAGGATTCTTTGCAGTCAGGGCCAGGGGCCCCTGGGCACATCCTTTTTCCATTTTCCCTGGGAAAGAAAACTCAGCAGTCCAGGTTCCTGATGTCAGTTTGTAGAGCTCCATTGGGTCTATCAGGGTAGCACAAGTTTGAGGTTGCAACAACTTCGGTGTGGGGTCCATCCTTCGATATAAGGATTTTTTGCAGTCAGGGCCAGGGGCCCCTGGGCACATCCTTTTTCCATTTTCCCTGGGAAAGAAAGCTTAGCAGTCCAGGTTCCTGATGTCTGTTTGTAGGGCTCCCTTGGGTCTATCAGGGCAGCACAAGTTTGAGGTGGGGACAACTTCGGTGTGGGGTCCATCCTTCGATATAAGGATTATTTGCCGTCAGGCCACAGCCCAGGGCCAGGGGCCCGTGTGCACATCCTTTTTCCATTTTCCCTGGGAAAGAAAACTCAGCAATCCAGGTTCCTGATGTCAGTTTGTAGGGCTCCCTTCGGTCTATCAGGGCAGCACAAGTTTGAGGTGGGGACAACTTCGGTGTGGGGTCCATCCTTCGATATAAGGATTCTTTGCAGTCAGGGCCAGGGGCCTCTGGGCACATCCTTTTTCCATTTTCCCTGGGAAAGAAAACTCAGCAGTCCAGGTTCCTGATGTCAGTTTGTAGAGCTCCCTTGGGTCTATCAGGGCAGCACAAGTTTGAGGTGGGGACAACTTCGGTGTGGGGTCCATCCTTCGATATAAGGATTTTTTGCAGTGAGGTCCCTGTCCAGGGCCAGGGGCCCCTGGGCACATCCTTTTTCCATTTTCCCTGGGAAAGAAAACTTAGCAGTCCAGGTTCCTGATGTCAGTTTGTAGGGCTCCCTTGGGTCTATCAGGGCAGCACAAGTTTGAGGTGGGGACAATTTCGGTGTGGGGTCCATCCTTCAATATAAGGATTTCTTGTAGTGAGGCCCCTGCCCAGGGCCACGGGCCCCTGGGCACATCCTTTTTCCATTTTCCCTGGGAAAGAAAACTCAGCAGTCCGGGTTCCTGATGTCAGTTTGTAGGGCTCCCTTGGGTCTATCAGGGCAGCACAAGTTTGAGATGGGGACAACTTCGGTGTGGGGTCCATCCTTCGATATAAGGATTATTTGCCGTCAGGCCAGAGCCCACGCCAGGTGCCCCTGTGCACATCCTTTTTCCATTTTCCCTGGGAAAGAAAACTCAGCAATCCAGGTTCCTGATGTCAGTTTGTAGGGCTCCCTTGGGTCTATCAGGGCAGCACAAGTTTGAGGTGGGGACAACTTCGGTGTGGGGTCCATCCTTCGATATAAGGATTCTTTGCAGTCAGGGCCAGGGGCCCCTGGGCGCATCCTTTTTCCATTTTCCCTGGGAAAGAAAACTCAGCAGTCCAGGTTCCTGATGTCATTTTGTAGAGCTCCCTTGGGTCTATCAGGGCAGCACAAGTTTGAGGTGGGGACAACTTCGGTGTGGGGTCCATCCTTCGATATAAGGATTTTTTGCAGTGAGGCCCCTGTCCAGGGCCAGGGGCCCCTGGGCACATCCTTTTTCCATTTTCCCTGGGAAAGAAAACTCAGCAGTCCAGGTTCCTGATGTCAGTTTGTAGGGCTCCCTTGGGTCTATCAGGGCAGCACAAGTTTGAGGTGGGGACAATTTCGGTGTGGGGTCCATCCTTCAATATAAGGATTTCTTGTAGTGAGGTCCCTGCCAAAGGCCAGGGGCCCCTGGGCACATCCTTTTTCCATTTTCCCTGGGAAAGAAAACTCAGCAATCCAGGTTCCTGATGTCAGTTTGTAGGGCTCCATGGGTCTATCAGGGCAGCACAAGTTTGAGGTGGGGACAACTTCGGTGTGGGGTCCATCCTTCGATATAAGGATTCTTTGCAGTCAGGGCCCAGCCCAGGGCCAGGGGCCCCTGTGCACAACCTTTTTCCATTTTCCCTGGGAAAGAATACTCAGCAGTCCAGGTTCCTGATGTCAGTTTGTAGGGCTCCCTTGGGTCTATTAGGGTAGCACAAGTTTGAGGTGGGGACAATTTCGGTGTGGGGTCCATCCTTCAATATAAGGATTTCTTGTAGTGAGGTCCCTGCCAAAGGCCAGGGGCCCCTGGGCACATCCTTTTTCCATTTTCCCTGGGAAAGAAAACTCAGCAATCCAGGTTCCTGATGTCAGTTTGTAGGGCTCCCTTGGGTCTATCAGGGCAGCACAAGTTTGAGGTGGGGACAACTTCGGTGTGGGGTCCATCCGTCGATATAAGGATTCTTTGCAGTCAGGGCCAGGGGCCCCTGGGCACATCCTTTTTCCATTTTCCCTGGGAAAGAAAACTCAGCAGTCCAGTTTCCTGATGTCAGTTTGTAGGGCTCCCTTGGGTCTATCAGGGTAGCACAAGTTTGAGGTGGGGACAACTTCGGTGTGGGGTGCATCCTTCGATATAAGGATTCTTTGAAGTCAGAGCCCTGACCAGGGCCAGGGGAGCCTGGGCACATCCTTTGGCCATTTTCCCTGGGAAAGAAAACTCAGCAGTCCAGGTTCCTGATGTCAGTTTGTAGGGCTCCCTTGGGTCTATCAGGGCAGCACAAGTTTGAGGTGGGGACAACTTTGGTGTGGGGTGCGTCCTTCAATATAAGGATTTTTTGCAGTCAGGGCCAGGGGCCCCTGGGCACATCCTTTTTCCATTTTCCCTGGGAAAGAAAACTCAGCAGTCCAGGTTCCTGATGTCAGTTTGTAGGGCTCCCTTGGTTCTATCAGGGCAGCACAAGTTTGAGGTGGGGACAGTTTCGGTGTGGGGTCTATCCTTCGATACAAGGAATTTTTGCAGTCAGGGCCAGGTGCCCCTGGGCACATCCTTTTTCCATTTTCCCTGGGAAAGAAAACTCAGCATTCCAGGTTCCTGATGTCAGTTTGTAGGGCTCCCTTGGGTCTATCAGGGCAGCACAAGTTTGAGGTGGGGACAACTTTGGTGTGGGGTCCATCCTTTGATATAAGGATTTTTTGTAGTCAGGGCCAGGGTCCCAGGGCCAGGGTCCCCTGGGCACATCCTTTGGCCATTTTCCCTGGGAAAGAAAACTCAGCAGTCCAGGTTCCGGATGTCAGTTTGTAGGGCTCCCTTGGGTGTATCAGGGCAGCACAAGTTTGAGGTGGGGACAACTTCGGTGTGGGGTCCATCCTTCGATATAAGGATTATTTGCCGTCAGGCCACAGCCCAGGGCCAGGGGCCCCTGGGCACATCCTTTTTCCATTTTCCCTGGGAAAGAAAACTCAGCAATCCAGGTTCCTGATGTCAGTTTGTAGGGCTCCCTTGGGTCTATCAGGGCAGCACAAGTTTGAGGTGGGGACAACTTCGGTGTGGGGTCCATCCTTCGATATAAGGATTCTTTGCAGTCAGGGCCAGGGGCCTCTGGGCACATCCTTTTTCCATTTTCCCTGGGAAAGAAAACTCAGCAGTCCAGGTTCCTGATGTCAGTTTGTAGAGCTCCCTTGGGTCTATCAGGGCAGCACAAGTTTGAGGTGGGGACAACTTCAGTGTGGGGTCCATCCTTCGATATAAGGATTTTTTGCAGTGTGGCCCCTGTCCAGGGCCAGGGGCCCCTGGGCACATCCTTTTTCCATTTTCCCTGGGAAAGAAAACTCAGCAGTCAATGTTCCTGATGTCAGTTTGTTGGGCTCCCTTGGGTGTATCAGGGCAGCACAAGTTAGACGTGGGGACAATTTCGGTGTGGGGTCCATCCTTCAATATAATGATTTCTTGTAGTGAGGTCCCTGCCAAAGGCCAGTGGCCCCTGGGCACATCCTTTTTCCATTTTCCCTGGGAAAGAAAACTCAGCATTCCAGGTTCCTGATGTCAGTTTGTAGGGCTCCCTTGGGTCTATCAGGGCAGCACAAGTTTGAGGTGGGGACAACTTCGGTGTGGGGTCCATCCTTCGATATAAGGATTCTTTGCAGTCAGGCCCCAGCCCAGGGCCAGGGGCCCCTGTGCACATCCTTTTTCCATTTTCCCTGGGAAAGAAAACTCAGCAGTCCAGGTTCCTGATGTCAGTTTGTAGGGCTCCCTTGGGTCTATCAGGGCAGCACAAGTTTGAGGTGGGGACAACTTCGGTGTGGGGTCCATCCTTCGATATAAGGATTTTTTGCCGTCAGGGCCAGGGGCCCCTGGGCACATCCTTTTTCCATTTTCCCTGGGAAAGAAAACTCAGCAGTCCAGGTTCCTGATGTCAGTTTGTAGGGCTCCCTTGGGTCTATCAGGGCAGCACAAGTTTGAGGTGGGGACAACTTCGGTGTGGGGTCCATCCTTCGATATAAGGATTTTTTGCAGTGAGGTCCCTGACCAGGGCCAGGGGCCCCTGGGCACATCCTTTGGCCATTTTCCCTGGGAAAGAAAACTCAGCAGTCCAGGTTCCTGATGTCAGTTTGTAGGGCTCCCTAGGGTGTATCAGGGCAACACAAGTTTGAGGTGGGGACAACTTCGGTGTGGGGTCCATCCTTCAATATAAGGATTTTTTGCAGTCAGGGCCAGGGCCCCGTGGGTACAGCCTTTTTCCATTTTCCCTGGGAAAGAAAATTCAGCAGTCCAGGTTCCTGATGTCAGTTTGTAGGGCTCCCTTGGGTCTATCAGGGTAGCACAAGTTTGAGGTGGGGACGACTTCGGTGTGGGGTGCATCCTTCGATATAAGGATTCTTTGAAGTCAGAGCCCTGACCAGGGCCAGGGGAGCCTGGGCACATCCTTTGGCCATTTTCCCTGGGAAAGAAAACTCAGCAGTCCAGGTTCCGGATGTCAGTTTGTAGGGCTCCCTTGGGTCTATCAGGGCAGCACAAGTTTGAGGTGGGGACAACTTCGGTGTGGGGTCCATCCTTCGATATAAGGATTTTTTGCAGTCAGGGCCAGGGGCCCCTGGGCACATCCTTTTTCTATTTTCCCTGGGAAAGAAAACTCAGCAGTCCAGGTTCCTGATGTCAGTTTGTAGGGCTCCCTTGGGTCTATCAGGGTAGCACAAGTTTGAGGTGGGGAAAACTTCGGTGTGGGGTCCATCCTTCGATATAAGGAGTCTTTGCAGTCAGGTCCAAGCCCTGGACCAGGGGCCCCTGGGCACATCCTTTTTCCATTTTCCCTGGGAAAGAAAACTCAGCAGTCCAGGTTCCTGATGTCAGTTTGTAGGGCTCCCTTGGGTGTATCAGGGCAGCACAAGTTTGAGGTGGGGACAACTTTGGTGTGTGGTCCATCCTTCAATATAAAGATTTTTGCAGTCAGGGCCAGGGCCCCGTGGGCACAGCCTTTTTCCATTTTCCCTGGGAAAGAAAATTCAGCAGTCCAGGTTCCTGATGTCAGTTTGTAGGGCTCCCTTGGGTCTATCAGGGTAGCACAAGTTTGAGGTGGGGACAACTTCGGTGTGAGGTGCATCCTTCGATATAAGGATTCTTTGAAGTCAGAGCCCTGACCAGGGACAGGGGACCATGGGCACATCCTTTGGCCATTTTCCCTGGGAAAGAAAACTCAGCAGTCCAGGTTCCGGATGTCAGTTTGTAGGGCTCCCTTGGGTGTATCAGGGCAGCACAAGTTTGAGGTGGGGACAACTTTGGTGTGGGGTCCATCCTTCGATATAAGGATTCTTTGCAGTCAGGGCCAGGGGCCCCTGGGCACATCCTTTTTCCATTTTCCCTGGGAAAGAAAACTCAGCAGTCCAGGTTCCTGATGTCAGTTTGTAGAGCTCCTTTGGGTCTATCAGGGTAGCACAAGTTTGAGGTTGCAACAACTTCGGTGTGGGGTCCATCCTTCGATATAAGGATTTTTTGCAGTCAGGGCCAGGGGCCCCTGGGCACATCCTTTTTCCATTTTCCCTGGGAAAGAAAACTTAGCAGTCCAGGTTCCTGATGTCAGTTTGTAGGGCTCCCTTGGGTCTATCAGGGCAGCACAAGTTTGAGGTGGGGACAATTTTGGTGTGGGGTCCATCCTTCAATATAAGGATTTCTTGTAGTGAGGCCCCTGCCCAGGGCCACGGGCCCCTGGGCACATCCTTTTTCCATTTTCCCTGGGAAAGAAAACTCAGCAGTCCGGGTTCCTGATGTCAGTTTGTAGGGCTCCCTTGGGTCTATCAGGGCAGCACAAGTTTGAGGTGGGGACAACTTCGGTGTGGGGTCCATCCGTCGATATAAGGATTCTTTGCAGTCAGGGCCAGGGGCCCCTGGGCACATCCTTTTTCCATTTTCCCTGGGAAAGAAAACTCAGCAGTCCAGTTTCCTGATGTCAGTTTGTAGGGCTCCCTTGGGTCTATCAGGGTAGCACAAGTTTGAGGTGGGGACAACTTCGGTGAGGGGTGCATCCTTCGATATAAGGATTCTTTGAAGTCAGAGCCCTGACCAGGGCCAGGGGGGCCTGGGCACATCCTTTGGCCATTTTCCCTGGGAAAGAAAACTCAGCAGTCCAGGTTCCTGATGTCAGTTTGTAGGGCTCCCTTGGGTCTATCAGGGCAGCACAAGTTTGAGGTGGGGACAACTTTGGTGTGGGGTGCGTCCTTCAATATAAGGATTTTTTGCAGTCAGGGCCAGGGGCCCCTGGGCACATCCTTTTTCCATTTTCCCTGGGAAAGAAAACTCAGCAGTCCAGGTTCCTGATGTCAGTTTGTAGGGCTCCCTTGGTTCTATCAGGGCAGCACAAGTTTGATGTGGGGAGAGTTTCGGTGTGGGGTCCATCCTTCGATACAAGGAATTTTTGCAGTCAGGGCCAGGTGCCCCTGGGCACATCCTTTTTCCATTTTCCCTGGGAAAGAAAACTCAGCATTCCAGGTTCCTGATGTCAGTTTGTAGGGCTCCCTTGGGTCTATCAGGGCAGCACAAGTTTGAGGTGGGGACAACTTTGGTGTGGGGTCCATCCTTCGATGTAAGGATTTTTTGTAGTCAGGGCCAGGGTCCCGGGGCCAGGGTCCCCTGGGCACATCCTTTGGCCATTTTCCCTGGGAAAGAAAACTCAGCAGTCCAGGTTCCGGATGTCAGTTTGTAGGGCTCCCTTGGGTGTATCAGGGCAGCACAAGTTTGAGGTGGGGACAACTTCGGTGTGGGGTCCATCCTTCGATATAAGGATTATTTGCCGTCAGGCCACAGCCCAGGGCCAGGGGCCCCTGTGCACATCCTTTTTCCATTTTCCCTGGGAAAGAAAACTCAGCAATCCAGGTTCCTGATGTCAGTTTGTAGGGCTCCCTTGGGTCTATCAGGGCAGCACAAGTTTGAGGTGGGGACAACATCGGTGTGGGGTCCATCCTTCGATATAAGGATTCTTTGCAGTCAGGGCCAGGGGCCTCTGGGCACATCCTTTTTCCATTTTCCCTGGGAAAGAAAACTCAGCAGTCCAGGTTCCTGATGTCAGTTTGTAGAGCTCCCTTGGGTCTATCAGGGCAGCACAAGTTTGAGGTGGGGACAACTTCAGTGTGGGGTCCATCCTTCGATATAAGGATTTTTTGCAGTGAGGCCCCTGTCCAGGGCCAGGGGCCCCTGTGCACATCCTTTTTCCATTTTCCCTGGGAAAGAAAACTCAGCAGTCAATGTTCCTGATGTCAGTTTGTTGGGCTCCCTTGGGTGTATCAGGGCAGCACAAGTTAGAGGTGGGGACAATTTCGGTGTGGGGTCCATCCTTCAATATAATGATTTCTTGTAGTGAGGTCCCTGCCAAAGGCCAGGGGCCCCTGGGCACATCCTTTTTCCATTTTCCCTGGGAAAGAAAACTCAGCATTCCAGGTTCCTGATGTCAGTTTGTAGGGCTCCCTTGGGTCTATCAGGGCAGCACAAGTTTGAGGTGGGGACAACTTCGGTGTGGGGTCCATCCTTCGATATAAGGATTCTTTGCAGTCAGGGCCCAGCCCAGGGCCAGGGGCCCCTGTGCACATCCTTTTTCCATTTTCCCTGGGAAAGAAAACTCAGCAGTCCAGGTTCCTGATGTCAGTTTGTAGGGCTCCCTTGGGTCTATCAGGGCAGCACAAGTTTGAGGTGGGGACAACTTCGGTGTGGGGTCCATCCTTCGATATAAGGATTTTTTGCAGTCAGGGCCAGGGGCCCCTGGGCACATCCTTTTTCCATTTTCCCTGGGAAAGAAAACTCAGCAGTCCAGGTTCCTGATGTCAGTTTGTAGGGCTCCCTTGGTTCTATCAGGGCAGCACCACTTTGAGGTGGGGACAACTTCGGTGTGGGGTCCATCCTTCGATATAAGGATTTTTTGCAGTGAGGTCCCTGACCAGGGCCAGGGGCCCCTGGGCACATCCTTTGGCCATTTTCCCTGGGAAAGAAAACTCAGCAGTCCAGGTTCCTGATGTCAGTTTGTAGGGCTCCCTAGGGTGTATCAGGGCAGCACAAGTTTGAGGTGGGGACAACTTCGGTGTGGGGTCCATCCTTCAATATAAGGATTTTTTGCAGTCAGGGCCAGGGCCCCGTGGGTACAGCCTTTTTCCATTTTCCCTGGGAAAGAAAATTCAGCAGTCCAGGTTCCTGATGTCAGTTTGTAGGGCTCCCTTGGGTCTATCAGGGTAGCACAAGTTTGAGGTGGGGACAACTTCGGTGTGGGGTGCATCCTTCGATATAAGGATTCTTTGAAGTCAGAGCCCTGACCAGGGCCAGGGGAGCCTGGGCACATCCTTTGGCCATTTTCCCTGGGAAAGAAAACTCAGCAGTCCAGGTTCCGGATGTCAGTTTGTAGGGCTCCCTTGGGTCTATCAGGGCAGCACAAGTTTGAGGTGGGGACAACTTCGGTGTGGGGTCCATCCTTCGATATAAGGATTTTTTGCAGTCAGGGCCAGGGGCCCCTGGGCACATCCTTTTTCTATTTTCCCTGGGAAAGAAAACTCAGCAGTCCAGGTTCCTGATGTCAGTTTGTAGGGCTCCCTTGGGTCTATCAGGGTAGCACAAGTTTGAGGTGGGGAAAACTTCGGTGTGGGGTCCATCCTTTGATATAAGGAGTCTTTGCAGTCAGGTCCAAGCCCTGGACCAGGGGCCCCTGGGCACATCCTTTTTCCATTTTCCCTGGGAAAGAAAACTCAGCAGTCCAGGTTCCTGATGTCAGTTTGTAGGGCTCCCTTGGGTGTATCAGGGCAGCACAAGTTTGAGGTGGGGACAACTTTGGTGTGTGGTCCATCCTTCAATATAAAGATTTTTGCAGTCAGGGCCAGGGCCCCGTGGGCACAGCCTTTTTCCATTTTCCCTGGGAAAGAAAATTCAGCAGTCCAGGTTCCTGATGTCAGTTTGTAGGGCTCCCTTGGGTCTATCAGGGTAGCACAAGTTTGAGGTGGGGACAACTTCGGTGTGGGGTGCATCCTTCGATATAAGGATTCTTTGAAGTCAGAGCCCTGACCAGGGACAGGGGACCATGGGCACATCCTTTGGCCATTTTCCCTGGGAAAGAAAACTCAGCAGTCCAGGTTCCGGATGTCAGTTTGTAGGGCTCCCTTGGGTCTATCAGGGCAGCACAAGTTTGAGGTGGGGACAACTTTGGTGTGGGGTCCATCCTTCGATATAAGGATTCTTTGCAGTCAGGGCCAGGGGCCCCTGGGCACATCCTTTTTCCATTTTCCCTGGGAAAGAAAACTCAGCAGTCCAGGTTCCTGATGTCAGTTTGTAGAGCTCCTTTGGGTCTATCAGGGTAGCACAAGTTTGAGGTTGCAACAACTTCGGTGTGGGGTCCATCCTTCGATATAAGGATTTTTTGCAGTCAGGGCCAGGGGCCCCTGGGCACATCCTTTTTCCATTTTCCCTGGGAAAGAAAACTTAGCAGTCCAGGTTCCTGATGTCAGTTTGTAGGGCTCCCTTGGGTCTATCAGGGCAGCACAAGTTTGAGGTGGGGACAATTTTGGTGTGGGGTCCATCCTTCAATATAAGGATTTCTTGTAGTGAGGCCCCTGCCCAGGGCCACGGGCCCCTGGGCACATCCTTTTTCCATTTTCCCTGGGAAAGAAAACTCAGCATTCCAGGTTCCTGATGTCAGTTTGTAGGGCTCCCTTGGGTCTATCAGGGCAGCACAAGTTTGAGGTGGGGACAACTTCGGTGTGGGGTCCATCCTTCGATATAAGGATTTTTTGCAGTCAGGGCCAGGGGCCCAGGGCCAGGGGCCCCTGTGCACATCCTTTTTCCATTTTCCCTGGGAAAGAAAACTCAGCAGTCCAGGTTCCTGATGTCAGTTTGTAGGGCTCCCTTGGGTCTATCAGGGCAGCACAAGTTTGAGGTGGGGACAACTTCGGTGTGGGGTCCATCCTTCGATATAAGGATTTTTTGCAGTCAGGGCCAGGGGCCCCTGGGCACATCCTTTTTCCATTTTCCCTGGGAAAGAAAACTCAGCAGTCCAGGTTCCTGATGTCAGTTTGTAGAGCTCCTTTGGGTCTATCAGGGTAGCACAAGTTTGAGGTTGCAACAACTTCGGTGTGGGGTCCATCCTTCGATATAAGGATTTTTTGCAGTCAGGGCCAGGGGCCCCTGGGCACATCCTTTTTCCATTTTCCCTGGGAAAGAAAACTTAGCAGTCCAGGTTCCTGATGTCAGTTTGTAGGGCTCCCTTGGGTCTATCAGGGCAGCACAAGTTTGAGGTGGGGACAATTTTGGTGTGGGGTCCATCCTTCAATATAAGGATTTCTTGTAGTGAGGCCCCTGCCCAGGGCCACGGGCCCCTGGGGACATCCTTTTTCCATTTTCCCTGGGAAAGAAAACTCAGCAGTCCGGGTTCCTGATGTCAGTTTGTAGGGCTCCCTTGGGTCTATCAGGGCAGCACAAGTTTGAGATGGGGACAACTTCGGTGTGGGGTCCATCCTTCGATATAAGGATTATTTGCCGTCAGGCCACAGCCCAGGGCCAGGGGCCCCTGTGCACATCCTTTTTCCATTTTCCCTGGGAAAGAAAACTCAGCAATCCAGGTTCCTGATGTCAGTTTGTAGGGCTCCCTTGGGTGTATCAGGGCAGCACAAGTTTGAGGTGGGGACAACTTCGGTGTGGGGTCCATCCTTCGATATAAGGATTATTTGCCATCAGGCCACAGCCCAGGGCCAGGGGCCCCTGTGCACATCCTTTTTCCATTTTCCCTGGGAAAGAAAACTCAGCAATCCAGGTTCCTGATGTCAGTTTGTAGGGCTCCCTTGGGTCTATCAGGGCAGCACAAGTTTGAGGTGGGGACAACTTCGGTGTGGGGTCCATCCTTCGATATAAGGATTCTTTGCAGTCAGGGCCAGGGGCCTCTGGGCACATCCTTTTTCCATTTTCCCTGGGAAAGAAAACTCAGCAGTCCAGGTTCCTGATGTCAGTTTGTAGAGCTCCCTTGGGTCTATCAGGGCAGCACAAGTTTGAGGTGGGGACAACTTCAGTGTGGGGTCCATCCTTCGATATAAGGATTTTTTGCAGTGAGGCCCCTGTCCAGGGCCAGGGGCCCCTGGGCACATCCTTTTTCCATTTTCCCTGGGAAAGAAAACTCAGCAGTCAATGTTCCTGATGTCAGTTTGTTGGGCTCCCTTGGGTGTATCAGGGCAGCACAAGTTAGAGGTGGGGACAATTTCGGTGTGGGGTCCATCCTTCAATATAATGATTTCTTGTAGTGAGGTCCCTGCCAAAGGCCAGGGGCCCCTGGGCACATCCTTTTTCCATTTTCCCTGGGAAAGAAAACTCAGCATTCCAGGTTCCTGATGTCAGTTTGTAGGGCTCCCTTGGGTCTATCAGGGCAGCACAAGTTTGAGGTGGGGACAACTTCGGTGTGGGGTCCATCCTTCGATATAAGGATTCTTTGCAGTCAGGGCCCAGCCCAGGGCCAGGGGCCCCTGTGCACATCCTTTTTCCATTTTCCCTGGGAAAGAAAACTCAGCAGTCCAGGTTCCTGATGTCAGTTTGTAGGGCTCCCTTGGGTCTATCAGGGCAGCACAAGTTTGAGGTGGGGACAACTTCGGTGTGGGGTCCATCCTTCGATATAAGGATTTTTTGCAGTCAGGGCCAGGGGCCCCTGGGCACATCCTTTTTCCATTTTCCCTGGGAAAGAAAACTCAGCAGTCCAGGTTCCTGATGTCAGTTTGTAGGGCTCCCTTGGTTCTATCAGGGCAGCACAAGTTTGAGGTGGGGACAACTTCGGTGTGGGGTCCATCCTTCGATATAAGGATTTTTTGCAGTGAGGTCCCTGACCAGGGCCAGGGGCCCCTGGGCACATCCTTTGGCCATTTTCCCTGGGAAAGAAAACTCAGCAGTCCAGGTTCCTTATGTCAGTTTGTAGGGCTCCCTAGGGTGTATCAGGGCAGCACAAGTTTGAGGTGGGGACAACTTCGGTGTGGGGTCCATCCTTCAATATAAGGATTTTTTGCAGTCAGGGCCAGGGCCCCGTGGGTACAGCCTTTTTCCATTTTCCCTGGGAAAGAAAATTCAGCAGTCCAGGTTCCTGATGTCAGTTTGTAGGGCTCCCTTGGGTCTATCAGGGTAGCACAAGTTTGAGGTGGGGACAACTTCGGTGTGGGGTGCATCCTTCGATATAAGGATTCTTTGAAGTCAGAGCCCTGACCAGGGCCAGGGGAGCCTGGGCACATCCTTTGGCCATTTTCCCTGGGAAAGAAAACTCAGCAGTCCAGGTTCCGGATGTCAGTTTGTAGGGCTCCCTTGGGTCTATCAGGGCAGCACAAGTTTGAGGTGGGGACAACTTCGGTGTGGGGTCCATCCTTCGATATAAGGATTTTTTGCAGTCAGGGCCAGGGGCCCCTGGGCACATCCTTTTTCTATTTTCCCTGGGAAAGAAAACTCAGCAGTCCAGGTTCCTGATGTCAGTTTGTAGGGCTCCCTTGGGTCTATCAGGGTAGCACAAGTTTGAGGTGGGGAAAACTTCGGTGTGGGGTCCATCCTTCGATATAAGGAGTCTTTGCAGTCAGGTCCAAGCCCTGGACCAGGGGCCCCTGGGCACATCCTTTTTCCATTTTCCCTGGGAAAGAAAACTCAGCAGTCCAGGTTCCTGATGTCAGTTTGTAGGGCTCCCTTGGGTCTATCAGGGCAGCACAAGTTTGAGGTGGGGACAACTTTGGTGTGTGGTCCATCCTTCAATATAAAGATTTTTGCAGTCAGGGCCAGGGCCCCGTGGGCACAGCCTTTTTCCATTTTCCCTGGGAAAGAAAATTCAGCAGTCCAGGTTCCTGATGTCAGTTTGTAGGGCTCCCTTGGGTCTATCAGGGTAGCACAAGTTTGAGGTGGGGACAACTTCGGTGTGGGGTGCATCCTTCGATATAAGGATTCTTTGAAGTCAGAGCCCTGACCAGGGACAGGGGACCATGGGCACATCCTTTGGCCATTTTCCCTGGGAAAGAAAACTCAGCAGTCCAGGTTCCGGATGTCAGTTTGTAGGGCTCCCTTGGGTGTATCAGGGCAGCACAAGTTTGAGGTGGGGACAACTTTGGTGTGGGGTCCATCCTTCGATATAAGGATTCTTTGCAGTCAGGGCCAGGGGCCCCTGGGCACATCCTTTTTCCATTTTCCCTGGGAAAGAAAACTCAGCAGTCCAGGTTCCTGATGTCAGTTTGTAGAGCTCCTTTGGGTCTATCAGGGTAGCACAAGTTTGAGGTTGCAACAACTTCGGTGTGGGGTCCATCCTTCGATATAAGGATTTTTTGCAGTCAGGGCCAGGGGCCCCTGGGCACATCCTTTTTCCATTTTCCCTGGGAAAGAAAACTTAGCAGTCCAGGTTCCTGATGTCAGTTTGTAGGGCTCCCTTGGGTCTATCAGGGCAGCACAAGTTTGAGGTGGGGACAATTTTGGTGTGGGGTCCATCCTTCAATATAAGGATTTCTTGTAGTGAGGCCCCTGCCCAGGGCCACGGGCCCCTGGGCACATCCTTTTTCCATTTTCCCTGGGAAAGAAAACTCAGCATTCCAGGTTCCTGATGTCAGTTTGTAGGGCTCCCTTGGGTCTATCAGGGCAGCACAAGTTTGAGGTGGGGACAACTTCGGTGTGGGGTCCATCCTTCGATATAAGGATTTTTTGCAGTCAGGGCCAGGGGCCCAGGGCCAGGGGCCCCTGTGCACATCCTTTTTCCATTTTCCCTGGGAAAGAAAACTCAGCAGTCCAGGTTCCTGATGTCAGTTTGTAGGGCTCCCTTGGGTCTATCAGGGCAGCACAAGTTTGAGGTGGGGACAACTTCGGTGTGGGGTCCATCCTTCGATATAAGGATTTTTTGCAGTCAGGGCCAGGGGCCCCTGTGCACATCCTTTTTCCATTTTCCCTGGGAAAGAAAACTCAGCAGTCCAGGTTCCTGATGTCAGTTTGTAGAGCTCCTTTGGGTCTATCAGGGTAGCACAAGTTTGAGGTTGCAACAACTTCGGTGTGGGGTCCATCCTTCGATATAAGGATTTTTTGCAGTCAGGGCCAGGGGCCCCTGGGCACATCCTTTTTCCATTTTCCCTGGGAAAGAAAACTTAGCAGTCCAGGTTCCTGATGTCAGTTTGTAGGGCTCCCTTGGGTCTATCAGGGCAGCACAAGTTTGAGGTGGGGACAATTTTGGTGTGGGGTCCATCCTTCAATATAAGGATTTCTTGTAGTGAGGCCCCTGCCCAGGGCCACGGGCCCCTGGGGACATCCTTTTTCCATTTTCCCTGGGAAAGAAAACTCAGCAGTCCGGGTTCCTGATGTCAGTTTGTAGGGCTCCCTTGGGTCTATCAGGGCAGCACAAGTTTGAGATGGGGACAACTTCGGTGTGGGGTCCATCCTTCGATATAAGGATTATTTGCCGTCAGGCCACAGCCCAGGGCCAGGGGCCCCTGTGCACATCCTTTTTCCATTTTCCCTGGGAAAGAAAACTCAGCAATCCAGGTTCCTGATGTCAGTTTGTAGGGCTCCCTTGGGTGTATCAGGGCAGCACAAGTTTGAGGTGGGGACAACTTCGGTGTGGGGTCCATCCTTCGATATAAGGATTTTTTGCAGTCAGGGCCAGGGGCCCCTGGGCACATCCTTTTTCCATTTTCCCTGGGAAAGAAAACTCAGCAGTCCAGGTTCCTGATGTCATTTTGTAGAGCTCCCTTGGGTCTATCAGGGCAGCACAAGTTTGAGGTGGGGACAACTTCGGTGTGGGGTCCATCCTTCGATATAAGGATTTTTTGCAGTGAGGTCCCTGTCCAGGGCCAGGGGCCCCTGGGCACATCCTTTTTCCATTTTCCCTGGGAAAGAAAACTCAGCAATCCAGGTTCCTGATGTCAGTTTGTAGGGCTCCCTTGGGTCTATCAGGGCAGCACAAGTTTGAGGTGGGGACAACTTCGGTGTGGGGTCCATCCTTCGATATAAGGATTCTTTGCAGTCAGGGCCCAGCCCAGGGCCAGGGGCCCCTGTGCACAACCTTTTTCCATTTTCCCTGGGAAAGAATACTCAGCAGTCCAGGTTCCTGATGTCAGTTTGTAGGGCTCCCTTGGGTCTATCAGGGCAGCACAAGTTTGAGGTGGGGACAGTTTCGGTGTGGGGTCCATCCTTCGATACAAGGAATTTTTGCAGTCAGGGCCAGGTGCCCCTGGGCACATCCTTTTTCCATTTTCCCTGGGAAAGAAAACTCAGCATTCCAGGTTCCTGATGTCAGTTTGTAGGGCTCCCTTGGGTCTATCAGGGCAGCACAAGTTTGAGGTGGGGACAACTTCGGTGTGGGGTCCATCCTTCGATATAAGGATTTTTTGTAGTCAGGGCCAGGGTCCCAGGGCCAGGGTCCCCTGGGCACATCCTTTGGCCATTTTCCCTGGGAAAGAAAACTCAGCAGTCCAGGTTCCGGATGTCAGTTTGTAGGGCTCCCTTGGGTGTATCAGGGCAGCACAAGTTTGAGGTGGGGACAACTTCGGTGTGGGGTCCATCCTTCGATATAAGGATTATTTGCCGTCAGGCCACAGCCCAGGGCCAGGGGCCCCTGTGCACATCCTTTTTCCATTTTCCCTGGGAAAGAAAACTCAGCAATCCAGGTTCCTGATGTCAGTTTGTAGGGCTCCCTTGGGTCTATCAGGGCAGCACAAGTTTGAGGTGGGGACAACTTCGGTGTGGGGTCCATCCTTCGATATAAGGATTCTTTGCAGTCAGGGCCAGGGGCCTCTGGGCACATCCTTTTTCCATTTTCCCTGGGAAAGAAAACTCAGCAGTCCAGGTTCCTGATGTCAGTTTGTAGAGCTCCCTTGGGTCTATCAGGGCAGCACAAGTTTGAGGTGGGGACAACTTCAGTGTGGGGTCCATCCTTCGATATAAGGATTTTTTGCAGTGAGGCCCCTGTCCAGGGCCAGGGGCCCCTGGGCACATCCTTTTTCCATTTTCCCTGGGAAAGAAAACTCAGCAGTCAATGTTCCTGATGTCAGTTTGTTGGGCTCCCTTGGGTGTATCAGGGCAGCACAAGTTAGAGGTGGGGACAATTTCGGTGTGGGGTCCATCCTTCAATATAATGATTTCTTGTAGTGAGGTCCCTGCCAAAGGCCAGGGGCCCCTGGGCACATCCTTTTTCCATTTTCCCTGGGAAAGAAAACTCAGCATTCCAGGTTCCTGATGTCAGTTTGTAGGGCTCCCTTGGGTCTATCAGGGCAGCACAAGTTTGAGGTGGGGACAACTTCGGTGTGGGGTCCATCCTTCGATATAAGGATTCTTTGCAGTCAGGGCCCAGCCCAGGGCCAGGGGCCCCTGTGCACATCCTTTTTCCATTTTCCCTGGGAAAGAAAACTCAGCAGTCCAGGTTCCTGATGTCAGTTTGTAGGGCTCCCTTGGGTCTATCAGGGCAGCACAAGTTTGAGGTGGGGACAACTTCGGTGTGGGGTCCATCCTTCGATATAAGGATTTTTTGCAGTCAGGGCCAGGGGCCCCTGGGCACATCCTTTTTCCATTTTCCCTGGGAAAGAAAACTCAGCAGTCCAGGTTCCTGATGTCAGTTTGTAGGGCTCCCTTGGTTCTATCAGGGCAGCACAAGTTTGAGGTGGGGACAACTTCGGTGTGGGGTCCATCCTTCGATATAAGGATTTTTTGCAGTGAGGTCCCTGACCAGGGCCAGGGGCCCCTGGGCACATCCTTTGGCCATTTTCCCTGGGAAAGAAAACTCAGCAGTCCAGGTTCCTGATGTCAGTTTGTAGGGCTCCCTAGGGTGTATCAGGGCAGCACAAGTTTGAGGTGGGGACAACTTCGGTGTGGGGTCCATCGTTCAATATAAGGATTTTTTGCAGTCAGGGCCAGGGCCCCGTGGGTACAGCCTTTTTCCATTTTCCCTGGGAAAGAAAATTCAGCAGTCCAGGTTCCTGATGTCAGTTTGTAGGGCTCCCTTGGGTCTATCAGGGTAGCACAAGTTTGAGGTGGGGACAACTTCGGTGTGGGGTGCATCCTTCGATATAAGGATTCTTTGAAGTCAGAGCCCTGACCAGGGCCAGGGGAGCCTGGGCACATCCTTTGGCCATTTTCCCTGGGAAAGAAAACTCAGCAGTCCAGGTTCCGGATGTCAGTTTGTAGGGCTCCCTTGGGTCTATCAGGGCAGCACAAGTTTGAGGTGGGGACAACTTCGGTGTGGGGTCCATCCTTCGATATAAGGATTTTTTGCAGTCAGGGCCAGGGGCCCCTGGGCACATCCTTTTTCTATTTTCCCTGGGAAAGAAAACTCAGCAGTCCAGGTTCCTGATGTCAGTTTGTAGGGCTCCCTTGGGTCTATCAGGGTAGCACAAGTTTGAGGTGGGGACAACTTCGGTGTGGGGTCCATCCTTCGATATAAGGAGTCTTTGCAGTCAGGTCCAAGCCCTGGACCAGGGGCCCCTGGGCACATCCTTTTTCCATTTTCCCTGGGAAAGAAAACTCAGCAGTCCAGGTTCCTGATGTCAGTTTGTAGGGCTCCCTTGGGTGTATCAGGGCAGCACAAGTTTGAGGTGGGGACAACTTTGGTGTGTGGTCCATCCTTCAATATAAAGATTTTTGCAGTCAGGGCCAGGGCCCCGTGGGCACAGCCTTTTTCCATTTTCCCTGGGAAAGAAAATTCAGCAGTCCAGGTTCCTGATGTCAGTTTGTAGGGCTCCCTTGCGTCTATCAGGGTAGCACAAGTTTGAGGTGGGGACAACTTCGGTGTGGGGTGCATCCTTCGATATAAGGATTCTTTGAAGTCAGAGCCCTGACCAGGGACAGGGGACCATGGGCACATCCTTTGGCCATTTTCCCTGGGAAAGAAAACTCAGCAGTCCAGGTTCCGGATGTCAGTTTGTAGGGCTCCCTTGGGTGTATCAGGGCAGCACAAGTTTGAGGTGGGGACAACTTTGGTGTGGGGTCCATCCTTCGATATAAGGATTCTTTGCAGTCAGGGCCAGGGGCCCCTGGGCACATCCTTTTTCCATTTTCCCTGGGAAAGAAAACTCAGCAGTCCAGGTTCCTGATGTCAGTTTGTAGAGCTCCTTTGGGTCTATCAGGGTAGCACAAGTTTGAGGTTGCAACAACTTCGGTGTGGGGTCCATCCTTCGATATAAGGATTTTTTGCAGTCAGGGCCAGGGGCCCCTGGGCACATCCTTTTTCCATTTTCCCTGGGAAAGAAAACTTAGCAGTCCAGGTTCCTGATGTCAGTTTGTAGGGCTCCCTTGGGTCTATCAGGGCAGCACAAGTTTGAGGTGGGGACAATTTTGGTGTGGGGTCCATCCTTCAATATAAGGATTTCTTGTAGTGAGGCCCCTGCCCAGGGCCACGGGCCCCTGGGCACATCCTTTTTCCATTTTCCCTGGGAAAGAAAACTCAGCATTCCAGGTTCCTGATGTCAGTTTGTAGGGCTCCCTTGGGTCTATCAGGGCAGCACAAGTTTGAGGTGGGGACAACTTCGGTGTGGGGTCCATCCTTCGATATAAGGATTTTTTGCAGTCAGGGCCAGGGGCCCAGGGCCAGGGGCCCCTGTGCACATCCTTTTTCCATTTTCCCTGGGAAAGAAAACTCAGCAGTCCAGGTTCCTGATGTCAGTTTGTAGGGCTCCCTTGGGTCTATCAGGGCAGCACAAGTTTGAGGTGGGGACAACTTCGGTGTGGGGTCCATCCTTCGATATAAGGATTTTTTGCAGTCAGGGCCAGGGGCCCCTGGGCACATCCTTTTTCCATTTTCCCTGGGAAAGAAAACTCAGCAGTCCAGGTTCCTGATGTCAGTTTGTAGAGCTCCATTGGGTCTATCAGGGTAGCACAAGTTTGAGGTTGCAACAACTTCGGTGTGGGGTCCATCCTTCGATATAAGGATTTTTTGCAGTGAGGGCCAGGGGCCCCTGGGCACATCCTTTTTCCATTTTCCCTGGGAAAGAAAGCTTAGCAGTCCAGGTTCCTGATGTCTGTTTGTAGGGCTCCCTTGGGTGTATCAGGGCAGCACAAGTTTGAGGTGGGGACAACTTCGGTGTGGGGTCCATCCTTCGATATAAGGATTCTTTGCAGTCAGGGCCAGGGGCCCCTGGGCACATCCTTTTTCCATTTTCCCTGGGAAAGAAAACTCAGCAGTCCAGGTTCCTGATGTCAGTTTGTAGAGCTCCATTGGGTCTATCAGGGTAGCACAAGTTTGAGGTTGCAACAACTTCGGTGTGGGGTCCATCCTTCGATATAAGGATTTTTTGCAGTCAGGGCCAGGGGCCCCTGGGCACATCCTTTTTCCATTTTCCCTGGGAAAGAAAGCTTAGCAGTCCAGGTTCCTGATGTCTGTTTGTAGGGCTCCCTTGGGTCTATCAGGGCAGCACAAGTTTGAGGTGGGGACAACTTCGGTGTGGGGTCCATCCTTCGATATAAGGATTATTTGCCGTCAGGCCACAGCCCAGGGCCAGGGGCCCGTGTGCACATCCTTTTTCCATTTTCCCTGGGAAAGAAAACTCAGCAATCCAGGTTCCTGATGTCAGTTTGTAGGGCTCCCTTCGGTCTATCAGGGCAGCACAAGTTTGAGGTGGGGACAACTTCGGTGTGGGGTCCATCCTTCGATATAAGGATTCTTTGCAGTCAGGGCCAGGGGCCTCTGGGCACATCCTTTTTCCATTTTCCCTGGGAAAGAAAACTCAGCAGTCCAGGTTCCTGATGTCAGTTTGTAGAGCTCCCTTGGGTCTATCAGGGCAGCACAAGTTTGAGGTGGGGACAACTTCGGTGTGGGGTCCATCCTTCGATATAAGGATTTTTTGCAGTGAGGTCCCTGTCCAGGGCCAGGGGCCCCTGGGCACATCCTTTTTCCATTTTCCCTGGGAAAGAAAACTTAGCAGTCCAGGTTCCTGATGTCAGTTTGTAGGGCTCCCTTGGGTCTATCAGGGCAGCACAAGTTTGAGGTGGGGACAATTTCGGTGTGGGGTCCATCCTTCAATATAAGGATTTCTTGTAGTGAGGCCCCTGCCCAGGGCCACGGGCCCCTGGGCACATCCTTTTTCCATTTTCCCTGGGAAAGAAAACTCAGCAGTCCGGGTTCCTGATGTCAGTTTGTAGGGCTCCCTTGGGTCTATCAGGGCAGCACAAGTTTGAGATGGGGACAACTTCGGTGTGGGGTCCATCCTTCGATATAAGGATTATTTGCCGTCAGGCCAGAGCCCAGGGCCAGGTGCCCCTGTGCACATCCTTTTTCCATTTTCCCTGGGAAAGAAAACTCAGCAATCCAGGTTCCTGATGTCAGTTTGTAGGGCTCCCTTGGGTCTATCAGGGCAGCACAAGTTTGAGGTGGGGACAACTTCGGTGTGGGGTCCATCCTTCGATATAAGGATTCTTTGCAGTCAGGGCCAGGGGCCCCTGGGCGCATCCTTTTTCCATTTTCCCTGGGAAAGAAAACTCAGCAGTCCAGGTTCCTGATGTCATTTTGTAGAGCTCCCTTGGGTCTATCAGGGCAGCACAAGTTTGAGGTGGGGACAACTTCGGTGTGGGGTCCATCCTTCGATATAAGGATTTTTTGCAGTGAGGCCCCTGTCCAGGGCCAGGGGCCCCTGGGCACATCCTTTTTCCATTTTCCCTGGGAAAGAAAACTCAGCAGTCCAGGTTCCTGATGTCAGTTTGTAGGGCTCCCTTGGGTCTATCAGGGCAGCACAAGTTTGAGGTGGGGACAATTTCGGTGTGGGGTCCATCCTTCAATATAAGGATTTCTTGTAGTGAGGTCCCTGCCAAAGGCCAGGGGCCCCTGGGCACATCCTTTTTCCATTTTCCCTGGGAAAGAAAACTCAGCAATCCAGGTTCCTGATGTCAGTTTGTAGGGCTCCATGGGTCTATCAGGGCAGCACAAGTTTGAGGTGGGGACAACTTCGGTGTGGGGTCCATCCTTCGATATAAGGATTCTTTGCAGTCAGGGCCCAGCCCAGGGCCAGGGGCCCCTGTGCACAACCTTTTTCCATTTTCCCTGGGAAAGAATACTCAGCAGTCCAGGTTCCTGATGTCAGTTTGTAGGGCTCCCTTGGGTCTATTAGGGTAGCACAAGTTTGAGGTGGGGACAATTTCGGTGTGGGGTCCATCCTTCAATATAAGGATTTCTTGTAGTGAGGTCCCTGCCAAAGGCCAGGGGCCCCTGGGCACATCCTTTTTCCATTTTCCCTGGGAAAGAAAACTCAGCAATCCAGGTTCCTGATGTCAGTTTGTAGGGCTCCCTTGGGTCTATCAGGGCAGCACAAGTTTGAGGTGGGGACAACTTCGGTGTGGGGTCCATCCGTCGATATAAGGATTCTTTGCAGTCAGGGCCAGGGGCCCCTGGGCACATCCTTTTTCCATTTTCCCTGGGAAAGAAAACTCAGCAGTCCAGTTTCCTGATGTCAGTTTGTAGGGCTCCCTTGGGTCTATCAGGGTAGCACAAGTTTGAGGTGGGGACAACTTCGGTGTGGGGTGCATCCTTCGATATAAGGATTCTTTGAAGTCAGAGCCCTGACCAGGGCCAGGGGAGCCTGGGCACATCCTTTGGCCATTTTCCCTGGGAAAGAAAACTCAGCAGTCCAGGTTCCTGATGTCAGTTTGTAGGGCTCCCTTGGGTCTATCAGGGCAGCACAAGTTTGAGGTGGGGACAACTTTGGTGTGGGGTGCGTCCTTCAATATAAGGATTTTTTGCAGTCAGGGCCAGGGGCCCCTGGGCACATCCTTTTTCCATTTTCCCTGGGAAAGAAAACTCAGCAGTCCAGGTTCCTGATGTCAGTTTGTAGGGCTCCCTTGGTTCTATCAGGGCAGCACAAGTTTGAGGTGGGGACAGTTTCGGTGTGGGGTCCATCCTTCGATACAAGGAATTTTTGCAGTCAGGGCCAGGTGCCCCTGGGCACATCCTTTTTCCATTTTCCCTGGGAAAGAAAACTCAGCATTCCAGGTTCCTGATGTCAGTTTGTAGGGCTCCCTTGGGTCTATCAGGGCAGCACAAGTTTGAGGTGGGGACAACTTTGGTGTGGGGTCCATCCTTTGATATAAGGATTTTTTGTAGTCAGGGCCAGGGTCCCAGGGCCAGGGTCCCCTGGGCACATCCTTTGGCCATTTTCCCTGGGAAAGAAAACTCAGCAGTCCAGGTTCCGGATGTCAGTTTGTAGGGCTCCCTTGGGTGTATCAGGGCAGCACAAGTTTGAGGTGGGGACAACTTCGGTGTGGGGTCCATCCTTCGATATAAGGATTATTTGCCGTCAGGCCACAGCCCAGGGCCAGGGGCCCCTGGGCACATCCTTTTTCCATTTTCCCTGGGAAAGAAAACTCAGCAATCCAGGTTCCTGATGTCAGTTTGTAGGGCTCCCTTGGGTCTATCAGGGCAGCACAAGTTTGAGGTGGGGACAACTTCGGTGTGGGGTCCATCCTTCGATATAAGGATTCTTTGCAGTCAGGGCCAGGGGCCTCTGGGCACATCCTTTTTCCATTTTCCCTGGGAAAGAAAACTCAGCAGTCCAGGTTCCTGATGTCAGTTTGTAGAGCTCCCTTGGGTCTATCAGGGCAGCACAAGTTTGAGGTGGGGACAACTTCAGTGTGGGGTCCATCCTTCGATATAAGGATTTTTTGCAGTGTGGCCCCTGTCCAGGGCCAGGGGCCCCTGGGCACATCCTTTTTCCATTTTCCCTGGGAAAGAAAACTCAGCAGTCAATGTTCCTGATGTCAGTTTGTTGGGCTCCCTTGGGTGTATCAGGGCAGCACAAGTTAGACGTGGGGACAATTTCGGTGTGGGGTCCATCCTTCAATATAATGATTTCTTGTAGTGAGGTCCCTGCCAAAGGCCAGTGGCCCCTGGGCACATCCTTTTTCCATTTTCCCTGGGAAAGAAAACTCAGCATTCCAGGTTCCTGATGTCAGTTTGTAGGGCTCCCTTGGGTCTATCAGGGCAGCACAAGTTTGAGGTGGGGACAACTTCGGTGTGGGGTCCATCCTTCGATATAAGGATTCTTTGCAGTCAGGCCCCAGCCCAGGGCCAGGGGCCCCTGTGCACATCCTTTTTCCATTTTCCCTGGGAAAGAAAACTCAGCAGTCCAGGTTCCTGATGTCAGTTTGTAGGGCTCCCTTGGGTCTATCAGGGCAGCACAAGTTTGAGGTGGGGACAACTTCGGTGTGGGGTCCATCCTTCGATATAAGGATTTTTTGCCGTCAGGGCCAGGGGCCCCTGGGCACATCCTTTTTCCATTTTCCCTGGGAAAGAAAACTCAGCAGTCCAGGTTCCTGATGTCAGTTTGTAGGGCTCCCTTGGGTCTATCAGGGCAGCACAAGTTTGAGGTGGGGACAACTTCGGTGTGGGGTCCATCCTTCGATATAAGGATTTTTTGCAGTGAGGTCCCTGACCAGGGCCAGGGGCCCCTGGGCACATCCTTTGGCCATTTTCCCTGGGAAAGAAAACTCAGCAGTCCAGGTTCCTGATGTCAGTTTGTAGGGCTCCCTAGGGTGTATCAGGGCAACACAAGTTTGAGGTGGGGACAACTTCGGTGTGGGGTCCATCCTTCAATATAAGGATTTTTTGCAGTCAGGGCCAGGGCCCCGTGGGTACAGCCTTTTTCCATTTTCCCTGGGAAAGAAAATTCAGCAGTCCAGGTTCCTGATGTCAGTTTGTAGGGCTCCCTTGGGTCTATCAGGGTAGCACAAGTTTGAGGTGGGGACGACTTCGGTGTGGGGTGCATCCTTCGATATAAGGATTCTTTGAAGTCAGAGCCCTGACCAGGGCCAGGGGAGCCTGGGCACATCCTTTGGCCATTTTCCCTGGGAAAGAAAACTCAGCAGTCCAGGTTCCGGATGTCAGTTTGTAGGGCTCCCTTGGGTCTATCAGGGCAGCACAAGTTTGAGGTGGGGACAACTTCGGTGTGGGGTCCATCCTTCGATATAAGGATTTTTTGCAGTCAGGGCCAGGGGCCCCTGGGCACATCCTTTTTCTATTTTCCCTGGGAAAGAAAACTCAGCAGTCCAGGTTCCTGATGTCAGTTTGTAGGGCTCCCTTGGGTCTATCAGGGTAGCACAAGTTTGAGGTGGGGAAAACTTCGGTGTGGGGTCCATCCTTCGATATAAGGAGTCTTTGCAGTCAGGTCCAAGCCCTGGACCAGGGGCCCCTGGGCACATCCTTTTTCCATTTTCCCTGGGAAAGAAAACTCAGCAGTCCAGGTTCCTGATGTCAGTTTGTAGGGCTCCCTTGGGTGTATCAGGGCAGCACAAGTTTGAGGTGGGGACAACTTTGGTGTGTGGTCCATCCTTCAATATAAAGATTTTTGCAGTCAGGGCCAGGGCCCCGTGGGCACAGCCTTTTTCCATTTTCCCTGGGAAAGAAAATTCAGCAGTCCAGGTTCCTGATGTCAGTTTGTAGGGCTCCCTTGGGTCTATCAGGGTAGCACAAGTTTGAGGTGGGGACAACTTCGGTGTGAGGTGCATCCTTCGATATAAGGATTCTTTGAAGTCAGAGCCCTGACCAGGGACAGGGGACCATGGGCACATCCTTTGGCCATTTTCCCTGGGAAAGAAAACTCAGCAGTCCAGGTTCCGGATGTCAGTTTGTAGGGCTCCCTTGGGTGTATCAGGGCAGCACAAGTTTGAGGTGGGGACAACTTTGGTGTGGGGTCCATCCTTCGATATAAGGATTCTTTGCAGTCAGGGCCAGGGGCCCCTGGGCACATCCTTTTTCCATTTTCCCTGGGAAAGAAAACTCAGCAGTCCAGGTTCCTGATGTCAGTTTGTAGAGCTCCTTTGGGTCTATCAGGGTAGCACAAGTTTGAGGTTGCAACAACTTCGGTGTGGGGTCCATCCTTCGATATAAGGATTTTTTGCAGTCAGGGCCAGGGGCCCCTGGGCACATCCTTTTTCCATTTTCCCTGGGAAAGAAAACTCAGCAGTCCAGGTTCCTGATGTCAGTTTGTAGGGCTCCCTTGGGTCTATCAGGGCAGCACAAGTTTGAGGTGGGGACAATTTTGGTGTGGGGTCCATCCTTCAATATAAGGATTTCTTGTAGTGAGGCCCCTGCCCAGGGCCACGGGCCCCTGGGCACATCCTTTTTCCATTTTCCCTGGGAAAGAAAACTCAGCAGTCCGGGTTCCTGATGTCAGTTTGTAGGGCTCCCTTGGGTCTATCAGGGCAGCACAAGTTTGAGGTGGGGACAACTTCGGTGTGGGGTCCATCCTTCGATATAAGGATTCTTTGCAGTCAGGGCCAGGGGCCCCTGGGCACATCCTTTTTCCATTTTCCCTGGGAAAGAAAACTCAGCAGTCCAGGTTCCTGATGTCATTTTGTAGAGCTCCCTTGGGTCTATCAGGGCAGCACAAGTTTGAGGTGGGGACAACTTCGGTGTGGGGTCCATCCTTCGATATAAGTATTTTTTGCAGTGAGGCCCCTGTCCAGGGCCAGGGGCCCCTGGGCACATCCTTTTTCCATTTTCCCTGGGAAAGAAAACTCAGCAGTCCAGGTTCCTGATGTCAGTTTGTAGGGCTCCCTTGGGTCTATCAGGGCAGCACAAGTTTGAGGTGGGGACAACTTCGGTGTGGGGTCCATCCTTCGATATAAGGATTCTTTGCAGTCAGGGCCAGGGGCCCCTGGGCGCATCCTTTTTCCATTTTCCCTGGGAAAGAAAACTCAGCAGTCCAGGTTCCTGATGTCAGTTTGTAGGGCTCCCTTGGGTCTATCAGGGCAGCACAAGTTTGAGGTGGGGACAATTTCGGTGTGGGGTCCATCCTTCAATATAAGGATTTCTTGTAGTGAGGCCCCTGCCCAGGGCCACGGGCCCCTGGGCACATCCTTTTTCCATTTTCCCTGGGAAAGAAAACTCAGCAGTCCGGGTTCCTGATGTCAGTTTGTAGGGCTCCCTTGGGTCTATCAGGGCAGCACAAGTTTGAGATGGGGACAACTTCGGTGTGGGGTCCATCCTTCGATATAAGGATTATTTGCCGTCAGGCCACAGCCCAGGGCCAGGGGCCCCTGTGCACATCCTTTTTCCATTTTCCCTGGGAAAGAAAACTCAGCAATCCAGGTTCCTGATGTCAGTTTGTAGGGCTCCCTTGGGTGTATCAGGGCAGCACAAGTTTGAGGTGGGGACAACTTCGGTGTGGGGTCCATCCTTCGATATAAGGATTCTTTGCAGTCAGGGCCAGGGGCCCCTGGGCACATCCTTTTTCCATTTTCCCTGGGAAAGAAAACTCAGCAGTCCAGGTTCCTGATGTCATTTTGTAGAGCTCCCTTGGGTCTATCAGGGCAGCACAAGTTTGAGGTGGGGACAACTTCGGTGTGGGGTCCATCCTTCGATATAAGGATTTTTTGCAGTGAGGCCCCTGTCCAGGGCCAGGGGCCCCTGGGCACATCCTTTTTCCATTTTCCCTGGGAAAGAAAACTCAGCAGTCCAGGTTCCTGATGTCTGTTTGTAGGGCTCCCTTGGGTCTATCAGGGCAGCACAAGTTTGAGGTGGGGACAATTTCGGTGTGGGGTCCATCCTTCGATATAAGGATTCTTTGCAGTCAGGGCCCACCCCAGGGCCAGGGGCCCCTGTGCACAACCTTTTTCCATTTTCCCTGGGAAAGAAAACTCAGCAGTCCAGGTTCCTGATGTCAGTTTGTAGGGCTCCCTTCGGTCTATCAGGGCAGCACAAGTTTGAGGTGGGGACAACTTCGGTGTGGGGTCCATCCTTCGATATAAGGATTCTTTGCAGTCAGGGCCAGGGGCCCCTGTGCACATCCTTTTTCCATTTTCCCTGGGAAAGAAAACTCAGCAGTCCAGGTTCCTGATGTCAGTTTGTAGGGCTCCCTTGGGTCTATCAGGGCAGCACAAGTTTGAGGTGGGGACAACTTCGGTGTGGGGTCCATCCTTCGATATAAGGATTCTTTGCAGTCAGGGCCAGGGGCCCCTGGGCACATCCTTTTTCCATTTTCCCTGGGAAAGAAAACTCAGCAGTCCAGGTTCCTGATGTCATTTTGTAGAGCTCCCTTGGGTCTATCAGGGCAGCACAAGTTTGAGGTGGGGACAACTTCGGTGTGGGGTCCATCCTTCGATATAAGTATTTTTTGCAGTGAGGCCCCTGTCCAGGGCCAGGGGCCCCTGGGCACATCCTTTTTCCATTTTCCCTGGGAAAGAAAACTCAGCAGTCCAGGTTCCTGATGTCAGTTTGTAGGGCTCCCTTGGGTCTATCAGGGCAGCACAAGTTTGAGGTGGGGACAACTTCGGTGTGGGGTCCATCCTTCGATATAAGGATTCTTTGCAGTCAGGGCCAGGGGCCCCTGGGCGCATCCTTTTTCCATTTTCCCTGGGAAAGAAAACTCAGCAGTCCAGGTTCCTGATGTCAGTTTGTAGGGCTCCCTTGGGTCTATCAGGGCAGCACAAGTTTGAGGTGGGGACAATTTCGGTGTGGGGTCCATCCTTCAATATAAGGATTTCTTGTAGTGAGGCCCCTGCCCAGGGCCACGGGCCCCTGGGCACATCCTTTTTCCATTTTCCCTGGGAAAGAAAACTCAGCAGTCCGGGTTCCTGATGTCAGTTTGTAGGGCTCCCTTGGGTCTATCAGGGCAGCACAAGTTTGAGATGGGGACAACTTCGGTGTGGGGTCCATCCTTCGATATAAGGATTATTTGCCGTCAGGCCACAGCCCAGGGCCAGGGGCCCCTGTGCACATCCTTTTTCCATTTTCCCTGGGAAAGAAAACTCAGCAATCCAGGTTCCTGATGTCAGTTTGTAGGGCTCCCTTGGGTGTATCAGGGCAGCACAAGTTTGAGGTGGGGACAACTTCGGTGTGGGGTCCATCCTTCGATATAAGGATTCTTTGCAGTCAGGGCCAGGGGCCCCTGGGCACATCCTTTTTCCATTTTCCCTGGGAAAGAAAACTCAGCAGTCCAGGTTCCTGATGTCATTTTGTAGAGCTCCCTTGGGTCTATCAGGGCAGCACAAGTTTGAGGTGGGGACAACTTCGGTGTGGGGTCCATCCTTCGATATAAGGATTTTTTGCAGTGAGGCCCCTGTCCAGGGCCAGGGGCCCCTGGGCACATCCTTTTTCCATTTTCCCTGGGAAAGAAAACTCAGCAGTCCAGGTTCCTGATGTCAGTTTGTAGGGCTCCCTTGGGTCTATCAGGGCAGCACAAGTTTGAGGTGGGGACAATTTCGGTGTGGGGTCCATCCTTCGATATAAGGATTCTTTGCAGTCAGGGCCCACCCCAGGGCCAGGGGCCCCTGTGCACAACCTTTTTCCATTTTCCCTGGGAAAGAAAACTCAGCAGTCCAGGTTCCTGATGTCAGTTTGTAGGGCTCCCTTCGGTCTATCAGGGCAGCACAAGTTTGAGGTGGGGACAACTTCGGTGTGGGGTCCATCCTTCGATATAAGGATTCTTTGCAGTCAGGGCCAGGGGCCCCTGTGCACATCCTTTTTCCATTTTCCCTGGGAAAGAAAACTCAGCAGTCCAGGTTCCTGATGTCAGTTTGTAGGGCTCCCTTGGGTCTATCAGGGCAGCACAAGTTTGAGGTGGGGACAACTTCGGTGTGGGGTCCATCCTTCGATATAAGGATGTTTTGCAGTCAGGGCCAGGGGCCCCTGGGCACATCCTTTTTCCATTTTCCCTGGGAAAGAAAACTCAGCAGTCCAGGTTCCTGATGTCATTTTGTAGAGCTCCCTTGGGTCTATCAGGGCAGCACAAGTTTGAGGTGGGGACAACTTCGGTGTGGGGTCCATCCTTCGATATAAGGATTTTTTGCAGTGAGGCCCCTGTCCAGGGCCAGGGGCCCCTGGGCACATCCTTTTTCCATTTTCCCTGGGAAAGAAAACTCAGCAGTCCAGGTTCCTGATGTCAGTTTGTAGGGCTCCCTTGGGTCTATCAGGGCAGCACAAGTTTGAGGTGGGGACAACTTCGGTGTGGGGTCCATCCTTCGATATAAGGATTTTTTGCAGTCAGGGCCAGGGGCCCCTGGGCACATCCTTTTTCTATTTTCCCTGGGAAAGAAAACTCAGCAGTCCAGGTTCCTGATGTCAGTTTGTAGGGCTCCCTTGGGTCTATCAGGGTAGCACAAGTTTGAGGTGGGGAAAACTTCGGTGTGGGGTCCATCCTTCGATATAAGGATTTTTTGCAGTCAGGGCCAGGGGCCCCTGGGCACATCCTTTTTCTATTTTCCCTGGGAAAGAAAACTCAGCAGTCCAGGTTCCTGATGTCAGTTTGTAGGGCTCCCTTGGGTCTATCAGGGCAGCACAAGTTTGAGGTGGGGACAACTTCGGTGTGGGGTCCATCCTTCGATATAAGGATTTTTTGCAGTCAGGGCCAGGGGCCCCTGGGCACATCCTTTTTCTATTTTCCCTGGGAAAGAAAACTCAGCAGTCCAGGTTCCTGATGTCAGTTTGTAGGGCTCCCTTGGGTGTATCAGGGCAGCACAAGTTTGAGGTGGGGACAACTTTGGTGTGTGGTCCATCCTTCAATATAAAGATTTTTGCAGTCAGGGCCAGGGCCCCGTGGGCACAGCCTTTTTCCATTTTCCCTGGGAAAGAAAATTCAGCAGTCCAGGTTCCTGATGTCAGTTTGTAGGGCTCCCTTGGGTCTATCAGGGTAGCACAAGTTTGAGGTGGGGACAACTTCGGTGTGAGGTGCATCCTTCGATATAAGGATTCTTTGAAGTCAGAGCCCTGACCAGGGACAGGGGACCATGGGCACATCCTTTGGCCATTTTCCCTGGGAAAGAAAACTCAGCCGTCCAGGTTCCGGATGTCAGTTTGTAGGGCTCCCTTGGGTGTATCAGGGCAGCACAAGTTTGAGGTGGGGACAACTTTGGTGTGGGGTCCATCCTTCGATATAAGGATTCTTTGCAGTCAGGGCCAGGGGCCCCTGGGCACATCCTTTTTCCATTTTCCCTGGGAAAGAAAACTCAGCAGTCCAGGTTCCTGATGTCAGTTTGTAGAGCTCCTTTGGGTCTATCAGGGTAGCACAAGTTTGAGGTTTGAACAACTTCGGTGTGGGGTCCATCCTTCGATATAAGGATTTTTTGCAGTCAGGGCCAGGGGCCCCTGGGCACATCCTTTTTCCATTTTCCCTGGGAAAGAAAACTTAGCAGTCCAGGTTCCTGATGTCAGTCTGTAGGGCTCCCTTGGGTCTATCAGGGCAGCACAAGTTTGAGGTGGGGACAATTTTGGTGTGGGGTCCATCCTTCAATATAAGGATTTCTTGTAGTGAGGCCCCTGCCCAGGGCCACGGGCCCCTGGGCACATCCTTTTTCCATTTTCCCTGGGAAAGAAAACTCAGCAGTCCGGGTTCCTGATGTCAGTTTGTAGGGCTCCCTTGGGTCTATCAGGGCAGCACAAGTTTGAGGTGGGGACAACTTCGGTGTGGGGTCCATCCTTCGATATAAGGATTCTTTGCAGTCAGGGCCAGGGGCCCCTGGGCACATCCTTTTTCCATTTTCCCTGGGAAAGAAAACTCAGCAGTCCAGGTTCCTGATGTCATTTTGTAGAGCTCCCTTGGGTCTATCAGGGCAGCACAAGTTTGAGGTGGGGACAACTTCGGTGTGGGGTCCATCCTTCGATATAAGTATTTTTTGCAGTGAGGCCCCTGTCCAGGGCCAGGGGCCCCTGGGCACATCCTTTTTCCATTTTCCCTGGGAAAGAAAACTCAGCAATCCAGGTTCCTGATGTCAGTTTGTAGGGCTCCCTTGGGTGTATCAGGGCAGCACAAGTTTGAGGTGGGGACAACTTCGGTGTGGGGTCCATCCTTCGATATAAGGATTCTTTGCAGTCAGGGCCAGGGGCCCCTGGGCACATCCTTTTTCCATTTTCCCTGGGAAAGAAAACTCAGCAGTCCAGGTTCCTGATGTCATTTTGTAGAGCTCCCTTGGGTCTATCAGGGCAGCACAAGTTTGAGGTGGGGACAACTTCGGTGTGGGGTCCATCCTTCGATATAAGGATTTTTTGCAGTGAGGCCCCTGTCCAGGGCCAGGGGCCCCTGGGCACATCCTTTTTCCATTTTCCCTGGGAAAGAAAACTCAGCAGTCCAGGTTCCTGATGTCAGTTTGTAGGGCTCCCTTGGGTCTATCAGGGCAGCACAAGTTTGAGGTGGGGACAACTTCGGTGTGGGGTCCATCCTTCGATATAAGGATTCTTTGCAGTCAGGGCCCAGCCCAGGGCCAGGGGCCCCTGTGCACAACCTTTTTCCATTTTCCCTGGGAAAGAAAACTCAGCAGTCCAGGTTCCTGATGTCAGTTTGTAGGGCTCCCTTGGGTCTATCAGGGCAGCACAAGTTTGAGGTGGGGACAACTTCGGTGTGGGGTCCATCCTTCGATATAAGGATGTTTTGCAGTCAGGGCCAGGGGCCCCTGGGCACATCCTTTTTCCATTTTCCCTGGGAAAGAAAACTCAGCAGTCCAGGTTCCTGATGTCATTTTGTAGAGCTCCCTTGGGTCTATCAGGGCAGCACAAGTTTGAGGTGGGGACAATTTCGGTGTGGGGTCCATCCTTCGATATAAGGATTTTTTGCAGTGAGGCACCTGTCCAGGGCCAGGGGCCCCTGGGCACATCCTTTTTCCATTTTCCCTGGGAAAGAAAACTCAGCAGTCCAGGTTCCTGATGTCAGTTTGTAGGGCTCCCTTGGGTCTATCAGGGCAGCACAAGTTTGAGGTGGGGACAACTTCGGTGTGGGGTCCATCCTTCGATATAAGGATTCTTTGCAGTCAGGGCCCAGCCCAGGGCTAGGGGCCCCTGTGCACAACCTTTTTCCATTTTCCCTGGGAAAGAAAACTCAGCAGTCCAGGTTCCTGATGTCAGTTTGTAGGGCTCCCTTGGGTCTATCAGGGCAGCACAAGTTTGAGGTGGGGACAACTTCGGTGTGGGGTCCATCCTTCGATATAAGGATTCTTTGCAGTCAGGGCCAGGGGCCCCTGGGCACATCCTTTTTCCATTTTCCCTGGGAAAGAAAACTCAGCAGTCCAGGTTCCTGATGTCAGTTTGTAGGGCTCCCTTGGGTCTATCAGGGTAGCACAAGTTTGAGGTGGGGACAACTTCGGTGTGGGGTGCATCCTTCGATATAAGGATTCTTTGAAGTCAGAGCCCTGACCAGGTCCAGGGGAGCCTGGGCACATCCTTTGGCCATTTTCCCTGGGAAAGAAAACTCAGCAGTCCAGGTTCCTGATGTCAGTTTGTAGGGCTCCCTTGGGTCTATCAGGGCAGCACAAGTTTGAGGTGGGGACAACCTTGGTGTGGGGTGCGTCCTTCAATATAAGGATTTTTTGCAGTCAGGGCCAGGGGCCCCTGGGCACATCCTTTTTCCATTTTCCCTGGGAAAGAAAACTCAGCAGTCCAGGTTCCTGATGTCAGTTTGTAGGGCTCCCTTGGTTCTGTCAGGGCAGCACAAGTTTGAGGTGGGGACAGTTTCGGTGTGGGGTCCATCCTTCGATACAAGGAATTTTTGCAGTCAGGGCCAGGTGCCCCTGGGCACATCCTTTTTCCATTTTCCCTGGGAAAGAAAACTCAGCATTCCAGGTTCCTGATGTCAGTTTGTAGGGCTCCCTTCGGTCTATCAGGGCAGCACAAGTTTGAGGTGGGGACAACTTCGGTGTGGGGTCCATCCTTCGATATAAGGATTTTTTGTAGTCAGGGCCAGGGTCCCCTGGGCACATCCTTTGGCCATTTTCCCTGGGAAAGAAAACTCAGCAGTCCAGGTTCCGGATGTCAGTTTGTAGGGCTCCCTTGGGTGTATCAGGGCAGCACAAGTTTGAGGTTGCAACAACTTCGGTGTGGGGTCCATCCTTCGATATAAGGATTTTTTGCAGTCAGGGCCAGGGTCCCCTGGGCACATCCTTTTTCCATTTTCCCTGGGAAAGAAAACTTAGCAGTCCAGGTTCCTGATGTCAGTTTGTAGGGCTCCCTTGGGTCTATCAGGGCAGCACATGTTTGAGGTGGGGACAATTTCGGTGTGGGGTCCATCCTTCAATATAAGGATTTCTTGTAGTGAGGCCCCTGCCCAGGGCCACGGGCCCCTGGGCACATCCTTTTTCCATTTTCCCTGGGAAAGAAAACTCAGCAGTCCGGGTTCCTGATGTCAGTTTGTAGGGCTCCCTTGGGTCTATCAGGGCAGCACAAGTTTGAGATGGGGACAGGTTTGGTGTGGGGTCCATCCTTCGATATAAGGATTATTTCCCGTCAGGCCACAGCCCAGGGCCAGGGGCCCCTGTGCACATCCTTTTTCCATTTTCCCTGGGAAAGAAAACTCAGCAATCCAGGTTCCTGATGTCAGTTTGTAGGGCTCCCTTGGGTGTATCAGGGCAGCACAAGTTTGAGGTGGGGACAACTTCGGTGTGGGGTCCATCCTTCGATATAAGGATTCTTTGCAGTCAGGGCCAGGGGCCCCTGGGCACATCCTTTTTCCATTTTCCCTGGGAAAGAAAACTCAGCAGTCCAGGTTCCTGATGTCATTTTGTAGAGCTCCCTTGGGTCTATCAGGGCAGCACAAGTTTGAGGTGGGGACAACTTCGGTGTGGGGTGCATCCTTCGATATAAGGATTTTTTGAAGTGAGGCCCCTGTCCAGGGTCAGGGGCCCCTGGGCACATCCTTTTTCCATTTTCCCTGGGAAAGAAAACTCAGCAGTCCAGGTTCCTGATGTCAGTTTGTAGGGCTCCCTTGGGTCTATCAGGGCAGCACAAGTTTGAGGTGGGGACAATTTCGGTGTGGGGTCCATCCTTCAATATATGGATTTCTTGTAGTGAGGTCCCTGCCAAAGGCCAGGGGCCCCTGGGCACATCCTTTTTCCATTTTCCCTGGGAAAGAAAACTCAGCAATCCAGGTTCCTGATGTCAGTTTGTAGGGCTCCCTTGGGTCTATCAGGGCAGCACAAGTTTGAGGTGGGGACAACTTCGGTGTGGGGTCCATCCTTCGATATAAGGATTCTTTGCAGTCAGGCCCCAGCCCAGGGCCAGGGGCCCCTGTGCACATCCTTTTTCCATTTTCCCTGGGAAAGAAAACTCAGCAGTCCGGGTTCCTGATGTCAGTTTGTAGGGCTCCCTTGGGTCTATCAGGGCAGCACAAGTTTGAGATGGGGACAACTTCGGTGTGGGGTCCATCCTTCGATATAAGGATTATTTGCCGTCAGGCCACAGCCCAGGGCCAGGGGCCCCTGTGCACATCCTTTTTCCATTTTCCCTGGGAAAGAAAACTCAGCAATCCAGGTTCCTGATGTCAGTTTGTAGGGCTCCCTTGGGTGTATCAGGGCAGCACAAGTTTGAGGTGGGGACAACTTCGGTGTGGGGTCCATCCTTCGATATAAGGATTCTTTGCAGTCAGGGCCAGGGGCCCCTGGGCACATCCTTTTTCCATTTTCCCTGGGAAAGAAAACTCAGCAGTCCAGGTTCCTGATGTCATTTTGTAGAGCTCCCTTGGGTCTATCAGGGCAGCACAAGTTTGAGGTGGGGACAACTTCGGTGTGGGGTCCATCCTTCGATATAAGGATTTTTTGCAGTGAGGCCCCTGTCCAGGGCCAGGGGCCCCTGGGCACATCCTTTTTCCATTTTCCCTGGGAAAGAAAACTCAGCAGTCCAGGTTCCTGATGTCAGTTTGTAGGGCTCCCTTGGGTCTATCAGGGCAGCACAAGTTTGAGGTGGGGACAACTTCGGTGTGGGGTCCATCCTTCGATATAAGGATTCTTTGCAGTCAGGGCCCAGCCCAGGGCCAGGGGCCCCTGTGCACAACCTTTTTCCATTTTCCCTGGGAAAGAAAACTCAGCAGTCCAGGTTCCTGATGTCAGTTTGTAGGGCTCCCTTGGGTCTATCAGGGCAGCACAAGTTTGAGGTGGGGACAACTTCGGTGTGGGGTCCATCCTTCGATATAAGGATTCTTTGCAGTCAGGGCCAGGGGCCCCTGTGCACATCCTTTTTCCATTTTCCCTGGGAAAGAAAACTCAGCAGTCCAGGTTCCTGATGTCAGTTTGTAGGGCTCCCTTGGGTCTATCAGGGCAGCACAAGTTTGAGGTGGGGACAACTTCGGTGTGGGGTCCATCCTTCGATATAAGGATGTTTTGCAGTCAGGGCCAGGGGCCCCTGGGCACATCCTTTTTCCATTTTCCCTGGGAAAGAAAACTCAGCAGTCCAGGTTCCTGATGTCATTTTGTAGAGCTCCCTTGGGTCTATCAGGGCAGCACAAGTTTGAGGTGGGGACAACTTCGGTGTGGGGTCCATCCTTCGATATAAGGATTTTTTGCAGTGAGGCCCCTGTCCAGGGCCAGGGGCCCCTGGGCACATCCTTTTTCCATTTTCCCTGGGAAAGAAAACTCAGCAGTCCAGGTTCCTGATGTCAGTTTGTAGGGCTCCCTTGGGTCTATCAGGGCAGCACAAGTTTGAGGTGGGGACAACTTCGGTGTGGGGTCCATCCTTCGATATAAGGATTCTTTGCAGTCAGGGCCCAGCCCAGGGCTAGGGGCCCCTGTGCACAACCTTTTTCCATTTTCCCTGGGAAAGAAAACTCAGCAGTCCAGGTTCCTGATGTCAGTTTGTAGGGCTCCCTTGGGTCTATCAGGGTAGCACAAGTTTGAGGTGGGGACAACTTCGGTGTGAGGTGCATCCTTCGATATAAGGATTCTTTGAAGTCAGAGCCCTGACCAGGGACAGGGGACCATGGGCACATCCTTTGGCCATTTTCCCTGGGAAAGAAAACTCAGCAGTCCAGGTTCCGGATGTCAGTTTGTAGGGCTCCCTTGGGTGTATCAGGGCAGCACAAGTTTGAGGTGGGGACAACTTTGGTGTGGGGTCCATCCTTCGATATAAGGATTCTTTGCAGTCAGGGCCAGGGGCCCCTGGGCACATCCTTTTTCCATTTTCCCTGGGAAAGAAAACTCAGCAGTCCAGGTTCCTGATGTCAGTTTGTAGAGCTCCTTTGGGTCTATCAGGGTAGCACAAGTTTGAGGTTGCAACAACTTCGGTGTGGGGTCCATCCTTCGATATAAGGATTTTTTGCAGTCAGGGCCAGGGGCCCCTGGGCACATCCTTTTTCCATTTTCCCTGGGAAAGAAAACTTAGCAGTCCAGGTTCCTGATGTCAGTTTGTAGGGCTCCCTTGGGTCTATCAGGGCAGCACAAGTTTGAGGTGGGGACAATTTTGGTGTGGGGTCCATCCTTCAATATAAGGATTTCTTGTAGTGAGGCCCCTGCCCAGGGCCACGGGCCCCTGGGCACATCCTTTTTCCATTTTCCCTGGGAAAGAAAACTCAGCAGTCCGGGTTCCTGATGTCAGTTTGTAGGGCTCCCTTGGGTCTATCAGGGCAGCACAAGTTTGAGGTGGGGACAACTTCGGTGTGGGGTCCATCCTTCGATATAAGGATTCTTTGCAGTCAGGGCCAGGGGCCCCTGGGCACATCCTTTTTCCATTTTCCCTGGGAAAGAAAACTCAGCAGTCCAGGTTCCTGATGTCATTTTGTAGAGCTCCCTTGGGTCTATCAGGGCAGCACAAGTTTGAGGTGGGGACAACTTCGGTGTGGGGTCCATCCTTCGATATAAGTATTTTTTGCAGTGAGGCCCCTGTCCAGGGCCAGGGGCCCCTGGGCACATCCTTTTTCCATTTTCCCTGGGAAAGAAAACTCAGCAGTCCAGGTTCCTGATGTCAGTTTGTAGGGCTCCCTTGGGTCTATCAGGGCAGCACAAGTTTGAGGTGGGGACAACTTCGGTGTGGGGTCCATCCTTCGATATAAGGATTCTTTGCAGTCAGGGCCAGGGGCCCCTGGGCGCATCCTTTTTCCATTTTCCCTGGGAAAGAAAACTCAGCAGTCCAGGTTCCTGATGTCATTTTGTAGGGCTCCCTTGGGTCTATCAGGGCAGCACAAGTTTGAGGTGGGGACAATTTCGGTGTGGGGTCCATCCTTCAATATAAGGATTTCTTGTAGTGAGGCCCCTGCCCAGGGCCACGGGCCCCTGGGCACATCCTTTTTCCATTTTCCCTGGGAAAGAAAACTCAGCAGTCCGGGTTCCTGATGTCAGTTTGTAGGGCTCCCTTGGGTCTATCAGGGCAGCACAAGTTTGAGATGGGGACAACTTCGGTGTGGGGTCCATCCTTCGATATAAGGATTATTTGCCGACAGGCCACAGCCCAGGGCCAGGGGCCCCTGTGCACATCCTTTTTCCATTTTCCCTGGGAAAGAAAACTCAGCAGTCCAGGTTCCTGATGTCAGTTTGTAGGGCTCCCTTGGGTGTATCAGGGCAGCACAAGTTTGAGGTTGCAACAACTTCGGTGTGGGGTCCATCCTTCGATATAAGGATTCTTTGCAGTCAGGGCCAGGGGCCCCTGGGCACATCCTTTTTCCATTTTCCCTGGGAAAGAAAACTCAGCAGTCCAGGTTCCTGATGTCATTTTGTAGAGCTCCCTTGGGTCTATCAGGGCAGCACAAGTTTGAGGTGGGGACAACTTCGGTGTGGGGTCCATCCTTCGATATAAGGATTTTTTGCAGTGAGGCCCCTGTCCAGGGCCAGGGGCCCCTGGGCACATCCTTTTTCCATTTTCCCTGGGAAAGAAAACTCAGCAGTCCAGGTTCCTGATGTCAGTTTGTAGGGCTCCCTTGGGTCTATCAGGGCAGCACAAGTTTGAGGTGGGGACAATTTCGGTGTGGGGTCCATCCTTCGATATAAGGATTCTTTGCAGTCAGGGCCCAGCCCGGGGCCAGGGGCCCCTGTGCACAACCTTTTTCCATTTTCCCTGGGAAAGAAAACTCAGCAGTCCAGGTTCCTGATGTCAGTTTGTAGGGCTCCCTTGGGTCTATCAGGGCAGCACAAGTTTGAGGTGGGGACAACTTCGGTGTGGGGTCCATCCTTCGATATAAGGATTCTTTGCAGTCAGGGCCAGGGGCCCCTGTGCACATCCTTTTTCCATTTTCCCTGGGAAAGAAAACTCAGCAGTCCAGGTTCCTGATGTCAGTTTGTAGGGCTCCCTTGGGTCTATCAGGGCAGCACAAGTTTGAGGTGGGGACAACTTCGGTGTGGGGTCCATCCTTCGATATAAGGATGTTTTGCAGTCAGGGCCAGGGGCCCCTGGGCACATCCTTTTTCCATTTTCCCTGGGAAAGAAAACTCAGCAGTCCAGGTTCCTGATGTCATTTTGTAGAGCTCCCTTGGGTCTATCAGGGCAGCACAAGTTTGAGGTGGGGACAACTTCGGTGTGGGGTCCATCCTTCGATATAAGGATTTTTTGCAGTGAGGCCCCTGTCCAGGGCCAGGGGCCCCTGGGCACATCCTTTTTCCATTTTCCCTGGGAAAGAAAACTCAGCAGTCCAGGTTCCTGATGTCAGTTTGTAGGGCTCCCTTGGGTCTATCAGGGCAGCACAAGTTTGAGGTGGGGACAACTTCGGTGTGGGGTCCATCCTTCGATATAAGGATTTTTTGCAGTCAGGGCCAGGGGCCCCTGGGCACATCCTTTTTCTATTTTCCCTGGGAAAGAAAACTCAGCAGTCCAGGTTCCTGATGTCAGTTTGTAGGGCTCCCTTGGGTCTATCAGGGTAGCACAAGTTTGAGGTGGGGAAAACTTCGGTGTGGGGTCCATCCTTCGATATAAGGATTTTTTGCAGTCAGGGCCAGGGGCCCCTGGGCACATCCTTTTTCTATTTTCCCTGGGAAAGAAAACTCAGCAGTCCAGGTTCCTGATGTCAGTTTGTAGGGCTCCCTTGGGTCTATCAGGGCAGCACAAGTTTGAGGTGGGGACAACTTCGGTGTGGGGTCCATCCTTCGATATAAGGATTTTTTGCAGTCAGGGCCAGGGGCCCCTGGGCACATCCTTTTTCTATTTTCCCTGGGAAAGAAAACTCAGCAGTCCAGGTTCCTGATGTCAGTTTGTAGGGCTCCCTTGGGTGTATCAGGGCAGCACAAGTTTGAGGTGGGGACAACTTTGGTGTGTGGTCCATCCTTCAATATAAAGATTTTTGCAGTCAGGGCCAGGGCCCCGTGGGCACAGCCTTTTTCCATTTTCCCTGGGAAAGAAAATTCAGCAGTCCAGGTTCCTGATGTCAGTTTGTAGGGCTCCCTTGGGTCTATCAGGGTAGCACAAGTTTGAGGTGGGGACAACTTCGGTGTGAGGTGCATCCTTCGATATAAGGATTCTTTGAAGTCAGAGCCCTGACCAGGGACAGGGGACCATGGGCACATCCTTTGGCCATTTTCCCTGGGAAAGAAAACTCAGCAGTCCAGGTTCCGGATGTGAGTTTGTAGGGCTCCCTTGGGTGTATCAGGGCAGCACAAGTTTGAGGTGGGGACAACTTTGGTGTGGGGTCCATCCTTCGATATAAGGATTCTTTGCAGTCAGGGCCAGGGGCCCCTGGGCACATCCTTTTTCCATTTTCCCTGGGAAAGAAAACTCAGCAGTCCAGGTTCCTGATGTCAGTTTGTAGAGCTCCTTTGGGTCTATCAGGGTAGCACAAGTTTGAGGTTTGAACAACTTCGGTGTGGGGTCCATCCTTCGATATAAGGATTTTTTGCAGTCAGGGCCAGGGGCCCCTGGGCACATCCTTTTTCCATTTTCCCTGGGAAAGAAAACTTAGCAGTCCAGGTTCCTGATGTCAGTCTGTAGGGCTCCTTTGGGTCTATCAGGGCAGCACAAGTTTGAGGTGGGGACAATTTTGGTGTGGGGTCCATCCTTCAATATAAGGATTTCTTGTAGTGAGGCCCCTGCCCAGGGCCACGGGCCCCTGGGCACATCCTTTTTCCATTTTCCCTGGGAAAGAAAACTCAGCAGTCCGGGTTCCTGATGTCAGTTTGTAGGGCTCCCTTGGGTCTATCAGGGCAGCACAAGTTTGAGGTGGGGACAACTTCGGTGTGGGGTCCATCCTTCGATATAAGGATTCTTTGCAGTCAGGGCCAGGGGCCCCTGGGCACATCCTTTTTCCATTTTCCCTGGGAAAGAAAACTCAGCAGTCCAGGTTCCTGATGTCATTTTGTAGAGCTCCCTTGGGTCTATCAGGGCAGCACAAGTTTGAGGTGGGGACAACTTCGGTGTGGGGTCCATCCTTCGATATAAGTATTTTTTGCAGTGAGGCCCCTGTCCAGGGCCAGGGGCCCCTGGGCACATCCTTTTTCCATTTTCCCTGGGAAAGAAAACTCAGCAATCCAGGTTCCTGATGTCAGTTTGTAGGGCTCCCTTGGGTGTATCAGGGCAGCACAAGTTTGAGGTGGGGACAACTTCGGTGTGGGGTCCATCCTTCGATATAAGGATTCTTTGCAGTCAGGGCCAGGGGCCCCTGGGCACATCCTTTTTCCATTTTCCCTGGGAAAGAAAACTCAGCAGTCCAGGTTCCTGATGTCATTTTGTAGAGCTCCCTTGGGTCTATCAGGGCAGCACAAGTTTGAGGTGGGGACAACTTCGGTGTGGGGTCCATCCTTCGATATAAGGATTTTTTGCAGTGAGGCCCCTGTCCAGGGCCAGGGGCCCCTGGGCACATCCTTTTTCCATTTTCCCTGGGAAAGAAAACTCAGCAGTCCAGGTTCCTGATGTCAGTTTGTAGGGCTCCCTTGGGTCTATCAGGGCAGCACAAGTTTGAGGTGGGGACAACTTCGGTGTGGGGTCCATCCTTCGATATAAGGATTCTTTGCAGTCAGGGCCCAGCCCAGGGCCAGGGGCCCCTGTGCACAACCTTTTTCCATTTTCCCTGGGAAAGAAAACTCAGCAGTCCAGGTTCCTGATGTCAGTTTGTAGGGCTCCCTTGGGTCTATCAGGGCAGCACAAGTTTGAGGTGGGGACAACTTCGGTGTGGGGTCCATCCTTCGATATAAGGATGTTTTGCAGTCAGGGCCAGGGGCCCCTGGGCACATCCTTTTTCCATTTTCCCTGGGAAAGAAAACTCAGCAGTCCAGGTTCCTGATGTCATTTTGTAGAGCTCCCTTGGGTCTATCAGGGCAGCACAAGTTTGAGGTGGGGACAATTTCGGTGTGGGGTCCATCCTTCGATATAAGGATTTTTTGCAGTGAGGCCCCTGTCCAGGGCCAGGGGCCCCTGGGCACATCCTTTTTCCATTTTCCCTGGGAAAGAAAACTCAGCAGTCCAGGTTCCTGATGTCAGTTTGTAGGGCTCCCTTGGGTCTATCAGGGCAGCACAAGTTTGAGGTGGGGACAACTTCGGTGTGGGGTCCATCCTTCGATATAAGGATTCTTTGCAGTCAGGGCCCAGCCCAGGGCTAGGGGCCCCTGTGCACAACCTTTTTCCATTTTCCCTGGGAAAGAAAACTCAGCAGTCCAGGTTCCTGATGTCAGTTTGTAGGGCTCCCTTGGGTCTATCAGGGCAGCACAAGTTTGAGGTGGGGACAACTTCGGTGTGGGGTCCATCCTTCGATATAAGGATTCTTTGCAGTCAGGGCCAGGGGCCCCTGGGCACATCCTTTTTCCATTTTCCCTGGGAAAGAAAACTCAGCAGTCCAGGTTCCTGATGTCAGTTTGTAGGGCTCCCTTGGGTCTATCAGGGTAGCACAAGTTTGAGGTGGGGACAACTTCGGTGTGGGGTGCATCCTTCGATATAAGGATTCTTTGAAGTCAGAGCCCTGACCAGGTCCAGGGGAGCCTGGGCACATCCTTTGGCCATTTTCCCTGGGAAAGAAAACTCAGCAGTCCAGGTTCCGGATGTCAGTTTGTAGGGCTCCCTTGGGTGTATCAGGGCAGCACAAGTTTGAGGTGGGGACAACTTTGGTGTGGGGTCCATCCTTCGATATAAGGATTCTTTGCAGTCAGGGCCAGGGGCCCCTGGGCACATCCTTTTTCCATTTTCCCTGGGAAAGAAAACTCAGCAGTCCAGGTTCCTGATGTCAGTTTGTAGAGCTCCTTTGGGTCTATCAGGGTAGCACAAGTTTGAGGTTGCAACAACTTCGGTGTGGGGTCCATCCTTCGATATAAGGATTTTTTGCAGTCAGGGCCAGGGGCCCCTGGGCACATCCTTTTTCCATTTTCCCTGGGAAAGAAAACTTAGCAGTCCAGGTTCCTGATGTCAGTTTGTAGGGCTCCCTTGGGTCTATCAGGGCAGCACAAGTTTGAGGTGGGGACAATTTTGGTGTGGGGTCCATCCTTCAATATAAGGATTTCTTGTAGTGAGGCCCCTGCCCAGGGCCACGGGCCCCTGGGCACATCCTTTTTCCATTTTCCCTGGGAAAGAAAACTCAGCAGTCCGGGTTCCTGATGTCAGTTTGTAGGGCTCCCTTGGGTCTATCAGGGCAGCACAAGTTTGAGGTGGGGACAACTTCGGTGTGGGGTCCATCCTTCGATATAAGGATTCTTTGCAGTCAGGGCCAGGGGCCCCTGGGCACATCCTTTTTCCATTTTCCCTGGGAAAGAAAACTCAGCAGTCCAGGTTCCTGATGTCATTTTGTAGAGCTCCCTTGGGTCTATCAGGGCAGCACAAGTTTGAGGTGGGGACAACTTCGGTGTGGGGTCCATCCTTCGATATAAGTATTTTTTGCAGTGAGGCCCCTGTCCAGGGCCAGGGGCCCCTGGGCACATCCTTTTTCCATTTTCCCTGGGAAAGAAAACTCAGCAGTCCAGGTTCCTGATGTCAGTTTGTAGGGCTCCCTTGGGTCTATCAGGGCAGCACAAGTTTGAGGTGGGGACAACTTCGGTGTGGGGTCCATCCTTCGATATAAGGATTCTTTGCAGTCAGGGCCAGGGGCCCCTGGGCGCATCCTTTTTCCATTTTCCCTGGGAAAGAAAACTCAGCAGTCCAGGTTCCTGATGTCATTTTGTAGGGCTCCCTTGGGTCTATCAGGGCAGCACAAGTTTGAGGTGGGGACAATTTCGGTGTGGGGTCCATCCTTCAATATAAGGATTTCTTGTAGTGAGGCCCCTGCCCAGGGCCACGGGCCCCTGGGCACATCCTTTTTCCATTTTCCCTGGGAAAGAAAACTCAGCAGTCCGGGTTCCTGATGTCAGTTTGTAGGGCTCCCTTGGGTCTATCAGGGCAGCACAAGTTTGAGATGGGGACAACTTCGGTGTGGGGTCCATCCTTCGATATAAGGATTATTTGCCGACAGGCCACAGCCCAGGGCCAGGGGCCCCTGTGCACATCCTTTTTCCATTTTCCCTGGGAAAGAAAACTCAGCAGTCCAGGTTCCTGATGTCAGTTTGTAGGGCTCCCTTGGGTGTATCAGGGCAGCACAAGTTTGAGGTGGGGACAACTTCGGTGTGGGGTCCATCCTTCGATATAAGGATTCTTTGCAGTCAGGGCCAGGGGCCCCTGGGCACATCCTTTTTCCATTTTCCCTGGGAAAGAAAACTCAGCAGTCCAGGTTCCTGATGTCATTTTGTAGAGCTCCCTTGGGTCTATCAGGGCAGCACAAGTTTGAGGTGGGGACAACTTCGGTGTGGGGTCCATCCTTCGATATAAGGATTTTTTGCAGTGAGGCCCCTGTCCAGGGCCAGGGGCCCCTGGGCACATCCTTTTTCCATTTTCCCTGGGAAAGAAAACTCAGCAGTCCAGGTTCCTGATGTCAGTTTGTAGGGCTCCCTTGGGTCTATCAGGGCAGCACAAGTTTGAGGTGGGGACAATTTCGGTGTGGGGTCCATCCTTCGATATAAGGATTCTTTGCAGTCAGGGCCCAGCCCGGGGCCAGGGGCCCCTGTGCACAACCTTTTTCCATTTTCCCTGGGAAAGAAAACTCAGCAGTCCAGGTTCCTGATGTCAGTTTGTAGGGCTCCCTTGGGTCTATCAGGGCAGCACAAGTTTGAGGTGGGGACAACTTCGGTGTGGGGTCCATCCTTCGATATAAGGATTCTTTGCAGTCAGGGCCAGGGGCCCCTGTGCACATCCTTTTTCCATTTTCCCTGGGAAAGAAAACTCAGCAGTCCAGGTTCCTGATGTCAGTTTGTAGGGCTCCCTTGGGTCTATCAGGGCAGCACAAGTTTGAGGTGGGGACAACTTCGGTGTGGGGTCCATCCTTCGATATAAGGATGTTTTGCAGTCAGGGCCAGGGGCCCCTGGGCACATCCTTTTTCCATTTTCCCTGGGAAAGAAAACTCAGCAGTCCAGGTTCCTGATGTCATTTTGTAGAGCTCCCTTGGGTCTATCAGGGCAGCACAAGTTTGAGGTGGGGACAACTTCGGTGTGGGGTCCATCCTTCGATATAAGGATTTTTTGCAGTGAGGCCCCTGTCCAGGGCCAGGGGCCCCTGGGCACATCCTTTTTCCATTTTCCCTGGGAAAGAAAACTCAGCAGTCCAGGTTCCTGATGTCAGTTTGTAGGGCTCCCTTGGGTCTATCAGGGCAGCACAAGTTTGAGGTGGGGACAACTTCGGTGTGGGGTCCATCCTTCAATATAAGGATTTTTTGCAGTCAGGGCCAGGGGCCCCTGGGCACATCCTTTTTCTATTTTCCCTGGGAAAGAAAACTCAGCAGTCCAGGTTCCTGATGTCAGTTTGTAGGGCTCCCTTGGGTCTATCAGGGTAGCACAAGTTTGAGGTGGGGAAAACTTCGGTGTGGGGTCCATCCTTCGATATAAGGATTTTTTGCAGTCAGGGCCAGGGGCCCCTGGGCACATCCTTTTTCTATTTTCCCTGGGAAAGAAAACTCAGCAGTCCAGGTTCCTGATGTCAGTTTGTAGGGCTCCCTTGGGTCTATCAGGGCAGCACAAGTTTGAGGTGGGGACAACTTCGGTGTGGGGTCCATCCTTCGATATAAGGATTTTTTGCAGTCAGGGCCAGGGGCCCCTGGGCACATCCTTTTTCTATTTTCCCTGGGAAAGAAAACTCAGCAGTCCAGGTTCCTGATGTCAGTTTGTAGGGCTCCCTTGGGTGTATCAGGGCAGCACAAGTTTGAGGTGGGGACAACTTTGGTGTGTGGTCCATCCTTCAATATAAAGATTTTTGCAGTCAGGGCCAGGGCCCCGTGGGCACAGCCTTTTTCCATTTTCCCTGGGAAAGAAAATTCAGCAGTCCAGGTTCCTGATGTCAGTTTGTAGGGCTCCCTTGGGTCTATCAGGGTAGCACAAGTTTGAGGTGGGGACAACTTCGGTGTGAGGTGCATCCTTCGATATAAGGATTCTTTGAAGTCAGAGCCCTGACCAGGGACAGGGGACCATGGGCACATCCTTTGGCCATTTTCCCTGGGAAAGAAAACTCAGCAGTCCAGGTTCCGGATGTGAGTTTGTAGGGCTCCCTTGGGTGTATCAGGGCAGCACAAGTTTGAGGTGGGGACAACTTTGGTGTGGGGTCCATCCTTCGATATAAGGATTCTTTGCAGTCAGGGCCAGGGGCCCCTGGGCACATCCTTTTTCCATTTTCCCTGGGAAAGAAAACTCAGCAGTCCAGGTTCCTGATGTCAGTTTGTAGAGCTCCTTTGGGTCTATCAGGGTAGCACAAGTTTGAGGTTTGAACAACTTCGGTGTGGGGTCCATCCTTCGATATAAGGATTTTTTGCAGTCAGGGCCAGGGGCCCCTGGGCACATCCTTTTTCCATTTTCCCTGGGAAAGAAAACTTAGCAGTCCAGGTTCCTGATGTCAGTCTGTAGGGCTCCTTTGGGTCTATCAGGGCAGCACAAGTTTGAGGTGGGGACAATTTTGGTGTGGGGTCCATCCTTCAATATAAGGATTTCTTGTAGTGAGGCCCCTGCCCAGGGCCACGGGCCCCTGGGCACATCCTTTTTCCATTTTCCCTGGGAAAGAAAACTCAGCAGTCCGGGTTCCTGATGTCAGTTTGTAGGGCTCCCTTGGGTCTATCAGGGCAGCACAAGTTTGAGGTGGGGACAACTTCGGTGTGGGGTCCATCCTTCGATATAAGGATTCTTTGCAGTCAGGGCCAGGGGCCCCTGGGCACATCCTTTTTCCATTTTCCCTGGGAAAGAAAACTCAGCAGTCCAGGTTCCTGATGTCATTTTGTAGAGCTCCCTTGGGTCTATCAGGGCAGCACAAGTTTGAGGTGGGGACAACTTCGGTGTGGGGTCCATCCTTCGATATAAGTATTTTTTGCAGTGAGGCCCCTGTCCAGGGCCAGGGGCCCCTGGGCACATCCTTTTTCCATTTTCCCTGGGAAAGAAAACTCAGCAATCCAGGTTCCTGATGTCAGTTTGTAGGGCTCCCTTGGGTGTATCAGGGCAGCACAAGTTTGAGGTGGGGACAACTTCGGTGTGGGGTCCATCCTTCGATATAAGGATTCTTTGCAGTCAGGGCCAGGGGCCCCTGGGCACATCCTTTTTCCATTTTCCCTGGGAAAGAAAACTCAGCAGTCCAGGTTCCTGATGTCATTTTGTAGAGCTCCCTTGGGTCTATCAGGGCAGCACAAGTTTGAGGTGGGGACAACTTCGGTGTGGGGTCCATCCTTCGATATAAGGATTTTTTGCAGTGAGGCCCCTGTCCAGGGCCAGGGGCCCCTGGGCACATCCTTTTTCCATTTTCCCTGGGAAAGAAAACTCAGCAGTCCAGGTTCCTGATGTCAGTTTGTAGGGCTCCCTTGGGTCTATCAGGGCAGCACAAGTTTGAGGTGGGGACAACTTCGGTGTGGGGTCCATCCTTCGATATAAGGATTCTTTGCAGTCAGGGCCCAGCCCAGGGCCAGGGGCCCCTGTGCACAACCTTTTTCCATTTTCCCTGGGAAAGAAAACTCAGCAGTCCAGGTTCCTGATGTCAGTTTGTAGGGCTCCCTTGGGTCTATCAGGGCAGCACAAGTTTGAGGTGGGGACAACTTCGGTGTGGGGTCCATCCTTCGATATAAGGATGTTTTGCAGTCAGGGCCAGGGGCCCCTGGGCACATCCTTTTTCCATTTTCCCTGGGAAAGAAAACTCAGCAGTCCAGGTTCCTGATGTCATTTTGTAGAGCTCCCTTGGGTCTATCAGGGCAGCACAAGTTTGAGGTGGGGACAATTTCGGTGTGGGGTCCATCCTTCGATATAAGGATTTTTTGCAGTGAGGCCCCTGTCCAGGGCCAGGGGCCCCTGGGCACATCCTTTTTCCATTTTCCCTGGGAAAGAAAACTCAGCAGTCCAGGTTCCTGATGTCAGTTTGTAGGGCTCCCTTGGGTCTATCAGGGCAGCACAAGTTTGAGGTGGGGACAACTTCGGTGTGGGGTCCATCCTTCGATATAAGGATTCTTTGCAGTCAGGGCCCAGCCCAGGGCTAGGGGCCCCTGTGCACAACCTTTTTCCATTTTCCCTGGGAAAGAAAACTCAGCAGTCCAGGTTCCTGATGTCAGTTTGTAGGGCTCCCTTGGGTCTATCAGGGCAGCACAAGTTTGAGGTGGGGACAACTTCGGTGTGGGGTCCATCCTTCGATATAAGGATTCTTTGCAGTCAGGGCCAGGGGCCCCTGGGCACATCCTTTTTCCATTTTCCCTGGGAAAGAAAACTCAGCAGTCCAGGTTCCTGATGTCAGTTTGTAGGGCTCCCTTGGGTCTATCAGGGTAGCACAAGTTTGAGGTGGGGACAACTTCGGTGTGGGGTGCATCCTTCGATATAAGGATTCTTTGAAGTCAGAGCCCTGACCAGGTCCAGGGGAGCCTGGGCACATCCTTTGGCCATTTTCCCTGGGAAAGAAAACTCAGCAGTCCAGGTTCCTGATGTCAGTTTGTAGGGCTCCCTTGGGTCTATCAGGGCAGCACAAGTTTGAGGTGGGGACAACCTTGGTGTGGGGTGCGTCCTTCAATATAAGGATTTTTTGCAGTCAGGGCCAGGGGCCCCTGGGCACATCCTTTTTCCATTTTCCCTGGGAAAGAAAACTCAGCAGTCCAGGTTCCTGATGTCAGTTTGTAGGGCTCCCTTGGTTCTGTCAGGGCAGCACAAGTTTGAGGTGGGGACAGTTTCGGTGTGGGGTCCATCCTTCGATACAAGGAATTTTTGCAGTCAGGGCCAGGTGCCCCTGGGCACATCCTTTTTCCATTTTCCCTGGGAAAGAAAACTCAGCATTCCAGGTTCCTGATGTCAGTTTGTAGGGCTCCCTTCGGTCTATCAGGGCAGCACAAGTTTGAGGTGGGGACAACTTCGGTGTGGGGTCCATCCTTCGATATAAGGATTTTTTGTAGTCAGGGCCAGGGTCCCCTGGGCACATCCTTTGGCCATTTTCCCTGGGAAAGAAAACTCAGCAGTCCAGGTTCCGGATGTCAGTTTGTAGGGCTCCCTTGGGTGTATCAGGGCAGCACAAGTTTGAGGTTGCAACAACTTCGGTGTGGGGTCCATCCTTCGATATAAGGATTTTTTGCAGTCAGGGCCAGGGGCCCCTGGGCACATACTTTTTCCATTTTCCCTGGGAAAGAAAACTTAGCAGTCCAGGTTCCTGATGTCAGTTTGTAGGGCTCCCTTGGGTCTATCAGGGCAGCACATGTTTGAGGTGGGGACAATTTCGGTGTGGGGTCCATCCTTCAATATAAGGATTTCTTGTAGTGAGGCCCCTGCCCAGGGCCACGGGCCCCTGGGCACATCCTTTTTCCATTTTCCCTGGGAAAGAAAACTCAGCAGTCCGGGTTCCTGATGTCAGTTTGTAGGGCTCCCTTGGGTCTATCAGGGCAGCACAAGTTTGAGATGGGGACAGGTTTGGTGTGGGGTCCATCCTTCGATATAAGGATTATTTCCCGTCAGGCCACAGCCCAGGGCCAGGGGCCCCTGTGCACATCCTTTTTCCATTTTCCCTGGGAAAGAAAACTCAGCAATCCAGGTTCCTGATGTCAGTTTGTAGGGCTCCCTTGGGTGTATCAGGGCAGCACAAGTTTGAGGTGGGGACAACTTCGGTGTGGGGTCCATCCTTCGATATAAGGATTCTTTGCAGTCAGGGCCAGGGGCCCCTGGGCACATCCTTTTTCCATTTTCCCTGGGAAAGAAAACTCAGCAGTCCAGGTTCCTGATGTCATTTTGTAGAGCTCCCTTGGGTCTATCAGGGCAGCACAAGTTTGAGGTGGGGACAACTTCGGTGTGGGGTGCATCCTTCGATATAAGGATTTTTTGAAGTGAGGCCCCTGTCCAGGGTCAGGGGCCCCTGGGCACATCCTTTTTCCATTTTCCCTGGGAAAGAAAACTCAGCAGTCCAGGTTCCTGATGTCAGTTTGTAGGGCTCCCTTGGGTCTATCAGGGCAGCACAAGTTTGAGGTGGGGACAATTTCGGTGTGGGGTCCATCCTTCAATATATGGATTTCTTGTAGTGAGGTCCCTGCCAAAGGCCAGGGGCCCCTGGGCACATCCTTTTTCCATTTTCCCTGGGAAAGAAAACTCAGCAATCCAGGTTCCTGATGTCAGTTTGTAGGGCTCCCTTGAGTCTATCAGGGCAGCACAAGTTTGAGGTGGGGACAACTTCGGTGTGGGGTCCATCCTTCGATATAAGGATTCTTTGCAGTCAGGCCCCAGCCCAGGGCCAGGGGCCCCTGTGCACATCCTTTTTCCATTTTCCCTGGGAAAGAAAACTCAGCAGTCCGGGTTCCTGATGTCAGTTTGTAGGGCTCCCTTGGGTCTATCAGGGCAGCACAAGTTTGAGATGGGGACAACTTCGGTGTGGGGTCCATCCTTCGATATAAGGATTATTTGCCGTCAGGCCACAGCCCAGGGCCAGGGGCCCCTGTGCACATCCTTTTTCCATTTTCCCTGGGAAAGAAAACTCAGCAATCCAGGTTCCTGATGTCAGTTTGTAGGGCTCCCTTGGGTGTATCAGGGCAGCACAAGTTTGAGGTGGGGACAACTTCGGTGTGGGGTCCATCCTTCGATATAAGGATTCTTTGCAGTCAGGGCCAGGGGCCCCTGGGCACATCCTTTTTCCATTTTCCCTGGGAAAGAAAACTCAGCAGTCCAGGTTCCTGATGTCATTTTGTAGAGCTCCCTTGGGTCTATCAGGGCAGCACAAGTTTGAGGTGGGGACAACTTCGGTGTGGGGTCCATCCTTCGATATAAGGATTTTTTGCAGTGAGGTCCCTGTCCAGGGCCAGGGGCCCCTGGGCACATCCTTTTTCCATTTTCCCTGGGAAAGAAAACTCAGCAGTCCAGGTTCCTGATGTCAGTTTGTAGGGCTCCCTTGGGTCTATCAGGGCAGCACAAGTTTGAGGTGGGGACAACTTCGGTGTGGGGTCCATCCTTCGATATAAGGATTCTTTGCAGTCAGGGCCAGGGGCCCCTGTGCACATCCTTTTTCCATTTTCCCTGGGAAAGAAAACTCAGCAGTCCAGGTTCCTGATGTCAGTTTGTAGGGCTCCCTTGGGTCTATCAGGGCAGCACAAGTTTGAGGTGGGGACAACTTCGGTGTGGGGTCCATCCTTCGATATAAGGATGTTTTGCAGTCAGGGCCAGGGGCCCCTGGGCACATCCTTTTTCCATTTTCCCTGGGAAAGAAAACTCAGCAGTCCAGGTTCCTGATGTCATTTTGTAGAGCTCCCTTGGGTCTATCAGGGCAGCACAAGTTTGAGGTGGGGACAACTTCGGTGTGGGGTCCATCCTTCGATATAAGGATTTTTTGCAGTGAGGCCCCTGTCCAGGGCCAGGGGCCCCTGGGCACATCCTTTTTCCATTTTCCCTGGGAAAGAAAACTCAGCAGTCCAGGTTCCTGATGTCAGTTTGTAGGGCTCCCTTGGGTCTATCAGGGCAGCACAAGTTTGAGGTGGGGACAACTTCGGTGTGGGGTCCATCCTTCGATATAAGGATTCTTTGCAGTCAGGGCCCAGCCCAGGGCTAGGGGCCCCTGTGCACAACCTTTTTCCATTTTCCCTGGGAAAGAAAACTCAGCAGTCCAGGTTCCTGATGTCAGTTTGTAGGGCTCCCTTGGGTCTATCAGGGCAGCACAAGTTTGAGGTGGGGACAACTTCGGTGTGGGGTCCATCCTTCGATATAAGGATTCTTTGCAGTCAGGGCCAGGGGCCCCTGGGCACATCCTTTTTCCATTTTCCCTGGGAAAGAAAACTCAGCAGTCCAGGTTCCTGATGTCAGTTTGTAGGGCTCCCTTGGGTCTATCAGGGTAGCACAAGTTTGAGGTGGGGACAACTTCGGTGTGGGGTGCATCCTTCGATATAAGGATTCTTTGAAGTCAGAGCCCTGACCAGGTCCAGGGGAGCCTGGGCACATCCTTTGGCCATTTTCCCTGGGAAAGAAAACTCAGCAGTCCAGGTTCCTGATGTCAGTTTGTAGGGCTCCCTTGGGTCTATCAGGGCAGCACAAGTTTGAGGTGGGGACAACCTTGGTGTGGGGTGCGTCCTTCAATATAAGGATTTTTTGCAGTCAGGGCCAGGGGCCCCTGGGCACATCCTTTTTCCATTTTCCCTGGGAAAGAAAACTCAGCAGTCCAGGTTCCTGATGTCAGTTTGTAGGGCTCCCTTGGTTCTGTCAGGGCAGCACAAGTTTGAGGTGGGGACAGTTTCGGTGTGGGGTCCATCCTTCGATACAAGGAATTTTTGCAGTCAGGGCCAGGTGCCCCTGGGCACATCCTTTTTCTATTTTCCCTGGGAAAGAAAACTCAGCATTCCAGGTTCCTGATGTCAGTTTGTAGGGCTCCCTTCGGTCTATCAGGGCAGCACAAGTTTGAGGTGGGGACAACTTCGGTGTGGGGTCCATCCTTCGATATAAGGATTTTTTGTAGTCAGGGCCAGGGTCCCCTGGGCACATCCTTTGGCCATTTTCCCTGGGAAAGAAAACTCAGCAGTCCAGGTTCCGGATGTCAGTTTGTAGGGCTCCCTTGGGTGTATCAGGGCAGCACAAGTTTGAGGTGGGGACAACTTCGGTGTGGGGTCCATCCTTCGATATAAGGATTTTTTGCAGTCAGGGCCAGGGGCCCCTGGGCACATCCTTTTTCCATTTTCCCTGGGAAAGAAAACTCAGCAGTCCAGGTTCCTGATGTCAGTTTGTAGAGCTCCATTGGGTCTATCAGGGTAGCACAAGTTTGAGGTTGCAACAACTTCGGTGTGGGGTCCATCCTTCGATATAAGGATTTTTTGCAGTCAGGGCCAGGGGCCCCTGGGCACATCCTTTTTCCATTTTCCCTGGGAAAGAAAACTCAGCAGTCCAGGTTCCTGATGTCAGTTTGTAGAGCTCCTTTGGGTCTATCAGGGTAGCACAAGTTTGAGGTTGCAACAACTTCGGTGTGGGGTCCATCCTTCGATATAAGGATTTTTTGCAGTCAGGGCCAGGGGCCCCTGGGCACATACTTTTTCCATTTTCCCTGGGAAAGAAAACTTAGCAGTCCAGGTTCCTGATGTCAGTTTGTAGGGCTCCCTTGGGTCTATCAGGGCAGCACATGTTTGAGGTGGGGACAATTTCGGTGTGGGGTCCATCCTTCAATATAAGGATTTCTTGTAGTGAGGCCCCTGCCCAGGGCCACGGGCCCCTGGGCACATCCTTTTTCCATTTTCCCTGGGAAAGAAAACTCAGCAGTCCGGGTTCCTGATGTCAGTTTGTAGGGCTCCCTTGGGTCTATCAGGGCAGCACAAGTTTGAGATGGGGACAGGTTTGGTGTGGGGTCCATCCTTCGATATAAGGATTATTTGCCGTCAGGCCACAGCCCAGGGCCAGGGGCCCCTGTGCACATCCTTTTTCCATTTTCCCTGGGAAAGAAAACTCAGCAATCCAGGTTCCTGATGTCAGTTTGTAGGGCTCCCTTGGGTGTATCAGGGCAGCACAAGTTTGAGGTGGGGACAACTTCGGTGTGGGGTCCATCCTTCGATATAAGGATTCTTTGCAGTCAGGGCCAGGGGCCCCTGGGCACATCCTTTTTCCATTTTCCCTGGGAAAGAAAACTCAGCAGTCCAGGTTCCTGATGTCATTTTGTAGAGCTCCCTTGGGTCTATCAGGGCAGCACAAGTTTGAGGTGGGGACAACTTCGGTGTGGGGTGCATCCTTCGATATAAGGATTTTTTGAAGTGAGGCCCCTGTCCAGGGTCAGGGGCCCCTGGGCACATCCTTTTTCCATTTTCCCTGGGAAAGAAAACTCAGCAGTCCAGGTTCCTGATGTCAGTTTGTAGGGCTCCCTTGGGTCTATCAGGGCAGCACAAGTTTGAGGTGGGGACAATTTCGGTGTGGGGTCCATCCTTCAATATAAGGATTTCTTGTAGTGAGGTCCCTGCCAAAGGCCAGGGGCCCCTGGGCACATCCTTTTTCCATTTTCCCTGGGAAAGAAAACTCAGCAATCCAGGTTCCTGATGTCAGTTTGTAGGGCTCCCTTGGGTCTATCAGGGCAGCACAAGTTTGAGGTGGGGACAACTTCGGTGTGGGGTCCATCCTTCGATATAAGGATTCTTTGCAGTCAGGCCCCAGCCCAGGGCCAGGGGCCCCTGTGCACATCCTTTTTCCATTTTCCCTGGGAAAGAAAACTCAGCAGTCCAGGTTCCTGATGTCAGTTTGTAGGGCTCCCTTGGGTCTATCAGGGCAGCACAAGTTTGAGGTGGGGACAACTTCGGTGTGGGGTCCATCCTTCGATATAAGGATTCTTTGCAGTCAGGGCCAGGGGCCCCTGTGCACATCCTTTTTCCATTTTCCCTGGGAAAGAAAACTCAGCAGTCCAGGTTCCTGATGTCAGTTTGTAGGGCTCCCTTGGGTCTATCAGGGCAGCACAAGTTTGAGGTGGGGACAACTTCGGTGTGGGGTCCATCCTTCGATATAAGGATGTTTTGCACTCAGGGCCAGGGGCCCCTGGGCACATCCTTTTTCCATTTTCCCTGGGAAAGAAAACTCAGCAGTCCAGGTTCCTGATGTCATTTTGTAGAGCTCCCTTGGGTCTATCAGGGCAGCACAAGTTTGAGGTGGGGACAACTTCGGTGTGGGGTCCATCCTTCGATATAAGGATTTTTTGCAGTGAGGCCCCTGTCCAGGGCCAGGGGCCCCTGGGCACATCCTTTTTCCATTTTCCCTGGGAAAGAAAACTCAGCAGTCCAGGTTCCTGATGTCAGTTTGTAGGGCTCCCTTGGGTCTATCAGGGCAGCACAAGTTTGAGGTGGGGACAACTTCGGTGTGGGGTCCATCCTTCGATATAAGGATTCTTTGCAGTCAGGGCCCAGCCCAGGGCTAGGGGCCCCTGTGCACAACCTTTTTCCATTTTCCCTGGGAAAGAAAACTCAGCAGTCCAGGTTCCTGATGTCAGTTTGTAGGGCTCCCTTGGGTCTATCAGGGCAGCACAAGTTTGAGGTGGGGACAACTTCGGTGTGGGGTCCATCCTTCGATATAAGGATTCTTTGCAGTCAGGGCCAGGGGCCCCTGGGCACATCCTTTTTCCATTTTCCCTGGGAAAGAAAACTCAGCAGTCCAGGTTCCTGATGTCAGTTTGTAGGGCTCCCTTGGGTCTATCAGGGTAGCACAAGTTTGAGGTGGGGACAACTTCGGTGTGGGGTGCATCCTTCGATATAAGGATTCTTTGAAGTCAGAGCCCTGACCAGGTCCAGGGGAGCCTGGGCACATCCTTTGGCCATTTTCCCTGGGAAAGAAAACTCAGCAGTCCAGGTTCCTGATGTCAGTTTGTAGGGCTCCCTTGGGTCTATCAGGGCAGCACAAGTTTGAGGTGGGGACAACCTTGGTGTGGGGTGCGTCCTTCAATATAAGGATTTTTTGCAGTCAGGGCCAGGGGCCCCTGGGCACATCCTTTTTCCATTTTCCCTGGGAAAGAAAACTCAGCAGTCCAGGTTCCTGATGTCAGTTTGTAGGGCTCCCTTGGTTCTGTCAGGGCAGCACAAGTTTGAGGTGGGGACAGTTTCGGTGTGGGGTCCATCCTTCGATACAAGGAATTTTTGCAGTCAGGGCCAGGTGCCCCTGGGCACATCCTTTTTCCATTTTCCCTGGGAAAGAAAACTCAGCATTCCAGGTTCCTGATGTCAGTTTGTAGGGCTCCCTTCGGTCTATCAGGGCAGCACAAGTTTGAGGTGGGGACAACTTCGGTGTGGGGTCCATCCTTCGATATAAGGATTTTTTGTAGTCAGGGCCAGGGTCCCCTGGGCACATCCTTTGGCCATTTTCCCTGGGAAAGAAAACTCAGCAGTCCAGGTTCCTGATGTCAGTTTGTAGAGCTCCATTGGGTCTATCAGGGTAGCACAAGTTTGAGGTTGCAACAACTTCGGTGTGGGGTCCATCCTTCGATATAAGGATTTTTTGCAGTCAGGGCCAGGGTCCCCTGGGCACATCCTTTTTCCATTTTCCCTGGGAAAGAAAACTCAGCAGTCCAGGTTCCTGATGTCAGTTTGTAGAGCTCCTTTGCGTCTATCAGGGTAGCACAAGTTTGAGGTTGCAACAACTTCGGTGTGGGGTCCATCCTTCGATATAAGGATTTTTTGCAGTCAGGGCCAGGGGCCCCTGGGCACATACTTTTTCCATTTTCCCTGGGAAAGAAAACTTAGCAGTCCAGGTTCCTGATGTCAGTTTGTAGGGCTCCTTTGGGTCTATCAGGGCAGCACATGTTTGAGGTGGGGACAATTTCGGTGTGGGGTCCATCCTTCAATATAAGGATTTCTTGTAGTGAGGCCCCTGCCCAGGGCCACGGGCCCCTGGGCACATCCTTTTTCCATTTTCCCTGGGAAAGAAAACTCAGCAGTCCGGGTTCCTGATGTCAGTTTGTAGGGCTCCCTTGGGTCTATCAGGGCAGCACAAGTTTGAGATGGGGACAGGTTTGGTGTGGGTTCCATCCTTCGATATAAGGATTATTTGCCGTCAGGCCACAGCCCAGGGCCAGGGGCCCCTGTGCACATCCTTTTTCCATTTTCCCTGGGAAAGAAAACTCAGCAATCCAGGTTCCTGATGTCAGTTTGTAGGGCTCCCTTGGGTGTATCAGGGCAGCACAAGTTTGAGGTGGGGACAACTTCGGTGTGGGGTCCATCCTTCGATATAAGGATTCTTTGCAGTCAGGGCCAGGGGCCCCTGGGCACATCCTTTTTCCATTTTCCCTGGGAAAGAAAACTCAGCAGTCCAGGTTCCTGATGTCATTTTGTAGAGCTCCCTTGGGTCTATCAGGGCAGCACAAGTTTGAGGTGGGGACAACTTCGGTGTGGGGTGCATCCTTCGATATAAGGATTTTTTGAAGTGAGGCCCCTGTCCAGGGTCAGGGGCCCCTGGGCACATCCTTTTTCCATTTTCCCTGGGAAAGAAAACTCAGCAGTCCAGGTTCCTGATGTCAGTTTGTAGGGCTCCCTTGGGTCTATCAGGGCAGCACAAGTTTGAGGTGGGGACAATTTCGGTGTGGGGTCCATCCTTCAATATAAGGATTTCTTGTAGTGAGGTCCCTGCCAAAGGCCAGGGGCCCCTGGGCACATCCTTTTTCCATTTTCCCTGGGAAAGAAAACTCAGCAATCCAGGTTCCTGATGTCAGTTTGTAGGGCTCCCTTGGGTCTATCAGGGCAGCACAAGTTTGAGGTGGGGACAACTTCGGTGTGGGGTCCATCCTTCGATATAAGGATTCTTTGCAGTCAGGCCCCAGCCCAGGGCCAGGGGCCCCTGTGCACATCCTTTTTCCATTTTCCCTGGGAAAGAAAACTCAGCAGTCCAGGTTCCTGATGTCAGTTTGTAGGGCTCCCTTGGGTCTATCAGGGCAGCACAAGTTTGAGGTGGGGACAACTTCGGTGTGGGGTCCATCCTTCGATATAAGGATTTTTTGCAGTCAGGGCCAGGGGCCCCTGGGCACATCCTTTTTCCATTTTCCCTGGGAAAGAAAACTCAGCATTCCAGGTTCCTGATGTCAGTTTGTAGGGCTCCCTTGGGTCTATCAGGGTAGCACAAGTATGAGGTGGGGACAACTTCGGTGTAGGGTCCATCCTTCGATATAAGGATTCTTTGCAGTCAGGGCCAGGGGCCCAGGGCCAGGAGACCCTGGACACATCCTTTTTCCATTTTCCCTGGGAAAGAAAACTCAGCAGTCCAGGTTCCTGATGTCAGTTTGTAGGGCTCCCTTGGTTCTATCAGGGCAGCACAAGTTTGAGGTGGGGACAACTTCGGTGTGGGGTCCATCCTTCGATATAAGGATTTTTTGCAGTCAGGGCCAGGGCCCCGTGGGTACAGCCTTTTTCCATTTTCCCTGGGAAAGAAAATTCAGCAGTCCAGGTTCCTGATGTCAGTTTGTAGGGCTCCCTTGGGTCTATCAGGGTAGCACAAGTTTGAGGTGGGGACAACTTCGGTGTGGGGTCCATCCTTCGATATAAGGATTTTTTGCAGTCAGGGCCAGGGGCCCCTGGGCACATCCTTTTTCTATTTTCCCTGGGAAAGAAAACTCAGCAGTCCAGGTTCCTGATGTCAGTTTGTAGGGCTCCCTTGGGTCTATCAGGGTAGCACAAGTTTGAGGTGGGGACAACTTCGGTGTGGGGTCCATCCTTCGATATAAGGAGTCTTTGCAGTCAGGTCCAAGCCCTGGACCAGGGGCCCCTGGGCACATCCTTTTTCCATTTTCCCTGGGAAAGAAAACTCAGCAGTCCAGGTTCAGGATGTCAGTTTGTAGGGCTCCCTTGGGTGTATCAGGGCAGCACAAGTTTGAGGTGGGGACAACTTTGGTGTGGGGTCCATCCTTCGATATAAGGATTCTTTGCAGTCAGGGCCAGGGGCCCCTGGGCACATCCTTTTTCCATTTTCCCTGGGAAAGAAAACTCAGCAGTCCAGGTTCCTGATGTCAGTTTGTAGGGCTCCCTTGGGTCTATCAGGGCAGCACAAGTTTGAGGTGGGGACAATTTCGGTGTGGGGTCCATCCTTCAATATATGGATTTCTTGCAGTCAGGGCCAGGGGCCCCTGGGCACATCCTTTTCCCATTTTCCCTGGGAAAGAAAACTTAGCAGTCCAGGTTCCTGATGTCAGTTTGTAGGGCTCCTTTGGGTCTATCAGGGCAGCACAAGTTTGAGGTGGGGACAATTTTGGTGTGGGGTCCATCCTTCAATATAAGGATTTCTTGTAGTGAGGCCCCTGCCCAGGGCCACGGGCCCCTGGGCACATCCTTTTTCCATTTTCCCTGGGAAAGAAAACTCAGCAGTCCGGGTTCCTGATGTCAGTTTGTAGGGCTCCCTTGGGTCTATCAAGGCAGCACAAGTTTGAGATGGGGACAACTTCGGTGTGGGGTCCATCCTTCGATATAAGGATTATTTGCCGTCAGGCCACAGCCCAGGGCCAGGGGCCCCTGTGCACATCCTTTTTCCATTTTCCCTGGGAAAGAAAACTCAGCAATCCAGGTTCCTGATGTCAGTTTGTAGGGCTCCCTTGGGTGTATCAGGGCAGCACAAGTTTGAGGTGGGGACAACTTCGGTGTGGGGTCCATCCTTCGATATAAGGATTCTTTGCAGTCAGGGCCAGGGGCCCCTGGGCACATCCTTTTTCCATTTTCCCTGGGAAAGAAAACTCAGCAGTCCAGGTTCCTGATGTCATTTTGTAGAGCTCCCTTGGGTCTATCAGGGCAGCACAAGTTTGAGGTGGGGACAACTTCGGTGTGGGGTCCATCCTTCGATATAAGGATTTTTTGCAGTGAGGCCCCTGTCCAGGGCCAGGGGCCCCTGGGCACATCCTTTTTCCATTTTCCCTGGGAAAGAAAACTCAGCAGTCCAGGTTCCTGATGTCAGTTTGTAGGGCTCCCTTGGGTCTATCAGGGCAGCACAAGTTTGAGGTGGGGACAATTTCGGTGTGGGGTCCATCCTTCAATATAAGGATTTCTTGTAGTGAGGTCCCTGCCAAAGGCCAGGGGCCCCTGGGCACATCCTTTTTCCATTTTCCCTGGGAAAGAAAACTCAGCAATCCAGGTTCCTGATGTCAGTTTGTAGGGCTCCCTTGGGTCTATCAGGGCAGCACAAGTTTGAGGTGGGGACAACTTCGGTGTGGGGTCCATCCTTCGATATAAGGATTCTTTGCAGTCAGGGCCAGGGGCCCCTGGGCACAACCTTTTTCCATTTTCCCTGGGAAAGAAAACTCAGCAGTCCAGGTTCCTGATGTCAGTTTGTAGGGCTCCCTTGGGTCTATCAGGGCAGCACAAGTTTGAGGTGGGGACAACTTCGGTGTGGGGTCCATCCTTCGATATAAGGATTCTTTGCAGTCAGGGCCAGGGGCCCCTGGGCACATCCTTTTTCCATTTTCCCTGGGAAAGAAAACTCAGCAGTCCAGGTTCCTGATGTCAGTTTGTAGGGCTCCCTTGGGTCTATCAGGGCAGCACAAGTTTGAGGTGGGGACAACTTCGGTGTGGGGTCCATCCTTCGATATAAGGATGTTTTGCAGTCAGGGCCAGGGGCCCCTGTGCACATCCTTTTTCCATTTTCCCTGGGAAAGAAAACTTAGCAGTCCAGGTTCCTGATGTCAGTTTGTAGGGCTCCCTTGGGTCTATCAGGGCAGCACATGTTTGAGGTGGGGACAATTTCGGTGTGGGGTCCATCCTTCAATATAAGGATTTCTTGTAGTGAGGCCCCTGCCCAGGGCCACGGGCCCCTGGGCACATCCTTTTTCCATTTTCCCTGGGAAAGAAAACTCAGCAGTCCAGGTTCCTGATGTCAGTTTGTAGGGCTCCCTTGGGTCTATCAGGGCAGCACAAGTTTGAGATGGGGACAACTTCGGTGTGGGGTCCATCCTTCGATATAAGGATTATTTGCCGTCAGGCCACAGCCCAGGGCCAGGGGCCCCTGTGCACATCCTTTTTCCATTTTCCCTGGGAAAGAAAACTCAGCAATCCAGGTTCCTGATGTCAGTTTGTAGGGCTCCCTTGGGTGTATCAGGGCAGCACAAGTTTGAGGTGGGGACAACTTCGGTGTGGGGTCCATCCTTCGATATAAGGATTCTTTGCAGTCAGGGCCAGGCGCCCCTGGGCACATCCTTTTTCCATTTTCCCTGGGAAAGAAAACTCAGCAGTCCAGGTTCCTGATGTCATTTTGTAGAGCTCCCTTGGGTCTATCAGGGTAGCACAAGTTTGAGGTGGGGACAACTTCGGTTTGGGGTCCAACCTTCGATATAAGGATTTTTTGCAGTGACGCCCCTGTCTAGGGCCAGGGGCCCCTGGGCACATCCTTTTTCCATTTTCCCTGGGAAAGAAAACTCAGCAGTCCAGGTTCCTGATGTCAGTTTGTAGGGCTCCCTTGGGTCTATCAGGGCAGCACAAGTTTGAGGTGGGGACAACTTCGGTGTGGGGTCCATCCTTCGATATAAGGATTCTTTGCAGTCAGGGCCCAGCCCAGGTCTAGGGGCCCCTGTGCACAACCTTTTTCCATTTTCCCTGGGAAAGAAAACTCAGCAGTCCAGGTTCCTGATGTCAGTTTGTAGGGCTCCCTTGGGTCTATCAGGGCAGCACAAGCTTGAGGTGGGGACAACTTCGGTGTGGGGTCCATCCTTCGATATAAGGATTCTTTGCAGTCAGGGCCAAGGGCCCCTGGGCACATCCTTTTTCCATTTTCCCTGGGAAAGAAAACTCAGCAGTCCAGGTTCCTGATGTCAGTTTGTAGGGCTCCCTTGGGTCTATCAGGGTAGCACAAGTTTGAGGTGGGGACAACTTCGGTGTGGGGTGCATCCTTCGATATAAGGATTCTTTGAAGTCAGAGCCCTGACCAGGTCCAGGGGAGCCTGGGCACATCCTTTGGCCATTTTCCCTGGGAAAGAAAACTCAGCAGTCCAGGTTCCTGATGTCAGTTTGTAGGGCTCCCTTGGGTCTATCAGGGCAGCACAAGTTTGAGGTGGGGACAACTTTGGTGTGGGGTCCATCCTTCAATATAAGGATTTCTTGTAGTGAGGCCCCTGCCCAGGGCCACGGGCCCCTGGGCACATCCTTTTTCCATTTTCCCTGGGAAAGAAAACTCAGCAGTCCGGGTTCCTGATGTCAGTTTGTAGGGCTCCCTTGGGTCTATCAGGGCAGCACAAGTTTGAGATGGGGACAACTTCGGTGTGGGGTCCATCCTTCGATATAAGGATTATTTGCCGTCAGGCCACAGCCCAGGGCCAGGGGCCCCTGTGCACATCCTTTTTCCATTTTCCCTGGGAAAGAAAACTCAGCAATCCAGGTTCCTGATGTCAGTTTGTAGGGCTCCCTTGGGTGTATCAGGGCAGCACAAGTTTGAGGTGGGGACAACTTCGGTGTGGGGTCCATCCTTCGATATAAGGATTCTTTGCAGTCAGGGCCAGGGGCCCCTGGGCACAACCTTTTTCCATTTTCCCTGGGAAAGAAAACTCAGCAGTCCAGGTTCCTGATGTCAGTTTGTAGGGCTTCCTTGGGTCTATCAGGGCAGCACAAGTTTGAGGTGGGGACAACTTCGGTGTGGGGTCCATCCTTCGATATAAGGATTCTTTGCAGTCAGGGCCAGGGGCCCCTGGGCACATCCTTTTTCCATTTTCCCTTTGAAAGAAAACTCAGCAGTCCAGGTTCCTGATGTCAGTTTGTAGGGCTCCCTTGGGTCTATCAGGGCAGCACAAGTTTGAGGTGGGGACAACTTCGGTGTGGGGTCCATCCTTCGATATAAGGATGTTTTGCAGTCAGGGCCAGGGGCCCCTGGGCACATCCTTTTTCCATTTTCCCTGGGAAAGAAAACTTAGCAGTCCAGGTTCCTGATGTCAGTTTGTAGGGCTCCCTTGGGTCTATCAGGGCAGCACATGTTTGAGGTGGGGACAATTTCGGTGTGGGGTCCATCCTTCAATATAAGGATTTCTTGTAGTGAGGCCCCTGCCCAGGGCCACGGCCCCTGGGCACATCCTTTTTCCATTTTCCCTGGGAAAGAAAACTCAGCAGTCCAGGTTCCTGATGTCAGTTTGTAGGGCTCCCTTGGGTCTATCAGGGCAGCACAAGTTTGAGATGGGGACAACTTCGGTGTGGGGTCCATCCTTCGATATAAGGATTATTTGCCGTCAGGCCACAGCCCAGGGCCAGGGGCCCCTGTGCACATCCTTTTTCCATTTTCCCTGGGAAAGAAAACTCAGCAATCCAGGTTCCTGATGTCAGTTTGTAGGGCTCCCTTGGGTCTATCAGGGCAGCACAAGTTTGAGGTGGGGACAACTTCGGTGTGGGGTCCATCCTTCGATATAAGGATTCTTTGCAGTCAGGGCCAGGGGCCCCTGGGCACATCCTTTTTCCATTTTCCCTGGGAAAGAAAACTCAGCAGTCCAGGTTCCTGATGTCATTTTGTAGAGCTCCCTTGGGTCTATCAGGGCAGCACAAGTTTGAGGTGGGGACAACTTCGGTGTGGGGTCCATCCTTCGATATAAGGATTTTTTGCAGTGAGGCCCCTGTCCAGGGCCAGGGGCCCCTGGGAACATCCTTTTTCCATTTTCCCTGGGAAAGAAAACTCAGCAGTCCAGGTTCCTGATGTCAGTTTGTAGGGCTCCCTTGGGTCTATCAGGGCAGCACAAGTTTGAGGTGGGGACAACTTCGGTGTGGGGTCCATCCTTCGATATAAGGATTCTTTGCAGTCAGGGCCCAGCCCAGGGCTAGGGGCCCCTGTGCACAACCTTTTTCCATTTTCCCTGGGAAAGAAAACTCAGCAGTCCAGGTTCCTGATGTCAGTTTGTAGGGCTCCCTTGGGTCTATCAGGGCAGCACAAGCTTGAGGTGGGGACAACTTCGGTGTGGGGTCCATCCTTCGATATAAGGATTCTTTGCAGTCAGGGCCAGGGGCCCCTGGGCACATCCTTTTTCCATTTTCCCTGGGAAAGAAAACTCAGCAATCCAGGTTCCTGATGTCAGTTTGTAGGGCTCCATGGGTCTATCAGGGCAGCACAAGTTTGAGGTGGGGACAACTTCGGTGTGGGGTCCATCCTTCGATATAAGGATTCTTTGCAGTCAGGGCCCAGCCCAGGGCCAGGGGCCCCTGTGCACAACCTTTTTCCATTTTCCCTGGGAAAGAATACTCAGCAGTCCAGGTTCCTGATGTCAGTTTGTAGGGCTCCCTTGGGTCTATCAGGGTAGCACAAGTTTGAGGTGGGGACAATTTCGGTGTGGGGTCCATCCTTCAATATAAGGATTTCTTGTAGTGAGGTCCCTGCCAAAGGCCAGGGGCCCCTGGGCACATCCTTTTTCCATTTTCCCTGGGAAAGAAAACTCAGCAATCCAGGTTCCTGATGTCAGTTTGTAGGGCTCCCTTGGGTCTATCAGGGCAGCACAAGTTTGAGGTGGGGACAACTTCGGTGTGGGGTCCATCCGTCGATATAAGGATTCTTTGCAGTCAGGGCCAGGGGCCCCTGGGCACATCCTTTTTCCATTTTCCCTGGGAAAGAAAACTCAGCAGTCCAGTTTCCTGATGTCAGATTGTAGGGCTCCCTTGGGTCTATCAGGGTAGCACAAGTTTGAGGTGGGGACAACTTCGGTGTGGGGTGCATCCTTCGATATAAGGATTCTTTGAAGTCAGAGCCCTGACCAGGGCCCGGGGAGCCTGGGCACATCCTTTGGCCATTTTCCCTGGGAAAGAAAACTCAGCAGTCCAGGTTCCGGATGTCAGTTTGTAGGGCTCCCTTGGGTCTATCAGGGCAGCACAAGTTTGAGGTGGGGACAACTTCGGTGTGGGGTCCATCCTTCGATATAAGGATTATTTGCCGTCAGGCCACAGCCCAGGGCCAGGGGCCCCTGTGCACATCCTTTTTCCATTTTCCCTGGGAAAGAAAACTCAGCAATCCAGGTTCCTGATGTCAGTTTGTAGGGCTCCCTTGGGTCTATCAGGGCAGCACAAGTTTGAGGTGGGGACAACTTCGGTGTGGGGTCCATCCTTCGATATAAGGATTCTTTGCAGTCAGGGCCAGGGGCCTCTGGGCACATCCATTTTCCATTTTCCCTGGGAAAGAAAACTCAGCAGTCCAGGTTCCTGATGTCAGTTTGTAGAGCTCCCTTGGGTCTATCAGGGCAGCACAAGTTTGAGGTGGGGACAACTTCAGTGTGGGGTCCATCCTTCGATATAAGGATTTTTTGCAGTGAGGCCCCTGTCCAGGGCCAGGGGCCCCTGGGCACATCCTTTTTCCATTTTCCCTGGGAAAGAAAACTCAGCAGTCAATGTTCCTGATGTCAGTTTGTTGGGCTCCCTTGGGTGTATCAGGGCAGCACAAGTTAGACGTGGGGACAATTTCGGTGTGGGGTCCATCCTTCAATATAATGATTTCTTGTAGTGAGGTCCCTGCCAAAGGCCAGGGGCCCCTGGGCACATCCTTTTTCCATTTTCCCTGGGAAAGAAAACTCAGCATTCCAGGTTCCTGATGTCAGTTTGTAGGGCTCCCTTGGGTCTATCAGGGCAGCACAAGTTTGAGGTGGGGACAACTTCGGTGTGGGGTCCATCCTTCGATATAAGGATTCTTTGCAGTCAGGCCCCAGCCCAGGGCCAGGGGCCCCTGTGCACATCCTTTTTCCATTTTCCCTGGGAAAGAAAACTCAGCAGTCCAGGTTCCTGATGTCAGTTTGTAGGGCTCCCTTGGGTCTATCAGGGCAGCACAAGTTTGAGGTGGGGACAACTTCGGTGTGGGGTCCATCCTTCGATATAAGGATTTTTTGCAGTGAGGTCCCTGACCAGGGCCAGGGGCCCCTGGGCACATCCTTTGGCCATTTTCCCTGGGAAAGAAAACTCAGCAGTCCAGGTTCCTGATGTCAGTTTGTAGGGCTTCCTAGGGTGTATCAGGGCAGCACAAGTTTGAGGTGGGGACAACTTCGGTGTGGGGTCCATCCTTCAATATAAGGATTTTTTGCAGTCAGGGCCAGGGCCCCGTGGGTACAGCCTTTTTCCATTTTCCCTGGGAAAGAAAATTCAGCAGTCCAGGTTCCTGATGTCAGTTTGTAGGGCTCCCTTGGGTCTATCAGGGTAGCACAAGTTTGAGGTGGGGACAACTTCGTTGTGGGGTGCATCCTTCGATATAAGGATTCTTTGAAGTCAGAGACCTGACCAGGGCCAGGGGAGCCTGGGCACATCCTTTGGCCATTTTCCCTGGGAAAGAAAACTCAGCAGTCCAGGTTCCGGATGTCAGTTTGTAGGGCTCCCTTGGGTCTATCAGGGCAGCACAAGTTTGAGGTGGGGACAACTTCGGTGTGGGGTCCATCCTTCGATATAAGGATTTTTTGCAGTCAGGGCCAGGGGCCCCTGGGCACATCCTTTTTCTATTTTCCCTGGGAAAGAAAACTCAGCAGTCCAGGTTCCTGATGTCAGTTTGTAGGGCTCCCTTGGGTCTATCAGGGCAGCACAAGTTTGAGGTGGGGAAAACTTCGGTGTGGGGTCCATCCTTCGATATAAGGAGTCTTTGCAGTCAGGTCCAAGCCCTGGACCAGGGGCCCCTGGGCACATCCTTTTTCCATTTTCCCTGGGAAAGAAAACTCAGCAGTCCAGGTTCCTGATGTCAGTTTGTAGGGCTCCCTTGGGTGTATCAGGGCAGCACAAGTTTGAGGTGGGGACAACTTTGGTGTGTGGTCCATCCTTCAATATAAAGATTTTTGCAGTCAGGGCCAGGGCCCCGTGGGCACAGCCTTTTTCCATTTTCCCTGGGAAAGAAAATTCAGCAGTCCAGGTTCCTGATGTCAGTTTGTAGGGCTCCCTTGGGTCTATCAGGGTAGCACAAGTTTGAGGTGGGGACAACTTCGGTGTGAGGTGCATCCTTCGATATAAGGATTCTTTGAAGTCAGAGCCCTGACCAGGGACAGGGGACCATGGGCACATCCTTTGGCCATTTTCCCTGGGAAAGAAAACTCAGCAGTCCAGGTTCCGGATGTCAGTTTGTAGGGCTCCCTTGGGTGTATCAGGGCAGCACAAGTTTGAGGTGGGGACAACTTTGGTGTGGGGTCCATCCTTCGATATAAGGATTCTTTGCAGTCAGGGCCAGGGGCCCCTGGGCACATCCTTTTTCCATTTTCCCTGGGAAAGAAAACTCAGCAGTCCAGGTTCCTGATGTCAGTTTGTAGAGCTCCTTTGGGTCTATCAGGGTAGCACAAGTTTGAGGTTGCAACAACTTCGGTGTGGGGTCCATCCTTCGATATAAGGATTTTTTGCAGTCAGGGCCAGGGGCCCCTGGGCACATCCTTTTTCCATTTTCCCTGGGAAAGAAAACTTAGCAGTCCAGGTTCCTGATGTCAGTTTGTAGGGCTCCCTTGGGTCTATCAGGGCAGCACAAGTTTGAGGTGGGGACAATTTTGGTGTGGGGTCCATCCTTCAATATAAGGATTTCTTGTAGTGAGGCCCCTGCCCAGGGCCACGGGCCCCTGGGCACATCCTTTTTCCATTTTCCCTGGGAAAGAAAACTCAGCAGTCCGGGTTCCTGATGTCAGTTTGTAGGGCTCCCTTGGGTCTATCAGGGCAGCACAAGTTTGAGGTGGGGACAACTTCGGTGTGGGGTCCATCCTTCGATATAAGGATTCTTTGCAGTCAGGGCCAGGGGCCCCTGGGCACATCCTTTTTCCATTTTCCCTGGGAAAGAAAACTCAGCAGTCCAGGTTCCTGATGTCATTTTGTAGAGCTCCCTTGGGTCTATCAGGGCAGCACAAGTTTGAGGTGGGGACAACTTCGGTGTGGGGTCCATCCTTCGATATAAGTATTTTTTGCAGTGAGGCCCCTGTCCAGGGCCAGGGGCCCCTGGGCACATCCTTTTTCCATTTTCCCTGGGAAAGAAAACTCAGCAGTCCAGGTTCCTGATGTCAGTTTGTAGGGCTCCCTTGGGTCTATCAGGGCAGCACAAGTTTGAGGTGGGGACAACTTCGGTGTGGGGTCCATCCTTCGATATAAGGATTCTTTGCAGTCAGGGCCAGGGGCCCCTGGGCGCATCCTTTTTCCATTTTCCCTGGGAAAGAAAACTCAGCAGTCCAGGTTCCTGATGTCATTTTGTAGGGCTCCCTTGGGTCTATCAGGGCAGCACAAGTTTGAGGTGGGGACAATTTCGGTGTGGGGTCCATCCTTCAATATAAGGATTTCTTGTAGTGAGGCCCCTGCCCAGGGCCACGGGCCCCTGGGCACATCCTTTTTCCATTTTCCCTGGGAAAGAAAACTCAGCAGTCCGAGTTCCTGATGTCAGTTTGTAGGGCTCCCTTGGGTCTATCAGGGCAGCACAAGTTTGAGATGGGGACAACTTCGGTGTGGGGTCCATCCTTCGATATAAGGATTATTTGCCGTCAGGCCACAGCCCAGGGCCAGGGGCCCCTGTGCACATCCTTTTTCCATTTTCCCTGGGAAAGAAAACTCAGCAATCCAGGTTCCTGATGTCAGTTTGTAGGGCTCCCTTGGGTGTATCAGGGCAGCACAAGTTTGAGGTGGGGACAACTTCGGTGTGGGGTCCATCCTTCGATATAAGGATTCTTTGCAGTCAGGGCCAGGGGCCCCTGGGCACATCCTTTTTCCATTTTCCCTGGGAAAGAAAACTCAGCAGTCCAGGTTCCTGATGTCATTTTGTAGAGCTCCCTTGGGTCTATCAGGGCAGCACAAGTTTGAGGTGGGGACAACTTCGGTGTGGGGTCCATCCTTCGATATAAGGATTTTTTGCAGTGAGGCCCCTGTCCAGGGCCAGGGGCCCCTGGGCACATCCTTTTTCCATTTTCCCTGGGAAAGAAAACTCAGCAGTCCAGGTCCTGATGTCAGTTTGTAGGGCTCCCTTGGGTCTATCAGGGCAGCACAAGTTTGAGGTGGGGACAACTTCGGTGTGGGGTCCATCCTTCGATATAAGGATTCTTTGCAGTCAGGGCCCAGCCCAGGGCCAGGGGCCCCTGTACACAACCTTTTTCCATTTTCCCTGGGAAAGAAAACTCAGCAGTCCAGGTTCCTGATGTCAGTTTGTAGGGCTCCCTTGGGTCTATCAGGGCAGCACAAGTTTGAGGTGGGGACAACTTCGGTGTGGGGTCCATCCTTCGATATAAGGATTCTTTGCAGTCAGGGCCAGGGGCCCCTGTGCACATCCTTTTTCCATTTTCCCTGGGAAAGAAAACTCAGCAGTCCAGGTTCCTGATGTCAGTTTGTAGGGCTCCCTTGGGTCTATCAGGGCAGCACAAGTTTGAGGTGGGGACAACTTCGGTGTGGGGTCCATCCTTCGATATAAGGATGTTTTGCAGTCAGGGCCAGGGGCCCCTGGGCACATCCTTTTTCCATTTTCCCTGGGAAAGAAAACTCAGCAGTCCAGGTTCCTGATGTCATTTTGTAGAGCTCCCTTGGGTCTATCAGGGCAGCACAAGTTTGAGGTGGGGACAACTTCGGTGTGGGGTCCATCCTTCGATATAAGGATTTTTTGCAGTGAGGCCCCTGTCCAGGGCCAGGGGCCCCTGGGCACATCCTTTTTCCATTTTCCCTGGGAAAGAAAACTCAGCAGTCCAGGTTCCTGATGTCAGTTTGTAGGGCTCCCTTGGGTCTATCAGGGTAGCACAAGTTTGAGGTGGGGACAACTTCGGTGTGGGGTGCATCCTTCGATATAAGGATTCTTTGAAGTCAGAGCCCTGACCAGGTCCAGGGGAGCCTGGGCACATCCTTTGGCCATTTTCCCTGGGAAAGAAAACTCAGCAGTCCAGGTTCCTGATGTCAGTTTGTAGGGCTCCCTTGGGTCTATCAGGGCAGCACAAGTTTGAGGTGGGGACAACCTTGGTGTGGGGTGCGTCCTTCAATATAAGGATTTTTTGCAGTCAGGGCCAGGGGCCCCTGGGCACATCCTTTTTCCATTTTCCCTGGGAAAGAAAACTCAGCAGTCCAGGTTCCTGATGTCAGTTTGTAGGGCTCCCTTGGTTCTGTCAGGGCAGCACAAGTTTGAGGTGGGGACAGTTTCGGTGTGGGGTCCATCCTTCGATACAAGGAATTTTTGCAGTCAGGGCCAGGTGCCCCTGGGCACATCCTTTTTCCATTTTCCCTGGGAAAGAAAACTCAGCATTCCAGGTTCCTGATGTCAGTTTGTAGGGCTCCCTTCGGTCTATCAGGGCAGCACAAGTTTGAGGTGGGGACAACTTCGGTGTGGGGTCCATCCTTCGATATAAGGATTTTTTGTAGTCAGGGCCAGGGTCCCCTGGGCACATCCTTTGGCCATTTTCCCTGGGAAAGAAAACTCAGCAGTCCAGGTTCCGGATGTCAGTTTGTAGGGCTCCCTTGGGTCTATCAGGGCAGCACAAGTTTGAGGTGGGGACAACTTCGGTGTGGGGTCCATCCTTCGATATAAGGATTTTTTGCAGTCAGGGCCAGGGGCCCCTGGGCACATCCTTTTTCCATTTTCCCTGGGAAAGAAAACTCAGCAGTCCAGGTTCCTGATGTCAGTTTGTAGAGCTCCATTGGGTCTATCAGGGCAGCACAAGTTTGAGGTTGCAACAACTTCGGTGTGGGGTCCATCCTTCGATATAAGGATTTTTTGCAGTCAGGGCCAGGGGCCCCTGGGCACATCCTTTTTCCATTTTCCCTGGGAAAGAAAACTCAGCAGTCCAGGTTCCTGATGTCAGTTTGTAGAGCTCCTTTGGGTCTATCAGGGTAGCACAAGTTTGAGGTTGCAACAACTTCGGTGTGGGGTCCATCCTTCGATATAAGGATTTTTTGCAGTCAGGGCCAGGGGCCCCTGGGCACATACTTTTTCCATTTTCCCTGGGAAAGAAAACTTAGCAGTCCAGGTTCCTGATGTCAGTTTGTAGGGCTCCCTTGGGTCTATCAGGGCAGCACATGTTTGAGGTGGGGACAATTTCGGTGTGGGGTCCATCCTTCAATATAAGGATTTCTTGTAGTGAGGCCCCTGCCCAGGGCCACGGGCCCCTGGGCACATCCTTTTTCCATTTTCCCTGGGAAAGAAAACTCAGCAGTCCGGGTTCCTGATGTCAGTTTGTAGGGCTCCCTTGGGTCTATCAGGGCAGCACAAGTTTGAGGTGGGGACAACTTCGGTGTGGGGTGCATCCTTCGATATAAGGATTCTTTGCAGTCAGGGCCAGGGGCCCCTGGGCACATCCTTTTTCCATTTTCCCTGGGAAAGAAAACTCAGCAGTCCAGGTTCCTGATGTCATTTTGTAGAGCTCCCTTGGGTCTATCAGGGCAGCACAAGTTTGAGGTGGGGACAACTTCGGTGTGGGGTGCATCCTTCGATATAAGGATTTTTTGAAGTGAGGCCCCTGTCCAGGGTCAGGGGCCCCTGGGCACATCCTTTTTCCATTTTCCCTGGGAAAGAAAACTCAGCAGTCCAGGTTCCTGATGTCAGTTTGTAGGGCTCCCTTGGGTCTATCAGGGCAGCACAAGTTTGAGGTGGGGACAATTTCGGTGTGGGGTCCATCCTTCAATATAAGGATTTCTTGTAGTGAGGTCCCTGCCAAAGGCCAGGGGCCCCTGGGCACATCCTTTTTCCATTTTCCCTGGGAAAGAAAACTCAGCAATCCAGGTTCCTGATGTCAGTTTGTAGGGCTCCCTTGGGTCTATCAGGGCAGCACAAGTTTGAGGTGGGGACAACTTCGGTGTGGGGTCCATCCTTCGATATAAGGATTCTTTGCAGTCAGGCCCCAGCCCAGGGCCAGGGGCCCCTGTGCACATCCTTTTTCCATTTTCCCTGGGAAAGAAAACTCAGCAGTCCAGGTTCCTGATGTCAGTTTGTAGGGCTCCCTTGGGTCTATCAGGGCAGCACAAGTTTGAGGTGGGGACAACTTCGGTGTGGGGTCCATCCTTCGATATAAGGATTTTTTGCAGTCAGGGCCAGGGGCCCCTGGGCACATCCTTTTTCCATTTTCCCTGGGAAAGAAAACTCAGCATTCCAGGTTCCTGATGTCAGTTTGTAGGGCTCCCTTGGGTCTATCAGGGTAGCACAAGTATGAGGTGGGGACAACTTCGGTGTAGGGTCCATCCTTCGATATAAGGATTCTTTGCAGTCAGGGCCAGGGGCCCAGGGCCAGGAGACCCTGGGCACATCCTTTTTCCATTTTCCCTGGGAAAGAAAACTCAGCAGTCCAGGTTCCTGATGTCAGTTTGTAGGGCTCCCTTGGTTCTATCAGGGCAGCACAAGTTTGAGGTGGGGACAACTTCGGTGTGGGGTCCATCCTTCGATATAAGGATTCTTTGCAGTGAGGTCCCTGACCAGGGCCGGGGGCCCCTGGGCACATCCTTTGGCCATTTTCCCTGGGAAAGAAAACTCAGCAGTCCAGGTTCCTGATGTCAGTTTGTAGGGCTCCCTAGGGTGTATCAGGGCAGCACAAGTTTGAGGTGGGGACAACTTCGGTGTGGGGTCCATCCTTCAATATAAGGATTTTTTGCAGTCAGGGCCAGGGCCCCGTGGGTACAGCCTTTTTCCATTTTCCCTGGGAAAGAAAATTCAGCAGTCCAAGTTCCTGATGTCAGTTTGTAGGGCTCCCTTGGGTCTATCAGGGTAGCACAAGTTTGAGGTGGGGACAACTTCGGTGTGGGGTCCATCCTTCAATATAAGGATTTTTTGCAGTCAGGGCCAGGGGCCCCTGGGCACATCCTTTTTCTATTTTCCCTGGGAAAGAAAACTTAGCAGTCCAGGTTCCTGATGTCAGTTTGTAGGGCTCCCTTGGGTCTATCAGGGTAGCACAAGTTTGAGGTGGGGACAACTTCGGTGTGGGGTCCATCCTTCGATATAAGGAGTCTTTGCAGTCAGGTCCAAGCCCTGGACCAGGGGCCCCTGGGCACATCCTTTTTCCATTTTCCCTGGGAAAGAAAACTCAGCAGTCCAGGTTCCGGATGTCAGTTTGTAGGGCTCCCTTGGGTGTATCAGGGCAGCACAAGTTTGAGGTGGGGACAACTTCGGTGTGGGGTCCATCCTTCGATATAAGGATTCTTTGCAGTCAGGGCCAGGGGCCCCTGGGCACATCCTTTTTCCATTTTCCCTGGGAAAGAAAACTCAGCAGTCCAGGTTCTTGATGTCAGTTTGTAGAGCTCCTTTGGGTCTATCAGGGTAGCACAAGTTTGAGGTTGCAACAACTTCGGTGTGGGGTCCATCCTTCGATATAAGGATTTTTTGCAGTCAGGGCCAGGGGCCCCTGGGCACATCCTTTTCCCATTTTCCCTGGGAAAGAAAACTTAGCAGTCCAGGTTCCTGATGTCAGTTTGTAGGGCTCCTTTGGGTCTATCAGGGCAGCACAAGTTTGAGGTGGGGACAATTTTGGTGTGGGGTCCATCCTTCAATATAAGGATTTCTTGTAGTGAGGCCCCTGCCCAGGGCCACGGGCCCCTGGGCACATCCTTTTTCCATTTTCCCTGGGAAAGAAAACTCAGCAGTCCGGGTTCCTGATGTCAGTTTGTAGGGCTCCCTTGGGTCTATCAGGGCAGCACAAGTTTGAGATGGGGACAACTTCGGTGTGGGGTCCATCCTTCGATATAAGGATTATTTGCCGTCAGGACACAGCCCAGGGCCAGGGGCCCCTGTGCACATCCTTTTTCCATTTTCCCTGGGAAAGAAAACTCAGCAATCCAGGTTCCTGATGTCAGTTTGTAGGGCTCCCTTGGGTGTATCAGGGCAGCACAAGTTTGAGGTGGGGACAACTTCGGTGTGGGGTCCATCCTTCGATATAAGGATTCTTTGCAGTCAGGGCCAGGGGCCCCTGGGCACATCCTTTTTCCATTTTCCCTGGGAAAGAAAACTCAGCAGTCCAGGTTCCTGATGTCATTTTGTAGAGCTCCCTTGGGTCTATCAGGGCAGCACAAGTTTGAGGTGGGGACAACTTCGGTGTGGGGTCCATCCTTCGATATAAGGATTTTTTGCAGTGAGGCCCCTGTCCAGGGCCAGGGGCCCCTGGGCACATCCTTTTTCCATTTTCCCTGGGAAAGAAAACTCAGCAGTCCAGGTTCCTGATGTCAGTTTGTAGGGCTCCCTTGGGTCTATCAGGGCAGCACAAGTTTGAGGTGGGGACAATTTCGGTGTGGGGTCCATCCTTCAATATAAGGATTTCTTGTAGTGAGGTCCCTGCCAAAGGCCAGGGGCCCCTGGGCACATCCTTTTTCCATTTTCCCTGGGAAAGAAAACTCAGCAATCCAGGTTCCTGATGTCAGTTTGTAGGGCTCCCTTGGGTGTATCAGGGCAGCACAAGTTTGAGGTGGGGACAACTTCGGTGTGGGGTCCATCCTTCGATATAAGGATTCTTTGCAGTCAGGGCCAGGGGCCCCTGGGCACATCCTTTTTCCATTTTCCCTGGGAAAGAAAACTCAGCAGTCCAGGTTCCTGATGTCAGTTTGTAGGGCTCCCTTGGGTCTATCAGGGCAGCACAAGTTTGAGGTGGGGACAACTTCGGTGTGGGGTCCATCCTTCGATATAAGGATTCTTTGCAGTCAGGGCCAGGGGCCCCTGGGCACATCCTTTTTCCATTTTCCCTGGGAAAGAAAACTCAGCAGTCCAGGTTCCTGATGTCAGTTTGTAGGGCTCCCTTGGGTCTATCAGGGCAGCACAAGTTTGAGGTGGGGACAACTTCGGTGTGGGGTCCATCCTTCGATATAAGGATGTTTTGCAGTCAGGGCCAGGGGCCCCTGGGCACATCCTTTTTCCATTTTCCCTGGGAAAGAAAACTTAGCAGTCCAGGTTCCTGATGTCAGTTTGTAGGGCTCCCTTGGGTCTATCAGGGCAGCACATGTTTGAGGTGGGGACAATTTCGGTGTGGGGTCCATCCTTCAATATAAGGATTTTTTGCAGTGAGGCCCCTGCCCAGGGCCACGGGCCCCTGGGCACATCCTTTTTCCATTTTCCCTGGGAAAGAAAACTCAGCAGTCCAGGTTCCTGATGTCAGTTTGTAGGGCTCCCTTGGGTCTATCAGGGCAGCACAAGTTTGAGATGGGGACAACTTCGGTGTGGGGTCCATCCTTCGATATAAGGATTATTTGCCGTCAGGCCACAGCCCAGGGCCAGGGGCCCCTGTGCACATCCTTTTTCCATTTTCCCTGGGAAAGAAAACTCAGCAATCCAGGTTCCTGATGTCAGTTTGTAGGGCTCCCTTGGGTGTATCAGGGCAGCACAAGTTTGAGGTGGGGACAACTTCGGTGTGGGGTCCATCCTTCGATATAAGGATTCTTTGCAGTCAGGGCCAGGGGCCCCTGGGCACATCCTTTTTCCATTTTCCCTGGGAAAGAAAACTCAGCAGTCCAGGTTCCTGATGTCATTTTGTAGAGCTCCCTTGGGTCTATCAGGGTAGCACAAGTTTGAGGTGGGGACAACTTCGGTTTGGGGTCCAACCTTCGATATAAGGATTTTTTGCAGTGAGGTCCCTGACCAGGGCCAGGGGCCCCTGGGCACATCCTTTTTCCATTTTCCCTGGGAAAGAAAACTCAGCAGTCCAGGTTCCTGATGTCAGTTTGTAGGGCTCCCTTGGGTCTATCAGGGCAGCACAAGTTTGAGGTGGGGACAACTTCGGTGTGGGGTCCATCCTTCGATATAAGGATTCTTTGCAGTCAGGGCCCAGCCCAGGGCTAGGGGCCCCTGTGCACAACCTTTTTCCATTTTCCCTGGGAAAGAAAACTCAGCAGTCCAGGTTCCTGATGTCAGTTTGTAGGGCTCCCTTGGGTCTATCAGGGCAGCACAAGCTTGAGGTGGGGACAACTTCGGTGTGGGGTCCATCCTTCGATATAAGGATTCTTTGCAGTCAGGGCCAAGGGCCCCTGGGCACATCCTTTTTCCATTTTCCCTGGGAAAGAAAACTCAGCAGTCCAGGTTCCTGATGTCAGTTTGTAGGGCTCCCTTGGGTCTATCAGGGTAGCACAAGTTTGAGGTGGGGACAACTTCGGTGTGGGGTGCATCCTTCGATATAAGGATTCTTTGAAGTCAGAGCCCTGACCAGGTCCAGGGGAGCCTGGGCACATCCTTTGGCCATTTTCCCTGGGAAAGAAAACTCAGCAGTCCAGGTTCCTGATGTCAGTTTGTAGGGCTCCCTTGGGTCTATCAGGGCAGCACAAGTTTGAGGTGGGGACAACTTTGGTGTGGGGTCCATCCTTCAATATAAGGATTTCTTGTAGTGAGGCCCCTGCCCAGGGCCACGGGCCCCTGGGCACATCCTTTTTCCATTTTCCCTGGGAAAGAAAACTCAGCAGTCCGGGTTCCTGATGTCAGTTTGTAGGGCTCCCTTGGGTCTATCAGGGCAGCACAAGTTTGAGATGGGGACAACTTCGGTGTGGGGTCCATCCTTCGATATAAGGATTATTTGCCGTCAGGCCACAGCCCAGGGCCAGGGGCCCCTGTGCACATCCTTTTTCCATTTTCCCTGGGAAAGAAAACTCAGCAATCCAGGTTCCTGATGTCAGTTTGTAGGGCTCCCTTGGGTGTATCAGGGCAGCACAAGTTTGAGGTGGGGACAACTTCGGTGTGGGGTCCATCCTTCGATATAAGGATTCTTTGCAGTCAGGGCCAGGGGCCCCTGGGCACAACCTTTTTCCATTTTCCCTGGGAAAGAAAACTCAGCAGTCCAGGTTCCTGATGTCAGTTTGTAGGGCTCCCTTGGGTCTATCAGGGCAGCACAAGTTTGAGGTGGGGACAACTTCGGTGTGGGGTCCATCCTTCGATATAAGGATTCTTTGCAGTCAGGGCCAGGGGCCCCTGGGCACATCCTTTTTCCATTTTCCCTGGGAAAGAAAACTCAGCAGTCCAGGTTCCTGATGTCAGTTTGTAGGGCTCCCTTGGGTCTATCAGGGCAGCACAAGTTTGAGGTGGGGACAACTTCGGTGTGGGGTCCATCCTTCGATATAAGGATGTTTTGCAGTCAGGGCCAGGGGCCCCTGGGCACATCCTTTTTCCATTTTCCCTGGGAAAGAAAACTTAGCAGTCCAGGTTCCTGATGTCAGTTTGTAGGGCTCCCTTGGGTCTATCAGGGCAGCACATGTTTGAGGTGGGGACAATTTCGGTGTGGGGTCCATCCTTCAATATAAGGATTTCTTGTAGTGAGGCCCCTGCCCAGGGCCACGGGCCCCTGGGCACATCCTTTTTCCATTTTCCCTGGGAAAGAAAACTCAGCAGTCCAGGTTCCTGATGTCAGTTTGTAGGGCTCCCTTGGGTCTATCAGGGCAGCACAAGTTTGAGATGGGGACAACTTCGGTGTGGGGTCCATCCTTCGATATAAGGATTATTTGCCGTCAGGCCACAGCCCAGGGCCAGGGGCCCCTGTGCACATCCTTTTTCCATTTTCCCTGGGAAAGAAAACTCAGCAATCCAGGTTCCTGATGTCAGTTTGTAGGGCTCCCTTGGGTGTATCAGGGCAGCACAAGTTTGAGGTGGGGACAACTTCGGTGTGGGGTCCATCCTTCGATATAAGGATTCTTTGCAGTCAGGGCCAGGGGCCCCTGGGCACATCCTTTTTCCATTTTCCCTGGGAAAGAAAACTCAGCAGTCCAGGTTCCTGATGTCATTTTGTAGAGCTCCCTTGGGTCTATCAGGGCAGCACAAGTTTGAGGTGGGGACAACTTCGGTGTGGGGTCCATCCTTCGATATAAGGATTTTTTGCAGTGAGGCCCCTGTCCAGGGCCAGGGGCCCCTGGGCACATCCTTTTTCCATTTTCCCTGGGAAAGAAAACTCAGCAGTCCAGGTTCCTGATGTCAGTTTGTAGGGCTCCCTTGGGTCTATCAGGGCAGCACAAGTTTGAGGTGGGGACAACTTCGGTGTGGGGTCCATCCTTCGATATAAGGATTCTTTGCAGTCAGGGCCCAGCCCAGGGCTAGGGGCCCCTGTGCACAACCTTTTTCCATTTTCCCTGGGAAAGAAAACTCAGCAGTCCAGGTTCCTGATGTCAGTTTGTAGGGCTCCCTTGGGTCTATCAGGGCAGCACAAGCTTGAGGTGGGGACAACTTCGGTGTGGGGTCCATCCTTCGATATAAGGATTCTTTGCAGTCAGGGCCAGGGGCCCCTGGGCACATCCTTTTTCCATTTTCCCTGGGAAAGAAAACTCAGCAGTCCAGGTTCCTGATGTCAGTTTGTAGGGCTCCCTTGGGTCTATCAGGGTAGCACAAGTTTGAGGTGGGGACAACTTCGGTGTGGGGTGCATCCTTCGATATAATGATTCTTTGAAGTCAGAGCCCTGACCAGGTCCAGGGGAGCCTGGGCACATCCTTTGGCCATTTTCCCTGGGAAAGAAAACTCAGCAGTCCAGGTTCCTGATGTCAGTTTGTAGGGCTCCCTTGGGTCTATCAGGGCAGCACAAGTTTGAGGTGGGGACAACTTTGGTGTGGGGTGCGTCCTTCAATATAAGGATTTTTTGCAGTCAGGGCCAGGGGCCCCTGGGCACATCCTTTTTCCATTTTCCCTGGGAAAGAAAACTCAGCAGTCCAGGTTCCTGATGTCAGTTTGTAGGGCTCCCTTGGTTCTATCAGGGCAGCACAAGTTTGAGGTGGGGACAGTTTCGGTGTGGGGTCCATCCTTCGATACAAGGAATTTTTGCAGTCAGGGCCAGGTGCCCCTGGGCACATCCTTTTTCCATTTTCCCTGGGAAAGAAAACTCAGCATTCCAGGTTCCTGATGTCAGTTTGTAGGGCTCCCTTGGGTCTATCAGGGCAGCACAAGTTTGAGGTGGGGACAACTTCGGTGTGGGGTCCATCCTTCGATATAAGGATTTTTTGTAGTCAGGGCCAGGGTCCCCTGGGCACATCCTTTGGCCATTTTCCCTGGGAAAGAAAACTCAGCAGTCCAGGTTCCGGATGTCAGTTTGTAGGGCTCCCTTGGGTGTATCAGGGCAGCACAAGTTTGAGGTGGGGACAACTTTGGTGTGGGGTCCATCCTTCGATATAAGGATTTTTTGCAGTCAGGGCCAGGGGCCCCTGGGCACATCCTTTTTCCATTTTCCCTGGGAAAGAAAACTCAGCAGTCCAGGTTCCTGATGTCAGTTTGTAGAGCTCCATTGGGTCTATCAGGGTAGCACAAGTTTGAGGTTGCAACAACTTCGGTGTGGGGTCCATCCTTCGATATAAGGATTTTTTGCAGTCAGGGCCAGGGGCCCCTGGGCACATCCTTTTTCCATTTTCCCTGGGAAAGAAAACTCAGCAGTCCAGGTTCCTGATGTCAGTTTGTAGAGCTCCTTTGGGTCTATCAGGGTAGCACAAGTTTGAGGTTGCAACAACTTCGGTGTGGGGTCCATCCTTCGATATAAGGATTTTTTGCAGTCAGGGCCAGGGGCCCCTGGGCACATCCTTTTCCCATTTTCCCTGGGAAAGAAAACTTAGCAGTCCAGGTTCCTGATGTCAGTTTGTAGGGCTCCCTTGGGTCTATCAGGGCAGCACAAGTTTGAGGTGGGGACAATTTCGGTGTGGGGTCCATTCTTCAATATAAGGATTTCTTGTAGTGAGGCCCCTGCCCAGGGCCACGGGCCCCTGGGCACATCCTTTTTCCATTTTCCCTGGGAAAGAAAACTCAGCAGTCCGGGTTCCTGATGTCAGTTTGTAGGGCTCCCTTGGTTCTATCAGGGCAGCACAAGTTTGAGATGGGGACAACTTCGGTGTGGGGTCCATCCTTCGATATAAGGATTATTTGCCATCAGGCCACAGCCCAGGGCCAGGGGCCCCTGGGCACATCCTTTTTCCATTTTCCCTGGGAAAGAAAACTCAGCAGTCCAGGTTCCTGATGTCATTTTGTAGAGCTCCCTTGGGTCTATCAGGGCAGCACAAGTTTGAGGTGGGGACAACTTCGGTGTGGGGTCCATCCTTCGATATAAGGATTTTTTGCAGTGAGGCCCCTGTCCAGGGCCAGGGGCCCCTGGGCACATCCTTTTTCCATTTTCCCTGGGAAAGAAAACTCAGCAGTCCAGGTTCCTGATGTCAGTTTGTAGGGCTCCCTTGGGTCTATCAGGGCAGCACAAGTTTGAGGTGGGGACAATTTCGGTGTGGGGTCCATCCTTCAATATAAGGATTTCTTGTAGTGAGGTCCCTGCCAAAGGCCAGGGGCCCCTGGGCACATCCTTTTTCCATTTTCCCTGGGAAAGAAAACTCAGCAATCCAGGTTCCTGATGTCAGTTTGTAGGGCTCCCTTGGGTGTATCAGGGCAGCACAAGTTTGAGGTGGGGACAACTTCGGTGTGGGGTCCATCCTTCGATATAAGGATTCTTTGCAGTCAGGGCCCAGCCCAGGGCCAGGGGCCCCTGTGCACAACCTTTTTCCATTTCCCCTGGGAAAGAAAACTCAGCAGTCCAGGTTCCTGATGTCAGTTTGTAGGGCTCCCTTGGGTCTATCAGGGCAGCACAAGTTTGAGGTGGGGACAACTTCGGTGTGGGGTCCATCCTTCGATATAAGGATTTTTTGCAGTCAGGGCCAGGGGCCCCTGGGCACTTCCTTTTTCCCTGGGAAAGAAAACTTAGGAGTCCAGGTTCCTGATGTCAGTTTGTAGGGCTCCCTTGGGTCTATCAGGGCAGCACAAGTTTGAGGTGGGGACAATTTCGGTGTGGGGTCCATCCTTCAATATAAGGATTTCTTGTAGTGAGGCCCCTGCCCAGGGCCACTGGCCCCTGGGCACATCCTTTTTCCATTTTCCCTGGGAAAGAAAACTCAGCAATCCAGGTCCCTGATGTCAGTTTGTAGGGCTCCCTTGGGTGTATCAGGGCAGCACAAGTTTGAGGTGGGGACAACTTCGGTGTGGGGTGCATCCTTCGATATAAGGATTCTTTGCAGTCAGGGCCAGGGGCCCCTGGGCACATCCTTTTTCCATTTTCCCTGGGAAAGAAAACTCAGCAGTCCAGGTTCCTGATGTCATTTTGTAGAGCTCCCTTGGGTCTATCAGGGCAGCACAAGTTTGAGGTGGGGACAACTTCGGTGTGGGGTCCATCCTTCGATATAAGGATTTTTTGCAGTGAGGCCCCTGTCCAGGGCCAGGGGCCCCTGGGCACATCCTTTTTCCATTTTCCCTGGGAAAGAAAACTCAGCAGTCCAGGTTCCTGATGTCAGTTTGTAGGGCTCCCTTGGGTCTATCAGGGCAGCACAAGTTTGAGGTGGGGACAACTTCGGTGTGGGGTCCATCCTTCGATATAAGGATTCTTTGAAGTCAGAGCCCTGACCAGGGCCAGGGGAGCCTGGGCACACCCTTTGGCCATTTTCCCTGGGAAAGAAAACTCAGCAGTCCAGGTTCCGGATGTCAGTTTGTAGGGCTCCCTTGGGTCTATCAGGGCAGCACAAGTTTGAGGTGGGGACAACTTTGGTGTGGGGTGCGTCCTTCAATATAAGGATTTTTTGCAGTCAGGGCCAGGGGCCCCTGGGCACATCCTTTTTCCATTTTCCCTGGGAAAGAAAACTCAGCAGTCCAGGTTCCTGATGTCAGTTTGTAGGGCTCCCTTGGTTCTATCAGGGCAGCACAAGTTTGAGGTGGGGACAGTTTCGGTGTGGGGTCCATCCTTCGATACAAGGAATTTTTGCAGTCAGGGCCAGGTGCCCCTGGGCACATCCTTTTTCCATTTTCCCTGGGAAAGAAAACTCAGCATTCCAGGTTCCTGATGTCAGTTTGTAGGGCTCCCTTGGGTCTATCAGGGCAGCACAAGTTTGAGGTGGGGACAATTTCGGTGTGGGGTCCATCCTTCAATATAAGGATTTCTTGTAGTGAGGTCCCTGCCAAAGGCCAGGGGCCCCTGGGCACATCCTTTTTCCATTTTCCCTGGGAAAGAAAACTCAGCAATCCAGGTTCCTGATGTCAGTTTGTAGGGCTCCCTTGGGTCTATCAGGGCAGCACAAGTTTGAGGTGGGGACAACTTCGGTGTGGGGTCCATCCTTCGATATAAGGATTCTTTGCAGTCAGGGCCCAGCCCAGGGCCAGGGGCCCCTGTGCACAACCTTTTTCCATTTTCCCTGGGAAAGAAAACTCAGCAGTCCAGGTTCCTGATGTCAGTTTGTAGGGCTCCCTTGGGTCTATCAGGGCAGCACAAGTTTGAGGTGGGGACAACTTCGGTGTGGGGTCCATCCTTCGATATAAGGATTTTTTGCAGTCAGGGCCAGGGGCCCCTGGGCACTTCCTTTTTCCCTGGGAAAGAAAACTTAGGAGTCCAGGTTCCTGATGTCAGTTTGTAGGGCTCCCTTGGGTCTATCAGGGTAGCACAAGTTTGAGGTGGGGACAATTTCGGTGTGGGGTCCATCCTTCGATATAAGGAGTCTTTGCAGTCAGGTCCAAGCCCTGGACCAGGGGCCCCTGGGCACATCCTTTGGCCATTTTCCCTGGGAAAGAAAACTCAGCAGTCCAGGTTCCTGATGTCAGTTTGTAGGGCTCCCTTGGGTCTATCAGGGCAGCACAAGTTTGAGGTGGGGACAACTTCGGTGTGGGGTCCATCCTTCGATATAAGGATTCTTTGAAGTCAGAGCCCTGACCAGGGCCAGGGGAGCCTGGGCACACCCTTTGGCCATTTTCCCTGGGAAAGAAAACTCAGCAGTCCAGGTTCCGGATGTCAGTTTGTAGGGCTCCCTTGGGTCTATCAGGGCAGCACAAGTTTGAGGTGGGGACAACTTTGGTGTGGGGTGCGTCCTTCAATATAAGGATTTTTTGCAGTCAGGGCCAGGGGCCCCTGGGCACATCCTTTTTCCATTTTCCCTGGGAAAGAAAACTCAGCAGTCCAGGTTCCTGATGTCAGTTTGTAGGGCTCCCTTGGTTCTATCAGGGCAGCACAAGTTTGAGGTGGGGACAGTTTCGGTGTGGGGTCCATCCTTCGATACAAGGAATTTTTGCAGTCAGGGCCAGGTGCCCCTGGGCACATCCTTTTTCCATTTTCCCTGGGAAAGAAAACTCAGCATTCCAGGTTCCTGATGTCAGTTTGTAGGGCTCCCTTGGGTCTATCAGGGCAGCACAAGTTTGAGGTGGGGACAACTTCGGTGTGGGGTCCATCCTTCGATATAAGGATTTTTTGCAGTCAGGGCCAGGGTCCCAGGGCCAGGGTCCCCTGGGCACATCCTTTGGCCATTTTCCCTGGGAAAGAAATCTCAGCAGTCCAGGTTCCGGATGTCAGTTTGTAGAGCTCCATTGGGTCTATCAGGGTAGCACAAGTTTGAGGTTGCAACAACTTCGGTGTGGGGCCCATCCTTCGATATAAGGATTTTTTGCAGTCAGGGCCAGGGGCCCCTGGGCACATCCTTTTTCCATTTTCCCTGGGAAAGAAAACTTAGCAGTCCAGGTTCCTGATGTCTGTTTGTAGGGCTCCCTTGGGTCTATCAGGGCAGCACAAGTTTGAGGTGGGGACAACTTCGGTGTGGGGTCCATCCTTCGATATAAGGATTATTTGCCGTCAGGCCACAGCCCAGGGCCAGGGGCCCGTGTGCACATCCTTTTTCCATTTTCCCTGGGAAAGAAAACTCAGCAGTCCAGGTTCCTGATGTCAGTTTGTAGGGCTCCCTTGGGTCTATCAGGGCAGCACAAGTTTGAGGTGGGGACAGCTTCGGTGTGGGGTCCATCCTTCGATATAAGGATTTTTTGCAGTCAGGGCCAGGGGCCTCTGGGCACATCCTTTTTCCATTTTCCCTGGGAAAGAAAACTCAGCAGTCCAGGTTCCTGATGTCAGTTTGTAGAGCTCCCTTGGGTCTATCAGGGCAGCACAAGTTTGAGGTGGGGACAACTTCGGTGTGGGGTCCATCCTTCGATATAAGGATTTTTTGCAGTGAGGTCCCTGTCCAGGGCCAGGGGCCCCTGGGCACATCCTTTTTCCATTTTCCCTGGGAAAGAAAACTCAGCAGTCCAGGTTCCTGATGTCAGTTTGTAAGGCTCCCTTGGGTGTATCAGGGCAGCACAAGTTTGAGGTGGGGACAATTTCGGTGTGGGGTCCATCCTTCGATATAAGGATTCTTTGCAGTCAGGGCCAGGGGCCCAGGGCCAGGAGACCCTGGACACATCCTTTTTCCATTTTCCCTGGGAAAGAAAACTCAGCAGTCCAGGTTCCTGATGTCAGTTTGTAGGGCTCCCTTGGTTCTATCAGGGCAGCACAAGTTTGAGGTGGGGACAACTTCGGTGTGGGGTCCATCGTTCGATATAAGGATTTTTTGCAGTGGGGTCCCTGACCAGGGCCAGGGGCCCCTGGGCACATCCTTTGGCCATTTTCCCTGGGAAAGAAAACTCAGCAGTCCAGGTTCCTGATGTCAGTTTGTAGGGCTCCCTTGGGTCTATCAGGGCAGCACAAGTTTGAGGTGGGGACAACTTCGGTGTGGGGTCCTACCTTCGATATAAGGATTTTTTGCAGTCAGGGCCAGGGGCCCCTGGGCACATCCTTTTTCCATTTTCCCTGGGAAAGAAAACTCAGCAGTCCAGGTTCCTGATGTCAGTTTGTAGGGCTCCCTTGGGTCTATCAGGGTAGCACAAGTTTGAGGTGGGGACAATTTCGGTGTGGGGTCCATCCTTCGATATAAGGAGTCTTTGCAGTCAGGTCCAAGCCCTGGACCAGGGGCCCCTGGGCACATCCTTTGGCCATTTTCCCTGGGAAAGAAAACTCAGCAGTCCAGGTTCCTGATGTCAGTTTGTAGGGCTCCCTTGGGTGTATCAGGGCAGCACAAGTTTGAGGTGGGGACAACTTCGGTGTGGGGTCCATCCTTCAATATAAGGATTTTTGCAGTCAGGGCCAGGGGCCCGTGTGCACATCCTTTTTCCATTTTCCCTGGGAAAGAAAACTCAGCAGTCCAGGTTCCTGATGTCAGTTTGTAGGGCTCCCTTGGGTCTATCAGGGCAGCACAAGTTTGAGGTGGGGACAGCTTCGGTGTGGGGTCCATCCTTCGATATAAGGATTTTTTGCAGTCAGGGCCAGGGGCCTCTGGGCACATCCTTTTTCCATTTTCCCTGGGAAAGAAAACTCAGCAGTCCAGGTTCCTGATGTCAGTTTGTAGAGCTCCCTTGGGTCTATCAGGGCAGCACAAGTTTGAGGTGGGGACAACTTCGGTGTGGGGTCCATCCTTCGATATAAGGATTTTTTGCAGTGAGGTCCCTGTCCAGGGCCAGGGGCCCCTGGGCACATCCTTTTTCCATTTTCCCTGGGAAAGAAAACTCAGCAGTCCAGGTTCCTGATGTCAGTTTGTAAGGCTCCCTTGGGTGTATCAGGGCAGCACAAGTTTGAGGTGGGGACAATTTCGGTGTGGGGTCCATCCTTCGATATAAGGATTCTTTGCAGTCAGGGCCAGGGGCCCAGGGCCAGGAGACCCTGGACACATCCTTTTTCCATTTTCCCTGGGAAAGAAAACTCAGCAGTCCAGGTTCCTGATGTCAGTTTGTAGGGCTCCCTTGGTTCTATCAGGGCAGCACAAGTTTGAGGTGGGGACAACTTCGGTGTGGGGTCCATCGTTCGATATAAGGATTTTTTGCAGTGGGGTCCCTGACCAGGGCCAGGGGCCCCTGGGCACATCCTTTGGCCATTTTCCCTGGGAAAGAAAACTCAGCAGTCCAGGTTCCTGATGTCAGTTTGTAGGGCTCCCTTGGGTCTATCAGGGCAGCACAAGTTTGAGGTGGGGACAACTTCGGTGTGGGGTCCTACCTTCGATATAAGGATTTTTTGCAGTCAGGGCCAGGGGCCCCTGGGCACATCCTTTTTCCATTTTCCCTGTGAAAGAAAACTCAGCAGTCCAGGTTCCTGATGTCAGTTTGTAGGGCTCCCTTGGGTCTATCAGGGTAGCACAAGTTTGAGGTGGGGACAATTTCGGTGTGGGGTCCATCCTTCGATATAAGGAGTCTTTGCAGTCAGGTCCAAGCCCTGGACCAGGGGCCCCTGGGCACATCCTTTGGCCATTTTCCCTGGGAAAGAAAACTCAGCAGTCCAGGTTCCTGATGTCAGTTTGTAGGGCTCCCTTGGGTCTATCAGGGCAGCACAAGTTTGAGGTGGGGACAACTTCGGTGTGGGGTCCATCCTTCAATATAAGGATTTTTGCAGTCAGGGCCAGGGCCCCGTGGGCACAGCCTTTTTCCATTTTCCCTGGGAAAGAAAATTCAGCAGTCCAGGTTCCTGATGTCAGTTTGTAGGGCTCCCTTGGGTCTATCAGGGTAGCACAAGTTTGAGGTGGGGACAACTTCGGTGTGGGGTGCATCCTTCGATATAAGGATTCTTTGAAGTCAGAGCCCTGACCAGGGACAGGGAACCATGGGCACATCCTTTGGCCATTTTCCCTGGGAAAGAAAACTCAGCAGTCCAGGTTCCTGATGTCAGTTTGTAGGGCTCCCTTGGGTGTATCAGGGCAGCACAAGTTTGAGGTGGGGACAACTTCGGTGTGGGGTGTGTCCTTCAATATAAGGATTTTTTGCAGTCAGGGCCAGGGGCCCCTGGAGACATCCTTTTTCCATTTTCCCTGGGAAAGAAAATTCAGCAGTCCAGGTTCCTGATGTCAGTTTGTAGGGCTCCCTTGGGTCTATCAGGGTAGCACAAGTTTGAGGTGGGGACAACTTCGGTGTGGGGTGCATCCTTCGATATAAGGATTCTTTGAAGTCAGAGCCCAGACCAGGGCCAGGGGCCCCTGGGCACATCCTTTTTCCATTTTCCCTGGGAAAGAAAACTCAGCAGTCCAGGTTCCTGATGTCAGTTTGTAGGGCTCCCTTGGGTCTATCAGGGTAGCACAAGTATGATGTGGGGACAACTTCGGTGTGGGGTCCATCCTTCGATATAAGGATTCTTTGCAGTCAGGGCCAGGGGCCCCTGGGCACATCCTTTTTCCATTTTCCCTGGGAAAGAAAACTCAGCAGTCCAGGTTCCTGGTGTCAGTTTGTAGGGCTCCCTTGGGTCTATCAGGGCAGCACAAGTTTGAGGTGGGGACAACTTCGGTGTGGGGTCCATCCTTCGATATAAGGATTTTTTGCAGTGAGGTCCCTGACCAGGGCCAGGGGCCCCTGGGCACATCCTTTGGCCATTTTCCCTGTGAAAGAAAACTCAGCAGTCCAGGTTCCGGATGTCAGTTTGTAGGGCTCCCTTGGGTCTATCAGGGTAGCACAAGTTTGAGGTGGGGACAACTTCGGTGTGGGGTGCATCCTTCGATATAAGGATTCTTTGAAGTCAGAGCCCAGACCAGGGCCAGGGGCCCCTGGGCACATCCTTTTTCCATTTTCCCTGGGAAAGAAAACTCAGCAGTCCAGGTTCCTGATGTCAGTTTGTAGGGCTCCCTTGGTTCTATCAGGGCAGCACAAGTTTGAGGTGGGGACAGTTTCGGTGTGGGGTCCATCCTTCGATACAAGGAATTTTTGCAGTCAGGGCCAGGTGCCCCTGGGCACATCCTTTTTCCATTTTCCCTGGGAAAGAAAACTCAGCAGTCCAGGTTCCTGATGTCAGTTTGTAGAGCTCCATTGGGTCTATCAGGGTAGCACAAGTTTGAGGTTGCAACAACTTCGGTGTGGGGTCCATCCTTCAATATAAGGATTTTTTGCAGTCAGGGAAAGGGGCCCCTGGGCACATCCTTTTTCCATTTTCCCTGGGAAAGAAAACTTAGCAGTCCAGGTTCCTGATGTCAGTTTGTAGGGCTCCCTTGGGTCTATCAGGGCAGCACAAGTTTGAGGTGGGGACAATTTCGGTGTGGGGTCCATCCTTCAATATAAGGATTTCTTGTAGTGAGGCCCCTGCGCAGGGCCACGGGCCCCTGGGCACATCCTTTTTCCATTTTCCCTGGGAAAGAAAACTCAGCAGTCCAGGTTCCTTATGTCAGTTTGTAGGGCTCCCTTGGGTCTATCAGGCAGCACAAGTTTGAGATGGGGACAACTTCGGTGTGGGGTCCATCCTTCGATATAAGGATTATTTGCCGTCAGGCCACAGCCCAGGGCCAGGGGCCCCTGTGCACATCCTTTTTCCATTTTCCCTGGGAAAGAAAACTCAGCAGTCCAGGTTCCTGATGTCATTTTGTAGAGCTCCCTTGGGTCTATCAGGGCAGCACAAGTTTGAGGTGGGGACAACTTCGGTGTGGGGTCCATCCTTCGATATAAGGATTTTTTGCAGTGCGGTCCCTGACCAGGGCCAGGGGCCCCTGGGCACATCCTTTGGCCATTTTCCCTGGGAAAGAAAACTCAGCAGTCCAGGTTCCTGATGTCAATTTGTAGAGCTCCCTTGGGTGTATCAGGGCAGCACAAGTTTGAGGTGGGGACAACTTTGGTGTGGGGTCCATCCTTCAATATAAGGATTTTTTGCAGTCAGGGCCAGGGCCCCGTGGGCACAGCCTTTTTCCATTTTCCCTGGGAAAGAAAATTCAGCAGTCCAGGTTCCTGATGTCAGTTTGTAGGGCTCCCTTGGGTCTATCAGGGTAGCACAAGTTTGAGGTGGGGACAACTTCGGTGTGGGGTGCATCCTTCGATATAAGGATTCTTTGAAGTCAGAGCCCAGACCAGGGCCAGGGGCCCCTGGGCACATCCTTTTTCCATTTTCCCTGGGAAAGAAAACTCAGCAGTCCAGGTTCCTGATGTCAGTTTGTAGGGCTCCCTTGGTTCTATCAGGGCAGCACAAGTTTGAGGTGGGGACAGTTTCGGTGTGGGGTCCATCCTTCGATACAAGGAATTTTTGCAGTCAGGGCCAGGTGCCCCTGGGCACATCCTTTTTCCATTTTCCCTGGGAAAGAAAACTCAGCAGTCCAGGTTCCTGATGTCAGTTTGTAGGGCTCCCTTGGGTCTATCAGGGTAGCACAAGTATGATGTGGGGACAACTTCGGTGTGGGGTCCATCCTTCGGTATAAGGATTCTTTGCAGTCAGGGCCAGGGGCCCCTGGGCACATCCTTTTTCCATTTTCCCTGGGAAAGAAAACTCAGCAGTCCAGGTTCCTGATGTCAGTTTGTAGAGCTCCATTGGGTCTATCAGGGTAGCACAAGTTTGAGGTTGCAACAACTTCGGTGTGGGGTCCATCCTTCAATATAAGGATTTTTTGCAGTCAGGGCAAGGGGCCCCTGGGCACATCCTTTTTCCATTTTCCCTGGGAAAGAAAACTTAGCAGTCCAGGTTCCTGATGTCAGTTTGTAGGGCTCCCTTGGGTCTATCAGGGCAGCACAAGTTTGAGGTGGGGACAATTTCGGTGTGGGGTCCATCCTTCAATATAAGGATTTCTTGTAGTGAGGCCCCTGCCCAGGGCCACGGGCCCCTGGGCACATCCTTTTTCCATTTTCCCTGGGAAAGAAAACTCAGCAGTCCAGGTTCCTGATGTCAGTTTGTAGGGCTCCCTTGGGTCTATCAGGCAGCACAAGTTTGAGATGGGGACAACTTCGGTGTGGGGTCCATCCTTCGATATAAGGATTATTTGCCGTCAGGCCACAGCCCAGGGCCAGAGGCCCCTGTGCACATCCTTTTTCCATTTTCCCTGGGAAAGAAAACTCAGCAGTCCAGGTTCCTGATGTCATTTTGTAGAGCTCCCTTGGGTCTATCAGGGCAGCACAAGTTTGAGGTGGGGACAACTTCGGTGTGGGGTCCATCCTTCGATATAAGGATTTTTTGCAGTGAGGTCCCTGTCCAGGGCCAGGGGCCCCTGTGCACATCCTTTTTCCATTTTCCCTGGGAAAGAAAACTCAGCAGTCCAGGTTCCTGATGTCAGTTTGTAGGGCTCCCTTGGGTCTATCAGGGCAGCACAAGTTTGAGGTGGGGACAACTTCGGTGTGGGGTCCATCCTTCAATATAAGGATTTCTTGTAGTGAGGTCCCTGCCAAAGGCCAGGGGCCCCTGGGCACATCCTTTTTCCATTTTCCCTGGGAAAGAAAACTCAGCAGTCCAGGTTCCTGATGTCAGTTTTTAGGGCTCCCTTGGGTGTATCAGGGTAGCACAAGTTTGAGGTGGGGACAACTTCGGTGTGGGGTCCATCCTTCGATATAAGGATTTTTTGCAGTCAGGGCCAGGGGCCCCTGGGCACATCCTTTTTCCATTTTCCCTGGGAAAGAAAACTCAGCAGTCCAGGTTCCGGATGTCAGTTTGTCGGGTTCCTTTGGGTGTATCAGGGCAGCACAAGTTTGAGGTGGGGACAACTTCGGTGTGGGGTCCATCCTTCGATATAAGGATTTTTTGCAGTCAGGGCCAGGGGCCCCTGGGCACATCCTTTTTCCATTTTCCCTGGGAAAGAAAACTCAGCAGTCCAGGTTCCTGATGTCAGTTTGTAGAGCTCCATTGGGTCTATCAGGGTAGCACAAGTTTGAGGTTGCAACAACTTCGGTGTGGGGTCCATCCTTCGATATAAGGATTTTTTGCAGTCAGGGCCAGGGGCCCCTGGGCACATCCTTTTTCCATTTTCCCTGGGAAAGAAAACTTAGCAGTCCAGGTTCCTGATGTCAGTTTGTAGGGCTCCCTTGGGTCTATCAGGGCAGCACAAGTTTGAGGTGGGGACAATTTCGGTGTGGGGTCCATCCTTCGATATAAGGATTTTTTGCAGTCAGGGCCAGGGGCCCCTGGGCACATCCTTTTTCCATTTTCCCTGGGAAAGAATACTCAGCAGTCCAGGTTCCTGATGTCAGTTTGTAGAGCTCCATTGGGTCTATCAGGGTAGGACAAGTTTGAGGTTGCAACAACTTCGGTGTGGGGTCCATCCTTCGATATAAGGATTTTTTGCAGTCAGGGCCGGGGGCCCCTGGGCACATCCTTTTTCTATTTTCCCTGGGAAAGAAAACTTAGCAGTCCAGGTTCCTGATGTCAGTTTGTAGGGCTCCCTTGGGTCTATCAGGGCAGCACAAGTTTGAGGTGGGGACAATTTCGGTGTGGGGTCCATCCTTCAATATAAGGATTTCTTGTAGTGAGGCCCCTGCCCAGGGCCACGGGCCCCTGGGCACATCCTTTTTCCATTTTCCCTGGGAAAGAAAACTTAGCAGTCCAGGTTCCTGATGTCTGTTTGTAGGGCTCCCTTGGGTCTATCAGGGCAGCACAAGTTTGAGGTGGGGACAACTTCGGTGTGGGGTCCATCCTTCGATATAAGGATTATTTGCCGTCAGGCCACAGCCCAGGGCCAGGGGCCCGTGTGCACATCCTTTTTCCATTTTCCCTGGGAAAGAAAACTCAGCAATCCAGGTTCCTGATGTCAGTTTGTAGGGCTCCCTTGGGTCTATCAGGGCAGCACAAGTTTGAGGTGGGGACAACTTCGGTGTGGGGTCCATCCTTCGATATAAGGATTTTTTGCAGTCAGGGCCAGGGGCCTCTGGGCACATCCTTTTTCCATTTTCCCTGGGAAAGAAAACTTAGCAGTCCAGGTTCCTGATGTCTGTTTGTAGGGCTCCCTTGGGTCTATCAGGGCAGCACAAGTTTGAGGTGGGGACAACTTCGGTGTGGGGTCCATCCTTCGATATAAGGATTATTTGCCGTCAGGCCACAGCCCAGGGCCAGGGGCCCGTGTGCACATCCTTTTTCCATTTTCCCTGGGAAAGAAAACTCAGCAATCCAGGTTCCTGATGTCAGTTTTTAGGGCTCCCTTGGGTCTATCAGGGCAGCACAAGTTTGAGGTGGGGACAACTTCGGTGTGGGGTCCATCCTTCGATATAAGGATTTTTTGCAGTCAGGGCCAGGGGCCTCTGGGCACATCCTTTTTCCATTTTCCCTGGGAAAGAAAACTCAGCAGTCCAGGTTCCTGATGTCATTTTGTAGAGCTCCCTTGGGTCTATCAGGGCAGCACAAGTTTGAGGTGGGGACAACTTCGGTGTGGGGTCCATCCTTCGATATAAGGATTTTTTGCAGTGAGGTCCCTGTCCAGGGCCAGGGGCCCCTGGGCACATCCTTTTTCCATTTTCCCTGGGAAAGAAAACTCAGCATTCCAGGTTCCTGATGTCAGTTTGTAGGGCTCCCTTGGGTCTATCAGGGCAGCACAAGTTTGAGGTGGGGACAACTTCGGTGTGGGGTCCATCCTTCGATATAAGGATTCTTTGCAGTCAGGGCCAGGGGCCCAGGGCCAGGAGACCCTGGACACATCCTTTTTCCATTTTCCCTGGGAAAGAAAACTCAGCAGTCCAGGTTCCTGATGTCAGTTTGTAGGGCTCCCTTGGTTCTATCAGGGCAGCACAAGTTTGAGGTGGGGACAACTTCGGTGTGGGGTCCATCCTTCGATATAAGGATTTTTTGCAGTGAGGTCCCTGACCAGGGCCAGGGGCCCCTGGGCACATCCTTTGGCCATTTTCCCTGGGAAAGAAAACTCAGCAGTCCAGGTTCCTGATGTCAGTTTGTAGGGCTCCCTTGGGTCTATCAGGGCAGCACAAGTTTGAGGTGGGGACAACTTCGGTGTGGGGTCCATCCTTCGATATAAGGATTTTTTGCAGTCAGGGCCAGGGGCCCCTGGGCACAACGTTTTTCCATTTTCCCTGTGAAAGAAAACTCAGCAGTCCAGGTTCCTGATGTCAGTTTCTAGGGCTCCCTTGGGTCTATCAGGGTAGCACAAGTTTGAGGTGGGGACAATTTCGGTGTGGGGTCCATCCTTCGATATAAGGAGTCTTTGCAGTCAGGTCCAAGCCCTGGACCAGGGGCCCCTGGGCACATCCTTTTTCCATTTTCCCTGGGAAAGAAAACTCAGCAGTCCAGGTTCCTGATGTCAGTTTGTAGGGCTCCCTTGGGTCTATCAGGGCAGCACAAGTTTGAGGTGGGGACAACTTTGGTGTGGGGTCCATCCTTCAATATAAGGATTTTTGCAGTCAGGGCCAGGGCCCCGTGGGCACAGCTTTTTTCCATTTTCCCTGGGAAAGAAAATTCAGCAGTCCAGGTTCCTGATGTCAGTTTGTAGGGCTCCCTTGGGTCTATCAGGGTAGCACAAGTTTGAGGTGGGGACAACTTCGGTGTGGGGTGCATCCTTGGATATAAGGATTCTTTGAAGTCAGAGCCCTGACCAGGGACAGGGGACCATGGGCACATCCTTTGGTCATTTTCCCTGGGAAAGAAAACTCAGCAGTCCAGGTTCCTGATGTCAGTTTGTAGGGCTCCCTTGGTTCTATCAGGGCAGCACAAGTTTGAGGTGGGGACAGTTTCGGTGTGGGGTCCATCCTTCGATATAAGGATTCTTTGCAGTCAGGGCCAGGGGCCCAGATCCAGGGGCCCCTGGACACATCCTTTTTCCATTGTCCCTGGGAAAGAAAACTCAGCAGTCCAGGTTCCTGATGTCTGTTTGTAGGGCTCCCTTGGTTCTATCAGGGCAGCACAAGTTTGAGGTGGGGACAACTTCGGTGTGGGGTCCATCCTTCGATATAAGGATTTTTTGCAGTGAGGTCCCTGACCAGGGCCAGGGGCCCCTGGGCACATCCTTTGGCCATTTTCCCTGGGAAAGAAAACTCAGCAGTCCAGGTTCCTGATGTCAGTTTGTAGGGCTCCCTTGGGTGTATCAGGGCAGCACAAGTTTGAGGTGGGGACAACTTTGGTGTGGGGTCCATCCTTCAATATAAGGATTTTTTGCAGTCAGGGTGAGGGCCCCGTGGGCACAGCCTTTTTCCATTTTTCCTGGGAAAGAAAATTCAGCAGTCCAGGTTCCTGATGTCAATTTGTAGGGCTCCCTTGGGTCTATCAGGGTAGCACAAGTTTGAGGTGGGGACAACTTCGGTGTGGGGTCCATCCTTCGATATAAGGATTCTTTGAAGTCAGAGCCCAGACCAGGGCCAGGGGCCCCTGGGCACATCCTTTTTCCATTTTCCCTGGGAAAGAAAACTCAGCAGTCCAGGTTCCTGATGTCAGTTTGTAGGGCTCCCTTGGTTCTATCAGGGCAGCACAAGTTTGAGGTGGGGATAGTTTCGGTGTGGGCTCCATCCTTCGATACAAGGAATTTTTGCAGTCAGGGCCAGGTGCCCCTGGGCACATCCTTTTTCCATTTTCCCTGGGAAAGAAAACTCAGCAGTCCAGGTTCCTGATGTCAGTTTGTAGGGCTCCCTTGGGTCTATCAGGGTAGCACAAGTATGATGTGGGGACAACTTCGGTGTGGGGTCCATCCTTCGATATAAGGATTCTTTGCAGTCAGGGCCAGGGGCCCCTGGGCACATCCTGTTTCCATTTTCCCTGGGAAAGAAAACTCAGCAGTCCAGGTTCCTGGTGTCAGTTTGTAGGGCTCCCTTGGGTGTATCAGGGCAGCACAAGTTTGAGGTGGGGACAACTTCGGTGTGGGGTCCATCCTTCGATATAAGGATTTTTTGCAGTGAGGTCCCTGACCAGGGCCAGGGGCCCCTGGGCACATCCTTTGGCCATTTTCCCTGTGAAAGAAAACTCAGCAGTCCAGGTTCCGGATGTCAGTTTGTAGGGCTCCCTTGGGTGTATCAGGGCAGCACAAGTTTGAGGTGGGGACAATTTCGGTGTGGGGTCCATCCTTCAATATAATGATTTCTTGTAGTGAGGTCCCTGCCAAAGGCCAGGGGCCCCTGGGCACATCCTTTTTCCATTTTCCCTGGGAAAGAAAACTCAGCATTCCAGGTTCCTGATGTCAGTTTGTAGGGCTCCCTTGGGTCTATCAGGGCAGCACAAGTTTGAGGTGGGGACAACTTCGGTGTGGGGTCCATCCTTCGATATAAGGATTCTTTGCAGTCAGGGCCAGGGGCCCAGGGCCAGGAGACCCTGGACACATCCTTTTTCCATTTTCCCTGGGAAAGAAAATTCAGCAGTCCAGGTTCCTGATGTCAGTTTGTAGGACTCCCTTGGTTCTATCAGGGCAGAACAAGTTTGAGGTGGGGACAACTTCGGTGTGGGGTCCATCCTTCGATATAAGGATTTTTTGCAGTGAGGTCCCTGACCAGGGCCAGGGGCCCCTGGGCACATCCTTTGGCCATTTTCCCTGGGAAAGAAAACTCAGCAGTCCAGGTTCCTGATGTCAGTTTGTAGGGCTCCCTTGGGTCTATCAGGGCAGCACAAGTTTGAGGTGGGGACAACTTCGGTGTGGGGTCCATCCTTCGATATAAGGATTTTTTGCAGTCAGGGCCAGGGGCCCCTGGGCACATCCTTTTTCCATTTTCCCTGTGAAAGAAAACTCAGCAGTCCAGGTTCCTGATGTCAGTTTGTAGGGCTCCCTTGGGTCTATCAGGGTAGCACAAGTTTGAGGTGGGGACAATTTCGGTGTGGGGTCCATCCTTCGATATAAGGAGTCTTTGCAGTCAGGTCCAAGCCCTGGACAAGGGGCCCCTGGGCACATCCTTTTTCCATTTTCCCTGGGAAAGAAAACTCAGCAGTCCAGGTTCCTGATGTCAGTTTGTAGGGCTCCCTTGGGTCTATCAGGGCAGCACAAGTTTGAGGTGGGGACAACTTTGGTGTGGGGTCCATCCTTCAATATAAGGATTTTTGCAGTCAGGGCCAGGGCCCCGTGGGCACAGCCTTTTTCCATTTTCCCTGGGAAAGAAAACTCAGCAGTCCAGGTTCCTGATGTCAGTTTGTAGGGCTCCCTTGGGTCTATCAGGGTAGCACAAGTATGATGTGGGGACAACTTCGGTGTGGGGTCCATCCTTCGATATAAGGATTCTTTGCAGTCAGGGCCAGGGGCCCCTGGGCACATCCTTTTTCCATTTTCCCTGGGAAAGAAAACTCAGCAGTCCAGGTTCCTGATGTCAGTTTGTAGGGCTCCCTTGGGTCTATCAGGGTAGCACAAGTATGATGTGGGGACAACTTCGGTGTGGGGTCCATCCTTCGATATAAGGATTCTTTGCAGTCAGGGCCAGGGGCCCCTGGGCACATCCTTTTTCCATTTTCCCTGGGAAAGAAAACTCAGCAGTCCAGGTTCCTGGTGTCACTTTGTAGGGCTCCCTTGGGTCTATCAGGGCAGCACAAGTTTGAGGTGGGGACAACTTCGGTGTGGGGTCCATCCTTCGATATAAGGATTTTTTGCAGTGAGGCCCCTGTCCAGGGCCAGGGGCCCCTGGGCACATCCTTTGGCCATTTTCCCTGTGAAAGAAAACTCAGCAGTCCAGGTTCCGGATGTCAGTTTGTAGGGCTCCCTTGGGTGTATCAGGGTAGCACAAGTTTGAGGTGGGGACAACTTCGGTGTGGGGTGCATCCTTCGATATAAGGATTCTTTGAAGTCAGAGCCCTGACCAGGGACAGGGGACCATGGGCACATCCTTTGGTCATTTTCCCTGGGAAAGAAAACTCAGCAGTCCAGGTTCCTGATGTCAGTTTGTAGGGCTCCCTTGGGTGTATCAGGGCAGCACAAGTTTGAGGTGGGGACAACTTCGGTGTGGGGTGCGTCCTTCAATATAAGGATTTTTTGCAGTCAGGGCCAGGGGCCCAGGGCCAGGAGACCCTGGACACATCCTTTTTCCATTTTCCCTGGGAAAGAAAACTCAGCAGTCCAGGTTCCTGATGTCAGTTTGTAGGGCTCCCTTGGTTCTATCAGGGCAGCACAAGTTTGAGGTGGGGACAGTTTCGGTGTGGGGTCCATCCTTCGATACAAGGAATTTTTGCAGTCAGGGCCAGGTGCCCCTGGGCACATCCTTTTTCCATTTTCCCTGGGAAAGAAAACTCAGCAGTCCAGGTTCCTGATGTCAGTTTGTAGGGCTCCCTTGGGTCTATCAGGCAGCACAAGTTTGAGATGGGGACAACTTCGGTGTGGGGTCCATCCTTCGATATAAGGATTATTTGCCGTCAGGCCACAGCCCAGGGCCAGGGGCCCCTGTGCACATCCTTTTTCCATTTTCCCTGGGAAAGAAAACTCAGCAGTCCAGGTTCCTGATGTCAGTTTGTAGAGCTCCCTTGGGTCTATCAGGGCAGCACAAGTTTGAGGTGGGGACAACTTCGGTGTGGGGTCCATCCTTCGATATAAGGATTTTTTGCAGTGAGGTCCCTGTCCAGGGCCAGGGGCCCCTGTGCACATCCTTTTTCCATTTTCCCTGGGAAAGAAAACTCAGCAGTCCAGGTTCCTGATGTCAGTTTGTAGGGCTCCCTTGGGTCTATCAGGGCAGCACAAGTTTGAGGTGGGGACAACTTCGGTGTGGGGTCCATCCTTCAATATAAGGATTTCTTGTAGTGAGGTCCCTGCCAAAGGCCAGGGGCCCCTGGGCACATCCTTTTTCCATTTTCCCTGGGAAAGAAAACTCAGCAGTCCAGGTTCCTGATGTCAGTTTGTAGGGCTCCCTTGGGTCTATCAGGGCAGCACAAGTTTGAGGGGGGGACAACTTCGGTGTGGGGTCCATCCTTCAATATAAGGATTTTTTGCAGTCAGGGCCAGGGCCCCGTGGGCACAGCCTTTTTCCATTTTCCCTGGGAAAGAAAACTCAGCAGTCCAGGTTCCTGATGTCAGTTTGTAGGGCTCCCTTGGGTCTATCAGGGTAGCACAAGTTTGAGGTGGGGACAACTTCGGTGTGGGGTCCATCCTTCGATATAAGGATTTTTTGCAGTCAGGGCCAGGGGCCCCTGGGCACATCCTTTTTCCATTTTCCCTGGGAAAGAAAACTCAGCAGTCCAGGTTCCGGATGTCAGTTTGTCGGGTTCCTTTGGGTGTATCAGGGCAGCACAAGTTTGAGGTGGGGACAACTTCGGTGTGGGGTCCATCCTTCGATATAAGGATTTTTTGCAGTCAGGGCCAGGGGCCCCTGGGCACATCCTTTTTCCATTTTCCCTGGGAAAGAAAACTCAGCAGTCCAGGTTCCTGATGTCAGTTTGTAGAGCTCCATTGGGTCTATCAGGGTAGCACAAGTTTGAGGTTGCAACAACTTTGGTGTGGGGTCCATCCTTCGATATAAGGATTTTTTGCAGTCAGGGCCAGGGGCCCCTGGGCACATCCTTTTTCCATTTTCCCTGGGAAAGAAAACTCAGCAGTCCAGGTTCCTGATGTCAGTTTGTAGGGCTCCCTTGGGTCTATCAGGGTAGCACAAGTATGATGTGGGGACAACTTCGGTGTGGGGTCCATCCTTCGATATAAGGATTCTTTGCAGTCAGGGCCAGGGGCCCCTGGGCACATCCTTTTTCCATTTTCCCTGGGAAAGAAAACTCAGCAGTCCAGGTTCCTGGTGTCACTTTGTAGGGCTCCCTTGGGTCTATCAGGGCAGCACAAGTTTGAGGTGGGGACAACTTCGGTGTGGGGTCCATCCTTCGATATAAGGATTTTTTGCAGTGAGGCCCCTGTCCAGGGCCAGGGGCCCCTGGGCACATCCTTTGGCCATTTTCCCTGTGAAAGAAAACTCAGCAGTCCAGGTTCCGGATGTCAGTTTGTAGGGCTCCCTTGGGTGTATCAGGGTAGCACAAGTTTGAGGTGGGGACAACTTCGGTGTGGGGTGCATCCTTCGATATAAGGATTCTTTGAAGTCAGAGCCCTGACCAGGGACAGGGGACCATGGGCACATCCTTTGGTCATTTTCCCTGGGAAAGAAAACTCAGCAGTCCAGGTTCCTGATGTCAGTTTGTAGGGCTCCCTTGGGTGTATCAGGGCAGCACAAGTTTGAGGTGGGGACAACTTCGGTGTGGGGTGCGTCCTTCAATATAAGGATTTTTTGCAGTCAGGGCCAGGGGCCCAGGGCCAGGAGACCCTGGACACATCCTTTTTCCATTTTCCCTGGGAAAGAAAACTCAGCAGTCCAGGTTCCTGATGTCAGTTTGTAGGGCTCCCTTGGTTCTATCAGGGCAGCACAAGTTTGAGGTGGGGACAGTTTCGGTGTGGGGTCCATCCTTCGATACAAGGAATTTTTGCAGTCAGGGCCAGGTGCCCCTGGGCACATCCTTTTTCCATTTTCCCTGGGAAAGAAAACTCAGCAGTCCAGGTTCCTGATGTCAGTTTGTAGGGCTCCCTTGGGTCTATCAGGCAGCACAAGTTTGAGATGGGGACAACTTCGGTGTGGGGTCCATCCTTCGATATAAGGATTATTTGCCGTCAGGCCACAGCCCAGGGCCAGGGGCCCCTGTGCACATCCTTTTTCCATTTTCCCTGGGAAAGAAAACTCAGCAGTCCAGGTTCCTGATGTCAGTTTGTAGAGCTCCCTTGGGTCTATCAGGGCAGCACAAGTTTGAGGTGGGGACAACTTCGGTGTGGGGTCCATCCTTCGATATAAGGATTTTTTGCAGTGAGGTCCCTGTCCAGGGCCAGGGGCCCCTGTGCACATCCTTTTTCCATTTTCCCTGGGAAAGAAAACTCAGCAGTCCAGGTTCCTGATGTCAGTTTGTAGGGCTCCCTTGGGTCTATCAGGGCAGCACAAGTTTGAGGTGGGGACAACTTCGGTGTGGGGTCCATCCTTCAATATAAGGATTTCTTGTAGTGAGGTCCCTGCCAAAGGCCAGGGGCCCCTGGGCACATCCTTTTTCCATTTTCCCTGGGAAAGAAAACTCAGCAGTCCAGGTTCCTGATGTCAGTTTGTAGGGCTCCCTTGGGTCTATCAGGGCAGCACAAGTTTGAGGGGGGGACAACTTCGGTGTGGGGTCCATCCTTCAATATAAGGATTTTTTGCAGTCAGGGCCAGGGCCCCGTGGGCACAGCCTTTTTCCATTTTCCCTGGGAAAGAAAACTCAGCAGTCCAGGTTCCTGATGTCAGTTTGTAGGGCTCCCTTGGGTCTATCAGGGTAGCACAAGTTTGAGGTGGGGACAACTTCGGTGTGGGGTCCATCCTTCGATATAAGGATTTTTTGCAGTCAGGGCCAGGGGCCCCTGGGCACATCCTTTTTCCATTTTCCCTGGGAAAGAAAACTCAGCAGTCCAGGTTCCGGATGTCAGTTTGTCGGGTTCCTTTGGGTGTATCAGGGCAGCACAAGTTTGAGGTGGGGACAACTTCGGTGTGGGGTCCATCCTTCGATATAAGGATTTTTTGCAGTCAGGGCCAGGGGCCCCTGGGCACATCCTTTTTCCATTTTCCCTGGGAAAGAAAACTCAGCAGTCCAGGTTCCTGATGTCAGTTTGTAGAGCTCCATTGGGTCTATCAGGGTAGCACAAGTTTGAGGTTGCAACAACTTTGGTGTGGGGTCCATCCTTCGATATAAGGATTTTTTGCAGTCAGGGCCAGGGGCCCCTGGGCACATCCTTTTTCCATTTTCCCTGGGAAAGAAAACTTAGCAGTCCAGGTTCCTGATGTCAGTTTGTAGGGCTCCCTTGGGTCTATCAGGGCAGCACAAGTTTGAGGTGGGAACAATTTCGGTGTGGGGTCCATCCTTCGATATAAGGATTTTTTGCAGTCAGGGCCAGGGGCCCCTGGGCACATCCTTTTTCCATTTTCCCTGGGAAAGAAAACTCAGCAGTCCAGGTTCCTGATGTCAGTTTGTAGAGCTCCATTGGGTCTATCAGGGTAGGACAAGTTTGAGGTTGCAACAACTTCGGTGTGTGGTCCATCCTTCGATATAAGGATTTTTTGCAGTCAGGGCCAGGGGCCCCTGGGCACATCCTTTTTCTATTTTCCCTGGGAAAGAAAACTTAGCAGTCCAGGTTCCTGATGTCAGTTTGTAGGGCTCCCTTGGGTCTATCAGGGCAGCACAAGTTTGAGGTGGGGACAATTTCGGTGTGGGGTCCATCCTTCAATATAAGGATTTCTTGTAGTGAGGCCCCTGCCCAGGGCCAGGGGCCCCTGGGCACATCCTTTTTCCATTTTCCCTGGGAAAGAAAACTCAGCAATCCAGGTTCCTGATGTCAGTTTGTAGGGCTCCCTTGGGTCTATCAGGGCAGCATAAGTTTGAGATGGGGACAACTTCGGTGTGGGGTCCATCCTTCGATATAAGGATTCTTTGCCGTCAGGCCACAGCCCAGGGCCAGGGGCCCCTGTGCACATCCTTTTTCCATTTTCCCTGGGAAAGAAAACTCAGCAATCCAGGTTCCTGATGTCAGTTTGTAGGGCTCCCTTGGGTGTATCAGGGCAGCACAAGTTTGAGGTGGGGACAACTTCGGTGTGGGGTCCATCCTTCGATATAAGGATTCTTTGCAGTCAGGGCCAGGGGCCCCTGGGCACATCCTTTTTCCATTTTCCCTGGGAAAGAAAACTCAGCAGTCCAGGTTCCTGATGTCATTTTGTAGAGCTCCCTTGGGTCTATCAGGGCAGCACAAGTTTGAGGTGGGGACAACTTCGGTGTGGGGTCCATCCTTCGATATAAGGATTTTTTGCAGTGAGGTCCCTGTCCAGGGCCAGGGGCCCCTGGGCACATCCTTTTTCCATTTTCCCTGGGAAAGAAAACTCAGCAGTCCAGGTTCCTGATGTCAGTTTGTAGGGCTCCCTTGGGTCTATCAGGGCAGCACAAGTTTGAGGTGGGGACAATTTCGGTGTGGGGTCCATCCTTCAATATATTGATTTCTTGTAGTGAGGTCCCTGCCAAAGGCCAGGGTCCCCTGGGCACATCCTTTTTCCATTTTCCCTGGGAAAGAAAACTCAGCAGTCCAGGTTCCTGATGTCAGTTTGTAGAGCTCCATTGGGTCTATCAGGGCAGCACAAGTTTGAGGTGGGGACAACTTCGGTGTGGGGTCCATCCTTCGATATAAGGATTCTTTGAAGTCAGAGCCCTGACCAGGGCCAGGGAAGCCTGTGCACATCCTTTATCCATTTTCCCTGGGAAAGAAAACTCAGCAGTCCCGGTTCCTGATGTCAGTTTGTAGGGCTCCCTTGGGTCTATCAGGGCAGCACAAGTTTGAGGTGGGGACAACTTCGGTGTGGGGTCCATCCTTCGATATAAAGATTTTTTGCAGTCAGGGCCAGGGGCCCCTGGGCACATCCTTTTTCCATTTACCCTGGGAAAGAAAACTCAGCAATCCAGGTTCCTGATGTCAGTTTCTAGGGCTCCCTTGGGTCTATCAGGGCAGCACAAGTTTGAGGTGGGGACAGCTTCGGTGTGGGGTCCATCCTTCGATATAAGGATTTTTTGCAGTCAGGGCCAGGGGCCCCTGGGCACATCCTTTTTCTATTTTCCCTGGGAAAGAAAACTCAGCAGTCCAGGTTCCTGATGTCAGTTTGTAGGGCTCCCTTGGGTCTATCAGGGCAGCACAAGTTTGAGGTGGGGACAATTTCGGTGTGGGGTCCATCCTTCAATATAAGGATTTCTTGTAGTGAGGCCCCTGCCCAGGGCCACGGGCCCCTGGGCACATCCTTTTTCCATTTTCCCTGGGAAAGAAAACTCAGCAGTCCGGGTTCCTGATGTCAGTTTGTAGGGCTCCCTTGGGTCTATCAGGGCAGCAAAAGTTTGAGATGGGGACAATTTCGGTGTGGGGTCCATCCTTCGATATAAGGATTCTTTGCAGTCAGGGCCAGGGGCCCCTGGGCACATCCTTTTTCCATTTTCCCTGGGAAAGAAAACTCAGCAGTCCAGGTTCCTGATGTCAGTTTGTAGGGCTCCCTTGGGTGTATCAGGGCAGCACAAGTTTGAGGTGGGGACAATTTCGGTGTGGGGTCCATCCTTCAATATAATGATTTCTTGTAGTGAGGTCCCTGCCAAAGGCCAGGGTCCCCTGGGCACATCCTTTTTCCATTTTCCCTGGGAAAGAAAACTCAGCAGTCCAGGTTCCTGATGTCAGTTTGTAGAGCTCCATTGGGTCTATCAGGGTAGCACAAGTTTGAGGTTGCAACAACTTCGGTGTGGGGTCCATCCTTCGATATAAGGATTTTTTGCAGTCAGGGCCAGGGGCCCCTGGGCACATCCTTTTTCTATTTTCCCTGGGAAAGAAAACTTAGCAGTCCAGGTTCCTGATGTCAGTTTGTAGGGCTCCCTTGGGTCTATCAGGGCAGCACAAGTTTGAGGTGGGGACAATTTCCGTGTGGGGTCCATCCTTCAATATAAGGATTTCTTGTAGTGAGGCCCCTGCCCAGGGCCACGGGCCCCTGGGCACATCCTTTTTCCATTTTCCCTGGGAAAGAAAACTCAGCAATCCAGGTTCCTGATGTCAGTTTGTAGGGCTCCCTTGGGTGTATCAGGGCAGCACAAGTTTGAGGTGGGGACAACTTCGGTGTGGCGTCCATCCTTCGATATAAGGATTCTTTGAAGTCAGAGCCCTGACCAGGGCCAGGGAAGCCTGGGCACATCCTTTGGCCATTTTCCCTGGGAAAGAAAACTCAGCAGTCCAGGTTCCTGATGTCAGTTTGTAGGGCTGCCTTGGGTCTATCAGGGCAGCACAAGTTTGAGGTGGGGACAACTTCGGTGTGGGGTCCATCCTTCGATATAAGGATTTTTTGCAGTCAGGGCCAGGGGCCCCTGGGCACATCCTTTTTCCATTTTCCCTGGGAAAGAAAACTCAGCAGTCCAGGTTCCGGATGTCAGTTTGTCGGGTTCCTTTGGGTGTATCAGGGCAGCACAAGTTTGAGGTGGGGACAACTTCGGTGTGGGGTCCATCCTTCGATATAAGGATTTTTTGCAGTCAGGGCCAGGGGCCCCTGGGCACATCCTTTTTCCATTTTCCCTGGGAAAGAAAACTCAGCAGTCCAGGTTCCTGATGTCAGTTTGTAGAGCTCCATTGGGTCTATCAGGGTAGCACAAGTTTGAGGTTGCAACAACTTTGGTGTGGGGTCCATCCTTCGATATAAGGATTTTTTGCAGTCAGGGCCAGGGGCCCCTGGGCACATCCTTTTTCCATTTTCCCTGGGAAAGAAAACTTAGCAGTCCAGGTTCCTGATGTCAGTTTGTAGGGCTCCCTTGGGTCTATCAGGGCAGCACAAGTTTGAGGTGGGAACAATTTCGGTGTGGGGTCCATCCTTCGATATAAGGATTTTTTGCAGTCAGGGCCAGGGGCCCCTGGGCACATCCTTTTTCCATTTTCCCTGGGAAAGAAAACTCAGCAGTCCAGGTTCCTGATGTCAGTTTGTAGAGCTCCATTGGGTCTATCAGGGTAGGACAAGTTTGAGGTTGCAACAACTTCGGTGTGTGGTCCATCCTTCGATATAAGGATTTTTTGCAGTCAGGGCCAGGGGCCCCTGGGCACATCCTTTTTCTATTTTCCCTGGGAAAGAAAACTTAGCAGTCCAGGTTCCTGATGTCAGTTTGTAGGGCTCCCTTGGGTCTATCAGGGCAGCACAAGTTTGAGGTGGGGACAATTTGGGTGTGGGGTCCATCCTTCAATATAAGGATTTCTTGTAGTGAGGCCCCTGCCCAGGGCCACGGGCCCCTGGGCACATCCTTTTTCCATTTTCCCTGGGAAAGAAAACTCAGCAATCCAGGTTCCTGATGTCAGTTTGTAGGGCTCCCTTGGGTCTATCAGGGCAGCATAAGTTTGAGATGGGGACAACTTCGGTGTGGGGTCCATCCTTCGATATAAGGATTCTTTGCCGTCAGGCCACAGCCCAGGGCCAGGGGCCCCTGTGCACATCCTTTTTCCATTTTCCCTGGGAAAGAAAACTCAGCAATCCAGGTTCCTGATGTCAGTTTGTAGGGCTCCCTTGGGTGTATCAGGGCAGCACAAGTTTGAGGTGGGGACAACTTCGGTGTGGGGTCCATCCTTCGATATAAGGATTCTTTGCAGTCAGGGCCAGGGGCCCCTGGGCACATCCTTTTTCCATTTTCCCTGGGAAAGAAAACTCAGCAGTCCAGGTTCCTGATGTCATTTTGTAGAGCTCCCTTGGGTCTATCAGGGCAGCACAAGTTTGAGGTGGGGACAACTTCGGTGTGGGGTCCATCCTTCGATATAAGGATTTTTTGCAGTGAGGCCCCTGTCCAGGGCCAGGGGCCCCTGGGCACATCCTTTTTCCATTTTCCCTGGGAAAGAAAACTCAGCAGTCCAGGTTCCTGATGTCAGTTTGTAGGGCTCCCTTGGGTCTATCAGGGCAGCACAAGTTTGAGGTGGGGACAATTTCGGTGTGGGGTCCATCCTTCAATATATTGATTTCTTGTAGTGAGGTCCCTGCCAAAGGCCAGGGTCCCCTGGGCACATCCTTTTTCCATTTTCCCTGGGAAAGAAAACTCAGCAGTCCAGGTTCCTGATGTCAGTTTGTAGAGCTCCATTGGGTCTATCAGGGCAGCACAAGTTTGAGGTGGGGACAACTTCGGTGTGGGGTCCATCCTTCGATATAAGGATTCTTTGAAGTCAGAGCCCTGACCAGGGCCAGGGAAGCCTGTGCACATCCTTTATCCATTTTCCCTGGGAAAGAAAACTCAGCAGTCCCGGTTCCTGATGTTAGTTTGTAGGGCTCCCTTGGGTCTATCAGGGCAGCACAAGTTTGAGGTGGGGACAACTTCGGTGTGGGGTCCATCCTTCGATATAAAGATTTTTTGCAGTCAGGGCCAGGGGCCCCTGGGCACATCCTTTTTCCATTTACCCTGGGAAAGAAAACTCAGCAATCCAGGTTCCTGATGTCAGTTTCTAGGGCTCCCTTGGGTCTATCAGGGCAGCACAAGTTTGAGGTGGGGACAGCTTCGGTGTGGGGTCCATCCTTCGATATAAGGATTTTTTGCAGTCAGGGCCAGGGGCCCCTGGGCACATCCTTTTTCTATTTTCCCTGGGAAAGAAAACTCAGCAGTCCAGGTTCCTGATGTCAGTTTGTAGGGCTCCCTTGGGTCTATCAGGGCAGCACAAGTTTGAGGTGGGGACAATTTCGGTGTGGGGTCCATCCTTCAATATAAGGATTTCTTGTAGTGAGGCCCCTGCCCAGGGCCACGGGCCCCTGGGCACATCCTTTTTCCATTTTCCCTGGGAAAGAAAACTCAGCAGTCCGGGTTCCTGATGTCAGTTTGTAGGGCTCCCTTGGGTCTATCAGGGCAGCAAAAGTTTGAGATGGGGACAATTTTGGTGTGGGGTCCATCCTTCGATATAAGGATTCTTTGCAGTCAGGGCCAGGGGCCCCTGGGCACATCCTTTTTCCATTTTCCCTGGGAAAGAAAACTCAGCAGTCCAGGTTCCTGATGTCAGTTTGTAGGGCTCCCTTGGGTGTATCAGGGCAGCACAAGTTTGAGGTGGGGACAATTTCGGTGTGGGGTCCATCCTTCAATATAATGATTTCTTGTAGTGAGGTCCCTGCCAAAGGCCAGGGTCCCCTGGGCACATCCTTTTTCCATTTTCCCTGGGAAAGAAAACTCAGCAGTCCAGGTTCCTGATGTCAGTTTGTAGAGCTCCATTGGGTCTATCAGGGTAGCACAAGTTTGAGGTTGCAACAACTTCGGTGTGGGGTCCATCCTTCGATATAAGGATTTTTTGCAGTCAGGGCCAGGGGCCCCTGGGCACATCCTTTTTCTATTTTCCCTGGGAAAGAAAACTTAGCAGTCCAGGTTCCTGATGTCAGTTTGTAGGGCTCCCTTGGGTCTATCAGGGCAGCACAAGTTTGAGGTGGGGACAATTTCGGTGTGGGGTCCATCCTTCAATATAAGGATTTCTTGTAGTGAGGCCCCTGCCCAGGGCCACGGGCCCCTGGGCACATCCTTTTTCCATTTTCCCTAGGAAAGAAAACTCAGCAATCCAGGTTCCTGATGTCAGTTTGTAGGGCTCCCTTGGGTGTATCAGGGCAGCACAAGTTTGAGGTGGGGACAACTTCGGTGTGGCGTCCATCCTTCGATATAAGGATTCTTTGAAGTCAGAGCCCTGACCAGGGCCAGGGAAGCCTGGGCACATCCTTTTTCCATTTTCCCTGGGAAAGAAAACTCAGCAGTCCAGGTTCCTGATGTCAGTTTGTAGGGCTCCCTTGGGTCTATCAGGGCAGCACAAGTTTGAGGTGGGGACAACTTCGGTGTGGGGTCCATCCTTCGATATAAGGATTTTTTGTAGTCAGGGCCAAAGGCCCAGGGCCAGGGGCCCCTGGGCACATCCTTTGGCCATTTTCCCTGGGAAAGAAAACTCAGCAGTCCAGGTTCCGGATGTCAGTTTGTAGGGCTCCCTTGGGTGTATCAGGGCAGCACAAGTTTGAGGTGGGGACAACTTCGGTGTGGGGTCCATCCTTCGATATAAGGATTTTTTGCAGTCAGGGCCCGGGGCCCCTGTGCACATCCTTTTTCCATTTTCCCTGGGAAAGAAAACTCAGCAGTCCAGGTTCCTGATGTCAGTTTGTAGGGCTCCCTTGGGTCTATCAGGGTAGCACAAGTTTGAGGTTGCAACAACTTCGGTGTGGGGTCCATCCTTCGATATAAGGATTTTTTGCAGTCAGGGCCAGGGGCCCCTGGGCACATCCTTTTTCCATTTTCCCTGGGAAAGAAAACTCAGCAGTCCAGGTTCCTGATGTCAGTTTGTAGGGCTCCCTTGGGTCTATCAGGGCAGCACAAGTTTGAGATGTGGACAGCTTCGGTGTGGGGTCCATCCTTCGATATAAGGATTATTTGCCGTCAGGCCACAGCCCAGGGCCAGGGGCCCCTGTGCACATCCTTTATCCATTTTCTCTGGGAAAGAAAACTCAGCAGTCCAGGTTCCCGATGTCAGTTTTTAGGGCTCCCTTGGGTGTATCAGGGCAGCACAAGTTTGAGGTGGGGACAATTTCGGTGTGGGGTCCATCCTTCAATATAAGGATTTCTTGTAGTGAGGCCCCTGCCCAGGGCCACGGGCCCCTGGGCACATCCTTTTTCCATTTTCCCTGGGAAAGAAAACTCAGCAGTCCGGGTTCCTGATGTCAGTTTGTAGGGCTCCCTTGGGTGTATCAGGGCAGCACAAGTTTGAGGTGGGGACAACTTCGGTGTGGGGTCCATCCTTCGATATAAGGATTCTTTGCAGTCAGGGCCAGGGGCCCCTGGGCACATCCTTTTTCCATTTTCCCTGGGAAAGAAAACTCAGCAGTCCAGGTTCCTGATGTCATTTTGTAGAGCTCCCTTGGGTCTATAAGGGCAGCACAAGTTTGAGGTGGGGACAATTTCGGTGTGGGGTCCATCCTTCAATATATTGATTTCTTGGAGTGAGGTCCCTGCCAAAGGCCAGGGTCCCCTGGGCACATCCTTTTTCCATTTTCCCTGGGAAAGAAAACTCAGCAGTCCAGGTTCCTGATGTCAGTTTGTAGAGCTCCATTGGGTCTATCAGGGCAGCACAAGTTTGAGGTGGGGACAACTTCGGTGTGGGGTCCATCCTTCGATATAAGGATTCTTTGAAGTCAGAGCCCTGACCAGGGCCAGGGAAGCCTGTGCACATCCTTTATCCATTTTCCCTGGGAAAGAAAACTCAGCAGTCCCGGTTCCTGATGTCAGTTTGTAGGGCTCCCTTGGGTCTATCAGGGCAGCACAAGTTTGAGGTGGGGACAACTTCGGTGTGGCGTCCATCCTTCGATATAAAGATTTTTTGCAGTCAGGGCCAGGGGCCCCTGGGCACATCCTTTTTCCATTTTCCCTGGGAAAGAAAACTCAGCAATCCAGGTTCCTGATGTCAGTTTCTAGGGCTCCCTTGGGTCTATCAGGGCAGCACAAGTTTGAGGTGGGGACAGCTTCGGTGTGGGGTCCATCCTTCGATATAAGGATTTTTTGCAGTCAGGGCCAGGGGCCCCTGGGCACATCCTTTTTCTATTTTCCCTGGGAAAGAAAACTCAGCAGTCCAGGTTCCTGATGTCAGTTTGTAGGGCTCCCTTGGGTCTATCAGGGCAGCACAAGTTTGAGGTGGGGACAATTTCGGTGTGGGGTCCATCCTTCAATATAAGGATTTCTTGTAGTGAGGCCCCTGCCCAGGGCCACGGGCCCCTGGGCACATCCTTTTTCCATTTTCCCTGGGAAAGAAAACTCAGCAGTCCGGGTTCCTGATGTCAGTTTGTAGGGCTCCCTTGGGTCTATCAGGGCAGCATAAGTTTGAGATGGGGACAACTTCGGTGTGGGGTCCATCCTTCGATATAAGGATTCTTTGCAGTCAGGGCCAGGGGCCCCTGGGCACATCCTTTTTCCATTTTCCCTGGGAAAGAAAACTCAGCAGTCCAGGTTCCTGATGTCATTTCTTAGAGCTCCCTTGGGTCTATCAGGGCAGCACAAGTTTGAGGTGGGGACAACTTCGGTGTGGGGTCCATCCTTCGATATAAGGATTCTTTGCAGTGAGGTCCCTGTTCAGGGCCAGGGGCCCCTGGGCACATCCTTTTTCCATTTTCCCTGGGAAAGAAAACTCAGCAGTCCAGGTTCCTGATGTCAGTTTGTAGGGCTCCCTTGGGTGTATCAGGGCAGCACAAGTTTGAGGTGGGGACAATTTCGGTGTGGGGTCCATCCTTCAATATAATGATTTCTTGTAGTGAGGTCCCTGCCAAAGGCCAGGGTCCCCTGGGCACATCCTTTTTCCATTTTCCCTGGGAAAGAAAACTCAGCAGTCCAGGTTCTTGATGTCAGTTTGTAGAGCTCCATTGGGTCTATCAGGGTAGCACAAGTTTGAGGTTGCAACAACTTCGGTGTGGGGTCCATCCTTCGATATAAGGATTTTTTGCAGTCAGGGCCAGGGGCCCCTGGGCACATCCTTTTTCTATTTTCCCTGGGAAAGAAAACTCAGCAGTCCAGGTTCCTGATGTCAGTTTGTAGGGCTCCCTTGGGTGTATCAGGGCAGCACAAGTTTGAGGTGGGGACAATTTCGGTGTGGGGTCCATCCTTCAATATAAGGATTTCTTGTAGTGAGGCCCCTGCCCAGGGCCACGGGCCCCTGGGCACATCCTTTTTCCATTTTCCCTGGGAAAGAAAACTCAGCAGTCCAGGTTCCTGATGTCAGTTTGTAGGGCTCCCTTGGGTGTATCAGGGCAGCACAAGTTTGAGGTGGGGACAACTTCGGTGTGGCGTCCATCCTTCGATATAAGGATTCTTTGCAGTCAGAGCCCTGACCAGGGCCAGGGAAGCCTGGGCACAGCCTTTGGCCATTTTCCCTGGGAAAGAAAACTCAGCAGTCCAGGTTCCTGATGTCAGTTTGTAGGGCTGCCTTGGGTCTATCAGGGCAGCACAAGTTTGAGGTGGGGACAACTTTGGTGTGGGGTGCGTCCTTCAATATAAGGATTTTTTGCAGTCAGGGCCAGGGGCCCCTGGGCACATCCTTTTTCCATTTTCCCTGGGAAAGAAAACTCAGCATTCCAGGTTCCTGATGTCAGTTTGTAGGGCTCCCTTGGGTCTATCAGGGCAGCACAAGTTTGAGGTGGGGACAACTTCGGTGTGGGGTCCATCCTTCGATATAAGGATTTTTTGTAGTCAGGGCCAAAGGCCCAGGGCCAGGGGCCCCTGGGCACATCCTTTGGCCATTTTCCCTGGGAAAGAAAACTCAGCAGTCCAGGTTCCGGATGTCAGTTTGTAGGGCTCCCTTGGGTGTATCAGGGCAGCACAAGTTTGAGGTGGGGACAACTTCGGTGTGGGGTCCATCCTTCGATATAAGGATTTTTTGCAGTCAGGGCCCGGGGCCCCTGTGCACATCCTTTTTCCATTTTCCCTGGGAAAGAAAACTCAGCAGTCCAGGTTCCTGATGTCAGTTTGTAGAGCTCCATTGGGTCTATCAGGGCAGCACAAGTTTGAGGTTGCAACAACTTCGGTGTGGGGTCCATCCTTCGATATAAGGATTTTTTGCAGTCAGGGCCAGGGGCCCCTGGGCACATCCTTTTTCCATTTTCCCTGGGAAAGAAAACTTAGCAGTCCAGGTTCCTGATGTCAGTTTGTAGGGCTCCCTTGGGTCTATCAGGGCAGCACAAGTTTGAGGTGGGAACAATTTCGGTGTGGGGTCCATCCTTCGATATAAGGATTTTTTGCAGTCAGGGCCAGGGGCCCCTGGGCACATCCTTTTTCCATTTTCCCTGGGAAAGAAAACTCAGCAGTCCAGGTTCCTGATGTCAGTTTGTAGAGCTCCATTGGGTCTATCAGGGTAGGACAAGTTTGAGGTTGCAACAACTTCGGTGTGTGGTCCATCCTTCGATATAAGGATTTTTTGCAGTCAGAGCCAGGGGCCCCTGGGCACATCCTTTTTCTATTTTCCCTGGGAAAGAAAACTTAGCAGTCCAGGTTCCTGATGTCAGTTTGTAGGGCTCCCTTGGGTCTATCAGGGCAGCACAAGTTTGAGGTGGGGACAATTTCGGTGTGGGGTCCATCCTTCAATATAAGGATTTCTTGTAGTGAGGCCCCTGCCCAGGGCCACGGGCCCCTGGGCACATCCTTTTTCCATTTTCCCTGGGAAAGAAAACTCAGCAATCCAGGTTCCTGATGTCAGTTTGTAGGGCTCCCTTGGGTCTATCAGGGCAGCATAAGTTTGAGATGGGGACAACTTCGGTGTGGGGTCCATCCTTCGATATAAGGATTCTTTGCCGTCAGGCCACGACCCAGGGCCAGGGGCCCCTGTGCACATCCTTTTTCCATTTTCCCTGGGAAAGAAAACTCAGCAATCCAGGTTCCTGATGTCAGTTTGTAGGGCTCCCTTGGGTGTATCAGGGCAGCACAAGTTTGAGGTGGGGACAACTTCGGTGTGGGGTCCATCCTTCGATATAAGGATTCTTTGCAGTCAGGGCCAGGGGCCCCTGGGCACATCCTTTTTCCATTTTCCCTGGGAAAGAAAACTCAGCAGTCCAGGTTCCTGATGTCATTTTGTAGAGCTCCCTTGGGTCTATCAGGGCAGCACAAGTTTGAGGTGGGGACAACTTCGGTGTGGGGTCCATCCTTCGATATAAGGATTTTTTGCAGTGAGGTCCCTGTCCAGGGCCAGGGGCCCCTGGGCACATCCTTTTTCCATTTTCCCTGGGAAAGAAAACTCAGCAGTCCAGGTTCCTGATGTCAGTTTGTAGGGCTCCCTTGGGTCTATCAGGGCAGCACAAGTTTGAGGTGGGGACAATTTCGGTGTGGGGTCCATCCTTCAATATATTGATTTCTTGTAGTGAGGTCCCTGCCAAAGGCCAGGGTCCCCTGGGCACATCCTTTTTCCATTTTCCCTGGGAAAGAAAACTCAGCAGTCCAGGTTCCTGATGTCAGTTTGTAGAGCTCCATTGGGTCTATCAGGGCAGCACAAGTTTGAGGTGGGGACAACTTCGGTGTGGGGTCCATCCTTCGATATAAGGATTCTTTGAAGTCAGAGCCCTGACCAGGGCCAGGGAAGCCTGTGCACATCCTTTATCCATTTTCCCTGGGAAAGAAAACTCAGCAGTCCCGGTTCCTGATGTCAGTTTGTAGGGCTCCCTTGGGTCTATCAGGGCAGCACAAGTTTGAGGTGGGGACAACTTCGGTGTGGGGTCCATCCTTCGATATAAAGATTTTTTGCAGTCAGGGCCAGGGGCCCCTGGGCACATCCTTTTTCCATTTTCCCTGGGAAAGAAAACTCAGCAATCCAGGTTCCTGATGTCAGTTTCTAGGGCTCCCTTGGGTCTATCAGGGCAGCACAAGTTTGAGGTGGGGACAGCTTCGGTGTGGGGTCCATCCTTCGATATAAGGATTTTTTGCAGTCAGGGCCAGGGGCCCCTGGGCACATCCTTTTTCTATTTTCCCTGGGAAAGAAAACTCAGCAGTCCAGGTTCCTGATGTCAGTTTGTAGGGCTCCCTTGGGTGTATCAGGGCAGCACAAGTTTGAGGTGGGGACAATTTCGGTGTGGGGTCCATCCTTCAATATAAGGATTTCTTGTAGTGAGGCCCCTGCCCAGGGCCACGGGCCCCTGGGCACATCCTTTTTCCATTTTCCCTGGGAAAGAAAACTCAGCAGTCCGGGTTCCTGATGTCAGTTTGTAGGGCTCCCTTGGGTCTATCAGGGCAGCAAAAGTTTGAGATGGGGACAATTTCGGTGTGGGGTCCATCCTTCGATATAAGGATTCTTTGCAGTCAGGGCCAGGGGCCCCTGGGCACATCCTTTTTCCATTTTCCCTGGGAAAGAAAACTCAGCAGTCCAGGTTCCTGATGTCAGTTTGTAGGGCTCCCTTGGGTGTATCAGGGCAGCACAAGTTTGAGGTGGGGACAATTTCGGTGTGGGGTCCATCCTTCAATATAATGATTTCTTGTAGTGAGGTCCCTGCCAAAGGCCAGGGTCCCCTGGGCACATCCTTTTTCCATTTTCCCTGGGAAAGAAAACTCAGCAGTCCAGGTTCCTGATGTCAGTTTGTAGAGCTCCATTGGGTCTATCAGGGTAGCACAAGTTTGAGGTTGCAACAACTTCGGTGTGGGGTCCATCCTTCGATATAAGGATTTTTTGCAGTCAGGGCCAGGGGCCCCTGGGCACATCCTTTTTCTATTTTCCCTGGGAAAGAAAACTTAGCAGTCCAGGTTCCTGATGTCAGTTTGTAGGGCTCCCTTGGGTCTATCAGGGCAGCACAAGTTTGAGGTGGGGACAATTTCGGTGTGGGGTCCATCCTTCAATATAAGGATTTCTTGTAGTGAGGCCCCTGCCCAGGGCCACGGGCCCCTGGGCACATCCTTTTTCCATTTTCCCTGGGAAAGAAAACTCAGCAATCCAGGTTCCTGATGTCAGTTTGTAGGGCTCCCTTGGGTCTATCAGGGCAGCACAAGTTTGAGGTGGGGACAACTTCGGTGTGGCGTCCATCCTTCGATATAAGGATTCTTTGAAGTCAGAGCCCTGACCAGGGCCAGGGAAGCCTGGGCACATCCTTTGGCCATTTTCCCTGGGAAAGAAAACTCAGCAGTCCAGGTTCCTGATGTCAGTTTGTAGGGCTCCCTTGGGTGTATCAGGGCAGCACAAGTTTGAGGTGGGGACAACTTCGGTGTGGGGTGCGTCCTTCAATATAAGGATTTTTTGCAGTCAGGGCCAGGGGCCCCTGGGCACATCCTTTTTCCATTTTCCCTGGGAAAGAAAACTCAGCATTCCAGGTTCCTGATGTCAGTTTGTAGGGCTCCCTTGGGTCTATCAGGGCAGCACAAGTTTGAGGTGGGGACAACTTCGGTGTGGGGTCCATCCTTCGATATAAGGATTTTTTGTAGTCAGGGCCAAAGGCCCAGGGTCAGGGGCCCCTGGGCACATCCTTTGGCCATTTTCCCTGGGAAAGAAAACTCAGCAGTCCAGGTTCCGGATGTCAGTTTGTAGGGCTCCCTTGGGTGTATCAGGGCAGCACAAGTTTGAGGTGGGGACAACTTTGGTGTGGGGTCCATCCTTCGATATAAGGATTTTTTGCAGTCAGGGCCCGGGGCCCCTGTGCACATCCTTTTTCCATTTTCCCTGGGAAAGAAAACTCAGCAGTCCAGGTTCCTGATGTCAGTTTGTAGAGCTCCATTGGGTCTATCAGGGTAGCACAAGTTTGAGGTTGCAACAACTTGGGTGTGGGGTCCATCCTTCGATATAAGGATTTTTTGCAGTCAGGGCCAGGGGCCCCTGGGCACATCCTTTTTCCATTTTCCCTGGGAAAGAAAACTCAGCAGTCCAGGTTCCTGATGTCAGTTTGTAGGGCTCCCTTGGGTCTATCAGGGCAGCACAAGTTTGAGATGTGGACAGCTTCGGTGTGGGGTCCATCCTTCGATATAAGGATTATTTGCCGTCAGGCCACAGCCCAGGGCCAGGGGCCCCTGTGCACATCCTTTATCCATTTTCCCTGGGAAAGAAAACTCAGCAGTCCAGGTTCCTGATGTCAGTTTTTAGGGCTCCCTTGGGTGTATCAGGGCAGCACAAGTTTGAGATGGGGACAACTTCGGTGTGGGGTCCATCCTTTGATATAAGGATTTCTTGTAGTGAGGTCCCGGTCCAGCGCCAGGGGCCCCTGGGCACATCCTTTATCCATTTTCCCTGGGAAAGAAAACTCAGCAGTCCAGGTTCCTGATGTCAGTTTGTAGGGCTCCCTTGGGTCTATCAGGGCAGCACAAGTTTGAGGTGGGGACAACTTCGGTGTGGCGTCCATCCTTCGATATAAAGATTTTTTGCAGTCAGGGCCAGGGGCCCCTGGGCACATCCTTTTTCCATTTTCCCTGGGAAAGAAAACTCAGCAATCCAGGTTCCTGATGTCAGTTTCTAGGGCTCCCTTGGGTCTATCAGGGCAGCACAAGTTTGAGGTGGGGACAACTTCGGTGTGGGGTCCATCCTTTGATATAAGGATTTCTTGTAGTGAGGTCCCTGTCCAGCGCCAGGGGCCCCTGGGCACATCCTTTATCCATTTTCCCTGGGAAAGAAAACTCAGCAGTCCAGGTTCCTGATGTCAGTTTGTAGAGCTCCATTGGGTCTATCAGGGTAGCACAAGTTTGCGGTTGCAACAACTTCGGTGTGGGGTCCATCCTTCGATATAAGGATTTTTTGCAGTCAGGGCCAGGGGCCCCTCGGCACATCCTTTTTCTATTTTCCCTGGGAAAGAAAACTTAGCAGTCCAGGTTCCTGATGTCAGTTTGTAGGGCTCCCTTGGGTCTATCAGGGCAGCACAAGTTTGAGGTGGGGACAATTTCGGTGTGGGGTCCATCCTTCAATATAAGGATTTCTTGTAGTGAGGCCCCTGCCCAGGGCCACGGGCCCCTGGGCACATCCTTTTTCCATTTTCCCTGGGAAAGAAAACTCAGCAGTCCAGGTTCCTGATGTCAGTTTGTAGGGCTCCCTTGGGTCTATCAGGGCAGCATAAGTTTGAGATGGGGACAACTTCGGTGTGGGGTCCATCCTTCGATATAAGGATTATTTGCCGTCAGGCCACAGCCCAGGGCCAGGGGCCCCTGTGCACATCCTTTTTCCATTTTCCCTGGGAAAGAAAACTCAGCAATCCAGGTTCCTGATGTCAGTTTGTAGGGCTCCCTTGGGTGTATCAGGGCAGCACAAGTTTGAGGTGGGGACAACTTCGGTGTGGGGTCCATCCTTCGATATAAGGATTCTTTGCAGTCAGGGCCAGGGGCCCCTGGGCACATCCTTTTTCCATTTTCCCTGGGAAAGAAAACTCAGCAGTCCAGGTTCCTGATGTCATTTTGTAGAGCTCCCTTGGGTCTATCAGGGCAGCACAAGTTTGAGGTGGGGACAACTTCGGTGTGGGGTCCATCTTTCGATATAAGGATTCTTTGCAGTGAGGTCCCTGTCCAGGGCCAGGGGCCCCTGGGCACATCCTTTTTCCATTTTCCCTGGGAAAGAAAACTCAGCAGTCCAGGTTCCTGATGTCAGTTTGTAGGGCTCCCTTGGGTGTATCAGGGCAGCACAAGTTTGAGGTGGGGACAATTTTGGTGTGGGGTCCATCCTTCAATATAATGATTTCTTGTAGTGAGGTCCCTGCCAAAGGCCAGGGGACCCTGGGCACATCCTTTTTCCATTTTCCCTGGGAAAGAAAACTCAGCAATCCAGGTTCCTGATGTCATTTTGTAGAGCTCCCTTGGGTCTATCAGGGCAGCACAAGTTTGAGATGGGGACAACTTCGGTGTGGGGTCCATCCTTTGATATAAGGATTTCTTGTAGTGAGGTCCCGGTCCAGCGCCAGGGGCCCCTGGGCACATCCTTTATCCATTTTCCCTGGGAAAGAAAACTCAGCAGTCCAGGTTCCTGATGTCAGTTTGTAGGGCTCCCTTGGGTCTATCAGGGCAGCACAAGTTTGAGGTGGGGACAACTTCGGTGTGGCGTCCATCCTTCGATATAAAGATTTTTTGCAGTCAGGGCCAGGGGCCCCTGGGCACATCCTTTTTCCATTTTCCCTGGGAAAGAAAACTCAGCAATCCAGGTTCCTGATGTCAGTTTCTAGGGCTCCCTTGGGTCTATCAGGGCAGCACAAGTTTGAGGTGGGGACAACTTCGGTGTGGGGTCCATCCTTTGATATAAGGATTTCTTGTAGTGAGGTCCCTGTCCAGCGCCAGGGGCCCCTGGGCACATCCTTTATCCATTTTCCCTGGGAAAGAAAACTCAGCAGTCCAGGTTCCTGATGTCAGTTTGTAGAGCTCCATTGGGTCTATCAGGGTAGCACAAGTTTGCGGTTGCAACAACTTCGGTGTGGGGTCCATCCTTCGATATAAGGATTTTTTGCAGTCAGGGCCAGGGGCCCCTCGGCACATCTTTTTTCTATTTTCCCTGGGAAAGAAAACTTAGCAGTCCAGGTTCCTGATGTCAGTTTGTAGGGCTCCCTTGGGTCTATCAGGGCAGCACAAGTTTGAGGTGGGGACAATTTCGGTGTGGGGTCCATCCTTCAATATAAGGATTTCTTGTAGTGAGGCCCCTGCCCAGGGCCACGGGCCCCTGGGCACATCCTTTTTCCATTTTCCCTGGGAAAGAAAACTCAGCAGTCCGGGTTCCTGATGTCAGTTTGTAGGGCTCCCTTGGGTCTATCAGGGCAGCATAAGTTTGAGATGGGGACAACTTCGGTGTGGGGTCCATCCTTCGATATAAGGATTTTTTGCCGTCAGGCCACAGCCCAGGGCCAGGGGCCCCTGTGCACATCCTTTTTCCATTTTCCCTGGGAAAGAAAACTCAGCAATCCAGGTTCCTGATGTCAGTTTGTAGGGCTCCCTTGGGTGTATCAGGGCAGCACAAGTTTGAGGTGGGGACAACTTCGGTGTGGGGTCCATCCTTCGATATAAGGATTCTTTGCAGTCAGGGCCAGGGGCCCCTGGGCACATCCTTTTTCCATTTTCCCTGGGAAAGAAAACTCAGCAGTCCAGGTTCCTGATGTCATTTTGTAGAGCTCCCTTGGGTCTATCAGGGCAGCACAAGTTTGAGGTGGGGACAACTTCGGTGTGGGGTCCATCCTTCGATATAAGGATTCTTTGCAGTGAGGTCCCTGTCCAGGGCCAGGGGCCCCTGGGCACATCCTTTTTCCATTTTCCCTGGGAAAGAAAACTCAGCAGTCCAGGTTCCTGATGTCAGTTTGTAGGGCTCCCTTGGGTGTATCAGGGCAGCACAAGTTTGAGGTGGGGACAATTTCGTTGTGGGGTCCATCCTTCAATATAATGATTTCTTGTAGTGAGGTCCCTGCCAAAGGCCAGGGTCCCCTGGGCACATCCTTTTTCCATTTTCCCTGGGAAAGATAACTCAGCAATCCAGGTTCCTGATGTCAGTTTGTAGGGCTCCCTTGGGTCTATTAGGGCAGCACAAGTTTGAGGTGGGGACAACTTCGGTGTGGGGTCCATCCTTCGATATAAGGATTCTTTGCAGTCAGGTCCCAGCCCAGGGCCAGGGGCCCCTGGGCACATCCTTTTTCCATTTTCCCTGGGAAAGAAAACTCAGCAATCCAGGTTCCTGATGTCAGTTTGTAGGGCTCCCTTGGGTCTATCAGGGCAGCACATGTTTGAGGTGGGGACAACTTCGGTGTGGGGTCCATCCTTCGATATAAGGATTCTTTGCAGTCAGGGCCAGGGTCCCCTGGGCACATCCTTTTTCCATTTTCCCTGGGAAAGAAAACTCAGCAGTCCAGGTTCCTGATGTCAGTTTGTAGGGCTCCCTTGGGTCTATCAGGGTAGCACAAGTTTGAGGTGGGGACAATTTCGGTGTGGGGTGCATCCTTCGATATAAGGATTCTTTGAAGTCAGAGCCCAGACCAGGGCCAGGGAAGCCTGGGCACATCCTTTGGCCATTTTCCCTGGGAAAGAAAACTCAGCAGTCCAGGTTCCTGATGTCAGTTTGTAGGGCTGCCTTGGGTCTATCAGGGCAGCACAAGTTTGAGGTGGGGACAACTTTGGTGTGGGGTGCGTCCTTCAATATAAGGATTTTTTGCAGTCAGGGCCAGGGGCCCCTGGGCACATCCTTTTTCCATTTTCCCTGGGAAAGAAAACTCAGCAGTCCAGGTTCCTGATGTCAGTTTGTAGGGCTCCCTTGGTTCTATCAGGGCAGCACAAGTTTGAGGTGGGGACAGTTTCGGTGTGGGGTCCATCATTCGATACATGGAATTTTTGCAGTCAGGGCCAGGTGCCCCTGGGCACATCCTTTTTCCATTTTCCCTGGGAAAGAAAACTCAGCAGTCCAGGTTCCTGATGTCAGTTTGTAGGGCTCCCTTGGGTCTATCAGGGTAGCACAAGTATGATGTGGGGACAACTTCGGTGTGGGGTCCATCCTTCGATATAAGGATTCTTTGCAGTCACGGCCAGGGGCCCCTGGGCACATCCTTTTTCCATTTTCCCTGGGAAAGAAAACTCAGCATTCCAGGTTCCTGATGTCAGTTTGTAGGGCTCCCTTGGGTCTATCAGGGCAGCACAAGTTTGAGGTGGGGACAACTTCGGTGTGGGGTCCATCCTTCGATATAAGGATTCTTTGCAGTGAGGCCAGAGCCCAGGGCCAGGGGCCCCTGGGCACATCCTTTTTCCATTTTCCCTGGGAAAGAAAACTCAGCAGTCCAGGTTCCTGATGTCAGTTTGTAGGGTTCCCTTGGGTCTATCAGGGCAGCACAAGTTTGAGGTGGGGACAACTTCGGTGTGGGGTCCATCCTTTGATATAAGGATTTCTTGTAGTGAGGTCCCTATCCAGCGCCAGGGGCCCCTGGGCACATCCTTTATCCATTTTCCCTGGGAAAGAAAACTCAGCAGTCCAGGTTCCTGATGTCAGTTTGTAGAGCTCCATTGGGTCTATCAGGGTAGCACAAGTTTGCGGTTGCAACAACTTGGGTGTGGGGTCCATCCTTCGATATAAGGATTTTTTGCAGTCAGGGCCAGGGGCCCCTGGGTACATCCTTTTTCTATTTTCCCTGGGAAAGAAAACTTAGCAGTCCAGGTTCCTGATGTCAGTTTGTAGGGCTCCCTTGGGTCTATCAGGGCAGCACAAGTTTGAGGTGGGGACAATTTCGGTGTGGGGTCCATCCTTCAATATAATGATTTCTTGTAGTGAGGTCCCTGCCAAAGGCCAGGGTCCCCTGTGCACATCCTTTTTCCATTTTCCCTGGGAAAGAAAACTCAGCAGTCCAGGTTCCTGATGTCAGTTTGTAGGGCTCCCTTGGGTGTATCAGGGCAGCACAAGTTTGAGGTGGGGACAATTTCGTTGTGGGGTCCATCCTTCAATATAATGATTTCTTGTAGTGAGGTCCCTGCCAAAGGCCAGGGTCCCCTGGGCACATCCTTTTTCCATTTTCCCTGGGAAAGAAAACTCAGCAATCCAGGTTCCTGATGTCAGTTTGTAGGGCTCCCTTGGGTCTATTAGGGCAGCACAAGTTTGAGGTGGGGACAACTTCGGTGTGGGGTCCATCCTTCGATATAAGGATTCTTTGCAGTCAGGCCCCAGCCCAGGGCCAGGGGCCCCTGGGCACATCCTTTTTCCATTTTCCCTGGGAAAGAAAACTCAGCAATCCAGGTTCCTGATGTCAGTTTGTAGGGCTCCCTTGGGTCTATCAGGGCAGCACAAGTTTGAGGTGGGGACAACTTCGGTGTGGCATCCATCCTTCGATATAAAGATTTTTTGCAGTCAGGGCCAGGGTCCCCTGGGCACATCCTTTTTCCATTTTCCCTGGGAAAGAAAACTCAGCAGTCCAGGTTCCTGATGTCAGTTTGTAGGGCTCCCTTGGGTCTATCAGGGTAGCACAAGTTTGAGGTGGGGACAATTTCGGTGTGGGGTGCATCCTTCGATATAAGGATTCTTTGAAGTCAGACCCCTGACCAGGGCCAGGGAAGCCTGGGCACATCCTTTGGCCATTTTCCCTGGGAAAGAAAACTCAGCAGTCCAGGTTCCTGATGTCAGTTTGTAGGGCTGCCTTGGGTCTATCAGGGCAGCACAAGTTTGAGGTGGGGACAACTTTGGTGTGGGGTGCGTCCTTCGATATAAGGATTTTTTGCAGTCAGGGCCAGGGGCCCCTGGGCACATCCTTTTTCCATTTTCCCTGGGAAAGAAAACTCAGCAGTCCAGGTTCCTGATGTCAGTTTGTAGGGCTCCCTTGGTTCTATCAGGGCAGCACAAGTTTGAGGTGGGGACAGTTTCGGTGTGGGGTCCATCCTTCGATACAAGGAATTTTTGCAGTCAGGGCCAGGTGCCCCTGGGCACATCCTTTTTCCATTTTCCCTGGGAAAGAAAACTCAGCAGTCCAGGTTCCTGATGTCAGTTTGTAGGGCTCCCTTGGGTCTATCAGGGTAGCACAAGTATGATGTGGGGACAACTTCGGTGTGGGGTCCATCCTTTGATATAAGGATTTCTTGTAGTGAGGTCCCGGTCCAGCGCCAGGGGCCCCTGGGCACATCCTTTATCCATTTTCCCTGGGAAAGAAAACTCAGCAGTCCAGGTTCCTGATGTCAGTTTGTAGGGCTCCCTTGGGTCTATCAGGGCAGCACAAGTTTGAGGTGGGGACAACTTCGGTGTGGCGTCCATCCTTCGATATAAAGATTTTTTGCAGTCAGGGCCAGGGGCCCCTGGGCACATCCTTTTTCCATTTTCCCTGGGAAAGAAAACTCAGCAGTCCAGGTTCCTGATGTCAGTTTCTAGGGCTCCCTTGGGTCTATCAGGGTAGCACAAGTTTGAGGTGGGGACAGCTTCGGTGTGGGGTCCATCCTTCGATATAAGGATTTTTTGCAGTCAGGGCCAGGGGCCCCTGGGCACATCTTTTTTCCATTTTCCCTGGGAAAGAAAACTTAGCAGTCCAGGTTCCTGATGTCAGTTTGTAGGGCTCCCTTGGGTGTATCAGGGCAGCACAAGTTTGAGGTGGGGACAATTTCGTTGTGGGGTCCATCCTTCAATATAATGATTTCTTGTAGTGAGGTCCCTGCCAAAGGCCAGGGTCCCCTGGGCACATCCTTTTTCCATTTTCCCTGGGAAAGATAACTCAGCAGTCCAGGTTCCTGATGTCAGTTTGTAGGGCTCCCTTGGGTCTATTAGGGCAGCACAAGTTTGAGGTGGGGACAACTTCGGTGTGGGGTCCATCCTTCGATATAAGGATTCTTTGCAGTCAGGCCCCAGCCCAGGGCCAGGGGCCCCTGGGCACATCCTTATTCCATTTTCCCTGGGAAAGAAAACTCAGCAATCCAGGTTCCTGATGTCAGTTTGTAGGGCTCCCTTGGGTCTATCAGGGCAGCACAAGTTTGAGGTGGGGACAACTTCGGTGTGGGGTCCATCCTTCGATATAAGGATTCTTTGCAGTCAGGGCCAGGGTCCCCTGGGCACATCCTTTTTCCATTTTCCCTGGGAAAGAAAACTCAGCAGTCCAGGTTCCTGATGTCAGTTTGTAGGGCTCCCTTGGGTCTATCAGGGTAGCACAAGTTTGAGGTGGGGACAATTTCGGTGTGGGGTGCATCCTTCGATATAAGGATTCTTTGAAGTCAGAGCCCTGACCAGGGCCAGGGAAGCCTGGGCACATCCTTTGGCCATTTTCCCTGGGAAAGAAAACTCAGCAGTCCAGGTTCCTGATGCCAGTTTGTAGGGCTGCCTTGGGTCTATCAGGGCAGCACAAGTTTGAGGTGGGGACAACTTTGGTGTGGGGTGCGTCCTTCGATATAAGGATTCTTTGCAGTCAGGGCCAGGGGCCCCTGGGCACATCCTTTTTCCATTTTCCCTGGGAAAGAAAACTCAGCAGTCCAGGTTCCTGATGTCAGTTTGTAGGGCTCCCTTGGTTCTTTCAGGGCAGCACAAGTTTGAGGTGGGGACCGTTTCGGTGTGGGGTCCATCCTTCGATACAAGGAATTTTTGCAGTCAGGGCCAGGTGCCCCTGGGCACATCCTTTTTCCATTTTCCCTGGGAAAGAAAACTCAGCAGTCCAGGTTCCTGATGTCAGTTTGTAGGGCTCCCTTGGGTCTATCAGGGTAGCACAAGTATGATGTGGGGACAACTTCGGTGTGGGGTCCATCCTTCGATATAAGGATTTTTTGCAGTCAGGGCCAGGGGCCCCTGGGCACAGCCTTTTTCCATTTTCCCTGGGAAAGAAAACTCAGCATTCCAGGTTCCTGATGTCAGTTTGTAGGGCTCCCTTGGGTCTATCAGGGCAGCACAAGTTTGAGGTGGGGACAACTTCGGTGTGGGGTCCATCCTTCGATATAAGGATCCTTTGCAGTGAGGCCAGAGCCCAGGGCCAGGGGCCCCTGTGCACATCCTTTTTCCATTTTCCCTGGGAAAGAAAACTCAGCAGTCCAGGTTCCTGATGTCAGTTTGTAGGGCTCCCTTGGGTCTATCAGGGCAGCACAAGTTTGAGGTGGGGACAACTTCGGTGTGGTGTCCATCCTTCGATATAAGGATTCTTTGCAGTCAGGGCCAGGGGCCCCTGGGCACATCCTTTTTCTATTTTCCCTGGGAAAGAAAACTCAGCAGTCCAGGTTCCTGATGTCAGTTTGTAGGGCTCCCTTGGGTCTATCGGGGCAGCACAAGTTTGAGATGGGGACAACTTCGGTGTGGGGTCCATCCTTTGATATAAGGATTTCTTGTAGTGAGGTCCCGGTCCAGCGCCAGGGGCCCCTGGGCACATCCTTTTTCCATTTTCCCTGGGAAAGAAAACTCAGCAGTCCAGGTTCCTGATGTCAGTTTGTAGGGCTCCCTTGGGTCTATCAGGGCAGCACAAGTTTGAGGTGGGGACAACTTCGGTGTGGCATCCATCCTTCGATATAAAGATTTTTTGCAGTCAGGGCCAGGGGCCCCTGGGCACATCCTTTATCCATTTTCCCTGGGAAAGAAAACTCAGCAGTCCAGGTTCCTGATGTTAGTTTGTAGAGCTCCATTGGGTCTATCAGGGTAGCACAAGTTTGCGGTTGCAACAACTTCGGTGTGGGGTCCATCCTTCGATATAAGGATTTTTTGCAGTCAGGGCCAGGGGCCCCTGGGTACATCCTTTTTCTATTTTCCCTGGGAAAGAAAACTTAGCAGTCCAGGTTCCTGATGTCAGTTTGTAGGGCTCCCTTGGGTCTATCAGGGCAGCACAAGTTTGAGGTGGGGACAATTTCGGTGTGGGGTCCATCCTTCAATATAATGATTTCTTGTAGTGAGGTCCCTGCCAAAGGCCAGGGTCCCCTGTGCACATCCTTTTTCCATTTTCCCTGGGAAAGAAAACTCAGCAGTCCAGGTTCCTGATGTCAGTTTGTAGGGCTCCCTTGGGTCTATCAGGGCAGCACAAGTTTGAGGTGGGGACAATTTCGTTGTGGGGTCCATCCTTCAATATAATGATTTCTTGTAGTGAGGTCCCTGCCAAAGTCCAGGGTCCCCTGGGCACATCCTTTTTCCATTTTCCCTGGGAAAGAAAACTCAGCAATCCAGGTTCCTGATGTCAGTTTGTAGGGCTCCCTTGGGTCTATCAGGGCAGCACAAGTTTGAGGTGGGGACAACTTCGGTGTGGGGTCCATCCTTCGATATAAGGATTCTTTGCAGTCAGGGCCAGGGTCCCCTGGGCACATCCTTTTTCCATTTTCCCTGGGAAAGAAAACTCAGCAGTCCAGGTTCCTGATGTCAGTTTGTAGGGCTCCCTTGGGTCTATCAGGGTAGCACAAGTTTGAGGTGGGGACAACTTCGGTGTGGGGTGCATCCTTCGATATAAGGATTCTTTGAAGTCAGAGCCCTGACCAGGGCCAGGGAAGCCTGGGCACATCCTTTGGCCATTTTCCCTGGGAAAGAAAACTCAGCAGTCCAGGTTCCTGATGTCAGTTTGTAGGGCTGCCTTGGGTCTATCAGGGCAGCACAAGTTTGAGGTGGGGACAACTTTGGTGTGGGGTGCGTCCTTCAATATAAGGATTTTTTGCAGTCAGGGCCAGGGGCCCCTGGGCACATCCTTTTTCCATTTTCCCTGGGAAAGAAAACTCAGCAGTCCAGGTTCCTGATGTCAGTTTGTAGGGCTCCCTTGGTTCTATCAGGGCAGCACAAGTATGAGGTGGGGACAGTTTCGGTGTGGGGTCCATCCTTCGATACAAGGAATTTTTGCAGTCAGGGCCAGGTGCCCCTGGGCACATCCTTTTTCCATTTTCCCTGGGAAAGAAAACTCAGCAGTCCAGGTTCCTGATGTCAGTTTGTAGGGCTCCCTTGGGTCTATCAGGGCAGCACAAGTTTGAGGTGGGGACAACTTCGGTGTGGGGTCCATCCTTCGATATAAGGATTCTTTGCAGTGAGGCCAGAGCCCAGGGCCAGGGGCCCCTGTGCACATCCTTTTTCCATTTTCCCTGGGAAAGAAAACTCAGCAGTCCAGGTTCCTGATGTCAGTTTGTAGGGCTCCCTTGGGTCTATCAGGGCAGCACAAGTTTGAGGTGGGGACAACTTCGGTGTGGGGTCCATCCTTCGATATAAGGATTCTTTGCAGTCAGGGCCAGGGGCCCCTGGGCACATCCTTTTTCTATTTTCCCTGGGAAAGAAAACTGAGCAGTCCAGGTTCCTGATGTCAGTTTGTAGGGCTCCCTTGGGTCTATCGGGGCAGCACAAGTTTGAGATGGGGACAACTTCGGTGTGGGGTCCATCCTTTGATATAATGATTTCTTGTAGTGAGGTCCCGGTCCAGCGCCAGGGGCCCCTGGGCAAATCCTTTATCCATTTTCACTGGGAAAGAAAACTCAGCAATCCAGGTTCCTGATGTCAGTTTGTAGGGCTCCCTTGGGTCTATCAGGGCAGCACAAGTTTGAGGTGGGGACAACTTCGGTGTGGCATCCATCCTTCGATATAAAGATTTTTTGCAGTCAGGGCCAGGGGCCCCTGGGCACATCCTTTTTCCATTTTCCCTGGGAAAGAAAACTCAGCAATCCAGGTTCCTGATGTCAGTTTCTAGGGCTCCCTTGGGTCTATCAGGGCAGCACAAGTTTGAGGTGGGGACAACTTCGGTGTGGGGTCCATCCTTCGATATAAGGATTCTTTGCAGTCAGGCCCCAGACCAGGGCCAGGGGCCCCTGGGCACATCCTTTTTCCATTTTCCCTGGGAAAGAAAACTCAGCAATCCAGGTTCCTGATGTCAGTTTGTAGGGCTCCCTTGGGTCTATCAGGGCAGCACAAGTTTGAGGTGGGGACAACTTCGGTGTGGCATCCATCCTTCGATATAAAGATTTTTTGCAGTCAGGGCCAGGGTCCCCTGGGCACATCCTTTTTCCATTTTCCCTGGGAAAGAAAACTCAGCAGTCCAGGTTCCTGATGTCAGTTTGTAGGGCTCCCTTGGGTCTATCAGGGTAGCACAAGTTTGAGGTGGGGACAATTTCGGTGTGGGGTGCATCCTTCGATATAAGGATTCTTTGAAGTCAGAGCCCTGACCAGGGCCAGGGAAGCCTGGGCACATCCTTTGGCCATTTTCCCTGGGAAAGAAAACTCAGCAGTCCAGGTTCCTGATGTCAGTTTGTAGGGCTGCCTTGGGTCTATCAGGGCAGCACAAGTTTGAGGTGGGGACAACTTCGGTGTGGCGTCCATCCTTCGATATAAAGATTTTTTGCAGTCAGGGCCAGGGGCCCCTGGGCACATCCTTTTTCCATTTTCCCTGGGAAAGAAAACTCAGAAATCCAGGTTCCTGATGTCAGTTTGTAGGGCTCCCTTGGGTCTATCAGGGCAGCACAAGTTTGAGGTGGGGACAGCTTCGGTGTGGGGTCCATCCTTCGATATAAGGATTTTTTGCAGTCAGGGCCAGGGGCCCCTGGGCACAACTTTTTTCCATTTTCCCTGGGAAAGAAAACTTAGCAGTCCAGGTTCCTGATGTCAGTTTGTAGGGCTCCCTTGGGTGTATCAGGGCAGCACAAGTTTGAGGTGGGGACAATTTCGTTGTGGGGTCCATCCTTCAATATAATGATTTCTTGTAGTGAGGTCCCTGCCAAAGGCCAGGGTCCCCTGGGCACATCCTTTTTCCATTTTCCCTGGGAAAGATAACTCAGCAATCCAGGTTCCTGATGTCAGTTTGTAGGGCTCCCTTGGGTCTATTAGGGCAGCACAAGTTTGAGGTGGGGACAACTTCGGTGTGGGGTCCATCCTTCGATATAAGGATTCTTTGCAGTCAGGCCCCAGCCCAGGGCCAGGGTCCCCTGGGCACATCCTTTTTCCATTTTCCCTGGGAAAGAAAACTCAGCAATCCAGGTTCCTGATGTCAGTTTGTAGGGCTCCCTTGGGTCTATCAGGGCAGCACAAGTTTGAGGTGGGGACAACTTCGGTGTGGGGTCCATCCTTCGATATAAGGATTCTTTGCAGTCAGGGCCAGGGTCCCCTGGGCACATCCTTTTTCCATTTTCCCTGGGAAAGAAAACTCAGCAGTCCAGGTTCCTGATGTCAGTTTGTAGGGCTCCCTTGGGTCTATCAGGGTAGCACAAGTTTGAGGTGGGGACAATTTCGGTGTGGGGTGCGTCCTTCGATATAAGGATTCTTTGCAGTCAGGGCCAGGGGCCCCTGTGCACATCCTTTTTCCATTTTCCCTGGGAAAGAAAACTCAGCAGTCCAGGTTCCTGATGTCAGTTTGTAGGGCTCCCTTGGTTCTTTCAGGGCAGCACAAGTTTGAGGTGGGGACAGTTTCGGTGTGGGGTCCATCCTTCGATACAAGGAATTTTTGCAGTCAGGGCCAGGTGCCCCTGGGCACATCCTTTTTCCATTTTCCCTGGGAAAGAAAACTCAGCAGTCCAGGTTCCTGATGTCGGTTTGTAGGGCTCCCTTGGGTCTATCAGGGTAGCACAAGTATGATGTGGGGACAACTTCGGTGTGGGGTCCATCCTTCGATATAAGGATTTTTTGCAGTCAGGGCCAGGGGCCCCTGGGCACATCCTTTTTCCATTTTCCCTGGGAAAGAAAACTCAGCATTCCAGGTTCCTGATGTCAGTTTGTAGGGCTCCCTTGGGTCTATCAGGGCAGCACAAGTTTGAGGTGGGGACAACTTCGGTCTGTGCTCCATCATTCGATATAAGGATCCTTTGCAGTGAGGCCAGAGCCCAGGGCCGGGGGCCCCTGTGCACATCCTTTTTCCATTTTCCCTGGGAAAGAAAACTCAGCAGTCCAGGTTCCTGATGTCAGTTTGTAGGGCTCCCTTGGGTCTATCAGGGCAGCACAAGTTTGAGGTGGGGACAACTTCGGTGTGGGGTCCATCCTTTAATATAAGGATTTCTTGTAGTGAGGTCCCTATCCAGCGCCAGGGGCCCCTGGGCACATCCTTTATCCATTTTCCCTGGGAAAGAAAACTCAGCAGTCCAGGTTCCTGATGTCAGTTTGTAGAGCTCCATTGGGTCTATCAGGGTAGCACAAGTTTGCGGTTGCAACAACTTCGGTGTGGGGTCCATCCTTCGATATAAGGATTTTTTGCAGTCAGGGCCAGGGGCCCCTGGGTACATCCTTTTTCTATTTTCCCTGGGAAAGAAAACTTAGCAGTCCAGGTTCCTGATGTCAGTTTGTAGGTCTCCCTTGGGTCTATCAGGGCAGCACAAGTTTGAGGTGGGGACAATTTCGGTATGGGGTCCATCCTTCAATATAATGATTTCTTGTAGTGAGGTCCCTGCCAAAGGCCAGGGTCCCCTGTGCACATCCTTTTTCCATTTTCCCTGGGAAAGAAAACTCAGCAGTCCAGGTTCCTGATGTCAGTTTGTAGGGCTCCCTTGGGTGTATCAGGGCAGCACAAGTTTGAGGTGGGGACAATTTCGTTGTGGGGTCCATCCTTCAATATAATGATTTCTTGTAGTGAGGTCCCTGCCAAAGGCCAGGGTCCCCTGGGCACATCCTTTTTCCATTTTCCCTGGGAAAGAAAACTCAGCAGTCCAGGTTCCTGATGTCAGTTTGTAGGGCTCCCTTGGGTCTATTAGGGCAGCACAAGTTTGAGGTGGGGACACTTCGGTGTGGGGTCCATCCTTCGATATAAGGATTCTTTGCAGTCAGGCCCCAGCCCAGGGCCAGGGGCCCCTGGGCACATCCTTTTTCCATTTTCCCTGGGAAAGAAAACTCAGCAATCCAGGTTCCTGATGTCAGTTTGTAGGGCTCCCTTGGGTCTATCAGGGCAGCACAAGTTTGAGGTGGGGACAACTTCGGTGTGGGGTCCATCCTTCGATATAAGGATTCTTTGCAGTCAGGGCCAGGGTCCCCTGGGCACATCCTTTTTCCATTTTCCCTGGGAAAGAAAACTCAGCAGTCCAGGTTCCTGATGTCAGTTTGTAGGGCTCCCTTGGGTCTATCAGGGCAGCACAAGTTTGAGGTGGGGACAATTTCGGTGTGGGGTGCATCCTTCGATATAAGGATTCTTTGAAGTCAGAGCCCTGACCAGGGCCAGGGAAGCCTGGGCACATCCTTTGGCCATTTTCCCTGGGAAAGAAAACTCAGCAGTCCAGGTTCCTGATGTCAGTTTGTAGGGCTGCCTTGGGTCTATCAGGGCAGCACAAGTTAGAGGTGGGGACAACTTTGGTGTGGGGTGCGTCCTTCGATATAAGGATTTTTTGCAGTCAGGGCCAGGGGCCCCTGGGCACATCCTTTTTCCATTTTCCCTGGGAAAGAAAACTCAGCAGTCCAGGTTCCTGATGTCAGTTTGTAGGGCTCCCTTGGGTCTATAAGGGTAGCACAAGTATGATGTGGGGACAACTTCGGTGTGGGGTCCATCCTTCGATATAAGGATTCTTTGCAGTCACGGCCAGGGGCCCCTGGGCACATCCTTTTTCCATTTTCCCTGGGAAAGAAAACTCAGCATTCCAGGTTCCTGATGTCAGTTTGTAGGGCTCCCTTGGGTCTATCAGGGCAGCACAAGTTTGAGGTGGGGACAACTTCGGTGTGGGGTCCATCCTTCGATATAAGGATTCTTTGCAGTGAGGCCCCAGCCCAGGGCCAGGGGCCCCTGTGCACATCCTTTTTCCATTTTCCCTGGGAAAGAAAACTCAGCAGTCCAGGTTCCTGATGTCAGTTTGTAGGGCTCCCTTGGGTCTATCAGGGCAGCACAAGTTTGAGGTGGGGACAACTTCGGTGTGGGGTCCATCCTTCGATATAAGGATTCTTTGCAGTCAGGGCCAGGGGCCCCTGGGCACATCCTTTTTCTATTTTCCCTGGGAAAGAAAACTCAGCAGTCCAGGTTCCTGATGTCAGTTTGTAGGGCTCCCTTGGGTCTATCGGGGCAGCACAAGTTTGAGATGGGGACAACTTCGGTGTGGGGTCCATCCTTTGATATAAGGATTTCTTGTAGTGAGGTCCCGGTCCAGCGCCAGGGGCCCCTGGGCACATCCTTTATCCATTTTCCCTGGGAAAGAAAACTCAGCAGTCCAGGTTCCTGATGTCAGTTTGTAGGGCTCCCTTGGGTCTATCAGGGCAGCACAAGTTTGAGGTGGGGACAACTTCGGTGTGGCGTCCATCCTTCGATATAAAGATTTTTTGCAGTCAGGGCCAGGGGCCCCTGGGCACATCCTTTTTCCATTTTCCCTGGGAAAGAAAACTCAGCAATCCAGGTTCCTGATGTCAGTTTCTAGGGCTCCCTTGGGTCTATCAGGGCAGCACAAGTTTGAGGTGGGGACAGCTTCGGTGTGGGGTCCATCCTTCGATATAAGGATTTTTTGCAGTCAGGGCCAGGGGCCCCTGGGCACATCTTTTTTCCATTTTCCCTGGGAAAGAAAACTCAGCAGTCCAGGTTCCTGATGTCAGTTTGTAGGGCTCCCTTGGGTGTATCAGGGCAGCACAAGTTTGAGGTGGGGACAACTTCGGTGTGGGGTCCATCCTTCGATATAAGGATTCTTTGCAGTCAGGGCCAGGGGCCTCTGGGCACATCCTTTTTCCATTTTCCCTGGGAAAGAAAACTCAGCAGTCCAGGTTCCTGATGTCAGTTTGTAGAGCTCCCTTGGGTCTATCAGGGCAGCACAAGTTTGAGGTGGGGACAACTTCGGTGTGGGGTCCATCCTTCGATATAAGGATTTTTTGCAGTGAGGCCCCTGTCCAGGGCCAGGGGCCCCTGGGCACATCCTTTTTCCATTTTCCCTGGGAAAGAAAACTCAGCAGTCCAGGTTCCTGATGTCAGTTTGTAGGGCTCCCTTGGGTGTATCAGGGCAGCACAAGTTTGAGGTGGGGACAATTTCGGTGTGGGGTCCATCCTTCAATAAAATGATTTCTTGTAGTGAGGTCCCTGCCAAAGGCCAGGGTCCCCTGGGCACATCCTTTTTCCATTTTCCCTGGGAAAGAAAACTCAGCAATCCAGGTTCCTGATGTCAGTTTGTAGGGCTCCCTTGGGTCTATCAGGGCAGCACAAGTTTGAGGTGGGGACAACTTCGGTGTGGGGTCCATCCTTCGATATAAGGATTCTTTGCAGTCAGGCCCCAGCCCAGGGCCAGGGGCCCCTGTGCACATCCTTTTTCCATTTTCCCTGGGAAAGAAAACTCAGCAGTCCAGGTTCCTGATGTCAGTTTGTAGGGCTCCCTTGGGTCTATCAGGGCTGCACAAGTTTGAGGTGGGGACAACTTCGGTGTGGGGTCCATCCTTCGATATAAGGATTCTTTGCAGTCAGGGCCAGGGTCCCCTGGGCACATCCTTTTTCCATTTTCCCTGGGAAAGAAAACTCAGCAGTCCAGGTTCCTGATGTCAGTTTGTAGGGCTCCCTTGGGTCTATCAGGGTATCACAAGTTTGAGGTGGGGACAACTTCGGTGTGGGGTGCATCCTTCGATATAAGGATTCTTTGAAGTCAGAGCCCTGACCAGGGCCAGGGAAGCCTGGGCACATCCTTTGGCCATTTTCCCTGGGAAAGAAAACTCAGCAGTCCAGGTTCCTGATGTCAGTTTGTAGGGCTGCCTTGGGTCTATCAGGGCAGCACAAGTTTGAGGTGGGGACAACTTTGGTGTGGGGTGCGTCCTTCAATATAAGGATTTTTTGCAGTCAGGGCCAGGGGCCCCTGGGCACATCCTTTTTCCATTTTCCCTGGGAAAGAAAACTCAGCAGTCCAGGTTCCTGATGTCAGTTTGTAAGGCTCCCTTGGTTCTATCAGGGCAGCACAAGTTTGAGGTGGGGACAGTTTCGGTGTGGGGTCCATCCTTCGATACAAGGAATTTTTGCAGTCAGGGCCAGGTGCCCCTGGGCACATCCTTTTTCCATTTTCCCTGGGAAAGAAAACTCAGCAGTCCAGGTTCCTGATGTCAGTTTGTAGGGCTCCCTTGGGTCTATCAGGGCAGCACAAGTTTGAGGTGGGGACAACTTCGGTGTGGGGTCCATCATTCGATATAAGGATTTTTTGTAGTCAGGGCCAGGGCCCCAGGGCCAGGGGCCCCTGGGCACATCCTTTTTCCATTTTCCCTGGGAAAGAAAACTCAGCAGTCCAGGTTCCTGATGTCAGTTTGTAGGGCTCCCTTGGGTCTATCAGGGCAGCACAAGTTTGAGGTGGGGACAACTTCGGTGTGGGGTCCATCCTTCGATATAAAGATTTTTTGCAGTCAGGGCCAGGGGCCCCTGGGCACATCCTTTTTCCATTTTCCCTGGGAAAGAAAACTCAGCAGTCCAGGTTCCTGATGTCAGTTTCTAGGGCTCCCTTGGGTCTATCAGGGCAGCACAAGTTTGAGGTGGGGACAACTTCGGTGTGGGGTCCATCCTTTGATATAAGGATTTCTTGTAGTGAGGTCCGTGTCCAGCGCCAGGGGCCCCTGGGCACATCCTTTTTCCATTTTCCCTGGGAAAGAAAACTCAGCAGTCCAGGTTCCTGATGTCAGTTTGTAGAGCTCCATTGGGTCTATTAGGGTAGCACAAGTTTGAGGTTGTAACAACTTCGGTGTGGGGTCCATCCTTCGATATAAGGATCCTTTGCAGTCAGGGCCAGGGGCCCCTGGGCACATCCTTTTTCTATTTTCCCTGGGAAAGAAAACTTAGCAGTCCAGGTTCCTGATGTCAGTTTGTAGGGCTCCCTTGGTTCTATCAGGGCAGCACAAGTTTGAGGTGGGGACAATTTCGGTGTGGGGTCCATCCTTCAATATAAGGATTTCTTGTAGTGAGGCCCCTGCCCAGGGCCACGGGCACCTGGGCACATCCTTTTTCCATTTTCCCTGGGAAAGAAAACTCAGCAGTCCGGGTTCCTGATGTCAGTTTGTAGGGCTCCCTTGGTTCTATCAGGGCAGCACAAGTTTGAGGTGGGGACAGTTTCAGTGTGGGGTCCATCCTTCGATATAAGGATTCTTTCCAGTCAGGGCCAGGTGCCCATGGGCACATCCTTTTTCCATTTTCCCTGGGAAAGAAAACTCAGCAGTCCAGGTTCCTGATGTCAGTTTGTAGGGCTCCCTTGGGTCTATCAGGGTAGCACAAGTATGATGTGGGGACAACTTCGGTGTGGGGTCCATCCTTCGATATAAGGATTCTTTGCAGTCAGGGCCAGGGGCCCCTGTGCACATCCTTTTTCCATTTTCCCTGGGAAAGAAAACTCAGCATTCCAGGTTCCTGATGTCAGTTTGTAGGGCTCCCTTGGGTCTATCAGGGCAGCACAAGCTTGAGGTGGGGACAACTTCGGTGTGGGGTCCATCCTTCGATATAAGGATTTTTTGTAGTCCGGGCCAGGGCCCCAGGGCCAGGGACCCCTGGGCACATCCTTTGGCCATTTTCCCTGGGAAAGAAAACTCAGCAGTCCAGGTTCCTGATGTCAGTTTGTAGAGCTCCATTGGGTCTATCAGGGTAGCACAAGTTTGAGGTTGCAACAACTTGGGTGTGGGGTCCATCCTTCGATATAAGGATTCTTTGCAGTCAGGGCCAGGGGCCCCTGGGCACATCCTTTTTCCATTTTCCCTGGGAAAGAAAACTTAGCAGTCCAGGTTCCTGATGTCTGTTTGTAGAGCTCCCTTGGGTCTATCAGGGCAGCACAAGTTTGAGGTGGGGACAATTTCGGTGTGGGGTCCATCCTTCGATATAAGGATTCTTTGCAGTCAGGCCCCAGCCCAGGGCCAGGGGCCCCTGTGCACATCCTTTTTCCATTTTCCCTGGGAAAGAAAACTCAGCAGTCCAGGTTCCTGATGTCAGTTTGTAGGGCTCCCTTGGGTCTATCAGGGCAGCACAAGTTTGAGGTGGGGACAACTTCGGTGTGGGGTCCATCCTTCGATATAAGGATTCTTTGCAGTGAGGCCCCAGCCCAGGGCCAGGGGCCCCTGTGCACATCCTTTTTCCATTTACCCTGGGAAAGAAAACTCAGCAGTCCAGGTTCCTGATGTCAGTTTGTAGGGCTCCCTTGGGTCTATCAGGGCAGCACAAGTTTGAGGTGGGGACAACTTCGGTGTGGGGTCCATCCTTCGATATAAGGATTCTTTGCAGTCAGGGCCAGGGGCCCCTGGGCACATCCTTTTTCTATTTTCCCTGGGAAAGAAAACTCAGCAGTCCAGGTTCCTGATGTCAGTTTGTAGGGCTCCCTTGGGTCTATCGGGGCAGCACAGGTTTGAGATGGGGACAACTTCGGTGTGGGGTCCATCCTTTGATATAAGGATTTCTTGTAGTGAGGTCCCGGTCCAGCGCCAGGGGCCCCTGGGCACATCCTTTATCCATTTTCCCTGGGAAAGAAAACTCAGCAGTCCAGGTTCCTGATGTCAGTTTGTAGGGCTCCCTTGGGTCTATCAGGGCAGCACAAGTTTGAGGTGGGGACAACTTCGGTGTGGCGTCCATCCTTCGATATAAGGATTTTTTGCAGTCAGGGCCAGGGGCCCCTGGGCACATCCTTTTTCCATTTTCCCTGGGAAAGAAAACTCAGCAGTCCAGGTTCCTGATGTCAGATTCTAGGGCTCCCTTGGGTCTATCAGGGCAGCACAAGTTTGAGGTGGGGACAACTTCGGTGTGGGGTCCATCCTTTGATATAAGGATTTCTTCTAGTGAGGTCCGTGTCCAGCGCCAGGGGCCCCTGGGCACATCCTTTTTCCATTTTCCCTGGGAAAGAAAACTCAGCAGTCCAGGTTCCTGATGTCAGTTTGTAGAGCTCCATTGGGTCTATCAGGGTAGCACAAGTTTGAGGTTGCAACAATTTCGGTGTGGGGTCCATCCTTCGATATAAGGATTTTTTGCAGTCAGGGCCAGGGGCCCCTGGGCACATCCTTTTTCCATTTTCCCTGGGAAAGAAAACTTAGCAGTCCAGGTTCCTGATGTCTGTTTGTAGGGCTCCCTTGGGTCTATCAGGGCAGCACAATTTTGAGGTGGGGACAATTTCGGTGTGGGGTCCATCCTTCAATATAAGGATTTCTTGTAGTGAGGCCCCTGCCCAGGGCCACGGGCCACTGGGCACATCCTTTTTCCATTTTCCCTGGGAAAGAAAACTCAGCAATCCAGGTTCCTGATGTCAGTGTGTAGGGCTCCCTTTGGTCTATCAGGGCAGCACAAGTTTGAGGTGGGGACAACTTCGGTGTGGGGTCCATCCTTCGATATAAGGATTCTTTGTAGTCAGGGCCAGGGCCCCAGGGCCAGGGGCCCCTGGGCACATCCTTTTTCCATTTTCCCTGGGAAAGAAAACTCAGCAGTCCAGGTTCCTGATGTCAGTTTGTAGAGCTCCATTGGGTCTATCAGGGTAGCACAAGTTTGAGGTTGCAACAACTTTGGTGTGGGGTCCATCCTTCGATATAAGGATTTTTTGCAGTCAGGGCCAGGGGCCCCTGGGCACATCCTTTTTCCATTTTCCCTGGGAAAGAAAACTTAGCAGTCCAGGTTCCTGAAGTCTGTTTGTAGGGCTCCCTTGGGTCTATCAGGGCAGCACAAGTTTGAGGTGGGGACAATTTCGGTGTGGGGTCCATCCTTCAATATAAGGATTTCTTGTAGTGAGGCCCCTGCCCAGGGCCACGGGCCCCTGGGCACATCCTTTTTCCATTTTCCCTGGGAAAGAAAACTCAGCAGTCCAGGTTCCTGATGTCAGTTTCTAGGGCTCCCTTGGGTCTATCAGGGCAGCACAAGTTTGAGGTGGGGACAACTTCGGTGTGGGGTCCATCCTTCGATATAAGGATTCTTTGCAGTCAGGGCCAGCCCAGGGCCAGGGGACTCTGGGCACATCCTTTGGCTATTTTCCCTGGGAAAGAAAACTCAGCAGTCCAGGTTCCTGATGTCAGTTTGTAGGGCTCCCTTGGGTCTATCAGGGCAGCACAAAATTGAGGTGGGGACAACTTCGGTCTGGGCTCAATCCTTCGATATAAGGATTCTTTGCAGTCAGGGCCAGCCCAGGGCCAGGGGCCCCTGGGCACATCCTTTTTCCATTTCCCCCGAAAAAGAAAACTCAGCAGTCCAGGTTCCTGATGTCAGTTTGTAGGGCTCCCTTGGGTCTATCAGGTCAGAAGAAGTTTGAGGTGGGGACAACTTCGGTCTCGGGTCCATCCTTCGATATAAGGATTCTTTGCAGTCAGGGCCAGCCCAGGGCCAGGGGCCCCTGGGCACATCCTTTTTCCATTTTCCCTGGGAAAGAAAACTCAGCAGTCCAGGTTCCTGATGTCAGTTTGTAGGGCTCCCTTGGGTCTATCAGGGCAGCACAAGTTTGAGGTGGGGACAACTTCGGTCTGGGCTCAATCCTTCGATATAAGGATTCTTTGCAGTCAGGGCCAGGGGCCCCTGGGCACATCCTTTTTCCATTCCTCCCGGGAAAGAAAACTCAGCAGTCCAGGTTCCTGATGTCAGTTTGTAGGGCTCCCTTGCGTCTATCAGGGCAGCACAAGTTTGAGGTGGGGACAACTTCGGTCTCGGGTCCATCATTCAATATAAGGATTCTTTGCAGTCAGGGCCAGGGGCCCCTGGGCACATCCTTTTTCCATTTTCCCTGGGAAAGAAAACTCAGCAGTCCAGGTTCCTGATGTCAGTTTGTAGGGCTCCCTTGGGTCTATTAGGGCAGCACAAGTTTGAGGTGGGGACAACTTCGGTCTCGGGTCCATCCTTCGATATAAGGATTCTTTGCAGTCAGGCCACAGCCCAGGCTCCCCTGGGCACATCCTTTTTCCATTTTCCCTGGGAAAGAAAACTCAGCAGTCCAGGTTCCTGATGTCAGTTTGTAGGGCTCCCTTGGGTCTATCAAGGCAGCACAAGTTTGAGAAGGGGACAACTTCGGTGTGGGCTCCATCCTTCGATATAAGGATTCTTTGCAGTCAGGGCCAGGGGCCCCTGGGCACATCCTTTTTCCATTTTCCCTGGGAAAGAAAATTCAGCAGTCCAGGTTCCTGATGTCAGTTTGTAGAGCTCCCTTGGGTCTATCAGGGCAGCACAAGTTTGAGGTGGGGACAACTTCGGTGTGGGGTCCATCCTTCGATATAAGGATTCTTTGCAGTCAGGCCCCTGCCCAGGGCTAGGGGCCCCTGGGCACATCCTTTTTCCATTTTCCCTGGGAAAGAAAACTCAGCAGTCCAGGTTCCTGATGTCAGTTTGTAGGGCTCCCTTGGGTCTATCAGGGCAGCACAAGTTTGAGGTGGGGACAATTTCGGTGTGGGGTCCGTCCTTCAATATAAGGATTTCTTGTAGTGAGGTCCCTGCCAAAGGCCAGGGGCCCCTGGGCACATCCTTTTTCCATTTTCCCTGGGAAAGAAAACTCAGCAATCCAGGTTCCTGATGTCAGTTTGTAGGGCTCCCTTGGGTCTATCAGTGTAGCACAAGTTTGAGGTTTCAACAACTCCGGTGTGGGGTCCATCCTTCGATATAAGGATTTTTTGTAGTGAGGTCCCTATCCAGGGCCAGGGGCCCCTGGGCACATCCTTTTTCCATTTTCCCTGGGAAAGAAAACTCAGCAGTCCAGGTTCCTGATGTCAGTTTGTAGGGCTCCCTTGGGTGTATCAGGGCAGCACAAGTTTGAGGTGGGGACAACTTCGGTGTGGGGTCTATCCTTCCATATAAGGATTCTTTGAAGTCAGGGCCAGGGGCCCCTGGGCACATCCTTTTTCCATTTTCCCTGGGAAAGAAAACTCAGCAGTCCAGGTTCCTGATGTCAGTTTGTAGGGCTCCCTTAGGTGTATCAGGGCAGCACAAGTTTGAGGTTTCAACAACTTCTGTGTGGGGTCCATCGTTCGATATAAGGATTCTTTGCAGTCAGGGCCAGGGGCCCCTGGGCACATCCTTTTTCCATTTTCCCTGGGAAAGAAAACACAGCAGTCCAGGTTCCTGATGTCAGTTTGTAGAGCTCCCTTGGGTCTATCAGGGCAGCACAAGTTTGAGGTGGGGACAACTTTGGTGTGGGGTCCATCCTACGATATAAGGATTCTTTGCAGTCAGGCCCCAGCCCAGGGCCAGGGGCCCCTGTGCACATCCTTTTTCCATTTTCCCTGGGAAAGAAAACTCAGCAGTCCAGGTTCCTGATGTCAGTTTGTAGGGCTCCCTTGGGTCTATCAGGGCAGCACAAGTTTGAGGTGGGGACAACTTCGGTGTGGGGTCCATCCTTCGATATAAGAATTCTTTGCAGTCAGGGCCAGGGGCCCCTGGGCACATCCTTTTTCCATTTTCCCTGGGAAAGAAAACTCAGCAGTCCAGGTTCCTGATGTCAGTTTGTAGGGCTCCCTTGGGTCTATCAGGGTATCACAAGTTTGAGGTGGGGACAACTTCGGTGTGGGGTGCATCCTTCGATATAAGGATTCTTTGAAGTCAGAGCCCTGACCAGGGCCAGGGAAGCCTGGGCACATCCTTTGGCCATTTTCCCTGGGAAAGAAAACTCAGCAGTCCAGTTTCCTGATGTCAGTTTGTAGGGCTGCCTTGGGTGTATCAGGGTAACACAAGTATGAGGTGGGGACAACTTCGGTTTGGGGTCCATCCTTTGATATAAGGATTTCTTGTAGTGAGGTCCCGGTCCAGCGCCAGGGGCCCCTGGGCACATCCTTTATCCATTTTCCCTGGGAAAGAAAACTCAGCAGTCCAGGTTCCTGATGTCAGTTTGTAGGGCTCCCTTGGGTCTATCAGGGCAGCACAAGTTTGAGGTGGGGACAGCTTCGGTGTGGGGTCCATCCTTCGATATAAAGATTCTTTGCAGTCAGGGCCAGGGGCCCCTGGGCACATCCTTTTTCCATTTTCCCTGGGAAAGAAAACTCAGCAGTCCAGGTTCCTGATGTCAGTTTGTAGGGCTCCCTTGGGTCTATCAGGGCAGCACAAGTTTGAGGTGGGGACAACTTCGGTGTGGGGTCCATCCTTCGATTAAAGGGTTCTTTGCAGTCAGGGCCAGGGTCCCCCGGGCAGAACCTTTGGCCATTTTCCCTGGGAAAGAAAACTCAGCAGTCCAGGTTCCTGATGTCAGTTTGTAGGGCTCCCTTGGGTCTATCAGGGCAGCACAAGTTTGAGGTGGGGACAACTTCGGTGTGGGGTCCATCCTTCGATATAAGGATTCTTTGCAGTCAGGGCCAGGGTCCCCTGGGCACATCCTTTTTCCATTTTCCCTGGGAAAGAAAACTCAGCAGTCCAGGTTCCTGATGTCAGTTTGTAGGGCTCCCTTGGGTCTATCAGGGTAGCACAAGTTTGAGGTGGGGACAATTTCGGTGTGGGGTGCGTCCTTCGATATAAGGATTCTTTGCAGTCAGGGCCAGGGGCCCCTGTGCACATCCTTTTTCCATTTTCCCTGGGAAAGAAAACTCAGCAGTCCAGGTTCCTGATGTCAGTTTGTAGGGCTCCCTTGGTTCTTTCAGGGCAGCACAAGTTTGAGGTGGGGACAGTTTCGGTGTGGGGTCCATCCTTCGATACAAGGAATTTTTGCAGTCAGGGCCAGGTGCCCCTGGGCACATCCTTTTTCCATTTTCCCTGGGAAAGAAAACTCAGCAGTCCAGGTTCCTGATGTCGGTTTGTAGGGCTCCCTTGGGTCTATCAGGGTAGCACAAGTATGATGTGGGGACAACTTCGGTGTGGGGTCCATCCTTCGATATAAGGATTTTTTGCAGTCAGGGCCAGGGGCCCCTGGGCACATCCTTTTTCCATTTTCCCTGGGAAAGAAAACTCAGCAGTCCAGGTTCCTGATGTCAGTTTGTAGGGCTCCCTTGGGTCTATCAGGGCAGCACAAGTTTGAGGTGGGGACAACTTCGGTCTGTGCTCCATCATTCGATATAAGGATCCTTTGCAGTGAGGCCAGAGCCCAGGGCCGGGGGCCCCTGTGCACATCCTTTTTCCATTTTCCCTGGGAAAGAAAACTCAGCAGTCCAGGTTCCTGATGTCAGTTTGTAGGGCTCCCTTGGGTCTATCAGGGCAGCACAAGTTTGAGGTGGGGACAACTTCGGTGTGGGGTCCATCCTTTAATATAAGGATTTCTTGTAGTGAGGTCCCTATCCAGCGCCAGGGGCCCCTGGGCACATCCTTTATCCATTTTCCCTGGGAAAGAAAACTCAGCAGTCCAGGTTCCTGATGTCAGTTTGTAGAGCTCCATTGGGTCTATCAGGGTAGCACAAGTTTGCGGTTGCAACAACTTCGGTGTGGGGTCCATCCTTCGATATAAGGATTTTTTGCAGTCAGGGCCAGGGGCCCCTGGGTACATCCTTTTTCTATTTTCCCTGGGAAAGAAAACTTAGCAGTCCAGGTTCCTGATGTCAGTTTGTAGGTCTCCCTTGGGTCTATCAGGGCAGCACAAGTTTGAGGTGGGGACAATTTCGGTATGGGGTCCATCCTTCAATATAATGATTTCTTGTAGTGAGGTCCCTGCCAAAGGCCAGGGTCCCCTGTGCACATCCTTTTTCCATTTTCCCTGGGAAAGAAAACTCAGCAGTCCAGGTTCCTGATGTCAGTTTGTAGGGCTCCCTTGGGTGTATCAGGGCAGCACAAGTTTGAGGTGGGGACAATTTCGTTGTGGGGTCCATCCTTCAATATAATGATTTCTTGTAGTGAGGTCCCTGCCAAAGGCCAGGGTCCCCTGGGCACATCCTTTTTCCATTTTCCCTGGGAAAGAAAACTCAGCAGTCCAGGTTCCTGATGTCAGTTTGTAGGGCTCCCTTGGGTCTATTAGGGCAGCACAAGTTTGAGGTGGGGACACTTCGGTGTGGGGTCCATCCTTCGATATAAGGATTCTTTGCAGTCAGGCCCCAGCCCAGGGCCAGGGGCCCCTGGGCACATCCTTTTTCCATTTTCCCTGGGAAAGAAAACTCAGCAATCCAGGTTCCTGATGTCAGTTTGTAGGGCTCCCTTGGGTCTATCAGGGCAGCACAAGTTTGAGGTGGGGACAACTTCGGTGTGGGGTCCATCCTTCGATATAAGGATTCTTTGCAGTCAGGGCCAGGGTCCCCTGGGCACATCCTTTTTCCATTTTCCCTGGGAAAGAAAACTCAGCAGTCCAGGTTCCTGATGTCAGTTTGTAGGGCTCCCTTGGGTCTATCAGGGCAGCACAAGTTTGAGGTGGGGACAATTTCGGTGTGGGGTGCATCCTTCGATATAAGGATTCTTTGAAGTCAGAGCCCTGACCAGGGCCAGGGAAGCCTGGGCACATCCTTTGGCCATTTTCCCTGGGAAAGAAAACTCAGCAGTCCAGGTTCCTGATGTCAGTTTGTAGGGCTGCCTTGGGTCTATCAGGGCAGCACAAGTTAGAGGTGGGGACAACTTTGGTGTGGGGTGCGTCCTTCGATATAAGGATTTTTTGCAGTCAGGGCCAGGGGCCCCTGGGCACATCCTTTTTCCATTTTCCCTGGGAAAGAAAACTCAGCAGTCCAGGTTCCTGATGTCAGTTTGTAGGGCTCCCTTGGGTCTATAAGGGTAGCACAAGTATGATGTGGGGACAACTTCGGTGTGGGGTCCATCCTTCGATATAAGGATTCTTTGCAGTCACGGCCAGGGGCCCCTGGGCACATCCTTTTTCCATTTTCCCTGGGAAAGAAAACTCAGCATTCCAGGTTCCTGATGTCAGTTTGTAGGGCTCCCTTGGGTCTATCAGGGCAGCACAAGTTTGAGGTGGGGACAACTTCGGTGTGGGGTCCATCCTTCGATATAAGGATTCTTTGCAGTGAGGCCCCAGCCCAGGGCCAGGGGCCCCTGTGCACATCCTTTTTCCATTTTCCCTGGGAAAGAAAACTCAGCAGTCCAGGTTCCTGATGTCAGTTTGTAGGGCTCCCTTGGGTCTATCAGGGCAGCACAAGTTTGAGGTGGGGACAACTTCGGTGTGGGGTCCATCCTTCGATATAAGGATTCTTTGCAGTCAGGGCCAGGGGCCCCTGGGCACATCCTTTTTCTATTTTCCCTGGGAAAGAAAACTCAGCAGTCCAGGTTCCTGATGTCAGTTTGTAGGGCTCCCTTGGGTCTATCGGGGCAGCACAAGTTTGAGATGGGGACAACTTCGGTGTGGGGTCCATCCTTTGATATAAGGATTTCTTGTAGTGAGGTCCCGGTCCAGCGCCAGGGGCCCCTGGGCACATCCTTTATCCATTTTCCCTGGGAAAGAAAACTCAGCAGTCCAGGTTCCTGATGTCAGTTTGTAGGGCTCCCTTGGGTGTATCAGGGCAGCACAAGTTTGAGGTGGGGACAATTTCGGTGTGGGGTCCATCCTTCAATAAAATGATTTCTTGTAGTGAGGTCCCTGCCAAAGGCCAGGGTCCCCTGGGCACATCCTTTTTCCATTTTCCCTGGGAAAGAAAACTCAGCAATCCAGGTTCCTGATGTCAGTTTGTAGGGCTCCCTTGGGTCTATCAGGGCAGCACAAGTTTGAGGTGGGGACAACTTCGGTGTGGGGTCCATCCTTCGATATAAGGATTCTTTGCAGTCAGGCCCCAGCCCAGGGCCAGGGGCCCCTGTGCACATCCTTTTTCCATTTTCCCTGGGAAAGAAAACTCAGCAGTCCAGGTTCCTGATGTCAGTTTGTAGGGCTCCCTTGGGTCTATCAGGGCTGCACAAGTTTGAGGTGGGGACAACTTCGGTGTGGGGTCCATCCTTCGATATAAGGATTCTTTGCAGTCAGGGCCAGGGTCCCCTGGGCACATCCTTTTTCCATTTTCCCTGGGAAAGAAAACTCAGCAGTCCAGGTTCCTGATGTCAGTTTGTAGGGCTCCCTTGGGTCTATCAGGGTATCACAAGTTTGAGGTGGGGACAACTTCGGTGTGGGGTGCATCCTTCGATATAAGGATTCTTTGAAGTCAGAGCCCTGACCAGGGCCAGGGAAGCCTGGGCACATCCTTTGGCCATTTTCCCTGGGAAAGAAAACTCAGCAGTCCAGGTTCCTGATGTCAGTTTGTAGGGCTGCCTTGGGTCTATCAGGGCAGCACAAGTTTGAGGTGGGGACAACTTTGGTGTGGGGTGCGTCCTTCAATATAAGGATTTTTTGCAGTCAGGGCCAGGGGCCCCTGGGCACATCCTTTTTCCATTTTCCCTGGGAAAGAAAACTCAGCAGTCCAGGTTCCTGATGTCAGTTTGTAAGGCTCCCTTGGTTCTATCAGGGCAGCACAAGTTTGAGGTGGGGACAGTTTCGGTGTGGGGTCCATCCTTCGATACAAGGAATTTTTGCAGTCAGGGCCAGGTGCCCCTGGGCACATCCTTTTTCCATTTTCCCTGGGAAAGAAAACTCAGCAGTCCAGGTTCCTGATGTCAGTTTGTAGGGCTCCCTTGGGTCTATCAGGGCAGCACAAGTTTGAGGTGGGGACAACTTCGGTGTGGGGTCCATCCTTCGATATAAGGATTTTTTGTAGTCAGGGCCAGGGCCCCAGGGCCAGGGGCCCCTGGGCACATCCTTTTTCCATTTTCCCTGGGAAAGAAAACTCAGCAGTCCAGGTTCCTGATGTCAGTTTGTAGGGCTCCCTTGGGTCTATCAGGGCAGCACAAGTTTGAGGTGGGGACAACTTCGGTGTGGGGTCCATCCTTCGATATAAAGATTTTTTGCAGTCAGGGCCAGGGGCCCCTGGGCACATCCTTTTTCCATTTTCCCTGGGAAAGAAAACTCAGCAGTCCAGGTTCCTGATGTCAGTTTCTAGGGCTCCCTTGGGTCTATCAGGGCAGCACAAGTTTGAGGTGGGGACAACTTCGGTGTGGGGTCCATCCTTTGATATAAGGATTTCTTGTAGTGAGGTCCGTGTCCAGCGCCAGGGGCCCCTGGGCACATCCTTTTTCCATTTTCCCTGGGAAAGAAAACTCAGCAGTCCAGGTTCCTGATGTCAGTTTGTAGAGCTCCATTGGGTCTATTAGGGTAGCACAAGTTTGAGGTTGTAACAACTTCGGTGTGGGGTCCATCCTTCGATATAAGGATCCTTTGCAGTCAGGGCCAGGGGCCCCTGGGCACATCCTTTTTCTATTTTCCCTGGGAAAGAAAACTTAGCAGTCCAGGTTCCTGATGTCAGTTTGTAGGGCTCCCTTGGTTCTATCAGGGCAGCACAAGTTTGAGGTGGGGACAATTTCGGTGTGGGGTCCATCCTTCAATATAAGGATTTCTTGTAGTGAGGCCCCTGCCCAGGGCCACGGGCACCTGGGCACATCCTTTTTCCATTTTCCCTGGGAAAGAAAACTCAGCAGTCCGGGTTCCTGATGTCAGTTTGTAGGGCTCCCTTGGTTCTATCAGGGCAGCACAAGTTTGAGGTGGGGACAGTTTCAGTGTGGGGTCCATCCTTCGATATAAGGATTCTTTCCAGTCAGGGCCAGGTGCCCATGGGCACATCCTTTTTCCATTTTCCCTGGGAAAGAAAACTCAGCAGTCCAGGTTCCTGATGTCAGTTTGTAGGGCTCCCTTGGGTCTATCAGGGTAGCACAAGTATGATGTGGGGACAACTTCGGTGTGGGGTCCATCCTTCGATATAAGGACTCTTTGCAGTCAGGGCCAGGGGCCCCTGTGCACATCCTTTTTCCATTTTCCCTGGGAAAGAAAACTCAGCATTCCAGGTTCCTGATGTCAGTTTGTAGGGCTCCCTTGGGTCTATCAGGGCAGCACAAGCTTGAGGTGGGGACAACTTCGGTGTGGGGTCCATCCTTCGATATAAGGATTTTTTGTAGTCCGGGCCAGGGCCCCAGGGCCAGGGACCCCTGGGCACATCCTTTGGCCATTTTCCCTGGGAAAGAAAACTCAGCAGTCCAGGTTCCTGATGTCAGTTTGTAGAGCTCCATTGGGTCTATCAGGGTAGCACAAGTTTGAGGTTGCAACAACTTGGGTGTGGGGTCCATCCTTCGATATAAGGATTCTTTGCAGTCAGGGCCAGGGGCCCCTGGGCACATCCTTTTTCCATTTTCCCTGGGAAAGAAAACTTAGCAGTCCAGGTTCCTGATGTCTGTTTGTAGAGCTCCCTTGGGTCTATCAGGGCAGCACAAGTTTGAGGTGGGGACAATTTCGGTGTGGGGTCCATCCTTCGATATAAGGATTCTTTGCAGTCAGGCCCCAGCCCAGGGCCAGGGGCCCCTGTGCACATCCTTTTTCCATTTTCCCTGGGAAAGAAAACTCAGCAGTCCAGGTTCCTGATGTCAGTTTGTAGGGCTCCCTTGGGTCTATCAGGGCAGCACAAGTTTGAGGTGGGGACAACTTCGGTGTGGGGTCCATCCTTCGATATAAGGATTCTTTGCAGTGAGGCCCCAGCCCAGGGCCAGGGGCCCCTGTGCACATCCTTTTTCCATTTACCCTGGGAAAGAAAACTCAGCAGTCCAGGTTCCTGATGTCAGTTTGTAGGGCTCCCTTGGGTCTATCAGGGCAGCACAAGTTTGAGGTGGGGACAACTTCGGTGTGGGGTCCATCCTTCGATATAAGGATTCTTTGCAGTCAGGGCCAGGGGCCCCTGGGCACATCCTTTTTCTATTTTCCCTGGGAAAGAAAACTCAGCAGTCCAGGTTCCTGATGTCAGTTTGTAGGGCTCCCTTGGGTCTATCGGGGCAGCACAGGTTTGAGATGGGGACAACTTCGGTGTGGGGTCCATCCTTTGATATAAGGATTTCTTGTAGTGAGGTCCCGGTCCAGCGCCAGGGGCCCCTGGGCACATCCTTTATCCATTTTCCCTGGGAAAGAAAACTCAGCAGTCCAGGTTCCTGATGTCAGTTTGTAGGGCTCCCTTGGGTCTATCAGGGCAGCACAAGTTTGAGGTGGGGACAACTTCGGTGTGGCGTCCATCCTTCGATATAAGGATTTTTTGCAGTCAGGGCCAGGGGCCCCTGGGCACATCCTTTTTCCATTTTCCCTGGGAAAGAAAACTCAGCAGTCCAGGTTCCTGATGTCAGATTCTAGGGCTCCCTTGGGTCTATCAGGGCAGCACAAGTTTGAGGTGGGGACAACTTCGGTGTGGGGTCCATCCTTTGATATAAGGATTTCTTCTAGTGAGGTCCGTGTCCAGCGCCAGGGGCCCCTGGGCACATCCTTTTTCCATTTTCCCTGGGAAAGAAAACTCAGCAGTCCAGGTTCCTGATGTCAGTTTGTAGAGCTCCATTGGGTCTATCAGGGTAGCACAAGTTTGAGGTTGCAACAATTTCGGTGTGGGGTCCATCCTTCGATATAAGGATTTTTTGCAGTCAGGGCCAGGGGCCCCTGGGCACATCCTTTTTCCATTTTCCCTGGGAAAGAAAACTTAGCAGTCCAGGTTCCTGATGTCTGTTTGTAGGGCTCCCTTGGGTCTATCAGGGCAGCACAATTTTGAGGTGGGGACAATTTCGGTGTGGGGTCCATCCTTCAATATAAGGATTTCTTGTAGTGAGGCCCCTGCCCAGGGCCACGGGCCACTGGGCACATCCTTTTTCCATTTTCCCTGGGAAAGAAAACTCAGCAATCCAGGTTCCTGATGTCAGTGTGTAGGGCTCCCTTTGGTCTATCAGGGCAGCACAAGTTTGAGGTGGGGACAACTTCGGTGTGGGGTCCATCCTTCGATATAAGGATTCTTTGTAGTCAGGGCCAGGGCCCCAGGGCCAGGGGCCCCTGGGCACATCCTTTTTCCATTTTCCCTGGGAAAGAAAACTCAGCAGTCCAGGTTCCTGATGTCAGTTTGTAGAGCTCCATTGGGTCTATCAGGGTAGCACAAGTTTGAGGTTGCAACAACTTTGGTGTGGGGTCCATCCTTCGATATAAGGATTTTTTGCAGTCAGGGCCAGGGGCCCCTGGGCACATCCTTTTTCCATTTTCCCTGGGAAAGAAAACTTAGCAGTCCAGGTTCCTGATGTCTGTTTGTAGGGCTCCCTTGGGTCTATCAGGGCAGCACAAGTTTGAGGTGGGGACAATTTCGGTGTGGGGTCCATCCTTCAATATAAGGATTTCTTGTAGTGAGGCCCCTGCCCAGGGCCACGGGCCCCTGGGCACATCCTTTTTCCATTTTCCCTGGGAAAGAAAACTCAGCAGTCCATGTTCCTGATGTCAGTTTGTAAGGCTCCCTTGGGTCTATCAGGGCAGCACAAGTTTGAGGTGGGGACAACTTCAGTGTGGGGTCCATCCTTCGATATAAGGATTCTTTGCAGTCAGGGCCAGGGGCCCCTGGGCACATCCTTTTTCCATTTTCCCTGGGAAAGAAAACTCAGCAGTCCAGGTTCCTGATGTCATTTTGTAGAGCTCACTTGGGTCTATAAGGGCAGCACAAGTTTGAGGTGGGGACAACTTCGGTGTGGGGTCCATCCTTCAATATAAGGATTTTTTGCAGTGAGGTCCCTGTCCAGGGCCAGGGGCCCCTGGGCACATCCTTTTTCCATTTTCCCTGGGAAAGAAAACTCAGCAATCCAGGTTCCTGATGTCAGTTTGTAGGGCTCCCTTGGGTCTATCAGGGCAGCACAAGTTTGAGATGGGGACAACTTCGGTGTGGGGTCCATCCTTCGATATAAGGATTCTTTGCAGTCAGGCCCCAGCCCAGGGCCAGGGGCCCCTGTGCACATCCTTTTTCCATTTTCCCTGGGAAAGAAAACTCAGCAGTCCAGGTTCCTGATGTCAGTTTGTAGGGCTCCCTTGGGTCTATCAGGGCAGCACAAGTTTGAGGTGGGGACAACTTCGGTGTGGGGTCCATCCTTCGATATAAGAATTCTTTGCAGTCAGGGCCAGGGGCCCCTGGGCACATCCTTTTTCCATTTTCCCTGGGAAAGAAAACTCAGCAGTCCAGGTTCCTGATGTCAGTTTGTAGGGCTCCCTTGGGTCTATCAGGGTATCACAAGTTTGAGGTGGGGACAACTTCGGTGTGGGGTCCATCCTTAGATATAAGGATTCTTTGAAGTCAGAGCCCTGACCAGGGCCAGGTGCCCCTGGGCACATCCTTTTTCCATTTTCCCTGGGAAAGAAAACTCAGTAGTCCAGGTTCCTGATGTCAGTTTGTAGGGCTCCCTTGGGTCTATCAGGGTAGCACAAGTATGATGTGGGGACAACTTCGGTGTGGGGTCCATCCTTCGATATAAGGATTCTTTGCAGTCAGGGCCAGGGGCCCCTGGGCACATCCTTTTTCCATTTTCCCTGGGAAAGAAAACTCAGCATTCCAGGTTCCTGATGTCAGTTTGTAGGGCTCCCTTGGGTCTATCAGGGCAGCACAAGTTTGAGGTGGGGACAACTTCGGTGTGGGGTCCATCCTTCGATATAAGGATTTTTTGCAGTCAGGGCAAGGGCCCCAGGGCCAGGGGCCCCTGGGCACATCCTTTGGCCATTTTCCCTGGGAAAGAAAACTCAGCAGTCCAGGTTCCGGATGTCAGTTTGTAAGGCTCCCTTGGGTCTATCAGGGCAGCACAAGTTTGAGGTGGGGACAACTTCCGTGTGGGGTCCATCCTTCGATATAAGGATTTTTTGCAGTCAGGGCCAGGGGCCCCTGGGCACATCCTTTTTCCATTTTCCCTGGGAAAGAAAACTCAGCAGTCCAGGTTCCTGATGTCAGTTTGTAGAGCTCCATTGGGTCTATCAGGGTAGCACAAGTTTGAGGTTGCAACAACTTCGGTGTGGGGTCCATCCTTCGATATAAGGATTTTTTGCAGTCAGGGCCAGGGGCCCCTGGGCACATCCTTTTTCCATTTTCCCTGGGAAAGAAAACTTAGCAGTCCAGGTTCCTGAAGTCTGTTTGTAGGGCTCCCTTGGGTCTATCAGGGCAGCACAAGTTTGAGGTGGGGACAATTTCGGTGTGGGGTCCATCCTTCAATATAAGGATTTCTTGTAGTGAGGCCCCTGCCCAGGGCCACGGGCCCCTGGGCACATCCTTTTTCCATTTTCCCTGGGAAAGAAAACTCAGCAGTCCAGGTTCCTGATGTCAGTTTCTAGGGCTCCCTTGGGTCTATCAGGGCAGCACAAGTTTGAGGTGGGGACAACTTCGGTGTGGGGTCCATCCTTCGATATAAGGATTCTTTGCAGTCAGGGCCAGCCCAGGGCCAGGGGACTCTGGGCACATCCTTTGGCTATTTTCCCTGGGAAAGAAAACTCAGCAGTCCAGGTTCCTGATGTCAGTTTGTAGGGCTCCCTTGGGTCTATCAGGGCAGCACAAAATTGAGGTGGGGACAACTTCGGTCTGGGCTCAATCCTTCGATATAAGGATTCTTTGCAGTCAGGGCCAGCCCAGGGCCAGGGGCCCCTGGGCACATCCTTTTTCCATTTCCCCCGAAAAAGAAAACTCAGCAGTCCAGGTTCCTGATGTCAGTTTGTAGGGCTCCCTTGGGTCTATCAGGTCAGAAGAAGTTTGAGGTGGGGACAACTTCGGTCTCGGGTCCATCCTTCGATATAAGGATTCTTTGCAGTCAGGGCCAGCCCAGGGCCAGGGGCCCCTGGGCACATCCTTTTTCCATTTTCCCTGGGAAAGAAAACTCAGCAGTCCAGGTTCCTGATGTCAGTTTGTAGGGCTCCCTTGGGTCTATCAGGGCAGCACAAGTTTGAGGTGGGGACAACTTCGGTCTGGGCTCAATCCTTCGATATAAGGATTCTTTGCAGTCAGGGCCAGGGGCCCCTGGGCACATCCTTTTTCCATTCCTCCCGGGAAAGAAAACTCAGCAGTCCAGGTTCCTGATGTCAGTTTGTAGGGCTCCCTTGCGTCTATCAGGGCAGCACAAGTTTGAGGTGGGGACAACTTCGGTCTCGGGTCCATCATTCAATATAAGGATTCTTTGCAGTCAGGGCCAGGGGCCCCTGGGCACATCCTTTTTCCATTTTCCCTGGGAAAGAAAACTCAGCAGTCCAGGTTCCTGATGTCAGTTTGTAGGGCTCCCTTGGGTCTATTAGGGCAGCACAAGTTTGAGGTGGGGACAACTTCGGTCTCGGGTCCATCCTTCGATATAAGGATTCTTTGCAGTCAGGCCACAGCCCAGGCTCCCCTGGGCACATCCTTTTTCCATTTTCCCTGGGAAAGAAAACTCAGCAGTCCAGGTTCCTGATGTCAGTTTGTAGGGCTCCCTTGGGTCTATCAAGGCAGCACAAGTTTGAGAAGGGGACAACTTCGGTGTGGGCTCCATCCTTCGATATAAGGATTCTTTGCAGTCAGGGCCAGGGGCCCCTGGGCACATCCTTTTTCCATTTTCCCTGGGAAAGAAAATTCAGCAGTCCAGGTTCCTGATGTCAGTTTGTAGAGCTCCCTTGGGTCTATCAGGGCAGCACAAGTTTGAGGTGGGGACAACTTCGGTGTGGGGTCCATCCTTCGATATAAGGATTCTTTGCAGTCAGGCCCCTGCCCAGGGCTAGGGGCCCCTGGGCACATCCTTTTTCCATTTTCCCTGGGAAAGAAAACTCAGCAGTCCAGGTTCCTGATGTCAGTTTGTAGGGCTCCCTTGGGTCTATCAGGGCAGCACAAGTTTGAGGTGGGGACAATTTCGGTGTGGGGTCCGTCCTTCAATATAAGGATTTCTTGTAGTGAGGTCCCTGCCAAAGGCCAGGGGCCCCTGGGCACATCCTTTTTCCATTTTCCCTGGGAAAGAAAACTCAGCAATCCAGGTTCCTGATGTCAGTTTGTAGGGCTCCCTTGGGTCTATCAGTGTAGCACAAGTTTGAGGTTTCAACAACTCCGGTGTGGGGTCCATCCTTCGATATAAGGATTTTTTGTAGTGAGGTCCCTATCCAGGGCCAGGGGCCCCTGGGCACATCCTTTTTCCATTTTCCCTGGGAAAGAAAACTCAGCAGTCCAGGTTCCTGATGTCAGTTTGTAGGGCTCCCTTGGGTGTATCAGGGCAGCACAAGTTTGAGGTGGGGACAACTTCGGTGTGGGGTCTATCCTTCCATATAAGGATTCTTTGAAGTCAGGGCCAGGGGCCCCTGGGCACATCCTTTTTCCATTTTCCCTGGGAAAGAAAACTCAGCAGTCCAGGTTCCTGATGTCAGTTTGTAGGGCTCCCTTAGGTGTATCAGGGCAGCACAAGTTTGAGGTTTCAACAACTTCTGTGTGGGGTCCATCGTTCGATATAAGGATTCTTTGCAGTCAGGGCCAGGGGCCCCTGGGCACATCCTTTTTCCATTTTCCCTGGGAAAGAAAACACAGCAGTCCAGGTTCCTGATGTCAGTTTGTAGAGCTCCCTTGGGTCTATCAGGGCAGCACAAGTTTGAGGTGGGGACAACTTTGGTGTGGGGTCCATCCTACGATATAAGGATTCTTTGCAGTCAGGCCCCAGCCCAGGGCCAGGGGCCCCTGTGCACATCCTTTTTCCATTTTCCCTGGGAAAGAAAACTCAGCAGTCCAGGTTCCTGATGTCAGTTTGTAGGGCTCCCTTGGGTCTATCAGGGCAGCACAAGTTTGAGGTGGGGACAACTTCGGTGTGGGGTCCATCCTTCGATATAAGAATTCTTTGCAGTCAGGGCCAGGGGCCCCTGGGCACATCCTTTTTCCATTTTCCCTGGGAAAGAAAACTCAGCAGTCCAGGTTCCTGATGTCAGTTTGTAGGGCTCCCTTGGGTCTATCAGGGTATCACAAGTTTGAGGTGGGGACAACTTCGGTGTGGGGTGCATCCTTCGATATAAGGATTCTTTGAAGTCAGAGCCCTGACCAGGGCCAGGGAAGCCTGGGCACATCCTTTGGCCATTTTCCCTGGGAAAGAAAACTCAGCAGTCCAGTTTCCTGATGTCAGTTTGTAGGGCTGCCTTGGGTGTATCAGGGTAACACAAGTATGAGGTGGGGACAACTTCGGTTTGGGGTCCATCCTTTGATATAAGGATTTCTTGTAGTGAGGTCCCGGTCCAGCGCCAGGGGCCCCTGGGCACATCCTTTATCCATTTTCCCTGGGAAAGAAAACTCAGCAGTCCAGGTTCCTGATGTCAGTTTGTAGGGCTCCCTTGGGTCTATCAGGGCAGCACAAGTTTGAGGTGGGGACAGCTTCGGTGTGGGGTCCATCCTTCGATATAAAGATTCTTTGCAGTCAGGGCCAGGGGCCCCTGGGCACATCCTTTTTCCATTTTCCCTGGGAAAGAAAACTCAGCAGTCCAGGTTCCTGATGTCAGTTTGTAGGGCTCCCTTGGGTCTATCAGGGCAGCACAAGTTTGAGGTGGGGACAACTTCGGTGTGGGGTCCATCCTTCGATATAAGGATTCTTTGCAGTCAGGGCCAGGGTCCCCCGGGCAGAACCTTTGGCCATTTTCCCTGGGAAAGAAAACTCAGCAGTCCAGGTTCCTGATGTCAGTTTGTAGGGCTCCCTTGGGTCTATCAGGGCAGCACAAGTTTGAGGTGGGGACAACTTCGGTGTGGGGTCCATCCTTCGATATAAGGATTTCTTGTAGTGAGGTTCGTGCCCAGGGCCAGGGGCCCCTGGACACATCCTTTTTCCATTTTCCCTGGGAAAGAAAACTCAGCAGTCCAGGTTCCTGATGTCAGTTTGTAGGGCCCCCTTGGGTCTATCAGGGCAGCACAAGTTTGAGGTGGGGACAACTTCGGTGTGGGGTGCATCCTTCAATATAATGATTTTCTGCAATCAGGGCCAGGGGCCCCTGGGCACATCCTTTTTCCATTTTCCCTGGGAAAGAAAACTCAGCAGTCCAGGTTCCTGATGTCAGTTTGTAGGGCTCCCTTGGGTCTATCAGGGCAGCACAAGTTTGAGGTGGGGACAACTTCGGTGTGGGGTGCATCCTTCGATATAAGGATTCTTTGCAGTCAGGGCCAGGGGCCCCTGTGCACATCCTTTTTCCATTTTCCATGGGAAAGAAAACTCAGCAGTCCAGGTTCCTGATGTCAGTTTGTAGGGCTCCCTTGGGTCTATCAGGGCAGCACAAGTTTGAGGTGGGGACAACTTCGGTGTGGGGTCCATCCTTCGATTAAAGGATTCTTTGCAGTCAGGGCCAGGGTCCCCCGGGCAGAACCTTTGGCCATTTTCCCTGGGAAAGAAAACTCAGCAGTCCAGGTTCCTGATGTCAGTTTGTAGGGCTCCCTTGGGTCTATCAGGGCAGCACAAGTTTGAGGTGGGGACAACTTCGGTGTGGGGTCCATCCTTCGATATAAGAATTCTTTGCAGTCAGGGCCAGGGGCCCCTGGGCACATCCTTTTTCCATTTTCCCTGGGAAAGAAAACTCAGCAGTCCCGGTTCCTGATGTCAGTTTGTAGGGCTCCCTTGGGTGTATGAGGGCAGCACAAGTTTGAGGTGGGGACAACTTCGGTGTGGGGTCCATCCTTCGATATAAGGATTCTTTGCAGACAGGCCCCAGCCCAGGGCCAGGGGCCCCTGTGCACATCCTTTTTCCATTTTCCCTGGGAAAGAAAACTCAGCAGTCCAGGTTCTTGATGTCAGTTTGTAGGGCTCCCTTGGGTCTATCAGGGCAGCACAAGTTTGAGGTGGGGACAACTTCGGTGTGGGGTGCATCCTTCGATATAAGGATTCTTTGCAGTCAGGGCCAGGGTCCCCCGAGCAGAACCTTTGGCAATTTTCCCTGGGAAAGAAAACTCAGCAGTCCAGGTTCCTGATGTCAGTTTGTAGGGCTCCCTTGGGTCTATCAGGGCAGCACAAGTTTGAGGTGGAGACAACTTCGGTGTGGGGTCCATCCTTCGATATAAGGATTTTTTGCAGTCAGAGCCCAGCCCATGGCCAGGGGCCCCTGTGCACAACCTTTTTCCATTTTCCCTGGGAAAGAAAACTCAGCAGTCCAGGTTCCTGATGTCAGTTTGTAAGGCTCCTTTGGGTGTATCAGGGCAGCACAAGTTTGAGGTGGGGACAACTTCGGTGTGGGGTCCATCCTTCGATATAAGGATATTTTGCAGTCAGGGCCAGGGGCCCCTGGGCACATCCTTTTTCCATTTTCCCTGGGAAAGAAAACTCAGCAGTCCAGGTTCCTGATGTCAGTTTCTAGAGCTCCCTTCGGTCTATCAGGGCAGCACAAGTTTGAGGTGAGCACAACTTCGGTGTGGGGTCCATCCTTCGATATAAGGATTTTTTGCAGTGAGGCCCCTGTCCAGGGACAGGGGCCCCTGGGCACATCCTTTTTCCATTTTCCCTGGGAAAGAAAACTCAGCAGTCCAGGTTCCTGATGTCAGTTTGTAGGGCTCCCTTGGGTCTATCAGGGCAGCACAAGTTTGAGGTGGGGACAACTTCGGTGTGGGGTCCATCCTTCGATATATGGATTTTTTGTAGTGAGGTCCCTGTCCATGGCCAGGGGCCCCTGTGCACATCCTTTTTCCATTTTCCCTGGGACAGAAAACTCAGCAGTCCAGGTTCCTGATGTCAGTTTGTAGGGCTCCCTTGGGTGTATCAGGGCAGCACAAGTTTGAGATGGGGACAACTTCGGTGTGGGGTCCGTCCTTCGATATAAGGATTTTTTGCAGTGAGGCCCAGCCCAGGGCCAGGGGCCCCTGGGCACATCCTTTATCCATTTTCCCTGGGAAAGAAAACTCAGCAGTCCAGGTTCCTGATGTCAGTTTGTAGGGCTCCCTTGGGTCTATCAGGGCAGCACAAGTTTGAGGTGGGGACAACTTCGGTGTGGGTTCCATCCTTCGATATAAAGATTTTTTGCAGTCTGGGCCAGGGGCCCCTGGGCACATCCTTTTTCCATTTTCCCTGGGAAAGAAAACTCAGCAGTCCAGGTTCCTGATGTCAGTTTGTAGAGCTCCCTTCGGTCTATCAGGGCAGCACAAGTTTGAGGTGGGGACAACTTCGGTGTGGGGTCCATCCTTCGATATAAAGATTTTTTGCAGTGAGGCCCCTGCCCAGGGCCAGGGGCCCCTGGGCACATCCTTTTTCCATTTTCCCTGGGAAAGAAAACTCAGCAGTCCAGGTTCCTGATGTCAGTTTGTAGGGCTCCCTTGGGTCTATCAGGGCAGCACAAGTTTGAGGTGGGGACAACTTCGGTGTGGGGTCCATCCTTCGATAAAAGGATTTTTTGCAGTGAGGCCCCTGTCCAGGGCCAGGGGCCCCTGGGCACATCCTTTTTCCATTTTCCCTGGGAAAGAAAACTCAGCAGTCCAGGTTCCTGATGTCAGTTTGTAAGGCTCCTTTGGGTGTATCAGGGCAGCACAAGTTTGAGGTGGGGACAACTTCGGTGTGGGGTCCATCCTTCGATATAGGGATATTTTGCAGTCAGGGCCAGGGGCCCCTGGGCACATCCTTTTTCCATTTCCCCCGGGAAAGAAAACTCAGCAGTCCAGGTTCCTGATGTCAGTTTCTAGAGCTCCCTTCGGTCTATCAGGGCAGCACAAGTTTGAGGTGAGCACAACTTCGGTGTGGGGTCCATCCTTCGATATAAGGATTTTTTGCAGTGAGGCTCCTGTCCAGGGACAGGGGCCCCTTGGCACATCCTTTTTCCATTTTCCCTGGGAAAGAAAACTCAGCAGTCCAGGTTCCTGATGTCAGTTTGTAGGGCTCCCTTGGGTCTATCAGGGCAGCACAAGTTTGAGGTGGGGACAACTTCGGTCTCGGGTCCATCCTTCTATATAAGGATTCTTTGCAGTCAGGGCCAGGGGCCCCTGGGCACACCCTTTTTCCATTTTCCCTGGGAAAGAAAACTCAGCAGTCCAGGTTCCTGATGTCAGTTTGTAGGGCTCCCTTGGGTCTATCAGGGCAGCACAAGTTTGAGGTGGGGACAACTTCGGTGTGGGGTCCATCCTTCGATATATGGATTTTTTGTAGTGAGGTCCCTGTCCATGGCCAGGGGCCCCTGTGCACATCCTTTTTCCATTTTCCCTGGGAAAGAAAACTCAGCAGTCCAGGTTCCTGATGTCAGTTTGTAGGGCTCCCTTGGGTCTATCAGGGCAGCACAAGTTGAGGTGGGGACAACTTCGGTGTGGGGTGCATCCTTCGATATAAAGATTTTTTGCAATCAGGGCCAGGGGCCCCTGGGCACATCCTTTTTCCATTTTCCCTGGGAAAGAAAACTCAGCAGTCCCGGTTCCTGATGTCAGTTTGTAGGGCTCCCTTGGGTCTATCAGGGCAGCACAAGTTTGAGGTGGGGACAACTTCGGTGTGGGGTCCATCCTTCGATATAAGGATTTTTTGCAGTGAGGCCCAGCCCAGGGCCAGGGGCCCCTGGGCACATCCTTTTTCCATTTTCCCTGGGAAAGAAAACTCAGCAGTCCAGGTTCCTGATGTCAGTTTGTAGGGCTCCCTTGGGTCTATCAGGGCAGCACAAGTTTGAGGTGGGGACAAATTCGGTGTGGGCAGAACCCTTAAATATAAGGATTTTTTGCAGTCAGGGCCAGGGGCCCCTGGGCACATCCTTTTTCCATTTTCCCTGGGAAAGAAAACTCAGCAGTCCAGGTTCCTGATGTCAGTTTGTAGAGCTCCCTTCGGTCTATCAGGGCAGCACAAGTTTGAGGTGGGGACAACTTCGGTGTGGGGTCCATCCTTCGATATAAAGATTTTTTGCAGTGAGGCCCCTGCCCAGGGCCAGGGGCCCCTGGGCACATCCTTTTTCCATTTTCCCTGGGAAAGAAAACTCAGCAGTCCAGGTTCCTGATGTCAGTTTGTAGGGCTCCCTTGGGTCTATCTGGGCAGCACAAGTTTGAGGTGGGGACAATTTCGGTGTGGGGTCCATCCTTCGATATAAAGATTTTTTGCAGTCAGGGCCAGGGGCCCCTGGGCACAACCTTTTTCCATTTTCCCTGGGAAAGAAAACTCAGCAGTCCAGGTTCCTGATGTCAGTTTGTAGGGCTCCCTTGGGTCTATCAGGGCAGCACAAGTTTGAGGTGGGGACAACTTCGGTGTGGGGTCCATCCTTCGATATAAGGATTTCTTGTAGTGAGGTTCGTGCCCAGGGCCAGGGGCCCCTGGACACATCCTTTTTCCATTTTCCCTGGGAAAGAAAACTCAGCAGTCCAGGTTCCTGATGTCAGTTTGTAGGGCCCCCTTGGGTCTATCAGGGCAGCACAAGTTTGAGGTGGGGACAACTTCGGTGTGGGGTGCATCCTTTAATATAATGATTTTCTGCAATCAGGGCCAGGGGCCCCTGGGCACATCCTTTTTCCATTTTCCCTGGGAAAGAAAACTCAGCAGTCCAGGTTCCTGATGTCAGTTTGTAGGGCTCCCTTGGGTCTATCAGGGCAGCACAAGTTTGAGGTGGGGACAACTTCGGTGTGGGGTCCATCCTTCGATATAAGGATACTTTGCAGTCAGGGCCAGGGGCCCCTGGGCACATCCTTTTTCCATTTTCCCTGGGAAAGAAAACTCAGCAGTCCAGGTTCCTGATGTCAGTTTGTAGGGCTCCCTTGGGTCTATCAGGGCAGCACAAGTTTGAGGTGGGGACAACTTCGGTGTGGGGTGCATCCTTCGATATAAGGATTCTTTGCAGTCAGGGCCAGGGGCCCCTGTGCACATCCTTTTTCCATTTTCCATGGGAAAGAAAACTCAGCAGTCCAGGTTCCTGATGTCAGTTTGTAGGGCTCCCTTGGGTCTATCAGGGCAGCACAAGTTTGAGGTGGGGACAACTTCGGTGTGGGGTCCATCCTTCGATTAAAGGATTCTTTGCAGTCAGGGCCAGGGTCCCCCGGGCAGAACCTTTGGCCATTTTCCCTGGGAAAGAAAACTCAGCAGTCCAGGTTCCTGATGTCAGTTTGTAGGGCTCCCTTGGGTCTATCAGGGCAGCACAAGTTTGAGGTGGGGACAACTTCGGTGTGGGGTCCATCCTTCGATATAAGAATTCTTTGCAGTCAGGGCCAGGGGCCCCTGGGCACATCCTTTTTCCATTTTCCCTGGGAAAGAAAACTCAGCAGTCCAGGTTCCTGATGTCAGTTTGTAGGGCTCCCTTGGGTCTATCAGGGCAGCACAAGTTTGAGGTGGGGACAACTTCGGTGTGGGGTGCATCCTTCGATATAAGGATTCTTTGCAGTCAGGGCCAGGGTCCCCCGAGCAGAACCTTTGGCAATTTTCCCTGGGAAAGAAAACTCAGCAGTCCAGGTTCCTGATGTCAGTTTGTAGGGCTCCCTTGGGTCTATCAGGGCAGCACAAGTTTGAGGTGGAAACAACTTCGGTGTGGGGTCCATCCTTCGATATAAGGATTTTTTGCAGTCAGGCCCCAGCCCATGGCCAGGGGCCCCTGTGCACATCCTTTTTCCATTTTCCCTGGGAAAGAAAACTCAGCAGTCCAGGTTCCTGATGTCAGTTTGTAAGGCTCCTTTGGGTGTATCAGGGCAGCACAAGTTTGAGGTGGGGACAACTTCGGTGTGGGGTCCATCCTTCGATATAGGGATATTTTGCAGTCAGGGCCAGGGGCCCCTGTGCACATCCTTTTTCCATTTCTCCCGGGAAAGAAAACTCAGCAGTCCAGGTTCCTGATGTCAGTTTCTAGAGCTCCCTTCGGTCTATCAGGGCAGCACAAGTTTGAGGTGAGCACAACTTCGGTGTGGGGTCCATCCTTCGATATAAGGATTTTTTGCAGTGAGGCTCCTGTCCAGGGACAGGGGCCCCTTGGCACATCCTTTTTCCATTTTCCCTGGGAAAGAAAACTCAGCAGTCCAGGTTCCTGATGTCAGTTTGTAGGGCTCCCTTGGGTCTATCAGGGCAGCACAAGTTTCAGGTGGGGACAACTTCGGTCTCGGGTCCATCCTTCTATATAAGGATTCTTTGCAGTCAGGGCCAGGGGCCCCTGGGCACATCCTTTTTCCATTTTCCCTGGGAAAGAAAACTCAGCAGTCCAGGTTCCTGATGTCAGTTTGTAGGGCTCCCTTGGGTCTATCAGGGCAGCACAAGTTTGAGGTGGGGACAACTTCGGTGTGGGGTCCATCCTTCGATATATGGATTTTTTGTAGTGAGGTCCCTGTCCATGGCCAGGGGCCCCTGTGCACATCCTTTTTCCATTTTCCCTGGGAAAGAAAACTCAGCAGTCCAGGTTCCTGATGTCAGTTTGTAGGGCTCCCTTGGGTCTATCAGGGCAGCACAAGTTGAGGTGGGGACAACTTCGGTGTGGGGTGCATCCTTCGATATAAAGATTTTTTGCAATCAGGGCCAGGGGCCCCTGGGCACATCCTTTTTCCATTTTCCCTGGGAAAGAAAACTCAGCAGTCCCGGTTCCTGATGTCAGTTTGTAGGGCTCCCTTGGGTCTATCTGGGCAGCACAAGTTTGAGGTGGGGACAACTTCGGTGTGGGGTCCATCCTTCGATATAAGGATTCTTTGCAGTCAGGTCCCAGCCCAGGGCCAGGGGCCCCTGTGCACATCCTTTTTCCATTTTCCCTGGGAAAGAAAACTCAGCAGTCCAGGTTCCTGATGTCAGTTTGTAGGGCTCCCTTGGGTCTATCAGGGCAGCACAAGTTTGAGATGGGGACAACTTCGGTGTGGGGTCCGTCCTTCGATATAATGATTTTTTGCAGTGAGGCCCAGCCCAGGGCCAGGGGCCCCTGGGCACATCCTTTATCCATTTTCCCTGGGAAAGAAAACTCAGCAGTCCAGGTTCCTGATGTCAGTTTGTAGGGCTCCCTTGGGTCTATCAGGGCAGCACAAGTTTGAGGTGGGGACAACTTCGGTGTGGGGTCCATCCTTCGATATAAGATTTTTTGCAGTCTGGGCCAGGGGCCCCTGGGCACATCCTTTTTCCATTTTCCCTGGGAAAGAAAACTCAGCAGTCCAGGTTCCTGATGTCAGTTTGTAGGGCTCCCTTGGGTCTATCAGGGCAGCACAAGTTTGAGGTGGGGACAATTTCGGTGTGGGGTCCATCCTTCGATAAAAAGATTTTTTGCAGTCAGGCCCCAGCCCAGGGCCAGGGGCCCCTGTGCACATCCTTTTTCCATTTTCCCTGGGAAAGAAAACTCAGCAGTCCCGGTTCCTGATGTCAGTTTGTAGGGCTCCCTTGGGTCTATCAGGGCAGCACAAGTTTGAGGTGGGGACAACTTCGGTGTGGAGTCCATCCTTCGATATAAGGATTTTTTGCAGTCAGGGCCAGGGGCCCCTGGGCACATCCTTTTTCCATTTTCCCTGGGAAAGAAAACTCAGCAGTCCAGGTTCCTGATGTCAGTTTGTAGGGCTCCCTTGGGTCTATCAGGGCAGCACAAGTTTGAGGTGGGGACAACTTCGGTCTCGGGTCCATCCTTCTATATAAGGATTCTTTGCAGTCAGGGCCAGGGGCCCCTGGGCACATCCTTTTTCCATTTTCCCTGGGAAAGAAAACTCAGCAGTCCAGGTTCCTGATGTCAGTTTGTAGGGCTCCCTTGGGTCTATCAGGGCAGCACAAGTTTGAGGTGGGGACAACTTCGGTGTGGGGTGCATCCTTCGATATAAGGATTCTTTGCAGTCAGGGCCAGGGTCCCCCGAGCAGAACCTTTGGCAATTTTCCCTGGGAAAGAAAACTCAGCAGTCCAGGTTCCTGATGTCAGTTTGTAGGGCTCCCTTGGGTCTATCAGGGCAGCACAAGTTTGAGGTGGAAACAACTTCGGTGTGGGGTCCATCCTTCGATATAAGGATTTTTTGCAGTCAGGCCCCAGCCCATGGCCAGGGGCCCCTGTGCACATCCTTTTTCCATTTTCCCTGGGAAAGAAAACTCAGCAGTCCAGGTTCCTGATGTCAGTTTGTAAGGCTCCTTTGGGTGTATCAGGGCAGCACAAGTTTGAGGTGGGGACAACTTCGGTGTGGGGTCCATCCTTCGATATAGGGATATTTTGCAGTCAGGGCCAGGGGCCCCTGTGCACATCCTTTTTCCATTTCTCCCGGGAAAGAAAACTCAGCAGTCCAGGTTCCTGATGTCAGTTTCTAGAGCTCCCTTCGGTCTATCAGGGCAGCACAAGTTTGAGGTGAGCACAACTTCGGTGTGGGGTCCATCCTTCGATATAAGGATTTTTTGCAGTGAGGCTCCTGTCCAGGGACAGGGGCCCCTTGGCACATCCTTTTTCCATTTTCCCTGGGAAAGAAAACTCAGCAGTCCAGGTTCCTGATGTCAGTTTGTAGGGCTCCCTTGGGTCTATCAGGGCAGCACAAGTTTCAGGTGGGGACAACTTCGGTCTCGGGTCCATCCTTCTATATAAGGATTCTTTGCAGTCAGGGCCAGGGGCCCCTGGGCACATCCTTTTTCCATTTTCCCTGGGAAAGAAAACTCAGCAGTCCAGGTTCCTGATGTCAGTTTGTAGGGCTCCCTTGGGTCTATCAGGGCAGCACAAGTTTGAGGTGGGGACAACTTCGGTGTGGGGTCCATCCTTCGATATATGGATTTTTTGTAGTGAGGTCCCTGTCCATGGCCAGGGGCCCCTGTGCACATCCTTTTTCCATTTTCCCTGGGAAAGAAAACTCAGCAGTCCAGGTTCCTGATGTCAGTTTGTAGGGCTCCCTTGGGTCTATCAGGGCAGCACAAGTTGAGGTGGGGACAACTTCGGTGTGGGGTGCATCCTTCGATATAAAGATTTTTTGCAATCAGGGCCAGGGGCCCCTGGGCACATCCTTTTTCCATTTTCCCTGGGAAAGAAAACTCAGCAGTCCCGGTTCCTGATGTCAGTTTGTAGGGCTCCCTTGGGTCTATCTGGGCAGCACAAGTTTGAGGTGGGGACAACTTCGGTGTGGGGTCCATCCTTCGATATAAGGATTCTTTGCAGTCAGGTCCCAGCCCAGGGCCAGGGGCCCCTGTGCACATCCTTTTTCCATTTTCCCTGGGAAAGAAAACTCAGCAGTCCAGGTTCCTGATGTCAGTTTGTAGGGCTCCCTTGGGTCTATCAGGGCAGCACAAGTTTGAGATGGGGACAACTTCGGTGTGGGGTCCGTCCTTCGATATAATGATTTTTTGCAGTGAGGCCCAGCCCAGGGCCAGGGGCCCCTGGGCACATCCTTTATCCATTTTCCCTGGGAAAGAAAACTCAGCAGTCCAGGTTCCTGATGTCAGTTTGTAGGGCTCCCTTGGGTCTATCAGGGCAGCACAAGTTTGAGGTGGGGACAACTTCGGTGTGGGGTCCATCCTTCGATATAAGATTTTTTGCAGTCTGGGCCAGGGGCCCCTGGGCACATCCTTTTTCCATTTTCCCTGGGAAAGAAAACTCAGCAGTCCAGGTTCCTGATGTCAGTTTGTAGGGCTCCCTTGGGTCTATCAGGGCAGCACAAGTTTGAGGTGGGGACAATTTCGGTGTGGGGTCCATCCTTCGATAAAAAGATTTTTTGCAGTCAGGCCCCAGCCCAGGGCCAGGGGCCCCTGTGCACATCCTTTTTCCATTTTCCCTGGGAAAGAAAACTCAGCAGTCCCGGTTCCTGATGTCAGTTTGTAGGGCTCCCTTGGGTCTATCAGGGCAGCACAAGTTTGAGGTGGGGACAACTTCGGTGTGGAGTCCATCCTTCGATATAAGGATTTTTTGCAGTCAGGGCCAGGGGCCCCTGGGCACATCCTTTTTCCATTTTCCCTGGGAAAGAAAACTCAGCAGTCCAGGTTCCTGATGTCAGTTTGTAGGGCTCCCTTGGGTCTATCAGGGCAGCACAAGTTTGAGGTGGGGACAACTTCGGTCTCGGGTCCATCCTTCTATATAAGGATTCTTTGCAGTCAGGGCCAGGGGCCCCTGGGCACATCCTTTTTCCATTTTCCCTGGGAAAGAAAACTCAGCAGTCCAGGTTCCTGATGTCAGTTTGTAGGGCTCCCTTGGGTCTATCAGGGCAGCACAAGTTTGAGGTGGGGACAACTTCGGTGTGGGGTGCATCCTTCGATATAAGGATTCTTTGCAGTCAGGGCCAGGGTCCCCCGAGCAGAACCTTTGGCAATTTTCCCTGGGAAAGAAAACTCAGCAGTCCAGGTTCCTGATGTCAGTTTGTAGGGCTCCCTTGGGTCTATCAGGGCAGCACAAGTTTGAGGTGGAAACAACTTCGGTGTGGGGTCCATCCTTCGATATAAGGATTTTTTGCAGTCAGGCCCCAGCCCATGGCCAGGGGCCCCTGTGCACATCCTTTTTCCATTTTCCCTGGGAAAGAAAACTCAGCAGTCCAGGTTCCTGATGTCAGTTTGTAAGGCTCCTTTGGGTGTATCAGGGCAGCACAAGTTTGAGGTGGGGACAACTTCGGTGTGGGGTCCATCCTTCGATATAGGGATATTTTGCAGTCAGGGCCAGGGGCCCCTGTGCACATCCTTTTTCCATTTCTCCCGGGAAAGAAAACTCAGCAGTCCAGGTTCCTGATGTCAGTTTCTAGAGCTCCCTTCGGTCTATCAGGGCAGCACAAGTTTGAGGTGAGCACAACTTCGGTGTGGGGTCCATCCTTCGATATAAGGATTTTTTGCAGTGAGGCTCCTGTCCAGGGACAGGGGCCCCTTGGCACATCCTTTTTCCATTTTCCCTGGGAAAGAAAACTCAGCAGTCCAGGTTCCTGATGTCAGTTTGTAGGGCTCCCTTGGGTCTATCAGGGCAGCACAAGTTTGAGGTGGGGACAACTTCGGTGTGGGGTCCATCCTTCGAAAAATGGATTTTTTGCAGTGAGGCCCCTGTCCAGGGCCAGGGGCCCCTGGGCACATCCTTTTTCCATTTTCCCTGGGAAAGAAAACTCAGCAGTCCAGGTTCCTGATGTCAGTTTGTAAGGCTCCTTTGGGTGTATCAGGGCAGCACAAGTTTGAGGTGGGGACAACTTCGGTGTGGGGTCCATCCTTCGATATAGGGATATTTTGCAGTCAGGGCCAGGGGCCCCTGGGCACATCCTTTTTCCATTTCCCCCGGGAAAGAAAACTCAGCAGTCCAGGTTCCTGATGTCAGTTTCTAGAGCTCCCTTCGGTCTATCAGGGCAGCACAAGTTTGAGGTGAGCACAACTTCGGTGTGGGGTCCATCCTTCGATATAAGGATTTTTTGCAGTGAGGCTCCTGTCCAGGGACAGGGGCCCCTTGGCACATCCTTTTTCCATTTTCCCTGGGAAAGAAAACTCAGCAGTCCAGGTTCCTGATGTCAGTTTGTAGGGCTCCCTTGGGTCTATCAGGGCAGCACAAGTTTGAGGTGGGGACAACTTCGGTCTCGGGTCCATCCTTCTATATAAGGATTCTTTGCAGTCAGGGCCAGGGGCCCCTGGGCACACCCTTTTTCCATTTTCCCTGGGAAAGAAAACTCAGCAGTCCAGGTTCCTGATGTCAGTTTGTAGGGCTCCCTTGGGTCTATCAGGGCAGCACAAGTTTGAGGTGGGGACAACTTCGGTGTGGGGTCCATCCTTCGATATATGGATTTTTTGTAGTGAGGTCCCTGTCCATGGCCAGGGGCCCCTGTGCACATCCTTTTTCCATTTTCCCTGGGAAAGAAAACTCAGCAGTCCAGGTTCCTGATGTCAGTTTGTAGGGCTCCCTTGGGTCTATCAGGGCAGCACAAGTTGAGGTGGGGACAACTTCGGTGTGGGGTGCATCCTTCGATATAAAGATTTTTTGCAATCAGGGCCAGGGGCCCCTGGGCACATCCTTTTTCCATTTTCCCTGGGAAAGAAAACTCAGCAGTCCCGGTTCCTGATGTCAGTTTGTAGGGCTCCCTTGGGTCTATCAGGGCAGCACAAGTTTGAGGTGGGGACAACTTCGGTGTGGGGTCCATCCTTCGATATAAGGATTTTTTGCAGTGAGGCCCAGCCCAGGGCCAGGGGCCCCTGGGCACATCCTTTTTCCATTTTCCCTGGGAAAGAAAACTCAGCAGTCCAGGTTCCTGATGTCAGTTTGTAGGGCTCCCTTGGGTCTATCAGGGCAGCACAAGTTTGAGGTGGGGACAAATTCGGTGTGGGCAGAATCCTTAAATATAAGGATTTTTTGCAGTCAGGGCCAGGGGCCCCTGGGCACATCCTTTTTCCATTTTCCCTGGGACAGAAAACTCAGCAGTCCAGGTTCCTGATGTCAGTTTGTAGAGCTCCCTTCGGTCTATCAGGGCAGCACAAGTTTGAGGTGGGGACAACTTCGGTGTGGGGTCCATCCTTCGATATAAAGATTTTTTGCAGTGAGGCCCCTGCCCAGGGCCAGGGGCCACTGGGCACATCCTTTTTCCATTTTCCCTGGGAAAGAAAACTCAGCAGTCCAGGTTCCTGATGTCAGTTTGTAGGGCTCCCTTGGGTCTATCTGGGCAGCACAAGTTTGAGGTGGGGACAATTTCGGTGTGGGGTCCATCCTTCGATATAAAGATTTTTTGCAGTCAGGGCCAGGGGCCCCTGGGCACAACCTTTTTCCATTTTCCCTGGGAAAGAAAACTCAGCAGTCCAGGTTCCTGATGTCAGTTTGTAGGGCTCCCTTGGGTCTATCAGGGCAGCACAAGTTTGAGGTGGGGACAACTTCGGTGTGGGGTCCATCCTTCGATATAAGGATTTCTTGTAGTGAGGTTCGTGCCCAGGGCCAGGGGCCCCTGGACACATCCTTTTTCCATTTTCCCTGGGAAAGAAAACTCAGCAGTCCAGGTTCCTGATGTCAGTTTGTAGGGCCCCCTTGGGTCTATCAGGGCAGCACAAGTTTGAGGTGGGGACAACTTCGGTGTGGGGTGCATCCTTTAATATAATGATTTTCTGCAATCAGGGCCAGGGGCCCCTGGGCACATCCTTTTTCCATTTTCCCTGGGAAAGAAAACTCAGCAGTCCAGGTTCCTGATGTCAGTTTGTAGGGCTCCCTTGGGTCTATCAGGGCAGCACAAGTTTGAGGTGGGGACAACTTCGGTGTGGGGTCCATCCTTCGATATAAGGATACTTTGCAGTCAGGGCCAGGGGCCCCTGGGCACATCCTTTTTCCATTTTCCCTGGGAAAGAAAACTCAGCAGTCCAGGTTCCTGATGTCAGTTTGTAGGGCTCCCTTGGGTCTATCAGGGCAGCACAAGTTTGAGGTGGGGACAACTTCGGTGTGGGGTGCATCCTTCGATATAAGGATTCTTTGCAGTCAGGGCCAGGGGCCCCTGTGCACATCCTTTTTCCATTTTCCATGGGAAAGAAAACTCAGCAGTCCAGGTTCCTGATGTCAGTTTGTAGGGCTCCCTTGGGTCTATCAGGGCAGCACAAGTTTGAGGTGGGGACAACTTCGGTGTGGGGTCCATCCTTCGATTAAAGGATTCTTTGCAGTCAGGGCCAGGGTCCCCCGGGCAGAACCTTTGGCCATTTTCCCTGGGAAAGAAAACTCAGCAGTCCAGGTTCCTGATGTCAGTTTGTAGGGCTCCCTTGGGTCTATCAGGGCAGCACAAGTTTGAGGTGGGGACAACTTCGGTGTGGGGTCCATCCTTCGATATAAGAATTCTTTGCAGTCAGGGCCAGGGGCCCCTGGGCACATCCTTTTTCCATTTTCCCTGGGAAAGAAAACTCAGCAGTCCAGGTTCCTGATGTCAGTTTGTAGGGCTCCCTTGGGTCTATCAGGGCAGCACAAGTTTGAGGTGGGGACAACTTCGGTGTGGGGTGCATCCTTCGATATAAGGATTCTTTGCAGTCAGGGCCAGGGTCCCCCGAGCAGAACCTTTGGCAATTTTCCCTGGGAAAGAAAACTCAGCAGTCCAGGTTCCTGATGTCAGTTTGTAGGGCTCCCTTGGGTCTATCAGGGCAGCACAAGTTTGAGGTGGAAACAACTTCGGTGTGGGGTCCATCCTTCGATATAAGGATTTTTTGCAGTCAGGCCCCAGCCCATGGCCAGGGGCCCCTGTGCACATCCTTTTTCCATTTTCCCTGGGAAAGAAAACTCAGCAGTCCAGGTTCCTGATGTCAGTTTGTAAGGCTCCTTTGGGTGTATCAGGGCAGCACAAGTTTGAGGTGGGGACAACTTCGGTGTGGGGTCCATCCTTCGATATAGGGATATTTTGCAGTCAGGGCCAGGGGCCCCTGTGCACATCCTTTTTCCATTTCTCCCGGGAAAGAAAACTCAGCAGTCCAGGTTCCTGATGTCAGTTTCTAGAGCTCCCTTCGGTCTATCAGGGCAGCACAAGTTTGAGGTGAGCACAACTTCGGTGTGGGGTCCATCCTTCGATATAAGGATTTTTTGCAGTGAGGCTCCTGTCCAGGGACAGGGGCCCCTTGGCACATCCTTTTTCCATTTTCCCTGGGAAAGAAAACTCAGCAGTCCAGGTTCCTGATGTCAGTTTGTAGGGCTCCCTTGGGTCTATCAGGGCAGCACAAGTTTCAGGTGGGGACAACTTCGGTCTCGGGTCCATCCTTCTATATAAGGATTCTTTGCAGTCAGGGCCAGGGGCCCCTGGGCACATCCTTTTTCCATTTTCCCTGGGAAAGAAAACTCAGCAGTCCAGGTTCCTGATGTCAGTTTGTAGGGCTCCCTTGGGTCTATCAGGGCAGCACAAGTTTGAGGTGGGGACAACTTCGGTGTGGGGTCCATCCTTCGATATATGGATTTTTTGTAGTGAGGTCCCTGTCCATGGCCAGGGGCCCCTGTGCACATCCTTTTTCCATTTTCCCTGGGAAAGAAAACTCAGCAGTCCAGGTTCCTGATGTCAGTTTGTAGGGCTCCCTTGGGTCTATCAGGGCAGCACAAGTTGAGGTGGGGACAACTTCGGTGTGGGGTGCATCCTTCGATATAAAGATTTTTTGCAATCAGGGCCAGGGGCCCCTGGGCACATCCTTTTTCCATTTTCCCTGGGAAAGAAAACTCAGCAGTCCCGGTTCCTGATGTCAGTTTGTAGGGCTCCCTTGGGTCTATCTGGGCAGCACAAGTTTGAGGTGGGGACAACTTCGGTGTGGGGTCCATCCTTCGATATAAGGATTCTTTGCAGTCAGGTCCCAGCCCAGGGCCAGGGGCCCCTGTGCACATCCTTTTTCCATTTTCCCTGGGAAAGAAAACTCAGCAGTCCAGGTTCCTGATGTCAGTTTGTAGGGCTCCCTTGGGTCTATCAGGGCAGCACAAGTTTGAGATGGGGACAACTTCGGTGTGGGGTCCGTCCTTCGATATAATGATTTTTTGCAGTGAGGCCCAGCCCAGGGCCAGGGGCCCCTGGGCACATCCTTTATCCATTTTCCCTGGGAAAGAAAACTCAGCAGTCCAGGTTCCTGATGTCAGTTTGTAGGGCTCCCTTGGGTCTATCAGGGCAGCACAAGTTTGAGGTGGGGACAACTTCGGTGTGGGGTCCATCCTTCGATATAAGATTTTTTGCAGTCTGGGCCAGGGGCCCCTGGGCACATCCTTTTTCCATTTTCCCTGGGAAAGAAAACTCAGCAGTCCAGGTTCCTGATGTCAGTTTGTAGGGCTCCCTTGGGTCTATCAGGGCAGCACAAGTTTGAGGTGGGGACAATTTCGGTGTGGGGTCCATCCTTCGATAAAAAGATTTTTTGCAGTCAGGCCCCAGCCCAGGGCCAGGGGCCCCTGTGCACATCCTTTTTCCATTTTCCCTGGGAAAGAAAACTCAGCAGTCCCGGTTCCTGATGTCAGTTTGTAGGGCTCCCTTGGGTCTATCAGGGCAGCACAAGTTTGAGGTGGGGACAACTTCGGTGTGGGGTCCATCCTTCGATATAAGGATTTTTTGCAGTCAGGGCCAGGGGCCCCTGGGCACATCCTTTTTCCATTTTCCCTGGGAAAGAAAACTCAGCAGTCCAGGTTCCTGATGTCAGTTTGTAGAGCTCCCTTCGGTCTATCAGGGCAGCACAAGTTTGAGGTGGGGACAACTTCGGTGTGGGGTCCATCCTTCGATATAAAGATTTTTTGCAGTGAGGCCCCTGCCCAGGGCCAGGGGCCCCTGGGCACAGCCTTTTTCCATTTTCCCTGGGAAAGAAAACTCAGCAGTCCAGGTTCCTGATGTCAGTTTGTAGGGCTCCCTTGGGTCTATCAGGGCAGCACAAGTTTGAGGTGGGGACAACTTCGGTGTGGGGTCCATCCTTCGATTAAAGGATTCTTTGCAGTCAGGGCCAGGGTCCCCCGGGCAGAACCTTTGGCCATTTTCCCTGGGAAAGAAAACTCAGCAGTCCAGGTTCCTGATGTCAGTTTGTAGGGCTCCCTTGGGTCTATCAGGGCAGCACAAGTTTGAGGTGGGGACAACTTCGGTGTGGGGTCCATCCTTCGATATAAGGATTTCTTGTAGTGAGGTTCGTGCCCAGGGCCAGGGGCCCCTGGACACATCCTTTTTCCATTTTCCCTGGGAAAGAAAACTCAGCAGTCCAGGTTCCTGATGTCAGTTTGTAGGGCCCCCTTGGGTCTATCAGGGCAGCACAAGTTTGAGGTGGGGACAACTTCGGTGTGGGGTGCATCCTTCAATATAATGATTTTCTGCAATCAGGGCCAGGGGCCCCTGGGCACATCCTTTTTCCATTTTCCCTGGGAAAGAAAACTCAGCAGTCCAGGTTCCTGATGTCAGTTTGTAGGGCTCCCTTGGGTCTATCAGGGCAGCACAAGTTTGAGGTGGGGACAACTTCGGTGTGGGGTCCATCCTTCGATATAAGGATACTTTGCAGTCAGGGCCAGGGGCCCCTGGGCACATCCTTTTTCCATTTTCCCTGGGAAAGAAAACTCAGCAGTCCAGGTTCCTGATGTCAGTTTGTAGGGCTCCCTTGGGTCTATCAGGGCAGCACAAGTTTGAGGTGGGGACAACTTCGGTGTGGGGTGCATCCTTCGATATAAGGATTCTTTGCAGTCAGGGCCAGGGGCCCCTGTGCACATCCTTTTTCCATTTTCCATGGGAAAGAAAACTCAGCAGTCCAGGTTCCTGATGTCAGTTTGTAGGGCTCCCTTGGGTCTATCAGGGCAGCACAAGTTTGAGGTGGGGACAACTTCGGTGTGGGGTCCATCCTTCGATATAAGAATTCTTTGCAGTCAGGGCCAGGGGCCCCTGGGCACATCCTTTTTCCATTTTCCCTGGGAAAGAAAACTCAGCAGTCCCGGTTCCTGATGTCAGTTTGTAGGGCTCCCTTGGGTCTATCAGGGCAGCACAAGTTTGAGGTGGGGACAACTTCGGTGTGGGGTCCATCCTTCGATATAAGGATTCTTTGCAGACAGGCCCCAGCCCAGGGCCAGGGGCCCCTGTGCACATCCTTTTTCCATTTTCCCTGGGAAAGAAAACTCAGCAGTCCAGGTTCCTGATGTCAGTTTGTAGGGCTCCCTTGGGTCTATCAGGGCAGCACAAGTTTGAGGTGGGGACAACTTCGGTGTGGGGTGCATCCTTCGATATAAGGATTCTTTGCAGTCAGGGCCAGGGTCCCCCGAGCAGAACCTTTGGCAATTTTCCCTGGGAAAGAAAACTCAGCAGTCCAGGTTCCTGATGTCAGTTTGTAGGGCTCCCTTGGGTCTATCAGGGCAGCACAAGTTTCAGGTGGAGACAACTTCGGTGTGGGGTCCATCCTTCGATATAAGGATTTTTTGCAGTCAGGCCCCAGCCCATGGCCAGGGGCCCCTGTGCACACCCTTTTTCCATTTTCCCTGGGAAAGAAAACTCAGCAGTCCAGGTTCCTGATGTCAGTTTGTAAGGCTCCTTTGGGTGTATCAGGGCATCACAAGTTTGAGGTGGGGACAACTTCGGTGTGGGGTCCATCCTTCGATATATGGATTTTTTGTAGTGAGGTCCCTGTCCATGGCCTGGGGCCCCTGTGCACATCCTTTTTCCATTTTCCCTGGGACAGAAAACTCAGCAGTCCAGGTTCCTGATGTCAGTTTGTAGGGCTCCCTTGGGTCTATCAGGGCAGCACAAGTTGAGGTGGGGACAACTTCGGTGTGGGGTGCATCCTTCGATATAAAGATTTTTTGCAATCAGGGCCAGGGGCCCCTGGGCACATCCTTTTTCCATTTTCCCTGGGAAAGAAAACTCAGCAGTCCCGGTTCCTGATGTCAGTTTGTAGGGCTCCCTTGGGTCTATCTGGGCAGCACAAGTTTGAGGTGGGGACAACTTCGGTGTGGGGTCCATCCTTCGATATAAGGATTCTTTGCAGTCAGGCCCCAGCCCAGGGCCAGGGGCCCCTGTGCACATCCTTTTTCCATTTTCCCTGGGAAAGAAAACTCAGCAGTCCAGGTTCCTGATGTCAGTTTGTAGGGCTCCCTTGGGTGTATCAGGGCAGCACAAGTTTGAGATGGGGACAACTTCGGTGTGGGGTCCGTCCTTCGATATAAGGATTTTTTGCAGTGAGGCCCAGCCCAGGGCCAGGGGCCCCTGGGCACATCCTTTATCCATTTTCCCTGGGAAAGAAAACTCAGCAGTCCAGGTTCCTGATGTCAGTTTGTAGGGCTCCCTTGGGTCTATCAGGGCAGCACAAGTTTGAGGTGGGGACAACTTCGGTGTGGGGTCCATCCTTCGATATAAAGATTTTTTGCAGTCTGGGCCAGGGGCCCCTGGGCACATCCTTTTTCCATTTTCCCTGGGAAAGAAAACTCAGCAGTCCAGGTTCCTGATGTCAGTTTGTAGAGCTCCCTTCGGTCTATCAGGGCAGCACAAGTTTGAGGTGGGGACAACTTCGGTGTGGGGTCCATCCTTCGATATAAAGATTTTTTGCAGTGAGGCCCCTGCCCAGGGCCAGGGGCCCCTGTGCACATCCTTTTTCCATTTTCCCTGGGAAAGAAAACTTAGTAGTCCAGGTTCCTGATGTCAGTTTGTAGGGCTCCCTTGGGTCTATCAGGGCAGCACAAGTTTGAGGTGGAGACAACTTCGGTGTGGGGTCCATCCTTCGATATAAGGATTTTTTGCAGTCAGGCCCCAGCCCATGGCCAGGGGCCCCTGTGCACATCCTTTTTCCATTTTCCCTGGGAAAGAAAACTCAGCAGTCCAGGTTCCTGATGTCAGTTTGTAAGGCTCCTTTGGGTGTATCAGGGCAGCACAAGTTTGAGGTGGGGACAACTTCGGTGTGGGGTCCATCCTTCGATATAGGGATATTTTGCAGTCAGGGCCAGGGGCCCCTGTGCACATCCTTTTTCCATTTCTCCCGGGAAAGAAAACTCAGCAGTCCAGGTTCCTGATGTCAGTTTCTAGAGCTCCCTTCGGTCTATCAGGGCAGCACAAGTTTGAGGTGAGCACAACTTCGGTGTGGGGTCCATCCTTCGATATAAGGATTTTTTGCAGTGAGGCTCCTGTCCAGGGACAGGGGCCCCTTGGCACATCCTTTTTCCATTTTCCCTGGGAAAGAAAACTCAGCAGTCCAGGTTCCTGATGTCAGTTTGTAGGGCTCCCTTGGGTCTATCAGGGCAGCACAAGTTTCAGGTGGGGACAACTTCGGTCTCGGGTCCATCCTTCTATATAAGGATTCTTTGCAGTCAGGGCCAGGGGCCCCTGGGCACATCCTTTTTCCATTTTCCCTGGGAAAGAAAACTCAGCAGTCCAGGTTCCTGATGTCAGTTTGTAGGGCTCCCTTGGGTCTATCAGGGCAGCACAAGTTTGAGGTGGGGACAACTTCGGTGTGGGGTCCATCCTTCGATATATGGATTTTTTGTAGTGAGGTCCCTGTCCATGGCCAGGGGCCCCTGTGCACATCCTTTTTCCATTTTCCCTGGGAAAGAAAACTCAGCAGTCCAGGTTCCTGATGTCAGTTTGTAGGGCTCCCTTGGGTCTATCAGGGCAGCACAAGTTGAGGTGGGGACAACTTCGGTGTGGGGTGCATCCTTCGATATAAAGATTTTTTGCAATCAGGGCCAGGGGCCCCTGGGCACATCCTTTTTCCATTTTCCCTGGGAAAGAAAACTCAGCAGTCCCGGTTCCTGATGTCAGTTTGTAGGGCTCCCTTGGGTCTATCTGGGCAGCACAAGTTTGAGGTGGGGACAACTTCGGTGTGGGGTCCATCCTTCGATATAAGGATTCTTTGCAGTCAGGTCCCAGCCCAGGGCCAGGGGCCCCTGTGCACATCCTTTTTCCATTTTCCCTGGGAAAGAAAACTCAGCAGTCCAGGTTCCTGATGTCAGTTTGTAGGGCTCCCTTGGGTCTATCAGGGCAGCACAAGTTTGAGATGGGGACAACTTCGGTGTGGGGTCCGTCCTTCGATATAATGATTTTTTGCAGTGAGGCCCAGCCCAGGGCCAGGGGCCCCTGGGCACATCCTTTATCCATTTTCCCTGGGAAAGAAAACTCAGCAGTCCAGGTTCCTGATGTCAGTTTGTAGGGCTCCCTTGGGTCTATCAGGGCAGCACAAGTTTGAGGTGGGGACAACTTCGGTGTGGGGTCCATCCTTCGATATAAGATTTTTTGCAGTCTGGGCCAGGGGCCCCTGGGCACATCCTTTTTCCATTTTCCCTGGGAAAGAAAACTCAGCAGTCCAGGTTCCTGATGTCAGTTTGTAGGGCTCCCTTGGGTCTATCAGGGCAGCACAAGTTTGAGGTGGGGACAATTTCGGTGTGGGGTCCATCCTTCGATAAAAAGATTTTTTGCAGTCAGGCCCCAGCCCAGGGCCAGGGGCCCCTGTGCACATCCTTTTTCCATTTTCCCTGGGAAAGAAAACTCAGCAGTCCCGGTTCCTGATGTCAGTTTGTAGGGCTCCCTTGGGTCTATCAGGGCAGCACAAGTTTGAGGTGGGGACAACTTCGGTGTGGGGTCCATCCTTCGATATAAGGATTTTTTGCAGTCAGGGCCAGGGGCCCCTGGGCACATCCTTTTTCCATTTTCCCTGGGAAAGAAAACTCAGCAGTCCAGGTTCCTGATGTCAGTTTGTAGAGCTCCCTTCGGTCTATCAGGGCAGCACAAGTTTGAGGTGGGGACAACTTCGGTGTGGGGTCCATCCTTCGATATAAAGATTTTTTGCAGTGAGGCCCCTGCCCAGGGCCAGGGGCCCCTGGGCACAGCCTTTTTCCATTTTCCCTGGGAAAGAAAACTCAGCAGTCCAGGTTCCTGATGTCAGTTTGTAGGGCTCCCTTGGGTCTATCAGGGCAGCACAAGTTTGAGGTGGGGACAACTTCGGTGTGGGGTCCATCCTTCGATTAAAGGATTCTTTGCAGTCAGGGCCAGGGTCCCCCGGGCAGAACCTTTGGCCATTTTCCCTGGGAAAGAAAACTCAGCAGTCCAGGTTCCTGATGTCAGTTTGTAGGGCTCCCTTGGGTCTATCAGGGCAGCACAAGTTTGAGGTGGGGACAACTTCGGTGTGGGGTCCATCCTTCGATATAAGGATTTCTTGTAGTGAGGTTCGTGCCCAGGGCCAGGGGCCCCTGGACACATCCTTTTTCCATTTTCCCTGGGAAAGAAAACTCAGCAGTCCAGGTTCCTGATGTCAGTTTGTAGGGCCCCCTTGGGTCTATCAGGGCAGCACAAGTTTGAGGTGGGGACAACTTCGGTGTGGGGTGCATCCTTCAATATAATGATTTTCTGCAATCAGGGCCAGGGGCCCCTGGGCACATCCTTTTTCCATTTTCCCTGGGAAAGAAAACTCAGCAGTCCAGGTTCCTGATGTCAGTTTGTAGGGCTCCCTTGGGTCTATCAGGGCAGCACAAGTTTGAGGTGGGGACAACTTCGGTGTGGGGTCCATCCTTTGATATAAGGATACTTTGCAGTCAGGGCCAGGGGCCCCTGGGCACATCCTTTTTCCATTTTCCCTGGGAAAGAAAACTCAGCAGTCCAGGTTCCTGATGTCAGTTTGTAGGGCTCCCTTGGGTCTATCAGGGCAGCACAAGTTTGAGGTGGGGACAACTTCGGTGTGGGGTGCATCCTTCGATATAAGGATTCTTTGCAGTCAGGGCCAGGGGCCCCTGTGCACATCCTTTTTCCATTTTCCATGGGAAAGAAAACTCAGCAGTCCAGGTTCCTGATGTCAGTTTGTAGGGCTCCCTTGGGTCTATCAGGGCAGCACAAGTTTGAGGTGGGGACAACTTCGGTGTGGGGTCCATCCTTCGATATAAGAATTCTTTGCAGTCAGGGCCAGGGGCCCCTGGGCACATCCTTTTTCCATTTTCCCTGGGAAAGAAAACTCAGCAGTCCCGGTTCCTGATGTCAGTTTGTAGGGCTCCCTTGGGTCTATCAGGGCAGCACAAGTTTGAGGTGGGGACAACTTCGGTGTGGGGTCCATCCTTCGATATAAGGATTCTTTGCAGACAGGCCCCAGCCCAGGGCCAGGGGCCCCTGTGCACATCCTTTTTCCATTTTCCCTGGGAAAGAAAACTCAGCAGTCCAGGTTCCTGATGTCAGTTTGTAGGGCTCCCTTGGGTCTATCAGGGCAGCACAAGTTTGAGGTGGGGACAACTTCGGTGTGGGGTGCATCCTTCGATATAAGGATTCTTTGCAGTCAGGGCCAGGGTCCCCCGAGCAGAACCTTTGGCAATTTTCCCTGGGAAAGAAAACTCAGCAGTCCAGGTTCCTGATGTCAGTTTGTAGGGCTCCCTTGGGTCTATCAGGGCAGCACAAGTTTGAGGTGGAGACAACTTCGGTGTGGGGTCCATCCTTCGATATAAGGATTTTTTGCAGTCAGGCCCCAGCCCATGGCCAGGGGCCCCTGTGCACACCCTTTTTCCATTTTCCCTGGGAAAGAAAACTCAGCAGTCCAGGTTCCTGATGTCAGTTTGTAAGGCTCCTTTGGGTGTATCAGGGCATCACAAGTTTGAGGTGGGGACAACTTCGGTGTGGGGTCCATCCTTCGATATATGGATTTTTTGTAGTGAGGTCCCTGTCCATGGCCTGGGGCCCCTGTGCACATCCTTTTTCCATTTTCCCTGGGACAGAAAACTCAGCAGTCCAGGTTCCTGATGTCAGTTTGTAGGGCTCCCTTGGGTCTATCAGGGCAGCACAAGTTGAGGTGGGGACAACTTCGGTGTGGGGTGCATCCTTCGATATAAAGATTTTTTGCAATCAGGGCCAGGGGCCCCTGGGCACATCCTTTTTCCATTTTCCCTGGGAAAGAAAACTCAGCAGTCCCGGTTCCTGATGTCAGTTTGTAGGGCTCCCTTGGGTCTATCTGGGCAGCACAAGTTTGAGGTGGGGACAACTTCGGTGTGGGGTCCATCCTTCGATATAAGGATTCTTTGCAGTCAGGCCCCAGCCCAGGGCCAGGGGCCCCTGTGCACATCCTTTTTCCATTTTCCCTGGGAAAGAAAACTCAGCAGTCCAGGTTCCTGATGTCAGTTTGTAGGGCTCCCTTGGGTGTATCAGGGCAGCACAAGTTTGAGATGGGGACAACTTCGGTGTGGGGTCCGTCCTTCGATATAAGGATTTTTTGCAGTGAGGCCCAGCCCAGGGCCAGGGGCCCCTGGGCACATCCTTTATCCATTTTCCCTGGGAAAGAAAACTCAGCAGTCCAGGTTCCTGATGTCAGTTTGTAGGGCTCCCTTGGGTCTATCAGGGCAGCACAAGTTTGAGGTGGGGACAACTTCGGTGTGGGGTCCATCCTTCGATATAAAGATTTTTTGCAGTCTGGGCCAGGGGCCCCTGGGCACATCCTTTTTCCATTTTCCCTGGGAAAGAAAACTCAGCAGTCCAGGTTCCTGATGTCAGTTTGTAGAGCTCCCTTCGGTCTATCAGGGCAGCACAAGTTTGAGGTGGGGACAACTTCGGTGTGGGGTCCATCCTTCGATATAAAGATTTTTTGCAGTGAGGCCCCTGCCCAGGGCCAGGGGCCCCTGTGCACATCCTTTTTCCATTTTCCCTGGGAAAGAAAACTTAGTAGTCCAGGTTCCTGATGTCAGTTTGTAGGGCTCCCTTGGGTCTATCAGGGCAGCACAAGTTTGAGGTGGAGACAACTTCGGTGTGGGGTCCATCCTTCGATATAAGGATTTTTTGCAGTCAGGCCCCAGCCCATGGCCAGGGGCCCCTGTGCACATCCTTTTTCCATTTTCCCTGGGAAAGAAAACTCAGCAGTCCAGGTTCCTGATGTCAGTTTGTAAGGCTCCTTTGGGTGTATCAGGGCAGCACAAGTTTGAGGTGGGGACAACTTCGGTGTGGGGTCCATCCTTCGATATAGGGATATTTTGCAGTCAGGGCCAGGGGCCCCTGGGCACATCCTTTTTCCATTTCCCCCGGGAAAGAAAACTCAGCAGTCCAGGTTCCTGATGTCAGTTTCTAGAGCTCCCTTCGGTCTATCAGGGCAGCACAAGTTTGAGGTGAGCACAACTTCGGTGTGGGGTCCATCCTTCGATATAAGGATTTTTTGCAGTGAGGTCCCTGTCCAGGGACAGGGGCCCCTTGGCACATCCTTTTTCCATTTTCCCTGGGAAAGAAAACTCAGCAGTCCAGGTTCCTGATGTCAGTTTGTAGGGCTCCCTTGGGTCTATCAGGGCAGCACAAGTTTGAGGTGGGGACAACTTCGGTCTCGGGTCCATCCTTCTATATAAGGATTCTTTGCAGTCAGGGCCAGGGGCCCCTGGGCACACCCTTTTTCCATTTTCCCTGGGAAAGAAAACTCAGCAGTCCAGGTTCCTGATGTCAGTTTGTAGGGCTCCCTTGGGTCTATCAGGGCAGCACAAGTTTGAGGTGGGGACAACTTCGGTGTGGGGTCCATCCTTCGATATATGGATTTTTTGTAGTGAGGTCCCTGTCCATGGCCAGGGGCCCCTGTGCACATCCTTTTTCCATTTTCCCTGGGAAAGAAAACTCAGCAGTCCAGGTTCCTGATGTCAGTTTGTAGGGCTCCCTTGGGTCTATCAGGGCAGCACAAGTTGAGGTGGGGACAACTTCGGTGTGGGGTGCATCCTTCGATATAAAGATTTTTTGCAATCAGGGCCAGGGGCCCCTGGGCACATCCTTTTTCCATTTTCCCTGGGAAAGAAAACTCAGCAGTCCCGGTTCCTGATGTCAGTTTGTAGGGCTCCCTTGGGTCTATCAGGGCAGCAAAAGTTTGAGGTGGGGACAACTTCGGTGTGGGGTCCATCCTTCGATATAAGGATTCTTTGCAGTCAGGTCCCAGCCCAGGGCCAGGGGCCCCTGTGCACATCCTTTTTCCATTTTCCCTGGGAAAGAAAACTCAGCAGTCCAGGTTCCTGATGTCAGTGTGTAGGGCTCCCTTGGGTCTATCAGGGCAGCACAAGTTTGAGATGGGGACAACTTCGGTGTGGGGTCCGTCCTTCGATATAAGGATTTTTTGCAGTGAGGCCCAGCCCAGGGCCAGGGGCCCCTGGGCACATCCTTTATCCATTTTCCCTGGGAAAGAAAACTCAGCAGTCCAGGTTCCTGATGTCAGTTTGTAGGGCTCCCTTGGGTCTATCAGGGCAGCACAAGTTTGAGGTGGGGACAACTTCGGTGTGGGGTCCATCCTTCGATATAAAGATTTTTTGCAGTCTGGGCCAGGGGCCCCTGGGCACATCCTTTTTCCATTTTCCCTGGGAAAGAAAACTCAGCAGTCCAGGTTCCTGATGTCAGTTTGTAGGGCTCCCTTGGGTCTATCAGGGCAGCACAAGTTTGAGGTGGGGACAACTTCGGTGTGGGGTCCATCCTTCGATAAAAAGATTTTTTGCAGTGAGGCCCCAGCCCAGGGCCAGGGGCCCCTGTGCACATCCTTTTTCCATTTTCCCTGGGAAAGAAAACTCAGCAGTCCCGCTTCCTGATGTCAGTTTGTAGGGCTCCCTTGGGTCTATCAGGGCAGCACAAGTTTGAGGTGGGGACAACTTCGGTGTGGGGTCCATCCTTCGATATAAGGATTTTTTGCAGTCAGGGCCAGGGGCCCCTGGGCACATCCTTTTTCCATTTTCCCTGGGAAAGAAAACTCAGCAGTCCAGGTTCCTGATGTCAGTTTGTAGAGCTCCCTTCGGTCTATCAGGGCAGCACAAGTTTGAGGTGGGGACAACTTCGGTGTGGGGTCCATCCTTCGATATAAAGATTTTTTGCAGTGAGGTCCCTGCCCAGGGCCAGGGGCCCCTGGACACATCCTTTTTCCATTTTCCCTGGGAAAGAAAACTCAGCAGTCCAGGTTCCTGATGTCAGTTTGTAGGGCTCCCTTGGGTCTATCTGGGCAGCACAAGTTTGAGGTGGGGACAATTTCGGTGTGGGGTCCATCCTTCGATATAAAGATTTTTTGCAGTCAGGGCCAGGGGCCCCTGGGCACAACCTTTTTCCATTTTCCCTGGGAAAGAAAACTCAGCAGTCCAGGTTCCTGATGTCAGTTTGTAGGGCTCCCTTGGGTCTATCAGGGCAGCACAAGTTTGAGGTGGGGACAACTTCGGTGTGGGGTCCATCCTTCGATATAAGGATTTCTTGTAGTGAGGTTCGTGCCCAGGGCCAGGGGCCCCTGGACACATCCTTTTTCCATTTTCCCTGGGAAAGAAAACTCAGCAGTCCAGGTTCCTGATGTCAGTTTGTAGGGCCCCCTTGGGTCTATCAGGGCAGCACAAGTTTGAGGTGGGTACAACTTCGGTGTGGGGTGCATCCTTTAATATAATGATTTTCTGCAATCAGGGCCAGTGGCCCCTGGGCACATCCTTTTTCCATTTTCCCTGGGAAAGAAAACTCAGCAGTCCAGGTTCCTGATGTCAGTTTGTTAGGCTCCCTTGGGTCTATCAGGGCAGCACAAGTTTGAGGTGGGGACAACTTCGGTGTGGGGTCCATCCTTCGATATAAGGATACTTTGCAGTCAGGGCCAGGGGCCCCTGGGCACATCCTTTTTCCATTTTCCCTGGGAAAGAAAACTCAGCAGTCCAGGTTCCTGATGTCAGTTTGTAGGGCTCCCTTGGGTCTATCAGGGCAGCACAAGTTTGAGGTGGGGACAACTTCGGTGTGGGGTGCATCCTTCAATATAAGGATTCTTTGCAGTCAGGGCCAGGGGCCCCTGTGCACATCCTTTTTCCATTTTCCATGGGAAAGAAAACTCAGCAGTCCAGGTTCCTGATGTCAGTTTGTAGGGCTCCCTTGGGTCTATCAGGGCAGCACAAGTTTGAGGTGGGGACAACTTCGGTGTGGGGTCCATCCTTCGATTAAAGGATTCTTTGCAGTCAGGGCCAGGGTCCCCCGGGCAGAACCTTTGGCCATTTTCCCTGGGAAAGAAAACTCAGCAGTCCAGGTTCCTGATGTCAGTTTGTAGGGCTCCCTTGGGTCTATCAGGGCAGCACAAGTTTGAGGTGGGGACAACTTCGGTGTGGGGTCCATCCTTCGATATAAGAATTCTTTGCAGTCAGGGCCAGGGGCCCCTGGGCACATCCTTTTTCCATTTTCCCTGGGAAAGAAAACTCAGCAGTCCCGGTTCCTGATGTCAGTTTGTAGGGCTCCCTTGGGTGTATGAGGGCAGCACAAGTTTGAGGTGGGGACAACTTCGGTGTGGGGTCCATCCTTCGATATAAGGATTCTTTGCAGACAGGCCCCTGCCCAGGGCCAGGGGCCCCTGTGCACATCCTTTTTCCATTTTCCCTGGGAAAGAAAACTCAGCAGTCCAGGTTCCTGATGTCAGTTTGTAGGGCTCCCTTGGGTCTATCAGGGCAGCACAAGTTTGAGGTGGGGACAACTTCGGTGTGGGGTGCATCCTTCGATATAAGGATTCTTTGCAGTCAGGGCCAGGGTCCCCCGAGCAGAACCTTTGGCAATTTTCCCTGGGAAAGAAAACTCAGCAGTCCAGGTTCCTGATGTCAGTTTGTAGGGCTCCCTTGGGTCTATCAGGGCAGCACAAGTTTGAGGTGGAGACAACTTCGGTGTGGGGTCCATCCTTCGATATAAGGATTTTTTGCAGTCAGGCCCCAGCCCATGGCCAGGGGCCCCTGTGCACATCCTTTTTCCATTTTCCCTGGGAAAGAAAACTCAGCTGTCCAGGTTCCTGATGTCAGTTTGTAAGGCTCCTTTGGGTGTATCAGGGCAGCACAAGTTTGAGGTGGGGACAACTTCGGTGTGGGGTCCATCCTTCGATATAGGGATATTTTGCAGTCAGGGCCAGGGGCCCCTGTGCACATCCTTTTTCCATTTCCCCCGGGAAAGAAAACTCAGCAGTCCAGGTTCCTGATGTCAGTTTCTAGAGCTCCCTTCGGTCTATCAGGGCAGCACAAGTTTGAGGTGAGCACAACTTCGGTGTGGGGTCCATCCTTCGATATAAGGATTTTTTGCAGTGAGGTTCCTGTCCAGGGACAGGGGCCCCTTGGCACATCCTTTTTCCATTTTCCCTGGGAAAGAAAACTCAGCAGTCCAGGTTCCTGATGTCAGTTTGTAGGGCTCCCTTGGGTCTATCAGGGCAGCACAAGTTTGAGGTGGGGACAACTTCGGTCTCGGGTCCATCCTTCTATATAAGGATTCTTTGCAGTCAGGGCCAGGGGCCCCTGGGCACATCCTTTTTCCATTTTCCCTGGGAAAGAAAACTCAGCAGTCCAGGTTCCTGATGTCAGTTTGTAGGGCTCCCTTGGGTCTATCAGGGCAGCACAAGTTTGAGGTGGGGACAACTTCGGTGTGGGGTCCATCCTTCGATATATGGATTTTTTGTAGTGAGGTCCCTGTCCATGGCCAGGGGCCCCTGTGCACATCCTTTTTCCATTTTCCCTGGGAAAGAAAACTCAGCAGTCCAGGTTCCTGATGTCTGTTTGTAGGGCTCCCTTGGGTCTATCAGGGCAGCACAAGTTGAGGTGGGGACAACTTCGGTGTGGGGTGCATCCTTCGATATAAAGATTTTTTGCAATCAGGGCCAGGGGCCCCTGGGCACATCCTTTTTCCATTTTCCCTGGGAAAGAAAACTCAGCAGTCCCGGTTCCTGATGTCAGTTTGTAGGGCTCCCTTGGGTCTATCTGGGCAGCACAAGTTTGAGGTGGGGACAACTTCGGTGTGGGGTCCATCCTTCGATATAAGGATTTTTTGCAGTCAGATCCCAGCCCAGGGCCAGAGGCCCCTGTGCACATCCTTTTTCCATTTTCCCTGGGAAAGAAAACTCAGCAGTCCAGGTTCCTGATGTCAGTTTGTAGGGCTCCCTTGGGTCTATCAGGGCAGCACAAGTTTGAGATGGGGACAACTTCGGTGTGGGGTCCGTCCTTCGATATAAGGATTTTTTGCAGTGAGGCCCAGCCCAGGGCCAGGGGCCCCTGGGCACATCCTTTATCCATTTTCCCTGGGAAAGAAAACTCAGCAGTCCAGGTTCCTGATGTCAGTTTGTAGGGCTCCCTTGGGTCTATCAGGGCAGCACAAGTTTGAGGTGGGGACAACTTCGGTGTGGGGTCCATCCTTCGATATAAGATTTTTTGCAGTCTGGGCCAGGGGCCCCTGGGCACATCCTTTTTCCATTTTCCCTGGGAAAGAAAACTCAGCAGTCCAGGTTCCTGATGTCAGTTTGTAGGGCTCCCTTGGGTCTATCAGGGCAGCACAAGTTTGAGGTGGGGACAACTTCGGTGTGGGGTCCATCCTTCGATAAAAAGATTTTTTGCAGTCAGGCCCCAGCCCAGGGCCAGGGGCCCCTGTGCACATCCTTTTTCCATTTTCCCTGGGAAAGAAAACTCAGCAGTCCAGGTTCCTGATGTCAGTTTGTAGGGCCCCCTTGGGTCTATCAGGGCAGCACAAGTTTGAGGTGGGGACAACTTCGGTGTGGGGTGCATCCTTTAATATAATGATTTTCTGCAATCAGGGCCAGGGGCCCCTGGGCACACCCTTTTTCCATTTTCCCTGGGAAAGAAAACTCAGCAGTCCAGGTTCCTGATGTCAGTTTGTAGGGCTCCCTTGGGTCTATCAGGGCAGCACAAGTTTGAGGTGGGGACAACTTCGGTGTGGGGTCCATCCTTCGATATAAGGATACTTTGCAGTCAGGGCCAGGGGCCCCTGGGCACATCCTTTTTCCATTTTCCCTGGGAAAGAAAACTCAGCAGTCCAGGTTCCTGATGTCAGTTTGTAGGGCTCCCTTGGGTCTATCAGGGCAGCACAAGTTTGAGGTGGGGACAACTTCGGTGTGGGGTGCATCCTTCGATATAAGGATTCTTTGCAGTCAGGGCCAGGGGCCCCTGTGCACATCCTTTTTCCATTTTCCATGGGAAAGAAAACTCAGCAGTCCAGGTTCCTGATGTCAGTTTGTAGGGCTCCGTTGGGTCTATCAGGGCAGCACAAGTTTGAGGTGGGGACAACTTCGGTGTGGGGTCCATCCTTCGATTAAAGGATTCTTTGCAGTCAGGGCCAGGGTCCCCCGGGCAGAACCTTTGGCCATTTTCCCTGGGAAAGAAAACTCAGCAGTCCAGGTTCCTGATGTCAGTTTGTAGGGCTCCCTTGGGTCTATCAGGGCAGCACAAGTTTGAGGTGGGGACAACTTCGGTGTGGGGTCCATCCTTCGATATAAGAATTCTTTGCAGTCAGGGCCAGGGTCCCCTGGGCACATCCTTTTTCCATTTTCCCTGGGAAAGAAAACTCAGCAGTCCCGGTTCCTGATGTCAGTTTGTAGGGCTCCCTTGGGTGTATGAGGGCAGCACAAGTTTGAGGTGGGGACAACTTCGGTGTGGGGTCCATCCTTCGATATAAGGATTCTTTGCAGACAGGCCCCAGCCCAGGGCCAGGGGCCCCTGTGCACATCCTTTTTCCATTTTCCCTGGGAAAGAAAACTCAGCAGTCCAGGTTCCTGATGTCAGTTTGTAGGGCTCCCTTGGGTCTATCAGGGCAGCACAAGTTTGAGGTGGGGACAACTTCGGTGTGGGGTGCATCCTTCGATATAAGGATTCTTTGCAGTCAGGGCCAGGGTCCCCCGAGCAGAACCTTTGGCAATTTTCCCTGGGAAAGAAAACTCAGCAGTCCAGGTTCCTGATGTCAGTTTGTAGGGCTCCCTTGGGTCTATCAGGGCAGCACAAGTTTGAGGTGGAGACAACTTCGGTGTGGGGTCCATCCTTCGATATAAGGATTTTTTGCAGTCAGGCCCCAGCCCATGGCCAGGGGCCCCTGTGCACATCCTTTTTCCATTTTCCCTGGGAAAGAAAACTCAGCAGTCCAGGTTCCTGATGTCAGTTTGTAAGGCTCCTTTGGGTGTATCAGGGCAGCACAAGTTTGAGGTGGGGACAACTTCGGTGTGGGGTCCATCCTTCGATATAGGGATATTTTGCAGTCAGGGCCAGGGGCCCCTGTGCACATCCTTTTTCCATTTCCCCCGGGAAAGAAAACTCAGCAGTCCAGGTTCCTGATGTCAGTTTCTAGAGCTCCCTTCGGTCTATCAGGGCAGCACAAGTTTGAGGTGAGCACAACTTCGGTGTGGGGTCCATCCTTCGATATAAGGATTTTTTGCAGTGAGGCTCCTGTCCAGGGACAGGGGCCCCTTGGCACATCCTTTTTCCATTTTCCCTGGGAAAGAAAACTCAGCAGTCCAGGTTCCTGATGTCAGTTTGTAGGGCTCCCTTGGGTCTATCAGGGCAGCACAAGTTTGAGGTGGGGACAACTTCGGTCTCGGGTCCATCCTTCTATATAAGGATTCTTTGCAGTCAGGGCCAGGGGCCCCTGGGCACATCCTTTTTCCATTTTCCCTGGGAAAGAAAACTCAGCAGTCCAGGTTCCTGATGTCAGTTTGTAGGGCTCCCTTGGGTCTATCAGGGCAGCACAAGTTTGAGGTGGGGACAACTTCGGTGTGGGGTCCATCCTTCGATATATGGATTTTTTGTAGTGAGGTCCCTGTCCATGGCCAGGGGCCCCTGGGCACATCCTTTTTCCATTTTCCCTGGGAAAGAAAACTCAGCAGTCCAGGTTCCTGATGTCAGTTTGTAGGGCTCCCTTGGGTCTATCAGGGCAGCACAAGTTGAGGTGGGGACAACTTCGGTGTGGGGTGCATCCTTCGATATAAGGATTTTTTGCAGTCAGGGCCAGGGGCCCCTGGGCACATCCTTTTTCCATTTTCCCTGGGAAAGAAAACTCAGCAGTCCCGGTTCCTGATGTCAGTTTGTAGGGCTCCCTTGGGTCTATCTGGGCAGCACAAGTTTGAGGTGGGGACAACTTCGGTGTGGGGTCCATCCTTCGATATAAGGATTCTTTGCAGTCAGGTCCCAGCCCAGGGCCAGGGGCCCCTGTGCACATCCTTTTTCCATTTTCCCTGGGAAAGAAAACTCAGCAGTCCAGGTTCCTGATGTCAGTTTGTAGGGCTCCCTTGGGTCTATCAGGGCAGCACAAGTTTGAGATGGGGACAACTTCGGTGTGGGGTCCGTCCTTCGATATAAGGATTTTTTGCAGTGAGACCCAGCCCAGGGCCAGGGGCCCCTGGGCACATCCTTTATCCATTTTCCCTGGGAAAGAAAACTCAGCAGTCCAGGTTCCTGATGTCAGTTTGTAGGGCTCCCTTGGGTCTATCAGGGCAGCACAAGTTTGAGGTGGGGACAACTTCGGTGTGGGGTCCATCCTTCAATATAAGATTTTTTGCAGTCTGGGCCAGGGGCCCCTGGGCACATCCTTTTTCCATTTTCCCTGGGAAAGAAAACTCAGCAGTCCAGGTTCCTGATGTCAGTTTGTAGGGCTCCCTTGGGTCTATCAGGGCAGCACAAGTTTGAGGTGGGGACAACTGCGGTGTGGGGTCCATCCTTCGATAAAAAGATTTTTTGCAGTCAGGCCCCAGCCCAGGGCCAGGGGCCCCTGTGCACATCCTTTTTCCATTTTCCCTGGGAAAGAAAACTCAGCAGTCCCGGTTCCTGATGTCAGTTTGTAGGGCTCCCTTGGGTCTATCAGGGCAGCACAAGTTTGAGGTGGGGACAACTTCGGTGTGGGGTCCATCCTTCGATATAAGGATTTTTTGCAGTCAGGGCCAGGGGCCCCTGGGCACATCCTTTTTCCATTTTCCCTGGGAAAGAAAACTCAGCAGTCCAGGTTCCTGATGTCAGTTTGTAGAGCTCCCTTCGGTCTATCAGGGCAGCACAAGTTTGAGGTGGGGACAACTTCGGTGTGGGGTCCATCCTTCGATATAAAGATTTTTTGCAGTGAGGCCCCTGCCCAGGGCCAGGGGCCCCTGGGCACATCCTTTTTCCATTTTCCCTGGGAAAGAAAACTCAGCAGTCCAGGTTCCTGATGTCAGTTTGTAGGGCTCCCTTGGGTCTATCTGGGCAGCACAAGTTTGAGGTGGGGACAATTTCGGTGTGGGGTCCATCCTTCGATATAAAGATTTTTTGCAGTCAGGGCCAGGGGCCCCTGGGCACAACCTTTTTCCATTTTCCCTGGGAAAGAAAACTCAGCAGTCCAGGTTCCTGATGTCAGTTTGTAGGGCTCCCTTGGGTCTATCAGGGCAGCACAAGTTTGAGGTGGGGACAACTTCGGTGTGGGGTCCATCCTTCGATATAAGGATTTCTTGTAGTGAGGTTCGTGCCCAGGGCCAGGGGCCCCTGTGCACATCCTTTTTCCATTTTCCCTGGGAAAGAAAACTCAGCAGTCCAGGTTCCTGATGTCAGTTTGTAGGGCCCCCTTGGGTCTATCAGGGCAGCACAAGTTTGAGGTGGGGACAACTTCGGTGTGGGGTGCATCCTTCAATATAATGATTTTCTGCAATCAGGGCCAGGGGCCCCTGGGCACATCCTTTTTCCATTTTCCCTGGGAAAGAAAACTCAGCAGTCCAGGTTCCTGATGTCAGTTTGTAGGGCTCCCTTGGGTCTATCAGGGCAGCACAAGTTTGAGGTGGGGACAACTTCGGTGTGGGGTCCATCCTTCGATATAAGGATACTTTGCAGTCAGGGCCAGGGGCCCCTGGGCACATCCTTTTTCCATTTTCCCTGGGAAAGAAAACTCAGCAGTCCAGGTTCCTGATGTCAGTTTGTAGGGCTCCCTTGGGTCTATCAGGGCAGCACAAGTTTGAGGTGGGGACAACTTCGGTGTGGGGTGCATCCTTCGATATAAGGATTCTTTGCAGTCAGGGCCAGGGGCCCCTGTGCACATCCTTTTTCCATTTTCCATGGGAAAGAAAACTCAGCAGTCCAGGTTCCTGATGTCAGTTTGTAGGGCTCCCTTGGGTCTATCAGGGCAGCACAAGTTTGAGGTGGGGACAACTTCGGTGTGGGGTCCATCCTTCGATTAAAGGATTCTTTGCAGTCAGGGCCAGGGTCCCCCGGGCAGAACCTTTGGCCATTTTCCCTGGGAAAGAAAACTCAGCAGTCCAGGTTCCTGATGTCAGTTTGTAGGGCTCCCTTGGGTCTATCAGGGCAGCACAAGTTTGAGGTGGGGACAACTTCGGTGTGGGGTCCATCCTTCGATATAAGAATTCTTTGCAGTCAGGGCCAGGGGCCCCTGGGCACATCCTTTTTCCATTTTCCCTGGGAAAGAAAACTCAGCAGTCCCGGTTCCTGATGTCAGTTTGTAGGGCTCCCTTGGGTGTATGAGGGCAGCACAAGTTTGAGGTGGGGACAACTTCGGTGTGGGGTCCATCCTTCGATATAAGGATTCTTTGCAGACAGGCCCCAGCCCAGGGCCAGGGGCCCCTGTGCACATCCTTTTTCCATTTTCCCTGGGAAAGAAAACTCAGCAGTCCAGGTTCCTGATGTCAGTTTGTAGGGCTCCCTTGGGTCTATCAGGGCAGCACAAGTTTGAGGTGGGGACAACTTCGGTGTGGGGTGCATCCTTCGATATAAGGATTCTTTGCAGTCAGGGCCAGGGTCCCCCGAGCAGAACCTTTGGCAATTTTCCCTGGGAAAGAAAACTCAGCAGTCCAGGTTCCTGATGTCAGTTTGTAGGGCTCCCTTGGGTCTATCAGGGCAGCACAAGTTTGAGGTGGGGACAACTTCGGTGTGGGGTCCATCCTTCGATATATGGATTTTTTGTAGTGAGGTCCCTGTCCATGGCCAGGGGCCCCTGTGCACATCCTTTTTCCATTTTCCCTGGGACAGAAAACTCAGCAGTCCAGGTTCCTGATGTCAGTTTGTAGGGCTCCCTTGGGTCTATCAGGGCAGCACAAGTTGAGGTGGGGACAACTTCGGTGTGGGGTGCATCCTTCGATATAAAGATTTTTTGCAATCAGGGCCAGGGGCCCCTGGGCACATCCTTTTTCCATTTTCCCTGGGAAAGAAAACTCAGCAGTCCCGGTTCCTGATGTCAGTTTGTAGGGCTCCCTTGGGTCTATCTGGGCAGCACAAGTTTGAGGTGGGGACAACTTCGGTGTGGGGTCCATCCTTCGATTAAAGGATTCTTTGCAGTCAGGCCCCAGCCCAGGGCCAGGGGCCCCTGTGCACATCCTTTTTCCATTTTCCCTGGGAAAGAAAACTCAGCAGTCCAGGTTCCTGATGTCAGTTTGTAGGGCTCCCTTGGGTCTATCAGGGCAGCACAAGTTTGAGGTGGGGACAACTTCGGTGTGGGGTCCATTCTTCGATATAAAGATTTTTTGCAGTCTGGGCCAGGGGCCCCTGGGCACATCCTTTTTCCATTTTCCCTGGGAAAGAAAACTCAGCAGTCCAGGTTCCTGATGTCAGTTTGTAGGGCTCCCTTGGGTCTATCAGGGCAGCACAAGTTTGAGGTGGGGACAACTTCGGTGTGGGGTCCATCCTTCGATAAAAAGATTTTTTGCAGTCAGGCCCCAGCCCAGGGCCAGGGCCCCTGTGCACATCCTTTATCCATTTTCCCTGGGAAAGAAAACTCAGCAGTCCCGGTTCCTGATGTCAGTTTGTAGGGCTCCCTTGGGTCTATCAGGGCAGCACAAGTTTGAGGTGGGGACAACTTCGGTGTGGGGTCCATCCTTCGATATAAGGATTTTTTGCAGTCAGGGCCAGGGGCCCCTGTGCACATCCTTTTTCCATTTTCCCTGGGAAAGAAAACTCAGCAGTCCAGGTTCCTGATGTCAGTTTGTAGAGCTCCCTTCGGTCTATCAGGGCAGCACAAGTTTGAGGTGGGGACAACTTCGGTGTGGGGTCCATCCTTCGATATAAAGATTTTTTGCAGTGAGGCCCCTGCCCAGGGCCAGGGGCCCCTGGGCACATCCTTTTTCCATTTTCCCTGGGAAAGAAAACTCAGCAGTCCAGGTTCCTGATGTCAGTTTGTAGGGCTCCCTTGGGTCTATCAGGGCAGCACAAGTTTGAGGTGGGGACAACTTCGGTGTGGGGTCCATTCTTCGATATAAAGATTTTTTGCAGTCTGGGCCAGGGGCCCCTGGGCACATCCTTTTTCCATTTTCCCTGGGAAAGAAAACTCAGCAGTCCAGGTTCCTGATGTCAGTTTGTAGGGCTCCCTTGGGTCTATCAGGGCAGCACAAGTTTGAGGTGGGGACAACTTCGGTGTGGGGTCCATCCTTCGATAAAAAGATTTTTTGCAGTCAGGCCCCAGCCCAGGGCCAGGGCCCCTGTGCACATCCTTTATCCATTTTCCCTGGGAAAGAAAACTCAGCAGTCCCGGTTCCTGATGTCAGTTTGTAGGGCTCCCTTGGGTCTATCAGGGCAGCACAAGTTTGAGGTGGGGACAACTTCGGTGTGGGGTCCATCCTTCGATATAAGGATTTTTTGCAGTCAGGGCCAGGGGCCCCTGTGCACATCCTTTTTCCATTTTCCCTGGGAAAGAAAACTCAGCAGTCCAGGTTCCTGATGTCAGTTTGTAGAGCTCCCTTCGGTCTATCAGGGCAGCACAAGTTTGAGGTGGGGACAACTTCGGTGTGGGGTCCATCCTTCGATATAAAGATTTTTTGCAGTGAGGCCCCTGCCCAGGGCCAGGGGCCCCTGGGCACATCCTTTTTCCATTTTCCCTGGGAAAGAAAACTCAGCAGTCCAGGTTCCTGATGTCAGTTTGTAGGGCTCCCTTGGCTCTATCAGGGCAGCACAAGTTTGAGGTGGGGACAACTTCGGTGTGGGGTCCATCCTTCGATATAAGGATTTTTTGCAGTGAGGCCCCTGTCCAGGGCCAGGGGCCCCTGGGCACATCCTTTTTCCATTTTCCCTGGGAAAGAAAACTTAGTAGTCCAGGTTCCTGATGTCAGTTTGTAGGGCTCCCTTGGGTCTATCAGGGCAGCACAAGTTTGAGGTGGAGACAACTTCGGTGTGGGGTCCATCCTTCGATATAAGGATTTTTTGCAGTCAGGCCCCAGCCCATGGCCAGGGGCCCCTGTGCACATCCTTTTTCCATTTTCCCTGGGAAAGAAAACTCAGCAGTCCAGGTTCCTGATGTCAGTTTGTAAGGCTCCTTTGGGTGTATCAGGGCAGCACAAGTTTGAGGTGGGGACAACTTCGGTGTGGGGTCCATCCTTCGATATAGGGATATTTTGCAGTCAGGGCCAGGGGCCCCTGGGCACATCCTTTTTCCATTTCCCCCGGGAAAGAAAACTCAGCAGTCCAGGTTCCTGATGTCAGTTTCTAGAGCTCCCTTCGGTCTATCAGGGCAGCACAAGTTTGAGGTGAGCACAACTTCGGTGTGGGGTCCATCCTTCGATATAAGGATTTTTTGCAGTGAGGCTCCTGTCCAGGGACAGGGGCCCCTTGGCACATCCTTTTTCCATTTTCCCTGGGAAAGAAAACTCAGCAGTCCAGGTTCCTGATGTCAGTTTGTAGGGCTCCCTTGGGTCTATCAGGGCAGCACAAGTTTGAGGTGGGGACAACTTCGGTGTGGGGTCCATCCTTCGATTAAAGGATTCTTTGCAGTCAGGGCCAGGGTCCCCCGGGCAGAACCTTTGGCCATTTTCCCTGGGAAAGAAAACTCAGCAGTCCAGGTTCCTGATGTCAGTTTGTAGGGCTCCCTTGGGTCTATCAGGGCAGCACAAGTTTGAGGTGGGGACAACTTCGGTGTGGGGTCCATCCTTCGATATAAGAATTCTTTGCAGTCAGGGCCAGGGGCCCCTGGGCACATCCTTTTTCCATTTTCCCTGGGAAAGAAAACTCAGCAGTCCCGGTTCCTGATGTCAGTTTGTAGGGCTCCCTTGGGTGTATGAGGGCAGCACAAGTTTGAGGTGGGGACAACTTCGGTGTGGGGTCCATCCTTCGATATAAGGATTCTTTGCAGACAGGCCCCAGCCCAGGGCCAGGGGCCCCTGTGCACATCCTTTTTCCATTTTCCCTGGGAAAGAAAACTCAGCAGTCCAGGTTCCTGATGTCAGTTTGTAGGGCTCCCTTGGGTCTATCAGGGCAGCACAAGTTTGAGGTGGGGACAACTTCGGTGTGGGGTGCATCCTTCGATATAAGGATTCTTTGCAGTCAGGGCCAGGGTCCCCCGAGCAGAACCTTTGGCAATTTTCCCTGGGAAAGAAAACTCAGCAGTCCAGGTTCCTGATGTCAGTTTGTAGGGCTCCCTTGGGTCTATCAGGGCAGCACAAGTTTGAGGTGGGGACAACTTCGGTGTGGGGTCCATCCTTCGATATATGGATTTTTTGTAGTGAGGTCCCTGTCCATGGCCAGGGGCCCCTGTGCACATCCTTTTTCCATTTTCCCTGGGACAGAAAACTCAGCAGTCCAGGTTCCTGATGTCAGTTTGTAGGGCTCCCTTGGGTCTATCAGGGCAGCACAAGTTGAGGTGGGGACAACTTCGGTGTGGGGTGCATCCTTCGATATAAAGATTTTTTGCAATCAGGGCCAGGGGCCCCTGGGCACATCCTTTTTCCATTTTCCCTGGGAAAGAAAACTCAGCAGTCCCGGTTCCTGATGTCAGTTTGTAGGGCTCCCTTGGGTCTATCTGGGCAGCACAAGTTTGAGGTGGGGACAACTTCGGTGTGGGGTCCATCCTTCGATATAAGGATTCTTTGCAGTCAGGCCCCAGCCCAGGGCCAGGGGCCCCTGTGCACATCCTTTTTCCATTTTCCCTGGGAAAGAAAACTCAGCAGTCCAGGTTCCTGATGTCAGTTTGTAGGGCTCCCTTGGGTGTATCAGGGCAGCACAAGTTTGAGATGGGGACAACTTCGGTGTGGGGTCCGTCCTTCGATATAAGGATTTTTTGCAGTGAGGCCCAGCCCAGGGCCAGGGGCCCCTGGGCACATCCTTTATCCATTTTCCCTGGGAAAGAAAACTCAGCAGTCCAGGTTCCTGATGTCAGTTTGTAGGGCTCCCTTGGGTCTATCAGGGCAGCACAAGTTTGAGGTGGGGACAACTTCGGTGTGGGGTCCATTCTTCGATATAAAGATTTTTTGCAGTCTGGGCCAGGGGCCCCTGGGCACATCCTTTTTCCATTTTCCCTGGGAAAGAAAACTCAGCAGTCCAGGTTCCTGATGTCAGTTTGTAGGGCTCCCTTGGGTCTATCAGGGCAGCACAAGTTTGAGGTGGGGACAACTTCGGTGTGGGGTCCATCCTTCGATATAAAGATTTTTTGCAGTGAGGCCCCTGCCCAGGGCCAGGGGCCCCTGGGCACATCCTTTTTCCATTTTCCCTGGGAAAGAAAACTCAGCAGTCCAGGTTCCTGATGTCAGTTTGTAGGGCTCCCTTGGCTCTATCAGGGCAGCACAAGTTTGAGGTGGGGACAACTTCGGTGTGGGGTCCATCCTTTGATATAAGGATTTTTTGCAGTGAGGCCCCTGTCCAGGGCCAGGGGCCCCTGGGCACATCCTTTTTCCATTTTCCCTGGGAAAGAAAACTTAGTAGTCCAGGTTCCTGATGTCAGTTTGTAGGGCTCCCTTGGGTCTATCAGGGCAGCACAAGTTTGAGGTGGGGACAACTTCGGTGTGGGGTCCATCCTTCGATTAAAGGATTCTTTGCAGTCAGGGCCAGGGTCCCCCGGGCAGAACCTTTGGCCATTTTCCCTGGGAAAGAAAACTCAGCAGTCCAGGTTCCTGATGTCAGTTTGTAGGGCTCCCTTGGGTCTATCAGGGCAGCACAAGTTTGAGGTGGGGACAACTTCGGTGTGGGGTCCATCCTTCGATATAAGAATTCTTTGCAGTCAGGGCCAGGGGCCCCTGGGCACATCCTTTTTCCATTTTCCCTGGGAAAGAAAACTCAGCAGTCCCGGTTCCTGATGTCAGTTTGTAGGGCTCCCTTGGGTGTATGAGGGCAGCACAAGTTTGAGGTGGGGACAACTTCGGTGTGGGGTCCATCCTTCGATATAAGGATTCTTTGCAGACAGGCCCCAGCCCAGGGCCAGGGGCCCCTGTGCACATCCTTTTTCCATTTTCCCTGGGAAAGAAAACTCAGCAGTCCAGGTTCCTGATGTCAGTTTGTAGGGCTCCCTTGGGTCTATCAGGGCAGCACAAGTTTGAGGTGGGGACAACTTCGGTGTGGGGTGCATCCTTCGATATAAGGATTCTTTGCAGTCAGGGCCAGGGTCCCCCGAGCAGAACCTTTGGCAATTTTCCCTGGGAAAGAAAACTCAGCAGTCCAGGTTCCTGATGTCAGTTTGTAGGGCTCCCTTGGGTCTATCAGGGCAGCACAAGTTTGAGGTGGGGACAACTTCGGTGTGGGGTCCATCCTTCGATATATGGATTTTTTGTAGTGAGGTCCCTGTCCATGGCCAGGGGCCCCTGTGCACATCCTTTTTCCATTTTCCCTGGGACAGAAAACTCAGCAGTCCAGGTTCCTGATGTCAGTTTGTAGGGCTCCCTTGGGTCTATCAGGGCAGCACAAGTTGAGGTGGGGACAACTTCGGTGTGGGGTGCATCCTTCGATATAAAGATTTTTTGCAATCAGGGCCAGGGGCCCCTGGGCACATCCTTTTTCCATTTTCCCTGGGAAAGAAAACTCAGCAGTCCCGGTTCCTGATGTCAGTTTGTAGGGCTCCCTTGGGTCTATCTGGGCAGCACAAGTTTGAGGTGGGGACAACTTCGGTGTGGGGTCCATCCTTCGATATAAGGATTCTTTGCAGTCAGGCCCCAGCCCAGGGCCAGGGGCCCCTGTGCACATCCTTTTTCCATTTTCCCTGGGAAAGAAAACTCAGCAGTCCAGGTTCCTGATGTCAGTTTGTAGGGCTCCCTTGGGTCTATCAGGGCAGCACAAGTTTGAGGTGGGGACAACTTCGGTGTGGGGTCCATTCTTCGATATAAAGATTTTTTGCAGTCTGGGCCAGGGGCCCCTGGGCACATCCTTTTTCCATTTTCCCTGGGAAAGAAAACTCAGCAGTCCAGGTTCCTGATGTCAGTTTGTAGGGCTCCCTTGGGTCTATCAGGGCAGCACAAGTTTGAGGTGGGGACAACTTCGGTGTGGGGTCCATCCTTCGATAAAAAGATTTTTTGCAGTCAGGCCCCAGCCCAGGGCCAGGGCCCCTGTGCACATCCTTTATCCATTTTCCCTGGGAAAGAAAACTCAGCAGTCCCGGTTCCTGATGTCAGTTTGTAGGGCTCCCTTGAGTCTATCAGGGCAGCACAAGTTTGAGGTGGGGACAACTTCGGTGTGGGGTCCATCCTTCGATATAAGGATTTTTTGCAGTCAGGGCCAGGGGCCCCTGTGCACATCCTTTTTCCATTTTCCCTGGGAAAGAAAACTCAGCAGTCCAGGTTCCTGATGTCAGTTTGTAGAGCTCCCTTCGGTCTATCAGGGCAGCACAAGTTTGAGGTGGGGACAACTTCGGTGTGGGGTCCATCCTTCGATATAAGGATTTTTTGCAGTGAGGCCCCTGCCCAGGGCCAGGGGCCCCTGGGCACATCCTTTTTCCATTTTCCCTGGGAAAGAAAACTCAGCAGTCCAGGTTCCTGATGTCAGTTTGTAGGGCTCCCTTGGCTCTATCAGGGCAGCACAAGTTTGAGGTGGGGACAACTTCGGTGTGGGGTCCATCCTTCGATATAAGGATTTTTTGCAGTGAGGCCCCTGTCCAGGGCCAGGGGCCCCTGGGCACATCCTTTTTCCATTTTCCCTGGGAAAGAAAACTTAGTAGTCCAGGTTCCTGATGTCAGTTTGTAGGGCTCCCTTGGGTCTATCAGGGCAGCACAAGTTTGAGGTGGAGACAACTTCGGTGTGGGGTCCATCCTTCGATATAAGGATTTTTTGCAGTCAGGCCCCAGCCCATGGCCAGGGGCCCCTGTGCACATCCTTTTTCCATTTTCCCTGGGAAAGAAAACTCAGCAGTCCAGGTTCCTGATGTCAGTTTGTAAGGCTCCTTTGGGTGTATCAGGGCAGCACAAGTTTGAGGTGGGGACAACTTCGGTGTGGGGTCCATCCTTCGATATAGGGATATTTTGCAGTCAGGGCCAGGGGCCCCTGGGCACATCCTTTTTCCATTTCCCCCGGGAAAGAAAACTCAGCAGTCCAGGTTCCTGATGTCAGTTTCTAGAGCTCCCTTCGGTCTATCAGGGCAGCACAAGTTTGAGGTGAGCACAACTTCGGTGTGGGGTCCATCCTTCGATATAAGGATTTTTTGCAGTGAGGCTCCTGTCCAGGGACAGGGGCCCCTTGGCACATCCTTTTTCCATTTTCCCTGGGAAAGAAAACTCAGCAGTCCAGGTTCCTGATGTCAGTTTGTAGGGCTCCCTTGGGTCTATCAGGGCAGCACAAGTTTGAGGTGGGGACAACTTCGGTGTGGGGTCCATCCTTCGATTAAAGGATCCTTTGCAGTCAGGGCCAGGGTCCCCCGGGCAGAACCTTTGGCCATTTTCCCTGGGAAAGAAAACTCAGCAGTCCAGGTTCCTGATGTCAGTTTGTAGGGCTCCCTTGGGTCTATCAGGGCAGCACAAGTTTGAGGTGGGGACAACTTCGGTGTGGGGTCCATCCTTCGATATAAGAATTCTTTGCAGTCAGGGCCAGGGGCCCCTGGGCACATCCTTTTTCCATTTTCCCTGGGAAAGAAAACTCAGCAGTCCCGGTTCCTGATGTCAGTTTGTAGGGCTCCCTTAGGTGTATGAGGGCAGCACAAGTTTGAGGTGGGGACAACTTCGGTGTGGGGTCCATCCTTCGATATAAGGATTCTTTGCAGACAGGCCCCAGCCCAGGGCCAGGGGCCCCTGTGCACATCCTTTTTCCATTTTCCCTGGGAAAGAAAACTCAGCAGTCCAGGTTCCTGATGTCAGTTTGTAGGGCTCCCTTGGGTCTATCAGGGCAGCACAAGTTTGAGGTGGGGACAACTTCGGTGTGGGGTGCATCCTTCGATATAAGGATTCTTTGCAGTCAGGGCCAGGGTCCCCCGAGCAGAACCTTTGGCAATTTTCCCTGGGAAAGAAAACTCAGCAGTCCAGGTTCCTGATGTCAGTTTGTAGGGCTCCCTTGGGTCTATCAGGGCAGCACAAGTTTGAGGTGGGGACAACTTCGGTGTGGGGTCCATCCTTCGATATATGGATTTTTTGTAGTGAGGTCCCTGTCCATGGCCAGGGGCCCCTGTGCACATCCTTTTTCCATTTTCCCTGGGACAGAAAACTCAGCAGTCCAGGTTCCTGATGTCAGTTTGTAGGGCTCCCTTGGGTCTATCAGGGCAGCACAAGTTGAGGTGGGGACAACTTCGGTGTGGGGTGCATCCTTCGATATAAAGATTTTTTGCAATCAGGGCCAGGGGCCCCTGGGCACATCCTTTTTCCATTTTCCCTGGGAAAGAAAACTCAGCAGTCCCGGTTCCTGATGTCAGTTTGTAGGGCTCCCTTGGGTCTATCTGGGCAGCACAAGTTTGAGGTGGGGACAACTTCGGTGTGGGGTCCATCCTTCGATATAAGGATTCTTTGCAGTCAGGCCCCAGCCCAGGGCCAGGGGCCCCTGTGCACATCCTTTTTCCATTTTCCCTGGGAAAGAAAACTCAGCAGTCCAGGTTCCTGATGTCAGTTTGTAGGGCTCCCTTGGGTCTATCAGGGCAGCACAAGTTTGAGGTGGGGACAACTTCGGTGTGGGGTCCATTCTTCGATATAAAGATTTTTTGCAGTCTGGGCCAGGGGCCCCTGGGCACATCCTTTTTCCATTTTCCCTGGGAAAGAAAACTCAGCAGTCCAGGTTCCTGATGTCAGTTTGTAGGGCTCCCTTGGGTCTATCAGGGCAGCACAAGTTTGAGGTGGGGACAACTTCGGTGTGGGGTCCATCCTTCGATAAAAAGATTTTTTGCAGTCAGGCCCCAGCCCAGGGCCAGGGCCCCTGTGCACATCCTTTATCCATTTTCCCTGGGAAAGAAAACTCAGCAGTCCCGGTTCCTGATGTCAGTTTGTAGGGCTCCCTTGGGTCTATCAGGGCAGCACAAGTTTGAGGTGGGGACAACTTCGGTGTGGGGTCCATCCTTCGATATAAGGATTTTTTGCAGTCAGGGCCAGGGGCCCCTGTGCACATCCTTTTTCCATTTTCCCTGGGAAAGAAAACTCAGCAGTCCAGGTTCCTGATGTCAGTTTGTAGAGCTCCCTTCGGTCTATCAGGGCAGCACAAGTTTGAGGTGGGGACAACTTCGGTGTGGGGTCCATCCTTCGATATAAAGATTTTTTGCAGTGAGGCCCCTGCCCAGGGCCAGGGGCCCCTGGGCACATCCTTTTTCCATTTTCCCTGGGAAAGAAAACTCAGCAGTCCAGGTTCCTGATGTCAGTTTGTAGGGCTCCCTTGGCTCTATCAGGGCAGCACAAGTTTGAGGTGGGGACAACTTCGGTGTGGGGTCCATCCTTCGATATAAGGATTTTTTGCAGTGAGGCCCCTGTCCAGGGCCAGGGGCCCCTGGGCACATCCTTTTTCCATTTTCCCTGGGAAAGAAAACTTAGTAGTCCAGGTTCCTGATGTCAGTTTGTAGGGCTCCCTTGGGTCTATCAGGGCAGCACAAGTTTGAGGTGGAGACAACTTCGGTGTGGGGTCCATCCTTCGATATAAGGATTTTTTGCAGTCAGGCCCCAGCCCATGGCCAGGGGCCCCTGTGCACATCCTTTTTCCATTTTCCCTGGGAAAGAAAACTCAGCAGTCCAGGTTCCTGATGTCAGTTTGTAAGGCTCCTTTGGGTGTATCAGGGCAGCACAAGTTTGAGGTGGGGACAACTTCGGTGTGGGGTCCATCCTTCGATATAGGGATATTTTGCAGTCAGGGCCAGGGGCCCCTGGGCACATCCTTTTTCCATTTCCCCCGGGAAAGAAAACTCAGCAGTCCAGGTTCCTGATGTCAGTTTCTAGAGCTCCCTTCGGTCTATCAGGGCAGCACAAGTTTGAGGTGAGCACAACTTCGGTGTGGGGTCCATCCTTCGATATAAGGATTTTTTGCAGTGAGGCTCCTGTCCAGGGACAGGGGCCCCTTGGCACATCCTTTTTCCATTTTCCCTGGGAAAGAAAACTCAGCAGTCCAGGTTCCTGATGTCAGTTTGTAGGGCTCCCTTGGGTCTATCAGGGCAGCACAAGTTTGAGGTGGGGACAACTTCGGTGTGGGGTGCATCCTTCGATATAAGGATTCTTTGCAGTCAGGGCCAGGGTCCCCCGAGCAGAACCTTTGGCAATTTTCCCTGGGAAAGAAAACTCAGCAGTCCAGGTTCCTGATGTCAGTTTGTAGGGCTCCCTTGGGTCTATCAGGGCAGCACAAGTTTGAGGTGGGGACAACTTCGGTGTGGGGTCCATCCTTCGATATATGGATTTTTTGTAGTGAGGTCCCTGTCCATGGCCAGGGGCCCCTGTGCACATCCTTTTTCCATTTTCCCTGGGACAGAAAACTCAGCAGTCCAGGTTCCTGATGTCAGTTTGTAGGGCTCCCTTGGGTCTATCAGGGCAGCACAAGTTGAGGTGGGGACAACTTCGGTGTGGGGTGCATCCTTCGATATAAAGATTTTTTGCAATCAGGGCCAGGGGCCCCTGGGCACATCCTTTTTCCATTTTCCCTGGGAAAGAAAACTCAGCAGTCCCGGTTCCTGATGTCAGTTTGTAGGGCTCCCTTGGGTCTATCTGGGCAGCACAAGTTTGAGGTGGGGACAACTTCGGTGTGGGGTCCATCCTTCGATATAAGGATTCTTTGCAGTCAGGCCCCAGCCCAGGGCCAGGGGCCCCTGTGCACATCCTTTTTCCATTTTCCCTGGGAAAGAAAACTCAGCAGTCCAGGTTCCTGATGTCAGTTTGTAGGGCTCCCTTGGGTGTATCAGGGCAGCACAAGTTTGAGATGGGGACAACTTCGCTGTGGGGTCCGTCCTTCGATATAAGGATTTTTTGCAGTGAGGCCCAGCCCAGGGCCAGGGGCCCCTGGGCACATCCTTTATCCATTTTCCCTGGGAAAGAAAACTCAGCAGTCCAGGTTCCTGATGTCAGTTTGTAGGGCTCCCTTGGGTCTATCAGGGCAGCACAAGTTTGAGGTGGGGACAACTTCGGTGTGGGGTCCATTCTTCGATATAAAGATTTTTTGCAGTCTGGGCCAGGGGCCCCTGGGCACATCCTTTTTCCATTTTCCCTGGGAAAGAAAACTCAGCAGTCCAGGTTCCTGATGTCAGTTTGTAGGGCTCCCTTGGGTCTATCAGGGCAGCACAAGTTTGAGGTGGGGACAACTTCGGTGTGGGGTCCATCCTTCGATAAAAAGATTTTTTGCAGTCAGGCCCCAGCCCAGGGCCAGGGCCCCTGTGCACATCCTTTATCCATTTTCCCTGGGAAAGAAAACTCAGCAGTCCCGGTTCCTGATGTCAGTTTGTAGGGCTCCCTTGGGTCTATCAGGGCAGCACAAGTTTGAGGTGGGGACAACTTCGGTGTGGGGTCCATCCTTCGATATAAGGATTTTTTGCAGTCAGGGCCAGGGGCCCCTGTGCACATCCTTTTTCCATTTTCCCTGGGAAAGAAAACTCAGCAGTCCAGGTTCCTGATGTCAGTTTGTAGAGGTCCCTTCGGTCTATCAGGGCAGCACAAGTTTGAGGTGGGGACAACTTCGGTGTGGGGTCCATCCTTCGATATAAAGATTTTTTGCAGTGAGGCCCCTGCCCAGGGCCAGGGGCCCCTGGGTACATCCTTTTTCCATTTTCCCTGGGAAAGAAAACTCAGCAGTCCAGGTTCCTGATGTCAGTTTGTAGGGCTCCCTTGGCTCTATCAGGGCAGCACAAGTTTGAGGTGGGGACAACTTCGGTGTGGGGTCCATCCTTCGATATAAGGATTTTTTGCAGTGAGGCCCCTGTCCAGGGCCAGGGGCCCCTGGGCACATCCTTTTTCCATTTTCCCTGGGAAAGAAAACTTAGTAGTCCAGGTTCCTGATGTCAGTTTGTAGGGCTCCCTTGGGTCTATCAGGGCAGCACAAGTTTGAGGTGGAGACAACTTCGGTGTGGGGTCCATCCTTCGATAAAAGGATTTTTTGCAGTCAGGCCCCAGCCCATGGCCAGGGGCCCCTGTGCACATCCTTTTTCCATTTTCCCTGGGAAAGAAAACTCAGCAGTCCAGGTTCCTGATGTCAGTTTGTAAGGCTCCTTTGGGTGTATCAGGGCAGCACAAGTTTGAGGTGGGGACAACTTCGGTGTGGGGTCCATCCTTCGATATAGGGATATTTTGCAGTCAGGGCCAGGGGCCCCTGGGCACATCCTTTTTCCATTTCCCCCGGGAAAGAAAACTCAGCAGTCCAGGTTCCTGATGTCAGTTTCTAGAGCTCCCTTCGGTCTATCAGGGCAGCACAAGTTTGAGGTGGGGACAACTTCGGTGTGGGGTCCATCCTTCGATATAAGGATTTTTTGCAGTGAGGCTCCTGTCCAGGGACAGGGGCCCCTTGGCACATCCTTTTTCCATTTTCCCTGGGAAAGAAAACTCAGCAGTCCAGGTTCCTGATGTCAGTTTGTAGGGCTCCCTTGGGTCTATCAGGGCAGCACAAGTTTGAGGTGGGGACAACTTCGGTCTCGGGTCCATCCTTCTATATAAGGATTCTTTGCAGTCAGGGCCAGGGGCCCCTGGGCACACCCTTTTTCCATTTTCCCTGGGAAAGAAAACTCAGCAGTCCAGGTTCCTGATGTCAGTTTGTAGGGCTCCCTTGGGTCTATCAGGGCAGCACAAGTTTGAGGTGGGGACAACTTCGGTCTCGGGTCCATCCTTCTATATAAGGATTCTTTGCAGTCAGGGCCAGGGGCCCCTGGGCACACCCTTTTTCCATTTTCCCTGGGAAAGAAAACTCAGCAGTCCAGGTTCCTGATGTCAGTTTGTAGGGCTCCCTTGGGTCTATCAGGGCAGCACAAGTTTGAGGTGGGGACAACTTCGGTGTGGGGTCCATCCTTCGATATATGGATTTTTTGTAGTGAGGTCCCTGTCCATGGCCAGGGGCCCCTGTGCACATCCTTTTTCCATTTTCCCTGGGAAAGAAAACTCAGCAGTCCAGGTTCCTGATGTCAGTTTGTAGGGCTCCCTTGGGTCTATCAGGGCAGCACAAGTTGAGGTGGGGACAACTTCGGTGTGGGGTGCATCCTTCGATATAAAGATTTTTTGCAATCAGGGCCAGGGGCCCCTGTGCACATCCTTTTTCCATTTTCCCTGGGAAAGAAAACTCAGCAGTCCCGGTTCCTGATGTCAGTTTGTAGGGCTCCCTTGGGTCTATCAGGGCAGCAAAAGTTTGAGGTGGGGACAACTTCGGTGTGGGGTCCATCCTTCGATATAAGGATTCTTTGCAGTCAGGTCCCAGCCCAGGGCCAGGGGCCCCTGTGCACATCCTTTTTCCATTTTCCCTGGGAAAGAAAACTCAGCAGTCCAGGTTCCTGATGTCAGTTTGTAGGGCTCCCTTGGGTCTATCAGGGCAGCACAAGTTTGAGATGGGGACAACTTCGGTGTGGGGTCCATCCTTCGATATAAAGATTTTTTGCAGTCTGGGCCAGGGGCCCCTGGGCACATCCTTTTTCCATTTTCCCTGGGAAAGAAAACTCAGCAGTCCAGGTTCCTGATGTCAGTTTGTAGGGCTCCCTTGGGTCTATCAGGGCAGCACAAGTTTGAGGTGGGGACAACTTCGGTGTGGGGTCCATCCTTCGATAAAAAGATTTTTTGCAGTGAGGCCCCAGCCCAGGGCCAGGGGCCCCTGTGCACATCCTTTTTCCATTTTCCCTGGGAAAGAAAACTCAGCAGTCCCGCTTCCTGATGTCAGTTTGTAGGGCTCCCTTGGGTCTATCAGGGCAGCACAAGTTTGAGGTGGGGACAACTTCGGTGTGGGGTCCATCCTTCGATATAAGGATTTTTTGCAGTCAGGGCCAGGGGCCCCTGGGCACATCCTTTTTCCATTTTCCCTGGGAAAGAAAACTCAGCAGTCCAGGTTCCTGATGTCAGTTTGTAGGGCTCCCTTGCGTCTATCAGGGCAGCACAAGTTTGAGGTGGGGACAACTTCGGTGTGGGGTCCATCCTTCGATATAAAGATTTTTTGCAGTGAGGCCCCTGCCCAGGGCCAGGGGCCCCTGGGCACATCCTTTTTCCATTTTCCCTGGGAAAGAAAACTCAGCAGTCCAGGTTCCTGATGTCAGTTTGTAGGGCTCCCTTGGGTCTATCTGGGCAGCACAAGTTTGAGGTGGGGACAATTTCGGTGTGGGGTCCATCCTTCGATATAAAGATTTTTTGCAGTCAGGGCCAGGGGCCCCTGGGCACAACCTTTTTCCATTTTCCCTGGGAAAGAAAACTCAGCAGTCCAGGTTCCTGATGTCAGTTTGTAGGGCTCCCTTGGGTCTATCAGGGCAGCACAAGTTTGAGGTGGGGACAACTTCGGTGTGGGGTCCATCCTTCGATATAAGGATTTCTTGTAGTGAGGTTCGTGCCCAGGGCCAGGGGCCCCTGGACACATCCTTTTTCCATTTTCCCTGGGAAAGAAAACTCAGCAGTCCAGGTTCCTGATGTCAGTTTGTAGGGCTCCCTTGGGTCTATCAGGGCAGCACAAGTTTGAGGTGGGGACAACTTCGGTGTGGGGTCCATCCTTCGATATAAGGATTCTTTGCAGTCAGGTCCCAGCCCAGGGCCAGAGGCCCCTGTGCACATCCTTTTTCCATTTTCCCTGGGAAAGAAAACTCAGCAGTCCAGGTTCCTGATGTCAGTTTGTAGGGCTCCCTTGGGTCTATCAGGGCAGCACAAGTTTGAGATGGGGACAACTTCGGTGTGGGGTCCGTCCTTCGATATAAGGATTTTTTGCAGTGAGTCCCCTGCCCAGGGCCAGGGGCCCCTGGGCACATCCTTTATCCATTTTCCCTGGGAAAGAAAACTCAGCAGTCCAGGTTCCTGATGTCAGTTTGTAGGGCTCCCTTGGGTCTATCAGGGCAGCACAAGTTTGAGGTGGGGACAACTTCGGTGTGGGGTCCATCCTTCGATATAAGATTTTTTGCAGTGTGGGCCAGGGGCCCCTGGGCACATCCTTTTTCCATTTTCCCTGGGAAAGAAAACTCAGCAGTCCAGGTTCCTGATGTCAGTTTGTAGGGCTCCCTTGGGTCTATCAGGGCAGCACAAGTTTGAGGTGGGGACAACTTCGGTGTGGGGTCCATCCTTCGATAAAAAGATTTTTTGCAGTCAGGCCCCAGCCCAGGGCCAGGGGCCCCTGTGCACATCCTTTTTCCATTTTCCCTGGGAAAGAAAACTCAGCAGTCCCGGTTCCTGATGTCAGTTTGTAGGGCTCCCTTGGGTCTATCAGGGCAGCACAAGTTTGAGGTGGGGACAACTTCGGTGTGGGGTCCATCCTTCGATATAAGGATTTTTTGCAGTCAGGGCCAGGGGCCCCTGGGCACATCCTTTTTCCATTTTCCCTGGGAAAGAAAACTCAGCAGTCCAGGTTCCTGATGTCAGTTTGTAGAGCTCCCTTCGGTCTATCAGGGCAGCACAAGTTTGAGGTGGGGACAACTTCGGTGTGGGGTCCATCCTTCGATATAAAGATTTTTTGCAGTGAGGCCCCTGCCCAGGGCCAGGGGCCCCTGGGCACATCCTTTTTCCATTTTCCCTGGGAAAGAAAACTCAGCAGTCCAGGTTCCTGATGTCAGTTTGTAGGGCTCCCTTCGGTCTATCTGGGCAGCACAAGTTTGAGGTGGGGACAATTTCGGTGTGGGGTCCATCCTTCGATATAAAGACTTTTTGCAGTCAGGGCCAGGGGCCCCTGGGCACAACCTTTTTCCATTTTCCCTGGGAAAGAAAACTCAGCAGTCCAGGTTCCTGATGTCAGTTTGTAGGGCTCCCTTGGGTCTATCAGGGCAGCACAAGTTTGAGGTGGGGACAACTTCGGTGTGGGGTCCATCCTTCGATATAAGGATTTCTTGTAGTGAGGTTCGTGCCCAGGGCCAGGGGCCCCTGGACACATCCTTTTTCCATTTTCCCTGGGAAAGAAAACTCAGCAGTCCAGGTTCCTGATGTCAGTTTGTAGGGCTCCCTTGGGTCTATCAGGGCAGCACAAGTTTGAGGTGGGGACAACTTCGGTGTGGGGTGCATCCTTCAATATAATGATTTTCTGCAATCAGGGCCAGGGGCCCCTGGGCACATCCTTTTTCCATTTTCCCTGGGAAAGAAAACTCAGCAGTCCAGGTTCCTGATGTCAGTTTGTAGGGCTCCCTTGGGTCTATCAGGGCAGCACAAGTTTGAGGTGGGGACAACTTCGGTGTGGGGTCCATCCTTCGATATAAGGATACTTTGCAGTCAGGGCCAGGGGCCCCTGGGCACATCCTTTTTCCATTTTCCCTGGGAAAGAAAACTCAGCAGTCCAGGTTCCTGATGTCAGTTTGTAGGGCTCCCTTGGGTCTATCAGGGCAGCACAAGTTTGAGGTGGGGACAACTTCGGTGTGGGGTCCATCCTTCGATATAAGGATTCTTTGCAGTCAGGGCCAGGGTCCCCCGGGCAGAACCTTTTTCCATTTTCCCTGGGAAAGAAAACTCAGCAGTCCAGGTTCCTGATGTCAGTTTGTAGGGCTCCCTTGGGTCTATCAGGGCAGCACAAGTTTGAGGTGGGGACAACTTCGGTGTGGGGTCCATCCTTCGATATAAGAATTCTTTGCAGTCAGGGCCAGGGGCCCCTGGGCACATCCTTTTTCCATTTTCCCTGGGAAAGAAAACTCAGCAGTCCCGGTTCCTGATGTCAGTTTGTAGGGCTCCCTTGGGTGTATGAGGGCAGCACAAGTTTGAGGTGGGGACAACTTCGGTGTGGGGTCCATCCTTCGATATAAGGATTCTTTGCAGACAGGCCCCAGCCCAGGGCCAGGGGCCCCTGGGCACATCCTTTTTCCATTTTCCCTGGGAAAGAAAACTCAGCAGTCCAGGTTCCTGATGTCAGTTTGTAGGGCTCCCTTGGGTCTATCAGGGCAGCACAAGTTTGAGGTGGGGACAACTTCGGTGTGGGGTGCATCCTTCGATATAAGGATTCTTTGCAGTCAGGGCCAGGGTCCCCCGAGCAGAGCCTTTGGCAATTTTCCCTGGGAAAGAAAACTCAGCAGTCCAGGTTCCTGATGTCAGTTTGTAGGGCTCCCTTGGGTCTATCAGGGCAGCACAAGTTTGAGGTGGGGACAACTTCGGTGTGGGGTCCATCCTTCGATAAAAAGATTTTTTGTAGTGAGGTCCCTGTCCATGGCCAGGGGCCCCTGTGCACATCCTTTTTCCATTTTCCCTGGGACAGAAAACTCAGCAGTCCAGGTTCCTGATGTCAGTTTGTAGGGCTCCCTTGGGTCTATCAGGGCAGCACAAGTTGAGGTGGGGACAACTTCGGTGTGGGGTGCATCCTTCGATATAAAGATTTTTTGCAATCAGGGCCAGGGGCCCCTGGGCACATCCTTTTTCCATTTTCCCTGGGAAAGAAAACTCAGCAGTCCAGGTTCCTGATGTCAGTTTGTAGGGCTCCCTTGGGTCTATCTGGGCAGCACAAGTTTGAGGTGGGGACAACTTCGGTGTGGGGTCCATCCTTCGATATAAGGATTCTTTGCAGTCAGGCCCCAGCCCAGGGCCAGGGGCCCCTGTGCACATCCTTTTTCCATTTTCCCTGGGAAAGAAAACTCAGCAGTCCAGGTTCCTGATGTCAGTTTGTAGGGCTCCCTTGGGTGTATCAGGGCAGCACAAGTTTGAGATGGGGACAACTTCGGTGTGGGGTCCGTCCTTCGATATAAGGATTTTTTGCAGTGAGGCCCAGCCCAGGGCCAGGGGCCCCTGGGCACATCCTTTATCCATTTTCCCTGGGAAAGAAAACTCAGCAGTCCAGGTTCCTGATGTCAGTTTGTAGGGCTCCCTTGGGTCTATCAGGGCAGCACAAGTTTGAGGTGGGGACAACTTCGGTGTGGGGTCCATCCTTCGATATAAAGATTTTTTGCAGTCTGGGCCAGGGGCCCCTGGGCACATCCTTTTTCCATTTTCCCTGGGAAAGAAAACTCAGCAGTCCAGGTTCCTGATGTCAGTTTGTAGGGCTCCCTTGGGTCTATCAGGGCAGCACAAGTTTGAGGTGGGGACAACTTCGGTGTGGGGTCCATCCTTCGATAAAAAGATTTTTTGCAGTGAGGCCCCTGTCCAGGGCCAGGGGCCCCTGGGCACATCCTTTTTCCATTTTCCCTGGGAAAGAAAACTTAGTAGTCCAGGTTCCTGATGTCAGTTTGTAGGGCTCCCTTGGGTCTATCAGGGCAGCACAAGTTTGAGGTGGAGACAACTTCGGTGTGGGGTCCATCCTTCGATATAAGGATTTTTTGCAGTCAGGCCCCAGCCCATGGCCAGGGGCCCCTGTGCACATCCTTTTTCCATTTTCCCTGGGAAAGAAAACTCAGCAGTCCAGGTTCCTGATGTCAGTTTGTAAGGCTCCTTTGGGTGTATCAGGGCAGCACAAGTTTGAGGTGGGGACAACTTCGGTGTGGGGTCCATCCTTCGATATAGGGATATTTTGCAGTCAGGGCCAGGGGCCCCTGGGCACATCCTTTTTCCATTTCCCCCGGGAAAGAAAACTCAGCAGTCCAGGTTCCTGATGTCAGTTTCTAGAGCTCCCTTCGGTCTATCAGGGCAGCACAAGTTTGAGGTGAGCACAACTTCGGTGTGGGGTCCATCCTTCGATATAAGGATTTTTTGCAGTGAGGCTCCTGTCCAGGGACAGGGGCCCCTTGGCACATCCTTTTTCCATTTTCCCTGGGAAAGAAAACTCAGCAGTCCAGGTTCCTGATGTCAGTTTGTAGGGCTCCCTTGGGTCTATCAGGGCAGCACAAGTTTGAGGTGGGGACAATTTCGGTGTGGGGTCCATCCTCCGATATAAGGATTCTATGCAGTCAGGGCCAGGGGCCCCTGGGCACATCCTTTTTCCATTTTCCCTGGGAAAGAAAACTCAGCAGTCCAGGTTCCTGATGTCAGTTTGTAGGGCTCCCTTGGGTCTATCAGGGCAGCACAAGTTGAGGTGGGGACAACTTCGGTGTGGGGTGCATCCTTCGATATAAAGATTTTTTGCAATCAGGGCCAGGGGCCCCTGGGCACATCCTTTTTCCATTTTCCCTGGGAAAGAAAACTCAGCAGTCCCGGTTCCTGATGTCAGTTTGTAGGGCTCCCTTGGGTCTATCTGGGCAGCACAAGTTTGAGGTGGGGACAACTTCGGTGTGGGGTCCATCCTTCGATATAAGGATTCTTTGCAGTCAGGTCCCAGCCCAGGTCCAGGGGCCCCTGTGCACATCCTTTTTCCATTTTCCCTGGGAAAGAAAACTCAGCAGTCCAGGTTCCTGATGTCAGTTTGTAGGGCTCCCTTGGGTCTATCAGGGCAGCACAAGTTTGAGATGGGGACAACTTCGGTGTGGGGTCCGTCCTTCGATATAAGGATTTTTTGCAGTGAGGCCCAGCCCAGGGCCAGGGGCCCCTGGGCACATCCTTTATCCATTTTCCCTGGGAAAGAAAACTCAGCAGTCCAGGTTCCTGATGTCAGTTTGTAGGGCTCCCTTGGGTCTATCAGGGCAGCACAAGTTTGAGGTGGGGACAACTTCGGTGTGGGGTCCATCCTTCGATAAAAAGATTTTTTGCAGTCAGGCCCCAGCCCAGGGCCAGGGGCCCCTGTGCACATCCTTTTTCCATTTTCCCTGGGAAAGAAAACTCAGCAGTCCCGGTTCCTGATGTCAGTTTGTAGGGCTCCCTTGGCTCTATCAGGGCAGCACAAGTTTGAGGTGGGGACAACTTCGGTGTGGGGTCCGTCCTTCGATATAGGGATATTTTGCAGTCAGGGCCAGGGGCCCCTGGGCACATCCTTTTTCCATTTCCCCCGGGAAAGAAAACTCAGCAGTCCAGGTTCCTGATGTCAGTTTCTAGAGCTCCCTTCGGTCTATCAGGGCAGCACAAGTTTGAGGTGAGCACAACTTCGGTGTGGGGTCCATCCTTCGATATAAGGATTTTTTGCAGTGAGGCTCCTGTCCAGGGACAGGGGCCCCTTGGCACATCCTTTTTCCATTTTCCCTGGGAAAGAAAACTCAGCAGTCCAGGTTCCTGATGTCAGTTTGTAGGGCTCCCTTGGGTCTATCAGGGCAGCACAAGTTTGAGGTGGGGACAATTTCGGTGTGGGGTCCATCCTCCGATATAAGGATTCTATGCAGTCAGGGCCAGGGGCCCCTGGGCACATCCTTTTTCCATTTTCCCTGGGAAAGAAAACTCAGCAGTCCAGGTTCCTGATGTCAGTTTGTAGGGCTCCCTTGGGTCTATCAGGGCAGCACAAGTTGAGGTGGGGACAACTTCGGTGTGGGGTGCATCCTTCGATATAAAGATTTTTTGCAATCAGGGCCAGGGGCCCCTGGGCACATCCTTTTTCCATTTTCCCTGGGAAAGAAAACTCAGCAGTCCCGGTTCCTGATGTCAGTTTGTAGGGCTCCCTTGGGTCTATCTGGGCAGCACAAGTTTGAGGTGGGGACAACTTCGGTGTGGGGTCCATCCTTCGATATAAGGATTCTTTGCAGTCAGGTCCCAGCCCAGGGCCAGGGGCCCCTGTGCACATCCTTTTTCCATTTTCCCTGGGAAAGAAAACTCAGCAGTCCAGGTTCCTGATGTCAGTTTGTAGGGCTCCCTTGGGTCTATCAGGGCAGCACAAGTTTGAGATGGGGACAACTTCGGTGTGGGGTCCATCCTTCGATATAAGGATTTTTTGCAGTCAGGCCCCAGCCCATGGCCAGGGGCCCCTGTGCACATCCTTTTTCCATTTTCCCTGGGAAAGAAAACTCAGCAGTCCAGGTTCCTGATGTCAGTTTGTAAGGCTCCTTTGGGTGTATCAGGGCAGCACAAGTTTGAGGTGGGGACAACTTCGGTGTGGGGTCCATCCTTCGATATAGGGATATTTTGCAGTCAGGGCCAGGGGCCCCTGGGCACATCCTTTTTCCATTTCCCCCGGGAAAGAAAACTCAGCAGTCCAGGTTCCTGATGTCAGTTTCTAGAGCTCCCTTCGGTCTATCAGGGCAGCACAAGTTTGAGGTGAGCACAACTTCGGTGTGGGGTCCATCCTTCGATATAAGGATTTTTTGCAGTGAGGCTCCTGTCCAGGGACAGGGGCCCCTTGGCACATCCTTTTTCCATTTTCCCTGGGAAAGAAAACTCAGCAGTCCAGGTTCCTGATGTCAGTTTGTAGGGCTCCCTTGGGTCTATCAGGGCAGCACAAGTTTGAGGTGGGGACAATTTCGGTGTGGGGTCCATCCTCCGATATAAGGATTCTATGCAGTCAGGGCCAGGGGCCCCTGGGCACATCCTTTTTCCATTTTCCCTGGGAAAGAAAACTCAGCAGTCCAGGTTCCTGATGTCAGTTTGTAGGGCTCCCTTGGGTCTATCAGGGCAGCACAAGTTGAGGTGGGGACAACTTCGGTGTGGGGTGCATCCTTCGATATAAAGATTTTTTGCAATCAGGGCCAGGGGCCCCTGGGCACATCCTTTTTCCATTTTCCCTGGGAAAGAAAACTCAGCAGTCCCGGTTCCTGATGTCAGTTTGTAGGGCTCCCTTGGGTCTATCTGGGCAGCACAAGTTTGAGGTGGGGACAACTTCGGTGTGGGGTCCATCCTACGATATAAGGATTCTTTGCAGTCAGGTCCCAGCCCAGGGCCAGGGGCCCCTGTGCACATCCTTTTTCCATTTTCCCTGGGAAAGAAAACTCAGCAGTCCAGGTTCCTGATGTCAGTTTGTAGGGCTCCCTTGGGTCTATCAGGGCAGCACAAGTTTGAGATGGGGACAACTTCGGTGTGGGGTCCGTCCTTCGATATAAGGATTTTTTGCAGTGAGGCCCAGCCCAGGGCCAGGGGCCCCTGGGCACATCCTTTATCCATTTTCCCTGGGAAAGAAAACTCAGCAGTCCAGGTTCCTGATGTCAGTTTGTAGGGCTCCCTTGGGTCTATCAGGGCAGCACAAGTTTGAGGTGGGGACAACTTCGGTGTGGGGTCCATCCTTCGATAAAAAGATTTTTTGCAGTCAGGCCCCAGCCCAGGGCCAGGGGCCCCTGTGCACATCCTTTTTCCATTTTCCCTGGGAAAGAAAACTCAGCAGTCCCGGTTCCTGATGTCAGTTTGTAGGGCTCCCTTGGCTCTATCAGGGCAGCACAAGTTTGAGGTGGGGACAACTTCGGTGTGGGGTCCATCCTTCGATATAAGGATTTTTTGCAGTCAGGGCCAGGGGCCCCTGGGCACATCCTTTTTCCATTTTCCCTGGGAAAGAAAACTCAGCAGTCCAGGTTCCTGATGTCAGTTTGTAGAGCTCCCTTCGGTCTATCAGGGCAGCACAAGTTTGAGGTGGGGACAACTTCGGTGTGGGGTCCATCCTTCGATATAAAGATTTTTTGCAGTGAGGCCCCTGCCCAGGGCCAGGGGCCCCTGGGCACATCCTTTTTCCATTTTCCCTGGGAAAGAAAACTCAGCAGTCCAGGTTCCTGATGTCAGTTTGTAGGGCTCCCTTGGGTCTATCAGGGCAGCACAAGTTTGAGGTGGGGACAATTTCGGTGTGGGGTCCATCCTTCGATATAAAGATTTTTTGCAGTCAGGGCCAGGGGCCCCTGGGCACATCCTTTTTCCATTTTCCCTGGGAAAGAAAACTCAGCAGTCCAGGTTCCTGATGTCAGTTTGTAGGGCTCCCTTGGGTCTATCAGGGCAGCACAAGTTTGAGGTGGGGACAACTTCGGTGTGGGGTCCATCCTTCGATATAAGGATTTCTTGTAGTGAGGTTCGTGCCCAGGGCCAGGGGCCCCTGGACACATCCTTTATCCATTTTCCCTGGGAAAGAAAACTCAGCAGTCCAGGTTCCTGATGTCAGTTTGTAGGGCCCCCTTGGGTCTATCAGGGCAGCACAAGTTTGAGGTGGGGACAACTTCGGTGTGGGGTGCATCCTTCAATATAATGATTTTCTGCAATCAGGGCCAGGGGCCCCTGGGCACATCCTTTTTCCATTTTCCCTGGGAAAGAAAACTCAGCAGTCCAGGTTCCTGATGTCAGTTTGTAGGGCTCCCTTGGGTCTATCAGGGCAGCACAAGTTTGAGGTGGGGACAACTTCGGTGTGGGGTCCATCCTTCGATATAAGGATACTTTGCAGTCAGGGCCAGGGGCCCCTGGGCACATCCTTTTTCCATTTTCCCTGGGAAAGAAAACTCAGCAGTCCAGGTTCCTGATGTCAGTTTGTAGGGCTCCCTTGGGTCTATCAGGGCAGCACAAGTTTGAGGTGGGGACAACTTCGGTGTGGGGTGCATCCTTCGATATAAGGATTCTTTGCAGTCAGGGCCAGGGGCCCCTGTGCACATCCTTTTTCCATTTTCCATGGGAAAGAAAACTCAGCAGTCCAGGTTCCTGATGTCAGTTTGTAGGGCTCCCTTGGGTCTATCAGGGCAGCACAAGTTTGAGGTGGGGACAACTTCGGTGTGGGGTCCATCCTTCGATTAAAGGATTCTTTGCAGTCAGGGCCAGGGTCCCCCGGGCAGAACCTTTGGCCATTTTCCCTGGGAAAGAAAACTCAGCAGTCCAGGTTCCTGATGTCAGTTTGTAGGGCTCCCTTGGGTCTATCAGGGCAGCACAAGTTTGAGGTGGGGACAACTTCGGTGTGGGGTCCATCCTTCGATATAAGAATTCTTTGCAGTCAGGGCCAGGGGCCCCTGGGCACATCCTTTTTCCATTTTCCCTGGGAAAGAAAACTCAGCAGTCCCGGTTCCTGATGTCAGTTTGTAGGGCTCCCTTGGGTGTATGAGGGCAGCACAAGTTTGAGGTGGGGACAACTTCGGTGTGGGGTCCATCCTTCGATATAAGGATTCTTTGCAGACAGGCTCCAGCCCAGGGCCAGGGGCCCCTGTGCACATCCTTTTTCCATTTTCCCTGGGAAAGAAAACTCAGCAGTCCAGGTTCCTGATGTCAGTTTGTAGGGCTCCCTTGGGTCTATCAGGGCAGCACAAGTTTGAGGTGGGGACAACTTCGGTGTGGGGTGCATCCTTCGATATAAGGATTCTTTGCAGTCAGGGCCAGGGTCCCCCGAGCAGAACCTTTGGCAATTTTCCCTGGGAAAGAAAACTCAGCAGTCCAGGTTCCTGATGTCAGTTTGTAGGGCTCCCTTGGGTCTATCAGGGCAGCACAAGTTTGAGGTGGGGACAACTTCGGTGTGGGGTCCATCCTTCGATATATGGATTTTTTGTAGTGAGGTCCCTGTCCATGGCCAGGGGCCCCTGTGCATATCCTTTTTCCATTTTCCCTGGGACAGAAAACTCAGCAGTCCAGGTTCCTGATGTCAGTTTGTAGGGCTCCCTTGGGTCTATCAGGGCAGCACAAGTTGAGGTGGGGACAACTTCGGTGTGGGGTGCATCCTTCGATATAAAGATTTTTTGCAATCAGGGCCAGGGGCCCCTGGGCACATCCTTTTTCCATTTTCCCTGGGAAAGAAAACTCAGCAGTCCCGGTTCCTGATGTCAGTTTGTAGGGCTCCCTTGGGTCTATCTGGGCAGCACAAGTTTGAGGTGGGGACAACTTCGGTGTGGGGTCCATCCTTCGATATAAGGATTCTTTGCAGTCAGGCCCCAGCCCAGGGCCAGGGGCCCCTGTGCACATCCTTTTTCCATTTTCCCTGGGAAAGAAAACTCAGCAGTCCAGGTTCCTGATGTCAGTTTGTAGGGCTCCCTTGGGTGTATCAGGGCAGCACAAGTTTGAGATGGGGACAACTTCGGTGTGGGGTCCGTCCTTCGATATAAGGATTTTTTGCAGTGAGGCCCAGCCCAGGGCCAGGGGCCCCTGGGCACATCCTTTATCCATTTTCCCTGGGAAAGAAAACTCAGCAGTCCAGGTTCCTGATGTCAGTTTGTAGGGCTCCCTTGGGTCTATCAGGGCAGCACAAGTTTGAGGTGGGGACAACTTCGGTGTGGGGTCCATCCTTCGATAAAAAGATTTTTTGCAGTGAGGCCCCAGCCCAGGGCCAGGGGCCCCTGTGCACATCCTTTTTCCATTTTCCCTGGGAAAGAAAACTCAGCAGTCCCGGTTCCTGATGTCAGTTTGTAGGGCTCCCTTGGGTCTATCAGGGCAGCACAAGTTTGAGGTGGGGACAACTTCGGTGTGGGGTCCATCCTTCGATATAAGGATTTTTTGCAGTCAGGGCCAGGGGCCCCTGTGCACATCCTTTTTCCATTTTCCCTGGGAAAGAAAACTCAGCAGTCCAGGTTCCTGATGTCAGTTTGTAGAGCTCCCTTCGGTCTATCAGGGCAGCACAAGTTTGAGGTGGGGACAACTTCGGTGTGGGGTCCATCCTTCGATATAAAGATTTTTTGCAGTGAGGCCCCTGCCCAGGGCCAGGGGCCCCTGGGCACATCCTTTTTCCATTTTCCCTGGGAAAGAAAACTCAGCAGTCCAGGTTCCTGATGTCAGTTTGTAGGGCTCCCTTGGGTCTATCAGGGCAGCACAAGTTTGAGGTGGGGACAACTTCGGTGTGGGGTCCATCCTTCGATATAAGGATTTTTTGCAGTGAGGCCCCTGTCCAGGGCCAGGGGCCCCTGGGCACATCCTTTTTCCATTTTCCCTGGGAAAGAAAACTTAGTAGTCCAGGTTCCTGATGTCAGTTTGTAGGGCTCCCTTGGGTCTATCAGGGCAGCACAAGTTTGAGGTGGAGACAACTTCGGTGTGGGGTCCATCCTTCGATATAAGGATTTTTTGCAGTCAGGCCCCAGCCCATGGCCAGGGGCCCCTGTGCACATCCTTTTTCCATTTTCCCTGGGAAAGAAAACTCAGCAGTCCAGGTTCCTGATGTCAGTTTGTAAGGCTCCTTTGGGTGTATCAGGGCAGCACAAGTTTGAGGTGGGGACAACTTCGGTGTGGGGTCCATCCTTCGATATAGGGATATTTTGCAGTCAGGGCCAGGGGCCCCTGGGCACATCCTTTTTCCATTTCCCCCGGGAAAGAAAACTCAGCAGTCCAGGTTCCTGATGTCAGTTTCTAGAGCTCCCTTCGGTCTATCAGGGCAGCACAAGTTTGAGGTGGGCACAACTTCGGTGTGGGGTCCATCCTTCGATATAAGGATTTTTTGCAGTGAGGCTCCTGTCCAGGGACAGGGGCCCCTTGGCACATCCTTTTTCCATTTTCCCTGGGAAAGAAAACTCAGCAGTCCAGGTTCCTGATGTCAGTTTGTAGGGCTCCCTTGGGTCTATCAGGGCAGCACAAGTTTGAGGTGGGGACAATTTCGGTGTGGGGTCCATCCTCCGATATAAGGATTCTATGCAGTCAGGGCCAGGGGCCCCTGGGCACATCCTTTTTCCATTTTCCCTGGGAAAGAAAACTCAGCAGTCCAGGTTCCTGATGTCAGTTTGTAGGGCTCCCTTGGGTCTATCAGGGCAGCACAAGTTTGAGGTGGGGACAACTTCGGTGTGGGGTCCATCCTTCGATATATGGATTTTTTGTAGTGAGGTCCCTGTCCATGGCCAGGGGCCCCTGGGCACATCCTTTTTCCATTTTCCCTGGGAAAGAAAACTCAGCAGTCCAGGTTCCTGATGTCAGTTTGTAGGGCTCCCTTGGGTCTATCAGGGCAGCACAAGTTGAGGTGGGGACAACTTCGGTGTGGGGTGCATCCTTCGATATAAAGATTTTTTGCAATCAGGGCCAGGGGCCCCTGGGCACATCCTTTTTCCATTTTCCCTGGGAAAGAAAACTCAGCAGTCCCGGTTCCTGATGTCAGTTTGTAGGGCTCCCTTGGGTCTATCTGGGCAGCACAAGTTTGAGGTGGGGACAACTTCGGTGTGGGGTCCATCCTTCGATATAAGGATTCTTTGCAGTCAGGTCCCAGCCCAGGGCCAGGGGCCCCTGTGCACATCCTTTTTCCATTTTCCCTGGGAAAGAAAACTCAGCAGTCCAGGTTCCTGATGTCAGTTTGTAGGGCTCCCTTGGGTCTATCAGGGCAGCACAAGTTTGAGATGGGGACAACTTCGGTGTGGGGTCCGTCCTTCGATATAAGGATTTTTTGCAGTGAGGCCCAGCCCAGGGCCAGGGGCCCCTGGGCACATCCTTTATCCATTTTCCCTGGGAAAGAAAACTCAGCAGTCCAGGTTCCTGATGTCAGTTTGTAGGGCTCCCTTGGGTCTATCAGGGCAGCACAAGTTTGAGGTGGGGACAACTTCGGTGTGGGGTCCATCCTTCGATAAAAAGATTTTTTGCAGTCAGGCCCCAGCCCAGGGCCAGGGGCCCCTGTGCACATCCTTTTTCCATTTTCCCTGGGAAAGAAAACTCAGCAGTCCCGGTTCCTGATGTCAGTTTGTAGGGCTCCCTTGGGTCTATCAGGGCAGCACAAGTTTGAGGTGGGGACAACTTCGGTGTGGGGTCCATCCTTCGATATAAGGATTTTTTGCAGTCAGGGCCAGGGGCCCCTGGGCACATCCTTTTTCCATTTTCCCTGGGAAAGAAAACTCAGCAGTCCAGGTTCCTGATGTCAGTTTGTAGGGCTCCCTTGGGTCTATCAGGGCAGCACAAGTTTGAGGTGGGGACAACTTCGGTGTGGGGTCCATCCTTCGATATAAAGATTTTTTGCAGTCAGGGCCAGGGGCCCCTGGGCACATCCTTTTTCCATTTTCCCTGGGAAAGAAAACTCAGCAGTCCAGGTTCCTGATGTCAGTTTGTAGGGCTCCCTTGGGTCTATCAGGGCAGCACAAGTTTGAGGTGGGGACAGCTTCGGTGTGGGGTCCATCCTTCGATATAAGGATTTTTTGCAGTCAGGGCCAGGGGCCCCTGGGCACATCCTTTTTCCATTTTCCCTGGGAAAGAAAACTTAGCAGTCCAGGTTCCTGATGTCAGTTTCTAGGGCACCCTTGGGTCTATCAGTGCAGCACAAGTTTGAGGTGGGGACAACTTCGGTGTGGGGTCCATCCTTTGATATAAGGATTTCTTGTAGTGAGGTCCCTGTCCAGCGCCAGGGGCCCCTGGGCACATCCTTTATCCATTTTCCCTGGGAAAGAAAACTCAGCAGTCCAGGTTCCTGATGTCAGTTTGTAGGGCTCCCTTGGGTCTATCAGGGCAGCACAAGTTTGAGGTGGGGACAATTTCGGTGTGGGGTCCATCCTTCGATATAAAGATTTTTTGCAGTCAGGGCCAGGGGCCCCTGGGCACATCCTTTTTCCATTTTCCCTGGGAAAGAAAACTCAGCAGTCCAGGTTCCTGATGTCAGTTTGTAGGGCTCCCTTGGGTCTATCAGGGCAGCACAAGTTTGAGGTGGGGACAACTTCGGTGTGGGGTCCATCCTTCGATATAAGGATTTTTTGCAGTGAGGCCCCTGCCCAGGGCCAGGGGCCCCTGGGCACATCCTTTTTCCATTTTCCCTGGGAAAGAAAACTCAGCAGTCCAGGTTCCTGATGTCAGTTTGTAGGGCTCCCTTGGGTCTATCAGGGCAGCACAAGTTTGAGGTGGGGACAACTTCGGTGTGGCGTCCATCCTTCGATATAAGGATTTTTTGCAGTCAGGGCCAGGGGCCCCTGGGCACATCCTTTTTCCATTTTCCCTGGGAAAGAAAACTCAGCAGTCCAGGTTCCTGATGTCAGTTTGTAGGCCTCCCTTGGGTCTATCAGGGTAGCAGAAGTATGAGGTGGGGACAACTTCGGTGTGGGGTCCATCCTTCGATATAAGGATTTCTTGTAGTGACGTCCCGGTTCCGCGCCAGGGGCCCCTGGGCACATCCTTTTTCCATTTTCCCTGGGAAAGAAAACTCAGCAGTCCAGGTTCCTGATGTCAGTTTGTAGGGCTCCCTTGGGTGTATCAGGGCAGCACAAGTATGAGGTGGGGACAACTTCGGTGTGGCGTCCATCCTTCGATATAAGGATTCTTTGCAGTCAGGGCCAGGGGCCCCTGGGCACATTCTTTTTCATTTTCCCTGGGAAAGCAAACTCAGCAGTCCCGGTTCCTGATGTCAGTTTGTAGGGCTCCCTTGGGTCTATCAGGGCAGCACAATTTTGAGGTGGGGACAACTTAGGTGTGGGGTCCATCCGTCGATATAAAGAATTTTTGTAGTCAGGGCCAGGGGCCCAGGGCCAGGGGCCCCTGGGCACATGCTTTTTCCATTTTCCCTGGGAAAGAAAACTCAGCTTTCCAGGTTCCTGATGTCAGTTTGTAGGGCTCCCTTGGCTCTATCAGGGCAGCACAAGTTTGAGGTGGGGACAACTTCGGTGTGGGGTCCGTCCTTCGATATAAGGATTCTTTGCAGTCAGGGCCCAGCCCATGGCTGGGGGACCCTGAGCACATCCTTTGGCCATTTTCCCTGGGAAAGAAAACTCAGCAGTCCAGGTTCCTGATGTCAGTTTGTAGGGCTCCCTTGGGTCTATCAGGGCAGCACAAGTTTGAGGTGGGGACAACTTCGGTCTGTGCTCCATCCTTCGATATAAGGATTCTTTACAGTCAGGCCCAGCCCAGGGCCGGGGACCCCTGGGCACAACCTTTTTGCATTTTCCCTGGGAAAGAAAACTCAGCAGTCCAGGTTCCTGATGTCAGTTTGTAGGGCTCCCTTGGGTCTATCAGGGCAGCACAAGTTTGAGGTGGGGACAACTTCGGTGTGGGGTCCATCCTTCGATATAAGGATTCTTTGCAGTCAGGGCCAGGGGCCCCTGGGCACAAACTTTTTCCATTTTCCCTGGGAAAGAAAACTCAGCAGTCCAGGTTCCTCATGTCAGTTTGTAGGGCTCCCTTGGGTCTATCAGGGCAGCACAAGTTTGAGGTTTCAACAACTTCGGTGGGGGGTCCATCCTTCGATATAAGGATTTTTTGCAGTCAGGGCCAGGGGCCCCTGGGCACATCCTTTTTCCATTTTCCCTGGGAAAGAAAACTCAGCAGTCCAGGTTCCTGATGTCAGTTTGTAGGCCTCCCTTGGGTCTATCAGGGTAGCACAAGTATGAGGTGGGGACAACTTCGGTGTGGGGTCCATCCTTTGATATAAGGATTTCTTGTAGTGAGGTCCCGGTCCAGCGCCAGGGGCCCCTGGGCACATCCTTTTTCCATTTTCCCTGGGAAAGAAAACTCAGCAGTCCAGGTTCCTGATGTCAGTTTGTAGGGCTCCCTTGGGTCTATCAGGGCAGCACAAGTTTGAGGTGGGGACAACTTCGGTGTGGCGTCCATCCTTCGATATAAAGATTTTTTGCAGTCATGGCCAGGGGCCCCTGGGCACATCCTTTTTCCATTTTCCCTGGGAAAGAAAACTCAGCAGTCCAGGTTCCTGATGTCAGTTTGTAGGGCTCCCTTGGGTCTATCAGGGCAGCACAAGTTTGAGGTGGGGACAGCTTCGGTGTGGGGTCCATCCTTCGATATAAGGATTTTTTGCAGTCAGGGCCAGGGGCCCCTGGGCACATCCTTTTTCCATTTTCCCTGGGAAAGAAAACTTAGCAGTCCAGGTTCCTGATGTCAGTTTGTAGGGCTCCCTTGGCTCTATCAGGGCAGCACAAGTTTGAGGTGGGGACAACTTCGGTGTGGGGTCCGTCCTTCGATATAAGGATTCTTTGCAGTCAGGGCCCAGCCCATGGCTGGGGGACCCTGGGCACATCCTTTGGCCATTTTCCCTGGGAAAGAAAACTCAGCAGTCCAGGTTCCTGATGTCAGTTTGTAGGGCTCCCTTGGGTCTATCAGGGCAGCACAAGTTTGAGGTGAGGACAACTTCGGTCTGTGCTCCATCCTTCGATATAAGGATTCTTTACAGTCAGGCCCAGCCCAGGGCCGGGGACCCCTGGGCACAACCTTTTTGCATTTTCCCTGGGAAAGAAAACTCAGCAGTCCAGGTTCCTGATGTCAGTTTGTAGGGCTCCCTTGGGTCTATCAGGGCAGCACAAGTTTGAGGTTTCAACAACTTCGGTGGGGGGTCCATCCTTCGATATAAGGATTTTTTGCAGTCAGGGCCAGGGGCCCCTGGGCACATCCTTTTTCCATTTTCCCTGGGAAAGAAAACTCAGCAGTCCAGGTTCCTGATGTCAGTTTGTAGGCCTCCCTTGGGTCTATCAGGGTAGCACAAGTATGAGGTGGGGACACTTCGGTGTGGGGTCCATCCTTTGATATAAGTATTTCTTGTAGTGAGGTCCCGGTCCAGCGCCAGGGGCCCCTGGGCACATCCTTTTTCCATTTTCCCTGGGAAAGAAAACTCAGCAGTCCAGGTTCCTGATGTCAGTTTGTAGGGCTCCCTTGGGTCTATCAGGGCAGCACAAGTTTGAGGTGGGGACAGCTTCGGTGTGGGGTCCATCCTTCGATATAAGGATTTTTTGCAGTCAGGGCCAGGGGCCCCTGGGCACATCCTTTTTCCATTTTCCCTGGGAAAGAAAACTTAGCAGTCCAGGTTCCTGATGTCAGTTTCTAGGGCACCCTTGGGTCTATCAGGGCAGCACAAGTTTGAGGTGGGGACAACTTCGGTGTGGGGTCCATCCTTTGATATAAGGATTTCTTGTAGTGAGGTCCCTGTCCAGCTCCAGGGGCCCCTGGGCACATCCTTTATCCATTTTCCCTGGGAAAGAAAACTCAGCAGTCCAGGTTCCTGATGTCAGTTTGTAGGGCTCCCTTGGGTCTATCAGGGCAGCACAAGTTTGAGGTGGGGACAATTTCGGTGTGGGGTCCATCCTTCGATATAAAGATTTTTTGCAGTCAGGGCCAGGGGCCCCTGGGCACAACCTTTTTCCATTTTCCCTGGGAAAGAAAACTCAGCAGTCCAGGTTCCTGATGTCAGTTTGTAGGGCTCCCTTGGGTCTATCAGGGCAGCACAAGTTTGAGGTGGGGACAACTTCGGTGTGGGGTCCATCCTTCGATATAAGGATTTTTTGCAGTGAGGCCCCTGCCCAGGGCCAGGGGCCCCTGGGCACATCCTTTTTCCATTTTCCCTGGGAAAGAAAACTCAGCAGTCCAGGTTCCTGATGTCAGTTTGTAGGGCTCCCTTGGGTCTATCAGGGCAGCACAAGTTTGAGGTGGGGACAACTTCGGTGTGGCGTCCATCCTTCGATATAAGGATTTTTTGCAGTCAGGGCCAGGGGCCCCTGGGCACATCCTTTTTCCATTTTCCCTGGGAAAGAAAACTCAGCAGTCCAGGTTCCTGATGTCAGTTTGTAGGCCTCCCTTGGGTCTATCAGGGTAGCAGAAGTATGAGGTGGGGACAACTTCGGTGTGGGGTCCATCCTTCGATATAAGGATTTCTTGTAGTGACGTCCCGGTTCCGCGCCAGGGGCCCCTGGGCACATCCTTTTTCCATTTTCCCTGGGAAAGAAAACTCAGCAGTCCAGGTTCCTGATGTCAGTTTGTAGGGCTCCCTTGGGTGTATCAGGGCAGCACAAGTATGAGGTGGGGACAACTTCGGTGTGGCGTCCATCCTTCGATATAAGGATTCTTTGCAGTCAGGGCCAGGGGCCCCTGGGCACATTCTTTTTCATTTTCCCTGGGAAAGCAAACTCAGCAGTCCCGGTTCCTGATGTCAGTTTGTAGGGCTCCCTTGGGTCTATCAGGGCAGCACAATTTTGAGGTGGGGACAACTTCGGTGTGGGGTCCATCCGTCGATATAAAGAATTTTTGTAGTCAGGGCCAGGGGCCCAGGGCCAGGGGCCCCTGGGCACATGCTTTTTCCATTTTCCCTGGGAAAGAAAACTCAGCTTTCCAGGTTCCTGATGTCAGTTTGTAGGGCTCCCTTGGCTCTATCAGGGCAGCACAAGTTTGAGGTGGGGACAACTTCGGTGTGGGGTCCGTCCTTCGATATAAGGATTCTTTGCAGTCAGGGCCCAGCCCATGGCTGGGGGACCCTGGGCACATCCTTTGGCCATTTTCCCTGGGAAAGAAAACTCAGCAGTCCAGGTTCCTGATGTCAGTTTGTAGGGCTCCCTTGGGTCTATCAGGGCAGCACAAGTTTGAGGTGGGGACAACTTCGGTCTGTGCTCCATCCTTCGATATAAGGATTCTTTACAGTCAGGCCCAGCCCAGGGCCGGGGACCCCTGGGCACAACCTTTTTGCATTTTCCCTGGGAAAGAAAACTCAGCAGTCCAGGTTCCTGATGTCAGTTTGTAGGGCTCCCTTGGGTCTATCAGGGCAGCACAAGTTTGAGGTGGGGACAACTTCGGTGTGGGGTCCATCCTTCGATATAAGGATTCTTTGCAGTCAGGGCCAGGGGCCCCTGGGCACAACCTTTTTCCATTTTCCCTGGGAAAGAAAACTCAGCAGTCCAGGTTCCTGATGTCAGTTTGTAGGGCTCCCTTGGGTCTATCAGGGCAGCACAAGTTTGAGGTGGGGACAACTTCGGTGTGGGGTCCATCCTTCGATATAAGGATTTTTTGCAGTGAGGCCCCTGCCCAGGGCCAGGGGCCCCTGGGCACATCCTTTTTCCATTTTCCCTGGGAAAGAAAACTCAGCAGTCCAGGTTCCTGATGTCAGTTTGTAGGGCTCCCTTGGGTCTATCAGGGCAGCACAAGTTTGAGGTGGGGACAACTTCGGTGTGGCGTCCATCCTTCGATATAAGGATTTTTTGCAGTCAGGGCCAGGGGCCCCTGGGCACATCCTTTTTCCATTTTCCCTGGGAAAGAAAACTCAGCAGTCCAGGTTCCTGATGTCAGTTTGTAGGCCTCCCTTGGGTCTATCAGGGTAGCAGAAGTATGAGGTGGGGACAACTTCGGTGTGGGGTCCATCCTTCGATATAAGGATTTCTTGTAGTGACGTCCCGGTTCCGCGCCAGGGGCCCCTGGGCACATCCTTTTTCCATTTTCCCTGGGAAAGAAAACTCAGCAGTCCAGGTTCCTGATGTCAGTTTGTAGGGCTCCCTTGGGTGTATCAGGGCAGCACAAGTATGAGGTGGGGAGAACTTCGGTGTGGCGTCCATCCTTCGATATAAGGATTCTTTGCAGTCAGGGCCAGGGGCCCCTGGGCACATTCTTTTTCATTTTCCCTGGGAAAGCAAACTCAGCAGTCCCGGTTCCTGATGTCAGTTTGTAGGGCTCCCTTGGGTCTATCAGGGCAGCACAATTTTGAGGTGGGGACAACTTCGGTGTGGGGTCCATCCGTCGATATAAAGAATTTTTGTAGTCAGGGCTAGGGGCCCAGGGCCAGGGGCCCCTGGGCACATGCTTTTTCCATTTTCCCTGGGAAAGAAAACTCAGCTTTCCAGGTTCCTGATGTCAGTTTGTAGGGCTCCCTTGGCTCTATCAGGGCAGCACAAGTTTGAGGTGGGGACAACTTCGGTGTGGGGTCCGTCCTTCGATATAAGGATTCTTTGCAGTCAGGGCCCAGCCCATGGCTGGGGGACCCTGGGCACATCCTTTGGCCATTTTCCCTGGGAAAGAAAACTCAGCAGTCCAGGTTCCTGATGTCAGTTTGTAGGGCTCCCTTGGGTCTATCAGGGCAGCACAAGTTTGAGGTGGGGACAACTTCGGTCTGTGCTCCATCCTTCGATATAAGGATTCTTTACAGTCAGGCCCAGCCCAGGGCCGGGGACCCCTGGGCACAACCTTTTTGCATTTTCCCTGGGAAAGAAAACTCAGCAGTCCAGGTTCCTGATGTCAGTTTGTAGGGCTCCCTTGGGTCTATCAGGGCAGCACAAGTTTGAGGTGGGGACAACTTCGGTGTGGGGTCCATCCTTCGATATAAGGATTCTTTGCAGTCAGGGCCAGGGGCCCCTGGGCACAAACTTTTTCCATTTTCCCTGGGAAAGAAAACTCAGCAGTCCAGGTTCCTCATGTCAGTTTGTAGGGCTCCCTTGGGTCTATCAGGGCAGCACAAGTTTGAGGTTTCAACAACTTCGGTGGGGGGTCCATCCTTCGATATAAGGATTTTTTGCAGTCAGGGCCAGGGGCCCCTGGGCACATCCTTTTTCCATTTTCCCTGGGAAAGAAAACTCAGCAGTCCAGGTTCCTGATGTCAGTTTGTAGGCCTCCCTTGGGTCTATCAGGGTAGCACAAGTATGAGGTGGGGACAACTTCGGTGTGGGGTCCATCCTTTGATATAAGGATTTCTTGTAGTGAGGTCCCGGTCCAGCGCCAGGGGCCCCTGGGCACATCCTTTTTCCATTTTCCCTGGGAAAGAAAACTCAGCAGTCCAGGTTCCTGATGTCAGTTTGTAGGGCTCCCTTGGGTCTATCAGGGCAGCACAAGTTTGAGGTGGGGACAACTTCGGTGTGGCGTCCATCCTTCGATATAAAGATTTTTTGCAGTCAGGGCCAGGGGCCCCTGGGCACATCCTTTTTCCATTTTCCCTGGGAAAGAAAACTCAGCAGTCCAGGTTCCTGATGTCAGTTTGTAGGGCTCCCTTGGGTCTATCAGGGCAGCACAAGTTTGAGGTGGGGACAGCTTCGGTGTGGGGTCCATCCTTCGATATAAGGATTTTTTGCAGTCAGGGCCAGGGGCCCCTGGGCACATCCTTTTTCCATTTTCCCTGGGAAAGAAAACTTAGCAGTCCAGGTTCCTGATGTCAGTTTCTAGGGCATCCTTGGGTCTATCAGGGCAGCACAAGTTTGAGGTGGGGACAACTTCGGTGTGGGGTCCATCCTTTGATATAAGGATTTCTTGTAGTGAGGTCCCTGTCCAGCGCCAGGGGCCCCTGGGCACATCCTTTATCCATTTTCCCTGGGAAAGAAAACTCAGCAGTCCAGGTTCCTGATGTCAGTTTGTAGGGCTCCCTTGGGTCTATCTGGGCAGCACAAGTTTGAGGTGGGGACAATTTCGGTGTGGGGTCCATCCTTCGATATAAAGATTTTTTGCAGTCAGGGCCAGGGGCCCCTGGGCACAACCTTTTTCCATTTTCCCTGGGAAAGAAAACTCAGCAGTCCAGGTTCCTGATGTCAGTTTGTAGGGCTCCCTTGGGTCTATCAGGGCAGCACAAGTTTGAGGTGGGGACAACTTCGGTGTGGGGTCCATCCTTCGATATAAGGATTTTTTGCAGTGAGGCCCCTGCCCAGGGCCAGGGTCCCCTGGGCACATCCTTTTTCCATTTTCCCTGGGAAAGAAAACTCAGCAGTCCAGGTTCCTGATGTCAGTTTGTAGGGCTCCCTTGGGTCTATCAGGGCAGCACAAGTTTGAGGTGGGGACAACTTCGGTGTGGGGTCCATCCTTCGATATATGGATTTCTTGTAGTGAGGTTCGTGCCCAGGGCCAGGGGCCCCTGGACACATCCTTTTTCCATTTTCCCTGGGAAAGAAAACTCAGCAGTCCAGGTTCCTGATGTCAGTTTGTAGGGCTCCCTTGGCTCTATCAGGGCAGCACAAGTTTGAGGTGGGGACAACTTCGGTGTGGGGTGCATCCTTCGATATAAGGATACTTTGCAGTCAGGGCCAGGGGCCCCTGGGCACATCCTTTTTCCATTTTCCCTGGGAAAGAAAACTCAGCAGTCCAGGTTCCTGATGTCAGTTTGTAGGGCTCCCTTGGGTCTATCAGGGCAGCACAAGTTTGAGGTTTCAACAACTTCGGTGTGGGGTCCATCCTTCGATATAAGGATTCTTTGCAGTCAGGGCCAGGGGCCCGTGTGCACATCCTTTTTCCATTTTCCATGGGAAAGAAAACTCAGCAGTCCAGGTTCCTGATGTCAGTTTGTAGGGCTCCCTTGGGTCTATCAGGGCAGCACAAGTTTGAGGTGGGGACAACTTCGGTGTGGGGTCCATCCTTCGATATAAGGATTCTTTGCAGTCAGGGCCAGGGTCCCCCGGGCAGAACCTTTGGCCATTTTCCCTGGGAAAGAAAACTCAGCAGTCCAGGTTCCTGATGTCAGTTTGTAGGGCTCCCTTGGGTCTATCAGGGCAGCACAAGTTTGAGGTGGGGACAACTTCGGTGTGGGGTCCATCCTTCGATATAAGGATTCTTTGCAGTCAGGGCCAGGGGCCCCTGGGCACATCCTTTTTCCATTTTCCCTGGGAAAGAAAACTCAGCAGTCCCGGTTCCTGATGTCAGTTTGTAGGGCTCCCTTGGGTCTATCAGGGCAGCACAAGTTTGAGGTGGGGACAACTTCGGTGTGGGGTCCATCCTTCGATATAAGGATTCTTTGCAGACAGGCCCCAGCCCAGGGCCAGGGGCCCCTGTGCACATCCTTTTTCCATTTTCCCTGGGAAAGAAAACTCAGCAGTCCAGGTTCCTGATGTCAGTTTGTAGGGCTCCCTTGGGTCTATCAGGGCAGCACAAGTTTGAGGTGGGGACAACTTCGGTGTGGGGTCCATCGTTCGATATAAGGATTCTTTGCAGTCAGGGCCAGGGTCCCCCGGGCAGAACCTTTGGCCATTTTCCCTGGGAAAGAAAACTCAGCAATCCAGGTTCCTGATGTCAATTTGTAGGGCTCCCTTGGGTCTATCAGGGCAGCACAAGTTTGAGGTGGAGACAACTTCGGTGTGGGGTCCATCCTTCGATATAAGGATTTTTTGCAGTCAGGCCCCAGCCCATGGCCAGGGGCCCCTGTGCACATCCTTTTTCCATTTTCCCTGGGAAAGAAAACTCAGCAGTCCAGGTTCCTGATGTCAGTTTGTAGGGCTCCCTTGGGTCTATCAGGGCAGCACAAGTTTGAGGTGGGGACAATTTCGGTGTGGGGTCCATCCTTCGATATAAGGATTCTTTGCAGTCAGGGCCAGGGGCCCCTGGGCACATCCTTTTTCCATTTTCCCTGGGAAAGAAAACTCAGCAGTCCAGGTTCCTGATGTCAGTTTGTAGGGCTCCCTTGGGTCTATCAGGGCAGCACAAGTTTGAGGTGGGGACAACTTCGGTGTGGGGTCCATCTTTCGATATATGGATTTTTTGTAGTGAGGTCCCTGTCCATGGCCAGGGGCCCCTGTACACATCCTTTTTCCATTTTCCCTGGGAAAGAAAACTCAGCAGTCCAGGTTCCTGATGTCAGTTTGTAGGGCTCCCTTGGCTCTATCAGGGCAGCACAAGTTTGAGGTGGGGACAACTTCGGTGTGGGGTGCATCCTTCGATATAAAGATTTTTTGCAGTTAGGGCCAGGGGCCCCTGGGCACATCCTTTTTCCATTTTCCCTGGGAAAGAAAACTCAGCAGTCCCGGTTCCTGATGTCAGTTTGTAGGGCTCCCTTGGGTCTATCTGGGCAGCACAAGTTTGAGGTGGGGACAACTTCGGTGTGGGGTCCATCCTTCGATATAAGGATTCTTTGCAGTCAGGTCCCAGCCCAGGGCCAGGGGCCCCTGTGCACATCCTTTTTCCATTTTCCCTGGGAAAGAAAACTCAGCAGTCCAGGTTCCTGATGTCAGTTTGTAGGGCTCCCTTGGGTCTATCAGGGCAGCACAAGTTTGAGGTGGGGACAACTTCGGTGTGGGTTCCATCCTTCGATATAAGGATTCTTTGCAGTCAGGGCCAGGGGACCCTGGGCACATCCTTTTTCCATTTTCCCTGGGAAAGAAAACTCAGCAGTCCAGGTTCCTGATGTCAGTTTGTAGGGCTCCCTTGGGTCTATCAGGGCAGCACAAGTTTGAGATGGGGACAACTTCAGTGTGGGGTCCATCCTTCGATATAAGGATTCTTTGCAGTCAGGGCCAGGGGCCCCTGGGCACATCCTTTTTCCATTTTCCCTGGGAAAGAAAACTCAGCAGTCCAGGTTCCTGATGTCAGTTTGTAGGGCTCCCTTGGGTCTATCAGGGCAGCACAAGTTTGAGGTGGGGACAACTTCGGTCGGGGGTGCATCCTTCGATATAAGGATTCTTTGCAGTCAGGGCCAGGGGCCCCTGGGCACATCCTTTTTCCATTTTCCCTGGGAAAGAAAACTCAGCAGTCCAGGTTCCTGATGTCAGTTTGTAGGGCTCCCTTGGCTCTATCAGGGCAGCACAAGTTTGAGGTGGGTACAACTTCGGTCTGTGCTCCATTCGTCGATATAAGGATTCTTTACAGTCAGGCCCAGCCCAGGGCCGGGGACCCCTGGGCACATCCTTTTTCCATTTTCCCTGGGAAAGAAAACTCAGCAGTCCAGGTTCCTGATGTCAGTTTGTAGGGCTCCCTTGCGTCTATCAGGGCAGCACAAGTTTGAGGTGGGGACAACTTCGGTCTGTGCTCCATCCTTCGATATAAGGATTCTTTGCAGTCAAGCCCCAGCCCAGCGCCAGGGGACCCTGGGCACATCCTTTGGCCATTTTCCCTGGGAAGAAAAACTCACCAGTCCAGGTTCCTGAAGTCAGTTTGTAGGGCTCCCTTGGCTCTATCAGGGCAGCACAAGTTTGAGGTGGGGACAACTTCGGTGTGGGGTCCATCCTTCGATATAAGGATTTTTTGCAGTCAGGGCCCAGCCCATGGCTGGGGGACCCTGGGCACATCCTTTGGCCATTTTCCCTGGGAAGGAAAACTCAGCAGTCCAGGTTCCTGATGTCAGTTTGTAGGGCTCCCTTGGGTCTATCAGGGCAGCACAAGTTTGAGGTGGGGACAACTTCGGTGTGGGTTCCATCCTTCGATATAAGGATTCTTTGCAGTCAGGGCCAGGGGCCCCTGGGCACACCCTTTTTCCATTTTCCCTGGGAAAGAAAACTCAGCAGTCCAGGTTCCTGATGTCATTTTGTAGGGCTCCCTTGGGTCTATCAGGGCAGCACAAGTTTGAGGTGGGGACAACTTTGGTCTCGGGTCCATCCTTCGATATAAGGATTCTTTGCAGTCAGGGCCAGGGGCCCCTGGGCACACCCTTTTTCCATTTTCCCTGGGAAAGAAAACTCAGCAGTCCAGGTTCCTGATGTCAGTTTGTAGGGCTCCCTTGGGTCTATCAGGGCAGCACAAGTTTGAGGTGGGGACAAATTCAGTGTGGGCTCCATCCTTCGATATAAGGATTTTTTGCAGTCAGGGCCAGGGGCCCCTGGGCACATCCTTTTTCCATTTTCCCTGGGAAAGAAAACTCAGCAGTCCAGGTTCCTGATGTCAGTTTGTAGGGCTCCCTTGGGTCTATCAGGGCAGCACAAGTTTGAGGTGGGGACATCTTCGGTGTGGGGTCCATCCTTCGATATAAGGATTTTTTGCAGTCAGGGCCAGGGGCCCCTGGGCACATCCTTTTTCCATTTTCCCTGGGAAAGAAAACTCAGCAGTCCAGGTTCCTGATGTCACTTTGTAGGGCTCCCTTGGGTCTATCAGGGCAGCACAAGTTTGAGGTGGGGACAAATTCAGTGTGGGCTCCATCCTTCGATATAAGGATTTTTTGCAGTCAGGGCCAGGGGCCCCTGGGCACATCCTTTTTCCATTTTCCCTGGGAAAGAAAACTCAGCAGTCCAGGTTCCTGATGTCAGTTTGTAGGGCTCCCTTGGCTCTATCAGGGCAGCACAAGTTTGAGGTGGGGACAACTTCGGTGTGGGGTGCATCCTTCGATATAAGGATTCTTTGCAGTCAGGGCCCAGCCCATGGCTGGGGGACCCTGGGCACATCCTTTTTCCATTTTCCCTGGGAAAGAAAACTCAGCAGTCCAGGTTCCTGATGTCAGTTTGTAGGGCTCCCTTGGGTCTATCAGGGCAGCACAAGTTTGAGGTGGGGACAACTTCGGTGTGGGGTCCATCCTTTGATATAAGGATTTCTTGTAGTGAGGTCCCTGTCCAGCGCCAGGGGCCCCTGGGCACATCCTTTATCCATTTTCCCTGGGAAAGAAAACTCAGCAGTCCAGGTTCCTGATGTCAGTTTGTAGGGCTCCCTTGGGTCTATCTGGGCAGCACAAGTTTGAGGTGGGGACAATTTCGGTGTGGGGTCCATCCTTCGATATAAAGATTTTTTGCAGTCAGGGCCAGGGGCCCCTGGGCACAACCTTTTTCCATTTTCCCTGGGAAAGAAAACTCAGCAGTCCAGGTTCCTGATGTCAGTTTGTAGGGCTCCCTTGGGTCTATCAGGGCAGCACAAGTTTGAGGTGGGGACAACTTCGGTGTGGGGTCCATCCTTCGATATAAGGATTTTTTGCAGTGAGGCCCCTGCCCAGGGCCAGGGTCCCCTGGGCACATCCTTTTTCCATTTTCCCTGGGAAAGAAAACTCAGCAGTCCAGGTTCCTGATGTCAGTTTGTAGGGCTCCCTTGGGTCTATCAGGGCAGCACAAGTTTGAGGTGGGGACAACTTCGGTGTGGGGTCCATCCTTCGATATATGGATTTCTTGTAGTGAGGTTCGTGCCCAGGGCCAGGGGCCCCTGGACACATCCTTTTTCCATTTTCCCTGGGAAAGAAAACTCAGCAGTCCAGGTTCCTGATGTCAGTTTGTAGGGCTCCCTTGGGTCTATCAGGGCAGCACAAGTTTGAGGTGGGGACAACTTCGGTGTGGGGTCCATCCTTCGATATAAGGATTCTTTGCAGTCAGGGCCAGGGTCCCCCGGGCAGAACCTTTGGCCATTTTCCCTGGGAAAGAAAACTCAGCAGTCCAGGTTCCTGATGTCAGTTTGTAGGGCTCCCTTGGGTCTATCAGGGCAGCACAAGTTTGAGGTTTCAACAACTTCGGTGTGGGGTCCATCCTTCGATATAAGGATTCTTTGCAGTCAGGGCCAGGGGCCCGTGTGCACATCCTTTTTCCATTTTCCATGGGAAAGAAAACTCAGCAGTCCAGGTTCCTGATGTCAGTTTGTAGGGCTCCCTTGGGTCTATCAGGGCAGCACAAGTTTGAGGTGGGGACAACTTCGGTGTGGGGTCCATCCTTCGATATAAGGATTCTTTGCAGTCAGGGCCAGGGTCCCCCGGGCAGAACCTTTGGCCATTTTCCCTGGGAAAGAAAACTCAGCAGTCCAGGTTCCTGATGTCAGTTTGTAGGGCTCCCTTGGGTCTATCAGGGCAGCACAAGTTTGAGGTGGGGACAACTTCGGTGTGGGGTCCATCCTTCGATATAAGGATTCTTTGCAGTCAGGGCCAGGGGCCCCTGGGCACATCCTTTTTCCATTTTCCCTGGGAAAGAAAACTCAGCAGTCCCGGTTCCTGATGTCAGTTTGTAGGGCTCCCTTGGGTCTATCAGGGCAGCACAAGTTTGAGGTGGGGACAACTTCGGTGTGGGGTCCATCCTTCGATATAAGGATTCTTTGCAGACAGGCCCCACCCCAGGGCCAGGGGCCCCTGTGCACATCCTTTTTCCATTTTCCCTGGGAAAGAAAACTCAGCAGTCCAGGTTCCTGATGTCAGTTTGTAGGGCTCCCTTGGGTCTATCAGGGCAGCACAAGTTTGAGGTGGGGACAACTTCGGTGTGGGGTCCATCGTTCGATATAAGGATTCTTTGCAGTCAGGGCCAGGGTCCCCCGGGCAGAACCTTTGGCCATTTTCCCTGGGAAAGAAAACTCAGCAATCCAGGTTCCTGATGTCAATTTGTAGGGCTCCCTTGGGTCTATCAGGGCAGCACAAGTTTGAGGTGGAGACAACTTCGGTGTGGGGTCCATCCTTCGATATAAGGATTTTTTGCAGTCAGGCCCCAGCCCATGGCCAGGGGCCCCTGTGCACATCCTTTTTCCATTTTCCCTGGGAAAGAAAACTCAGCAGTCCAGGTTCCTGATGTCAGTTTCTAAGGCTCCTTTGGGTGTATCAGGGCAGCACAAGTTTGAGGTGGGGACAACTTCGGTGTGGGGTCCATCCTTCGATATAAGGATATTTTGCAGTCAGGGCCAGAGGCCCCTGGGCACATCCTTTTTCCATTTTCCCTGGGAAAGAAAATTCATCAGTCCAGGTTCCTGATGTCAGTTTGTAGAGCTCCCTTCGGTCTATCAGGGCAGCACAAGTTTGATGTGAGCACAACTTCGGTGTGGGGTCCATCCTTCGATATAAGGATTTTTTGCAGTGAATTCCCTGTCCAGGGCCAGGGGCCCCTTGGCACATACTTTTTCCATTTTCCCTGGGAAAGAAAACTCAGCAGTCCAGGTTCCTGATGTCAGTTTGTAGGGCTCCCTTGGGTCTATCAGGGCAGCACAAGTTTGAGGTGGGGACAATTTCGGTGTGGGGTCCATCCTTCGATATAAGGATTCTTTGCAGTCAGGGCCAGGGGCCCCTGGGCACATCCTTTTTCCATTTTCCCTGGGAAAGAAAACTCAGCAGTCCAGGTTCCTGATGTCAGTTTGTAGGGCTCCCTTGGGTCTATCAGGGCAGCACAAGTTTGAGGTGGGGACAACTTCGGTGTGGGGTCCATCTTTCGATATATGGATTTTTTGTAGTGAGGTCCCTGTCCATGGCCAGGGGCCCCTGTACACATCCTTTTTCCATTTTCCCTGGGAAAGAAAACTCAGCAGTCCAGGTTCCTGATGTCAGTTTGTAGGGCTCCCTTGGGTCTATCAGGGCAGCACAAGTTGAGGTGGGGACAACTTCGGTGTGGGGTGCATCCTTCGATATAAAGATTTTTTGCAGTTAGGGCCAGGGGCCCCTGGGCACATCCTTTTTCCATTTTCCCTGGGAAAGAAAACTCAGCAGTCCCGGTTCCTGATGTCAGTTTGTAGGGCTCCCTTGGGTCTATCTGGGCAGCACAAGTTTGAGGTGGGGACAACTTCGGTGTGGGGTCCATCCTTCGATATAAGGATTCTTTGCAGTCACGTCCCAGCCCAGGGCCAGGGGCCCCTGTGCACATCCTTTTTCCATTTTCCCTGGGAAAGAAAACTCAGCAGTCCAGGTTCCTGATGTCAGTTTGTAGGGCTCCCTTGGGTCTATCAGGGCAGCACAAGTTTGAGGTGGGGACAACTTCGGTGTGGGTTCCATCCTTCGATATAAGGATTCTTTGCAGTCAGGGCCAGGGGACCCTGGGCACATCCTTTTTCCATTTTCCCTGGGAAAGAAAACTCAGCAGTCCAGGTTCCTGATGTCAGTTTGTAGGGCTCCCTTGGGTCTATCAGGGCAGCACAAGTTTGAGATGGGGACAACTTCAGTGTGGGGTCCATCCTTCGATATAAGGATTCTTTGCAGTCAGGGCCAGGGGCCCCTGGGCACATCCTTTTTCCATTTTCCCTGGGAAAGAAAACTCAGCAGTCCAGGTTCCTGATGTCAGTTTGTAGGGCTCCCTTGGGTCTATCAGGGCAGCACAAGTTTGAGGTGGGGACAACTTCGGTCGGGGGTGCATCCTTCGATATAAGGATTCTTTGCAGTCAGGGCCAGGGGCGCCTGGGCACATCCTTTTTCCATTTTCCCTGGGAAAGAAAACTCAGCAGTCCAGGTTCCTGATGTCAGTTTGTAGGGCTCCCTTGGCTCTATCAGGGCAGCACAAGTTTGAGGTGGGTACAACTTCGGTCTGTGCTCCATTCGTCGATATAAGGATTCTTTACAGTCAGGCCCAGCCCAGGGCCGGGGACCCCTGGGCACATCCTTTTTCCATTTTCCCTGGGAAAGAAAACTCAGCAGTCCAGGTTCCTGATGTCAGTTTGTAGGGCTCCCTTGCGTCTATCAGGGCAGCACAAGTTTGAGGTGGGGACAACTTCGGTCTGTGCTCCATCCTTCGATATAAGGATTCTTTGCAGTCAAGCCCCAGCCCAGCGCCAGGGGACCCTGGGCACATCCTTTGGCCATTTTCCCTGGGAAGAAAAACTCACCAGTCCAGGTTCCTGAAGTCAGTTTGTAGGGCTCCCTTGGCTCTATCAGGGCAGCACAAGTTTGAGGTGGGGACAACTTCGGTGTGGGGTCCATCCTTCGATATAAGGATTTTTTGCAGTCAGGGCCCAGCCCATGGCTGGGGGACCCTGGGCACATCCTTTGGCCATTTTCCCTGGGAAGGAAAACTCAGCAGTCCAGGTTCCTGATGTCAGTTTGTAGGGCTCCCTTGGGTCTATCAGGGCAGCACAAGTTTGAGGTGGGGACAACTTCGGTGTGGGTTCCATCCTTCGATATAAGGATTCTTTGCAGTCAGGGCCAGGGGCCCCTGGGCACACCCTTTTTCCATTTTCCCTGGGAAAGAAAACTCAGCAGTCCAGGTTCCTGATGTCACTTTGTAGGGCTCCCTTGGGTCTATCAGGGCAGCACAAGTTTGAGGTGGGGACAAATTCAGTGTGGGCTCCATCCTTCGATATAAGGATTTTTTGCAGTCAGGGCCAGGGGCCCCTGGGCACATCCTTTTTCCATTTTCCCTGGGAAAGAAAACTCAGCAGTCCAGGTTCCTGATGTCAGTTTGTAGGGCTCCCTTGGCTCTATCAGGGCAGCACAAGTTTGAGGTGGGGACAACTTCGGTGTGGGGTGCATCCTTCGATATAAGGATTCTTTGCAGTCAGGGCCCAGCCCATGGCTGGGGGACCCTGGGCACATCCTTTTTCCATTTTCCCTGGGAAAGAAAACTCAGCAGTCCAGGTTCCTGATGTCAGTTTGTAGGGCTCCCTTGGGTCTATCAGGGCAGCACAAGTTTGAGGTGGGGACAACTTCGGTGTGGGGTCCATCCTTTGATATAAGGATTTCTTGTAGTGAGGTCCCTGTCCAGCGCCAGGGGCCCCTGGGCACATCCTTTATCCATTTTCCCTGGGAAAGAAAACTCAGCAGTCCAGGTTCCTGATGTCAGTTTGTAGGGCTCCCTTGGGTCTATCTGGGCAGCACAAGTTTGAGGTGGGGACAATTTCGGTGTGGGGTCCATCCTTCGATATAAAGATTTTTTGCAGTCAGGGCCAGGGGCCCCTGGGCACAACCTTTTTCCATTTTCCCTGGGAAAGAAAACTCAGCAGTCCAGGTTCCTGATGTCAGTTTGTAGGGCTCCCTTGGGTCTATCAGGGCAGCACAAGTTTGAGGTGGGGACAACTTCGGTGTGGGGTCCATCCTTCGATATAAGGATTTTTTGCAGTGAGGCCCCTGCCCAGGGCCAGGGTCCCCTGGGCACATCCTTTTTCCATTTTCCCTGGGAAAGAAAACTCAGCAGTCCAGGTTCCTGATGTCAGTTTGTAGGGCTCCCTTGGGTCTATCAGGGCAGCACAAGTTTGAGGTGGGGACAACTTCGGTGTGGGGTCCATCCTTCGATATATGGATTTCTTGTAGTGAGGTTCGTGCCCAGGGCCAGGGGCCCCTGGACACATCCTTTTTCCATTTTCCCTGGGAAAGAAAACTCAGCAGTCCAGGTTCCTGATGTCAGTTTGTAGGGCTCCCTTGGGTCTATCAGGGCAGCACAAGTTTGAGGTGGGGACAACTTCGGTGTGGGGTCCATCCTTCGATATAAGGATTCTTTGCAGTCAGGGCCAGGGTCCCCCGGGCAGAACCTTTGGCCATTTTCCCTGGGAAAGAAAACTCAGCAGTCCAGGTTCCTGATGTCAGTTTGTAGGGCTCCCTTGGGTCTATCAGGGCAGCACAAGTTTGAGGTTTCAACAACTTCGGTGTGGGGTCCATCCTTCGATATAAGGATTCTTTGCAGTCAGGGCCAGGGGCCCGTGTGCACATCCTTTTTCCATTTTCCATGGGAAAGAAAACTCAGCAGTCCAGGTTCCTGATGTCAGTTTGTAGGGCTCCCTTGGGTCTATCAGGGCAGCACAAGTTTGAGGTGGGGACAACTTCGGTGTGGGGTCCATCCTTCGATATAAGGATTCTTTGCAGTCAGGGCCAGGGTCCCCCGGGCAGAACCTTTGGCCATTTTCCCTGGGAAAGAAAACTCAGCAGTCCAGGTTCCTGATGTCAGTTTGTAGGGCTCCCTTGGGTCTATCAGGGCAGCACAAGTTTGAGGTGGGGACAACTTCGGTGTGGGGTCCATCCTTCGATATAAGGATTCTTTGCAGTCAGGGCCAGGGGCCCCTGGGCACATCCTTTTTCCATTTTCCCTGGGAAAGAAAACTCAGCAGTCCCGGTTCCTGATGTCAGTTTGTAGGGCTCCCTTGGGTCTATCAGGGCAGCACAAGTTTGAGGTGGGGACAACTTCGGTGTGGGGTCCATCCTTCGATATAAGGATTCTTTGCAGACAGGCCCCACCCCAGGGCCAGGGGCCCCTGTGCACATCCTTTTTCCATTTTCCCTGGGAAAGAAAACTCAGCAGTCCAGGTTCCTGATGTCAGTTTGTAGGGCTCCCTTGGGTCTATCAGGGCAGCACAAGTTTGAGGTGGGGACAACTTCGGTGTGGGGTCCATCGTTCGATATAAGGATTCTTTGCAGTCAGGGCCAGGGTCCCCCGGGCAGAACCTTTGGCCATTTTCCCTGGGAAAGAAAACTCAGCAATCCAGGTTCCTGATGTCAATTTGTAGGGCTCCCTTGGGTCTATCAGGGCAGCACAAGTTTGAGGTGGAGACAACTTCGGTGTGGGGTCCATCCTTCGATATAAGGATTTTTTGCAGTCAGGCCCCAGCCCATGGCCAGGGGCCCCTGTGCACATCCTTTTTCCATTTTCCCTGGGAAAGAAAACTCAGCAGTCCAGGTTCCTGATGTCAGTTTCTAAGGCTCCTTTGGGTGTATCAGGGCAGCACAAGTTTGAGGTGGGGACAACTTCGGTGTGGGGTCCATCCTTCGATATAAGGATATTTTGCAGTCAGGGCCAGAGGCCCCTGGGCACATCCTTTTTCCATTTTCCCTGGGAAAGAAAATTCATCAGTCCAGGTTCCTGATGTCAGTTTGTAGAGCTCCCTTCGGTCTATCAGGGCAGCACAAGTTTGATGTGAGCACAACTTCGGTGTGGGGTCCATCCTTCGATATAAGGATTTTTTGCAGTGAATTCCCTGTCCAGGGCCAGGGGCCCCTTGGCACATACTTTTTCCATTTTCCCTGGGAAAGAAAACTCAGCAGTCCAGGTTCCTGATGTCAGTTTGTAGGGCTCCCTTGGGTCTATCAGGGCAGCACAAGTTTGAGGTGGGGACAATTTCGGTGTGGGGTCCATCCTTCGATATAAGGATTCTTTGCAGTCAGGGCCAGGGGCCCCTGGGCACATCCTTTTTCCATTTTCCCTGGGAAAGAAAACTCAGCAGTCCAGGTTCCTGATGTCAGTTTGTAGGGCTCCCTTGGGTCTATCAGGGCAGCACAAGTTTGAGGTGGGGACAACTTCGGTGTGGGGTCCATCTTTCGATATATGGATTTTTTGTAGTGAGGTCCCTGTCCATGGCCAGGGGCCCCTGTACACATCCTTTTTCCATTTTCCCTGGGAAAGAAAACTCAGCAGTCCAGGTTCCTGATGTCAGTTTGTAGGGCTCCCTTGGGTCTATCAGGGCAGCACAAGTTGAGGTGGGGACAACTTCGGTGTGGGGTGCATCCTTCGATATAAAGATTTTTTGCAGTTAGGGCCAGGGGCCCCTGGGCACATCCTTTTTCCATTTTCCCTGGGAAAGAAAACTCAGCAGTCCCGGTTCCTGATGTCAGTTTGTAGGGCTCCCTTGGGTCTATCTGGGCAGCACAAGTTTGAGGTGGGGACAACTTCGGTGTGGGGTCCATCCTTCGATATAAGGATTCTTTGCAGTCACGTCCCAGCCCAGGGCCAGGGGCCCCTGTGCACATCCTTTTTCCATTTTCCCTGGGAAAGAAAACTCAGCAGTCCAGGTTCCTGATGTCAGTTTGTAGGGCTCCCTTGGGTCTATCAGGGCAGCACAAGTTTGAGGTGGGGACAACTTCGGTGTGGGTTCCATCCTTCGATATAAGGATTCTTTGCAGTCAGGGCCAGGGGACCCTGGGCACATCCTTTTTCCATTTTCCCTGGGAAAGAAAACTCAGCAGTCCAGGTTCCTGATGTCAGTTTGTAGGGCTCCCTTGGGTCTATCAGGGCAGCACAAGTTTGAGATGGGGACAACTTCAGTGTGGGGTCCATCCTTCGATATAAGGATTCTTTGCAGTCAGGGCCAGGGGCCCCTGGGCACATCCTTTTTCCATTTTCCCTGGGAAAGAAAACTCAGCAGTCCAGGTTCCTGATGTCAGTTTGTAGGGCTCCCTTGGGTCTATCAGGGCAGCACAAGTTTGAGGTGGGGACAACTTCGGTCGGGGGTGCATCCTTCGATATAAGGATTCTTTGCAGTCAGGGCCAGGGGCCCCTGGGCACATCCTTTTTCCATTTTCCCTGGGAAAGAAAACTCAGCAGTCCAGGTTCCTGATGTCAGTTTGTAGGGCTCCCTTGGCTCTATCAGGGCAGCACAAGTTTAAGGTGGGTACAACTTCGGTCTGTGCTCCATTCGTCGATATAAGGATTCTTTACAGTCAGGCCCAGCCCAGGGCCGGGGACCCCTGGGCACATCCTTTTTCCATTTTCCCTGGGAAAGAAAACTCAGCAGTCCAGGTTCCTGATGTCAGTTTGTAGGGCTCCCTTGCGTCTATCAGGGCAGCACAAGTTTGAGGTGGGGACAACTTCGGTCTGTGCTCCATCCTTCGATATAAGGATTCTTTGCAGTCAAGCCCCAGCCCAGCGCCAGGGGACCCTGGGCACATCCTTTGGCCATTTTCCCTGGGAAGAAAAACTCACCAGTCCAGGTTCCTGAAGTCAGTTTGTAGGGCTCCCTTGGCTCTATCAGGGCAGCACAAGTTTGAGGTGGGGACAACTTCGGTGTGGGGTCCATCCTTCGATATAAGGATTTTTTGCAGTCAGGGCCCAGCCCATGGCTGGGGGACCCTGGGCACATCCTTTGGCCATTTTCCCTGGGAAGGAAAACTCAGCAGTCCAGGTTCCTGATGTCAGTTTGTAGGGCTCCCTTGGGTCTATCAGGGCAGCACAAGTTTGAGGTGGGGACAACTTCGGTGTGGGTTCCATCCTTCGATATAAGGATTCTTTGCAGTCAGGGCCAGGGGCCCCTGGGCACACCCTTTTTCCATTTTCCCTGGGAAAGAAAACTCAGCAGTCCAGGTTCCTGATGTCATTTTGTAGGGCTCCCTTGGGTCTATCAGGGCAGCACAAGTTTGAGGTGGGGACAACTTTGGTCTCGGGTCCATCCTTCGATATAAGGATTCTTTGCAGTCAGGGCCAGGGGCCCCTGGGCACACCCTTTTTCCATTTTCCCTGGGAAAGAAAACTCAGCAGTCCAGGTTCCTGATGTCAGTTTGTAGGGCTCCCTTGGGTCTATCAGGGCAGCACAAGTTTGAGGTGGGGACAACTTCGGTGTGGGCTCCATCCTTCGATATAAGGATTTTTTGCAGTCAGGGCCAGGGGCCCCTGGGCACATCCTTTTTCCATTTTCCCTGGGAAAGAAAACTCAGCAGTCCAGGTTCCTGATGTCAGTTTGTAGGGCTCCCTTGGGTCTATCAGGGCAGCACAAGTTTGAGGTGGGGACATCTTCGGTGTGGGGTCCATCCTTCGATATAAGGATTTTTTGCAGTCAGGGCCAGGGGCCCCTGGGCACATCCTTTTTCCATTTTCCCTGGGAAAGAAAACTCAGCAGTCCAGGTTCCTGATGTCACTTTGTAGGGCTCCCTTGGGTCTATCAGGGCAGCACAAGTTTGAGGTGGGGACAAATTCAGTGTGGGCTCCATCCTTCGATATAAGGATTTTTTGCAGTCAGGGCCAGGGGCCCCTGGGCACATCCTTTTTCCATTTTCCCTGGGAAAGAAAACTCAGCAGTCCAGGTTCCTGATGTCAGTTTGTAGGGCTCCCTTGGCTCTATCAGGGCAGCACAAGTTTGAGGTGGGGACAACTTCGGTGTGGGGTGCATCCTTCGATATAAGGATTCTTTGCAGTCAGGGCCCAGCCCATGGCTGGGGGACCCTGGGCACATCCTTTTTCCATTTTCCCTGGGAAAGAAAACTCAGCAGTCCAGGTTCCTGATGTCAGTTTGTAGGGCTCCCTTGGGTCTATCAGGGCAGCACAAGTTTGAGGTGGGGACAACTTCGGTCTCGGGTCCATCCTTCGATATAAGGATTCTTTGCAGTCAGGGCCAGGGGCCCATGGGCACATCCTTTTTCCATTTCCCCCGGGAAAGAAAACTCAGCAGTCCAGGTTCCTGATGTCAGTTTGTAGGCCTCCCTTGGGTCTATCAGGGCCTCAAAAGTTTGAGGTGGGGACAACTTCGGTGCGGGGTGCATCCTTCGATATAAGGATTCTTTGCAGTCAGGGCCCAGCCCATGGCTGGGGGACCCTGGGCACATCCTTTTTCCATTTTCCCTGGGAAAGAAAACTCAGCAGTCCAGGTTCCTGATGTCAGTTTGTAGGGCTCCCTTGGGTCTATCAGGGCAGCACAAGTTTGAGGTGGGGACAACTTCGGTCTGAGCTGCATCCTTCGATGTAAGGATTCTTTGCAGTCAGGGCCAGGGGCCCCTGGGCACATCCTTTTTCGATTTTCCCTGGGAAAGAAAACTCAGCAGTCCAGGTTCCTGATGTCAGTTTGTAGGGCTCCCTTGGGTCTATCAGGGCAGCACAAGTTTGAGGTGGGGACAACTTCGGTGTGGGGTGCATCCTTCGATATAAGGATTCTTTGCAGTCAGGGCCCAGCCCATGGCTGGGGGACCCTGGGCACATCCTTTGGCCATTTTCCCTGGGAAAGAAAACTCAGCAGTCCAGGTTCCTGATGTCAGTTTGTAGGGCTCCCTTGGGTCTATCAGGGCAGCACAAGTTTGAGGTGGGGACAACTTCGGTCTCGGGTCCATCCTTCGATATAAGGATTTTTTGCAGTCAGGGCCAGGGGCCCCTGGGCACATCCTTTTTCCATTTTCCCTGGGAAAGAAAACTCAGCAGTCCAGGTTCCTGATGTCAGTTTGTAGGGCTCCCTTGGGTCTATCAGGGCAGCACAAGTTTGAGGTGGGGACAACTTCGGTGTGGGGTGCATCCTTCGATATAAGGATTTTTTGCAGCCAGGGCCAGGGGCCCCTGGGCACATCCTTTTTCCATTTTCCCTGGGAAAGAAAACTCAGCAGTCCAGGTTCCTGATGTCAGTTTGTAGGGCTCCCTTGGGTGTATCAGGGCAGCACAAGTTTGAGGTTTCAACAACTTCGGTGTGGGGTCCATCCTTCGATATAAGGATTCTTTGCAGTCAGGGCCCAGCCAATGGCTGGGGGACCCTGGGCACATCCTTTGGCCATTTTCCCTGGGAAAGAAAACTCAACAGTCCAGGTTCCTGATGTCAGTTTGTAGGGCTCCCTTGGGTCTATCAGGGCAGCACAAGTTTGAGGTGGGGACAACTTCGGTGTGGGTTCCATCCTTCGATATAAGGATTCTTTGCAGTCAGGGCCAGGGGCCCCTGGGCACATCCTTTGGCCATTTTCCCTGGGAAAGAAAACTCAGCATTCCAGGTTCCTGATGTCAGTTTGTAGGGCTCCCTTGGGTGTATCAGGGCAGCACAAGTTTGAGGTGGGGACAACTTCGGTGTCGGGTCCATCCTTCGATATAAGGATTTTTTGTAGTCAGGGCCAGGGGCCCAGGGCCAGGGGCCCCTGTGCACATCCTTTTTCCATTTTCCCTGGGAAAGAAAACTCAGCAGTCCAGGTTCCTGATGTCAGTTTGTAGGGCTCCCTTGGGTCTATCAGGGCAGCACAAGTTTGAGGTGGGGAAAACTTCGGTGTGGGGTGCATCCTTCGATATAAGGATTTTTTGCAGTCAGGCCCAGCCCATGGCTAGGGGACACTGGGCACATCCTTTTTCCATTTTCCCTGGGAAAGAAAACTCAGCAGTCCAGGTTCCTGATGTCAGTTTGTAGGGCTCCCTTGGTTCTATCAGGGCAGCACAAGTTTGAGGTGGGGACAACTTCGGTCTCGGGTACATCCTTCGATATAAGGATTCTTTGCAGTCAGGGCCAGGGGCCCCTGGGCACATCCTTTTTCCATTTCCCCCAGGAAAGAAAACTCAGCAGTCCAGGTTCCTGATGTCAGTTTGTAGGGCTCCCTTGGGTCTATCAGGGCAGCACAAGTTTGAGGTGGGGACAACTTCGGTGCGGGGTGCATCCTTCGATATAAGGATTCTTTGCAGTCAGGGCCAGGGGCCCCTGGGCACATCCTTTTTCCATTTTCCCTGGGAAAGAAAACTCAGCAGTCCAGGTTCCTGATGTCATTTTGTAGGGCTCACTTGGGTGTGTCAGGGCAGCACAAGTTTGAGGTGGGGACAACTTCGGTCTCGGGTCCATCCTTCGATATAAGGATTCTTTGCAGTCAGGGCCAGGGGCCCCTGGGCACATCCTTTTTCCATTTCCCCCGGGAAAAAAAACTCAGCAGTCCAGGTTCCTGATGTCAGTTTGTAGGGCTCCCTTGGGTCTATCAGGGCAGCACAAGTTTGAGGTGGCGACAACTTCGGTCTGAGCTGCATCCTTCGATATAAGGATTCTTTGCAGTCAGGCCCAGGGGCCCATGGGCACATCCTTTTTCCATTTCCCCCGGGAAAGAAAACTCAGCAGTCCAGGTTCCTGATGTCAGTTTGTAGGCCTCCCTTGGGTCTATCAGGGCCTCAAAAGTTTGAGGTGGGGACAACTTCGGTGCGGGGTGCATCCTTCGATATAAGGATTCTTTGCAGTCAGGGCCCAGCCCATGGCTGGGGGACCCTGGGCACATCCTTTTTCCATTTTCCCTGGGAAAGAAAACTCAGCAGTCCAGGTTCCTGATGTCAGTTTGTAGGGCTCCCTTGGGTCTATCAGGGCAGCACAAGTTTGAGGTGGGGACAACTTCGGTCTGAGCTGCATCCTTCGATGTAAGGATTCTTTGCAGTCAGGGCCAGGGGCCCCTGGGCACATCCTTTTTCGATTTTCCCTGGGAAAGAAAACTCAGCAGTCCAGGTTCCTGATGTCAGTTTGTAGGGCTCCCTTGGGTCTATCAGGGCAGCACAAGTTTGAGGTGGGGACAACTTCGGTGTGGGGTGCATCCTTCGATATAAGGATTCTTTGCAGTCAGGGCCCAGCCCATGGCTGGGGGACCCTGGGCACATCCTTTGGCCATTTTCCCTGGGAAAGAAAACTCAGCAGTCCAGGTTCCTGATGTCAGTTTGTAGGGCTCCCTTGGGTCTATCAGGGCAGCACAAGTTTGAGGTGGGGACAACTTCGGTCTCGGGTCCATCCTTCGATATAAGGATTTTTTGCAGTCAGGGCCAGGGGCCCCTGGGCACATCCTTTTTCCATTTTCCCTGGGAAAGAAAACTCAGCAGTCCAGGTTCCTGATGTCAGTTTGTAGGGCTCCCTTGGGTCTATCAGGGCAGCACAAGTTTGAGGTGGGGACAACTTCGGTGTGGGGTCCATCCTTCGATATAAGGATTTTTTGCAGCCAGGGCCAGGGGCCCCTGGGCACATCCTTTTTCCATTTTCCCTGGGAAAGAAAACTCAGCAGTCCAGGTTCCTGATGTCAGTTTGTAGGGCTCCCTTGGGTGTATCAGGGCAGCACAAGTTTGAGGTTTCAACAACTTCGGTGTGGGGTCCATCCTTCGATATAAGGATTCTTTGCAGTCAGGGCCCAGCCAATGGCTGGGGGACCCTGGGCACATCCTTTGGCCATTTTCCCTGGGAAAGAAAACTCAACAGTCCAGGTTCCTGATGTCAGTTTGTAGGGCTCCCTTGGGTCTATCAGGGCAGCACAAGTTTGAGGTGGGGACAACTTCGGTGTGGGTTCCATCCTTCGATATAAGGATTCTTTGCAGTCAGGGCCAGGGGCCCCTGGGCACATCCTTTGGCCATTTTCCCTGGGAAAGAAAACTCAGCATTCCAGGTTCCTGATGTCAGTTTGTAGGGCTCCCTTGGGTGTATCAGGGCAGCACAAGTTTGAGGTGGGGACAACTTCGGTGTCGGGTCCATCCTTCGATATAAGGATTTTTTGTAGTCAGGGCCAGGGGCCCAGGGCCAGGGGCCCCTGTGCACATCCTTTTTCCATTTTCCCTGGGAAAGAAAACTCAGCAGTCCAGGTTCCTGATGTCAGTTTGTAGGGCTCCCTTGGGTCTATCAGGGCAGCACAAGTTTGAGGTGGGGAAAACTTCGGTGTGGGGTGCATCCTTCGATATAAGGATTTTTTGCAGTCAGGCCCAGCCCATGGCTAGGGGACACTGGGCACATCCTTTTTCCATTTTCCCTGGGAAAGAAAACTCAGCAGTCCAGGTTCCTGATGTCAGTTTGTAGGGCTCCCTTGGTTCTATCAGGGCAGCACAAGTTTGAGGTGGGGACAACTTCGGTCTCGGGTACATCCTTCGATATAAGGATTCTTTGCAGTCAGGGCCAGGGGCCCCTGGGCACATCCTTTTTCCATTTCCCCCAGGAAAGAAAACTCAGCAGTCCAGGTTCCTGATGTCAGTTTGTAGGGCTCCCTTGGGTCTATCAGGGCAGCACAAGTTTGAGGTGGGGACAACTTCGGTGCGGGGTGCATCCTTCGATATAAGGATTCTTTGCAGTCAGGGCCAGGGGCCCCTGGGCACATCCTTTTTCCATTTTCCCTGGGAAAGAAAACTCAGCAGTCCAGGTTCCTGATGTCATTTTGTAGGGCTCACTTGGGTGTGTCAGGGCAGCACAAGTTTGAGGTGGGGACAACTTCGGTCTCGGGTCCATCCTTCGATATAAGGATTCTTTGCAGTCAGGGCCAGGGGCCCCTGGGCACATCCTTTTTCCATTTCCCCCGGGAAAAAAAACTCAGCAGTCCAGGTTCCTGATGTCAGTTTGTAGGGCTCCCTTGGGTCTATCAGGGCAGCACAAGTTTGAGGTGGCGACAACTTCGGTCTGAGCTGCATCCTTCGATATAAGGATTCTTTGCAGTCAGGGCCAGGGGCCCCTGGGCACATCCTTTTTCCATTTTCCCTGGGAAAGAAAACTCAGCAGTCCAGGTTCCTGATGTCAGTTTGTAGGGCTCCCTTGGGTCTATCAGGGCAGCACAAGTTTGAGGTGGGGACAACTTCGGTCTGTGCTCCATTCTTCGATATAAGGATTCTTTACAGTCAGGCCCAGCCCAGGGCCGGGGACCCCTGGGCGCATCCTTTTTCCATTTTCCCTGGGAAAGAAAACTCAGCAGTCCAGGTTCCTGATGTCAGTTTGTAGGGCTCCCTTGCGTCTATCAGGGCAGCACAAGTTTGAGGTGGGGACAACTTCGGTCTGTGCTCCATTCTTCGATATAAGGATTCTTTGCAGTCAAGCCCCAGCCCAGCGCCAGGGGACCCTGGGCACATCCTTTGGCCATTTTCCCTGGGAAGAAAAACTCACCAGTCCAGGTTCCTGAAGTCAGTTTGTAGGGCTCCCTTGGCTCTATCAGGGCAGCACAAGTTTGAGGTGGGGACAACTTCGGTGTGGGGTGCATCCTTCGATATAAGGGTTCTTTGCAGTCAGGGCCCAGCCCATGGCTGGGGGACCCTGGGCACATCCTTTGGCCATTTTCCCTGGGAAGGAAAACTCAGCAGTCCAGGTTCCTGATGTCAGTTTGTAGGGCTCCCTTGGGTCTATCAGGGCAGCACAAGTTTGAGGTGGGGACAACTTCGGTGTGGGGTCCATCGTTCGATATAAGGATTCTTTGCAGTCAGGGCCAGGGGCCCCTGGGCACACCCTTTTTCCATTTTCCCTGGGAAAGAAAACTCAGCAGTCCAGGTTCCTGATGTCATTTTGTAGGGCTCCCTTGGGTCTATCAGGGCAGCAAAAGTTTGAGGTGGGGACAACTTTGGTCTCGGGTCCATCCTTCGATATAAGGATTCTTTACAGTCAGGGCCAGGGGCCCCTGGGCACACCCTTTTTCCATTTTCCCTGGGAAAGAAAACTCAGCAGTCCAGGTTCCTGATGTCAGTTTGTAGGGCTCCCTTGGGTCTATCAGGGCAGCACAAGTTTGAGGTGGGGACAACTTCGGTGTGGGGTGCATCCTTCGATATAAGGATTCTTTGCAGTCAGGGCCAGGGGCCCCTGGGCACATCCTTTTTCCATTTTCCCTGGGTAAGAAAACTCAGCAGTCCAGGTTCCTGATGTCAGTTTGTAGGGCTCCCTTGGGTCTATCAGGGCAGCTCAAGTTTGAGGTGGGGACAACTTCGGTCTCGGGTCCATCCTTCGATATAAGGATTCTTTGCAGTCAGGGCCCAGCCCATGGCTGGGGGACCCTGGGCACATCCTTTTTCCATTTTCCCTGGGAAAGAAAACTCAGCAGTCCAGGTTCCTGATGTCAGTTTGTAGGGCTCCCTTGGGTCTATCAGGGCAGCACAAGTTTGAGGTGGGGACAACTTCGGTCTGAGCTGCATCCTTCGATGTAAGGATTCTTTGCAGTCAGGGCAAGGGGCCCCTGGGCACATCCTTTTTCCATTTTCCCTGGGAAAGAAAACTCAGCAGTCCAGGTTCCTGATGTCAGTTTGTAGAGCTCCCTTGGCTCTATCAGGGCAGCACAAGTTTGAGGTGGGGACAACTTCGGTGTGGGGTCCATCCTTCGATATAAGGATTCTTTGCAGTCAGGGCCAGGGGCCCCTGGGCACATCCTTTTTCCATTTCCCCCGGGAAAAAAAACTCAGCAGTCCAGGTTCCTGATGTCAGTTGGTAGGGCTCCCTTGGGTCTATCAGGGCAGCACAAGTTTGAGGTGGCGACAACTTCGGTCTGAGCTGCATCCTTCGATATAAGGATTCTTTGCAGTCAGGGCCAGGGGCCCCTGGGCACATCCTTTTTCCATTTTCCCTGGGAAAGAAAACTCAGCAGTCCAGGTTCCTGATGTCAGTTTGTAGGGCTCCCTTGGGTCTATCAGGGCAGCACAAGTTTGAGGTGGGGACAACTTCGGTGTGGGGTGCATCCTTCGATATAAGGATTCTTTGCAGTCAGGGCCCAGCCAATGGCTGGGGGACCCTGGGCACATCCTTTTTCCATTTTCCCTGGGAAAGAAAACTCAGCAGTCCAGGTTCCTGATGTCAGTTTGTAGGGCTCCCTTGGGTCTATCAGGGCAGCACAAGTTTGAGGTGGGGACAACTTCGGTCTGAGCTGCATTCTTCGATATAAGGATTCTTTGCACTCAGGGCCAGGGGCCCCTGTGCACATCCTTTTTCCATTTTCCCTGGGAAAGAAAACTCAGCAGTCCAGGTTCCTGATGTCAGTTTGTAGGGCTCCCTTGGGTCTATCAGGGCAGCACAAGTTTGAGGTGGGGACAACTTCGGTCTCGGGTCCATCCTTCGATATAAGGATTCTTTGCAGTCAGGGCCAGGGGCCCCTGGGCACATCCTTTTTCCATTTCCCCCGGGAAAGAAAACTCAGCAGTCCAGGTTCCTGATGTCAGTTTGTAGGGCTCCCTTGGGTCTATCAGGGCAGCACAAGTTTGAGGTGGGGACAACTTCAGTGTGGGGTCCATCCTTCGATATAAGGATTCTTTGCAGTCAGGGCCCAGCCCATGGCTGGGGGCCCCTGGGCACATCCTTTTTCCATTTTCCCTGGGAAAGAAAACTCAGCAGTCCAGGTTCCTGATGTCAGTTTGTAGGGCTCCCTTGGGTCTATCAGGGCAGCACAAGTTTGAGGTGGGGACAACTTCGGTCTGTGCTCCATCCTTCGATATAAGGATTCTTTGCAGTCAGGGCCAGGGGCCCCTGGGCACATCCTTTTTCCATTTTCCCTGGGAAAGAGAACTCAGCAGTCCAGGTTCCTGATGTCATTTTGTAGGGCTCCCTTGGGTCTATCAGGGCAGCACAAGTTTGAGGTGGGGACAACTTCAGTGTGGGGTCCATCCTTCGATATAAGGATTCTTTGCAGTCAGGGCCAGGGGCCCCTGGGCACATCCTTTTTCCATTTCCCCCGGGAAAAAAAACTCAGCAGTCCAGGTTCCTGATGTCAGTTTGTAGGGCTCCCTTGGGTCTATCAGGGCAGCACAAGTTTGAGGTGGGGACAACTTCGGTCTGTGCTCCATCCTTCGATATAAGGATTCTTTACAGTCAGGCCCAGCCCAGGGCCGGGGACCCCTGGGCACAACCTTTTTGCATTTTCCCTGGGAAGGAAAACTCACCAGTCCAGGTTCCTGATGTCAGTTTGTAGGGCTCCCTTGGGTCTATCAGGGCAGCACAAGTTTGAGGTGGGGACAACTTCGGTGTGGGTTCCATCCTTCGATATAAGGATTCTTTGCAGTCAGGGCCAGGGGCCCCTGGGCACATCCTTTTTCCATTTTCCCTGGGAAAGAAAACTCAGCAGTCCAGGTTCCTGATGTCAGTTTGTAGGGCTCCCTTGGGTCTATCAGGGCAGCACAAGTTTGAGGTGGGGACAACTTCGGTGTGGGGTCCATCCTTCCATATAAGGATTCTTTGCAGTCAGGGCACAGCCCATGCCTGGGGGCCCCTGAGCACATCCTTTGGCCATTTTCCCTGGGAAAGAAAACTCAGCAGTCCAGGTTCCTGATGTCATTTTGTAGGGCTTACTTGGCTCTATCAGGGCAGCAAAAGTTTGAGGTGGGGACAACTTCGGTGTGGGGTGCATCCTTCGATATAAGGATTCTTTGCAGTCAGGGCCCAGCCCATGGCTGGGGGACCCTGGGCACATCCTTTTTCCATTTTCCCTGGGAAAGAAAACTCAGCAGTCCAGGTTCCTGATGTCAGTTTGTAGGGCTCCCTTGGGTCTATCAGGGCAGCACAAGTTTGAGGTGGGGACAACTTCGGTGTGGGGTGCATCCTTCGATATAAGGATTTTTTGCAGCCAGGGCCAGGGGCCCCTGGGCACATCCTTTTTCCATTTTCCCTGGGAAAGAAAACTCAGCAGTCCCGGTTCCTGATGTCAGTTTGTAGGGCTCCCTTGGGTCTATCAGGGCAGCACAAGTTTGAGGTTTCAACAACTTCGGTGTGGGGTCCATCCTTCGATATAAGGATTCTTTGCAGTCAAGCCCCAGCCCAGCGCCAGGGGACCCTGGGCACATCCTTTGGCCATTTTCCCTGGGAAGAAAAACTCACCAGTCCAGGTTCCTGAAGTCAGTTTGTAGGGCTCCCTTGGCTCTATCAGGGCAGCACAAGTTTGAGGTGGGGACAACTTCGGTGTGGGGTCCATCCTTCGATATAAGGATTTTTTGCAGTCAGGGCCCAGCCCATGGCTGGGGGACCCTGGGCACATCCTTTGGCCATTTTCCCTGGGAAGGAAAACTCAGCAGTCCAGGTTCCTGATGTCAGTTTGTAGGGCTCCCTTGGGTCTATCAGGGCAGCACAAGTTTGAGGTGGGGACAACTTCGGTGTGGGTTCCATCCTTCGATATAAGGATTCTTTGCAGTCAGGGCCAGGGGCCCCTGGGCACACCCTTTTTCCATTTTCCCTGGGAAAGAAAACTCAGCAGTCCAGGTTCCTGATGTCATTTTGTAGGGCTCCCTTGGGTCTATCAGGGCAGCACAAGTTTGAGGTGGGGACAACTTTGGTCTCGGGTCCATCCTTCGATATAAGGATTCTTTGCAGTCAGGGCCAGGGGCCCCTGGGCACACCCTTTTTCCATTTTCCCTGGGAAAGAAAACTCAGCAGTCCAGGTTCCTGATGTCAGTTTGTAGGGCTCCCTTGGGTCTATCAGGGCAGCACAAGTTTGAGGTGGGGACAAATTCAGTGTGGGCTCCATCCTTCGATATAAGGATTTTTTGCAGTCAGGGCCAGGGGCCCCTGGGCACATCCTTTTTCCATTTTCCCTGGGAAAGAAAACTCAGCAGTCCAGGTTCCTGATGTCAGTTTGTAGGGCTCCCTTGGGTCTATCAGGGCAGCACAAGTTTGAGGTGGGGACATCTTCGGTGTGGGGTCCATCCTTCGATATAAGGATTTTTTGCAGTCAGGGCCAGGGGCCCCTGGGCACATCCTTTTTCCATTTTCCCTGGGAAAGAAAACTCAGCAGTCCAGGTTCCTGATGTCACTTTGTAGGGCTCCCTTGGGTCTATCAGGGCAGCACAAGTTTGAGGTGGGGACAAATTCAGTGTGGGCTCCATCCTTCGATATAAGGATTTTTTGCAGTCAGGGCCAGGGGCCCCTGGGCACATCCTTTTTCCATTTTCCCTGGGAAAGAAAACTCAGCAGTCCAGGTTCCTGATGTCAGTTTGTAGGGCTCCCTTGGCTCTATCAGGGCAGCACAAGTTTGAGGTGGGGACAACTTCGGTGTGGGGTGCATCCTTCGATATAAGGATTCTTTGCAGTCAGGGCCCAGCCCATGGCTGGGGGACCCTGGGCACATCCTTTTTCCATTTTCCCTGGGAAAGAAAACTCAGCAGTCCAGGTTCCTGATGTCAGTTTGTAGGGCTCCCTTGGGTCTATCAGGGCAGCACAAGTTTGAGGTGGGGACAACTTCGGTGTGGGGTCCATCCTTTGATATAAGGATTTCTTGTAGTGAGGTCCCTGTCCAGCGCCAGGGGCCCCTGGGCACATCCTTTATCCATTTTCCCTGGGAAAGAAAACTCAGCAGTCCAGGTTCCTGATGTCAGTTTGTAGGGCTCCCTTGGGTCTATCTGGGCAGCACAAGTTTGAGGTGGGGACAATTTCGGTGTGGGGTCCATCCTTCGATATAAAGATTTTTTGCAGTCAGGGCCAGGGGCCCCTGGGCACAACCTTTTTCCATTTTCCCTGGGAAAGAAAACTCAGCAGTCCAGGTTCCTGATGTCAGTTTGTAGGGCTCCCTTGGGTCTATCAGGGCAGCACAAGTTTGAGGTGGGGACAACTTCGGTGTGGGGTCCATCCTTCGATATAAGGATTTTTTGCAGTGAGGCCCCTGCCCAGGGCCAGGGTCCCCTGGGCACATCCTTTTTCCATTTTCCCTGGGAAAGAAAACTCAGCAGTCCAGGTTCCTGATGTCAGTTTGTAGGGCTCCCTTGGGTCTATCAGGGCAGCACAAGTTTGAGGTGGGGACAACTTCGGTGTGGGGTCCATCCTTCGATATATGGATTTCTTGTAGTGAGGTTCGTGCCCAGGGCCAGGGGCCCCTGGACACATCCTTTTTCCATTTTCCCTGGGAAAGAAAACTCAGCAGTCCAGGTTCCTGATGTCAGTTTGTAGGGCTCCCTTGGGTCTATCAGGGCAGCACAAGTTTGAGGTGGGGACAACTTCGGTGTGGGGTCCATCCTTCGATATAAGGATTCTTTGCAGTCAGGGCCAGGGTCCCCCGGGCAGAACCTTTGGCCATTTTCCCTGGGAAAGAAAACTCAGCAGTCCAGGTTCCTGATGTCAGTTTGTAGGGCTCCCTTGGGTCTATCAGGGCAGCACAAGTTTGAGGTTTCAACAACTTCGGTGTGGGGTCCATCCTTCGATATAAGGATTCTTTGCAGTCAGGGCCAGGGGCCCGTGTGCACATCCTTTTTCCATTTTCCATGGGAAAGAAAACTCAGCAGTCCAGGTTCCTGATGTCAGTTTGTAGGGCTCCCTTGGGTCTATCAGGGCAGCACAAGTTTGAGGTGGGGACAACTTCGGTGTGGGGTCCATCCTTCGATATAAGGATTCTTTGCAGTCAGGGCCAGGGTCCCCCGGGCAGAACCTTTGGCCATTTTCCCTGGGAAAGAAAACTCAGCAGTCCAGGTTCCTGATGTCAGTTTGTAGGGCTCCCTTGGGTCTATCAGGGCAGCACAAGTTTGAGGTGGGGACAACTTCGGTGTGGGGTCCATCCTTCGATATAAGGATTCTTTGCAGTCAGGGCCAGGGGCCCCTGGGCACATCCTTTTTCCATTTTCCCTGGGAAAGAAAACTCAGCAGTCCCGGTTCCTGATGTCAGTTTGTAGGGCTCCCTTGGGTCTATCAGGGCAGCACAAGTTTGAGGTGGGGACAACTTCGGTGTGGGGTCCATCCTTCGATATAAGGATTCTTTGCAGACAGGCCCCACCCCAGGGCCAGGGGCCCCTGTGCACATCCTTTTTCCATTTTCCCTGGGAAAGAAAACTCAGCAGTCCAGGTTCCTGATGTCAGTTTGTAGGGCTCCCTTGGGTCTATCAGGGCAGCACAAGTTTGAGGTGGGGACAACTTCGGTGTGGGGTCCATCGTTCGATATAAGGATTCTTTGCAGTCAGGGCCAGGGTCCCCCGGGCAGAACCTTTGGCCATTTTCCCTGGGAAAGAAAACTCAGCAATCCAGGTTCCTGATGTCAATTTGTAGGGCTCCCTTGGGTCTATCAGGGCAGCACAAGTTTGAGGTGGAGACAACTTCGGTGTGGGGTCCATCCTTCGATATAAGGATTTTTTGCAGTCAGGCCCCAGCCCATGGCCAGGGGCCCCTGTGCACATCCTTTTTCCATTTTCCCTGGGAAAGAAAACTCAGCAGTCCAGGTTCCTGATGTCAGTTTCTAAGGCTCCTTTGGGTGTATCAGGGCAGCACAAGTTTGAGGTGGGGACAACTTCGGTGTGGGGTCCATCCTTCGATATAAGGATATTTTGCAGTCAGGGCCAGAGGCCCCTGGGCACATCCTTTTTCCATTTTCCCTGGGAAAGAAAATTCATCAGTCCAGGTTCCTGATGTCAGTTTGTAGAGCTCCCTTCGGTCTATCAGGGCAGCACAAGTTTGATGTGAGCACAACTTCGGTGTGGGGTCCATCCTTCGATATAAGGATTTTTTGCAGTGAATTCCCTGTCCAGGGCCAGGGGCCCCTTGGCACATACTTTTTCCATTTTCCCTGGGAAAGAAAACTCAGCAGTCCAGGTTCCTGATGTCAGTTTGTAGGGCTCCCTTGGGTCTATCAGGGCAGCACAAGTTTGAGGTGGGGACAATTTCGGTGTGGGGTCCATCCTTCGATATAAGGATTCTTTGCAGTCAGGGCCAGGGGCCCCTGGGCACATCCTTTTTCCATTTTCCCTGGGAAAGAAAACTCAGCAGTCCAGGTTCCTGATGTCAGTTTGTAGGGCTCCCTTGGGTCTATCAGGGCAGCACAAGTTTGAGGTGGGGACAACTTCGGTGTGGGGTCCATCTTTCGATATATGGATTTTTTGTAGTGAGGTCCCTGTCCATGGCCAGGGGCCCCTGTACACATCCTTTTTCCATTTTCCCTGGGAAAGAAAACTCAGCAGTCCAGGTTCCTGATGTCAGTTTGTAGGGCTCCCTTGGGTCTATCAGGGCAGCACAAGTTGAGGTGGGGACAACTTCGGTGTGGGGTGCATCCTTCGATATAAAGATTTTTTGCAGTTAGGGCCAGGGGCCCCTGGGCACATCCTTTTTCCATTTTCCCTGGGAAAGAAAACTCAGCAGTCCCGGTTCCTGATGTCAGTTTGTAGGGCTCCCTTGGGTCTATCTGGGCAGCACAAGTTTGAGGTGGGGACAACTTCGGTGTGGGGTCCATCCTTCGATATAAGGATTCTTTGCAGTCACGTCCCAGCCCAGGGCCAGGGGCCCCTGTGCACATCCTTTTTCCATTTTCCCTGGGAAAGAAAACTCAGCAGTCCAGGTTCCTGATGTCAGTTTGTAGGGCTCCCTTGGGTCTATCAGGGCAGCACAAGTTTGAGGTGGGGACAACTTCGGTGTGGGTTCCATCCTTCGATATAAGGATTCTTTGCAGTCAGGGCCAGGGGACCCTGGGCACATCCTTTTTCCATTTTCCCTGGGAAAGAAAACTCAGCAGTCCAGGTTCCTGATGTCAGTTTGTAGGGCTCCCTTGGGTCTATCAGGGCAGCACAAGTTTGAGATGGGGACAACTTCAGTGTGGGGTCCATCCTTCGATATAAGGATTCTTTGCAGTCAGGGCCAGGGGCCCCTGGGCACATCCTTTTTCCATTTTCCCTGGGAAAGAAAACTCAGCAGTCCAGGTTCCTGATGTCAGTTTGTAGGGCTCCCTTGGGTCTATCAGGGCAGCACAAGTTTGAGGTGGGGACAACTTCGGTCGGGGGTGCATCCTTCGATATAAGGATTCTTTGCAGTCAGGGCCAGGGGCCCCTGGGCACATCCTTTTTCCATTTTCCCTGGGAAAGAAAACTCAGCAGTCCAGGTTCCTGATGTCAGTTTGTAGGGCTCCCTTGGCTCTATCAGGGCAGCACAAGTTTGAGGTGGGTACAACTTCGGTCTGTGCTCCATTCGTCGATATAAGGATTCTTTACAGTCAGGCCCAGCCCAGGGCCGGGGACCCCTGGGCACATCCTTTTTCCATTTTCCCTGGGAAAGAAAACTCAGCAGTCCAGGTTCCTGATGTCAGTTTGTAGGGCTCCCTTGCGTCTATCAGGGCAGCACAAGTTTGAGGTGGGGACAACTTCGGTCTGTGCTCCATCCTTCGATATAAGGATTCTTTGCAGTCAAGCCCCAGCCCAGCGCCAGGGGACCCTGGGCACATCCTTTGGCCATTTTCCCTGGGAAGAAAAACTCACCAGTCCAGGTTCCTGAAGTCAGTTTGTAGGGCTCCCTTGGCTCTATCAGGGCAGCACAAGTTTGAGGTGGGGACAACTTCGGTGTGGGGTCCATCCTTCGATATAAGGATTTTTTGCAGTCAGGGCCCAGCCCATGGCTGGGGGACCCTGGGCACATCCTTTGGCCATTTTCCCTGGGAAGGAAAACTCAGCAGTCCAGGTTCCTGATGTCAGTTTGTAGGGCTCCCTTGGGTCTATCAGGGCAGCACAAGTTTGAGGTGGGGACAACTTCGGTGTGGGTTCCATCCTTCGATATAAGGATTCTTTGCAGTCAGGGCCAGGGGCCCCTGGGCACACCCTTTTTCCATTTTCCCTGGGAAAGAAAACTCAGCAGTCCAGGTTCCTGATGTCATTTTGTAGGGCTCCCTTGGGTCTATCAGGGCAGCACAAGTTTGAGGTGGGGACAACTTTGGTCTCGGGTCCATCCTTCGATATAAGGATTCTTTGCAGTCAGGGCCAGGGGCCCCTGGGCACACCCTTTTTCCATTTTCCCTGGGAAAGAAAACTCAGCAGTCCAGGTTCCTGATGTCAGTTTGTAGGGCTCCCTTGGGTCTATCAGGGCAGCACAAGTTTGAGGTGGGGACAACTTCGGTGTGGGCTCCATCCTTCGATATAAGGATTTTTTGCAGTCAGGGCCAGGGGCCCCTGGGCACATCCTTTTTCCATTTTCCCTGGGAAAGAAAACTCAGCAGTCCAGGTTCCTGATGTCAGTTTGTAGGGCTCCCTTGGGTCTATCAGGGCAGCACAAGTTTGAGGTGGGGACATCTTCGGTGTGGGGTCCATCCTTCGATATAAGGATTTTTTGCAGTCAGGGCCAGGGGCCCCTGGGCACATCCTTTTTCCATTTTCCCTGGGAAAGAAAACTCAGCAGTCCAGGTTCCTGATGTCACTTTGTAGGGCTCCCTTGGGTCTATCAGGGCAGCACAAGTTTGAGGTGGGGACAAATTCAGTGTGGGCTCCATCCTTCGATATAAGGATTTTTTGCAGTCAGGGCCAGGGGCCCCTGGGCACATCCTTTTTCCATTTTCCCTGGGAAAGAAAACTCAGCAGTCCAGGTTCCTGATGTCAGTTTGTAGGGCTCCCTTGGCTCTATCAGGGCAGCACAAGTTTGAGGTGGGGACAACTTCGGTGTGGGGTGCATCCTTCGATATAAGGATTCTTTGCAGTCAGGGCCCAGCCCATGGCTGGGGGACCCTGGGCACATCCTTTTTCCATTTTCCCTGGGAAAGAAAACTCAGCAGTCCAGGTTCCTGATGTCAGTTTGTAGGGCTCCCTTGGGTCTATCAGGGCAGCACAAGTTTGAGGTGGGGACAACTTCGGTCTCGGGTCCATCCTTCGATATAAGGATTCTTTGCAGTCAGGGCCAGGGGCCCATGGGCACATCCTTTTTCCATTTCCCCCGGGAAAGAAAACTCAGCAGTCCAGGTTCCTGATGTCAGTTTGTAGGCCTCCCTTGGGTCTATCAGGGCCTCAAAAGTTTGAGGTGGGGACAACTTCGGTGCGGGGTGCATCCTTCGATATAAGGATTCTTTGCAGTCAGGGCCCAGCCCATGGCTGGGGGACCCTGGGCACATCCTTTTTCCATTTTCCCTGGGAAAGAAAACTCAGCAGTCCAGGTTCCTGATGTCAGTTTGTAGGGCTCCCTTGGGTCTATCAGGGCAGCACAAGTTTGAGGTGGGGACAACTTCGGTCTGAGCTGCATCCTTCGATGTAAGGATTCTTTGCAGTCAGGGCCAGGGGCCCCTGGGCACATCCTTTTTCGATTTTCCCTGGGAAAGAAAACTCAGCAGTCCAGGTTCCTGATGTCAGTTTGTAGGGCTCCCTTGGGTCTATCAGGGCAGCACAAGTTTGAGGTGGGGACAACTTCGGTGTGGGGTGCATCCTTCGATATAAGGATTCTTTGCAGTCAGGGCCCAGCCCATGGCTGGGGGACCCTGGGCACATCCTTTGGCCATTTTCCCTGGGAAAGAAAACTCAGCAGTCCAGGTTCCTGATGTCAGTTTGTAGGGCTCCCTTGGGTCTATCAGGGCAGCACAAGTTTGAGGTGGGGACAACTTCGGTCTCGGGTCCATCCTTCGATATAAGGATTTTTTGCAGTCAGGGCCAGGGGCCCCTGGGCACATCCTTTTTCCATTTTCCCTGGGAAAGAAAACTCAGCAGTCCAGGTTCCTGATGTCAGTTTGTAGGGCTCCCTTGGGTCTATCAGGGCAGCACAAGTTTGAGGTGGGGACAACTTCGGTGTGGGGTGCATCCTTCGATATAAGGATTTTTTGCAGCCAGGGCCAGGGGCCCCTGGGCACATCCTTTTTCCATTTTCCCTGGGAAAGAAAACTCAGCAGTCCAGGTTCCTGATGTCAGTTTGTAGGGCTCCCTTGGGTGTATCAGGGCAGCACAAGTTTGAGGTTTCAACAACTTCGGTGTGGGGTCCATCCTTCGATATAAGGATTCTTTGCAGTCAGGGCCCAGCCAATGGCTGGGGGACCCTGGGCACATCCTTTGGCCATTTTCCCTGGGAAAGAAAACTCAACAGTCCAGGTTCCTGATGTCAGTTTGTAGGGCTCCCTTGGGTCTATCAGGGCAGCACAAGTTTGAGGTGGGGACAACTTCGGTGTGGGTTCCATCCTTCGATATAAGGATTCTTTGCAGTCAGGGCCAGGGGCCCCTGGGCACATCCTTTGGCCATTTTCCCTGGGAAAGAAAACTCAGCATTCCAGGTTCCTGATGTCAGTTTGTAGGGCTCCCTTGGGTGTATCAGGGCAGCACAAGTTTGAGGTGGGGACAACTTCGGTGTCGGGTCCATCCTTCGATATAAGGATTTTTTGTAGTCAGGGCCAGGGGCCCAGGGCCAGGGGCCCCTGTGCACATCCTTTTTCCATTTTCCCTGGGAAAGAAAACTCAGCAGTCCAGGTTCCTGATGTCAGTTTGTAGGGCTCCCTTGGGTCTATCAGGGCAGCACAAGTTTGAGGTGGGGAAAACTTCGGTGTGGGGTGCATCCTTCGATATAAGGATTTTTTGCAGTCAGGCCCAGCCCATGGCTAGGGGACACTGGGCACATCCTTTTTCCATTTTCCCTGGGAAAGAAAACTCAGCAGTCCAGGTTCCTGATGTCAGTTTGTAGGGCTCCCTTGGTTCTATCAGGGCAGCACAAGTTTGAGGTGGGGACAACTTCGGTCTCGGGTACATCCTTCGATATAAGGATTCTTTGCAGTCAGGGCCAGGGGCCCCTGGGCACATCCTTTTTCCATTTCCCCCAGGAAAGAAAACTCAGCAGTCCAGGTTCCTGATGTCAGTTTGTAGGGCTCCCTTGGGTCTATCAGGGCAGCACAAGTTTGAGGTGGGGACAACTTCGGTGCGGGGTGCATCCTTCGATATAAGGATTCTTTGCAGTCAGGGCCAGGGGCCCCTGGGCACATCCTTTTTCCATTTTCCCTGGGAAAGAAAACTCAGCAGTCCAGGTTCCTGATGTCATTTTGTAGGGCTCACTTGGGTGTGTCAGGGCAGCACAAGTTTGAGGTGGGGACAACTTCGGTCTCGGGTCCATCCTTCGATATAAGGATTCTTTGCAGTCAGGGCCAGGGGCCCCTGGGCACATCCTTTTTCCATTTCCCCCGGGAAAAAAAACTCAGCAGTCCAGGTTCCTGATGTCAGTTTGTAGGGCTCCCTTGGGTCTATCAGGGCAGCACAAGTTTGAGGTGGCGACAACTTCGGTCTGAGCTGCATCCTTCGATATAAGGATTCTTTGCAGTCAGGGCCAGGGGCCCATGGGCACATCCTTTTTCCATTTCCCCCGGGAAAGAAAACTCAGCAGTCCAGGTTCCTGATGTCAGTTTGTAGGCCTCCCTTGGGTCTATCAGGGCCTCAAAAGTTTGAGGTGGGGACAACTTCGGTGCGGGGTGCATCCTTCGATATAAGGATTCTTTGCAGTCAGGGCCCAGCCCATGGCTGGGGGACCCTGGGCACATCCTTTTTCCATTTTCCCTGGGAAAGAAAACTCAGCAGTCCAGGTTCCTGATGTCAGTTTGTAGGGCTCCCTTGGGTCTATCAGGGCAGCACAAGTTTGAGGTGGGGACAACTTCGGTCTGAGCTGCATCCTTCGATGTAAGGATTCTTTGCAGTCAGGGCCAGGGGCCCCTGGGCACATCCTTTTTCGATTTTCCCTGGGAAAGAAAACTCAGCAGTCCAGGTTCCTGATGTCAGTTTGTAGGGCTCCCTTGGGTCTATCAGGGCAGCACAAGTTTGAGGTGGGGACAACTTCGGTGTGGGGTGCATCCTTCGATATAAGGATTCTTTGCAGTCAGGGCCCAGCCCATGGCTGGGGGACCCTGGGCACATCCTTTGGCCATTTTCCCTGGGAAAGAAAACTCAGCAGTCCAGGTTCCTGATGTCAGTTTGTAGGGCTCCCTTGGGTCTATCAGGGCAGCACAAGTTTGAGGTGGGGACAACTTCGGTCTCGGGTCCATCCTTCGATATAAGGATTTTTTGCAGTCAGGGCCAGGGGCCCCTGGGCACATCCTTTTTCCATTTTCCCTGGGAAAGAAAACTCAGCAGTCCAGGTTCCTGATGTCAGTTTGTAGGGCTCCCTTGGGTCTATCAGGGCAGCACAAGTTTGAGGTGGGGACAACTTCGGTGTGGGGTGCATCCTTCGATATAAGGATTTTTTGCAGCCAGGGCCAGGGGCCCCTGGGCACATCCTTTTTCCATTTTCCCTGGGAAAGAAAACTCAGCAGTCCAGGTTCCTGATGTCAGTTTGTAGGGCTCCCTTGGGTGTATCAGGGCAGCACAAGTTTGAGGTTTCAACAACTTCGGTGTGGGGTCCATCCTTCGATATAAGGATTCTTTGCAGTCAGGGCCCAGCCAATGGCTGGGGGACCCTGGGCACATCCTTTGGCCATTTTCCCTGGGAAAGAAAACTCAACAGTCCAGGTTCCTGATGTCAGTTTGTAGGGCTCCCTTGGGTCTATCAGGGCAGCACAAGTTTGAGGTGGGGACAACTTCGGTGTGGGTTCCATCCTTCGATATAAGGATTCTTTGCAGTCAGGGCCAGGGGCCCCTGGGCACATCCTTTGGCCATTTTCCCTGGGAAAGAAAACTCAGCATTCCAGGTTCCTGATGTCAGTTTGTAGGGCTCCCTTGGGTGTATCAGGGCAGCACAAGTTTGAGGTGGGGACAACTTCGGTGTCGGGTCCATCCTTCGATATAAGGATTTTTTGTAGTCAGGGCCAGGGGCCCAGGGCCAGGGGCCCCTGTGCACATCCTTTTTCCATTTTCCCTGGGAAAGAAAACTCAGCAGTCCAGGTTCCTGATGTCAGTTTGTAGGGCTCCCTTGGGTCTATCAGGGCAGCACAAGTTTGAGGTGGGGAAAACTTCGGTGTGGGGTGCATCCTTCGATATAAGGATTTTTTGCAGTCAGGCCCAGCCCATGGCTAGGGGACACTGGGCACATCCTTTTTCCATTTTCCCTGGGAAAGAAAACTCAGCAGTCCAGGTTCCTGATGTCAGTTTGTAGGGCTCCCTTGGTTCTATCAGGGCAGCACAAGTTTGAGGTGGGGACAACTTCGGTCTCGGGTACATCCTTCGATATAAGGATTCTTTGCAGTCAGGGCCAGGGGCCCCTGGGCACATCCTTTTTCCATTTCCCCCAGGAAAGAAAACTCAGCAGTCCAGGTTCCTGATGTCAGTTTGTAGGGCTCCCTTGGGTCTATCAGGGCAGCACAAGTTTGAGGTGGGGACAACTTCGGTGCGGGGTGCATCCTTCGATATAAGGATTCTTTGCAGTCAGGGCCAGGGGCCCCTGGGCACATCCTTTTTCCATTTTCCCTGGGAAAGAAAACTCAGCAGTCCAGGTTCCTGATGTCATTTTGTAGGGCTCACTTGGGTGTGTCAGGGCAGCACAAGTTTGAGGTGGGGACAACTTCGGTCTCGGGTCCATCCTTCGATATAAGGATTCTTTGCAGTCAGGGCCAGGGGCCCCTGGGCACATCCTTTTTCCATTTCCCCCGGGAAAAAAAACTCAGCAGTCCAGGTTCCTGATGTCAGTTTGTAGGGCTCCCTTGGGTCTATCAGGGCAGCACAAGTTTGAGGTGGCGACAACTTCGGTCTGAGCTGCATCCTTCGATATAAGGATTCTTTGCAGTCAGGGCCAGGGGCCCCTGGGCACATCCTTTTTCCATTTTCCCTGGGAAAGAAAACTCAGCAGTCCAGGTTCCTGATGTCAGTTTGTAGGGCTCCCTTGGGTCTATCAGGGCAGCACAAGTTTGAGGTGGGGACAACTTCGGTCTGTGCTCCATTCTTCGATATAAGGATTCTTTACAGTCAGGCCCAGCCCAGGGCCGGGGACCCCTGGGCGCATCCTTTTTCCATTTTCCCTGGGAAAGAAAACTCAGCAGTCCAGGTTCCTGATGTCAGTTTGTAGGGCTCCCTTGCGTCTATCAGGGCAGCACAAGTTTGAGGTGGGGACAACTTCGGTCTGTGCTCCATTCTTCGATATAAGGATTCTTTGCAGTCAAGCCCCAGCCCAGCGCCAGGGGACCCTGGGCACATCCTTTGGCCATTTTCCCTGGGAAGAAAAACTCACCAGTCCAGGTTCCTGAAGTCAGTTTGTAGGGCTCCCTTGGCTCTATCAGGGCAGCACAAGTTTGAGGTGGGGACAACTTCGGTGTGGGGTGCATCCTTCGATATAAGGGTTCTTTGCAGTCAGGGCCCAGCCCATGGCTGGGGGACCCTGGGCACATCCTTTGGCCATTTTCCCTGGGAAGGAAAACTCAGCAGTCCAGGTTCCTGATGTCAGTTTGTAGGGCTCCCTTGGGTCTATCAGGGCAGCACAAGTTTGAGGTGGGGACAACTTCGGTGTGGGGTCCATCGTTCGATATAAGGATTCTTTGCAGTCAGGGCCAGGGGCCCCTGGGCACACCCTTTTTCCATTTTCCCTGGGAAAGAAAACTCAGCAGTCCAGGTTCCTGATGTCATTTTGTAGGGCTCCCTTGGGTCTATCAGGGCAGCAAAAGTTTGAGGTGGGGACAACTTTGGTCTCGGGTCCATCCTTCGATATAAGGATTCTTTACAGTCAGGGCCAGGGGCCCCTGGGCACACCCTTTTTCCATTTTCCCTGGGAAAGAAAACTCAGCAGTCCAGGTTCCTGATGTCAGTTTGTAGGGCTCCCTTGGGTCTATCAGGGCAGCACAAGTTTGAGGTGGGGACAACTTCGGTGTGGGGTGCATCCTTCGATATAAGGATTCTTTGCAGTCAGGGCCAGGGGCCCCTGGGCACATCCTTTTTCCATTTTCCCTGGGTAAGAAAACTCAGCAGTCCAGGTTCCTGATGTCAGTTTGTAGGGCTCCCTTGGGTCTATCAGGGCAGCTCAAGTTTGAGGTGGGGACAACTTCGGTCTCGGGTCCATCCTTCGATATAAGGATTCTTTGCAGTCAGGGCCCAGCCCATGGCTGGGGGACCCTGGGCACATCCTTTTTCCATTTTCCCTGGGAAAGAAAACTCAGCAGTCCAGGTTCCTGATGTCAGTTTGTAGGGCTCCCTTGGGTCTATCAGGGCAGCACAAGTTTGAGGTGGGGACAACTTCGGTCTGAGCTGCATCCTTCGATGTAAGGATTCTTTGCAGTCAGGGCAAGGGGCCCCTGGGCACATCCTTTTTCCATTTTCCCTGGGAAAGAAAACTCAGCAGTCCAGGTTCCTGATGTCAGTTTGTAGAGCTCCCTTGGCTCTATCAGGGCAGCACAAGTTTGAGGTGGGGACAACTTCGGTGTGGGGTCCATCCTTCGATATAAGGATTCTTTGCAGTCAGGGCCAGGGGCCCCTGGGCACATCCTTTTTCCATTTCCCCCGGGAAAAAAAACTCAGCAGTCCAGGTTCCTGATGTCAGTTGGTAGGGCTCCCTTGGGTCTATCAGGGCAGCACAAGTTTGAGGTGGCGACAACTTCGGTCTGAGCTGCATCCTTCGATATAAGGATTCTTTGCAGTCAGGGCCAGGGGCCCCTGGGCACATCCTTTTTCCATTTTCCCTGGGAAAGAAAACTCAGCAGTCCAGGTTCCTGATGTCAGTTTGTAGGGCTCCCTTGGGTCTATCAGGGCAGCACAAGTTTGAGGTGGGGACAACTTCGGTGTGGGGTCCATCCTTCGATATAAGGATTCTTTGCAGTCAGGGCCCAGCCAATGGCTGGGGGACCCTGGGCACATCCTTTTTCCATTTTCCCTGGGAAAGAAAACTCAGCAGTCCAGGTTCCTGATGTCAGTTTGTAGGGCTCCCTTGGGTCTATCAGGGCAGCACAAGTTTGAGGTGGGGACAACTTCGGTCTGAGCTGCATTCTTCGATATAAGGATTCTTTGCACTCAGGGCCAGGGGCCCCTGTGCACATCCTTTTTCCATTTTCCCTGGGAAAGAAAACTCAGCAGTCCAGGTTCCTGATGTCAGTTTGTAGGGCTCCCTTGGGTCTATCAGGGCAGCACAAGTTTGAGGTGGGGACAACTTCGGTCTCGGGTCCATCCTTCGATATAAGGATTCTTTGCAGTCAGGGCCAGGGGCCCCTGGGCACATCCTTTTTCCATTTCCCCCGGGAAAGAAAACTCAGCAGTCCAGGTTCCTGATGTCAGTTTGTAGGGCTCCCTTGGGTCTATCAGGGCAGCACAAGTTTGAGGTGGGGACAACTTCAGTGTGGGGTCCATCCTTCGATATAAGGATTCTTTGCAGTCAGGGCCCAGCCCATGGCTGGGGGCCCCTGGGCACATCCTTTTTCCATTTTCCCTGGGAAAGAAAACTCAGCAGTCCAGGTTCCTGATGTCAGTTTGTAGGGCTCCCTTGGGTCTATCAGGGCAGCACAAGTTTGAGGTGGGGACAACTTCGGTCTGTGCTCCATCCTTCGATATAAGGATTCTTTGCAGTCAGGGCCAGGGGCCCCTGGGCACATCCTTTTTCCATTTTCCCTGGGAAAGAGAACTCAGCAGTCCAGGTTCCTGATGTCATTTTGTAGGGCTCCCTTGGGTCTATCAGGGCAGCACAAGTTTGAGGTGGGGACAACTTCAGTGTGGGGTCCATCCTTCGATATAAGGATTCTTTGCAGTCAGGGCCAGGGGCCCCTGGGCACATCCTTTTTCCATTTCCCCCGGGAAAAAAAACTCAGCAGTCCAGGTTCCTGATGTCAGTTTGTAGGGCTCCCTTGGGTCTATCAGGGCAGCACAAGTTTGAGGTGGGGACAACTTCGGTCTGTGCTCCATCCTTCGATATAAGGATTCTTTACAGTCAGGCCCAGCCCAGGGCCGGGGACCCCTGGGCACAACCTTTTTGCATTTTCCCTGGGAAGGAAAACTCACCAGTCCAGGTTCCTGATGTCAGTTTGTAGGGCTCCCTTGGGTCTATCAGGGCAGCACAAGTTTGAGGTGGGGACAACTTCGGTGTGGGGTGCATCCTTCGATATAAGGATTCTTTGCAGTCAGGGCCAGGGGCCCCTGGGCACATCCTTTTTCCATTTTCCCTGGGAAAGAAAACTCAGCAGTCCAGGTTCCTGATGTCAGTTTGTAGGGCTCCCTTGGGTCTATCAGGGCAGCACAAGTTTGAGGTGGGGACAACTTCGGTGTGGGGTCCATCCTTCCATATAAGGATTCTTTGCAGTCAGGGCACAGCCCATGCCTGGGGGCCCCTGAGCACATCCTTTGGCCATTTTCCCTGGGAAAGAAAACTCAGCAGTCCAGGTTCCTGATGTCATTTTGTAGGGCTTACTTGGCTCTATCAGGGCAGCAAAAGTTTGAGGTGGGGACAACTTCGGTGTGGGGTGCATCCTTCGATATAAGGATTCTTTGCAGTCAGGGCCCAGCCCATGGCTGGGGGACCCTGGGCACATCCTTTTTCCATTTTCCCTGGGAAAGAAAACTCAGCAGTCCAGGTTCCTGATGTCAGTTTGTAGGGCTCCCTTGGGTCTATCAGGGCAGCACAAGTTTGAGGTGGGGACAACTTCGGTGTGGGGTGCATCCTTCGATATAAGGATTTTTTGCAGCCAGGGCCAGGGGCCCCTGGGCACATCCTTTTTCCATTTTCCCTGGGAAAGAAAACTCAGCAGTCCCGGTTCCTGATGTCAGTTTGTAGGGCTCCCTTGGGTCTATCAGGGCAGCACAAGTTTGAGGTTTCAACAACTTCGGTGTGGGGTCCATCCTTCGATATAAGGATTCTTTGCAGTCAGGGCCCAGCCAATGGCTGGGGGACCCTGGGCACATCCTTTGGCCATTTTCCCTGGGAAAGAAAACTCAACAGTCCAGGTTCCTGATGTCAGTTTGTAGGGCTCCCTTGGGTCTATCAGGGCAGCACAAGTTTGAGGTGGGGACAACTTCGGTGTGGGTTCCATCCTTCGATATAAGGATTCTTTGCAGTCAGGGCCAGGGGCCCCTGGGCACATCCTTTGGCCATTTTCCCTGGGAAAGAAAACTCAGCATTCCAGGTTCCTGATGTCAGTTTGTAGGGCTCCCTTGGGTGTATCAGGGCAGCACAAGTTTGAGGTGGGGACAACTTCGGTGTGGGGTCCATCCTTCGATATAAGGATTTTTTGTAGTCAGGGCCAGGGGCCCAGGACCAGGGGCCCCTGTGCACATCCTTTTTCCATTTTCCCTGGGAAAGAAAACTCAGCAGTCCAGGTTCCTGATGTCAGTTTGTAGGGCTCCCTTGGGTCTATCAGGGCAGCACAAGTTTGAGGTGGGGACAACTTCGGTGTGGGGTCCATCCTTAGATATAATGATTTCTTGTAGTGAGGTCCCTGCCAAGGGCCAGGGGCCGCTGGGCACATCCTTTTTCCATTTTCCCTGGGAAAGAAAACTCAGCAGTCCAGGTTCCTGATGTCAGTTTGTAGGGCTCCCTTGGGTGTATCAGGGCAGCACAAGTTTGAGGTGGGGACAACTTCGGTGTGGCGTCCATCCTTCGATATAAGGATTTTTTGTAGTCAGGGCCAGGGGCCCCTGGGCACATCCTTTTTCCATTTTCCCTGGGAAAGAAAACTCAGCAGTCCAGGTTCCTGATGTCAGTTTGTAGGGCTCCCTTGGGTCTATCAGGGCAGCACAAGTTTGAGGTGGGGACAACTTCGGTGTGGGGTGCATCCTTCGATATAAGGATTCTTTGCAGTCAGGGCCCAGCCAATGGCTGGGGGACCCTGGGCACATCCTTTTTCCATTTTCCCTGGGAAAGAAAACTCAGCAGTCCAGGTTCCTGATGTCAGTTTGTAGGGCTCCCTTGGGTCTATCAGGGCAGCACAAGTTTGAGGTGGGGACAACTTCGGTCTCGGGTCCATCCTTCGATATAAGGATTCTTTGCAGTCAGGGCCAGGGGCCCCTGGGCACATCCTTTTTCCATTTCCCCCGGGAAAGAAAACTCAGCAGTCCAGGTTCCTGATGTCAGTTTGTAGGGCTCCCTTGGGTCTATCAGGGCAGCACAATTTTGAGGTGGGGACAACTTCACTTTGGGGTCCATCCTTCGATATAAGGATACTTTGCAGTCAGGGCCAGGGGCCCCTGGGCACATCCTTTTTCCATTTTCCCTGGGAAAGAAAACTCAGCAGTCCAGGTTCCTGATGTCAGTTTGTAGGGCTCCCTTGGGTCTATCAGGGCAGCACAAGTTTGAGGTGGGTACAACTTCGGTCTGAGCTGCATCCTTCGATATAAGGATTCTTTGCAGTCAGGGCCAGGGGCCCCTGGGCACATCCTTTTTCCATTTTCCCTGGGAAAGAAAACTCAGCAGTCCAGGTTCCTGATGTCATTTTGTAGGGCTCCCTTGGGTCTATCAGGGCAGCACAAGTTTGAGGTGGGGACAACTTCAGTGTGGGGTCCATCCTTCGATATAAGGATTCTTTGCAGTCAGGGCCAGGGGCCCCTGGGCACATCCTTTTTCCATTTCCCCCGGGAAAAAAAACTCAGCAGTCCAGGTTCCTGATGTCAGTTTGTAGGGCTCCCTTGGGTCTATCAGGGCAGCACAAGTTTGAAGTGGGGACAACTTCGGTGTGGGGTGCATCCTTCGATATAAGGATTCTTTGCAGTCAGGGCCAGGGGCCCCTGGGCACACCCTTTTTCCATTTTCCCTGGGAAAGAAAACTCAGCAGTCCAGGTTCCTGATGTCATTTTGTAGGGCTCACTTGGGTGTGTCAGGGCAGCACAAGTTTGAGGTGGGGACAACTTCGGTCTCGGGTCCATCCTTCGATATAAGGATTCTTTGCAGTCAGGGCCAGGGGCCCCTGGGCACATCCTTTTTCCATTTCCCCCGGGAAAAAAAACTCAGCAGTCCAGGTTCCTGATGTCAGTTTGTAGGGCTCCCTTGGGTCTATCAGGGCAGCACAAGTTTGAGGTGGCGACAACTTCGGTCTGAGCTGCATCCTTCGATATAAGGATTCTTTGCAGTCAGGGCCAGGGGCCCCTGGGCACATCCTTTTTCCATTTTCCCTGGGAAAGAAAACTCAGCAGTCCAGGTTCCTGATGTCAGTTTGTAGGGCTCCCTTGGGTCTATCAGGGCAGCACAAGTTTGAGGTGGGGACAACTTCGGTCTGTGCTCCATTCTTCGATATAAGGATTCTTTACAGTCAGGCCCAGCCCAGGGCCGGGGACCCCTGGGCGCATCCTTTTTCCATTTTCCCTGGGAAAGAAAACTCAGCAGTCCAGGTTCCTGATGTCAGTTTGTAGGGCTCCCTTGCGTCTATCAGGGCAGCACAAGTTTGAGGTGGGGACAACTTCGGTCTGTGCTCCATTCTTCGATATAAGGATTCTTTGCAGTCAAGCCCCAGCCCAGCGCCAGGGGACCCTGGGCACATCCTTTGGCCATTTTCCCTGGGAAGAAAAACTCACCAGTCCAGGTTCCTGAAGTCAGTTTGTAGGGCTCCCTTGGCTCTATCAGGGCAGCACAAGTTTGAGGTGGGGACAACTTCGGTGTGGGGTGCATCCTTCGATATAAGGGTTCTTTGCAGTCAGGGCCCAGCCCATGGCTGGGGGACCCTGGGCACATCCTTTGGCCATTTTCCCTGGGAAGGAAAACTCAGCAGTCCAGGTTCCTGATGTCAGTTTGTAGGGCTCCCTTGGGTCTATCAGGGCAGCACAAGTTTGAGGTGGGGACAACTTCGGTGTGGGGTCCATCGTTCGATATAAGGATTCTTTGCAGTCAGGGCCAGGGGCCCCTGGGCACACCCTTTTTCCATTTTCCCTGGGAAAGAAAACTCAGCAGTCCAGGTTCCTGATGTCATTTTGTAGGGCTCCCTTGGGTCTATCAGGGCAGCAAAAGTTTGAGGTGGGGACAACTTTGGTCTCGGGTCCATCCTTCGATATAAGGATTCTTTACAGTCAGGGCCAGGGGCCCCTGGGCACACCCTTTTTCCATTTTCCCTGGGAAAGAAAACTCAGCAGTCCAGGTTCCTGATGTCAGTTTGTAGGGCTCCCTTGGGTCTATCAGGGCAGCACAAGTTTGAGGTGGGGACAACTTCGGTGTGGGGTGCATCCTTCGATATAAGGATTCTTTGCAGTCAGGGCCAGGGGCCCCTGGGCACATCCTTTTTCCATTTTCCCTGGGTAAGAAAACTCAGCAGTCCAGGTTCCTGATGTCAGTTTGTAGGGCTCCCTTGGGTCTATCAGGGCAGCTCAAGTTTGAGGTGGGGACAACTTCGGTCTCGGGTCCATCCTTCGATATAAGGATTCTTTGCAGTCAGGGCCCAGCCCATGGCTGGGGGACCCTGGGCACATCCTTTTTCCATTTTCCCTGGGAAAGAAAACTCAGCAGTCCAGGTTCCTGATGTCAGTTTGTAGGGCTCCCTTGGGTCTATCAGGGCAGCACAAGTTTGAGGTGGGGACAACTTCGGTGTGGGGTGCATCCTTCGATATAAGGATTCTTTGCAGTCAGGGCCCAGCCAATGGCTGGGGGACCCTGGGCACATCCTTTTTCCATTTTCCCTGGGAAAGAAAACTCAGCAGTCCAGGTTCCTGATGTCAGTTTGTAGGGCTCCCTTGGGTCTATCAGGGCAGCACAAGTTTGAGGTGGGGACAACTTCGGTCTGAGCTGCATTCTTCGATATAAGGATTTTTTGCACTCAGGGCCAGGGGCCCCTGGGCACACCCTTTTTCCATTTTCCCTGGGAAAGAAAACTCAGCAGTCCAGGTTCCTGATGTCAGTTTGTAGGGCTCCCTTGGGTCTATCAGGGCAGCACAAGTTTGAGGTGGGGACAACTTCGGTCTCGGGTCCATCCTTCGATATAAGGATTCTTTGCAGTCAGGGCCAGGGGCCCCTGGGCACATCCTTTTTCCATTTCCCCCGGGAAAGAAAACTCAGCAGTCCAGGTTCCTGATGTCAGTTTGTAGGGCTCCCTTGGGTCTATCAGGGCAGCACAAGTTTGAGGTGGGGACAACTTCAGTGTGGGGTCCATCCTTCGATATAAGGATTCTTTGCAGTCAGGGCCCAGCCCATGGCTGGGGGCCCCTGGGCACATCCTTTTTCCATTTTCCCTGGGAAAGAAAACTCAGCAGTCCAGGTTCCTGATGTCAGTTTGTAGGGCTCCCTTGGGTCTATCAGGGCAGCACAAGTTTGAGGTGGGGACAACTTCGGTCTGTGCTCCATCCTTCGATATAAGGATTCTTTGCAGTCAGGGCCAGGGGCCCCTGGGCACATCCTTTTTCCATTTTCCCTGGGAAAGAGAACTCAGCAGTCCAGGTTCCTGATGTCATTTTGTAGGGCTCCCTTGGGTCTATCAGGGCAGCACAAGTTTGAGGTGGGGACAACTTCAGTGTGGGGTCCATCCTTCGATATAAGGATTCTTTGCAGTCAGGGCCAGGGGCCCCTGGGCACATCCTTTTTCCATTTCCCCCGGGAAAAAAAACTCAGCAGTCCAGGTTCCTGATGTCAGTTTGTAGGGCTCCCTTGGGTCTATCAGGGCAGCACAAGTTTGAGGTGGGGACAACTTCGGTCTGTGCTCCATCCTTCGATATAAGGATTCTTTACAGTCAGGCCCAGCCCAGGGCCGGGGACCCCTGGGCACAACCTTTTTGCATTTTCCCTGGGAAGGAAAACTCACCAGTCCAGGTTCCTGATGTCAGTTTGTAGGGCTCCCTTGGGTCTATCAGGGCAGCACAAGTTTGAGGTGGGGACAACTTCGGTGTGGGTTCCATCCTTCGATATAAGGATTCTTTGCAGTCAGGGCCAGGGGCCCCTGGGCACATCCTTTTTCCATTTTCCCTGGGAAAGAAAACTCAGCAGTCCAGGTTCCTGATGTCAGTTTGTAGGGCTCCCTTGGGTCTATCAGGGCAGCACAAGTTTGAGGTGGGGACAACTTCGGTGTGGGGTCCATCCTTCCATATAAGGATTCTTTGCAGTCAGGGCACAGCCCATGCCTGGGGGCCCCTGAGCACATCCTTTGGCCATTTTCCCTGGGAAAGAAAACTCAGCAGTCCAGGTTCCTGATGTCATTTTGTAGGGCTTACTTGGCTCTATCAGGGCAGCAAAAGTTTGAGGTGGGGACAACTTCGGTGTGGGGTGCATCCTTCGATATAAGGATTCTTTGCAGTCAGGGCCCAGCCCATGGCTGGGGGACCCTGGGCACATCCTTTTTCCATTTTCCCTGGGAAAGAAAACTCAGCAGTCCAGGTTCCTGATGTCAGTTTGTAGGGCTCCCTTGGGTCTATCAGGGCAGCACAAGTTTGAGGTGGGGACAACTTCGGTCTGAGCTGCATCCTTCGATATAAGGATTCTTTGCAGTCAGGGCCAGGGGCCCCTGGGCACATCCTTTGGCCATTTTCCCTGGGAAAGAAAACTCAGCATTCCAGGTTCCTGATGTCAGTTTGTAGGGCTCCCTTGGGTGTATCAGGGCAGCACAAGTTTGAGGTGGGGACAACTTCGGTGTGGGGTCCATCCTTCGATATAAGGATTTTTTGTAGTCAGGGCCAGGGGCCCAGGACCAGGGGCCCCTGTGCACATCCTTTTTCCATTTTCCCTGGGAAAGAAAACTCAGCAGTCCAGGTTCCTGATGTCAGTTTGTAGGGCTCCCTTGGGTCTATCAGGGCAGCACAAGTTTGAGGTGGGGACAACTTCGGTGTGGGGTCCATCCTTAGATATAATGATTTCTTGTAGTGAGGTCCCTGCCAAGGGCCAGGGGCCGCTGGGCACATCCTTTTTCCATTTTCCCTGGGAAAGAAAACTCAGCAGTCCAGGTTCCTGATGTCAGTTTGTAGGGCTCCCTTGGGTGTATCAGGGCAGCACAAGTTTGAGGTGGGGACAACTTCGGTGTGGCGTCCATCCTTCGATATAAGGATTTTTTGTAGTCAGGGCCAGGGGCCCCTGGGCACATCCTTTTTCCATTTTCCCTGGGAAAGAAAACTCAGCAGTCCAGGTTCCTGATGTCAGTTTGTAGGGCTCCCTTGGGTCTATCAGGGCAGCACAAGTTTGAGGTGGGGACAACTTCGGTGTGGGGTGCATCCTTCGATATAAGGATTCTTTGCAGTCAGGGCCCAGCCAATGGCTGGGGGACCCTGGGCACATCCTTTTTCCATTTTCCCTGGGAAAGAAAACTCAGCAGTCCAGGTTCCTGATGTCAGTTTGTAGGGCTCCCTTGGGTCTATCAGGGCAGCACAAGTTTGAGGTGGGGACAACTTCGGTCTCGGGTCCATCCTTCGATATAAGGATTCTTTGCAGTCAGGGCCAGGGGCCCCTGGGCACATCCTTTTTCCATTTCCCCCGGGAAAGAAAACTCAGCAGTCCAGGTTCCTGATGTCAGTTTGTAGGGCTCCCTTGGGTCTATCAGGGCAGCACAATTTTGAGGTGGGGACAACTTCACTTTGGGGTCCATCCTTCGATATAAGGATACTTTGCAGTCAGGGCCAGGGGCCCCTGGGCACATCCTTTTTCCATTTTCCCTGGGAAAGAAAACTCAGCAGTCCAGGTTCCTGATGTCAGTTTGTAGGGCTCCCTTGGGTCTATCAGGGCAGCACAAGTTTGAGGTGGGGACAACTTCGGTCTGAGCTGCATCCTTCGATATAAGGATTCTTTGCAGTCAGGGCCAGGGGCCCCTGGGCACATCCTTTTTCCATTTTCCCTGGGAAAGAAAACTCAGCAGTCCAGGTTCCTGATGTCATTTTGTAGGGCTCCCTTGGGTCTATCAGGGCAGCACAAGTTTGAGGTGGGGACAACTTCAGTGTGGGGTCCATCCTTCGATATAAGGATTCTTTGCAGTCAGGGCCAGGGGCCCCTGGGCACATCCTTTTTCCATTTCCCCCGGGAAAAAAAACTCAGCAGTCCAGGTTCCTGATGTCAGTTTGTAGGGCTCCCTTGGGTCTATCAGGGCAGCACAAGTTTGAAGTGGGGACAACTTCGGTGTGGGGTGCATCCTTCGATATAAGGATTCTTTGCAGTCAGGGCCAGGGGCCCCTGGGCACACCCTTTTTCCATTTTCCCTGGGAAAGAAAACTCAGCAGTCCAGGTTCCTGATGTCAGTTTGTAGGGCTCCCTTGGGTCTATCAGGGCAGCACAAGTTTGAGGTGGGGACAACTTCGGTGTGGGTTCCATCCTTCGATATAAGGATTCTTTGCAGTCAGGGCCAGGGGCCCCTGGGCACATCCTTTTTCCATTTTCCCTGGGAAAGAAAACTCAGCAGTCCAGGTTCCTGATGTCAGTTTGTAGGGCTCCCTTGGCTCTATCAGGGTAGCAAAAGTTTGATGTGGGGACAACTTCGGTGTGGGGTGCATCCTTCGATATAAGGATTCTTTGCAGTCAGGGCCCAGCCCATGTCTGGGGGACCCTGGGCACATCCTTTTTCCATTTTCCCTGGGAAAGAAAACTCAGCAGTCCAGGTTCCTGATGTCAGTTTGTAGGGCTCCCTTGGCTCTATCAGGGCAGCACAAGTTTGAGGTGGGGACAACTTCGGTGTGGCGTGCATCCTTCGATATAAGGATTCTTTGCACTCAGGGCCAGGGGCCCCTGGGCACACCCTTTTTCCATTTTCCCTGGGAAAGAAAACTCAGCAGTCCAGGTTCCTGATGTCAGTTTGTAGGGCTCCCTTGGGTCTATCAGGGCAGCACAAGTTTGAGGTGGGGACAACTTCGGTGTGGGTTCCATCCTTCGATATAAGGATTCTTTGCAGTCAGGGCCAGGGGCCCCTGGGCACATCCTTTTTCCATTTTCCCTGGGAAAGAAAACTCAGCAGTCCAGGTTCCTGATGTCAGTTTGTAGGGCTCCCTTGGCTCTATCAGGGTAGCAAAAGTTTGAGGTGGGGACAACTTCGGTGTGGGGTGCATCCTTCGATATAAGGATTCTTTGCAGTCAGGGCCAGGGAAGCCTGGGCACATCCTTTTTCCATTTTCCCTGGGAAAGAAAACTCAGCAGTCCAGGTTCCTGATGTCAGTTTGTAGGGCTCCCTTGGGTCTATCAGGGCAGCACAAGTTTGAGGTGGGGACAACTTCGGTCTGTGCTCCATTCTTCGATATAAGGATTCTTTACAGTCAGGCCCAGCCCAGGGCCGGGGACCCCTGGGCACATCCTTTTTCCATTTTCCCTGGGAAAGAAAACTCAGCAGTCCAGGTTCCTGATGTCAGTTTGTAGGGCTCCCTTGGGTCTATCAGGGCAGCACAAGTTTGAGGTGGGGACAACTTCGGTCTGTGCTCCATCCTTCGATATAAGGATTCTTTGCAGTCAAGCCCCAGCCCAGCGCCAGGGGACCCTGGGCACATCCTTTGGCCATTTTCCCTGGGAAGAAAAACTCACCAGTCCAGGTTCCTGAAGTCAGTTTGTAGGGCTCCCTTGGCTCTATCAGGGCAGCAAAAGTTTGATGTGGGGACAACTTCGGTCTCGGGTCCATCCTTCGATATAAGGATTCTTTGCAGTCAGGGCCCAGCCCATGGCTGGGGGACCCTGGGCACATCCTTTGGCCATTTTCCCTGGGAAAGAAAACTCAGCAGTCCAGGTTCCTGATGTCAGTTTGTAGGGCTCCCTTGGGTCTATCAGGGCAGCACAAGTTTGAGGTGGGGACAACTTCGGTCTCGGGTCCATCCTTCGATATAAGGATTTTTTGCAGTCAGGGCCAGGGGCCCCTGGGCACATCCTTTTTCCATTTTCCCTGGGAAAGAAAACTCAGCAGTCCAGGTTCCTGATGTCAGTTTGTAGGGCTCCCTTGGGTCTATCAGGGCAGCACAAGTTTGAGGTGGGGACAACTTCGGTGTGGGGTGCATCCTTCGATATAAGGATTTTTTGCAGCCAGGGCCAGGGGCCCCTGGGCACATCCTTTTTCCATTTTCCCTGGGAAAGAAAACTCAGCAGTCCAGGTTCCTGATGTCAGTTTGTAGGGCTCCCTTGGGTGTATCAGGGCAGCACAAGTTTGAGGTTTCAACAACTTCGGTGTGGGGTCCATCCTTCGATATAAGGATTCTTTGCAGTCAGGGCCCAGCCAATGGCTGGGGGACCCTGGGCACATCCTTTGGCCATTTTCCCTGGGAAAGAAAACTCAACAGTCCAGGTTCCTGATGTCAGTTTGTAGGGCTCCCTTGGGTCTATCAGGGCAGCACAAGTTTGAGGTGGGGACAACTTCGGTGTGGGGTCCATCCTTAGATATAATGATTTCTTGTAGTGAGGTCCCTGCCAAGGGCCAGGGGCCGCTGGGCACATCCTTTTTCCATTTTCCCTGGGAAAGAAAACTCAGCAGTCCAGGTTCCTGATGTCAGTTTGTAGGGCTCCCTTGGGTGTATCAGGGCAGCACAAGTTTGAGGTGGGGACAACTTCAGTGTGGGGTCCATCCTTCGATATAAGGATTCTTTGCAGTCAGGGCCAGGGGCCCCTGGGCACATCCTTTTTCCATTTTCCCTGGGAAAGAAAACTCAGCAGTCCAGGTTCCTGATGTCAGTTTGTAGGGCTCCCTTGGGTCTATCAGGGCAGCACAAGTTTGAGGTGGGGACAACTTCGGTGTGGGGTGCATCCTTCGATATAAGGATTTTTTGCAGTCAGGCCCAGCCCATGGCTACGGGACACTGGGCACATCCTTTTTCCATTTTCCCTGGGAAAGAAAACTCAGCAGTCCAGGTTCCTGATGTCATTTTGTAGGGCTCCCTTGGGTCTATCAGGGCAGCACAAGTTTGAGGTGGGGACAACTTCGGTCTCGGGTCCATCCTTCGATATAAGGATTCTTTGCAGTCAGGGCCAGGGGCCCCTGGGCACATCCTTTTTCCATTTCCCCCGGGAAAAAAAACTCAGCAGTCCAGGTTCCTGATGTCAGTTTGTAGGGCTCCCTTGGGTCTATCAGGGCAGCACAAGTTTGAGGTGGCGACAACTTCGGTCTGAGCTGCATCCTTCGATATAAGGATTCTTTGCAGTCAGGGCCAGGGGCCCCTGGGCACATCCTTTTTCCATTTTCCCTGGGAAAGAAAACTCAGCAGTCCAGGTTCCTGATGTCATTTTGTAGGACTCCCTTGGGTGTGTCAGGGCAGCACAAGTTTGAGGTGGGGACAACTTCGGTCTCGGGTCCATCCTTCGATATAAGGATTCTTTGCAGTCAGGGCCAGGGGCCCCTGGGCACATCCTTTTTCCATTTCCCCCGGGAAAAAAAACTCAGCAGTCCAGGTTCCTGATGTCAGTTTGTAGGGCTCCCTTGGGTCTATCAGGGCAGCACAAGTTTGAGGTGGGGACAACTTCGGTGTGGGGTGCATCCTTCGATATAAGGATTCTTAGCAGTCAGGGCCAGGGGCCCCTGGGCACACCCTTTTTCCATTTTCCCTGGGAAAGAAAACTCAGCAGTCCAGGTTCCTGATGTCAGTTTGTAGGGCTCCCTTGGGTCTATCAGGGCAGCACAAGTTTGAGGTGGGGACAACTTCGGTGTGGGGTGCATCCTTCGATATAAGGATTCTTTGCAGTCAGGGCCCAGCCAATGGCTGGGGGACCCTGGGCACATCCTTTTTCCATTTTCCCTGGGAAAGAAAACTCAGCAGTCCAGGTTCCTGATGTCAGTTTGTAGGGCTCCCTTGGGTCTATCAGGGCAGCACAAGTTTGAGGTGGGGACAACTTCGGTCTGTGCTCCATCCTTCGATATAAGGATTCTTTACAGTCAGGCCCAGCCGAGGGCCGGGGACCCCTGGGCACATCCTTTTTCCATTTCCCCCGGGAAAGAAAACTCAGCAGTCCAGGTTCCTGATGTCAGTTTGTAGGGCTCCCTTGGGTCTATCAAGGCAGCACAAGTTTGAGGTGGGGACAACTTCGGTCTGAGCTGCATTCTTCGATATAAGGATTCTTTGCACTCAGGGCCAGGGGCCCCTGGGCACACCCTTTTTCCATTTTCCCTGGGAAAGAAAACTCAGCAGTCCAGGTTCCTGATGTCAGTTTGTAGGGCTCCCTTGGGTCTATCAGGGCAGCACAAGTTTGAGGTGGGGACAACTTCGGTCTCGGGTCCCTCCTTCGATATAAGGATTCTTTGCAGTCAGGGCCAGGGGCCCCTGGGCACATCCTTTTTCCATTTCCCCCGGGAAAGAAAACTCAGCAGTCCAGGTTCCTGATGTCAGTTTGTAGGGCTCCCTTGGGTCTATCAGGGCAGCACAAGTTTGAGGTGGGGACAACTTCAGTGTGGGGTCCATCCTTCGATATAAGGATACTTTGCAGTCAGGGCCAGGGGCCCCTGGGCACATCCTTTTTCCATTTTCCCTGGGAAAGAAAACTCAGCAGTCCAGGTTCCTGATGTCAGTTTGTAGGGCTCCCTTGGGTCTATCAGGGCAGCACAAGTTTGAGGTGGGGACAACTTTGGTCTGAGCTGCATCGTTCGATATAAGGATTCTTTGCAGTCAGGGCCAGGGGCCCCTGGGCACATCCTTTTTCCATTTTCCCTGGGAAAGAAAACTCAGCAGTCCAGGTTCCTGATGTCAGTTTGTAGGGCTCCCTTGCGTCTATCAGGGCAGCACAAGTTTGAGGTGGGGACAACTTCGGTCTGTGCTCCATCCTTCGATATAAGGATTCTTTGCAGTCAGGGCCTGGGGCCCCTGGGCACATCCTTTTTCCATTTTTCCTGGGAAAGAAAACTCAGCAGTCCAGGTTCCTGATGTCAGTTTGTAGGGCTCCCTTGGGTCTATCAGGGCAGCACAAGTTTGAGGTGGGGACAACTTCGGTGTGGGGTACATCCTTCGATATAAGTATTCTTTGCAGTCAGGCCCCAGACCAGCGCCAGGGGCCCCTGGGCACATCCTTTTTCCATTTTCCCTGGGAAAGAAAACTCAGCAGTCCACATTCCTGATGTCAGTTTGTAGGGCTCCCTTGGGTCTATCAGGGCAGCACAAGTTTGAGGTGGGGACAACTTCGGTGTGGGGTGCATCCTTCGATATAAGGATTCTTTGCAGTCAGGGCCCAGCCCATGGCTGGGGGACCCTGGGCACATCCTTTGGCCATTTTCCCTGGGAAGGAAAACTCACCAGTCCAGGTTCCTGATGTCAGTTTGTAGGGCTCCCTTGGGTCTATCAGGGCAGCACAAGTTTGAGGTGGGGACAACTTCGGTGTGGGTTCCATCCTTCGATATAAGGATTCTTTGCAGTCAGGGCCAGGGGCCCCTGGGCACACCCTTTTTCCATTTTCCCTGGGAAAGAAAACTCAGCACTCCAGGTTCCTGATGTCAGTTTGTAGGGCTCCCTTGGGTCTATCAGGGCAGCACAAGTTTGAGGTGGGGACAACTTCGGTCTCGGGTCCATCCTTCGATATAAGGATTCTTTGCAGTCAGGGCCAGGGGCCCCTGGGCACACCCTTTTTCCATTTTCCCTGGGAAAGAAAACTCAGCAGTCCAGGTTCCTGATGTCAGTTTGTAGGGCTCCCTTGCGTCTATCAGGGCAGCACAAGTTTGAGGTGGGGACAACTTCGGTGTGGGGTGCATCCTTCGATATAAGGATTCTTTGCAGTCAGGGCCCAGCCCATGGCTGGGGGACCCTGGGCACATCCTTTGGCCATTTTCCCTGGGAAAGAAAACTCAGCAGTCCAGGTTCCTGATGTCAGTTTGTAGGGCTCCCTTGGGTCTATCAGGGCAGCACAAGTTTGAGGTGGGGACAACTTCAGTGTGGGGTCCATCCTTCGATATAAGGATACTTTGCAGTCAGGGCCAGGGGCCCCTGGGCACATCCTTTTTCCATTTTCCCTGGGAAAGAAAACTCAGCAGTCCAGGTTCCTGATGTCAGTTTGTAGGGCTCCCTTGGGTCTATCAGGGCAGCACAAGTTTGAGGTGGGGACAACTTTGGTCTGAGCTGCATCCTTCGATATAAGGATTCTTTGCAGTCAGGGCCAGGGGCCCCTGGGCACATCCTTTTTCCATTTTCCCTGGGAAAGAAAACTCAGCAGTCCAGGTTCCTGATGTCAGTTTGTAGGGCTCCCTTGCGTCTATCAGGGCAGCACAAGTTTGAGGTGGGGACAACTTCGGTCTGTGCTCCATCCTTCGATATAAGGATTCTTTGCAGTCAGGGCCTGGGGCCCCTGGGCACATCCTTTTTCCATTTTTCCTGGGAAAGAAAACTCAGCAGTCCAGGTTCCTGATGTCAGTTTGTAGGGCTCCCTTGGGTCTATCAGGGCAGCACAAGTTTGAGGTGGGGACAACTTCGGTGTGGGGTACATCCTTCGATATAAGTATTCTTTGCAGTCAGGCCCCAGACCAGCGCCAGGGGCCCCTGGGCACATCCTTTTTCCATTTTCCCTGGGAAAGAAAACTCAGCAGTCCACATTCCTGATGTCAGTTTGTAGGGCTCCCTTGGGTCTATCAGGGCAGCACAAGTTTGAGGTGGGGACAACTTCGGTGTGGGGTCCATCCTTCGATATAAGGATTCTTTGCAGTCAGGGCCCAGCCCATGGCTGGGGGACCCTGGGCACATCCTTTGGCCATTTTCCCTGGGAAGGAAAACTCACCAGTCCAGGTTCCTGATGTCAGTTTGTAGGGCTCCCTTGGGTCTATCAGGGCAGCACAAGTTTGAGGTGGGGACAACTTCGGTGTGGGTTCCATCCTTCGATATAAGGATTCTTTGCAGTCAGGGCCAGGGGCCCCTGGGCACACCCTTTTTCCATTTTCCCTGGGAAAGAAAACTCAGCAGTCCAGGTTCCTGATGTCAGTTTGTAGGGCTCCCTTGGGTCTATCAGGGCAGCACAAGTTTGAGGTGGGGACAACTTCGGTCTCGGGTCCATCCTTCGATATAAGGATTCTTTGCAGTCAGGGCCAGGGGCCCCTGGGCACACCCTTTTTCCATTTTCCCTGGGAAAGAAAACTCAGCAGTCCAGGTTCCTGATGTCAGTTTGTAGGGCTCCCTTGCGTCTATCAGGGCAGCACAAGTTTGAGGTGGGGACAACTTCGGTGTGGGGTGCATCCTTCGATATAAGGATTCTTTGCAGTCAGGGCCCAGCCCATGGCTGGGGGACCCTGGGCACATCCTTTGGCCATTTTCCCTGGGAAAGAAAACTCAGCAGTCCACGTTCCTGATGTCAGTTTGTAGGGCTCCCTTGGGTCTATCAGGGCAGCACAAGTTTGAGGTGGGGACAACTTCGGTCTCGGGTCCATCCTTCGATATAAGGATTTTTTGCAGTCAGGGCCAGGGGCCCCTGGGCACATCCTTTTTCCATTTTCCCTGGGAAAGAAAACTCAGCAGTCCAGGTTCCTGATGTCAGTTTGTAGGGCTCCCTTGGGTCTATCAGGGCAGCACAAGTTTGAGGTGGGGACAACTTCGGTGTGGGGTGCATCCTTCGATATAAGGATTTTTTGCAGCCAGGGCCAGGGGCCCCTGGGCACATCCTTTTTCCATTTTCCCTGGGAAAGAAAACTCAGCAGTCCAGGTTCCTGATGTCAGTTTGTAGGGCTCCCTTGGGTGTATCAGGGCAGCACAGGTTTGAGGTTTCAACAACTTCGGTGTGGGGTCCATCCTTCGATATAAGGATTCTTTGCAGTCAGGGCCCAGCCAATGGCTGGGGGACCCTGGGCACATCCTTTGGCCATTTTCCCTGGGAAAGAAAACTCAACAGTCCAGGTTCCTGATGTCAGTTTGTAGGGCTCCCTTGGGTCTATCAGGGCAGCACAAGTTTGAGGTGGGGACAACTTCGGTGTGGGTTCCATCCTTCGATATAAGGATTCTTTGCAGTCAGGGCCAGGGGCCCCTGGGCACATCCTTTGGCCATTTTCCCTGGGAAAGAAAACTCAGCATTCCACGTTCCTGATGTCAGTTTGTAGGGCTCCCTTGGGTGTATCAGGGCAGCACAAGTTTGAGGTGGGGACAACTTCGGTGTGGGGTCCATCCTTCGATATAAGGATTTTTTGTAGTCAGGGCCAGGGGCCCAGGGCCAGGGGCCCCTGTGCACATCCTTTTTCCATTTTCCCTGGGAAAGAAAACTCAGCAGTCCAGGTTCCTGATGTCAGTTTGTAGGGCTCCCTTGGGTCTATCAGGGCAGCACAAGTTTGAGGTGGGGACAACTTCGGTGTGGGGTCCATCCTTAGATATAAGGATTTCTTGTAGTGAGGTCCCTGCCAAGGGCCAGGGGCCGCTGGGCACATCCTTTTTCCATTTTCCCTGGGAAAGAAAACTCAGCAGTCCAGGTTCCTGATGTCAGTTTGTAGGGCTCCCTTGGGTCTATCAGGGCAGCACAAGTTTGAGGTGGGGACAACTTCGGTGTGGGGTCCATCCTTCGATATAAGGATTTTTTGCAGTCAGGGCCAGGGGCCCCTGGGCACATCCTTTTTCCATTTTCCCTGGGAAAGAAAACTCAGCAGTCCAGGTTCCTGATGTCAGTTTGTAGGGCTCCCTTGGGTGTATCAGGGCAGCACAAGTTTGAGGTGGGGACAACTTCGGTGTGGGGTCCATCCTTCGATATAAGGATTTTTTGTAGTCAGGGCCAGGGGCCCAGGGCCAGGGGCCCCTGTGCACATCCTTTTTCCATTTTCCCTGGGAAAGAAAACTCAGCAGTCCAGGTTCCTGATGTCAGTTTGTAGGGCTCCCTTGGGTCTATCAGGGCAGCACAAGTTTGAGGTGGGGACAACTTCGGTGTGGGGTCCATCCTTAGATATAAGGATTTCTTGTAGTGAGGTCCCTGCCAAGGGCCAGGGGCCGCTGGGCACATCCTTTTTCCATTTTCCCTGGGAAAGAAAACTCAGCATTCCAGGTTCCTGATGTCAGTTTGTAGGGCTCCCTTGGGTCTATCAGGGCAGCACAAGTTTGAGGTGGGGACAACTTCGGTGTGGGGTCCATCCTTCGATATAAGGATTTTTTGCAGTCAGGGCCAGGGGCCCCTGGGCACATCCTTTTTCCATTTTCCCTGGGAAAGAAAACTCAGCAGTCCAGGTTCCTGATGTCAGTTTGTAGGGCTCCCTTGGTTCTATCAGGGCAGCACAAGTTTGAGGTGGGGACAACTTCGGTCTCGGGTACATCCTTCGATATAAGGATTCTTTGCAGTCAGGGCCAGGGGCCCCTGGGCACATCCTTTTTCCATTTTCCCTGGGAAAGAAAACTCAGCAGTCCAGGTTCCTGATGTCATTTTGTAGGACTCCCTTGGGTGTGTCAGGGCAGCACAAGTTTGAGGTGGGGACAACTTCGGTCTCGGGTCCATCCTTCGATATAAGGATCCTTTGCAGTCAGGGCCAGGGGCCCCTGGGCACATCCTTTTTCCATTTCCCCCGGGAAAAAAAACTCAGCAGTCCAGGTTCCTGATGTCAGTTTGTAGGGCTCCCTTGGGTCTATCAGGGCAGCACAAGTTTGAGGTGGGGACAACTTCGGTGTGGGGTGCATCCTTCGATATAAGGATTCTTTGCAGTCAGGGCCAGGGGCCCCTGGGCACACCCTTTTTCCATTTTCCCTGGGAAAGAAAACTCAGCAGTCCAGGTTCCTGATGTCAGTTTGTAGGGCTCCCTTGGGTCTATCAGGGCAGCACAAGTTTGAGGTGGGGACAACTTCGGTCTCGGGTCCATCCTTCGATATAAGGATTCTTTGCAGTCAGGGCCTGGGGCCCCTGGGCACATCCTTTTTCAATTTTCCCTGGGAAAGAAAACTCAGCAGTCCAGGTTCCTGATGTCAGTTTGTAGGGCCCCCTTGGGTCTATCAGGGCAGCACAAGTTTGAGGTGGGGACAACTTCGGTCTGTGCTCCATCATTCGATATAAGGATTTTTTGAAGTCAGGGTCCGGCCCAGGGCCAGGGGCCCCTGGGCACATCCTTTGGCCATTTTCCCTGGGAAAGAAAACTCAGCAGTCCAGGTTCCTGATGTCAGTTTGTAGGGCTCCCTTGGGTGTATCAGGGCAGCACAAGTTTGAGGTTTCAACAACTTCGGTGTGGGGTCCATCCTTCGATATAAGGATTCTTTGCAGTCAGGGCCCAGCCAATGGCTGGGGGACCCTGGGCACATCCTTTGACCATTTTCCCTGGGAAAGAAAACTCAACAGTCCAGGTTCCTGATGTCAGTTTGTAGGGCTCCCTTGGGTCTATCAGGGCAGCACAAGTTTGAGGTGGGGACAACTTCGGTGTGGGTTCCATCCTTCGATATAAGGATTCTTTGCAGTCAGGGCCAGGGGCCCCTGGGCACACCCTTTGGCCATTTACCCTGGGAAAGAAAACTCAGCAGTCCAGGTTCCTGATGTCAGTTTGTAGGGCTCCCTTGGGTCTATCAGGGCAGCACAAGTTTGAGGTGGGGACAACTTCGGTCTGGGCTCCATCCTTCGATATAAGGATTCTTTGCAGTCAGGGCCAGGGGCCCCTGGGCACATCCTTTTTCCATTTTTCCCGGGAAAGAAAACTCAGCAGTCCAGGTTCCTGATGTCAGTTTGTAGGGCTCCCTTGGGTCTATCAGGGCAGCACAAGTTTGAGGTGGGGACAACTTCGGTCTCGGGTCCATCCTTCGATATAAGGATTCTTTGCAGTCAGGGCCAGGGGCCCCTGGGCACAACCTTTTTCCATTTTCCCTGGGAAAGAAACCTCAGCAGTCCAGGTTCCTGATGTCAGTTTGTAGGGCTCCCTTGGGTCTATCAGGGCAGCACAAGTTTGAGGTGGGGACAACTTCGGTCTCGGGTCCCTCCTTCGATATAAGGATTCTTTGCAGTCAGGGCCAGGGGCCCCTGGGCACATTCTTTGGCCATTTTCCCTGGGAAAGAAAACTCAGCAGTCCAGGTTCCTGATGTCTGTTTGTAGGGCTCCCTTGGGTCTATCAGGGCAGCACAAGTTTGAGGTGGGGACAACTTCGGTCTGGGCTCCATCCTTCGATATAAGGATCCTTTGCAGTCAGGGCCAGGGGCCCCTGGGCACATCCTTTTTCCATTTTCCCTGGGAAAGAAAACTCAGCAGTCCAGGTTCCTGATGTCAGTTTGTAGGGCTCCCTTGGGTCTATCAGGGCAGCACAAGTTAGAGGTGGGGACAACTTCGCTGTTGGCTCCATCCTTCGATATAAGGATTTTTTGAAGTCAGGCCCCGGCCCAGGGCCAGGGGCCCCTGGGCACATCCTTTTTCCATTTTCCCTGGGAAAGAAAACTCAGCAGTCCAGGTTCCTGATGTCAGTTTGTAGGGCTCCCTTGGGTCTATCAGGGCAGCACAAGTTTGAGGTGGGGACAATTTCGGTCTGGGCTCCATCCTTCGATATAAGGATTCTTTACAGTCAGGGCCCAGCCCAGGGCCAGGGGACCCTGGGCACATCCTTTGGCCATTTTCCCTGGGAAAGAAAATTCAGCAGTCCAGGTTCCTGATGTCAGTTTGTAGGGCTCCCTTGGGTGTATCAGGGCAGCACAAGTTTGAGGTGGGGACAACTTCGGTCTCGGGTCCATCCTTCGATATAAGGATTCTTTGCAGTCAGGCCCAGCCCAGGGCCAGGGGACCCTGGGCACATCCTTTGGCCATTTTCCCTGGGAAAGAAAACTCAGCAGTCCAGGTTCCTGAAGTCAGTTTGTAGGGCTCCCTTGGGTCTATCAGGGCAGCACAATTTTGAGGTGGGGACAACTTCGGTCTCGAATCCATCCTTTGATATAAGGATCCTTTGCAGTCACGGCCAGGGGCCCCTGGGCACATCCTTTTTCCATTTTCCCTGGGAAAGAAAACTCAGCAGTCCAGGTTCCTGATGTCACTTTGTAGAGCTCCCTTGGGTCTATCAGGGCAGCACAAGTTTGAGGTGGGGACAACTTCGGTGTGGGGTGCATCCTTCGATATAAGGATTCTTTGCAGTCAGGGCCAGGGGCCCCTGGGCACATTCTTTGGCCATTTACCCTGGGAAAGAAAACTCAGCAGTCCAGGTTCCTGATGTCAGTTGGTAGGGCTCCCTTGGGTCTATCAGGGCAGCACATGTTTGAGGTGGGGACAATTTCGGTCTCGGGTCCCTCCTTCGATAAAAGGATTCTTTGCAGTCATGGCCCAGCCCAGGGCCAGGGGACCCTGGGCACATCCTTTTTCCATTTTCCCTGGGAAAGAAAACTCAGCAGTCCAGGTTCCTGATGTCAGTTTGTAGGGCTCCCTTGGGTCTATCAGGGCAGCACAAGTTTGAGGTGGGGACAATTTCGGTCTCGGGTCCATCCTTCGATATAAGGATTCTTTGCAGTCAGGCCCAGCCCAGGGCCAGGGGACCCTGGGCACAACCTTTGGCCATTTTCCCTGGGAAAGAAAACTCAGCAGTCCAGGTTCCTGATGTCAGTTTGTAGGGCTCCCTTGGGTCTATCAGGGCAGCACAAGTTTGAGGTGGGGACAACTTCGGTCTCGGGTCCATCCTTCGATATAAGGATTCTTTGCAGTCAGGGCCAGGGGCCCCTGGGCACACCCTTTTTCCATTTTCCCTGGGAAAGAAAACTCAGCAGTCCAGGTTCCTGATGTCAGTTTGTAGGGCTCCCTTGCGTCTATCAGGGCAGCACAAGTTTGAGGTGGGGACAACTTCGGTGTGGGGTGCATCCTTCGATATAAGGATTCTTTGCAGTCAGGGCCCAGCCCATGGCTGGGGGACCCTGGGCACATCCTTTGGCCATTTTCCCTGGGAAAGAAAACTCAGCAGTCCAGGTTCCTGATGTCAGTTTGTAGGGCTCCCTTGGGTCTATCAGGGCAGCACAAGTTTGAGGTGGGGACAACTTCAGTGTGGGGTCCATCCTTCGATATAAGGATACTTTGCAGTCAGGGCCAGGGGCCCCTGGGCACATCCTTTTTCCATTTTCCCTGGGAAAGAAAACTCAGCAGTCCAGGTTCCTGATGTCAGTTTGTAGGGCTCCCTTGGGTCTATCAGGGCAGCACAAGTTTGAGGTGGGGACAACTTTGGTCTGAGCTGCATCCTTCGATATAAGGATTCTTTGCAGTCAGGGCCAGGGGCCCCTGGGCACATCCTTTTTCCATTTTCCCTGGGAAAGAAAACTCAGCAGTCCAGGTTCCTGATGTCAGTTTGTAGGGCTCCCTTGCGTCTATCAGGGCAGCACAAGTTTGAGGTGGGGACAACTTCGGTCTGTGCTCCATCCTTCGATATAAGGATTCTTTGCAGTCAGGACCTGGGGCCCCTGGGCACATCCTTTTTCCATTTTCCCTGGGAAAGAAAACTCAGCAGTCCAGGTTCCTGATGTCAGTTTGTAGGGCTCCCTTGGGTCTATCAGGGCAGCACAAGTTTGAGGTGGGGACAACTTCGGTGTGGGGTACATCCTTCGATATAAGTATTCTTTGCAGTCAGGCCCCAGACCAGCGCCAGGGGCCCCTGGGCACATCCTTTTTCCATTTTCCCTGGGAAAGAAAACTCAGCAGTCCACATTCCTGATGTCAGTTTGTAGGGCTCCCTTGGGTCTATCAGGGCAGCACAAGTTTGAGGTGGGGACAACTTCGGTGTGGGGTGCATCCTTCGATATAAGGATTCTTTGCAGTCAGGGCCCAGCCCATGGCTGGGGGACCCTGGGCACATCCTTTGGCCATTTTCCCTGGGAAGGAAAACTCACCAGTCCAGGTTCCTGATGTCAGTTTGTAGGGCTCCCTTGGGTCTATCAGGGCAGCACAAGTTTGAGGTGGGGACAACTTCGGTGTGGGTTCCATCCTTCGATATAAGGATTCTTTGCAGTCAGGGCCAGGGGCCCCTGGGCACACCCTTTTTCCATTTTCCCTGGGAAAGAAAACTCAGCAGTCCAGGTTCCTGATGTCAGTTTGTAGGGCTCCCTTGGGTCTATCAGGGCAGCACAAGTTTGAGGTGGGGACAACTTCGGTCTCGGGTCCATCCTTCGATATAAGGATTCTTTGCAGTCAGGGCCAGGGGCCCCTGGGCACACCCTTTTTCCATTTTCCCTGGGAAAGAAAACTCAGCAGTCCAGGTTCCTGATGTCAGTTTGTAGGGCTCCCTTGCGTCTATCAGGGCAGCACAAGTTTGAGGTGGGGACAACTTCGGTGTGGGGTGCATCCTTCGATATAAGGATTCTTTGCAGTCAGGGCCCAGCCCATGGCTGGGGGACCCTGGGCACATCCTTTGGCCATTTTCCCTGGGAAAGAAAACTCAGCAGTCCACGTTCCTGATGTCAGTTTGTAGGGCTCCCTTGGGTCTATCAGGGCAGCACAAGTTTGAGGTGGGGACAACTTCGGTCTCGGGTCCATCCTTCGATATAAGGATTTTTTGCAGTCAGGGCCAGGGGCCCCTGGGCACATCCTTTTTCCATTTTCCCTGGGAAAGAAAACTCAGCAGTCCAGGTTCCTGATGTCAGTTTGTAGGGCTCCCTTGGGTCTATCAGGGCAGCACAAGTTTGAGGTGGGGACAACTTCGGTGTGGGGTGCATCCTTCGATATAAGGATTTTTTGCAGCCAGGGCCAGGGGCCCCTGGGCACATCCTTTTTCCATTTTCCCTGGGAAAGAAAACTCAGCAGTCCAGGTTCCTGATGTCAGTTTGTAGGGCTCCCTTGGGTGTATCAGGGCAGCACAGGTTTGAGGTTTCAACAACTTCGGTGTGGGGTCCATCCTTCGATATAAGGATTCTTTGCAGTCAGGGCCCAGCCAATGGCTGGGGGACCCTGGGCACATCCTTTGGCCATTTTCCCTGGGAAAGAAAACTCAACAGTCCAGGTTCCTGATGTCAGTTTGTAGGGCTCCCTTGGGTCTATCAGGGCAGCACAAGTTTGAGGTGGGGACAACTTCGGTGTGGGTTCCATCCTTCGATATAAGGATTCTTTGCAGTCAGGGCCAGGGGCCCCTGGGCACATCCTTTGGCCATTTTCCCTGGGAAAGAAAACTCAGCATTCCACGTTCCTGATGTCAGTTTGTAGGGCTCCCTTGGGTGTATCAGGGCAGCACAAGTTTGAGGTGGGGACAACTTCGGTGTGGGGTCCATCCTTCGATATAAGGATTTTTTGTAGTCAGGGCCAGGGGCCCAGGGCCAGGGGCCCCTGTGCACATCCTTTTTCCATTTTCCCTGGGAAAGAAAACTCAGCAGTCCAGGTTCCTGATGTCAGTTTGTAGGGCTCCCTTGGGTCTATCAGGGCAGCACAAGTTTGAGGTGGGGACAACTTCGGTGTGGGGTCCATCCTTAGATATAAGGATTTCTTGTAGTGAGGTCCCTGCCAAGGGCCAGGGGCCGCTGGGCACATCCTTTTTCCATTTTCCCTGGGAAAGAAAACTCAGCAGTCCAGGTTCCTGATGTCAGTTTGTAGGGCTCCCTTGGGTCTATCAGGGCAGCACAAGTTTGAGGTGGGGACAACTTCGGTGTGGGGTCCATCCTTCGATATAAGGATTTTTTGCAGTCAGGGCCAGGGGCCCCTGGGCACATCCTTTTTCCATTTTCCCTGGGAAAGAAAACTCAGCAGTCCAGGTTCCTGATGTCAGTTTGTAGGGCTCCCTTGGGTGTATCAGGGCAGCACAAGTTTGAGGTGGGGACAACTTCGGTGTGGGGTCCATCCTTCGATATAAGGATTTTTTGTAGTCAGGGCCAGGGGCCCAGGGCCAGGGGCCCCTGTGCACATCCTTTTTCCATTTTCCCTGGGAAAGAAAACTCAGCAGTCCAGGTTCCTGATGTCAGTTTGTAGGGCTCCCTTGGGTCTATCAGGGCAGCACAAGTTTGAGGTGGGGACAACTTCGGTGTGGGGTCCATCCTTAGATATAAGGATTTCTTGTAGTGAGGTCCCTGCCAAGGGCCAGGGGCCGCTGGGCACATCCTTTTTCCATTTTCCCTGGGAAAGAAAACTCAGCATTCCAGGTTCCTGATGTCAGTTTGTAGGGCTCCCTTGGGTCTATCAGGGCAGCACAAGTTTGAGGTGGGGACAACTTCGGTGTGGGGTCCATCCTTCGATATAAGGATTTTTTGCAGTCAGGGCCAGGGGCCCCTGGGCACATCCTTTTTCCATTTTCCCTGGGAAAGAAAACTCAGCAGTCCAGGTTCCTGATGTCAGTTTGTAGGGCTCCCTTGGGTCTATCAGGGCAGCACAAGTTTGAGGTGGGGACAACTTCGGTGTGGGGTCCATCCTTCGATATAAGGATTTTTTGCAGTCAGGGCCAGGGGCCCCTGGGCACATCCTTTTTCCATTTTCCCTGGGAAAGAAAACTCAGCAGTCCAGGTTCCTGATGTCAGTTTGTAGGGCTCCCTTGGTTCTATCAGGGCAGCACAAGTTTGAGGTGGGGACAACTTCGGTCTCGGGTACATCCTTCGATATAAGGATTCTTTGCAGTCAGGGCCAGGGGCCCCTGGGCACATCCTTTTTCCATTTTCCCTGGGAAAGAAAACTCAGCAGTCCAGGTTCCTGATGTCATTTTGTAGGACTCCCTTGGGTGTGTCAGGGCAGCACAAGTTTGAGGTGGGGACAACTTCGGTCTCGGGTCCATCCTTCGATATAAGGATTCTTTGCAGTCAGGGCCAGGGGCCCCTGGGCACAACCTTTTTCCATTTTCCCTGGGAAAGAAACCTCAGCAGTCCAGGTTCCTGATGTCAGTTTGTAGGGCTCCCTTGGGTCTATCAGGGCAGCACAAGTTTGAGGTGGGGACAACTTCGGTCTCGGGTCCCTCCTTCGATATAAGGATTCTTTGCAGTCAGGGCCAGGGGCCCCTGGGCACATTCTTTGGCCATTTTCCCTGGGAAAGAAAACTCAGCAGTCCAGGTTCCTGATGTCTGTTTGTAGGGCTCCCTTGGGTCTATCAGGGCAGCACAAGTTTGAGGTGGGGACAACTTCGGTCTGGGCTCCATCCTTCGATATAAGGATCCTTTGCAGTCAGGGCCAGGGGCCCCTGGGCACATCCTTTTTCCATTTTCCCTGGGAAAGAAAACTCAGCAGTCCAGGTTCCTGATGTCAGTTTGTAGGGCTCCCTTGGGTCTATCAGGGCAGCACAAGTTAGAGGTGGGGACAACTTCGCTGTTGGCTCCATCCTTCGATATAAGGATTTTTTGAAGTCAGGCCCCGGCCCAGGGCCAGGGGCCCCTTGGCACATCCTTTTTCCATTTTCCCTGGGAAAGAAAACTCAGCAGTCCAGGTTCCTGATGTCAGTTTGTAGGGCTCCCTTGGGTGTATCAGGGCAGCACAAGTTTGAGGTGGGGACAACTTCGGTCTCGGGTCCATCCTTCGATATAAGGATTCTTTGCAGTCAGGCCCAGCCCAGGGCCAGGGGACCCTGGGCACATCCTTTGGCCATTTTCCCTGGGAAAGAAAACTCAGCAGTCCAGGTTCCTGATGTCAGTTTGTAGGGCTCCCTTGGGTCTATCAGGGCAGCACAAGTTTGAGGTGGGGACAACTTCGGTGTGGGGTCCATCCTTCGATATAAGGATTTTTTGCAGTCAGGGCCAGGGGCCCCTGGGCACATCCTTTTTCCATTTTCCCTGGGAAAGAAAACTCAGCAGTCCAGGTTCCTGATGTCAGTTTGTAGGGCTCCCTTGGGTGTATCAGGGCAGCACAAGTTTGAGGTGGGGACAACTTCGGTGTGGGGTCCATCCTTCGATATAAGGATTTTTTGTAGTCAGGGCCAGGGGCCCAGGGCCAGGGGCCCCTGTGCACATCCTTTTTCCATTTTCCCTGGGAAAGAAAACTCAGCAGTCCAGGTTCCTGATGTCAGTTTGTAGGGCTCCCTTGGGTCTATCAGGGCAGCACAAGTTTGAGGTGGGGACAACTTCGGTGTGGGGTCCATCCTTAGATATAAGGATTTCTTGTAGTGAGGTCCCTGCCAAGGGCCAGGGGCCGCTGGGCACATCCTTTTTCCATTTTCCCTGGGAAAGAAAACTCAGCATTCCAGGTTCCTGATGTCAGTTTGTAGGGCTCCCTTGGGTCTATCAGGGCAGCACAAGTTTGAGGTGGGGACAACTTCGGTGTGGGGTCCATCCTTCGATATAAGGATTTTTTGCAGTCAGGGCCAGGGGCCCCTGGGCACATCCTTTTTCCATTTTCCCTGGGAAAGAAAACTCAGCAGTCCAGGTTCCTGATGTCAGTTTGTAGGGCTCCCTTGGTTCTATCAGGGCAGCACAAGTTTGAGGTGGGGACAACTTCGGTCTCGGGTACATCCTTCGATATAAGGATTCTTTGCAGTCAGGGCCAGGGGCCCCTGGGCACATCCTTTTTCCATTTTCCCTGGGAAAGAAAACTCAGCAGTCCAGGTTCCTGATGTCATTTTGTAGGACTCCCTTGGGTGTGTCAGGGCAGCACAAGTTTGAGGTGGGGACAACTTCGGTCTCGGGTCCATCCTTCGATATAAGGATCCTTTGCAGTCAGGGCCAGGGGCCCCTGGGCACATCCTTTTTCCATTTCCCCCGGGAAAAAAAACTCAGCAGTCCAGGTTCCTGATGTCAGTTTGTAGGGCTCCCTTGGGTCTATCAGGGCAGCACAAGTTTGAGGTGGGGACAACTTCGGTGTGGGGTGCATCCTTCGATATAAGGATTCTTTGCAGTCAGGGCCAGGGGCCCCTGGGCACACCCTTTTTCCATTTTCCCTGGGAAAGAAAACTCAGCAGTCCAGGTTCCTGATGTCAGTTTGTAGGGCTCCCTTGGGTCTATCAGGGCAGCACAAGTTTGAGGTGGGGACAACTTCGGTCTCGGGTCCATCCTTCGATATAAGGATTCTTTGCAGTCAGGGCCTGGGGCCCCTGGGCACATCCTTTTTCAATTTTCCCTGGGAAAGAAAACTCAGCAGTCCAGGTTCCTGATGTCAGTTTGTAGGGCCCCCTTGGGTCTATCAGGGCAGCACAAGTTTGAGGTGGGGACAACTTCGGTCTGTGCTCCATCATTCGATATAAGGATTTTTTGAAGTCAGGGTCCGGCCCAGGGCCAGGGGCCCCTGGGCACATCCTTTGGCCATTTTCCCTGGGAAAGAAAACTCAGCAGTCCAGGTTCCTGATGTCAGTTTGTAGGGCTCCCTTGGGTGTATCAGGGCAGCACAAGTTTGAGGTTTCAACAACTTCGGTGTGGGGTCCATCCTTCGATATAAGGATTCTTTGCAGTCAGGGCCCAGCCAATGGCTGGGGGACCCTGGGCACATCCTTTGACCATTTTCCCTGGGAAAGAAAACTCAACAGTCCAGGTTCCTGATGTCAGTTTGTAGGGCTCCCTTGGGTCTATCAGGGCAGCACAAGTTTGAGGTGGGGACAACTTCGGTGTGGGTTCCATCCTTCGATATAAGGATTCTTTGCAGTCAGGGCCAGGGGCCCCTGGGCACACCCTTTGGCCATTTACCCTGGGAAAGAAAACTCAGCAGTCCAGGTTCCTGATGTCAGTTTGTAGGGCTCCCTTGGGTCTATCAGGGCAGCACAAGTTTGAGGTGGGGACAACTTCGGTCTCGGGTCCATCCTTCGATATAAGGATTCTTTGCAGTCAGGGCCAGGGGCCCCTGGGCACATCCTTTTTCCATTTTTCCCGGGAAAGAAAACTCAGCAGTCCAGGTTCCTGATGTCAGTTTGTAGGGCTCCCTTGGGTCTATCAGGGCAGCACAAGTTTGAGGTGGGGACAACTTCGGTCTCGGGTCCATCCTTCGATATAAGGATTCTTTGCAGTCAGGGCCAGGGGCCCCTGGGCACAACCTTTTTCCATTTTCCCTGGGAAAGAAACCTCAGCAGTCCAGGTTCCTGATGTCAGTTTGTAGGGCTCCCTTGGGTCTATCAGGGCAGCACAAGTTTGAGGTGGGGACAACTTCGGTCTCGGGTCCCTCCTTCGATATAAGGATTCTTTGCAGTCAGGGCCAGGGGCCCCTGGGCACATTCTTTGGCCATTTTCCCTGGGAAAGAAAACTCAGCAGTCCAGGTTCCTGATGTCTGTTTGTAGGGCTCCCTTGGGTCTATCAGGGCAGCACAAGTTTGAGGTGGGGACAACTTCGGTCTGGGCTCCATCCTTCGATATAAGGATCCTTTGCAGTCAGGGCCAGGGGCCCCTGGGCACATCCTTTTTCCATTTTCCCTGGGAAAGAAAACTCAGCAGTCCAGGTTCCTGATGTCAGTTTGTAGGGCTCCCTTGGGTCTATCAGGGCAGCACAAGTTAGAGGTGGGGACAACTTCGCTGTTGGCTCCATCCTTCGATATAAGGATTTTTTGAAGTCAGGCCCCGGCCCAGGGCCAGGGGCCCCTGGGCACATCCTTTTTCCATTTTCCCTGGGAAAGAAAACTCAGCAGTCCAGGTTCCTGATGTCAGTTTGTAGGGCTCCCTTGGGTCTATCAGGGCAGCACAAGTTTGAGGTGGGGACAATTTCGGTCTGGGCTCCATCCTTCGATATAAGGATTCTTTACAGTCAGGGCCCAGCCCAGGGCCAGGGGACCCTGGGCACATCCTTTGGCCATTTTCCCTGGGAAAGAAAACTCAGCAGTCCAGGTTCCTGATGTCAGTTTGTAGGGCTCCCTTGGGTGTATCAGGGCAGCACAAGTTTGAGGTGGGGACAACTTCGGTCTCGGGTCCATCCTTCGATATAAGGATTCTTTGCAGTCAGGCCCAGCCCAGGGCCAGGGGACCCTGGGCACATCCTTTGGCCATTTTCCCTGGGAAAGAAAACTCAGCAGTCCAGGTTCCTGAAGTCAGTTTGTAGGGCTCCCTTGGGTCTATCAGGGCAGCACAATTTTGAGGTGGGGACAACTTCGGTCTCGAATCCATCCTTTGATATAAGGATCCTTTGCAGTCACGGCCAGGGGCCCCTGGGCACATCCTTTTTCCATTTTCCCTGGGAAAGAAAACTCAGCAGTCCAGGTTCCTGATGTCACTTTGTAGAGCTCCCTTGGGTCTATCAGGGCAGCACAAGTTTGAGGTGGGGACAACTTCGGTGTGGGGTGCATCCTTCGATATAAGGATTCTTTGCAGTCAGGGCCAGGGGCCCCTGGGCACATTCTTTGGCCATTTACCCTGGGAAAGAAAACTCAGCAGTCCAGGTTCCTGATGTCAGTTGGTAGGGCTCCCTTGGGTCTATCAGGGCAGCACATGTTTGAGGTGGGGACAATTTCGGTCTCGGGTCCCTCCTTCGATAAAAGGATTCTTTGCAGTCATGGCCCAGCCCAGGGCCAGGGGACCCTGGGCACATCCTTTTTCCATTTTCCCTGGGAAAGAAAACTCAGCAGTCCAGGTTCCTGATGTCAGTTTGTAGGGCTCCCTTGGGTCTATCAGGGCAGCACAAGTTTGAGGTGGGGACAATTTCGGTCTCGGGTCCATCCTTCGATATAAGGATTCTTTGCAGTCAGGCCCAGCCCAGGGCCAGGGGACCCTGGGCACATCCTTTGGCCATTTTCCCTGGGAAAGAAAACTCAGCAGTCCAGGTTCCTGATGTCAGTTTGTAGGGCTCCCTTGGGTCTATCAGGGCAGCACAAGTTTGAGGTGGGGACAACTTCGGTCTCGGGTCCATCCTTCGATATAAGGATTCTTTGCAGTCAGGGCCTGGGGCCCCTGGGCACATCCTTTTTCCATTTTCCCTGGGAAAGAAAACTCAGCAGTCCAGGTTCCTGATGTCAGTTTGTAGGGCCCCCTTGGGTCTATCAGGGCAGCACAAGTTTGAGGTGGGGACAACTTCGGTGTGGGGTCCATCCTTCGATATAAGGATACTTTGCAGTCAGGGCCAGGGGCCCCTGGGCACATCCTTTTTCCATTTTCCCTGGGAAAGAAAACTCAGCAGTCCAGGTTCCTGATGTCAGTTTGTAGGGCTCCCTTGGGTCTATCAGGGCAGCACAAGTTTGAGGTGGGGACAACTTCGGTGTGGGGTGCATCCTTCGATATAAGGATTTTTTGCAGTCAGGCCCAGCCCATGGCTAGGGGACACTGGGCACATCCTTTTTCCATTTTCCCTGGGAAAGAAAACTCAGCAGTCCAGGTTCCTGATGTCAGTTTGTAGGGCTCCCTTGGTTCTATCAGGGCAGCACAAGTTTGAGGTGGGGACAACTTCGGTCTCGGGTCCATCCTTCGATATAAGGATTCTTTGCAGTCAGGGCCAGGGGCCCCTGGGCACATCCTTTTTCCATTTCCCCTGGGAAAGAAAACTCAGCAGTCCAGGTTCCTGATGTCAGTTTGTAGGGCTCCCTTGGGTCTATCAGGGCAGCACAAGTTTGAGGTGGGGACAACTTCGGTCTGAGCTGCATCCTGCGATATAAGGATTCTTTGCAGTCAGGGCCAGGGGCCCCTGGGCACATCCTTTTTCCATTTTCCCTGGGAAAGAAAACTCAGCAGTCCAGGTTCCTGATGTCATTTTGTAGGACTCCCTTGGGTGTGTCAGGGCAGCACAAGTTTGAGGTGGGGACAACTTCGGTCTCGGGTCCATCCTTCGATATAAGGATCCTTTGCAGTCAGGGCCAGGGGCCCCTGGGCACATCCTTTTTCCATTTCCCCCGGGAAAAAAAACTCAGCAGTCCAGGTTCCTGATGTCAGTTTGTAGGGCTCCCTTGGGTCTATCAGGGCAGCACAAGTTTGAGGTGGGGACAACTTCGGTGTGGGGTGCATCCTTCGATATAAGGATTTTTTGCAGTCAGGGCCAGGGGCCCCTGGGCACAACCTTTTTCCATTTTCCCTGGGAAAGAAAACTCAGCAGTCCAGGTTCCTGATGTCAGTTTGTAGGGCTCCCTTGGGTCTATCAGGGCAGCACAAGTTTGAGGTGGGGACAACTTCGGTCTGTGCTCCATCCTTCGATATAAGGATTCTTTACACTCAGGCCCAGCCCAGGGCCGGGGACCCCTGGGCACAACCTTTTTCCATTTTCCCTGGGAAAGAAAACTCAGCAGTCCAGGTTCCTGATGTCAGTTTGTAGGGCTCCCTTGGGTCTATCAGGGCAGCACAAGTTTGAGGTGGGGACAACTTCGGTCTGAGCTGCATCCTTCGATATAAGGATTCTTTGCAGTCAGGGCCAGGGGCCCCTGGGCACATCCTTTTTCCATTTTCCCTGGGAAAGAAAACTCAGCAGTCCAGGTTCCTGACGTCAATTTGTAGGGCTCCCTTGGGTCTATCAGGGCAGCACAAGTTTGAGGTGGGGACAACTTCAGTGTGGGGTCCATCCTTCGATATAAGGATTCTTTGCAGTCAGGGCCCAGCCCATGGCTGGGGGCCCCTGGGCACATCCTTTTTCCATTTTCCCTGGGAAAGAAAACTCAGCAGTCCACGTTCCTGATGTCAGTTTGTAGGGCTCCCTTGGGTCTATCAGGGCAGCACAAGTTTGAGGTGGGGACAACTTCGGTGTGGGGTGCATCCTTCGATATAAGGATTCTTTGCAGCCAGGGCCCAGCCCATGGCTGGGGGACCCTGGGCACATCCTTTTTCCATTTTCCCTGGGAAAGAAAACTCAGCAGTCCAGGTTCCTGATGTCAGTTTGTAGGGCTCCCTTGGGTCTATCAGGGCAGCACAAGTTTGAGGTGGGGACAACTTCGGTGTGGGTTCCATCCTTCGATATAAGGATTCTTTGCAGTCAGGGCCAGGGGCCCCTGGGCACATCCTTTGGCCATTTACCCTGGGAAAGAAAACTCAGCAGTCCAGGTTCCTGATGTCAGTTTGTAGGGCTCCCTTGGGTCTATCAGGGCAGCACAAGTTTGAGGTGGGGACAACTTCGGTCTGGGCTCCATCCTTCGATATAAGGATTCTTTGCAGTCAGGGCCAGGGGCCCCTGGGCACATCCTTTTTCCATTTTTCCCGGGAAAGAAAACTCAGCAGTCCAGGTTCCTGATGTCAGTTTGTAGGGCTCCCTTGGGTCTATCAGGGCAGCACAAGTTTGAGGTGGGGACAACTTCGGTCTCGGGTCCATCCTTCGATATAAGGATTCTTTGCAGTCAGGGCCAGGGGCCCCTGGGCACAACCTTTTTCCATTTTCCCTGGGAAAGAAAACTCAGCAGTCCAGGTTCCTGATGTCAGTTTGTAGGGCTCCCTTGGGTCTATCAGGGCAGCACAAGTTTGAGGTGGGGACAACTTCGGTCTCGGGTCCCTCCTTCGATATAAGGATTCTTTGCAGTCAGGGCCAGGGGCCCCTGGGCACATTCTTTGGCCATTTTCCCTGGGAAAGAAAACTCAGCAGTCCAGGTTCCTGATGTCTGTTTGTAGGGCTCCCTTGGGTCTATCAGGGCAGCACAAGTTTGAGGTGGGGACAACTTCGGTCTGGGCTCCATCCTTCGATATAAGGATTCTTTGCAGTCAGGGCCAGGGGCCCCTGGGCACATCCTTTTTCCATTTTCCCTGGGAAAGAAAACTCAGCAGTCCAGGTTCCTGATGTCAGTTTGTAGGGCTCCGTTGGCTCTATCAGGGCAGCACAAGTTAGAGGTGGGGACAACTTCGCTGTTGGCTCCATCCTTCGATATAAGGATTTTTTGAAGTCAGGCCCCGGCCCAGGGCCAGGGGCCCCTGGGCACATCCTTTTTCCATTTTCCCTGGGAAAGAAAACTCAGCAGTCCAGGTTCCTGATGTCAGTTTGTAGGGCTCCCTTGGGTCTATCAGGGCAGCACAAGTTTGAGGTGGGGACAATTTCGGTCTCGGGTCCATCCTTCTATATAAGGATTCTTTGCAGTCAGGCCCAGCCCAGGGCCAGGGGACCCTGGGCACATCCTTTGGCCATTTTCCCTGGGAAAGAAAACTCAGCAGTCCAGGTTCCTGATGTCAGTTTGTAGGGCTCCCTTGGGTCTATCAGGGCAGCACAAGTTTGAGGTGGGGACAACTTCGGTCTCGGGTCCATCCTTCGATATAAGGATTCTTTGCAGTCAGGGCCTGGGGCCCCTGGGCACATCCTTTTTCCATTTTCCCTGGGAAAGAAAACTCAGCAGTCCAGGTTCCTGATGTCAGTTTGTAGGGCCCCCTTGGGTCTATCAGGGCAGCACAAGTTTGAGGTGGGGACAACTTCGGTCTGTGCTCCATCATTCGATATAAGGATTTTTTGAAGTCAGGGCCCGGCCCAGGGCCAGGGGCCCCTGGGCACATCCTTTGGCCATTTTCCCTGGGAAAGAAAACTCAGCAGTCCAGGTTCCTGATGTCAGTTTGTAGGGCTCCCTTGGGTGTATCAGGGCAGCACAAGTTTGAGGTTTCAACAACTTCGGTGTCGGGTCCATCCTTCGATATAAGGATTCTTTGCAGTCAGGGCCCAGCCAATGGCTGGGGGACCCTGGGCACATCCTTTGGCCATTTTCCCAGGGAAAGAAAACTCAGCAGTCCAGGTTCCTGATGTCAGTTTGTAGGGCTCCCTTGGGTCTATCAGGGCAGCACAATTTTGAGGTGGGGACAACTTCGGTGTGGGTTCCATCCTTCGATATAAGGATTCTTTGCAGTCAGGGCCAGGGGCCCCTGGGCACATCCTTTGGCCATTTACCCTGGGAAAGAAAACTCAGCAGTCCAGGTTCCTGATGTCAGTTTGTAGGGCTCCCTTGGGTCTATCAGGGCAGCACAAGTTTGAGGTGGGGACAACTTCGGTCTGGGCTCCATCCTTCGATATAAGGATTCTTTGCAGTCAGGGCCAGGGGCCCCTGGGCACATCCTTTTTCCATTTTTCCCGGGAAAGAAAACTCAGCAGTCCAGGTTCCTGATGTCAGTTTGTAGGGCTCCCTTGGGTCTATCAGGGCAGCACAAGTTTGAGGTGGGGACAACTTCGGTCTCGGGTCCATCCTTCGATATAAGGATTCTTTGCAGTCAGGGCCAGGGGCCCCTGGGCACAACCTTTTTCCATTTTCCCTGGGAAAGAAAACTCAGCAGTCCAGGTTCCTGATGTCAGTTTGTAGGGCTCCCTTGGGTCTATCAGGGCAGCACAAGTTTGAGGTGGGGACAACTTCGGTCTGGGCTCCATCCTTCGATATAAGGATCCTTTGCAGTCAGGGCCAGGGGCCCCTGGGCACATCCTTTTTCCATTTTCCCTGGGAAAGAAAACTCAGCAGTCCAGGTTCCTGATGTCAGTTTGTAGGGCTCCGTTGGCTCTATCAGGGCAGCACAAGTTAGAGGTGGGGACAACTTCGCTGTTGGCTCCATCCTTCGATATAAGGATTTTTTGAAGTCAGGCCCCGGCCCAGGGCCAGGGGCCCCTGGGCACATCCTTTGGCCATTTTCCCTGGGAAAGAAAACTCAGCAGTCCAGGTTCCTGATGTCAGTTTGTAGGGCTCCCTTGGGTCTATCAGGGCAGCACAAGTTTGAGGTGGGGACAACTTCGGTCTGGGCTCCATCCTTCGATATAAGGATTCTTTGCAGTCAGGGCCCAGCCCAGGGCCAGGGGACCCTGGGCACATCCTTTGGCCATTTTCCCTGGGAAAGAAAACTCAGCAGTCCAGGTTCCTGATGTCAGTTTGTAGGGCTCCCTTGGGTGTATGAGGGCAGCACAAGTTTGAGGTGGGGACAACTTCGGTCGGGGGTGCATCCTTCGATATAAGGATTCTTTGCAGTCAGGGCCAGGGGCCCCTGGGCACATCCTTTGGCCATTTTCCCTGGGAAAGAAAACTCAGCAGAGCAAGTTCCTGATGTCAGTTTGTAGGGCTCCCTTGGGTCTATCAGGGCAGCACAAGTTTGAGGTGGGGACAACTTCGGTCTCGGGTCCATCCTTCGATATAAGGATTCTTTGCAGTCAGGCCCAGCCCAGGGCCAGGGGACCCTGGGCACATCCTTTGGCCATTTTCCCTGGGAAAGAAAACTCAGCAGTCCAGGTTCCTGAAGTCAGTTTGTAGGGCTCCCTTGGGTCTATCAGGGCAGCACAATTTTGAGGTGGGGACAACTTCGGTCTCGAATCCATCCTTTGATATAAGGATCCTTTGCAGTCACGGCCAGGGGCCCCTGGGCACATCCTTTTTCCATTTTCCCTGGGAAAGAAAACTCAGCAGTCCAGGTTCCTGATGTCAGTTTGTAGAGCTCCCTTGGGTCTATCAGGGCAGCACAAGTTTGAGGTGGGGACAACTTCGGTGTGGGGTGCATCCGTCGATATAAGGATTCTTTGCAGTCAGGGCCAGGGGACCCTGGGCACATTCTTTGGCCATTTACCCTGGGAAAGAAAACTCAGCAGTCCAGGTTCCTGATGTCAGTTGGTAGGGCTCCCTTGGGTCTATCAGGGCAGCACATGTTTGAGGTGGGGACAATTTCGGTCTCGGGTCCCTCCTTCGATAAAAGGATTCTTTGCAGTCATGGCCCAGCCCAGGGCCAGGGGACCCTGGGCACATCCTTTTTCCATTTTCCCTGGGAAAGAAAACTCAGCAGTCCAGGTTCCTGATGTCAGTTTGTAGGGCTCCCTTGGGTCTATCAGGGCAGCACAAGTTTGAGGTGGGGACAACTTCGGTCTCGGGTCCATCCTTGGATATAAGGATTCTTTGCAGTCAGGCCCAGCCCAGGGCCAGGGGCCCCTGGGCACATCCTTTGGCCATTTTCCCTGGGAAAGAAAACTCAGCAGTCCAGGTTCCTGATGTCAGTTTGTAGGGCTCCCTTGGGTCTATCAGGGCAGCACAAGTTTGAGGTGGGGACAACTTCGGTCTCGGGTCCATCCTTCGATATAAGGATTCTTTGCAGTCAGGGCCTGGGGCCCCTGGGCACATCCTTTTTCCATTTTCCCTGGGAAAGAAAACTCAGCAGTCCAGGTTCCTGATGTCAGTTTGTAGGGCCCCCTTGGGTCTATCAGGGCAGCACAAGTTTGAGGTGGGGACAACTTCGGTCTGTGCTCCATCATTCGATATAAGGATTTTTTGAAGTCAGGGCCCGGCCCAGGGCCAGGGGCCCCTGGGCACATCCTTTGGCCATTTTCCCTGGGAAAGAAAACTCAGCAGTCCAGGTTCCTGATGTCAGTTTGTAGGGCTCCCTTGGGTGTATCAGGGCAGCACAAGTTTGAGGTGGGGACAACTTCGGTCTCGGGTCCATCCTTCTATATAAGGATTCTTTGCAGTCAGGCCCAGCCCAGGGCCAGAGGACCCTGGGCACATCCTTTTTCCATTTTCCCTGGGAAGGAAAACTCAGCAGTCCAGGTTCCTGATGTCAGTTTGTAGGGCTCCCTTGGGTCTATCAGGGCAGCACAAGTTTGAGGTGGGGACAATTTCGGTCTGGGCTCCATCCTTCGATATAAGGATTCTTTGCAGTCAGGGCCAGCCCAGGGACAGGGGCCCCTGGGCACATCCTTTTCCATTTTCCCTGGGAAAGAAAATTCAGCAGTCCAGGTTCCTGATGTCAGTTTGTAGGGCTCCCTTGGGTCTATCAGGGCAGCACAAGTTTGAGGTGGGGACAACTTCGGTCTTGGGTCCATCCTTCTATATAAGGATTCTTTGTAGACAGGCCCAGGCCAGGGCCAGGGGCCCCTGGGCACATCCTTTGGCCATTTTCCCTGGGAAAGAAATTTCAGCAGTCCAGGTTCCTGATGTCAGTTTGTAGGGCTCCCTTGGGTCTATCAGGGCAGCACAACTTTGAGGTGGGGACAACTTCGGTGTGGGTTCCATCCTTCGATATAAGGATTCTTTGCAGTCAGGGCCAGGGGACCCTGGGCACATCCTTTTTCCATTTTCCCTGGGAAAGAAAACTCAGCAGTCCAGGTTCCTGATGTCAGTTTGTAGGGCTCCCTTGGGTCTATCAGGGCAGCACAAGTTTGAGGTGGGGACAACTGCGGTCTCGGGTCCATCCTTCGATATAAGGATTCTTTGCAGTCAGGGCCCAGCCCAAGGCCAGGGGACCCTGGGCACATCCTTTTTCCATTTTCCCTGGGAAAGAAAACTCAGCAGTCCAGGTTCCTGATGTCAGTTTGTAGGGCTCCCTTGGGTCTATCAGGGCAGCACAAGTTTGAGGTGGGGACAACTTCGGTCTCGGGTCCCTCCTTCGATATAAGGATTCTTTGCAGTCAGGGCCAGGGGCCCCTGGGCACATTCTTTGGCCATTTTCCCTGGGAAAGAAAACTCAGCAGTCCAGGTTCCTGATGTCTGTTTGTAGGGCTCCCTTGGGTCTATCAGGGCAGCACAAGTTTGAGGTGGGGACAACTTCGGTCTGGGCTCCATCCTTCGATATAAGGATCCTTTGCAGTCAGGGCCAGGGGCCCCTGGGCACATCCTTTTTCCATTTTCCCTGGGAAAGAAAACTCAGCAGTCCAGGTTCCTGATGTCAGTTTGTAGGGCTCCGTTGGCTCTATCAGGGCAGCACAAGTTAGAGGTGGGGACAACTTCGCTGTTGGCTCCATCCTTCGATATAAGGATTTTTTGAAGTCAGGCCCCGGCCCAGGGCCAGGGGCCCCTGGGCACATCCTTTTTCCATTTTCCCTGGGAAAGAAAACTCAGCAGTCCAGGTTCCTGATGTCAGTTTGTAGGGCTCCCTTGGGTCTATCAGGGCAGCACAAGTTTGAGGTGGGGACAACTTCGGTCTGGGCTCCATCCTTCGATATAAGGATTCTTTGCAGTCAGGGCCCAGCCCAGGGCCAGGGGACCCTGGGCACATCCTTTGGCCATTTTCCCTGGGAAAGAAAACTCAGCAGTCCAGGTTCCTGATGTCAGTTTGTAGGGCTCCCTTGGGTGTATCAGGGCAGCACAAGTTTGAGGTGGGGACAACTTCGGTCGGGGGTGCATCCTTCGATATAAGGATTCTTTGCAGTCAGGGCCATGGGCCCCTGGGCACATCCTTTTTCCATTTTCCCTGGGAAAGAAAACTCAGCAGTCCAGGTTCCTGATGTCAGTTTGTCGGGCTCCCTTGGCTCTATCAGGGCAGCACAAGTTTGAGGTGGGGACAACTTCGGTCTCGGGTCCATCCTTCGATATAAGGATTCTTTGCAGTCAGGCCCAGCCCAGGGCCAGGGGACCCTGGGCACATCCTTTGGCCATTTTCCCTGGGAAAGAAATTTCAGCAGTCCAGGTTCCTGATGTCAGTTTGTAGGGCTCCCTTGGGTCTATCAGGGCAGCACAATTTTGAGGTGGGGACAACTTCGGTCTCGAATCCATCCTTTGATATAAGGATCCTTTGCAGTCACGGCCAGGGGCCCCTGGACACATCCTTTTTCCATTTTCCCTGGGAAAGAAAACTCAGCAGTCCAGGTTCCTGATGTCAGTTTGTAGAGCTCCCTTGGGTCTATCAGGGCAGCACAAGTTTGAGGTGGGGACAACTTCGGTGTGGGGTGCATCCTTCGATATAAGGATTCTTTGCAGTCAGGGCCAGGGGCCCCTGGGCACATTCTTTGGCCATTTACCCTGGGAAAGAAAACTCAGCAGTCCAGGTTCCTGATGTCAGTTGGTAGGGCTCCCTTGGGTCTATCAGGGCAGCACATGTTTGAGGTGGGGACAATTTCGGTCTCGGGTCCCTCCTTCGATAAAAGGATTCTTTGCAGTCATGGCCCAGCCCAGGGCCAGGGGACCCTGGGCACATCCTTTTTCCATTTTCCCTGGGAAAGAAAACTCAGCAGTCCAGGTTCCTGATGTCAGTTTGTAGGGCTCCCTTGGGTCTATCAGGGCAGCACAAGTTTGAGGTGGGGACAACTTCGGTCTCGGGTCCATCCTTCGATATAAGGATTCTTTGCAGTCAGGCCCAGCCCAGGGCCAGGGGCCCCTGGGCACATCCTTTGGCCATTTTCCCTGGGAAAGAAAACTCAGCAGTCCAGGTTCCTGATGTCAGTTTGTAGGGCTCCCTTGGGTCTATCAGGGCAGCACAAGTTTGAGGTGGGGACAACTTCGGTCTCGGGTCCATCCTTCGATATAAGGATTCTTTGCAGTCAGGGCCAGGGGACCCTGGGCACATCCTTTTTCCATTTTCCCTGGGAAAGAAAACTCAGCAGTCCAGGTTCCTGATGTCAGTTTGTAGGGCCCCCTTGGGTCTATCAGGGCAGCACAAGTTTGAGGTGGGGACAACTTCGGTCTGTGCTCCATCATTCGATATAAGGATTTTTTGAAGTCAGGGCCCGGCCCAGGGCCAGGGGCCCCTGGGCACATCCTTTGGCCATTTTCCCTGGGAAAGAAAACTCAGCAGTCCAGGTTCCTGATGTCAGTTTGTAGGGCTCCCTTGGGTGTATCAGGGCAGCACAAGTTTGAGGTGGGGACAACTTCGGTCTCGGGTCCATCCTTCTATATAAGGATTCTTTGCAGTCAGGCCCAGCCCAGGGCCAGAGGACCCTGGGCACATCCTTTTTCCATTTTCCCTGGGAAGGAAAACTCAGCAGTCCAGGTTCCTGATGTCAGTTTGTAGGGCTCCCTTGGGTCTATCAGGGCAGCACAAGTTTGAGGTGGGGACAATTTCGGTCTGGGCTCCATCTTTCGATATAAGGATTCTTTGCAGTCAGGGCCAGCCCAGGGACAGGGGCCCCTGGGCACATCCTTTTCCATTTTCCCTGGGAAAGAAAATTCAGCAGTCCAGGTTCCTGATGTCAGTTTGTAGGGCTCCCTTGGGTCTATCAGGGCAGCACAAGTTTGAGGTGGGGACAACTTCGGTCTTGGGTCCATCCTTCTATATAAGGATTCTTTGCAGACAGTCCCAGGCCAGGGCCAGGGGCCCCTGGGCACATCCTTTGGCCATTTTCCCTGGGAAAGAAATTTCAGCAGTCCAGGTTCCTGATGTCAGTTTGTAGGGCTCCCTTGGGTCTATCAGGGCAGCACAACTTTGAGGTGGGGACAACTTCGGTCTCGGGTCCATCCTTCGATATAAGGATTCTTTGCAGTCAGGGCCTGGGGCCCCTGGGAACATCCTTTTTCCATTTTCCCAGGGAAAGAAAACTCAGCAGTCCAGGTTCCTGATGTCAGTTGATAGGGCTCCCTTGGGTCTATCAGGGCAGCACAAGTTTGAGGTGGGGACAACTTCGGTCTCGGGTCCCTCCTTCGATATAAGGATTCTTTGCAGTCAGGTCCCAGGCCAGGGCCAGGGGCCCCTGGGCACATCCTTTTTCCATTTCCCCCGGGAAAGAAAACTCAGCAGTCCAGGTTCCTGATGTCAGTTTGTAGGGCTCCCTTGGGTCTATCAGGGCAGCACAAGTTTGAGGTGGGGACAACTTCGGTCTCGGGTCCATCCTTCGATATAAGGATTCTTTGCAGTCAGGGCCTGGGGCCCCTGGGCACATCCTTTTTCCATTTTCCCAGGGAAAGAAAACTCAGCAGTCCAGGTTCCTGATGTCAGTTTGTAGGGCTCCCTTGGGTCTATCAGGGCAGCACAAGTTTGAGGTGGGGACAACTTCGGTCTGGGCTCCATCCTTCGATATAAGGATCCTTTGCAGTCAGGCCCAGCCCAGCGCCAGGGGCCCCTGGGCACATCCTTTGGCCATTTTCCCTGGGAAAGAAAACTCAGCAGTCCAAGTTCCTGATGTCAGTTTGTAGGGCTCCCTTGGGTCTATCAGGGCAGCACAAGTTTGAGGTGGGGACAACTTCGGTGTGGGGTGCATCCTTCGATATAAGGATTCTATGCAGTCAGGGCCAGCCCATTGCCGGGGGACCCTGGGCACATCCTTTGGCCATTTTCCCTGGGTTAGGAAAACTCACCAGTCCAGGTTCGTGATGTCAGTTTGTAGGGTTCCCTTGGGTCTATCAGAGCAGCACAAGTTTGAGGTGGGGACAACTTCGGTCGGGGGTGCATCCTTCGATATAAGGATTTTTTGCAGTCAGGGCCAGGGGCCCCTGGGCACATCCTTTGGCCATTTTCCCTGGGAAAGAAAACTCAGCAGTCCAGGTTCCTGATGTCAGTTTGTAGGGCTCCCTTGGGTCTATCAGGGCAGCACAAGTTTGAGGTGGGGACAACTTCGGTCTCGGGTCCATCCTTCGATATAAGGATTCTTTGCAGTCAGGGCCAGCCCAGGGACAAGGTCCCCTGGGCACATCCTTTTCCATTTTCCCTGGGAAAGAAAAATCAGCAGTCCAGGTTCCTGATGTCAGTTTGTAGGGCTCCCTTGGGTCTATCAGGGCAGCACAAGTTTGAGGTGGGGACAACTTCGGTCTCGGGTACATCCTTCTATATAAGGATTCTTTGCAGTCAGGCCCAGGCCAGGGCCAGGGTCCCCTGGGCACATCCTTTGGCCATTTTCCCTGGGAAAGAAAACTCAGCAGTCCAGGTTCCTGATGTCAGTTTGTAGGGCTCCCTTGGGTCTATCAGGGCAGCACAAGTTTGAGGTGGGGACAACTTCGGTCTGGGCTCCATCCTTCGATATAAGGATCCTTTGCAGTCAGGGCCAGGGTCCCCTGGGCACATCCTTTTTCCATTATCCCTGGGAAAGAAAACTCAGCAGTCCAGGTTCCTGATGTCAGTTTGTAGGGCTCCCTTGGGTCTATCAGGGCAGCACAAGTTTGAGGTGGGGACAACTTCGGTCTCGGGTCCATCCTTCTATATAAGGTTTCTTTGCAGTCAGGCCCAGGCCAGTGCCAGAGGACCCTGGGCACATCCTTTTTCCATTTTCACTGGGAAGGAAAACTCAGCAGTCCAGGTTCCTGATGTCAGTTTGTAGGGCTCCCTTGGGTCTATCAGGGCAGCACAAGTTTGAGGTGGGGACAACTTCGGTCTCGGGTCCCTCCTTCGATATAAGGATTCTTTGCAGTCAGGGCCCAGGCCAGGACCAGGGACCCCTGGGCACAACCTTTTTCCATTTCCCCCGGGAAAGAAAACTCAGCAGTCCAGGTTCCTGATGTCAGTTTGTAGGGCTCCCTTGGGTCTATCAGGGCAGCACAAGTTTGAGGTGGGGACAACTTCGGTCTCGGGTCCATCCTTCGATATAAGGATCCTTTGCAGTCAGGGCCAGGGGCCCCTGGGCACATCCTTTTTCCATTTTCCCTGGGAAAGAAAACTCAGCAGTCCAGGTTCCTGATGTCAGTTTGTAGGGCTCCCTTGGGTCTATCAGGGCAGCACAAGTTTGAGGTGGGGACAACTTCAGTCTGGGCTCCATCCTTCGATATAAGGATCCTTTGCAGTCAGGCCCAGCCCAGGGCCAGGGGCCCCTGGGCACATCCTTTGGCCATTTTCCCTGGGAAAGAAAACTCAGCAGTCCAAGTTCCTGATGTCAGTTTGTAGGGCTCCCTTGGGTCTATCAGAGCAGCACAAGTTTGAGGTGGGGACAACTTCGGTGTGGGGTGCATCCTTCGATATAAGGATTCTATGCAGTCAGGGCCAGCCCATTGCCGGGGGACCCTGGGCACATCCTTTGGCCATTTTCCCTGGGAAGGAAAACTCAGCAGTCCAGGTTCCTGATGTCAGTTTGTAGGGCTCCCTTGGGTGTATCAGGGCAGCACAAGTTTGAGGTGGGGACAACTTCGGTCTCGGGTCCATCCTTCGATATAAGGATTCTTTGCAGTCAGGGCCAGGGGCCCCTGGGCAAATCCTTTTTCCATTTACCCTGGGAAAGAAAACTCAGCAGTCCCGGTTCCTGATGTCAGTTTGTAGGGCTCCCTTGGGTCTATCAGGGCAGCACAAGTTTGAGGTGGGGACAACTTCGGTGTGGGCTCCATGCTTCGATATAAGGATCCTTTGCAGTCAGGGCCAGGGGCCCCTGGGCACATCCTTTTTCCATTTTCCCTGGGAAAGAAAACTCAGCAGTCCAGGTTCCTGATGTCAGTTTGTAGGGCTCCCTTGGGTCTATCAGGGCAGCACAAGTTTGAGGTGGGGACAACTTCGGTGTGGGGTGCATCCTTCTATATAAGGATTCTTTGCAGTCAGGCCCAGGCCAGGGCCAGAGGACCCTGGGCACATCCTTTTTCCATTTTCCCTGGGAAGGAAAACTCAGCAGTCCAGGTTCCTGATGTCAGTTTGTAGGGCTCCCTTGGGTCTATCAGGGCAGCACAAGTTTGAGGTGGGGACAACTTCGGTGTGGGCTCCATCCTTCGATATAAGGATTCTTTGCAGTCAGGGCCAGGGGCCCCTGGGCACATCCTTTTTCCATTTCCGCCGGGAAAGAAAACTCAGCAGTCCAGGTTCCTGATGTCAGTTTGTAGGGCTCCCTTGGGTCTATCAGGGCAGCACAAATTTGAGGTGGGGACAACTTCGGTCTCGGGTCCATCCTTCAATATAAGGATTCTTTGCAGTCAGGGCCTCGGGCCCCTGGGCACATCCTTTGGCCATTTTCCCTGGGAAAGAAAACTCACCAGTCCAGGTTCCTGATGTCAGTTTGTAGGGCTCCCTTGGGTCTATCAGGGCAGCACAAGTTTGAGGTGGGGACAACTTCGGTCTGGGCTCCATTCTTCGATATAAGGATTTTTTGAAGTCAGGGCCCGGCCCAGGGCCAGGGGCCCCTGGGCACATCCTTTGGCCATTTTCCCTGGGAAAGAAAACTCAGCAGTCCAGGTTCCTGATGTCAGTTTGTAGGGCTCCCTTGGGTCTATCAGGGCAGCACAAGTTTGAGGTGGGGACAATTTCGTTGTTGGCTCCATCCTTCGATATAAGGATTTTTTGAAGTCAGTTTCCGGCCCAGGGCCAGGGGACCCTGGGCACATCCTTTTTCCATTTTCCCTGGGAAAGAAAACTCAGCAGTCCAGGTTCCTGATGTCAGTTTGTAGGGCTCCCTTGGGTCTATCAGGGCAGCACAAGTTTGAGGTGGGGACAACTTCGGTCTGGGTTCCATTCTTCGATATAAGGATTATTTGAAGTCAGGGCCCGGCCCAGGGCCAGGGGCCCCTGGGCACATCCTTTGGCCATTTTCCCTGGGAAAGAAAACTCAGCAGTCCAGGTTCCTGATGTCAGTTTGTAGGGCTCCCTTGGGTCTATCAGGGCAGCACAAGTTTGAGGTGGGGACAATTTCGTTGTTGGCTCCATCCTTCGATATAAGGATTTTTTGAAGTCAGTTTCCGGCCCAGGGCCAGGGGCCCCTGGGCACATCCTTTTTCCATTTTCCCTGGGAAAGAAAACTCAGCAGTCCAGGTTCCTGATGTCAGTTTGTAGGGCTCCCTTGGGTCTATCAGGGCAGCACAAGTTTGAGGTGGGGACAACTTCGGTCTGGGCTCCATTCTTCGATATAAGGATTTTTTGAAGTCAGGGCCCGGCCCAGGTCCAGGGGCCCCTGGGCACATCCTTTGGCCATTTTCCCTGGGAAAGAAAACTCAGCAGTCCAGGTTCCTGATGTCAGTTTGTAGGGCTCCCTTGGGTCTATCAGGGCAGCACAAGTTTGAGGTGGGGACAACTTCGGTCTCGGGTCCATCCTTCGATATAAGGATTCTTTGCAGTCAGCTCCCAGCCCAAGCCCAGGGGACCCTGGGCACATCCTTTTTCCATTTTCCCTGGGAAGGAAAACTCACCAGTCCAGGTTCCTGATGTCAGTTTGTAGGGCTCCCTTGGGTGTATCAGGGCAGCACAAGTTTGAGGTGGGGACAACTTCGGTCTCGGGTCCATCCTTCGATATAAGGATTCTTTGCAGTCAGGGCCAGGGGCCCCTGGGCACATCCTTTTTCCATTTCCCCCGGGAAAGAAAACACAGCAGTCCAGGTTCCTGATGTCAGTTTGTAGGGCTCCCTTGGGTCTATCAGGGCAGCACAAGTTTGAGGTGGGGACAACTTCGGTCTCGGGTCCATCCTTCGATATAAGGATTCTTTGCAGTCAGGGCCAGGGGCCCCTGGGCACATCCTTTGGCCATTTTCCCAGGGAAAGAAAACTCAGCAGTCCAGGTTCCTGATGTCAGTTTGTAGGGCTCCTTTGGGTCTATCAGGGCAGCACAAGTTTGAGGTGGGGACAACTTCAGTGTGGGGTCCATCCTTCGATATAAGGATTCTTTGCAGTCAGGGCCCAGCCCAGGGCCAGGGGCCCCTGGGCACATCCTTTGGCCATTTACCCTGAGAAAGAAAACTCAGCAGTCCAGGTTCCTGATGTCAGTTTGTAGGGCTCCCTTGGGTCTATCAGGGCAGCACAAGTTTGAGGTGGGGACAACTTCGGTGTGGGGTGCATCCTTCGATATAAGGATTCTTTGCAGTCAGGGCCCAGCCCAGGGCCAGGGGCCCCTGGGCACATCCTTTGGCCATTTACCCTGGGAAAGAAAACTCAGCAGTCCAGGTTCCTGATGTCAGTTTGTAGGGCTCCCTTGGGTCTATCAGGGCAGCACATTTTTCAGGTCGGGATCACTTCGGTCTGGGCTCCATCCTTCGATATAAGGATTCTTTGCAGTCAGGGCCAGGGGCCCCTGGGCACAACCTTTTTCCATTTTTCCCGGGAAAGAAAACTCAGCAGTCCAGGTTCCTGATGTCAGTTTGTAGGGCTCCCTTGGGTCTATCAGGGCAGCACAAGTTTGAGGTGGGGACAACTTCGGTCTGGGCTCCATCCTTCGATATAAGGATTCTTTGCAGTCAGGGCCAGGGGCCCCTGGGCACATCCTTTTTCAATTTTCCCTGGGAAAGAAAACTCAGCAGTCCAGGTTCCTGATGTCAGTTTGTAGGGCTCTCTTGGGTCTATCAGGGCACCACAAGTTTGAGGTGGGGACAATTTCTGTCTCGGGTCCCTCCTTCGATATAAGGATTCTTTGCACTCAGGGCCCAGCCCAGGGCCAGGGGACCCTGGGCACATCCTTTTTCCATTTTCCCTGGGAAGGAAAACTCACCAGTCCAGGTTCCTGATGTCAGTTTGTAGGGCTCCCTTGGGTCTATCAGGGCAGCACATTTTTCAGGTCGGGATCACTTCGGTCTGGGCTCCATCCTTCGATATAAGGATTCTTTGCAGTCAGGCCCAGCCCAGCGCCAGGGGCCCCTGGGCACATCCTTTGGCCATTTTCCCTGGGAAAGAAAACTCAGCAGAGCAAGTTCCTGATGTCAGTTTGTAGGGCTCCCTTGGGTCTATCAGGGCAGCACAAGTTTGAGGTGGGGACAACTTCGGTGTGGGGTGCATCCTTCGATATAAGGATTCTATGCAGTCAGGGCCAGCCCATTGCCGGCGGACCCTGGGCACATCCTTTGGCCATTTTCCCTGGGAAGGAAAACTCACCAGTCCAGGTTCCTGATGTCAGTTTGTAGGGCTCCCTTGGGTCTATCAGAGCAGCACAAGTTTGAGGTGGGGACAACTTCGGTCGGGGGTGCATCCTTCGATATAAGGATTCTTTGCAGTCAGGGCCAGGGGCCCCTGGGCACATCCTTTGGCCATTTTCCCTGGGAAAGAAAACTCAGCAGTCCAGGTTCCTGATGTCAGTTTGTAGGGCTCCCTTGGGTCTATCAGGGCAGCACAAGTTTGAGGTGGGGACAACTTCGGTCTCGGGTCCATCCTTCGATATAAGGATTCTTTGCAGTCAGGGCCAGCCCAGGGACAAGGTCCCCTGGGCACATCCTTTTCCATTTTCCCTGGGAAAGAAAACTCAGCAGTCCAGGTTCCTGATGTCAGTTTGTAGGGCTCCCTTGGGTCTATCAGGGCAGCACAAGTTTGAGGTGGGGACAACTTCGGTCTCGGGTCCATCCTTCTATATAAGGATTCTTTGCAGTCAGGCCCAGGCCAGGGCCAGGGTCCCCTGGGCACATCCTTTGGCCATTTTCCCTGGGAAAGAAAACTCAGCAGTCCAGGTTCCTGATGTCAGTTTGTAGGGCTCCCTTGGGTCTATCAGGGCAGCACAAGTTTGAGGTGGGGACAACTTCGGTCTGGGCTCCATCCTTCGATATAAGGATCCTTTGCAGTCAGGGCCAGGGTCCCCTGGGCACATCCTTTTTCCATTTTCCCTGGGAAAGAAAACTCAGCAGTCCAGGTTCCTGATGTCAGTTTGTAGGGCTCCCTTGGGTCTATCAGGGCAGCACAAGTTTGAGGTGGGTACAACTTCGGTCTCGGGTCCATCCTTCTATATAAGGTTTCTTTGCAGTCAGGCCCAGGCCAGTGCCAGAGGACCCTGGGCACATCCTTTTTCCATTTTCCCTGGGAAGGAAAACTCAGCAGTCCAGGTTCCTGATGTCAGTTTGTAGGGCTCCCTTGGGTCTATCAGGGCAGCACAAGTTTGAGGTGGGGACAACTTCGGTCTCGGGTCCCTCCTTCGATATAAGGATTCTTTGCAGTCAGGGCCCAGGCCAGGACCAGGGACCCCTGGGCACAACCTTTTTCCATTTCCCCCGGGAAAGAAAACTCAGCAGTCCAGGTTCCTGATGTCAGTTTGTAGGGCTCCCTTGGGTCTATCAGGGCAGCACAAGTTTGAGGTGGGGACAACTTCGGTCTCGGGTCCATCCTTCGATATAAGGATCCTTTGCAGTCAGGGCCAGGGGCCCCTGGGCACATCCTTTTTCCATTTTCCCTGGGAAAGAAAACTCAGCAGTCCAGGTTCCTGATGTCAGTTTGTAGGGCTCCCTTGGGTCTATCAGGGCAGCACAAGTTTGAGGTGGGGACAACTTCAGTCTGGGCTCCATCCTTCGATATAAGGATCCTTTGCAGTCAGGCCCAGCCCAGGGCCAGGGGCCCCTGGGCACATCCTTTGGCCATTTTCCCAGGGAAAGAAAACTCAGCAGTCCAAGTTCCTGATGTCAGTTTGTAGGGCTCCCTTGGGTCTATCAGAGCAGCACAAGTTTGAGGTGGGGACAACTTTGGTCTCGGGTCCATCCTTCGATATAAGGATTCTTTGCAGTCAGCTCCCAGCCCAAGGCCAGGGGACCCTGGGCACATCCTTTTTCCATTTTCCCTGGGAAGGAAAACTCACCAGTCCAGGTTCCTGATGTCAGTTTGTAGGGCTCCCTTGGGTGTATCAGGGCAGCACAAGTTTGAGGTGGGGACAACTTCGGTCTCGGGTCCATCCTTCGATATAAGGATTCTTTGCAGTCAGGGCCAGGGGCCCCTGGGCACATCCTTTTTCCATTTCCCCCGGGAAAGAAAACACAGCAGTCCAGGTTCCTGATGTCAGTTTGTAGGGCTCCCTTGGGTCTATCAGGGCAGCACAAGTTTGAGGTGGGGACAACTTCGGTCTCGGGTCCATCCTTCGATATAAGGATTCTTTGCAGTCAGGGCCAGGGGCCCCTGGGCACATCCTTTGGCCATTTTCCCGGGGAAAGAAAACTCAGCAGTCCAGGTTCCTGATGTCAGTTTGTAGGGCTCCTTTGGGTCTATCAGGGCAGCACAAGTTTGAGGTGGGGACAACTTCAGTGTGGGGTCCATCCTTCGATATAAGGATTCTTTGCAGTCAGGGCCCAGCCCAGGGCCAGGGGCCCCTGGGCACATCCTTTGGCCATTTACCCTGAGAAAGAAAACTCAGCAGTCCAGGTTCCTGATGTCAGTTTGTAGGGCTCCCTTGGGTCTATCAGGGCAGCACAAGTTTGAGGTGGGGACAACTTCGGTGTGGGGTGCATCCTTCGATATAAGCATTCTTTGCAGTCAGGGCCCAGCCCAGGGCCAGGGGCCCCTGGGCACATCCTTTGGCCATTTACCCTGGGAAAGAAAACTCAGCAGTCCAGGTTCCTGATGTCAGTTTGTAGGGCTCCCTTGGGTCTATCAGGGCAGCACATTTTTCAGGTCGGGATCACTTCGGTCTGGGCTCCATCCTTCGATATAAGGATTCTTTGCAGTCAGGGCCAGGGGCCCCTGGGCACAACCTTTTTCCATTTTTCCCGGGAAAGAAAACTCAGCAGTCCAGGTTCCTGATGTCAGTTTGTAGGGCTCCCTTGGGTCTATCAGGGCAGCACAAGTTTGAGGTGGGGACAACTTCGGTCTGGGCTCAATCCTTCGATATATGGATCCTTTGCAGTCAGGGCCAGGGGCCCCTGGGCACATCCTTTTTCAATTTTCCCTGGGAAAGAAAACTCAGCAGTCCAGGTTCCTGATGTCAGTTTGTAGGGCTCTCTTGGGTCTATCAGGGCACCACAAGTTTGAGGTGGGGACAATTTCTGTCTCGGGTCCCTCCTTCGATATAAGGATTCTTTGCACTCAGGGCCCAGCCCAGGGCCAGGGGACCCTGGGCACACCCTTTTTCCATTTTCCCTGGGAAGGAAAACTCACCAGTCCAGGTTCCTGATGTCAGTTTGTAGGGCTCCCTTGGGTGTATCAGGGCAGCACAAGTTTGAGGTGGGGACAACTTCGGTGTGGGGTGCATCCTTCTATATAAGGATTCTTTGCAGTCAGGGCCAGGGGCCCCTGGGCACATCCATTTTCCATTTTCCCTGGGAAAGAAAACTCAGCAGTCCAGGTTCCTGATGTCAGTTTGTAGGGCTCCCTTGGGTGTATCAGGGCAGCACAAGTTTGAGGTGGGGACAACTTCGGTCTCGGGTCCATCCTTCGATATAAGGATTCTTTGCAGTCAGGGCCAGGGGCCCCTGGGCACATCCTTTTTCCATTTTCCCTGGGAAAGAAAACTCAGCAGTCCAGGTTCCTGATGTCAGTTTGTAGGGCTCCCTTGGGTCTATCAGAGCAGCACAAGTTTGAGGTGGGGACAACTTCGGTCGGGGGTGCATCCTTCGATATAAGGATTCTTTGCAGTCAGGGCCAGGGGCCCCTGGGCACATCCTTTTTCCATTTTCCCTGGGAAAGAAAACTCAGCAGTCCAGGTTCCTGATGTCAGTTTGTAGGGCTCCCTTGGGTCTATCAGGGCAGCACAAGTTTGAGGTGGGGACAACTTCGGTCTGTGCTCCATCATTCGATATAAGGATTTTTTGAAGTCAGGGCCCGGCCCAGGGCCAGGGGCCCCTGGGCACATCCTTTGGCCATTTTCCCTGGGAAAGAAAACTCAGCAGTCCAGGTTCCTGATGTCAGTTTGTAGGGCTCCCTTGGGTCTATCAGGGCAGCACAAGTTTGAGGTGGGGACAACTTCGGTCTCGGGTCCATCCTTCGATATAAGGATTCTTTGCAGTCAGCTACCAGCCCAAGGCCAGGGGACCATGGGCACATCCTTTTTCCATTTTCCCTGGGAAGGAAAACTCACCAGTCCAGGTTCCTGATGTCAGTTTGTAGGGCTCCCTTGGGTGTATCAGGGCAGCACAAGTTTGAGGTGGGGACAACTTCGGTCTCGGGTCCATCCTTCGATATAAGGATTCTTTGCAGTCATGGCCAGGGTCCCCTGGGCACATCCTTTTTCCATTTCCCCCGGGAAAGAAAACTCAGCAGTCCAGGTTCCTGATGTCAGTTTGTAGGGCTCCCTTGGGTCTATCAGGGCACCACAAGTTTGAGGTGGGGACAACTTCGGTCTCGGGTCCATCCTTCGATATAAGGATTCTTTGCAGTCAGGGCCTGGGGCCCCTGGGCACATCCTTTGGCCATTTACCCTGGGAAAGAAAACTCAGCAGTCCCGGTTCCTGATGTCAGTTTGTAGGGCTCCCTTGGGTCTATCAGGGCAGCACAAGTTTGAGGTGGGGACAACTTCGGTCGGGGGTGCATCCTTCGATATAAGGATTCTTTGCAGTCAGGGCCAGGGGCCCCTGGGCACATCCTTTTTCCATTTTCCCTGGGAAAGAAAACTCAGCAGTCCAGGTTCCTGATGTCAGTTTGTAGGGCTCCCTTGGGTCTATCAGGGCAGCACAAGTTTGAGGTGGGGACAACTTCGGTCTGGGCTCCATCATTCGATATAAGGATTTTTTGAAGTCAGGGCCCGGCCCAGGGCCAGGGGCCCCTGGGCACATCCTTTGGCCATTTTCCCTGGGAAAGAAAACTCAGCAGTCCAGGTTCCTGATGTCAGTTTGTAGGGCTCCCTTGGGTCTATCAGGGCAGCACAAGTTTGAGGTGGGGACAACTTCGGTCTCGGGTCCATCTTTCGATATAAGGATTCTTTGCAGTCAGGGCCAGCCCAGGGACAAGGTCCCCTGGGCACATCCTTTTCCATTTTCCCTGGGAAAGAAAACTCAGCAGTCCAGGTTCCTGATGTCAGTTTGTAGGGCTCCCTTGGGTCTATCAGGGCAGCACAAGTTTGAGGTGGGGACAACTTCGGTCTCGGGTCCATCCTTCGATATAAGGATTCTTTGCAGTCAGCTCCCAGCCCAAGGCCAGGGGACCCTGGGCACATCCTTTTTCCATTTTCCCTGGGAAGGAAAACTCACCAGTCGAGGTTCCTGATGTCAGTTTGTAGGGCTCCCTTGGGTGTATCAGGGCAGCACAAGTTTGAGGTGGGGACAACTTCGGTCTCGGGTCCATCCTTCGATATAAGGATTCTTTGCAGTCAGGGCCAGGGGCCCCTGGGCACATCCTTTTTCCATTTCCCCCGGGAAAGAAAACACAGCAGTCCAGGTTCCTGATGTCAGTTTGTAGGGCTCCCTTGGGTCTATCAGGGCAGCACAAGTTTGAGGTGGGGACAACTTCGGTCTCGGGTCCATCCTTCGATATAAGGATTCTTTGCAGTCAGGGCCAGGGGCCCCTGGGCACATCCTTTGGCCATTTTCCCGGGGAAAGAAAACTCAGCAGTCCACGTTCCTGATGTCAGTTTGTAGGGCTCCCTTGGGTCTATCAGGGCAGCACAAGTTTGAGGTGGGGACAACTTCGGTGTGGGGTGCATCCTTCGATATAAGGATTCTTTGCAGTCAGGGCCCAGCCCAGGGCCAGGGGCCCCTGGGCACATCCTTTGGCCATTTACCCTGGGAAAGAAAACTCAGCAGTCCAGGTTCCTGATGTCAGTTTGTAGGGCTCCCTTGGGTCTATCAGGGCAGCACATTTTTCAGGTCGGGATCACTTCGGTCTGGGCTCCATCCTTCGATATAAGGATTCTTTGCAGTCAGGGCCAGGGGCCCCTGGGCACAACCTTTTTCCATTTTTCCCGGGAAAGAAAACTCAGCAGTCCAGGTTCCTGATGTCAGTTTGTAGGGCTCCCTTGGGTCTATCAGGGCAGCACAAGTTTGAGGTGGGGACAACTTCGGTCTGGGCTCCATCCTTCGATATAAGGATTCTTTGCAGTCAGGGCCAGGGGCCCCTGGGCACATCCTTTTTCAATTTTCCCTGGGAAAGAAAACTCAGCAGTCCAGGTTCCTGATGTCAGTTTGTAGGGCTCTCTTGGGTCTATCAGGGCACCACAAGTTTGAGGTGGGGACAATTTCTGTCTCGGGTCCCTCCTTCGATATAAGGATTCTTTGCACTCAGGGCCCAGCCCAGGGCCAGGGGACCCTGGGCACATCCTTTTTCCATTTTCCCTGGGAAGGAAAACTCACCAGTCCAGGTTCCTGATGTCAGTTTGTAGGGCTCCCTTGGGTGTATCAGGGCAGCACAAGTTTGAGGTGGGGACAACTTCGGTCTGGGCTCCATCCTTCGATATAAGGATCCTTTGCAGTCAGGCCCAGCCCAGCGCCAGGGGCCCCTGGGCACATCCTTTGGCCATTTTCCCTGGGAAAGAAAACTCCGCAGTCCAAGTTCCTGATGTCAGTTTGTAGGGCTCCCTTGGGTCTATCAGGGCAGCACAAGTTTGAGGTGGGTACAACTTCGGTCTCGGGTCCATCCTTCTATATAAGGTTTCTTTGCAGTCAGGCCCAGGCCAGTGCCAGAGGACCCTGGGCACATCCTTTTTCCATTTTCCCTGGGAAGGAAAACTCAGCAGTCCAGGTTCCTGATGTCAGTTTGTAGGGCTCCCTTGGGTCTATCAGGGCAGCACAAGTTTGAGGTGGGGACAACTTCGGTCTCGGGTCCCTCCTTCGATATAAGGATTCTTTGCAGTCAGGGCCCAGGCCAGGACCAGGGACCCCTGGGCACAACCTTTTTCCATTTCCCCCGGGAAAGAAAACTCAGCAGTCCAGGTTCCTGATGTCAGTTTGTAGGGCTCCCTTGGGTCTATCAGGGCAGCACAAGTTTGAGGTGGGGACAACTTCGGTCTCGGGTCCATCCTTCGATATAAGGATCCTTTGCAGTCAGGGCCAGGGGCCCCTGGGCACATCCTTTTTCCATTTTCCCTGGGAAAGAAAACTCAGCAGTCCAGGTTCCTGATGTCAGTTTGTAGGGCTCCCTTGGGTCTATCAGGGCAGCACAAGTTTGAGGTGGGGACAACTTCAGTCTGGGCTCCATCCTTCGATATAAGGATCCTTTGCAGTCAGGCCCAGCCCAGGGCCAGGGGCCCCTGGGCACATCCTTTGGCCATTTTCCCTGGGAAAGAAAACTCAGCAGTCCAAGTTCCTGATGTCAGTTTGTAGGGCTCCCTTGGGTCTATCAGAGCAGCACAAGTTTGAGGTGGGGACAACTTCGGTCTCGGGTCCATCCTTCGATATAAGGATTCTTTGCAGTCAGCTCCCAGCCCAAGGCCAGGGGACCCTGGGCACATCCTTTTTCCATTTTCCCTGGGAAGGAAAACTCACCAGTCCAGGTTCCTGATGTCAGTTTGTAGGGCTCCCTTGGGTGTATCAGGGCAGCACAAGTTTGAGGTGGGGACAACTTCGGTCTCGGGTCCATCCTTCGATATAAGGATTCTTTGCAGTCAGGGCCAGGGGCCCCTGGGCACATCCTTTTTCCATTTCCCCCGGGAAAGAAAACACAGCAGTCCAGGTTCCTGATGTCAGTTTGTAGGGCTCCCTTGGGTCTATCAGGGCAGCACAAGTTTGAGGTGGGGACAACTTCGGTCTCGGGTCCATCCTTCGATATAAGGATTCTTTGCAGTCAGGGCCAGGGGCCCCTGGGCACATCCTTTGGCCATTTTCCCGGGGAAAGAAAACTCAGCAGTCAAGGTTCCTGATGTCAGTTTGTAGGGCTCCTTTGGGTCTATCAGGGCAGCACAAGTTTGAGGTGGGGACAACTTCAGTGTGGGGTCCATCCTTCGATATAAGGATTCTTTGCAGTCAGGGCCCAGCCCAGGGCCAGGGGCCCCTGGGCACATCCTTTGGCCATTTACCCTGAGAAAGAAAACTCAGCAGTCCAGGTTCCTGATGTCAGTTTGTAGGGCTCCCTTGGGTCTATCAGGGCAGCACAAGTTTGAGGTGGGGACAACTTCGGTGTGGGGTGCATCCTTCGATATAAGGATTCTTTGCAGTCAGGGCCCAGCCCAGGGCCAGGGGCCCCTGGGCACATCCTTTGGCCATTTACCCTGGGAAAGAAAACTCAGCAGTCCAGGTTCCTGATGTCAGTTTGTAGGGCTCCCTTGGGTCTATCAGGGCAGCACATTTTTCAGGTCGGGATCACTTCGGTCTGGGCTCCATCCTTCGATATAAGGATTCTTTGCAGTCAGGGCCAGGGGCCCCTGGGCACAACCTTTTTCCATTTTTCCCGGGAAAGAAAACTCAGCAGTCCAGGTTCCTGATGTCAGTTTGTAGGGCTCCCTTGGGTCTATCAGGGCAGCACAAGTTTGAGGTGGGGACAACTTCGGTCTGGGCTCCATCCTTCGATATATGGATCCTTTGCAGTCAGGGCCAGGGGCCCCTGGGCACATCCTTTTTCAATTTTCCCTGGGAAAGAAAACTCAGCAGTCCAGGTTCCTGATGTCAGTTTGCAGGGCTCTCTTGGGTCTATCAGGGCACCACAAGTTTGAGGTGGGGACAATTTCTGTCTCGGGTCCCTCCTTCGATATAAGGGTTCTTTGCACTCAGGGCCCAGCCCAGGGCCAGGGGACCCTGGGCACATCCTTTTTCCATTTTCCCTGGGAAGGAAAACTCAGCAGTCCAGGTTCCTGATGTCAGTTTGTAGGGCTCCCTTGGGTGTATCAGGGCAGCACAAGTTTGAGGTGGGGACAACTTCGGTGTGGGGTGCATCCTTCGATATAAGGATTCTTTGCAGTCAGGGCCAGGGGCCCCTGGGCACATCCTTTTTCCATTTTCCCTGGGAAAGAAAACTCAGCAGTCCAGGTTCCTGATGTCAGTTTGTAGGGCTCCCTTGGGTCTATCAGGGCAGCACAAGTTTGAGGTGGGGACAACTTCGGTCTCGGGTCCATCCTTCGATATAAGGATTCTTTGCAGTCAGGGCCTGGGGCCCCTGGGCACATCCTTTTTCCATTTTCCCTGGGAAAGAAAACTCAGCAGTCCAGGTTCCTGATGTCAGTTTGTAGGGCTCCCTTGGGTCTATCAGGGCAGCACAAGTCTGAGGTGGGGACAACTTCGGTCTCGGGTCCATCCTTCGATATAAGGATTCTTTGCAGTCAGGGCCCAGCCCAGGGCCAGGGGCCCCTGGGCACAACCTTTTTCCATTTCCCCCGGGAAAGAAAACTCAGCAGTCCAGGTTCCTGATGTCAGTTTGTAGGGCTCCCTTGGGTCTATCAGGGCAGCACAAGTTTGAGGTGGGGACAACTTCGGTCTCGGGTCCATCCTTCGATATAAGGATTCTTTGCAGTCAGGGCCTGGGGCCCCTGGGCACATCCTTTTTCCATTTTCCCAGGGAAAGAAAACTCAGCAGTCCAGGTTCCTGATGTCAGTTTGTAGGGCTCCCTTGGGTCTATCAGGGCAGCACAAGTTTCAGGTGGGGACAACTTCGGTCTGGGCTCCATCCTTCGATATAAGGATCCTTTGCAGTCAGGGCCAGGGTCCCCTGGGCACATCCTTTTTCCATTTTCCCTGGGAAAGAAAACTCAGCAGTCCAGGTTCCTGATGTCAGTTTGTAGGGCTCCCTTGGGTCTATCAGGGCAGCACAAGTTTGAGGTGGGGACAACTTCGGTCTCGGGTCCATCCTTCTATATAAGGTTTCTTTGCAGTCAGGCCCAGGCCAGGGCCAGAGGGCCCTGGGCACATCCTTTTTCCATTTTCCCTGGGAAGGAAAACTCAGCAGTCCAGGTTCCTGATGTCAGTTTGTAGGGCTCCCTTGGGTCTATCAGGGCAGCACAAGTTTGAGGTGGGGACAACTTCGGTCTCGGGTCCATCCTTCGATATAAGGATCCTTTGCAGTCAGGGCCAGGGGCCCCTGGGCACATCCTTTTTCCATTTTCCCTGGGAAAGAAAACTCAGCAGTCCAGGTTCCTGATGTCAGTTTGTAGGGCTCCCTTGGGTCTATCAGGGCAGCACAAGTTTGAGGTGGGGACAACTTCGGTCTGGGCTCCATCCTTCGATATAAGGATCCTTTGCAGTCAGGCCCAGCCCAGGGCCAGGGGCCCCTGGGCACATCCTTTGGCCATTTTCCCTGGGAAAGAAAACTCAGCAGTCCAAGTTCCTGATGTCAGTTTGTAGGGCTCCCTTGGGTCTATCAGAGCAGCACAAGTTTGAGGTAGGGACAACTTCGGTGTGGGGTGCATCCTTCGATATAAGGATTCTATGCAGTCAGGGCCAGCCCATTGCCGGGGGACCCTGGGCACATCCTTTGGCCATTTTCCCTGGGAAGGAAAACTCAGCAGTCCAGGTTCCTGATGTCAATTTGTAGGGCTCCCTTGGGTGTATCAGGGCAGCACAAGTTTGAGGTGGGGACAACTTCGGTCTCGGGTCCATCCTTCGATATAAGGATTCTTTGCAGTCAGGGCCAGGGGCCCCTGGGCAAATCCTTTTTCCATTTACCCTGGGAAAGAAAACTCAGCAGTCCCGGTTCCTGATGTCAGTTTGTAGGGCTCCCTTGGGTCTATCAGGGCAGCACAAGTTTGAGGTGGGGACAACTTCGGTCTGGGCTCCATGCTTCGATATAAGGATCCTTTGCAGTCAGGGCCAGGGGCCCCTGGGCACATCCTTTTTCCATTTTCCCTGGGAAAGAAAACTCAGCAGTCCAGGTTCCTGATGTCAGTTTGTAGGGCTCCCTTGGGTCTATCAGGGCAGCACAAGTTTGAGGTGGGGACAACTTCGGTGTGGGGTGCATCCTTCTATATAAGGATTCTTTGCAGTCAGGCCCAGGCCAGGGCCAGAGGACCCTGGGCACATCCTTTTTCCATTTTCCCTGGGAAGGAAAACTCAGCAGTCCAGGTTCCTGATGTCAGTTTGTAGGGCTCCCTTGGGTCTATCAGGGCAGCACAAGTTTGAGGTGGGGACAACTTCGGTGTGGGCTCCATCCTTCGATATAAGGATTCTTTGCAGTCAGGGCCAGGGGCCCCTGGGCACATCCTTTTTCCATTTCCGCCGGGAAAGAAAACTCAGCAGTCCAGGTTCCTGATGTCAGTTTGTAGGGCTCCCTTGGGTCTATCAGGGCAGCACAAATTTGAGGTGGGGACAACTTCGGTCTCGGGTCCATCCTTCAATATAAGGATTCTTTGCAGTCAGGGCCTCGGGCCCCTGGGCACATCCTTTGGCCATTTTCCCTGGGAAAGAAAACTCACCAGTCCAGGTTCCTGATGTCAGTTTGTAGGGCTCCCTTGGGTCTATCAGGGCAGCACAAGTTTGAGGTGGGGACAACTTCGTTGTTGGCTCCATCCTTCGATATAAGGATTTTTTGAAGTCAGTTCCCGGCCCAGGGCCAGGGGACCCTGGGCACATCCTTTTTCCATTTTCCCTGGGAAAGAAAACTCAGCAGTCCAGGTTCCTGATGTCAGTTTGTAGGGCTCCCTTGGGTCTATCAGGGCAGCACAAGTTTGAGGTGGGGACAACTTCGGTCTGGGTTCCATCCTTCGATATAAGGATTATTTGAAGTCAGGGCCCGGCCCAGGGCCAGGGGCCCCTGGGCACATCTTTTGGCCATTTTCCCTGGGAAAGAAAACTCAGCAGTCCAGGTTCCTGATGTCAGTTTGTAGGGCTCCCTTGGGTCTATCAGGGCAGCACAAGTTTGAGGTGGGGACAACTTCGTTGTTGGCTCCATCCTTCGATATAAGGATTTTTTGAAGTCAGTTCCCGGCCCAGGGCCAGGGGCCCCTGGGCACATCCTTTTTCCATTTTCCCTGGGAAAGAAAACTCAGCAGTCCAGGTTCCTGATGTCAGTTTGTAGGGCTCCCTTGGGTCTATCAGGGCAGCACAAGTTTGAGGTGGGGACAACTTCGGTCTGGGCTCCATTCTTCGATATAAGGATTTTTTGAAGTCAGGGCCCGGCCCAGGGCCAGGGGCCCCTGGGCACATCCTTTGGCCATTTTCCCTGGGAAAGAAAACTCAGCAGTCCAGGTTCCTGATGTCAGTTTGTAGGGCTCCCTTGGGTCTATCAGGGCAGCACAAGTTTGAGGTGGGGACAACTTCGGTCTCGGGTCCATCCTTCGATATAAGGATTCTTTGCAGTCAGCTCCCAGCCCAAGCCCAGGGAACCCTGGGCACATCCTTTTTCCATTTTCCCTGGGAAGGAAAACTCACCAGTCCAGGTTCCTGATGTCAGTTTGTAGGGCTCCCTTGGGTGTATCAGGGCAGCACAAGTTTGAGGTGGGGACAACTTCGGTCTCGGGTCCATTCTTCGATATAAGGATTCTTTGCAGTCAGGGCCAGGGGCCCCTGGGCACATCCTTTTTCCATTTCCCCCGGGAAAGAAAACACAGCAGTCCAGGTTCCTGATGTCAGTTTGTAGGGCTCCCTTGGGTCTATCAGGGCAGCACAAATTTGAGGTGGGGACAACTTCGGTCTGCGGTCCATCCTTCGATATAAGGATTCTTTGCAGTCAGGGCCAGGGGCCCCTGGGCACATCCTTTGGCCATTTTCCCGGGGAAAGAAAACTCAGCAGTCCAGGTTCCTGATGTCAGTTTGTAGGGCTCCTTTGGGTCTATCAGGGCAGCACAAGTTTGATGTGGGGACAACTTCAGTGTGGGGTCCATCCTTCGATATAAGGATTCTTTGCAGTCAGGGCCCAGCCCAGGGCCAGGGGCCCCTGAGCACATCCTTTGGCCATTTACCCTGGGAAAGAAAACTCAGCAGTCCAGGTTCCTGATGTCAGTTTGTAGGGCTCCCTTGGGTCTATCAGGGCAGCACATTTTTCAGGTCGGGATCACTTCGGTCTGGGCTCCATCCTTCGATATAAGGATTCTTTGCAGTCAGGGCCAGGGGCCCCTGGGCACATCCTTTTTCAATTTTCCCTGGGAAAGAAAACTCAGCAGTCCAGGTTCCTGATGTCAGTTTGTAGGGCTCTCTTGGGTCTATCAGGGCACCACAAGTTTGAGGTGGGGACAATTTCTGTCTCGGGTCCCTCCTTCGATATAAGGATTCTTTGCAGTCAGGGCCCAGCCCAGGGCCAGGGGACCCTGGGCACATCCTTTTTCCATTTTCCCTGGGAAGGAAAACTCACCAGTCCAGGTTCCTGATGTCAGTTTGTAGGGCTCCCTTGGGTGTATCAGGGCAGCACAAGTTTGAGGTGGGGACAACTTCGGTGTGGGGTCCATCCTTCGATATAAGGATTCTTTGCAGTCAGGGCCAGGGGCCCCTGGGCACATCCTTTTTCCATTTTCCCTGGGAAAGAAAACTCAGCAGTCCAGGTTCCTGATGTCAGTTTGTAGGGCTCCCTTGGGTCTATCAGGGCAGCACAAGTTTGAGGTGGGGACAACTTCGGTCTCGGGTCCATCCTTCGATATAAGGATTCTTTGCAGTCAGGGCCTGGGGCCCCTGGGCACATCCTTTTTCCATTTTCCCTGGGAAAGAAAACTCAGCAGTCCAGGTTCCTGATGTCAGTTTGTAGGGCTCCCTTGGGTCTATCAGGGCAGCACAAGTCTGAGGTGGGGACAACTTCGGTCTCGGGTCCATCCTTTGATATAAGGATTCTTTGCAGTCAGGGCCAGGGGCCCCTGGGCACATCCTTTTTCCATTTCCCCCGGGAAAGAAAACTCAGCAGTCCAGGTTCCTGATGTCAGTTTGTAGGGCTCCCTTGGGTCTATCAGGGCAGCACAAATTTGAGGTGGGGACAACTTCGGTCTGCGGTCCATCCTTCGATATATGGATTCTTTGGTGTCAGGGCCTCGGGCCCCTGGGCACATCCTTTTTCCATTTTCCCTGGGAAAGAAAACTCAGCAGTCCAGGTTCCTGATGTCAGTTTGTAGGGCTCCCTTGGGTCTATCAGGGCAGCACAAGTTTGAGGTGGGGACAACTTCAGTGTGGGGTGCATCCTTCGATATAAGGATTCTTTACAGTCAGGCCCAGCCCAGGGCCAGAGGACCCTGGGCACATCCTTTTTCCATTTTCCCTGGGAAAGAAAACTCAGCAGTCCAGGTTCCTGATGTCAGTTTGTAGGGCTCCCTTGGGTCTATCAGAGCAGCACAAGTTTGAGGTGGGGACAACTTCGGTCGGGGGTGCATCCTTCGATATAAGGATTCTTTGCAGTCAGGGCCAGGGGCCCCTGGGCACATCCTTTTTCCATTTTCCCTGGGAAAGAAAACTCAGCAGTCCAGGTTCCTGATGTCAGTTTGTAGGGCTCCCTTGGGTCTATCAGGGCAGCACAAGTTTGAGGTGGGGACAACTTCGGTCTGTGCTCCATCATTCGATATAAGGATTTTTTGAAGTCAGGGCCCGGCCCAGGGCCAGGGGCCCCTGGGCACATCCTTTGGCCATTTTCCCTGGGAAAGAAAACTCAGCAGTCCAGGTTCCTGATGTCAGTTTGTAGGGCTCCCTTGGGTCTATCAGGGCAGCACAAGTTTGAGGTGGGGACAACTTCGGTCTCGGGTCCATCCTTCGATATAAGGATTCTTTGAAGTCAGCTACCAGCCCAAGGCCAGGGGACCATGGCCACATCCTTTTTCCATTTTCCCTGGGAAGGAAAACTCACCAGTCCAGGTTCCTGATGTCAGTTTGTAGGGCTCCCTTGGGTGTATCAGGGCAGCACAAGTTTGAGGTGGGGACAACTTCGGTCTCGGGTCCATCCTTCGATATAAGGATTCTTTGCAGTCATGGCCAGGGTCCCCTGGGCACATCCTTTTTCCATTTCCCCCGGGAAAGAAAACTCAGCAGTCCAGGTTCCTGATGTCAGTTTGTAGGGCTCCCTTGGGTCTATCAGGGCAGCACAAGTTTGAGGTGGGGACAACTTCGGTCTCGGGTCCATCCTTCGATATAAGGATTCTTTGCAGTCAGGGCCTGGGGCCCCTGGGCACATCCTTTTTCCATTTACCCTGGGAAAGAAAACTCAGCAGTCCCGGTTCCTGATGTCAGTTTGTAGGGCTCCCTTGGGTCTATCAGGGCAGCACAAGTTTGAGGTGGGGACAACTTCTGTCGGGGGTGCATCCTTCGATATAAGGATTCTTTGCAGTCAGGGCCAGGGGCCCCTGGGCACATCCTTTTTCCATTTTCCCTGGGAAAGAAAACTCAGCAGTCCAGGTTCCTGATGTCAGTTTGTAGGGCTCCCTTGGGTCTATCAGGGCAGCACAAGTTTGAGGTGGGGACAACTTCGGTCTGGGCTCCATCATTCGATATAAGGATTTTTTGAAGTCAGTGCCCGGCCCAGGGCCAGGGGCCCCTGGGCACATCCTTTTTCCATTTTCCCTGGGAAAGAAAACTCAGCAGTCCAGGTTCCTGATGTCAGTTTGTAGGGCTCCCTTGGGTCTATCAGGGCAGCACAAGTTTGAGGTGGGGACAACTTCGGTCTCGGGTCCATCTTTCGATATAAGGATTCTTTGCAGTCAGGGCCAGCCCAGGGACAAGGTCCCCTGGGCACATCCTTTTCCATTTTCCCTGGGAAAGAAAACTCAGCAGTCCAGGTTCCTGATGTCAGTTTGTAGGGCTCCCTTGGGTCTATCAGGGCAGCACAAGTTTGAGGTGGGGACAACTTCGGACTCGGGTCCATCCTTCTATATAAGGATTCTTTGCAGTCAGGCCCAGGCCAGGGCCAGGGTCCCCTGGGCACATCCTTTGGCCATTTTCCCTGGGAAAGAAAACTCAGCAGTCCAGGTTCCTGATGTCAGTTTGTAGGGCTCCCTTGGGTCTATCAGGGCAGCACAAGTTTGAGGTGGGGACAACTTCGGTCTCAGGTCCATCCTTCGATATAAGGATCCTTTGCAGTCAGGGCCAGGGGCCCCTGGGCACATCCTTTTTCCATTTTCCCTGGGAAAGAAAACTCAGCAGTCCAGGTTCCTGATGTCAGTTTGTAGGGCTCCCTTGGGTCTATCAGGGCAGCACAAGTTTGAGGTGGGGACAACTTCGGTCTGGGCTCCATTCTTCGATATAAGGATTTTTTGAAGTCAGGGCCCGGCCCAGGGCCAGGGGCCCCTGGGCACATCCTTTTTCCATTTTCCTTGGGAAAGAAAACTCAGCAGTCCAGGTTCCTGATGTCAGTTTGTAGGGCTCCCTTGGGTCTATCAGGGCAGCACAAGTTTGAGGTGGGGACAACTTCGGTCTCGGGTCCATCCTTCGATATAAGGATTCTTTGCAGTCAGCTCCCAGCCCAAGGCCAGGGGACCCTGGGCACATCCTTTTTCCATTTTCCCTGGGAAGGAAAACTCACCAGTCCAGGTTCCTGATGTCAGTTTGTAGGGCTCCCTTGGGTCTATCAGGGCAGCACAAGTTTGAGGTGGGGACAACTTCGGTCTCGGGTCCATCCTTCGATATAAGGATTCTTTGCAGTCAGGGCCAGGGGCCCCTGGGCACATCCTTTTTCCATTTCCCCCGGGAAAGAAAACACAGCAGTCCAGGTTCCTGATGTCAGTTTGTAGGGCTCCCTTGGGTCTATCGGGGCAGCACAAGTTTGAGGTGGGGACAACTTCGGTCTCGGGTCCATCCTTCGATATAAGGATTTTTTGCAGTCAGGGCCAGGGGCCCCTGGGCACATCCTTTGGCCATTTTCCCGGGGAAAGAAAACTCAGCAGTCCAGGTTCCTGATGTCAGTTTGTAGGGCTCCTTTGGGTCTATCAGGGCAGCACAAGTTTGAGGTGGGGACAACTTCGGTGTGGGGTCCATCCTTCGATATAAGGATTCTTTGCAGTCAGGGCCCAGCCCAGGGCCAGGGGCCCCTGGGCACATCCTTTGGCCATTTACCCTGAGAAAGAAAACTCAGCAGTCCAGGTTCCTGATGTCAGTTTGTAGGGCTCCCTTGGGTCTATCAGGGCAGCACAAGTTTGAGGTGGGGACAACTTCGGTGTGGGGTGCATCCTTCGATATAAGGATTCTTTGCAGTCAGGGCCCAGCCCAGGGCCAGGGGCCCCTGGGCACATCCTTTGGCCATTTACCCTGGGAAAGAAAACTCAGCAGTCCAGGTTCCTGATGTCAGTTTGTAGGGCTCCCTTGGGTCTATCAGGGCAGCACATTTTTCAGGTCGGGATCACTTCGGTCTGGGCTCCATCCTTCGATATAAGGATTCTTTGCAGTCAGGGCCAGGGGCCCCTGGGCACATCCTTTTTCCATTTTCCCTGGGAAAGAAAACTCAGCAGTCCAGGTTCCTGATGTCAGTTTGTAGGGCTCCCTTGGGTCTATCAGGGCAGCACAAGTCTGAGGTGGGGACAACTTCGGTCTCGGGTCCATCCTTTGATATAAGGATTCTTTGCAGTCAGGGCCAGGGGCCCCTGGGCACATCCTTTTTCCATTTTCCCCGGGAAAGAAAACTCAGCAGTCCAGGTTCCTGATGTCAGTTTGTAGGGCTCCCTTGGGTCTATCAGGGCAGCACAAATTTGAGGTGGGGACAACTTCGGTCTGCGGTCCATCCTTCGATATAAGGATTCTTTGCAGTCAGGGCCTCGGGCCCCTGGGCACATCCTTTTTCCATTTTCCCTGGGAAAGAAAACTCAGCAGTCCAGGTTCCTGATGTCAGTTTGTAGGGCTCCCTTGGGTCTATCAGGGCAGCACAAGTTTGAGGTGGGGACAACTTCAGTGTGGGGTGCATCCTTCGATATAAGGATTCTTTACACTCAGGCCCAGCCCAGGGCCAGAGGACCCTGGGCACATCCTTTTTCCATTTTCCCTGGGAAAGAAAACTCAGCAGTCCAGGTTCCTGATGTCAGTTTGTAGGGCTCCCTTGGGTCTATCAGGGCAGCACAAGTTTGAGGTGGGGACAACTTCGGTCTGGGCTCCATTCTTCGATATAAGGATTCTTTGCAGTCAGGGCCCAGACCACGGCCAGGGGCCCCTGGGCACATCCTTTTTCCATTTTCCCTGGGAAAGAAAACTCAGCAGTCCAGGTTCCTGATGTCAGTTTGTAGGGCTCCCTTGGGTCTATCAGGGCAGCACAAGTTTGAGGTGGGGACAACTTCAGTCTCGGGTCCATCCTTCGATATAAGGATTCTTTGTAGTCAGGCCCAGCCCAGGGCCAGAGGATCCTGGGCACATCCTTTGGCCATTTTCCCTGGGAAGGAAAACTCAGCAGTCCAGGTTCCTGATGTCAGTTTGTAGGGCTCCCTTGGGTCTATCAGGGCAGCACAAGTTTGAGGTGGGGACAACTTCGGTCGGGGGTGCATCCTTCGATATAAGGATTCTTTGCAGTCAGGGCCAGGGGCCCCTGGGCACATCCTTTTTCCATTTTCCCTGGGAAAGAAAACTCAGCAGTCCAGGTTCCTGATGTCAGTTTGTAGGGCTCCCTTGGGTCTATCAGGGCAGCACAAGTTTGAGGTGGGGACAACTTCGGTCTGTCCTCCATCATTCGATATAAGGATTTTTTGAAGTCAGGGCCCGGCCCAGGGCCAGGGGCCCCTGGGCACATCCTTTGGCCATTTTCCCTGGGAAAGAAAACTCACCAGTCCAGGTTCCTGATGTCAGTTTGTAGGGCTCCCTTGGGTCTATCAGGGCAGCACAAGTTTGAGGTGGGGACAACTTCGGTCTCGGGTCCATCCTTCGATATAAGGATTCTTTGAAGTCAGCTACCAGCCCAAGGCCAGGGGACCATGGGCACATCCTTTTTCCATTTTCCCTGGGAAGGAAAACTCACCAGTCCAGGTTCCTGATGTCAGTTTGTAGGGCTCCCTTGGGTGTATCAGGGCAGCACAAGTTTGAGGTGGGGACAACTTCGGTCTCGGGTCCATCCTTCGATATAAGGATTCTTTGCAGTCATGGCCAGGGTCCCCTGGGCACATCCTTTTTCCATTTCCCCCGGGAAAGAAAACTCAGCAGTCCAGGTTCCTGATGTCAGTTTGTAGGGCTCCCTTGGGTCTATCAGGGCAGCACAAGTTTGAGGTGGGGACAACTTCGGTCTCGGGTCCATCCTTCGATATAAGGATTCTTTGCAGTCAGGGCCTGGGGCCCCTGGGCACATCCTTTTTCCATTTACCCTGGGAAAGAAAACTCAGCAGTCCCGGTTCCTGATGTCAGTTTGTAGGGCTCCCTTGGGTCTATCAGGGCAGCACAAGTTTGAGGTGGGGACAACTTCGGTCAGGGGTGCATCCTTCGATATAAGGATTCTTTGCAGTCAGGGCCAGGGGCCCCTGGGCACATCCTTTTTCCATTTTCCCTGGGAAAGAAAACTCAGCAGTCCAGGTTCCTGATGTCAGTTTGTAGGGCTCCCTTGGGTCTATCAGGGCAGCACAAGTTTGAGGTGGGGACAACTTCGGTCTGGGCTCCATCATTCGATATAAGGATTTTTTGAAGTCAGGGCCCGGCCCAGGGCCAGGGGCCCCTGGGCACATCCTTTGGCCATTTTCCCTGGGAAAGAAAACTCAGCAGTCCAGGTTCCTGATGTCAGTTTGTAGGGCTCCCTTGGGTCTATCAGGGCAGCACAAGTTTGAGGTGGGGACAACTTCGGTCTCGGGTCCATCTTTCGATATAAGGATTCTTTGCAGTCAGGGCCAGCCCAGGGACAAGGTCCCCTGGGCACATCCTTTTCCATTTTCCCTGGGAAAGAAAACTCAGCAGTCCAGGTTCCTGATGTCAGTTTGTAGGGCTCCCTTGGGTCTATCAGGGCAGCACAAGTTTGAGGTGGGGACAACTTCGGACTCGGGTCCATCCTTCTATATAAGGATTCTTTGCAGTCAGGCCCAGGCCAGGGCCAGGGTCCCCTGGGCACATCCTTTGGCCATTTTCCCTGGGAAAGAAAACTCAGCAGTCCAGGTTCCTGATGTCAGTTTGTAGGGCTCCCTTGGGTCTATCAGGGCAGCACAAGTTTGAGGTGGGGACAACTTCGGTCGGGGGTGCATCGTTCGATATAAGGATCCTTTGCAGTCAGGGCCAGGGGCCCCTGGGCACATCCTTTTTCCATTTTCCCTGGGAAAGAAAACTCAGCAGTCCAGGTTCCTGATGTCAGTTTGTAGGGCTCCCTTGGGTCTATCAGGACAGCACAAGTTTGAGGTGGGGACAACTTCGGTCTGGGCTCCATTCTTCGATATAAGGATTCTTTGCAGTCAGGGCCCAGCCCACGGCCAGGGGCCCCTGGGCACATCCTTTTTCCATTTTCCCTGGGAAAGAAAACTCAGCAGTCCAGGTTCCTGATGTCAGTTTGTAGGGCTCCCTTGGGTCTATCAGGGCAGCACAAGTTTGAGGTGGGGACAACTTCAGTGTGGGGTGCATCCTTCGATATAAGGATTCTTTACAGTCAGGCCCAGCCCAGGGCCAGAGGACCCTGGGCACATCCTTTTTCCATTTTCCCTGGGAAAGAAAACTCAGCAGTCCAGGTTCCTGATGTCAGTTTGTAGGGCTCCCTTGGGTCTATCAGGACAGCACAAGTTTGAGGTGGGGACAACTTCGGTCTGGGCTCCATTCTTCGATATAAGGATTCTTTGCAGTCAGGGCCCAGCCCACGGCCAGGGGCCCCTGGGCACATCCTTTTTCCATTTTCCCTGGGAAAGAAAACTCAGCAGTCCAGGTTCCTGATGTCAGTTTGTAGGGCTCCCTTGGGTCTATCAGGGCAGCACAAGTTTGAGGTGGGGACAACTTCAGTCTCGGGTCCATCCTTCGATATAAGGATTCTTTGTAGTCAGGCCCAGCCCAGGGCCATAGGATCCTGGGCACATCCTTTGGCCATTTTCCCTGGGAAGGAAAACTCAGCAGTCCAGGTTCCTGATGTCAGTTTGTAGGGCTCCCTTGGGTCTATCAGAGCAGCACAAGTTTGAGGTGGGGACAACTTCGGTCGGGGGTGCATCCTTCGATATAAGGATTCTTTGCAGTCAGGGCCAGGGGCCCCTGGGCACATCCTTTTTCCATTTTCCCTGGGAAGGAAAACTCAGCAGTCCAGGTTCCTGATGTCAGTTTGTAGGGCTCCCTTGGGTCTATCAGGGCAGCACAAGTTTGAGGTGGGGACAACTTCGGTCTGTGCTCCATCATTCGATATAAGGATTTTTTGAAGTCAGGGCCCGGCCCAGGGCCAGGGGCCCCTGGGCACATCCTTTGGCCATTTTCCCTGGGAAAGAAAACTCAGCAGTCCAGGTTCCTGATGTCAGTTTGTAGGGCTCCCTTGGGTCTATCAGGGCAGCACAAGTTTGAGGTGGGGACAACTTCGGTCTCGGGTCCATCCTTCGATATAAGGATTCTTTGCAGTCAGCTACCAGCCCAAGGCCAGGGGACCATGGGCACATCCTTTTTCCATTTTCCCTGGGAAGGAAAACTCACCAGTCCAGGTTCCTGATGTCAGTTTGTAGGGCTCCCTTGGGTGTATCAGGGCAGCACAAGTTTGAGGTGGGGACAACTTCGGTCTCGGGTCCATCCTTCGATATAAGGATTCTTTGCAGTCATGGCCAGGGTCCCCTGGGCACATCCTTTTTCCATTTCCCCCGGGAAAGAAAACTCAGCAGTCCAGGTTCCTGATGTCAGTTTGTAGGGCTCCCTTGGGTCTATCAGGGCAGCACAAGTTTGAGGTGGGGACAACTTCGGTGTGGGGTCCATCCTTCGATATAAGGATTCTTTGCAGTCAGGGCCTGGGGCCCCTGGGCACATCCTTTTTCCATTTTCCCTGGGAAAGAAAACTCAGCAGTCCCGGTTCCTGATGTCAGTTTGTAGGGCTCCCTTGGGTCTATCAGGGCAGCACAAGTTTGAGGTGGGGACAACTTCGGTCGGGGGTGCATCCTTCGATATAAGGATTCTTTGCAGTCAGGGCCAGGGGCCCCTGGGCACATCCTTTTTCCATTTTCCCTGGGAAAGAAAACTCAGCAGTCCAGGTTCCTGATGTCAGTTTGTAGGGCTCCCTTGGGTCTATCAGGGCAGCACAAGTTTGAGGTGGGGACAACTTCGGTCTGGGCTCCATCATTCGATATAAGGATTTTTTGAAGTCAGGGCCCGGCCCAGGGCCAGGGGCCCCTGGGCACATCCTTTTTCCATTGTCCCTGGGAAAGAAAACTCAGCAGTCCAGGTTCCTGATGTCAGTTTGTAGGGCTCCCTTGGGTCTATCAGGGCAGCACAAGTTTGAGGTGGGGACAACTTCGGTCTCGGGTCCATCTTTCGATATAAGGATTCTTTGCAGTCAGGGCCAGCCCAGGGACAAGGTCCCCAGGGCACATCCTTTTCCATTTTCCCTGGGAAAGAAAACTCAGCAGTCCAGGTTCCTGATGTCAGTTTGTAGGGCTCCCTTGGGTCTATCAGGGCAGCACAAGTTTGAGGTGGGGACAACTTCGGACTCGCGTCCATCCTTCTATATAAGGATTCTTTGCAGTCAGGCCCAGGCCAGGTCCAGGGTCCCCTGGGCACATCCTTTGGCCATTTTCCCTGGGAAAGAAAACTCAGCAGTCCAGGTTCCTGATGTCAGTTTGTAGGGCTCCCTTGGGTCTATCAGGGCAGCACAAGTTTGAGGTGGGGACAACTTCGGTCTCAGGTCCATCCTTCGATATAAGGATCCTTTGCAGTCAGGGCCAGGGGCCCCTGGGCACATCCTTTTTCCATTTTCCCTGGGAAAGAAAACTCAGCAGTCCAGGTTCCTGATGTCAGTTTGTAGGGCTCCCTTGGGTCTATCAGGGCAGCACAAGTTTGAGGTGGGGACAACTTCGTTGTTGGCTCCATCCTTCGATATAAGGATTTTTTGAAGTCAGTTCCCGGCCCAGGGCCAGGGGCCCCTGGGCACATCCTTTTTCCATTTTCCCTGGGAAAGAAAACTCAGCAGTCCAGGTTCCTGATGTCAGTTTGTAGGGCTCCCTTGGGTCTATCAGGGCAGCACAAGTTTGAGGTGGGGACAACTTCGGTCTGGGCTCCATTCTTCGATATAAGGATTTTTTGAAGTCAGGGCCCGGCCCAGGGCCAGGGGCCCCTGGGCACATCCTTTTTCCATTTTCCCTGGGAAGGAAAACTCAGCAGTCCAGGTTCCTGATGTCAGTTTGTAGGGCTCCCTTGGGTCTATCAGGGCAGCACAAGTTTGAGGTGGGGACAACTTCGGTCTCGGGTCCATCCTTCGATATAAGGATTCTTTGCAGTCAGCTCCCAGCCCAAGGCCAGGGGACCCTGGGCACATCCTTTTTCCATTTTCCCTGGGAAGGAAAACTCACCAGTCCAGGTTCCTGATGTCAGTTTGTAGGGCTCCCTTGGGTGTATCAGGGCAGCACAAGTTTGAGGTGGGGACAACTTCGGTCTCGGGTCCATCCTTCGATATAAGGATTCTTTGCAGTCAGGGCCAGGGGCCCCTGGGCACATCCTTTTTCCATTTCCCCCGGGAAAGAAAACACAGCTGTCCAGGTTCCTGATGTCAGTTTGTAGGGCTCCCTTGGGTCTATCAGGGCAGCACAAGTTTGAGGTGGGGACAACTTCGGTCTCGGGTCCATCCTTCGATATAAGGATTCTTTGCAGTCAGGGCCAGGGGCCCCTGGGCACATCCTTTGGCCATTTTCCCGGGGAAAGAAAACTCAGCAGTCCAGGTTCCTGATGTCAGTTTGTAGGGCTCCTTTGGGTCTATCAGGGCAGCACAAGTTTGAGGTGGGGACAACTTCGGTGTGGGGTCCATCCTTCGATATAAGGATTCTTTGCAGTCAGGGCCCAGCCCAGGGCCAGGGGCCCCTGGGCACATCCTTTGGCCATTTACCCTGAGAAAGAAAACTCAGCAGTCCAGGTTCCTGATGTCAGTTTGTAGGGCTCCCTTGGGTCTATCAGGGCAGCACAAGTTTGAGGTGGGGACAACTTCGGTGTGGGGTGCATCCTTCGATATAAGGATTCTTTGCAGTCAGGGCCCAGCCCAGGGCCAGGGGCCCCTGGGCACATCCTTTGGCCATTTACCCTGGGAAAGAAAACTCAGCAGTCCAGGTTCCTGATGTCAGTTTGTAGGGCTCCCTTGGGTCTATCAGGGCAGCACATTTTTCAGGTCGGGATCACTTCGGTCTGGGCTCCATCCTTCGATATAAGGATTCTTTGCAGTCAGGGCCAGGGGCCCCTGGGCACATCCTTTTTCCATTTTCCCTGGGAAAGAAAACTCAGCAGTCCAGGTTCCTGATGTCAGTTTGTAGGGCTCCCTTGGGTCTATCAGGGCAGCACAAGTTTGAGGTGGGGACAACTTCGGTCTCGGGTCCATCCTTCGATATAATGATTCTTTGCAGTCAGGGCCTGGGGCCCCTGGGCACATCCTTTTTCCATTTTCCCTGGGAAAGAAAACTCAGCAGTCCAGGTTCCTGATGTCAGTTTGTAGGGCTCCCTTGGGTCTATCAGGGCAGCACAAGTCTGAGGTGGGGACAACTTCGGTCTCGGGTCCATCCTTTGATATAAGGATTCTTTGCAGTCAGGGCCAGGGGCCCCTGGGCACATCCTTTTTCCATTTCCCCCGGGAAAGAAAACTCAGCAGTCCAGGTTCCTGATGTCAGTTTGTAGGGCTCCCTTGGGTCTATCAGGGCAGCACAAATTTGAGGTGGGGACAACTTCGGTCTGCGGTCCATCCTTCGATATAAGGATTCTTTGCAGTCAGGGCCTCGGGCCCCTGGGCACATCCTTTTTCCATTTTCCCTGGGAAAGAAAACTCAGCAGTCCAGGTTCCTGATGTCAGTTTGTAGGGCTCCCTTGGGTCTATCAGGGCAGCACAAGTTTGAGGTGGGGACAACTTCAGTGTGGGGTGCATCCTTCGATATAAGGATTCTTTACAGTCAGGCCCAGCCCAGGGCCAGAGGACCCTGGGCACATCCTTTTTCCATTTTCCCTGGGAAAGAAAACTCAGCAGTCCAGGTTCCTGATGTCAGTTTGTAGGGCTCCCTTGGGTCTATCAGGGCAGCACAAGTTTGAGGTGGGGACAACTTCGGTCTGGGCTCCATTCTTCGATATAAGGATTCTTTGCAGTCAGGGCCCAGACCACGGCCAGGGGCCCCTGGGCACATCCTTTGGCCATTTTCCCTGGGAAAGAAAACTCAGCAGTCCAGGTTCCTGATGTCAGTTTGTAGGGCTCCCTTGGGTCTATCAGGGCAGCACAAGTTTGAGGTGGGGACAACTTCAGTCTCGGGTCCATCCTTCGATATAAGGATTCTTTGTAGTCAGGCCCAGCCCAGGGCCAGAGGATCCTGGGCACATCCTTTGGCCATTTTCCCTGGGAAGGAAAACTCAGCAGTCCAGGTTCCTGATGTCAGTTTGTAGGGCTCCCTTGGGTCTATCAGGGCAGCACAAGTTTGAGGTGGGGACAACTTCGGTCGGGGGTGCATCCTTCGATATAAGGATTCTTTGCAGTCAGGGCCAGGGGCCCCTGGGCACATCCTTTTTCCATTTTCCCTGGGAAAGAAAACTCAGCAGTCCAGGTTCCTGATGTCAGTTTGTAGGGCTCCCTTGGGTCTATCAGGGCAGCACAAGTTTGAGGTGGGGACAACTTCGGTCTGTCCTCCATCATTCGATATAAGGATTTTTTGAAGTCAGGGCCCGGCCCAGGGCCAGGGGCCCCTGGGCACATCCTTTGGCCATTTTCCCTGGGAAAGAAAACTCAGCAGTCCAGGTTCCTGATGTCAGTTTGTAGGGCTCCCTTGGGTCTATCAGGGCAGCACAAGTTTGAGGTGGGGACAACTTCGGTCTCGGGTCCATCCTTCGATATAAGGATTCTTTGCAGTCAGGGCCTGGGGCCCCTGGGCACATCCTTTTTCCATTTACCCTGGGAAAGAAAACTCAGCAGTCCCGGTTCCTGATGTCAGTTTGTAGGGCTCCCTTGGGTCTATCAGGGCAGCACAAGTTTGAGGTGGGGACAACTTCGGTCGGGGGTGCATCCTTCGATATAAGGATTCTTTGCAGTCAGGGCCAGGGGCCCCTGGGCACATCCTTTTTCCATTTTCCCTGGGAAAGAAAACTCAGCAGTCCAGGTTCCTGATGTCAGTTTGTAGGGCTCCCTTGGGTCTATCAGGGCAGCACAAGTTTGAGGTGGGGACAACTTCGGTCTGGGCTCCATCATTCGATATAAGGATTTTTTGAAGTCAGGGCCCGGCCCAGGGCCAGGGGCCCCTGGGCACATCCTTTGGCCATTTTCCCTGGGAAAGAAAACTCAGCAGTCCAGGTTCCTGATGTCAGTTTGTAGGGCTCCCTTGGGTCTATCAGGGCAGCACAAGTTTGAGGTGGGGACAACTTCGGTCTCGGGTCCATCTTTCGATATAAGGATTCTTTGCAGTCAGGGCCAGCCCAGGGACAAGGTCCCCAGGGCACATCCTTTTCCATTTTCCCTGGGAAAGAAAACTCAGCAGTCCAGGTTCCTGATGTCAGTTTGTAGGGCTCCCTTGGGTCTATCAGGGCAGCACAAGTTTGAGGTGGGGACAACTTCGGACTCGGGTCCATCCTTCTATATAAGGATTCTTTGCAGTCAGGCCCAGGCCAGGGCCAGGGTCCCCTGGGCACATCCTTTGGCCATTTTCCCTGGGAAAGAAAACTCAGCAGTCCAGGTTCCTGATGTCAGTTTGTAGGGCTCCCTTGGGTCTATCAGGGCAGCACAAGTTTGAGGTGGGGACAACTTCGTTGTTGGCTCCATCCTTCGATATAAGGATTTTTTGAAGTCAGTTCCCGGCCCAGGGCCAGGGGCCCCTGGGCACATCCTTTTTCTATTTTCCCTGGGAAAGAAAACTCAGCAGTCCAGGTTCCTGATGTCAGTTTGTAGGGCTCCCTTGGGTCTATCAGGGCAGCACAAGTTTGAGGTGGGGACAACTTCGGTCTGGGCTCCATTCTTCGATATAAGGATTTTTTGAAGTCAGGGCCCGGCCCAGGGCCACGGGCCCCTGGGCGCATCCTTTGGCCATTTTCCCTGGGAAAGAAAACTCAGCAGTCCCGGTTCCTGATGTCAGTTTGTAGGGCTCCCTTGGGTCTATCAGGGCAGCACAAGTTTGAGGTGGGGACAACTTCGGTCGGGGGTGCATCCTTCGATATAAGGATTCTTTGCAGTCAGGGCCAGGGGCCCCTGGGCACATCCTTTTTCCATTTTCCCTGGGAAAGAAAACTCAGCAGTCCAGGTTCCTGATGTCAGTTTGTAGGGCTCCCTTGGGTCTATCAGGGCAGCACAAGTTTGAGGTGGGGACAACTTCGGTCTGGGCTCCATCATTCGATATAAGGATTTTTTGAAGTCATGGCCCGGCCCAGGGCCAGGGGCCCCTGGGCACATCCTTTGGCCATTTTCCCTGGGAAAGAAAACTCAGCAGTCCAGGTTCCTGATGTCAGTTTGTAGGGCTCCCTTGGGTCTATCAGGGCAGCACAAGTTTGAGGTGGGGACAACTTCGGTCTCGGGTCCATCTTTCGATATAAGGATTCTTTGCAGTCAGGGCCAGCCCAGGGACAAGGTCCCCTGGGCACATCCTTTTCCATTTCCCCCGGGAAAGAAAACTCAGCAGTCCAGGTTCCTGATGTCAGTTTGTAGGGCTCCCTTGGGTCTATCAGGGCAGCACAAGTTTGAGGTGGGGACAACTTCGGACTCGGGTCCATCCTTCTATATAAGGATTCTTTGCAGTCAGGCCCAGGCCAGGGCCAGGGTCCCCTGGGCACATCCTTTGGCCATTTTCCCTGGGAAAGAAAACTCAGCAGTCCAGGTTCCTGATGTCAGTTTGTAGGGCTCCCTTGGGTCTATCAGGGCAGCACAAGTTTGAGGTGGGGACAACTTCGGTCTCGGGTCCATCCTTCGATATAAGGATCCTTTGCAGTCAGGGCCAGGGGCCCCTGGGCACATCCTTTTTCCATTTTCCCTGGGAAAGAAAACTCAGCAGTCCAGGTTCCTGATGTCAGTTTGTAGGGCTCCCTTGGGTCTATCAGGGCAGCACAAGTTTGAGGTGGGGACAACTTCGTTGTTGGCTCCATCCTTCGATATAAGGATTTTTTGAAGTCAGTTCCCGGCCCAGGGCCAGGGGCCCCTGGGCACATCCTTTTTCTATTTTCCCTGGGAAAGAAAACTCAGCAGTCCAGGTTCCTGATGTCAGTTTGTAGGGCTCCCTTGGGTCTATCAGGGCAGCACAAGTTTGAGGTGGGGACAACTTCGGTCTGGGCTCCATTCTTCGATATAAGGATTTTTTGAAGTCAGGGCCCGGCCCAGGGCCACGGGCCCCTGGGCGCATCCTTTGGCCATTTTCCCTGGGAAAGAAAACTCAGCAGTCCAGGTTCCTGATGTCAGTTTGTAGGGCTCCCTTGGGTCTATCAGGGCAGCACAAGTTTGAGGTGGGGACAACTTCGGTCTCGGGTCCATCCTTCGATATAAGGATTCTTTGCAGTCAGCTCCCAGCCCAAGGCCAGGGGACCCTGGGCACATCCTTTTTCCATTTTCCCTGGGAAGGAAAACTCACCAGTCCAGGTTCCTGATGTCAGTTTGTAGGGCTCCCTTGGGTGTATCAGGGCAGCACAAGTTTGAGGTGGGGACAACTTCGGTCTCAGGTCCATCCTTCGATATAAGGATTCTTTGCAGTCAGGGCCAGGGGCCCCTGGGCACATCCTTTTTCCATTTCCCCCGGGAAAGAAAACACAGCAGTCCAGGTTCCTGATGTCAGTTTGTAGGGCTCCCTTGGGTCTATCAGGGCAGCACAAGTTTGAGGTGGGGACAACTTCGGTCTCGGGTCCATCCTTCGATATAAGGATTCTTTGCAGTCATGGCCAGGGGCCCCTGGGCACATCCTTTTTCCATTTTTCCCGGAGAAAGAAAACTCAGCAGTCCAGGTTCCTGATGTCAGTTTGTAGGGCTCCTTTGGGTCTATCAGGGCAGCACAAGTTTGAGGTGGGGACAACTTCGGTGTGGGGTCCATCCTTCGATATAAGGATTCTTTGCAGTCAGGGCCCAGCCCAGGGCCAGGGGCCCCTGGGCACATCCTTTGGCCATTTACCCTGAGAAAGAAAACTCAGCAGTCCAGGTTCCTGATGTCAGTTTGTAGGGCTCCCTTGGGTCTATCAGGGCAGCACAAGTTTGAGGTGGGGACAACTTCGGTGTGGGGTGCATCCTTCGATATAAGGATTTTTTGCAGTCAGGGCCCAGCCCAGGGCCAGGGGCCCCTGGGCACATCCTTTGGCCATTTACCCTGGGAAAGAAAACTCAGCAGTCCAGGTTCCTGATGTCAGTTTGTAGGGCTCCCTTGGGTCTATCAGGGCAGCACATTTTTCAGGTCGGGATCACTTCGGTCTGGGCTCCATCCTTCGATATAAGGATTCTTTGCAGTCAGGGCCAGGGGCCCCTGGGCACAAGCTTTTTCCATTTTTCCCGGGAAAGGAAACTCAGCAGTCCCGGTTCCTGATGTCAGTTTGTAGGGCTCCCTTGGGTCTATCAGGGCAGCACAAGTTTGAGGTGGGGACAACTTCGGTCTGGGCTCCATCCTTCGATTTAAGGATTCTTTGCAGTCAGGGCCAGGGGCCCCTGGGCACATCCTTTTTCAATTTTCCCTGGGAAAGAAAACTCAGCAGTCCAGGTTCCTGATGTCAGTTTGTAGGGCTCTCTTGGGTCTATCAGGGCACCACAAGTTTGAGGTGGGGACAATTTCTGTCTCGGGTCCCTCCTTCGATATAAGGATTCTTTGCACTCAGGGCCCAGCCCAGGGCCAGGGGACCCTGGGCACATCCTTTTTCCATTTTCCCTGGGAAGGAAAACTCACCAGTCCAGGTTCCTGATGTCAGTTTGTAGGGCTCCCTTGGGTGTATCAGGGCAGCACAAGTTTGAGGTGGGGACAACTTCGGTGTGGGGTCCATCCTTCGATATAAGGATTCTTTGCAGTCAGGGCCAGGGGCCCCTGGGCACATCCTTTTTCCATTTTCCCTGGGAAAGAAAACTCAGCAGTCCAGGTTCCTGATGTCAGTTTGTAGGGCTCCCTTGGGTCTATCAGGGCAGCACAAGTTTGAGGTGGGGACAACTTCGGTCTCGGGTCCATCCTTCGATATAAGGATTCTTTGCAGTCAGGGCCTGGGGCCCCTGGGCACAACCTTTTTCCATTTTCCCTGGGAAAGAAAACTCAGCAGTCCAGGTTCCTGATGTCAGTTTGTAGGGCTCCCTTGGGTCTATCAGGGCAGCACAAGTCTGAGGTGGGGACAACTTCGGTCTCGGGTCCATCCTTTGATATAAGGATTCTTTGCAGTCAGGGCCAGGGGCCCCTGGGCACATCCTTTTTCCATTTCCCCCGGGAAAGAAAACTCAGCAGTCCAGGTTCCTGATGTCAGTTTGTAGGGCTCCCTTGGGTCTATCAGGGCAGCACAAATTTGAGGTGGGGACAACTTCGGTCTGCGGTCCATCCTTCGATATAAGGATTCTTTGCAGTCAGGGCCTCGGGCCCCTGGGCACATCCTTTTTCCATTTTCCCTGGGAAAGAAAACTCAGCAGTCCAGGTTCCTGATGTCAGTTTGTAGGGCTCCCTTGGGTCTATCAGGGCAGCACAAGTTTGAGGTGGGGACAACTTCAGTGTGGGGTGCATCCTTCGATATAAGGATTCTTTACAGTCAGGCCCAGCCCAGGGCCAGAGGACCCTGGGCACATCCTTTTTCCATTTTCCCTGGGAAAGAAAACTCAGCAGTCCAGGTTCCTGATGTCAGTTTGTAGGGCTCCCTTGGGTCTATCAGGGCAGCACAAGTTTGAGGTGGGGACAACTTCGGTCTGGGCTCCATTCTTCGATATAAGGATTCTTTGCAGTCAGGTCCCAGCCCACGGCCAGGGGCCCCTGGGCACATCCTTTTTCCATTTTCCCTGGGAAAGAAAACTCAGCAGTCCAGGTTCCTGATGTCAGTTTGTAGGGCTCCCTTGGGTCTATCAGGGCAGCACAAGTTTGAGGTGGGGACAACTTCAGTCTCGGGTCCATCCTTCGATATAAGGATTCTTTGTAGTCAGGCCCAGCCCAGGGCCAGAGGATCCTGGGCACATCCTTTGGCCATTTTCCCTGGGAAGGAAAACTCACCAGTCCAGGTTCCTGATGTCAGTTTGTAGGGCTCCCTTGGGTGTATCAGGGCAGCACAAGTTTGAGGTGGGGACAACTTCGGTCGGGGGTGCATCCTTCGATATAAGGATTCTTTGCAGTCAGGGCCAGGGGCCCCTGGGCACATCCTTTTTCCATTTTCCCTGGGAAAGAAAACTCAGCAGTCCAGGTTCCTGATGTCAGTTTGTAGGGCTCCCTTGGGTCTATCAGGGCAGCACAAGTTTGAGGTGGGGACAACTTCGGTCTGTGCTCCATCATTCGATATAAGGATTTTTTGAAGTCAGGGCCCAGCCCAGGGCCAGGGGCCCCTGGGCACATCCTTTGGCCATTTTCCCTGGGAAAGAAAACTCAGCAGTCCAGGTTCCTGATGTCAGTTTGTAGGGCTCCCTTGGGTCTATCAGGACAGCACAAGTTTGAGGTGGGGACAACTTCGGTCTCGGGTCCATCCTTCGATATAAGGATTCTTTGCAGTCAGCTACCAGCCCAAGGCCAGGGGCCCCTGGGCACATCCTTTTTCCATTTTCCCTGGGAAGGAAAACTCAGCAGTCCAGGTTCCTGATGTCAGTTTGTAGGGCTCCCTTGGGTCTATCAGGGCAGCACAAGTTTGAGGTGGGGACAACTTCGGACTCGGGTCCATCCTTCTATATAAGGATTCTTTGCAGTCAGGGCCCAGCCCAGGGCCAGGGGCCCCTGGGCACATCCTTTGGCCATTTTCCCTGGGAAAGAAAACTCAGCAGTCCAGGTTCCTGATGTCAGTTTGTAGGGCTCCCTTGGGTCTGTCAGGGCAGCACAAGTTTGAGGTGGGGACAACTTCGGTCTCGGGTCCATCCTTCGATATAAGGATCCTTTGCAGTCAGGGCCAGGGGCCCCTGGGCACATCCTTTTTCCATTTTCCCTGGGAAAGAAAACTCAGCAGTCCAGGTTCCTGATGTCAGTTTGTAGGGCTCCCTTGGGTCTATCAGGGCAGCACAAGTTTGAGGTGGGGACAACTTCGGTCTCGGGTCCATCCTTCGATATAAGGATTCTTTGCAGTCAGGGCCTGGGGCCCCTGGGCACATCCTTTTTCCATTTACCCTGGGAAAGAAAACTCAGCAGTCCCGGTTCCTGATGTCAGTTTGTAGGGCTCCCTTGGGTCTATCAGGGCAGCACAAGTTTGAGGTGGGGACAACTTCGGTCGGGGTTGCATCCTTCGATATAAGGATTCTTTGCAGTCAGGGCCAGGGGCCCCTGGGCACATCCTTTTTCCATTTCCCCTGGGAAAGAAAACTCAGCAGTCCAGGTTCCTGATGTCAGTTTGTAGGGCTCCCTTGGGTCTATCAGGGCAGCACAAGTTTGAGGTGGGGACAACTTCGGTCTGGGCTCCATCATTCGATATAAGGATTTTTTGAAGTCAGGGCCCGGCCCAGGGCCAGGGGCCCCTGGGCACATCCTTTGGCCATTTTCCCTGGGAAAGAAAACTCAGCAGTCCAGGTTCCTGATGTCAGTTTGTAGGGCTCCCTTGGGTCTATCAGGGCAGCACAAGTTTGAGGTGGGGACAACTTCGGTCTCGGGTCCATCTTTCGATATAAGGATTCTTTGCAGTCAGGGCCAGCCCAGGGACAAGGTCCCCTGGGCACATCCTTTTCCATTTTCCCTGGGAAAGAAAACTCAGCAGTCCAGGTTCCTGATGTCAGTTTGTAGGGCTCCCTTGGGTCTATCAGGGCAGCACAAGTTTGAGGTGGGGACAACTTCGGACTCGGGTCCATCCTTCTATATAAGGATTCTTTGCAGTCAGGCCCAGGCCAGGGCCAGGGTCCCCTGGGCACATCCTTTGGCCATTTTCCCTGGGAAAGAAAACTCAGCAGTCCAGGTTCCTGATGTCAGTTTGTAGGGCTCCCTTGGGTCTATCAGGGCAGCACAAGTTTGAGGTGGGGACAACTTCGGTCTCGGGTCCATCCTTCGATATAAGGATCCTTTGCAGTCAGGGCCAGGGGCCCCTGGGCACATCCTTTTTCCATTTTCCCTGGGAAAGAAAACTCAGCAGTCCAGGTTCCTGATGTCAGTTTGTAGGGCTCCCTTGGGTCTATCAGGGCAGCACAAGTTTGAGGTGGGGACAACTTCGTTGTTGGCTCCATCCTTCGATATAAGGATTTTTTGAAGTCAGTTCCCGGCCCAGGGCCAGGGGCCCCTGGGCACATCCTTTTTCTATTTTCCCTGGGAAAGAAAACTCAGCAGTCCAGGTTCCTGATGTCAGTTTGTAGGGCTCCCTTGGGTCTATCAGGGCAGCACAAGTTTGAGGTGGGGACAACTTCGGTCTGGGCTCCATTCTTCGATATAAGGATTTTTTGAAGTCAGGGCCCGGCCCAGGGCCACGGGCCCCTGGGCGCATCCTTTGGCCATTTTCCCTGGGAAAGAAAACTCAGCAGTCCAGGTTCCTGATGTCAGTTTGTAGGGCTCCCTTGGGTCTATCAGGGCAGCACAAGTTTGAGGTGGGGACAACTTCGGTCTCGGGTCCATCCTTCGATATAAGGATTCTTTGCAGTCAGCTCCCAGCCCAAGGCCAGGGGACCCTGGGCACATCCTTTTTCCATTTTCCCTGGGAAGGAAAACTCACCAGTCCAGGTTCCTGATGTCAGTTTGTAGGGCTCCCTTGGGTGTATCAGGGCAGCACAAGTTTGAGGTGGGGACAACTTCGGTCTCAGGTCCATCCTTCGATATAAGGATTCTTTGCAGTCAGGGCCAGGGGCCCCTGGGCACATCCTTTTTCCATTTCCCCCGGGAAAGAAAACACAGCAGTCCAGGTTCCTGATGTCAGTTTGTAGGGCTCCCTTGGGTCTATCAGGGCAGCACAAGTTTGAGGTGGGGACAACTTCGGTCTCGGGTCCATCCTTCGATATAAGGATTCTTTGCAGTCATGGCCAGGGGCCCCTGGGCACATCCTTTTTCCATTTTTCCCGGAGAAAGAAAACTCAGCAGTCCAGGTTCCTGATGTCAGTTTGTAGGGCTCCTTTGGGTCTATCAGGGCAGCACAAGTTTGAGGTGGGGACAACTTCGGTGTGGGGTCCATCCTTCGATATAAGGATTCTTTGCAGTCAGGGCCCAGCCCAGGGCCAGGGGCCCCTGGGCACATCCTTTGGCCATTTACCCTGAGAAAGAAAACTCAGCAGTCCAGGTTCCTGATGTCAGTTTGTAGGGCTCCCTTGGGTCTATCAGGGCAGCACAAGTTTGAGGTGGGGACAACTTCGGTGTGGGGTGCATCCTTCGATATAAGGATTTTTTGCAGTCAGGGCCCAGCCCAGGGCCAGGGGCCCCTGGGCACATCCTTTGGCCATTTACCCTGGGGAAGAAAACTCAGCAGTCCAGGTTCCTGATGTCAGTTTGTAGGGCTCCCTTGGGTCTATCAGGGCAGCACATTTTTCAGGTCGGGATCACTTCGGTCTGGGCTCCATCCTTCGATATAAGGATTCTTTGCAGTCAGGGCCAGGGGCCCCTGGGCACAAGCTTTTTCCATTTTTCCCGGGAAAGGAAACTCAGCAGTCCCGGTTCCTGATGTCAGTTTGTAGGGCTCCCTTGGGTCTATCAGGGCAGCACAAGTTTGAGGTGGGGACAACTTCGGTCTGGGCTCCATCCTTCGATATAAGGATTCTTTGCAGTCAGGGCCAGGGGCCCCTGGGCACATCCTTTTTCAATTTTCCCTGGGAAAGAAAACTCAGCAGTCCAGGTTCCTGATGTCAGTTTGTAGGGCTCTCTTGGGTCTATCAGGGCACCACAAGTTTGAGGTGGGGACAATTTCTGTCTCGGGTCCCTCCTTCTATATAAGGATTCTTTGCACTCAGGGCCCAGCCCAGGGCCAGGGGACCCTGGGCACATCCTTTTTCCATTTTCCCTGGGAAGGAAAACTCACCAGTCCAGGTTCCTGATGTCAGTTTGTAGGGCTCCCTTGGGTGTATCAGGGCAGCACAAGTTTGAGGTGGGGACAACTTCGGTGTGGGGTCCATCCTTCGATATAAGGATTCTTTGCAGTCAGGGCCAGGGGCCCCTGGGCACATCCTTTTTCCATTTTCCCTGGGAAAGAAAACTCAGCAGTCCAGGTTCCTGATGTCAGTTTGTAGGGCTCCCTTGGGTCTATCAGGGCAGCACAAGTTTGAGGTGGGGACAACTTCGGTCTCGGGTCCATCCTTCGATATAAGGATTCTTTGCAGTCAGGGCCTGGGGCCCCTGGGCACAACCTTTTTCCATTTTCCCTGGGAAAGAAAACTCAGCAGTCCAGGTTCCTGATGTCAGTTTGTAGGGCTCCCTTGGGTCTATCAGGGCAGCACAAGTCTGAGGTGGGGACAACTTCGGTCTCGGGTCCATCCTTTGATATAAGGATTCTTTGCAGTCAGGGCCAGGGGCCCCTGGGCACATCCTTTTTCCATTTCCCCCGGGAAAGAAAACTCAGCAGTCCAGGTTCCTGATGTCAGTTTGTAGGGCTCCCTTGGGTCTATCAGGGCAGCACAAATTTGAGGTGGGGACAACTTCGGTCTGCGGTCCATCCTTCGATATAAGGATTCTTTGCAGTCAGGGCCTCGGGCCCCTGGGCACATCCTTTTTCCATTTTCCCTGGGAAAGAAAACTCAGCAGTCCAGGTTCCTGATGTCAGTTTGTAGGGCTCCCTTGGGTCTATCAGGGCAGCACAAGTTTGAGGTGGGGACAACTTCAGTGTGGGGTGCATCCTTCGATATAAGGATTCTTTACAGTCAGGCCCAGCCCAGGGCCAGAGGACCCTGGGCACATCCTTTTTCCATTTTCCCTGGGAAAGAAAACTCAGCAGTCCAGGTTCCTGATGTCAGTTTGTAGGGCTCCCTTGGGTCTATCAGGGCAGCACAAGTTTGAGGTGGGGACAACTTCGGTCTGGGCTCCATTCTTCGATATAAGGATTCTTTGCAGTCAGGTCCCAGCCCACGGCCAGGGGCCCCTGGGCACATCCTTTTTCCATTTTCCCTGGGAAAGAAAACTCAGCAGTCCAGGTTCCTGATGTCAGTTTGTAGGGCTCCCTTGGGTCTATCAGGGCAGCACAAGTTTGAGGTGGGGACAACTTCAGTCTCGGGTCCATCCTTCGATATAAGGATTCTTTGTAGTCAGGCCCAGCCCAGGGCCAGAGAATCCTGGGCACATCCTTTGGCCATTTTCCCTGGGAAGGAAAACTCACCAGTCCAGGTTCCTGATGTCAGTTTGTAGGGCTCCCTTGGGTGTATCAGGGCAGCACAAGTTTGAGGTGGGGACAACTTCGGTCGGGGGTGCATCCTTCGATATAAGGATTCTTTGCAGTCAGGGCCAGGGGCCCCTGGGCACATCCTTTTTCCATTTTCCCTGGGAAAGAAAACTCAGCAGTCCAGGTTCCTGATGTCAGTTTGTAGGGCTCCCTTGGGTCTATCAGGGCAGCACAAGTTTGAGGTGGGGACAACTTCGGTCTGTGCTCCATCATTCGATATAAGGATTTTTTGAAGTCAGGGCCCAGCCCAGGGCCAGGGGCCCCTGGGCACATCCTTTGGCCATTTTCCCTGGGAAAGAAAACTCAGCAGTCCAGGTTCCTGATGTCAGTTTGTAGGGCTCCCTTGGGTCTATCAGGGCAGCACAAGTTTGAGGTGGGGACAACTTCGGTCTCGGGTCCATCCTTCGATATAAGGATTCTTTGCAGTCAGCTACCAGCCCAAGGCCAGGGGACCCTGGGCACATCCTTTTTCCATTTTCCCTGGGAAGGAAAACTCACCAGTCCAGGTTCCTGATGTCAGTTTGTAGGGCTCCCTTGGGTCTATCAGGGCAGCACAAGTTTGAGGTGGGGACAACTTCGGACTCGGGTCCATCCTTCTATATAAGGATTCTTTGCAGTCAGGGCCCAGCCCAGGGCCAGGGGCCCCTGGGCACATCCTTTGGCCATTTTCCCTGGGAAAGAAAACTCAGCAGTCCAGGTTCCTGATGTCAGTTTGTAGGGCTCCCTTGGGTCTATCAGGGCAGCACAAGTTTGAGGTGGGGACAACTTCGGTCTCGGGTCCATCCTTCGATATAAGGATCCTTTGCAGTCAGGGCCAGGGGCCCCTGGGCACATCCTTTTTCCATTTTCCCTGGGAAAGAAAACTCAGCAGTCCAGGTTCCTGATGTCAGTTTGTAGGGCTCCCTTGGGTCTATCAGGGCAGCACAAGTTTGAGGTGGGGACAACTTCGGTCTCGGGTCCATCCTTCGATATAAGGATTCTTTGCAGTCAGGGCCTGGGGCCCCTGGGCACATCCTTTTTCCATTTACCCTGGGAAAGAAAACTCAGCAGTCCCGGTTCCTGATGTCAGTTTGTAGGGCTCCCTTGGGTCTATCAGGGCAGCACAAGTTTGAGGTGGGGACAACTTCGGTCGGGGTTGCATCCTTCGATATAAGGATTCTTTGCAGTCAGGGCCAGGGGCCCCTGGGCACATCCTTTTTCCATTTTCCCTGGGAAAGAAAACTCAGCAGTCCAGGTTCCTGATGTCAGTTTGTAGGGCTCCCTTGGGTCTATCAGGGCAGCACAAGTTTGAGGTGGGGACAACTTCGGTCTGGGCTCCATCATTCGATATAAGGATTTTTTGAAGTCAGGGCCCGGCCCAGGGCCAGGGGCCCCTGGGCACATCCTTTGGCCATTTTCCCTGGGAAAGAAAACTCAGCAGTCCAGGTTCCTGATGTCAGTTTGTAGGGCTCCCTTGGCTCTATCAGGGCAGCACAAGTTTGAGGTGGGGACAACTTCGGTCTCGGGTCCATCTTTCGATATAAGGATTCTTTGCAGTCAGGGCCAGCCCTGGGACAAGGTCCCCTGGGCACATCCTTTTCCATTTTCCCTGGGAAAGAAAACTCAGCAGTCCAGGTTCCTGATGTCAGTTTGTAGGGCTCCCTTGGGTCTATCAGGGCAGCACAAGTTTGAGGTGGGGACAACTTCGGACTCGGGTCCATCCTTCTATATAAGGATTCTTTGCAGTCAGGCCCAGGCCAGGGCCAGGGTCCCCTGGGCACATCCTTTGGCCATTTTCCCTGGGAAAGAAAACTCAGCAGTCCAGGTTCCTGATGTCAGTTTGTAGGGCTCCCTTGGGTCTATCAGGGCAGCACAAGTTTGAGGTGGGGACAACTTCGGTGTGGGGTCCATCCTTCGATATAAGGATCCTTTGCAGTCAGGGCCAGGGGCCCCTGGGCACATCCTTTTTCCATTTTCCCTGGGAAAGAAAACTCAGCAGTCCAGGTTCCTGATGTCAGTTTGTAGGGCTCCCTTGGGTCTATCAGGGCAGCACAAGTTTGAGGTGGGGACAACTTCGGTCTGGGCTCCATTCTTCGATATAAGGATTTTTTGAAGTCAGGGCCCGCCCCAGGGCCACGGGCCCCTGGGCACATCCTTTGGCCATTTTCCCTGGGAAAGAAAACTCAGCAGTCCAGGTTCCTGATGTCAGTTTGTAGGGCTCCCTTGGGTCTATCAGGGCAGCACAAGTTTGAGGTGGGGACAACTTCGGTCTCGGGTCCATCCTTCGATATAAGGATTCTTTGCAGTCAGCTCCCAGCCCAAGGCCAGGGGACCCTGGGCACATCCTTTTTCCATTTTCCCTGGGAAGGAAAACTCACCAGTCCAGGTTCCTGATGTCAGTTTGTAGGGCTCCCTTGGGTGTATCAGGGCAGCACAAGTTTGAGGTGGGGACAACTTCGGTCTCGGCTCCATCCTTCGATATAAGGATTCTTTGCAGTCAGGGCCAGGGGCCCCTGGGCACATACTTTTTCCATTTCCCCCGGGAAAGAAAACACAGCAGTCCAGGTTCCTGATGTCAGTTTGTAGGGCTCCCTTGGGTCTATCAGGGCAGCACAAGTTTGAGGTGGGGACAACTTCGGTCTCGGGTCCATCCTTCGATATAAGGATTCTTTGCAGTCAGGGCCAGGGGCCCTGGGCACATCCTTTGGCCATTATCCCGGGGAAAGAAAACTCAGCAGTCCAGGTTCCTGATGTCAGTTTGTAGGGCTCCTTTGGGTCTATCAGGGCAGCACAAGTTTGAGGTGGGGACAACTTCGGTGTGGGGTCCATCCTTCGATATAAGGATTCTTTGCAGTCAGGGCCCAGCCCAGGGCCAGGGGCCCCTGGGCACATCCTTTGGCCATTTACCCTGAGAAAGAAAACTCAGCAGTCCAGGTTCCTGATGTCAGTTTGTAGGGCTCCCTTGGGTCTATCAGAGCAGCACAAGTTTGAGGTGGGGACAACTTCGGTGTGGGGTGCATCCTTCGATATAAGGATTCTTTGCAGTCAGGGCCCAGCCCAGGGCCAGGGGCCCCTGGGCACATCCTTTGGCCATTTACCCTGGGAAAGAAAACTCAGCAGTCCAGGTTCCTGATGTCAGTTTGTAGGGCTCCCTTGGGTCTATCAGGGCAGCACATTTTTCAGGTCGGGATCACTTTGGTCTGGGCTCCATCCTTCGATTTAAGGATTCTTTGCAGTCAGGGCCAGGGGCCCCTGGGCACAACCTTTTTCCATTTTTCCCGGGAAAGAAAACTCAGCAGTCCAGGTTCCTGATGTCAGTTTGTAGGGCTCCCTTGGGTCTATCAGGGCAGCACAAGTTTGAGGTGGGGAAAACTTCGGTCTGGGCTCCATCCTTCGATATAAGGATTCTTTGCAGTCAGGGCCAGGAGCCTCTGGGCACATCCTTTTTCAATTTTCCCTGGGAAAGAAAACTCAGCAGTCCAGGTTCCTGATGTCAGTTTGTAGGGCTCTCTTGGGTCTATCAGGGCACAACAAGTTTGAGGTGGGGACAATTTCTGTCTCGGGTCCCTCCTTCGATATAAGGATTCTTTGCACTCAGGGCCCAGCCCAGGGCCAGGGGACCCTGTGCACATCCTTTTTCCATTTTCCCTGGGAAGGAAAACTCACCAGTCCAGGTTCCTGATGTCAGTTTGTAGGGCTCCCTTGGGTGTATCAGGGCAGCACAAGTTTGAGGTGGGGACAACTTCGGTGTGGGGTCCATCCTTCGATATAAGGATTCTTTGCAGTCAGGGCCAGGGGCCCCTGGGCACATCCTTTTTCCATTTTCCCTGGGAAAGAAAACTCAGCAGTCCAGGTTCCTGATGTCAGTTTGTAGGGCTCCCTTGGGTCTATCAGGGCAGCACAAGTTTGAGGTGGGGACAACTTCGGTCTCGGGTCCCTCCTTCGATATAAGGATTCTTTGCAGTCAGGGCCTGGGGCCCCTGGGCACATCCTTTTTCCATTTTCCCTGGGAAAGAAAACTCAGCAGTCCAGGTTCCTGATGTCAGTTTGTAGGGCTCCCTTGGGTCTATCAGGGCAGCACAAGTCTGAGGTGGGGACAACTTCGGTCTCGGGTCCATCCTTTGATATAAGGATTCTTTGCAGTCAGGGCCAGGGGCCCCTGGGCACATCCTTTTTCCATTTCCCCCGGGAAAGAAAACTCAGCAGTCCAGGTTCCTGATGTCAGTTTGTAGGGCTCCCTTGGGTCTATCAGGGCAGCACAAATTTGAGGTGGGGACAACTTCGGTCTGCGGTCCATCCTTCGATATAAGGATTCTTTGCAGTCAGGGCCTCGGGCCCCTGGGCACATCCTTTTTCCATTTTCCCTGGGAAAGAAAACTCAGCAGTCCAGGTTCCTGATGTCAGTTTGTAGGGCTCCCTTGGGTCTATCAGGGCAGCACAAGTTTGAGGTGGGGACAACTTCGGTCTCGGGTCCATCCTTCGATATAAGGATTCTTTGTAGTCAGGCCCAACCCAGGGCCAGAGGATCCTGGGCACATCCTTTGGCCATTTTCCCTGGGAAGGAAAACTCACCAGTCCAGGTTCCTGATGTCAGTTTGTAGGGCTCCCTTGGGTCTATCAGGGCAGCACAAGTTTGAGGTGGGGACAACTTCGGTCGGGGGTGCATCCTTCGATATAAGGATTCTTTGCAGTCAGGGCCAGGGGCCCCTGGGCACATCCTTTTTCCATTTTCCCTGGGAAAGAAAACTCAGCAGTCCAGGTTCCTGATGTCAGTTTGTAGGGCTCCCTTGGCTCTATCAGGGCAGCACAAGTTTGAGGTGGGGACAACTTCGGTCTGTGCTCCATCATTCGATATAAGGATTTTTTGAAGTCAGGGCCCGGCCCAGGGCCAGGGGCCCCTGGGCACATCCTTTGGCCATTTTCCCTGGGAAAGAAAACTCAGCAGTCCAGGTTCCTGATGTCAGTTTGTAGGGCTCCCTTGGGTCTATCAGGGCAGCACAAGTTTGAGGTGGGGACAACTTCGGTCTCGGGTCCATCCTTCGATATAAGGATTCTTTGCAGTCAGCTACCAGCCCAAGGCCAGGGGACCCTGGGCACATCCTTTTTCCATTTTCCCTGGGAAGGAAAACTCACCAGTCCAGGTTCCTGATGTCAGTTTGTAGGGCTCCCTTGGGTCTATCAGGGCAGCACAAGTTTGAGGTGGGGACAACTTCGGACTCGGGTCCATCCTTCTATATAAGGATTCTTTGCAGTCAGGCCCAGGCCAGGGCCAGGGTCCCCTGGGCACATCCTTTGGCCATTTTCCCTGGGAAAGAAAACTCAGCAGTCCAGGTTCCTGATGTCAGTTTGTAGGGCTCCCTTGGGTCTATCAGGGCAGCACAAGTTTGAGGTGGGGACAACTTCGGTGTGGGGTCCATCCTTCGATATAAGGATCCTTGGCAGTCAGGGCCAGGGGCCCCTGGGCACATCCTTTTTCCATTTTCCCTGGGAAGGAAAACTCAGCAGTCCAGGTTCCTGATGTCAGTTTGTAGGGCTCCCTTGGGTCTATCAGGGCAGCACAAGTTTGAGGTGGGGACAACTTCGGTCTCGGGTCCATCCTTCGATATAAGGATTCTTTGCAGTCAGGGCCTGGGGCCCCTGGGCACATCCTTTTTCCATTTACCCTGGGAAAGAAAACTCAGCAGTCCTGGTTCCTGATGTCAGTTTGTAGGGCTCCCTTGGGTCTATCAGGGCAGCACAAGTTTGAGGTGGGGACAACTTCGGTCTGGGCTCCATTCTTCGATATAAGGATTTTTTGAAGTCAGGGCCCGGCCCAGGGCCACGGGCCCCTGGGCACAACCTTTGGCCATTTTCCCTGGGAAAGAAAACTCAGCAGTCCAGGTTCCTGATGTCAGTTTGTAGGGCTCCCTTGGGTCTATCAGGGCAGCACAAGTTTGAGGTGGGGACAACTTCGGTCTCGGGTCCATCCTTCGATATAAGGATTCTTTGCAGTCAGCTCCCAGCCCAAGGCCAGGGGACCCTGGGCACATCCTTTTTCCATTTTCCCTGGGAAGGAAAACTCACCAGTCCAGGTTCCTGATGTCAGTTTGTAGGGCTCCCTTGGGTGTATCAGGGCAGCACAAGTTTGAGGTGGGGACAACTTCGGTCTTGGGTCCATCCTTCGATATAAGGATTCTTTGCAGTCAGGGCCAGGGGCCCCTGGGCACATCCTTTTTCCATTTCCCCGGGAAAGAAAACACAGCAGTCCAGGTTCCTGATGTCAGTTTGTAGGGCTCCCTTGGGTCTATCAGGGCAGCACAAGTTTGAGGTGGGGACAAATTCGGTCTCGGGTCCATCCTTCGATATAAGGATTCTTTGCAGTCTGGGCCAGGGGCCCCTGGGCACATCCTTTGGCCATTTTCCCGGGGAAAGAAAACTCAGCAGTCCAGGTTCCTGATGTCAGTTTCTAGGGCTCCTTTGGGTCTATCAGGGCAGCACAAGTTTGAGGTGGGGACAACTTCGGTGTGGGGTCCATCCTTCGATATAAGGATTCTTTGCAGTCAGGGCCCAGCCCAGGGCCAGGGGCCCCTGGGCACATCCTTTGGCCATTTACCCTGAGAAAGAAAACTCAGCAGTCCAGGTTCTTGATGTCAGTTTGTAGGGCTCCCTTGGGTCTATCAGGGCAGCACAAGTTTGAGGTGGGGACAACTTCGGTGTGGGGTGCATCCTTCGATATAAGGATTTTTTGCAGTCAGGGCCCAGCCCAGGGCCAGGGGCCCCTGGGCACATCCTTTGGCCATTTACCCTGGGAAAGAAAACTCAGCAGTCCAGGTTCCTGATGTCAGTTTGTAGGGCTCCCTTGGGTCTATCAGGGCAGCACATTTTTCAGGTCGGGATCACTTCGGTCTGGGCTCCATCCTTCGATATAAGGATTCTTTGCAGTCAGGGCCAGGGGCCCCTGGGCACATCCTTTTTCAATTTTCCCTGGGAAAGAAAACTCAGCAGTCCAGGTTCCTGATGTCAGTTTGTAGGGCTCTCTTGGGTCTATCAGGGCACCACAAGTTTGAGGTGGGGACAATTTTTGTCTCGGGTCCCTCCTTCGATATAAGGATTCTTTGCACTCAGGGCCCAGCCCAGGGCCAGGGGACCCTGGGCACATCCTTTTTCCATTTTCCCTGGGAAGGAAAACTCACCAGTCCAGGTTCCTGATGTCAGTTTGTAGGGCTCCCTTGGGTGTATCAGGGCAGCACAAGTTTGAGGTGGGGACAACTTCGGTGTGGGGTCCATCCTTCGATATAAGGATTCTTTGCAGTCAGGGCCAGGGGCCCCTGGGCACATCCTTTTTCCATTTTCCTTGGGAAAGAAAACTCAGCAGTCCAGGTTCCTGATGTCAGTTTGTAGGGCTCCCTTGGGTCTATCAGGGCAGCACAAGTTTGAGGTGGGGACAACTTCGGTCTCGGGTCCATCCTTCGATATAAGGATTCTTTGCAGTCAGGGCCTGGGGCCCCTGGGCACATCCTTTTTCCATTTTCCCTGGGAAAGAAAACTCAGCAGTCCAGGTTCCTGATGTCAGTTTGTAGGGCTCCCTTGGGTCTATCAGGGCAGCACAAGTCTGAGGTGGGGACAACTTCGGTCTCGGGTCCATCCTTTGATATAAGGATTCTTTGCAGTCAGGGCCAGGGGCCCCTGGGCACATCCTTTTTCCATTTCCCCCGGGAAAGAAAACTCAGCAGTCCAGGTTCCTGATGTCAGTTTGTAGGGCTCCCTTGGGTCTATCAGGGCAGCACAAGTTTGAGGTGGGGACAACTTCAGTGTGGGGTGCATCCTTCGATATAAGGATTCTTTACAGTCAGGCCCAGCCCAGGGCCAGAGGACCCTGGGCACATCCTTTTTCCATTTTCCCTGGGAAAGAAAACTCAGCAGTCCAGGTTCCTGATGTCAGTTTGTAGGGCTCCCTTGGGTCTATCAGGGCAGCACAAGTTTGAGGTGGGGACAACTTCGGTCTGGGCTCCATTCTTCGATATAAGGATTCTTTGCAGTCAGGGCCCAGCCCACGGCCAGGGGCCCCTGGGCACATCCGTTTTCCATTTTCCCTGGGAAAGAAAACTCAGCAGTCCAGGTTCCTGATGTCAGTTTGTAGGGCTCCCTTGGGTGTATCAGGGCAGCACAAGTTTGAGGTGGGGACAACTTCAGTCTCGGGTCCATCCTTCGATATAAGGATTCTTTGCAGTCAGCTCCCAGCCCAAGGCCAGGGGACCCTGGGCACATCCTTTTTCCATTTTCCCTGGGAAGGAAAACTCACCAGTCCAGGTTCCTGATGTCAGTTTGTAGGGCTCCCTTGGCTCTATCAGGGCAGCACAAGTTTGAGGTGGGGACAACTTCGGTCTCGGGTCCATCCTTCGATATAAGGATTCTTTGCAGTCAGGGCCAGGGGCCCCTGGGCACATCCTTTTTCCATTTCCCCCGGGAAAGAAAACAGAGCAGTCCAGGTTCCTGATGTCAGTTTGTAGGGCTCCCTTGAGTCTATCAGGGCAGCACAAGTTTGAGGTGGGGACAACTTCGGTCTCGGGTCCATCCTTCGATATAAGGATTCTTTGCAGTCAGGGCCAGGGGCCCCTGGGCACATCCTTTGGCCATTTTCCCGGGGAAAGAAAACTCAGCAGTCCAGGTTCCTGATGTCAGTTTGTAGGGCTCCCTTGGCTCTATCAGGGCAGCACAAGTTTGAGGTGGGGACAACTTCGGTCTCGGGTCCATCTTTCGATATAAGGATTCTTTGCAGTCAGGGCCAGCCCTGGGACAAGGTCCCCTGGGCACATCCTTTTCCATTTTCCCTGGGAAAGAAAACTCAGCAGTCCAGGTTCCTGATGTCAGTTTGTAGGGCTCCCTTGGGTCTATCAGGGCAGCACAAGTTTGAGGTGGGGACAACTTCGGACTCGGGTCCATCCTTCTATATAAGGATTCTTTGCAGTCAGGCCCAGGCCAGGGCCAGGGTCCCCTGGGCACATCCTTTGGCCATTTTCCCTGGGAAAGAAAACTCAGCAGTCCAGGTTCCTGATGTCAGTTTGTAGGGCTCCCTTGGGTCTATCAGGGCAGCACAAGTTTGAGGTGGGGACAACTTCGGTGTGGGGTCCATCCTTCGATATAAGGATCCTTTGCAGTCAGGGCCAGGGGCCCCTGGGCACATCCTTTTTCCATTTTCCCTGGGAAAGAAAACTCAGCAGTCCAGGTTCCTGATGTCAGTTTGTAGGGCTCCCTTGGGTCTATCAGGGCAGCACAAGTTTGAGGTGGGGACAACTTCGGTCTGGGCTCCATTCTTCGATATAAGGATTTTTTGAAGTCAGGGCCCGCCCCAGGGCCACGGGCCCCTGGGCACATCCTTTGGCCATTTTCCCTGGGAAAGAAAACTCAGCAGTCCAGGTTCCTGATGTCAGTTTGTAGGGCTCCCTTGGGTCTATCAGGGCAGCACAAGTTTGAGGTGGGGACAACTTCGGTCTCGGGTCCATCCTTCGATATAAGGATTCTTTGCAGTCAGCTCCCAGCCCAAGGCCAGGGGACCCTGGGCACATCCTTTTTCCATTTTCCCTGGGAAGGAAAACTCACCAGTCCAGGTTCCTGATGTCAGTTTGTAGGGCTCCCTTGGGTGTATCAGGGCAGCACAAGTTTGAGGTGGGGACAACTTCGGTCTCGGCTCCATCCTTCGATATAAGGATTCTTTGCAGTCAGGGCCAGGGGCCCCTGGGCACATACTTTTTCCATTTCCCCCGGGAAAGAAAACACAGCAGTCCAGGTTCCTGATGTCAGTTTGTAGGGCTCCCTTGGGTCTATCAGGGCAGCACAAGTTTGAGGTGGGGACAACTTCGGTCTCGGGTCCATCCTTCGATATAAGGATTCTTTGCAGTCAGGGCCAGGGGCCCCTGGGCACATCCTTTGGCCATTATCCCGGGGAAAGAAAACTCAGCAGTCCAGGTTCCTGATGTCAGTTTGTAGGGCTCCTTTGGGTCTATCAGGGCAGCACAAGTTTGAGGTGGGGACAACTTCGGTGTGGGGTCCATCCTTCGATATAAGGATTCTTTGCAGTCAGGGCCCAGCCCAGGGCCAGGGGCCCCTGGGCACATCCTTTGGCCATTTACCCTGAGAAAGAAAACTCAGCAGTCCAGGTTCCTGATGTCAGTTTGTAGGGCTCCCTTGGGTCTATCAGAGCAGCACAAGTTTGAGGTGGGGACAACTTCGGTGTGGGGTGCATCCTTCGATATAAGGATTCTTTGCAGTCAGGGCCCAGCCCAGGGCCAGGGGCCCCTGGGCACATCCTTTGGCCATTTACCCTGGGAAAGAAAACTCAGCAGTCCAGGTTCCTGATGTCAGTTTGTAGGGCTCCCTTGGGTCTATCAGGGCAGCACATTTTTCAGGTCGGGATCACTTCGGTCTGGGCTCCATCCTTCGATATAAGGATTCTTTGCAGTCAGGGCCAGGGGCCCCTGGGCACAACCTTTTTCCATTTTTCCCGGGAAAGAAAACTCAGCAGTCCAGGTTCCTGATGTCAGTTTGTAGGGCTCCCTTGGGTCTATCAGGGCAGCACAAGTTTGAGGTGGGGAAAACTTCGGTCTGGGCTCCATCCTTCGATATAAGGATTCTTTGCAGTCAGGGCCAGGAGCCTCTGGGCACATCCTTTTTCAATTTTCCCTGGGAAAGAAAACTCAGCAGTCCAGGTTCCTGATGTCAGTTTGTAGGGCTCTCTTGGGTCTATCAGGGCACAACAAGTTTGAGGTGGGGACAATTTCTGTCTCGGGTCCCTCCTTCGATATAAGGATTCTTTGCACTCAGGGCCCAGCCCAGGGCCAGGGGACCCTGGGCACATCCTTTTTCCATTTTCCCTGGGAAGGAAAACTCACCAGTCCAGGTTCCTGATGTCAGTTTGTAGGGCTCCCTTGGGTGTATCAGGGCAGCACAAGTTTGAGGTGGGGACAACTTCGGTGTGGGGTCCATCCTTCGATATAAGGATTCTTTGCAGTCAGGGCCAGGGGCCCCTGGGCACATCCTTTTTCCATTTTCCCTGGGAAAGAAAACTCAGCAGTCCAGGTTCCTGATGTCAGTTTGTAGGGCTCCCTTGGGTCTATCAGGGCAGCACAAGTTTGAGGTGGGGACAACTTCGGTCTCGGGTCCCTCCTTCGATATAAGGATTCTTTGCAGTCAGGGCCTGGGGCCCCTGGGCACATCCTTTTTCCATTTTCCCTGGGAAAGAAAACTCAGCAGTCCAGGTTCCTGATGTCAGTTTGTAGGGCTCCCTTGGGTCTATCAGGGCAGCACAAGTCTGAGGTGGGGACAACTTCGGTCTCGGGTCCATCCTTTGATATAAGGATTCTTTGCAGTCAGGGCCAGGGGCCCCTGGGCACATCCTTTTTCCATTTCCCCCGGGAAAGAAAACTCAGCAGTCCAGGTTCCTGATGTCAGTTTGTAGGGCTCCCTTGGGTCTATCAGGGCAGCACAAATTTGAGGTGGGGACAACTTCGGTCTGCGGTCCATCCTTCGATATAAGGATACTTTGCAGTCAGGGCCTCGGGCCCCTGGGCACATCCTTTTTCCATTTTCCCTGGGAAAGAAAACTCAGCAGTCCAGGTTCCTGATGTCAGTTTGTAGGGCTCCCTTGGGTCTATCAGGGCAGCACAAGTTTGAGGTGGGGACAACTTCGGTCTCGGGTCCATCCTTCGATATAAGGATTCTTTGTAGTCAGGCCCAGCCCAGGGCCAGAGGATCCTGGGCACATCCTTTGGCCATTTTCCCTGGGAAGGAAAACTCACCAGTCCAGGTTCCTGATGTCAGTTTGTAGGGCTCCCTTGGGTCTATCAGGGCAGCACAAGTTTGAGGTGGGGACAACTTCGGTCGGGGGTGCATCCTTCGATATAAGGATTCTTTGCAGTCAGGGCCAGGGGCCCCTGGGCACATCCTTTTTCCATTTTCCCTGGGAAAGAAAACTCAGCAGTCCAGGTTCCTGATGTCAGTTTGTAGGGCTCCCTTGGGTCTATCAGGGCAGCACAAGTTTGAGGTGGGGACAACTTCGGTCTGTGCTCCATCATTCGATATAAGGATTTTTTGAAGTCAGGGCCCGGCCCAGGGCCAGGGGCCCCTGGGCACATCCTTTGGCCATTTTCCCTGGGAAAGAAAACTCAGCAGTCCAGGTTCCTGATGTCAGTTTGTAGGGCTCCCTTGGGTCTATCAGGGCAGCACAAGTTTGAGGTGGGGACAACTTCGGTCTCGGGTCCATCCTTCGATATAAGGATTCTTTGCAGTCAGCTACCAGCCCAAGGCCAGGGGACCCTGGGCACATCCTTTTTCCATTTTCCCTGGGAAGGAAAACTCACCAGTCCAGGTTCCTGATGTCAGTTTGTAGGGCTCCCTTGGGTCTATCAGGGCAGCACAAGTTTGAGGTGGGGACAACTTCGGACTCGGGTCCATCCTTCTATATAAGGATTCTTTGCAGTCAGGCCCAGGCCAGGGCCAGGGTCCCCTGGGCACATCCTTTGGCCATTTTCCCTGGGAAAGAAAACTCAGCAGTCCAGGTTCCTGATGTCAGTTTGTAGGGCTCCCTTGGGTCTATCAGGGCAGCACAAGTTTGAGGTGGGGACAACTTCGGTGTGGGGTCCATCCTTCGATATAAGGATCCTTGGCAGTCAGGGCCAGGGGCCCCTGGGCACATCCTTTTTCCATTTTCCCTGGGAAGGAAAACTCAGCAGTCCAGGTTCCTGATGTCAGTTTGTAGGGCTCCCTTGGGTCTATCAGGGCAGCACAAGTTTGAGGTGGGGACAACTTCGGTGTGGGGTCCATCCTTCGATATAAGGATTCTTTGCAGTCAGGGCCTGGGGCCCCTGGGCACATCCTTTTTCCATTTACCCTGGGAAAGAAAACTCAGCAGTCCCGGTTCCTGATGTCAGTTTGTAGGGCTCCCTTGGGTCTATCAGGGCAGCACAAGTTTGAGGTGGGGACAACTTCGGTCTGGGCTCCATTCTTCGATATAAGGATTTTTTGAAGTCAGGGCCCGGCCCAGGGCCACGGGCCCCTGGGCACATCCTTTGGCCATTTTCCCTGGGAAAGAAAACTCAGCAGTCCAGGTTCCTGATGTCAGTTTGTAGGGCTCCCTTGGGTCTATCAGGGCAGCACAAGTTTGAGGTGGGGACAACTTCGGTCTCGGGTCCATCCTTCGATATAAGGATTCTTTGCAGTCAGCTCCCAGCCCAAGGCCAGGGGACCCTGGGCACATCCTTTTTCCATTTTCCCTGGGAAGGAAAACTCACCAGTCCAGGTTCCTGATGTCAGTTTGTAGGGCTCCCTTGGGTGTATCAGGGCAGCACAAGTTTGAGGTGGGGACAACTTCGGTCTTGGGTCCATCCTTCGATATAAGGATTCTTTGCAGTCAGGGCCAGGGGCCCCTGGGCACATCCTTTTTCCATTTCCCCGGGAAAGAAAACACAGCAGTCCAGGTTCCTGATGTCAGTTTGTAGGGCTCCCTTGGGTCTATCAGGGCAGCACAAGTTTGAGGTGGGGACAAATTCGGTCTCGGGTCCATCCTTCGATATAAGGATTCTTTGCAGTCTGGGCCAGGGGCCCCTGGGCACATCCTTTGGCCATTTTCCCGGGGAAAGAAAACTCAGCAGTCCAGGTTCCTGATGTCAGTTTCTAGGGCTCCTTTGGGTCTATCAGGGCAGCACAAGTTTGAGGTGGGGACAACTTCGGTGTGGGGTCCATCCTTCGATATAAGGATTCTTTGCAGTCAGGGCCCAGCCCAGGGCCAGGGGCCCCTGGGCACATCCTTTGGCCATTTACCCTGAGAAAGAAAACTCAGCAGTCCAGGTTCTTGATGTCAGTTTGTAGGGCTCCCTTGGGTCTATCAGGGCAGCACAAGTTTGAGGTGGGGACAACTTCGGTGTGGGGTGCATCCTTCGATATAAGGATTTTTTGCAGTCAGGGCCCAGCCCAGGGCCAGGGGCCCCTGGGCACATCCTTTGGCCATTTACCCTGGGAAAGAAAACTCAGCAGTCCAGGTTCCTGATGTCAGTTTGTAGGGCTCCCTTGGGTCTATCAGGGCAGCACATTTTTCAGGTCGGGATCACTTCGGTCTGGGCTCCATCCTTCGATATAAGGATTCTTTGCAGTCAGGGCCAGGGGCCCCTGGGCACATCCTTTTTCAATTTTCCCTGGGAAAGAAAACTCAGCAGTCCAGGTTCCTGATGTCAGTTTGTAGGGCTCTCTTGGGTCTATCAGGGCACCACAAGTTTGAGGTGGGGACAATTTTTGTCTCGGGTCCCTCCTTCGATATAAGGATTCTTTGCACTCAGGGCCCAGCCCAGGGCCAGGGGACCCTGGGCACATCCTTTTTCCATTTTCCCTGGGAAGGAAAACTCACCAGTCCAGGTTCCTGATGTCAGTTTGTAGGGCTCCCTTGGGTGTATCAGGGCAGCACAAGTTTGAGGTGGGGACAACTTCGGTGTGGGGTCCATCCTTCGATATAAGGATTCTTTGCAGTCAGGGCCAGGGGCCCCTGGGCACATCCTTTTTCCATTTTCCCTGGGAAAGAAAACTCAGCAGTCCAGGTTCCTGATGTCAGTTTGTAGGGCTCCCTTGGGTCTATCAGGGCAGCACAAGTTTGAGGTGGGGACAACTTCGGTCTCGGGTCCATCCTTCGATATAAGGATTCTTTGCAGTCAGGGCCTGGGGCCCCTGGGCACATCCTTTTTCCATTTTCCCTGGGAAAGAAAACTCAGCAGTCCAGGTTCCTGATGTCAGTTTGTAGGGCTCCCTTGGGTCTATCAGGGCAGCACAAGTCTGAGGTGGGGACAACTTCGGTCTCGGGTCCATCCTTTGATATAAGGATTCTTTGCAGTCAGGGCCAGGGGCCCCTAGGCACATCCTTTTTCCATTTCCCCCGGGAAAGAAAACTCAGCAGTCCAGGTTCCTGATGTCAGTTTGTAGGGCTCCCTTGGGTCTATCAGGGCAGCACAAGTTTGAGGTGGGGACAACTTCAGTGTGGGGTGCATCCTTCGATATAAGGATTCTTTACAGTCAGGCCCAGCCCAGGGCCAGAGGACCCTGGGCACATCCTTTTTCCATTTTCCCTGGGAAAGAAAACTCAGCAGTCCAGGTTCCTGATGTCAGTTTGTAGGGCTCCCTTGGGTCTATCAGGGCAGCACAAGTTTGAGGTGGGGACAACTTCGGTCTGGGCTCCATTCTTCGATATAAGGATTCTTTGCAGTCAGGGCCCAGCCCACGGCCAGGGGCCCCTGGGCACATCCGTTTTCCATTTTCCCTGGGAAAGAAAACTCAGCAGTCCAGGTTCCTGATGTCAGTTTGTAGGGCTCCCTTGGGTGTATCAGGGCAGCACAAGTTTGAGGTGGGGACAACTTCAGTCTCGGGTCCATCCTTCGATATAAGGATTCTTTGCAGTCAGCTCCCAGCCCAAGGCCAGGGGACCCTGGGCACATCCTTTTTCCATTTTCCCTGGGAAGGAAAACTCACCAGTCCAGGTTCCTGATGTCAGTTTGTAGGGCTCCCTTGGGTGTATCAGGGCAGCACAAGTTTGAGGTGGGGACAACTTCGGTCTCGGGTCCATCCTTCGATATAAGGATTCTTTGCAGTCAGGGCCAGGGGCCCCTGGGCACATCCTTTTTCCATTTCCCCCGGGAAAGAAAACACAGCAGTCCAGGTTCCTGATGTCAGTTTGTAGGGCTCCCTTGAGTCTATCAGGGCAGCACAAGTTTGAGGTGGGGACAACTTCGGTCTCGGGTCCATCCTTCGATATAAGGATTCTTTGCAGTCAGGGCCAGGGGCCCCTGAGCACATCCTTTGGCCATTTTCCCGGGGAAAGAAAACTCAGCAGTCCAGGTTCCTGATGTCAGTTTCTAGGGCTCCTTTGGGTCTATCAGGGCAGCACAAGTTTGAGGTGGGGACAACTTCGGTGTGGGGTCCATCCTTCGATATAAGGATTCTTTGCAGTCAGGGCCCAGCCCAGGGCCAGGGGCCCCTGGGCACATCCTTTGGCCATTTACCCTGAGAAAGAAAACTCAGCAGTCCAGGTTCCTGATGTCAGTTTGTAGGGCTCCCTTGGGTCTATCAGGGCAGCACAAGTTTGAGGTGGGGACAACTTCGGTGTGGGGTGCATCCTTCGATATAAGGATTTTTTGCAGTCAGGGCCCAGCCCAGGGCCAGGGGCCCCTGGGCACATCCTTTGGCCATTTACCCTGGGAAAGAAAACTCAGCAGTCCAGGTTCCTGATGTCAGTTTGTAGGGCTCCCTTGGGTCTATCAGGGCAGCACATTTTTCAGGTCGGGATCACTTCGGTCTGGGCTCCATCCTTCGATATAAGGATTCTTTGCAGTCAGGGCCAGGGGCCCCTGGGCACATCCTTTTTCAATTTTCCCTGGGAAAGAAAACTCAGCAGTCCAGGTTCCTGATGTCAGTTTGTAGGGCTCTCTTGGGTCTATCAGGGCACCACAAGTTTGAGGTGGGGACAATTTTTGTCTCGGGTCCCTCCTTCGATATAAGGATTCTTTGCACTCAGGGCCCAGCCCAGGGCCAGGGCACCCTGGGCACAACCTTTTTCCATTTTCCCTGGGAAGGAAAACTCACCAGTCCAGGTTCCTGATGTCAGTTTGTAGGGCTCCCTTGGGTCTATCAGGGCAGCACAAGTTTGAGGTGGGGACAACTTCGGTGTGGGGTCCATCCTTCGATATAAGGATTCTTTGCAGTCAGGGCCAGGGGCCCCTGGGCACATCCTTTTTCCATTTCCCCTGGGAAAGAAAACTCAGCAGTCCAGGTTCCTGATGTCAGTTTGTAGGGCTCCCTTGGGTCTATCAGGGCAGCACAAGTTTGAGGTGGGGACAACTTCGGTCTCGGGTCCATCCTTCGATATAAGGATTCTTTGCAGTCAGGGCCTGGGGCCCCTGGGCACATCCTTTTTCCATTTTCCCTGGGAAAGAAAACTCAGCAGTCCAGATTCCTGATGTCAGTTTGTAGGGCTCCCTTGGGTCTATCAGGGCAGCACAAGTCTGAGGTGGGGACAACTTCGGTCTCGGGTCCATCCTTTGATATAAGGATTCTTTGCAGTCAGGGCCAGGGGCCCCTGGGCACATCCTTTTTCCATTTCCCCCGGGAAAGAAAACTCAGCAGTCCAGGTTCCTGATGTCAGTTTGTAGGGCTCCCTTGGGTCTATCAGGGCAGCACAAATTTGAGGTGGGGACAACTTCGGTCTGCGGTCCATCCTTCGATATAAGGATTCTTTGCAGTCAGGGCCTCGGGCCCCTGGGCACATCCTTTTTCCATTTTCCCTGGGAAAGAAAACTCAGCAGTCCAGGTTCCTGATGTCAGTTTGTAGGGCTCCCTTGGGTCTATCAGGGCAGCACAAGTTTGAGGTGGGGACAACTTCAGTGTGGGGTGCATCCTTCGATATAAGGATTCTTTACAGTCAGGCCCAGCCCAGGGCCAGAGGACCCTGGGCACATACTTTTTCCATTTTCCCTGGGAAAGAAAACTCAGCAGTCCAGGTTCCTGATGTCAGTTTGTAGGGCTCCCTTGGGTCTATCAGGGCAGCACAAGTTTGAGGTGGGGACAACTTCGGTCTGGGCTCCATTCTTCGATATAAGGATTCTTTGCAGTCAGGGCCCAGCCCACGGCCAGGGGCCCCTGGGCACATCCTTTTTCCATTTTCCCTGGGAAAGAAAACTCAGCAGTCCAGGTTCCTGATGTCAGTTTGTAGGGCTCCCTTGGGTCTATCAGGGCAGCACAAGTTTGAGGTGGGGACAACTTCGGTCTCGGGTCCATCCTTCGATATAAGGATTCTTTGTAGTCAGGCCCAGCCCAGGGCCAGAGGATCCTGGGCACATCCTTTGGCCATTTTCCCTGGGAAGGAAAACTCACCAGTCCAGGTTCCTGATGTCAGTTTGTAGGGCTCCCTTGGGTGTATCAGGGCAGCACAAGTTTGAGGTGGGGACAACTTTGGTCGGGGGTGCATCCTTCGATATAAGGATTCTTTGCAGTCAGGGCCAGGGGCCCCTGGGCACATCCTTTTTCCATTTTCCCTGGGAAAGAAAACTCAGCAGTCCAGGTTCCTGATGTCAGTTTGTAGGGCTCCCTTGGGTCTATCAGGGCAGCACAAGTTTGAGGTGGGGACAACTTCGGTCTGTGCTCCATCATTCGATATAAGGATTTTTTGAAGTCAGGGCCCGGCCCAGGGCCAGGGGCCCCTGGGCACATCCTTTGGCCATTTTCCCTGGGAAAGAAAACTCAGCAGTCCAGGTTCCTGATGTCAGTTTGTAGGGCTCCCTTGGGTCTATCAGGGCAGCACAAGTTTGAGGTGGGGACAACTTCGGTCTCGGGTCCATCCTTCGATATAAGGATTCTTTGCAGTCAGCTACCAGCCCAAGGCCAGGGGACCCTGGGCACATCCTTTTTCCATTTTCCCTGGGAAGGAAAACTCACCAGTCCAGGTTCCTGATGTCAGTTTGTAGGGCTCCCTTGGGTCTATCAGGGCAGCACAAGTTTGAGGTGGGGACAACTTCGGACTCGGGTCCATCCTTCTATATAAGGATTCTTTGCAGTCAGGCCCAGGCCAGGGCCAGGGTCCCCTGGGCACATCCTTTGGCCATTTTCCCTGGGAAAGAAAACTCAGCAGTCCAGGTTCCTGATGTCAGTTTGTAGGGCTCCCTTGGGTTTATCAGGGCAGCACAAGTTTGAGGTGGGGACAACTTCGGTGTGGGGTCCATCCTTCGATATAAGGATCCTTGGCAGTCAGGGCCAGGGGCCCCTGGGCACATCCTTTTTCCATTTTCCCTGGGAAGGAAAACTCAGCAGTCCAGGTTCCTGATGTCAGTTTGTAGGGCTCCCTTGGGTCTATCAGGGCAGCACAAGTTTGAGGTGGGGACAACTTCGGTCTCGGGTCCATCCTTCGATATAAGGATTCTTTGCAGTCAGGGCCTGGGGCCCCTGGGCACATCCTTTTTCCATTTACCCTGGGAAAGAAAACTCAGCAGTCCCGGTTCCTGATGTCAGTTTGTAGGGCTCCCTTGGGTCTATCAGGGCAGCACAAGTTTGAGGTGGGGACAACTTCGGTCGGGGGTGCATCCTTCGATATAAGGATTCTTTGCAGTCAGGGCCAGGGGCCCCTGGGCACATCCTTTTTCCATTTTCCCTGGGAAAGAAAACTCAGCAGTCCAGGTTCCTGATGTCAGTTTGTAGGGCTCCCTTGGGTCTATCAGGGCAGCACAAGTTTGAGGTGGGGACAACTTCGGTCTGGGCTCCATCATTCGATATAAGGATTTTTTGAAGTCAGGGCCCGGCCCAGGGCCAGGGGCCCCTGGGCACATCCTTTGGCCATTTTCCCTGGGAAAGAAAACTCAGCAGTCCAGGTTCCTGATGTCAGTTTGTAGGGCTCCCTTGGGTCTATCAGGGCAGCACAAGTTTGAGGTGGGGACAACTTCGGTCTCGGGTCCATCTTTCGATATAAGGATTCTTTGCAGTCAGGGCCAGCCCTGGGACAAGGTCCCCTGGGCACATCCTTTTCCATTTTCCCTGGGAAAGAAAACTCAGCAGTCCAGGTTCCTGATGTCAGTTTGTAGGGCTCCCTTGGGTCTATCAGGGCAGCACAAGTTTGAGGTGGGGACAACTTCGGACTCGGGTCCATCCTTCTATATAAGGATTCTTTGCAGTCAGGCCCAGGCCAGGGCCAGGGTCCCCTGGGCACATCCTTTGGCCATTTTCCCTGGGAAAGAAAACTCAGCAGTCCAGGTTCCTGATGTCAGTTTGTAGGGCTCCCTTGGGTCTATCAGGGCAGCACAAGTTTGAGGTGGGGACAACTTCGGTGTGGGGTCCATCCTTCGATATAAGGATCCTTTGCAGTCAGGGCCAGGGGCCCCTGGGCACATCCTTTTTCCATTTTCCCTGGGAAAGAAAACTCAGCAGTCCAGGTTCCTGATGTCAGTTTGTAGGGCTCCCTTGGGTCTATCAGGGCAGCACAAGTTTGAGGTGGGGACAACTTCGGTCTCGGGTCCATCCTTCTATATAAGGTTTCTTTGCAGTCAGTCCCAGGCCAGGGCCAGAGGACCCTGGGCACATCCTTTTTCCATTTTCCCTGGGAAGGAAAACTCACCAGTCCAAGTTCCTGATGTCAGTTTGTAGGGCTCCCTTGGGTCTATCAGTGCAGCACAAGTTTGAGGTGGGGACAACTTCGGTGTGGGCTCCATCCTTCGATATAAGGATTCTTTGCAGTCAGGGCCAGGGGCCCCTGGGCACATCCTTTTTCCATTTCCGCCGGGAAAGAAAACTCAGCAGTCCAGGTTCCTGATGTCAGTTTGTAGGGCTCCCTTGGGTCTATCAGGGCAGCACAAGTCTGAGGTGGGGACAACTTCGGTCTCGGGTCCATCCTTCAATATAAGGATTCTTTGCAGTCAGGGCCTCGGGCCCCTGGGCACATCCTTTGGCCATTTTCCCTGGGAAAGAAAACTCACCAGTCCAGGTTCCTGATGTCAGTTTGTAGGGCTCCCTTGGGTGTATCAGGGCAGCACAAGTTTGAGGTGGGGACAACTTCGTTGTTGGCTCCATCCTTCGATATAAGGATTTTTTGAAGTCAGGGCCCGGCCCAGGGCCAGGGGCCCCTGGGCACATCCTTTTTCCATTTTCCCTGGGAAAGAAAACTCAGCAGTCCAGGTTCCTGATGTCAGTTTGTAGGGCTCCCTTGGGTCTATCAGGGCAGCACAAGTTTGAGGTGGGGACAACTTCGGTCTGGGCTCCATTCTTCGATATAAGGATTTTTTGAAGTCAGGGCCCGGCCCAGGGCCAGGGGCACCCTGGGCACATCCTTTGGCCATTTTCCCTGGGAAAGAAAACTCAGCAGTCCAGGTTCCTGATGTCAGTTTGTAGGGCTCCCTTGGGTCTATCAGGGCAGCACAAGTTTGAGGTGGGGACAACTTCGGTCTCGGGTCCATCCTTCGATATAAGGATTCTTTGCAGTCAGGGCCCAGCCCAAGGCCAGGGGACCCTGGGCACATCCTTTTTCCATTTTCCCTGGGAAGGAAAACTCACCAGTCCAGGTTCCTGATGTCAGTTTGTAGGGCTCCCTTGGGTGTATCAGGGCAGCACAAGTTTGAGGTGGGGACAACTTCGGTCTCGGGTCCATCCTTCGATATAAGGATTCTTTGCAGTCAGGGCCAGGGGCCCTTGGGCACATCCTTTTTCCATTTCCCCCGGGAAAGAAAACACAGCAGTCCAGGTTCCTGATGTCAGTTTGTAGGGCTCCCTTGGGTCTATCAGGGCAGCACAAGTTTGAGGTGGGGACAACTTCGGTCTCGGGTCCATCCTTCGATATAAGTATTCTTTGCAGTCAGGGCCAGGGGCCCCTGGGCACATCCTTTGGCCATTTTCCCGGGGAAAGAAAACTCAGCAGTCCAGGTTCCTGATGTCAGTTTGTAGGGCTCCCTTGGGTCGATCAGGGCAGCACAAGTTTGAGGTGGGGACAACTTCGGTGTGGGGTCCATCCTTCGATATAAGGATTCTTTGCAGTCAGGGCCCAGCCCAGGGCCAGGGGCCCCTGGGCACATCCTTTGGCCATTTACCCTGAGAAAGAAAACTCAGCAGTCCAGGTTCCTGATGTCAGTTTGTAGGGCTCCCTTGGGTCTATCAGGGCAGCACAAGTTTGAGGTGGGGACAACTTCGGTGTGGGGTGCATCCTTCGATATAAGGATTCTTTGCAGTCAGGGCCCAGCCCAGGGCCAGGGGCCCCTGGGCACATCCTTTGGCCATTTACCCTGGGAAAGAAAACTCAGCAGTCCAGGTTCCTGATGTCAGTTTGTAGGGCTCCCTTGGGTCTATCAGGGCAGCACATTTTTCAGGTCGGGATCACTTCGGTCTGGGCTCCATCCTTCGATATAAGGATTCTTTGCAGTCAGGCCCAGAGGCCCCTGGGCACAACCTTTTTCCATTTTTCCCGGGAAAGAAAACTCAGCAGTCCAGGTTCCTGATGTCAGTTTGTAGGGCTCCCTTGGGTCTATCAGGGCAGCACAAGTTTGAGGTGGGGACAACTTCGGTCTCGGGTCCATCCTTCGATATAAGGATTCTTTGCAGTCAGCTACCAGCCCAAGGCCAGGGGACCCTGGGCACATCCTTTTTCCATTTTCCCTGGGAAGGAAAACTCACCAGTCCAGGTTCCTGATGTCAGTTTGTAGGGCTCCCTTGGGTCTATCAGGGCAGCACAAGTTTGAGGTGGGGACAACTTCGGACTCGGGTCCATCCTTCTATATAAGGATTCTTTGCAGTCAGGCCCAGGCCAGGGCCAGGGTCCCCTGGGCACATCCTTTGGCCATTTTCCCTGGGAAAGAAAACTCAGCAGTCCAGGTTCCTGATGTCAGTTTGTAGGGCTCCCTTGGGTCTATCAGGGCAGCACAAGTTTGAGGTGGGGACAACTTCGGTCTCGGGTCCATCCTTCGATATAAGGATTCTTTGCAGTCAGCTACCAGCCCAAGGCCAGGGGACCCTGGGCACATCCTTTTTCCATTTTCCCTGGGAAGGAAAACTCACCAGTCCAGGTTCCTGATGTCAGTTTGTAGGGCTCCCTTGGGTCTATCAGGGCAGCACAAGTTTGAGGTGGGGACAACTTCGGACTCGGGTCCATCCTTCTATATAAGGATTCTTTGCAGTCAGGCGCAGGCCAGGGCCAGGGTCCCCTGGGCACATCCTTTGGCCATTTTCCCTGGGAAAGAAAACTCAGCAGTCCAGGTTCCTGATGTCAGTTTGTAGGGCTCCCTTGGGTCTATCAGGGCAGCACAAGTTTGAGGTGGGGACAACTTCGGTCTCGGGTCCATCCTTCGATATAAGGATCCTTTGCAGTCAGGGCCAGGGGCCCCTGGGCACATCCTTTTTCCATTTTCCCTGGGAAGGAAAACTCAGCAGTCCAGGTTCCTGATGTCAGTTTGTAGGGCTCCCTTGGGTCTATCAGGGCAGCACAAGTTTGAGGTGGGGACAACTTCGGTCTCGGGTCCATCCTTCGATATAAGGATTCTTTGCAGTCAGGGCCTGGGGCCCCTGGGCACATCCTTTTTCCATTTACCCTGGGAAAGAAAACTCAGCAGTCCCGGTTCCTGATGTCAGTTTGTAGGGCTCCCTTGGGTCTATCAGGGCAGCACAAGTTTGAGGTGGGGACAACTTCGGTCGGGGGTGCATCCTTCGATATAAGGATTCTTTGCAGTCAGGGCCAGGGGCCCCTGGGCACATCCTTTTTCCATTTTCCCTGGGAAAGAAAACTCAGCAGTCCAGGTTCCTGATGTCAGTTTGTAGGGCTCCCTTGGGTCTATCAGGGCAGCACAAGTTTGAGGTGGGGACAACTTCGGTCTGGGCTCCATCATTCGATATAAGGATTTTTTGAAGTCAGGGCCCGGCCCAGGGCCAGGGGCCCCTGGGCACATCCTTTGGCCATTTTCCCTGGGAAAGAAAACTCAGCAGTCCAGGTTCCTGATGTCAGTTTGTAGGGCTCCCTTGGGTCTATCAGGGCAGCACAAGTTTGAGGTGGGGACAACTTCGGTCTCGGGTCCATCTTTCGATATAAGGATTCTTTGCAGTCAGGGCCAGCCCTGGGACAAGGTCCCCTGGGCACATCCTTTTCCATTTTCCCTGGGAAAGAAAACTCAGCAGTCCAGGTTCCTGATGTCAGTTTGTAGGGCTCCCTTGGGTCTATCAGGGCAGCACAAGTTTGAGGTGGGGACAACTTCGGACTCGGGTCCATCCTTCTATATAAGGATTCTTTGCAGTCAGGCCCAGGCCAGGGCCAGGGTCCCCTGGGCACATCCTTTGGCCATTTTCCCTGGGAAAGAAAACTCAGCAGTCCAGGTTCCTGATGTCAGTTTGTAGGGCTCCCTTGGGTCTATCAGGGCAGCACAAGTTTGAGGTGGGGACAACTTCGGTGTGGGGTCCATCCTTCGATATAAGGATCCTTTGCAGTCAGGGCCAGGGGCCCCTGGGCACATCCTTTTTCCATTTTCCCTGGGAAAGAAAACTCAGCAGTCCAGGTTCCTGATGTCAGTTTGTAGGGCTCCCTTGGGTCTATCAGGGCAGCACAAGTTTGAGGTGGGGACAACTTCGGTCTCGGGTCCATCCTTCTATATAAGGTTTCTTTGCAGTCAGTCCCAGGCCAGGGCCAGAGGACCCTGGGCACATCCTTTTTCCATTTTCCCTGGGAAGGAAAACTCACCAGTCCAAGTTCCTGATGTCAGTTTGTAGGGCTCCCTTGGGTCTATCAGGGCAGCACAAGTTTGAGGTGGGGACAACTTCGGTCTCGGGTCCCTCCTTCGATATAAGGATTCTTTGCAGTCAGGGCCCAGGCCAGGACCAGGGACCCCTGGGCACAACCTTTTTCCATTTCCCCCGGGAAAGAAAACTCAGCAGTCCAGGTTCCTGATGTCAGTTTGTAGGGCTCCCTTGGGTGTATCAGGGCAGCACAAGTTTGAGGTGGGGACAACTTCGGTCTCGGGTCCATCCTTCGATATAAGGATTCTTTGCAGTCAGGGCCAGGGGCCCTTGGGCACATCCTTTTTCCATTTCCCCCGGGAAAGAAAACACAGCAGTCCAGGTTCCTGATGTCAGTTTGTAGGGCTCCCTTGGGTCTATCAGGGCAGCACAAGTTTGAGGTGGGGACAACTTCGGTCTCGGGTCCATCCTTCGATATAAGTATTCTTTGCAGTCAGGGCCAGGGGCCCCTGGGCACATCCTTTGGCCATTTTCCCGGGGAAAGAAAACTCAGCAGTCCAGGTTCCTGATGTCAGTTTGTAGGGCTCCCTTGGGTCGATCAGGGCAGCACAAGTTTGAGGTGGGGACAACTTCGGTGTGGGCTCCATCCTTCGATATAAGGATTCTTTGCAGTCAGGGCCAGGGGCCCCTGGGCACATCCTTTTTCCATTTCCGCCGGGAAAGAAAACTCAGCAGTCCAGGTTCCTGATGTCAGTTTGTAGGGCTCCCTTGGGTCTATCAGGGCAGCACAAGTTTGAGGTGGGGACAACTTCGTTGTTGGCTCCATCCTTCGATATAAGGATTTTTTGAAGTCAGGGCCCGGCCCAGGGCCAGGGGCCCCTGGGCACATCCTTTTTCCATTTTCCCTGGGAAGGAAAACTCACCAGTCCAGGTTCCTGATGTCAGTTTGTAGGGCTCCCTTGGGTCTATCAGGGCAGCACAAGTTTGAGGTGGGGACAACTTCGGACTCGGGTCCATCCTTCTATATAAGGATTCTTTGCAGTCAGGCCCAGGCCAGGGCCAGGGTCCCCTGGGCACATCCTTTGGCCATTTTCCCTGGGAAAGAAAACTCAGCAGTCCAGGTTCCTGATGTCAGTTTGTAGGGCTCCCTTGGGTCTATCAGGGCAGCACAAGTTTGAGGTGGGGACAACTTCGGTCTCGGGTCCATCCTTCGATATAAGGATCCTTTGCAGTCAGGGCCAGGGGCCCCTGGGCACATCCTTTTTCCATTTTCCCTGGGAAGGAAAACTCAGCAGTCCAGGTTCCTGATGTCAGTTTGTAGGGCTCCCTTGGGTCTATCAGGGCAGCACAAGTTTGAGGTGGGGACAACTTCGGTCTCGGGTCCATCCTTCGATATAAGGATTCTTTGCAGTCAGGGCCTGGGGCCCCTGGGCACATCCTTTTTCCATTTACCCTGGGAAAGAAAACTCAGCAGTCCCGGTTCCTGATGTCAGTTTGTAGGGCTCCCTTGGGTCTATCAGGGCAGCACAAGTTTGAGGTGGGGACAACTTCGGTCGGGGGTGCATCCTTCGATATAAGGATTCTTTGCAGTCAGGGCCAGGGGCCCCTGGGCACATCCTTTTTCCATTTTCCCTGGGAAAGAAAACTCAGCAGTCCAGGTTCCTGATGTCAGTTTGTAGGGCTCCCTTGGGTCTATCAGGGCAGCACAAGTTTGAGGTGGGGACAACTTCGGTCTGGGCTCCATCATTCGATATAAGGATTTTTTGAAGTCAGGGCCCGGCCCAGGGCCAGGGGCCCCTGGGCACATCCTTTGGCCATTTTCCCTGGGAAAGAAAACTCAGCAGTCCAGGTTCCTGATGTCAGTTTGTAGGGCTCCCTTGGGTCTATCAGGGCAGCACAAGTTTGAGGTGGGGACAACTTCGGTCTCGGGTCCATCTTTCGATATAAGGATTCTTTGCAGTCAGGGCCAGCCCTGGGACAAGGTCCCCTGGGCACATCCTTTTCCATTTTCCCTGGGAAAGAAAACTCAGCAGTCCAGGTTCCTGATGTCAGTTTGTAGGGCTCCCTTGGGTCTATCAGGGCAGCACAAGTTTGAGGTGGGGACAACTTCGGACTCGGGTCCATCCTTCTATATAAGGATTCTTTGCAGTCAGGCCCAGGCCAGGGCCAGGGTCCCCTGGGCACATCCTTTGGCCATTTTCCCTGGGAAAGAAAACTCAGCAGTCCAGGTTCCTGATGTCAGTTTGTAGGGCTCCCTTGGGTCTATCAGGGCAGCACAAGTTTGAGGTGGGGACAACTTCGGTGTGGGGTCCATCCTTCGATATAAGGATCCTTTGCAGTCAGGGCCAGGGGCCCCTGGGCACATCCTTTTTCCATTTTCCCTGGGAAAGAAAACTCAGCAGTCCAGGTTCCTGATGTCAGTTTGTAGGGCTCCCTTGGGTCTATCAGGGCAGCACAAGTTTGAGGTGGGGACAACTTCGGTCTCGGGTCCATCCTTCTATATAAGGTTTCTTTGCAGTCAGGCCCAGGCCAGGGCCAGAGGACCCTGGGCACATCCTTTTTCCATTTTCCCTGGGAAGGAAAACTCACCAGTCCAAGTTCCTGATGTCAGTTTGTAGGGCTCCCTTGGGTCTATCAGGGCAGCACAAGTTTGAGGTGGGGACAACTTCGGTCTCGGGTCCCTCCTTCGATATAAGGATTCTTTGCAGTCAGGGCCCAGGCCAGGACCAGGGACCCCTGGGCACAACCTTTTTCCATTTCCCCCGGGAAAGAAAACTCAGCAGTCCAGGTTCCTGATGTCAGTTTGTAGGGCTCCCTTGGGTGTATCAGGGCAGCACAAGTTTGAGGTGGGGACAACTTCGGTCTCGGGTCCATCCTTCGATATAAGTATTCTTTGCAGTCAGGGCCAGGGGCCCCTGGGCACATCCTTTGGCCATTTTCCCGGGGAAAGAAAACTCAGCAGTCCAGGTTCCTGATGTCAGTTTGTAGGGCTCCCTTGGGTCGATCAGGGCAGCACAAGTTTGAGGTGGGGACAACTTCGGTGTGGGCTCCATCCTTCGATATAAGGATTCTTTGCAGTCAGGGCCAGGGGCCCCTGGGCACATCCTTTTTCCATTTCCGCCGGGAAAGAAAACTCAGCAGTCCAGGTTCCTGATGTCAGTTTGTAGGGCTCCCTTGGGTCTATCAGGGCAGCACAAGTTTGAGGTGGGGACAACTTCGTTGTTGGCTCCATCCTTCGATATAAGGATTTTTTGAAGTCAGGGCCCGGCCCAGGGCCAGGGGCCCCTGGGCACATCCTTTTTCCATTTTCCCTGGGAAAGAAAACTCAGCAGTCCAGGTTCCTGATGTCAGTTTGTAGGGCTCCCTTGGGTCTATCAGGGCAGCACAAGTTTGAGGTGGGGACAACTTCGGTCTGGGCTCCATTCTTCGATATAAGGATTTTTTTAAGTCAGGGCCCGGCCCAGGGCCAGGGGCCCCTGGGCACATCCTTTGGCCATTTTCCCTGGGAAAGAAAACTCAGCAGTCCAGGTTCCTGATGTCAGTTTGTAGGGCTCCCTTGGGTCTATCAGGGCAGCACAAGTTTGAGGTGGGGACAACTTCGGTCTCGGGTCCATCCTTCGATATAAGGATTCTTTGCAGTCAGCTCCCAGCCCAAGGCCAGGGGCCCCTGGGCACATCCTTTTTCCATTTTCCCTGGGAAGGAAAACTCACCAGTCCAGGTTCCTGATGTCAGTTTGTAGGGCTCCCTTGGGTGTATCAGGGCAGCACAAGTTTGAGGTGGGGACAACTTCGGTCTCGGGTCCATCCTTCGATATAAGGATTCTTTGCAGTCAGGGCCAGGGGCCCTTGGGCACATCCTTTTTCCATTTCCCCCGGGAAAGAAAACACAGCAGTCCAGGTTCCTGATGTCAGTTTGTAGGGCTCCCTTGGGTCTATCAGGGCAGCACAAGTTTGAGGTGGGGACAACTTCGGTCTCGGGTCCATCCTTCGATATAAGGATTCTTTGCAGTCAGGGCCTGGGGCCCCTGGGCACATCCTTTGGCCATTTTCCCGGGGAAAGAAAACTCAGCAGTCCAGGTTCCTGATGTCAGTTTGTAGGGCTCCCTTGGGTCTATCAGGGCAGCACAAGTTTGAGGTGGGGACAACTTCGGTGTGGGGTCCATCCTTCGATATAAGGATTCTTTGCAGTCAGGGCCCAGCCCAGGGCCAGGGGCCCCTGGGCACATCCTTTTTCCATTTTCCCTGGGAAAGAAAACTCAGCAGTCCAGGTTCCTGATGTCAGTTTGTAGGGCTCCCTTGGGTCTATCAGGGCAGCACAAGTTTGAGGTGGGGACAACTTCGGTGTGGGGTGCATCCTTCGATATAAGGATTCTTTGCAGTCAGGGCCCAGCCCAGGGCCAGGGGCCCCTGGGCACATCCTTTGGCCATTTACCCTGGGAAAGAAAACTCAGCAGTCCAGGTTCCTGATGTCAGTTTGTAGGGCTCCCTTGGGTCTATCAGGGCAGCACATTTTTCAGGTCGGGATCACTTCGGTCTGGGCTCCATCCTTCGATATAAGGATTCTTTGCAGTCAGGGCCAGAGGCCCCTGGGCACATCCTTTTTCCATTTTCCCTGGGAAAGAAAACTCAGCAGTCCAGGTTCCTGATGTCAGTTTGTAGGGCTCCCTTGGGTCTATCAGGGCAGCACAAGTTTGAGGTGGGGACAACTTCGGTCTCGGGTCCATCCTTCTATATAAGGATTCTTTGCAGTCAGGCCCAGGCCAGGGCCAGAGGACCCTGGGCACATCCTTTTTCCATTTTCCCTGGGAAAGAAAACTCAGCAGTCCAGGTTCCTGATGTCAGTTTGTAGGGCTCCCTTGGGTCTATCAGGGCAGCACAAGTTTGAGGTGGGGACAACTTCGGTCTGGGCTCCATCCTTCAATATAAGGATTCTTTGCAGTCAGGGCCACGGGCCCCTGGGAACATCATTTTTCAATTTCCTCCGGGAAAGAAAACTCAGCAGTCCAGGTTCCTGATGTCAGTTTGTAGGGCTCCCTTGGGTCTATCAGGGCAGCACAAGTTTGAGGTGGGGACAACTTCGTTGTTGGCTCCATCCTTCGATATAAGGATTTTTTGAAGTCAGGGCCCGGCCCAGGGCCAGGGGCCCCTGGGCACATCCTTTTTCCATTTTCCCTGGGAAAGAAAACTCAGCAGTCCAGGTTCCTGATGTCAGTTTGTAGGGCTCCCTTGGGTCTATCAGGGCAGCACAAGTTTGAGGTGGGGACAACTTCGGTCTGGGCTCCATTCTTCGATATAAGGATTTTTTGAAGTCAGGGCCCAGCCCAGGGCCAGGGGCCCCTGGGCACATCCTTTGGCCATTTTCCCTGGGAAGGAAAACTCACCAGTCCAGGTTCCTGATGTCAGTTTGTAGGGCTCCCTTGGGTCTATCAGGGCAGCACAAGTTTGAGGTGGGGACAACTTCGGTCTCGGGTCCATCCTTCGATATAAGGATTCTTTGCAGTCAGGGCCTGGGGCCCCTGGGCACATCCTTTTTCCATTTACCCTGGGAAAGAAAACTCAGCAGTCCCGGTTCCTGATGTCAGTTTGTAGGGCTCCCTTGGGTCTATCAGGGCAGCACAAGTTTGAGGTGGGGACAACTTCGGTCTGGGCTCCATCCTTCGATATAAGGATCCTTTGCAGTCAGGGCCAGGGGCCCCTGGGCACATCCTTTTTCCATTTTCCCTGGGAAAGAAAACTCAGCAGTCCAGGTTCCTGATGTCAGTTTGTAGGGCTCCCTTGGGTCTATCAGGGCAGCACAAGTTTGAGGTGGGGACAACTTCGGTCTCGGGTCCATCCTTCTATATAAGGATTCTTTGCAGTCAGGCCCAGGCCAGGGCCAGAGGACCCTGGGCACATCCTTTTTCCATTTTCCCTGGGAAGGAAAACTCACCAGTCCAGGTTCCTGATGTCAGTTTGTAGGGCTCCCTTGGGTCTATCAGGGCAGCACAAGTTTGAGGTGGGGACAACTTCGGTGTGGGGTCCATCCTTCGATATAAGGATTCTTTGCAGTCAGGGCCAGGGGCCCCTGGGCACATCCTTTTTCCATTTCCGCCGGGAAAGTAAACTCAGCAGTCCAGGTTCCTGATGTCAGTTTGTAGGGCTCCCTTGGGTCTATCAGGGCAGCACAAATTTGAGGTGGGGACAACTTCGGTCTCGGGTCCATCCTTCAATATAAGGATTCTTTGCAGTCAGGGCCTCGGGCCCCTGGGCACATCCTTTGGCCATTTTCCCTGGGAAAGAAAACTCACCAGTCCAGGTTCCTGATGTCAGTTTGTAGGGCTCCCTTGGGTCTATCAGGGCAGCACAAGTTTGATGTGGGGACAACTTCGTTGTTGGCTCCATCCTTCGATATAAGGATTTTTTGAAGTCAGGTCCCGGCCCAGGGCCAGGGGCCCCTGTGCACATCCTTTTTTCATTTTCCCTGGGAAAGAAAACTCAGCAGTCCAGGTTCCTGATGTCTGTTTGTAGGGCTCCCTTGGCTCTATCAGGGCAGCACAAGTTTGAGGTGGGGACAACTTCGGTCTCGGGTCCATCCTTCGATATAAGGATTCTTTGCAGTCAGCTCCCAGCCCAAGGCCAGGGGACCCTGGGCACATCCTTTTTCCATTTTCCCTGGGAAGGAAAACTCAGCAGTCCAGGTTCCTGATGTCAGTTTGTAGGGCTCCCTTGGGTCTATCAGGGCAGCACAAGTTTGAGGTGGGGACAACTTCGGACTCGGGTCCATCCTTCTATATAAGGATTCTTTGCAGTCAGGCCCAGGCCAGGGCCAGGGTCCCCTGGGCACATCCTTTGGCCATTTTCCCTGGGAAAGAAAACTCAGCAGTCCAGGTTCCTGATGTCAGTTTGTAGGGCTCCCTTGGGTCTATCAGGGCAGCACAAGTTTGAGGTGGGGACAACTTCGGTCTCGGGTCCATCCTTCGATATAAGGATCCTTTGCAGTCAGGGCCAGGGGCCCCTGGGCACATCCTTTTTCCATTTTCCCTGGGAAGGAAAACTCAGCAGTCCAGGTTCCTGATGTCAGTTTGTAGGGCTCCCTTGGGTCTATCAGGGCAGCACAAGTTTGAGGTGGGGACAACTTCGGTCTCGGGTCCATCCTTCGATATAAGGATTCTTTGCAGTCAGGGCCTGGGGCCCCTGGGCACATCCTTTTTCCATTTACCCTGGGAAAGAAAACTCAGCAGTCCCGGTTCCTGATGTCAGTTTGTAGGGCTCCCTTGGGTCTATCAGGGCAGCACAAGTTTGAGGTGGGGACAACTTCGGTCGGGGGTGCATCCTTCGATATAAGGATTCTTTGCAGTCAGGGCCAGGGGCCCCTGGGCACATCCTTTTTCCATTTTCCCTGGGAAAGAAAACTCAGCAGTCCAGGTTCCTGATGTCAGTTTGTAGGGCTCCCTTGGGTCTATCAGGGCAGCACAAGTTTGAGGTGGGGACAACTTCGGTCTGGGCTCCATCATTCGATATAAGGATTTTTTGAAGTCAGGGCCCGGCCCAGGGCCAGGGGCCCCTGGGCACATCCTTTGGCCATTTTCCCTGGGAAAGAAAACTCAGCAGTCCAGGTTCCTGATGTCAGTTTGTAGGGCTCCCTTGGGTCTATCAGGGCAGCACAAGTTTGAGGTGGGGACAACTTCGGTCTCGGGTCCATCTTTCGATATAAGGATTCTTTGCAGTCAGGGCCAGCCCTGGGACAAGGTCCCCTGGGCACATCCTTTTCCATTTTCCCTGGGAAAGAAAACTCAGCAGTCCAGGTTCCTGATGTCAGTTTGTAGGGCTCCCTTGGGTCTATCAGGGCAGCACAAGTTTGAGGTGGGGACAACTTCGGACTCGGGTCCATCCTTCTATATAAGGATTCTTTGCAGTCAGGCCCAGGCCAGGGCCAGGGTCCCCTGGGCACATCCTTTGGCCATTTTCCCTGGGAAAGAAAACTCAGCAGTCCAGGTTCCTGATGTCAGTTTGTAGGGCTCCCTTGGGTCTATCAGGGCAGCACAAGTTTGAGGTGGGGACAACTTCGGTGTGGGGTCCATCCTTCGATATAAGGATCCTTTGCAGTCAGGGCCAGGGGCCCCTGGGCACATCCTTTTTCCATTTTCCCTGGGAAAGAAAACTCAGCAGTCCAGGTTCCTGATGTCAGTTTGTAGGGCTCCCTTGGGTCTATCAGGGCAGCACAAGTTTGAGGTGGGGACAACTTCGGTCTCGGGTCCATCCTTCTATATAAGGATTCTTTGCAGTCAGGCCCAGGCCAGGGCCAGAGGACCCTGGGCACATCCTTTTTCCATTTTCCCTGGGAAAGAAAACTCAGCAGTCCAGGTTCCTGATGTCAGTTTGTAGGGCTCCCTTGGGTCTATCAGGGCAGCACAAGTTTGAGGTGGGGACAACTTCGGTCTGGGCTCCATCCTTCAATATAAGGATTCTTTGCAGTCAGGGCCACGGGCCCCTGGGAACATCATTTTTCAATTTCCTCCGGGAAAGAAAACTCAGCAGTCCAGGTTCCTGATGTCAGTTTGTAGGGCTCCCTTGGGTCTATCAGGGCAGCACAAGTTTGAGGTGGGGACAACTTCGTTGTTGGCTCCATTCTTCGATATAAGGATTTTTTGAAGTCAGGTCCCGGCCCAGGGCCAGGGGCCCCTGGGCGCATCCTTTTTCCATTTTCCCTGGGAAAGAAAACTCAGCAGTCCAGGTTCCTGATGTCAGTTTGTAGGGCTCCCTTGGGTCTATCAGGGCAGCACAAGTTTGAGGTGGGGACAACTTCGGTCTGGGCTCCATTCTTCGATATAAGGATTTTTTGAAGTCAGGGCCCAGCCCAGGGCCAGGGGCCCCTGGGCACATCCTTTGGCCATTTTCCCTGGGAAGGAAAACTCACCAGTCCAGGTTCCTGATGTCAGTTTGTAGGGCTCCCTTGGGTCTATCAGGGCAGCACAAGTTTGAGGTGGGGACAACTTCGGTCTCGGGTCCATCCTTCGATATAAGGATTCTTTGCAGTCAGGGCCTGGGGCCCCTGGGCACATCCTTTTTCCATTTACCCTGGGAAAGAAAACTCAGCAGTCCCGGTTCCTGATGTCAGTTTGTAGGGCTCCCTTGGGTCTATCAGGGCAGCACAAGTTTGAGGTGGGGACAACTTCGGTCTGGGCTCCATCCTTCGATATAAGGATCCTTTGCAGTCAGGGCCAGGGGCCCCTGGGCACATCCTTTTTCCATTTTCCCTGGGAAAGAAAACTCAGCAGTCCAGGTTCCTGATGTCAGTTTGTAGGGCTCCCTTGGGTCTATCAGGGCAGCACAAGTTTGAGGTGGGGACAACTTCGGTCTCGGGTCCATCCTTCTATATAAGGATTCTTTGCAGTCAGGCCCAGGCCAGGGCCAGAGGACCCTGGGCACATCCTTTTTCCATTTTCCCTGGGAAGGAAAACTCACCAGTCCAGGTTCCTGATGTCAGTTTGTAGGGCTCCCTTGGGTCTATCAGGGCAGCACAAGTTTGAGGTGGGGACAACTTCGGTGTGGGGTCCATCCTTCGATATAAGGATTCTTTGCAGTCAGGGCCAGGGGCCCCTGGGCACATCCTTTTTCCATTTCCGCCGGGAAAGTAAACTCAGCAGTCCAGGTTCCTGATGTCAGTTTGTAGGGCTCCCTTGGGTCTATCAGGGCAGCACAAATTTGAGGTGGGGACAACTTCGGTCTCGGGTCCATCCTTCAATATAAGGATTCTTTGCAGTCAGGGCCTCGGGCCCCTGGGCACATCCTTTGGCCATTTTCCCTGGGAAAGAAAACTCACCAGTCCAGGTTCCTGATGTCAGTTTGTAGGGCTCCCTTGGGTCTATCAGGGCAGCACAAGTTTGATGTGGGGACAACTTCGTTGTTGGCTCCATCCTTCGATATAAGGATTTTTTGAAGTCAGGTCCCGGCCCAGGGCCAGGGGCCCCTGTGCACATCCTTTTTTCATTTTCCCTGGGAAAGAAAACTCAGCAGTCCAGGTTCCTGATGTCTGTTTGTAGGGCTCCCTTGGCTCTATCAGGGCAGCACAAGTTTGAGGTGGGGACAACTTCGGTCTCGGGTCCATCCTTCGATATAAGGATTCTTTGCAGTCAGCTCCCAGCCCAAGGCCAGGGGACCCTGGGCACATCCTTTTTCCATTTTCCCTGGGAAGGAAAACTCAGCAGTCCAGGTTCCTGATGTCAGTTTGTAGGGCTCCCTTGGGTCTATCAGGGCAGCACAAGTTTGAGGTGGGGACAACTTCGGACTCGGGTCCATCCTTCTATATAAGGATTCTTTGCAGTCAGGCCCAGGCCAGGGCCAGGGTCCCCTGGGCACATCCTTTGGCCATTTTCCCTGGGAAAGAAAACTCAGCAGTCCAGGTTCCTGATGTCAGTTTGTAGGGCTCCCTTGGGTCTATCAGGGCAGCACAAGTTTGAGGTGGGGACAACTTCGGTCTCGGGTCCATCCTTCGATATAAGGATCCTTTGCAGTCAGGGCCAGGGGCCCCTGGGCACATCCTTTTTCCATTTTCCCTGGGAAGGAAAACTCAGCAGTCCAGGTTCCTGATGTCAGTTTGTAGGGCTCCCTTGGGTCTATCAGGGCAGCACAAGTTTGAGGTGGGGACAACTTCGGTCTCGGGTCCATCCTTCGATATAAGGATTCTTTGCAGTCAGGGCCTGGGGCCCCTGGGCACATCCTTTTTCCATTTACCCTGGGAAAGAAAACTCAGCAGTCCCGGTTCCTGATGTCAGTTTGTAGGGCTCCCTTGGGTCTATCAGGGCAGCACAAGTTTGAGGTGGGGACAACTTCGGTCGGGGGTGCATCCTTCGATATAAGGATTCTTTGCAGTCAGGGCCAGGGGCCCCTGGGCACATCCTTTTTCCATTTTCCCTGGGAAAGAAAACTCAGCAGTCCAGGTTCCTGATGTCAGTTTGTAGGGCTCCCTTGGGTCTATCAGGGCAGCACAAGTTTGAGGTGGGGACAACTTCGGTCTGGGCTCCATCATTCGATATAAGGATTTTTTGAAGTCAGGGCCCGGCCCAGGGCCAGGGGCCCCTGGGCACATCCTTTGGCCATTTTCCCTGGGAAAGAAAACTCAGCAGTCCAGGTTCCTGATGTCAGTTTGTAGGGCTCCCTTGGGTCTATCAGGGCAGCACAAGTTTGAGGTGGGGACAACTTCGGTCTCGGGTCCATCTTTCGATATAAGGATTCTTTGCAGTCAGGGCCAGCCCTGGGACAAGGTCCCCTGGGCACATCCTTTTCCATTTTCCCTGGGAAAGAAAACTCAGCAGTCCAGGTTCCTGATGTCAGTTTGTAGGGCTCCCTTGGGTCTATCAGGGCAGCACAAGTTTGAGGTGGGGACAACTTCGGACTCGGGTCCATCCTTCTATATAAGGATTCTTTGCAGTCAGGCCCAGGCCAGGGCCAGGGTCCCCTGGGCACATCCTTTGGCCATTTTCCCTGGGAAAGAAAACTCAGCAGTCCAGGTTCCTGATGTCAGTTTGTAGGGCTCCCTTGGGTCTATCAGGGCAGCACAAGTTTGAGGTGGGGACAACTTCGGTGTGGGGTCCATCCTTCGATATAAGGATCCTTTGCAGTCAGGGCCAGGGGCCCCTGGGCACATCCTTTTTCCATTTTCCCTGGGAAAGAAAACTCAGCAGTCCAGGTTCCTGATGTCAGTTTGTAGGGCTCCCTTGGGTCTATCAGGGCAGCACAAGTTTGAGGTGGGGACAACTTCGGTCTCGGGTCCATCCTTCTATATAAGGTTTCTTTGCAGTCAGGCCCAGGCCAGGGCCAGAGGACCCTGGGCACATCCTTTTTCCATTTTCCCTGGGAAGGAAAACTCACCAGTCCAAGTTCCTGATGTCAGTTTGTAGGGCTCCCTTGGGTCTATCAGGGCAGCACAAGTTTGAGGTGGGGACAACTTCGGTCTCGGGTCCCTCCTTCGATATAAGGATTCTTTGCAGTCAGGGCCCAGGCCAGGACCAGGGACCCCTGGGCACAACCTTTTTCCATTTCCCCCGGGAAAGAAAACTCAGCAGTCCAGGTTCCTGATGTCAGTTTGTAGGGCTCCCTTGGGTCTATCAGGGCAGCACAAGTTTGAGGTGGGGACAACTTCGGTCTCGGGTCCATCCTTCGATATAAGGATTCTTTGCAGTCAGGGCCTGGGGCCCCTGGGCACATCCTTTTTCCATTTACCCTGGGAAAGAAAACTCAGCAGTCCCGGTTCCTGATGTCAGTTTGTAGGGCTCCCTTGGGTCTATCAGGGCAGCACAAGTTTGAGGTGGGGACAACTTCGGTCGGGGGTGCATCCTTCGATATAAGGATTCTTTGCAGTCAGGGCCAGGGGCCCCTGGGCACATCCTTTTTCCATTTTCCCTGGGAAAGAAAACTCAGCAGTCCAGGTTCCTGATGTCAGTTTGTAGGGCTCCCTTGGGTCTATCAGGGCAGCACAAGTTTGAGGTGGGGACAACTTCGGTCTGGGCTCCATCATTCGATATAAGGATTTTTTGAAGTCAGGGCCCGGCCCAGGGCCAGGGGCCCCTGGGCACATCCTTTGGCCATTTTCCCTGGGAAAGAAAACTCAGCAGTCCAGGTTCCTGATGTCAGTTTGTAGGGCTCCCTTGGGTCTATCAGGGCAGCACAAGTTTGAGGTGGGGACAACTTCGGTCTCGGGTCCATCTTTCGATATAAGGATTCTTTGCAGTCAGGGCCAGCCCTGGGACAAGGTCCCCTGGGCACATCCTTTTCCATTTTCCCTGGGAAAGAAAACTCAGCAGTCCAGGTTCCTGATGTCAGTTTGTAGGGCTCCCTTGGGTCTATCAGGGCAGCACAAGTTTGAGGTGGGGACAACTTCGGACTCGGGTCCATCCTTCTATATAAGGATTCTTTGCAGTCAGGGCCAGGGGCCCCTGGGCACATCCTTTTTCCATTTTCCCTGGGAAAGAAAACTCAGCAGTCCAGGTTCCTGATGTCAGTTTGTAGGGCTCCCTTGGGTCTATCAGGGCAGCACAAGTTTGAGGTGGGGACAACTTCGGTCTGGGCTCCATCATTCGATATAAGGATTTTTTGAAGTCAGGGCCCGGCCCAGGGCCAGGGGCCCCTGGGCACATCCTTTGGCCATTTTCCCTGGGAAAGAAAACTCAGCAGTCCAGGTTCCTGATGTCAGTTTGTAGGGCTCCCTTGGGTCTATCAGGGCAGCACAAGTTTGAGGTGGGGACAACTTCGGTCTCGGGTCCATCTTTCGATATAAGGATTCTTTGCAGTCAGGGCCAGCCCTGGGACAAGGTCCCCTGGGCACATCCTTTTCCATTTTCCCTGGGAAAGAAAACTCAGCAGTCCAGGTTCCTGATGTCAGTTTGTAGGGCTCCCTTGGGTCTATCAGGGCAGCACAAGTTTGAGGTGGGGACAACTTCGGACTCGGGTCCATCCTTCTATATAAGGATTCTTTGCAGTCAGGCCCAGGCCAGGGCCAGGGTCCCCTGGGCACATCCTTTGGCCATTTTCCCTGGGAAAGAAAACTCAGCAGTCCAGGTTCCTGATGTCAGTTTGTAGGGCTCCCTTGGGTCTATCAGGGCAGCACAAGTTTGAGGTGGGGACAACTTCGGTGTGGGGTCCATCCTTCGATATAAGGATCCTTTGCAGTCAGGGCCAGGGGCCCCTGGGCACATCCTTTTTCCATTTTCCCTGGGAAAGAAAACTCAGCAGTCCAGGTTCCTGATGTCAGTTTGTAGGGCTCCCTTGGGTCTATCAGGGCAGCACAAGTTTGAGGTGGGGACAACTTCGGTCTCGGGTCCATCCTTCTATATAAGGATTCTTTGCAGTCAGGCCCAGGCCAGGGCCAGAGGACCCTGGGCACATCCTTTTTCCATTTTCCCTGGGAAAGAAAACTCAGCAGTCCAGGTTCCTGATGTCAGTTTGTAGGGCTCCCTTGGGTCTATCAGGGCAGCACAAGTTTGAGGTGGGGACAACTTCGGTCTGGGCTCCATCCTTCAATATAAGGATTCTTTGCAGTCAGGGCCACGGGCCCCTGGGAACATCATTTTTCAATTTCCTCCGGGAAAGAAAACTCAGCAGTCCAGGTTCCTGATGTCAGTTTGTAGGGCTCCCTTGGGTCTATCAGGGCAGCACAAGTTTGAGGTGGGGACAACTTCGTTGTTGGCTCCATTCTTCGATATAAGGATTTTTTGAAGTCAGGTCCCGGCCCAGGGCCAGGGGCCCCTGGGCACATCCTTTTTCCATTTTCCCTGGGAAAGAAAACTCAGCAGTCCAGGTTCCTGATGTCAGTTTGTAGGGCTCCCTTGGGTCTATCAGGGCAGCACAAGTTTGAGGTGGGGACAACTTCGGTCTGGGCTCCATTCTTCGATATAAGGATTTTTTGAAGTCAGGGCCCAGCCCAGGGCCAGGGGCCCCTGGGCACATCCTTTGGCCATTTTCCCTGGGAAGGAAAACTCACCAGTCCAGGTTCCTGATGTCAGTTTGTAGGGCTCCCTTGGGTCTATCAGGGCAGCACAAGTTTGAGGTGGGGACAACTTCGGTCTCGGGTCCATCCTTCGATATAAGGATTCTTTGCAGTCAGGGCCTGGGGCCCCTGGGCACATCCTTTTTCCATTTACCCTGGGAAAGAAAACTCAGCAGTCCCGGTTCCTGATGTCAGTTTGTAGGGCTCCCTTGGGTCTATCAGGGCAGCACAAGTTTGAGGTGGGGACAACTTCGGTCTGGGCTCCATCCTTCGATATAAGGATCCTTTGCAGTCAGGGCCAGGGGCCCCTGGGCACATCCTTTTTCCATTTTCCCTGGGAAAGAAAACTCAGCAGTCCAGGTTCCTGATGTCAGTTTGTAGGGCTCCCTTGGGTCTATCAGGGCAGCACAAGTTTGAGGTGGGGACAACTTCGGTCTCGGGTCCATCCTTCTATATAAGGATTCTTTGCAGTCAGGCCCAGGCCAGGGCCAGAGGACCCTGGGCACATCCTTTTTCCATTTTCCCTGGGAAGGAAAACTCACCAGTCCAGGTTCCTGATGTCAGTTTGTAGGGCTCCCTTGGGTCTATCAGGGCAGCACAAGTTTGAGGTGGGGACAACTTCGGTGTGGGGTCCATCCTTCGATATAAGGATTCTTTGCAGTCAGGGCCAGGGGCCCCTGGGCACATCCTTTTTCCATTTCCGCCGGGAAAGTAAACTCAGCAGTCCAGGTTCCTGATGTCAGTTTGTAGGGCTCCCTTGGGTCTATCAGGGCAGCACAAATTTGAGGTGGGGACAACTTCGGTCTCGGGTCCATCCTTCAATATAAGGATTCTTTGCAGTCAGGGCCTCGGGCCCCTGGGCACATCCTTTGGCCATTTTCCCTGGGAAAGAAAACTCACCAGTCCAGGTTCCTGATGTCAGTTTGTAGGGCTCCCTTGGGTCTATCAGGGCAGCACAAGTTTGAGGTGGGGACAACTTCGGACTCGGGTCCATCCTTCTATATAAGGATTCTTTGCAGTCAGGCCCAGGCCAGGGCCAGGGTCCCCTGGGCACATCCTTTGGCCATTTTCCCTGGGAAAGAAAACTCAGCAGTCCAGGTTCCTGATGTCAGTTTGTAGGGCTCCCTTGGGTCTATCAGGGCAGCACAAGTTTGAGGTGGGGACAACTTCGGTCTCGGGTCCATCCTTCGATATAAGGATCCTTTGCAGTCAGGGCCAGGGGCCCCTGGGCACATCCTTTTTCCATTTTCCCTGGGAAGGAAAACTCAGCAGTCCAGGTTCCTGATGTCAGTTTGTAGGGCTCCCTTGGGTCTATCAGGGCAGCACAAGTTTGAGGTGGGGACAACTTCGGTCTCGGGTCCATCCTTCGATATAAGGATTCTTTGCAGTCAGGGCCTGGGGCCCCTGGGCACATCCTTTTTCCATTTACCCTGGGAAAGAAAACTCAGCAGTCCCGGTTCCTGATGTCAGTTTGTAGGGCTCCCTTGGGTCTATCAGGGCAGCACAAGTTTGAGGTGGGGACAACTTCGGTCGGGGGTGCATCCTTCGATATAAGGATTCTTTGCAGTCAGGGCCAGGGGCCCCTGGGCACATCCTTTTTCCATTTTCCCTGGGAAAGAAAACTCAGCAGTCCAGGTTCCTGATGTCAGTTTGTAGGGCTCCCTTGGGTCTATCAGGGCAGCACAAGTTTGAGGTGGGGACAACTTCGGTCTGGGCTCCATCATTCGATATAAGGATTTTTTGAAGTCAGGGCCCGGCCCAGGGCCAGGGGCCCCTGGGCACATCCTTTGGCCATTTTCCCTGGGAAAGAAAACTCAGCAGTCCAGGTTCCTGATGTCAGTTTGTAGGGCTCCCTTGGGTCTATCAGGGCAGCACAAGTTTGAGGTGGGGACAACTTCGGTCTCGGGTCCATCTTTCGATATAAGGATTCTTTGCAGTCAGGGCCAGCCCTGGGACAAGGTCCCCTGGGCACATCCTTTTCCATTTTCCCTGGGAAAGAAAACTCAGCAGTCCAGGTTCCTGATGTCAGTTTGTAGGGCTCCCTTGGGTCTATCAGGGCAGCACAAGTTTGAGGTGGGGACAACTTCGGACTCGGGTCCATCCTTCTATATAAGGATTCTTTGCAGTCAGGCCCAGGCCAGGGCCAGGGTCCCCTGGGCACATCCTTTGGCCATTTTCCCTGGGAAAGAAAACTCAGCAGTCCAGGTTCCTGATGTCAGTTTGTAGGGCTCCCTTGGGTCTATCAGGGCAGCACAAGTTTGAGGTGGGGACAACTTCGGTGTGGGGTCCATCCTTCGATATAAGGATCCTTTGCAGTCAGGGCCAGGGGCCCCTGGGCACATCCTTTTTCCATTTTCCCTGGGAAAGAAAACTCAGCAGTCCAGGTTCCTGATGTCAGTTTGTAGGGCTCCCTTGGGTCTATCAGGGCAGCACAAGTTTGAGGTGGGGACAACTTCGGTCTCGGGTCCATCCTTCTATATAAGGTTTCTTTGCAGTCAGGCCCAGGCCAGGGCCAGAGGACCCTGGGCACATCCTTTTTCCATTTTCCCTGGGAAGGAAAACTCACCAGTCCAAGTTCCTGATGTCAGTTTGTAGGGCTCCCTTGGGTCTATCAGGGCAGCACAAGTTTGAGGTGGGGACAACTTCGGTCTCGGGTCCCTCCTTCGATATAAGGATTCTTTGCAGTCAGGGCCCAGGCCAGGACCAGGGACCCCTGGGCACAACCTTTTTCCATTTCCCCCGGGAAAGAAAACTCAGCAGTCCAGGTTCCTGATGTCAGTTTGTAGGGCTCCCTTGGGTGTATCAGGGCAGCACAAGTTTGAGGTGGGGACAACTTCGGTCTCGGGTCCATCCTTCGATATAAGGATTCTTTGCAGTCAGGGCCAGGGGCCCTTGGGCACATCCTTTTTCCATTTCCCCCGGGAAAGAAAACACAGCAGTCCAGGTTCCTGATGTCAGTTTGTAGGGCTCCCTTGGGTCTATCAGGGCAGCACAAGTTTGAGGTGGGGACAACTTCGGTCTCGGGTCCATCCTTCGATATAAGTATTCTTTGCAGTCAGGGCCAGGGGCCCCTGGGCACATCCTTTGGCCATTTTCCCGGGGAAAGAAAACTCAGCAGTCCAGGTTCCTGATGTCAGTTTGTAGGGCTCCCTTGGGTCGATCAGGGCAGCACAAGTTTGAGGTGGGGACAACTTCGGTGTGGGCTCCATCCTTCGATATAAGGATTCTTTGCAGTCAGGGCCAGGGGCCCCTGGGCACATCCTTTTTCCATTTCCGCCGGGAAAGAAAACTCAGCAGTCCAGGTTCCTGATGTCAGTTTGTAGGGCTCCCTTGGGTCTATCAGGGCAGCACAAGTTTGAGGTGGGGACAACTTCGTTGTTGGCTCCATCCTTCGATATAAGGATTTTTTGAAGTCAGGGCCCGGCCCAGGGCCAGGGGCCCCTGGGCACATCCTTTTTCCATTTTCCCTGGGAAAGAAAACTCAGCAGTCCAGGTTCCTGATGTCAGTTTGTAGGGCTCCCTTGGGTCTATCAGGGCAGCACAATTTTGAGGTGGGGACAACTTCGGTCTGGGCTCCATTCCTCGATATAAGGATTTTTTTAAGTCAGGGCCCGGCCCAGGGCCAGGGGCCCCTGGGCACATCCTTTGGCCATTTTCCCTGGGAAAGAAAACTCAGCAGTCCAGGTTCCTGATGTCAGTTTGTAGGGCTCCCTTGGGTCTATCAGGGCAGCACAAGTTTGAGGTGGGGACAACTTCGGTCTCGGGTCCATCCTTCGATATAAGGATTCTTTGCAGTCAGGCCCAGCCCAAGGCCAGGGGCCCCTGGGCACATCCTTTTTCCATTTTCCCTGGGAAGGAAAACTCACCAGTCCAGGTTCCTGATGTCAGTTTGTAGGGCTCCCTTGGGTGTATCAGGGCAGCACAAGTTTGAGGTGGGGACAACTTCGGTCTCGGGTCCATCCTTCGATATAAGGATTCTTTGCAGTCAGGGCCAGGGGCCCCTGGGCACATCCTTTGGCCATTTTCCCGGGGAAAGAAAACTCAGCAGTCCAGGTTCCTGATGTCAGTTTGTAGGGCTCCCTTGGGTCTATCAGGGCAGCAAAAGTTTGAGGTGGGGACAACTTCGGTGTGGGGTCCATCCTTCGATATAAGGATTCTTTGCAGTCAGGGCCCAGCCCAGGGCCAGGGGCCCCTGGGCACATCCTTTTTCCATTTTCCCTGGGAAAGAAAACTCAGCAGTCCAGGTTCCTGATGTCAGTTTGTAGGGCTCCCTTGGGTCTATCAGGGCAGCACAAGTTTGAGGTGGGGACAACTTCGGTGTGGGGTGCATCCTTCGATATAAGGATTCTTTGCAGTCAGGGCCCAGCCCAGGGCCAGGGGCCCCTGGGCACATCCTTTGGCCATTTACCCTGGGAAAGAAAACTCAGCAGTCCAGGTTCCTGATGTCAGTTTGTAGGGCTCCCTTGGGTGTATCAGGGCAGCACATTTTTCAGGTCGGGATCACTTCGGTCTGGGCTCCATCCTTCGATATAAGGATTCTTTGCAGTCAGGGCCAGAGGCCCCTGGGCACATCCTTTTTCCATTTTCCCTGGGAAAGAAAACTCAGCAGTCCAGGTTCCTGATGTCAGTTTGTAGGGCTCCCTTGGGTCTATCAGGGCAGCACAAGTTTGAGGTGGGGACAACTTCGGTCTCGGGTCCATCCTTCTATATAAGGATTCTTTGCAGTCAGGCCCAGGCCAGGGCCAGAGGACCCTGGGCACATCCTTTTTCCATTTTCCCTGGGAAAGAAAACTCAGCAGTCCAGGTTCCTGATGTCAGTTTGTAGGGCTCCCTTGGGTCTATCAGGGCAGCACAAGTTTGAGGTGGGGACAACTTCGGTCTGGGCTCCATCCTTCAATATAAGGATTCTTTGCAGTCAGGGCCACGGGCCCCTGGGCACATCATTTTTCAATTTCCTCCGGGAAAGAAAACTCAGCAGTCCAGGTTCCTGATGTCAGTTTGTAGGGCTCCCTTGGGTCTATCAGGGCAGCACAAATTTGAGGTGGGGACAACTTCGGTCTCGGGCCCATCCTTCAATATAAGGATTCTTTGCAGTCAGGGCCTCGGGCCCCTGGGCACATCCTTTGGCCATTTTCCCTGGGAAAGAAAACTCAGCAGTCCAGGTTCCTGATGTCAGTTTGTAGGGCTCCCTTGGGTCTATCAGGGCAGCACAAGTTTGAGGTGGGGACAACTTCGTTGTTGGCTCCATCCTTCGATATAAGGATTTTTTGAAGTCAGGTCCCGGCCCAGGGCCAGGGGCCCCTGGGCACATCCTTTTTCCATTTTCCCTGGGAAAGAAAACTCAGCAGTCCAGGTTCCTGATGTCAGTTTGTAGGGCTCCCTTGGGTCTATCAGGGCAGCACAAGTTTGAGGTGGGGACAACTTCGGTCTGGGCTCCATTCTTCGATATAAGGATTTTTTGAAGTCAGGGCCCAGCCCAGGGCCAGGGGCCCCTGGGCACATCCTTTGGCCATTTTCCCTGGGAAGGAAAACTCACCAGTCCAGGTTCCTGATGTCAGTTTGTAGGGCTCCCTTGGGTCTATCAGGGCAGCACAAGTTTGAGGTGGGGACAACTTCGGTCTCGGGTCCATCCTTCGATATAAGGATTCTTTGCAGTCAGGGCCTGGGGCCCCTGGGCACATCCTTTTTCCATTTACCCTGGGAAAGAAAACTCAGCAGTCCCGGTTCCTGATGTCAGTTTGTAGGGCTCCCTTGGGTCTATCAGGGCAGCACAAGTTTGAGGTGGGGACAACTTCGGTCTGGGCTCCATCCTTCGATATAAGGATCCTTTGCAGTCAGGGCCAGGGGCCCCTGGGCACATCCTTTTTCCATTTTCCCTGGGAAAGAAAACTCAGCAGTCCAGGTTCCTGATGTCAGTTTGTAGGGCTCCCTTGGGTCTATCAGGGCAGCACAAGTTTGAGGTGGGGACAACTTCGGTCTCGGGTCCATCCTTCTATATAAGGATTCTTTGCAGTCAGGCCCAGGCCAGGGCCAGAGGACCCTGGGCACATCCTTTTTCCATTTTCCCTGGGAAGGAAAACTCACCAGTCCAGGTTCCTGATGTCAGTTTGTAGGGCTCCCTTGGGTCTATCAGGGCAGCACAAGTTTGAGGTGGGGACAACTTCGGTGTGGGGTCCATCCTTCGATATAAGGATTCTTTGCAGTCAGGGCCAGGGGCCCCTGGGCACATCCTTTTTCCATTTCCGCCGGGAAAGTAAACTCAGCAGTCCAGGTTCCTGATGTCAGTTTGTAGGGCTCCCTTGGGTCTATCAGGGCAGCACAAATTTGAGGTGGGGACAACTTCGGTCTCGAGTCCATCCTTCAATATAAGGATTCTTTGCAGTCAGGGCCTCGGGCCCCTGGGCACATCCTTTGGCCATTTTCCCTGGGAAAGAAAACTCACCAGTCCAGGTTCCTGATGTCAGTTTGTAGGGCTCCCTTGGGTCTATCAGGGCAGCACAAGTTTGATGTGGGGACAACTTCGTTGTTGGCTCCATCCTTCGATATAAGGATTTTTTGAAGTCAGGTCCCGGCCCAGGGCCAGGGGCCCCTGTGCACATCCTTTTTTCATTTTCCCTGGGAAAGAAAACTCAGCAGTCCAGGTTCCTGATGTCTGTTTGTAGGGCTCCCTTGGGTCTATCAGGGCAGCACAAGTTTGAGGTGGGGACAACTTCGGTCTCGGGTCCATCCTTCGATATAAGGATTCTTTGCAGTCAGCTCCCAGCCCAAGGCCAGGGGACCCTGGGCACATCCTTTTTCCATTTTCCCTGGGAAGGAAAACTCAGCAGTCCAGGTTCCTGATGTCAGTTTGTAGGGCTCCCTTGGGTCTATCAGGGCAGCACAAGTTTGAGGTGGGGACAACTTCGGTGTGGGGTCCATCCTTCGATATAAGGATTCTTTGCAGTCAGGGCCTGGGGCCCCTGGGCACATCCTTTTTCCATTTACCCTGGGAAAGAAAACTCAGCAGTCCCGGTTCCTGATGTCAGTTTGTAGGGCTCCCTTGGGTCTATCAGGGCAGCACAAGTTTGAGGTGGGGACAACTTCGGTCTGGGCTCCATCCTTCGATATAAGGATCCTTTGCAGTCAGGGCCAGGGGCCCCTGGGCACATCCTTTTTCCATTTTCCCTGGGAAAGAAAACTCAGCAGTCCAGGTTCCTGATGTCAGTTTGTAGGGCTCCCTTGGGTCTATCAGGGCAGCACAAGTTTGAGGTGGGGACAACTTCGTTGTTGGCTCCATCCTTCGATATAAGGATTTTTTGAAGTCAGGTCCCGGCCCAGGGCCAGGGGCCCCTGGGCACATCCTTTTTCCATTTTCCCTGGGAAAGAAAACTCAGCAGTCCAGGTTCCTGATGTCAGTTTGTAGGGCTCCCTTGGGTCTATCAGGGCAGCACAAGTTTGAGGTGGGGACAACTTCGGTGTGGGGTCCATCCTTCGATATAAGGATTCTTTGCAGTCAGGGCCCAGCCCAGGGCCAGGGGCCCCTGGGCACATCCTTTGGCCATTTACCCTGGGAAAGAAAACTCAGCAGTCCAGGTTCCTGATGTCAGTTTGTAGGGCTCCCTTGGGTCTATCAGGGCAGCACAAGTTTGAGGTGGGGACAACTTCGGTCTCGGGTCCATCCTTCGATATAAGGATCCTTTGCAGTCAGGGCCCAGCCCAGGGCCAGGGGCCCCTGGGCACATCCTTTGGCCATTTACCCTGGGAAAGAAAACTCAGCAGTCCAGGTTCCTGATGTCAGTTTGTAGGGCTCCCTTGGGTCTATCAGGGCAGCACAAGTTTGAGGTGGGGACAACTTCGGTGTGGGGTGCATTCTTCGATATAAGGATTCTTTGCAGTCAGGGCCCAGCCCAGGGCCAGGGGCCCCCGGGCACATCCTTTGGCCATTTACCCTGGGAAAGAAAACTCAGCAGTCCAGGTTCCTGATGTCAGTTTGTAGGGCTCCCTTGGGTCTATCAGGGCAGCACATTTTTCAGGTCGGGATCACTTCGGTCTGCGCTCCATCCTTCGATATAAGGATTCTTTGCAGTCAGGGCCAGGGGCCCCTGGGCACAACCTTTTTCCATTTTTCCCTGGGAAAGAAAACTCAGCAGTCCAGGTTCCTGATGTCAGTTTGTAGGGCTCCCTTGGGTTTATCAGGGCAGCACAAGTTTGAGGTGGGGACAACTTCGGTCTGGGGTCCATCCTTCGATATAAGGATTCTTTGCAGTCAGGCCCAGGCCAGGGCCAGGGGCCCCTGGGCACATCCTTTGGCCATTTTCCCTGGGAAGGAAAACTCAGCAGTCCAGGTTCCTGATGTCAGTTTGTAGGGCTCCCTTGGGTCTATCAGGGCAGCACAAGTTAGAGGTGGGGACAACTTCGGTCTGGGCTCCATCCTTCGATATAAGGATTCTTTGCAGTCAGGGCCAGGGGCCCCTGGGCACACCCTTTTTCAATTTTCCCTGGGAAAGAAAACTCAGCAGTCCAGGTTCCTGATGTCAGTTTGTAGGGCTCTCTTGGGTCTATCAGGGCAGCACAAGTTTGAGGTGGGGACAATTTCGGTCTCGGGTCCCTCCTTCGATATAAGGATTCTTTGCACTCAGGGCCCCGCCCAGGGCCAGGGGACCCTGGGCACATCCTTTTTCGATTTTCCCTGGGAAGGAAAACTCACCAGTCCAGGTTCCTGATGTCAGTTTGTAGGGCTCCCTTGGGTGTATCAGGGCAGCACAATTTTGAAGTGGGGACAACTTCAGTGTGGGGTCCATCCTTCGATATAAGGATTCTTTGCAGTCAGGGCCAGGGGCCCCTGGGCACATCCTTTTTCCATTTTCCCTGGGAAAGAAAACTCAGCAGTCCAGGTTCCTGATGTCAGTTTGTAGGGCTCCCTTGGGTCTATCAGGGCAGCACAAGTTTGAGGTGGGGACAACTTCGGTCTCGGGTCCATCCTTCGATATAAGGATTCTTTGCAGTCCGGGCCTGGGGCCCCTGAGCACATCCTTTGGCCATTTTCCCTGGGAAAGAAAACTCAGCAGTCCAGGTTCCTGATGTCAGTTTGTAGGGCTCCCTTGGGTCTATCAGGGCAGCACAAGTCTGAGGTGGGGACAACTTCGGTCTCGGGTCCATCCTTTGATATAAGGATTCTTTGCAGTCAGGGCCAGGGGCCCCTGGGCACATCCTTTTTCCATTTCCCCCGGGAAAGAAAACTCAGCAGTCCAGGTTCCTGATGTCAGTTTGTAGGGCTCCCTTGGGTCTATCAGGGCAGCACAAATTTGAGGTGGGGACAACTTCGGTCTGGGCTCCATCCTTCGATATAAGGATTCTTTGCAGTCAGGGCCTCGGGCCCCTGGGCACATCCTTTTTCCATTTTCCCTGGGAAAGAAAACTCAGCAGTCCAGGTTCCTGATGTCAGTTTGTAGGGCTCCCTTGGGTCTATCAGGGCAGCACAAGTTTGAGGTGGGGACAACTTCGGTGTGGGGTGCATCCTTCGATATAACGCTTCTTTACAGTCAGGCCCAGCCCAGGGCCAGAGGACCCTGGGCACATCCTTTGGCCATTTTCCCTGGGAAAGAAAACTCAGCAGTCCAGGTTCCTGATGTCAGTTTGTAGGGCTCCCTTGGGTCTATCAGGGCAGCACAAGTTTGAGGTGGGGACAACTTCAGTCTCGGGTCCATCCTTCGATATAAGGATTCTTTGTAGTCAGGCCCAGCCCAGGGCCAGAGGATCCTGGGCACATCCTTTTTCCATTTTCCCTGGGAAGGAAAACTCAGCAGTCCAGGTTCCTGATGTCAGTTTGTAGGGCTCTCTTGGGTCTATCAGGGCAGCACAAGTTTGAGGTGGGGACAACTTCGGTCTGGGCTCCATCATTCGATATAAGGATTTTTTGAAGTCAGGTCACGGCCCAGGGCCAGGGGCCCCTGGGCACACCCTTTGGCCATTTTCCCTGGGAAGGAAAACTCAGCAGTCCAGGTTCCTGATGTCAGTTTGTAGGGCTCCCTTGGGTCTATCAGGGCAGCACAAGTTTGAGGTGGGGACAACTTCGGTCTGGGCTCCATCCTTCGATATAAGGATTCTTTGCAGTCATGGCCAGGGGCCCCTGGGCACATCCTTTTTCCATTTCCCCTGGGAAAGAAAACTCAGCAGTCCAGGTTCCTGATGTCAGTTTGTAGGGCTCCCTTGGGTCTATCAGGGCAGCACAAGTTTGAGGTGGGGACAACTTCGGTCTGGGCTCCATTCTTCGATATAAGGATTTTTTGAAGTCAGGGCCCAGCCCAGGGCCAGGGGCCCCTGGGCACATCCTTTGGCCATTTTCCCTGGGAAGGAAAACTCACCAGTCCAGGTTCCTGATGTCAGTTTGTAGGGCTCCCTTGGGTCTATCAGGGCAGCACAAGTTTGAGGTGGGGACAACTTCGGTCTCGGGTCCATCCTTCGATATAAGGATTCTTTGCAGTCAGGGCCTGGGGCCCCTGGGCACATCCTTTTTCCATTTACCCTGGGAAAGAAAACTCAGCAGTCCCGGTTCCTGATGTCAGTTTGTAGGGCTCCCTTGGGTCTATCAGGGCAGCACAAGTTTGAGGTGGGGACAACTTCGGTCTGGGCTCCATCCTTCGATATAAGGATCCTTTGCAGTCAGGGCCAGGGGCCCCTGGGCACATCCTTTTTCCATTTTCCCTGGGAAAGAAAACTCAGCAGTCCAGGTTCCTGATGTCAGTTTGTAGGGCTCCCTTGGGTCTATCAGGGCAGCACAAGTTTGAGGTGGGGACAACTTCGGTCTCGGGTCCATCCTTCTATATAAGGATTCTTTGCAGTCAGGCCCAGGCCAGGGCCAGAGGACCCTGGGCACATCCTTTTTCCATTTTCCCTGGGAAGGAAAACTCACCAGTCCAGGTTCCTGATGTCAGTTTGTAGGGCTCCCTTGGGTCTATCAGGGCAGCACAAGTTTGAGGTGGGGACAACTTCGGTGTGGGGTCCATCCTTCGATATAAGGATTCTTTGCAGTCAGGGCCAGGGGCCCCTGGGCACATCCTTTTTCCATTTCCGCCGGGAAAGTAAACTCAGCAGTCCAGGTTCCTGATGTCAGTTTGTAGGGCTCCCTTGGGTCTATCAGGGCAGCACAAATTTGAGGTGGGGACAACTTCGGTCTCGGGTCCATCCTTCAATATAAGGATTCTTTGCAGTCAGGGCCTCGGGCCACTGGGCACATCCTTTGGCCATTTTCCCTGGGAAAGAAAACTCACCAGTCCAGGTTCCTGATGTCAGTTTGTAGGGCTCCCTTGGGTCTATCAGGGCAGCACAAGTTTGATGTGGGGACAACTTCGTTGTTGGCTCCATCCTTCGATATAAGGATTTTTTGAAGTCAGGTCCCGGCCCAGGGCCAGGGGCCCCTGTGCACATCCTTTTTTCATTTTCCCTGGGAAAGAAAACTCAGCAGTCCAGGTTCCTGATGTCTGTTTGTAGGGCTCCCTTGGGTCTATCAGGGCAGCACAAGTTTGAGGTGGGGACAACTTCGGTCTCGGGTCCATCCTTCGATATAAGGATTCTTTGCAGTCAGCTCCCAGCCCAAGGCCAGGGGACCCTGGGCACATCCTTTTTCCATTTTCCCTGGGAAGGAAAACTCAGCAGTCCAGGTTCCTGATGTCAGTTTGTAGGGCTCCCTTGGGTCTATCAGGGCAGCACAAGTTTGAGGTGGGGACAACTTCGGTGTGGGGTCCATCCTTCGATATAAGGATTCTTTGCAGTCAGGGCCTGGGGCCCCTGGGCACATCCTTTTTCCATTTACCCTGGGAAAGAAAACTCAGCAGTCCCGGTTCCTGATGTCAGTTTGTAGGGCTCCCTTGGGTCTATCAGGGCAGCACAAGTTTGAGGTGGGGACAACTTCGGTCTGGGCTCCATCCTTCGATATAAGGATCCTTTGCAGTCAGGGCCAGGGGCCCCTGGGCACATCCTTTTTCCATTTTCCCTGGGAAAGAAAACTCAGCAGTCCAGGTTCCTGATGTCAGTTTGTAGGGCTCCCTTGGGTCTATCAGGGCAGCACAAGTTTGAGGTGGGGACAACTTCGGTGTGGGGTGCATCCTTCGATATAACGCTTCTTTACAGCCAGGCCCAGCCCAGGGCCAGAGGACCCTGGGCACATCCTTTGGCCATTTTCCCTGGGAAAGAAAACTCAGCAGTCCAGGTTCCTGATGTCAGTTTGTAGGGCTCCCTTGGGTCTATCAGGGCAGCACAAGTTTGAGGTGGGGACAACTTCAGTCTCGGGTCCATCCTTCGATATAAGGATTCTTTGTAGTCAGGCCCAGCCCAGGGCCAGAGGATCCTGGGCACATCCTTTTTCCATTTTCCCTGGGAAGGAAAACTCAGCAGTCCAGGTTCCTGATGTCAGTTTGTAGGGCTCTCTTGGGTCTATCAGGGCAGCACAAGTTTGAGGTGGGGACAACTTCGGTCTGGGCTCCATCATTCGATATAAGGATTTTTTGAAGTCAGGTCACGGCCCAGGGCCAGGGGCCCCTGGGCACACCCTTTGGCCATTTTCCCTGGGAAGGAAAACTCAGCAGTCCAGGTTCCTGATGTCAGTTTGTAGGGCTCCCTTGGGTCTATCAGGGCAGCACAAGTTTGAGGTGGGGACAACTTCGGTCTGGGCTCCATCCTTCGATATAAGGATTCTTTGCAGTCATGGCCAGGGGCCCCTGGGCACATCCTTTTTCCATTTCCCCCGGGAAAGAAAACTCAGCAGTCCAGGTTCCTGATGTCAGTTTGTAGGGCTCCCTTGGGTCTATCAGGGCAGCACAACTTTGAGGTGGGGACAACTTCGGTCTCGGGTCCATCCTTCGATATAAGGATTCTTTGCAGTCAGGGCCTGGGGCCCCTGGGCACATCCTTTTTCCATTTACCCTGGGAAATAAAACTCAGCAGTCCCGGTTCCTGATGTCAGTTTGTAGGGCTCCCTTGGCTCTATCAGGGCAGCACAAGTTTGAGGTGGGGACAACTTCGGTCTGGGCTCCATCCTTCGATATAAGGATCCTTTGCAGTCACGGCCAGGGGCCCCTGGGCACATCCTTTGGCCATTTTCCCTGGGAAAGAAAACTCAGCAGTCCAGGTTCCTGATGTCAGTTTGTAGGGCTCTCTTGGGTGTATCAGGGCAGCACAAGTTTGAGGTGGGGACAACTTCGGTCTCGGGTCCATCCTTCTATATAAGGATTCTTTGCAGTCAGGCCCAGGCCAGGGCCAGAGGACCCTGGGCACATCCTTTTTCCATTTTCCCTGGGAAGGAAAACTCAGCAGTCCAGGTTCCTGATGTCAGTTTGTAGGGCTCCCTTGGGTCTATCAGGGCAGCACAAGTTAGAGGTGGGGACAACTTCGGTCTGGGCTCCATCCTTCGATATAAGGATTCTTTGCAGTCAGGGCCAGGGGCCCCTGGGCACATCCTTTTTCCATTTCCGCCGGGAAAGAAAACTCAGCAGTCCAGGTTCCTGATGTCAGTTTGTAGGGCTCCCTTGGGTCTATCAGGGCAGCACAAGTTTGAGGTGGGGACAACTTCGGTCTGGGCTCCATCCTTCAATATAAGGATTCTTTGCAGTCAGGGCCAGGGGCCCCTGGGCACATCATTTTTCAATTTCCTCCGGGAAAGAAAACTCAGCAGTCCAGGTTCCTGATGTCAGTTTGTAGGGCTCCCTTGGGTCTATCAGGGCAGCACAAATTTGAGGTGGGGACAACTTCGGTCTCGGGCCCATCCTTCAATATAAGGATTCTTTGCAGTCAGGGCCTCGGGCCCCTGGGCACATCCTTTGGCCATTTTCCCTGGGAAAGAAAACTCAGCAGTCCAGGTTCCTGATGTCAGTTTGTAGGGCTCCCTTGGGTCTATCAGGGCAGCACAAGTTTGAGGTGGGGACAACTTCGTTGTTGGCTCCATCCTTCGATATAAGGATTTTTTGAAGTCAGCTGCCGGCCCAGGGCCAGGGGCCCCTGGGCACATCCTTTTTCCATTTTCCCTGGGAAAGAAAACTCAGCAGTCCAGGTTCCTGATGTCAGTTTGTAGGGCTCCCTTGGGTCTATCAGGGCAGCACAAGTTTGAGGTGGGGACAACTTCGGTCTGGGCTCCATTCTTCGATATAAGGATTTTTTGAAGTCAGGTCACGGCCCAGGGCCAGGGGCCCCTGGGCACATCCTTTGGCCATTTTCCCTGGGAAAGAAAACTCAGCAGTCCAGGTTCCTGATGTCAGTTTGTAGGGCTCCCTTGGGTCTATCAGGGCAGCACAAGTTTGAGGTGGGGACAACTTCGGTCTCGGGTCCATCCTCCGATATAAGGATTCTTTGCAGTCAGCTCCCAGCCCAAGGCCAGGGGCCCCTGGGCACATCCTTTTTCCATTTTCCCTGGGAAGGAAAACTCACCAGTCCAGGTTCCTGATGTCAGTTTGTAGGGCTCCCTTGGGTCTATCAGGGCAGCACAAGTTTGAGGTGGGGACAACTTCGGTCTCGGGTCCATCCTTCGATATAAGGATTCTTTGCAGTCAGGGCCAGGGGCCCCTGGGCACATCCTTTTTCCATTTACCCTGGGAAAGAAAACTCAGCAGTCCCGGTTCCTGATGTCAGTTTGTAGGGCTCCCTTGGGTCTATCAGGGCAGCACAAGTTTGAGGTGGGGACAACTTCGGTCTCGGGTCCATCCTTCTATATAAGGATTCTTTGCAGTCAGGCCCAGGCCAGGGCCAGAGGACCCTGGGCACATCCTTTTTCCATTTTCCCTGGGAAGGAAAACTCACCAGTCCAGGTTCCTGATGTCAGTTTGTAGGGCTCCCTTGGGTCTATCAGGGCAGCACAAGTTTGAGGTGGGGACAACTTTGGTGTGGGGTCCATCCTTCGATATAAGGATTCTTTGCAGTCAGGGCCAGGGGCCCCTGGGCACATCCTTTTTCCATTTCCGCCGGGAAAGTAAACTCAGCAGTCCAGGTTCCTGATGTCAGTTTGTAGGGCTCCCTTGGGTCTATCAGGGCAGCACAAATTTGAGGTGGGGACAACTTCGGTCTCGGGTCCATCCTTCAATATAAGGATTCTTTGCAGTCAGGGCCTCGGGCCCCTGGGCACATCCTTTGGCCATTTTCCCCGGGAAAGAAAACTCACCAGTCCAGGTTCCTGATGTCAGTTTGTAGGGCTCCCTTGGGTCTATCAGGGCAGCACAAGTTTGAGGTGGGGACAACTTCGTTGTTGGCTCCATCCTTCGATATAAGGATTTTTTGAAGTCAGGTCCCGGCCCAGGGCCAGGGGCCCCTGGGCACATCCTTTTTCCATTTTCCCTGGGAAAGAAAACTCACCAGTCCAGGTTCCTGATGTCAGTTTGTAGGGCTCCCTTGGGTCTATCAGGGCAGCACAAGTTTGAGGTGGGGACAACTTCGGTCTGGGCTCCATTCTTCGATATAAGGATTCTTTGCAGTCAGGGCCAGGGGCCCCTGGGCACATCCTTTTTCCATTTTCCCTGGGAAAGAAAACTCAGCAGTCCAGGTTCCTGATGTCAGTTTGTAGGGCTCCCTTGGGTCTATGAGGGCAGCACAAGTTTGAGGTGGGGACAACTTCGGTGTGGGGTGCATCCGTCGATATAAGGATTCTTTGCAGTCAGGGCCAGCCCAGGGCCAGGGGCCCCTGGGCACATCCTTTGGCCATTTTCCCTGGGAAAGAAAACTCAGCAGTCCAGGTTCCTGATGTCAGTTTGTAGGGCTCCCTTGGGTCTATCAGGGCAGCACATTTTTCAGGTCGGGATCACTTCGGTCTGGGCTCCATCCTTCGATATAAGGATTCTTTGCAGTCAGGGCCAGGGGCCCCTGGGCACAACCTTTTTCCATTTTTCCCGGGAAAGAAAACTCAGCAGTCCAGGTTCCTGATGTCAGTTTGTAGGGCTCCCTTGGGTCTATCAGGGCAGCACAAGTTTGAGGTGGGGACAACTTCGGTGTGGGGTGCATCCTTCTATATAAGGATTCTTTGCAGTCAGGCCCAGGCCAGGGCCAGGGGCCCCTGGGCACATCCTTTGGCCATTTTCCCTGGGAAAGAAAACTCAGCAGTCCAGGTTCCTGATGTCAGTTTGTAGGGCTCCCTTGGGTCTATCAGGGCAGCACAAGTTTGAGGTGGGGACAACTTCGGTCTGGGCTCCATCCTTCGATATAAGGATTCTTTGCAGTCAGGGCCGGGGGCCCCTGGGCACATCCTTTTTCCATTTTCCCTGGGAAAGAAAACTCAGCAGTCCAGGTTCCTGATGTCAGTTTGTAGGGCTCTCTTGGGTCTATCAGGGCACCACAAGTTTGAGGTGGGGACAATTTCGGTCTCGGGTCCCTCCTTCGATATAAGGATTCTTTGCACTCAGGGCCCCGCCCAGGGCCAGGGGACCCTGGGCACATCCTTTTTCCATTTTCCCTGGGAAGGAAAACTCAGCAGTCCAGGTTCCTGATGTCAGTTTGTAGGGCTCCCTTGGGTCTATCAGGGCAGCACAAGTTTGAGGTGGGGACAACTTCGGTGTGGGGTCCATCCTTCGATATAAGGATTCTTTGCAGTCAGGGCCTGGGGCCCCTGGGCACATCCTTTTTCCATTTACCCTGGGAAAGAAAACTCAGCAGTCCCGGTTCCTGATGTCAGTTTGTAGGGCTCCCTTGGGTCTATCAGGGCAGCACAAGTTTGAGGTGGGGACAACTTCGGTCTGGGCTCCATCCTTCGATATAAGGATCCTTTGCAGTCAGGGCCAGGGGCCCCTGGGCACATCCTTTTTCCATTTTCCCTGGGAAGGAAAACTCAGCAGTCCAGGTTCCTGATGTCAGTTTGTAGGGCTCCCTTGGGTCTATCAGGGCAGCACAAGTTTGAGGTGGGGACAACTTCGTTGTTGGCTCCATCCTTCGTTATAAGGATTTTTTAAAGTCAGGTCCCGGCCCAGGGCCAGGGGCCCCTTGGCACATCCTTTTTCCATTTTCTCTGGGAAAGAAAACTCAGCAGTCCAGGTTCCTGATGTCAGTTTGTAGGGCTCCCTTGGGTCTATCAGGGCAGCACAAGTTTGAGGTGGGGACAACTTCGGTCTCGGGTCCATCCTTCGATATAAGGATTCTTTGTAGTCAGGCCCAGCCCAGGGCCAGAGGATCCTGGGCACATCCTTTTTCCATTTTCCCTGGGAAGGAAAACTCAGCAGTCCAGGTTCCTGATGTCAGTTTGTAGGGCTCTCTTGGGTCTATCAGGGCAGCACAAGTTTGAGGTGGGGACAACTTCGGTCTGGGCTCCATCATTCGATATAAGGATTTTTTGAAGTCAGGTCACGGCCCAGGGCCAGGGGCCCCTGGGCACACCCTTTGGCCATTTTCCCTGGGAAGGAAAACTCAGCAGTCCAGGTTCCTGATGTCAGTTTGTAGGGCTCCCTTGGGTCTATCAGGGCAGCACAAGTTTGAGGTGGGGACAACTTCGGTCTGGGCTCCATCCTTCGATATAAGGATTCTTTGCAGTCATGGCCAGGGGCCCCTGGGCACATCCTTTTTCCATTTCCCCCGGGAAAGAAAACTCAGCAGTCCAGGTTCCTGATGTCAGTTTGTAGGGCTCCCTTGGGTCTATCAGGGCAGCACAACTTTGAGGTGGGGACAACTTCGGTCTCGGGTCCATCCTTCGATATAAGGATTCTTTGCAGTCAGGGCCTGGGGCCCCTGGGCACATCCTTTTTCCATTTACCCTGGGAAATAAAACTCAGCAGTCCCGGTTCCTGATGTCAGTTTGTAGGGCTCCCTTGGCTCTATCAGGGCAGCACAAGTTTGAGGTGGGGACAACTTCGGTCTGGGCTCCATCCTTCGATATAAGGATCCTTTGCAGTCACGGCCAGGGGCCCCTGGGCACATCCTTTGGCCATTTTCCCTGGGAAAGAAAACTCAGCAGTCCAGGTTCCTGATGTCAGTTTGTAGGGCTCCCTTGGGTCTATCAGGGCAGCACAAGTTTGAGGTGGGGACAACTTCGTTGTTGGCTCCATCCTTCGATATAAGGATTTTTTGAAGTCAGCTGCCGGCCCAGGGCCAGGGGCCCCTGGGCACATCCTTTTTCCATTTTCCCTGGGAAAGAAAACTCAGCAGTCCAGGTTCCTGATGTCAGTTTGTAGGGCTCCCTTGGGTCTATCAGGGCAGCACAAGTTTGAGGTGGGGACAACTTCGGTCTGGGCTCCATTCTTCGATATAAGGATTTTTTGAAGTCAGGTCACGGCCCAGGGCCAGGGGCCCCTGGGCACATCCTTTGGCCATTTTCCCTGGGAAAGAAAACTCAGCAGTCCAGGTTCCTGATGTCAGTTTGTAGGGCTCCCTTGGGTCTATCAGGGCAGCACAAGTTTGAGGTGGGGACAACTTCGGTCTCGGGTCCATCCTCCGATATAAGGATTCTTTGCAGTCAGCTCCCAGCCCAAGGCCAGGGGCCCCTGGGCACATCCTTTTTCCATTTTCCCTGGGAAGGAAAACTCACCAGTCCAGGTTCCTGATGTCAGTTTGTAGGGCTCCCTTGGGTCTATCAGGGCAGCACAAGTTTGAGGTGGGGACAACTTCGGTCTCGGGTCCATCCTTCGATATAAGGATTCTTTGCAGTCAGGGCCAGGGGCCCCTGGGCACATCCTTTTTCCATTTACCCTGGGAAAGAAAACTCAGCAGTCCCGGTTCCTGATGTCAGTTTGTAGGGCTCCCTTGGGTCTATCAGGGCAGCACAAGTTTGAGGTGGGGACAACTTCGGTCTCGGGTCCATCCTTCTATATAAGGATTCTTTGCAGTCAGGCCCAGGCCAGGGCCAGAGGACCCTGGGCACATCCTTTTTCCATTTTCCCTGGGAAGGAAAACTCACCAGTCCAGGTTCCTGATGTCAGTTTGTAGGGCTCCCTTGGGTCTATCAGGGCAGCACAAGTTTGAGGTGGGGACAACTTTGGTGTGGGGTCCATCCTTCGATATAAGGATTCTTTGCAGTCAGGGCCAGGGGCCCCTGGGCACATCCTTTTTCCATTTCCGCCGGGAAAGTAAACTCAGCAGTCCAGGTTCCTGATGTCAGTTTGTAGGGCTCCCTTGGGTCTATCAGGGCAGCACAAGTTTGAGGTGGGGACAACTTCGGTCTCGGGTCCATCCTTCAATATAAGGATTCTTTGCAGTCAGGGCCTCGGGCCCCTGGGCACATCCTTTGGCCATTTTCCCCGGGAAAGAAAACTCACCAGTCCAGGTTCCTGATGTCAGTTTGTAGGGCTCCCTTGGGTCTATCAGGGCAGCACAAGTTTGAGGTGGGGACAACTTCGGTCTGGGCTCCATCCTTCGATATAAGGATCCTTTGCAGTCAGGGCCAGGGGCCCCTGGGCACATCCTTTTTCCATTTTCCCTGGGAAGGAAAACTCAGCAGTCCAGGTTCCTGATGTCAGTTTGTAGGGCTCCCTTGGGTCTATCAGGGCAGCACAAGTTTGAGGTGGGGACAACTTCGTTGTTGGCTCCATCCTTCGTTATAAGGATTTTTTAAAGTCAGGGCCCGGCCCAGGGCCAGGGGCCCCTTGGCACATCCTTTTTCCATTTTCTCTGGGAAAGAAAACTCAGCAGTCCAGGTTCCTGATGTCAGTTTGTAGGGCTCCCTTGGGTCTATCAGGGCAGCACAAGTTTGAGGTGGGGACAACTTCGGTCTCGGGTCCATCCTTCGATATAAGGATTCTTTGTAGTCAGGCCCAGCCCAGGGCCAGAGGATCCTGGGCACATCCTTTTTCCATTTTCCCTGGGAAGGAAAACTCAGCAGTCCAGGTTCCTGATGTCAGTTTGTAGGGCTCTCTTGGGTCTATCAGGGCAGCACAAGTTTGAGGTGGGGACAACTTCGGTCTGGGCTCCATCATTCGATATAAGGATTTTTTGAAGTCAGGTCACGGCCCAGGGCCAGGGGCCCCTGGGCACACCCTTTGGCCATTTTCCCTGGGAAGGAAAACTCAGCAGTCCAGGTTCCTGATGTCAGTTTGTAGGGCTCCCTTGGGTCTATCAGGGCAGCACAAGTTTGAGGTGGGGACAACTTCGGTCTGGGCTCCATCCTTCGATATAAGGATTCTTTGCAGTCATGGCCAGGGGCCCCTGGGCACATCCTTTTTCCATTTCCCCCGGGAAAGAAAACTCAGCAGTCCAGGTTCCTGATGTCAGTTTGTAGGGCTCCCTTGGGTCTATCAGGGCAGCACAACTTTGAGGTGGGGACAACTTCGGTCTCGGGTCCATCCTTCGATATAAGGATTCTTTGCAGTCAGGGCCTGGGGCCCCTGGGCACATCCTTTTTCCATTTACCCTGGGAAATAAAACTCAGCAGTCCCGGTTCCTGATGTCAGTTTGTAGGGCTCCCTTGGCTCTATCAGGGCAGCACAAGTTTGAGGTGGGGACAACTTCGGTCTGGGCTCCATCCTTCGATATAAGGATCCTTTGCAGTCACGGCCAGGGGCCCCTGGGCACATCCTTTGGCCATTTTCCCTGGGAAAGAAAACTCAGCAGTCCAGGTTCCTGATGTCAGTTTGTAGGGCTCCCTTGGGTCTATCAGGGCAGCACAAGTTTGAGGTGGGGACAACTTCGTTGTTGGCTCCATCCTTCGATATAAGGATTTTTTGAAGTCAGCTGCCGGCCCAGGGCCAGGGGCCCCTGGGCACATCCTTTTTCCATTTTCCCTGGGAAAGAAAACTCAGCAGTCCAGGTTCCTGATGTCAGTTTGTAGGGCTCCCTTGGGTCTATCAGGGCAGCACAAGTTTGAGGTGGGGACAACTTCGGTCTGGGCTCCATTCTTCGATATAAGGATTTTTTGAAGTCAGGTCACGGCCCAGGGCCAGGGGCCCCTGGGCACATCCTTTGGCCATTTTCCCTGGGAAAGAAAACTCAGCAGTCCAGGTTCCTGATGTCAGTTTGTAGGGCTCCCTTGGGTCTATCAGGGCAGCACAAGTTTGAGGTGGGGACAACTTCGGTCTCGGGTCCATCCTCCGATATAAGGATTCTTTGCAGTCAGCTCCCAGCCCAAGGCCAGGGGCCCCTGGGCACATCCTTTTTCCATTTTCCCTGGGAAGGAAAACTCACCAGTCCAGGTTCCTGATGTCAGTTTGTAGGGCTCCCTTGGGTCTATCAGGGCAGCACAAGTTTGAGGTGGGGACAACTTCGGTCTCGGGTCCATCCTTCGATATAAGGATTCTTTGCAGTCAGGGCCAGGGGCCCCTGGGCACATCCTTTTTCCATTTACCCTGGGAAAGAAAACTCAGCAGTCCCGGTTCCTGATGTCAGTTTGTAGGGCTCCCTTGGGTCTATCAGGGCAGCACAAGTTTGAGGTGGGGACAACTTCGGTCTCGGGTCCATCCTTCTATATAAGGATTCTTTGCAGTCAGGCCCAGGCCAGGGCCAGAGGACCCTGGGCACATCCTTTTTCCATTTTCCCTGGGAAGGAAAACTCACCAGTCCAGGTTCCTGATGTCAGTTTGTAGGGCTCCCTTGGGTCTATCAGGGCAGCACAAGTTTGAGGTGGGGACAACTTTGGTGTGGGGTCCATCCTTCGATATAAGGATTCTTTGCAGTCAGGGCCAGGGGCCCCTGGGCACATCCTTTTTCCATTTCCGCCGGGAAAGTAAACTCAGCAGTCCAGGTTCCTGATGTCAGTTTGTAGGGCTCCCTTGGGTCTATCAGGGCAGCACAAATTTGAGGTGGGGACAACTTCGGTCTCGGGTCCATCCTTCAATATAAGGATTCTTTGCAGTCAGGGCCTCGGGCCCCTGGGCACATCCTTTGGCCATTTTCCCCGGGAAAGAAAACTCACCAGTCCAGGTTCCTGATGTCAGTTTGTAGGGCTCCCTTGGGTCTATCAGGGCAGCACAAGTTTGAGGTGGGGACAACTTCGTTGTTGGCTCCATCCTTCGATATAAGGATTTTTTGAAGTCAGGTCCCGGCCCAGGGCCAGGGGCCCCTGGGCACATCCTTTTTCCATTTTCCCTGGGAAAGAAAACTCACCAGTCCAGGTTCCTGATGTCAGTTTGTAGGGCTCCCTTGGGTCTATCAGGGCAGCACAAGTTTGAGGTGGGGACAACTTCGGTCTGGGCTCCATTCTTCGATATAAGGATTCTTTGCAGTCAGGGCCAGGGGCCCCTGGGCACATCCTTTTTCCATTTTCCCTGGGAAAGAAAACTCAGCAGTCCAGGTTCCTGATGTCAGTTTGTAGGGCTCCCTTGGGTCTATCAGGGCAGCACAAGTTTGAGGTGGGGACAACTTCGGTGTGGGGTGCATCCGTCGATATAAGGATTCTTTGCAGTCAGGGCCAGCCCAGGGCCAGGGGCCCCTGGGCACATCCTTTGGCCATTTTCCCTGGGAAAGAAAACTCAGCAGTCCAGGTTCCTGATGTCAGTTTGTAGGGCTCCCTTGGGTCTATCAGGGCAGCACATTTTTCAGGTCGGGATCACTTCGGTCTGGGCTCCATCCTTCGATATAAGGATTCTTTGCAGTCAGGGCCAGGGGCCCCTGGGCACAACCTTTTTCCATTTTTCCCGGGAAAGAAAACTCAGCAGTCCAGGTTCCTGATGTCAGTTTGTAGGGCTCCCTTGGGTCTATCAGGGTAGCACAAGTTTGAGGTGGGGACAACTTCGGTGTGGGGTGCATCCTTCTATATAAGGATTCTTTGCAGTCAGGCCCAGGCCAGGGCCAGGGGCCCCTGGGCACATCCTTTGGCCATTTTCCCTGGGAAAGAAAACTCAGCAGTCCAGGTTCCTGATGTCAGTTTGTAGGGCTCCCTTGGGTCTATCAGGGCAGCACAAGTTTGAGGTGGGGACAACTTCGGTCTGGGCTCCATCCTTCGATATAAGGATTCTTTGCAGTCAGGGCCGGGGGCCCCTGGGCACATCCTTTTTCCATTTTCCCTGGGAAAGAAAACTCAGCAGTCCAGGTTCCTGATGTCAGTTTGTAGGGCTCTCTTGGGTCTATCAGGGCACCACAAGTTTGAGGTGGGGACAATTTCGGTCTCGGGTCCCTCCTTCGATATAAGGATTCTTTGCACTCAGGGCCCCGCCCAGGGCCAGGGGACCCTGGGCACATCCTTTTTCCATTTTCCCTGGGAAGGAAAACTCAGCAGTCCAGGTTCCTGATGTCAGTTTGTAGGGCTCCCTTGGGTCTATCAGGGCAGCACAAGTTTGAGGTGGGGACAACTTCGGTGTGGGGTCCATCCTTCGATATAAGGATTCTTTGCAGTCAGGGCCTGGGGCCCCTGGGCACATCCTTTTTCCATTTACCCTGGGAAAGAAAACTCAGCAGTCCCGGTTCCTGATGTCAGTTTGTAGGGCTCCCTTGGGTCTATCAGGGCAGCACAAGTTTGAGGTGGGGACAACTTCGGTCTGGGCTCCATCCTTCGATATAAGGATCCTTTGCAGTCAGGGCCAGGGGCCCCTGGGCACATCCTTTTTCCATTTTCCCTGGGAAGGAAAACTCAGCAGTCCAGGTTCCTGATGTCAGTTTGTAGGGCTCCCTTGGGTCTATCAGGGCAGCACAAGTTTGAGGTGGGGACAACTTCGTTGTTGGCTCCATCCTTCGTTATAAGGATTTTTTAAAGTCAGGTCCCGGCCCAGGGCCAGGGGCCCCTTGGCACATCCTTTTTCCATTTTCTCTGGGAAAGAAAACTCAGCAGTCCAGGTTCCTGATGTCAGTTTGTAGGGCTCCCTTGGGTCTATCAGGGCAGCACAAGTTTGAGGTGGGGACAACTTCGGTCTCGGGTCCATCCTTCGATATAAGGATTCTTTGCAGCCAGCTCCAGCCCAGGGCCAGGGGCCCCTGGGCACATCCTTGGGCCATTTTCCCTGGGAAAGAAAACTCAGCAGTCTAAGTTCCTGATGTCAGTTTGTAGGGCTCCCTTGGGTCTATCAGGGCAGCACAAGTTTGAGGTGGGGACAACTTCGGTCTCGGGTCCATCCTTCGATATAAGGATTCTTTGCAGTCAGGGCCAGGGGCCCCTGGGCACATCCTTTGGCCATTTTCCCGGGGAAAGAAAACTCAGCAGTCCAGGTTCCTGATGTCAGTTTGTAGGGCTCCCTTGGGTCTATCAGGGCAGCACAAGTTTGAGGTGGGGACAACTTCGGTGTGGGGTGCATTCTTCGATATAAGGATTCTTTGCAGTCAGGGCCCAGCCCAGGGCCAGGGGCCCCTGGGCACATCCTTTGGCCATTTACCCTTGGAAAGAAAACTCAGCAGTCCAGGTTCCTGATGTCAGTTTGTAGGGCTCCCTTGGGTCTATCAGGGCAGCACATTTTTCAGGTCGGGATCACTTCGGTCTGGGCTCCATCCTTCGATATAAGGATTCTTTGCAGTCAGGGCCAGGGGCCCCTGGGCACAACCTTTTTCCATTTTTCCCGGGAAAGAAAACTCAGCAGTCCAGGTTCCTGATGTCAGTTTGTAGGGCTCCCTTGGGTCTATCAGGGCAGCACAAGTTTGAGGTGGGGACAACTTCGGTCTGGGGTCCATCCTTCGATATAAGGATTCTTTGCAGTCAGGCCCAGGCCAGGGCCAGGGGCCCCTGGGCACATCCTTTGGCCATTTTCCCTGGGAAGGAAAACTCAGCAGTCCAGGTTCCTGATGTCAGTTTTTAGGGCTCCCTTGGGTCTATCAGGGCAGCACAAGTTTGAGGTGGGGACAACTTCGGTCTGGGCTCCATCCTTCGATATAAGGATTCTTTGCAGTCAGAGCCAGGGGCCCCTGGGCACATCCTTTTTCCATTTCCGCCGGGAAAGAAAACTCAGCAGTCCAGGTTACTGATGTCAGTTTGTAGGGCTCCCTTGGGTCTATCAGGGCAGCACAAGTCTGAGGTGGGGACAACTTCGGTCTCGGGTCCATCCTTCAATATAAGGATTCTTTGCAGTCAGGGCCTCGGGCCCCTGGGCACATCCTTTGGCCATTTTCCCTGGGAAAGAAAACTCACCAGTCCAGGTTCCTGATGTCAGTTTGTAGGGCTCCCTTGGGTGTATCAGGGCAGCACAAGTTTGAGGTGGGGACAACTTCGTTGTTGGCTCCATCCTTCGATATAAGGATTTTTTGAAGTCAGTGCCCGGCCCAGGGCCAGGGACCCCTGGGCACATCCTTTTTCCATTTTCCCTGGGAAAGAAAACTCAGCAGTCCAGGTTCCTGATGTCAGTTTGTAGGGCTCCCTTGGGTCTATCAGGGCAGCACAAGTTTGAGGTGGGGACAACTTCGGTCTGGGCTCCATTCTTCGATATAAGGATTTTTTGAAGTCAGGGCCCGGCCCAGGGCCAGGGGCCCCTGGGCACATCCTTTGGCCATTTTCCCTGGGAAAGAAAACTCAGCAGTCCAGGTTCCTGATGTCAGTTTGTAGGGCTCCCTTGGGTCTATCAGGGCAGCACAAGTTTGAGGTGGGGACAACTTCGGTCTCGGGTCCATCCTTCGATATAAGGATTCTTTGCAGTCAGCTCCCAGCCCAAGGCCAGGGGACCCTGGGCACATCCTTTTTCCATTTTCCCTGGGAAGGAAAACTCACCAGTCCAGGTTCCTGATGTCAGTTTGTAGGGCTCCCTTGGGTGTATCAGGGCAGCACAAGTTTGAGGTGGGGACAACTTCGGTCTCGGGTCCATCCTTCGATATAAGGATTCTTTGCAGTCAGGGCCAGGGGCCCTTGGGCACATCCTTTTTCCATTTCCCCCGGGAAAGAAAACACAGCAGTCCAGGTTCCTGATGTCAGTTTGTAGGGCTCCCTTGGGTCTATCAGGGCAGCACAAGTTTGAGGTGGGGACAACTTCGGTCTCGGGTCCATCCTTCGATATAAGGATTCTTTGCAGTCAGGGCCAGGGGCCCCTGGGCACATCCTTTGGCCATTTTCCCGGGGAAAGAAAACTCAGCAGTCCAGGTTCCTGATGTCAGTTTGTAGGGCTCCCTTGGGTCTATCAGGGCAGCACAAGTTTGAGGTGGGGACAACTTCGGTGTGGGGTCCATCCTTCGATATAAGGATTCTTTGCAGTCAGGGCCCAGCCCAGGGCCAGGGGCCCCTGGGCACATCCTTTGGCCATTTACCCTGAGAAAGAAAACTCAGCAGTCCAGGTTCCTGATGTCAGTTTGTAGGGCTCCCTTGGGTCTATCAGGGCAGCACAAGTTTGAGGTGGGGACAACTTCGTTGTTGGCTCCATCCTTCGATATAAGGATTCTTTGCAGTCAGGGCCCAGCCCAGGGCCAGGGGCCCCTGGGCACATCCTTTGGCCATTTACCCTGGGAAAGAAAACTCAGCAGTCCAGGTTCCTGATGTCAGTTTGTAGGGCTCCCTTGGGTCTATCAGGGCAGCACATTTTTCAGGTCGGGATCACTTCGGTCTGGGCTCCATCCTTCGATATAAGGATTCTTTGCAGTCAGGGCCAGAGGCCCCTGGGCACATCCTTTTTCCATTTTCCCTGGGAAAGAAAACTCAGCAGTCCAGGTTCCTGATGTCAGTTTGTAGGGCTCCCTTGGGTCTATCAGGGCAGCACAAGTTTGAGGTGGGGACAACTTCGGTCTCGGGTCCATCCTTCTATATAAGGATTCTTTGCAGTCAGGCCCAGGCCAGGGCCAGAGGACCCTGGGCACATCCTTTTTCCATTTTCCCTGGGAAAGAAAACTCAGCAGTCCAGGTTCCTGATGTCAGTTTGTAGGGCTCCCTTGGGTCTATCAGGGCAGCACAAGTTTGAGGTGGGGACAACTTCGGTCTGGGCTCCATCCTTCAATATAAGGATTCTTTGCAGTCAGGGCCAGGGGCCCCTGGGCACATCATTTTTCAATTTCCTCCGGGAAAGAAAACTCAGCAGTCCAGGTTCCTGATGTCAGTTTGTAGGGCTCCCTTGGGTCTATCAGGGCAGCACAAATTTGAGGTGGGGACAACTTCGGTCTCGGGCCCATCCTTCAATATAAGGATTCTTTGCAGTCAGGGCCTCGGGCCCCTGGGCACATCCTTTTTCCATTTTCCCTGGGAAAGAAAACTCAGCAGTCCAGGTTCCTGATGTCAGTTTGTAGGGCTCCCTTGGGTCTATCAGGGCAGCACAAGTTTGAGGTGGGGACAACTTCGGTCTCGGGTCCATCCTTCGATATAAGGATTCTTTGCAGCCAGCTCCAGCCCAGGGCCAGGGGCCCCTGGGCACATCCTTGGGCCATTTTCCCTGGGAAAGAAAACTCAGCAGTCTAAGTTCCTGATGTCAGTTTGTAGGGCTCCCTTGGGTCTATCAGGGCAGCACAAGTTTGAGGTGGGGACAACTTCGGTCTCGGGTCCATCCTTCGATATAAGGATTCTTTGCAGTCAGGGCCAGGGGCCCCTGGGCACATCCTTTGGCCATTTTCCCGGGGAAAGAAAACTCAGCAGTCCAGGTTCCTGATGTCAGTTTGTAGGGCTCCCTTGGGTCTATCAGGGCAGCACAAGTTTGAGGTGGGGACAACTTCGGTGTGGGGTGCATTCTTCGATATAAGGATTCTTTGCAGTCAGGGCCCAGCCCAGGGCCAGGGGCCCCTGGGCACATCCTTTGGCCATTTACCCTTGGAAAGAAAACTCAGCAGTCCAGGTTCCTGATGTCAGTTTGTAGGGCTCCCTTGGGTCTATCAGGGCAGCACATTTTTCAGGTCGGGATCACTTCGGTCTGGGCTCCATCCTTCGATATAAGGATTCTTTGCAGTCAGGGCCAGGGGCCCCTGGGCACAAACTTTTTCCATTTTTCCCGGGAAAGAAAACTCAGCAGTCCAGGTTCCTGATGTCAGTTTGTAGGGCTCCCTTGGGTCTATCAGGGCAGCACAAGTTTGAGGTGGGGACAACTTCGGTCTGGGGTCCATCCTTCGATATAAGGATTCTTTGCAGTCAGGCCCAGGCCAGGGCCAGGGGCCCCTGGGCACATCCTTTGGCCATTTTCCCTGGGAAGGAAAACTCAGCAGTCCAGGTTCCTGATGTCAGTTTTTAGGGCTCCCTTGGGTCTATCAGGGCAGCACAAGTTTGAGGTGGGGACAACTTCGGTCTGGGCTCCATCCTTCGATATAAGGATTCTTTGCAGTCAGAGCCAGGGGCCCCTGGGCACATCCTTTTTCCATTTCCGCCGGGAAAGAAAACTCAGCAGTCCAGGTTACTGATGTCAGTTTGTAGGGCTCCCTTGGGTCTATCAGGGCAGCACAAGTCTGAGGTGGGGACAACTTCGGTCTCGGGTCCATCCTTCAATATAAGGATTCTTTGCAGTCAGGGCCTCGGGCCCCTGGGCACATCCTTTGGCCATTTTCCCTGGGAAAGAAAACTCACCAGTCCAGGTTCCTGATGTCAGTTTGTAGGGCTCCCTTGGGTCTATCAGGGCAGCACAAGTTTGAGGTGGGGACAACTTCGTTGTTGGCTCCATCCTTCGATATAAGGATTTTTTGAAGTCAGTGCCCGGCCCAGGGCCAGGGACCCCTGGGCACATCCTTTTTCCATTTTCCCTGGGAAAGAAAACTCAGCAGTCCAGGTTCCTGATGTCAGTTTGTAGGGCTCCCTTGGGTCTATCAGGGCAGCACAAGTTTGAGGTGGGGACAACTTCGGTCTGGGCTCCATTCTTCGATATAAGGATTTTTTGAAGTCAGGGCCCGGCCCAGGGCCAGGGGCCCCTGGGCACATCCTTTGGCCATTTTCCCTGGGAAAGAAAACTCAGCAGTCCAGGTTCCTGATGTCAGTTTGTAGGGCTCCCTTGGGTCTATCAGGGCAGCACAAGTTTGAGGTGGGGACAACTTCGGTCTCGGGTCCATCCTTCGATATAAGGATTCTTTGCAGTCAGCTCCCAGCCCAAGGCCAGGGGACCCTGGGCACATCCTTTTTCCATTTTCCCTGGGAAGGAAAACTCACCAGTCCAGGTTCCTGATGTCAGTTTGTAGGGCTCCCTTGGGTGTATCAGGGCAGCACAAGTTTGAGGTGGGGACAACTTCGGTCTCGGGTCCATCCTTCGATATAAGGATTCTTTGCAGTCAGGGCCAGGGGCCCTTGGGCACATCCTTTTTCCATTTCCCCCGGGAAAGAAAACACAGCAGTCCAGGTTCCTGATGTCAGTTTGTAGGGCTCCCTTGGGTCTATCAGGGCAGCACAAGTTTGAGGTGGGGACAACTTCGGTCTCGGGTCCATCCTTCGATATAAGGATTCTTTGCAGTCAGGGCCAGGGGCCCCTGGGCACATCCTTTGGCCATTTTCCCGGGGAAAGAAAACTCAGCAGTCCAGGTTCCTGATGTCAGTTTGTAGGGCTCCCTTGGGTCTATCAGGGCAGCACAAGTTTGAGGTGGGGACAACTTCGGTGTGGGGTCCATCCTTCGATATAAGGATTCTTTGCAGTCAGGGCCCAGCCCAGGGCCAGGGGCCCCTGGGCACATCCTTTGGCCATTTACCCTGAGAAAGAAAACTCAGCAGTCCAGGTTCCTGATGTCAGTTTGTAGGGCTCCCTTGGGTCTATCAGGGCAGCACAAGTTTGAGGTGGGGACAACTTCGTTGTTGGCTCCATCCTTCGATATAAGGATTCTTTGCAGTCAGGGCCCAGCCCAGGGCCAGGGGCCCCTGGGCACATCCTTTGGCCATTTACCCTGGGAAAGAAAACTCAGCAGTCCAGGTTCCTGATGTCAGTTTGTAGGGCTCCCTTGGGTCTATCAGGGCAGCACATTTTTCAGGTCGGGATCACTTCGGTCTGGGCTCCATCCTTCGATATAAGGATTCTTTGCAGTCAGGGCCAGAGGCCCCTGGGCACATCCTTTTTCCATTTTCCCTGGGAAAGAAAACTCAGCAGTCCAGGTTCCTGATGTCAGTTTGTAGGGCTCCCTTGGGTCTATCAGGGCAGCACAAGTTTGAGGTGGGGACAACTTCGGTCTCGGGTCCATCCTTCTATATAAGGATTCTTTGCAGTCAGGCCCAGGCCAGGGCCAGAGGACCCTGGGCACATCCTTTTTCCATTTTCCCTGGGAAAGAAAACTCAGCAGTCCAGGTTCCTGATGTCAGTTTGTAGGGCTCCCTTGGGTCTATCAGGGCAGCACAAGTTTGAGGTGGGGACAACTTCGGTCTGGGCTCCATCCTTCAATATAAGGATTCTTTGCAGTCAGGGCCAGGGGCCCCTGGGCACATCATTTTTCAATTTCCTCCGGGAAAGAAAACTCAGCAGTCCAGGTTCCTGATGTCAGTTTGTAGGGCTCCCTTGGGTCTATCAGGGCAGCACAAATTTGAGGTGGGGACAACTTCGGTCTCGGGCCCATCCTTCAATATAAGGATTCTTTGCAGTCAGGGCCTCGGGCCCCTGGGCACATCCTTTGGCCATTTTCCCTGGGAAAGAAAACTCAGCAGTCCAGGTTCCTGATGTCAGTTTGTAGGGCTCCCTTGGGTCTATCAGGGCAGCACAAGTTTGAGGTGGGGACAACTTCGTTGTTGGCTCCATCCTTCGATATAAGGATTTTTTGAAGTCAGGTCCCGGCCCAGGGCCAGGGGCCCCTGGGCACATCCTTTTTCCATTTTCCCTGGGAAAGAAAACTCAGCAGTCCAGGTTCCTGATGTCAGTTTGTAGGGCTCCCTTGGGTCTATCAGGGCAGCACAAGTTTGAGGTGGGGACAACTTCGGTCTGGGCTCCATTCTTCGATATAAGGATTTTTTGAAGTCAGGGCCCGGCCCAGGGCCAGGGGCCCCTGGGCACATCCTTTGGCCATTTTCCCTGGGAAGGAAAACTCACCAGTCCAGGTTCCTGATGTCAGTTTGTAGGGCTCCCTTGGGTCTATCAGGGCAGCACAAGTTTGAGGTGGGGACAACTTCGGTCTCGGGTCCATCCTTCGATATAAGGATTCTTTGCAGTCAGGGCCTGGGGCCCCTGGGCACATCCTTTTTCCATTTACCCTGGGAAAGAAAACTCAGCAGTCCCGGTTCCTGATGTCAGTTTGTAGGGCTCCCTTGGCTCTATCAGGGCAGCACAAGTTTGAGGTGGGGACAACTTCGGTCTGGGCTCCATCCTTCGATATAAGGATCCTTTGCAGTCAGGGCCAGGGGCCCCTGGGCACATCCTTTTTCCATTTTCCCTGGGAAAGAAAACTCAGCAGTCCAGGTTCCTGATGTCAGTTTGTAGGGCTCCCTTGGGTCTATCAGGGCAGCACAAGTTTGAGGTGGGGACAACTTCGGTCTCGGGTCCATCCTTCTATATAAGGATTCTTTGCAGTCAGGCCCAGGCCAGGGCCAGAGGACCCTGGGCACATCCTTTTTCCATTTTCCCTGGGAAGGAAAACTCACCAGTCCAGGTTCCTGATGTCAGTTTGTAGGGCTCCCTTGGGTCTATCAGGGCAGCACAAGTTTGAGGTGGGGACAACTTCGGTGTGGGGTCCATCCTTCGATATAAGGATTCTTTGCAGTCAGGGCCAGGGGCCCCTGGGCACATCCTTTTTCCATTTCCGCCGGGAAAGTAAACTCAGCAGTCCAGGTTCCTGATGTCAGTTTGTAGGGCTCCCTTGGGTCTATCAGGGCAGCACAAGTTTGAGGTGGGGACAACTTCGGTGTGGGGTCCATCCTTCGATATAAGGATTCTTTGCAGTCAGGGCCCAGCCCAGGGCCAGGGGCCCCTGGGCACATCCTTTGGCCATTTACCCTGGGAAAGAAAACTCAGCAGTCCAGGTTCCTGATGTCAGTTTGTAGGGCTCCCTTGGGTCTATCAGGGCAGCACAAGTTTGAGGTGGGGACAACTTCGGTCTCGGGTCCATCCTTCGATATAAGGATCCTTTGCAGTCAGGGCCCAGCCCAGGGCCAGGGGCCCCTGGGCACATCCTTTGGCCATTTACCCTGGGAAAGAAAACTCAGCAGTCCAGGTTCCTGATGTCAGTTTGTAGGGCTCCCTTGGGTCTATCAGGGCAGCACATTTTTCAGGTCGGGATCACTTCGGTCTGGGCTCCATCCTTCGATATAAGGATTCTTTGCAGTCAGGGCCTGGGGCCCCTGGGCACAACCTTTTTCCATTTTCCCTGGGAAAGAAAACTCAGCAGTCCAGGTTCCTGATGTCAGTTTGTAGGGCTCTCTTGGGTCTATCAGGGCACCACAAGTTTGAGGTGGGGACAATTTCGGTCTCGGGTCCCTCCTTCGATATAAGGATTCTTTGCACTCAGGGCCCCGCCCAGGGCCAGGGGACCCTGGGCACATCCTTTTTCCATTTTCCCTGGGAAGGAAAACTCACCAGTCCAGGTTCCTGATGTCAGTTGGTAGGGCTCCCTTGGGTGTATCAGGGCAGCACAATTTTGAGGTGGGGACAACTTCGGTGTGGGGTCCATCCTTCGATATAAGGATTCTTTCTAGTCAGGGCCCAGCCCAGGGCCAGGGGCCCCTGGGCACATCCTTTGGCCATTTTCCCTGGGAAAGAAAACTCAGCAGTCCAGGTTCCTGATGTCAGTTTGTAGGGCTCCCTTGGGTCTATCAGGGCAGCACAAGTTTGAGGTGGGGACAACTTCGGTGTGGGGTGCATTCTTCGATATAAGGATTCTTTGCAGTCAGGGCCCAGCCCAGGGCCAGGGGCCCCCGGGCACATCCTTTGGCCATTTACCCTGGGAAAGAAAACTCAGCAGTCCAGGTTCCTGATGTCAGTTTGTAGGGCTCCCTTGGGTCTATCAGGGCAGCACATTTTTCAGGTCGGGATCACTTCGGTCTGGGCTCCATCCTTCGATATAAGGATTCTTTGCAGTCAGGGCCAGGGGCCCCTGGGCACAACCGTTTTCCGTTTTTCCCGGGAAAGAAAACTCAGCAGTCCAGGTTCCTGATGTCAGTTTGTAGGGCTCCCTTGGGTCTATCAGGGCAGCACAACTTTGAGGTGGGGACAACTTCGGTCTGGGGTCCATCCTTCGATATAAGGATTCTTTGCAGTCAGGCCCAGGCCAGGGCCAGGGGCCCCTGGGCACATCCTTTGGCCATTTTCCCTGGGAAGGAAAACTCAGCAGTCCAGGTTCCTGATGTCAGTTTGTAGGGCTCCCTTGGGTCTATCAGGGCAGCACAAGTTTGAGGTGGGGACAACTTCGGTCTGGGCTCCATCCTTCGATATAAGGATTCTTTGCAGTCAGGGCCAGGGGCCCCTGGGCACACCCTTTTTCAATTTTCCCTGGGAAAGAAAACTCAGCAGTCCAGGTTCCTGATGTCAGTTTGTAGGGCTCTCTTGGGTCTATCAGGGCAGCACAAGTTTGAGGTGGGGACAATTTCGGTCTCGGGTCCCTCCTTCGATATAAGGATTCTTTGCACTCAGGGCCCCGCCCAGGGCCAGGGGACCCTGGGCACATCCTTTTTCCATTTTCCCTGGGAAGGAAAACTCACCAGTCCAGGTTCCTGATGTCAGTTTGTAGGGCTCCCTTGGGTGTATCAGGGCAGCACAATTTTGAAGTGGGGACAACTTCAGTGTGGGGTCCATCCTTCGATATAAGGATTCTTTGCAGTCAGGGCCAGGGGCCCCTGGGCACATCCTTTTTCCATTTTCCCTGGGAAAGAAAACTCAGCAGTCCAGGTTCCTGATGTCAGTTTGTAGGGCTCCCTTGGGTCTATCAGGGCAGCACAAGTTTGAGGTGGGGACAACTTCGGTCTCGGGTCCATCCTTCGATATAAGGATTCTTTGCAGTCCGGGCCTGGGGCCCCTGAGCACATCCTTTGGCCATTTTCCCTGGGAAAGAAAACTCAGCAGTCCAGGTTCCTGATGTCAGTTTGTAGGGCTCCCTTGGGTCTATCAGGGCAGCACAAGTCTGAGGTGGGGACAACTTCGGTCTCGGGTCCATCCTTTGATATAAGGATTCTTTGCAGTCAGGGCCAGGGGCCCCTGGGCACATCCTTTTTCCATTTCCCCCGGGAAAGAAAACTCAGCAGTCCAGGTTCCTGATGTCAGTTTGTAGGGCTCCCTTGGGTCTATCAGGGCAGCACAAATTTGAGGTGGGGACAACTTCGGTCTGGGGTCCATCCTTCGATATAAGGATTCTTTGCAGTCAGGGCCTCGGGCCCCTGGGCACATCCTTTTTCCATTTTCCCTGGGAAAGAAAACTCAGCAGTCCAGGTTCCTGATGTCAGTTTGTAGGGCTCCCTTGGGTGTATCAGGGCAGCACAAGTTTGAGGTGGGGACAACTTCAGTCTCGGGTCCATCCTTCGATATAAGGATTCTTTGTAGTCAGGCCCAGCCCAGGGCCAGAGGATCCTGGGCACAACCTTTTTCCATTTTCCCTGGGAAGGAAAACTCAGCAGTCCAGGTTCCTGATGTCAGTTTGTAGGGCTCCCTTGGGTCTATCAGGGCAGCACAAGTTTGAGGTGGGGACAACTTCGGTCTGGGCTCCATCATTCGATATAAGGATTTTTTGAAGTCAGGTCACGGCCCAGGGCCAGGGGCCCCTGGGCACACCCTTTGGCCATTTTCCCTGGGAAGGAAAACTCAGCAGTCCAGGTTCCTGATGTCAGTTTGTAGGGCTCCCTTGGGTCTATCAGGGCAGCACAAGTTTGAGGTGGGGACAACTTCGGTCTGGGCTCCATCCTTCGATATAAGGATTCTTTGCAGTCATGGCCAGGGGCCCCTGGGCACATCCTTTTTCCATTTCCCCCGGGAAAGAAAACTCAGCAGTCCCGGTTCCTGATGTCAGTTTGTAGGGCTCCCTTGGCTCTATCAGGGCAGCACAAGTTTGAGGTGGGGACAACTTCGGTCTGGGCTCCATCCTTCGATATAAGGATCCTTTGCAGTCACGGCCAGGGGCCCCTGGGCACATCCTTTTTCCATTTTCCCTGGGAAAGAAAACTCAGCAGTCCAGGTTCCTGATGTCAGTTTGTAGGGCTCCCTTGGGTCTATCAGGGCAGCACAAGTTTGAGGTGGGGACAACTTCGGTCTCGGGTCCATCCTTCTATATAAGGATTCTTTGCAGTCAGGCCCAGGCCAGGGCCAGAGGACCCTGGGCACATCCTTTTTCCATTTTCCCTGGGAAGGAAAACTCAGCAGTCCAGGTTCCTGATGTCAGTTTGTAGGGCTCCCTTGGGTCTATCAGGGCAGCACAAGTTAGAGGTGGGGACAACTTCGGTCTGGGCTCCATCCTTCGATATAAGGATTCTTTGCAGTCAGGGCCAGGGGCCCCTGGGCACATCCTTTTTCCATTTCCGCCGGGAAAGAAAACTCAGCAGTCCAGGTTCCTGATGTCAGTTTGTAGGGCTCCCTTGGGTCTATCAGGGCAGCACAAGTTTGAGGTGGGGACAACTTCGGTCTGGGCTCCATCCTTCAATATAAGGATTCTTTGCAGTCAGGGCCAGGGGCCCCTGGGCACATCATTTTTCAATTTCCTCCGGGAAAGAAAACTCAGCAGTCCAGGTTCCTGATGTCAGTTTGTAGGGCTCCCTTGGGTCTATCAGGGCAGCACAAATTTGAGGTGGGGACAACTTCGGTCTCGGGCCCATCCTTCAATATAAGGATTCTTTGCAGTCACGGCCAGGGGCCCCTGGGCACATCCTTTTTCCATTTTCCCTGGGAAAGAAAACTCAGCAGTCCAGGTTCCTGATATCCGTTTGTAGGGCTCCCTTGGGTCTATCAGGGCAGCACAAGTTTGAGGTGGGGACAACTTCGGTCTCGGGTCCATCCTTCTATATAAGGATTCTTTGCAGTCAGGCCCAGGCCAGGGCCAGAGGACCCTGGGCACATCCTTTTTCCATTTTCCCTGGGAAGGAAAACTCAGCAGTCCAGGTTCCTGATGTCAGTTTGTAGGGCTCCCTTGGGTCTATCAGGGCAGCACAAGTTAGAGGTGGGGACAACTTCGGTCTGGGCTCCATCCTTCGATATAAGGATTCTTTGCAGTCAGGGCCAGGGGCCCCTGGGCACATCCTTTTTCCATTTCCGCCGGGAAAGAAAACTCAGCAGTCCAGGTTCCTGATGTCAGTTTGTAGGGCTCCCTTGGGTCTATCAGGGCAGCACAAGTTTGAGGTGGGGACAACTTCGGTCTGGGCTCCATCCTTCAATATAAGGATTCTTTGCAGTCAGGGCCAGGGGCCCCTGGGCACATCATTTTTCAATTTCCTCCGGGAAAGAAAACTCAGCAGTCCAGGTTCCTGATGTCAGTTTGTAGGGCTCCCTTGGGTCTATCAGGGCAGCACAAATTTGAGGTGGGGACAACTTCGGTCTCGGGCCCATCCTTCAATATAAGGATTCTTTGCAGTCCGGGCCTCGGGCCCCTGGGCACATCCTTTGGCCATTTTCCCTGGGAAAGAAAACTCAGCAGTCCAGGTTCCTGATGTCTGTTTGTAGGGCTCCCTTGGGTCTATCAGGGCAGCACAAGTTTGAGGTGGGGACAACTTCGTTGTTGGCTCCATCCTTCGATATAAGGATTTTTTGAAGTCAGCTGCCGGCCCAGGGCCAGGGGCCCCTGGGCACATCCTTTTTCCATTTTCCCTGGGAAAGAAAACTCAGCAGTCCAGGTTCCTGATGTCAGTTTGTAGGGCTCCCTTGGGTCTATCAGGGCAGCACAAGTTTGAGGTGGGGACAACTTCGGTCTGGGCTCCATTCTTCGATATAAGGATTTTTTGAAGTCAGGTCACGGCCCAGGGCCAGGGGCCCCTGGGCACATCCTTTGGCCATTTTCCCTGGGAAAGAAAACTCAGCAGTCCAGGTTCCTGATGTCTGTTTGTAGGGCTCCCTTGGGTCTATCAGGGCAGCACAAGTTTGAGGTGGGGACAACTTCGGTCTCGGGTCCATCCTCCGATATAAGGATTCTTTGCAGTCAGCTCCCAGCCCAAGGCCAGGGGCCCCTGGGCACATCCTTTTTCCATTTTCCCTGGGAAGGAAAACTCACCAGTCCAGGTTCCTGATGTCAGTTTGTAGGGCTCCCTTGGGTCTATCAGGGCAGCACAAGTTTGAGGTGGGGACAACTTCGGTCTCGGGTCCATCCTTCGATATAAGGATTCTTTGCAGTCAGGGCCAGGGGCCCCTGGGCACATCCTTTTTCCATTTACCCTGGGAAAGAAAACTCAGCAGTCCCGGTTCCTGATGTCAGTTTGTAGGGCTCCCTTGGGTCTATCAGGGCAGCACAAGTTTGAGGTGGGGACAACTTCAGTCTCGGGTCCATCCTTCGATATAAGGATTCTTTGCAGTCAGGCCCAGGCCAGGGCCAGAGGACCCTGGGCACATCCTTTTTCCATTTTCCCTGGGAAGGAAAACTCACCAGTCCAGGTTCCTGATGTCAGTTTGTAGGGCTCCCTTGGGTCTATCAGGGCAGCACAAGTTTGAGGTGGGGACAACTTCGGTGTGGGGTCCATCCTTCGATATAAGGATTCTTTGCAGTCAGGGCCAGGGGCCCCTGGGCACATCCTTTTTCCATTTCCGCCGGGAAAGTAAACTCAGCAGTCCAGGTTCCTGATGTCAGTTTGTAGGGCTCCCTTGGGTCTATCAGGGCAGCACAAATTTGAGGTGGGGACAACTTCGGTCTCGGGTCCATCCTTCAATATAAGGATTCTTTGCAGTCAGGGCCTCGGGCCCCTGGGCACATCCTTTGGCCATTTTCCCTGGGAAAGAAAACTCACCAGTCCAGGTTCCTGATGTCAGTTTGTAGGGCTCCCTTGGGTCTATCAGGGCAGCACAAGTTTGAGGTGGGGACAACTTCGTTGTTGGCTCCATCCTTCGATATAAGGATTTTTTGAAGTCAGGTCCCGGCCCAGGGCCAGGGGCCCCTGGGCACATCCTTTTTCCATTTTCCCTGGGAAAGAAAACTCACCAGTCCAGGTTCCTGATGTCAGTTTGTAGGGCTCCCTTGGGTCTATCAGGGCAGCACAAGTTTGAGGTGGGGACAACTTCGGTCTGGGCTCCATTCTTCGATATAAGGATTCTTTGCAGTCAGGGCCAGGGGCCCCTGGGCACATCCTTTTTCCATTTTCCCTGGGAAAGAAAACTCAGCAGTCCAGGTTCCTGATGTCAGTTTGTAGGGCTCCCTTGGGTCTATCAGGGCAGCACAAGTTTGAGGTGGGGACAACTTCGGTGTGGGGTGCATCCGTCGATATAAGGATTCTTTGCAGTCAGGGCCAGCCCATGGCCAGGGGCCCCTGGGCACATCCTTTGGCCATTTTCCCTGGGAAAGAAAACTCAGCAGTCCAGGTTCCTGATGTCAGTTTGTAGGGCTCCCTTGGGTCTATCAGGGCAGCACATTTTTCAGGTCGGGATCACTTCGGTCTGGGCTCCATCCTTCGATATAAGGATTCTTTGCAGTCAGGGCCAGGGGCCCCTGGGCACAACCTTTTTCCATTTTTCCCGGGAAAGAAAACTCAGCAGTCCAGGTTCCTGATGTCAGTTTGTAGGGCTCCCTTGGGTCTATCAGGGCAGCACAAGTTTGAGGTGGGGACAACTTCGGTGTGGGGTGCATCCTTCTATATAAGGATTCTTTGCAGTCAGGCCCAGGCCAGGGCCAGGGGCCCCTGGGCACATCCTTTGGCCATTTTCCCTGGGAAAGAAAACTCAGCAGTCCAGGTTCCTGATGTCAGTTTGTAGGGCTCCCTTGGGTCTATCAGGGCAGCACAAGTTTGAGGTGGGGACAACTTCGGTCTGGGCTCCATCCTTCGATATAAGGATTCTTTGCAGTCAGGGCCGGGGGCCCCTGGGCACATCCTTTTTCCATTTTCCCTGGGAAAGAAAACTCAGCAGTCCAGGTTCCTGATGTCAGTTTCTAGGGCTCTCTTGGGTCTATCAGGGCACCACAAGTTTGAGGTGGGGACAATTTCGGTCTCGGGTCCCTCCTTCGATATAAGGATTCTTTGCACTCAGGGCCCCGCCCAGGGCCAGGGGACCCTGGGCACATCCTTTTTCCATTTTCCCTGGGAAGGAAAACTCAGCAGTCCAGGTTCCTGATGTCAGTTTGTAGGGCTCCCTTGGGTCTATCAGGGCAGCACAAGTTTGAGGTGGGGACAACTTCGGTCTCGGGTCCATCCTTCGATATAAGGATTCTTTGCAGTCAGGGCCAGGGGCCCCTGGGCACATCCTTTGGCCATTTTCCCGGGGAAAGAAAACTCAGCAGTCCAGGTTCCTGATGTCAGTTTGTAGGGCTCCCTTGGGTCTATCAGGGCAGCACAAGTTTGAGGTGGGGACAACTTCGGTGTGGGGTGCATTCTTCGATATAAGGATTCTTTGCAGTCAGGGCCCAGCCCAGGGCCAGGGGCCCCTGGGCACATCCTTTGGCCATTTACCCTTGGAAAGAAAACTCAGCAGTCCAGGTTCCTGATGTCAGTTTGTAGGGCTCCCTTGGGTCTATCAGGGCAGCACATTTTTCAGGTCGGGATCACTTCGGTCTGGGCTCCATCCTTCGATATAAGGATTCTTTGCAGTCAGGGCCAGGGGCCCCTGGGCACAACCTTTTTCCATTTTTCCCGGGAAAGAAAACTCAGCAGTCCAGGTTCCTGATGTCAGTTTGTAGGGCTCCCTTGGGTCTATCAGGGCAGCACAAGTTTGAGGTGGGGACAACTTCGGTCTCGGGTCCATCCTTCGATATAAGGATTCTTTGCAGTCAGGCCCAGGCCAGGGCCAGGGGCCCCTGGGCACATCCTTTGGCCATTTTCCCTGGGAAGGAAAACTCAGCAGTCCAGGTTCCTGATGTCAGTTTTTAGGGCTCCCTTGGGTCTATCAGGGCAGCACAAGTTTGAGGTGGGGACAACTTCGGTCTGGGCTCCATCCTTCGATATAAGGATTCTTTGCAGTCAGGGCCAGGGGCCCCTGGGCACATCCTTTTTCCATTTCCGCCGGGAAAGAAAACTCAGCAGTCCAGGTTCCTGATGTCAGTTTGTAGGGCTCCCTTGGGTCTATCAGGGCAGCACAAGTCTGAGGTGGGGACAACTTCGGTCTCGGGTCCATCCTTCAATATAAGGATTCTTTGCAGTCAGGGCCTCGGGCCCCTGGGCACATCCTTTGGCCATTTTCCCTGGGAAAGAAAACTCACCAGTCCAGGTTCCTGATGTCAGTTTGTAGGGCTCCCTTGGGTGTATCAGGGCAGCACAAGTTTGAGGTGGGGACAACTTCGTTGTTGGCTCCATCCTTCGATATAAGGATTTTTTGAAGTCAGTGCCCGGCCCAGGGCCAGGGACCCCTGGGCACATCCTTTTTCCATTTTCCCTGGGAAAGAAAACTCAGCAGTCCAGGTTCCTGATGTCAGTTTGTAGGGCTCCCTTGGGTCTATCAGGGCAGCACAAGTTTGAGGTGGGGACAACTTCGGTCTGGGCTCCATTCTTCGATATATGGATTTTTTGAAGTCAGGGCCCGGCCCAGGGCCAGGGGCCCCTGGGCACATCCTTTGGCCATTTTCCCTGGGAAAGAAAACTCAGCAGTCCAGGTTCCTGATGTCAGTTTGTAGGGCTCCCTTGGGTCTATCAGGGCAGCACAAGTTTGAGGTGGGGACAACTTCGGTCTCGGGTCCATCCTTCGATATAAGGATTCTTTGCAGTCAGCTCCCAGCCCAAGGCCAGGGGACCCTGGGCACATCCTTTTTCCATTTTCCCTGGGAAGGAAAACTCAGCAGTCCAGGTTCCTGATGTCAGTTTGTAGGGCTCCCTTGGGTGTATCAGGGCAGCACAAGTTTGAGGTGGGGACAACTTCGGTCTCGGGTCCATCCTTCGATATAAGGATTCTTTGCAGTCAGGGCCAGGGGCCCTTGGGCACATCCTTTTTCCATTTCCCCCGGGAAAGAAAACACAGCAGTCCAGGTTCCTGATGTCAGTTTGTAGGGCTCCCTTGGGTCTATCAGGGCAGCACAAGTTTGAGGTGGGGACAACTTCGGTCTCGGGTCCATCCTTCGATATAAGGATTCTTTGCAGTCAGGGCCAGGGGCCCCTGGGCACATCCTTTGGCCATTTTCCCGGGGAAAGAAAACTCAGCAGTCCAGGTTCCTGATGTCAGTTTGTAGGGCTCCCTTGGGTCTATCAGGGCAGCACAAGTTTGAGGTGGGGACAACTTCGGTGTGGGGTCCATCCTTCGATATAAGGATTCTTTGCAGTCAGGGCCCAGCCCAGGGCCAGGGGCCCCTGGGCACATCCTTTGGCCATTTACCCTGAGAAAGAAAACTCAGCAGTCCAGGTTCCTGATGTCAGTTTGTAGGGCTCCCTTGGGTCTATCAGGGCAGCACAAGTTTGAGGTGGGGACAACTTCGTTGTTGGCTCCATCCTTCGATATAAGGATTCTTTGCAGTCAGGGCCCAGCCCAGGGCCAGGGGCCCCTGGGCACATCCTTTGGCCATTTACCCTGGGAAAGAAAACTCAGCAGTCCAGGTTCCTGATGTCAGTTTGTAGGGCTCCCTTGGGTCTATCAGGGCAGCACATTTTTCAGGTCGGGATCACTTCGGTCTGGGCTCCATCCTTCGATATAAGGATTCTTTGCAGTCAGGGCCAGAGGCCCCTGGGCACATCCTTTTTCCATTTTCCCTGGGAAAGAAAACTCAGCAGTCCAGGTTCCTGATGTCAGTTTGTAGGGCTCCCTTGGGTCTATCAGGGCAGCACAAGTTTGAGGTGGGGACAACTTCGGTCTCGGGTCCATCCTTCTATATAAGGATTCTTTGCAGTCAGGCCCAGGCCAGGGCCAGAGGACCCTGGGCACATCCTTTTTCCATTTTCCCTGGGAAAGAAAACTCAGCAGTCCAGGTTCCTGATGTCAGTTTGTAGGGCTCCCTTGGGTCTATCAGGGCAGCACAAGTTTGAGGTGGGGACAACTTCGGTCTGGGCTCCATCCTTCAATATAAGGATTCTTTGCAGTCAGGGCCAGGGGCCCCTGGGCACATCATTTTTCAATTTCCTCCGGGAAAGAAAACTCAGCAGTCCAGGTTCCTGATGTCAGTTTGTAGGGCTCCCTTGGGTCTATCAGGGCAGCACAAATTTGAGGTGGGGACAACTTCGGTCTCGGGCCCATCCTTCAATATAAGGATTCTTTGCAGTCAGGGCCTCGGGCCCCTGGGCACATCCTTTGGCCATTTTCCCTGGGAAAGAAAACTCAGCAGTCCAGGTTCCTGATGTCAGTTTGTAGGGCTCCCTTGGGTCTATCAGGGCAGCACAAGTTTGAGGTGGGGACAACTTCGTTGTTGGCTCCATCCTTCGATATAAGGATTTTTTGAAGTCAGGTCCCGGCCCAGGGCCAGGGGCCCCTGGGCACATCCTTTTTCCATTTTCCCTGGGAAAGAAAACTCAGCAGTCCAGGTTCCTGATGTCAGTTTGTAGGGCTCCCTTGGGTCTATCAGGGCAGCACAAGTTTGAGGTGGGGACAACTTCGGTCTGGGCTCCATTCTTCGATATAAGGATTTTTTGAAGTCAGGGCCCGGCCCAGGGCCAGGGGCCCCTGGGCACATCCTTTGGCCATTTTCCCTGGGAAGGAAAACTCACCAGTCCAGGTTCCTGATGTCAGTTTGTAGGGCTCCCTTGGGTCTATCAGGGCAGCACAAGTTTGAGGTGGGGACAACTTCGGTCTCGGGTCCATCCTTCGATATAAGGATTCTTTGCAGTCAGGGCCTGGGGCCCCTGGGCACATCCTTTTTCCATTTACCCTGGGAAAGAAAACTCAGCAGTCCCGGTTCCTGATGTCAGTTTGTAGGGCTCCCTTGGGTCTATCAGGGCAGCACAAGTTTGAGGTGGGGACAACTTCGGTCTCGGGTCCATCCTTCTATATAAGGATTCTTTGCAGTCAGGCCCAGGCCAGGGCCAGAGGACCCTGGGCACATCCTTTTTCCATTTTCCCTGGGAAGGAAAACTCACCAGTCCAGGTTCCTGATGTCAGTTTGTAGGGCTCCCTTGGGTCTATCAGGGCAGCACAAGTTTGAGGTGGGGACAACTTCGGTGTGGGGTCCATCCTTCGATATAAGGATTCTTTGCAGTCAGGGCCAGGGGCCCCTGGGCACATCCTTTTTCCATTTCCGCCGGGAAAGTAAACTCAGCAGTCCAGGTTCCTGATGTCAGTTTGTAGGGCTCCCTTGGGTCTATCAGGGCAGCACAAATTTGAGGTGGGGACAACTTCGGTCTCGGGTCCATCCTTCAATATAAGGATTCTTTGCAGTCAGGGCCTCGGGCCCCTGGGCACATCCTTTGGCCATTTACCCTGGGAAAGAAAACTCAGCAGTCCAGGTTCCTGATGTCAGTTTGTAGGGCTCCCTTGGGTCTATCAGGGCAGCACATTTTTCAGGTCGGGATCACTTCGGTCTGGGCTCCATCCTTCGATATAAGGATTCTTTGCAGTCAGGGCCTGGGGCCCCTGGGCACAACCTTTTTCCATTTTCCCTGGGAAAGAAAACTCAGCAGTCCAGGTTCCTGATGTCAGTTTGTAGGGCTCTCTTGGGTCTATCAGGGCACCACAAGTTTGAGGTGGGGACAATTTCGGTCTCGGGTCCCTCCTTCGATATAAGGATTCTTTGCACTCAGGGCCCCGCCCAGGGCCAGGGGACCCTGGGCACATCCTTTTTCCATTTTCCCTGGGAAGGAAAACTCACCAGTCCAGGTTCCTGATGTCAGTTGGTAGGGCTCCCTTGGGTGTATCAGGGCAGCACAATTTTGAGGTGGGGACAACTTCGGTGTGGGGTCCATCCTTCGATATAAGGATTCTTTCTAGTCAGGGCCCAGCCCAGGGCCAGGGGCCCCTGGGCACATCCTTTGGCCATTTTCCCTGGGAAAGAAAACTCAGCAGTCCAGGTTCCTGATGTCAGTTTGTAGGGCTCCCTTGGGTCTATCAGGGCAGCACAAGTTTGAGGTGGGGACAACTTCGGTGTGGGGTGCATTCTTCGATATAAGGATTCTTTGCAGTCAGGGCCCAGCCCAGGGCCAGGGGCCCCCGGGCACATCCTTTGGCCATTTACCCTGGGAAAGAAAACTCAGCAGTCCAGGTTCCTGATGTCAGTTTGTAGGGCTCCCTTGGGTCTATCAGGGCAGCACATTTTTCAGGTCGGGATCACTTCGGTCTGGGCTCCATCCTTCGATATAAGGATTCTTTGCAGTCAGGGCCAGGGGCCCCTGGGCACAACCTTTTTCCATTTTTCCCGGGAAAGAAAACTCAGCAGTCCAGGTTCCTGATGTCAGTTTGTAGGGCTCCCTTGGGTCTATCAGGGCAGCACAAGTTTGAGGTGGGGACAACTTCGGTCTGGGGTCCATCCTTCGATATAAGGATTCTTTGCAGTCAGGCCCAGGCCAGGGCCAGGGGCCCCTGGGCACATCCTTTGGCCATTTTCCCTGGGAAGGAAAACTCAGCAGTCCAGGTTCCTGATGTCAGTTTGTAGGGCTCCCTTGGGTCTATCAGGGCAGCACAAGTTTGAGGTGGGGACAACTTCGGTCTGGGCTCCATCCTTCGATATAAGGATTCTTTGCAGTCAGGGCCAGGGGCCCCTGGGCACACCCTTTTTCAATTTTCCCTGGGAAAGAAAACTCAGCAGTCCAGGTTCCTGATGTCAGTTTGTAGGGCTCTCTTGGGTCTATCAGGGCACCACAAGTTTGAGGTGGGGACAATTTCGGTCTCGGGTCCCTCCTTCGATATAAGGATTCTTTGCACTCAGGGCCCCGCCCAGGGCCAGGGGACCCTGGGCACATCCTTTTTCCATTTTCCCTGGGAAGGAAAACTCACCAGTCCAGGTTCCTGATGTCAGTTTGTAGGGCTCCCTTGGGTGTATCAGGGCAGCACAATTTTGAAGTGGGGACAACTTCAGTGTGGGGTCCATCCTTCGATATAAGGATTCTTTGCAGTCAGGGCCAGGGGCCCCTGGGCACATCCTTTTTCCATTTTCCCTGGGAAAGAAAACTCAGCAGTCCAGGTTCCTGATGTCAGTTTGTAGGGCTCCCTTGGGTCTATCAGGGCAGCACAAGTTTGAGGTGGGGACAACTTCGGTCTCGGGTCCATCCTTCGATATAAGGATTCTTTGCAGTCCGGGCCTGGGGCCCCTGAGCACATCCTTTGGCCATTTTCCCTGGGAAAGAAAACTCAGCAGTCCAGGTTCCTGATGTCAGTTTGTAGGGCTCCCTTGGGTCTATCAGGGCAGCACAAGTCTGAGGTGGGGACAACTTCGGTCTCGGGTCCATCCTTTGATATAAGGATTCTTTGCAGTCAGGGCCAGGGGCCCCTGGGCACATCCTTTTTCCATTTCCCCCGGGAAAGAAAACTCAGCAGTCCAGGTTCCTGATGTCAGTTTGTAGGGCTCCCTTGGGTCTATCAGGGCAGCACAAATTTGAGGTGGGGACAACTTCGGTCTGGGGTCCATCCTTCGATATAAGGATTCTTTGCAGTCAGGGCCAGGGGCCCCTGGGCACATCCTTTGGCCATTTTCCCGGGGAAAGAAAACTCAGCAGTCCAGGTTCCTGATGTCAGTTTGTAGGGCTCCCTTGGGTCTATCAGGGCAGCACAAGTTTGAGGTGGGGACAACTTCGGTGTGGGGTCCATCCTTCGATATAAGGATTCTTTGCAGTCAGGGCCCAGCCCAGGGCCAGGGGCCCCTGGGCACATCCTTTGGCCATTTACCCTGAGAAAGAAAACTCAGCAGTCCAGGTTCCTGATGTCAGTTTGTAGGGCTCCCTTGGGTCTATCAGGGCAGCACAAGTTTGAGGTGGGGACAACTTCGTTGTTGGCTCCATCCTTCGATATAAGGATTCTTTGCAGTCAGGGCCCAGCCCAGGGCCAGGGGCCCCTGGGCACATCCTTTGGCCATTTACCCTGGGAAAGAAAACTCAGCAGTCCAGGTTCCTGATGTCAGTTTGTAGGGCTCCCTTGGGTCTATCAGGGCAGCACATTTTTCAGGTCGGGATCACTTCGGTCTGGGCTCCATCCTTCGATATAAGGATTCTTTGCAGTCAGGGCCAGAGGCCCCTGGGCACATCCTTTTTCCATTTTCCCTGGGAAAGAAAACTCAGCAGTCCAGGTTCCTGATGTCAGTTTGTAGGGCTCCCTTGGGTCTATCAGGGCAGCACAAGTTTGAGGTGGGGACAACTTCGGTCTCGGGTCCATCCTTCTATATAAGGATTCTTTGCAGTCAGGCCCAGGCCAGGGCCAGAGGACCCTGGGCACATCCTTTTTCCATTTTCCCTGGGAAAGAAAACTCAGCAGTCCAGGTTCCTGATGTCAGTTTGTAGGGCTCCCTTGGGTCTATCAGGGCAGCACAAGTTTGAGGTGGGGACAACTTCGGTCTGGGCTCCATCCTTCAATATAAGGATTCTTTGCAGTCAGGGCCAGGGGCCCCTGGGCACATCATTTTTCAATTTCCTCCGGGAAAGAAAACTCAGCAGTCCAGGTTCCTGATGTCAGTTTGTAGGGCTCCCTTGGGTCTATCAGGGCAGCACAAATTTGAGGTGGGGACAACTTCGGTCTCGGGCCCATCCTTCAATATAAGGATTCTTTGCAGTCAGGGCCTCGGGCCCCTGGGCACATCCTTTGGCCATTTTCCCTGGGAAAGAAAACTCAGCAGTCCAGGTTCCTGATGTCAGTTTGTAGGGCTCCCTTGGGTCTATCAGGGCAGCACAAGTTTGAGGTGGGGACAACTTCGTTGTTGGCTCCATCCTTCGATATAAGGATTTTTTGAAGTCAGGTCCCGGCCCAGGGCCAGGGGCCCCTGGGCACATCCTTTTTCCATTTTCCCTGGGAAAGAAAACTCAGCAGTCCAGGTTCCTGATGTCAGTTTGTAGGGCTCCCTTGGGTCTATCAGGGCAGCACAAGTTTGAGGTGGGGACAACTTCGGTCTGGGCTCCATTCTTCGATATAAGGATTTTTTGAAGTCAGGGCCCGGCCCAGGGCCAGGGGCCCCTGGGCACATCCTTTGGCCATTTTCCCTGGGAAGGAAAACTCACCAGTCCAGGTTCCTGATGTCAGTTTGTAGGGCTCCCTTGGGTCTATCAGGGCAGCACAAGTTTGAGGTGGGGACAACTTCGGTCTCGGGTCCATCCTTCGATATAAGGATTCTTTGCAGTCAGGGCCTGGGGCCCCTGGGCACATCCTTTTTCCATTTACCCTGGGAAAGAAAACTCAGCAGTCCCGGTTCCTGATGTCAGTTTGTAGGGCTCCCTTGGCTCTATCAGGGCAGCACAAGTTTGAGGTGGGGACAACTTCGGTCTGGGCTCCATCCTTCGATATAAGGATCCTTTGCAGTCAGGGCCAGGGGCCCCTGGGCACATCCTTTTTCCATTTTCCCTGGGAAAGAAAACTCAGCAGTCCAGGTTCCTGATGTCAGTTTGTAGGGCTCCCTTGGGTCTATCAGGGCAGCACAAGTTTGAGGTGGGGACAACTTCGGTCTCGGGTCCATCCTTCTATATAAGGATTCTTTGCAGTCAGGCCCAGGCCAGGGCCAGAGGACCCTGGGCACATCCTTTTTCCATTTTCCCTGGGAAGGAAAACTCACCAGTCCAGGTTCCTGATGTCAGTTTGTAGGGCTCCCTTGGGTCTATCAGGGCAGCACAAGTTTGAGGTGGGGACAACTTCGGTGTGGGGTCCATCCTTCGATATAAGGATTCTTTGCAGTCAGGGCCAGGGGCCCCTGGGCACATCCTTTTTCCATTTCCGCCGGGAAAGTAAACTCAGCAGTCCAGGTTCCTGATGTCAGTTTGTAGGGCTCCCTTGGGTCTATCAGGGCAGCACAAGTTTGAGGTGGGGACAACTTCGGTCTGGGGTCCATCCTTCGATATAAGGATTCTTTGCAGTCAGGGCCCAGCCCAGGGCCAGGGGCCCCTGGGCACATCCTTTGGCCATTTACCCTGGGAAAGAAAACTCAGCAGTCCAGGTTCCTGATGTCAGTTTGTAGGGCTCCCTTGGGTCTATCAGGGCAGCACAAGTTTGAGGTGGGGACAACTTCGGTCTCGGGTCCATCCTTCGATATAAGGATCCTTTGCAGTCAGGGCCCAGCCCAGGGCCAGGGGCCCCTGGGCACATCCTTTGGCCATTTACCCTGGGAAAGAAAACTCAGCAGTCCAGGTTCCTGATGTCAGTTTGTAGGGCTCCCTTGGGTCTATCAGGGCAGCACATTTTTCAGGTCGGGATCACTTCGGTCTGGGCTCCATCCTTCGATATAAGGATTCTTTGCAGTCAGGGCCTGGGGCCCCTGGGCACAACCTTTTTCCATTTTCCCTGGGAAAGAAAACTCAGCAGTCCAGGTTCCTGATGTCAGTTTGTAGGGCTCTCTTGGGTCTATCAGGGCACCACAAGTTTGAGGTGGGGACAATTTCGGTCTCGGGTCCCTCCTTCGATATAAGGATTCTTTGCACTCAGGGCCCCGCCCAGGGCCAGGGGACCCTGGGCACATCCTTTTTCCATTTTCCCTGGGAAGGAAAACTCACCAGTCCAGGTTCCTGATGTCAGTTGGTAGGGCTCCCTTGGGTGTATCAGGGCAGCACAATTTTGAGGTGGGGACAACTTCGGTGTGGGGTCCATCCTTCGATATAAGGATTCTTTCTAGTCAGGGCCCAGCCCAGGGCCAGGGGCCCCTGGGCACATCCTTTGGCCATTTTCCCTGGGAAAGAAAACTCAGCAGTCCAGGTTCCTGATGTCAGTTTGTAGGGCTCCCTTGGGTCTATCAGGGCAGCACAAGTTTGAGGTGGGGACAACTTCGGTGTGGGGTGCATTCTTCGATATAAGGATTCTTTGCAGTCAGGGCCCAGCCCAGGGCCAGGGGCCCCCGGGCACATCCTTTGGCCATTTACCCTGGGAAAGAAAACTCAGCAGTCCAGGTTCCTGATGTCAGTTTGTAGGGCTCCCTTGGGTCTATCAGGGCAGCACATTTTTCAGGTCGGGATCACTTCGGTCTGGGCTCCATCCTTCGATATAAGGATTCTTTGCAGTCAGGGCCAGGGGCCCCTGGGCACAACCGTTTTCCATTTTTCCCGGGAAAGAAAACTCAGCAGTCCAGGTTCCTGATGTCAGTTTGTAGGGCTCCCTTGGGTGTATCAGGGCAGCACAAGTTTGAGGTGGGGACAACTTCAGTCTCGGGTCCATCCTTCGATATAAGGATTCTTTGTAGTCAGGCCCAGCCCAGGGCCAGAGGATCCTGGGCACAACCTTTTTCCATTTTCCCTGGGAAGGAAAACTCAGCAGTCCAGGTTCCTGATGTCAGTTTGTAGGGCTCTCTTGGGTCTATCAGGGCAGCACAAGTTTGAGGTGGGGACAACTTCGGTCTGGGCTCCATCATTCGATATAAGGATTTTTTGAAGTCAGGTCACGGCCCAGGGCCAGGGGCCCCTGGGCACACCCTTTGGCCATTTTCCCTGGGAAGGAAAACTCAGCAGTCCAGGTTCCTGATGTCAGTTTGTAGGGCTCCCTTGGGTCTATCAGGGCAGCACAAGTTTGAGGTGGGGACAACTTCGGTCTGGGCTCCATCCTTCGATATAAGGATTCTTTGCAGTCATGGCCAGGGGCCCCTGGGCACATCCTTTTTCCATTTCCCCCGGGAAAGAAAACTCAGCAGTCCCGGTTCCTGATGTCAGTTTGTAGGGCTCCCTTGGCTCTATCAGGGCAGCACAAGTTTGAGGTGGGGACAACTTCGGTCTGGGCTCCATCCTTCGATATAAGGATCCTTTGCAGTCACGGCCAGGGGCCCCTGGGCACATCCTTTTTCCATTTTCCCTGGGAAAGAAAACTCAGCAGTCCAGGTTCCTGATGTCAGTTTGTAGGGCTCCCTTGGGTCTATCAGGGCAGCACAAGTTTGAGGTGGGGACAACTTCGGTCTCGGGTCCATCCTTCTATATAAGGATTCTTTGCAGTCAGGCCCAGGCCAGGGCCAGAGGACCCTGGGCACATCCTTTTTCCATTTTCCCTGGGAAGGAAAACTCAGCAGTCCAGGTTCCTGATGTCAGTTTGTAGGGCTCCCTTGGGTCTATCAGGGCAGCACAAGTTTGAGGTGGGGACAACTTCGGTCTCGGGTCCATCCTTCGATATAAGGATTCTTTGCAGTCAGGGCCAGGGGCCCCTGGGCACATCCTTTTTCCATTTCCGCCGGGAAAGAAAACTCAGCAGTCCAGGTTCCTGATGTCAGTTTGTAGGGCTCCCTTGGGTCTATCAGGGCAGCACAAGTTTGAGGTGGGGACAACTTCGGTCTGGGCTCCATCCTTCAATATAAGGATTCTTTGCAGTCAGGGCCAGGGGCCCCTGGGCACATCATTTTTCAATTTCCTCCGGGAAAGAAAACTCAGCAGTCCAGGTTCCTGATGTCAGTTTGTAGGGCTCCCTTGGGTCTATCAGGGCAGCACAAATTTGAGGTGGGGACAACTTCGGTCTCGGGCCCATCCTTCAATATAAGGATTCTTTGCAGTCACTGCCAGGGGCCCCTGGGCACATCCTTTTTCCATTTTCCCTGGGAAAGAAAACTCAGCAGTCCAGGTTCCTGATATCCGTTTGTAGGGCTCCCTTGGGTCTATCAGGGCAGCACAAGTTTGAGGTGGGGACAACTTCGGTCTCGGGTCCATCCTTCTATATAAGGATTCTTTGCAGTCAGGCCCAGGCCAGGGCCAGAGGACCCTGGGCACATCCTTTTTCCATTTTCCCTGGGAAGGAAAACTCAGCAGTCCAGGTTCCTGATGTCAGTTTGTAGGGCTCCCTTGGGTCTATCAGGGCAGCACAAGTTAGAGGTGGGGACAACTTCGGTCTGGGCTCCATCCTTCGATATAAGGATTCTTTGCAGTCAGGGCCAGGGGCCCCTGGGCACATCCTTTTTCCATTTCCGCCGGGAAAGAAAACTCAGCAGTCCAGGTTCCTGATGTCAGTTTGTAGGGCTCCCTTGGGTCTATCAGGGCAGCACAAGTTTGAGGTGGGGACAACTTCGGTCTGGGCTCCATCCTTCAATATAAGGATTCTTTGCAGTCAGGGCCAGGGGCCCCTGGGCACATCATTTTTCAATTTCCTCCGGGAAAGAAAACTCAGCAGTCCAGGTTCCTGATGTCAGTTTGTAGGGCTCCCTTGGGTCTATCAGGGCAGCACAAATTTGAGGTGGGGACAACTTCGGTCTCGGGCCCATCCTTCAATATAAGGATTCTTTGCAGTCCGGGCCTCGGGCCCCTGGGCACATCCTTTGGCCATTTTCCCTGGGAAAGAAAACTCAGCAGTCCAGGTTCCTGATGTCTGTTTGTAGGGCTCCCTTGGGTCTATCAGGGCAGCACAAGTTTGAGGTGGGGACAACTTCGTTGTTGGCTCCATCCTTCGATATAAGGATTTTTTGAAGTCAGCTGCCGGCCCAGGGCCAGGGGCCCCTGGGCACATCCTTTTTCCATTTTCCCTGGGAAAGAAAACTCAGCAGTCCAGGTTCCTGATGTCAGTTTGTAGGGCTCCCTTGGGTCTATCAGGGCAGCACAAGTTTGAGGTGGGGACAACTTCGGTCTGGGCTCCATTCTTCGATATAAGGATTTTTTGAAGTCAGGTCACGGCCCAGGGCCAGGGGCCCCTGGGCACATCCTTTGGCCATTTTCCCTGGGAAAGAAAACTCAGCAGTCCAGGTTCCTGATGTCTGTTTGTAGGGCTCCCTTGGGTCTATCAGGGCAGCACAAGTTTGAGGTGGGGACAACTTCGGTCTCGGGTCCATCCTCCGATATAAGGATTCTTTGCAGTCAGCTCCCAGCCCAAGGCCAGGGGCCCCTGGGCACATCCTTTTTCCATTTTCCCTGGGAAGGAAAACTCACCAGTCCAGGTTCCTGATGTCAGTTTGTAGGGCTCCCTTGGGTCTATCAGGGCAGCACAAGTTTGAGGTGGGGACAACTTCGGTCTCGGGTCCATCCTTCGATATAAGGATTCTTTGCAGTCAGGGCCAGGGGCCCCTGGGCACATCCTTTTTCCATTTACCCTGGGAAAGAAAACTCAGCAGTCCCGGTTCCTGATGTCAGTTTGTAGGGCTCCCTTGGGTCTATCAGGGCAGCACAAGTTTGAGGTGGGGACAACTTCAGTCTCGGGTCCATCCTTCGATATAAGGATTCTTTGCAGTCAGGCCCAGGCCAGGGCCAGAGGACCCTGGGCACATCCTTTTTCCATTTTCCCTGGGAAGGAAAACTCACCAGTCCAGGTTCCTGATGTCAGTTTGTAGGGCTCCCTTGGGTCTATCAGGGCAGCACAAGTTTGAGGTGGGGACAACTTTGGTGTGGGGTCCATCCTTCGATATAAGGATTCTTTGCAGTCAGGGCCAGGGGCCCCTGGGCACATCCTTTTTCCATTTCCGCCGGGAAAGTAAACTCAGCAGTCCAGGTTCCTGATGTCAGTTTGTAGGGCTCCCTTGGGTCTATCAGGGCAGCACAAATTTGAGGTGGGGACAACTTCGGTCTCGGGTCCATCCTTCAATATAAGGATTCTTTGCAGTCAGGGCCTCGGGCCCCTGGGCACATCCTTTGGCCAATTTGCCTGGGAAAGAAAACTCACCAGTCCAGGTTCCTGATGTCAGTTTGTAGGGCTCCCTTGGGTCTATCAGGGCAGCACAAGTTTGAGGTGGGGACAACTTCGGTCTGGGCTCCATCCTTCGATATAAGGATTCTTTGCAGTCAGGGCCGGGGGCCCCTGGGCACATCCTTTTTCCATTTTCCCTGGGAAAGAAAACTCAGCAGTCCAGGTTCCTGATGTCAGTTTGTAGGGCTCTCTTGGGTCTATCAGGGCACCACAAGTTTGAGGTGGGGACAATTTCGGTCTCGGGTCCCTCCTTCGATATAAGGATTCTTTGCACTCAGGGCCCCGCCCAGGGCCAGGGGACCCTGGGCACATCCTTTTTCCATTTTCCCTGGGAAGGAAAACTCAGCAGTCCAGGTTCCTGATGTCAGTTTGTAGGGCTCCCTTGGGTCTATCAGGGCAGCACAAGTTTGAGGTGGGGACAACTTCGGTCTCGGGTCCATCCTTCGATATAAGGATTCTTTGCAGTCAGGGCCAGGGGCCCCTGGGCACATCCTTTGGCCATTTTCCCGGGGAAAGAAAACTCAGCAGTCCAGGTTCCTGATGTCAGTTTGTAGGGCTCCCTTGGGTCTATCAGGGCAGCACAAGTTTGAGGTGGGGACAACTTCGGTGTGGGGTGCATTCTTCGATATAAGGATTCTTTGCAGTCAGGGCCCAGCCCAGGGCCAGGGGCCCCTGGGCACATCCTTTGGCCATTTACCCTTGGAAAGAAAACTCAGCAGTCCAGGTTCCTGATGTCAGTTTGTAGGGCTCCCTTGGGTCTATCAGGGCAGCACATTTTTCAGGTCGGGATCACTTCGGTCTGGGCTCCATCCTTCGATATAAGGATTCTTTGCAGTCAGGGCCAGGGGCCCCTGGGCACAACCTTTTTCCATTTTTCCCGGGAAAGAAAACTCAGCAGTCCAGGTTCCTGATGTCAGTTTGTAGGGCTCCCTTGGGTCTATCAGGGCAGCACAAGTTTGAGGTGGGGACAACTTCGGTCTGGGGTCCATCCTTCGATATAAGGATTCTTTGCAGTCAGGCCCAGGCCAGGGCCAGGGGCCCCTGGGCACATCCTTTGGCCATTTTCCCTGGGAAGGAAAACTCAGCAGTCCAGGTTCCTGATGTCAGTTTTTAGGGCTCCCTTGGGTCTATCAGGGCAGCACAAGTTTGAGGTGGGGACAACTTCGGTCTGGGCTCCATCCTTCGATATAAGGATTCTTTGCAGTCAGGGCCAGGGGCCCCTGGGCACATCCTTTTTCCATTTCCGCCGGGAAAGAAAACTCAGCAGTCCAGGTTCCTGATGTCAGTTTGTAGGGCTCCCTTGGGTCTATCAGGGCAGCACAAGTCTGAGGTGGGGACAACTTCGGTCTCGGGTCCATCCTTCAATATAAGGATTCTTTGCAGTCAGGGCCTCGGGCCCCTGGGCACATCCTTTGGCCATTTTCCCTGGGAAAGAAAACTCACCAGTCCAGGTTCCTGATGTCAGTTTGTAGGGCTCCCTTGGGTCTATCAGGGCAGCACAAGTTTGAGGTGGGGACAACTTCGTTGTTGGCTCCATCCTTCGATATAAGGATTTTTTGAAGTCAGTGCCCGGCCCAGGGCCAGGGACCCCTGGGCACATCCTTTTTCCATTTTCCCTGGGAAAGAAAACTCAGCAGTCCAGGTTCCTGATGTCAGTTTGTAGGGCTCCCTTGGGTCTATCAGGGCAGCACAAGTTTGAGGTGGGGACAACTTCGGTCTGGGCTCCATTCTTCGATATAAGGATTTTTTGAAGTCAGGGCCCGGCCCAGGGCCAGGGGCCCCTGGGCACATCCTTTGGCCATTTTCCCTGGGAAAGAAAACTCAGCAGTCCAGGTTCCTGATGTCAGTTTGTAGGGCTCCCTTGGGTCTATCAGGGCAGCACAAGTTTGAGGTGGGGACAACTTCGGTCTCGGGTCCATCCTTCGATATAAGGATTCTTTGCAGTCAGCTCCCAGCCCAAGGCCAGGGGACCCTGGGCACATCCTTTTTCCATTTTCCCTGGGAAGGAAAACTCACCAGTCCAGGTTCCTGATGTCAGTTTGTAGGGCTCCCTTGGGTGTATCAGGGCAGCACAAGTTTGAGGTGGGGACAACTTCGGTCTCGGGTCCATCCTTCGATATAAGGATTCTTTGCAGTCAGGGCCAGGGGCCCTTGGGCACATCCTTTTTCCATTTCCCCCGGGAAAGAAAACACAGCAGTCCAGGTTCCTGATGTCAGTTTGTAGGGCTCCCTTGGGTCTATCAGGGCAGCACAAGTTTGAGGTGGGGACAACTTCGGTCTCGGGTCCATCCTTCGATATAAGGATTCTTTGCAGTCAGGGCCAGGGGCCCCTGGGCACATCCTTTGGCCATTTTCCCGGGGAAAGAAAACTCAGCAGTCCAGGTTCCTGATGTCAGTTTGTAGGGCTCCCTTGGGTCTATCAGGGCAGCACAAGTTTGAGGTGGGGACAACTTCGGTCTGGGGTCCATCCTTCGATATAAGGATTCTTTGCAGTCAGGGCCCAGCCCAGGGCCAGGGGCCCCTGGGCACATCCTTTGGCCATTTACCCTGAGAAAGAAAACTCAGCAGTCCAGGTTCCTGATGTCAGTTTGTAGGGCTCCCTTGGGTCTATCAGGGCAGCACAAGTTTGAGGTGGGGACAACTTCGTTGTTGGCTCCATCCTTCGATATAAGGATTCTTTGCAGTCAGGGCCCAGCCCAGGGCCAGGGGCCCCTGGGCACATCCTTTGGCCATTTACCCTGGGAAAGAAAACTCAGCAGTCCAGGTTCCTGATGTCAGTTTGTAGGGCTCCCTTGGGTCTATCAGGGCAGCACATTTTTCAGGTCGGGATCACTTCGGTCTGGGCTCCATCCTTCGATATAAGGATTCTTTGCAGTCAGGGCCAGAGGCCCCTGGGCACATCCTTTTTCCATTTTCCCTGGGAAAGAAAACTCAGCAGTCCAGGTTCCTGATGTCAGTTTGTAGGGCTCCCTTGGGTCTATCAGGGCAGCACAAGTTTGAGGTGGGGACAACTTCGGTCTCGGGTCCATCCTTCTATATAAGGATTCTTTGCAGTCAGGCCCAGGCCAGGGCCAGAGGACCCTGGGCACATCCTTTTTCCATTTTCCCTGGGAAAGAAAACTCAGCAGTCCAGGTTCCTGATGTCAGTTTGTAGGGCTCCCTTGGGTCTATCAGGGCAGCACAAGTTTGAGGTGGGGACAACTTCGGTCTGGGCTCCATCCTTCAATATAAGGATTCTTTGCAGTCAGGGCCAGGGGCCCCTGGGCACATCATTTTTCAATTTCCTCCGGGAAAGAAAACTCAGCAGTCCAGGTTCCTGATGTCAGTTTGTAGGGCTCCCTTGGGTCTATCAGGGCAGCACAAATTTGAGGTGGGGACAACTTCGGTCTCGGGCCCATCCTTCAATATAAGGATTCTTTGCAGTCAGGGCCTCGGGCCCCTGGGCACATCCTTTGGCCATTTTCCCTGGGAAAGAAAACTCAGCAGTCCAGGTTCCTGATGTCAGTTTGTAGGGCTCCCTTGGGTCTATCAGGGCAGCACAAGTTTGAGGTGGGGACAACTTCGTTGTTGGCTCCATCCTTCGATATAAGGATTTTTTGAAGTCAGGTCCCGGCCCAGGGCCAGGGGCCCCTGGGCACATCCTTTTTCCATTTTCCCTGGGAAAGAAAACTCAGCAGTCCAGGTTCCTGATGTCAGTTTGTAGGGCTCCCTTGGGTCTATCAGGGCAGCACAAGTTTGAGGTGGGGACAACTTCGGTGTGGGGTCCATCCTTCGATATAAGGATTCTTTGCAGTCAGGGCCCAGCCCAGGGCCAGGGGCCCCTGGGCACATCCTTTGGCCATTTACCCTGGGAAAGAAAACTCAGCAGTCCAGGTTCCTGATGTCAGTTTGTAGGGCTCCCTTGGGTCTATCAGGGCAGCACAAGTTTGAGGTGGGGACAACTTCGGTGTGGGGTCCATCCTTCGATATAAGGATTCTTTGCAGTCAGGGCCAGGGGCCCCTGGGCACATCCTTTTTCCATTTCCGCCGGGAAAGTAAACTCAGCAGTCCAGGTTCCTGATGTCAGTTTGTAGGGCTCCCTTGGGTCTATCAGGGCAGCACAAATTTGAGGTGGGGACAACTTCGGTCTCGGGTCCATCCTTCAATATAAGGATTCTTTGCAGTCAGGGCCTCGGGCCCCTGGGCACATCCTTTGGCCATTTTCCCTGGGAAAGAAAACTCACCAGTCCAGGTTCCTGATGTCAGTTTGTAGGGCTCCCTTGGGTCTATCAGGGCAGCACAAGTTTGAGGTGGGGACAACTTCGTTGTTGGCTCCATCCTTCGATATAAGGATTTTTTGAAGTCAGGTCCCGGCCCAGGGCCAGGGGCCCCTGGGCACATCCTTTTTCCATTTTCCCTGGGAAAGAAAACTCAGCAGTCCAGGTTCCTGATGTCAGTTTGTAGGGCTCCCTTGGGTCTATCCGGGCAGCACAAGTTTGAGGTGGGGACAACTTCGGTCTCGGGTCCATCCTTCGATATAAGGATTCTTTGCAGTCAGCTCCCAGCCCAAGGCCAGGGGACCCTGGGCACATCCTTTTTCCATTTTCCCTGGGAAGGAAAACTCACCAGTCCAGGTTCCTGATGTCAGTTTGTAGGGCTCCCTTGGGTCTATCAGGGCAGCACAAGTTTGAGGTGGGGACAACTTCGGTGTGGGGTCCATCCTTCGATATAAGGATTCTTTGCAGTCAGGGCCTGGGGCCCCTGGGCACATCCTTTTTCCATTTACCCTGGGAAAGAAAACTCAGCAGTCCCGGTTCCTGATGTCAGTTTGTAGGGCTCCCTTGGGTCTATCAGGGCAGCACAAGTTTGAGGTGGGGACAACTTCGGTCTGGGCTCCATCCTTCGATATAAGGATCCTTTGCAGTCAGGGCCAGGGGCCCCTGGGCACATCCTTTTTCCATTTTCCCTGGGAAAGAAAACTCAGCAGTCCAGGTTCCTGATGTCAGTTTGTAGGGCTCCCTTGGGTCTATCAGGGCAGCACAAGTTTGAGGTGGGGACAACTTCGTTGTTGGCTCCATCCTTCGATATAAGGATTTTTTGAAGTCAGGTCCCGGCCCAGGGCCAGGGGCCCCTGGGCACATCCTTTTTCCATTTTCCCTGGGAAAGAAAACTCAGCAGTCCAGGTTCCTGATGTCAGTTTGTAGGGCTCCCTTGGGTCTATCAGGGCAGCACAAGTTTGAGGTGGGGACAACTTCGGTGTGGGGTCCATCCTTCGATATAAGGATTCTTTGCAGTCAGGGCCCAGCCCAGGGCCAGGGGCCCCTGGGCACATCCTTTGGCCATTTACCCTGGGAAAGAAAACTCAGCAGTCCAGGTTCCTGATGTCAGTTTGTAGGGCTCCCTTGGGTCTATCAGGGCAGCACAAGTTTGAGGTGGGGACAACTTCGGTCTCGGGTCCATCCTTCGATATAAGGATCCTTTGCAGTCAGGGCCCAGCCCAGGGCCAGGGGCCCCTGGGCACATCCTTTGGCCATTTACCCTGGGAAAGAAAACTCAGCAGTCCAGGTTCCTGATGTCAGTTTGTAGGGCTCCCTTGGGTCTATCAGGGCAGCACATTTTTCAGGTCGGGATCACTTCGGTCTGGGCTCCATCCTTCGATATAAGGATTCTTTGCAGTCAGGGCCTGGGGCCCCTGGGCACAACCTTTTTCCATTTTCCCTGGGAAGGAAAACTCACCAGTCCAGGTTCCTGATGTCAGTTTGTAGGGCTCCCTTGGGTCTATCAGGGCAGCACAAGTTTGAGGTGGGGACAACTTCGGTCTCGGGTCCATCCTTCGATATAAGGATTCTTTGCAGTCAGGGCCAGGGGCCCCTGGGCACATCCTTTTTCCATTTACCCTGGGAAAGAAAACTCAGCAGTCCCGGTTCCTGATGTCAGTTTGTAGGGCTCCCTTGGGTCTATCAGGGCAGCACAAGTTTGAGGTGGGGACAACTTCAGTCTCGGGTCCATCCTTCGATATAAGGATTCTTTGCAGTCAGGCCCAGGCCAGGGCCAGAGGACCCTGGGCACATCCTTTTTCCATTTTCCCTGGGAAGGAAAACTCACCAGTCCAGGTTCCTGATGTCAGTTTGTAGGGCTCCCTTGGGTCTATCAGGGCAGCACAAGTTTGAGGTGGGGACAACTTTGGTGTGGGGTCCATCCTTCGATATAAGGATTCTTTGCAGTCAGGGCCAGGGGCCCCTGGGCACATCCTTTTTCCATTTCCGCCGGGAAAGTAAACTCAGCAGTCCAGGTTCCTGATGTCAGTTTGTAGGGCTCCCTTGGGTCTATCAGGGCAGCACAAATTTGAGGTGGGGACAACTTCGGTCTCGGGTCCATCCTTCAATATAAGGATTCTTTGCAGTCAGGGCCTCGGGCCCCTGGGCACATCCTTTGGCCAATTTGCCTGGGAAAGAAAACTCACCAGTCCAGGTTCCTGATGTCAGTTTGTAGGGCTCCCTTGGGTCTATCAGGGCAGCACAAGTTTGAGGTGGGGACAACTTCGGTCTGGGCTCCATCCTTCGATATAAGGATTCTTTGCAGTCAGGGCCGGGGGCCCCTGGGCACATCCTTTTTCCATTTTCCCTGGGAAAGAAAACTCAGCAGTCCAGGTTCCTGATGTCAGTTTGTAGGGCTCTCTTGGGTCTATCAGGGCACCACAAGTTTGAGGTGGGGACAATTTCGGTCTCGGGTCCCTCCTTCGATATAAGGATTCTTTGCACTCAGGGCCCCGCCCAGGGCCAGGGGACCCTGGGCACATCCTTTTTCCATTTTCCCTGGGAAGGAAAACTCAGCAGTCCAGGTTCCTGATGTCAGTTTGTAGGGCTCCCTTGGGTCTATCAGGGCAGCACAAGTTTGAGGTGGGGACAACTTCGGTCTCGGGTCCATCCTTCGATATAAGGATTCTTTGCAGTCAGGGCCAGGGGCCCCTGGGCACATCCTTTGGCCATTTTCCCGGGGAAAGAAAACTCAGCAGTCCAGGTTCCTGATGTCAGTTTGTAGGGCTCCCTTGGGTCTATCAGGGCAGCACAAGTTTGAGGTGGGGACAACTTCGGTGTGGGGTGCATTCTTCGATATAAGGATTCTTTGCAGTCAGGGCCCAGCCCAGGGCCAGGGGCCCCTGGGCACATCCTTTGGCCATTTACCCTTGGAAAGAAAACTCAGCAGTCCAGGTTCCTGATGTCAGTTTGTAGGGCTCCCTTGGGTCTATCAGGGCAGCACATTTTTCAGGTCGGGATCACTTCGGTCTGGGCTCCATCCTTCGATATAAGGATTCTTTGCAGTCAGGGCCAGGGGCCCCTGGGCACAACCTTTTTCCATTTTTCCCGGGAAAGAAAACTCAGCAGTCCAGGTTCCTGATGTCAGTTTGTAGGGCTCCCTTGGGTCTATCAGGGCAGCACAAGTTTGAGGTGGGGACAACTTCGGTCTGGGGTCCATCCTTCGATATAAGGATTCTTTGCAGTCAGGCCCAGGCCAGGGCCAGGGGCCCCTGGGCACATCCTTTGGCCATTTTCCCTGGGAAGGAAAACTCAGCAGTCCAGGTTCCTGATGTCAGTTTTTAGGGCTCCCTTGGGTCTATCAGGGCAGCACAAGTTTGAGGTGGGGACAACTTCGGTCTGGGCTCCATCCTTCGATATAAGGATTCTTTGCAGTCAGGGCCAGGGGCCCCTGGGCACATCCTTTTTCCATTTCCGCCGGGAAAGAAAACTCAGCAGTCCAGGTTCCTGATGTCAGTTTGTAGGGCTCCCTTGGGTCTATCAGGGCAGCACAAGTCTGAGGTGGGGACAACTTCGGTCTCGGGTCCATCCTTCAATATAAGGATTCTTTGCAGTCAGGGCCTCGGGCCCCTGGGCACATCCTTTGGCCATTTTCCCTGGGAAAGAAAACTCACCAGTCCAGGTTCCTGATGTCAGTTTGTAGGGCTCCCTTGGGTCTATCAGGGCAGCACAAGTTTGAGGTGGGGACAACTTCGTTGTTGGCTCCATCCTTCGATATAAGGATTTTTTGAAGTCAGTGCCCGGCCCAGGGCCAGGGACCCCTGGGCACATCCTTTTTCCATTTTCCCTGGGAAAGAAAACTCAGCAGTCCAGGTTCCTGATGTCAGTTTGTAGGGCTCCCTTGGGTCTATCAGGGCAGCACAAGTTTGAGGTGGGGACAACTTCGGTCTGGGCTCCATTCTTCGATATAAGGATTTTTTGAAGTCAGGGCCCGGCCCAGGGCCAGGGGCCCCTGGGCACATCCTTTGGCCATTTTCCCTGGGAAAGAAAACTCAGCAGTCCAGGTTCCTGATGTCAGTTTGTAGGGCTCCCTTGGGTCTATCAGGGCAGCACAAGTTTGAGGTGGGGACAACTTCGGTCTCGGGTCCATCCTTCGATATAAGGATTCTTTGCAGTCAGCTCCCAGCCCAAGGCCAGGGGACCCTGGGCACATCCTTTTTCCATTTTCCCTGGGAAGGAAAACTCACCAGTCCAGGTTCCTGATGTCAGTTTGTAGGGCTCCCTTGGGTGTATCAGGGCAGCACAAGTTTGAGGTGGGGACAACTTCGGTCTCGGGTCCATCCTTCGATATAAGGATTCTTTGCAGTCAGGGCCAGGGGCCCTTGGGCACATCCTTTTTCCATTTCCCCCGGGAAAGAAAACACAGCAGTCCAGGTTCCTGATGTCAGTTTGTAGGGCTCCCTTGGGTCTATCAGGGCAGCACAAGTTTGAGGTGGGGACAACTTCGGTCTCGGGTCCATCCTTCGATATAAGGATTCTTTGCAGTCAGGGCCAGGGGCCCCTGGGCACATCCTTTGGCCATTTTCCCGGGGAAAGAAAACTCAGCAGTCCAGGTTCCTGATGTCAGTTTGTAGGGCTCCCTTGGGTCTATCAGGGCAGCACAAGTTTGAGGTGGGGACAACTTCGGTCTGGGGTCCATCCTTCGATATAAGGATTCTTTGCAGTCAGGGCCCAGCCCAGGGCCAGGGGCCCCTGGGCACATCCTTTGGCCATTTACCCTGAGAAAGAAAACTCAGCAGTCCAGGTTCCTGATGTCAGTTTGTAGGGCTCCCTTGGGTCTATCAGGGCAGCACAAGTTTGAGGTGGGGACAACTTCGTTGTTGGCTCCATCCTTCGATATAAGGATTCTTTGCAGTCAGGGCCCAGCCCAGGGCCAGGGGCCCCTGGGCACATCCTTTGGCCATTTACCCTGGGAAAGAAAACTCAGCAGTCCAGGTTCCTGATGTCAGTTTGTAGGGCTCCCTTGGGTCTATCAGGGCAGCACATTTTTCAGGTCGGGATCACTTCGGTCTGGGCTCCATCCTTCGATATAAGGATTCTTTGCAGTCAGGGCCAGAGGCCCCTGGGCACATCCTTTTTCCATTTTCCCTGGGAAAGAAAACTCAGCAGTCCAGGTTCCTGATGTCAGTTTGTAGGGCTCCCTTGGGTCTATCAGGGCAGCACAAGTTTGAGGTGGGGACAACTTCGGTCTCGGGTCCATCCTTCTATATAAGGATTCTTTGCAGTCAGGCCCAGGCCAGGGCCAGAGGACCCTGGGCACATCCTTTTTCCATTTTCCCTGGGAAAGAAAACTCAGCAGTCCAGGTTCCTGATGTCAGTTTGTAGGGCTCCCTTGGGTCTATCAGGGCAGCACAAGTTTGAGGTGGGGACAACTTCGGTCTGGGCTCCATCCTTCAATATAAGGATTCTTTGCAGTCAGGGCCAGGGGCCCCTGGGCACATCATTTTTCAATTTCCTCCGGGAAAGAAAACTCAGCAGTCCAGGTTCCTGATGTCAGTTTGTAGGGCTCCCTTGGGTCTATCAGGGCAGCACAAATTTGAGGTGGGGACAACTTCGGTCTCGGGCCCATCCTTCAATATAAGGATTCTTTGCAGTCAGGGCCTCGGGCCCCTGGGCACATCCTTTGGCCATTTTCCCTGGGAAAGAAAACTCAGCAGTCCAGGTTCCTGATGTCAGTTTGTAGGGCTCCCTTGGGTCTATCAGGGCAGCACAAGTTTGAGGTGGGGACAACTTCGTTGTTGGCTCCATCCTTCGATATAAGGATTTTTTGAAGTCAGGTCCCGGCCCAGGGCCAGGGGCCCCTGGGCACATCCTTTTTCCATTTTCCCTGGGAAAGAAAACTCAGCAGTCCAGGTTCCTGATGTCAGTTTGTAGGGCTCCCTTGGGTCTATCAGGGCAGCACAAGTTTGAGGTGGGGACAACTTCGGTGTGGGGTCCATCCTTCGATATAAGGATTCTTTGCAGTCAGGGCCCAGCCCAGGGCCAGGGGCCCCTGGGCACATCCTTTGGCCATTTACCCTGGGAAAGAAAACTCAGCAGTCCAGGTTCCTGATGTCAGTTTGTAGGGCTCCCTTGGGTCTATCAGGGCAGCACAAGTTTGAGGTGGGGACAACTTCGGTGTGGGGTCCATCCTTCGATATAAGGATTCTTTGCAGTCAGGGCCAGGGGCCCCTGGGCACATCCTTTTTCCATTTCCGCCGGGAAAGTAAACTCAGCAGTCCAGGTTCCTGATGTCAGTTTGTAGGGCTCCCTTGGGTCTATCAGGGCAGCACAAATTTGAGGTGGGGACAACTTCGGTCTCGGGTCCATCCTTCAATATAAGGATTCTTTGCAGTCAGGGCCTCGGGCCCCTGGGCACATCCTTTGGCCATTTTCCCTGGGAAAGAAAACTCACCAGTCCAGGTTCCTGATGTCAGTTTGTAGGGCTCCCTTGGGTCTATCAGGGCAGCACAAGTTTGAGGTGGGGACAACTTCGTTGTTGGCTCCATCCTTCGATATAAGGATTTTTTGAAGTCAGGTCCCGGCCCAGGGCCAGGGGCCCCTGGGCACATCCTTTTTCCATTTTCCCTGGGAAAGAAAACTCAGCAGTCCAGGTTCCTGATGTCAGTTTGTAGGGCTCCCTTGGGTCTATCCGGGCAGCACAAGTTTGAGGTGGGGACAACTTCGGTCTCGGGTCCATCCTTCGATATAAGGATTCTTTGCAGTCAGCTCCCAGCCCAAGGCCAGGGGACCCTGGGCACATCCTTTTTCCATTTTCCCTGGGAAGGAAAACTCACCAGTCCAGGTTCCTGATGTCAGTTTGTAGGGCTCCCTTGGGTCTATCAGGGCAGCACAAGTTTGAGGTGGGGACAACTTCGGTGTGGGGTCCATCCTTCGATATAAGGATTCTTTGCAGTCAGGGCCTGGGGCCCCTGGGCACATCCTTTTTCCATTTACCCTGGGAAAGAAAACTCAGCAGTCCCGGTTCCTGATGTCAGTTTGTAGGGCTCCCTTGGGTCTATCAGGGCAGCACAAGTTTGAGGTGGGGACAACTTCGGTCTGGGCTCCATCCTTCGATATAAGGATCCTTTGCAGTCAGGGCCAGGGGCCCCTGGGCACATCCTTTTTCCATTTTCCCTGGGAAAGAAAACTCAGCAGTCCAGGTTCCTGATGTCAGTTTGTAGGGCTCCCTTGGGTCTATCAGGGCAGCACAAGTTTGAGGTGGGGACAACTTCGTTGTTGGCTCCATCCTTCGATATAAGGATTTTTTGAAGTCAGGTCCCGGCCCAGGGCCAGGGGCCCCTGGGCACATCCTTTTTCCATTTTCCCTGGGAAAGAAAACTCAGCAGTCCAGGTTCCTGATGTCAGTTTGTAGGGCTCCCTTGGGTCTATCAGGGCAGCACAAGTTTGAGGTGGGGACAACTTCGGTGTGGGGTCCATCCTTCGATATAAGGATTCTTTGCAGTCAGGGCCCAGCCCAGGGCCAGGGGCCCCTGGGCACATCCTTTGGCCATTTACCCTGGGAAAGAAAACTCAGCAGTCCAGGTTCCTGATGTCAGTTTGTAGGGCTCCCTTGGGTCTATCAGGGCAGCACAAGTTTGAGGTGGGGACAACTTCGGTCTCGGGTCCATCCTTCGATATAAGGATCCTTTGCAGTCAGGGCCCAGCCCAGGGCCAGGGGCCCCTGGGCACATCCTTTGGCCATTTACCCTGGGAAAGAAAACTCAGCAGTCCAGGTTCCTGATGTCAGTTTGTAGGGCTCCCTTGGGTCTATCAGGGCAGCACATTTTTCAGGTCGGGATCACTTCGGTCTGGGCTCCATCCTTCGATATAAGGATTCTTTGCAGTCAGGGCCTGGGGCCCCTGGGCACAACCTTTTTCCATTTTCCCTGGGAAAGAAAACTCAGCAGTCCAGGTTCCTGATGTCAGTTTGTAGGGCTCTCTTGGGTCTATCAGGGCACCACAAGTTTGAGGTGGGGACAATTTCGGTCTCGGGTCCCTCCTTCGATATAAGGATTCTTTGCACTCAGGGCCCCGCCCAGGGCCAGGGGACCCTGGGCACATCCTTTTTCCATTTTCCCTGGGAAGGAAAACTCACCAGTCCAGGTTCCTGATGTCAGTTGGTAGGGCTCCCTTGGGTGTATCAGGGCAGCACAATTTTGAGGTGGGGACAACTTCGGTGTGGGGTCCATCCTTCGATATAAGGATTCTTTCTAGTCAGGGCCCAGCCCAGGGCCAGGGGCCCCTGGGCACATCCTTTGGCCATTTTCCCTGGGAAAGAAAACTCAGCAGTCCAGGTTCCTGATGTCAGTTTGTAGGGCTCCCTTGGGTCTATCAGGGCAGCACAAGTTTGAGGTGGGGACAACTTCGGTGTGGGGTGCATTCTTCGATATAAGGATTCTTTGCAGTCAGGGCCCAGCCCAGGGCCAGGGGCCCCCGGGCACATCCTTTGGCCATTTACCCTGGGAAAGAAAACTCAGCAGTCCAGGTTCCTGATGTCAGTTTGTAGGGCTCCCTTGGGTCTATCAGGGCAGCACATTTTTCAGGTCGGGATCACTTCGGTCTGGGCTCCATCCTTCGATATAAGGATTCTTTGCAGTCAGGGCCAGGGGCCCCTGGGCACAACCTTTTTCCATTTTTCCCGGGAAAGAAAACTCAGCAGTCCAGGTTCCTGATGTCAGTTTGTAGGGCTCCCTTGGGTCTATCAGGGCAGCACAAGTTTGAGGTGGGGACAACTTCGGTCTGGGGTCCATCCTTCGATATAAGGATTCTTTGCAGTCAGGCCCAGGCCAGGGCCAGGGGCCCCTGGGCACATCCTTTGGCCATTTTCCCTGGGAAGGAAAACTCAGCAGTCCAGGTTCCTGATGTCAGTTTGTAGGGCTCCCTTGGGTCTATCAGGGCAGCACAAGTTTGAGGTGGGGACAACTTCGGTCTGGGCTCCATCCTTCGATATAAGGATTCTTTGCAGTCAGGGCCAGGGGCCCCTGGGCACACCCTTTTTCAATTTTCCCTGGGAAAGAAAACTCAGCAGTCCAGGTTCCTGATGTCAGTTTGTAGGGCTCTCTTGGGTCTATCAGGGCACCACAAGTTTGAGGTGGGGACAATTTCGGTCTCGGGTCCCTCCTTCGATATAAGGATTCTTTGCACTCAGGGCCCCGCCCAGGGCCAGGGGACCCTGGGCACATCCTTTTTCCATTTTCCCTGGGAAGGAAAACTCACCAGTCCAGGTTCCTGATGTCAGTTTGTAGGGCTCCCTTGGGTGTATCAGGGCAGCACAATTTTGAAGTGGGGACAACTTCAGTGTGGGGTCCATCCTTCGATATAAGGATTCTTTGCAGTCAGGGCCAGGGGCCCCTGGGCACATCCTTTTTCCATTTTCCCTGGGAAAGAAAACTCAGCAGTCCAGGTTCCTGATGTCAGTTTGTAGGGCTCCCTTGGGTCTATCAGGGCAGCACAAGTTTGAGGTGGGGACAACTTCGGTCTCGGGTCCATCCTTCGATATAAGGATTCTTTGCAGTCCGGGCCTGGGGCCCCTGAGCACATCCTTTGGCCATTTTCCCTGGGAAAGAAAACTCAGCAGTCCAGGTTCCTGATGTCAGTTTGTAGGGCTCCCTTGGGTCTATCAGGGCAGCACAAGTCTGAGGTGGGGACAACTTCGGTCTCGGGTCCATCCTTTGATATAAGGATTTTTTGCAGTCAGGGCCAGGGGCCCCTGGGCACATCCTTTTTCCATTTCCCCCGGGAAAGAAAACTCAGCAGTCCAGGTTCCTGATGTCAGTTTGTAGGGCTCCCTTGGGTCTATCAGGGCAGCACAAATTTGAGGTGGGGACAACTTCGGTCTGGGGTCCATCCTTCGATATAAGGATTCTTTGCAGTCAGGGCCTCGGGCCCCTGGGCACATCCTTTTTCCATTTTCCCTGGGAAAGAAAACTCAGCAGTCCAGGTTCCTGATGTCAGTTTGTAGGGCTCCCTTGGGTCTATCAGGGCAGCACAAGTTTGAGGTGGGGACAACTTCACTCTCGGGTCCATCCTTCGATATAAGGATTCTTTGTAGTCAGGCCCAGCCCAGGGCCAGAGGATCCTGGGCACATCCTTTTTCCATTTTCCCTGGGAAGGAAAACTCAGCAGTCCAGGTTCCTGATGTCAGTTTGTAGGGCTCTCTTGGGTCTATCAGGGCAGCACAAGTTTGAGGTGGGGACAACTTCGGTCTGGGCTCCATCATTCGATATAAGGATTTTTTGAAGTCAGGTCACGGCCCAGGGCCAGGGGCCCCTGGGCACACCCTTTGGCCATTTTCCCTGGGAAGGAAAACTCAGCAGTCCAGGTTCCTGATGTCAGTTTGTAGGGCTCCCTTGGGTCTATCAGGGCAGCACAAGTTTGAGGTGGGGACAACTTCGGTCTGGGCTCCATCCTTCGATATAAGGATTCTTTGCAGTCATGGCCAGGGAAGCCTGTGCACATCCTTTTTCCATTTCCCCCGGGAAAGAAAACTCAGCAGTCCCGGTTCCTGATGTCAGTTTGTAGGGCTCCCTTGGCTCTATCAGGGCAGCACAAGTTTGAGGTGGGGACAACTTCGGTCTGGGCTCCATCCTTCGATATAAGGATCCTTTGCAGTCACGGCCAGGGGCCCCTGGGCACATCCTTTTTCCATTTTCCCTGGGAAAGAAAACTCAGCAGTCCAGGTTCCTGATGTCAGTTTGTAGGGCTCCCTTGGGTCTATCAGGGCAGCACAAGTTTGAGGTGGGGACAACTTCGGTCTCGGGCCCATCCTTCAATATAAGGATTCTTTGCAGTCCGGGCCTCGGGCCCCTGGGCACATCCTTTGGCCATTTTCCCTGGGAAAGAAAACTCAGCAGTCCAGGTTCCTGATGTCTGTTTGTAGGGCTCCCTTGGGTCTATCAGGGCAGCACAAGTTTGAGGTGGGGACAACTTCGTTGTTGGCTCCATCCTTCGATATAAGGATTTTTTGAAGTCAGCTGCCGGCCCAGGGCCAGGGGCCCCTGGGCACATCCTTTTTCCATTTTCCCTGGGAAAGAAAACTCAGCAGTCCAGGTTCCTGATGTCAGTTTGTAGGGCTCCCTTGGGTCTATCAGGGCAGCACAAGTTTGAGGTGGGGACAACTTCGGTCTGGGCTCCATTCTTCGATATAAGGATTTTTTGAAGTCAGGTCACGGCCCAGGGCCAGGGGCCCCTGGGCACATCCTTTGGCCATTTTCCCTGGGAAAGAAAACTCAGCAGTCCAGGTTCCTGATGTCTGTTTGTAGGGCTCCCTTGGGTCTATCAGGGCAGCACAAGTTTGAGGTGGGGACAACTTCGGTCTCGGGTCCATCCTCCGATATAAGGATTCTTTGCAGTCAGCTCCCAGCCCAAGGCCAGGGGCCCCTGGGCACATCCTTTTTCCATTTTCCCTGGGAAGGAAAACTCACCAGTCCAGGTTCCTGATGTCAGTTTGTAGGGCTCCCTTGGGTCTATCAGGGCAGCACAAGTTTGAGGTGGGGACAACTTCGGTCTCGGGTCCATCCTTCGATATAAGGATTCTTTGCAGTCAGGGCCAGGGGCCCCTGGGCACATCCTTTTTCCATTTACCCTGGGAAAGAAAACTCAGCAGTCCCGGTTCCTGATGTCAGTTTGTAGGGCTCCCTTGGGTCTATCAGGGCAGCACAAGTTTGAGGTGGGGACAACTTCAGTCTCGGGTCCATCCTTCTATATAAGGATTCTTTGCAGTCAGGCCCAGGCCAGGGCCAGAGGACCCTGGGCACATCCTTTTTCCATTTTCCCTGGGAAGGAAAACTCACCAGTCCAGGTTCCTGATGTCAGTTTGTAGGGCTCCCTTGGGTCTATCAGGGCAGCACAAGTTTGAGGTGGGGACAACTTTGGTGTGGGGTCCATCCTTCGATATAAGGATTCTTTGCAGTCAGGGCCAGGGGCCCCTGGGCACATCCTTTTTCCATTTCCGCCGGGAAAGTAAACTCAGCAGTCCAGGTTCCTGATGTCAGTTTGTAGGGCTCCCTTGGGTCTATCAGGGCAGCACAAATTTGAGGTGGGGACAACTTCGGTCTCGGGTCCATCCTTCAATATAAGGATTCTTTGCAGTCAGGGCCTCGGGCCCCTGGGCACATCCTTTGGCCATTTTGCCTGGGAAAGAAAACTCACCAGTCCAGGTTCCTGATGTCAGTTTGTAGGGCTCCCTTGGGTCTATCAGGGCAGCACAAGTTTGAGGTGGGGACAACTTCGTTGTTGGCTCCATCCTTCGATATAAGGATTTTTTGAAGTCAGGTCCCGGCCCAGGGCCAGGGGCCCCTGGGCACATCCTTTTTCCATTTTCCCTGGGAAAGAAAACTCACCAGTCCAGGTTCCTGATGTCAGTTTGTAGGGCTCCCTTGGGTCTATCAGGGCAGCACAAGTTTGAGGTGGGGACAACTTCGGTCTGGGCTCCATTCTTCGATATAAGGATTCTTTGCAGTCAGGGCCAGGGGCCCCTGGGCACATCCTTTTTCCATTTTCCCTGGGAAAGAAAACTCAGCAGTCCAGGTTCCTGATGTCAGTTTGTAGGGCTCCCTTGGGTCTATCAGGGCAGCACAAGTTTGAGGTGGGGACAACTTCGGTGTGGGGTGCATCCGTCGATATAAGGATTCTTTGCAGTCAGGGCCAGCCCATGGCCAGGGGCCCCTGGGCACATCCTTTGGCCATTTTCCCTGGGAAAGAAAACTCAGCAGTCCAGGTTCCTGATGTCAGTTTGTAGGGCTCCCTTGGGTCTATCAGGGCAGCACATTTTTCAGGTCGGGATCACTTCGGTCTGGGCTCCATCCTTCGATATAAGGATTCTTTGCAGTCAGGGCCAGGGGCCCCTGGGCACAACCTTTTTCCATTTTTCCCGGGAAAGAAAACTCAGCAGTCCAGGTTCCTGATGTCAGTTTGTAGGGCTCCCTTGGGTCTATCAGGGCAGCACAAGTTTGAGGTGGGGACAACTTCGGTGTGGGGTGCATCCTTCTATATAAGGATTCTTTGCAGTCAGGCCCAGGCCAGGGCCAGGGGCCCCTGGGCACATCCTTTGGCCATTTTCCCTGGGAAAGAAAACTCAGCAGTCCAGGTTCCTGATGTCAGTTTGTAGGGCTCCCTTGGGTCTATCAGGGCAGCACAAGTTTGAGGTGGGGACAACTTCGGTCTGGGCTCCATCCTTCGATATAAGGATTCTTTGCAGTCAGGGCCGGGGGCCCCTGGGCACATCCTTTTTCCATTTTCCCTGGGAAAGAAAACTCAGCAGTCCAGGTTCCTGATGTCAGTTTGTAGGGCTCTCTTGGGTCTATCAGGGCACCACAAGTTTGAGGTGGGGACAATTTCGGTCTCGGGTCCCTCCTTCGATATAAGGATTCTTTGCACTCAGGGCCCCGCCCAGGGCCAGGGGACCCTGGGCACATCCTTTTTCCATTTTCCCTGGGAAGGAAAACTCAGCAGTCCAGGTTCCTGATGTCAGTTTGTAGGGCTCCCTTGGGTCTATCAGGGCAGCACAAGTTTGAGGTGGGGACAACTTCGGTGTGGGGTCCATCCTTCAATATAAGGATTCTTTGCAGTCAGGGCCTGGGGCCCCTGGGCACATCCTTTTTCCATTTACCCTGGGAAAGAAAACTCAGCAGTCCCGGTTCCTGATGTCAGTTTGTAGGGCTCCCTTGGGTCTATCAGGGCAGCACAAGTTTGAGGTGGGGACAACTTCGGTCTGGGCTCCATCCTTCGATATAAGGATCCTTTGCAGTCAGGGCCAGGGGCCCCTGGGCACATCCTTTTTCCATTTTCCCTGGGAAAGAAAACTCAGCAGTCCAGGTTCCTGATGTCAGTTTGTAGGGCTCCCTTGGGTCTATCAGGGCAGCACAAGTTTGAGGTGGGGACAACTTCGTTGTTGGCTCCATCCTTCGTTATAAGGATTTTTTGAAGTCAGGTCCCGGCCCAGGGCCAGGGGCCCCTGGGCACATCCTTTTTCCATTTTCACTGGGAAAGAAAACTCAGCAGTCCAGGTTCCTGATGTCAGTTTGTAGGGCTCCCTTGGGTCTATCAGGGCAGCACGAGTTTGAGGTGGGGACAACTTCGGTCTCGGGTCCATCCTTCGATATAAGGATTCTTTGCAGCCAGCTCCAGCCCAGGGCCAGGGGCCCCTGGGCACATCCTTTTTCCATTTTCCCTGGGAAAGAAAACTCAGCAGTCTAAGTTCCTGATGTCAGTTTGTAGGGCTCCCTTGGGTCTATCAGGGCAGCACAAGTTTGAGGTGGGGACAACTTCGGTCTCGGGTCCATCCTTCGATATAAGGATTCTTTGTAGTCAGGCCCAGCCCAGGGCCAGAGGATCCTGGGCACATCCTTTTTCCATTTTCCCTGGGAAGGAAAACTCAGCAGTCCAGGTTCCTGATGTCAGTTTGTAGGGCTCTCTTGGGTCTATCAGGGCAGCACAAGTTTGAGGTGGGGACAACTTCGGTCTGGGCTCCATCCTTCGATATAAGGATTTTTTGAAGTCAGGTCACGGCCCAGGGCCAGGGGCCCCTGGGCACACCCTTTGGCCATTTTCCCTGGGAAGGAAAACTCAGCAGTCCAGGTTCCTGATGTCAGTTTGTAGGGCTCCCTTGGGTCTATCAGGGCAGCACAAGTTTGAGGTGGGGACAACTTCGGTCTGGGCTCCATCCTTCGATATAAGGATTCTTTGCAGTCATGGCCAGGGGCCCCTGGGCACATCCTTTTTCCATTTCCCCCGGGAAAGAAAACTCAGCAGTCCAGGTTCCTGATGTCAGTTTGTAGGGCTCCCTTGGGTCTATCAGGGCAGCACAACTTTGAGGTGGGGACAACTTCGGTCTCGGGTCCATCCTTCGATATAAGGATTCTTTGCAGTCAGGGCCTGGGGCCCCTGGGCACATCCTTTTTCCATTTACCCTGGGAAATAAAACTCAGCAGTCCCGGTTCCTGATGTCAGTTTGTAGGGCTCCCTTGGCTCTATCAGGGCAGCACAAGTTTGAGGTGGGGACAACTTCGGTCTGGGCTCCATCCTTCGATATAAGGATCCTTTGCAGTCACGGCCAGGGGCCCCTGGGCACATCCTTTTTCCATTTTCCCTGGGAAAGAAAACTCAGCAGTCCAGGTTCCTGATGTCAGTTTGTAGGGCTCCCTTGGGTCTATCAGGGCAGCACAAGTTTGAGGTGGGGACAACTTCGGTCTCGGGTCCATCCTTCTATATAAGGATTCTTTGCAGTCAGGCCCAGGCCAGGGCCAGAGGACCCTGGGCACATCCTTTTTCCATTTTCCCTGGGAAGGAAAACTCAGCAGTCCAGGTTCCTGATGTCAGTTTGTAGGGCTCCCTTGGGTCTATCAGGGCAGCACAAGTTAGAGGTGGGGACAACTTCGGTCTGGGCTCCATCCTTCGATATAAGGATTCTTTGCAGTCAGGGCCAGGGGCCCCTGGGCACATCCTTTTTCCATTTCCGCCGGGAAAGAAAACTCAGCAGTCCAGGTTCCTGATGTCAGTTTGTAGGGCTCCCTTGGGTCTATCAGGGCAGCACAAGTTTGAGGTGGGGACAACTTCGGTCTGGGCTCCATCCTTCAATATAAGGATTCTTTGCAGTCAGGGCCAGGGGCCCCTGGGCACATCATTTTTCAATTTCCTCCGGGAAAGAAAACTCAGCAGTCCAGGTTCCTGATGTCAGTTTGTAGGGCTCCCTTGGGTCTATCAGGGCAGCACAAATTTGAGGTGGGGACAACTTCGGTCTCGGGCCCATCCTTCAATATAAGGATTCTTTGCAGTCACGGCCAGGGGCCCCTGGGCACATCCTTTTTCCATTTTCCCTGGGAAAGAAAACTCAGCAGTCCAGGTTCCTGATGTCCGTTTGTAGGGCTCCCTTGGGTCTATCAGGGCAGCACAAGTTTGAGGTGGGGACAACTTCGGTCTCGGGTCCATCCTTCTATATAAGGATTCTTTGCAGTCAGGCCCAGGCCAGGGCCAGAGGACCCTGGGCACATCCTTTTTCCATTTTCCCTGGGAAAGAAAACTCAGCAGTCCAGGTTCCTGATGTCAGTTTGTAGGGCTCCCTTGGGTCTATCAGGGCAGCACAAGTTAGAGGTGGGGACAACTTCGGTCTGGGCTCCATCCTTCGATATAAGGATTCTTTGCAGTCAGGGCCAGGGGCCCCTGGGCACATCCTTTTTCCATTTCCGCCGGGAAAGAAAACTCAGCAGTCCAGGTTCCTGATGTCAGTTTGTAGGGCTCCCTTGGGTCTATCAGGGCAGCACAAGTTTGAGGTGGGGACAACTTCGGTCTGGGCTCCATCCTTCAATATAAGGATTCTTTGCAGTCAGGGCCAGGGGCCCCTGGGCACATCATTTTTCAATTTCCTCCGGGAAAGAAAACTCAGCAGTCCAGGTTCCTGATGTCAGTTTGTAGGGCTCCCTTGGGTCTATCAGGGCAGCACAAATTTGAGGTGGGGACAACTTCGGTCTCGGGCCCATCCTTCAATATAAGGATTCTTTGCAGTCCGGGCCTCGGGCCCCTGGGCACATCCTTTGGCCATTTTCCCTGGGAAAGAAAACTCAGCAGTCCAGGTTCCTGATGTCTGTTTGTAGGGCTCCCTTGGGTCTATCAGGGCAGCACAAGTTTGAGGTGGGGACAACTTCGTTGTTGGCTCCATCCTTCGATATAAGGATTTTTTGAAGTCAGCTGCCGGCCCAGGGCCAGGGGCCCCTGGGCACATCCTTTTTCCATTTTCCCTGGGAAAGAAAACTCAGCAGTCCAGGTTCCTGATGTCAGTTTGTAGGGCTCCCTTGGGTCTATCAGGGCAGCACAAGTTTGAGGTGGGGACAACTTCGGTCTGGGCTCCATTCTTCGATATAAGGATTTTTTGAAGTCAGGTCACGGCCGAGGGCCAGGGGCCCCTGGGCACATCCTTTGGCCATTTTCCCTGGGAAAGAAAACTCAGCAGTCCAGGTTCCTGATGTCAGTTTGTAGGGCTCCCTTGGGTCTATCAGGGCAGCACAAGTTTGAGGTGGGGACAACTTCGGTCTCGGGTCCATCCTCCGATATAAGGATTCTTTGCAGTCAGCTCCCAGCCCAAGGCCAGGGGCCCCTGGGCACATCCTTTTTCCATTTTCCCTGGGAAGGAAAACTCAGCAGTCCAGGTTCCTGATGTCAGTTTGTAGGGCTCCCTTGGGTCTATCAGGGCAGCACAAGTTTGAGGTGGGGACAACTTCGGTCTCGGGTCCATCCTTCGATATAAGGATTCTTTGCAGTCAGGGCCAGGGGCCCCTGGGCACATCCTTTTTCCATTTACCCTGGGAAAGAAAACTCAGCAGTCCCGGTTCCTGATGTCAGTTTGTAGGGCTCCCTTGGGTCTATCAGGGCAGCACAAGTTTGAGGTGGGGACAACTTCGGTCTCGGGTCCATCCTTCTATATAAGGATTCTTTGCAGTCAGGCCCAGGCCAGGGCCAGAGGACCCTGGGCACATCCTTTTTCCATTTTCCCTGGGAAGGAAAACTCACCAGTCCAGGTTCCTGATGTCAGTTTGTAGGGCTCCCTTGGGTCTATCAGGGCAGCACAAGTTTGAGGTGGGGACAACTTTGGTGTGGGGTCCATCCTTCGATATAAGGATTCTTTGCAGTCAGGGCCAGGGGCCCCTGGGCACATCCTTTTTCCATTTCCGCCGGGAAAGTAAACTCAGCAGTCCAGGTTCCTGATGTCAGTTTGTAGGGCTCCCTTGGGTCTATCAGGGCAGCACAAATTTGAGGTGGGGACAACTTCGGTCTCGGGTCCATCCTTCAATATAAGGATTCTTTGCAGTCAGGGCCTCGGGCCCCTGGGCACATCCTTTGGCCATTTTGCCTGGGAAAGAAAACTCACCAGTCCAGGTTCCTGATGTCAGTTTGTAGGGCTCCCTTGGGTCTATCAGGGCAGCACAAGTTTGAGGTGGGGACAACTTCGTTGTTGGCTCCATCCTTCGATATAAGGATTTTTTGAAGTCAGGTCCCGGCCCAGGGCCAGGGGCCCCTGGGCACATCCTTTTTCCATTTTCCCTGGGAAAGAAAACTCACCAGTCCAGGTTCCTGATGTCAGTTTGTAGGGCTCCCTTGGGTCTATCAGGGCAGCACAAGTTTGAGGTGGGGACAACTTCGGTCTGGGCTCCATTCTTCGATATAAGGATTCTTTGCAGTCAGGGCCAGGGGCCCCTGGGCACATCCTTTTTCCATTTTCCCTGGGAAAGAAAACTCAGCAGTCCAGGTTCCTGATGTCAGTTTGTAGGGCTCCCTTGGGTCTATCAGGGCAGCACAAGTTTGAGGTGGGGACAACTTCGGTGTGGGGTGCATCCGTCGATATAAGGATTCTTTGCAGTCAGGGCCAGCCCATGGCCAGGGGCCCCTGGGCACATCCTTTGGCCATTTTCCCTGGGAAAGAAAACTCAGCAGTCCAGGTTCCTGATGTCAGTTTGTAGGGCTCCCTTGGGTCTATCAGGGCAGCACATTTTTCAGGTCGGGATCACTTCGGTCTGGGCTCCATCCTTCGATATAAGGATCCTTTGCAGTCAGGGCCAGGGGCCCCTGGGCACAACCTTTTTCCATTTTTCCCGGGAAAGAAAACTCAGCAGTCCAGGTTCCTGATGTCAGTTTGTAGGGCTCCCTTGGGTCTATCAGGGCAGCACAAGTTTGAGGTGGGGACAACTTCGGTGTGGGGTGCATCCTTCTATATAAGGATTCTTTGCAGTCAGGCCCAGGCCAGGGCCAGGGGCCCCTGGGCACATCCTTTGGCCATTTTCCCTGGGAAAGAAAACTCAGCAGTCCAGGTTCCTGATGTCAGTTTGTAGGGCTCCCTTGGGTCTATCAGGGCAGCACAAGTTTGAGGTGGGGACAACTTCGGTCTGGGCTCCATCCTTCGATATAAGGATTCTTTGCAGTCAGGGCCGGGGGCCCCTGGGCACATCCTTTTTCCATTTTCCCTGGGAAAGAAAACTCAGCAGTCCAGGTTCCTGATGTCAGTTTGTAGGGCTCTCTTGGGTCTATCAGGGCACCACAAGTTTGAGGTGGGGACAATTTCGGTCTCGGGTCCCTCCTTCGATATAAGGATTCTTTGCACTCAGGGCCCCGCCCAGGGCCAGGGGACCCTGGGCACATCCTTTTTCCATTTTCCCTGGGAAGGAAAACTCAGCAGTCCAGGTTCCTGATGTCAGTTTGTAGGGCTCCCTTGGGTCTATCAGGGCAGCACAAGTTTGAGGTGGGGACAACTTCGGTCTGGGCTCCATCCTTCGATATAAGGATCCTTTGCAGTCAGGGCCAGGGGCCCCTGGGCACATCCTTTTTCCATTTTCCCTGGGAAGGAAAACTCAGCAGTCCAGGTTCCTGATGTCAGTTTGTAGGGCTCCCTTGGGTCTATCAGGGCAGCACAAGTTTGAGGTGGGGACAACTTCGTTGTTGGCTCCATCCTTCGTTATAAGGATTTTTTGAAGTCAGGTCCCGGCCCAGGGCCAGGGGCCCCTGGGCACATCCTTTTTCCATTTTCACTGGGAAAGAAAACTCAGCAGTCCAGGTTCCTGATGTCAGTTTGTAGGGCTCCCTTGGGTCTATCAGGGCAGCACGAGTTTGAGGTGGGGACAACTTCGGTCTCGGGTCCATCCTTCGATATAAGGATTCTTTGCAGCCAGCTCCAGCCCAGGGCCAGGGGCCCCTGGGCACATCCTTGGGCCATTTTCCCTGGGAAAGAAAACTCAGCAGTCTAAGTTCCTGATGTCAGTTTGTAGGGCTCCCTTGGGTCTATCAGGGCAGCACAAGTTTGAGGTGGGGACAACTTCGGTCTGGGCTCCATCATTCGATATAAGGATTTTTTGAAGTCAGGTCACGGCCCAGGGCCAGGGGCCCCTGGGCACACCCTTTGGCCATTTTCCCTGGGAAGGAAAACTCAGCAGTCCAGGTTCCTGATGTCAGTTTGTAGGGCTCCCTTGGGTCTATCAGGGCAGCACAAGTTTGAGGTGGGGACAACTTCGGTCTGGGCTCCATCCTTCGATATAAGGATTCTTTGCAGTCATGGCCAGGGGCCCCTGGGCACATCCTTTTTCCATTTCCCCCGGGAAAGAAAACTCAGCAGTCCAGGTTCCTGATGTCAGTTTGTAGGGCTCCCTTGGGTCTATCAGGGCAGCACAACTTTGAGGTGGGGACAACTTCGGTCTCGGGTCCATCCTTCGATATAAGGATTCTTTGCAGTCAGGGCCTGGGGCCCCTGGGCACATCCTTTTTCCATTTACCCTGGGAAATAAAACTCAGCAGTCCCGGTTCCTGATGTCAGTTTGTAGGGCTCCCTTGGGTCTATCAGGGCAGCACAAGTTTGAGGTGGGGACAACTTCGGTCTCGGGTCCATCCTTCGATATAAGGATTCTTTGCAGTCAGGGCCTGGGGCCCCTGGGCACATCCTTTTTCCATTTTCCCTGGGAAAGAAAACTCAGCAGTCCAGGTTCCTGATGTCAGTTTGTAGGGCTCCCTTGGGTCTATCAGGGCAGCACAAGTTTGAGGTGGGGACAACTTCGGTCTCGGGTCCATCCTTCTATATAAGGATTCTTTGCAGTCAGGCCCAGGCCAGGGCCAGAGGACCCTGGGCACATCCTTTTTCCATTTTCCCTGGGAAGGAAAACTCAGCAGTCCAGGTTCCTGATGTCAGTTTGTAGGGCTCCCTTGGGTCTATCAGGGCAGCACAAGTTAGAGGTGGGGACAACTTCGGTCTGGGCTCCATCCTTCGATATAAGGATTCTTTGCAGTCAGGGCCAGGGGCCCCTGGGCACATCCTTTTTCCATTTCCGCCGGGAAAGAAAACTCAGCAGTCCAGGTTCCTGATGTCAGTTTGTAGGGCTCCCTTGGGTCTATCAGGGCAGCACAAGTTTGAGGTGGGGACAACTTCGGTCTGGGCTCCATCCTTCAATATAAGGATTCTTTGCAGTCAGGGCCAGGGGCCCCTGGGCACATCATTTTTCAATTTCCTCCGGGAAAGAAAACTCAGCAGTCCAGGTTCCTGATGTCAGTTTGTAGGGCTCCCTTGGGTCTATCAGGGCAGCACAAATTTGAGGTGGGGACAACTTCGGTCTCGGGCCCATCCTTCAATATAAGGATTCTTTGCAGTCACGGCCAGGGGCCCCTGGGCACATCCTTTTTCCATTTTCCCTGGGAAAGAAAACTCAGCAGTCCAGGTTCCTGATGTCCGTTTGTAGGGCTCCCTTGGGTCTATCAGGGCAGCACAAGTTTGAGGTGGGGACAACTTCGGTCTCGGGTCCATCCTTCTATATAAGGATTCTTTGCCGTCAGGCCCAGGCCAGGGCCAGAGGCCCCTGGGCACATCCTTTTTCCATTTTCCCTGGGAAGGAAAACACAGCAGTCCAGGTTCCTGATGTCAGTTTGTAGGGCTCCCTTGGGTCTATCAGGGCAGCACAAATTTGAGGTGGGGACAACTTCGGTCTGGGCTCCATTCTTCGATATAAGGATTTTTTGAAGTCAGGTCACGGCCCAGGGCCAGGGGCCCCTGGGCACATCCTTTGGCCATTTTCCCTGGGAAAGAAAACTCAGCAGTCCAGGTTCCTGATGTCAGTTTGTAGGGCTCCCTTGGGTCTATCAGGGCAGCACAAGTTTGAGGTGGGGACAACTTCGGTCTCGGGTCCATCCTTCGATATAAGGATTCTTTGCAGTCAGGGCCAGGGGCCCCTGGGCACATCCTTTTTCCATTTACCCTGGGAAAGAAAACTCAGCAGTCCAGGTTCCTGATGTCAGTTTGTAGGGCTCCCTTGGGTCTATCAGGGCAGCACAAGTTTGAGGTGGGGACAACTTCGGTGTGGGGTGCATTCTTCGATATAAGGATTCTTTGCAGTCAGGGCCCAGCCCAGGGCCAGGGGCCCCTGGGCACATCCTTTGGCCATTTACCCTTGGAAAGAAAACTCAGCAGTCCAGGTTCCTGATGTCAGTTTGTAGGGCTCCCTTGGGTCTATCAGGGCAGCACATTTTTCAGGTCGGGATCACTTCGGTCTGGGCTCCATCCTTCGATATAAGAATTCTTTGCAGTCAGGGCCAGGGGCCCCTGGGCACAACCTTTTTCCATTTTTCCCGGGAAAGAAAACTCAGCAGTCCAGGTTCCTGATGTCAGTTTGTAGGGCTCCCTTGGGTCTATCAGGGCAGCACAAGTTTGAGGTGGGGACAACTTCGGTCTGGGGTCCATCCTTCGATATAAGGATTCTTTGCAGTCAGGCCCAGGCCAGGGCCAGGGGCCCCTGGGCACATCCTTTGGCCATTTTCCCTGGGAAGGAAAACTCAGCAGTCCAGGTTCCTGATGTCAGTTTTTAGGGCTCCCTTGGGTCTATCAGGGCAGCACAAGTTTGAGGTGGGGACAACTTCGGTCTGGGCTCCATCCTTCGATATAAGGATTCTTTGCAGTCAGGGCCGGGGGCCCCTGGGCACACCCTTTTTCAATTTTCCCTGGGAAAGAAAACTCAGCAGTCCAGGTTCCTGATGTCAGTTTGTAGGGCTCCCTTGGGTCTATCAGGGCAGCACAAGTTTGAGGTGGGGACAATTTCGGTCTCGGGTCCCTCCTTCGATATAAGGATTCTTTGCACTCAGGGCCCCGCCCAGGGCCAGGGGACCCTGGGCACATCCTTTTTCCATTTTCCCTGGGAAGGAAAACTCACCAGTCCAGGTTCCTGATGTCAGTTTGTAGGGCTCCCTTGGGTCTATCAGGGCAGCACAAGTTTGAGGTGGGGACAACTTCGGTCTGGGCTCCATCCTTCGATATAAGGATTCTTTGCAGTCAGCTCCCAGCCCAAGGCCAGGGGACCCTGGGCACATCCTTTTTCCATTTTCCCTGGGAAGGAAAACTCACCAGTCCAGGTTCCTGATGTCAGTTTGTAGGGCTCCCTTGGGTGTATCAGGGCAGCACAAGTTTGAGGTGGGGACAACTTCGGTCTCGGGTCCATCCTTCGATATAAGGATTCTTTGCAGTCAGGGCCAGGGGCCCTTGGGCACATCCTTTTTCCATTTCCCCCGGGAAAGAAAACACAGCAGTCCAGGTTCCTGATGTCAGTTTGTAGGGCTCCCTTGGGTCTATCAGGGCAGCACAAGTTTGAGGTGGGGACAACTTCGGTCTCGGGTCCATCCTTCGATATAAGGATTCTTTGCAGTCAGGGCCAGGGGCCCCTGGGCACATCCTTTGGCCATTTTCCCCGGGAAAGAAAACTCAGCAGTCCAGGTTCCTGATGTCAGTTTGTAGGGCTCCCTTGGGTCTATCAGGGCAGCACAAGTTTGAGGTGGGGACAACTTCGGTGTGGGGTCCATCCTTCGATATAAGGATTCTTTGCAGTCAGGGCCCAGCCCAGGGCCAGGGGCCCCTGGGCACATCCTTTGGCCATTTACCCTGAGAAAGAAAACTCAGCAGTCCAGGTTCCTGATGTCAGTTTGTAGGGCTCCCTTGGGTCTATCAGGGCAGCACATTTTTCAGGTCGGGATCACTTCGGTCTGGGCTCCATCCTTCGATATAAGGATTCTTTGCAGTCAGGGCCAGAGGCCCCTGGGCACAACCTTTTTCCATTTTTCCCGGGAAAGAAAACTCAGCAGTCCAGGTTCCTGATGTCAGTTTGTAGGGCTCCCTTGGGTCTATCAGGGCAGCACAAGTTTGAGGTGGGGACAACTTCGGTCTGTGCTCCATCATTCGATATAAGGATTTTTTGAAGTCAGGTCCCGGCCCAGGGCCAGGGGCCCCTGGGCACATCCTTTTTCCATTTTCACTGGGAAAGAAAACTCAGCAGTCCAGGTTCCTGATGTCAGTTTGTAGGGCTCCCTTGGGTCTATCAGGGCAGCACAAGTTTGAGGTGGGGACAACTTCGGTCTGGGCTCCATCCTTCGATATAAGGATTATTTGCAGTCAGCTACCAGCCCAAGGCCAGGGGCCCCTGGGCACATCCTTTTTCCATTTACCCTGGGAAAGAAAACTCAGCAGTCCCGGTTCCTGATGTCAGTTTGTAGGGCTCCCTTGGGTCTATCAGGGCAGCACAAGTTTGAGGTGGGGACACCTTCGGTCTGGACTCCATCCTTCGATATAAGGATCCTTTGCAGTCCGGGCCAGGGGCCCCTGGGCACATCCTTTTTCCATTTTCCCTGGGAAAGAAAACTCAGCAGTCCAGGTTCCTGATGTCAGTTTGTAGGGCTCCCTTGGGTCTATCAGGGCAGCACAAGTTTGAGGTGGGGACAACTTCGGTCTCGGGTCCATCCTTCTATATAAGGATTCTTTGCAGTCAGGCCCAGGCCAGGGCCAGAGGACCCTGGGCACATCCTTTTTCCATTTTCCCTGGGAAAGAAAACTCAGCAGTCCAGGTTCCTGATGTCAGTTTGTAGGGCTCCCTTGGGTCTATCAGGGCAGCACAAGTTTGAGGTGGGGACAACTTCGGTCTGGGCTCCATCCTTCAATATAAGGATTCTTTGCAGTCAGGGCCAGGGGCCCCTGGGCACATCATTTTTCAATTTCCTCCGGGAAAGAAAACTCACCAGTCCAGGTTCCTGATGTCAGTTCGTAGGGCTCCCTTGGGTGTATGAGGGCAGCACAAATTTGAGGTGGGGACAACTTCGGTCTCGGGCCCATCCTTCAATATAAGGATTCTTTGCAGTCAGGGCCTCGGGCCCCTGGGCACATCCTTTGGCCATTTTCCCTGGGAAAGAAAACTCAGCAGTCCAGGTTCCTGATGTCAGTTTTTAGGGCTCCCTTGGGTCTATCAGGGCAGCACAAGTTTGAGGTGGGGACAACTTCGTTGTTGGCTCCATCCTTCGATATAAGGATTTTTTGAAGTCAGGTCCCGGCCCAGGGCCAGGGGCCCCTGGGCACATCCTTTTTCCATTTTCCCTGGGAAAGAAAACTCAGCAGTCCAGGTTCCTGATGTCAGTTTGTAGGGCTCCCTTGGGTCTATCAGGGCAGCACAAGTTTGAGGTGGGGACAACTTCGGTCTCGGGTCCATCCTTCTATATAAGGATTCTTTGCAGTCAGGCCCAGGCCAGGGCCAGAGGACCCTGGGCACATCCTTTTTCCATTTTCCCTGGGAAGGAAAACTCACCAGTCCAGGTTCCTGATGTCAGTTTGTAGGGCTCCCTTGGGTCTATCAGGGCAGCACAAGTTTGAGGTGGGGACAACTTCGGTGTGGGGTCCATCCTTCGATATAAGGATTCTTTGCAGTCAGGGCCAGGGGCCCCTGGGCACATCCTTTTTCCATTTCCGCCGGGAAAGTAAACTCAGCAGTCCAGGTTCCTGATGTCAGTTTGTAGGGCTCCCTTGGGTCTATCAGGGCAGCACAAATTTGAGGTGGGGACAACTTCGGTCTCGGGTCCATCCTTCAATATAAGGATTCTTTGCAGTCAGGGCCTCGGGCCCCTGGGCACATCCTTTGGCCATTTTCGCTGGGAAAGAAAACTCACCAGTCCCGGTTCCTGATGTCAGTTTGTAGGGCTCCCTTGGGTCTATCAGGGCAGCACAAGTTTGAGGTGGGGACAACTTCGTTGTTGGCTCCATCCTTCGATATAAGGATTTTTTGAAGTCAGGTCCCGTCCTAGGGCCAGGGGCCCCTGGGCACATCCTTTTTCCATTTTCCCTGGGAAAGAAAACTCAGCAGTCCAGGTTCCTGATGTCTGTTTGTAGGGCTCCCTTGGGTCTATCAGGGCAGCACAAGTTTGAGGTGGGGACAACTTCGGTCTCGGGTCCATCCTTCGATATAAGGATTCTTTGCAGTCAGCTCCCAGCCCAAGGCCAGGGGACCCTGGGCACATCCTTTTTCCATTTTCCCTGGGAAGGAAAACTCACCAGTCCAGGTTCCTGATGTCAGTTTGTAGGGCTCCCTTGGGTCTATCAGGGCAGCACAAGTTTGAGGTGGGGACAACTTCGGTGTGGGGTCCATCCTTCGATATAAGGATTCTTTGCAGTCAGGGCCTGGGGCCCCTGGGCACATCCTTTTTCCATTTACCCTGGGAAAGAAAACTCAGCAGTCCCGGTTCCTGATGTCAGTTTGTAGGGCTCCCTTGGGTCTATCAGGGCAGCACAAGTTTGAGGTGGGGACAACTTCGGTCTGGGCTCCATCCTTCGATATAAGGATCCTTTGCAGTCAGGGCCAGGGGCCCCTGGGCACATCCTTTTTCCATTTTCCCTGGGAAAGAAAACTCAGCAGTCCAGGTTCCTGATGTCAGTTGGTAGGGCTCCCTTGGGTGTATCAGGGCAGCACAATTTTGAGGTGGGGACAACTTCGGTGTGGGGTCCATCCTTCGATATAAGGATTCTTTGCAGTCAGGGCACAGCCCAGGGCCAGGGGCCCCTGGGCACATCCTTTGGCCATTTACCCTGGGAAAGAAAACTCAGCAGTCCAGGTTCCTGATGTCAGTTTGTAGGGCTCCCTTGGGTCTATCAGGGCAGCACAAGTTTGAGGTGGGGACAACTTTGGTGTGGGGTGCATTCTTCGATATAAGGATTCTTTGCAGTCAGGGCCCAGCCCAGGGCCAGGGGCCCCTGGGCACATCCTTTGGCCATTTACCCTGGGAAAGAAAACTCAGCAGTCCAGGTTCCTGATGTCAGTTTGCAGGGCTCCCTTGGGTCTATCAGGGCAGCACAAGTTTGAGGTGGGGACAACTTCGGTCTGGGGTCCATCCTTCGATATAAGGATTCTTTGCAGTCAGGCCCAGGCCAGGGCCAGGGGCCCCTGGGCACATCCTTTGGCCATTTTCCCTGGGAAGGAAAACTCAGCAGTCCAGGTTCCTGATGTCAGTTTGTAGGGCTCCCTTGGGTCTATCAGGGCAGCACAAGTTTGAGGTGGGGACAACTTCGGTCTCGGGTCCATCCTTCGATATAAGGATTCTTTGCAGTCAGGGCCTGGGGCCCCTGGGCACACCCTTTTTCAATTTTCCCTGGGAAAGAAAACTCAGCAGTCCAGGTTCCTGATGTCAGTTTGTAGGGCTCCCTTGGGTCTATCAGGGCAGCACAAGTTTGAGGTGGGGACAACTTCGGTCTCGGGTCCATCCTTCTATATAAGGATTCTTTGCAGTCAGGCCCAGGCCAGGGCCAGAGGACCCTGGGCACATCCTTTTTCCATTTTCCCTGGGAAAGAAAACTCAGCAGTCCAGGTTCCTGATGTCAGTTTGTAGGGCTCCCTTGGGTCTATCAGGGCAGCACAAGTTTGAGGTGGGGACAACTTCGGTCTGGGCTCCATCCTTCAATATAAGGATTCTTTGCAGTCAGGGCCAGGGGCCCCTGGGCACATCATTTTTCAATTTCCTCCGGGAAAGAAAACTCACCAGTCCAGGTTCCTGATGTCAGTTCGTAGGGCTCCCTTGGGTCTATGAGGGCAGCACAAATTTGAGGTGGGGACAACTTCGGTCTCGGGCCCATCCTTCAATATAAGGATTCTTTGCAGTCAGGGCCTCGGGCCCCTGGGCACATCCTTTGGCCATTTTCCCTGGGAAAGAAAACTCAGCAGTCCAGGTTCCTGATGTCAGTTTTTAGGGCTCCCTTGGGTCTATCAGGGCAGCACAAGTTTGAGGTGGGGACAACTTCGTTGTTGGCTCCATCCTTCGATATAAGGATTTTTTGAAGTCAGGTCCCGGCCCAGGGCCAGGGGCCCCTGGGCACATCCTTTTTCCATTTTCCCTGGGAAAGAAAACTCAGCAGTCCAGGTTCCTGATGTCAGTTTGTAGGGCTCCCTTGGGTCTATCAGGGCAGCACAAGTTTGAGGTGGGGACAACTTCGGTCTGGGCTCCATTCTTCGATATAAGGATTTTTTGAAGTCAGGTCCCGGCCCAGGGCCAGGGGCCCCTGGGCACATCCTTTGGCCATTTTCCCTGGGAAGGAAAACTCACCAGTCCAGGTTCCTGATGTCAGTTTGTAGGGCTCCCTTGGGTCTATCAGGGCAGCACAAGTTTGAGGTGGGGACAACTTCGGTCTGGGCTCCATCCTTCGATATAAGGATCCTTTGCAGTCAGGGCCAGGGGCCCCTGGGCACATCCTTTTTCCATTTTCCCTGGGAAAGAAAACTCAGCAGTCCAGGTTCCTGATGTCAGTTTGTAGGGCTCCCTTGGGTCTATCAGGGCAGCACAAGTTTGAGGTGGGGACAACTTCGGTCTCGGGTCCATCCTTCTATATAAGGATTCTTTGCAGTCAGGCCCAGGCCAGGGCCAGGGGCCCCTGGGCACATCCTTTGGCCATTTTCCCTGGGAAGGAAAACTCAGCAGTCCAGGTTCCTGATGTCAGTTTTTAGGGCTCCCTTGGGTCTATCAGGGCAGCACAAGTTTGAGGTGGGGACAACTTCGGTCTGGGCTCCATCCTTCGATATAAGGATTCTTTGCAGTCAGGGCCGGGGGCCCCTGGGCACACCCTTTTTCAATTTTCCCTGGGAAAGAAAACTCAGCAGTCCAGGTTCCTGATGTCAGTTTGTAGGGCTCCCTTGGGTCTATCAGGGCAGCACAAGTTTGAGGTGGGGACAATTTCGGTCTCGGGTCCCTCCTTCGATATAAGGATTCTTTGCACTCAGGGCCCCGCCCAGGGCCAGGGGACCCTGGGCACATCCTTTTTCCATTTTCCCTGGGAAGGAAAACTCACCAGTCCAGGTTCCTGATGTCAGTTTGTAGGGCTCCCTTGGGTCTATCAGGGCAGCACAAGTTTGAGGTGGGGACAACTTCGGTCTGGGCTCCATCCTTCGATATAAGGATTCTTTGCAGTCAGCTCCCAGCCCAAGGCCAGGGGACCCTGGGCACATCCTTTTTCCATTTTCCCTGGGAAGGAAAACTCACCAGTCCAGGTTCCTGATGTCAGTTTGTAGGGCTCCCTTGGGTGTATCAGGGCAGCACAAGTTTGAGGTGGGGACAACTTCGGTCTCGGGTCCATCCTTCGATATAAGGATTCTTTGCAGTCAGGGCCAGGGGCCCTTGGGCACATCCTTTTTCCATTTCCCCCGGGAAAGAAAACACAGCAGTCCAGGTTCCTGATGTCAGTTTGTAGGGCTCCCTTGGGTCTATCAGGGCAGCACAAGTTTGAGGTGGGGACAACTTCGGTCTCGGGTCCATCCTTCGATATAAGGATTCTTTGCAGTCAGGGCCAGGGGCCCCTGGGCACATCCTTTGGCCATTTTCCCCGGGAAAGAAAACTCAGCAGTCCAGGTTCCTGATGTCAGTTTGTAGGGCTCCCTTGGGTCTATCAGGGCAGCACAAGTTTGAGGTGGGGACAACTTCGGTGTGGGGTCCATCCTTCGATATAAGGATTCTTTGCAGTCAGGGCCCAGCCCAGGGCCAGGGGCCCCTGGGCACATCCTTTGGCCATTTACCCTGAGAAAGAAAACTCAGCAGTCCAGGTTCCTGATGTCAGTTTGTAGGGCTCCCTTGGGTCTATCAGGGCAGCACATTTTTCAGGTCGGGATCACTTCGGTCTGGGCTCCATCCTTTGATATAAGGATTCTTTGCAGTCAGGGCCAGAGGCCCCTGGGCACAACCTTTTTCCATTTTTCCCGGGAAAGAAAACTCAGCAGTCCAGGTTCCTGATGTCAGTTTGTAGGGCTCCCTTGGGTCTATCAGGGCAGCACAAGTTTGAGGTGGGGACAACTTCGGTCTGTGCTCCATCATTCGATATAAGGATTTTTTGAAGTCAGGTCCCGGCCCAGGGCCAGGGGCCCCTGGGCACATCCTTTTTCCATTTTCACTGGGAAAGAAAACTCAGCAGTCCAGGTTCCTGATGTCAGTTTGTAGGGCTCCCTTGGGTCTATCAGGGCAGCACAAGTTTGAGGTGGGGACAACTTCGGTCTGGGCTCCATTCTTCGATATAAGGATTTTTTGAAGTCAGGTCCCGGCCCAGGGCCAGGGGCCCCTGGGCACATCCTTTTTCCATTTACCCTGGGAAAGAAAACTCAGCAGTCCCGGTTCCTGATGTCAGTTTGTAGGGCTCCCTTGGGTCTATCAGGGCAGCACAAGTTTGAGGTGGGGACACCTTCGGTCTGGACTCCATCCTTCGATATAAGGATCCTTTGCAGTCCGGGCCAGGGGCCCCTGGGCACATCCTTTTTCCATTTTCCCTGGGAAAGAAAACTCAGCAGTCCAGGTTCCTGATGTCAGTTTGTAGGGCTCCCTTGGGTCTATCAGGGCAGCACAAGTTTGAGGTGGGGACAACTTCGGTCTCGGGTCCATCCTTCTATATAAGGATTCTTTGCAGTCAGGCCCAGGCCAGGGCCAGAGGACCCTGGGCACATCCTTTTTCCATTTTCCCTGGGAAAGAAAACTCAGCAGTCCAGGTTCCTGATGTCAGTTTGTAGGGCTCCCTTGGGTCTATCAGGGCAGCACAAGTTTGAGGTGGGGACAACTTCGGTCTGGGCTCCATCCTTCAATATAAGGATTCTTTGCAGTCAGGGCCAGGGGCCCCTGGGCACATCATTTTTCAATTTCCTCCGGGAAAGAAAACTCACCAGTCCAGGTTCCTGATGTCAGTTCGTAGGGCTCCCTTGGGTGTATGAGGGCAGCACAAATTTGAGGTGGGGACAACTTCGGTCTCGGGCCCATCCTTCAATATAAGGATTCTTTGCAGTCAGGGCCTCGGGCCCCTGGGCACATCCTTTGGCCATTTTCCCTGGGAAAGAAAACTCAGCAGTCCAGGTTCCTGATGTCAGTTTGTAGGGCTCCCTTGGGTCTATCAGGGCAGCACAAGTTTGAGGTGGGGACAACTTCGTTGTTGGCTCCATCCTTCGATATAAGGATTTTTTGAAGTCAGGTCCCGGCCCAGGGCCAGGGGCCCCTGGGCACATCCTTTTTCCATTTTCCCTGGGAAAGAAAACTCAGCAGTCCAGGTTCCTGATGTCAGTTTGTAGGGCTCCCTTGGGTCTATCAGGGCAGCACAAGTTTGAGGTGGGGACAACTTCGGTCTCGGGTCCATCCTTCTATATAAGGATTCTTTGCAGTCAGGCCCAGGCCAGGGCCAGAGGACCCTGGGCACATCCTTTTTCCATTTTCCCTGGGAAGGAAAACTCACCAGTCCAGGTTCCTGATGTCAGTTTGTAGGGCTCCCTTGGGTCTATCAGGGCAGCACAAGTTTGAGGTGGGGACAACTTCGGTGTGGGGTCCATCCTTCGATATAAGGATTCTTTGCAGTCAGGGCCAGGGGCCCCTGGGCACATCCTTTTTCCATTTCCGCCGGGAAAGTAAACTCAGCAGTCCAGGTTCCTGATGTCAGTTTGTAGGGCTCCCTTGGGTCTATCAGGGCAGCACAAATTTGAGGTGGGGACAACTTCGGTCTCGGGTCCATCCTTCGATATAAGGATTCTTTGCAGTCAGGGCCTCGGGCCCCTGGGCACATCCTTTGGCCATTTTCGCTGGGAAAGAAAACTCACCAGTCCCGGTTCCTGATGTCAGTTTGTAGGGCTCCCTTGGGTCTATCAGGGCAGCACAAGTTTGAGGTGGGGACAACTTCGTTGTTGGCTCCATCCTTCGATATAAGGATTTTTTGAAGTCAGGTCCCGTCCTAGGGCCAGGGGCCCCTGGGCACATCCTTTTTCCATTTTCCCTGGGAAAGAAAACTCAGCAGTCCAGGTTCCTGATGTCTGTTTGTAGGGCTCCCTTGGGTCTATCAGGGCAGCACAAGTTTGAGGTGGGGACAACTTCGGTCTCGGGTCCATCCTTCGATATAAGGATTCTTTGCAGTCAGCTCCCAGCCCAAGGCCAGGGGACCCTGGGCACATCCTTTTTCCATTTTCCCTGGGAAGGAAAACTCACCAGTCCAGGTTCCTGATGTCAGTTTGTAGGGCTCCCTTGGGTCTATCAGGGCAGCACAAGTTTGAGGTGGGGACAACTTCGGTGTGGGGTCCATCCTTCGATATAAGGATTCTTTGCAGTCAGGGCCTGGGGCCCCTGGGCACATCCTTTTTCCATTTACCCTGGGAAAGAAAACTCAGCAGTCCCGGTTCCTGATGTCAGTTTGTAGGGCTCCCTTGGGTCTATCAGGGCAGCACAAGTTTGAGGTGGGGACAACTTCGGTCTGGGCTCCATCCTTCGATATAAGGATCCTTTGCAGTCAGGGCCAGGGGCCCCTGGGCACATCCTTTTTCCATTTTCCCTGGGAAAGAAAACTCAGCAGTCCAGGTTCCTGATGTCAGTTTGTAGGGCTCCCTTGGGTCTATCAGGGCAGCACAAGTTTGAGGTGGGGACAACTTCGTTGTTGGCTCCATCCTTCGATATAAGGATTTTTTGAAGTCAGGTCCCGGCCCAGGGCCAGGGGCCCCTGGGCACATCCTTTTTCCATTTTCCCTGGGAAAGAAAACTCAGCAGTCCAGGTTCCTGATGTCAGTTTGTAGGGCTCCCTTGGGTCTATCAGGGCAGCACAAGTTTGAGGTGGGGACAACTTCGGTGTGGGGTCCATCCTTCGATATAAGGATTCTTTGCAGTCAGGGCCCAGCCCAGGGCCAGGGGCCCCTGGGCACATCCTTTGGCCATTTACCCTGGGAAAGAAAACTCAGCAGTCCAGGTTCCTGATGTCAGTTTGTAGGGCTCCCTTGGGTCTATCAGGGCAGCACAAGTTTGAGGTGGGGACAACTTCGGTCTCGGGTCCATCCTTCGATATAAGGATCCTTTGCAGTCAGGGCCCAGCCCAGGGCCAGGGGCCCCTGGGCACATCCTTTGGCCATTTACCCTGGGAAAGAAAACTCAGCAGTCCAGGTTCCTGATGTCAGTTTGTAGGGCTCCCTTGGGTCTATCAGGGCAGCACATTTTTCAGGTCGGGATCACTTCGGTCTGGGCTCCATCCTTCGATATAAGGATTCTTTGCAGTCAGGGCCTGGGGCCCCTGGGCACAACCTTTTTCCATTTTCCCTGGGAAAGAAAACTCAGCAGTCCAGGTTCCTGATGTCAGTTTGTAGGGGCTCTCTTGGGTCTATCAGGGCACCACAAGTTTGAGGTGGGGACAATTTCGGTCTCGGGTCCCTCCTTCGATATAAGGATTCTTTGCACTCAGGGCCCCGCCCAGGGCCAGGGGACCCTGGGCACATCCTTTTTCCATTTTCCCTGGGAAGGAAAACTCACCAGTCCAGGTTCCTGATGTCAGTTGGTAGGGCTCCCTTGGGTGTATCAGGGCAGCACAATTTTGAGGTGGGGACAACTTCGGTGTGGGGTCCATCCTTCGATATAAGGATTCTTTGCAGTCAGGGCACAGCCCAGGGCCAGGGGCCCCTGGGCACATCCTTTGGCCATTTACCCTGGGAAAGAAAACTCAGCAGTCCAGGTTCCTGATGTCAGTTTGTAGGGCTCCCTTGGGTCTATCAGGGCAGCACAAGTTTGAGGTGGGGACAACTTCGGTGTGGGGTGCATTCTTCGATATAAGGATTCTTTGCAGTCAGGGCCCAGCCCAGGGCCAGGGGCCCCTGGGCACATCCTTTGGCCATTTACCCTGGGAAAGAAAACTCAGCAGTCCAGGTTCCTGATGTCAGTTTGCAGGGCTCCCTTGGGTCTATCAGGGCAGCACAAGTTTGAGGTGGGGACAACTTCGGTCTGGGGTCCATCCTTCGATATAAGGATTCTTTGCAGTCAGGCCCAGGCCAGGGCCAGGGGCCCCTGGGCACATCCTTTGGCCATTTTCCCTGGGAAGGAAAACTCAGCAGTCCAGGTTCCTGATGTCAGTTTGTAGGGCTCCCTTGGGTCTATCAGGGCAGCACAAGTTTGAGGTGGGGACAACTTCGGTCTCGGGTCCATCCTTCGATATAAGGATTCTTTGCAGTCAGGGCCTGGGGCCCCTGGGCACACCCTTTTTCAATTTTCCCTGGGAAAGAAAACTCAGCAGTCCAGGTTCCTGATGTCAGTTTGTAGGGCTCCCTTGGGTCTATCAGGGCAGCACAAGTTTGAGGTGGGGACAACTTCGGTCTCGGGTCCATCCTTCTATATAAGGATTCTTTGCAGTCAGGCCCAGGCCAGGGCCAGAGGACCCTGGGCACATCCTTTTTCCATTTTCCCTGGGAAAGAAAACTCAGCAGTCCAGGTTCCTGATGTCAGTTTGTAGGGCTCCCTTGGGTCTATCAGGGCAGCACAAGTTTGAGGTGGGGACAACTTCGGTCTGGGCTCCATCCTTCAATATAAGGATTCTTTGCAGTCAGGGCCAGGGGCCCCTGGGCACATCATTTTTCAATTTCCTCCGGGAAAGAAAACTCACCAGTCCAGGTTCCTGATGTCAGTTCGTAGGGCTCCCTTGGGTCTATGAGGGCAGCACAAATTTGAGGTGGGGACAACTTCGGTCTCGGGCCCATCCTTCAATATAAGGATTCTTTGCAGTCAGGGCCTCGGGCCCCTGGGCACATCCTTTGGCCATTTTCCCTGGGAAAGAAAACTCAGCAGTCCAGGTTCCTGATGTCAGTTTTTAGGGCTCCCTTGGGTCTATCAGGGCAGCACAAGTTTGAGGTGGGGACAACTTCGTTGTTGGCTCCATCCTTCGATATAAGGATTTTTTGAAGTCAGGTCCCGGCCCAGGGCCAGGGGCCCCTGGGCACATCCTTTTTCCATTTTCCCTGGGAAAGAAAACTCAGCAGTCCAGGTTCCTGATGTCAGTTTGTAGGGCTCCCTTGGGTCTATCAGGGCAGCACAAGTTTGAGGTGGGGACAACTTCGGTCTGGGCTCCATTCTTCGATATAAGGATTTTTTGAAGTCAGGTCCCGGCCCAGGGCCAGGGGCCCCTGGGCACATCCTTTGGCCATTTTCCCTGGGAAGGAAAACTCACCAGTCCAGGTTCCTGATGTCAGTTTGTAGGGCTCCCTTGGGTCTATCAGGGCAGCACAAGTTTGAGGTGGGGACAACTTCGGTCTGGGCTCCATCCTTCGATATAAGGATCCTTTGCAGTCAGGGCCAGGGGCCCCTGGGCACATCCTTTTTCCATTTTCCCTGGGAAAGAAAACTCAGCAGTCCAGGTTCCTGATGTCAGTTTGTAGGGCTCCCTTGGGTCTATCAGGGCAGCACAAGTTTGAGGTGGGGACAACTTCGGTCTCGGGTCCATCCTTCTATATAAGGATTCTTTGCAGTCAGGCCCAGGCCAGGGCCAGAGGACCCTGGGCACATCCTTTTTCCATTTTCCCTGGGAAGGAAAACTCACCAGTCCAGGTTCCTGATGTCAGTTTGTAGGGCTCCCTTGGGTCTATCAGGGCAGCACAAGTTTGAGGTGGGGACAACTTCGGTGTGGGGTCCATCCTTCGATATAAGGATTCTTTGCAGTCAGGGCCAGGGGCCCCTGGGCACATCCTTTTTCCATTTCCGCCGGGAAAGTAAACTCAGCAGTCCAGGTTCCTGATGTCAGTTTGTAGGGCTCCCTTGGGTCTATCAGGGCAGCACAAATTTGAGGTGGGGACAACTTCGGTCTCGGGTCCATCCTTCAATATAAGGATTCTTTGCAGTCAGGGCCTCGGGCCCCTGGGCACATCCTTTGGCCATTTTCGCTGGGAAAGAAAACTCACCAGTCCCGGTTCCTGATGTCAGTTTGTAGGGCTCCCTTGGGTCTATCAGGGCAGCACAAGTTTGAGGTGGGGACAACTTCGTTGTTGGCTCCATCCTTCGATATAAGGATTTTTTGAAGTCAGGTCCCGGCCTAGGGCCAGGGGCCCCTGGGCACATCCTTTTTCCATTTTCCCTGGGAAAGAAAACTCAGCAGTCCAGGTTCCTGATGTCTGTTTGTAGGGCTCCCTTGGGTCTATCAGGGCAGCACAAATTTGAGGTGGGGACAACTTCGGTCTCGGGTCCATCCTTCGATATAAGGATTCTTTGCAGTCAGCTCCCAGCCCAAGGCCAGGGGACCCTGGGCACATCCTTTTTCCATTTTCCCTGGGAAGGAAAACTCACCAGTCCAGGTTCCTGATGTCAGTTTGTAGGGCTCCCTTGGGTCTATCAGGGCAGCACAAGTTTGAGGTGGGGACAACTTCGGTGTGGGGTCCATCCTTCGATATAAGGATTCTTTGCAGTCAGGGCCTGGGGCCCCTGGGCACATCCTTTTTCCATTTTCCCTGGGAAAGAAAACTCAGCAGTCCCGGTTCCTGATGTCAGTTTGTAGGGCTCCCTTGGGTCTATCAGGGCAGCACAAGTTTGAGGTGGGGACAACTTCGGTCTGGGCTCCATCCTTCGATATAAGGATCCTTTGCAGTCAGGGCCAGGGGCCCCTGGGCACATCCTTTTTCCATTTTCCCTGGGAAAGAAAACTCAGCAGTCCAGGTTCCTGATGTCAGTTTGTAGGGCTCCCTTGGGTCTATCAGGGCAGCACAAGTTTGAGGTGGGGACAACTTCGTTGTTGGCTCCATCCTTCGATATAAGGACTTTTTGAAGTCAGGTCCCGGCCCAGGGCCAGGGGCCCCTGGGCACATCCTTTTTCCATTTTCCCTGGGAAAGAAAACTCAGCAGTCCAGGTTCCTGATGTCAGTTTGTAGGGCTCCCTTGGGTCTATCAGGGCAGCACAAGTTTGAGGTGGGGACAACTTCGGTGTGGGGTCCATCCTTCGATATAAGGATTCTTTGCAGTCAGGGCACAGCCCAGGGCCAGGGGCCCCTGGGCACATCCTTTGGCCATTTACCCTGGGAAAGAAAACTCAGCAGTCCAGGTTCCTGATGTCAGTTTGTAGGGCTCCCTTGGGTCTATCAGGGCAGCACAAGTTTGAGGTGGGGACAACTTCGGTCTCGGGTCCATCCTTCGATATAAGGATCCTTTGCAGTCAGGGCCCAGCCCAGGGCCAGGGGCCCCTGGGCACATCCTTTGGCCATTTACCCTGGGAAAGAAAACTCAGCAGTCCAGGTTCCTGATGTCAGTTTGTAGGGCTCCCTTGGGTCTATCAGGGCAGCACATTTTTCAGGTCGGGATCACTTCGGTCTGGGCTCCATCCTTCGATATAAGGATTCTTTGCAGTCAGGGCCTGGGGCCCCTGGGCACAACCTTTTTCCATTTTCCCTGGGAAAGAAAACTCAGCAGTCCAGGTTCCTGATGTCAGTTTGTAGGGGCTCTCTTGGGTCTATCAGGGCACCACAAGTTTGAGGTGGGGACAATTTCGGTCTCGGGTCCCTCCTTCGATATAAGGATTCTTTGCACTCAGGGCCCCGCCCAGGGCCAGGGGACCCTGGGCACATCCTTTTTCCATTTTCCCTGGGAAGGAAAACTCACCAGTCCAGGTTCCTGATGTCAGTTGGTAGGGCTCCCTTGGGTGTATCAGGGCAGCACAATTTTGAGGTGGGGACAACTTCGGTGTGGGGTCCATCCTTCGATATAAGGATTCTTTGCAGTCAGGGCACAGCCCAGGGCCAGGGGCCCCTGGGCACATCCTTTGGCCATTTACCCTGGGAAAGAAAACTCAGCAGTCCAGGTTCCTGATGTCAGTTTGTAGGGCTCCCTTGGGTCTATCAGGGCAGCACAAGTTTGAGGTGGGGACAACTTCGGTGTGGGGTGCATTCTTCGATATAAGGATTCTTTGCAGTCAGGGCCCAGCCCAGGGCCAGGGGCCCCTGGGCACATCCTTTGGCCATTTACCCTGGGAAAGAAAACTCAGCAGTCCAGGTTCCTGATGTCAGTTTGTAGGGCTCCCTTGGGTCTATCAGGGCAGCACAAGTTTGAGGTGGGGACAACTTCGGTCTGGGGTCCATCCTTCGATATAAGGATTCTTTGCAGTCAGGCCCAGGCCAGGGCCAGGGGCCCCTGGGCACATCCTTTGGCCATTTTCCCTGGGAAGGAAAACTCAGCAGTCCAGGTTCCTGATGTCAGTTTGTAGGGCTCCCTTGGGTCTATCAGGGCAGCACAAGTTTGAGGTGGGGACAACTTCGGTCTCGGGTCCATCCTTCGATATAAGGATTCTTTGCAGTCAGGGCCAGGGGCCCCTGGGCACACCCTTTTTCAATTTTCCCTGGGAAAGAAAACTCAGCAGTCCAGGTTCCTGATGTCAGTTTGTAGGGCTCCCTTGGGTCTATCAGGGCAGCACAAGTCTGAGGTGGGGACAATTTCGGTCTCGGGTCCCTCCTTCGATATAAGGATTCTTTGCACTCAGGGCCCCGCCCAGGGCCAGGGGACCCTGGGCATATCCTTTTTCCATTTTCCCTGGGAAGGAAAACTCACCAGTCCAGGTTCCTGATGTCAGTTGGTAGGGCTCCCTTGGGTGTATCAGGGCAGCAAAATTTTGAAGTGGTTACAACTTCAGTGTGGGGTCCATCCTTCGATATAAGGATTCTTTGCAGTCAGGGCCAGGGGCCCCTGGGCACATCCTTTTTCCATTTTCCCTGGGAAAGAAAACTCAGCAGTCCAGGTTCCTGATGTCAGTTTGTAGGGCTCCCTTGGGTCTATCAGGGCAGCACAAGTTTGAGGTGGGGACAACTTCGGTCTCGGGTCCATCCTTTGATATAAGGATTCTTTGCAGTCCGGGCCTGGGGCCCCTGAGCACATCCTTTGGCCATTTTCCCTGGGAAAGAAAACTCAGCAGTCCAGGTTCCTGATGTCAGTTTGTAGGGCTCCCTTGGGTCTATCAGGGCAGCACAAGTCTGAGGTGGGGACAACTTCGGTCTCGGGTCCATCCTTTGATATAAGGATTCTTTGCAGTCAGGGCCAGGGGCCCCTGGGCACATCCTTTTTCCATTTCCCCCGGGAAAGAAAACTCAGCAGTCCAGGTTCCTGATGTCAGTTTGTAGGGCTCCCTTGGGTCTATCAGGGCAGCACAAATTTGAGGTGGGGACAACTTCGGTGTGGGGTGCATTCTTCGATATAAGGATTCTTTGCAGTCAGGGCCCAGCCCAGGGCCAGGGGCCCCTGGGCACATCCTTTGGCCATTTACCCTTGGAAAGAAAACTCAGCAGTCCAGGTTCCTGATGTCAGTTTGTAGGGCTCCCTTGGGTCTATCAGGGCAGCACATTTTTCAGGTCGGGATCACTTCGGTCTGGGCTCCATCCTTCGATATAAGGATTCTTTGCAGTCAGGGCCAGGGGCCCCTGGGCACATCCTTTTTCCATTTTTCCCGGGAAAGAAAACTCAGCAGTCCAGGTTCCTGATGTCAGTTTGTAGGGCTCCCTTGGGTCTATCAGGGCAGCACAAGTTTGAGGTGGGGACAACTTCGGTCTGGGCTCCATCCTTCGATATAAGGATTCTTTGCAGTCAGGCCCAGGCCAGGGCCAGGGGCCCCTGGGCACATCCTTTGGCCATTTTCCCTGGGAAGGAAAACTCAGCAGTCCAGGTTCCTGATGTCAGTTTTTAGGGCTCCCTTGGGTCTATCAGGGCAGCACAAGTTTGAGGTGGGGACAACTTCGGTCTGGGCTCCATCCTTCGATATAAGGATTCTTTGCAGTCAGGGCCGGGGGCCCCTGGGCACACCCTTTTTCAATTTTCCCTGGGAAAGAAAACTCAGCAGTCCAGGTTCCTGATGTCAGTTTGTAGGGCTCTCTTGGCTCTATCAGGGCAGCACAAGTTTGAGGTGGGGACAATTTCGGTCTCGGGTCCCTCCTTCGATATAAGGATTCTTTGCACTCAGGGCCCCGCCCAGGGCCAGGGGACCCTGGGCACATCCTTTTTCTATTTTCCCTGGGAAGGAAAACTCACCAGTCCAGGTTCCTGATGTCAGTTTGTAGGGCTCCCTTGGGTCTATCAGGGCAGCACAAGTTTGAGGTGGGGACAACTTCGGTCTGGGCTCCATCCTTCGATATAAGGATTCTTTGCAGTCAGCTCCCAGCCCAAGGCCAGGGGACCCTGGGCACATCCTTTTTCCATTTTCCCTGGGAAGGAAAACTCACCAGTCCAGGTTCCTGATGTCAGTTTGTAGGGCTCCCTTGGGTGTATCAGGGCAGCACAAGTTTGAGGTGGGGACAACTTCGGTCTCGGGTCCATCCTTCGATATAAGGATTCTTTGCAGTCAGGGCCAGGGGCCCTTGGGCACATCCTTTTTCCATTTCCCCCGGGAAAGAAAACACAGCAGTCCAGGTTCCTGATGTCAGTTTGTAGGGCTCCCTTGGGTCTATCAGGGCAGCACAAGTTTGAGGTGGGGACAACTTCGGTCTCGGGTCCATCCTTCGATATAAGGATTCTTTGCAGTCAGAGCCAGGGGCCCCTGGGCACATCCTTTGGCCATTTTCCCGAGGAAAGAAAACTCAGCAGTCCAGGTTCCTGATGTCAGTTTGTAGGGCTCCCTTGGGTCTATCAGGGCAGCACAAGTTTGAGGTGGGGACAACTTCGGTGTGGGGTCCATCCTTCGATATAAGGATTCTTTGCAGTCAGGGCCCAGCCCAGGGCCAGGGGCCCCTGGGCACATCCTTTGGCCATTTACCCTGAGAAAGAAAACTCAGCAGTCCAGGTTCCTGATGTCAGTTTGTAGGGCTCCCTTGGGTCTATCAGGGCAGCACAAGTTTGAGGTGGGGACAACTTCGGTGTGGGGTGCATCCTTCGATATAAGGATTCTTTGCAGTCAGGGCCCAGCCCAGGGCCAGGGGCCCCTGGGCACATCCTTTGGCCATTTACCCTGGGAAAGAAAACTCAGCAGTCCAGGTTCCTGATGTCAGTTTGTAGGGCTCCCTTGGGTCTATCAGGGCAGCACATTTTTCAGGTCGGGATCACTTCGGTCTGGGCTCCATCCTTCGATATAAGGATTCTTTGAAGTCAGGGCCAGAGGCCCCTGGGCACAACCTTTTTCCATTTTTCCCGGGAAAGAAAACTCAGCAGTCCAGGTTCCTGATGTCAGTTTGTAGGGCTCCCTTGGGTCTATCAGGGCAGCACAAGTTTGAGGTGGGGACAACTTCGGTCTGTGCTCCATCATTCGATATAAGGATTTTTTGAAGTCAGGTCCCGGCCCAGGGCCAGGGGCCCCTGGGCACATCCTTTTTCCATTTTCACTGGGAAAGAAAACTCAGCAGTCCAGGTTCCTGATGTCAGTTTGTAGGGCTCCCTTGGGTCTATCAGGGCAGCAGAAGTTTGAGGTGGGGACAACTTCGGTCTGGGCTCCATCCTTCGATATAAGGATTCTTTGCAGTCAGCTACCAGCCCAAGGCCAGGGGCCCCTGGGCACATCCTTTTTCCATTTACCCTGGGAAAGAAAACTCAGCAGTCCCGGTTCCTGATGTCAGTTTGTAGGGCTCCCTTGGGTCTATCAGGGCAGCACAAGTTTGAGGTGGGGACACCTTCGGTCTGGGCTCCATCCTTCGATATAAGGATCCTTTGCAGTCCGGGCCAGGGGCCCCTGGGCACATCCTTTTTCCATTTTCCCTGGGAAAGAAAACTCAGCAGTCCAGGTTCCTGATGTCAGTTTGTAGGGCTCCCTTGGGTCTATCAGGGCAGCACAAGTTTGAGGTGGGGACAACTTCGGTCTCGGGTCCATCCTTCTATATAAGGATTCTTTGCAGTCAGGCCCAGGCCAGGGCCAGAGGACCCTGGGCACATCCTTTTTCCATTTTCCCTGGGAAAGAAAACTCAGCAGTCCAGGTTCCTGATGTCAGTTTGTAGGGCTCCCTTGGGTCTATCAGGGCAGCACAAGTTTGAGGTGGGGACAACTTCGGTCTGGGCTCCATCCTTCAATATAAGGATTCTTTGCAGTCAGGGCCAGGGGCCCCTGGGCACATCATTTTTCAATTTCCTCCGGGAAAGAAAACTCACCAGTCCAGGTTCCTGAAGTCAGTTTGTAGGGCTCCCTTGGGTCTATGAGGGCAGCACAAATTTGAGGTGGGGACAACTTCGGTCTCGGGCCCATCCTTCAATATAAGGATTCTTTGCAGTCAGGGCCTCGGGCCCCTGGGCACATCCTTTGGCCATTTTCCCTGGGAAAGAAAACTCAGCAGTCCAGGTTCCTGATGTCAGTTTGTAGGGCTCCCTTGGGTCTATCAGGGCAGCACAAGTTTGAGGTGGGGACAACTTCGGTCTGGGCTCCATTCTTCGATATAAGGATTTTTTGAAGTCAGGTCCCGGCCCAGGGCCAGGGGCCCCTGGGCACATCCTTTGGCCATTTTCCCTGGGAAGGAAAACTCACCAGTCCAGGTTCCTGATGTCAGTTTGTAGGGCTCCCTTGGGTCTATCAGGGCAGCACAAGTTTGAGGTGGGGACAACTTCGGTCTCGGGTCCATCCTTCGATATAAGGATTCTTTGCAGTCAGGGCCAGGGGCCCCTGGGCACATCCTTTTTCCATTTACCCTGGGAAAGAAAACTCAGCAGTCCCGGTTCCTGATGTCAGTTTGTAGGGCTCCCTTGGGTCTATCAGGGCAGCACAAGTTTGAGGTGGGGACAACTTCGGTCTCGGGTCCATCCTTCAATATAAGGATTCTTTGCAGTCAGGGCCTCGGGCCCCTGGGCACATCCTTTGGCCATTTTCGCTGGGAAAGAAAACTCACCAGTCCAGGTTCCTGATGTCAGTTTGTAGGGCTCCCTTGGGTCTATCAGGGCAGCACAAGTTTGAGGTGGGGACAACTTCGTTGTTGGCTCCATCCTTCGATATAAGGATTTTTTGAAGTCAGGTCCCGGCCCAGGGCCAGGGGCCCCTGGGCACATCCTTTTTCCATTTTCCCTGGGAAAGAAAACTCAGCAGTCCAGGTTCCTGATGTCTGTTTGTAGGGCTCCCTTGGGTCTATCAGGGCAGCACAAGTTTGAGGTGGGGACAACTTCGGTCTCGGGTCCATCCTTCGATATAAGGATTCTTTGCAGTCAGCTCCCAGCCCAAGGCCAGGGGACCCTGGGCACATCCTTTTTCCATTTTCCCTGGGAAGGAAAACTCACCAGTCCAGGTTCCTGATGTCAGTTTGTAGGGCTCCCTTGGGTCTATCAGGGCAGCACAAGTTTGAGGTGGGGACAACTTCGGTGTGGGGTCCATCCTTCGATATAAGGATTCTTTGCAGTCAGGGCCTGGGGCCCCTGGGCACATCCTTTTTCCATTTACCCTGGGAAAGAAAACTCAGCAGTCCCGGTTCCTGATGTCAGTTTGTAGGGCTCCCTTGGGTCTATCAGGGCAGCACAAGTTTGAGGTGGGGACAACTTCGGTCTGGGCTCCATCCTTCGATATAAGGATCCTTTGCAGTCAGGGCCAGGGGCCCTGGGCACATCCTTTTTCCATTTTCCCTGGGAAAGAAAACTCAGCAGTCCAGGTTCCTGATGTCAGTTTGTAGGGCTCCCTTGGGTCTATCAGGGCAGCACAAGTTTGAGGTGGGGACAACTTCGTTGTTGGCTCCATCCTTCGATATAAGGATTTTTTGAAGTCAGGTCCCAGCCCAGGGCCAGGGGCCCCTGGGCACATCCTTTTTCCATTTTCCCTGGGAAAGAAAACTCAGCAGTCCAGGTTCCTAATGTCAGTTTGTAGGGCTCCCTTGGGTCTATCAGGGCAGCACAAGTTTGAGGTGGGGACAACTTCGGTGTGGGGTCCATCCTTCGATATAAGGATTCTTTGCAGTCAGGGCCCAGCCCAGGGCCAGGGGCCCCTGGGCACATCCTTTGGCCATTTACCCTGGGAAAGAAAACTCAGCAGTCCAGGTTCCTGATGTCAGTTTGTAGGGCTCCCTTGGGTCTATCAGGGCAGCACAAGTTTGAGGTGGGGACAACTTCGGTCTCGGGTCCATCCTTCGATATAAGGATCCTTTGCAGTCAGGGCCCAGCCCAGGGCCAGGGGCCCCTGGGCACATCCTTTGGCCATTTACCCTGGGAAAGAAAACTCAGCAGTCCAGGTTCCTGATGTCAGTTTGTAGGGCTCCCTTGGGTCTATCAGGGCAGCACATTTTTCAGGTCGGGATCACTTCGGTCTGGGCTCCATCCTTCGATATAAGGATTCTTTGCAGTCAGGGCCTGGGGCCCCTGGGCACAACCTTTTTCCATTTTCCCTGGGAAAGTAAACTCAGCAGTCCAGGTTCCTGATGTCAGTTTGTAGGGGCTCTCTTGGGTCTATCAGGGCACCACAAGTTTGAGGTGGGGACAATTTCGGTCTCGGGTCCCTCCTTCGATATAAGGATTCTTTGCACTCAGGGCCCCGCCCAGGGCCAGGGGACCCTGGGCACATCCTTTTTCCATTTTCCCTGGGAAGGAAAACTCACCAGTCCAGGTTCCTGATGTCAGTTTGTAGGGCTCCCTTGGGTGTATCAGGGCAGCACAATTTTGAGGTGGGGACAACTTCGGTGTGGGGTCCATCCTTCGATATAAGGATTCTTTGCAGTCAGGGCACAGCCCAGGGCCAGGGGCCCCTGGGCACATCCTTTGGCCATTTTCCCTGGGAAGGAAAACTCACCAGTCCAGGTTCCTGATGTCAGTTTGTAGGGCTCCCTTGGGTCTGTCAGGGCAGCACAAGTTTGAGGTGGGGACAACTTCGGTGTGGGGTCCATCCTTCGATATAAGGATTCTTTGCAGTCAGGGCCAGGGGCCCCTGGGCACATCCTTTTTCCATTTCCGCCGGGAAAGTAAACTCAGCAGTCCAGGTTCCTGATGTCAGTTTGTAGGGCTCCCTTGGGTCTATCAGGGCAGCACAAATTTGAGGTGGGGACAACTTCGGTCTCGGGTCCATCCTTCAATATAAGGATTCTTTGCAGTCAGGGCCTCGGGCCCCTGGGCACATCCTTTGGCCATTTTCGCTGGGAAAGAAAACTCAGCAGTCCAGGTTCCTGATGTCAGTTTGTAGGGCTCCCTTGGGTCTATCAGGGCAGCACAAGTTTGAGGTGGGGACAACTTCGTTGTTGGCTCCATCCTTCGATATAAGGATTTTTTGAAGTCAGGTCCCGGCCCAGGGCCAGGGGCCCCTGGGCACATCCTTTTTCCATTTTCCCTGGGAAAGAAAACTCAGCAGTCCAGGTTCCTGATGTCTGTTTGTAGGGCTCCCTTGGGTCTATCAGGGCAGCACAAGTTTGAGGTGGGGACAACTTCGGTCTCGGGTCCATCCTTCGATATAAGGATTCTTTGCAGTCAGCTCCCAGCCCAAGGCCAGGGGACCCTGGGCACATCCTTTTTCCATTTTCCCTGGGAAGGAAAACTCACCAGTCCAGGTTCCTGATGTCAGTTTGTAGGGCTCCCTTGGGTCTATCAGGGCAGCACAAGTTTGAGGTGGGGACAACTTCGGTGTGGGGTCCATCCTTCGATATAAGGATTCTTTGCAGTCAGGGCCTGGGGCCCCTGGGCACATCCTTTTTCCATTTACCCTGGGAAAGAAAACTCAGCAGTCCCGGTTCCTGATGTCAGTTTGTAGGGCTCCCTTGGGTCTATCAGGGCAGCACAAGTTTGAGGTGGGGACAACTTCGGTCTGGGCTCCATCCTTCGATATAAGGATCCTTTGCAGTCAGGGCCAGGGGCCCTGGGCACATCCTTTTTCCATTTTCCCTGGGAAAGAAAACTCAGCAGTCCAGGTTCCTGATGTCAGTTTGTAGGGCTCCCTTGGGTCTATCAGGGCAGCACAAGTTTGAGGTGGGGACAACTTCGTTGTTGGCTCCATCCTTCGATATAAGGATTTTTTGAAGTCAGGTCCCGGCCCAGGGCCAGGGGCCCCTGGGCACATCCTTTTTCCATTTTCCCTGGGAAAGAAAACTCAGCAGTCCAGGTTCCTAATGTCAGTTTGTAGGGCTCCCTTGGGTCTATCAGGGCAGCACAAGTTTGAGGTGGGGACAACTTCGGTGTGGGGTCCATCCTTCGATATAAGGATTCTTTGCAGTCAGGGCCCAGCCCAGGGCCAGGGGCCCCTGGGCACATCCTTTGGCCATTTACCCTGGGAAAGAAAACTCAGCAGTCCAGGTTCCTGATGTCAGTTTGTAGGGCTCCCTTGGGTCTATCAGGGCAGCACAAGTTTGAGGTGGGGACAACTTCGGTCTCGGGTCCATCCTTCGATATAAGGATCCTTTGCAGTCAGGGCCCAGCCCAGGGCCAGGGGCCCCTGGGCACATCCTTTGGCCATTTACCCTGGGAAAGAAAACTCAGCAGTCCAGGTTCCTGATGTCAGTTTGTAGGGCTCCCTTGGGTCTATCAGGGCAGCACATTTTTCAGGTCGGGATCACTTCGGTCTGGGCTCCATCCTTCGATATAAGGATTCTTTGCAGTCAGGGCCTGGGGCCCCTGGGCACAACCTTTTTCCATTTTCCCTGGGAAAGTAAACTCAGCAGTCCAGGTTCCTGATGTCAGTTTGTAGGGGCTCTCTTGGGTCTATCAGGGCACCACAAGTTTGAGGTGGGGACAATTTCGGTCTCGGGTCCCTCCTTCGATATAAGGATTCTTTGCACTCAGGGCCCCGCCCAGGGCCAGGGGACCCTGGGCACATCCTTTTTCCATTTTCCCTGGGAAGGAAAACTCACCAGTCCAGGTTCCTGATGTCAGTTTGTAGGGCTCCCTTGGGTGTATCAGGGCAGCACAATTTTGAGGTGGGGACAACTTCGGTGTGGGGTCCATCCTTCGATATAAGGATTCTTTGCAGTCAGGGCACAGCCCAGGGCCAGGGGCCCCTGGGCACATCCTTTGGCCATTTACCCTGGGAAAGAAAACTCAGCAGTCCAGGTTCCTGATGTCAGTTTGTAGGGCTCCCTTGGGTCTATCAGGGCAGCACAAGTTTGAGGTGGGGACAACTTCGGTGTGGGGTGCATTCTTCGATATAAGGATTCTTTGCAGTCAGGGCCCAGCCCAGGGCCAGGGGCCCCTGGGCACATCCTTTGGCCATTTACCCTGGGAAAGAAAACTCAGCAGTCCAGGTTCCTGATGTCAGTTTGTAGGGCTCCCTTGGGTCTATCAGGGCAGCACAAGTTTGAGGTGGGGACAACTTCGGTCTGGGGTCCATCCTTCGATATAAGGATTCTTTGCACTCAGGCCCAGGCCAGGGCCAGGGGCCCCTGGGCACATCCTTTGGCCATTTTCCCTGGGAAGGAAAACTCAGCAGTCCAGGTTCCTGATGTCAGTTTGTAGGGCTCCCTTGGGTCTATCAGGGCAGCACAAGTTTGAGGTGGGGACAACTTCGGTCTCGGGTCCATCCTTCGATATAAGGATTCTTTGCAGTCAGGGCCTGGGGCCCCTGGGCACACCCTTTTTCAATTTTCCCTGGGAAAGAAAACTCAGCAGTCCAGGTTCCTGATGTCAGTTTGTAGGGCTCCCTTGGGTCTATCAGGGCAGCACAAGTCTGAGGTGGGGACAATTTCGGTCTCGGGTCCCTCCTTCGATATAAGGATTCTTTGCACTCAGGGCCCCGCCCAGGGCCAGGGGACCCTGGGCATATCCTTTTTCCATTTTCCCTGGGAAGGAAAACTCACCAGTCCAGGTTCCTGATGTCAGTTGGTAGGGCTCCCTTGGGTGTATCAGGGCAGCACAATTTTGAAGTGGGGACAACTTCAGTGTGGGGTCCATCCTTCGATATAAGGATTCTTTGCAGTCAGGGCCAGGGGCCCCTGGGCACATCCTTTTTCCATTTTCCCTGGGAAAGAAAACTCAGCAGTCCAGGTTCCTGATGTCAGTTTGTAGGGCTCCCTTGGGTCTATCAGGGCAGCACAAGTTTGAGGTGGGGACAACTTCGGTCTCGGGTCCATCCTTTGATATAAGGATTCTTTGCAGTCCGGGCCTGGGGCCCCTGAGCACATCCTTTGGCCATTTTCCCTGGGAAAGAAAACTCAGCAGTCCAGGTTCCTGATGTCAGTTTGTAGGGCTCCCTTGGGTCTATCAGGGCAGCACAAGTCTGAGGTGGGGACAACTTCGGTCTCGGGTCCATCCTTTGATATAAGGATTCTTTGCAGTCAGGGCCAGGGGCCCCTGGGCACATCCTTTTTCCATTTCCCCCGGGAAAGAAAACTCAGCAGTCCAGGTTCCTGATGTCAGTTTGTAGGGCTCCCTTGGGTCTATCAGGGCAGCACAAATTTGAGGTGGGGACAACTTCGGTCTGGGGTCCATCCTTCGATATAAGGATTCTTTGCAGTCAGGGCCTCGGGCCCCTGGGCACATCCTTTTTCCATTTTCCCTGGGAAAGAAAACTCAGCAGTCCAGGTTCCTGATGTCAGTTTGTAGGGCTCCCTTGGGTCTATCAGGGCAGCACAAGTTTGAGGTGGGGACAACTTCGGTGTGGGGTGCATCCTTCGATATAACGATTCTTTACAGTCAGGCCCAGCCAAGGGCCAGAGGACCCTGGGCACATCCTTTGGCCATTTTCCCTGGGAAAGAAAACTCAGCAGTCCAGGTTCCTGATGTCAGTTTGTAGGGCTCCCTTGGGTCTATCAGGGCAGCACAAGTTTGAGGTGGGGACAACTTCAGTCTCGGGTCCATCCTTCGATATAAGGATTCTTTGTAGTCAGGCCCAGCCCAGGGCCAGAGGACCCTGGGCACATCCTTTTTCCATTTTCCCTGGGAAGGAAAACTCAGCAGTCCAGGTTCCTGATGTCAGTTTGTAGGGCTCTCTTGGGTCTATCAGGGCAGCACAAGTTTGAGGTGGGGACAACTTCGGTCTGGGCTCCATCATTCGATATAAGGATTTTTTGAAGTCAGGTCACGGCCCAGGGCCAGGGGCCCCTGGGCACACCCTTTGGCCATTTTCCCTGGGAAGGAAAACTCAGCAGTCCAGGTTCCTGATGTCAGTTTGTAGGGCTCCCTTGGGTCTATCAGGGCAGCACAACTTTGAGGTGGGGACAACTTCGGTCTCGGGTCCATCCTTCGATATAAGGATTCTTTGCAGTCAGGGCCTGGGGCCCCTGGGCACATCCTTTTTCCATTTACCCTGGGAAATAAAACTCAGCAGTCCCGGTTCCTGATGTCAGTTTGTAGGGCTCCCTTGGCTCTATCAGGGCAGCACAAGTTTGAGGTGGGGACAACTTCGGTCTGGGCTCCATCCTTCGATATAAGGATCCTTTGCAGTCACGGCCAGGGGCCCCTGGGCACATCCTTTTTCCATTTTCCCTGGGAAAGAAAACTCAGCAGTCCAGGTTCCTGATGTCAGTTTGTAGGGCTCCCTTGGGTCTATCAGGGCAGCACAAGTTTGAGGTGGGGACAACTTCGGACTCGGGTCCATCCTTCTATATAAGGATTCTTTGCAGTCAGGGCCCAGGCCAGGGCCAGAGGAACCTGGGCACATCCTTTTTCCATTTTCCCTGGGAAGGAAAACTCAGCAGTCCAGGTTCCTGATGTCAGTTTGTAGGGCTCCCTTGGGTCTATCAGGGCAGCACAAGTTAGAGGTGGGGACAACTTCGCTCTGGGCTCCATCCTTCGATATAAGGATTCTTTGCAGTCAGGGCCAGGGGCCCCTGGGCACATCCTTTTTCCATTTCCGCCGGGAAAGAAAACTCAGCAGTCCAGGTTCCTGATGTCAGTTTGTAGGGCTCCCTTGGGTCTATCAGGGCAGCACAAGTTTGAGGTGGGGACAACTTCGGTCTGGGCTCCATCCTTCAATATAAGGATTCTTTGCAGTCAGGGCCAGGGGCCCCTGGGCACATCATTTTTCAATTTCCTCCGGGAAAGAAAACTCAGCAGTCCAGGTTCCTGATGTCAGTTTGTAGGGCTCCCTTGGGTCTATCAGGGCAGCACAAATTTGAGGTGGGGACAACTTCGGTCTCGGGCCCATCCTTCAATATAAGGATTCTTTGCAGTCAGGGCCTCGAGCCCCTGGGCACATACTTTGGCCATTTTCCCTGGGAAAGAAAACTCAGCAGTCCAGGTTCCTGATGTCAGTTTGTAGGGCTCCCTTGGGTCTATCAGGGCAGCACAAGTTTGAGGTGGGGACAACTTTGTTGTTGGCTCCATCCTTCGATATAAGGATTTTTTGAATTCAGTTCCCGGCCCAGGGCCAGGGGCCCCTGGGCACATCCTTTTTCCATTTTCCCTGGGAAAGAAAACTCAGCAGTCCAGGTTCCTGATGTCAGTTTGTAGGGCTCCCTTGGGTCTATCAGGGCAGCACAAGTTTGAGGTGGGGACAACTTCGGTCTGGGCTCCATTCTTTGATATAAGGATTTTTTGAAGTCAGGGCCCGGCCCAGGGCCAGGGGCCCCTGGGCACATCCTTTGGCCATTTTCCCTGGGAAAGAAAACTCAGCAGTCCAGGTTCCTGATGTCTGTTTGTAGGGCTCCCTTGGGTCTATCAGGGCAGCACAAGTTTGAGGTGGGGACAACTTCGGTCTCGGGTCCATCCTTCGATATAAGGATTCTTTGCAGTCAGCTCCCAGCCCAAGGCCAGGGGCCCCTGGGCACATCCTTTTTCCATTTTCCCTGGGAAGGAAAACTCACCAGTCCAGGTTCCTGATGTCAGTTGGTAGGGCTCCCTTGGGTGTATCAGGGCAGCACAATTTTGAAGTGGGGACAACTTCAGTGTGGGGTCCATCCTTCGATATAAGGATTCTTTGCAGTCAGGGCCAGGGGCCCCTGGGCACATCCTTTTTCCATTTTCCCTGGGAAAGAAAACTCAGCAGTCCAGGTTCCTGATGTCAGTTTGTAGGGCTCCCTTGGGTCTATCAGGGCAGCACAAGTTTGAGGTGGGGACAACTTCGGTCTCGGGTCCATCCTTTGATATAAGGATTCTTTGCAGTCCGGGCCTGGGGCCCCTGAGCACATCCTTTGGCCATTTTCCCTGGGAAAGAAAACTCAGCAGTCCAGGTTCCTGATGTCAGTTTGTAGGGCTCCCTTGGGTCTATCAGGGCAGCACAAGTCTGCGGTGGGGACAACTTCGGTCTCGGGTCCATCCTTTGATATAAGGATTCTTTGCAGTCAGGGCCAGGGGCCCCTGGGCACATCCTTTTTCCATTTCCCCCGGGAAAGAAAACTCAGCAGTCCAGGTTCCTGATGTCAGTTTGTAGGGCTCCCTTGGGTCTATCAGGGCAGCACAAATTTGAGGTGGGGACAACTTCGGTCTGGGGTCCATCCTTCGATATAAGGATTCTTTGCAGTCAGGGCCTCGGGCCCCTGGGCACATCCTTTTTCCATTTACCCTGGGAAAGAAAACTCAGCAGTCCAGGTTCCTGATGTCAGTTTGTAGGGCTCCCTTGGGTCTATCAGGGCAGCACAAGTTTGAGGTGGGGACAACTTCGGTGTGGGGTGCATCCTTCGATATAACGATTCTTTACAGTCAGGCCCAGCCCAGGGCCAGAGGACCCTGGGCACATCCTTTGGCCATTTTCCCTGGGAAAGAAAACTCAGCAGTCCAGGTTCCTGATGTCAGTTTGTAGGGCTCCCTTGGGTCTATCAGGGCAGCACAAGTTTGAGGTGGGGACAACTTCAGTCTCGGGTCCATCCTTCGATATAAGGATTCTTTGTAGTCAGGCCCAGCCCAGGGCCAGAGGATCCTGGGCACATCCTTTTTCCATTTTCCCTGGGAAGGAAAACTCAGCAGTCCAGGTTCCTGATGTCAGTTTGTAGGGCTCTCTTGGGTCTATCAGGGCAGCACAAGTTTGAGGTGGGGACAACTTCGGTCTGGGCTCCATCATTCGATATAAGGATTTTTTGAAGTCAGGTCACGGCCCAGGGCCAGGGGCCCCTGGGCACACCCTTTGGCCATTTTCCCTGGGAAGGAAAACTCAGCAGTCCAGGTTCCTGATGTCAGTTTGTAGGGCTCCCTTGGGTCTATCAGGGCAGCACAAGTTTGAGGTGGGGACAACTTCGGTCTCGGGTCCATCCTTCGATATAAGGATTCTTTGCAGTCAGGGCCTGGGGCCCCTGGGCACATCCTTTTTCCATTTACCCTGGGAAATAAAACTCAGCAGTCCCGGTTCCTGATGTCAGTTTGTAGGGCTCCCTTGGCTCTATCAGGGCAGCACAAGTTTGAGGTGGGGACAACTTCGGTCTGGGCTCCATCCTTCGATATAAGGATCCTTTGCAGTCACGGCCAGGGGCCCCTGGGCACATCCTTTTTCCATTTTCCCTGGGAAAGAAAACTCAGCAGTCCAGGTTCCTGATGTCAGTTTGTAGGGCTCCCTTGGGTCTATCAGGGCAGCACAAGTTTGAGGTGGGGACAACTTCGGACTCGGGTCCATCCTTCTATATAAGGATTCTTTGCAGTCAGGCCCAGGCCAGGGCCAGAGGACCCTGGGCACATCCTTTTTCCATTTTCCCTGGGAAGGAAAACTCAGCAGTCCAGGTTCCTGATGTCAGTTTGTAGGTGTCTTGGTTCGACAAGACAGGAGTCTGTGAAAGAGGGCAAAGCCTCCTGTGCAATGGAGAACGGCAAACCCCCCTCCCTCTGAATTACGAGGATCTTTAAATTAAAAGGCTCTCAGGCAAAGATATGGGAGTGGGAGTAACAATTCTTTACTAGGAGAAAACTAGACAACAATTTAAAAAGGCAAATGCAATCGGTACAAACAAAACCAGTGAAAGAAAAAAAAAAGTCTAGAACTTGCGGGGTGCCAGTATCAGTTCTACTGGGACAATTTGCTTCCCTTGCAGTGGCTGGTGAATTGTAGCTGCAGTGGTGATCTCTAGAAGGGTATAGTTTCCCTCTGAAGATCTGGTGGCAGTGGGGCCGGTCTTCCTCTGCGCTGGGGTTGCCTCTGAGCTCCGCTGCCGTCGCCTCTGCGCGCCGGCTGCTTCGCTGCGAGTGCCGCCGAAGAGAGAGCGAGAGAGAGCTGCTTCCCCAGGAATCCCGCGAAGAGAGAGAGAGAGAGCTGCTTCTCTCGGAGTCCCACGAAGAAGAGGGAGAGAGCTGCTTCTCTCGGAGTCCCGCGAAGAAGAGGGAGAGAGCTGCTTCTCCCCTCTGGGTGGGACCCCCTTCATTGAATCAGTCGAAGGTGTATACACAAACCATTGTCTCTGAGAGAGATAACAAAAAACCTGTCTAACCGGTTCGCCTTCGACAGATGGCAAATGGAATACAAGCTTATCTTACAACCCAGGACATTATCCACCCCTTATTCTATTTCCATCTGCACACCATGAAATCTTACACCCAGTTCTCTCTTAAGACCAAGTTTCCCTGTGGTACACAGCGGGTCTCCCCATCTTCCTGCATTACCCACCAAGTGTAACCAGGTTCTTGAGCAAAGACAATTCCACGAATGGGTTGGTCTTTGCCTGAGGTGGGATTAATCCAAACAGTTTTCCCTAAAATACCTTTCATATGTACTACAGGGACCTTATCTCCATCTACTGCGTGTAAGGGTTCTGACTGAGCAGGGCTAGCTCGATTGACAGACTCCCGGGTGTTGACCATTCAGGTTGCTTTTGCCAGGTTAATTTCCCAGTTTCTAAATGTTCCCCCACTAAGTGCCTTCAGGGTAGTCTTAAGGAGTCCGTTGCACCGTTCAACTTTGCCGGCAGCTGGAGCATGATAGGGAATATGATATATCCATTCGATATCATGTTCTCTGGCCCAGGTGTTGATAAGGCTGTTCTTGAAATGGGTGCCGTTGTCAGACTCAATTCTTTCAGGGGTGCCGTGTCTCCACAGGACTTGCTTTTCCAAGCCTAAGATGGTGTTCTGGGCAGTGGCATGAGGTACAGGGAAAGTCTCCAGCCATCCAGTGGTGGCTTCCACCATGGTCAGCACGTAGCGCTTGCCTTGGCGTGTCTGGGGCAGTGTGATATAGTCAATCTGCTAGGCCTCCCCATACTTGTACTTGGACCACCGCCCACCATACCATAGGGGCTTCACTCTCTTGGCCTGTTTGATGGCAGCACACGTCTCACAGTCATGGATAACCTGGGAAACACTGTCCATGGTTAGATCCACCCCTCGGTCTCGTGCCCACTTGTAGGTGGCATCTCTGCCCTGATGACCTGAGGCATCATGAGCCCATCGAGCCAGGAACAACTCCCCCTTATGGTGCCAATCTAAGTCTATCTTTGACACCTCTATTTTTGCTGCCTGATCTACCTGCTCGTTGTTTCGGTGCTCTTCATTAGCCCGACTTTTGGGGACATGGGCATCTACATGACGGACTTTCACCGTCAGCTTTTCCACCCGAGAGGCAATGTCTTTCCATATATCAGCAGCCCAGATTGGCTTTCCTCTACGTTGCCAGTTGGCCTTCCTCCACCTTCCCAGCCAGCCCCACAGAGCATTGGCTACCATCCATGAATCAGTATAAAGGTAGAGCTTTGGCCACTTCTCCCTTTCAGCAATGTCCAGAGCCAGCTGAACGGCCTTGAGTTCGGCGAGTTGGCTCGATCCACTTTCTCCTTCGGTAGCTTGTGCAACTTGGCGTGTGGGGCTCCATACGGCTGCTTTCCACTTCCGGTTCATCCCTATAATGCGACAGGAACCATCAGTGAAAAGAGCGTAGCAGGTCTCTTCTGCTGGTAGTTGGTTGTATGGTGGAGCCTCTTCAGCCCTTGTCACTTGTACCTGCTCCTCATCATCAGTGAGACCAAAGTTTTCACCTTCTGGCCAGTTCGTAATTATCTCCAAAATCCCAGGGCGATTCAGGTTTCCAATACGGGCGCGTTGAGTGATGAGGGCAATCCATTTGCTCCATGTTGCGTCAGTGGCATGGTGGGTAGTAGGAACCTTTCCTTTAAACATCCACCCCAGCACCGGTAGTCGGGGTGCCAGGAGGAGTTGTGTTTCTGTGCCAATTACCTCCGAGGCGGCTTGAACTCCTTCAAAGGCAGCCAAGATTTCCTTCTCTGTGGGAGTGTAGTTGGCTTCAGACCCTCTGTAACTTCGGCTCCAGAATCCCAGTGGTCGGCCTCGAGTCTCCCCAGGCACTTTCTGCCAAAGGCTCCAGGACAACCCATGGTTCCCGGCTGCAGAGTAGAGCACATTCTTGACCTCTGGTCCCGTTCTGACTGGGCCAAGGGCTACAGCATGAGCGATCTCCTGCTTGATTTGGGTGAAGGCTTGTTGCTGCTCAGGGCCCCAGTGGAAATCATTCTTCTTTCGGGTAACCAGATAAAGAGGGCTCACAATCTGGCTATACTCAGGAATGTGCATTCTCCAGAAACCTATGGCACCCAGGAAAGCTTGTGTTTCCTTTTTGCTGGTTGGTGGGGACATAGCTGTGATCTTGTTGATGACCTCAGTGGGAATCTGGCGCCGTCCATCTTGCCATTTCACTCCCAGGAACTGGATCTTTCGGGCAGGTCCCTTGACTTTGCTCTTCTTGATGGCAAAGCCAGCTTCTAGTAGTATCTGGATGATCCTCTCACCTTTCTCAAACACTTCTGCCGCTGTGCTCCCCCACATAATGATGTCATCAATGTATTGCAGGTGTTCTGGAGCCTCACCCTTTTCCAGTGCAGCCTGGATCAGTCCATGGCAGATGGTGGGGCTGTGTTTCCACCCCTGGGGCAGTCGGTTCCAGGTGTACTGCACGCCCCTCCAGGTGAAAGCAAACTGAGGCCTGCATTCTGCTGCCAGAGGAATGGAGAAAAACGCATTAGCAATATCAATGGTGGCATACCACTTTGCTGCCTTGGTCTCCAGCTCGTACTGGAGTTCCAGCATGTCCGGCACAGCAGCGCTCAGCGGTGGAGTCACTTCATTTAAGCCACGATAGTCCACAGTCAATCTCTATTCTTTGTCAGATTTGCGCACAGGCCAGATGGGGCTGTTGAAGGGTGAGTGGGTTTTGCTGACCACCCCTTGGCTCTCCAGCTCCCGAATCATTTTGTGGATGGGGATCACGGCATCTCGATCCGTCCGATACTGCCGGCGGTGCACTGTCGAGGTCGCAATTGGCACGCGTTGTTCTTTCACCCTTAGGAGTCCTATTGCAGAGGGGTTTTCTGACAGTCCAGGCAAGGTGTTCAATTGCTTAATGTCTTCTGCCTCTACAGCGGCTATTCCAAAAGCCCACCTGAGTCCCTTTGGGTCTTTGTAATATCCGTTCCGGAGGAAGTCTATGCCTAGGATACACGGAGCATCTGGGCCAGTCACTATAGGGTGTTTCTTCTACTCCTTCCCAGTCAGGCTCACCTCAGCTTCCACCAGAGTCAATTGTTGTGATCCCCCTGTCACACCAGCAATGGAAACAGGCTCTGCCCCCACATGTCCCGATGGTATCAGAGTACACTGTGCACCAGTATCAACTAAAGCATCATATTTTTGTGGCTCTGATGTGCCAGGCCATCGGATCCACACTGTCCAGAAGATCCGGTTTTCCCGTGCCTCTCCCTGGCTAGAGACAGGGCCCCTCTAACACTGGTTATCATTCCTTCTCTGGGCATACATACTAGAGGTCCCTTCAAGGGGGTCTGACAGATCGTACCCACAAGCTTGGTCACGGGAGGTTGAGGCTACCTTCACTTTGGTGGAACTCCCCCAGTTAGAGTTTCCCTCCTTGAGTTGACGGACCCGTGCTGCCAGGACAGAAGTGGGTTTCCCATCCCACCTCCCCATGTCTTCCCCATGGTCACGCAGGAAGAACCACAGATTAGCTCTTGGGGTGTACCCTCTCTCTCTAGCTGGGGATTGTTGGGTGCTGATTCTGGGGCCTGTGACTCTCACGGGTGCTGTATTAACCTTCCTTATCTCCTCCCTCATCTCCTCTTTAAACTCCTTAATCACAGCTGAGATATGAGCCTGCATTGGGCCATTAATCATACTCTCATAATTTCTAAGTTTGTTGGCAACAGAACCTATTGTCTCCTGGTGGGTGTCAGCATTGATCGTTGCAATGAAGGTGGCGTATTGAGATGGCCCAAGATTTGCCAGACTCCACAGCATTTGTCCCGTACACCTGACCTTGTCAGGATCATTATTGTGTCGTCCATCCCTCCCAAAGAGTACCTCCAATACTGCCACTTCTCTCAGCTGTTGGATCCCTTCCTCGAGGGTCTTCCAGCGCATTCTATGATGGTGCTCTTGCATTCTCTCTCTGTGGATAAACCTCTCCCTGACACTCATTAAGAGCCGCTCCCAGAGAGAAAGGGACCCTGGTTCCCTTACAAAAACCTGATTTATACCTGAGTCCTGGGTCAAGGGTCCCAAGTTCCTTGCCTCACTACCGTCCAGCTGCACGCCTGTACCCATAAGATCCCAAACCCGGAGTAGCCAGGTAGCATAAGCCTCACGCCCTCGTCGCACAATGTCTTTATGCAGATTGCGAAGACTTTCGTACGTCAGGGACTCGGTGATGATAGCAATCTCTGGCTCCCCTGTGGGTTGTGAGGTTCCTCCATTCCTGTCCCTATCTGCAGGGTGCTCTGCTTTCACCTTAGACTTCCTTGTTTCTACCGGGGCCACTGCTGCTGACCGTGACTGCCTTTGTGGTTCAGCTGGAACTTGGACAGTTGTAACATCTGTGGGTTCCACAGCTGTACTATTAGACTGTCCCTCCTCAAGGCAAAGGGCCGGTTTCTCACCAGCTGGGGAAATGCACTCCTTCAGCATCTCTCGTATCTCCTTAACCAGAACCTTCACCCAATCTGGGCGGTTCATTTCTGAGGTGGGCTGTGGGGCAGGGTCAGGCTCTGGAGCAGCAGCATCTCGAGTCTGTGGTGTAGGTGTGAGGGTAGTTATCCAGGTTAATCTTCCCTTATCTCTGAATGCTAAATATAACAGGACTATCAGCAACACCACCCATTGTATGGTATCATTAGCACTTATAAAGGATCTTAACCCTTTGAGAACTGGTGGAGCAGACCCAAAAAGATGGTTAAAAGGTTGAGAGAAAGTTTGCCCAGGTGCTATTTCCTCGCAGTAGGTACCGTTATTAAAGTAACCCCAAAAACATACAGTTAACGTGTGATAGCTATGAATCCATGTACCTGCCTTTCAGAGGAAATTAAAGATCCATGAATTCCTCACCCAATTAACCCAGAAGCCAAACTTGATAACAGACACCGTAGCCTTAGTTATAGGACCCATTTTTAGATAAGGGTCTGCAAATGGGAAAAGTATAGCTACGATCACATGCCACCCAAACCAAGGTAACCTAGACCACATGGTGATGCTGAAGATGTTTTTACACACAACAAAACCAAATTACTTAAGAACTGTTAATCCTTTTTCCCTCTCAATGCCCTCGGGCCCCACGTTGGGCGCCAAATTCTGTCTTGGTTCGACAAGACAGGAGTCTGTGAAAGAGGGCAAAGCCTCCTGTGCAATGGAGAACGGCAAACCCCCCTCCCTCTGAATTACGAGGATCTTTAAATTAAAAGGCTCTCAGGCAAAGATATGGGAGTGGGAGTAACAATTCTTTACTAGGAGAAAACTAGACAACAATTTAAAAAGGCAAATGCAATCGGTACAAACAAAACCAGTGAAAGAAAAAAAAAAGTCCAGAACCTGCGGGGTGCCAGTATCAGTTCTACTGGGACAATTTGCTTCCCTTGCAGTGGCTGGTGAATTGTAGCTGCAGTGGTGATCTCTAGAAGGGTATAGTTTCCCTCTGAAGATCTGGTGGCAGTGGGGCCGGTCTTCCTCTGCGCTGGGGTTGCCTCTGAGCTCCGCTGCCGTCGCCTCTGCGCGCCGGCTGCTTCGCTGCGAGTGCCGCCGAAGAGAGAGCGAGAGAGAGCTGCTTCCCCAGGAATCCCGCGAAGAGAGAGAGAGAGAGCTGCTTCTCTCGGAGTCCCACGAAGAAGAGGGAGAGAGCTGCTTCTCTCGGAGTCCCGCGAAGAAGAGGGAGAGAGCTGCTTCTCCCCTCTGGGTGGGACCCCCTTCATTGAATCAGTCGAAGGTGTATACACAAACCATTGTCTCTGAGAGAGATAACAAAAAACCTGTCCAACCGGTTCGCCTTCGACAGATGGCAAATGGAATACAAGCTTATCTTACAACCCAGGACAGTAGGGCTCCCTTGGGTCTATCAGGGCAGCACAAGTTTGAGGTGGGGACAACTTCGGTCTGGGCTCCATCCTTCAATATAAGGATTCTTTGCAGTCAGGGCCAGGGGACCCTGGGCACATCATTTTTCAATTTCCTCCGGGAAAGAAAACTCAGCAGTCCAGGTTCCTGATGTCAGTTTGTAGGGCTCCCTTGGGTCTATCAGGGCAGCACAAATTTGAGGTGGGGACAACTTCGGTCTCGGGCCCATCCTTCAATATAAGGATTCTTTGCAGTCAGGGCCTCGAGCCCCTGGGCACATCCTTTGGCCATTTTCCCTGGGAAAGAAAACTCAGCAGTCCAGGTTCCTGATGTCAGTTTGTAGGGCTCCCTTGGGTCTATCAGGGCAGCACAAGTTTGAGGTGGGGACAACTTCGGTCTGGGCTCCATTCTTTGATATAAGGATTCTTTGCATTCAGGGCCCGGCCCAGGGCCAGGGGCCCCTGGGCACATCCTTTGGCCATTTTCCCTGGGAAAGAAAACTCAGCAGTCCAGGTTCCTGATGTCTGTTTGTAGGGCTCCCTTGGGTCTATCAGGGCAGCACAAGTTTGAGGTGGGGACAACTTCGGTCTCGGGTCCATCCTTCGATATAAGGATTCTTTGCAGTCAGCTCCCAGCCCAAGGCCAGGGGCCCCTGGGCACATCCTTTTTCCATTTTCCCTGGGAAGGAAAACTCACCAGTCCAGGTTCCTGATGTCAGTTTGTAGGGCTCCCTTGGGTCTATCAGGGCAGCACAACTTTGAGGTGGGGACAACTTCGGTCTCGGGTCCATCCTTCGATATAAGGATTCTTTGCAGTCAGGGCCAGGGGCCCCTGGGCACATCCTTTTTCCATTTACCCTGGGAAAGAAAACTCAGCAGTCCCGGTTCCTGATGTCAGTTTGTAGGGCTCCCTTGGGTCTATCAGGGCAGCACAAGTTTGAGGTGGGGACAACTTCGGTCTGGGCTCCATCCTTCGATATAAGGATCCTTTGCAGTCAGGGCCAGGGGCCCCTGGGCACATCCTTTTTCCATTTTCCCTGGGAAAGAAAACTCAGCAGTCCAGGTTCCTGATGTCAGTTTGTAGGGCTCCCTTGGGTCTATCAGGGCAGCACAAGTTTGAGGTGGGGACAACTTCGGTCTCGGGTCCATCCTTCTATATAAGGATACTTTGCAGTCAGGCCCAGGCCAGGGCCAGAGGACCCTGGGCACATCCTTTTTCCATTTTCCCTGGGAAGGAAAACTCACCAGTCCAGGTTCCTGATGTCAGTTTGTAGGGCTCCCTTGGGTCTATCAGGGCAGCACAAGTTTGAGGTGGGGACAACTTCGGTGTGGGGTCCATCATTCGATATAAGGATTCTTTGCAGTCAGGGCCAGGGGCCCCTGGGCACATCCTTTTTCCATTTCCGCCGGGAAAGTAAACTCAGCAGTCCAGGTTCCTGATGTCAGTTTGTAGGGCTCCCTTGGGTCTATCAGGGCAGCACAAATTTGAGGTGGGGACAACTTCGGTCTCGGGTCCATCCTTCAATATAAGGATTCTTTGCAGTCAGGGCCTCGGGCCCCTGGGCACATCCTTTGGCCATTTTCCCTGGGAAAGAAAACTCACCAGTCCAGGTTCCTGATGTCAGTTTGTAGGGCTCCCTTGGGTCTATCAGGGCAGCACAAGTTTGAGGTGGGGACAACTTCGTTGTTGGCTCCATCCTTCGATATAAGGATTTTTTGAAGTCAGGTCCCGGCCCAGGGCCAGGGGCCCCTGGGCACATCCCTTTTCCATTTCCCCCGGGAAAGGAAACTCAGCAGTCCAGGTTCCTGATGTCAGTTTGTAGGGCTCCCTTGGGTCTATCAGGGCAGCACAAGTTTGAGGTGGGGACAACTTCGGTCTGGGCTCCATTCTTCGATATAAGGATTCTTTTCAGTCAGGGCCAGGGGCCCCTGGGCACATCCTTTTTCCATTTTCCCTGGGAAAGAAAACTCAGCAGTCCAGGTTCCTGATGTCAGTTTGTAGGGCTCCCTTGGGTCTATCAGGGCAGCACAAGTTTGAGGTGGGGACAACTTCGGTGTGGGGTGCATCCGTCGATATAAGGATTCTTTGCAGTCAGGGCCAGCCCAGGGCCAGGGGCCCCTGGGCACATCCTTTGGCCATTTTCCCTGGGAAAGAAAACTCAGCAGTCCAGGTTCCTGATGTCAGTTTGTAGGGCTCCCTTGGGTCTATCAGGGCAGCACATTTTTCAGGTCGGGATCACTTCGGTCTGGGCTCCATCCTTCGATATAAGGATTCTTTGCAGTCAGGGCCAGGGGCCCCTGGGCACAACCTTTTTCCATTTTTCCCGGGAAAGAAAACTCAGCAGTCCAGGTTCCTGATGTCAGTTTGTAGGGCTCCCTTGGGTGTATCAGGGCAGCACAAGTTTGAGGTGGGGACAACTTCGGTGTGGGGTCCATCCTTCGATATAAGGATTCTTTGCAGTCAGGGCCTGGGGCCCCTGGGCACATCCTTTTTCCATTTACCCTGGGAAAGAAAACTCAGCAGTCCAGGTTCCTGATGTCAGTTTGTAGGGCTCCCTTGGGTCTATCAGGGCAGCACAAGTTTGAGGTGGGGACAACTTCGGTCTGGGCTCCATCCTTCGATATAAGGATCCTTTGCAGTCAGGGCTAGGGGCCCCTGGGCACATCCTTTTTCCATTTTCCCTGGGAAGGAAAACTCACCAGTCCAGGTTCCTGATGTCAGTTTGTAGGGCTCCCTTGGGTCTATCAGGGCACCACAAGTTTGAGGTGGGGACAACTTCGGTCTCGGGTCCATCCTTTGATATAAGGATTCTTTGCAGTCCGGGCCTGGGGCCCCTGAGCACATCCTTTGGCCATTTTCCCTGGGAAAGAAAACTCAGCAGTCCAGGTTCCTGATGTCAGTTTGTAGGGCTCCCTTGGGTCTATCAGGGCAGCACAAGTCTGCGGTGGGGACAACTTCGGTCTCGGGTCCATCCTTTGATATAAGGATTCTTTGCAGTCAGGGCCAGGGGCCCCTGGGCACATCCTTTTTCCATTTCCCCCGGGAAAGAAAACTCAGCAGTCCAGGTTCCTGATGTCAGTTTGTAGGGCTCCCTTGGGTCTATCAGGGCAGCACAAATTTGAGGTGGGGACAACTTCGGTCTGGGGTCCATCCTTCGATATAAGGATTCTTTGCAGTCAGGGCCTCGGGCCCCTGGGCACATCCTTTTTCCATTTTCCCTGGGAAAGAAAACTCAGCAGTCCAGGTTCCTGATGTCAGTTTGTAGGGCTCCCTTGGGTCTATCAGGGCAGCACAAGTTTGAGGTGGGGACAACTTCGGTGTCGGGTGCATCCTTCGATATAACGATTCTTTACAGTCAGGCCCAGCCCAGGGCCAGAGGACCCTGGGCACATCCTTTGGCCATTTTCCCTGGGAAAGAAAACTCAGCAGTCCAGGTTCCTGATGTCAGTTTGTAGGGCTCCCTTGGGTCTATCAGGGCAGCACAAGTTTGAGGTGGGGACAACTTCAGTCTCGGGTCCATCCTTCGATATAAGGATTCTTTGTAGTCAGGCCCAGCCCAGGGCCAGAGGATCCTGGGCACATCCTTTTTCCATTTTCCCTGGGAAGGAAAACTCAGCAGTCCAGGTTCCTGATGTCAGTTTGTAGGGCTCTCTTGGGTCTATCAGGGCAGCACAAGTTTGAGGTGGGGACAACTTCGGTGTGGGGTGCATCCGTCGATATAAGGATTCTTTGCAGTCAGGGCCAGCCCAGGGCCAGGGGCCCCTGGGCACATCCTTTGGCCATTTTCCCTGGGAAAGAAAACTCAGCAGTCCAGGTTCCTGATGTCAGTTTGTAGGGCTCCCTTGGGTCTATCAGGGCAGCACATTTTTCAGGTCGGGATCACTTCGGTCTGGGCTCCATCCTTCGATATAAGGATTCTTTGCAGTCAGGGCCAGGGGCCCCTGGGCACAACCTTTTTCCATTTTTCCCGGGAAAGAAAACTCAGCAGTCCAGGTTCCTGATGTCAGTTTGTAGGGCTCCCTTGGGTGTATCAGGGCAGCACAAGTTTGAGGTGGGGACAACTTCGGTGTGGGGTCCATCCTTCGATATAAGGATTCTTTGCAGTCAGGGCCTGGGGCCCCTGGGCACATCCTTTTTCCATTTACCCTGGGAAAGAAAACTCAGCAGTCCAGGTTCCTGATGTCAGTTTGTAGGGCTCCCTTGGGTCTATCAGGGCAGCACAAGTTTGAGGTGGGGACAACTTCGGTCTGGGCTCCATCCTTCGATATAAGGATCCTTTGCAGTCAGGGCCAGGGGCCCCTGGGCACATCCTTTTTCCATTTTCCCTGGGAAGGAAAACTCACCAGTCCAGGTTCCTGATGTCAGTTTGTAGGGCTCCCTTGGGTCTATCAGGGCACCACAAGTTTGAGGTGGGGACAACTTCGGTCTCGGGTCCATCCTTTGATATAAGGATTCTTTGCAGTCCGGGCCTGGGGCCCCTGAGCACATCCTTTGGCCATTTTCCCTGGGAAAGAAAACTCAGCAGTCCAGGTTCCTGATGTCAGTTTGTAGGGCTCCCTTGGGTCTATCAGGGCAGCACAAGTCTGCGGTGGGGACAACTTCGGTCTCGGGTCCATCCTTTGATATAAGGATTCTTTGCAGTCAGGGCCAGGGGCCCCTGGGCACATCCTTTTTCCATTTCCCCCGGGAAAGAAAACTCAGCAGTCCAGGTTCCTGATGTCAGTTTGTAGGGCTCCCTTGGGTCTATCAGGGCAGCACAAATTTGAGGTGGGGACAACTTCGGTCTGGGGTCCATCCTTCGATATAAGGATTCTTTGCAGTCAGGGCCTCGGGCCCCTGGGCACATCCTTTTTCCATTTTCCCTGGGAAAGAAAACTCAGCAGTCCAGGTTCCTGATGTCAGTTTGTAGGGCTCCCTTGGGTCTATCAGGGCAGCACAAGTTTGAGGTGGGGACAACTTCGGTGTGGGGTGCATCCTTCGATATAACGATTCTTTACAGTCAGGCCCAGCCCAGGGCCAGAGGACCCTGGGCACATCCTTTGGCCATTTTCCCTGGGAAAGAAAACTCAGCAGTCCAGGTTCCTGATGTCAGTTTGTAGGGCTCCCTTGGGTCTATCAGGGCAGCACAAGTTTGAGGTGGGGACAACTTCAGTCTCGGGTCCATCCTTCGATATAAGGATTCTTTGTAGTCAGGCCCAGCCCAGGGCCAGAGGATCCTGGGCACATCCTTTTTCCATTTTCCCTGGGAAGGAAAACTCAGCAGTCCAGGTTCCTGATGTCAGTTTGTAGGGCTCTCTTGGGTCTATCAGGGCAGCACAAGTTTGAGGTGGGGACAACTTCGGTCTGGGCTCCATCATTCGATATAAGGATTTTTTGAAGTCAGGTCACGGCCCAGGGCCAGGGGCCCCTGGGCACACCCTTTGGCCATTTTCCCTGGGAAGGAAAACTCAGCAGTCCAGGTTCCTGATGTCAGTTTGTAGGGCTCCCTTGGGTCTATCAGGGCAGCACAACTTTGAGGTGGGGACAACTTCGGTCTCGGGTCCATCCTTCGATATAAGGATTCTTTGCAGTCAGGGCCTGGGGCCCCTGGGAACATCCTTTTTCCATTTACCCTGGGAAATAAAACTCAGCAGTCCCGGTTCCTGATGTCAGTTTGTAGGGCTCCCTTGGCTCTATCAGGGCAGCACAAGTTTGAGGTGGGGACAACTTCGGTCTGGGCTCCATCCTTCGATATAAGGATCCTTTGCAGTCACGGCCAGGGGCCCCTGGGCACATCCTTTTTCCATTTTCCCTGGGAAAGAAAACTCAGCAGTCCAGGTTCCTGATGTCAGTTTGTAGGGCTCCCTTGGGTCTATCAGGGCAGCACAAGTTTGAGGTGGGGACAACTTCGGACTCGGGTCCATCCTTCTATATAAGGATTCTTTGCAGTCAGGCCCAGGCCAGGGCCAGAGGACCCTGGGCACATCCTTTTTCCATTTTCCCTGGGAAGGAAAACTCAGCAGTCCAGGTTCCTGATGTCAGTTTGTAGGGCTCCCTTGGGTCTATCAGGGCAGCACAAGTTTGAGGTGGGGACAACTTCGGTCTGGGCTCCATCCTTCAATATAAGGATTCTTTGCAGTCAGGGCCAGGGGACCCTGGGCACATCATTTTTCAATTTCCTCCGGGAAAGAAAACTCAGCAGTCCAGGTTCCTGATGTCAGTTTGTAGGGCTCCCTTGGGTCTATCAGGGCAGCACAAATTTGAGGTGGGGACAACTTCGGTCTCGGGCCCATCCTTCAATATAAGGATTCTTTGCAGTCAGGGCCTCGAGCCCCTGGGCACATCCTTTGGCCATTTTCCCTGGGAAAGAAAACTCAGCAGTCCAGGTTCCTGATGTCAGTTTGTAGGGCTCCCTTGGGTCTATCAGGGCAGCACAAGTTTGAGGTGGGGACAACTTCGGTCTGGGCTCCATTCTTTGATATAAGGATTCTTTGCATTCAGGGCCCGGCCCAGGGCCAGGGGCCCCTGGGCACATCCTTTGGCCATTTTCCCTGGGAAAGAAAACTCAGCAGTCCAGGTTCCTGATGTCTGTTTGTAGGGCTCCCTTGGGTCTATCAGGGCAGCACAAGTTTGAGGTGGGGACAACTTCGGTCTCGGGTCCATCCTTCGATATAAGGATTCTTTGCAGTCAGCTCCCAGCCCAAGGCCAGGGGCCCCTGGGCACATCCTTTTTCCATTTTCCCTGGGAAGGAAAACTCACCAGTCCAGGTTCCTGATGTCAGTTTGTAGGGCTCCCTTGGGTCTATCAGGGCAGCACAAGTTTGAGGTGGGGACAACTTCGGTCTCGGGTCCATCCTTCGATATAAGGATTCTTTGCAGTCAGGGCCAGGGGCCCCTGGGCACATCCTTTTTCCATTTACCCTGGGAAAGAAAACTCAGCAGTCCCGGTTCCTGATGTCAGTTTGTAGGGCTCCCTTGGGTCTATCAGGGCAGCACAAGTTTGAGGTGGGGACAACTTCGGTCTGGGCTCCATCCTTCGATATAAGGATCCTTTGCAGTCAGGGCCAGGGGCCCCTGGGCACATCCTTTTTCCATTTTCCCTGGGAAAGAAAACTCAGCAGTCCAGGTTCCTGATGTCAGTTTGTAGGGCTCCCTTGGGTCTATCAGGGCAGCACAAGTTTGAGGTGGGGACAACTTCGGTCTCGGGTCCATCCTTCTATATAAGGATACTTTGCAGTCAGGCCCAGGCCAGGGCCAGAGGACCCTGGGCACATCCTTTTTCCATTTTCCCTGGGAAGGAAAACTCACCAGTCCAGGTTCCTGATGTCAGTTTGTAGGGCTCCCTTGGGTCTATCAGGGCAGCACAAGTTTGAGGTGGGGACAACTTCGGTGTGGGGTCCATCATTCGATATAAGGATTCTTTGCAGTCAGGGCCAGGGGCCCCTGGGCACATCCTTTTTCCATTTCCGCCGGGAAAGTAAACTCAGCAGTCCAGGTTCCTGATGTCAGTTTGTAGGGCTCCCTTGGGTCTATCAGGGCAGCACAAATTTGAGGTGGGGACAACTTCGGTCTCGGGTCCATCCTTCAATATAAGGATTCTTTGCAGTCAGGGCCTCGGGCCCCTGGGCACATCCTTTGGCCATTTTCCCTGGGAAAGAAAACTCACCAGTCCAGGTTCCTGATGTCAGTTTGTAGGGCTCCCTTGGGTCTATCAGGGCAGCACAAGTTTGAGGTGGGGACAACTTCGTTGTTGGCTCCATCCTTCGATATAAGGATTTTTTGAAGTCAGGTCCCGGCCCAGGGCCAGGGGCCCCTGGGCACATCCCTTTTCCATTTCCCCCGGGAAAGGAAACTCAGCAGTCCAGGTTCCTGATGTCAGTTTGTAGGGCTCCCTTGGGTCTATCAGGGCAGCACAAGTTTGAGGTGGGGACAACTTCGGTCTGGGCTCCATTCTTCGATATAAGGATTCTTTTCAGTCAGGGCCAGGGGCCCCTGGGCACATCCTTTTTCCATTTTCCCTGGGAAAGAAAACTCAGCAGTCCAGGTTCCTGATGTCAGTTTGTAGGGCTCCCTTGGGTCTATCAGGGCAGCACAAGTTTGAGGTGGGGACAACTTCGGTGTGGGGTGCATCCGTCGATATAAGGATTCTTTGCAGTCAGGGCCAGCCCAGGGCCAGGGGCCCCTGGGCACATCCTTTGGCCATTTTCCCTGGGAAAGAAAACTCAGCAGTCCAGGTTCCTGATGTCAGTTTGTAGGGCTCCCTTGGGTCTATCAGGGCAGCACATTTTTCAGGTCGGGATCACTTCGGTCTGGGCTCCATCCTTCGATATAAGGATTCTTTGCAGTCAGGGCCAGGGGCCCCTGGGCACAACCTTTTTCCATTTTTCCCGGGAAAGAAAACTCAGCAGTCCAGGTTCCTGATGTCAGTTTGTAGGGCTCCCTTGGGTGTATCAGGGCAGCACAAGTTTGAGGTGGGGACAACTTCGGTGTGGGGTCCATCCTTCGATATAAGGATTCTTTGCAGTCAGGGCCTGGGGCCCCTGGGCACATCCTTTTTCCATTTACCCTGGGAAAGAAAACTCAGCAGTCCAGGTTCCTGATGTCAGTTTGTAGGGCTCCCTTGGGTCTATCAGGGCAGCACAAGTTTGAGGTGGGGACAACTTCGGTCTGGGCTCCATCCTTCGATATAAGGATCCTTTGCAGTCAGGGCCAGGGGCCCCTGGGCACATCCTTTTTCCATTTTCCCTGGGAAGGAAAACTCACCAGTCCAGGTTCCTGATGTCAGTTTGTAGGGCTCCCTTGGGTCTATCAGGGCACCACAAGTTTGAGGTGGGGACAACTTCGTTGTTGGCTCCATCCTTCGTTATAAGGATTTTTTGAAGTCAGGTCCCGGCCCAGGGCCAGGGGCCCCTGGGCACATCCTTTTTCCATTTTCCCTGGGAAAGAAAACTCAGCAGTCCAGGTTCCTGATGTCAGTTTGTAGGGCTCCCTTGGGTCTATCAGGGCAGCACAAGTTTGAGGTGGGGACAACTTCGGTCTCGGGTCCATCCTTCGATATAAGGATTCTTTGCAGTCAGGGCCAGGGGCCCCTGGGCACATCCTTTGGCCATTTTCCCGGGGAAAGAAAACTCAGCAGTCCAGGTTCCTGATGTCAGTTTGTAGGGCTCCCTTGGGTCTATCAGGGCAGCACAAGTTTGAGGTGGGGACAACTTCGGTGTGGGGTCCATCCTTCGATATAAGGATTCTTTGCAGTCAGGGCCCAGCCCAGGGCCAGGGGCCCCTGGGCACATCCTTTGGCCATTTACCCTGGGAAAGAAAACTCAGCAGTCCAGGTTCCTGATGTCAGTTTCTAGGGCTCCCTTGGGTCTATCAGGGCAGCAAAAGTTTGAGGTGGGGACAACTTCGGTGTGGGGTGCATTCTTCGATATAAGGATTCTTTGCAGTCAGGGCCCAGCCCAGGGCCAGGGGCCCCTGGGCACATCCTTTGGCCATTTACCCTTGGAAAGAAAACTCAGCAGTCCAGGTTCCTGATGTCAGTTTGTAGGGCTCCCTTGGGTCTATCAGGGCAGCACATTTTTCAGGCCGGGATCACTTCGGTCTGGGCTCCATCCTTCGATATAAGGATTCTTTGCAGTCAGGGCCAGGGGCCCCTGGGCACAACCTTTTTCCATTTTTCCCGGGAAAGAAAACTCAGCAGTCCAGGTTCCTGATGTCAGTTTGTAGGGCTCCCTTGGGTCTATCAGGGCAGCACAAGTTTGAGGTGGGGACAACTTCGGTCTGGGGTCCATCCTTCGATATAAGGATTCTTTGCAGTCAGGCCCAGGCCAGGGCCAGGGGCCCCTGGGCACATCCTTTGGCCATTTTCCCTGGGAAGGAAAACTCAGCAGTCCAGGTTCCTGATGTCAGTTTGTAGGGCTCCCTTGGGTCTATCAGGGCAGCACAAGTTTGAGGTGGGGACAACTTCGGTCTCGGGTCCATCCTTCGATATAAGGATTCTTTGCACTCAGGGCCCCGCCCAGGGCCAGGGGACCCTGGGCACATCCTTTTTCCATTTTCCCTGGGAAGGAAAACTCACCAGTCCAGGTTCCTGATGTCAGTTTGTAGGGCTCCCTTGGGTGTATCAGGGCAGCACAATATTGAAGTGGGGACAACTTCAGTGTGGGGTCCATCCTTCGATATAAGGATTCTTTGCAGTCAGGGCCAGGGGCCCCTGGGCACATCCTTTTTCCATTTTCCCTGGGAAAGAAAACTCAGCAGTCCAGGTTCCTGATGTCAGTTTGTAGGGCTCCCTTGGGTCTATCAGGGCAGCACAAGTTTGAGGTGGGGACAACTTCGGTCTCGGGTCCATCCTTCGATATAAGGATTCTTTGCAGTCAGGGCCTGGGGCCCCTGAGCACATCCTTTTTCCATTTTCCCTGGGAAAGAAAACTCAGCAGTCCAGGTTCCTGATGTCAGTTTGTAGGGCTCCCTTGGGTCTATCAGGGCAGCACAAGTCTGAGGTGGGGACAACTTCGGTCTCGGGTCCATCCTTTGATATAAGGATTCTTTGCAGTCAGGGCCAGGGGCCCCTGGGCACATCCTTTTTCCATTTCCCCCGGGAAAGAAAACTCAGCAGTCCAGGTTCCTGATGTCAGTTTGTAGGGCTCCCTTGGGTCTATCAGGGCAGCACAAATTTGAGGTGGGGACAACTTCGGTCTGGGGTCCATCCTTCGATATAAGGATTCTTTGCAGTCAGGGCCTCGGGCCCCTGGGCACATCCTTTGGCCATTTTCCCTGGGAAAGAAAACTCAGCAGTCCAGGTTCCTGATGTCAGTTTGTAGGGCTCCCTTGGGTCTATCAGGGCAGCACAAGTTTGAGGTGGGGACAACTTCGGTGTGGGGTGCATCTTCTATATAAGGATTCTTTGCAGTCAGGCCCAGGCCAGGGCCAGGGGCCCCTGGGCACATCCTTTTTCAATTTTCCCTGGGAAAGAAAACTCAGCAGTCCAGGTTCCTGATGTCAGTTTTTAGGGCTCTCTTGGGTCTATCAGGGCAGCACAAGTTTGAGGTGGGGACAATTTGGGTCTCGGGTCCCTCCTTTGATAAAAGGATTCTCTGCACTCAGGGCCCAGGCCAGGGGCCCCTGGGCACATCCTTTTTCCATTTTCCCTGGGAAAGAAAACTCAGCAGTCCAGGTTCCTGATGTCAGTTTGTAGGGCTCCCTTGGGTCTATCAGGGCAGCACAAGTTTGAGGTGGGGACAACTTCGGTCTCGGGTCCATCCTTCGATATAAGGATCCTTTGCAGTCAGGGCCAGGGGCCCCTGGGCACATCCTTTTTCCATTTCCCCCGGGAAAGAAAACTCAGCAGTCCAGGTTCCTGATGTCAGTTTGTAGGGCTCCCTTGGGTCTATCAGGGCAGCACAAATTTGAGGTGGGGACAACTTCGGTCTGGGGTCCATCCTTCGATATAAGGATTCTTTGCAGTCAGGGCCTCGGGCCCCTGGGCACATCCTTTTTCCATTTTCCCTGGGAAAGAAAACTCAGCAGTCCAAGTTCCTGATGTCAGTTGGTAGGGCTCCCTTGGGTTTATCAGGGCAGCACAAGTTTGAGGTGGAGACAACTTCGGTGTGGGGTGCATCCTTCGTTATAAGGATTCTTTACAGTCAGGCCCAGCCCAGGGCCAGAGGACCCTGGGCACATCCTTTTTCCATTTTCCCTGGGAAAGAAAACTCAGCAGTCCAGGTTCCTGATGTCAGTTTGTAGGGCTCCCTTGGGTCTATCAGGGCAGCACAAGTTTGAGGTGGGGACAACTTCAGTCTCGGGTCCATCCTTCGATATAAGCATTCTTTGTAGTCAGGCCCAGCCCAGGGCCAGAGGATCCTGGGCACATCCTTTGGCCATTTTCCCTGGGAAGGAAAACTCAGCAGTCCAGGTTCCTGATGTCAGTTTGTAGGGCTCCCTTGGGTCTATCAGGGCAGCACAAGTTTGAGGTGGGGACAACTTCGGTCTGGGCTCCATCCTTCGATATAAGGATTCTATGCAGTCAGGCCCAGCCCATGGTCGGGGGCCCCTGGGCACATCCTTTTTCCATTTTCCCTGGGAAAGAAAACTCAGCAGTCCAGGTTCCTGATGTCAGTTTGTAGGGCTCCCTTGGGTCTATCAGGGCAGCACAAGTTTGAGGTGGGGACAACTTCGGTGTGGGGTGCATCCTTCGATATAAGGATTCTTTTTAGTCAGGGCCAGGGGCCCCTGGGCACATCCTTTTTCCATTTTCCCTGGGAAAGAAAACTCAGCAGTCCAGGTTCCTGATGTCAGTTTGTAGGGCTCCCTTGGGTCTATCAGGGCAGCACAAGTTTGAGGTGGGGACAACTTCGGTGTGGGGTGCATCCTTCGATATAAGGATTCTATGCAGTCAGGCCAAGCCCATGGCCAGGGGACCCTGGGCACATCCTTTAGCCATTTTCCCTGGGAAGGAAAACTCAGCAGTCCAAGTTCCTGATGTCAGTTTGAAGGGCTCCCTTGGGTCTATCAGGGCCTCAAAAGTTTCAGGTGGGGACAACTTCGGTCTGGGCTCCATCCTTCGATATAAGGATTCTTTGCAGTCAGGGCCGAGCCCAGGGCCAGGGGCCCCTGGGCACATCCTTTTTCCATTTTCCCTGGGAAAGAAAACTCAGCAGTCCAGGTTCCTGATGTCAGTTTGTTAGGCTCCCTTGGGTCTATCAGGGCAGCACAAGTTTGAGGTGGGGACAACTTCGGTCTCGGGTCCATCCTTCGATATAAGGATTCTTTTTAGTCAGGGCCAGGGGCCCCTGGGCACATCCTTTTTCCATTTCCCCCGGGTAAGAAAACTCAGCAGTCCAGGTTCCTGATGTCAGTTTGTAGGGCTCCCTTGGGTGTATCAGGGCAGCACAAGTTTGAGGTGGGGACAACTTCGGTGTGGGGTGCATCCTTCGATATAAGGATTCTATGCCTTCAGGCCCAGCCCATGGCCGGGGGACCCTGGGCACATCCTTTGGCCATTTTCCCTGGGAAGGAAAACTCAGCAGTCCAGGTTCCTGATGTCAGTTTGTAGGGCTCCCTTGGGTCTATCAGGGCCTCAAAAGTTTCAGGTGGGGACAACTTCGATCTCGAGTCCATCCTTCGATATATGGATTCTTTACAGTCAGGCCCAGCCCAGGGCCAGAGGACCCTGGGCACATCCTTTGGCCATTTTCCCTGGGAAAGAAAACTCAGCAGTCCAGGTTCCTGATGTCAGTTGGTAGGGCTCCCTTGGGTCTATCAGGGCAGCACAAGTTTGAGGTGGGGACAACTTCGGTGTGGGGTGCATCCTCCGATATATGGATTCTTTACAGTCAGGCCCAGCCCAGGGCCAGAGGACCCTGGGCACATCCTTTGGCCATTTTCCCTGGGAAAGAAAACTCAGCAGTCCAGGTTCCTGATGTCAGTTTGTAGGGCTCCCTTGGGTCTATCAGGGCAGCACAAATCTGAGGTGGGGACAACTTCGGTCTGGGCTCCATCCTTCGATATAAGGATTCTTTCCAGTCAGCGCCCAGCCCAGGGCCAGAGGACCCTGGGCACATCCTTTTTCCATTTTCCCTGGGAAGGAAAACTCACCAGTCCAGGTTCCTGATGTCAGTTTGTAGGGCTCCCTTGGGTCTATCAGGGCAGCACAAGTTTGAGGTGGGGACAACTTCGGTCTGGGCTCCATCCTTCGATATAAGGATTCTTTGCAGTCAGGGCCGGGGGCCCCTGGGCACATCCTTTTTCCATTTTCCCTGGGAAAGAAAACTCAGCAGTCCAGGTTCCTGATGTCAGTTTGTAGGGCTCTCTTGGGTCTATCAGGGCACCACAAGTTTGAGGTGGGGACAATTTCGGTCTCGGGTCCCTCCTTCGATATAAGGATTCTTTGCACTCAGGGCCCCGCCCAGGGCCAGGGGACCCTGGGCACATCCTTTTTCCATTTTCCCTGGGAAGGAAAACTCAGCAGTCCAGGTTCCTGATGTCAGTTTGTAGGGCTCCCTTGGGTCTATCAGGGCAGCACAAGTTTGAGGCGGGGACAACTTCGGTCTGGGCTCCATTCTTCGATATAAGGATTTTTTGAAGTCAGGGCCCGGCCCAGGGCCAGGGGCCCCTGGGCACATCCTTTGGCCATTTTCCCTGGGAAAGAAAACTCAGCAGTCCAGGTTCCTGATGTCTGTTTGTAGGGCTCCCTTGGGTCTATCAGGGCAGCACAAGTTTGAGGTGGGGACAACTTCGGTCTCGGGTCCATCCTTCGATATAAGGATTCTTTGCAGTCAGCTCCCAGCCCAAGGCCAGGGGACCCTGGGCACATCCTTTTTCCATTTTCCCTGGGAAGGAAAACTCACCAGTCCAGGTTCCTGATGTCAGTTTGTAGGGCTCCCTTGGGTGTATCAGGGCAGCACAAGTTTGAGGTGGGGACAACTTCGGTGTGGGGTCCATCCTTCGATATAAGGATTCTTTGCAGTCAGGGCCTGGGGCCCCTGGGCACATCCTTTTTCCATTTACCCTGGGAAAGAAAACTCAGCAGTCCCGGTTCCTGATGTCAGTTTGTAGGGCTCCCTTGGGTCTATCAGGGCAGCACAAGTTTGAGGTGGGGACAACTTCGGTCTGGGCTCCATCCTTCGATATAAGGATCCTTTGCAGTCAGGGCCAGGGGCCCCTGGGCACATCCTTTTTCCATTTTCCCTGGGAAGGAAAACTCACCAGTCCAGGTTCCTGATGTCAGTTTGTAGGGCTCCCTTGGGTCTATCAGGGCAGCACAAGTTTGAGGTGGGGACAACTTCGTTGTTGGCTCCATCCTTCGTTATAAGGATTTTTTGAAGTCAGGTCCCGGCCCAGGGCCAGGGGCCCCTGGGCACATCCTTTTTCCATTTTCACTGGGAAAGAAAACTCAGCAGTCCAGGTTCCTGATGTCAGTTTGTAGGGCTCCCTTGGGTCTATCAGGGCAGCACAAGTTTGAGGTGGGGACAACTTCGGTCTCGGGTCCATCCTTCGATATAAGGATTCTTAGCAGCCAGCTCCAGCCCAGGGCCAGGGGCCCCTGGGCACATCCTTGGGCCATTTTCCCTGGGAAAGAAAACTCAGCAGTCTAAGTTCCTGATGTCAGTTTATAGGGCTCCCTTGGGTCTATCAGGGCAGCACAAGTTTGAGGTGGGGACAACTTCGGTCTCGGGTCCATCCTTCGATATAAGGATTCTTTGCAGTCAGGGCCAGGGGCCCCTGGGCACATCCTTTGGCCATTTTCCCGGGGAAAGAAAACTCAGCAGTCCAGGTTCCTGATGTCAGTTTGTAGGGCTCCCTTGGGTCTATCAGGGCAGCACAAGTTTGAGGTGGGGACAACTTCGGTGTGGGGTCCATCCTTCGATATAAGGATTCTTTGCAGTCAGGGCCCAGCCCAGGGCCCGGGGCCCCTGGGCACATCCTTTGGCCATTTACCCTGGGAAAGAAAAGTCAGCAGTCCAGGTTCCTGATGTCAGTTTGTAGGGCTCCCTTGGGTCTATCAGGGCAGCACAAGTTTGAGGTGGGGACAACTTCGGTGTGGGGTGCATCTTCTATATAAGGATTCTTTGCAGTCAGGCCCGGGCCAGGGGCCCCTGGGCACATCCTTTTTCAATTTTCCCTGGGAAAGAAAACTCAGCAGTCCAGGTTCCTGATGTCAGTTTTTAGGGCTCTCTTGGGTCTATCAGGGCAGCACAAGTTTGAGGTGGGGACAATTTGGGTCTCGGGTCCCTCCTTTGATAAAAGGATTCTTTGCACTCAGGGCCCAGCCCAGGACCAGGGGACCCTGGGCACATCCTTTTTCCATTTTCCCTGGGAAAGAAAACTCAGCAGTCCAGGTTCCTGATGTCAGTTTGTAGGGCTCCCTTGGGTCTATCAGGGCAGCACAAGTTTGAGGTGGGGACAACTTCGGTCTCGGGTCCATCCTTCGATATAAGGATTCTTTGCAGTCAGGGCCTGGGGCCCCTGGGCACATCCTTTTTCCATTTTCCCTGGGAAAGAAAACTCAGCAGTCCAGGTTCCTGATGTCAGTTTGTAGGGCTCCCTTGGGTCTATAAGGGCAGCACAAGTTTGAGGTGGGGACAACTTCGGTCTCGGGTCCATCCTTCGATATAAGGATCCTTTGCAGTCAGGGCCAGGGGCCCCTGGGCACATCCTTTTTCCATTTCCCCCGGGAAAGAAAACTCAGCAGTCCAGGTTCCTGATGTCAGTTTGTAGGGCTCCCTTGGGTCTATCAGGGCAGCACAAATTTGAGGTGGGGACAACTTCGGTCTGGGGTCCATCCTTCGATATAAGGATTCTTTGCAGTCAGGGCCTCGGGCCCCTGGGCACATCCTTTTTCCATTTTCCCTGGGAAAGAAAACTCAGCAGTCCAAGTTCCTGATGTCAGTTGGTAGGGCTCCCTTGGGTTTATCAGGGCAGCACAAGTTTGAGGTGGAGACAACTTCGGTGTGGGGTGCATCCTTCGTTATAAGGATTCTTTACAGTCAGGCCCAGCCCAGGGCCAGAGGACCCTGGGCACATCCTTTTTCCATTTTCCCTGGGAAAGAAAACTCAGCAGTCCAGGTTCCTGATGTCAGTTTGTAGGGCTCCCTTGGGTCTATCAGGGCAGCACAAGTTTGAGGTGGGGACAACTTCAGTCTCGGGTCCATCCTTCGATATAAGCATTCTTTGTAGTCAGGCCCAGCCCAGGGCCAGAGGATCCTGGGCACATCCTTTGGCCATTTTCCCTGGGAAGGAAAACTCAGCAGTCCAGGTTCCTGATGTCAGTTTGTAGGGCTCCCTTGGGTCTATCAGGGCAGCACAAGTTTGAGGTGGGGACAACTTCGGTCTGGGCTCCATCCTTCGATATAAGGATTCTATGCAGTCAGGCCCAGCCCATGGTCGGGGGCCCCTGGGCACATCCTTTTTCCATTTTCCCTGGGAAAGAAAACTCAGCAGTCCAGGTTCCTGATGTCAGTTTGTAGGGCTCCCTTGGGTCTATCAGGGCAGCACAAGTTTGAGGTGGGGACAACTTCGGTGTGGGGTGCATCCTTCGATATAAGGATTCTTTTTAGTCAGGGCCAGGGGCCCCTGGGCACATCCTTTTTCCATTTTCCCTGGGAAAGAAAACTCAGCAGTCCAGGTTCCTGATGTCAGTTTGTAGGGCTCCCTTCGGTCTATCAGGGCAGCACAAGTTTGAGGTGGGGACAACTTCGATCTCGAGTCCATCCTTCGATATATGGATTCTTTACAGTCAGGCCCAGCCCAGGGCCAGAGGACCCTGGGCACATCCTTTGGCCATTTTCCCTGGGAAAGAAAACTCAGCAGTCCAGGTTCCTGATGTCAGTTTGTAGGGCTCCCTTGGGTCTATCAGGGCAGCACAAGTTTGAGGTGGGGACAACTTCGGTGTGGGGTGCATCCTCCGATATATGGATTCTTTACAGTCAGGCCCAGCCCAGGGCCAGAGGACCCTGGGCACATCCTTTGGCCATTTTCCCTGGGAAAGAAAACTCAGCAGTCCAGGTTCCTGATGTCAGTTTGTAGGGCTCCCTTGGGTCTATCAGGGCAGCACAAATCTGAGGTGGGGGCAACTTCGGTCTGGGCTCCATCCTTCGATATAAGGATTCTTTGCAGTCAGGGCCAGGGGCCCCTGGGCACATCCTTTTTCCATTTTCCCTGGGAAAGAAAACTCAGCAGTCCAGGTTCCTGAAGTCAGTTTGTAGGGCTCCCTTGGGTCTATCAGGGCAGCACAAGTTTGAGGTGGGGACAACTTCGGTGTGGGGGCATCCTTCGATATAAGGATTCTTTGCAGTCAGGCCCAGCCCAGGCCCGGGGGTCCCTGGGCACATCCTTTGGCCATCTTCCCTGGGAAAGAAAACCCAGCAGTCCAGGTTCCTGATGTCAGTTTGTAGGGCTCCCTTGGGTCTATCAGGGCAGCACAAGTTTGAGGTGGGGACAACTTCGGTCTCGGGTCCATCCTTCGATATAAGGATTCTTTGCAGTCAGCTCCCAGCCAAAGGCCACGGGACCCTGGGCACATCCTTTTTCCATTTTCCCTGGGAAGGAAAACTCACCAGTCCAGGTTCCTGATGTCAGTTTGTAGGGCTCCCTTGGGTGTATCAGGGCAGCACAAGTTTGAGGTGGGGACAACTTCGGTGTGGGGTCCATCCTTCGATATAAGGATTCTTTGCAGTCAGGGCCTGGGGCCCCTGGGCACATCCTTTTTCCATTTACCCTGGGAAAGAAAACTCAGCAGTCCCGGTTCCTGATGTCAGTTTGTAGGGCTCCCTTGGGTCTATCAGGGCAGCACAAGTTTGAGGTGGGGACAACTTCGGTCTGGGCTCCATCCTTCGATATAAGGATCCTTTGCAGTCAGGGCCAGGGGCCCCTGGGCACATCCTTTTTCCATTTTCCCTGGGAAGGAAAACTCACCAGTCCAGGTTCCTGATGTCAGTTTGTAGGGCTCCCTTGGGTCTATCAGGGCAGCACAACTTTGAGGTGGGGACAACTTCGTTGTTGGCTCCATCCTTCGTTATAAGGATTTTTTGAAGTCAGGTCCCGGCCCAGGGCCAGGGGCCCCTGGGCACATCCTTTTTCCATTTTCACTGGGAAAGAAAACTCAGCAGTCCAGGTTCCTGATGTCAGTTTGTAGGGCTCCCTTGGGTCTATCAGGGCAGCACAAGTTTGAGGTGGGGACAACTTCGGTCTCGGGTCCATCCTTCGATATAAGGATTCTTAGCAGCCAGCTCCAGCCCAGGGCCAGGGGCCCCTGGGCACATCCTTGGGCCATTTTCCCTGGGAAAGAAAACTCAGCAGTCTAAGTTCCTGATGTCAGTTTATAGGGCTCCCTTGGGTCTATCAGGGCAGCACAAGTTTGAGGTGGGGACAACTTCGGTCTCGGGTCCATCCTTCGATATAAGGATTCTTTGCAGTCAGGGCCAGGGGCCCCTGGGCACATCCTTTGGCCATTTTCCCGGGGAAAGAAAACTCAGCAGTCCAGGTTCCTGATGTCAGTTTGTAGGGCTCCCTTGGGTCTATCAGGGCAGCACAAGTTTGAGGTGGGGACAACTTCGGTGTGGGGTCCATCCTTCGATATAAGGATTCTTTGCAGTCAGGGCCCAGCCCAGGGCCCGGGGCCCCTGGGCACATCCTTTGGCCATTTACCCTGGGAAAGAAAAGTCAGCAGTCCAGGTTCCTGATGTCAGTTTGTAGGGCTCCCTTGGGTCTATCAGGGCAGCACAAGTTTGAGGTGGGGACAACTTCGGTGTGGGGTGCATCTTCTATATAAGGATTCTTTGCAGTCAGGCCCGGGCCAGGGGCCCCTGGGCACATCCTTTTTCAATTTTCCCTGGGAAAGAAAACTCAGCAGTCCAGGTTCCTGATGTCAGTTTTTAGGGCTCTCTTGGGTCTATCAGGGCAGCACAAGTTTGAGGTGGGGACAATTTGGGTCTCGGGTCCCTCCTTTGATAAAAGGATTCTTTGCACTCAGGGCCCAGCCCAGGACCAGGGGACCCTGGGCACATCCTTTTTCCATTTTCCCTGGGAAAGAAAACTCAGCAGTCCAGGTTCCTGATGTCAGTTTGTAGGGCTCCCTTGGGTCTATCAGGGCAGCACAAGTTTGAGGTGGGGACAACTTCGGTCTCGGGTCCATCCTTCGATATAAGGATTCTTTGCAGTCAGGGCCTGGGGCCCCTGGGCACATCCTTTTTCCATTTTCCCTGGGAAAGAAAACTCAGCAGTCCAGGTTCCTGATGTCAGTTTGTAGGGCTCCCTTGGGTCTATAAGGGCAGCACAAGTTTGAGGTGGGGACAACTTCGGTCTCGGGTCCATCCTTCGATATAAGGATCCTTTGCAGTCAGGGCCAGGGGCCCCTGGGCACATCCTTTTTCCATTTCCCCCGGGAAAGAAAACTCAGCAGTCCAGGTTCCTGATGTCAGTTTGTAGGGCTCCCTTGGGTCTATCAGGGCAGCACAAATTTGAGGTGGGGACAACTTCGGTCTGGGGTCCATCCTTCGATATAAGGATTCTTTGCAGTCAGGGCCTCGGGCCCCTGGGCACATCCTTTTTCCATTTTCCCTGGGAAAGAAAACTCAGCAGTCCAAGTTCCTGATGTCAGTTGGTAGGGCTCCCTTGGGTTTATCAGGGCAGCACAAGTTTGAGGTGGAGACAACTTCGGTGTGGGGTGCATCCTTCGTTATAAGGATTCTTTACAGTCAGGCCCAGCCCAGGGCCAGAGGACCCTGGGCACATCCTTTTTCCATTTTCCCTGGGAAAGAAAACTCAGCAGTCCAGGTTCCTGATGTCAGTTTGTAGGGCTCCCTTGGGTCTATCAGGGCAGCACAAGTTTGAGGTGGGGACAACTTCAGTCTCGGGTCCATCCTTCGATATAAGCATTCTTTGTAGTCAGGCCCAGCCCAGGGCCAGAGGATCCTGGGCACATCCTTTGGCCATTTTCCCTGGGAAGGAAAACTCAGCAGTCCAGGTTCCTGATGTCAGTTTGTAGGGCTCCCTTGGGTCTATCAGGGCAGCACAAGTTTGAGGTGGGGACAACTTCGGTCTGGGCTCCATCCTTCGATATAAGGATTCTATGCAGTCAGGCCCAGCCCATGGTCGGGGGCCCCTGGGCACATCCTTTTTCCATTTTCCCTGGGAAAGAAAACTCAGCAGTCCAGGTTCCTGATGTCAGTTTGTAGGGCTCCCTTGGGTCTATCAGGGCAGCACAAGTTTGAGGTGGGGACAACTTCGGTGTGGGGTGCATCCTTCGATATAAGGATTCTTTTTAGTCAGGGCCAGGGGCCCCTGGGCACATCCTTTTTCCATTTTCCCTGGGAAAGAAAACTCAGCAGTCCAGGTTCCTGATGTCAGTTTGTAGGGCTCCCTTCGGTCTATCAGGGCAGCACAAGTTTGAGGTGGGGACAACTTCGATCTCGAGTCCATCCTTCGATATATGGATTCTTTACAGTCAGGCCCAGCCCAGGGCCAGAGGACCCTGGGCACATCCTTTGGCCATTTTCCCTGGGAAAGAAAACTCAGCAGTCCAGGTTCCTGATGTCAGTTTGTAGGGCTCCCTTGGGTCTATCAGGGCAGCACAAGTTTGAGGTGGGGACAACTTCGGTGTGGGGTGCATCCTCCGATATATGGATTCTTTACAGTCAGGCCCAGCCCAGGGCCAGAGGACCCTGGGCACATCCTTTGGCCATTTTCCCTGGGAAAGAAAACTCAGCAGTCCAGGTTCCTGATGTCAGTTTGTAGGGCTCCCTTGGGTCTATCAGGGCAGCACAAATCTGAGGTGGGGGCAACTTCGGTCTGGGCTCCATCCTTCGATATAAGGATTCTTTGCAGTCAGGGCCAGGGGCCCCTGGGCACATCCTTTTTCCATTTTCCCTGGGAAAGAAAACTCAGCAGTCCAGGTTCCTGAAGTCAGTTTGTAGGGCTCCCTTGGGTCTATCAGGGCAGCACAAGTTTGAGGTGGGGACAACTTCGGTGTGGGGGCATCCTTCGATATAAGGATTCTTTGCAGTCAGGCCCAGCCCAGGCCCGGGGGTCCCTGGGCACATCCTTTGGCCATCTTCCCTGGGAAAGAAAACCCAGCAGTCCAGGTTCCTGATGTCAGTTTGTAGGGCTCCCTTGGGTCTATCAGGGCAGCACAAGTTTGAGGTGGGGACCACTTCAGTCTGGGCTCCATCCTTCGATATAAGGATTCTTTGCAGTCAGGCCCAGCCCAGGGCCAGGGGCCCCTGGGCACATCCTTTTTCCATTTTCACTGGGAAAGGAAACTCAGCAGTCCAGGTTCCTGATGTCAGTTTGTAGGGCTCCCTTGGGTCTATCAGGGCAGCACAAGTTTGAGGTGGGGACAACTTCGGTCTCGGGTCCATCCTTCGATATAAGGATTCTTTCCAGTCAGCGCCCAGCCCAGGGCCAGAGGACCCTGGGCACATCCTTTTTCCATTTTCCCTGGGAAGGAAAACTCACCAGTCCAGGTTCCTGATGTCAGTTTGTAGGGCTCCCTTGGGTCTATCAGGGCAGCACAAGTTTGAGGTGGGGACAACTTCGGTGTGGGGTGCATCCTTCAATATAAGGATTCTTTGCAGTCAGGGCCAGCCCAGGGCCGGGGGACCCTGGGAACATCCTTTTTCCATTTTCCCTGGGAAAGAAAACTCAGCAGTCCAGGTTCCTGATGTCAGTTTGTAGGGCTCCCTTGGGTCTATCAGGGCAGCACAAGTTTGAGGTGGGGACAACTTCAGTCTCGGGTCCATCCTTCGATATAAGGATTCTTTGTAGTCAGGCCCAGCCCAGGGCCAGGGGCCCCTGGGCACATTCTTTGGCCATTTTCCCTGGGAAAGAAAACTCAGCAGTCCAGGTTCCTGATGTCAGTTTGTAGGGCTCCCTTGGGTCTATCAGGGCAGCACAAGTTTGAGGTGGGGACAACTTCGGTCTGGGCTCCATCCTTCGATATAAGGATTCTTTGTAGTCAGGCCCAGACCAGGGCCAGGGGCCCCTGGGCACATCCTTTGGCCATTTTCCCTGGGAAGGAAAACTCAGCAGTCCAGGTTCCTGATGTCAGTTTGTAGGGCTCCCTTGGGTCTATCAGGGCAGCACAAGTTTGAGGTGGGGACAACTTCGGTCTCGGGTCCATCCTTCTATATAAGGATTCTTTGCAGTCAGGGCCAGGGGCCCCTGGGCACATCCTTTTTCCATTTTCCCAGGGAAAGAAAACTCAGCAGTCCAGGTTCCTGATGTCAGTTTGTAGGGCTCCCTTGGGTCTATCAGGGCAGCACAAGTTTGAGGTGGGGACAACTTCGGTGTGGGGTGCATCCTTCGATATAAGGATTCTTTACAGTCAGAGCCCAGCCCAGGGCCAGGGGCCCCTGGGCACATCCTTTTTCCATTTTCCCTGGGAAAGAAAACTCAGCAGTCCAGGTTCCTGATGTCAGTTTGTAGGGCTCCCTTGGGTCTATCAGGGCAGCACAAGTTTGAGGTGGGGACAACTTCGGTGTGGGGTCCATCCTTCGATATAAGGATTCTTTTTAGTCAGGGCCAGGGGCCCCTGGGCACATCCTTTTTCCATTTTCCCTGGGAAAGAAAACTCAGCAGTCCAGGTTCCTGATGTCAGTTTGTAGGGCTCCCTTGGGTCTATCAGGGCAGCACAAGTTTGAGGTGGGGACAACTTCGGTGTGGGGTGCATCCTTCGATATAAGGATTCTATGCAGTCAGGCCAAGCCCATGGCCAGGGGACCCTGGGCACATCCTTTAGCCATTTTCCCTGGGAAGGAAAACTCAGCAGTCCAAGTTCCTGATGTCAGTTTGAAGGGCTCCCTTGGGTCTATCAGGGCCTCAAAAGTTTCAGGTGGGGACAACTTCGGTCTGGGCTCCATCCTTCGATATAAGGATTCTTTGCAGTCAGGGCCCAGCCCAGGGCCAGGGGCCCCTGGGCACATCCTTTTTCCATTTTCCCTGGGAAAGAAAACTCAGCAGTCCAGGTTCCTGATGTCAGTTTGTTAGGCTCCCTTGGGTCTATCAGGGCAGCACAAGTTTGAGGTGGGGACAACTTCGGTCTCGGGTCCATCCTTCGATATAAGGATTCTTTTTAGTCAGGGCCAGGGGCCCCTGGGCACATCCTTTTTCCATTTCCCCCGGGAAAGAAAACTCAGCAGTCCAGGTTCCTGATGTCAGTTTGTAGGGCTCCCTTCGGTCTATCAGGGCAGCACAAGTTTGAAGTGGGGACATCTTCGGTGTGGGGTGCATCCTTCGATATAAGGATTCTTTGCAGTCAGGCCCAGCCCAGGGCCAGGGGCCCCTGGGCACATCCTTTTTCCATTTTCCCTGGGAAAGAAAACTCAGCAGTCCAGGTTCCTGATGTCAGTTTGTAGGGCTCCCTTGGGTCTATCAGGGCAGCACAAGTTTGAGGTGGGGACAACTTCGGTCTGGGCTCCATCCTTCGATATAAAGATTCTTTGCAGTCAGGGCTTGGGGCCCCTGGGCACATCCTTTTTCCATTTTCCCTGGGAAAGAAAACTCAGCAGTCCAGGTTCCTGATGTCAGTTTGTAGGGCTCCCTTCGGTCTATCAGGGCACCACAAGTTTGAGGTGGGGACAACTTCGGTGTGGGGTGCATCCTTCGATATAAGGATTCTATGCCTTCAGGCCCAGCCCATGGCCGGGGGACCCTGGGCACATCCTTTGGCCATTTTCCCTGGGAAGGAAAACTCAGCAGTCCAGGTTCCTGATGTCAGTTTGTAGGGCTCCCTTGGGTCTATCAGGGCCTCAAAAGTTTCAGGTGGGGACAACTTCGATCTCGAGTCCATCCTTCGATATATGGATTCTTTACAGTCAGGCCCAGCCCAGGGCCAGAGGACCCTGGGCACATCCTTTGGCCATTTTCCCTGGGAAAGAAAACTCAGCAGTCCAGGTTCCTGATGTCAGTTTGTAGGGCTCCCTTGGGTCTATCAGGGCAGCACAAGTTTGAGGTGGGGACAACTTCGGTGTGGGGTGCATCCTCCAATATATGGATTCTTTACAGTCAGGCCCAGCCCAGGGCCAGAGGACCCTGGGCACATCCTTTGGCCATTTTCCCTGGGAAAGAAAACTCAGCAGTCCAGGTTCCTGATGTCAGTTTGTAGGGCTCCCTTGGGTCTATCAGGGCAGCACAAATCTGAGGTGGGGGCAACTTCGGTCTGGGCTCCATCCTTCGATATAAGGATTCTTTGCAGTCAGGGCCAGGGGCCCCTGGGCACATCCTTTTTCCATTTTCCCTGGGAAAGAAAACTCAGCAGTCCAGGTTCCTGAAGTCAGTTTGTAGGGCTCCCTTGGGTCTATCAGGGCAGCACAAGTTTGAGGTGGGGACAACTTCGGTGTGGGGGCATCCTTCGATATAAGGATTCTTTGCAGTCAGGCCCAGCCCAGGCCCGGGGGACCCTGGGCACATCCTTTGGCCATTTTCCCTGGGAAAGAAAACCCAGCAGTCCAGGTTCCTGATGTCAGTTTGTAGGGCTCCCTTGGGTCTATCAGGGCAGCACAAGTTTGAGGTGGGGACAACTTCGTTGTTGGCTCCATCCTTCGATGTAAGGATTTTTTGAAGTCAGGGCCCGGCCCAGGGCCAGGGGCCCCTGGGCACATCCTTTTTCCATTTTCCCTGGGAAAGAAAACTCAGCAGTCCAGGTTCCTGATGTCAGTTTGTAGGGCTCCCTTGGGTCTATCAGGGCAGCACAAGTTTGAGGTGGGGACAACTTCGGTCTGGGCTCCATCCTTCTATATAAGGATTCTTTGCAGTCAGGGCCAGGGGCCCCTGGGCACATCCTTTTTCCATTTTCCCTGGGAAAGAAAACTCAGCAGTCCAGGTTCCTGATGTCAGTTTGTAGGGCTCCCTTGGGTCTATCAGGGCAGCACAAGTTTGAGGTGGGGACAACTTCGGTGTGGGGTGCATCCTTCGATATAAGGATTCTTTACAGTCAGAGCCCAGCCCAGGGCCAGGGGCCCCTGGGCACATCCTTTTTCCATTTTCCCTGGGAAAGAAAACTCAGCAGTCCAGGTTCCTGATGTCAGTTTGTAGGGCTCCCTTGGGTCTATCAGGGCAGCACAAGTTTGAGGTGGGGACAACTTCGGTCTGGGCTCCATCCTTCGATATAAGGATTCTATGCAGTCAGGCCCAGCCCATGGTCGGGGGACCCTGGGCACATCCTTTTTCCATTTTCCCTGGGAAAGAAAACTCAGCAGTCCAGGTTCCTGATGTCAGTTTGTAGGGCTCCCTTGGGTCTATCAGGGCAGCACAAGTTTGAGGTGGGGACAACTTCGTTGTTGGCTCCATCCTTCGATGTAAGGATTTTTTGAAGTCAGGGCCCGGCCCAGGGCCAGGGGCCCCTGGGCACATCCTTTTTCCATTTTCCCTGGGAAAGAAAACTCAGCAGTCCAGGTTCCTGATGTCAGTTTGTAGGGCTCCCTTGGGTGTATCAGGGCAGCACAAGTTTGAGGTGGGGACAACTTCGGTCTCGGGTCCATCCTTCTATATAAGGATTCTTTGCAGTCAGGGCCAGGGGCCCCTGGGCACATCCTTTTTCCATTTTCCCTGGGAAAGAAAACTCAGCAGTCCAGGTTCCTGATGTCAGTTTGTAGGGCTCCCTTGGGTCTATCAGGGCAGCACAAGTTTGAGGTGGGGACAACTTCGGTGTGGGGTGCATCCTTCGATATAAGGATTCTTTACAGTCAGAGCCCAGCCCAGGGCCAGGGGCCCCTGGGCACATCCTTTTTCCATTTTCCCTGGGAAAGAAAACTCAGCAGTCCAGGTTCCTGATGTCAGTTTGTAGGGCTCCCTTGGGTCTATCAGGGCAGCACAAGTTTGAGGTGGGGACAACTTCGGTCTGGGCTCCATCCTTCGATATAAGGATTCTATGCAGTCAGGCCCAGCCCATTGTCGGGGGACCCTGGGCACATCCTTTTTCCATTTTCCCTGGGAAAGAAAACTCAGCAGTCCAGGTTCCTGATGTCAGTTTGTAGGGCTCCCTTGGGTCTATCAGGGCAGCACAAGTTTGAGGTGGGGACAACTTCGGTGTGGGGTGCATCCTTCGATATAAGGATTCTTTATAGTCAGGGCCAGGGGCCCCTGGGCACATCCTTTTTCCATTTTCCCTGGGAAAGAAAACTCAGCAGTCCAGGTTCCTGATGTCAGTTTGTAGGGCTCCCTTGGGTCTATCAGGGCAGCACAAGTTTGAGGTGGGGACAACTTCGGTGTGGGGTGCATCCTTCGATATAAGGATTCTTTGCATTCAGGGCCAGCCCAGGGCCAGGGGACCCTGGGAACATCCTTTTTCCATTTTCCCTGGGAAAGAAAACTCAGCAGTCCAGGTTCCTGATGTCAGTTTGTAGGGCTCCCTTGGGTCTATCAGGGCAGCACAAATCTGAGGTGGGGACAACTTCAGTCTCGGGTCCATCCTTCGATATAAGGATTCTTTGTAGTCAGGCCCAGCCCAGGGCCAGAGGACCCTGGGCACATCCTTTTTCCATTTTCCCTGGGAAGGAAAACTCAGCAGTCCAGGTTCCTGATGTCAGTTTGTAGGGCTCCCTTGGGTCTATCAGGGCAGCACAAGTTTGAGGTGGGGACAACTTCGGTCTCGGGTCCATCCTTCGATATAAAGATTCTTTGCAGTCAGGGCCAGGGGCCCCTGGGCACATCCTTTTTCCATTTTCCCTGGGAAAGAAAACTCAGCAGTCCAGGTTCCTGATGTCAGTTTGTAGGGCTCCCTTGGGTCTATCAGGGCAGCACAAGTTTGAGGTGGGGACAACTTCGGTCTGGGCTCCATCCTTCGATATAAGGATTCTTTCCAGTCAGGGCCAGGGGCCCCTGGGCACATCCTTTTTCCATTTTCCCTGGGAAAGAAAACTCAGCAGTCCAGGTTCCTGATGTCAGTTTGTAGGGCTCCCTTGGGTCTATCAGGGCAGCACAAGTTTGAGGTGGGGGCAACTTCGGTCTGGGCTCCATTCTTTGATGTAAGGATTCTTTGCAGTCAGGGCCCAGCCCAGGGCCAGGGGCCCCTGGGCACATCCTTTTTCCATTTTCCCTGGGAAAGAAAACTCAGCAGTCCAGGTTCCTGATGTCAGTTTGTAGGGCTCCCTTGGGTCTATCAGGGCCTCAAAAGTTTCAGGTGGGGACAACTTCGATCTCGAGTCCATCCTTCGATATATGGATTCTTTACAGTCAGGCCCAGCCCAGGGCCAGAGGGCCCTGGGCACATCCTTTGGCCATTTTCCCTGGGAAAGAAAACTCAGCAGTCCAGGTTCCTGATGTCAGTTTGTAGGGCTCCCTTGGGTCTATCAGGGCAGCACAAGTTTGAGGTGGGGACAACTTCGGTCTGGGCTCCATCCTTCGATATAAGGATTCTTTGCAGTCAGGGCCAGGGGCCCCTGGGCACATCCTTTTTCCATTTTCCCTGGGAAAGAAAACTCAGCAGTCCAGGTTCCTGAAGTCAGTTTGTAGGGCTCCCTTGGGTCTATCAGGGCAGCACAAGTTTGAGGTGGGGACAACTTCGGTGTGGGGGCATCCTTCGATATAAGGATTCTTTGCAGTCAGGCCCAGCCCAGGCCCGGGGGACCCTGGGCACATCCTTTGGCCATTTTCCCTGGGAAAGAAAACCCAGCAGTCCAGGTTCCTGATGTCAGTTTGTAGGGCTCCCTTGGGTCTATCAGGGCAGCACAAGTTTGAGGTGGGGACAACTTCGTTGTTGGCTCCATCCTTCGATGTAAGGATTTTTTGAAGTCAGGTCACGGCCCAGGGCCAGGGGCCCCTGGGCACATCCTTTTTCCATTTTCCCTGGGAAAGAAAACTCAGCAGTCCAGGTTCCTGATGTCAGTTTGTAGGGCTCCCTTGGGTCTATCAGGGCAGCACAAGTTTGAGGTGGGGACAACTTCGGTCTGGGCTCCATCCTTCGATAAAAGGATTCTTTTTAGTCAGGGCCAGGGGCCCCTGGGCACATCCTTTTTCCATTTTCCCTGGGAAAGAAAACTCAGCAGTCCAGGTTCCTGATGTCAGTTTGTAGGGCTCCCTTGGGTGTATCAGGGCAGCACAAGTCTGAGGTGGGGACAACTTTGGTGTGGGGTGCATCCTTCGATATAAGGATTCTTTACAGTCAGAGCCCAGCCCAGAGCCAGGGGACCCTGGGCACATCCTTTGGCCATTTTCCCTGGGAAAGAAAACTCAGCAGTCCGGGTTCCTGATGTCAGTTTGTAGGGCTCCCTTGGGTCTATCAGGGCAGCACAAGTTTGAGGTGGGGACAACTTCGGTCTCGGGTCCATCCTTCGATATAAAGATTCTTTGCAGTCAGGGCCAGGGGCCCCTGGGCACATCCTTTTTCCATTTTCCCTGGGAAAGAAAACTCAGCAGTCCAGGTTCCTGATGTCAGTTTGTAGGGCTCCCTTGGGTCTATCAGGGCAGCACAAGTTTGAGGTGGGGACAACTTCGGTCTGGGGGCATCCTTCGATATAAGGATTCTTTACAGTCAGAGCCCAGCCCAGAGCCAGGGGACCCTGGGCACATCCTTTGGCCATTTTCCGTGGGAAAGAAAACTCAGCAGTCCAGGTTCCTGATGTCAGTTTGTAGGGCTCCCTTGGGTCTATCAGGGCAGCACAAGTTTGAGGTGGGGACAACTTCGGTGTGGGGTGCATCCTTCGATATAAGGATTCTTTACAGTCAGAGCCCAGCCCAGAGCCAGGGGACCCTGGGCACATCCTTTTTCCATTTTCCCTGGGAAAGAAAACTCAGCAGTCCAGGTTCCTGATGTCAGTTTGTAGGGCTCCCTTGGGTCTATCAGGGCAGCACAAGTTTGAGGTGGGGACAACTTCGGTCTCGGGTCCATCCTTCGATATAAGGATTCTTTGTAGTCAGGCCCAGCCCAGGGCCAGGGGCCCCTGGGCACATCCTTTTTCCATTTTCCCTGGGAAGGAAAACTCAGCAGTCCAGGTTCCTGATGTCAGTTTGTAGGGCTCCCTTGGGTGTATCAGGGCAGCACAAGTTTGAGGTGGGGACAACTTCGGTCTCGGGTCCATCCTTCGATATAAGCATTCTTTGTAGTCAGGGCCAGGGGCCCCTGGGCACATCCTTTTTCCATTTTCCCTGGGAAAGAAAACTCAGCAGTCCAGGTTCCTGATGTCAGTTTGTAGGGCTCCCTTGGGTCTATCAGGGCAGCACAAGTTTGAAGTGGGGGCAACTTCGGTCTGGGCTCCATCCTTCGATATAAGGATTCTTTTTAGTCAAGGCCAGGGGCCCCTGGGCACATCCTTTTTCCATTTCCCCCGGGAAAGGAAACTCAGCAGTCCAGGTTCCTGATGTCAGTTTGTAGGGCTCCCTTGGGTCTATCAGGGCCTCAAAAGATTCAGGTGGGGACAACTTCGGTCTGGGCTCCATCCTTCGATATAAGGATTCTTTGCAGTCAGGGCCGAGCCCAGGGCCAGAGGACCCTGGGCACATCCTTTTTCCATTTTCCCTGGGAAAGAAAACTCAGCAGTCCAGGTTCCTGATGTCAGTTTGTAGGGCTCCCTTGGGTCTATCAGGGCAGCACAAGTTTGAGGTGGGGACAACTTCGGTGTGGGGTCCATCCTTCGATATAAGGATTCTTTGCAGTCAGGGCCAGGGGCCCCTGGGCACATCCTTTTTCCATTTTCCCTGGGAAAGAAAACTCAGCAGTCCAGGTTCCTGATGTCAGTTTGTAGGGCTCCCTTGGGTCTATCAGGGCAGCACAAGTTTGAGGTGGGGGCAACTTCGGTCTGGGCTCCATCCTTCGATATATGGATTCTTTTTAGTCAAGGCCAGGGGCCCCTGGGCACATCCTTTTTCCATTTCCCCCGGGAAAGGAAACTCAGCAGTCCAGGTTCCTGATGTCAGTTTGTAGGGCTCCCTTGGGTCTATCAGGGCAGCACAAGTTTGAGGTGGGGACAACTTCGGTCTCGGGTCCATCCTTCGATATAAAGATTCTTTATAGTCAGGGCCAGGGGCCCCTGGGCACATCCTTTTTCCATTTTCCCTGGGAAAGAAAACTCAGCAGTCCAGGTTCCTGATGTCAGTTTGTAGGGCTCCCTTTTATCTATCAGGGCCTCAAAAGTTTGAGGTGGGGACAACTTCAGTCTCGGGTCCATCCTTCGATATAAGGATTCTTTGCAGTCAGGCCCAGGCCAGGGCCAGGGGCCCCTGGGCACATCTTTTTCCATTTTCCCTGGGAAAGAAAACTCAGCAGTCCAGGTTCCTGATGTCAGTTTGTAGGGCTCCCTTGGGTCTATCAGGGCAGCACAAGTTTGAGGTGGGGACAACTTCGGTGTGGGGTGCATCCTTCGATATAAGGATTCTTTGCAGTCAGGCCCAGCCCAGGCCCGGGGGACCCTGGGCACATCCTTTGGCCATTTTCCCTGGGAAAGAAAACCCAGCAGTCCAGGTTCCTGATGTCAGTTTGTAGGGCTCCCTTGGGTCTATCAGGGCAGCACAAGTTTGAGGTGGGGACAACTTCGTTGTTGGCTCCATCCTTCGATGTAAGGATTTTTTGAAGTCAGGTCCCGGCCCAGGGCCAGGGGCCCCTGGGCACATCCTTTTTCCATTTTCCCTGGGAAAGAAAACTCAGCAGTCCAGGTTCCTGATGTCAGTTTGTAGGGCTCCCTTGGGTCTATCAGGGCAGCACAAGTTTGAGGTGGGGACAACTTCGGTCTGGGCTCCATCCTTCGATAAAAGGATTCTTTTTAGTCAGGGCCAGGGGCCCCTGGGCACATCCTTTTTCCATTTTCCCTGGGAAAGAAAACTCAGCAGTCCAGGTTCCTGATGTCAGTTTGTAGGGCTCCCTTGGGTCTATCAGGGCAGCACAAGTTTGAGGTGGGGACAACTTCGGTCTCGGGTCCATCCTTCGATATAAGGATTCTTTGTAGTCAGGCCCAGCCCAGGGCCAGGGGCCCCTGGGCACATCCTTTGGCCATTTTCCCTGGGAAGGAAAACTCACCAGTCCAGGTTCCTGATGTCAGTTTGTAGGGCTCCCTTGGGTCTATCAGGGCAGCACAAGTTTGAGGTGGGGGCAACTTCGGTCTGGGCTCCATCCTTCGATATAAGGATTCTTTTTAGTCAAGGCCAGGGGCCCCTGGGCACATCCTTTTTCCATTTCCCCCGGGAAAGGAAACTCAGCAGTCCAGGTTCCTGATGTCAGTTTGTAGGGCTCCCTTGGGTCTATCAGGGCCTCAAAAGATTCAGGTGGGGACAACTTCGGTCTGGGCTCCATCCTTCGATATAAGGATTCTTTGCAGTCAGGGCCGAGCCCAGGGCCAGAGGACCCTGGGCACATCCTTTTTCCATTTTCCCTGGGAAAGAAAACTCAGCAGTCCAGGTTCCTGATGTCAGTTTGTAGGGCTCCCTTGGGTCTATCAGGGCAGCACAAGTTTGAGGTGGGGACAACTTCGGTGTGGGGTCCATCCTTCGATATAAGGATTCTTTGCAGTCAGGGCCAGGGGCCCCTGGGCACATCCTTTTTCCATTTTCCCTGGGAAAGAAAACTCAGCAGTCCAGGTTCCTGATGTCAGTTTGTAGGGCTCCCTTGGGTCTATCAGGGCAGCACAAGTTTGAGGTGGGGGCAACTTCGGTCTGGGCTCCATCCTTCGATATATGGATTCTTTTTAGTCAAGGCCAGGGGCCCCTGGGCACATCCTTTTTACATTTCCCCCGGGAAAGGAAACTCAGCAGTCCAGGTTCCTGATGTCAGTTTGTAGGGCTCCCTTGGGTCTATCAGGGCAGCACAAGTTTGAGGTGGGGACAACTTCGGTCTGGGCTCCATCCTTCGATATAAGGATTCTTTGCAGTCAGGGCCAGGGGCCCCTGGGCACATCCTTTTTCCATTTTCCCTGGGAAAGAAAACTCAGCAGTCCAGGTTCCTGATGTCAGTTTGTAGGGCTCCCTTTTATCTATCAGGGCCTCAAAAGTTTGAGGTGGGGACAACTTCAGTCTCGGGTCCATCCTTCGATATAAGGATTCTTTGCAGTCAGGCCCAGGCCAGGGCCAGGGGCCCCTGGGCACATCTTTTTCCATTTTCCCTGGGAAAGAAAACTCAGCAGTCCAGGTTCCTGATGTCAGTTTGTAGGGCTCCCTTGGGTCTATCAGGGCAGCACAAGTTTGAGGTGGGGACAACTTCGGTGTGGGGTGCATCCTTCGATATAAGGATTCTTTACAGTCAGAGCCCAGCCCAGGGCCAGGGGCCCCTGGGCACATCCTTTTTCCATTTTCCCTGGGAAAGAAAACTCAGCAGTCCGGGTTCCTGATGTCAGTTTGTAGGGCTCCCTTGGGTCTATCAGGGCAGCACAAGTTTGAGGTGGGGACAACTTCGGTCTGGGCTCCATCCTTCGATATAAGGATTCTATGCAGTCAGGCGCAGCCCATGGTCGGGGGACCCTGGGCACATCTTTTGGCCATTTTCCCTGGGAAAGAAAACTCAGCAGTCCAGGTTCCTGATGTCAGTTTGTAGGGCTCCCTTGGGTCTATCAGGGCAGCACAAGTTTGAGGTGGGGACAACTTCGGTGTGGGGTGCATCCTTCGATATAAGGATTCTTTGCAATCCGGGCCAGGGGCCCCTGGGCACATCCTTTTTCCATTTTCCCTGGGAAAGAAAACTCAGCAGTCCAGGTTCCTGATGTCAGTTTGTAGGGCTCCCTTCGGTCTATCAGGGCAGCACAAGTTTGAGGTGGGGACAACTTCGGTGTGGGGTGCATCCTTCGATATAAGGATTCTTTGCAGTCAGGGCCCAGCCCAGGGCCAGGGGCCCCTGGGCACATCCTTTTTCCATTTTCCCTGGGAAAGAAAACTCAGCAGTCCAGGTTCCTGAAGTCAGTTTGTAGATCTCCCTTGGGTCTATCAGGGCAGCACAAGTTTGAGGTGGGGACAACTTCGGTGTGGGGTGCATCCTTCGATATAAGGATTCTTTGCAGTCAGGCCCAGCCCAGGGCCAGAGGACCCTGGGCACATCCTTTGGCCATTTTCCCTGGGAAGGAAAACTCAGCAGTCCAGGTTCCTGATGTCAGTTTGTAGGGCTCCCTTGGGTCTATCAGGGCAGCACAAGTTTGAGGTGGGGACAACTTCGGTCTCGGGTCCATCCTTCGATATAAGGATTCTTTGCAGTCAGGCCCAGCCCAGGGCCAGGGGCCCCTGGGCACATCCTTTTTCCATTTTCACTGGGAAAGAAAACTCAGCAGTCCAGGTTCCTGATGTCAGTTTGTAGGGCTCCCTTGGGTCTATCAGGGCAGCACAAGTTTGAGATCGGGATCACTTCGGTCTGGGCTCCATCCTTCGATATAAGGATTCTTTGCAGTCAGGGCCAGGGGCCCCTGGGCACATCCTTTTTCCATTTTCCCTGGGAAAGAAAACTCAGCAGTCCAGGTTCCTGATGTCAGTTTGTAGGGCTCCCTTGGGTGTATCAGGTCAGCACAAGTTTGAGGTGGGGACAACTTCGGTCTGGGGTCCATCCTTCGATATAAGGATTCTTTGCAGTCAGGCCCAGGCCAGGGCCAGGGGCCCCTGGGCACATCCTTTTTCCATTTTCCCTGGGAAGGAAAACTCACCAGTCCAGGTTCCTGATGTCAGTTTGTAGGGCTCCCTTGGGTCTATCAGGGCAGCACAAGTTTGAGGTGGGGACAACTTCGGTCTGGGGTGCATCCTTCGATATAAGGATTCTTTGCAGTCAGGGCCAGCCCAGGGCCGGGGGACCCTGGGAACATCCTTTTTCCATTTTCCCTGGGAAAGAAAACTCAGCAGTCCAGGTTCCTGATGTCAGTTTGTAGGGCTCCCTTGGGTCTATCAGGGCAGCACAAGTTTGAGGTGGGGACAACTTCAGTCTCGGGTCCATCCTTCGATATAAGGATTCTATGCAGTCAGGCCCAGCCCATGGCCGGGGGACCCTGGGCACATCCTTTGGCCATTTTCCCTGGGAAGGAAAACTCAGCAGTCCAGGTTCCTGATGTCAGTTTGTAGGGCTCCCTTGGGTCTATCAGGGCCTCAAAAGTTTCAGGTGGGGACAACTTCGATCTCGGGTCCATCCTTCGATATAAGGATTCTTTGCAGTCAGGGCCCAGCCCAGGGCCTGGGGCCCCTGGGCACATCCTTTTTCCATTTTCCCTGGGAAAGAAAACTCAGCAGTCCAGGTTCCTGATGTCAGTTTGTAGGGCTCCCTTGGGTCTATCAGGGCAGCACAAGTTTGAGGTGGGGACAACTTCGGTGTGGGGTGCATCCTCCGATATATGGATTCTTTACAGTCAGGCCCAGCCCAGGGCCAGAGGACCCGGGGCACATCCTTTGGCCATTTTCCCTGGGAAAGAAAACTCAGCAGTCCAGGTTCCTGAAGTCAGTTTGTAGGGCTCCCTTGGGTGTATCAGGGCAGCACAAGTTTGAGGTGGGGACAACTTCGGTCTCGGGTCCATCCTTCGATATAAAGATTCTTTGCAGTCAGGGCCAGGGGCCCCTGGGCACATCCTTTTTCCATTTTCCCTGGGAAAGAAAACTCAGCAGTCCAGGTTCCTGATGTCAGTGTGTAGGGCTCCCTTGGGTCTATCAGGGCAGCACAAGTTTGAGGTGGGGACAACTTCGGTCTCGGGTCCATCCTTCGATATAAGGATTCTTTGTAGTCAGGCCCAGACCAGGGCCAGGGGCCCCTGGGCACATCCTTTGGCCATTTTCCCTGGGAAGGAAAACTCAGCAGTCCAGGTTCCTGATGTCAGTTTGTAGGGCTCCCTTGGGTCTATCAGGGCAGCACAAGTTTGAGGTGGGGACAACTTCGGTCTCGGGTCCATCCTTCTATATAAGGATTCTTTGCAGTCAGGGCCAGGGGCCCCTGGGCACATCCTTTTTCCATTTTCCCAGGGAAAGAAAACTCAGCAGTCCAGGTTCCTGATGTCAGTTTGTAGGGCTCCCTTGGGTCTATCAGGGCAGCACAAGTTTGAGGTGGGGACAACTTCGGTCTGGGGTGCATCCTTCGATATAAGGATTCTTTGCAGTCAGGGCCAGGGGCCCCTGGGCACATCCTTTTTCCATTTCCCCCGAGAAAGAAAACTCAGCAGTCCAGGTTCCTGATGTCAGTTTGTAGGGCTCCCTTGGGTCTATCAGGGCAGCAAAAGTTTGAGGTGGGGACAACTTCGGTCTGGGCTCCATCCTTCGATATAAGGATTCTTTGCAGTCAGGGCCCAGCCCAGGGCCTGGGGCCCCTGGGCACATCCTTATTCCATTTTCCCTGGGAAAGAAAACTCAGCAGTCCAGGTTCCTGATGTCAGTTTGTAGGGCTCCCTTGGGTCTATCAGGGCAGCACAAGTTTCAGGTGGGGACAACTTCGGTCTGGGCTCCATCCTTCGATATAAAGATTCTTTGCAGTCAGGGCTTGGGGCCCCTGGGCACATCCTTTTTCCATTTTCCCTGGGAAAGAAAACTCAGCAGTCCAGGTTCCTGATGTCAGTTTGTAGGGCTCCCTTGGGTCTATCAGGGCAGCACAAGTTTGAGGTGGGGACAACTTCGGTGTGGGGTGCATCCTTCGATATAAGGATTCTATGCCTTCAGGCCCAGCCCATGGCCGGGGGACCCTGGGCACATCCTTTGGCCATTTTCCCTGGGAAGGACAACTCAGCAGTCCAGGTTCCTGATGTCAGTTTGTAGGGCTCCCTTGGGTCTATCAGGGCCTCAAAAGTTTCAGGTGGGGACAACTTCGATCTCGAGTCCATCCTTCGATATATGGATTCTTTACAGTCAGGCCCAGCCCAGGGCCAGCGGACCCTGGGCACATCCTTTGGCCATTTTCCCTGGGAAAGAAAACTCAGCAGTCCAGGTTCCTGATGTCAGTTTGTAGGGCTCCCTTGGGTCTATCAGGGCAGCACAAATCTGAGGTGGGGGCAACTTCGGTCTGGGCTCCATCCTTCGATATAAGGATTCTTTGCAGTCAGGGCCAGGGGCCCCTGGGCACATCCTTTTTCCATTTTCCCTGGGAAAGAAAACTCAGCAGTCCAGGTTCCTGATGTCAGTTTGTAGGGCTCCCTTGGGTCTATCAGGGCAGCACAAGTTTGAGGTGGGGACAACATCGGTGTGGGGTGCATCCTCCGATATATGGATTTTTTGAAGTCAGGGCCCGGCCCAGGGCCAGGGGCCCCTGGGCACATCCTTTTTCCATTTTCCCTGGGAAAGAAAACTCAGCAGTCCAGGTTCCTGATGTCAGTTTGTAGGGCTCCCTTGGGTCTATCAGGGCAGCACAAGTTTGAGGTGGGGACAACTTCGGTCTGGGCTCCATCCTTCGATAAAAGGATTCTTTTTAGTCAGGGCCAGGGGCCCCTGGGCACATCCTTTTTCCATTTTCCCTGGGAAAGAAAACTCAGCAGTCCAGGTTCCTGATGTCAGTTTGTAGGGCTCCCTTGGGTGTATCAGGGCCGCACAAGTTTGAGGTGGGGACAACTTCGGTCTCGGGTCCATCCTTCGATATAAAGATTCTTTGCAGTCAGGGCCAGGGGCCCCTGGGCACATCCTTTTTCCATTTTCCCTGGGAAAGAAAACTCAGCAGTCCAGGTTCCTGATGTCAGTTTGTAGGGCTCCCTTGGGTCTATCAGGGCAGCACAAGTTTGAGGTGGGGACAACTTCGGTGTGGGGTGCATCCTTCGATATAAGGATTCTTTACAGTCAGAGCCCAGCCCAGAGCCAGGGGACCCTGGGCACATCCTTTGGCCATTTTCCCTGGGAAAGAAAACTCAGCAGTCCAGGTTCCTGATGTCAGTTTGTAGGGCTCCCTTGGGTCTATCAGGGCAGCACAAGTTTGAGGTGGGGACAACTTCGGTCTCGGGCCCATCCTTCGATATAAGGATTCTTTTTAGTCAGGGCCAGGGGCCCCTGGGCACATCCTTTTTCCATTTTCCCTGGGAAAGAAAACTCAGCAGTCCAGGTTCCTGATGTCAGTTTGTAGGGCTCCCTTGGGTCTATCAGGGCAGCACAAGTTTGAGGTGGGGACAATTTCGGTGTGGGGTGCATCCTTCGATATAAGGATTCTTTTCATTCAGGGCCAGCCCAGGGCCGGGGGACCCTGGGAACATCCTTTTTCCATTTTCCCTGGGAAAGAAAACTCAGCAGTCCAGGTTCCTGATGTCAATTTGTAGGGCTCCCTTGGGTCTATCAGGGCAGCACAAGTCTGAGGTGGGGACAACTTCGGTGTGGGGTGCATCCTTCGATATAAGGATTCTTTACAGTCAGAGCCCAGCCCAGAGCCAGGGGACCCTGGGCACATCCTTTGGCCATTTTCCCTGGGAAAGAAAACTCAGCAGTCCGGGTTCCTGATGTCAGTTTGTAGGGCTCCCTTGGGTCTATCAGGGCAGCACAAGTTTGAGGTGGGGACAACTTCGGTCTCGGGTCCATCCTTCGATATAAAGATTCTTTGCAGTCAGGGCCAGGGGCCCCTGGGCACATCCTTTTTCCATTTTCCCTGGGAAAGAAAACTCAGCAGTCCAGGTTCCTGATGTCAGTTTGTAGGGCTCCCTTTTATCTATCAGGGCCTCAAAAGTTTGAGGTGGGGACAACTTCGGTCTCGGGTCCATCCTTCGATATAAGGATTCTTTGCAGTCAGGCCCAGCCCAGGGCCAGGGGCCCCTGGGCACATCCTTTTTCCATTTTCCCTGGGAAAGAAAACTCAGCAGTCCAGGTTCCTGATGTCAGTTTGTAGGGCTCCCTTGGGTCTATCAGGGCAGCACAAGTTTGAGGTGGGGACAACTTCGGTCTGGGGGCATCCTTCGATATAAGGATTCTTTACAGTCAGAGCCCAGCCCAGAGCCAGGGGACCCTGGGCACATCCTTTGGCCATTTTCCGTGGGAAAGAAAACTCAGCAGTCCAGGTTCCTGATGTCAGTTTGTAGGGCTCCCTTGGGTCTATCAGGGCAGCACAAGTTTGAGGTGGGGACAACTTCGGTGTGGGGTGCATCCTTCGATATAAGGATTCTTTACAGTCAGAGCCCAGCCCAGAGCCAGGGGACCCTGGGCACATCCTTTTTCCATTTTCCCTGGGAAAGAAAACTCAGCAGTCCAGGTTCCTGATGTCAGTTTGTAGGGCTCCCTTGGGTCTATCAGGGCAGCACAAGTTTGAGGTGGGGACAACTTCGGTCTCGGGTCCATCCTTCGATATAAGGATTCTTTGTAGTCAGGCCCAGCCCAGGGCCAGGGGCCCCTGGGCACATCCTTTGGCCATTTTCCCTGGGAAGGAAAACTCAGCAGTCCAGGTTCCTGATGTCAGTTTGTAGGGCTCCCTTGGGTGTATCAGGGCAGCACAAGTTTGAGGTGGGGACAACTTCGGTGTGGGGTGCATCCTTCGATATAAGGATTCTTTGCAATCCGGGCCAGGGGCCCCTGGGCACATCCTTTTTCCATTTTCCCTGGGAAAGAAAACTCAGCAGTCCAGGTTCCTGATGTCAGTTTGTAGGGCTCCCTTCGGTCTATCAGGGCAGCACAAGTTTGAGGTGGGGACAACTTCGGTGTGGGGTCCATCCTTCGATATAAGGATTCTTTGCAGTCAGGGCCCAGCCCAGGGCCAGGGGCCCCTGGGCACATCCTTTTTCCATTTTCCCTGGGAAAGAAAACTCAGCAGTCCAGGTTCCTGATGTCAGTTTGTAGGGCTCCCTTGGGTCTATCAGGGCAGCACAAGTTTGAGGTGGGGACAACTTCGGTCTCGGGTCCATCCTTCGATATAAAGATTCTTTGCAGTCAGGGCCAGGGGCCCCTGGGCACATCCTTTTTCCATTTTCCCTGGGAAAGAAAACTCAGCAGTCCAGGTTCCTGATGTCAGTTTGTAGGGCTCCCTTGGGTCTATCAGGGCAGCACAAGTCTGAGGTGGGGACAACTTCGGTGTGGGGTGCATCCTTCGATATAAGGATTCTTTGCAGTCAGGCCCAGCCCAGGGCCAGGGGCCCCTGGGCACATCCTTTTTCCATTTTCACTGGGAAAGAAAACTCAGCAGTCCAGGTTCCTGATGTCAGTTTGTAGGGCTCCCTTGGGTCTATCAGGGCAGCACAAGTTTGAGATCGGGATCACTTCGGTCTGGGCTCCATCCTTCGATATAAGGATTCTATGCAGTCAGGCCCAGCCCATGGCCGGGGGACCCTGGGCACATCCTTTGGCCATTTTCCCTGGGAAGGAAAACTCAGCAGTCCAGGTTCCTGATGTCAGTTTGTAGGGCTCCCTTGGGTCTATCAGGGCCTCAAAAGTTTCAGGTGGGGACAACTTCGATCTCGGGTCCATCCTTCGATATAAGGATTCTTTGCAGTCAGGGCCCAGCCCAGAGCCTGGGGCCCCTGGGCACATCCTTTTTCCATTTTCCCTGGGAAAGAAAACTCAGCAGTCCAGGTTCCTGATGTCAGTTTGTAGGGCTCCCTTGGGTCTATCAGGGCAGCACAAGTTTGAGGTGGGGACAACTTCGGTGTGGGGTGCATCCTCCGATATATGGATTCTTTACAGTCAGGCCCAGCCCAGGGCCAGAGGACCCTGGGCACATCCTTTGGCCATTTTCCCTGGGAAAGAAAACTCAGCAGTCCAGGTTCCTGATGTCAGTTTGTAGGGCTCCCTTGGGTCTATCAGGGCAGCACAAGTTTGAGGTGGGGACAACTTCGGTCTCGGGTCCATCCTTCGATATAAAGATTCTTTGCAGTCAGGGCCAGGGGCCCCTGGGCACATCCTTTTTCCATTTTCCCTGGGAAAGAAAACTCAGCAGTCCAGGTTCCTGATGTCAGTTTGTAGGGCTCCCTTTTATCTATCAGGGCCTCAAAAGTTTGAGGTGGGGACAACTTCGGTCTCGGGTCCATCCTTCGATATAAGGATTCTTTGCAGTCAGGCCCAGCCCAGGGCCAGGGGCCCCTGGGCACATCCTTTTTCCATTTTCCCTGGGAAAGAAAACTCAGCAGTCCAGGTTCCTGATGTCAGTTTGTAGGGCTCCCTTGGGTCTATCAGGGCAGCACAAGTTTGAGGTGGGGACAACTTCGGTGTGGGGGCATCCTTCGATATAAGGATTCTTTACAGTCAGAGCCCAGCCCAGAGCCAGGGGACCCTGGGCACATCCTTTGGCCATTTTCCGTGGGAAAGAAAACTCAGCAGTCCAGGTTCCTGATGTCAGTTTGTAGGGCTCCCTTGGGTCTATCAGGGCAGCACAAGTTTGAGGTGGGGACAACTTCGGTGTGGGGTGCATCCTTCGATATAAGGATTCTTTACAGTCAGAGCCCAGCCCAGAGCCAGGGGACCCTGGGCACATCCTTTTTCCATTTTCCCTGGGAAAGAAAACTCAGCAGTCCAGGTTCCTGATGTCAGTTTGTAGGGCTCCCTTGGGTCTATCAGGGCAGCACAAGTTTGAGGTGGGGACAACTTCGGTCTCGGGTCCATCCTTCGATATAAGGATTCTTTGTAGTCAGGCCCAGCCCAGGGCCAGGGGCCCCTGGGCACATCCTTTGGCCATTTTCCCTGGGAAGGAAAACTCAGCAGTCCAGGTTCCTGATGTCAGTTTGTAGGGCTCCCTTGGGTGTATCAGGGCAGCACAAGTTTGAGGTGGGGACAACTTCGGTCTCGGGTCCATCCTTCGATATAAGGATTCTTTGCAGTCAGGGCCGAGCCCAGGGCCAGAGGACCCTGGGCACATCCTTTTTCCATTTTCCCTGGGAAAGAAAACTCAGCAGTCCAGGTTCCTGATGTCAGTTTGTAGGGCTCCCTTGGGTCTATCAGGGCAGCACAAGTTTGAGGTGGGGACAACTTCGGTCTGGGCTCCATCCTTCGATATAAGGATTCTTTGCAGTCAGGGCCAGGGGCCCCTGGGCACATCCTTTTTCCATTTTCCCTGGGAAAGAAAACTCAGCAGTCCAGGTTCCTGATGTCAGTTTGTAGGGCTCCCTTTTATCTATCAGGGCCTCAAAAGTTTGAGGTGGGGACAACTTCAGTCTCTGGTCCATCCTTCGATATAAGGATTCTTTGCAGTCAGGCCCAGGCCAGGGCCAGGGGCCCCTGGGCACATCTTTTTCCATTTTCCCTGGGAAAGAAAACTCAGCAGTCCAGGTTCCTGATGTCAGTTTGTAGGGCTCCCTTGGGTCTATCAGGGCAGCACAAGTTTGAGGTGGGGACAACTTCGGTGTGGGGTGCATCCTTCGATATAAGGATTCTTTACAGTCAGAGCCCAGCCCAGGGCCAGGGGCCCCTGGGCACATCCTTTTTCCATTTTCCCTGGGAAAGAAAACTCAGCAGTCCAGGTTCCTGATGTCAGTTTGTAGGGCTCCCTTGGGTCTATCAGGGCAGCACAAGTTTGAGGTGGGGACAACTTCGGTCTGGGCTCCATCCTTCGATATAAGGATTCTATGCAGTCAGGCGCAGCCCATGGTCGGGGGACCCTGGGCACATCCTTTGGCCATTTTCCCTGGGAAAGAAAACTCAGCAGTCCAGGTTCCTGATGTCAGTTTGTAGGGCTCCCTTGGGTCTATCAGGGCAGCACAAGTTTGAGGTGGGGACAACTTCGGTGTGGGGTGCATCCTTCGATATAAGGATTCTTTGCAATCCGGGCCAGGGGCCCCTGGGCACATCCTTTTTCCATTTTCCCTGGGAAAGAAAACTCAGCAGTCCAGGTTCCTGATGTCAGTTTGTAGGGCTCCCTTCGGTCTATCAGGGCAGCACAAGTTTGAGGTGGGGACAACTTCGGTCTGGGGTCCATCCTTCGATATAAGGATTCTTTGCAGTCAGGGCCCAGCCCAGGGCCAGGGGCCCCTGGGCACATCCTTTTTCCATTTTCCCTGGGAAAGAAAACTCAGCAGTCCAGGTTCCTGAAGTCAGTTTGTAGATCTCCCTTGGGTCTATCAGGGCAGCACAAGTTTGAGGTGGAGACAACTTCGGTGTGGGGTGCATCCTTCGATATAAGGATTCTTTGCAGTCAGGCCCAGCCCAGGGCCAGAGGACCCTGGGCACATCCTTTGGCCATTTTCCCTGGGAAGGAAAACTCAGCAGTCCAGGTTCCTGATGTCAGTTTGTAGGGCTCCCTTGGGTCTATCAGGGCAGCACAAGTTTGAGGTGGGGACAACTTCGGTCTCGGGTCCATCCTTCGATATAAGGATTCTTTGCAGTCACGGCCAGGGGCCCCTGGGCACATCCTTTTTCCATTTTCCCTGGGAAAGAAAACTCAGCAGTCCAGGTTCCTGATGTCAGTTTGTAGGGCTCCCTTGGGTCTATCAGGGCAGCACAAGATTGAGGTGGGGACAACTTCGGTCTCGGGTCCATCCTTCGATATAAAGATTCTTTGCAGTCAGGGCCAGGGGCCCCTGGGCACATCCTTTTTCCATTTTCCCTGGGAAAGAAAACTCAGCAGTCCAGGTTCCTGATGTCAGTTTGTAGGGCTCCCTTGGGTCTATCAGGGCAGCACAAGTCTGAGGTGGGGACAACTTCGGTGTGGGGTGCATCCTTCGATATAAGGATTCTTTACAGTCAGAGCCCAGCCCAGAGCCAGGGGACCCTGGGCACATCCTTTGGCCATTTTCCCTGGGAAAGAAAACTCAGCAGTCCAGGTTCCTGATGTCAGTTTGTAGGGCTCCCTTGGGTGTATCAGGGCAGCACAAGTTTGAGCTGGGGACAACTTCGGTCTGGGGTCCATCCTTCGATATAAGGATTCTTTGCAGTCAGGCCCAGGCCAGGGCCAGGGGCCCCTGGGCACATCCTTTTTCCATTTTCCCTGGGAAGGAAAACTCACCAGTCCAGGTTCCTGATGTCAGTTTGTAGGGCTCCCTTGGGTCTATCAGGGCAGCACAAGTTTGAGGTGGGGACAACTTCGGTCTGGGGTGCATCCTTCGATATAAGGATTCTTTGCAGTCAGGGCCAGCCCAGGGCCGGGGGACCCTGGGAACATCCTTTTTCCATTTTCCCTGGGAAAGAAAACTCAGCAGTCCAGGTTCCTGATGTCAGTTTGTAGGGCTCCCTTGGGTCTATCAGGGCAGCACAAGTTTGAGGTGGGGACAACTTCAGTCTCGGGTCCATCCTTCGATATAAGGATTCTATGCAGTCAGGCCCAGCCCATGGCCGGGGGACCCTGGGCACATCCTTTGGCCATTTTCCCTGGGAAGGAAAACTCAGCAGTCCAGGTTCCTGATGTCAGTTTGTAGGGCTCCCTTGGGTCTATCAGGGCCTCAAAAGTTTCAGGTGGGGACAACTTCGATCTCGGGTCCATCCTTCGATATAAGGATTCTTTGCAGTCAGGGCCCAGCCCAGGGCCTGGGGCCCCTGGGCACATCCTTTTTCCATTTTCCCTGGGAAAGAAAACTCAGCAGTCCAGGTTCCTGATGTCAGTTTGTAGGGCTCCCTTGGGTCTATCAGGGCAGCACAAGTTTGAGGTGGGGACAACTTCGGTGTGGGGTGCATCCTCCGATATATGGATTCTTTACAGTCAGGCCCAGCCCAGGGCCAGAGGACCCGGGGCACATCCTTTGGCCATTTTCCCTGGGAAAGAAAACTCAGCAGTCCAGGTTCCTGAAGTCAGTTTGTAGGGCTCCCTTGGGTCTATCAGGGCAGCACAAGTTTGAGGTGGGGACAACTTCGGTCTCGGGTCCATCCTTCTATATAAGGATTCTTTGCAGTCACGGCCAGGGGCCCCTGGGCACATCCTTTTTCCATTTTCCCTGGGAAAGAAAACTCAGCAGTCCAGGTTCCTGATGTCAGTGTGTAGGGCTCCCTTGGGTCTATCAGGGCAGCACATGTTTGAGGTCGGGATCACTTCGGTCTGGGCTCCATCCTTCGATATAAGGATTCTTTGCAGTCAGGGCCAGGGGCCCCTGGGCACATCCTTTTTCCATTTTCCCTGGGAAAGAAAACTCAGCAGTCCAGGTTCCTGATGTCAGTTTGTAGGGCTCCCTTGGGTCTATCAGGGCAGCACAAGTTTGAGGTGGGGACAACTTCGGTCTCGGGTCCATCCTTCGATATAAGGATTCTTTGCAGTCAGGGCCTGGGGCCCCTGGGCACACCCTTTTTCCATTTTCCCTGGGAAAGAAAACTCAGCAGTCCAGGTTCCTGATGTCAGTTTGTAGGGCTCCCTTGGGTGTATCAGGGCAGCACAAGTTTGAGGTGGGGACAACTTCGGTCTCGGGTCCATCCTTCGATATAAGGATTCTTTGCAGTCACGGCCAGGGGCCCCTGGGCACATCCTTTTTCCATTTTCCCTGGGAAAGAAAACTCAGCAGTCCAGGTTCCTGATGTCAGTGTGTAGGGCTCCCTTGGGTCTATCAGGGCAGCACATGTTTGAGGTCGGGATCACTTCGGTCTGGGCTCCATCCTTCGATATAAGGATTCTTTGCAGTCAGGGCCAGGGGCCCCTGGGCACATCCTTTTTCCATTTTCCCTGGGAAAGAAAACTCAGCAGTCCAGGTTCCTGATGTCAGTTTGTAGGGCTCCCTTGGGTCTATCAGGGCAGCACAAGTTTGAGGTGGGGACAACTTCGGTCTCGGGTCCATCCTTCGATATAAGGATTCTTTGCAGTCAGCGCCCAGCCCAGGGCCAGAGGACCCGGGGCACATCCTTTTTCCATTTTCCCTGGGAAGGAAAACTCACCAGTCCAGGTTCCTGATGTCAGTTTGTAGGGCTCCCTTGGGTCTATCAGGGCAGCACAAGTTTGAGGTGGGGACAACTTTGGTCTGGGGTGCATCCTTCGATATAAGGATTCTTTGCAGTCAGGGCCTGGGGCCCCTGGGCACATCCTTTTTCCATTTTCCCTGGGAAAGAAAACTCAGCAGTCCAGGTTCCTGATGTCAGTTTGTAGGTCTCCCTTGGGTCTATCAGGGCAGCACAAATTTGAGGTGGGGACAACTTCGGTCTCGGGTCCATCCTTCGATATAAGGATTCTTTGCAGTCAGGGCCTCGGGCCCCTGGGCACATCCTTTGGCCATTTTCCCTGGGAAAGAAAACTCAGCAGTCCAGGTTCCTGATGTCAGTTTGTAGGGCTCCCTTGGGTCTATCAGGGCAGCACAAGTTTGAGGTGGGGACAACTTCGGTCTCGGGTCCATCCTTCGATATAAGGATTCTTTGCAGTCAGGGCCAGGGGCCCCTGGGCACATCCTTTTTCCATTTTCCCCGGGAAAGAAAACTCAGCAGTCCAGGTTCCTGATGTCAGTTTGTAGGGCTCCCTTGGGTCTATCAGGGCAGCACAAGTTTGAGGTGGGGACAACTTCGGTCTGGGGTGCATCCTTCGATATAAGGATTCTTTGCAGTCAGGCCCAGGCCAGGGCCAGGGGCCCCTGGGCACATCCTTTTTCCATTTTCCCTGGGAAAGAAAACTCAGCAGTCCAGGTTCCTGATGTCAGTTTGTAGGGCTCCCTTGGGTGTATCAGGGCAGCACAAGTTTGAGGTGGGGACAACTTCAGTGTGGGGTGCATCCTTCGATATAAGGATTCTATGCAGTCAGGCCCAGCCTATGGCCGGGGAACCCTGGGCACATCCTTTGGCCATTTTCCCTGGGAAGGAAAACTCAGCAGTCCAGGTTCCTGATGTCAGTTTGTAGGGCTCCCTTGGGTCTATCAGGGCCTCAAAATTTTCAGGTGGGGACAACTTCGATCTCGAGTCCATCCTTCGATATAAGGATTCTTTGCAGTCAGGGCCCAGCCCAGGGCCAGGGGCCCCTGGGCACATCCTTTTTCCATTTTCCCTGGGAAAGAAAACTCAGCAGTCCAGGTTCCTGATGTCAGTTTGTAGGGCTCCCTTGGGTCTATCAGGGCAGCACAAGTTTGAGGTGGGGACAACTTCGGTCTCGGGTCCATCCTTCGATATAAGGATTCTTTGCAGTCAGGGCCCAGCCCAGGGCCAGAGGACCCTGGGCACATCCTTTTTCCATTTTCCCTGGGAAGGAAAACTCACCAGTCCAGGTTCCTGATGTCAGTTTGTAGGGCTCCCTTGGGTCTATCAGGGCAGCACAAATTTGAGGTGGGGACAACTTCGGTCTGGGGTCCATCCTTCGATATAAGGATTTTTTGCAGTCAGGGCCAGGGGCCCCTGGGCACATCCTTTGGCCATTTTCCCTGGGAAAGAAAACTCAGCAGTCCAGGTTCCTGATGTCAGTTTGTAGGGCTCCCTTGGGTCTATCAGGGCAGCACAAGTTTGAGGTGGGGACAACTTCGGTCTGGGCTCCATCCTTCGATATAAGGATTCTTTGCAGTCAGGCCCAGCCCAGGGCCAGGGGCCCCTGGGCACATCCTTTTTTCATTTTCACTGGGAAAGAAAACTCAGCAGTCCAGGTTCCTGATGTCAGTTTGTAGGGCTCCCTTCGGTCTATCAGGGCAGCACAAGTTTGAGGTGGGGACAACTTCGGTGTGGGGTGCATCCTTCGATATAAGGATTCTTTGCAGTCAGGGCCCAGCCCAGGGCCAGGGGCCCCTGGGCACATCCTTTTTCCATTTTCCCTGGGAAAGAAAACTCAGCAGTCCAGGTTCCTGAAGTCAGTTTGTAGATCTCCCTTGGGTCTATCAGGGCAGCACAAGTTTGAGGTGGGGACAACTTCGGTGTGGGGTGCATCCTTCGATATAAGGATTCTTTGCAGTCAGGCCCAGCCCAGGGCCAGAGGACCCTGGGCACATCCTTTGGCCATTTTCCCTGGGAAGGAAAACTCAGCAGTCCAGGTTCCTGATGTCAGTTTGTAGGGCTCCCTTGGGTCTATCAGGGCAGCACAAGTTTGAGGTGGGGACAACTTTGGTCTCGGGTCCATCCTTCGATATAAGGATTCTTTGCAGTCACGGCCAGGGGCCCCTGGGCACATCCTTTTTCCATTTTCCCTGGGAAAGAAAACTCAGCAGTCCAGGTTCCTGATGTCAGTTTGTAGGGCTCCCTTGGGTCTATCAGGGCAGCACAAGATTGAGGTGGGGACAACTTCGGTCTCGGGTCCATCCTTCGATATAAGGATTTTTTGCAGTCAGGGCCTGGGGCCCCTGGGCACATCCTTTTTCTATTTTCCCTGGGAAAGAAAACTCAGCAGTCCAGGTTCCTGATGTCAGTTTGTAGGGCTCCCTTGGGTGTATCAGGGCAGCACAAGTTTGAGGTGGGGACAACTTCGGTCTCGGGTCCATCCTTCTATATAAGGATTCTTTGCAGTCAGGCCCAGGCCACGGCCAGGGGCCCCTGGGCACATCCTTTTTCCATTTTCCCTGGGAAAGAAAACTCAGCAGTCCAGGTTCCTGATGTCAGTTTGTAGGGCTCCCTTGGGTCTATCAGGGCAGCACAAGTTTGAGGTGGGGACAACTTCGGTCTCGGGTCCATCCTTCGATATAAAGATTCTTTGCAGTCAGGGCCAGGGGCCCCTGGGCACATCCTTTTTCCATTTTCCCTGGGAAAGAAAACTCAGCAGTCCAGGTTCCTGATGTCAGTTTGTAGGGCTCCCTTGGGTCTATCAGGGCAGCACAAGTCTGAGGTGGGGACAACTTCGGTGTGGGGTGCATCCTTCGATATAAGGATTCTTTACAGTCAGAGCCCAGCCCAGAGCCAGGGGACCCTGGGCACATCCTTTGGCCATTTTCCCTGGGAAAGAAAACTCAGCAGTCCAGGTTCCTGATGTCAGTTTGTAGGGCTCCCTTGGGTCTATCAGGGCAGCACAAGTTTGAGGTGGGGACAACTTCGGTCTCGGGTCCATCCTTCGATATAAGGATTCTTTGCAGTCAGGCCCAGCCCAGGGCCAGGGGCCCCTGGGCACATCCTTTTTCCATTTTCACTGGGAAAGAAAACTCAGCAGTCCAGGTTCCTGATGTCAGTTTGTAGGGCTCCCTTGGGTCTATCAGGGCAGCACAAGTTTGAGATCGGGATCACTTCGGTCTGGGCTCCATCCTTCGATATAAGGATTCTTTGCAGTCAGGGCCAGGGGCCCCTGGGCACATCCTTTTTCCATTTTCCCTGGGAAAGAAAACTCAGCAGTCCAGGTTCCTGATGTCAGTTTGTAGGGCTCCCTTGGGTGTATCAGGTCAGCACAAGTTTGAGGTGGGGACAACTTCGGTCTGGGGTCCATCCTTCGATATAAGGATTCTTTGCAGTCAGGCCCAGGCCAGGGCCAGGGGCCCCTGGGCACATCCTTTTTCCATTTTCCCTGGGAAGGAAAACTCACCAGTCCAGGTTCCTGATGTCAGTTTGTAGGGCTCCCTTGGGTCTATCAGGGCAGCACAAGTTTGAGGTGGGGACAACTTCGGTCTGGGGTGCATCCTTCGATATAAGGATTCTTTGCAGTCAGGGCCAGCCCAGGGCCGGGGGACCCTGGGAACATCCTTTTTCCATTTTCCCTGGGAAAGAAAACTCAGCAGTCCAGGTTCCTGATGTCAGTTTGTAGGGCTCCCTTGGGTCTATCAGGGCAGCACAAGTTTGAGGTGGGGACAACTTCAGTCTCGGGTCCATCCTTCGATATAAGGATTCTATGCAGTCAGGCCCAGCCCATGGCCGGGGGACCCTGGGCACATCCTTTGGCCATTTTCCCTGGGAAGGAAAACTCAGCAGTCCAGGTTCCTGATGTCAGTTTGTAGGGCTCCCTTGGGTCTATCAGGGCCTCAAAAGTTTCAGGTGGGGACAACTTCGATCTCGGGTCCATCCTTCGATATAAGGATTCTTTGCAGTCAGGGCCCAGCCCAGAGCCTGGGGCCCCTGGGCACATCCTTTTTCCATTTTCCCTGGGAAAGAAAACTCAGCAGTCCAGGTTCCTGATGTCAGTTTGTAGGGCTCCCTTGGGTCTATCAGGGCAGCACAAGTTTGAGGTGGGGACAACTTCGGTGTGGGGTGCATCCTCCGATATATGGATTCTTTACAGTCAGGCCCAGCCCAGGGCCAGAGGACCCTGGGCACATCCTTTGGCCATTTTCCCTGGGAAAGAAAACTCAGCAGTCCAGGTTCCTGATGTCAGTTTGTAGGGCTCCCTTGGGTCTATCAGGGCAGCACAAGTTTGAGGTGGGGACAACTTCGGTCTCGGGTCCATCCTTCGATATAAAGATTCTTTGCAGTCAGGGCCAGGGGCCCCTGGGCACATCCTTTTTCCATTTTCCCTGGGAAAGAAAACTCAGCAGTCCAGGTTCCTGATGTCAGTTTGTAGGGCTCCCTTTTATCTATCAGGGCCTCAAAAGTTTGAGGTGGGGACAACTTCGGTCTCGGGTCCATCCTTCGATATAAGGATTCTTTGCAGTCAGGCCCAGCCCAGGGCCAGGGGCCCCTGGGCACATCCTTTTTCCATTTTCCCTGGGAAAGAAAACTCAGCAGTCCAGGTTCCTGATGTCAGTTTGTAGGGCTCCCTTGGGTCTATCAGGGCAGCACAAGTTTGAGGTGGGGACAACTTCGGTGTGGGGGCATCCTTCGATATAAGGATTCTTTACAGTCAGAGCCCAGCCCAGAGCCAGGGGACCCTGGGCACATCCTTTGGCCATTTTCCGTGGGAAAGAAAACTCAGCAGTCCAGGTTCCTGATGTCAGTTTGTAGGGCTCCCTTGGGTCTATCAGGGCAGCACAAGTTTGAGGTGGGGACAACTTCGGTGTGGGGTGCATCCTTCGATATAAGGATTCTTTACAGTCAGAGCCCAGCCCAGAGCCAGGGGACCCTGGGCACATCCTTTTTCCATTTTCCCTGGGAAAGAAAACTCAGCAGTCCAGGTTCCTGATGTCAGTTTGTAGGGCTCCCTTGGGTCTATCAGGGCAGCACAAGTTTGAGGTGGGGACAACTTCGGTCTCGGGTCCATCCTTCGATATAAGGATTCTTTGTAGTCAGGCCCAGCCCAGGGCCAGGGGCCCCTGGGCACATCCTTTGGCCATTCTCCCTGGGAAGGAAAACTCAGCAGTCCAGGTTCCTGATGTCAGTTTGTAGGGCTCCCTTGGGTGTATCAGGGCAGCACAAGTTTGAGGTGGGGACAACTTCGGTCTCGGGTCCATCCTTCGATATAAGGATTCTTTGCAGTCAGGGCCGAGCCCAGGGCCAGAGGACCCTGGGCACATCCTTTTTCCATTTTCCCTGGGAAAGAAAACTCAGCAGTCCAGGTTCCTGATGTCAGTTTGTAGGGCTCCCTTGGGTCTATCAGGGCAGCACAAGTTTGAGGTGGGGACAACTTCGGTCTGGGCTCCATCCTTCGATATAAGGATTCTTTGCAGTCAGGGCCAGGGGCCCCTGGGCACATCCTTTTTCCATTTTCCCTGGGAAAGAAAACTCAGCAGTCCAGGTTCCTGATGTCAGTTTGTAGGGCTCCCTTGGGTCTATCAGGGCAGCACAAGTTTGAGGTGGGGGCAACTTCGGTCTGGGCTCCATCCTTCGATATAAGGATTCTTTTTAGTCAAGGCCAGGGGCCCCTGGGCACATCCTTTTTCCATTTCCCCCGGGAAAGGAAACTCAGCAGTCCAGGTTCCTGATGTCAGTTTGTAGGGCTCCCTTGGGTCTATCAGGGCAGCACAAGTTTGAGGTGGGGACAACTTCGGTCTCGGGTCCATCCTTCGATATAAAGATTCTTTATAGTCAAGGCCAGGGGCCCCTGGGCACATCCTTTTTCCATTTTCCCTGGGAAAGAAAACTCAGCAGTCCAGGTTCCTGATGTCAGTTTGTAGGGCTCCCTTTTATCTATCAGGGCCTCAAAAGTTTGACGTGGGGACAACTTCAGTCTCTGGTCCATCCTTCGATATAAGGATTCTTTGCAGTCAGGCCCAGGCCAGGGCCAGGGGCCCCTGGGCACATCTTTTTCCATTTTCCCTGGGAAAGAAAACTCAGCAGTCCAGGTTCCTGATGTCAGTTTGTAGGGCTCCCTTGGGTCTATCAGGGCAGCACAAGTTTGAGGTGGGGACAACTTCGGTGTGGGGTGCATCCTTCGATATAAGGATTCTTTACAGTCAGAGCCCAGCCCAGGGCCAGGGGCCCCTGGGCACATCCTTTTTCCATTTTCCCTGGGAAAGAAAACTCAGCAGTCCAGGTTCCTGATGTCAGTTTGTAGGGCTCCCTTGGGTCTATCAGGGCAGCACAAGTTTGAGGTGGGGACAACTTCGGTCTGGGCTCCATCCTTCGATATAAGGATTCTATGCAGTCAGGCGCAGCCCATGGTCGGGGGACCCTGGGCACATCCTTTGGCCATTTTCCCTGGGAAAGAAAACTCAGCAGTCCAGGTTCCTGATGTCAGTTTGTAGGGCTCCCTTGGGTCTATCAGGGCAGCACAAGTTTGAGGTGGGGACAACTTCGGTGTGGGGTGCATCCTTCGATATAAGGATTCTTTGCAATCCGGGCCAGGGGCCCCTGGGCACATCCTTTTTCCATTTTCCCTGGCAAAGAAAACTCAGCAGTCCAGGTTCCTGATGTCAGTTTGTAGGGCTCCCTTCGGTCTATCAGGGCAGCACAAGTTTGAGGTGGGGACAACTTCGGTCTGGGGTCCATCCTTCGATATAAGGATTCTTTGCAGTCAGGGCCCAGCCCAGGGCCAGGGGCCCCTGGGCACATCCTTTTTCCATTTTCCCTGGGAAAGAAAACTCAGCAGTCCAGGTTCCTGAAGTCAGTTTGTAGATCTCCCTTGGGTCTATCAGGGCAGCACAAGTTTGAGGTGGGGACAACTTCGGTGTGGGGTGCATCCTTCGATATAAGGATTCTTTGCAGTCAGGCCCAGCCCAGGGCCAGAGGACCCTGGGCACATCCTTTGGCCATTTTCCCTGGGAAGGAAAACTCAGCAGTCCAGGTTCCTGATGTCAGTTTGTAGGGCTCCCTTGGGTCTATCAGGGCAGCACAAGTTTGAGGTGGGGACAACTTCGGTCTCGGGTCCATCCTTCGATATAAGGATTCTTTGCAGTCACGGCCAGGGGCCCCTGGGCACATCCTTTTTCCATTTTCCCTGGGAAAGAAAACTCAGCAGTCCAGGTTCCTGATGTCAGTTTGTAGGGCTCCCTTGGGTCTATCAGGGCAGCACAAGATTGAGGTGGGGACAACTTCGGTCTCGGGTCCATCCTTCGATATAAAGATTCTTTGCAGTCAGGGCCAGGGGCCCCTGGGCACATCCTTTTTCCATTTTCCCTGGGAAAGAAAACTCAGCAGTCCAGGTTCCTGATGTCAGTTTGTAGGGCTCCCTTGGGTCTATCAGGGCAGCACAAGTCTGAGGTGGGGACAACTTCGGTGTGGGGTGCATCCTTCGATATAAGGATTCTTTACAGTCAGAGCCCAGCCCAGAGCCAGGGGACCCTGGGCACATCCTTTGGCCATTTTCCCTGGGAAAGAAAACTCAGCAGTCCAGGTTCCTGATGTCAGTTTGTAGGGCTCCCTTGGGTCTATCAGGGCAGCACAAGTTTGAGGTGGGGACAACTTCGGTCTCGGGTCCATCCTTCGATATAAGGATTCTTTGCAGTCAGGCCCAGCCCAGGGCCAGGGGCCCCTGGGCACATCCTTTTTCCATTTTCACTGGGAAAGAAAACTCACCAGTCCAGGTTCCTGATGTCAGTTTGTAGGGCTCCCTTGGGTCTATCAGGGCAGCACAAGTTTGAGATCGGGATCACTTCGGTCTGGGCTCCATCCTTCGATATAAGGATTCTTTGCAGTCAGGGCCAGGGGCCCCTGGGCACATCCTTTTTCCATTTTCCCTGGGAAAGAAAACTCAGCAGTCCAGGTTCCTGATGTCAGTTTGTAGGGCTCCCTTGGGTGTATCAGGGCAGCACAAGTTTGAGGTGGGGACAACTTCGGTCTGGGGTCCATCCTTCGATATAAGGATTCTTTGCAGTCAGGCCCAGGCCAGGGCCAGGGGCCCCTGGGCACATCCTTTTTCCATTTTCCCTGGGAAGGAAAACTCACCAGTCCAGGTTCCTGATGTCAGTTTGTAGGGCTCCCTTGGGTCTATCAGGGCAGCACAAGTTTGAGGTGGGGACAACTTCGGTCTGGGGTGCATCCTTCGATATAAGGATTCTTTGCAGTCAGGGCCAGCCCAGGGCCGGGGGACCCTGGGAACATCCTTTTTCCATTTTCCCTGGGAAAGAAAACTCAGCAGTCCAGGTTCCTGATGTCAGTTTGTAGGGCTCCCTTGGGTCTATCAGGGCAGCACAAGTTTGAGGTGGGGACAACTTCAGTCTCGGGTCCATCCTTCGATATAAGGATTCTATGCAGTCAGGCCCAGCCCATGGCCGGGGGACCCTGGGCACATCCTTTGGCCATTTTCCCTGGGAAGGAAAACTCAGCAGTCCAGGTTCCTGATGTCAGTTTGTAGGGCTCCCTTGGGTCTATCAGGGCCTCAAAAGTTTCAGGTGGGGACAACTTCGATCTCGGGTCCATCCTTCGATATAAGGATTCTTTGCAGTCAGGGCCCAGCCCAGGGCCTGGGGCCCCTGGGCACATCCTTTTTCCATTTTCCCTGGGAAAGAAAACTCAGCAGTCCAGGTTCCTGATGTCAGTTTGTAGGGCTCCCTTGGGTCTATCAGGGCAGCACAAGTTTGAGGTGGGGACAACTTCGGTGTGGGGTGCATCCTCCGATACATGGATTCTTTACAGTCAGGCCCAGCCCAGGGCCAGAGGACCCGGGGCACATCCTTTGGCCATTTTCCCTGGGAAAGAAAACTCAGCAGTCCAGGTTCCTGAAGTCAGTTTGTAGGGCTCCCTTGGGTCTATCAGGGCAGCACAAGTTTGAGGTGGGGACAACTTCGGTCTCGGGTCCATCCTTCGATATAAGGATTCTTTGCAGTCACGGCCAGGGGCCCCTGGGCACATCCTTTTTCCATTTTCCCTGGGAAAGAAAACTCAGCAGTCCAGGTTCCTGATGTCAGTTTGTAGGGCTCCCTTGGGTCTATCAGGGCAGCACAAGTTTGAGGTGGGGACAACTTCGGTCTGGGCTCCATCCTTCGATATAAGGATTCTTTGCAGTCAGGGCCAGGGGCCCCTGGGCACATCCTTTTTCCATTTCCCCCGGGAAAGAAAACTCAGCAGTCCAGGTTCCTGATGTCAGTTTGTAGGGCTCCCTTGGGTCTATCAGGGCAGCACAAGTTTGAGGTGGGGACAACTTCGGTCTGGGGTGCATCCTTCGATATAAGGATTCTTTGCAGTCAGGCCCAGGCAAGGGCCAGGGGCCCCTGGGCACATCCTTTTTCCATTTTCCCTGGGAAAGAAAACTCAGCAGTCCAGGTTCCTGATGTCAGTTTGTAGGGCTCCCTTGGGTCTATCAGGGCAGCACAAGTTTGAGGTGGGGACAACTTCAGTGTGGGGTGCATCCTTCGATATAAGGATTCTATGCAGTCAGGCCCAGCCTATGGCCGGGGAACCCTGGGCACATCCTTTGGCCATTTTCCCTGGGAAGGAAAACTCAGCAGTCCAGGTTCCTGATGTCAGTTTGTAGGGCTCCCTTGGGTCTATCAGGGCCTCAAAATTTTCAGGTGGGGACAACTTCGATCTCGAGTCCATCCTTCGATATAAGGATTCTTTGCAGTCAGGGCCCAGCCCAGGGCCTGGGGCCCCTGGGCACATCCTTTTTCCATTTTCCCTGGGAAAGAAAACTCAGCAGTCCAGGTTCCTGATGTCAGTTTGTAGGGCTCCCTTGGGTCTATCAGGGCAGCACAAGTTTGAGGTGGGGACAACTTCGGTCTCGGGTCCATCCTTCGATATAAGGATTCTTTGCAGTCAGGGCCCAGCCCAGGGCCAGAGGACCCTGGGCACATCCTTTTTCCATTTTCCCTGGGAAGGAAAACTCACCAGTCCAGGTTCCTGATGTCAGTTTGTAGGGCTCCCTTGGGTCTATCAGGGCAGCACAAATTTGAGGTGGGGACAACTTCGGTCTGGGGTCCATCCTTCGATATAAGGATTTTTTGCAGTCAGGGCCAGGGGCCCCTGGGCACATCCTTTGGCCATTTTCCCTGGGAAAGAAAACTCAGCAGTCCAGGTTCCTGATGTCAGTTTGTAGGGCTCCCTTGGGTCTATCAGGGCAGCACAAGTTTGAGGTGGGGACAACTTCGGTCTGGGCTCCATCCTTCGATATAAGGATTCTTTGCAGTCAGGCCCAGGCCAGGGCCAGGGGCCCCTGGGCACATCCTTTTTTCATTTTCACTGGGAAAGAAAACTCAGCAGTCCAGGTTCCTGATGTCAGTTTGTAGGGCTCCCTTGGGTCTATCAGGGCAGCACAAGTTTGAGGTGGGGACAACTTCGGTGTGGGCTCCATCCTTCGATATAAGGATTCTTTTTAGTCAGGGCCAGGGGCCCCTGGGCACATCCTTTTTCCATTTTCCCTGGGAAAGAAAACTCAGCAGTCCAGGTTCCTGATGTCAGTTTGTAGGGCTCCCTTGGGTCTATCAGGGCAGCACAAGTTTGAGGTGGGGACAACTTCGGTCTCGGGTCCATCCTTCGATATAAAGATTCTTTGCAGTCAGGGCCCAGCCCAGGGCCTGGGGCCCCTGGGCACATCCTTTTTCCACTTTCCCTGGGAAAGAAAACTCAGCAGTCCAGGTTCCTGATGTCAGTTTGTAGGGCTCCCTTCGGTCTATCAGGGCAGCACAAGTTTGAAGTGGGGACAACTTCGGTGTGGGGTGCATCCTTCGATATAAGGATTCTTTGCAGTCAGGCCCAGCCCAGGGCCAGGGGCCCCTGGGCACATCCTTTTTCCATTTTCCCTGGGAAAGAAAACTCAGCAGTCCAGGTTCCTGATGTCAGTTTGTAGGGCTCCCTTGGGTCTATCAGGGCAGCACAAGTTTGAGGTGGGGACAACTTCGGTCTGGGGTTCCTCCTTCAATATAAGGATTCTTTGCAGTCAGGTCCAAGCCCGGGGCCAGGGGCCCCTGGGCACATCCTTTGGCCATTTTCCCTGGGAAAGAAAACTTAACAGTCCAGGTTTTTGAGATCCCCAGATTTGGTTTCGGTTCTCGTGTGGTGGTCAAGTCTCTCCTCCAACCCATGCTACCAAAGAAAAACTCCGCACTCTCTTGTTTGTTCTGAAGAAGATTTATTGGTAATTATCTAACAGATTTTGTTCTCGGGCTGCGTCCTGTTTGTCAGCGCCCCAGGCAGAGACACACACGCTCCTGACACCCTGACTGTTTGGTGTCTTCTTCTCCTCTCTCCCCACCCAGGGCTGCTGCTATCTTTTATATTATATATTATATATTACATATTACATATTACATGTTTATAGTTTTCCCCTAATACCTACTACCTGTATTACAATGTGCTTTTCTACTCTAAACCAATCTGTGAGTGCCAGCATCACCAAGAACATGGAGGTAAGGAAGAAGAAAGAAGAAGGACGGGTTCAGCCCCCTTTCCTCCGTCTTAGAACTTCTGACCCCCATGTACAAAGTGAAAACCCTCCTGGATACTACCAAAAAAAATTTCCCCTCTGTTTTGTGACTACTTTTACTACACTATCTAACCCTTTGTGACTGCTTGTTCCACCTCCAAAGCTGGTCACTCATTCCATGGCTCAAACTCGAAATCACAGCTGTTTGCAGCTGCCTGCCAGGGTCTAAAAAGCTTCTGACCAAGGCCTGGAACCTCTATAATGTTTGAGGAACATTGTGAGTTCCCACGCAGGTTCCTGATGTCAGTTCACAGCGCGTGACGTCACCACACCCCGTTCCCAGGAAAACCCCTCGTTCCCATGGCAACGCAGACCCCGTTCCCGTGGGAACGTTGGCTTATTTCCATGGCAACAACAGCCTTCTGTTCCCATGGCAACAGCCCCTCATTACCATGGCAACAGTCATTCCCCTGCCCACCCCGCCCCCCCCCCCCCGTTCCCGCAGTAACAGCCCCTCGGTTTCCATGGCTACACCCCCATGACAACAGCCCCGTTCCCATGGCAACAGCCCCTCATTACCATGGCAACAACACCCTTCTGTTCCCATGACAACAGCCCCATTACCATAGCAATAACACCCCCATTCCCATGGCAACAGCGCCTCAGTTTCCATGGCAACAGCCCCTCCCATTCCCACAGTAACAGCCCCTGATTCCCACGTCAACTGCCCCTCGGTTTCCATGGCAACACCCCCATGAAAACAGCCCCGTTCCCATGGCAACACCCCCGTTCCCACGCTCACAGCGCATGCGCCGCGCTCTCCCCGCCTCCCCGTCTCTCGGACTCCATTTCCCATCACCCCCCGCGGCCCGCGGCGCGCTAACGGCTCTCGGCCGCTCCGCGGACTCCATTTCCCATCGCGCCCCGCGGCGCGGGCGGGAGGGGCGGGTCCCTACGGCGGCCGGCGCGGGCCCGGTCTCGTGACGCGCGCCGTGCGCGGACGCCAAGATGGCGGACGAGGAGGGCGAAGCGCGGCCGGGGGCGCGGAACGGAGCCGGGGAGGGACCCCCGGGCGGGCCCCGCGTCGTCCGCATCGTCAAGTCCGAGTCCGGTTACGGCTTTAACGTCCGCGGGCAAGTGAGCGAAGGCGGGCAGCTGCGCAGCATCAACGGCGAGCTGTACGCGCCGCTGCAGCACGTCAGCGCCGTGCTGGGCGGAGGGGCCGCCGACCGCGCCGGGGTGCGCAAGGGGGATCGCATCCTGGAGGTGTGAGTACGGGGGGGCCGCCCACCCGCAGCCCCCCGGCACCGGCCCCGGGAACGCGCCCCGCACACACACGGGCAGGGGGATGGGGGTCCTGAGGGCGGTGAGGGGGATGAGGGGCTCTGAGGGGGATGAGGGGCTCTGAGGGGTATAAGGGGGTTCTGAAGGGGATGAGGGGCTGTGAGAGGCTCTGAGGTGGATGAGGGGCTCTGAGGGGTATAAGGGGGTTCTGAAGGGGATGAGGGGCTGTGAGAGGTTCTGAGGGGGATGAGGGGCTGTGAGAGGTTCTGAGGGGGATGAGGGGCTCTGAGGGGGATAAGGGGGTTCTGAAGGGGATGAGGGAGTTCTGAGGAGGATAAGGGGGCTCTGAGGGGGATGAGGGAGTTCTGAGGGGGATGAGGGTCCTGAGGAGGCTCTAAGGGGGATGAGGGGCTCTGAGGAGGATAAGGGGGCTCTGAGGGGGCTCTAAGGGGGGTGAGGTAGCTCTGAGAGGGATGTGGGGCTCTGAGTGGGGCTCTGAGGGGTTGGGGGGCTCTGAGGGGGCTCTGAGGAGGATAAGGGGGCTCTGAGGGGGATGAGAGGCTCTGAGGGGGTTCTGAAGGGCTTTGAGAGGGGGTACTGAGGGGGTACTTCTGAGGGGGTACTGAGGGAGATGAGGAGGTTCTGAGGGGGTACTGAGGGAGATGAGGAGGTTCTGAGGGGGCTCTGAAGGGCTCTGAGGAGGTTCTGAGGGGGCTCTGAGGGGCTCTGAGGAGGTTCTGAGGGGCTCTGAGGGGCTCTGAGGAGGTTCTGAGGGGGCTCTGAGGGGCTCTGAGGAGGTTCTGAGGGGGTACTGAGGAGGTTCTGAGGGGCTCTGAGGAGGTTCTGAGGGGGTACTGAGGGGGTACTGAGGGAGATGAGGTTCTGAGGGGGCTCTGGGGGTCCCGGGGTGAGGGGACACCGAGCCCTTGGTGCACTCTCGGGGTGCTGAGGGGGCTCAGGGCGGCCTTTGGCTCTGCTGTCATGAGGGGGATTGACAAACGCAGCCCTTGGGGGCTTTTGGGGGGTCCTGAGGGGGCTGAGCATCTTTTGGTGAGGGTGTCATGAGACCCCCACCCCTATTTAGGAATTTGGGGGGTCCTGAGGGGGCTGACCATCTTTTGGTGAGGGTGTCATGAGACCCCCACCCCTATTTAGGAATTTGGGGAGCTCTGAGGGGGCTGGGGGTCCCTTGATGGGGGGGGTGAGACCCCCGGCTTTTTGTGGGAATTTTTGGGGGTCCGGAGGGTCCCTTGGTGAGAGTGTCATGAGACCCCCACCCCTATTTAGGAATTTGGGGGGTCCTGAGGGGTCTAATGCTCCCTTGGTGAGGGTGTCATGACAGGGGGTGAGACCCCCAGCCCCCTTTTTAGGAATTTGGGAGGGTCCTGAGGGGGCTGAGGATTCTTTGCTGAGGGTGCCATGAGTGGGGGCATGAGCCCCCAGCCCTTGAGGAGAATTTGGGGGGTCCTGAGCTCAAACTGAGCCCCCCAACCCTCTCTAGGGGTTTTGGGGAGCCTCTCAAGGGGGAGCCCTTGGATTTCAACAGGGGGTCCCTCCTGGGGAGGTCCGGGGGGCATTTTTAGGGATAAACCCCTTGGATTTCAGCGTAGAGACTCCTAGGAAGGGCAGGGGGAGTTTTTAGGGATAAACCCCTTGGATTTCAGTGTGAGGAGAGCAAAGGAGCCCCTAATTTTAGGGATAAACCCCTTGGATTCCAACCTGGAGACGCTTCCTTCCCACTCCTGCCTCTGGTGTTCTCCAGCTGCTGCTTTTTAACCCCCAAAATTGTAACTTTGCCCCAAAAAACACCTTCCCGTGGGGATATTCCTGCTGGGTGGAAACTCGTCTTCCTTTCCCCCCCAAAAAACCCTCAAACTTTGCAGCTGTTTTGGGGCTGAAATCCCTCAAATCCCAGCGGTGGGGGTTGGTTTTCAGGGATCTCTCCGGGTCGGTGAAGTCCAATTACTGATTAATTCCAGGGATTTCCCAGCTGCAGGAATGTTTTGCTGCCAGCTCTGGAAGTCCGAGGGCTGTGAGGAGCTGTCAGGACCTGCCTGAATCCCGCAGAAATCCCAGCTGGGATTTGGCTCTGTCCCAGCTGACCCAAATTCCCGATTCTTTGATTTTTCCACGCGGGAAAAGCGCTGGAAGCAGGGGGAATTCTGCACCTGGATGTGCCAACTGGGCGAGCAGCGTTCCCAGGCTGAGGGTTTTGTGGGCACTGGGATGAAATTTATGAAAATTTCCCTCATTTTTGAGTGTTTTGGGGAACATTTAAAACGCTGGGTTTGGCGTGAGAGAGAGGAATTTTGGTGCAATATCCTTCCCTTGGATCTGTGTCATCTCCTGGATCTTGATGTCCTTTCCCTGCTCCCCTCACATTCCCTGGATGTTCTCTGGAGGTGGCTTGGGAATGTCTTCAGCATTTCCATGGGAATTTGGGATTTGTTCCCTTTAGGAATGGGGTGAACGTGGAGTGAGCCATGCACAAGCAGGTGGTGGATCTGATCCATGGGAATTCCATGGGAATTTGGGATTTATTCCCTTTAGGAACGGGGTGAACGTGGAAGGAGCCACCCACAAGCAGGTGGTGGATGCACTCCATGGGAATTCCATGGCAATTTGGGATTTATTCCCTTTAGGAACGGGGTGAACGTGGAGGGACACGTACACAAGCAGGTGATGGATGTGCTCCATGGGAATTCCATGGAAATTTGGGATATTTTTCCCTTTAGGAACGGGGTGAACGTGGAAGGACACATAAACAAGCAGGTGGTGGATGTGCTCCATGGGAATTCCATGGGAATTTGGGATTTATTCCCTTTAGGAACGGGGTGAACGTGGAAGGAGACATACACAAGCAGGTGCTGGATGTGCTCCATGGGAATTCCATGGGAATTTGGGATTTATTCCCTTTAGGAACAGGGTGAACGTGGAGGGACACGTACACAAGCAGGTGATGGATGTACTCCATGGGAATTCCATGGGAATTTGGGATATTTTTCCCTTTAGGAACGGGGTGAACGTGGAAGGACACATAAACAAGCAGGTGGTGGATGTGCTCCATGGGAATTCCATGGGAATTTGGGATATTTTTCCCTTTAGGAACGGGGTGAATGTGGAAGGAGCCACCCACAAGCAGGTGCTGGATGTGCTCCATGGGAATTTGGGATATTTTTCCCTTTAGGAACGGGGTGAACGTGGAAGGACACATACACAAGCAGGTGCTGGATGTGCTCCATGGGAATTTGGGATATTTTTCCCTTTAGGAACGGGGTGAACGTGGAAGGACACATACACAAGCAGGTGCTGGATGTGCTCCATGGGAATTTGGGATATTTTTCCGTGCAGGAACGGGGTGAACGTGGAGGGACACACACACAAGCAGGTGGTGGATCTGATCCATGGGAATTTGGTATTTATTCCCTTTAGGAATGGGGTGAACATGGAGGGACACATACACAAGCAGGTGGTGGATCTGATCCATGGGAATTTGGGATATTTTTCCCTTTAGGAACGGGGTGAACGTGGAAGGAGCCACCCACAAGCAGGTGGTGGATCTGATCCATGGGAATTTGGTATTTATTCCCTTTAGGAATGGGGTGAACATGGAGGGACACATACACAAGCAGGTGGTGGATGTGCTCCATGGGAATTTGCGATATTTTTCCCTTTAGGAACGGGGTGAACGTGGAACGACACATACACAATCAGGTGGTGGATGTGCTCCATGGGAATTTGGGATATTTTTCCCTTTAGGAACGGGGTGAACGTGGAAGGAGCCACCCACAAGCAGGTGGTGGATCTGATCCGCGCCGGCGAGAAGGAGCTGGTGCTGACGGTGCTGTCGGTGCCGCCGCACGAGGCCGAGAGCCTGGAGCCGCCCGAGGAGCCGCTGGGGCCGCCCTTCTACGACTACAGCGAGAAGCAGGCGGTGCCCATCTCCATCCCCACCTACAAACACGTGGAGCAGAGCGGGGAGAAGTTCGTGGTGAGGCTTCTTCCCCCACCCCGGGAATTCGGGGGGAAATCCGTGGCTTTGGGGTTTTTGGTTGTCGGGGGGGGTACGGGGGTTGTTGGCGTTAAGTCGCGGGGTTGGGGTGTCGGGGTGTTGAAATATAGGGGTGTTGGTGTGGAGGAATATTGAAATTGAGCAATATTGAAACCTAGGATTATTGAAACATAGGATTATTGAAATATAGGGGTGTTGGTGTAGAGGAATGCGGGGCTGTGGAATATTGAAACCTAGGATTATTGAAAAATAGGATTATTGAAATATAGGGGTGTTGGTGTAGAGGAATATTGAAATTGAGCAATATTGAAACCGAGGGTTATTGAAATATTGGGTAATTGAAATATAGGGGTGTTGGTGTGGAGGAATATTGAAATTGAGCAATACTGAAACCTAGGATTATTGAAACATAGGATTATTGAAATACAGGGGTGTTGGTGTAGAGGAATATTGAAATTGAGCAATATTGAAACCGAGGGTTATTGAAATATTGGGTTATTGAAATATAGGGGTGTTGGTGTGGAGGAATATTGAAATTGAGCAATACTGAAACCTAGGATTATTGAAATATAGGATTATTGAAATATGGGGTTGTTGGTGTAGAGGAATATTGAAATGGAGCAATATTGAAACCGAGGGTTATTGAAATATTGGGTTATTGAAATATAGGGCTGTTGGTGTGGAGGAATATTGAAATGAAGCAATATTGAAACCTAGGATTTTTGAAATATTGGGTTATTGAAATATAGGGGTGTTGGTGTAGAGGAATATTGAAATTGAGCAATATTGAAACCTAGGATTATTGAAAAATAGGATTATTGAAATATAGGGGTGTTGGTGTAGAGGAATATTGAAATTGAGCAATATTGAAACTGAGGGTTATTGAAATATTGGGTAATTGAAATATAGGGGTGTTGGTGTAGCAGAATATGGGGCTGTGGAATATTGAAATTTAGCAATATTGAAACCTAGGATTATTGAAATACAGGATTATTGAAATATAGGGGTGTTGGTGTAGAGGAATATTGAAATTGAGCAATATTGAAACTGAGGGTTATTGAAATATTGGGTAATTGAAATATAGGGGTGTTGGTGTAGCGGAATATGGGGCTGTGGAATATTGAAATTTAGCAATATTGAAACCTCGGATTATTGAAATACAGGATTATTGAAATATAGGGGTGTTGGTGTAGAGGAATCCCGGGCTGTGGAATATTGAAATTTAGCAGATTTGGGGAAGATCTGGGAATTCTGGGGGCTCTCTCCCCAGGTGTACAACGTTTACATGGCCGGGAGGCAGCTGTGCTCCAAGCGCTACCGGGAATTCGCCATCCTGCACCAGAACCTGAAGCGGGAATTCGCCAACTTCACCTTCCCGCGCCTGCCCGGCAAGTGGCCGTTCTCCCTGTCCGAGCAGCAGCTGGACGCCCGCAGGAGGGGCCTGGAGGAGTACCTGGAGAAGGGTGCGGTGCTCCCAGCGTCCCTCCTGGTCCCTAAATACACCCTCGCCCCAATCCCGCACCCCAAAATCCATCCTCACCCCAATCCCACAGCCCACAATCCATCCTGGTTCCTAAATACGCCCTCGCCCCAATCCCGCACCCCAAAATCCATCCTCACCCCGATCCCACAGCCCACAATCCATCCTGGTTCCTAAATACGCCCTCGCCCCAATCCCGCACCCCAAAATCCATCCTCACCCCGATCCCACAGCCCAAAATCCATCCTCACCCCAATCCCACACCCCAAAATCCATCCTCACCCCGATCCCACAGCCCACAATCCATCCTCACCCCAATCCCACAGCCAAAAATCCATCCTGGTCCCTAAATACGCCCTCGCCCCAATCCTGCACCCCAAAATCCATCCTCACCCCAATCCCACACCCCAAAATCCATCCTCACCCCAATCCCACAGCCCACAATCCATACTGGTTCCTAAATACGCCCTCGCCCCAATCCCACAGCCCAAAATCCATCCTGGTCCCTAAATACACACGCATCCCAACCCCACAGCCCAAAATCCTTTCTCATCCCAATCCCACACCCCAAAATCCCTCCTGGTCCCTAAATACACCCTCATCCCAATCCCACACCCCAAAATCCATCCTCATCCCTAAATACACCCTCACCCCAACCCCACAGCCCAAAATCCCTTCTCATCCCAATCCCACAGCCCAAAATCCCTCCTTGTCCCTAAATCCATCCTTATCCCAAAATCCCTCCTCACCCTAATCCCTCATCCCAAAATATCTGATCTCAAAACCCCTCACCCAAATCCTTCCTCATCCCAAATTCCTCCTCATCCCAAATCCTTCCTCATCCCAAATCCTTTCTCATCCCAAAACCCCTCCCCAGCATTCCCAGGGGGGATTCCTGCTCCATTTGTGGGTTTGGGGAGGTTGGGTGGGATTTTGGGGTGGATCCACCTTGGAGAGGGTGTGGATCCATGAGGGACACCAGGACACAGAGAACATGGAGCTAACAATGACCCAGGGGACAGGAGGTGACCCAGGGGACACCTTGGAGAAGGTGTGGATTCATGAGGGACACCAGGACATGGAGAACACAGAGTTAATGGTGGCCCAGAGGACAGGAGGTGGCCCAGGGGACACTCAGTCACCGTGGGGAAGATCTGGATCCATGAGGGACACCAGCACATGGAGAACATGGAGTTAATGGTGACCTAGAGGACAGGAGGTGGCCCAGGGGACACCTTGGAGAGGTTGTGGATCCATGAGGGGGACCAGGACACGGAGAACATGGAGTTAATGGTGGCCCAGAGGACAGGAGGTGGCCCAGGGGACACTCAGTCACCGTGGGGAAGATCTGGATCCATGAGGGACACCAGGACATGGAGAACATGGAGTTAATGGTGACCTAGAGGACAGGAGGTGGCCCAGGTGCAGGAATTCCCTCAGGATGAGGGAGGAGGTTGTGGGCCACCCCTGGAGGGGACATTCCCATGTCCCGGTGACATTCCGGGTGACATTCTGGGTGACATCCCGCGTGTCCCGCAGTGTGCTCCATCCGGGTCATCGGCGAGAGCGACATCATGCAGGAGTTCCTGTCGGAGTCGGACGAGGTGGGTGACGTCATCCCGCGGAATTCCATGGAAAAAAACCCTTCCATGGAATCACCAAGGTGGGAAAACCCCTCCCGTCCCTCTGTCCCCAAGGCCACCCCTGATCCCTGTCCCCAGGTGTCACATCCACGGGTTTTGGGGACAATTCCACCTGAAAATTATGGAGTCCATCAGAATTCCATGGGAAAAAAAACCCCAAATGCTTCCATGGAAAAGCCCTTGGAGCTCCTCAGGTCCCTCTGTCCCCAAGGCCACCCCTGATCCCTGTTCCCAAGTGTCGCATCCACGGATTTTTGGGGCAATTCTGCCCATTTTTTATGGGATTGAGGCACCCCAAGCTCCCAGAATTCCTCCAAACCCCACAATCCCTCAGGATCCAGGGAATGAGTGGGAATTCCAGGGGGTGAATTGGTCCCAAAGCCCCAAATTTGGGACAATTCCCAGGGTGACGATGGATGAAGGGATGAAGGAATTCCATGGGAATTTCCCCAAATATCCCGCCTGGAGCTCCCTGGCCATTCCCTCATCCTGCCCCTCGTGAGAAGAACCCAACCCCATCCCTCCTCCCGCTCCGAATTCCCACTGGGGGATTTTGAGGGATCGCAAACCTCTGGGAAAACAGGGATTTCCTGATTTTTTGGGGGGAATTTCCCCTTTTTTCCCAGAACTACAACGGCGTCTCCGACGTGGAGCTGCGGGTGGCGCTCCCGGACGTCACCACGGTGACGGTGAGGGTGAAGAAGAACAGCACCACGGACCAGGTGTACCAGGTGAGCCCATTCCCACCTGGAATTGCCCTTCCCACCGGGAATTTCCATCCCCTCCACTCAATTTCCTTGGATTTTCCTCTTTCCCACCAGGAATTTCCATCCCCTCAACTCGATTTCTCCACCCCCCTTGGATTTTCCTGTTTTTCCAGCTGGAATTTCCTTCCCCTCACCTGGATTTTCCTTTCCTTTTTCCCACTTGGATTTTCCTCTTTCCCACCTGGAGCTTCCATCTTTTCACCTCAATTTTTATTTCACCACCTGGATTTTCGTTTTTCCCACCTGGATTTTCCTCTTTCCCACCTGCATTTTCCTCTTTCCCACCTGCATTTTCCTCTTTCCCACCTGGAATTTCCTCTTTTCCCACCTGGATTTTCCCCCATTTTTTGAGGATTTGCATCCACTGGATCCATGGATTATGGGGAATAAAACAACCCAGGGCAGACCCTTTGGAAAAAGGAGATGCCAGAGAGCAGGAATTCCAGAATGAACAGGATTTGGGTGTGTTCAGGAATTCCACGCCGACTTTGGGATGATCCCAGGCAGGAATTTCCCCAACTCCTTTTCCTTGGAGGGGAGTCCAGGCTGGAATTTGGAGACCCCACAGCCTCGACATCCCCGGGAACGGGGGGAGAAAAACGGGAATGAGAAGCTGGCCTGGTTCTGCTGGCCCCGTTCCGACCGGGTTTTCCGTGGCCAGGGAATTCCCGGCAACGCCCGGCTGGCGCTGATCCCGTTTTCCCGGCGTTTTCCAGGCGGTGGCTGCCAAGGTGGGCATGGACAGCGTCACCGCCAACTACTTCGCCCTCTTCGAGGTCATCAACCACTCCTTCGGTGAGCCCAGAATTCCGTGGGATTTAGGGAAAAAAAAAAAATGGGAATGGAGGAAAACGCAGGTGCATGGCGTGGGGTTGTGGAATTTGTGGGGCAGGGATGGCTCCCACCACCCCAGGCTGCTCCAGCCTGGATTTGGATGATTCCAGGGGTGGGGAATTCCATGGAATGACCTGGGATGGGGGAAGGATTTATCCCTAAAATCCCATTAAAGCTTACAGGGAATGTTGGAATGGTTTGGGATGGAAAAGGTCATAAAGATCCCTGGGATGTTGGGACCTCCCGCTGTCCCAGGTTGATCCAAGCTGGAATTGGGCACTCCCAGGGATGGGGAATTGTCCTGGCTGGAAAAGCCCCCTGAGGCTGAGGCCAATCCCACCAAATCCCATTCCCCGTGTGCCACTTCCAGGAATTTTTGGGATCATTCCCAGAAATAGTGGCTCCGCCCTGCCCTGAGCAGCCCCTTCCAACACCTAATCACCTTTTCCATGGGGAAATATTCCCGAATATCCAGCCTGGACTTCCCCTGGCACAATTGGAGGGGATCATTCCCGAATTTCCCAGCTTTTCCCAGTGCAGAAGTTGGCTCTCAATGAGTTCCCACACAAGCTCTCCGTGCAGAACCACACCCGGGATTTTTGGGATGTTCCTCCAGATTCCAGGGCTTCTGTAGGGATTTGGGATCATTCAGGAAGGATTCAGGGATAATTTTGGAAAGGCTCGGGATCGTTTTGGAGGATTCGGGGATAATGCTGGAAGATTTTGGGACCATGCTGGAGGATTTGGGGTCACTCTGGAAGAAATTGGGATCACTCTGGAAAGATTTGGGGTCACTCTGGAAGGATTTTGGGAGATTCTGGAGTATTTGGGATCACTGGAAAGATTTAGGAACACTTTGGAAGGATTTGGGATCACTCTGGATGATTTGGGATCACTCTGGAGTATTTGGGATCACTCTGGAAGGATTTGGGGAGATTCTGGATCATTTGGGGTCACTGTGGATGATTTGGGATCACTCTGGAAGGATTTGGGATCACTCTGGAGTATTTGGGATCACTCTGGAAGGGTTTGGGGTAATTCTGGATGATTTGGGATCATTCTGGAATAATTTAGTGACATTCTGGAAGGATTTGGGGTCACTCTTGAGTATTTGGGATCACTCTGGAAGGATTTGGGATCACTCTGGATGATTTGGGATCACTCTGGAGTATTTGGGGACATTCAGGAAGGATTTGGGATCACTCTGGAAGGATTTAGGATCACTCTGGAAGGATTTGGGATCACTCTGGAGTATTTGGGGTCACTCTGGATGATTTGGGATCACTCTGGAGTATTTGGGATCACTCTGGAAGGATTTGGGATCACTCTGGAGTATTTGGGATCACTCTGGATGATTTGGGATCACTCTGGAGTATTTGGGGACATTCAGGAAGGATTTGGGATCACTCTGGAAGGATTTGGGATCACTCTGGAGTATTTGGGATCACTCTGGATGATTTGGGATCACTCTGGAGTATTTGGGGACATTCAGGAAGGATTTGGGATCACTCTGGAAGGATTTGTGACCATTTTTGCCTGCTCCCCGTGCGAAAACCCCATTTTAAGGCCGATTCTTTTTGCCTCTCCGGGCATCCCCGTCCTCCCCGCGCCCTGACCCCGGCATTCCGCGGCCTCTCCGGGATTTCCGGGCCCGATCCCAGTGCGGAAGTTGGCTCCCAACGAGTTCCCCCACAAGCTCTACGTGCAGAATTACACCTCGGCCGTGCCGGGGACGTGCCTGACCCTGCGCAAGTGGCTCTTCACCACCGAGGAGGAGGCGCTGCTCAACGACAACGACCTGGCCGTGGCCTACTTCTTCCACCAGGTCCGGAATTCCCGCCTGGAATTCCTCTGGAATGCCCCTGAGGGTCGGGAAAACTCCTCACGGGGTGGTTGGGTCCCATAGTTGCTCCCAAAGTTGGATTTTGGGGTTTGGTTGTTTTTATGGGATTGAGGCACCCCAAAGTTCTTGAGGCACACCAAGGTTCTCAGGCCACCCCAAGGTCTCCCAGATGAGGAATTCCCACCTGGAATTCCCACCTGGAATTCCTCTGGAATGCCCCTGTGGATGGGGAAAATTCTTGTGGGGTCATTGGATCCCAGAGTTCATCCCAAAGTTGGATGAGGTTTGGTTGTTTTTATGGGATTGAGGCACCCCAAGGGTCTTGAGGCACTCCAAGGTTCCCCTAGGTCCAGAATTCCCACCTGGAATTCCTCTGGAGTGCCCCTGTGGGTCAGTAAAACTCCTCACGGGGCGTTTGGGTCCCACAGTTGATCCCAAAGTTGGATTTTGGGGTTTGGTTGTTTTTATGGGATTGCAGTAACCAGAATTCTCTGGCCACTCCAGGGTTCCCCAGGTGAGGAATTCCCACCAGGAATTCCCACCTGGAATTCCTCTGGAATGCCCCTATGGCTGGGGAAAATTCTCACGGGGCGTTTGGGTCCCACAGTTGATCCCAAAGTTGGATTTTGGGGTTTTGGTTGTTTTTATGGGATTGAGGCACCCCAAGGTCCTGCAGGTGAGGAATTCCCGGCAGGAATTCTCATTCCTGTTAGGAGAGGTGGTTGGGTGCCGTGGTTGATCCCAGTTTTCCTCATTCCACCTGGTTTTGTGGGATTGAGGCGCCCCGAGCTCCCAGCATTGCTCCACAGGTGAGGAATTCCCAGCTGGAATTCCCGTTCAGGTTGGGAAGGGTCACTGGGAGCTGCTTGGGCCCAATGGTTGATCCCAATTTGGGGGAATTCCACCCGTTTTTTGTGGGATTGAGGCACTCCTGGAATCGCTCCAAAACCTGCTGTCCTTTGGGATGCAGGGATTGGGGTGGGAATTCCAGAGGCAAATCCAGCTGGCTGCCAAATCCCAAATTTGGAGAATTCCAGGGATGGAATTCCAGCACTACCATCCCCAAGGAAATCCCCTTTTCCCACCCAAATTCCCCCGATTTGGTGCCTGGATCATCCTCTTCTGTTCCCAAGAATTCCCAGCCTTCCCAAATCCATCCTCCCACGCCAAGGGACCTTTTCCCAAACTCCCTGTGGATATTCCAGGACCTCCCATGGGATTTGGGATGGGAAAATCCCCCCTCGGAGCCTGGAATTTGGGATCAGAACCCCCGAGGGTGCAGCAGGAGGCGGCTCCTCCTCCTGCCATCCCGAATCCCGGATTTTTCCCGGTTTTATCCCGTTTTTCCTGCCGTCCCCAGGCCGTTGATGACGTCAAGAAAGGCTACATCAAAGCCGAGGAGAAATCCTACCAGCTCCAGAAGCTCTGCGAGCAGAGGAAGATGGTCATGGTGGGTGAATCCCGGGAATGTCCCCGTGGGATCCCTGGAATGTCCCCATGGGATCCCTGGAATGTCCCCATGGGATCCCTGGAATGTCCCCGTGGGATCCCTGGAATGTCCCCGTGGGATCCCTGGAATGTCCCCATGAGATCCCTGCCTGTGTCTGGATCCCCAGGGAATCCCTGGGATCCCATGGGATCCCTGGATTGTCCCCATGGAATCTCTGGAATGTCCCCATGGGATCCCTGGATTGTCCCCATGGAATCTCTGGAATGTCCCCATGGGATCCCTGGATTGTCCCCATGGGATCCCTGGATTGTCCCCATGGAATCTCTGGAATGTCCCCATGGGATCCCTGGAATGTCCCCATGGGATCCCTGGATTGTCCCCATGGAATCTCTGGAATGTCCCCATGGGATCCCTGGAATGTCCCCATGGGATCCCTGGATTGTCCCCATGGAATCTCTGGAATGTCCCCATGGAATCCCTGCCTGTGTCTGGATCCCAGTGACTCCCTGGCACCCCGGTGACTCCCATGGGATCCCGGTGCACTCCCAGGGGTCCTGGTCACTCCCTGGCACCCCGGTGCATTCCTGGGGGTCCCGGTGACTCCCAGGGGTCCTGGTCACTCCCTGGCACCCCAGTGGCACCCCGGTGACCCCCGGTGACTCCCGGTGACTCCCGGTGACCCCCGGTGGGCCCCGGTGACCCCCGGTGACTCCCGGTGACTCCCGGTGACCCCCGGTGGGCCCCGGTGACCCCCGGTGACTCCCGGTAACCCCCGGTGACTCCCGGTGAGCCCCAGTGACCCCCGGTGACTCCCGGTGACTCCCGGTGACCCCCGGTGACCCCCGGCGAGCCCCGGTGACCCCCGGTGACCCCCGGTGACTCCCGGTGACCCCCGGTGAGCCCCGGTGACCCCCGGTGAGCCCCGGTGACCCCCGGTGAGCCCCGGTGACTCCCGGGACGGCCGTTCCCGCAGTACCTGAACATGCTGCGGACGTGCGAGGGCTACAACGAGATCACCTTCCCGCACTGCTCGTGCGACTCGCGCCGCAAGGGCCACGTCATCTCGGCCATCAGCATCCGCCACTTCAAACTGCACGCCTGCACCGAGGAGGGGCAGCTGGAGGTGCGGCCCGGGGCATCCCCGAATCCTGGGGGCATCCCCGAATCCCTGGGGGCATCCCCGAATCCCTGGGGGCATCCTGAAATCCCTGGGGGCATCCTGAAATCCCTGGGGGCATCCTGAAATCCCTGGGGGCATCCCCGGGGGCATCCCCAAATCCCTGGGGGCATCCCCAAATCCTGGGGTCATCCCCGAATCCCTGGGGGCATCCTGAAATCCCTGGGGGCATCCCGAAATCCCTGGGGTCATCCCTGGGGTCATCCCCAAATCCCTGGGGTCATCCCCAAATCCTGGGGTCATCCCCGGGCTCATCCCCAAATCCGGGGGTCATCCCCGGGGTCATCCCCAAATCCCTGCAGCCACCCCCGGAGTCATCCCCAAACCCCAGGGTCATCCCCAAATCCCTGGGGTCATCCCTGGGGTCATCCCCAAATCCCTAGGGTCATCCTAAAATCCCTGGGGTCATCCCCGGGGTCATCCCCAAATCCTGGGGTCATCCCTAATCCCCAGGGTCATCCCTGGGGTCATCCTAAAATCCTGGGGTCATCCTAAAATTCCTGCGGCCACCTCCAGGTCATCCTAAAATCCCTGGGGTCATCCCTGCGGCCACCCCCGGGTCATCCCCAATCCCCAGGGTCATCCCCGGGCTCATCCCCAAATCCCTGCGGCCATCCCTGGGGTCATCCCTAAACCCTCAGGTCATCCCAAAATCCTGAGGTCATCCCTGTGGCCATCCCCAATCCCTGGGGTCATTCCCAAATCCCTGGGGTCATCCCCAGGGTCATCCCCAATCCCTGGGGTCATCCCCAGGGTCATCCCCAAATCCCTGGGGTCATTCCCAATCCCTGGGGTCATCCCCGGGGTCATCCCCAATCCCCGGGGTCATCCCGAATTCCCGGGGTCATCCCTGGGGTCATCTCCAGTCCCTGAGGTCATTTCCATATCCTTGGGATCATCCCAACTCCCTGGAATTTTCCCTGGGATCACCCAACTCCCTGGAATTTTCCCTGGGACCATCCCAACTCCCTGGAATTTTCCCTGGGATCACCCAACTCCCTGGAATTTTCCCTGGGACCATCCCAACTCCCTGGAATTTTCCCTGGGACCATCCCAACTCCCTGGAATTTTCCCTGGGATCACCCAACTCCCTGGCATTTTCCCTGGGACCGTCGCTGCCCTCACCCCTTTGGATTTGCTCGTCCCTGGGCTCTCCCGGGATTTGGGGGGCGCAGCCGCTGCTCTCCGGGATGACTCCGGGAGTGCTCCCTCCATCCCGGGGGCTCCGGGGGGCTCCCGGCTCAGCGGGGGCTCGGGAATGGCGCAGAACCAGGTGATCGCCTTCGAGTGGGAGGAGATGCAGCGCTGGGACACGGACGAGGAGGGCATGGCCTTCTGCTTCGAGTACGCGCGCGCCGAGAAGAAACCGCGCTGGGTCAAGATCTTCACGCCCTACGTGAGTGTCCCGTGCCAGCCCCACCCGGAACGCCGTCGAATCCCGCCCGGAATTCCCTCCCATCCCGCCCAAATCCTGCCCGGAACGCCATCAAATCCCGCCCGGAATTCCCTCCCATCCCGCCCAAATCCTGCCCGGAACGCCGTCGCATCCCGCCCGGAATTCCCTCCCATCCCGCCCAAATCACGCCTGGAATTCCCTCCAATCCCGCCCAAATCCCGCCCGGAATTCCCTCTGATCCCACCCAAATCCCACCTGGAATTCCCTCCAATCCCGCCCAAATCCCACCTGGAATTCCCTCCGATCCCGCCCAAATCCCACCTGGAATTCCCTCCGATCCCACCCAAATCCCACCTGGAATTCCCTCCAATCCCACCCAAATCCAGCCCGGAACTCCCTCCAATCCTGCCCGGAATGCCCTCCGATCCTGCCCAGAATTCCCTCCCATCCCGCCCAAATCCCACCTGGAATTCCCTCCGATCCCACCCAAATCCCACCTGGAATTCCCTCCGATCCCACCCAAATCCTGCCCGGAACTCCCTCCAATCCTGCCCAGAACACCCTCCAATCCTGCCCGGAATGCCCTCCGATCCTGCCCGGAATTCCCTCCCATCCCGCCCAAATCCCACCCGGAATTCCCTCCGATCCAGCCCAAATCATGCCCGGAACGCCCTCCGATCCCACCCAAATCCCGCCCGGAACTCCCTCCAATCCCACCCAAATCCCACCCGGAATTCCCTCCATTCCCACCCAAATCCCGCCTGGAATTCCCTCCATTCCCACCCAAATCCCGCCTGGAATTCCCTCCCATCCCACCCAAATCCCACCTGGAATTCCCTCCATTCCCACCCAAATCCCGCCTGGAATTCCCTCCGATCCCACTCAAATCCCACTTTGAATTCCTTCCAATCCCAACCGGAATTCCCTCCAATCCCACCCAAATCCCACCCAGAATTCCCTCCAATCTCACCCAGAATTCCCTCAAATCCCGTCTGGAATTCCCTCAAATCTCACCCGGAATTCCTTCCAATCCCACCCAGAATTCCCTCCAATCCCGCCCGGAATTCCCTCCAATCTCACCCGGAATTCCCTCAAATCCCACCTGGAATGCCCTCAAATCTCACCCGGAATTCCCTTGGGAATGGGATGTGTGAGTGGAATTCCCACAAATCCTGCCCAGAATTCCCTTGGGAATGGGATGTGTGAGTGTCCTGAATCCCGCCTGGAATTCCCTCAAATGCTGCCCAGAATTCCTTAGGGAATGGGATGTGTGAGTGTCCCAATCCTGCACAGAATTCCCTCAAATCCTGCCTAGAATTCCCCTTGGGAATGGGATCACGAGTATCCCAATCCTGCCCAGGATTCCCTCCAATCCCACCCGGAATTCCCTTGGGAATGGCATCGTGAGTGTCCCAGTCCCACCCAGAATTCCCTCAAATCCCACCTGGAATTCCTCAGACCCCCTCTGGAGCTGCTGGCTCCTGTTTGGAATTCCTGGTTCCTCCCTGGAGCTCCTCTCCAAAATTCCTCTGGAGCTCCTGGTTTTTCCCGGGATCTGCTGGATCCAGAAATTCCAGACCAAAACCAGGAGGCTCCTGACTCCCCTCTGGAATTCCTGATTCCTGTCTGGAGCTGCTGGATCCTTCCCAGAGCCTCTGGATTTTCCCTGGAGCTGCTGGATCCAGAACCTCCCGACAGGAACCAGGAGCTCCTGCCCGGAATTCCCATTTCCCCCCTGGATCTCCTGGATTTTCCCTGATTCCCGTTTTTCCCTGGCAGTTCAATTACATGCACGAGTGCTTCGAGCGAGTCTTCTGCGAGCTCAAGTGGAGGAAGGAGGTGAGAATTCCAAACTTTTCCCTTTCCCGGGTGGTTTTCCGTGGGAAAAGCTTCTCCTGCTCCGTCATTCCCACAGGGAGCGACTGGGTAATCCCAGGATGGGGATTCATGGAAAAAAGAGCTGCAGCTGTTGGGAAAAGGCTCCTGGAGCTGGGAATGGCCAGGATAAATCTGGGAAAAGCCTTGGGAGTTGGGAATGCCAGGATAAATGTGGGATCAGCCTTCCTTCTCCATCCCATTTCCCTCCTCCTCCCACTTTAAGGAGAATTTTCCTGCCCTGCATCCATGGGCTGCTCCCGTGGGTTGTCCCAGGGGTTGGGATGTGGAAATGTGGGAATTTTCCACCTTTTCCTCCTGATTCTGGGAAGCCCTGGATGCCAGGAAATCCATTGGGAGCAGGAATGGGGCGAGGAATTGGAATTTAAATTGGGATTGGGATTAGAATTGGAATTTAAATTTGGATTGGGGTTGGAAATGGAATTTAAATTGGGACTGGGATTAGAATTGGAATTTAAATTGGGATTGGAATTTAAATTGGGATTGGGGTTGGAATTTAAATTTTGATTGGAATTTAAATTTGAGCTGGGATTGAAATTGGAATTGGGATTAGAATTGGAATTTAAATTGGCATTGGGATTGGAATTGGGATCAGGATTAGGATTGGAATTGTCATTGGGATTGTGATTCCCATTGGGATCAGGATTGTGATTCCCATTGGGATCAGGATTGGGGAATTGTGATTCCCACTGGGATCAGGATTGTGATTCCCATTGGGATCAGGATTGTGGTTCCCACTGGGATCAGGATTGGGAATTCCGGGGTTCTTCCCCCTTCACTCCTCCCCTTTTCCTTCTTTTCCAGAACCTTTTCCAGCTGGTCAGGTCACAGCAAAGGGACGCAGCCACTTAACCCCGGCAGCTTTTCCAAAAAAAATTCCCAAAAAAAATCCCTTATTGTATTAAAGCCCCGCCCCGCCCCAAACTAAATCTCATTAATTCCAAATCCATTCGTGCCCATCATCTTTATGGAATTCCAGAGGAAAAAAAAAAAAACAAAAAAAAAAAACTGGGAAAAGCCACCTGAGGGGGCTCCTTTTTCCCCCACTCGGATCCAGCTCCAGGCTGGGAATTTTGGGATTTAGTTTTTTTTCTTTTTAATTTTTACAACTGGAATCGAAAAATTGTTGTTGATGTGGAAAAATAAGGGGAGGAAAAAAATCAGGAAAAAACCCTGGGAATGTTCCATTCCTGCCTGGGCATCGGTGGGAATAATTCCTTTAAAATCCCACGGGGTGGCAGCAGCTTTTAAAGGGATTTTCCTGTTTTCTCCTCCCAGTCTGGTTTTTCTTTTTAATCACTAGGGATTAAAAAAAAAAAAAACAGGAAAAACATCCAAAAGGAGTAAAATTCCAAGGAAATGCCTCGTGGGTTTGTATTCCCAATTTTTGGGGGTGTTTTCCCAGGGATTTGGGTGTGCCCAGATCCTTGGGGTGGGATCAGGATCCCGAGGCTGCCCCTGGATGGGGATGAGCAGCTCCCAGGAGGAAAAAAAACCTGGAAAAATCCAATTTTCCCTAATTTCCAGTGGGATTTTCCCCTGGATCCAGTGGCTGGGCGGCTCCCAGGAGGAAAAATAACCCAGAAAAATCCAATTTTCCCTATTTTTGAGCACTTTTGATCCGTGACTTGGGTGTCCAAGCAGGAGAAATAACCTGGAAAAAACCATTTTCCCTCGTTTTGAGCAGGATTTTTCCAGAGTTCTGGAGGAAAATAAGATGGAAAATTAATTTTCCCTGTTTTTGAGCGGCTGGGACGTTCCCAGGAGAGGAAAATCCCATTTTTTCCCTGGTTTGGAGCAGGAATTTTCCATGTCTTGGGTGGATGAGCAGCTCCCAGAGGGAAAAACCCTCTGGAAAAGAGATTTTCCCTAATTTGCAGTGGGTCTTTCCCATGTTTTGGGAGGAAAAATATCATGGAAAAACTTCTTTTTCTTTGATTTTGAGCACGATTTTTCCGTGGATCCAGCAGCTGAGCGATTCCCGGAAGGAAAAACTGTGGAAAACCCGTTTTTCCCTGGTTTTGAGTGGGATTTTCCCATGGTTTGGGAGATAAAAATCACCTGGAAAATCCGTTTTTCCCTGGTTTTGGGCTGGCCTGGAGCCGGTCCCGCCGGGGTTTGGGGTGGATTTGGGAATTTGGGAATCCTGGCCTCATTCCCCACCTCTGGAATGCTCCAAAAGGGGATTTTTCCCCAAAATTCCCTTTTTTTGGAAGGGTTTTTCCCCACTCCTCCCCCTGGAGCCGGGATGGGGGAAAATTTTTTTTTTTTTAATTTTTTTTTTTTGGGATAGGGGAAAATCCCAAATCCTCAGCTCTGGAGCAGCTGGGAATTAATTCCATTAATTGAATCCCTGTAATTAATTGGATTTCCGTTGTCCTCGGGAGCCCTGAGCTGTGGAAAACCCAGGAATGGGGGAGGGAAATTGGGAGAAGTTTGGGAATTCCCAAAATCCCCCCTCTAAAAATCTCCTTCAGCACCCCCTAATTTGGGTAAAAAAAAAACAATTTTGATCCCAATTTTCCCCATCTCCCTGTGGATTTTTTAATCCGAAAAAAAAACCCCAAAAAAGGGAGAAATCGGTCAAAAAAAACCAAAAAAATACAAAAGCAAAACCCTGCCCCCCATTCTTTGTCCCATTTTCCCTCTTCCTGCTGCTCCCATTCCTCGGGTTCCCTTTAGTGTAATTAATTGTAACATATTCTTTTAAATAAATTGATTTATTGAGGAAATTCCGGAGGGCCGTGGCCGTGCTCCTTCCCCGAAATCCAGGAAAATCCAGGGACGGTCTCAAACTTCTGGAATTTGGGAACTCGGTGGGGGTTTTTTTAAGGTGTGGGTTTGGGGGGTGGTTTTTTTTGTTTGTTTATTATTATTATTGTTATTATTAATAATTAATTATTTCGACAGAAAAACCAAAAAAAAGAGGGGAAAAAAAAAGTCAATTCTAAAAGGAACTGCAATAAATAGCAAATAAATAAAGCCTCGAGCCCGGGGGGCTTCACACCCCCAAACCCCCCCCCCACCCCAAAATCAACCCAAACCCCCCAAAACGGGGGGACACGGAGGGGGCCCAACCCCCCTTGTGTACGGGGGGGGCAAAGGTTTGGGGGGCACTGTCCCAGTTTGGGGTGCTGGGGGCACTGGTTTGGGGGCACTGTCCCAGTTTGGGGGGCACTGTCCCAGTTTGGGGGCACCGTCCCAGTTTGGGGGGCACTGTCCCAGTTTGGGGGCGCTGTCCCAGTTTGGGGGCACTGTCCCAGTTTGGGGGGCACTGTCCCAGTTTGGGGGCACTGTCCCAGTTTGGGGGCACCGTCCCAGTTTGGGTGCTGGGGGCACTGGTTTGGGGTGTTGGGGTTTGGGGCCCTGGGGGGCTCCGGGCTGGGCACGGCCCCGGTTTGGCTGGTGGGGGCCGGCACCCCCCGGATTTGGGATCATTTGGGATCGTTTGGGATTTGGGGCCGGGCGGGGCTGGAGCTGCGTGTCCCTGTCCGTGTCCCTGTCCGTGTCCCTGTCCCATGTCCGTGTCCGTGTCCCTGTCCCCTGTCCCTGTCCGTGTCCCATGTCTGTGTCTGTGCCCATGTCCCATGTCCCTGTCCCTGTCCGTGTCCGTGTCCGTGTCCCTGTCCCTGTCCCGTGTCCCTGTCCGTGTCCGTGTCCCATGTCCGTGTCCCGTGTCCGTGTCCATGTCCCGTGTCCCGTGTCCGTGTCCCGTGTCCCTGTCCGTGTCCCGTGTCACTGTCCCTGCTGCGGCCGCTCCCGGTGTCTCCTGGATTTGGCCGGTTTGGAGTTCCCAGGAATTCCCGGGATCGGCCGCTCCGTGTCCACCCGGCTCCTGATGGGGACATTTCGGGAATGGGACATCCCAAAAGCGGGAACATCCCAAACGCGGGAACATCCCAAAAGCGGGAACATCCCAAAAGCGGGAACATCCCAAAAGTGGGAACATCCCAAAAGCGGGAACATCCCAAAAGCGGGAACATCCCAAAAGCGGGAACATCCCAAAAGCGGGAACATCCCGGGATCCGGGCTGAAGCGTCCCACGGCCGGGGCCTTCCAGGACCGGATCATTCCGGGACCGGATCATTCCGGGATCGGATCATTCCGGTGTCGGAACATCTGCTGGATTGTTCTGGAATTGGATCATTCCAGTGTCAGAGCATCTGCTGGAACGTTCCGGAATCGGTGTCGGATCATTCCGGTGTCGGAGCGTTCCGGTCCTGGATCCCTCCGATCTTGGAGCATCCCGGTAACGGAGCATCCCCAGGCTGGGACATTCCGGGCTTGGAGCATCCCGGTGTGGGATCGTCCTGCTGTGGGATCGTCTGTGGGATCGTCTGTGGGATCATCCCGGTGTGAGATCGTCCCGCTGCATCTGTGGGATCCTCTGTGGGATCATCCCACTGCGGGATCATCCCAGTACTGGAGCATCCCTGCTGTGGGATCATCTCTGGGATCCTCTGTGGGATCATCCCGGTGTGGGATCATCCCGGTGTGGGATCGTCTGTGGGATCCTCTGTGGGATCATCCCACTGTGGGATCATCCTGCTGTGGGATTGTCTGTGGGATCATCCCACTGTGGGATCATCTCAGTGTGGGATCATCTGTGGGATCATCTGTAGGATCATCCCGGTGTGGGATCATCTGTGGGATCCTCTGTGGGATCATCTCGGTGTGGGATCATCTGTGGGATCCTCTGTGGGATCATCCCGGTGTGGGATCCTCTGTGGGATCCTCTGTGGGATCATCCCGGTGTGGGATCCTCTGTGGGATCCTCTGTGGGATCCTCTGTGGGCTCGTCCCAGTATCGGCATTCCCGTGGTGGAACTTTCCGGTATCGGAGCTCCCTGATCCCGTGGGGAATGTCCCGGAGTGGGACCAGCCCAGTCCCAGTCCCAGTTTATCCCAGTTTATGCCAGTCCATCCCGGTCCCAGTTTATCCCAGTTTATCCCAGTCCCAGTTTATCCCAGTCCCAATTCATCCCAGTTTATCCCAGTCCCAGTTTATCCCAGTCCCAGTCCATCCCAGTTTATCCCAGTCCCAGTCCATCCCAGTCCCAGTTTATCCCAGTCCCAGTCCATCCCAGTCTCAGTCCATCCCAGTCCCAGTTTATCCCAGTTTATCCCAGTCCCGGCCCATCCCGCGGGGAAACTGAGGCAGGCTGTGGGCGGAGCGGGTGGCAGTGGCAGTGTTGGGGTCCCGCTGCGCCCCCGGGATGGAATTGGGGGGGGGGGGGCGAGTCTCCCCTTTGGGACCCCCCCAAAAGTCCCCCGGGACCCCCAGAGACCCCCCCCAGTTTGGAGCTGCTTTTGGTCCTGTTTGGTGAGAAAAGCCCCAAAAAGGGTCCCCGGGGGGGGGGGGGGGTCCTTTGGGGGGACCCCCAGGGTGGGCACGACCCCCCAAAAACGGAGTGGGGGTGTGGCTGCTGGGGGGGAACTGGGCTGGACTGGGATGGACTGGGCTGGACTGGGATGGACTGGGATGGACTGGGATGAACTGGGATGGACTGGGATGGGGTCTGGGGGGGTCCATCCTTCCTGAGCGTGGGGGGGTCTGGGCCCCCCCAGCAGGACAGAGCCCCCCACCCACCCACCCCCCCGGGCACCGCTGGGTTTGGGGGTGGGGGGGGCACCCAAAGGTGCTGCTCCGGCGCCTCCGGACCTGGGGAGGGAAAATTTGGGGATGGGGGTTAAACAATTTGGGGGGGCACTTCCAGCCCCCCCCAAAATCCCGGGGACCCCCCCCCTCAAATCCCAGCGGGGGCACATCCCAACCCAGGGGTTTGGGGGGCTCAGGGGTCATGGGGGGGGCTGGGGGGGCTCTCAAGGGGAACCCCAGGGGGGGGTTTCCAGCCCAGAGGGGTCCTGGGGGGTCCCAAGGGGTCCCGGGGTGTTCCAGGGTGTCCCAGGGGGTCCCAGAGGTGTCACCGGGGGGGTCCCAGGGTGTCCCACGGGTGTCACTGGATGTCCCAGGGGGTCCCAGGGGGTCCCGGGGGTTTCACCAGGGGGTCCCTGGGGATCTCAGGGTGTCCCAGGGGTGTCCCAGGGGTGTCCCAGGGTGTCCCAGGGGGTCCCAGGTGTGTCACTGGATGTCTCAGGGTGTCCCTGGGGGTCCCGGGGGTGTCCCTGGGGGTCCCGGGGTGTCCCCGGGGGTCCCGGGGTCTCACCGGGCTCAGTAGGGCCGGTTGGCGTCCTTGGGCCTCTTGAGCTGCACCTTGAGGCGCTTCATGCCGATCTGGAAGCCGTTCATGGCCTGGATGGCGGCCTGGGCGCTCGCGGGGTTGTCAAAGCTCACGAAGCCTGCGGGGACGTCGGGGACGTTGGGGACGTTGGGGACAGAGGGGACATCGGGGACATCGGGGACATTGGGGACATCGGGGACATCGGGGATATCGGGGACATCAGGGACATTGGGGACATTGGGGACATTGGGGACATTGGGGACATCAGGTACTGCTGACCCTGGCCGTGATGTCCCCACGTGCTGACCACGGTGCTGCCACCCCGTCCTTGCTGTCCCTCCTTGTCCCTCGTGTCCCCATTCCCCATGTCCCACATCCCCTATCCCGATGTCCCCATGTCCCCGTGGCCCCAATGTCCCCATTTCCCAATATCCCAATATCCCAATATCCCAATATCCCCTATCCCAATGTCCCCGTGTCCCTGTGTCCCCAGTGTCCCCATATCCCACATCCATATCCCATTGTCCCAATGTCCCCACTGTCCCCAATGTCCCCATGTCTCCATATCCCAGTGTCCCCATGTTCCCACTGTCCCCATATCCTACATCCATGTCCCATATCCCATTATCCCCATTGTCCCCATGTCCCTGATGTCCCCAATGTCCCCAATGTCCCCAGTGACCCCAGTGACCCCATATCCCACATTGCCTATCCCATTGTCCCAATGTCCCTGATGTCCCCAGTGTCCCCAATGTCCCCAAATGTCCCCAGTGTCCCCAGTGACCCCAGTGACCCCATATCCCACATTGCCTATCCCAAATCCCATTGTCCCAATGTCCCTGATGTCCCCAATGTCCCCAATGTCCTCAATGTCCCCAATGTCCCTGATGTCCCTGATGTCCCCACTGTCCCTGATATCCCCAAATGTCCCCCATATCCCCATGTCCCCCTGATGTCCCCAATGTCCCCAGTGTCCCCATGTCTCACATCCTTATCCCATTATCCCCACTGTCCTCACTGTCCCTGATGTCCCCGATGTCCCCGATGTCCCCAGTGTCCCCATATCTCACATCCTTATCCCATTATCCCCACTGTCCTCACTGTCCCTGATGTCCCCGTGTCCCCGTGTCCCCGTGTCCCCACTGTCCCCGTGTCCCCGCGTCCCTACCGAAGCACTTGCTCTGGTTGGTGGCCCTGTCCACGAAGACCTTGGCGGAGATGACGTTGCCGAAGGGGAGGAACATCTGCAGGATCTCGGTGTCGGCGAACTCCTGGGGCAGGTGGTAGATGAAGATGTTACAGCCCTCGGGGCCTGCGGAGGGAGCGGGTCACACCTGGGACGGCGTCCCCACACGGGCACGGCACCCCGAAACCGGGGCCACACGGGCCCGGGACCCCGAAACCGGGGCCAGAACAGGCACGGCACCCCGAAACTGGGGCTGGGGACCCAAAACGGGCACGGCACCCCGAAACCGGGGCCACACGGGCACGGCACCCCGAAACTGGGGCTGGGGACCCAAAACGGGCACGGGACCCCGAAACCGGGGCCAGAACGGGCACAGCACCCCGAAACCGGGGCCACACGGGCACGGCACCCCGAAACCGGGGTTGGGGACCCAAAACGGGCCCAGGACCCCGAAACCGGGACCACACGGGCACAGCACCCCGAAACCGGGACCACACAGGCACGGCACCCCGAAACCGGGGTTGGGGACCCAGAACGGGCACGGCACCCCGAAACCGGGGCCACACGGGCACGGCACCCCAAAACTGGGGCTCGGGACCCAAAACGGGCACGGCACCCCGAAACCGCGGCCAGAACGGGCACAGCACCCCGAAACCGGGGCTGGGGACCCAAAACGGGCACGGCACCCCAAAACCAGGACTAGAACAGGCACAGCACCCCAGAACCAGGACCAGAACGGGCACGGCACCCCAGAACCGGCACCCAATGGGCACGGTACCCCAGAACCGGGACCAGAATGGGCCTGGGACCCCAAAACTGGGACCAGAATGGGCACGGCACCCCAAAACTGGGGCTCGGGACCCAAAACGGGCCTGGAACCCCAAAACGGGCCCGGAACCCCAAAACGGGCCTGGGACCCCAAAACCGGGGCTCAGGACCCACAGCCCACATGGGACCCCAAAACCAGGGGGGGGTCTGGGGAGTTTTGGGGGGGTTTGGGGGTCCCGGTGGGGTTTTGGGGGTCCCGGGGGGTCTGGGGGGTTTTGGGGGTCCCGGGGGGGGTTTTGGGGGTCCCGGGGGGGGTTTTGGGGGTCCTGGGGGGGGTTTTGGGGGTCCCGGGGGGGTCCCTGGGGGGTTTTGGGGGTCCCGGGGGGGTTTTGGGGGTCCCGGGGGGGTCTCACCTTCGCGCTGCTGCTGCTGCGGGGGGGGCGGGGGGCCGAGCAGGGGTCCCGGGGGGGCGAAGGCCGGGCTCACCAGCCCGTAGGCGGCCGGGTACGCGGCTGGGGGCACGGCGGGCACGGGGCACCGGGGTCACCGGGGGCATCCGTGCCACCCCGGTGCCACTCAGCGCCCTCCCAGTGCCCCCCAGTCCATCCCAGTCCCTCCCAGTTCCCCCCCAGTCCATCCCAGTCCCTCCCAGTTCCCCCCCAGTCCATCCCAGTCCCTCCCAGTGCCCCCCAGTCCCTCCCAGTTCATTCCCAGTCCCCCCCAGTCCCCCCCAGTTCCCCCCAGTCCCTCCCAGTTCCCTCCCAGTTCATTCCCAGTGCCCCCCAGTCCCTCCCAGTGCCCCCCAGTCCTTCCCAGTTCATTCCCAGTCCTTCCCAGTGCCCCCCAGTCCCTCCCAGTGCCCCCCAGTCCCTCCCAGTCCCTCCCAGTCCCCCCCAGTCCCTCCCAGTTCCCCCCCAGTCCCTCCCAGTCCCCCCCAGTTCCCTTCCAGTCCCCCCCAGTTCCATCCCAGTCCCCTCCCAGTCCCTCCCAGTCCCCCCCAGTTCCCTTCCAGTCCCCCCCAGTCCCTCCCAGTCCCTCCCAGTCCCTCCCAGTACGCACCAGTATAGTGCTGCATGCCCGCGTACGCCTGCTGCAGGGGGTCCCCGGGGGTCGCGGGGCTCTGGGCTGGGGGCACAGGGGGGGTCAGGGGGGTCCGGGGCTCTCGGGGGGCTCGGGGGGCTCGGGGGGCTCGGGGGGCACCTGGGAACGGGGGGACCCCCCCGGTGTAGACGGCGTCGGGCGCGGGCGGCGCCGCGGGCTGCGCGGGCACCGGGCTGAAGCCGTTCACGGCGAGCGGGGCCGCCACGGCCGGGACCGGCGCGGCCGCCACGGCCGGCGGGGTGCTGGTGCCTGCGGGCAGGGCGGCGGAACGGGTCGGGACCGGGCGGGAACCGGGCAGGAACCGGGGCAGCACCGGGAAACAACGGGGAAACATCGGGGAAACATCGGGGAAATATCGGGGAAACATCGGGGAAACATCGGGGAAATATCGGGGAAATATCGGGGAAACATCGGGGAAACATCGGGGCACAACCGGGGAAACACCGGGGCACAACCGGGGAAACACCGGGGCACAACCGGGGAAACACCGGGACACAACCGGGGAAACATCGGGACACAACCGGGACATAGCCGGGGGAACACCGGGACAGAACCGGGGCAGAACGGGGAGAGCACCGGGACAGAGCCGGGACTGACCCGAGGCTGAGGAACCCCCCACGCATTCGGGGGTGGTCGAGTGTCCCCGAGCCACCCACGGGACCGTCCCCGCTGCCACCCCTCCCCACTGTCCGTCTGTCCGTCTGTCCCCTTTCCCTCTGTCCCTCTGTCCCTCTGTCCCCTTTCCCTCTGTCCCTCTGTCCCTGTGTCTGTCCCTCCGTCCCCCTGTCCCTCTGTCCGTCCGTCCGTCTGTCCCTCTGTCCCTCTGTCCCCTCCCTGTCCGTGTCCGTCCATCTGTCCCTCGCCCGTCCGTCCCCGTTACCTGAGGAGGGTGCCAGGGGGGTGCCCAGGGGGGTGCCCAGGAGCCCGTTGGGGCTCACGGTGCCCAGGTGCTGCATCTGCACGGCCATGGTGGCCACGGGGCTGAGGTAGGCGGAGTGCGCGGCCACCAGGGCGGCCTGCTGCTGCATCAGCTGCGGGGACACGCGTGCCACCACGGCCACCACGGCCACCACGGCCACCACGGCCACCATGGCCACCACGGCCACCACGGCCACCAGCACCCCAGAACCTCCCCGTGCCACCAACACCCCATGGATGTCACCCCAGTGCCACCAGGGCGGCCTGCTGCTGCATCAGCTGCGGGGACACGCGTGCCACCACGGCCACCACGGCCACCACGGCCACCAAGGCCCACCACGGCCACCACGGCCACCAAGGGGCCACCACGGCCACCACGGCCACCACGGCCACCACGGCCACCACGGCCACCAAGGCCCACCACGGCCACCACGGCCACCACAGCCACCACGGCCACCAAGGGCCACCAAGGGCCACCACGGCCACCACGGCCACCACGGCCGCCATGGGGCCACCACGGCCACCAAGGGCCACCATGGCCACCAAGGGCCACCAGCACCCCAGAACCTCCCCGTGACCCCATGGATGTCACCCCAATGCCACCAACACCCCAGGATCTCCCCATGCCACCAGCACCCCATGGATGTGTCCCCAGTGCCCCCAGTCCCTCCCAGTCCCCCCCAGTGCCCCCAGTGCCCATCCCAGTGCTCCCAGTGCTCCCAGTCCCTCCCAGTCCCTCCCAGTGCCCATCCCAGTGCTCCCAGTGCTCCCAGTCCCTCCCAGTCCATCCCAGTGCCCCCAGTGCCCCCAGTGCCCATCCCAGTCCCTCCCAGTGCCCATCCCAGTGCCCATCCCAGTGCCCATCCCAGTGCCCCCAGTGCTCCCAGTGCCCATCCCAGTGCTCCCAGTTCCCATCCCAGTGTTCCCAGTGCCCATCCCAGTGCCCCGTGCCGGTACCGCCTGCGTGTAGGCGCTGTAGGCGCCGAACTGGAGGGCGATGGGGCTGAACATGCCCAGCTGGGCAGTGCCCCCAGTGCCCCCAGTGCCCATCCCAGTGCCCCCAGTGCCCATCCCAGTGCTCCCAGTGCTCCCAGTGCTCCCAGTCCCTCCCAGTCCCTCCCAGTGCCCGTACCGCCTGCGTGTAGGCGCTGTAGGCGCCGAACTGGAGGGCGATGGGGCTGAACATGCCCAGCTGCGTCGCCACCTGCTGCATCCGCCGCAGCCCCCGCTCCTTCTCCGTGTCCGCGAACTTCACCACCAGGCTGGACGAGGCGCCCTGCGGGCACGCGTGGGCACGCGTGGGCACTCACGGGCACGCGTGGGCACTCACGAGCACACGTGGGCACTCGCAGGCACGCGTGGGCACGCGTGGGCACTCACGGGCACATGTGGGCACTCACAGGCACACGCGGTTGGTCATGGGCACGCACGGTCAGTCACGGACACGCGGTGGGCACGCGTGGTCAGTCATGGTCAGTCATGGTCACTCAGGGTCATTTGTGGTCACTCATGGTCACTCACGGTCACTCATTGGTCACAGTCACTTGTGGTCACTCGTTGGTCACAGTCACTCATGGGCACGCATGGTCACTCACAGTCACTCATTGGTCACAGTCACTTGTGGTGGTCACTCACGGTCACTCACTGGTCACAGTCACTTGTGGTGGTCACTCATGGTCACTCGCAGTCACTCACGGTCACTCACTGGTCACGGTCACTCACGGTCACTCACGGTCACTCACGGTCACTCAGTGGTCACAGTCACTTGTGGTGGTCACTCATGGTCACTCGTGGTCACTCACGGTCACTCACTGGTCACGGTCACTCACGGTCACTCACGGTCACTCAGTGGTCACAGTCACTCGTGGTCACTGGCGGTCACACGTGGTCACTCGCGGTCACTCGGGGTGGGGCGGTGACGGGGTGAGGGTGACGGAGGGGATGAAGAGGATGAGGATGATGAAGGAGACAATGGAGGGGATGATGAGGAGGACGATGGAGGGGACAATGAGGAGGATGATGAAGGGGATGATGAAGGGGATGATGACAAGGATGATGAGGGGACGATGACGAGGATGATGAAGGGGACAATGAGGAGGATGATGAAGGGAACCATGAGGAGGATGAGGAGGGCACCATGATGAGGATGAGGAGGGGACCATGACGAGGATGACAAGGTGACAATGACGAGGATGAGGAGGGCACCATGAGGAGGATGAGGAGGGGACGGGCCGAAGGCGCCCGGCGGTGGCAGCCCGGGACGTCCCTCACCGGCAGCGTGCGGCTCCCGTGCAGGGCGGCGATGGCGGCCTGCGCCTCCGCGTGGCTCTGGAACTTGACGAAGGCACAGCCTGGGGACAGCGGGACAGCGGGGACGTTGGGGACAGCGGGACAGCGGGGACAGCGGGACATTGGGGGGACATTTGGGGACATTGGGGACAGCGGGGAGATTGGGGAGATTGGGGACAGCGGGACATCGGGGACGTTGGGGACAGCGGGGACAGCGGGGGGACATTGGGGGGACATTTGGGGACATTGGGGGGACATTGGGGACATTGGGGACATTGGGGGGACATTTGGGGACATTGGGGACAGCGGGGAGATTGGGGAGATTGGGGACAGCAGGACATCGGGGACGTTGGGGACATTGGGGACGTTGGGGACAGCGGGGACAGCGGGACATTGGGGACAGCGGGGAGATTGGGGACATTGGGGACATTGGGGGGACATTTGGGGACATCGGGGACAGGCCCCATTAACCCCGTCCCTGCCGTGCTCCCCCTGAACCCCAGCCCTGCCCCGCAGATCTCCCCCTGCCCACACCGGTGACCCCGTGGGACCCCCAGTGACACCCATGGGACCCCAAGTGACACCCATGGGACCCCCAGGAGCCCTTGGGACCCCTCAGGAGCGCCATGGGACCCCTGGTGCCCCCCATGGGTCCCTGTCCATGGGCCCAGGGGTGCCCAGGGGTGCCCAGGGGTGCCCAGGGTGCTCAGGGTGCCCAGGGGTGCCTGGAGTTCCCAGGGGTGCCCATGATGCCCATGATGCCCATGATGCCCAGGGTGCCCATGATACCCCGGTGTCCCAGGGGTGCCCATGGTTCCCCGGGGTGCCCCTGGGTGCCCATAATGCCCATGATGCCCATGATGGCCAGGGTGCCCATGATACCCAAGGTGCCTGGGTGCCCATGATACCCAGGTGTCCCCGGGATGCCCAGGTGTCCCCGGGGTGCCCCTGGGTGCCCTGGCGCCCCTGGGTGCCCATGGTGCCCATGATACCCATGATACCCAGGGTGCCCATGATACCCAGGGGTTCCTGGGGATGCCCAGTGTGCCCAGGGTGCCTGGGTGCTCAGGGTGCCCATGATGCCCATGATGCCCAGGTGTCCCCGGGGTGCCCAGGGTGCCCTGGCGCCCCTGGGTGCCCATGATGCCCATGATACCCATGATGCCCATGATGCCCAGGGGTGCCCAGGGCACCCAGGTGTCCCCGGGGTGCCCTGGGTGCCCTGGCACCCCTGGGTGCCCACCTTTGCTGGCGCCGTCGGGGCCGCGCAGCACGGTGCACTCGTCGATGGCGCCGAAGGGCTCGAACATCCTGCGCACGTCCTCGTCCGCCTGCTGCTTGCTCAGCATGCCCACGAACAGCTTGCGCTCCTCTGCGGGCACCGGGCACCGCCGTGGGCACCGGCACCGCCGTGGGCACCGGCACCGCCGTGGGCACCGGGCACAGCACCGGCACCGGCACCGGGCACAGCACCGGCACCGGGCACAGCACCGGCACCGGGCACGGCGTGGGGACAGGGGGACAGGGACAGGGACACAGGGCACAGTGTGGCACCGCCGTGGGCACCGGGCACAGCACTGGGCACAGCACCAGGCACCGGGCACAGCACCAGCACTGGCACCGGCACCGGGCACGGCGTGGGGACAGGGGGACAGGGACACGGGCACAGCGTGGCACCGCCGTGGGCACCGGGCACAGCACCGGGCACTGGGCACCAGCACTGGCACCGGCACCGGGCACGGCGTGGGGACAGGGACAGGGACACGGGCACAGCGTGGCACCGGCGGGTACTGGGCACCGGGCACGGGGACATGGGCACCGGGACATCGTCTTTGAGGGTGATTTGGGGGGGGGGTTTGGGTGATTTTGGAGTTTTTGGGGGTTTTGGGGTGATTTTGGGGGTTTTTGGGTTGATTTGGGGCTTTTTGGGGGTGATTTTGGGGTGATTTGGGGGTTTTTGGGGTGATTTTGGAATTTTTGGGGTGATTTTGGGGTTTTTGGGGTGATTTGTGGGTTTTGGGGGTGATTTTGGGGTGATTTTGGGGGTTTTTGGGGCGGTACCTCCTCGGCTCTCACTGTCCGCCGGCTTCACCTGGATGGGCCGGTTCATCTGGGGGGGAGGGGAGGACACAGAGAGGGGGGAGGGGTTGGGGACCCCCGAGACCCCCCCGAGCCCCCCAAAATCCCCCCAAAATCCGCCCAAAAATCCCCCAAAATCCCCCCAAAAATCCCCCAAAAAATCCCCCAAAAAATCCCCCAAAAAATCCCCCTAAATTCCCCCCAAAATTCCCCAATTCCCCCCAAAAATCCCCCCAAAATTCCCCAAAGTTCCCTCAAAATTCCCTCCAAAATCCCCCCAAAATTCCCACAAAATTCCCACAAAATTTGGGGGGATTTTTGGGGGATTTTGGGGAGGATTTTTGGGTGGATTTTGGGGAGGATTTTTGGGGGAAATTTTGAGGGGAATTTTGGGGAGATTTTGGGGGGATTTTGGGGGGATTTTTGTGGGATTTTTGTGGGATTTTTGGGGGAATTTTGTGGGAATTTTGGTGGATTGTTGGGGGAATTTTGGGGAGGATTTTTGGGGGATTTTTGGGGGAATTTTGTGGGAATTTTGGTGGATTGTTGGGGGAATTTTGGGGAGGATTTTTGGGGGATTTTTGTGGGAATTTTGTGGGAATTTTGGTGGATTGTTGGGGGAATTTTGGGGAGGATTTTTGGGGGATTTTTGGGGGAATTTTGTGGGAATTTTGGTGGAATTTTCGGGAAATTTTGGGGGGATTTTGGGGGGAATTTTGCGGGGATTTTGGGAGGATTTTTGGGGGAATTTAGGGGGCTTTTTGGGAGGATTTTGGGGGAATTTTTGGGGGATTTTGGGGGGAATTTTGGGGGGATTTTTTGAGGGATTTTTAGGGGAATTTTGCGGGGATTTTTGGAGTATTTTTGGGGAACTTTTGCAGAACTTTGGGGGAATTTTGGGGGGGATTTTTGGGGGAATTTTTAGGGGAATTTTGCGGGAATTTCGGTGGAATTTTGGGCAATTTTTGCGGAATTTTGGGTGAATTTTGGTGGAATTTTGGCGCCTCCATCCCCCCCCGACCCCTCCCTTTCCTTTCTCTGCCCAAATCGAAGCCGCCCCCCCCCGCCCCCCCAAAAAAAGCCGCAGATGGCGCTGGAAAACCCCCCCGAATTGGGGGGGGGCGTTAATCCCCCCTAATCCCCCTCCCCTCCCCCACCCCCGACCAACCCGCCGATTTTGGGGGGGAGGGGAAGAAGAAACCCCCCCAAAAAAACCCCAAAATTCCGAATTTCACCGGACCCCGCCGCTCGGGGGCGCCGCCCCCTCCCCAAATTCCCGGCGCTGCAGGGGGGGCTGCGGGGGCGGGGCCTCCCCTAATCCCCCCCCCCAAAAAATCCCCCCAAAATCCGGATTTACGGCCCCAAAATCCGGGATTATCCCGCCAAGGCAAATCCCCCCCCGGGGGCGCGGCGGGACACGCGTGGGGTGGGGGAGGGGCGGGGACGGGACCCCTCCCCCACCCCGGCACCCCAAAATCCCCCCCAGGAAACCGCAAAGACCCCCAAAAATCAGAAATGGGAGTGGGACCCCCCCAAAAATCAGAAATGGGAGTGGGACCCCCCCAAAAATCAGAAATGGGAGTGGGACCCCCCAAAAATCAATAATTGGGAGTGGGACCCCCCCAAAATCAATAATTGGGAGTGGGACCCCCCAAAAATCAGAAATGGGAGTGGGACCCCCCCAAAAATCAATACTTGGGAGTGGGACCCCCCAAAAATCAGAAATGGGAGTGGGACCCCCCAAAAATCAGAAATGGGAGTGGGACCCCCCAAAAATCAATAATTGGGAGTGGGACCCCCCAAAAATCAATAATTGGGAGTGGGACCCCCTCAAAAATCAATAACTGGAGGTGGGACCCCCCCAAAAATCAGAAATGGGAGTGGGACCCCCCAAAAATCAATAATTGGGAGGTGGGACCCCCCAAAAAAATGAATTGGGGGTGGGGGGCATTGATTTTGGGGGTTTCAGGGGGATTTTTGGGGTTCATTTTGGGGGGATTTCAGGGGGATTTTGGGGAGTTTTTAGGTGATTTTGGGGGGGTCTCAGAGTGATTTTTGGGGGTGATTTTTGGGGGGTCTCTGGGTGATTTTTAGGAGTGATTTTTGGGGCTTTTTAGGTGATTTTTGGGGGATTTCAGGGTGATTTTAGGGGTGATTTTTGGGGGGGTCTCCGGGTGATTTTTGGGGCGTTTCGCCGGAATTTTGGGGCTCCGGATGTGATTTTTTGGGGTGCCGCGGGCGGAGGGGGGTTTGGGGGTGTCAGGGGGGTTCGGGGGTGATTTTGGGGGTTCAGGGTGATTTTGGGGAGTTCTGAGTGATTTTGGGGGTTCGGGGGTGATTTTGGGGGTTCGGGGGTGATTTCGGGGTGCCCGGGGTGATTTTGGGGGTTCGGGCTGTGATTTTTCGGGGTGCTGCGGGCGGGGGGGGGTCCGGGGGTGCCCCGGGGTGCCCGGGGTGATTTCGGGGTGCCCGGGGTGATTTTGGGGTGCTCAGGGTGATTTTGGGGGTTCGGGGGTGATTTTGGGGTGCCCGGGGTGACTTTGGGGTGCTCGGGGTGATTCGGGGTGCCCGGGGTGATTTTGGGGGTTCGGGGGTGATTTGGGGGTGCCCGGGGCGGTTTGGGGGTGCCCGGGGCGGTTTGGGGGTGCCCGGGGCGGTTTGGGGGTGCCCGGGGTGATTTTGGGGTGCCCGGGGTGGTTTCGGGGTGCCCGGGGTGATTTCGGGGTGCCCGGGGTGTTTCGGGGTGCCCGGGGTGATTTTGGGGTGCTCAGGGTGATTTTGGGGGTTCGGGGGTGGTTTTGGGGTGCCCGGGGTGTTTCGGGGTGCCCGGGGCGGTTTCGGGGTGCCCGGGGCGGTTTGGGGGTGCCCCGCTCACCCCCGGCAGCGTTTTCTGCTCGTGCAGGGCGCTCTGGGCCTTCAGCGCCGACTCGCGCGCGCAGTAGGTGAGGAAGGCGCATCCTGGGGAGGGGCGAGAACAGGGGGGGGGTCGGGGGGGACCCCCAAAATTCCTCACCCCCCCCCGCGGGGAGGATGAGGGGTGGGAGAGGTCAGAGCGCCCCAAAAGTAACGGGGACCCCCGAAAACACCCCCAGACCCCGAATAACCCCCCAGACCCCAAAAAACACCCACAGACACCCCAAACTACACCCGGACACCCCAAAACTGCTCCCGGACACCCCAAAACTACACCCGGACACCCCAAGTTACACCCGGACACCCCAAAACTGCTCCCGGACACCCCAAAACTACACCCGGACACCCCAAGTTACACCCGGACACCCCAAAACTGCTCCCGGACACCCCCAAACTACACCCGGACACCCCAAAACTGCTCCCGGACACCCCAAACTACACCCGGACACCCCAAGTTACACCCGGACACCCCAAGTGACACCGGGATACCCCAAAATGACACCCGATTCGGTGACACCCCAACACCCAAACAGCACCCGAACAACAGCCCAAAAACAACCAAACAACACCCAAACAGCCCCCCAAAAACAACAGCCCAAAAAAACAACAGCCCAAAAACAACAGCCAAAAAAAACAACAGCCCAAAACCAACCAAACAACACCCAAACAGCCCCCCAAAAACAACAGCCCAAAAAAACAACAGCCCAAAAAAACAACAGCCCAAAAACAACAGCCAAAAAAAACAACAGCCCAAAAACAACCAAACAACACCCAAACAGCCCCCCAAAAACAACAGCCCAAAAAAACAACAGCCCAAAAAAACAACAGCCCAAAAGCAACAGCCCAAAAAACAACAGCCCAACAACAACACCCCAAAACCAACCCCCAAACAGCACCCGAACAACAACGGCCAGAAAACAACACCCGAGAAACAACCCCCAACAACAACAGCCGCTGCCGGTGCCCTCGGCTGTTCCCGGGACCATTCCCGGTACCCTGGGTTGTTCCCGGGGCTGTTCCCGGTACCGGGCTTGGATCCGGTTCCCAGTGCCGGGGCTGTTCCGCTTACCGGGAGCTGTTCCCGGTACCGGGGCCCTCGGCTGTACCCGGGGCTGTTCCCGGTGCTCTCGGTTGCACCCGGTACCGTTTGTGGGGCCGTTCCCGGTACCGGGAGCTGCCCCCGGTGCCGGTGGCCGTTCCCGGTCCCGGGTACCCCATTCCGGGGCTGTTCCCGGTACCGGGGCTGTCACCGGGGCCGTTCCCGGTCTGGGAGCTGTTCCCGGTACCGGGAGCTGTTCCTGGTGCTGGAGGCCGTGGCACGGGGCTGTGCCCGGTACCGGGGCTGTTCCCGGGGCCGTTCCCGGTGGTTTTGGCCGTTCCCGGTACCGGGGGCCACATCCCGGGGCTGATCCCGGTACCGGGGGCGATTCCCGGTACCGGGGCCGTATCACGAGGCCGCTCCCGGTACCGGGAGCTTCTCCCGGGGCTCTTCCCGCTCCCGGGAGCCGTTCCCGGTGTGTGGGGCCATTCCCAGAACCGGGGGCCGGATCCCGGGGCTGTTTCTCATCCCGGGGCCGTTCCCGGTACCGGGGGCCGGATCCCGTGGCCGTTCCCGGTACCGGCAGCTGCTCTCAGCACGGGGGGGGGGTGGGGGGAACATCCGGGGCTGATCCCGGTACCGGGAGCCATTCCCAATACCGAGGGCCACATCCCGGGGCTGATCCCGGTATTTGGGGCTGATCCCGGTACCGAGGGCCGAATCCCGGGGCTGATCCCGGTCCCGGTGGCCTCATCCCGGGGCTAATCCCGGGATCTGGGGTTGATCCCGCTACCGAGGGCCACATCCCGGGGCTAATCCCGCTACCGGGAGCCGTTCCCGGTGCCGGCGGCCTCATCCCGGGGCCGTTCCCGGTCCCGGGAGCCGTTCCCAGTACCGGGGGCCACATCCCGGGGCTAATCCCGGTATTCGGGGCCGTTCCCGGTACCGGGGGCCACATCCGGGGGCTGATCCTGGTCCTGGTGGCCTCATCCTGAAGCTGATCCCGGTATTTGGGGCTGATCCCGGTACCGGAGGCCACATCCCGAGGCTGATCCCGGTACCGAGGGCCACATCCCGAGGTTGATCCCGGTACCGGAGGCCACATCCTGAGGCTAATCCCGGTATTCGGGGCCGTTCCCGGTACCGAGGGCCACATCCCGGGGCCATTCCCGGTCCCGGTTTCCTCATCCCGGGGCCGATCCCGGTACCGGGAGCCATTCCCAATACGGAGGGCCGAATCCCGGGGCCATTCCCGGTACCGAGGGCCTCATCCCGGGGCCATTCCCGGTACCGAGGGCCTCATCCCGGGGCTAATCCCGGTACCGGGGCCATTCCCGGTGCCGGTTTCCTCACCCCGGGGCTGCCCCCACCACCCACCCCCCCCCCGCCGGTGCCCCGCACCCACCCGCTGGCCGTGCCCGTTCCCGTGCCCGTTCCCGTTCCCGTTCCCGTTCCCGTTCCCGTTCCCGTGCCCGTTCCCGTTCCCGGTTCCCGTTCCCGGTTCCCGTTCCCGGTGCCGGTACCTTTGTGCATGCCGGTGTACTTGTCCTTGATGACGGTGAGCTCGTAGATTTTCCCGAACTGCTCGAAAATCGGTTTCAGATCCTTCTCGTCCAGGTGCCGCGGGATCTGCCCCACGAAGAGTTTGATGGCGTCCGGTTCCTTCATGGGGCCACCGGGAGCTGCCCGGGCCCCGGGGCCGCTCCCGCTGCCCGTTAGCCCCGGCCGGCCTCGGCTGCCGCTGCCGCCGCCGCCGGTGCCCGGTGCCCCGGCGCACACAAAGGACGAGGCGGCCCCGGGGCTCCGCTCGGCTCCGGGGCGCGGCGGGGCGGGGGCAGCTCTGCCCGGGGGGCGGCGCTCCCGGGGAGTCCCGGTGGCCGTTTCCCGGTGGCCGTTTCCCGGTGGCCGTTTCCCGGTGGATGCTGCGAGCGTCCGCCCCCCGCCGGGACCGCCCCGGTGGAGTCCCGGTACCGGGCGGGGGGAGCTCAAGGCTGGGTTCGGTTCATGGCGGACGCGGGGGCCGCCGGTTCCCGAGAGTCCCGGTGGTGGTCGAGCCCCCCCCCCGACCCCGCTGGGGCGGCGGAACCGGGAACCGGGTACCGGCACCGGGATCGGCACCGGGAGATGCTTTGCTTCCCCGGTTGGAGCCGCCCCGCCCCGCCCCGCCCGGTGCTGATGTCAGAGCGGCACCGGGAGCGGCACCGGGAGCGGCACCGGGGCCTGGGGAGCGGCACCGGGAACGGCGAACTGGGAACCGGCTACGGGAACCGGGTACCGGCACCGGGAGATGCTTTTCCTGCCCGGTTGGAGCCGCCCCGCCCCGCCCGGTGCTGATGTCAGAGCGGCACCGGGAGCGGCACCGGGAACGGCGAACTGGGAACCGGGCAGCGGATAACGGGCACCGGCACCGGGGCTCGGGGTTCTGCCTGCCGGGCACCGGCACCGGCGACAACAGCGGGACCGGAGCCCGGCACCGGGGGTCTGAGAACCGGCTACCGGCACCGGGGACCGAGCAGCGGATACGGGGCACCGGGAGCGGCTGCGGGGCAGCGGCGACTGCACCGGGAGTGGAACCGGGGGGCGGGGAGGGGGCGCTCGGAACCGGCACCGGCACCGGCACCGGGAGGGGGTCCCGGGCTCCGGTAACGGCCCCGCCCGGGCCCGGGGGCGGTGGGGGGGATTTTTGGGGAGGGGGCGGGGCCCGGGGCCGCTCCCGCGCACGCGCGGAGGGGGCACCGGAGGGGGGGAGGGGCACCGGAGGGGGGGAGGGGCACCGGAGGGGGGGGAGGGGCACCGGAGGGGGGGAGGGGCCCCGGTGGCCGCCCCCGCGCGTCCCCTCCCCCCTCCCCTCCCCTCCCCCCCCGGTGCTGTCCCCGGTGCTGAAGTCAGCCCCGCCCCTCCCCCCGCGTGGCACCTCCCACGCGCGCGGGCGGTGCCACCCCCCCCCCGGTGTCACCCCTCCCTCCCGGTGTCACCCCCGGTGTCCCGGTGTCCCCCCCCGGTGTCACCCCCGGTGTCCCGGTGCCACCCCCGTTGTGCCGGTGTCACCCCCGGTGTCCCGGTGCCACCCCCCTGGTGTCCCGGTGCCACCCCCGGTGTCCCGGTGTCATCCCCGGTGTCACCCCCGTCGTGCCGGTGTCACCCCTGGTGTCACGGTGCCACCCCCTGGTGTCCCGGTGTCCCCCCCGGTGTCCCGGTGTCACCCCCGGTGTCCCGGTGCCACCCCCGGTGTCCCGGTGCCACCCCCCGTTGTGCCGGTGTCACCCCCGGTGCCACCCCCCGGTGTCCCGGTGTCACCCCCGGTGTCCCCCCCGGTGTCCCGGTGTCCCCCCCCGTGTCCCCTCCCTCCCCCCCGCTGTCCCCGGGTCCCCCCGGTTGTCACAGCAACGAGTCGGTGACGGCCGAGGTGGCACCACCGCCCCCCCCGAGGGGTGACACCGGGGGGACACCGGGGGTGGCTCTGGGGACACCCCGAGGTGGCACCTGGGGGACATCTTGGGGACACTTTGGGGACCCCCCCATGGTGGCACTTGGGGGACATTTTGGGGACCCCGAGGTGGCACTTTGGGGACACGGGGCAGGTGGGGACCCCTCTTTTGGGGCGGGTGGCTTTGGGGACACCTGCAGTGGCACTTTGGGGACATTTTAGGGACCCCATGGTGGCATTTTGGGGACACCCTGAGGTGGCTTTGGGGACACCTGCAGTGGCACTTTGGGGACATTTTGGGGACACCCCCGTGGTGGCACTTTGGGGACACCAGGCCGAGGGGGGGCGGGGCTTCCCCCACAAATTCGGATCCCAAAATTCCAAAATTCTTTTTTTTTTTTTTTTTTTCCCTTCCCCCCCCCCCCAAGAGTTCCAGAGACCCTCCCAAAAATTCCAGGGGACCCCAAAAATTCCAGGGGACCCCAAAAATTCCAGGGGACCCTAAATCCATTCTGGGGACCCCAAATCCCGGGGGGACCCCAAATTCAGAGGAGCCGCTCCCGGCTGCTCTCGAGCTGCTGCTGCTGCCGCTGCTGCCAGTGCCGGAAGCGTTTGGTTTTGGGGTGCAGGAACTGCACCACGTCCATGGGCACCCGCACCGTGTCCAGCCCGTTCACCTGGCACCCCAAAAACAGCCGGGTCACCCCAAAAACAGCCAAAAAACCAGCCCAGAAACACCCCAAAACAGCCAAAAACACCCCAAAAACACCCCCGGGGCACCACGGCCATGGGCACCCGCACCGTGTCCAGCCCGTTCAACTGGCACCCCAAAAACAGCCAAAGAAAAGCCCAAAAACAGCCCCAAAAACACCCCAAAACAACCAAAAACACCCCAAAAACAGCCGGGTCACCCCAAAAATAGCCCAAAAAAACCCCAAAAACAGCCCCAAAAACACCCCAGAAACACCCCCAAAACAGCCAAAAACACCCCCCAAAACCACCTGAGTCACCCCAAAAAACCACCCCAAAACCACCCCAAAAAACCACCCCAAAACCACCCAAAACCACCTGAGTCACCCCAAAAAACCACCCCAAAACCACCCAAAACCACCGGAGGCACCCCAAAACCACCCCACAACCACCTGAGTCACCCCAAAAACCACCCCAAAACCACCTGAGTCACCCCAAAAAAAGACCCCAAAACCACCCCAAACCACCGGAGGCACCCCAAACCACCCCAGGGCCCCACGGGCACCGGCGCCGTGTCCGGCCCGCTCACCTGGCACCCCAAAAAACAGCCCCGGCACCCCAAAATCCCCCATGGAACCCCAAAATCACCCGGATCGACCCAATGGAATGGGAGGAAGAGGAAGGGACGGGAGGAAGAGGAAGAGGAAGAGGAGGAGGAAGATGAGGAGGAGGAGGATGAGGAGGATGAAGATGAGGAGGAGGAGGATGAGGAAGATGAGGAGGAGGAGGATGAGGAGGATGAGGAGGATGAGGATGAGGATGAGGAGGATGAGGAAGATGAAGATGAGGATGAAGATGAGGATGAGGAGGATGAGGATGAGGAAGATGAAGATGAGGATGAGGATGAGGAGGATGAAGATGAAGATGAGGATGAGGATGAGGATGAGGATGAGGAGGATGAAGATGAAGATGAGGATAAGGATGAGGAGGATGAGGATGAGGAGGATGAGGATGAAGATGAAGATGAAGGCCGCGCGCTCTCACCGTGACGTCGCACCAGGAGCGGCCCCAGCGCGTGATCGGCTCCGGGGGCAGGCGCAGAGCGTGGGGGGGCACCGACACCCCCAGCTGGGAGGAACCCCAAAATCCGGGAGTGACCCCAAAATCCGGGAGTGACCCCAAAATCCGGGAGAGACCCCGAAACGGAGTGACCCCGAAATCTGGGAGTGACCCAAAACATGGGAGTGACCCCAAATCCTGAAGTTTCACCCCAAAACATGGGAGTGTGCCCCGAAATCCTGAAACTTCACACCAAATCCTGGGAGTGTGCCCCGAAATCTGGGAGTGACCCCAAAATCGGGAGTGACCCCAAATTCTGGGAATGGCCCCAAATTCTGGGAGTGCGCCCCAAATCCCAGGAATGATCCCAAAATCCCAATGGAATGAGAGCGACCCCAAATCCCAGGAATGGCCCCAAATCCTGGAAATGGCCCCAAAATGGCCCCAAAACCCAGGAATGACCCCAAAACCAGGGAGCCACCCCAAATCCCAGAAATTACTCCAAATCCCAGAAATGGCCCCAAATCCCAGGAATGATCCCAAACCCCAATGGAATGAGAGTGACCCCAAATCCCAGGAATGGCCCCAAATCCTGGAAATGGCCCCAAATCCCAGAAACTACCCCGAAACCAGGGAGCCACCCCAAATCCCAGAAATTACTCCAAATCCCAGGAATGATCCCAAATCCAGGGAATGATCCCAAACCCCAATGGAATGAGAGTGACCCCAAATCCCAGAAATGGCCCCAAAACACAGGAATGGCCACAAATCCCGGAAATGGCCCCAAATCCCAGAAATTATCCCAAAATCCCAATGGAATGAGAGCGACCCCAAATCCCAGGGATGGCCCCGAATCCCAGGAATGGCCCCAAAATGACCTCAAATCCCAGAAACGACCCCAAAACCAGGGAGCCACCCCAAATCCCGGGATCAGGGCTGGCCCGAATGCCCCAAATCCTTCGGGAACGACCCCAAAACTTTGGGATTCGAGCCCGGGAATGGGGGAAATTCCCGAAATCCCAAAAGGGCCCCGGAACGCCGCTCACGTTCTTGAGGAAGTGCCGGGCCACGATGGCGGGGCTGAGCTCCCAGCTCCGGTTGTTCTTCATCCCCACCTGGAGCCGGCAGCGCCGCAGGAATTCCAGGGTCTGGAAAAGCGGGAATGGGCGCCGGGATTGGGGCCAGTTCCCGGGATTTGGGGGTTTTTGGGATGGGGGATTCCCCCGCTCACCTTCTGCCCGCTCAGGGTTTGGGGCTCCTCCAGCTTCCCCTGCTGAGCCAGCTGGGGGGAAATGGGAAAATGGGAATTTTGGGGGGTGGGATTGAGGGAATGGGGGGAAAATTGGGGAGAAAATGGGGGAAAATGGGATTGAGGAAATGGGGGAAAAAATGGGATTTAGGAGGGGAAATGGGGAAAAATGGGATTGAGAGGGAAAAGGGATTGAGGAAATGCGGGGAAATGGGAAAATGGGAATTTTGGGGGGGTGGGATTGAGGAAATAGGGGAAAAAAATTGGGGGGAAAATGGGGGAAAACGGGATAGAGGCCCCCCAAAGGAATACTTTTGGGGATTGAGGCTCCCAAGGGAATTTTTTTAGGGATTGAGCCTCCCCAAAGGAATTTTTTAAGGCTCAAGCCTCACCTTGGTATTGCTCTCCAAAAAAAACCAACATCTCCCATCCCAAAAATCCCCAAAAAATGCCCTTAAAACGGCCTGGGGGCTGATCCCAAAGAGCCTTCCGAGCCCAATTCCTGGTTTTTCCTGGTTTTTCCTGTTTTTTTCCAAGTTTTCCCAGGTTTTTCCTGTTTTTTCCTGGTTTTTTTCCTGGTTTTTCCCCTGGTTTTCCCTGTTTTTTTCCAGGTTTTCCCTCTTTTTTTCCTGGTTTTTCCTGGATTTTTTCCTATTTTTTCCAGGTTTTTCCTGTTTTTTTCCTGTTTTTTCCAGGTTTTCCCTTTTTTTTTCCCCCAGGTTTTTCCTGTTTTTTCCCTGTTTTCTCCAGGTTTTTCCTGGTTTTTTCTGGGTTTTCCCCTTTTTTTCCTGTTTTCCCTGTTTTTTTCCTGGTTTTCCCTGGTTTTTCCTGTTTTTTCCAGGTTTTTCCTGTTTTTTCCCTGTTTTTTTCCTAGTTTTTCCCTGTTTTTTCCAGGTTTTTCCCTGTTTTTTCCAGGTTTTCCCTGTTTTTTTCCTGTTTTTTCCGTTTCTTCCTCTTTTTTCCAGGTTTTTCCCTCTTTTTTCCAGGTTTTTTCCCTGTTTTTTCCAGGTTTTTCCTGTTTTTTCCAGGTTTTTCCTGGTTTTTTCCTAGTTTTTCCCTGTTTTTTTCTCGGTTTTCTCTCTTTTTTCCCTGTTTTTCCTGTTTTTTCCAGTTTTTTCCTGTTTTTTCCCTGTCTTTTTCCAGGTTTTTCCTGTTTTTTCCCTGTTTTTTCCAGTTTTTTCCTGTTTTTTCTGTTTTTTTCTCGGTTTTCTCTCTTTTTTCCCTGTTTTTTCCAGGTTTTCCCTGTTTTCCCTGTTTTTTTCTCGGTTTTCTCTCTTTTTTCCCTGTTTTTTCCAGTTTTTTCCTGTTTTTTCCCTGTTTTTTTCTCGGTTTTCTCTCTTTTTTCCCTGTTTTTTCCAGTTTTTTCCTGTATTTTCCCTGTTTTTTTCTCGGTTTTCTCTCCTTTTCCCCTGTGTTTCCCTGTTCTCCCTGTTTTTTTCTCCTTTTCCCCTGTGTTTCCCTGTTTTCCCTGTTTTTCTCGTTTTCCCCTGTTTTTCCCGTTTTTCCCTGTTTTCCCTGGTTTTTTCTCCTTTTCCCCTGTGTTTCCCTGTTCTCCCTGTTTCCCAGCTGACCTCCCTCTCCCGCTGGAAGCGCCGCAGGTTCTCCGGGCTGGGGTACTGGGCCAGGCCCTGGGCCAGCAGTTGGTTCCTGCCCCGGCTCTTCCCGACGCTCACCACGTCCCCGCGGCCGCCCAGGCCTGGAAACCGGGAAACGTCACCGGGAACCGTCCCGGGAACGCCGGGAAAATCCCGACTTTACCCCCTCCTCAATCCCGACTTTTCCCCTCCTCAATCCCGACTTTTCCCCTCCTCAATCCCGACCTTATCCCCTCCTCAATCCCGACTTTACCCCCTCCTCAATCCCGACTTTTCCCCTCCTCAATCCTGATTTTATCCCCTCCTCAATCCCGATTTTTTCCCTGTTAAATCCCAAGTTTTCCCTCCTAAGTGCCATTTTTTCCCCCTCCTAAATCCCAATTTTTTCCCCTCCTAAATTCCATTTTTTTTTCCTCCTAAATCCCAATTCTCCCCCCATTTTCCCTCCTCAACCCCATTCTGGCACACACCATTCCCAGATTCCCAGGGCACGCAGAATTCCCAGGAATGTCCCACAGCATTCCTGGATTCCCAGCACACAGAATTCCCAAATTCCCAGGGCACACCATTCCCAGATTCCCAGAACACAGAATTCCCAAATTCCCAGGGCACACCATTCCCAGATTCCCAGAACACAGAACTCCCGGATTCCCAGGGCACACACTATTCCTGAGAATGTCCCACAGCATTCCCAGATTCCCAGGGCACACACCATTCCCGGATTCCTGGGGCACACAGAATTCCCAGGAATGTCCCACAGCATTCCCTGATTCCCAGGGCACACACCATTCCCGGATTCCCGGGGCACACAGAATTCCCGGATTCCCAGGGCACACACCATTCCCAGATTCCCAGAACACAGAATTCCCAGATTCCCAGGGCACACACCATTCCCAGATTCCCAGCACTCAGCATTCCCAGATTCCTGGCACACACCATTGCCGGATTCCCGGCACACGGAATTCCCAGGAATGTCCCACAGCATTCCTGGATTCCCGGCACACAGAATTCCCAGGAATGTCCCACAGCATTCCCGGATTCCCGGGGCACACGGAATTCCCAGGAATGTCCCACAGCATTCCCGGATTCCCGGGGCACACAGAATTCCCAGGAATGTCCCACACCATTCCCGGATTCCTGGCACTCAGAATTCCCGGATTCCCGGGGCACACGGAATTCCCAGGAATGTCCCACAGCATTCCCGGATTCCCGGCACACAGAATTCCCAGGAATGTCCCACAGCATTCCCGGATTCCCAGGGCACACAGAATTCCTGGATTCCCGGGGCACACACCATTCCCGGATTCCCGGCACACAGAATTCCCAGGAATGTCCCACAGCATTCCCGGATTCCCGGGGCACACGGAATTCCCAGGACTGTCCCACACCATTCCCGGATTCCCGGTGCTCGGAATTCCCGGATTCCCGGCGCACACAGAATTCCCAGGACTGTCCCACAGCATTCCCGGATTCCCGGTGCTTGGCATTCCCGGATTCCCAGCACTCAGCATTCCCGGATTCCCAGGGCACACGGAATTCCCAGGAATGTCCCACAGCATTCCCGGATTCCCGGTGCTTGGCATTCCCGGATTCCCAGCACTCAGCATTCCCGGATTCCCGGCGCACACAGAATTCCCGGGAATGTCCCACGGCATTCCCGGATTCCCGGGGCACACAGAATTCCCAGGACTGTCCCACAGCATTCCCGGATTCCCGGTGCACACGGAATTCCCGGGAATGTCCCACAGCATTCCCGGATTCCCGGCACACACGGAATTCCCAGGACTGTCCCACAGCATTCCCGGATTCCCGGGGCACACGGAATTCCCGGGAATGTCCCACAGCATTCCCGGATTCCCGGCGCTCACCCTGCACGGCGCGGCTCAGCAGCAGCTCCAGCTCTCCGCGGGGCCGGTGCTTCCCGTCCCGCAGCAGCCGGAACACGCGGAACCGGCGCGGCTGCGGCCGGGGCACCGCGCCCGCCCGGGCCAGCGGCACCGGGTACACCCGCTCCACCACCACCGAGCCCTAACGGGAAAGAACATTCCGGAATGTGCCAGGGAATGAACGGGCACCGCGCCCGCCCGGGCCAGCGGCACCGGGTACACCCGCTCCACCACCACCGAGCCCTGTGGGATGGAACATTCCGGAATGTGCCAGGGAATGAACGGGCACCGGGCACCGGGTACACCCGCTCCACCACCACGGAGCCCTAACGGGAAAGAACATTCCGGAATGTGCCAGGGAATGAACGGGCACCAGGGCTATGGGGTCTATGGGGTCCACACCGGGGCTATGGGCCCTATAGGATCTATGGGATCCATACGGTTCCATACCGGTCTATGGGGTCTATGGGTTCCATACCAGGCTATGGGTTCCATACCGGGGCTATGGGCCCTATAGGATGTATGGGATCCATACGGTTCCATACCGGGTCTATGGGGGCTATGGATTCCATACCGGGTCTATGGATTCCATACCGGGCTATGGGGTCTATGGGTCCCATACCGGGGCTATGGGTTCCATACCGGGGCTATGGGTTCCATACCGGGGCTATGGGTTCCATACCGGGGCTATGGGTTCCATACCGGGCTATGGGGTCCATACCGGGTCTATGGGGTCCATACCGGGTCTATGGGTTCCATACCGGGCTATGGGTTCCATACCGGGTCTATGGGGTCCATACCGGGCTATGGGTTCCATACCGGGTCTATGGGGTCCATACCGGGCTATGGGTTCCATACCGGGTCTATGGGTTCCATACCGGGTCTATGGGTTCCATACCGGGCTATGGGTTCCATACCGGGCTATGGGGTCTATGGGTTCCATACCGGGGCTACGGGTTCCATACCAGGGCTATGGGCCCTATAGGATGTATGGGATCCATACGGTTCCATACCGGTCTATGGGGGCTATGGATTCCATACCGGGTCTATGGATTCCATACCGGGGCTATGGGTTCCATACCGGGGCTACGGGTTCCACACCGGGGCTATGGGCCCTATAGGATGTATGGGATCCATACGGTTCCATACCGCAGTTACGGGGTCTATACGGTTCCATACCGGAGCTATGGGGTCTATAGGGCTCCGTACCGGGGCTACGGGGCCTACAGGATCTATAGGATCCATACAGTTCCATACCGGGGTTTCGGGACCGGCTGGATGCCCGTCCCACCGGCCCCGGTACCGCCCCCCGGTGCCGCCCCCCGGCACTCCCGGTGCTCCCGCCATTACCGGGCCGTGGCTGAGGCTCAGGGCCCGTGCCGGCGCCCCCGGTCCCACCGGGCCGTGGCCCAGGCCCAGGGCCCGGCTCAGCGCCCGTCCCGCCGCTCCCGGTGCCAGCATGGCGGCCCCGCGCCGCGCCTGCGCAGAGCGCGCCTACCGGAGCGCGAGGACCCCGCCGGGGCTGCCCGCGCCGCGCCTGCGCAGGACCGGGCGCGAGGACCCCAGCGGGGGCTGCCCGCGCCGCGCCTGCGCCCGGTGCCCGCCGGGAACGGAGCGCTGCGAAACCTTCAACTTTATTAACTCGCAACCACAACGGAACGGAAAACAAGGCGAGGCAACCGGGATACGGGTCACGGGAACGTTCCCGGTAACGGAAAGGGCACCGGCGGCTCTCGGTGCCGGTGCGGCGAGGCACGAGCGGAGATCCCCGCGGTTCGTCGGTCCGGTCCCCCGGAGGGCTCCGCCGAGGGGGCTGCAGGCGGGGCTGGCACCGGGAGCCGCTCCGGCCCCCGTGGTGGGGTCACCGGGAGCGGCTCCCGGTAGCACCGGGCAGCTTCAGGTCACCGGGGCAGCATCCCCGGGCACGGCGGCGCCGGGAACGGCGGCGCCGGGCTCACCGGGCGGGCTGAGGCACGGCGGGGTCCCGGGGCTGGCCCCGGGCTCCGGTGGGCTCGGGGTGGAGGCGCAGCCGAGATTGTCCTGCCCGGAAGAGAGGGTGAGAGCTCCGGGACACCGGCACCGGCAGGGGACACCGGGCGGGGACACCGGGGGACACCGGGAGCAGCTCACCGGGGGCTCCTCGGGGGGCCCGGGCACGGCGTAGCCCAAACGCACCAGCTCGGCTCCCACGTCCAGGCTCTGCGGGGACAGTGGGGACATTTGGTGACATTTGGGGACATTGGGGACACACCTGTCCATGGCCATGGGGACACGGTGACACACCTGTCCATGCCATGGCGACATTTGGGGACATTGGTGACACTTGGTGACACCTGGGGACACACCTGTCCGTGGCCATGGGGATATTTGGTGACATCTGGGGACATTTGGTGACACTTGGTGACATTTGGTGACACTTGGGGACAGGGTGACACACCTGTCCATGGCCATAGGGACACTTGGGGACATTGGGGACATTGGGGACATTTGGGGACACACCTGTCCATGGCCATAGGGACACTTGGGGACACTTGGGGACACACCTGTCCATGGCCATGGGGATATTTGGGGACATTGGTGACACTTGGGGACATTTGGGGACACACCTGTCCATGGCCATGGGGATATTTGGTGACATTGGTGACATTGGTGACACTTGGGGACACTTGGGGACAGAGTGACACACCTGTCCATGGCCATAGGGACACTTGGGGACACTTGGGGACACACCTGTCCATGGCCATGGGGATATTTGGTGACATTTGGTGACACTTGGGGACAGGGTGACACACCTGTCCATGGCCATAGGGACACTTGGGGACACTTGGGGACACTTGGGGACACACCTGTCCGTGGGCCAGGAGCCGCAGGCGGGGCCCGGCCGGGCCGTAGCTGCAGATCCGCGCCCGCAGCGGCGCCCGGCCAGCGCAGCCGGTCAGGCGGCGGAACTCCTGCAGGGCTGGGGCGGGCCAGCGGGCACCTGCGGGGACACGGGGACACCTGTGACACGTGGGGACAGCTGTGTGACACGGGTACAGCTGTGTGACACACGGGGACAGCTGTGTGACACATGGGGCCAGCTGTGACACAGGACAGGGACACGGGGCCAGCTGTGACACAGGGCCAGCTGTGACACAGGACAGGGGTGACACAGGGATAGGGACACGGGGCCAGCTGTGACACAGGGCCAGCTGTGACACAGGACAGGGGTGACACTGGGACACATTGTGGACACCAGCACACCGGACACACAGGGACAGCGGTGACACGGCCTGAGGATGGGCCACGTGCCACCCCAGGGTGTGCCAGCCCCACGTGCCACCCCAGGGTGTGCCAGCCCCACGTGCCACCCAGGTGCCACCCGTGTCCCCGCTCACCGTTGGGGACGATCCCGGCCAGGCTGCACTCGATGGCCTGGAAGGGCAGGCTCAGGAAATCGCTCCTGCAAGGACACGGTCAGGGGGACAGGGGACAGGGACATTCCCTGGGGACAGGGACACTCCCTGGGACATTTCCCGAGGACAGGGACATTTCCAGGGACATTCCCAGGGACATTTCCCAGGGACATTCCCTGGGGACATTTCCTGGGGACAGGGACATTCCCTGGGGACATTTCCTGGGGACATTTCCCAGGGACAGGGACATTTCCCTGGGACATTTCCCAGGGGACAGGGACATTTCCTGGGGACATTTCCCAGGGACAGGGACGTTTCCCAGGGACATTTCCTGGGGACATTTCCCGGGGACATTTCCTGAGGATAGGGACATTTCCCAGGGACATTTCTCGGGGACAGGGACATTCCCAGGGACATTTCCCGGGGACATTTCCCAGGGACAGGGACGTTTCCCAGGGACATTTCCCGGGGACAGGAACATTTCCCAGGGACATTTCCCGGGGACAGGAACATTTCCCAGGGACATTTCTCGGGGACAGGGACATTCCCAGGGGACAGTGCCACCCGTGCCACACCTGAGGGCCCGCAGCGCATCGGGGGTGGCCTCGCCGATGTCCCCAAAGTCCAGGTAGGACAGCTCCAGGTGGCCGCTGTCCCTCGGGGCCACCACGCGCGCCCGGCGCCACTCGCCCTCGGCCGGGCACGGAGCGGCCACGATGGCCCCGGGCTGCAGCGACGGGGGTGGCACCTGGGGACACACGGGGACACTCAGGGGACAGGGCTGGGGCACCTGGGGACACACGGGGACACTCAGGGGACAGGGCTGGGGCACCTGGGGACACACGGGGACACTCAGGGGACAGGGTGGGGCACCTGGGGACACGGCATGGGGGTAAGGGACACGGTGGGGACAGTGCTGGGACAGGAGGGGACACGGGATGGGGGTAAGGGACATGGGGACACAGAGGGGACAGGGCTGGGACACAGAGGGACATAGGGACAGGGGCTAAGGGACATGGTGGGGACGTGGGATGGGGGTAAGGGACGTGGGGACACAGGGACACTCAGGGGACAGGGCTGGGGCACCAGGGGACATGGGATGTGGGTAAGGGACACGGTGGGGACATGGGGGGACACAGATGGGACAGAGGGGACACTGAGGGGACACTGAGGGGACATAGGGGACACAGAGGACACTGAAGGGGCATTGAGGGGACACAGAGGGGACACGGGATACAGACAGGACACAGAGGACGTTGAAGAGACATTGAGGGGACAGTGACGGGACACTGAGGGGACATAGGGGACATTAAGGGAACACAGAGGGGACACGGGGGGACACACGGGGACACGGGGGGACACACGGGGACACTGAGGGGACACGGGACACACGGGGACACAGGGGACACACGGGGACACTGAGGGGACACTGAGGGGACACAGGGGACACACGGGGGACACAGAGACGCACCGGGGGGCTGCTCCGGTAGAAGCGGCCCATCTGGGCCCTCAGCTGGTCCAGCTGCAGGGACACGGGGGACACACGGGGACACAGGGGACACTGAGGGGACACAGGGGACGCACGGGGACGCACCGGGGGGCTGCTCCGGTAGAAGCGGCCCATCTGGGCCCTCAGCTGGTCCAGCTGCAGGCTGCGGGCGCCCAGCAGCTGCACCCAGAAGCGCCCGGGGCTCTCGGCCGCCGACACGTACACGTCCAGCAGCTCGTCCACTGGGCAGCCGAAATCCGGGCTGGGCACTGCGGGGGGAAAACGCACCCGGATCGGCCTGGGAGCTGCTGGGATCCACCTGGGAGCTGCTGGGATCCACCTGGGAACTACTGGGATCTGTTGGGATCCACCTGGGAGCCACTGGGGTCTGATGGGATCCACCTGAGATCTGCTGAGATCCACCTGGGATATACTGAGATCTACCTGGGACCTGCTGAGATCTACCTGGGATCCACTGGGGTCTGATGGGATCGGCCTGGGAACTGCTGGGATCCATTGGAATCCATTGGGATCTGATGGTATCAGCCTGGGATCTACCTGAGACCTCCTGAAATCTGCTGGGATCTACCTGGGATCTGCTGAAATCTACCTGGGATCTACATGAGATCTACCTGGGATCTACTGAAATCTGCTGGGATCTACCTGAGACCTGCTGAAATCTGCTGGGATCTACCTGAGACCTGCTGAAATCTACCTGGGACCTGCTGAGATCTACCTGGGATCCACTGAAATCCACCAAAATCCACTGACATCTACCTGATACCCTTGGAAATCCACCCAAAATCCACTGAAATCCACCAAAATCACTGAAATCCCCCCCAAATCCCACCGGGACAACCACAGCACTTGGGAATCCCAAAATCATTGAAATCCCCCCAAATCCCCCCCAAATCCCCCCCAAATCCCACCGGGACAACCACAGCACTTGGGAATCCCAAAATCACTGAAATCCACTGAAACCCCCCCCTCAAATCCACCCGAAATCCCACCAGGACCACCCCAGCATGGAGGAAGCCCAAAATCACTGAAATCCCCCCCAGATCCACTCAAAATCCCACCGGGAAAACCACAGCACGGGGGAACCCCAAAATCACTGAAATCCCCCCCAGATCCCACCGGGACAACCACAGCACTTGGGATCCCAAAATCCCCCTCAAACCCTTCCCCAAATCCCTCTGCCCACCCCAAAATTCCCAGGAATTCCCTTCCCAGTGGGATCCACTCCAGCGCCGCTGCTCTCACCCTCGAACTTGGCCACAGGCGGCTCCTCGCTCCCATCCCGGTGCTCCTCGCTCCCATCCCGGTGCTCCTCGCTCCCATCCCGGTGCTCCTCGCTCCCATCCCGGTGCTCCTCGCTCCCATCCCGGTGCTGCTCGCTCCCATCCCGGTGCTGCTCGCTCCCATCCCGGTGCTCCTCTCTCCCATCCCGGTGCTCCTCTCCCACATCCCGCCGCTCCTCTCCCTCATCCGCCGCCTCCGTCTGCCCCGTCTCCATCCCGGCGCTGCTCCCCGCCGCTGCCTCCGGTGCCCAGTCGTTATCCCAGCACTCCCGCCAGCCGCCGGCGCTCCCGGGAGCACCGGGGGGAGGCTCCGGCGGCGGCTCCCGGCGGCTGCCCAGCGGCTGCTTCCGCGGGCACCGCGCGGCCGCCGCCTGCGCCAGCTCCCGGCGGAGCGCCTTGTCCTCCGCCAGCTTCTCCATGATCAGCTTCTGAGGATGACGATGATGAGGATGAGGATGATGAGGAGGGTGCCGGGGTCGCCCCCAGCCCGGCCGCGCTCACCTTGGCCGCCTCCACCTCCCTGCGCGTCCCCAGCAGGCGGATGACTCGCACCGGGGCCAGCCCGGCGTCGGGCTCGTGGCCGCAGTCCACGCGAGCCCCGGAGCTCCGGCAGATGCCCCGCACCGTCTCCCCGCCGCGGCCTGCGGGCGTGGGGGAGCCCCGGGGAGATCAGCGGTGGAGGGGAGAGCGCTGGATCGCGAAGGGAAACGACGCCTGCGGTCTGGGATTGGGGGTTATTCTGGGATTTGGGGTGTCCCTGTGGTTTATGGGAGGTTCCCCACGGGATTTGGGGCTGTGGAAGGTTCCTCCCCAGGTTTTGGGGTCTCTCAGGGGGTATAGAAAGTTCCCCGGCCAGGTTTTGGGGTGTCCTGTACCGATGATCCTGCCCACAGCGCGCTGCGGCACGCGCAGCTCCTTGGCACCCTGGGGTTTGGGGTTCCCATGGGATTTGGGGTGTCCCTGTGGGTATGGAGGGTTCCCCATGGGATTTGGGGTGCCCCACATCAATGATCCTGCCCACAAGCCACTGGGACACGTGCAGCACCTTGGAACCCCGGGATTTGGGGTGTCCCTGTGGCTATGGAGGATTCCCCCAGGTTTTGGGGTGTCCCAGGGGGTACAGAAGGTCCTCCCGGTTTTCGGGGTGCCCCGTACCGATGATCCTGCCCACGGTGCACTGGGGCACGCAGAGCTGCTCGGTGCCCTGGGGTTTGGGGTTCCCTTGGGATTTGGGGTGTCCCTGTGGCTATGCAGGGTCCCCCCCGGTCCCCCCGGTTTTCGGGGTGCCCCGTACCGATGATCCTGCCCACGGTGCACTGGGGCACGCACAGCTGCTCGGTGCCCTGGGATTTGGGGTTCCCATGGGATTTGGGGTGCCCCTGTGGCTATGGAGGATTCCCCCGGGATTTGGGGTGTCCCAGGGGGTACAGAAGGTCCCCCCGGTTTTCGGGGTGCCCCGTACCGATGATCCTGCCCACGGCGCGCTGCGGCACGCACAGCTGCTCGGCCACGGGCGCGCTCTCGGCCACGATGCGCAGCACGGCCGCCCTGGCCCGGCACACCTGGCCCGGCGAGCCCGAGATCTGCACCAGGGAGCGGCCCCCGGCCGCCGCCGCCTCCTCCTCCTCCTCCTCCTCCTCCACGGCGATCTGCGCTCCGGTCTCCCGCCTCAGCTGCGGGCACGCGGCATTGCCGGGGCTCCCGGGGCTCCCGGGGCTCCCAGTCCCTCCCAGTGCTCCCAGTGCCCCCCGCATTCCCAGCACTCCCGGTGCTCCCAGAGCTCCCGGTGCTGCCGGAGCTCCCAGTGCTCCCAGTCCCTCCTGGTGCTTCCAAACGTTCCCGGTGCTCCCAGTCCCTCCCAGTGCCGCCAGCATTCCCAGCGCTCCCGGTGGTCGCGGTGCTCCCAGAGCTCCCGGTGCTCCCAGAGCTCCCGGTGCTCCCAGAGCTCCCGGTGCCCCCAGCATTCCCAGGGCTTCCAGACCTCCCGGTGCTCCCGTTGCCTCCCAGTGCTCCCAGTTCCCCCAATACTCCCGGTTCCCCTCGTACTCCCAGTTCTCCCAGTCCCCCCAGTTCCCCCGGTGCCCCCGGTACTCCCGGTGTCCCCGGTGCCCACCTGGTTGATGGTGGCTCCCCGGCGGCCGATCAGCGCCTTCAGGGCCGTGCGGGGCACCCTGAGCCCAACCTCCAGCCCCTCGTCCGCCACCAGCGTCACCGGCGCCTCTGGGGACACGGGGGGACACGGGGGGACACGGGGGACACGGGGGGACACGGGGGACACGGGGGACACGGGGGGACACGGGGGACACGGGGGACACGGGGGGACATGGGGGGACACGGGGGACACGGGGGGGTCACAGAGGGGCTGGCAACCCCCGGACCACAGAGAATTCCCAGCGGGAAAAGCGACTCCAAGGGGTCCCCACTTCCCAAAGTGTCCCCAAGGTGTCCCCAGGTTGTCCCCAAGGTGTCCCCAGAGGGTCACAAAGGGACAGGAAGGGACAGGGACATCCCTGGGGAGCTGACAACGGAATTCCCAATGGGAAAAGCGACTCCAAGGGGTCCCCACACCCCAGGGAGTCCCAAAAATATCTCCAAAATGTCCCCAAGGTGTCCCCAGGGTGTCCCCAAAAGGACAGGAAGGGACAGGGACATCCCTGAGGAGGTGACGAGGGAATTCCCAATGGGAAAAGCGACTCCAAGGGGCCTCCACTTCCTAAGGGGTCCCAAAATGTCCCCAAAATGTCCCCAAAGGGTCCCCAAAGGCACCGGGACCTCCCTGGGGAGCTGCCAAGGGAATTCCCGGTGGCGAAAGCGACTCCCGCGGCCTCCCCGGCCCGCGGCCGCCCCTCGGAGCTCCCGGTGCTCCCGGTGCTCCCGGCCCCGGCGCGGCCCCGCACCCACCTCGGCTCTCCCGGTAGCGCCGGTACAGGATGTAGCACACGGTGGCGGCGGCCGGGACGCCCAGCAGCAGCGCGGTTTTCTGCAGGCTGCTCAGGCCGGGCACGGAGTCGCGTCCCGCCATCGCCGGCTGCGCCTTACCGGGGGTTACCGGGGGTTACCGGGGGGTTACCGGGAGCCCACCGGGAGCCCACCGGGAGCACTGCGATGCGCCCCCGCACGCCGGGGACTCCCCCGCGTCTCCCCCCGGCCGTACCCTCACGGAGGGCTCCGCTCCGGGCGCGCCGGTGCAGGCCCCGGGCCCGGTGCAGCGGCGGCGGCGCCACCGGTGCCGCGCCCCCCGCGTGGTCTCGCGGTACCTGCAGGCGCCGAGGGCACCCCCCGGCCCCGCAGCGAGCCTGGTTCGGCCCGGCCCGGCCCCGGTGCGGGCCCGGCCCCGGTGCGGGCCCGGCGCGGCCCCGGTGCCGCCGCCGCCTCCCGCGCCCCGCCGCTGGCCCCGCCTCCTCCCGCTCTCCGCCAATCACATCGCGGCTCCTCCCCCCACAGCCAATCACAGCGCAGCGCCGCGGAGCTCGCACCCAATCACCGCCCGCGGAGCGGCGGCCAATCCCCCGCGAGGCCTGCCACGCGCGGGGGCGGGAAATAACGGGAATGAAGCGGCCAATCAGCGGCGAGTAGCGAGGAAGCGAACCAATCAGCGAGCAGGAAAGCGCGAACGCCCGCCTTCCCATTTGAGTGACAGGCACGGCAGCCTATAGGAGCTCGGAGCGCCGCGCGGGGCGGGGCTGTAGTGCCGCCCCCGGTGTCCCCGCGTGTTCCCGGTGGCGGCGCCCACGGACGCGCGGTCCCAAACCCGCCTTTGTTCCCTCAAACGGCACCGCCCCGCACCGAGCCCCCGGCACCGCGTGGGGGCCGTGGGGCGGCCCGCGGGGACCGGGACAGGGGCACCCACGGGGGACACGGCACCCACGGGTGGCGGGTCCCCTCCGGGTGCCGCATTCCCGGCTGGTGCAGGGGCTGTCCCGGGTGTCTCGGGGGTCCCGGTGATCCCGGGGGTCCCAGGGTCTCGGTGATTCCGGTGATCCCGGGGGTCCCGGGGCGTCTCGGTGATCCCGGGGGTCCCAGGGTCTCGGTGATCCCGGGGGTCCCAGGGTCTCAGTGATCCCGGGGGTCCTGGGTGTCTCGGTGGTCCCAGGGTCTCGGTGATCCCGGTGATCCCGGGGGTCCCGGGGGGTCTCGGTGATCCCGGTGGTCCCGGGTGTCTCGGGGGTCCCGGTGATCCCGGGGGTCCCAGGGTCTCGGTGATCCCGGTGATCCCGGGGGTCGCGGTGCTCTCGGTGATTCCGGTGATCCCGGGGGTCCCGGGGGGTCTCGGTGATCCCGGGAGTCCTGGGTGTCTCGGTGGTCCCAGGGTCCCGGTGATCCCGGTGGTCCCTGGGGTCCCGCGGGGCCATCGGCGGAGAGCTCCCGGTAGAGGACATCGAGGGGACAGGGACCCCGAAGGGACCCCGAAGGGACCCCAAAACCACAGAGCGCCCCCGGTTCATACAAAACCCCTTTATTGGGGGGTCAGGGCAGCACCCCAGGGTGGGGAGACACTGAGGGGTCCCAGCAGGAGCCGGGTGGGTGGGGGCACCCATGGGTGGGGGGTCTCAATCCCCCCCGGGGGGGTTCATCACCCCTTTGGGGGTGGGGGGACAGGACCCCAAAACGGGGTCAGGGCGCACATTTAGGGCTGGGACAGGACCCAAGGTGGGTTTGGGGAGCACCCATGGGTGGGTGGGGCACCCATGGGTGGGGGTCTCAGCCACCCAGGTGGACTCAGTACCCCAGGGGGGATCAAGGCACACATTAAAGGTTGGGACGGGACCCAAGGCGGGTTTGGGGGGACACCCATGGGTGGGCGGGGGGCACCCATGGGTGGGGGTCTCAGCCCCTCAGGAGGGTTCAGGACCCCAAGGGGGGTTCAGGGCACAAATTTAGGGCTGGGACGGGACCCAAGGTGGGTTTGGGGCGACACCCTGGATGGACAGAGGGCACCCATGGGTGGGCGGGGACACCCATGGGTGGGAGTCTCACCCCCCAGGGGGGTCTCAGCCCCTCGGGAGGGTTCAGGACCCCAAGGGGGGGTGGTCAGGGCGCACATTAAAGGTCAGGACGGGATCCAAGGCAGGTTTGGGGCGGCACCCCTGGGTTTGGGGGGGCACCCATGGGTGGGCGGGGGGCACCCATGGGTGGGGGGCTCAGCGGCGGCCGCGCTGCTTCATGTGCTGCACGAAGTAGTCGTTGCAGGCGATGGTCAGCCCGGCCACCAGCGAGAAGAAGCCCTGGAAGCCGACGCGGCCATCGCGGCTCTGCTCCACGTCCCGCAGGATGCGATCCAGGGCCTGGGGGTCCCGCTGGTTCTGGGGCAAAAAACGGGAAAAACGGGAAAATCGGGGTCAGATCCCACACTCTGCTCCATGTCCCACAATATCTGATCCAGGGCCTGGGGGTCCCGCTGGTTCTGGGGCAAAAAACGGGAAAAACGGGAAAATCGGGGTCAGATCCCACACTCTGCTCCATGTCCCACAATATCTGATCCAGGGCCTGGGGGTCCCGCTGGTTCTGGGGCAAAAAACGGGAAAATTTGGGACAGATCCCACACTCTGCTCCATGTGCTGCAGGATCTGATCCAGGGCCTGGGGGTCCCGCTGGTTCTGGGGCAAAAAACGGGAAAAACGGGAAAATCGGGGTCAGATCCCACACTCTGCTCCATGTCCCACAATATCTGATCCAGGGCCTGGGGGTCCCGCTGGTTCTGGGGCAAAAAACGGGAAAAACGGGAAAATCGGGGTCAGATCCCAAATGGGAACAGGATCTGATCCAGGGCATTGGGGTCCCGCTGGTTCTGGGGCAAAAAATGGGAAAAACGGGAAAATCGGGGTCAGATCCCACACTCTGCTCCATGTCCCACAATATCTGATCCAGGGCCTGGGGGTCCCGCTGGTTCTGGGGCAAAAAACGGGAAAAATGGGAAAATTGGAGTCAGATCTCAGATGGGAACGGGGTCCCACAGGATCTGATCCAGGGTGTTGGGATCTTGCTGGTTCTGGGGCAAAAAACGGGAAAAATGGGAAAATTGGGATCAGATCCCACACTCTGCTCCATGTCCCACAATATCTGATCCAGGGCCTGGGGGTCTCGCTGGTTCTGGGGCAAAAAATGGGAAAAACGGGAAAATTGGGGTCAGATCCTAAATGGGAACAGGATCTGATCCAGGGCATTGGGGTCCCGCTGGTTCTGGGGCAAAAAACGGGAAAAATGGGAAAATTGGAGTCAGATCTCAGATGGGAACGGGGTCCCACAGGATCTGATCCAGGGTGTTGGGGTCTTGCTGGTTCTGGGGCAAAAAACGGGAAAAACGGGAAAATTTGGATCAGATCCCAAATGGGAACGGGCTCAGATCCCAAATGGGAACGGGCTCAGATCCCACACTCTGCTCCACGTCCTGCAGGATCTGATCCCAGGGTTTTATGGAATCGAATCCCAGCATTTATGGGATCCAGTCCAAGGTTTATGGGATCCCATCCCAGAGTTCTATAGGATCCAGTCCCAAGGTCTGTAGAGTTTGATCCCAGGGTTTATGGGATCCCATCCCAGAGTTCTGTGGGATCCAGTCCCAGGGTCTATAGGGTTTGATCCCAGAGTTCCATGGGATCCCATCCCAGAGTTCTGTGGGATCCAGTCCCAGGGTCTGTAGGGTTTGATCCCAGGGTTTCTGGGATCCCATCCCAAGGTTTATGGGATCCCATCCCAGAGTTCTGTGGGATCCAGTCCCAGGGTCTGTAGGGTTTGATCCCAGGGTTTCTGGGATCCCATCCCAAGGTTTATGGGGTTTGATCCTGGTTTTCTGTGGGTCCCCCTGTCCCATCCCACGGATCCCATCAATGCCATCTTCTGGATCCCACCCCATGGATCTCATTCCATGGATCCCATAGGTCCCATCTCATGGATCCCATGGATGCCACCCCATGGATCCCATAGATCCCACCCCATGGATCCCATCAATGCCATCTCATGGATCCCACAGATCCCACCCTATGGATCCCACAGATCCCATTTCATGGATCCCACCCCACGGATCCCACAGCTCCCACCTCGAGGAACCCGGGGAACTCCTTGTCCATGAGCGCCCGGAGGTCCTCCTTGGCCAGGTGCTCCTTGTCCCCCGCGTACTTGTGGAAGGTGAACATCAGCGTCTCCATGGCGTGCTCCAGCTGCGACGGCATCCTGGGCTGCAGAGTCCTGCTGGACCCCAAATTCCTGATGGGAAATCCAAAAATATCCGTGGAAAACCAGAAATACCCATGGGAAACCAAAAATCCTGATGGGAACCCGAAATTCCTGATGGGAGCCCAAAAATGTCCATGGGAAACCCAAAATTCCCGATGTGAAACCAAAAATCCTGCTGGGACCCGAAATTCCTGATGGGAGACCCGGAATTCCTGCTGGGAACCCCAAAATTCCTGATGGGAAATCCAAAAATATCCATGGAAAACCAGAAATATCCATGGGAAACCAAAAATCCTGATGGGAACCCAAAAATGTCCATGGAAAACCCAAAATTCCTGATGGGAACCTGAAATTCCTGATGGGAACCCAAAATCCCCCCAGGACACCCCAAATTCCTGCTGGTGGACCAAAATCCCTCTTGGACACCCCAAAATCCCACTTGGGACCCCAAAACTCCCCCTGAGCCCCTCAAATCCCCCCCAGGACCCCCCCAAAATCCCTCCAGGACCCCCCAAAATCCCTCCAGGACCCCCCAAAATCCTTCCAGGACCCCCAAAATCTCCCCAGGACCCCCAAAATCCCTCCAGAACCCCCCAAATTCCTCCTGGGACCCCCAAAATCCCCCCAGGACCCCCCAAAGTCCCCCCCAGGCCGCCCCCCCCCCCCGCGCCGCGGATTTTATTTGGGATTTTCCAGGAATGTCCGGGAATGACTCAGCGCGGGGGGGACACGAGGGGGACACGTCCCGAGGGCGTGGCCGTGTCCCCTCCCCCCCGTGGGGACACCCCGGTGACTCACGGGGCCCTGCCTCAGTTTCCCCCCCGCCTTTCCGAAAAAAAAAACACCAAAAAAAACCGCCCCAAAAAAGAGAAATTCACCCCCAAAAGTCACACCCGGAAAAAGGGGAAGTCTTGGAAAAAAAAGGGAAACGCCCCAAAAAGGAGGAATCAGCCAAAAAAGGAGGAATCAGCCAAAAAAGGAGGAATCACCCAAAAAAAAGGAGAAATTCCCAAAAAAAAGGAGGAATCACCCCCAAAAAAGAGGAGGAAGCCCCTAAAAAGAGGAGGAAGCCCCCCAAAAAAGGAGGAATTTCCAAAAAAAGGAGAAACTCCGCCCAAAAAGGAGGAATTTCCCCCCAAAAAAGGAGGAATCCACCCAAAAAAGAGGAATCCCCCCCAAAAGGAGGAATTCCTCCAAAAAAGGAGGAATCACGCAAAAAAAGGAGAAACTCCCCAAAAAAAGGAGGAATCACCCCAAAAAAAGGGTGGGACCCCCCAAAAAAGGGGTTCGGGGGGATGGAGACCCCCCCAAAAATCGGACACCGGGGGGGGTCCCCCGGTTCCCGGCCAGGAGGGGGATCCCAAAACGGGAATTAGATCCCAAACCGGGATTTGGGGCTGGGGTTCCCAATTTTTGGGGTGCGGGATCGAGCCCCGTTCCCGTTACTGGGTGGGGCACCCCAAAACCGGGATTTAGACCCCAAACCGGGATTTGGGGCGGGGGTTCCCCGTTTTTGGGGTTCGGGGCCTCCCCTCCATTCCCGTTACCGGGCAGGGCACCCCAAACCGGGATTTGGGGCGGGGGTTCCCCATTTTTGGGGTGCGGAGCCCTCTCCCCGTTCCCGTTACCGGGTGGGGCACCCCAAAACCGGGATTTAGACCCCAAACCGGGATCTGGGGCCGGGGTTCCCCGTTTTTGGGGTGCGGGATCAAGCCCCGTTACCGGGACCGGGCGGGGCACCCCAAACCGGGATTTGGGGCGGGGGTTCCCCGTTTTTGGGGTGCGGAGCCCTCTCCCCGTTCCCGTTACCGGGTGGGGCACCCCAAAACCGGGATTTAGACCCCAAACCGGGATTTGGGGCGGGGGTTCCCCGTTTTTGGGGTGCGGGGCCGTCTCCCCGTCCCCGTTGCCGTTGGGGGCGCGGCGCTCACTCACCGCTCGGTGCTCGGTGCTCGGTGCTCGGTGCCGCGGCGGGCAGTGGCGGGGCGCGGTCCGGTCCGGGATAGGCACGGCGGGGGCGGGCCGGACACGGGGGGATGGCGGGGGGAGCACCGTGAGTCACCGGGACCGCCCGGACACCGCGCCCCGCCCCGGGCATGGGCCCCGGTGTTACCGGGGACAGCGGGGACACACCCGGGACACCCTCGGGACAGCGGGGACACCCCCGGGACACCCCCGGGATATCGGGGACACACCCGGGACACCCCGGGGACACCCCCGGGACAGCGGGGACACCCCCGGGATATCGGGGACACCCCCGGGACACCCCCGGGACAGCGGGGACACCCCCGGGATATCGGGGACACCCCCGGGACACCCCCGGGACAGCGGGGACACACCCGGGACACCCCCGGGATACTCCCGGGACACCCCGGGGACACCCCCGGGACACCGGGGACACACCCGGGATATCGGGGACACACCCGGGACACACCCGGGACACTCCCGGGACACCGGGGATACCCCGAGATACCCCCGGGATACTCCCGGGACACTCCCGGTTCTGCTCCGGGATTCCCCGGACACCGGGGACCACCCGGGAGGCGCCGCTCTGACCCGGGATAACCCCCCGTGTGTCCCCCCCCCCCCCCGGCACCGAATACCGGGACCCCCCCCCCCACCCCCGGTGTCCCCTCCCCGGTGTTCCCCCCCACCCCCGGTGTCCCCTCACCGAGGTTCCGCCCCCCCCCCCCCAAGGCCCGGCGGCGCGTGCCGCGCTCATGTCGCTAATTACAATTACAATCGCTAATTACAATTACAATCGCTAATTACCGGGCCCCCGGGGCAGCTAAGAGGGGGAGGGGAGGGGGGGACACACCCAGGTCACCCCCCCCCCCACGCGCCCTGCCTCAGTTTCCCCACCCAGCAAGGGGCAAAGGTGATGCGCCCCACCCGTGTGGGGGCGGGGAGCGCTCGGTGGCACTGTCCCCCCCCCCTCATTGTCGCCTCCTTGTCGCCGCCCTCTCCTCCTCCCCCCCTTCCCTCACTCGCAAAAAAAAAAAAAAAACAAAAACCCCAAAATCTCCTCAAACCCCACCCCGGGGCCTGCCCTTAGTTAAGATGGCGGCGCCTCCGCCTCACGGTTTCCAAGATGGCGCCCGCGCCGCCACGCGCTGCCAGGCTGCCCTCACTCAAGATGGCTCCCGCCGCGTGCTAACCGATAGCGCTGAAGCCGACAGCGCTAGCCCGGATGTACCCACCATATTGCCCTCACCCAACATGGCGCCGCCCTCCCCGTGTTCCCCTATGGGCGTGAAGCCGCAGCGTGGCGCGCGGCTGCCAGGATGTGGGCGTGTCTTCGCGGGAGAGGGGAAGGGGCGCGGCCTCGCTCTGCCGGAAGTTGCGTCAGGGCGGAGCCGCCCGCGGGGAGCGGGGAGCGGGGGACGGAGCCAAGATGGCGGCGCCGGGGCTGGGCCGGCCCTGAGGGGCCGGGAGGGGCCGGGAGGGGCCCCCGCGCTCACCGGGGCCGGGCCGGGCCGCAGGGGGGGCCCCGCCGCTCCCCCCGCCGCTCCTCGCCACGCTGCCGCCGCCGGAGCTTCCCCGGGGGAGACGCGGGGCCTGCGCGGTGCCGTTCGCGGCCTTACCGGGGCCTTACCGGGACCTCACCGGGGCCTCCCCGCGGCTTTTCGGGGCTCGGCGGCGCCGTTCGCGGCCTTACCGGGGCTTCACCGGAGCTTTTCTGGCTCGAACCGGGCCCGTTAACGGGAGGAGCCTCCCGGTGCCGCCGGTGCTGGCTGGAATTTGGAGCCGATTTCAGGCAAAATCGGAATTTTTTGTGAATTTTTTTTTTTAATGTTTTTTCGTTAATTTAAGAGCGCTTTTCCCGGTTTTTCCGCTGGGAAAATCCCGGGACTCGAGGCGCCGGGAGGAACGGGATGAAATTCCAAATATTTCCTCAGCCCAGCGAGGTTTTTTGGGGTTTTTTCTTGCGGTTTTTGCTTTAAAACGAGCAAAAAAATCCGCGATCCTCGGAATCCCTCTAACCGGGAATGGCTTAAAGGCTTTTCCTGCGTAAATTATTAATTAGGGAATTAAAAATAATTTAAAAGGGTTTTTTCTGGGGGGGGGGAAATTCCGGTGTTTTCCGGTAAGGATTGAGCAGCGATCCCGGCCTCTGGAATTGCGGCCGCCGCTGGAAATTTGGGATATTTTTTTTTTTTTTTTTTTTTTTGGAGGGGGTGGGGGTGGGTTTCGGGGAATTTTTTGGAAAGGAAAATCCAGGAGAAGGGAAAAAAAAAAAAAAGAAGAAAAAACGACAAAAAAAGGATCGGAGATTGAGGAGAATCCACGGCTGAGGTGGGTTTGGGATTTTTGGGATTTGGGATTGGGAATTTGGAGTTTGGGGTTTGGGGATTGGGAATTTGGAATTTGGGGTTTGGGATTTTGGGGGTTTAGGGATTGGGGTTTGGGATTTGGGACCCGGAGGGGCTCAGGATGGATCCAGGGAGGTCTGGGATGGATCCAAAGGTTCCTGATGGACCTGGAGAGGTTCAAGATGGATCCAGGGATGGATCCAGAGGTTCCTGATGGATCTGGAGAGGTTCAGGATGGATCCAGGGAAGGTCAGGATGGATCCAGAGGAGTTTGGGATGGATCCAGAGGCTCCTGATGGATCTGGAGAAGCTCAGGATGGATCCAGGGATGGATCCAGAGGCTCCTGATGGATCTGGAGAAGCTCAGGATGGATCCAGAGGTGTTTGGGATGGATCCAGAGGGTCCTGATGGATCCGGAGAGGTTCAAGATGGATCCAGGGAAGTTTGGGATGGATCCAGGGAAGGTCAGGATGGATCCAGAGGGGCTCAGGATGGATCCAGGGATGGATCCAGAGGGTCCTGATGGATCCAGGGAAGTCTGGGATGGATCTAAAGGGGTTTGGGATGGATCTGGAGAGGTCTGGAATGGATCCTGGGAAGTTTGGGATGGATCCAGAGGCTCCTGGTGGATCCAGGGAAGGCCAGGATGGATCCAGGGATGTTTGGGATGGATCTAAAGGGGTTTGGGATGGATCTGGAGAGGTCTGGGATGGATCCAGAGGGTCCTGATGGATCCAGGGAAGGTCAGGATGGATCTGGAGAGGTTCAAGATGGATCCAGGGAAGTTTGAGGTGGATCCAGAGGCTCCTGGTGGATCCAGGGAAGGTCAGGATGGATCCAGAAGTGTTTGGGATGGAGCTGGAGAGGGCTGGGATGGATCCTGGGAATTTTAGGAATGGATCCAGAGGCTCCTGATGGATCTGGAGAGGTCTGGGATGGATCCAGGGAATTTGGGGATGGCTCAGGAGGGATCCAGGGAAGCTCCAGAAGCTGGGGCAGCATCCCAGGATTTCCCTCCCTGCCCCAGCCACTTCTCCTGGAATTATTGGGAATTCTCCTGGAATTATTCTCCTGGAATTACTGGGAATTCTCCCCACCCAGGAGAGCCCCAGGAATCCTTGGGAATCCCTTGGAATTTTGGCTTTTGGCAGCAATTTGGGATTATTCAGGAGCCGTGGATTGGAGCTGAACCCGCTCAGGAATTAAATTCCCACCTTCCCAGCTGGTTCCAGGGGTGGGAATTCCCAAATTCCCAAATTCCAGCCCCTGGAAGAGCCGGTTTTCCATGGGATGTTTTGCCAGGAGCTTCCTCTTCCTCCTCCTCCTCCCTTTCCCAGCCTCTGGAGCTCCTCATCTTCCCAGAAATCCAATTTATTGGGGCTGGGAACGGATTTTTGGGAATTCCTGCTGGATTTAGGAAGGGGAATTCACCCGAAAAAAAAGTGGAAAATTCAGGATTTATCCAAATTTTTGTGGACTTTTTCCCCAGTTGTTTGGGAATTGGAGAGGAAAAGTTCACCTGGAGTCTCCCTCGTGTCCATTTTCCCAGGAAAATTCACCTAAAAAATTGGGATTTGGGCCTTTTCTCCCTGCCCAAGCCGGGATTTTCTGGGATAATGTGGAATTCTGGCCTGGATTTAGTGGGAAAAATCCCAAAATATCCGCGGGGATCCCGTGGGGCTGAGCCCTGGGAAGCTCCAGGAACTCGTTTTTCCCGTTGATCCCGAAATTCTTTGAACGCTCCCAGAATTCTCTTCCTGGGAAAAGCCTCCGGAGTGGGGTGGGAGGGATTTTTCCGAGGGATTTTTTGGGATCCTCGTCTTTTTCTGGGAGATTTTCCCGCTCCTTCCTGAGGAAAATCTGTGGATTTTTTGGGATTTCCGCCTCCCACCCCTGTGGATTTTGGGATTTTGGGAACCGTGGGAATCTCGGGATCTCCCCCACGGCCGGAATTCCCTGCTTGGAAGCGAATTTAACAATTTTTGTGGATTTTTTGGGAAGGCTAATCCCCAAAATTCCTCCTTCCCAGGGGTCAGCACTTCCATAAAACCTCCATTTTCCCAGATTTCTTTGGATTTTCAGCCAGCCAAATTCCAGCTTTTTTCTGGTTTCCATGGCAGGAAAACAATCCGGGATCATTCCAGGGGAGTTGGTGCTGACGAATCCAAGGATTTTTCCCGATTTTTGTAAAATTCACCACCCAAATTCGGGGAAAAAGGAGACATTTTAAGGAAAACTCCCTAAAAAAGATCGGGATCACGGCACCAGGTGCTTCCTATTCCTGTTTCAGCCCCTGGAGCCGGGGCCAGGTTGTTTTTTCCAGGGATTTTTTGGGAATTTCCTCCTTGGAGAGGAGCTGGGTGTGGCCGTGCTGGGAATTGGGGGTGGGTGGGGGGTTCCTGGCGTGATCCCGATGTTTTCCCTTTGTTTGGGAGGATCCCAGGGAAAATCCTGGGATTGGGGTCAGGATCCTGATGGAAAAATGCAGAGAATGAGGCTGGGATCCTGCTGGAAAATCCCTGGGATTGGGGTCGGGATCCTGCTGGAAAATCCCTGGGATTGGGGTCGGGATCCTGCTGGAAAATCCCTGGGATTGGGGTCGGGATCCTGATGGAAAATCCCTGGGATTGGGGTCGGGATCCTGCTGGAAAATCCCTGGGATTGGGGTCGGGATCCTGCTGGAAAATCCCTGGGATTGGGGTCGGGATCCTGATGGAAAATCCCTGGGATTGGGGTCGGGATCCCGCTGGAAAATCCCCGGGATTGGGGTCAGGATCCTGAGTGGATTCCAATGGAAAATCCCCAGGATTGGGGTCAGGATCCTGAGTGGATTCCAATGGAAAATCCCCAGGATTGGGGTCGGATCCATTGGAAAACCCCTGGGATTGGGGTCGGGATCCATTGGAAAACCCCTGGGATTGGGGTCGGATCCATTGGGAAACCCCTGGGATTGGGGTCGGGATCCATTGGGAAACCCCTGGGATTGGGGTCGGATCCATTGGAAAATCTCCGGGATTGGGGTCAGGATCCTGAGTGGATTCCAATGGAAAATTCCTGGGATTGGGGTCGGGATCCCGCTGGATGGCAGTGCCAGCCGTGCAGGGTCTGCACCTGCTGTCCCCATGTCCCACTGACCGTGTCCCACTGTCCTCATGTCCCACTGTCCTCATGTCCCACTGACCGTGTCCCACTGTCCCCATGTCCATTGTCCCCGTGTCCCACTGTCCCCATGTCCCACTGTCCTCATGTCCCATTGTCCATGTCCCACTGACCACGTGTCCATTGTCCCCGTGTCTGTCCCCAGGTCCCCATGGCAGGCCAGAAGCATGGTGCCGGTGCCGGTAGTGCCACATCCGACTGACCGCGTGTCTCATTGTCCCCGTGTCCCTTTGTCCTCATGTCCTGTTGTCCCACTGTCCCTATGTCCCATTGTCCATGTCCCACTGACCTCGTGTCCACTGTCCCCATGTCCCACTGACCACATGTCCGTTGTCCCCGTGTCTGTCCCCAGGTCCCCATGGCGGGCCAACGGTGCCAGTAGTGCCACATCCGACTGACCGCGTGTCCCCATGTCCCATTGTCCCCATGTCCCACTGACCGTGTGTCCTGTTGTCCCCGTGTCCGCATGTCCCACTGACCGCGTGTCCGTTGTCCCTGTCTGTCCCCAGGTCCCCATGGCGGGCCGGAAGCGCGCTGCCGGTGCCGGTAGTGCCACATCCGACTGACCGCGTGTCCGTTGTCCCCGTGTCTGTCCCCAGGTCCCCATGGCAGGCCGGAAGCGCGCTGCCGGTACCGCTCCCGGCCTCTCCTCGCCGTGGCCCGAGGAAGCGGGCGAGCGCGAGCAGGGCCTGTACTCCCTGCACCGCATGTTCGACATCGTGGGCGCGCAGCTGACGCACCGCGACGTCCGCGTGCTCTCCTTCCTCTTCGTCGACGTGCTGGACGAGGCCGAGCGCGGCCGCATCCGCTCGGGCCGCGACTTCCTGCTGGCCCTGGAGCGGCAGGGCCGCTGCGACGAGAGCAACCTGCGGCAGCTGCTGCAGCTCCTGCGCATCATCACCCGCCACGACCTGCTGCCCTACGTCAGCCTCAAGCGCCGGCGCCCCGGTGAGCCATACGGCGCGATACGTCGCGATAGGGGTGACCCCGATACCCCCACGCGCCACGACGGTGACCCCATGTATGGCGAACGCGTGGGGGTATCGGGGTCACATCATCACCCGCCGTGGGGTGCTGTGATATATCGTGATATATCGTGATATATCGTGATATATCGTGATGTATGGGGTCACTGTCGTGGTGCGTGGGGGTATCAGGGTCACACCTCACCCGTCATGGGGTGCTGTGATATATCGTGATATATCGTGATATATGGGGTCACTGTCGTGGTGCGTGGGGGTATCAGGGTCATGCCTCACCCGCCATGAGGTGCTGTGATATGTCGTGATATATCGTGATATATGGGGTCACTGTCACGGTGTGTGGGGGTATCGGGGTCACACCTCACCCGTCATGGGGTGCTGTGATATATCATGATATATCGTGATATATGGGGTCACTGTCACGGTGTGTGGGGGTATCGGGGTCACACCTCACCTGTCTTGGGGTGCTGTGATATATCGTGATATATCGTGATGTATGGGGTCACTGTCGTGGTGTGTGGGGGTATCGGGGTCACACCTCACCCACCATGAGGTGCTATGATATATCATGATATATCGTGACATATGGGGTCACTGTCACGGTGTGTGGGGGTATCGGGGTCACGCCTCACCCACCATGAGGTGCTGACCTGCGTCAGCCTCGAGCGGCGGCGCCCCGGTGAGTTCCTGTCATGATATATTGCGATATTACGGTTAATATCATTCCTGTGCCATTCCCGGTGCCATCCCAGTGCCATCCCTGGTGCCATTCCCATGATATTCCAGTGCCATCCTGGTGCCATTCTTGTGCCATTCCCGGTGCCATCCCTGGTGCCATCCCAATGCCATTCCTGTGACAATACCCGCTGCCATTCCTGGTACCTTTCCAGTGCCATCACGGTGCCATCCCTGTGACATTTCCAGTGTCATCCCAGTGCCACTCGTGTGACATCCCAGTGCCATTCCCAGTATCTTTCCAGTGCCATTCCCAGTATCATTCCAGTGTCATCACAGTGCCATTTCTGTGCCATCCTGGTGCCATCCCTGGTGCCATTCCAGTGCCAACCCGGTGCCATTCCCATGCCATTCCCGGTACTTTTCCAGTGCCATCACGGTACCATTCCCATGATATTCCAGTGCCATTCCCGGTACTTTTCCAGTGCCATCACAGTACCATTCCCATGATATTCCAGTGCCATCCTGGTGCCATTCCTGTGCCATTCACGGTGCCATTCCCATGATATTCCAGTGCCATCCTGGTGCCATTCCCGGTGCCATCCTGGTGCCATTCCTGTGCCAATTCCCTGTGCCATTCCCGGTGCCATTCCCAGTACCTTTCCGGTGCTATCCTGGTGCCATCCCAGTGCCATTCCCGGTGCCATTCCTGGTACCTTTCCAGTGCCATTTCAGTGCCATCATGGTGCCATTCCCATGATATTCCTGTGCCATTCCCGGTGCCATTCCTGGTACCTTTCCAGTGCCATCACAGTGCCATTCCGGTGCCATCCCAGTGCCATTCCCATGATATTCCAGTGCCATTCCAGTGCCATTTCCCAGTGCCATTTGCAATTCCATCCCCGTGCCGCCGCGGTGCCACGCGGTACCCGTTTGTGTTGGCAGTGTGCCCGGACCTGGTGGACAAGTACCTGGAGGAGACGTCCATCCGCTACGTCACCCCCCGCGCGCCCGGGGGCACCGCGCCCGGCCTGGGCCACCCCCACAAATCAGGTACCCGCCGCGGGGCCGCCGGCACCGATGGCGTCACCGTCACCATCGTCACAAATGGGGACATTGTCACCATTGTCACCCCTGGGGTCACCGTAACCATTGTCACCTCTGGGGTCACCATCACAAATGGGGTCACCGTCACCATTGTCACCCATGGGGTCACCATCACAAATGGGGTCACTGTCACCATTGTCACAAATGGCGTCACCGTCACCATTGTCACAAATGGGGACATTGTCACCATCGTCACAAATGGGGTCACCGTAACCATCGTCACCCCTGGGGTCACCATCACCATTGTCACAAATGGGGACATTGTCACCATTGTCACCCATGGGGTCACCGTCACCATTGTCACAAATGGGGACATTGTCACCATCATCACAAATGGGTACATTGTCACCATTGTCACCCCTGGGGTCACCATCACCATTGTCACAAATGGGGACATTGTCACCATCATCACCCCTGGGGTCACCATCACCATTGTCACAAATGGGGTCACCGTAACCATCGTCACCCCTGGGGTCACCATCACCATTGTCACAAATGGGGTCACCGTCACAAATGGGGTCACTGTCACCATCGTCACAAATGGGGACATTGTCACCATCGTCACCCCTGGGGTCACTGTCACAAATGGGGTCACTGTCACCATCGTCACAAATGGGGACATTGTCACCATCGTCACCCCTGGGGTCACCGTCACAAATGGGGTCATTGTCACTTTTGGGGTCACCGTCACAAATGGACCATTGTCACCTCTAGGGCCATCAACAGCTTCGGGGTCACTGTCACTTTTGGGGTCATTGTCACCTCCAGGGAGGGATTTGGGATGGATTTGGGGTTCCCTGGGTGGATTTGGGATGGATTTGGGGTTCCCTGGGTGGATTTGGGATGGATTTGGGGTCTCTGGGATGGATTTGGGGTCTCTGGGATGGATTTGGGGTCTCTGGGATGGATTTAGGGTCTCTGGGGTGGATTTGGGGTCGCTGACCCCCCTGCCCCAGTGCCTGCCCCCCACCCGTCTCTGTGCTGCCCCCGGGGTGGGATTTGGGATGGATTTGGGGTCTCTGGGGTGGATTTGGGATGGATTTGGGGTCTCTGGGGTGGATTTGGGGTCTCTGGGGATGGATTTGGGGTCTCTGGGGTGGATTTGGGGTCTCTGGGGTGGATTTGGGATGGATTTGGGGTCTCTGGGGTGGATTTGGGGTCTCTGGGGATGGATTTGGGGTCTCTGGGGTGGATTTGGGGTCTCTGGGGTGGATTTGGGATGGATTTGGGGTCTCTGGGGTGGATTTGGGGTCTCTGGGATGGATTTAGGGTCTCTGGGGTGGATTTGGGATGGATTTGGGGTCTCTGGGGTGGATTTGGGGTCTCTGGGATGGATTTGGGGTCTCTGGGGATGGATTTGGGGTTCCCTGGGTGGATTTGGGGTCTCTGGGATGGATTTAGGGTCTCTGGGGTGGATTTGGGATGGATTTGGGGTCTCTGGGGTGGATTTGGGGTCTCTGGGGATGGATTTGGGGTCACTGACCACCCTGCCCCCTGCCCCAGTGCCTGCCCCCCACCCGTCCCTGTGCTGCCCCCCGGGGGGGGCCCAGCTGGGCCCGAAGCGCCCGGGCCGGGCCCGGAGCCTCCTCGGGAGCCAACGGAAACGGCGGAAGTCAGCGACCCCCGACCCCAAGGAGAAGCAGACCTGCGGTGAGCGGGGTCGGGGTTGGGAATGGGATTGGGAATGTGGGATCGGGATTGGGATCCCCATGGAGAAACAGACCTGCGGTGAGCAGGGTCAGGATTGGGATTGGGAATGTGGGATTGGGAATGTGGGATTGGGAATGTGGGATCGGGATCGGGATCCCCACGGAGAAACAGACCTGCGGTGAGCGGGCTCGGGATTGGGAATGTGGGATCGGGAATGTGGGATTGGGAATGTGGGATTGGGAATGTGGGATCGGGATTGGGATCCCCACGGAGAAACAGACCTGCGGTGAGCGGGCTCGGGATTGGGAATGTGGGATCGGGAATGTGGGATTGGGAATGTGGGATTGGGAATGTGGGATCGGGATTGGGATCCCCACGGAGAAACAGACCTGCGGTGAGCGGGGTCGGGGTTGGGAATGTGGGATCGGGAATGTGGGATTGGGAATGTGGGATTGGGAATGTGGGATCGGGATTGGGATCCCCACGGAGAAACAGACCTGCGGTGAGCGGGGTCGGGGTTGGGAATGTGGGATCGGGAATGTGGGATTGGGAATGTGGGATTGGGAATGTGGGATCGGGATTGGGATCCCCACGGAGAAACAGACCTGCGGTGAGCGGGGTCGGGGTTGGGAATGTGGGATCGGGAATGTGGGATTGGGATTCCCAAGGAGAAACAGACCTGCGGTGAGCGGGGTTGGGATTGGGATTGGGATTGGGAATGTGGGATTGGGATTTGGGGTCAGGATTTGGGATCCCTGCAGCACGCAGGGTTTGGGATTGGATCAGGATTTGGGATTGGGAACGTGGGATTTGGATCCCTGCAGTGAGCAGGGTTTGGGATTGGGATCAGGATTTGGGATTGGGATTCGGGAATGTGCGATTGGGATCCCTGTGGTGAGCAGGGTTTGGGATTGGGAACGTGGGATTGGGATCCTGCAGCACGCAGGGTTTGGGACTGGGATCAGGATTTGGGATTGGGATCCCTGCGGCGAGCATGGTTTGGGACCGGGATCAGGATTTGGGATTGGGATCCTGCAGCACGCAGGGTTTGGGACCGGGATCAGGATTTGGGATTGGGATCCTGCAGCACACAGGGTTTGGGATTGGGGTCAGGATTTGGGATTGGGGTCAGGATTTGGGATTGGGATCCCTGCAGCACGCAGGGTTTGGGACCGGGATCAGGATTTGGGATTGGGATCCCTGCAGCACGCAGGGTTTGGGATTGGATCAGGATTTGGGATTGGGATCCCTGCAGCGAGCAGGGTTTGGGACCGGCATCAGGATTTGGGATTGGGAATGTGGGATTGGGATCCCTGTGGCGAGCAGGGTTTGGGATTGGGATCAGGATTTGGGATTGGGAACGTGGGATTGGGATCCCTGCAGCGAGCAGGGTTTGGGACCGGGATCAGGATTTGGGATTGGGATCCTGCAGCACGCAGGGTTTGGGATTGGGATCCCTGTGGCGAGCAGGGTTTGGGACCGGGATCAGGATTTGGGATTAGGATCCCTGCAGCACGCAGGGTTTGGGACTGGGATCAGGATTTGGGATTGGGATCCCTGCAGCACGCAGGGTTTGGGACCGGGATCAGGATTTGGGATTGGGATCCTGCAGCACGCAGGGTTTGGGATTGGGATCCCTGTGGCGAGCAGGGTTTGGGACCGGGATCAGGATTTGGGATTAGGATCCCTGCAGCACGCAGGGTTTGGGACTGGGATCAGGATTTGGGATTGGGATCCCTGCAGCACGCAGGGTTTGGGACCGGGATCAGATTTGGGATTGGGATCCCTGCAGCGAGCAGGGTTTGGGACCGGGATCGGATTTGGGATTGGGATCCCTGCAGCACGCAGGGTTTGGGACCGGGATCGGATTTGGGATTGGGATCCCTGCAGCACGCAGGGTTTGGGACCGGGATCGGATCTGGGATTGGGAATTCCGGACCCCCCCTAACCTCCCCGCTCCGCAGACATCCGCCTGCGCGTGCGCGCCGAGTACTGCCAGCACGACTCGGCCCTGCACGGCAACGTCTTCTCCAACAAGCAGGACCCTCTGGAGCGCCAATTCGAGCGCTTCAACCAGGCCAACACCATCCTCAAATCCCGGGATTTGGGCTCCATCATCTGCGACATCAAATTCTCGGAGCTCACCTACCTCGACGCCTTCTGGCGGGATTACATCAACGGCTCCCTCCTGGAAGCCCTCAAGGGCGTCTTCATCACGGACTCGCTCAAACAGGCCGTGGGCCACGAGGCCATCAAGCTGCTGGTCAACGTGGACGAGGAGGATTACGAGCTGGGCCGCCAGAAACTCCTCAGGAACTTGATGCTCCACACGGCTCCCTGAGGGATCCATCCCCAGTTGTTCTGTTGGGTTTTTTTTTCCTGGGATTTCCTGGGGTTTTTTTGCCCCCCTTTCTCACCCACTCCGACGCGCTCACGGATTTGGGGAGGGTTGGAGGTTCGGGGGATTTCGGGATTTGGCGCTTTTTTGGGGGGGTCCTGATGGGTTCTCCTTGTGTTTTCCATGGATTTCCCCTCCCGTTTTTTCTTTTGTATCCATTAAAAACGGTGATCAAAAGGCAAAAATCCCATTGGTGCGACAGGCTGGGATTTGGGGATGTGGAATATTCCAGAATTCCTCCTCCTCGTGTTTTCCATGGATTTTCCCTCCCGTTTTTTCTTTTGTATCCATTAAAAACGGTGATCAAAAGGCAAAAATCCCATTGGTGCGACAGGCTGGGATTTGGGGATGTGGAATATTCCAGAATTCCTTGGATTTTCCTATTAATTCCTCCTCCTTCTTTTGTTTTCCACGTTTTCTCCCTATTTTTTATCCATGGATAAACCCCATTGGTGCAGTGCCGTCGGAATTGGGGATTTCAGGTTTGGAATATTCTGGATTGGAGGTGTGGGATATTCCAGGATTTGGAGTTCCTGATGGGTTCTCCTTGTGTTTTCCATGGATTTTCCCTCCCGTTTTTTCTTTTGTATCCATTAAAAACAGTGATGAAAAGGCAAAAATCCCATTGGTGCGACAGGCTGGGATTTGGGGATGTGGAATATTCCAGAACTACTTGTTTTTTCCTGTTTACCTCCTTTTTCTCCTTGTGTTTTCCATGTTTTTTCCCTATTTTATTTTTATCCATTAAAAACACCAACAAAAACACCAAAATCCCTTCAGTGCAACACGCTGGGATTTTGGAGCCCAGGAATAATGGAATATTCCAGAATTCCCATTTTCCCCTGTCAATTCCTCCTTTCCCTTGTGTTTTCCGTGATTTTTCCCCGTTTTTTTGTTCTTTTTCATCCATTAAAAACAGCAGCAAAAAGGCCAAAATCCCATTGGTGCACTCAGAATTGGGGATTTGAGGTGTGGGAAGCATTGGAAGGACGGAACATTCCAGAATTCCTCACTTTCCTCATCAATTCTTCTTTGTCCTCGTGTTTTCCATGATTTTTTTTTTTTCCTCTTTTGTATCCATTAAAAGTGACCAAAAAAAGGGCAAAAATCTCATTTTAAGAACCTGAGGGACACGCTGAGATTTGGGGGATTGGGGCTGTGGAATATTCCAGAATTCCTCATTTTCCTTTGTCAAATTCCCCCTCCTTGTATTTTCCATGGTTTTTTTCCTCTCTTTTATATCCATTAAAAACAACGGCGAAAAGCAAATGGAAATTTCCCCCAGAATTCCCATTTTCCTCCCCAAATCCTTGGTTTTCCTCCCAAAAAATTCCCATTTCCCCCAAAACCTGACAGGGATGGAGTTTTTTTCCCGTTTTCCTCCGTTTTCTCCCCATTTCCACCCAGCACTTGGAGGGTTCAGGGTTGTCCCCAGTCCCTCCCATCCCAAAATTCCTCCACACTTTGGGGTCATTTCCGGGGATTTTTTGTATTTTTCAAATTTCAATAGAAGGAAATTTCGGGATGAATAGGGGCAGATTTGGGGCAGATTCAGGGTCAAATTTGGGCTAAATTGATGCAGATTTAGAGCAAATTTGAGGCTGAATTGAGACCCCAAAAAAGAGTGGGGACCCCAAAAGGAGAGCAGGGAGGACATTTTGTGCCATTTCATTTTGAGGACAAAAAGGGCAGATTTGGGGCTGATTTTGGGCTGATTTGATACAGGTTTGGGGCAGATTTGGGACCCCCAATAAAGAACAGCAGGACATTTTGTGCCATTCCGTTTTGGGGCCAGAAAAGCAAACCCGGTGCCACTCCCGAGCGGATGCGGCCGTCACGTCCCCGGTGTCCCCATTGTCCCCGTGGTCCCTGGCGTCCCTGGTGTCCCCGTTGTCCCCGTTATCCCCATTGTCCCCGTCACATCCCTGGTGTCCCCATTGTCCCTGTTGTCCCCTTCACGTCCCCGGTGTCCCTGGCATTCCCGTTATCCCCATTGTCCCCGCTGTCCCTGCTGTCCCCATTGTCCCCGCTGTCCCCGTCACGCCCCTGGTGTCCCCATTGTCCCTGTTGTCCCCGATGTCCCCTTCACGTCCCCGTTGTCCCCGGTGTCTCTGGCATCCCTGTTGTCCCCGTTATCCCAGCTGTCCCCGTTGTCCCCGTTGTCCCCATTGTCCCTGCTGTCCCCGCTGTCCCCATTATCCCTGCTGTCCCCGTTGTCCCCGTTGTCCCCGTTGTCCCCATTGTCCCCGTTGTCCCCGTTGTCCCCGTTGTCCCCGCTGTCCCCATTGTCCCTGCTGTCCCCGCTGTCCCCGCTGTCCCCATTGTCCCTGCTGTCCCCGCTGTCCCCGCTGTCCCCATTGTCCCTGCTGTCCCCGCCGTCCCCATTATCCCTGCTGTCCCCGTTGTCCCTGTTGTCCCTGCTGTCCCCGTTGTCCCCATTGTCCCTGTTGTCCCCATTGTCCCCGCTGTCCCCGTTGTCCCCGCTGTCCCCATTGTCCCTGCTGTCCCCGCTGTCCCCATTATCCCTGCTGTCCCCGCTGTCCCCGCTGTCCCCATTGTCCCTGCTGTCCCCGCTGTCCCCGCTGTCCCTGCTGTCCCCATTGTCCCTGCTGTCCCCACTGTCCCCGTTGTCCCCACTGTCCCCGCTGTCCCCATTGTCCCCGCTGTCCCCGCTGTCCCCGCTGTCCCCGCTGTCCCTGCTGTCCCCATTGTCCCTGCTGTCCCCGCTGTCCCCGTTGTCCCCGCTGTCCCTGCTGTCCCCATTATCCCTGCTGTCCCCGTTGTCCCTGCTGTCCCCGCTGTCCCCGGCAGCGCCCCGTAGACGTCCCCGCGGCGGTGCCCGTGCACGGGCAGGTTGCGGCGCACCTGCTGCAGGTAGTCGAGGTCGATGTGTGCCAGGCACAGCCCCGGGCCCTCGTGGCACTGCGCCACCACGGTGCCCCAGGGGTCGGCCACCAGTGAGTGGCCGTAGGACGCCCGGTGGGCGTTGTGCCGCCCGCTCTGCGCCGCCGCCACCACGTAGCACTGGCACTCGATGGCGCGGGCACGCAGCAGCACCTGCGGGGGCACCCGGGGCTCAGCGGGGCACCCAGGGGTCAGTGGTGGCACCCAGGGGGCAGCGGGGGCACCCAGGGGTCAGTGGTGTCACCAAGAGGGCAGCGGGGTCACCCAGGGGAGAAGTCGTGTCACCCAGGGGTCAGCGGGGGCACCCAGGGGTCAGTGGTGGCACCCAGGGGTCAGCGGGGGCACCCAGGGGGCAGTGGTGGCACTGAGGGACAGCGCGGGCGCCCAGGGGTCAGTGGTGGCACCCAGGGGGCACCCAGGGGACAGTAGTGTCACCCAGGGGGGCACAGGGGGCACGGGCACACAGCAGCACCTGCGGGGACAGCGCAGGCACCCAGGGGACAGTGGTGGCACCCAGGGGGCAGTGGGGGCACCCATGGGGGCACAGGGAGCACACAGCAGCACCTGAGGGGACAGGGGTGTCCCCAAGCCCCTTGGAGTGTCCCCACTCCCCTCCCGGGGTGTCCCCAACCCCCCAGGTGTGTCCCCAAGCCCCCCGGGGTGTCCCCAAGCCCCTCAGGGTGTCCCCAAGGCCCTCTAGGGGTGTCCCCAACCCCCCAGGTGTGTCCCCAAGCCCCCCGGGGTGTCCCCAAGCCCCCCGGGGTGTCCCCAAGCCCCCCGGGGTGTCCCCTCACCTCCCAGTGCGCGGCTCCGGTGGGGACGGTGAAGGCCGAGGGGAAGGTCAGGATCTGGGCGCCGGCCCCGCGCAGGGCCTGGGCCAGCTCCGGGAAGCGCAGGTCATAGCACACAGCCAGCCCCAGCTGGGGACATTGGGGACGTTGGGGACATTGGGGACACCCTGGGGACACCCTGGGCACAGGGCCAGCTCCGGGAAGCGCAGGTCATAGCACACGGCCAGCCCCAGCTGGGGACACCGGGGACGTTGGGGACATTGGGGACATTGGGGACACCCTGGGGACACCCTGGGCACAGGGCCAGCTCCGGGAAGCGCAGGTCATAGCACACGGCCAGCCCCAGCTGGGGACACCGGGGACGTTGGGGACATTGAGACATTGGAGACATTGGGACATTGGGGACATTGGGGGACATTGGGGGACATTGGGACATTGGGGATACCCTGGGGACATTGGGACACTGGGGACACCCTGGGGACATGGGGAGGATCAGGGGTCAGGACCCACAGCCTGTAGCACATGGCCAATTCCAGCTTTTTCTGGGAATACCGTGGGTCATTGAGGGCAGGGGACACTTGTGGACACCCTGGGGACACCTGGGGACACCTGGGGACACTCGGGGACACCCAAGGACACCCCTGGGCACTGTGGGGTCAGTCCTTAGGGCTGTAAAGGGTCAGGGCAGGGCCAGCTCTGGGAAGCGCCGGCTGCGGCACACGGCCAGCCTCAAGATTTTTTGGGAACCCCGGGGATCAGCGAAGGCAGGGGACACTTGGGGACACTCGGGGACACTCGGGGACACTCGGGGCCAGCGGGGGAGCGTACCTTGCCCACGGGCGTGTCGACGGGGGGCAGCAGCTCCCGGCCGGGGTTGGTGAAGGAGCTCTCACGCAGCGCCGGCGCCCCTGGCAGCGCCGCGTCAAAGAGGTGCAGCTTGCGATAGGCGGCCACCAGCGCGCCTGGGGACAGACAGACAGACAGGGAGGGTTGGGGACAGACAGACAGACAGGGAGGGTTGGGGACAGACAGACAGACAGGGAGCCGTGTCCCACCTGAGCTGTCCAGCAGCAGGTGACAGTTGTAGATGCGGCCGGTGCTGTCCCAGTCCTCGCCGCGCTCGTGGAAGCCACCGAGGGAGAGCCACACGCCACATTCCCTGGGGACACAAAGGGACATTCCCTGGGTGCCACCCTGGTGCCACCCCGCTGTCCCTCAGTGCCATCTCGCTGTCCCTGGTGCCACCCCCACTGTCCTCAGGTGCCTCTCCTACTGTCCCTGGTGCCACCCCGGTGCCACCCCGCTGTCCCTGGTGCCACCCCCACTGTCCTCAGGTGCCTCTCCCACTGTCCCTGGGTGCCACCCCAGTGCCACCCCGCTGTCCCTGGGTGCCACCCCAGTGCCACCCCGCTGTCCCTCAGTGCCATCTCGCTGTCCCTGGTGCCACCCCCACTGTCCCTGGTGTCACCCCCACTGTCCTTGGGTGCCTCTCCCGCTGTCCCTGGGTGCCACCCCGCTGTCCCTGGGTGCCCCTCCCAGTGCCACCCCGCTGTCCCCAGTGCCACCCCAGTGCCACCCCGCTGTCCCTGGGTGCCACTCCCGCTGTCCCCGGTGCCACGGCACTGTCCCTCAGTGCCACGGCGCTGTCCCTGGGTGCCACCCCGCTGTCCCCGGTGCCACGGCACTGTCCCTCAGTGCCACGGCGCTGTCCCTGGGTGCCACCCCCGCTGTCCCCGGTGCCACGGCACTGTCCCTCAGTGCCATCTCGCTGTCCCTGGGTGCCACCCCCGCTGTCCCCGGTGCCACGGCACTGTCCCTCAGTGCCATCTCGCTGTCCCTGGGTGCCACCCCCGCTGTCCCCGGTGCCACGGCACTGTCCCTCAGTGCCATCTCGCTGTCCCTGGGTGCCATCCCCGCTGTCCCCGGTGCCACCCCGGTGCCACGGCGCTGTGCCCACCTGGCCAGCCGGCGGTAGCGCCCCACGGTGTCCCCGTGCAGGGGCTCTGCCAGCGCCAGGCTGTGCTGGGCGCTGTCCCCGATGAAGTCGAAGGCCTCGGGCAGGAACACGGCGCGGGCCCCGGCGGCCGCCGCGCGCCGCACCAGCGCCGAGCACTGCCGCCAGTTGTGCTCCTTGTCCGCCGTGGATGTCACCTGCGCCACCGCCACCAGCCCGCCCGGCGGGGCCGGGGACACCGGCGGCTCTGGGGACACCGGCGGCTCTGGGGACACCGGCGGGTCTGGGGACACCGGCGGGTCTGGGGGCTCTGCCATGGCCGCGGGGCTGTGGGGAGGGGACACCAGGAGGGACTCAGGGGGACACCAAAGGGTCTGGGGACACGGACAGGTGAGAGACAGGGGGACACCAACGGGCTTGGGGACACTGCCGTGTCAGGGACAGGGGGACGCCGCTGTCCCTGGGGACACCAAGGTGACACCAAGGGGACACCAAGGTGACATTGCTGTCCCTGGGGACACCAAGGGGACACCAAGGGGACATTGCAGTCCTTGGGGACACCAAGGGGACATTGCAGTCCCTGGGGACACCAAGGGGACACCAAGGGGACACCAAGGGGACATTGCTGTCCTTGGGGACACCAAGGGGACACCAAGGGGACATTGCTGTCCCTGGGGACACCAAGGGGACATTGCTGTCCCTGGGGACACCAAGGTGACATTGCAGTCCTTGGGGACACCAAGGGGACACCAAGGGGACACCAAGGGGACATTGCTGTCCCTGGGGACACCAAGGGGACATTGCAGTCCCTGGGGACACCAAGGGGACACTGCTGTCCTTGGGGACACCAGGGGCACCTCACAGGGACTGGGATCACCCCATGGGACACCTCTAAGGGATTGCAGTCACCCCCTTGGGGACAGGGACACCCCCAGGTGACCCCAAGGGGAGCAGGGTCACCCTTGAACCCCCCCCCCCACACACACACACCTGGGGTCACCCCCGGGGTCACCCTCAGCCCCCCTGGGCTTTTTGGGGTTCCCCACAGGGTATTTGGGGTCCCCATGGGATTTCTGGGGTTCCCCACAGGGTATTTGGGGTCCCCATGGGATTTTTGGGGTTCCCCACAGGGTATTTGGGGTCCCCATGGGGTATCTGGGATCCCCCTGGGGTTTTTGGGGTTCCCTACAGGGTTTTTGGGGTCCCCACGGGGTCTTTGGGGTCCCCACGGGGTCTTTGGGGTTCCCATGGGGATTGGGGGTTCTCCCAGGATTTTTGGGGTCCCCCTGGGTATTTGGGGTCCCCCTGGGGTTTTGGGGGTTCCCCACAGGGTATCTGGGGTCCCCATGGGATTTTTGGGGTCCCCCTGGGTTTTTGGGGTCTCCCTGGGTACCTGCCCGTGCTGCTGGAGCTCTGGGGGGCTCTCGAGGCTCTCGGGGGGCAGCACAGCAGGGCCCGGGGGGCCACCCTCAGCCTGGGGGGGAAGGACACCCCAAATTGGGGAGGGGTCACAGGGCTGGGGGGGGAACCTGGAACCCCCAAAACTGCCCCAAACTAACCCCAGGTGTGACCCCAAACTGCCCCCGACCCCCCAAAAGTCCTCAGTTCCCCCTGAGCTGCCCCAATTTTGATCCCAAAGTACGCCAGCCCCCCAAAAAACTGCCTCAAACACCCCCAAAACTGCCCCAGAACCCCCCAAACTGCCCCAAACACCCCAAAACTGCCCCAGACGCCCCAAAACTACCCCAAACACCCCAAATCTGCCCCAAACCCCCCAAAACTGCCTCAAACACCCCCAAAACTACCCCAGACCCCCCCAAACACTCCCAAAACTACCCCAGACCACCCCAAAACTACCCCAGACCCCCCCAAACACCCCCAAAAACACCTCAGACCCCCCCAAATACTCTCCAAAACTACCCCAGACCCTCCCCAAACACTCCCAAAACTACCCCTGACCCCCCAGAACTACCCCAGACCCCCCCAAACACTCCCAAAACTACCCCGGACCGCCTCACACAGCCCAAAAACCGCCCACCCCCGCCGCCCCCAGCTATCCCCAGTCCCCCAAACCCCCGAACTCCCCACACCTCCGCTCTCCCCGAACCCCGAACCCCCTTTCCCCCACCCCAGACCCCCTTCCCCCCCCACTTTTTCCCCTTTTCTCGCCCCATTCCCGCACATTCCCGGCCGAAATTTCCCCCCCTCAGGCACTCTGCCCTCACTCAAGATGGCGCCGGCGCCGCCCTCACCCGGGCCCAAGATGGCGGCCGGAAGTGGCGGCGCGGCGCGCGCGGCGCGGGCCGGAAGAGGAGGGGGCGCGCGGGGCAAGATGGCGGAGCCGGGGAAGGGGCGGGCGGCGGCGGCCCCGGCGGGGAAGGGGCTGAGCGCCGAGCAGGTCAGCGGGCACCGGGAGGTGGGGAGGGGGCACCGGGAGTGAGGGGGGCACGGGGAGGAGGGGGGGGACTGTGGGAGCGGAGGGCTGGGGAGTGAGGGGGGTCTCTGATAACGGGGAGGGGTCCCTGATAACGGGGAGGGGTCTCTGAAAGTGGGGGAGGGGTCTTTGATAACGGGGAGGGGCCCCTGATAGTGAGGAAGGCCTTTCCCAGTCCAGTCCTGTTCCCAGTTTACCCCAGTCCATCCCAGTCCATTCCCAGCCCCTCCCAGCTGGTCCCAGTCCCTCCCAGTCCATTCCTAGTTCCATCCCAGCCCATCCCAGTCCATTCCCAGTCTATTCCCAGTCCCTCCCAGTCTATTCCCAGTCCCTCCCAGCCCCTCCCAGTCCATTCCCTTCCAAGCCCCTTCGAGTCAGTCCCAGTCCCTCCCAATCCATTCCCAGTCACTCTCAGCGTTTCCCAGTCCACTCCCAGTCCATTCCCAGTCCATTCCCAGTCCATCCCAGTCCATCCCAATCCGTCTCAGCCCGTCCCAGTCGCTCCCAGTCCATTCCCAGTCCCTCCCAGTCCATTCCCAGTCCATCCCAGCCCGTCCCAGTTGGTCCCGGTCTCTCCCAGTCCATTCCTAGTCCATCCCAATCCGTCTCAGCCCCTCCCAGTCCATTCCCAGTCCATTCCCAGTCCTTCCCAGTCCTTCCCAGTCCATTCCCAGTCCCTCCCAGTCTATTTCCAGTCCATTCCCAGTCTCTCCCAGTCCCTCCCAGTCCATTCCCAGCCCCTCCCAGCCCGTCCCAGTCGCTCCCAGTCCATTCCCAGTCCCTCCCAGTGTGTTCCAGTCCATTCCCAGTCCCTCCCAATCCATTCCCAGTCCATCCCAGTCCCTCCCAGCCCATCCCAGTTGCTCCCAGTCCATCCCAGTTTGTGGCGCAGGTGGTGTCGCGCTTTAACCGCCTGCGGCAGGACCAGCGGGGTTTGGCCTCCAAGGCGGCCGAGCTGGAGCTGGAGCTCAACGAGCACACGTGGGTGTGGGGTGCAGGGTTTGGGGTGTGGGGCTGGGGTTTGGGGTGTGGGGTGCGGGGTTTGGGGTGTGGGGTGTGGGGTTTGGGGTGTGGGGTGCGGGGTTTGGGGTGTGGGGTGCAGGGTTTGGGGTGTGGGGTGCAGGGTTTGGGGTGTGGGGTTTGGGATTTGGGGTGTGGGATGCAGGGTTTGGGGTGTGGGGTGCAGGGTTTGGGCTGTGGGGTGCAGGGTTTGGGGTGTGGGGTGCAGGGTTTGGGGTGTGGGGTGCAGGGTTTGGGGTGTGGGGTTTGGGATTTGGGGTGTGGGATGCAGGGTTTGGGGTGTGGGGTGCAGGGTTTGGGGTGCGGGGTGCAGGGGCTGGGGTTTGGGGTGTGGGGTTTGGGATTTGGGGTGTGGGGTGCAGGGTTTGGGGTGTGGGGTGCAGGGTTTGGGGTGCGGGGTGCAGGGGCTGGGGTTTGGGGTGTGGGGTTTGGGATTTGGGGTGTGGGGTGCAGGGTTTGGGGTGTGGGGTGCAGGGTTTGGGGTGTGGGGTTTGGGATTTGGGGTGTGGGATGCAGGGTTTGGGGTGTGGGGTGCAGGGTTTGGGGTGCGGGGTGCAGGGGCTGGGGTTTGGGGTGTGGGGTTTGGGATTTGGGGTGTGGGGTGCAGGGTTTGGGGTGTGGGGTGCAGGGTTTGGGGTGTGGGGCTGGGGTTTGGGGTGTGGGGTGCAGGGTTTGGGGTGCGGGGTGCGGGGTTTGGGGTGTGGGGCTGGGGATTTGGGATTTGGGACTGGGATTTGGGGTGTGGGATGCAGGGTTTGGGGTGCGGGGTTTGGGATTTGGGGTGTGGGGCTGGGGTTTGGGGTGTGGGGTGCAGGGTTTGGGGTGTGGAGCTGGGATTTGGGATTTGGGGTGTGGGGTGCAGGGTTTGGGGTGTGGGGCTGGGATTTGGGATTTGGGACTGGGATTTGGGATTTGGGGTGCGGGGTTTGGGGTGTGGGGCTGGGATTTGGGGTGTGGGGCTGGGATTTGGGGTTTGGGGTGTGGGGCTGGGGTTTGGGATTTGGGGTCAGGATTTGGGGGAGTGGAGTTGGGATTTGGGGGATTTAGGGTGGATTAGGATGGGTTTAGGGTGGCTCAGGATTTGGGGGGATTTGAGGTGGATTTGGGGTGGATCAGGATGGATTTGGGGTGGGTCAGGGTGGATTTGGGGTGGGTCAGGATGGATTTGGGGTGGGTCAGGGTGGATTTAGGATGGATTTGGGGTGGATCAGAATGGATTTAGGGGGGCCTCAGGATATGGGGTGGATCAGGGTGGATTTAGGATGGATTTGGGGTGGATCAGGGTGGATTTGGGGGGCTCAGATTTGGGGTGCTGCCCAGGCTGGTGATCGAGACGCTGCGGGAGGTGGATCCCACCCGGAAGTGTTTCCGCATGGTCGGGGGGGTGCTGGTGGAGAGGACGGTCAAGGAGGTGCTGCCCGCGCTGGAGAGCAACAGGGAGCAGGTCTGCACCCCAAAACCCTGCTGGGACCCCAAAACCCCGCTGGGATCCCGTAAAAATCCAATGGGGACCTCAAAACTCTGCTGGGATCCCGTGAAAATCCAATGGGAACCCCAAAAACATGCTGGGACCTCAAAATTCTGCTGGGATCTCGTAAAAATCCAATGGGGACCTCAAAACTCTGCTAGTATCCTGTGAAAATCCAATGGGAACCCCAAAATCTCTCTGGGATCCTGTAAAAATCCAATGGGGACCCCAAAATCCTGCTGAGACCCCAAAACCCCACTGGGATCCCGTAAAAATCCAATGGGAACCCCAAAATCCTGCTGGGATCTCGTAAAAATCCAAGGGGGACCCCAAAACCCCGCTGGAATCCCATAAAAATCCAATGGGAACCCCAAAAACCTGCTGAGACCCCAAAATTCTTCTGGGATCCCGTGAAAATCCAATGGGAACCCCAAAACCCCGCTGGAATCCCATAAAAATCCGATGGGAACCCCAAAAACCTGCTGGGACCCCAAAACCCCGCTGGGATCCCGTGAAAATCCAATGGGAACCCCAAAATCTCGCTGGGATCCCATAAAAATCCAATGGGGGAAGCCCAAAAAATCTCCTAGGACCACCTCAAAAAAACTCTCTAGATTTTTCCCCTGCTTTTTTTCTATTTTTCTCTCATTTTCCCCGTTTTCCCTCCTAGTTCTCCAATCTAACCGAGCCTCTCTCTTTTCCCCCATTTCCCCCATTTCCCATATTTCCCAATTTCCCCGTTTTTCCCCCAAAATCTCCAATCTAACCGAGCCTCTCTCTTTTCCCCCATTTCCCCCATTTCCCGTTTTGCCCAATTTCCCCGTTTTTTTCCCCAGATCTCCAAGCTGATCGAGGCTCTGGCGCAGCAGCTGCAGGCCAAGGGCCGGGAGCTGTCGGAATTTCGGGAACGCCACAACATCCGCCTGGTGGGCGAGGACGACCCCAAATCTGCGCCCCGGGACGGCCCCGAGGGGGGCAAGGGGGGCCCCGGGGGGGTCTTGGTGTCCTGACCCCCCCAAAAAAAATTCCCAGCGGGATTTGGGGTCGTTTCGGGGGGGTTTGGGTAATAAACGGGAATTTGGGAAAATCCCCCGGTTGGTTTTTATGGGAAAAGGGGGGGAAAATGGGTTTGGGGTGAGGGGGAGAATATCAAATGTGGGGGGTTTCAAGTGGGACCCCAAAAATGGGGGTGGGAACCTAAAATGGGGGGAAAACAGGACCCCAAAAATGGGGTATGGGACCCCAAAATGGGGAGAAATAGCCCAAAAAAGGGGACCCCAAACATAGAGGGTGGTACTCAAAATGGGGGAAAAAAGGAACCCCAAAAATGGGGTTGGGACCCCAAAATGGGGAGAAATAGCCAAAAAATGGGGAAAAAAAGGGGGATCCCAAACATAGAGGGTGGGACTCAAAACAGGGGGAAAAAGGGATCCTGAAGATGGAGGGAGGGACCCCCAAAAAAAAGGGAGAGGAGACCCCAAAAATGGGGGAAAAAGGGGATCCCAAAGGTAGAGGGTGGGACTCAAAATGGGGGAAAAAAGGGACCCCAAAAATGGGGCATGAGACCCCAGAAAAGGGGGAGAGGAGACCCCAAAAATGGGGATGAAACCCCAAAATGGGGGAAAAAGAGGATCCTGAAGATGGGGATGGGACCCCCAAAAAAAGGGGAGAGGAGACCCCAAAAATGGGGGAAAAAGGGGATCCCAAGGGTAGAGGGTGGGACTCAAAATGGGGGAAAAAAGGGACCCCAAAAATGGGGCATGAGACCCCAAAAAAAGGGGGAGAGGAGACCCCAAAAATGGGGATGAAACCCCAAAATGGGGGAAAAAGAAGATCCTGAAGATGGGGATGGGACCCCCAAAAAAAGGGGAGAGGAGACCCCAAAAATGGGGGTGACAAAGAGAAGGGGGTGACAAGGACACAGCAGGGAGGTGACAAGGCCATGGAGGTGACAAGGACTTGAGGGTGACAAAGAGAAGGGGGTGACAAAGGGAAGGGGGTGACAAGAACACAGCAGGGAGGTGATGAAGAGAAAGGAGGTGGTGACACGGGGGTGACAAAGAGAAGGGGGTGACAAGGACATGGCAGGGAGGTGACAAGGCCATGGGGGTGACAGGGGTGACAAAGAGAAGGTGACAAGGCCATGGAGGGTGACAAGGACTTGGGGGTGACAAGGCTGTGAGGGGGTGACAAGGACATGGGGAGGTGACAATACCATAAGGGGTGACAGAGGAAAGGAGGTGACAAGGACATGGGGGGTGACAAAGAGAAGGGGGTGACAAAGAGAAGGGGGTGACAAAGAGAAGGGGGTGACAAGGACACAGCAGGGAGGTGACAAGGCCATGGGGGTGACAAGGACTTGGGGGTGACAAAGGGAAGGGGGTGACAAGGCTGTGAGGGGGTGACAAAGACGTGGGGGGTGACAAAGGGAAGGGGGTGACAAGGACACAGCAGGGAGGTGATGGAGAGAAAGGAGGTGGTGACACGGGGGTGACAAAGGGAAGGGGGTGACAAGTCTGGGGGGTGACAAAGAGAAGGGGGTGACAAGGACACGGCAGGGAGGTGACAAGGACACCCACGCCGCGTCCCCGTCACCCCCAGCCGGGCCGGGCCGGTGTCACCCGGTGTCACCCGGCGCAGGGGGACGCGGCTGTTGACTGCACACAGTGCCGCGCCCGCGGGTGGCCCTGCCACCGGAGCCAGCCGGTGCCACCGCGCCGTGTCCCCGCGGCACGGTGGCGCCACGCCCGCGGTGGCCCCGTCCGGTTGTCACCGGCGGCCGGGGCCATTTAACGGCGGCGGCAGCGCGGCGGGGAGGGGACAGCATGGAGGGGACACGGCAGGAGGAGCGCGAGAGCCTGGTGGGGACCGTGCACGGCGTGTCCGGGCCCGGTACGGTGACACCGGGGACACCGGGACACCGGGGACGGCCGGGGATGGGGAGCCGGTGGCGTTTGAGCCGCTGAAATGGGGACAGTGGGGACAGAGGGACACGAGAGGGGACAATGGGGACAGAAGGATGGGGATGGGATAATGGGGACAGAGGGACAGGAGGGGGACAATGGGGGGACAGTGGGGACAGAAGGACAGGAGTGGGACAGAGGGACGGGAGAGGGGACAATGGGGACAGAGGGACACGAGAGGCGACAATGGGGACAGAAGGACTAGGGTGGGACAGTGGGGACAGAGGGACGGGAGAGGGGACAGTGGGACAGAAGGATGGGGATGGGATAATGGGGACAAAGGGACAGGAGGGGGACAATGGGGGGACAGTGGGGACAGAGGGACAGGAGTGGGACAGAGGGACAGGAGAGGGGACAATTGGGGACAGAAGGATGGGGGTGGGACAGTGGGGACACAGGGACAGGAGTGGGACAGAGGGACAGGAGGGGGGACAATGGGGGGACAGTGGGGACAGAAGGACAGGAGTGGGGACAATGGGGACAGAAGGACTGGGGTGGGACAGTGGGGACAGAGGGACAGGAGTGGGACAGAGGGACAGGAGGGGGGACAATGGGGACAGAAGGATGGGGATGGGACAGTGGGGTCACAGGGACAGCAGGGGGACAATGGGGACAGAGGGACAGGAGGGGGACAATGGGGACAGAAGGACTGGGGTGGGACAGTGGGGACACAGGGACAGCAGGGGGGACAATGGGGGGACAATGGCGGGGAGCACTTGGGGAGGGGACAGGTTGGCAACAGGAGGGGACATCGTGGGACATCCTGGGGACAGAGGGACAGCCGGGGATGGCGATCCCGGTGGCATTTTTGGCACTAAAACGGGGACAGGAGAGGGGACAATGGGGAGGGGACAGGGATGGGGACAGGGATGGGGACAGAGGGGTCCCCGGTGGGGTGGCGGCCCCGGGCCGTGTCCCCGCAGTGGTGACAGCCCCGCGCACGGCAGGGGCGCCGCGGGGAGGGGACGGGGACGGCGAGCCGGGGGGACACGGTGGTCCCCTGCGCGGTGGTGGCCGGGGGTGACGGCGGCGTGTCCCCGCAGTGGTGACAGCCACGCGGATGGCGGGGGCGGCCATGTACGAGCTGGTGCGCGTGGGCCACGCGGAGCTGGTGGGGGAGATCATCCGGCTCGAGGGGGACATGGCCACGCTCCAGGTGTACGAGGAGACCTGTATCCTGTCCCCGCTGTCCCCGTGTCCCCGCTGTCCCCGCTGTCCCCGTGTCCCCGTGTCCCCGCTGTCCCCTCCGCGCCACCCTGCCGGCCCTCCGAGCGCCCACCCGGTCCCCTCGCTGTCCCCCTGTCCTGTCCCCTCCCTTGTCCCTCCCTTCTGCCCTGCCCTGTCCCCTCCCTGTCCCCCCCAGCCCATCCCGTCCCGCTGTCCCCGTGTCCCCGCTGTCCCTGCAGTCCCCCCGGTACCCGTTGTCTCCCCAGTTCCAGTGTCCTCGCTGTCCCCTCTGTCCCTCCCGTGTCCCCTCTGTCCCCGCCGTGTCCCCGCTGTCCCCCCCGTGTCCCCTCTATTCCCCCCGTGTCCCCGCTGTCCCCCCGTGTCCCCGCTGTCCCCCCCGTGTCCCCTCTATTCCCCCCGTGTCCCCGCTGTCCCCCCGTGTCCCCGCTGTCCCCGCCGTGTCCCCGTGTCCCCTCTGTCCCCCCCGTGTCCCCTCTATTCCCCCCGTGTCCCCGCTGTTCCCCCCGTGTCCCCGCCGTGTCCCCGCTGTCCCCGTGTCCCCTCTGTCCCCGCCGTGTCCCCGCTGTCCCCCCCGTGTCCCCTCTGTCCCCGCCGTGTCCCCTCTGTCCCCGTGTCCTCACTGTCCCCGTGTCCCCTCTATTCCCCCGTGTCCCCTCTGTCCCCCCGTGTCCCCTCTGTCCCCCCGTGTCCCCTCTATTCCCCCGTGTCCCCTCTGTTCCCCGCCGTGTCCCCGCTGTCCCCGCCGTGTCCCCGCTGTCCCCGCTGTCCCCTCTGTCCCCCCCGTGTCCCCGCTGTCCCCGCTGTCCCCGCCGTGTCCCCGCTGTCCCCGCCGTGTCCCCGCTGTCCCCGTGTCCCTCCCGCGGTGACATTCCTGAGCGGCCGCCGCAGCGGGGGTGCAGGTGGGGGACCCGGTGCGGCGCACGGGGACGCCGCTCTCGGTGGAGCTGGGCCCGGGCATCCTGGGCTCCATCTTCGACGGGATCCAGCGGCCGCTGCGCGACATCGCCGAGGCCACGCGCAGCATCTACATCCCGCGGGGCACCAACGTCCCCGCGCTGCCGCGACACCTGGACTGGGACTTTGTCCCCAGCAAGAACCTCCGGGTGCGTGGCCCCTCCCTGTCACCTCCGCGGAGCCCCGTCCTGTCCCTGTGTCCCATCCCTGTCCTGTCCCCCCTTCCCCATCTGGCTGCCCAGGCCCTGTGTCCCCTCCCCGTCCTGTCCTGCCTTCCCCTGTCCCCTCCCTGTCCCCTCCCCGTCCTGTCCTGCCATCCCCTGTCCCCTCCCTGTCCCCTCCCTGTCCCCGTCCTGTCCTGCCATCCCCTGTCCCCTCCCCGTCCCCTTCTTGTCCCCGTCCTGTCCTGCCATCCCCTGTCCCCTCCCTGTCCCCTCCCTGTCCCCGTCCTGTCCTGCCTTCCCCTGTCCCCTCCCTGTCCCCTCCCCGTCCTGTCCTGCCATCCCCTGTCCCCTCCCTGTCCCCTCCCCGTCCTGTCCTGCCATCCCCTGTCCCCTCCCTGTCCCCTTCTTGTCCCCGTCCTGCCATCCCCTGTCCCCTCCCTGTCCCCTCCCTGTCCCCCCTTATCCTGCCCTGTCCCCTTTTGTCCCCCCCAGCCCCGTCCTGTCCCTGCCAAGGGACATCACCTCCATTGTCCCCTCCCCTGTCCCCTCCCCTGTCCCCTCCCCTGTCCCCTCCCTGTGCCCCCTGCCCAGGAGGGGACCCCAAAAAAGGGGGTGGGGACAGCGGGGACACAGAGGACAGGGGTATGGGGGGGACGTGGGGACACGGGGACACCGGGACACGGGGACATCGGGACACGGGGACATTGGGGGACACAGGGACACGGGGACACTGGGGGACACAGGGCCAGTGATGATGCAGGGTCGCGAGGACACGAAAGTGGCCGGGCCGTGGGGACACGGGGGACGTGGGGGGACATGGCGGGACAGGGGCGGGGGGCGCGGAGCCCTCCGGGGGTCGCTGACGGTGTCGCCGCCGTGTCGCCAGGTCGGGAGCCACGTAACGGGCGGGGACATCTACGGCTCGGTGGCGGAGAATTCGCTGCTGCAGCACCGGCTGATGGTCCCGCCCCGCAGCCGCGGCACCGTCACCTACATCGCGCCCCCCGGGCACTACGGCGTGGCGGTGAGCGGCGCCGGGACCACCGGCACCGGCACCGGGACCACCGGCGCCGGGACCACCGGCACCGGCACCGGGACCACCGGCACCGGGACCACCGGCGCCGGGACCACCGGCACCGGCACCGGGACCACCGGCACCGGGATCAGTGGGATCAGAGGGAGCAGGGTCGGGATCACAGGGATCGGGACCGGGGGGTGGCGGGCCAGACGGGTTGTCCCGGGTTGGTCCCGGTTGATTCCACGCTGACCCTGCCTGATCCCGGGCCGGTCCCAGGTTGAACCCAGCCGATCCCGGCTGACCCCGGCCGGTCCCGGGCCGATCCCGGCTAACCCCGGCCGGTCCCGGGCCGGTCCCAGGCCGATCCCGGCTGACCCCGGCCGATCCCGGGCCGATCCCGGCTAACCCCAGCTGACCCCGGCCGGTCCCGGGCCGGTCCCGGGCCGATCCCGGCTGACCCCGGCCGGTCCCGGGCCGGTCCCAGGCCGGTCCCGGCTGACCCCGGCCGATCCCGGGCCGATCCCGGCTGACCCCGGCCGGTCCCGGGCCGGTCCCGGGCCGACCCCGGCTGACCCCGGCCGGTCCCGCAGGACGTGGTGCTGGAGCTGGAGTTCCAGGGGCTCCGTGAGCCGCTCTCCATGATCCAGGTGTGGCCGGTCCGGCAGGTCCGGCCCGTGGCCGAGAAGCTCCCGGCCAATCACCCGCTGCTGACCGGCCAGAGGGTCCTGGACGCGCTCTTCCCGTAGGCACCGGCACCGGGAGCGGAACGGGAACGGGAACGGGAACGGGAACGGGACTGGGGTCAGGACTGTGATTGGGACTGGGATCGGGACTGGGATCGGGACTGGGACTGGGGGGGTGCAATGCTCCTGTAGGGATCGGGACTGGGACTGGGACTGGGATCGGGACCGGGACCGGGACTGGGATCAGGACAGGGACAGGGAGACAGGGACTGGGGGGTGCAGTGTTCCTGTAGGGATCGGGACTGGGACTGGGATCGGGATCAGGAGCGGGATCAGGATCAGGACTGGGACTGGGGGGGTGCAATGCTCCTGTAGGGATCGGGACTGGGACTGGGACTGGGACTGGGACCGGGACCGGGACTGGGATCAGGACAGGGACAGGGAGACAGGGACTGGGGGGTGCAGTGTTCCTGTAGGGATCGGGACCAGGACTGGGACCAGGATCAGGACTGGGACTGGGATCGGGATCAGGAGCGGGATCAGGATCAGGACTGGGACCGGGATCAGGAGTGGGATCAGGACCGGGACTGGGACTAGGGGCGTGCACTGTTTGCATAGGGAATGGGATCGGGACAGGAATGGGGACAGGGAACAGGGATGGGGACAAAGACAGGGACAGGGATGGGACTGGGCACAGGGAAAGCCGGAACTGAGGACAGGGATGGGGACAGGCAGAGATTGATTTGGGGACAGGCAGAGATGGATTTGGGGACAGGCAGAGATGGATTTGGGGACAGGGATGGGGACAGGCAGAGATTGATTTGGGGACAGGCAGGGATGGATTTGGGGACAGGCAGAGATGGATTTGGGGACAGGGATGGGGACAGGCAGAGATGGATTTGGGGACAAGGATGGGGACAGGCAGAGATGGATTTGGGGACAGGCAGGGATGGATTTGGGGACAGGGATGGGGACAGGCAGAGATGGATTTGGGGACAGGGATGGGGACAGGCAGAGATGGATTTGGGGACAAGGATGGGGACAGGCAGAGATGGATTTGGGGACAGGCAGGGATGGATTTGGGGACAGGACGGGCACAAGAAGCAGCGCCAGGACGGGGCCGGCGCCGGGTCAGGGGTGGGGACGGCCACGGGGACAGGCGCAGGGTGGCACCGGGGTGCCGCCACCCCCGGGCCGTGTCCCCTTGTCGCCAGGTGCGTGCAGGGGGGCACCACGGCCATCCCGGGCGCGTTCGGCTGCGGGAAGACGGTGATTTCCCAGTCCCTGTCCAAGTACTCCAACAGCGATGTCATCGTCTACGTGGGCTGCGGCGAGCGCGGCAACGAAATGTCCGAGGTGCTGCGGGACTTCCCCGAGGTGACACGGCGACACCGGGACGACACCGGGACACCGGGACAGCCCCGGGACACCGGGACATTCCCGGGACACCGGGACACGCGGGGGCAGGGCGGGGACAGGGACTTCCCCGAGGTGACACGGGGACACCGGGACGACACCGGGACACGCGGGGGCAGGGGTGCTCGTGGAGGGGCTTCAGGGACTTCCCCGAGGTGACACGGGGACACCGGGGGACATCGGGGTGGCACTGGGACACGGGGGGACATGGGAGGGACATCGGTGACATGGGGTGGCAGTGACACAGGTGTTCATGGAGGGGCTTCAGGGATTTTCCCGAGGTGGCACGGGGACATGGGACACGGGGGGACATCGGGGTGGCACTGGGACACGGGGGGACATCGGGGGGACACTGGGACTCAAGGGTGGCAGGGGGGTGACAGTGACACGGGTGTTCACAGAGAGTCCTCAGGGGGGACATGGGACACGGGGGGACATCGGGGGGGCAGGGCTGTCCCCCGGTGACACGGGGGTGACACGGGGAGGTGGCAGGTGGTGACAACGTGGCACCGCTGTCCCCAGCTGACCATGGAGGTCGGCGGCCGCTCCGAGTCCATCATGAAGCGCACGACGCTCGTGGCCAACACGTCCAACATGCCGGTGGCCGCCCGCGAGGCCTCCATCTACACGGGTGGGGACACGCGACACGCGACACGCGACACGCGGGGACATGGGGGGACACGGGGGGACATGGAGACATGGGGACATGGGGACACGGGGATGTGGGAGGGACACGGGGGGACACGGGGACATGTGTGTGTGTGACAAGGACATGGGGACGGGGGGAACACGGGGGCATGGGGGGACATGGGGATATGTGTGTGTGACAGGGATCACGCTATCCCTGGGGATGTCACACATGTGACATGTGTGTGTGTGACAGGGATCATGCTATCCCTGGGGATGTCACACATGTGACACGTGTGTGTGTGACAGGGATCACGCTATCCCTGGGGATGTGACACATGTGACACGTGTGTGTGTGACAGGGATCACGCTATCCCTGGGGATGTGACACATGTGACACGTGTGTGTGTGTGACAGGAATCACGCTATCCCTGGGGATGTCACACATGTGACACGTGTGTGTGTGACAGGGATCACGCTATCCCTGGGGATGTGACACGTGTGACACGTGTATGTGTGACAGGGATCACGCTATCCCTGGGGATGTGACACGTGTGACACGTGTATGTGTGACAGGGATCACGCTATCCCTGGGGATGTGACACATGTGACACGTGTGTGTGTGACAGGGATCACGCTGGCCCTGGGGCTGTGACAGGGCTGAGGCTGTCCCTGGGGGTGTGACACACCTGTGACACGCGTGCCACATGCGTGTGGCAGGGTTCACGCTGTCCCTGAAGGTGTAACACATGTGACACGTGTGTGACAAGGATTGCGCTGTCCCTGGGGCTGTGATGGGTGTGACACACGCCTGTAACAAGGATCACGCTGTCCCTGGGACTGTGATGGATGTGTGACACCTGTGACACGTGTGACACACGCGTGTGACAAGGATCACGCTGTCCCTGGGACTGTGATGGATGTGTGACACCTGTGACACGTGTGACACACGCGTGTGACAAGGATCACGCTGTCCCTGGGACTGTGATGGATGTGTGACACCTGTGACACGTGTGACACATGCGTGTGACAAGGATCACGCTGCCCCTGGGGCTGTGCTGGGTGTGCCACGCGTGTGACACGCGCGGCACACGCGTGTGCAGGGATCACGCTGGCCGAGTACTTCCGGGACATGGGCCTGCACAGCTGCCTCCTGGCCGACTCCACGTCGCGCTGGGCCGAGGCGCTGCGGGAGATCTCGGGGCGCCTGGCTGAGATGCCGGCGGGTGAGACCCCAAAACCCCGGGGCTGGAACCCCGAAAAAACCCTAAAAAACCCCCAAAAAACCCCCCAAAACCCCGGGGCTGGAACCCCGAAAAAACCCTAAAAAACCCCCAAAAAAACCCCAAAAACCCCGAGGGTGGAACCCCGAAAAAACCCTAAAAAACCCCCAAAAAACCCCCAAAAACCCCGGGGCTGGAACCCCGAAAAAACCCAAAAAAAACCCCAAAAACCCGGGGGTGGAACCCCGAAAATACCCCAAAAAACCCGGGGGGCGTAGGGCGGAACCCCAAAAAACCCGGGGGTAGAACCCCAAAAAAACTCGGGGGGGGTGGAACCCCAAAAAACCCAAAAACCCGGGTGTGGAACCCCAAAAAACCTGGGGGCGTGGGGGTGGAACCCCAAAAAAACCCGGGGGGGTGGAACGCCAAAAACCCCGGGGGTGGAACCCCCAAAAAACCCGGGGGGCGTGGGGTGGAACCCCAAAAATACCCAGGGGGTGGGCACGGGTGAGACCCCAAAATCCTGTGGGGTGGGGGTGGGGGACACCCCAAATCCGGGAATTCGGGATCCGTGGGGTCGCGGGGATGCGCGGGGAACCCAAAATTCCGGGATTTGGGGGGGAAATGGGGTCACAGGGGGGCTGTGGGAGGTTGTGGGGTGATGCCCGGGGGTGACAGGGGGTGACAGGGGGTGACACGGGGGTGACAGGGGGTGACAGGGGGTGACACTGAGGTGACAGCCGTGTCCCTGCAGACAGCGGGTACCGGGGGTGGCAGTGGTGTCCCAGGAGGTGACAGGGGGTGACAGGGGGTGACAGGAGGTGACAGCTGTGTCCCCGCAGACAGCGGGTACTGGGGGTGACAGGGGGTGACAGGGGGTGACAGGGGGTGACAGGGGGTGACAGCCGTGTCCCTGCAGACAGCGGGTACTGGGGGTGGCAGTGGTGTCCCAGGAGGTGACAGGGGGTGACAGGGGGTGACACTGAGGTGACAGCCGTGTCCCCGCAGACAGCGGGTACCCCGCGTACCTCGGGGCCCGCCTGGCCTCGTTCTACGAGCGCGCGGGGCGGGCGCGGTGCCTCGGCAGCCCCGAGCGGGAGGGCAGCGTCAGCATCGTGGGGGCGTGAGTGTCACCGTCACCGTGTCACCGTCACCGTGTCACCGTCACCGTGTCGCTGTCACCGTGTCGCTGTCACTGTGTCACCGTCACCATGTCACCGTGTCACTGTCACTGTGTCACCATGTCACCGTGTCACTGTGCCACCGTCATTGTGTCACCATCACTGTGTCACTGTGTCACCGTCACCATGTCACTGTCACCATGTCACCATGTCACTGTGTCCCCATGTCCCCATGTCACAGTGTCCCTGTGTCACCGTGTCACTGTCACTGTCCCCATGTCACTGTCACCGTGTCACCGTGTCACTGTGTCACTGTCACTGTGTCATTGTGTCACTATGTCACTGTCACCGTGTCCCCGTGTCCCATGTCCCATGTCCCTGTGTCACCCTGTCCCCGTGTCACTGTCACTGTGTCACCATGTCCCTGTGTCACCATGTCCCTGTGTCACCATGTCCCCGTGTCACCCTGTCCCTGTGTCACTGTCACTGTGTCCCTGTGTCCCCATGTCACCATGTCACTGTGTTACCGTGTCACCGTGTCACTGTGTCACCATGTCCCTGTGTCCCGTGTCCCATGTCCCCGTGTCACCGTGTCACCGTGTTCCCATGTCACTGTGTCCCCATGTCACCGTGTTCCCGTGTCACTGTGACCCCATGTCACCGTGTCCCCGTGTCCCCAGGTGGGGACAGGGAGGGGACAAGGGTGGGGGACACCCCGAGCTCACCCTGACCCCCCCCAGGGTGTCCCCCCCCGGTGGGGACTTCTCGGACCCTGTCACCTCGGCCACGCTGGGGATCGTGCAGGTGAGGGACAGACAGACAGGGGACGGCGGGACAGCGGGACAGAGGGGACAGGATGGGTGACATGGGTGACACTGAGGGTGACACTGAGGGTGACACCCACGTGTTCTGGGGGTTGGACAAGAGACGTTGGGTGACCCAGGGGTGACCTGGGGGTGACACTGGTGGGTGTCCCATGGGGATAAGGGTCTCGGGGACGGGATGGGTGACACTGGGGGTGACATGGGTGACACCGGGTGACACCGGGTGACACGGGTGACACCCGCAGGTGTTCTGGGGGCTGGACAAGAAGCACAGGGACACACAGAGAGACACTGGGTGATCTGGGCTTGACCTTGGAGTGACACTGGTGGGTGTCCCATGGGGATCTCGGGGACGGGATGGGTGACACTGGGGGTGACATGGGTGACACTGGGTGACACCGGGTGACACGGGTGCCACCCGCAGGTGTTCTGGGGGCTGGACAAGAGACACTGGGTGACCTGAGGGTGACCTGGGGGTGACCTGGGGGTGACACTGCCAAGTGTCCCATGGGGATAAGGGTCTCGGGGGTGGGATGGGTGACACTGGGGGTGACATGGGTGACACCGGGTGACACCCGCAGGTGTTCTGGGGGCTGGACAAGAGACACTGGGTGACCTGAGGGGTGACCTGAGGGTGACCTGGGGGTGACACTGTCAAGTGTCCCATGGGGATAAGGGTCTCGGGGACGGGATGGGTGACACTGGGGGTGACACGGGTGCCACCGGGTGCCACCCGCAGGTGTTCTGGGGGCTGGACAAGAAGCTGGCGCAGCGCAAGCACTTCCCCTCGGTGAACTGGCTGATCTCCTACTCGCGCTACCTGCGCGCCCTGGAGCCGCACTACGAGCGCGCCCACCCCGAGCTGCCCGCGCTGCGCGACCGCGCCCGGCGCATCCTGCAGGAGGAGGAGGAGCTGGCCGAGATCGTGCAGCTCGTGGGCAAGGTCTGGGATTTATGGGATTTATGGGATTTATGGGATTTATGGGATTTATGGGGTTTGTGGGGTTTGTGGGGTCTGGGGTGTGGAATTTGGGATGTGGGATGTGGAATGTGGGACCCTGCAGGAGGAGGAGGAGCTGGCCGAGATCGTGCAGCTCGTGGGCAAGGTCCAGGATTTATGGGATTTATGGGATTTATGGGATTTATGGGATTTATGGGATTTATGGGATTTATGGGATTTATGGGGTGTGTGGAGTTTGTGGGGTCTGGGGTGTGGAATTTGGGATGTGGGATGTGGGATGTGAGATCTGGGATTTGGCATGTGGGGTTTGTGGGGTCTGGGACCCCGCGGGAGGAGGAGGAGCTGGCCGGGATCGTGCAGCTCGTGGGCAAGGTCCGGGATTGGGGTTTGTGGGGTCTGTGGGGTCTGGGGTGTGGAATTTGGGATGTGGGATACGGGATGTGGGATATGGGATACGGGATGTGGGATACGGGATGTGGGATGTGGGATGTGGGACCCTGCAGGAGGAGGAGCTGGCCGGGATCGTGCAGCTCGTGGGGAAGATTTGGGATTTTTGGGGTTTGTGGGGTTTGGGTGGATGGGGAAGGTGGATCTCTGGGATCAGTGGGATCTCTGGGATCTCCGGGATCTCTGGGATCTCTGGGATCTCCAGGATCTCCGGGATCTCTGGGATCTCTGGGATCTCTGGGATCAGTGGGATCGCCAGGATGTCTGGGATCAGTGGGATCTCCGGGATCTCTGGGATCTCTGGGATCAGTGGGATCTCCGGGATCTCTGGGATCTCTGGGATCTCTGGGATCTCCGGGATCTCCGGGATCTCTGGGATCTCTGGGATCTCCGGGATCTCTGGGATCTCCAGGATCTCCGGGATCTCCGGGATCAGTCGGATCTCCGCTGTCCCGCAGGCGTCGCTGGCCGAGGGTGACAAAGTGACGCTGGAGGTGGCCAAGCTGCTCAAGGACGATTTCCTGCAGCAGAACGGATACTCGGCCTACGACCGGTACCGGGACCCCCGGGACCCCCCCGGGACCCCGAATTCCATCCTGACCCCCCCAAACTCCCTCCTGACCCCCCAAAATTCCATCCCACCAGGTTCTGCCCCTTCTACAAGACCGTGGGCATGCTGCAGAACCTGGTCACCTTCTACGAGCTGGCGCGGGGGGCGGTGGAGGCGGCGGGCCCCGAGGAGCGGCGCGTCACCTGGGCCACCATCCGCGAGGGGCTCGGCGACATCCTGTACCGCCTGAGCGCCATGAAGTTCCAGGTGGGGGGCGCGGGGGGCAGGGACCCCCGGCGAGGGGTCCTGGGGAGGTTGAAGGGGGTTTGGGGGTCCTGGGGAGGTTAAAGGGGGATTTGGGGGTCCTGGGGAGGTTAAAGGGGGATTTGGGGGTCCTGGGGGAGGTTAAAGGGGGATTTGGGGGTCCTGGGGAGGTTAAAGGGGAGTTTGGGGGATGAGACCCCCGGGGGAGGGGTCCCGGGGAGGTTAAAGGGGGTTTGGGGGTCCCGGGGAGGTTAAAGGGGGATTTGGGGGTCCCGGGGAGGTTAAAGGGGGATTTGGGGCTGAGACCCCCGGGGAGGGGTCCTGGGGAGGTTAAAGGGGATTTGGGGGTCCTGGGGAGGTTAAAGGGGGATTTGGGGGTCCTGGGGGAGGTTAAAGGGGATTTGGGGGATGAGACCCCCGGGGAAGGGTCCCGGGGGAGGTTACGGGGGGCTCTGGGGGTGACCCCCCCGTGTCCCCCCGTGTCCCCCGTGTCCCCTGTGACAGAACGGGGGGGCTGTGACCCCGTTTGGGGCTCTCTGGTGGATTTTTTTGGGGGGGTCCCACGCGAATCTCAGTGTGGGTGACCCGGGGGGTTCCGGGGGTGACCCCCGCGTGTCCCCCCCGTGTCCGCGCGTGGGCAGGACCCGGTGAAGGACGGCGAGCAGCGGATCCTGGCGAGCTTCGCGCGGCTGCACGAGGAGATGGTGGCGGCGTTCCGCAGCCTGGGGGACTGAGGGGGAGGGGACAGGAGGGGGAGGGTCCCGAGGGGGGGGACAGCTCGGGGGGGGTCCCCAATGTCCCCCCGACCCCCCAATAAAGGACCCGCGGTGGCACCTGAGCTCCCGGCGTGGCTTTCCCGGTGGCACTGGGGACACTTTGGGGGGCACAGGGGTGACAGTGACACTTTGGGGGTGGCACAAGGGTGGCAGTGACACCCTGGGGTCGCACAGGGGTGACAGTGACACTTTGGGGGGCACAGGGGTGACACGGGGACGCTTTGGGGGGCACAGGGGTGATGGGAACGGGAGGGGGGCACTGGGAGGTCTTGGGGGGGGTTATTGGGAGCACTGGGAGCATACTGGGAGCACTGGGGGTGCTAGGGGGCGTTACTGGGAGCACTGGGAATGCCATGGGGGGTTACTGGGAGCACTGGGGGTGCCGTGGAGGGTTACTGGGAGCACTGGGGGTGCCGTGGAGGGTTACTGGGAGCACTGGGGGTGCCGTGGAGGGTTACTGGGAGCACTGGGGGTGCCGTGGAGGGTTACTGGGAGCACTGGGGGTGCCGTGGAGGGTTACTGGGAGCACTGGGAGGTCCATGGGGTGTTACTGGGAGCACTGGGAATGCCATGGGGGGTTACTGGGAGCACTGGGAATGCCATGGGGGGTTACTGGGAGCACTGGGAATGCCATGGGGGGTTACTGGGAGCACTGGGGATGCCGTGGAGGGTTACTGGGAGCACTGGGAATGCCATGGAGGGTTACTGGGAGCACTGGGAATGCCATGGGGGGTTACTGGGAGCTCACCGGGAACACACCGGGGCCGCACCGGGAGCGCTCCCGGCCGTGCCCGCTCCCCCCGCCGGGTGTGGCCCCACTGCTCCCCCCGCGGCCATCGCCCTTTTAAGGCCGCGCCCCGGGCCCCGCCCCCGGCCGGACCTGCCGGACCGGTCCGCCCCGCCCGGCCACGCCCCTCCGCACCTGGCCACGCCCCTCCGCACCTGGCCACGCCCCTCCGCACCTGGCCACGCCCCTCCCATGCACCGTCCATCTGCCTGGCCACGCCCATTCTCCGCCTGACCACGCCCATTTCCCACTCGGCCCCGCCCCTCCCCGCCTGGCCACGCCCCTTCCCCGCCCGCCCCGCCCCGGTCCCGCCCCGGTCCCGCCCCGGTCCCGCCCCGGCCCCGCCCCGGCCCCGCTCCCGTCCCGCAGCCCGGCGGCACCGGCCCCTCCGCCGCCACCGGCCCGATCGGCCCCGCTCCCGCCCGGCCCCGCCCGGCCCGGCCCGGCTCAGCCCGGAGCCCCTCGCTGCGTCCCGCTGGCTCCCGGTTCCGCCCGCTGCCGCCCGCAGCGACCCGCCGAGGTTTTTGCTCAGCGGCCCCGGGGTTGTCCCGGAGCGTCCCGGGCTGTCCCGGTGGGGCCCGGTCCGGCCCGGATGGTGCTGGCCGGGGGCCGAGCCGCGCCGTGAGCCCGGAGCGCTCCGCATGGACCCGCGCGGGATGCGGCCCGGGGCGCCCGTGCTGCTGCTCAGCTTCCTCCTCGCCGCCAGCGGTAAGGGCCACCGGGGCACCGGGACCGGGATTGGGACCGGGATAGGCACCGGGACAGGCACCGGGACAGGGACGGGGCTGGGACGGCAGCGGCGGCTCCCACGGTTCCCCCGAACCGGCGCCGCGGGTCGGAGGCACCGGGGACAGCCCGGAGCTCCCGGGGGCACCGGCAGCCCCCGGAGGGGCCGAACCGGGACCGGGGCTGGCGGGTGGGGGGGGCAGCGGCTCGCGTGGAGCGGGGGGTGGGGTGAAACCGGGGAGGGGGGGGGCGAAACCGGGACCGGGAGAGGGAAACCGAGACCAAAAGGGAACCGGGGAAAGGGAAACCGGGACCGGGAAAGGGAAACCGGGACCGGGAGCAGCGGCGGGACGGTGGTGGGGTGCGGGGGGAGCCGCGGGGGCGCGCGCAGGTGCGCGCGTACGTGGGAGCGCTCGCGTGTCCGTGCGCGCGTGTCCGAGTGTCCGCGCGCGTGTCCGCGTGTCCGTGCGCGTGTCCGCGTGTCCGTGCGCGTGTCCGCGTGTCCGCGCACCGGGTGGGAGCGTGGGGGGGGGGCGGGGGGGGGTCCGCGCCGCGGGCGCTTCCCACGCGGGAGCGCGCACACCTGCGCGCGCGCCCGTGGGTGCGCACCTGCGCCTCCGCGTGGGCTCCGCTCCCCCCCCCCCCCCACCCCCACGGGGCACGCGGGGGGCGCGGACCCCGCTGGGGACACCCCGGGGTGGGGGGGGATGGCAAACCGTGGGAACGGCGACACCGGGATGCCCCGGGGGGTCCCGCCCCGTCCCCACCCCCCCCCCTTGTTTTGGGGTCCCACGCAGGTTGGGGGCGTGGGGGGGGGGCTGCACCCACGGGTGCTGCACACGGTGAGCGTGGGGGGGTGTGTCCCCCTCCCCCGCCGTGCCTCAGTTTCCCCTCAGGACCCGTGGGAACGGGATGGGGATCACCCCCCCCCCGCGGGTCACCGGGGGTGTTGACCCCCCCCACGCGCGACCCGCACCCCACGGGGTGGGTGGGGGTTCTGGGGGGTCCCCGGGTCCTCCTCGGGGCTCTGCGGGGGCGTGGGGCGCACACGCGTGTGCGAGGGGTTCCCACGCGTGTGCGAGGGGTTCCCACGCGCGTTTTTTGGATTGGGTGGGGGTCCCACCTTCCGTGGGTCCCCCTCCCCTCTTTGGGGTGCGGGGACAGGGGGTGACCCCCACGTGCGCGCGCGTCCCCGTGGGAAAAACCCGCCCCGGGCGGCTCCCCACCCCCCACGCGGGGCTCTGCCCCTCGGGGACCCCCGGGGGGGTTCGGGGGGACCCCCGGGACCCGCCGGGACCCCCGGGACCCGCCGGCGGGGCCGTTTTGGGCCCCCCCGCGCGCGGCCGGGGCGTGGGGCCGCGGGGCCGGTTCAGCCGGTTCCCGCGCCGGTTCCCACGCGCTCGGGCCGCGCTGGGTGGGGACGCCCCGAGGGGGGAACCTCCCCACGGAACCCCCGGACCGCCCCACGGCCGCCGCGACCCCCGCGGGGTCCCCCCGGAGCCCTCCCGGGACCCCCCGAGCTGCCCCCGGGGCTCCCCCCGAGCTCTGCGAGCGCGGCGGCGCTCGGGGAAACTGAGGCACGCGGAGGCGGCGGGGGGGCTGCGGGGTAATTAGTGATGGGGTTAATGAGTCGGGGGGTCCTCGGGGGGGTTGGGGTGCCCGGGGGGAATTTTGGGGAGCCCCCCGGGGGGCTCGGCGGGGGCGGCAGCGCGGGAGCCGTCCCGGCCGGTTGGGCTGGACGGGCCGGCCCGGCCGCTTCTGGCGGCGGCGGGGCGGGACACGCCCCCCCAAACTGCGGGACACGCCCCCCCAAAACTGCGGGACACGCCCCCCAAAACTGCGGACACGCCCCCCCAAACTGCGGGACACGCCCCCCAAAACTGCGGACACGCCCCCCAAAACTGCGGGACACGCCCCCCCAAAACTGCGGGACACGCCCCCTCCCAAAAATGCATCCCCAAAAATGCAGCTCAACCCCTCCCCCGGCAGCACCCCAAACCCTGCACCCCAAACTCGCACCCAAAGGGACCTAATGAGCCCCAAATCTGCACCCCGAATCTGCACCCCAAATCCTGCCCCCAAATCCTGCACCCCAAATCTGCACCCCAAATCCTGCACCCCAAATCCTGCACCCCAAATCTGGCACCCCAAATCCTGCACCCCAAATCCCGCACCCCAAATCCGCACCCCCAATCCTTTACCCCAAATCTGCACCCCTAATCTGCACCCCAAATTCTGCACCCCAAATCCCGCACCCCAAATCCTGCACCCCAAATCCCGCACCCCAAATCTGCACCCCTAATCTGCACCCCAAACTCGCACCCAATGGCACCTCATGAGCCCAAATCTGCAGCTCAAATCCTGCACCCCAAATCCTGCACCCCAAATCCCGCACCCCAAATCCGCACCCCCAATCCTTTACCCCAAATCTGCACCCCTAATCTGCACCCCAAACCCCAGCCATCCCCCCAACCTGGACCCCAAATCCTGCAGGTGTGCCCAGGTGTCCCTCAGGTGTCTCTCAGGTCCCTCAGGTGTCCCAGGTGTCCCTTATGTTCCTCAGGTGTCCCCCAGGTGCCACACTCAGGTGTCCCAGGTGTCCCCCAGGTGCCACACTCAGGTGTCCCCCAGGTGTCCCAGGTGTCTCAGGTGTCCCCCAGGTGTCCCCCAGGTGTCCCAGGTGTCTCAGGTGTCCCCCAGGTGTCCCAGGTGCCCCCCAGGTGCCACACTCAGGTGTCCCCCAGGTGCCCCAGGTGTCTCAGGTGTCCCCCAGATCCCCCAGGTGCCCCCAGGTGCCACAGCCGCCCCCTGTGCCCCGCAGGCGCGGGCCGCATGGAGGTGCCTGTACTCACAGACAGGTGCCACACTCAGGTGTCCCCCAGGTGTCCCAGGTGCACCCAGGTGCCACACTCAGGTGTCCCCCAGGTGTCCCCCAGGTGTCCCCCAGGTGCCCCCAGGTGCCACAGCCGCCCCTGTGCCCCGCAGGCGCGGGCCGCGTGGAGGTGCCGCGCGCCGTGACGGCCGTGCTGGGCCAGGACGTGGTGCTGCCGTGCCGGTACCGGGCGCAGGAGCGGGAGCAGGTGGTGCAGGTGACGTGGCTGAAGCGCGGCGCGGGCGCGGCGCCCGCCGAGGTGGCGGTGCTGAACCCGCAGCACGGCGAGCACGTGCAGGAGGCCTTCGCCGGGCGCGTGCTGCGGCGCGGCCACGGCGACCTGCGCGACGGCGACGTCGTCCTGCGCAACGCCGTGCAGGGCGACGAGGGCGACTACGAGTGCCACCTCATCACCTTCCCCATGGGCAGCTTCGAGGGGCGCCTGACGCTCCGGGTGCTGGGTGAGCGCGGGGACGGGGCGCGGGACACGGGGGACACGGGGACGTGGGGATGTGGGGACACGGGGGACATGGGAGACATGGTGACAGGGACATGGAGATATGGGGATGTGGGGGACACAGGGACACGGGGGACACGGGGAAGGGGACAGGGTGTGGGGACACGGGGACGTGGGGACACGGGGACAGGGTGTGGGGACACGGGGGACACGGGGACGTGGGGACACGGGGAAGGGGACAGGGTGTGGGGACATGGGGGACACGGGGATGTGGGGATGTGGGGACACGGGGACATGGAGCTGGGGACATGGGAGACAGGAATGTGGGGACATGGGGACAGGGATGTGGGGACATGGGGGACATGGGGACAGGGATGTGGGGACATGGGGACATGGGGAGAGGGACATGGGGGACATGGGGACATGGGGGACATGGGGACAGGGATGTGGGGACATGGGGACATGGGGAGAGGGACATGGGGGACATGGGGACATGGGGACATGGGGAGAGGGACATGGGGATGTGGGGACACGGGGGACACAGGGACGTGGGGGACATGGGAGACATGGTGACATGGACGTGGAGATATGGGGATGTGGGGGACATGGGGGACACAGGGATGTGGGGATGAGGGGACATGGGGATGGGGATGTGGGGATGTGGGGACACGAGGGACACAGGGACGTGGGGGACATGGGAGACATGGTGACAGGGACATGGGGATGTGGGGACACAGGGGACACGGGGATGTGGGGCTGGGGACATGGGGACAGAGGGGACATGGGGGACATGGGGCTGGGGTCATGGGGGACATAGGGGACATGAGGAGAGGAACATGGGGAGAGGGACATGGGGATGTGAGGACACGGGGACATGGGGACACAGGGGACAGGGGGACATGGGGGACAGAGACATGGGGATATGGGGACATGGGGACACAGGGACACGGGGACAGGGATGTGGGGACAGGGTCGCGGGGACGGGGGACATGGCGCTGGGGACATGGGGACAGGGGATGTGGGGACATGGGGACAGGGACATGGGGATGTGGGGACACAGGGACATGGGGCACAGGGACACAGGGACGGGGACATGGGGACACAGGACAGGGATGTGGGGCTGGGGACATGGGGGTCATGGGGGACATGGGGACAGGGACATGGGGATGTGGGGACACAGGGGACATGGGGCACAGGGACACGTGGGAAAGGGGACAGAGATGTGGGGCTGAGGACATGGGGGACACGGGGGAACAGTGATGTGGGACATGTGAGACACAGGGACACAGGGGACATGGGACATGTGGGGCTAGGGACATGAGGGACAGGGGATATGGGGCATCTGGGACACAGGGGACATGGGGACACATGGGACACACGGGACATGGGGGGCACAGGGGACATGGGACAGGGATCTGGGGCATGTGGGACACACGGGGCATGGGGACACAGGGGACATGGGGACACATGGGACAGGGATCTGGGGCATGTGGGACACACGGGGCATGGGGACACAGGGGACATGGGGACACATGGGACAGGGATCTGGGGCATGTGGGACACACGGGACATGGGGGGCACAGGGGACATGGGACAGGGATCTGGGGCATGGGGACACAGGGGACATGGGGACATGGGGGGCACAGGGGACACGGGGCATGTGGAGGGCAGAGGGAACCCCATGGGCATGTGGGACGTGGGGACTTTGGGGACACAACAGCGACACACCACCACACACCGCCAACACACCGAGCGCCCAACCGAGCCCCGTCCCGCCCTGTCCCCCCTGGCAGTGCCACCGCTGCCCATCCTGAACCCGGGCCCGCCGCTGGAGGAAGGGCAGGGCCGGACGCTGGCGGCCTCGTGCACGGCCGAGGGCAGCCCGGTGCCCTCGGTGCGCTGGGAGACCGAGGTGCGCGGCACCAACGCCACGCGGCGCTCGGCCCACGCGCGCTCCGCCTCGGTCACCAGCGAGTTCTTCCTGGTGCCCGGGCGCAGCATGAACGGCAAGAGCCTCACCTGCGTGGTGGCACACCCCGGCCTGAGCCACGAGAAGAGGATCACCCACCTGCTCAACGTCGCCTGTGCGCCCGCGGGCACCGCCGGGGCCGTGGGGGGCTTGGGGGGTGTGGAGAGCAATGGGGACATGGGGGGTGTTGGAGACATGGGGGGCTTGGGGGACATGGGGGGTGTGGAGAGCTCTGGGGACATGGGGGGCTTGGGGGACATGGGGGGTGTGGAGAGCTCTGGGGACATGGGGGGCTTGGGGGACATGGGGGGTGTGGAGAGCAATGGGGAGATGGGGGGCATTGGGGATGTGGGGAGTGTTGGGGACATGGGGGGTGTTGGGGACATGGGGGACACTGAGGACATGGAAGGTGACAGGGGACATGGAGGGTGTAGGGGACATGGGGTGTGATGGGCATTGGGGACATGGAGGGCATTGGGGACACAGAGGGGGTTGGGGACATGGGGGACGTGGAGGGTCTTGGGGACATGATGGGCACTGGGGACAGGGAGAGCCTTGAGGGACACATGGGGATATCGAGAGGTGTGGAGGACACCGGGGACACGGAGCGTGTTGGGGACGTTGGGGACATGGAGGACACCGGGGACACGGAGCGTGTTGGGGACGTTGGGGACATCGTGGGCACTGGGCAGGTGGAGGGTGTTGGGGACACGGGTGACACTGGGGGATGCTGGCACGGAGGACCTTGGGGACACGCAGGGTGGGACATGGGGCGGGGGGAGGATGAGGGGCACGGGGGGACACCGTGGGGCCGTGGGGCCTTGTCCCCTGACTGTCCCCTCGGTGTCCCCAGACCTGTCGGACGCCTCGGTGCTGGGCCACACGGCCGAGTGGCAGGAGGGGATGGAGGGGGCGGCGCTGACCTGCCTGGGGGACGGCAACCCCCCCCCGACCTACAACTGGACACGGTGAGGCCCCTGCCACACCCTGCCACTGCCTGTCACACCCTGCCACCGCCTGTCACACCCTGCCACCGCCTGTCACCCCCTGCTACCCCCTGTCACCCCCTGCTACCCCCTGCTACCCCCTGCCACCCCCTGTCACCCCCTGCTACCCCCTGCCACTGCCTGTCACCCCCTGCCCCCCCCTGCTACCCCCTGTCAGCCCCTGCTACCCCCTGTCACCCCCCGCCACCGCCTGTCACCCCCTGCCCCCCCCTGCTACCCCCTGTCAGCCCCTGCCACCCCCCGCCACCGCCTGTCACCCCCTGTCACCGCCTGCCACCCCCTGCCACCCCCTGCCACCGCCTGCCACCGCCTGTCACCCCCTGTCACCCCCTGCCACCGCCTGCCACCCCCTGCCACCCCCTGCCCCCCCCTGCCACCCCCTGCCACCCCTGTCACCCCCTGCCACCCCCCGCCACCCCCTGCCACCCCCTGCCACCCCCCGTCACACCCTGCCACCCCCCGTCACCGCCTGTCACCCCCCATCACCTCCCCACAGCCCTCTGCCCTCGCCTGTGTCCCCCTGTGTCCCCAGCAGGGTCTGGAGCACGTTGGTGTCCCTGTGGTGTCCCCCCATGTCCCTGTGGTGTCCCCTGCCCCAGCTCTGTCCCCACCGTGTCCCCTGACCGTGTCCATGTCCATGACCCTGCTGTGTCCCTGCTGCCCGTGTTGGTGTCCTCCCTGTCCTTGCCATGTCCCTGTGCCCATGTCCCCCATGTCCCTGTGCCCACGTCCCCCCATGTCCCTGCTGTGTCCCCCCATGTCCCCCCATGTCCCTGCTGTGTCCCTCCTGTCCCTGCCACGTCCCCCTGCTCCTGTGCCGTGTCCCTGTGCCGTGTCCCTGCCGTGTCCCTGCTGTGTCCCTGTCCCCATGTCCCTTTGCCCATGTCACTGCTGTGTCCCTGTGTCCATGTCCCTGCCATGTCCCTGTGCCGTGTCCCTGCCGTGTCCCTGCTGTGTCACCCCTGTCCCTGCCATGTCCCCCTGCTCCTGTGCCCGTGTCCCTGCCGTGTCCCTGTGCCCGTGTCCCTGTGCCCGTGTTCCTGCCGTGTCCCTGTGCCCGTGTCCCTGTGCCCATGTCCCTGCCGTGTCCCTGTGCCGTGTCCCTGTGCCCGTGTCCCTGTGCCGTGTCCCTGCCATGTCCCTGTGCCCGTGTCCCTGTGCCCGTGTCCCTGTGCCATGTCCCTGTGCCGTGTCCCATGCCGTGTCCCTGTGCCTGTGTCCCTGCTGTGTCCCTGCTGTGTCACCCCTGTCCCTGACATGTCCCCCTCTTCCTGTGCCCGTGTCCCTGCCGTGTCCCTGTGCCCGTGTCCCTGTGCCGTGTCCCTGCCATGTCCCTGTGCCCGTGTCCCTGTGCCCGTGTCCCTGCCGTGTCCCTGCCGTGTCCCTGCCGTGTCCCTGCCGTGTCACCCCTGTCCCTGCCACCCCTGCCCACGCCCGTCCCGGTGCCGGTGCCGCCGTGGCTGGGCCCGGCAGCGCCGCGTGCCCGGACAGGCCCCGCGGTGCCCGGCTGGGCGTCACCCGTGGGAACCGGCACCGCCGGCTTTGATGGCACCGCCGCCACCGCCACCCGCCCGGGCAGGCCGGGGAGTGTCACCAGGAGATGTCACCGGGGGTGTCACTGGGGAGTGTCACAGGGGTGTCACCGGGGGTGTCACCATGAGATGTCACAGGGGTGTCACCAGGAGATGTCACCGGGGGTGTCACTGGGAAGTGTCACAGGGGCCATGGCCAGGAGATGTCACTGGGGGTTGTCACGGGGGGCTGGCACTGGGAGATGTCACCAGGACATGTCACCGGGGGTGTCACCAGGGCTGTCACCGGTTCTGTCAGTGGGGCTGACACTGGGATATCACTGGTTCTGTCACCAGGGTGTCACTGGTTCTGTCACTGGTTCTGTCACTGGTTCTGTCACCGGGGCTGACACTGGGGCTGGCACCAGGCTGTCACCAGTTGTGTCACCAGTTGTGTCACCAGTTCTGTCACCGGTTCTGTCACTGAGCTGTCACTGGTTCTGTCACCGGTTCTGTCACTGGGGCTGTCACCGGGGCTGACACTGGGATGTCACCAGGCTGTCACCAGTTGTGTCACCAGTTCTGTCACCGGTTCTGTCACTGAGCTGTCACTGGTTCTATCACCGGTTCTGCCACCGGGGCTGACACCGGTTGTGTCACCGGGGCTGACACTGGGATGTCACTGTTTCTGTCACTGGGCTGTCACCGGTTCTGTCACCGGTTGTGTCACCTGGCTGACACTGGGCTGTCACTGGTTCTGTCACCAGTTGTGTCACCGGTGCTGTCACCGGTTCTGTCACCAGTTCTGTCACCGGTTGTGTCACCGGTTGTGTCACCGGGCTGTCCCCGCAGGGTGGACGCGCCGCTGCCCGAGGGCGTCAGGGCCAAGGGGGACACGCTGCTGTTCCAGCGGCCGCTGGCCGTGGCCGACGCTGGCGACTACGTGTGCCGAGTGTCCAACCGCGTGGCCGCCAAGGAGGCCCGGGCCAACGTCAGCATCCGGGGACGCGCCACAGGTGGGGACACCCCCAGGGTGGCGGAGAGGAGAGTGCTGGGCTTGGTTTCTGCATCTGTCTGTGTCTGTCTGTCCGTTCATCTGACCACCCACTTGTCCATCTGTCCTTCCATCCATCCATCCATCATCCATCCATCATCCATCCATCATCCATCCATCCATCCATCATCCATCATCCATCCATCATCCATCCATCCATCCATCCATCCCTCCATCCATCATCCATCCATCATCCATCCATCCATCCATCCCTCCATCCATCCATCCATCCATCCATCCATCATCCATCCATCATCCATCCATCATCCATCCATCCATCATCCATCCATCATCCATCCGTCCATCCATCATCCATCCATCCATCCATCCATCATCCATCCATCATCCGTCCATCCCTCCATCCATCCATCCATCCATCATCCATCATCCATCCGTCCATCCATCCATCCATCATCCGTCCATCCATCATCCATCCATCCATCCATCCTCCATCCATCCATTATCCATCCATCCATCCATCCATCCATCCATCATCCATCCATCCATCATCCATCCGTCCGTCCATCCATCCATCCATCCATCATCCATCCATCCATCATCCATCCATCATCCATCCATCATCCATCCATCCATCCAACCATCATCCATCCATCATCCATCCATCATCCATCATCCATCTATCCATCCATCATCCATCCATCATCCATCCATCATCCATCCATCCATCCAACCATCATCCATCCATCATCCATCCATCATCCATCATCCATCTATCCATCCATCATCCATCCATCATCCATCCATCATCCATCCATCATCCATCTGTCCATCCATCTGTCCATCTGTCCATCCATCTGCCTGTCCATGGATTTGTCTGTCCATCTGTCCCTCTGACACCTCTTGCTGTCCGTTCCAACCCGCTGGTCACCCACCCACTGTCCCATGCCACCTTTTGGGGTGTCCCACTCAGCCTTTTGGGGTCCCCCCCGTTTGGGGTGTCCCCTGGGTCCGGGGTGTCCCCTGACCCCCGTGGGTGCCCGCAGAGGACACCGTGCGCCGCGTGGACCTGGTGTCGGCCTCGGTGGTCGTGGTCGGGGTCATCGCCGCCGTCCTGCTCTGCGTCCTCGTCATCGTCGTGGTGGTCATGACCCTGTACCACAAACGCAAGACCCAGCGCATCTCCGAGAAGTAGTAAGGGAGGGGACACGGGGACATGGGGGACACGGGGACATGAGGGACATGGGGGACATGAGGGACATGGGGGGACATGAGGGACATGGGGACATGGGGACATGGGGGACATGGGGACATGGGGGGACATGAGGGACATGGGGGGACATGGGGACACGAGAGACATGGGGGACATGAGGGACATGGGGGGACATGAGGGACATGGGGGGACATGGGGACACGAGAGACATGGGGGACATGAGGGACATGGGGGGACATGGGGGACATGGGGGGACATGAGGGACATGGGGGGACATGGGGACATGGGGGGACATGAGGGACATGGGGGGACATGGGGACATGGGGGACATGGGGACATGGGGGGACATGGAGGACATGGGGATATGAGGGACATGGAAGGACATGAGGTACATAGGGGACATGGAGGGACATGGGGACATGAGGAACATGGGAACATGGGGGGACACAGAGGACATGAGGGACATGAGGGACATGGATGGATATGGGGACATGGAGGGCATAGGGGGATGTGGGGACATGGGGGACGTAGGGGACACGATGGGGACATGGGATAGACACAGAGGACATGGCAGGACACGGGTGACACGGGGGACACTGGGGTTGTGGGAGATGGCCACGAGGGGACGTGGGAGGACACGGGGGGTGGACACAGCAGGAGATGAGGGGACAGGGGAGGGGACACCGGTGCTGAGTGTCCCCCGTGTCCCCAGCGAGGAGGAGCTGACGCTGACCCGGGAGAATTCCATCCGGAGGCTCCACTCCAGCCACGGCAGCGACCCCCGGGCACAGGTGGGGCACGGAAACGGGGGGCCAGGAGGGGACTGGGGGCCCCGGGGTGGGGATTGGGGGGCCTGGGGTGATGGGTGCCCATCGGGGGGGATTGGGGGGCCTGGGGTGATGGGTGCCCATCGGGGGGGATTGGGGGGCCCGGGGTGGGGGGAGCAGGGCCTTGGGGTGACCAAGGAAGGGGGTTTGGGTTGGGCTGTGGGGTGTCCATGAGGTCAGACTTTGGGGTGTCCATGGGGTGTCCAGGGGTGTCTGGGGGTTTCCATGGGATGTCCATGGGGTCAGTCCATGGTGTGTCCATGGGGTGTCCAGGGGTGACCATGGGGTCAGACGTTGGGGTCAGTCCATGGGGTCAGACTTTGGGGTGTCCATGGGGTGTCCAGGGTGTCCATGGGGTGTCCATGGGGTCAGTCCATGGAATGTCCATGGGGTGTCCAGGGGTGTCTGGGGGTGTCCATGGGATGTCCATGGGGTCAGTCCATGGAATGTCCATGGGGTGTCCAGGGGTGACCATGGGGTCAGACGTTGGGGTGTCCATGGGGCCAGACGTTGGGGTGTCCATGGGGTGTCCAGGGGTGTCCATGGGGTGTCCATGGGGTCAGACGTTGGGGTGACCATGGGGTCAGACTTTGGGGTGTCCATGGGGTGTCCAGGGGTGTCCATGGGGTGTCCATGGGGTCAGATGTTGGGGTGTCCATGGGGTGTCCGGGGGTGTCCATAAGGTGTCCATGGGGTCAGTCCATGGTGTGTCCATGGAGTGTCCAGGGGTGACCATGGGTGACCATGGGGTGTCCGGGGGTGTCCTGGGTGCTGACCGGGCTGTCCCAGCTGGAGGAGACGCTGCAGCTGCGGACGGAGAGTCGCCAGGGCAGCCTGCGAGGGGACAGCCTGCGAGGGGACAGCCTGCGAGGGGACAGCCTGCGTGGCACCAGCATCTGCTCCGCCATGGTGAGCCCCGGGGACACGGGGGACACGGGCACACCACGTTCCTGGGGGTGGCTGTGTCTCCAGTGACACTCCTGTCACCCATGTCCCCGTGTCTCTGGTGATGCCCATGTCCCCGTGGTGCCCACCTCACCTGGTCCTCCCCATGTCCCCTTTGGTGTCCCTGTCCTTGCCCTTGCTCTGATCAGCGTCCATGTCCCAAATGATGTCCATGTCCCCATCAGTGCCCATGTCCCCATGGTCCCCACGTCCCCACAGTGCCCATGTCCCCATTGGTCCCCGTGTCCCCACTGGTGTCCCTTGGTCCCCATGGGGCCAATGTCCCCAGTGGTCCCTGTGTCCCCACAGTGCCCATGTCCCCACTTGTCCATGTCTCCACCGTGCTGATGTCCCCACTTGCCCATGTCCCCACAGTGCCAATGTCCCCATTGGTCACCATGGTGCCAATGTCCCCATTGGTCCCTGTGTCCCGATGATGCTGACATCCCCATTTGTCCATGTCCTCATGGTGCCGATGTCCCCATGGTGATGTCCCTACTTGCCCATGTCCCCATGGTCCCCATGTCCCCATGGTGATGTCCCTGTTGTCCATGTCCCCACTTGTCCATGTCTCCATGGTCGCTATGTCCCCATGGTGCTGATGTCCCCATTGTCCATGTCCCCATGGTCCCCATGTCCCCATGGTGATGTCCCTGTTGTCCATGTCCCAACTTGTCCATGTCTCCATGGTCGCTATGTCCCCATGGTGCTGATGTCCCCGTTGTCCATGTCCCCATGGTCCCCATGTCCCCATGGTGATGTCCCTGTTGTCCATGTCCCCACTTGTCCATGTCTCCATGGTCCCCATGTCCCCATGGTGATGTCCCCCTTGTCCATGTCCCCATGGTGCCCATGTCCCCACGGTGCCTGTGTCCCCATGGTCCCCATGGTCCCCATGTCCCCATGCTGATGTCCCCCTTGTCCATGTCCCCATGGTCCCCATGTCTCCATGGTGATGTCCCCGTTGTCCATGTCCCCACTTGTCCATGTCTCCATGGTGCCTGTGTCCCCATGGTCCCCATGGTCTCCATGTCCCCATGGTGATGTCCCCATTGTCCATGTCCCCATGGTCCCCATGTCCCCATGGTGATGTCCCCATTGTCCATGTTCCCGTTGCCCATGTCCCCAAGGTCCCCATGTCCCCACGGTGTTTGTGTCCCCATTGGTCCCCATGTCCCCATGCTGATGTCCCTATGGTGCTGATGTCACCATTGTCCATGTCCCCATGGTACCCATGTCCCCATGATGATGTCCCTACTTGCCCATGTCCCCATGGTGATGTCCCCGTTGTCCACATCCCCATGGTCCCCATGGTGATGTCCCCGTTGTCCATGTCCCCATGGTGCCCATGTCCCCATGGTCCCCACTTGTCCATGTCCCCATGGTCCCCATGTCCCCATGCTGACATCCCCACGGTGCCAATGTCCCCACGGTGCCAATGTCCCCATGGTCCCCATGTCCCCATGCTGACGTCCCCACGGTGCCAATGTCCCCACGGTGCCAATGTCCCCATGGTCCCCATGTCCCCATGCTGATGTCCCCACGGTGCCCGTGTCCCCCTCAACCCCCGCCCCACGCCCGGTGGCGCCCCTGACGTGTCCCTCGTCCCTCGTCCCCAGAGCGAGGAGCCCGAGGGCCGCAGTTACTCCACGCTCTCCACGGTGCGGGAGATCGAGACGCAGACCGACGTCCCCGTGGTCCCCGTTGTCACCGCGGCGCCACCACCGCCACCGCCGGGCGGGAAGGACCCCAAGGAGGAGGAGGAGGACGGGGGCGGCGGGGGAGACCCCATCAAGGCGGCCATGACGCACTTCGTGCAGGAGAACGGGATGCTGCAGGCCAAGCCCAGCTCCAACGGCATCTACATCAACGGCCGCGGCCACCTGGTGTGAGCCGCCCACCGGGGGGACACCTGGGGACACCTGGGGACACCTGGGGACAGCCGGCGCCCGCCTGTGCCCGCCTGGCTCTGTCCCCGCCGCTCCGGTCCCCGGGTGTCACCTCTCTGCTGGTGTGGGGTCAAGATGGACTCTGGTCCTCGGGTGTCACCTCCCCGCTGGTGTGGGGTTGGGGACAAGGACAGTGCCCCAGGACTTTGTCACCTCCCTGCTGGTGTAGGGTCAAGGATGGACTTCAGTCCCCAGGTGTCACCTCCCTGCTGGTGTGGGGCTGGGGACAAGGACAGTGCCCCAGGACTTTGTCACCTGTGTCACCTCCCCGCTGGTGTGGGGCTGGGGACAAGGACAGTGCCCCAGGACTTTGTCACCTGTGTCACCTCCCTGCTGGTGTGGGGCTGGGGACAAGGACAGTGCCCCAGGACTGGCTGCGGTCCCCGGGTGTCACCTCCCTGCTGGTGTGGGGTCAAGCAAAGACTCCGGTCCCCAAGTGCCACCTCGCTGCTGGCCACGTGGAGCTGGGGACACCACCAAGCCCCAGGACATTCTTCAGGCCCCAAGTGTCACCTCGCTGCTGGCACAGGCTTGGGGACACCACCACTGAGCTCAAGGACATTCTCCTGTCCCCAAGTGCCACCTCCCTGCTTCAGAGATGGACGCTGGTCCCCAGGTGCCACCTCCCTGCCATCAGGGGCTTGGGGACGAGCCACAGGACAAGCTCCTGTCCCCAAGTGCCACCTCCCTGCTGTCACTGGCTTGGGGACACCACCAAGCCCCAGGACATGCTCCAGGCCCCAAGTGTCCCCTCCCTGCTGACGTGGGCTCAAGGATGGACTCGGGTCCCCAAGTGCCACCTCCCTGCCACCACAGGTTGGGGACGAGCCCCAGGACAAGCTCCTGTGCCCAGGTGCCACCTCCCTGCCACCACAGGTTGGGGACAAGCCCCAGGACAAGCTCCTGTGCCCAGGTGCCACCTCCCTGCCACCACAGGCTTGGGACGAGCTCCAGGACAAGCTCCTGTCCCCAAGTGCCACCCAACCGCGGGCTGGGGACACTCGTGGTGACACCGGGGACCCCCAGGACTCCCCAAATTCCCCAGGACCGACGGGGCAGGAGCCCCCGCGTCCCCCAAACCCCCCTGGGCTGGGTGGCACTTGGGGACAGCTGTGTCCCCTCTCTCCTGGGCTGGGTGGCACTGGGGACAGCCGTGTCTCCTCTCGCAGGTTGGGTGGCACTTGGGGACAGCTGTGTCCCCTCCCCGGCCGGGGGAGGGGCTGTACAGCCGTGTATAGACCCTGTAAATAAAGGACCCGCGGGACTGGGTGCCAGTGTGACAGCCTGGGGACACGGGGGACACGGGGGACACGGGGGACATGGGGGACATGGGGGACACAGGGGACACGGGGGGACATGGGGGACATGGGGGACACGGGGGACACAGTAACACACAGGTGACACGGGGGTGGCATGGGTGACACGGTGACGGGTGACACTGAGGCATGCAGGTGACACAGGTAACACGGGGGTGACACCGGGGTGGCACCGAGACATGCCGGGTGACACGTGGGTGACACGGTGACACACAGGTGACACGGGGGTGGCACGGGTGACACGGGGGTGGCACTGTGGGTGTGAGGGTGACGCGGCCAGGGCGGGGTTGGGGGTGCAGGTGAGCTGGGGGGGGGGGCAGGGGAGTGTGCAAGGGGGCGTGCAAGGACGTCCCCAGGTGACCCCAGGTGTCCCCAGGTGACCTCAGGTGTGTCCCCAGGTGATTCCAGGTGTGTCACATACATTGGCGTGTCCCCAGGGCGTGCCCCTTGCACACTCAGGTGTCCCCAGGTGTGTCCCTCACACTCTCAGGTGTCCCCAGGGCATGTCCCTCACACTCTCAGGTGTCCCCAGGTGTGTCCCTTGCACACTCAGGTGTCCCCAGGTGTGTCCCCTGTCACACCCAGGTGTCCCCTGTCCCCAGGGTGTGTCCCTCGCACTCTCAGGTGTCCCCAGGGCGTGTCCCCTGTCACACCCAGGTGTCCCCTGTCCCCAGGGCGTGCCCCTCGCACACTCAGGTGTCCCCAGGGCGTGCCCCTTGCACACTCAGGTGTCCCCAGGGCATGTCCCCTGCACTCTCAGGTGTCCCCAGGGCGTGTCCCCTGCACTCTCAGGTGTCCCCTGTCCCCAGGGCGTGTCCCTTGCACACTCAGGTGTCCCCAGGGCGTGTCCCTTGCACTCTCAGGTGTCCCCAGGGCGTGTCCCCTGTCACACCCGCGTGTCCCCTGTCCCCAGGGTGTGACCCTTGCACACTCAGGTGTCCCCAGGGCATGTCCCTTGCACAGTCAGGTGACCCCAGGGTGTGTCCCTCACACACTCAGGTGTCCCCAGGGCATGTCCCCTGTCACACCCAGGTGTCCCCTGTCCCCAGGGCGTGTCCCTCACACTCTCAGGTGTCCCCAGGGTGTGTCCCCTGTCACACCCGCGTGTCCCCTGTCCCCAGGGCGTGTCCCTTGCACTCTCAGGTGTCCCCAGGGCGTGTCCCCTGTCACACCCAGGTGTCCCCCGTCCCCAGGGCGTGCCCCTCGCACACTCAGGTGACCCCAGGGCGTGTCCCTCGCACACTCAGGTGTCCTCAGAGCGTGTCCCCTGTCACACCCGCGTGTCCCCCGTCCCCAGGGCGTGCCCCTTGCACACGCGTGTGCGCAGGCGTCCCCGCCCTCGCTGTGGTTTCGCGGCCGCGGGGAGCAGGAAGCGCCTCGAGCGCGGCCTCCGCCTTCCTGCCACCCCCACGGGGACAGCGCCGGGACCCCCGTGGCGTGTCCCCCGCGTGCCCGGCCGTGTCCCCCGCGCCGTGTCCCCGTGTCCCCGCGTCCCCATGTCCCTGGCGCTCAAGGCCCGGCAGCGGGCGAGGCGCAAGGGCGGCTCCCGGGAGCGCCTCTTCGGCTGCGACCTCCGCGAGCATCTCCAGCGCTCGGGGCAGGACGGTGAGTGCCACCAGCCAGCCCACCCCCCAGGGCCACCGGGGCCACCGGGGCCACCGGAGGAAGTGGGGAAGGGGCCCCAGAGGGGACTCGGAGGGGACTTGCGCCACGCGTTGCGTCACCGGAGCTCCAGGAAGCGTCGCGGCCACCGAGGCTCGGCCGGGATTTGGGGGGGTTGGAGCTCGGTGGGGCTCCAATCTCAGGGGGGTTGGCCCTGAGGGGTGGGGGGTCCGTTCCTTGGGGGCGCTGGCTCCAGCCTTTGGGATCTGGTGGCCTCATCTTCACGGATTTGGTGGCTCCATCCTTTGGGATTCGGTGGCCTCATCCCCGTGGATTTGGTGCCTTCATCCTTTGGGATTTGGTGGCCTCATTCCCGGGGATTTGGTGGCTCCATCCACTGGGATTTGGTGGCCTCATCCCCGTGGATTTGGTGGCTCCATCCTTTGGGATTTGCTGGCCCTGTTCCTTGGGATTTGGTGGCCTCATCCTCATGGATTTGGTGGCTCCATCCTCTGGGATTTGGTGGCCTCATCCCCGTGGATTTGGTGGCCTCATCCCCGTGGATTTGGTGGCTCCATCCTCTGGGATCTGGTGACTTTGTCCTTCTGGGGTTGGTGGCTCCATCCTCTGGAACGTGGTGGCCTCATCCCCATGGATTTGGTGGCCTCATTCTGGCAGAGTTGGTGTCCTCATTTCTGGGGATTTGGTGGCCTCATTCCCATGGAACCAGTGATCCCAGTGTGGAGTTGGTGGCCCAGGACCAGCGCAGGGACCCAGTGGGGACATCCAGGGGGTGCTGGCCAAAGTCCTCCCCATCCCCCAGTGCCGGTGGGGCCAGGCCCAGGTGGGCAGTGCCGGATCCGGGATTTGGGTCCAGGCCCAGGTGGGCAATGCTGGATCTGGAATTCGGGTTTGGGTTCAGGTGGGTGGTGCCAGATCCAGGTCTGGAGCTGGGTCCAGCAGGCACCGATGGATCCAGGATCAGCTGGGTTCTGATAGATCCAGGATCAGCTGGGTTCTGGTGGATCCAGGATCAGTTTGGTTCTGGTGGATCCAGGATCAACTGGGTTCTGGTGGATCCAGGATCAGTCAGACCCTGGTGGATCCAGGATCAGCTTGATTCTGATGGATCCAGGATCACAGGATCAGCTGGGCTCTGGTGGATCCAGGATCAGTCAGAGCCTGGTGGATCTGGGACCGGTGAGATCTGGGATCACTGTGATCCCCGGGATCCGGGCTCACCGGAATCCCCTGGGATCCAGGATCACTGTGATCCCCGGGATCCGGGCTCACCAGGATCCCCGGCGTGTCCCGCAGTGCCGCAGGTGCTCCGGAGCTGCACGGAGTTCGTGGAGCAGCACGGGGTGGTCGATGGCATCTACCGCCTGTCCGGGGTGTCCTCCAACACCCAGCGGCTGCGGTCAGCGGGAGTGGCGGCGGGACGGGATCGATGGGATCAGCGGGATGGGATCAATGGGATGGGATCAATGGGATCAGTGGGATGGGATCAATGGGATGGGATCAGCGGGATGGGATGGGATCAATGGGATCAGTGGGATGGGATCGATGGGGTGGGATGAGATCAGTGGGATGGGATTGATGGGGTGGGATCAATGGGATCAGTGGGATGGGATCGATGGGGTGGGATGGGATGGGATGGGATCAGTGGGATAGATGGGATGGGATGGGATGGGATGGGATGGGATGGGATGGGATGGGATGGGATGGGATGGGATGGGATGGATGGGATGGGATGGGATCTATAGGGTGGGATCGATGGGATGGGATGGGATGGATGGGATGGGATCCATAGGGTGGGATCGATGGGATCAGTGGGATGGGGGTGGAGACTGGAGGATGCCGGGACCGGGAGGGAGGGATGGGATGGGATGGGATGAGGAAAGGCGGCAGCGGGGATGGGACCGGGCTCGGGCTGACAGGGAAGGGGGGAAGGGCCCGTCCCCCTCCCCCTTCTCCCATCCCGCTCCGGCCCCTCATTTCCCGCTCCTTTCCTTCCCTTTTCCCTCTTCATTCCTTCTGGGGTTCTCCCTCCCGTCCTCTTTCCCTTTCCCGGGTTCGGGGCAGTTTTCCCCTCCTCTGCTTCTCTCCCTGAGTGCTTTCCTCCCCTGTTCCTGGGGGAACCCGGCATCGCCCAGACCCCATCCCGTATTCCCGTATCCCCAATCCCAAAAACCCCAAACGCCAAATCCCAATCCCAAATCCCAAACCCCAAATGCCAAACCCCAGACTTCAAACCCCAAACCCCAAACCCCAAACCCTAAACCCCAATTCCAAACCCCAAACCCCAATCCCATCCCCAGGCAGGAGTTCGAGGCACAGCACAGCTCAGACCCCGATCCCAAACCCCAGACCCCAAACCCCAATCCCAAACCCCAAACCCCAAACCCCAAACCCTGAACCCCAAACCCCAGACCCCAATCCCATACCCCAAACCCCAGACCCCAAACCCCAGACCCCAATCCCAAATCCCAAACCCCAATCCCAAACCCCAAATCCCACCCCCAGGCAGGAGTTCAAGGCACAGCACAGCCCAGACCCCGATCCCAAACCCCAGACCCCAAACCCCAATCCCAAACCCCAAACCCCAAACCCCAAACCCTGAACCCCAAACCCCAGACCCCAATCCCATACCCCAAACCCCAGACCCCAAACCCCAGACCCCAATCCCAAATCCCAAACCCCAATCCCAAACCCCAAATCCCATCCCCAGGCAGGAGTTTGAGGCGCAGCGCAGCCTGGACCCCGATCCCAAAGCCCAGACCCCAAACCCCAATCCCAATCCCAAACCCCAATCCCAAACCCCAAACCCCAATCCCCATCCCAAACCCCAGACCCCAATCCCATACCCCAAACCCCAGACCCCAAACCCCAGACCCCAATCCCAAATCCCAAACCCCAATCCCAAACCCCAAATCCCATCCCCAGGCAGGAGTTTGAGGCGCAGCGCAGCCCGGACCCCGATCCCAAACCCCAAACCCCAAACCCCAAACCCCAGACCCCAATCCCAAACCCCAATCCCAATCCCAATCCCAATCCCAATCCCAAACCCCAGACCCCAATCCCAAACCCCAAACCCCAGACCCCAAACCCCAGACCCCAATTCCAAACCCCAAACCCCAATCCCAAATCCCAAACCCCAATCCCAATCCCAAACCCACCCCCAGGCAGGAGTTCGAGGCGCAGCGCAGCCCGGACCTGTCGCGGGACGTTTACCTGCAGGACGTTCACTGCGTCAGCTCCCTGTGTAAGGCCTACTGCCGCGAGCTGCCCAACCCCCTGCTCACCTACCAGCTCTACGACAAGTTCGCCGTGAGTCCCTGTCCCCGAGTGTCCCCGAGTGTCCCCGAGTGTCCCCGAGTGTCCCCAGTGTCCCCAGTGTCCCCGTCACCGCGCCGTCCCCGCAGGACGCCGTGGCCATCCAGATGGAGGAGGCGCGGCTGGTGAAGATCAAGGAGGTGCTCAGGGAGCTGCCGGCGCCGCACTACAGGTGAAGGGGTTGGGGACGTCCCCGCGGCCCCGGCGGTGTCCCCTGCCCCGGGTGGCACCGGCTGAGGTGTCGCCGGTGCCGCAGGACGCTGGAGTTCCTGATGCGGCACCTGCTGCGCATGGCGGCGCACAGCGGGCGCACCAACATGCACGCGCGGAACCTGGCCATCGTCTGGGCCCCCAACCTGCTGCGGTGAGCAGCGCCCGGCGCGGGCACCCGGCCCTGGCACCCGGCACTGGCACCCGGCCCTGGCACCCGGCCCTGGCACCTGGTGTTGTCACCCGTGTACTGTCACCCAGTGCTGTCACCTGGCGCTGGCACCTGGTGTTGTCACCCAGTGTTGTCACCTGGTGCTGTCACCTGGTGCTGTCACCTTCAGTCCCATCATTGCCACCCTTGTCACCCTCAGCCCTGTCACCCTCAGCCCTGTCACCCTCAGCCCCATCACCCTCCATCCCAAGGTGACCCCGCTGTCCCCACTGTCCCCTCACCCCGAGGTGACCCCGCTGTCCCCTGACCCGAGGTGACCCCGCTGTCCCCACTGTCCCCTGACCTGAGGTGACCCTGCTGTCCCCACTGTCCCCTCACCCTGAGGTGTCCCCCCTGTCCCCTGACCCGAGGTGACCCCGCTGTCCCCTGACCCCGAGGTGACCCCGCTGTCCCCTGACCCGAGGTGACCCCGCTGTCCCCTGACCCCCAGGTGACCCCGCTGTCCCCTGACCCGAGGTGACCCTGCTGTCCCCTGACCCGAGGTGACCCCGCTGTCCCCGCTGTCCCCCCTGTCCCCTGACCCGAGGTGACCCCGCTGTCCCCACCGTCCCCAGCTCGAGGGACATCGAGGCCTCGGGGTTCAACGGCACGGCGGCGTTCATGGAGGTGCGCGTGCAGTCCATCGTGGTGGAGTTCATCCTCACCCACGTCGAGCAGCTCTTCGGGGACGCGCCGCTCCGGGGTAGGGGACAGCGCGGGGACACCGTGGGGACACCACGGGGACAGCGTGGGACAGCGTGGGGACAGCGTGGGGACAGCGTGGGACAGCGCGGGACAGTGTGGGACAGCGTGGGACAGCGCGGGGACAGCGTGGGGACAGCACAGGGACAGCGCGGGGACAGCGTGGGACAGTGTGGGACAGTGTGGGGACAGTGTGGGGACAGCGTGGGGACACTGCGGGGACAGCGTGGGACAGTGTGGGGACAGCACAGGGACAGCGCGGGGACAGCGTGGGACAGTGTGGGGACACTGCGGGGACAGCGTGGGACAGTGTGGGGACAGCGCGGGGACAGCGTGGGGACAGTGTGGGGACAGTGTGGGACAGTGTGGGGACAGTGTGGGGACATTGTGGGGACAGTGCAGGGACACCGTGGGGACAGCATGGGGACGGCGCGGGGACGGCGTGGGGACACTGCGGGGACAGTGCGGGGACAGTGCAGGGACACTGCAGGGACAGCGCGGGGACACCGCGGGGACAGTGTGGGGACGGCGTGGGGACACGTCAGGGAGTCTGGGGGACCCTGAGGACCCTCAGGTGACCCTGTCCTGTTTTGGGGTCCCAGGACCCTGAGGGTCCCTCAGGTGACCCTGTCACATTTTGGGGTGCCAGGACCCTGAGGACCCTCAGGTGACCCTGTCCCGTTTTTGGGGTGCCAGATGGGGACCCTGAGGACCCTCAGGTGACCCTGTCACATTTTGGGGTGCCAGGACACTGAGGACCCTCAGGTGACCCTGTCACATTTTGGGGACTCTGGGGGACCCTGAGGACCCTCAGGTGACCCTGTCTGTTTTTGGGGTCCCAGTTGGGGACCCTGAGGACCCTCAGGTGACCCTGTCCGTTTTTGGGGTGCCAGGTGGGGAGCCTGAGGACCCTCAGGTGACCCTGTCACACATTTTGGGGTGCCAGGACCCTGAGGACCCTCAGGTGACCCTGTCTCATTTTGGGGTCCCAGTTGGGGACCCTGAGGACCCTCAGGTGACCCTGTCCCATTTTGGGGACTCTGGGGGACCCTGAGGACCCTCAGGTGACCCTGTCCGTTTTTGGGGTGCCAGGTGGGGACAGCCCCCGTCGCTCGCTGCTCCTGCCGGCGCCGCCGCCCCCCCTGCACGTCCCGGCCGCGCTGAGCCAGGGCGACGGCCCCCCCCAGATGCGGCCCTACCACACCATCATCGAGCTGGGCGAGCCCAGGTACGCCCGGCCCACCTGGCACAGCTGGCACCCCGAGCTGGGTGAGCCCGGGTACGCCCGGCCCACCTGGCACAGGTGGCACCCCGAGCTGGGCGAGCCCAGGTACGCCCGGCCCACCTGGCACAGGTGGCACCCCGAGCTGGGTGAGCCCAGGTACACCCGGCCCACCTGGCACAGGTGGCACCCCGAGCTGGGTGAGCCTGGGTATGCCCAGCCCACCTGGGCACAGGTGGCACCCCGAGCTGGGTGAGCCTGGGTACGCCCGGCCCACCTGGCACAGGTGGCACCCCCCGCCCCACCCCAGGGACCCCCCGAATCCTGGGCCTGACTCAGCTGCTCCCAGCCCACTGTGTGCCAGGGTGTTCTCAGGTGTGCCAGGTGTGTGCCAGGGTGTGCTCAGGTGCCCCCCCCCCCCGCAGGTGTCCCTCGAGGTGGGTTCAGGTGTGCTCAGATGTGCCCCCAGGTGTGCCCAGGTGTGCCCAGCTGCATTCCAGGTGCCCCCAGGTGTATCCCAGGTGTACCCCAGGTATATCTCAGGTGTATCCAGATGCCCCCAGGTTTATCCCAGGTGTGCCCAGGTGCCCCCAGGTGTGCCCAGGTGTATCCCAGGTGCCCCCAGGTTTATCCCAGGTGTGCCCAGGTGCCCCCAGGTGTATCCCAGGTGCCCCCAGGTGTATACCAGGTGTGCCCAGGTATATCCTAGGGGTGTCCAGGTGGCCCCAGCTGTATCCCAGGTGTGCCCAGGTGTGCCCAGCTGTATCCCAGGTGCCCCCAGCTGTATCCCAGGTGTGCCCAGGTGCCCCCAGGTGTGCCCAGGTGTAGCCCAGGTGTGCCCAGCTGTATCCCAGGTGCCCCCAGCTGTATGCCAGGTGTGCCCAGGTGCCCCAGGTGTGCCCAGGTGTAGCCCAGGTGTCCCCACAGGAGCAAGGGCTCCCTCAAGGCCAAGAAGTGGAGATCCATCTTCAACCTGGGCCGCTCCGGGCACGAGGCCAAGCGGAAGCCGGGGAAGGCGGAGGAGAAAGGTGAGAATTGGGGGGATCCCATGGACTGGGGGGGGTTGTGTCCCCAAATTCCCCCCAAATCCCCCCAAAATTCCCCAAAATTCCCCAAAATCCCCCCAAATCCCCTTCTCCTGCCCCATTCCCAGAGAAGTGTGGGAAGGTCACTCTGCGGCCGGCCAAGAGCATGGACTCGCTCAGCTCCGGCCCCTCCGGAGCGTCCGGTACGAGCGCTCGGGATTGTCCCTCTGTCCTTTGGGATTGTCCCTCTGTCCCTCGGGATTGTCCCTCTGTCCCCCCAGGATTGTCCCTCTGTCCTTTGGGATTGTCCCTCTGTCCTTTGGGATTGTCCCTCTGTCCCTCGGGATTGTCCCTCTGTCCCTCGGGATTGTCCCTCTGTCCCCCCAGGATTGTCCCTCTGTCCCTCGGGATTGTCCCTCTGTCCCTCGGGATTGTCCCTCTGTCCTTTGGGATTGTCCCTCTGTCCCTCGGGATTGTCCCTCTGTCCTTTGGGATTGTCCCTCGGGATTGTCCCTCTGTCCCTCGGGAGTGTCCCTCTGTCCCTCGGGATTGTCCCTCGGGATTGTCCCTCGGGATTGTTCCTCTGTCCTTTGGGATTGTCCTTCTGTCCCCCGGGATTGTCCCTCTGTCCCCCGGGATTGTCCCTCTGTCCCTCGGGATTGTTCCTCTGTCCTTTGGGATTGTCCCTCCAACCCCTCGGGATCCCCCCACACCCCGGGATCCCCCCATATCCCCCGGTTTCACTTGGTACCCCGGTTTCCCCCGGATCCTGGGATCCCCCCGTATCCCCCGGTTTCCCCCTGTTTCCCCCGGTTTCCCGGTTTCCCCCCGCGGCCCGGGATCCCCCCGTATCCCCCCGTATCCCCCGGTTTCCCCCGTACCCTGGTTTCCCCCGTACCCTGGTTTCCCCCGGTACCCCGGTTTCCCCCGGTTTCCCCCGTATCCCCCCGTATCCCCCGGTTTCCCCCGGTACCCCGGTTTCCCCCGTACCCCGGTTTCCCCCTGTATCCCCCGGTTTCCCCCGGTACCCGGTTTCCCCCCGCGGGCCGGGCTGGCCCCGGGCCCGCTCCGGACTCGCCGCTCCGCAGGCGCGGACGCCGCCCGGCTGCTGCCGAAGCTGTCGGTGAAGCTGCGGCCGCAGCGGCAGCACAGCTCGGACGCGGCCCCCGCGGCCCCGGCAGCGCCCCGGGAGCTGGACGAGAGCCCGGAGGAGTCCCTGGAAGCGGCGGCCGAGAGCAGCACCAAGTCGGAGCCCACCACCCCCAAAGCCCCCCGGGCGGGGCCGGGGGTCTGCGGCCGCTCCCGCGCCGAGAAGTGCGCGGGGCTCCACATCTCGGGCCCCTTCTCGGTCACCGTCCCGTTCCACATCACCTCCAACCTGTCCCGCCTCACCCGCGGGCTCCCGTGCCCCGCGCTGCAACGGGAACGCGGCCCCGGCAGCCCCCCCGAGCCCGCCCCGGACCCCCGGCCCCGCTCCGGTGAGAGCCGCCGGTGGGACCCCCGGGGGGACACCGGGATCGGGGGACAGCGGGATTAGGGGGGACAGCGGGATTAGGGGGGCAGCGGGATTAGGGGGGCAGCGGGATTAGGGGGGACACCGGAATCGGGGGACACCGGGATTAGGGGGGACAGCGGGATTAGGGGACAGCGGGATTAGGGGACACCGGGATCGGGGGACAGCGGGATCGGGGGACAGCGGGATTAGGGGACAGCGGGATCGGGGGGACACCGGGATCAGGATCGGGGGGACAGCGGGATTAGGGGGGACACCGGGATCGGGGGGACAGCGGGATCGGGGGACAGCGGGATTAGGGGACAGCGGGATCGGGGGACAGCGGGATTAGGGGACAGCAGGATCGGGGGACAGCGGGATTAGGGGACAGCAGGATCGGGGGACAGCGGGATTAGGGGACAGCGGGATTAGGGGACAGCGGGATCGGGGGACACCGGAATTAGGGGTGACAGCGGGATTGGGGGACAGCGGGATCGGGGGACAGCGGAATCGGGGGACACCGGGATTAGGGGACAGCGGGATCGGGGGACACCGGGATTAGGGGGGACACCGGGATCGGGGGACAGCGGGATTAGGGGACAGCGGGATCGGGGGACACCGGAATCGGGGGACACCGGGATTAGGGGACAGCGGGATCGGGGGACACCGGGATTAGGGGGGACACCGGGATCGGGGGACAGCGGGATTAGGGGGGACAGCGGGATTAGGGGACAGCGGGATCGGGGGGACAGCGGGATTAGGGGGGACAGCGGGATCGGGGGACAGCGGGATCACGGGGACGCCGGGATCGGGGGGACAGCGGGATTGGGGGAACGTCGGGATCAGGGAAACACCGGGATCGGAGGAACACCGGGATCGGGGGGAGCCCGGGATCGATGGGGTGCCGGTCCCGAGCGCTCCCGGCTCTCCCCGCAGAGGATGCGGAGCACACCCGCCTCTCCCTGGAGCTCCGCGACTCCTTCGCCTTCCTGGACGGCCCCGAGACGTGGCTGGAGGGCGGCGGCGACGCGGAGGCGGCGGCGCGGAGCCCCGGGACCGGGGATGGGACCCCCGGGACCGGGGATGAGACCCTCGGGACCGAGGATGGGACCCCCGGCATGGAGGATGGGACCCCCAGGACCGAGGAATTGACCACCGGGATGGAGGATGGGACCACCAGGATCGAAGATGGGACCCCTGGGATGGAGGATGGGACCCTCGGGATGGAGGATGGGACCCTCGGGATCGGGGAAGGGTTCCTGGCCATGGAGGAGGGGATGGAGAGCGGCTTCATGAACGTGAGCACCCGGCGGCATTCCCGGGATTTGGGTGGGGGGAGGAGGGTTTGGGATGGGATGGGATCAATGGGATGGGATGGGATGGGATCAATAGAAATGGGTGGGATCAATGGGATGGGATGGGATGGGATCAATAGAAATGGGTGGGATCAATGGGATTGATGGGATAGGATCGATGGGATGGGGTGGGATCAATGGGATAAATGGGATGGGATGGGATGGGATCAGTGGGATCGATGGGGTGGGATCAATGGGATGGGGTGGGATCACTGGGATCAATGGGATTGATGGGATGGGATCAATGGGATCAGTGGGATTGATGGGATGGGATCAATAGGATGGGGTGGGATCAATGGGATCAATGGGATTGATGGGAAGGTATCAATGGGATCAATGGGACTGATGGGATGGGATCAATGGGATTGATGGGATGGGATCAATGGGATCAATAGGATGGGATCACTGGGATCAATGGGATCTGATGGGATGGGATCAATGGGATGGGGTGGGATCAATGGGATTGATGGGATGGGATCACTGGGATCAATGGGATTGATGGGATGGGATCACAGGGATCAATGGGATTGATGGGATGGGATCAATGGGATGGGGTGGGATCAATGGGATTGATGGGATGGGATCACTGGGATCAATGGGATTGATGGGATGGGATCACAGGGATCAATGGGATGGGATCACTGGGATCAATGGGATCTGATGGGACGGGATCCATGGGATGGGATGGACGGGGGGACACCCTGACACCCACCCGTGGGGTCCCGGCCACGCTGGGGGTCCCACCCGTGTCCCCCCCGCAGCCAGGTGAGCGCTGGGCGGAGCAGCCGGACAGTTACCTGTCCATCGAGGAGTGCACGGAGCAGGACATGTTCTTCCTGGCCCGCGGCGCCTCCGAGCCCGACTCCGACTCCGACGAGATCTTCCTGAGCGCCCACGACGAGCTCAGCCCGCTGGGGACCCCCGAGGGACCCCCGGGCGAGGGGACAGCCCTGGAGAGCCTGGAGAGCCTGGAGAACCTGGAGAGCCTGGAGAACCTGGAGAACCGAGAGATCCCGGAGATCCTGGAGATCCCAGAGGCCTCAGAGATCCCCGAGATCCCGAGAGTCCTGGAGATCCCAGAGATCCCCAAAGTCCTGGAGACCCCAGAGATCCCAAAAGTCCTGGAGATCCCAGAGACCCCAGAAATCCCAAAAGTCCTGAGGATCCCAGAGATCCCAAAAGTTCTGGAGATCCCAGAGATCCCAGAGACCCCAGAGATCCCCAAAGTCCTGAGGATCCCAGAGATCCCAAAAGTTCTGGAGATCCCAGAGATCCCAGAGACCCCAGAGATCCCCAAAGTCCTGAGGATCCCAGAGATCCCCAAAGTTCTGGAGATCCCAGAGATCCCAGAGATCCCAGAGACCTCAGAAATCCCCAAGATCCCAAAAATCCCAGAGATCCCAGAGACCCCAGAGATCCCCAAAGTCCTGGAGACCCCAGAGATCCCAAAGTTCCTGGAGACCCCAGAGATTCTGACCCAAACACCCCCAGAAAAGGACGGTCCAGGAGTGGGGGACCCCCCCCGGGACCCCCGCGGGGAAGGGGGCGGAGGGGAGGGGGCTGCCGAGGGAGACCCCAGCCCCAGGACTGGGGGATGGGGTGGGAATGGGGGCGCGGACGGAGCCGGATCCCGGCCCCCCACCCCGGGGGATCCCCGGGATTTTGGGGGGTGTCCTCCAGCCCCGCCCCTGGGGGAGCCCCCCCGGGAGCCCCCCGAGCCCCCAGCCCCCGGTTGTGGCACCCCCGGGACCACCCTGGCCCCTGGAGCTCCCCCCAAAAACCTGGAGACCCCCAGGCCCTCGGAGCTGATCCAAGATGAGTCCCCGAGACCCCCAAAGTTGATCCGGGATGAGCCCCCCAAAATCCCGGAGCTGATCCGGGATGAGCCCCCCAAAATCCCCCCCAAAATCCCGGAGCTGATCCGGGATGAGCCCCCCAAAATCCTGGAGCTGATCTGGGATGAGCCCCCCCAAATCCCCCCCAAAATCCCGGAGCTGATCCGGGATGAGCCCCCCAAAATCCCGGAGCTGATCCGGGATGAGACCCCCAAAATCCCGGAGCTGATCTGGGATGAGCCCCCAAGACCCCTGAAGCTGATCCAGGACGAGCCCCCCAAAGTCTCAGAGCCCCCCAAATCCCCGGAGACCCCCAAAACCCCCCCCGGGCTGATCCTGGCTGAGCCCCCCAAATCCTGGGACACCCCCAGACCCCTGGAGCTGATCTGGGACGAATCCCCCAAATCCCGGGACCCCCCGGGACCCCCAAATCCCATCTGGGATGGGCGCCCCAAATCCCTGCAGCCGATCCTGGCTGAGCCCCCCAAATCCCGGGACCCCCCGGGACCCCCAAATCCCATCCGGGACGGGCGCCCCAAATCCCTGGGGCCTCTCCCGGCCCCCCCGCGCAGCTCCCGCTGCCCCCTCCCCAATTTGGGGGCGCGGGTGCTGCTGGCCCGGGCCGTGCCCGTGGTGCCCCCCAAACCCCACTTCGCCCACGCCCTCCCGGGACCCCCTCAAATCCCACCGGGACCCCCCCAGATCCCGCCGGGACCCCCCCAGATCCCGCCGGGACCCCCCCAGATCCCGCCGGGATCTCCCCAAATCCCACCGGGACCCCCCCAAATCCCGCCGGGACCCCCCCAAATCCCACCGGGACCCCCCCAAATCCCGCCGGGACCCCCCCAGATCCCACCGGGACTGCCCCAAATCCCGCCGGGACCCCCCCAAATCCCACCGGGACCCCCCCAGATCCCACCGGGACCCCCCCAGATCCCACCGGGACCCCCCCAAATCCTGCCGGGACCCCCCCAAATCCCACCGGGACCCCCCCAAATCCCACCGGGACCCCCCCAAATCCCGCCGGGACCCCCCCAGATCCCGCCGGGATCTCCCCAAATCCCGCCGGGACCCCCCCAGATCCCGCCGGGACCCCCCCAGATCCCACCGGGACCCATCGAGAGCCCCCAGATTCCCCCGGGACCCCCCCAAATCCCCTCGGGACCCCCCCAAATCCCCCCGGGACCCCCCGAAATCCCCTCGGGACCCCCTGGCAGCCCCGGGGGGGGCGAGCGCTGAGCGCGGGCAGGGCCCCCCCCGAGCAGAGTGCAAATAAATAATGATTAAATGAGAATTAATTGATAATAATAAAAATAACAAGGTGGGAAGTCCAGCGTGAGAGATGCTGGTGGGTCGTTGGCGTTTATTTATAAATTTTAGATTTTTTTTTAATATTTAAATTTAATTTTGTATCTTAAATTTTAATTTTATATTTAAATTTATATTTATTTTTATTTTTATATTTATTTTTATCTTTATTTTTATCTTTATTTTTTATTTCACTTTTTACTCTTCATTATCTTTTATTTTGAAATTGTCTTTCCTTTTCGATTTTGTTTTATTGTTGAAATTTTTTTATTTTACTTTTCATTCTTCATGTTAATTTTATTTTTAAATTTTCTTTCCCTTTTTTAATTTTGTTTTTTGAATTTTTTAAAAATATTGTTTCATATTTTAGTGATTTATTTCGGGTTTTTATATTCCATAGTATAAGTTCATATTATTAAAATAATGTAATTATCACTCATAGTAGCACCATATAATAATATAAATTTTTATTATTCATTAAACAATACAAATATTTAATTATTTTTTATCATTTATGTACTGATTACATCCTACACTTTTTTATAAATTTTGGGGTTTTTTTCAGAGTTGGGTTGCCAAATCCAACACAAAACGACAAAATTTTTTTATAATTTTTAATTAAGATATTAATTACATGCAATATTATTATATGCAAATATATGCAAATATACAGTTCAAATATCATACAATACAACCACATAATAAATTCAAATGTGGACATGTATAGTTAGATAGCTACGTAGAAATAACACAAATATAATTTAAAATAATTACATTTAACAATGTAAACGCCATCTAGTTAACAACTGACCTTTAACGAGGCCAAAAATTGGATTTTTCTGGCACCTGGAGGGAAAATGGCAAAGATCAAACACCAAAAAATGGCCTTTTTGAAGGGAAATTTGGATATTTGGGGACATTTGGGGACATTTGGGACATTTTTGGGATATTTAAGATATTTGAGATATTTGGGATATTTGGGATTTTGGGACATTGGGAAAGGGGGACATGGGGACATTAGGGACATTTGGGATATTTGGGATATTTGGGATTTTGGGACATGGGGACACTGGGGACATTGGAGACATTGGGGATATTTGGGATATTTGAGATATTTGGGATTTTGAGACTTTGGGAAAGGGGGACATGGGGACATTGGGGACATTTGGGTTATTTGGGATATTGGGAAATGGGGACATTGGGGACATTGGGGATATTTGGGATATTTGAGATATTTGGGATTTTGGGACATTGGGAAAGGGGGACATGGGAACATTTGGGGACATGGGGACATGAGGTCATTTAGAGACTCTAGGACAGGGACATGTGGGGACATTTGGGGACACCGGGGCCTGAGGTCATCTGGGGACACCGAGGCCACGGGGACACGGGGACAGGGAGCCATGGGGACACGGGGACGCGTGGCCGTGGGCACACGGGGACACGGGGCACCGGCCCACGGGGACACGGCGACACCGGCGGCCCACGAGCCCCGCCACAAACCCCGGCCTTTGTTTACACCGCCGCCATCTTCGCCTCAACATGGCGGCGCCCGCAGCGGCCTCACCACGGCGGCGCCCCGCCCTCTCCGGGCTCATCCCCCCCAACCTCTCCGGTACCGGCGGGTCGGGCGGGGGTGTCCCACCCACGGGAGTGCCCGGCTTTGTCGCCACGTCCCCGCCGCTCCCCTCACCGAGCGCCGCCCTCCTCCAACATGGCGCCGCCCTCATCCAAGATGGCGGCGGGAAGCGGCGGAAGCGCCTTCGCCGTCTAAGATGGCGCCGCGCGCGCGGCCCCGCGCGCTAAGATGGCGCCCGGCCCTGAGGGCGGCCGTTGCCCGGCCCCAAGATGGCGGCGCGAAGCCGGGCCGGCGCTCCGGCGCGGAGGAGGGGGGAAACTTCCGCCCGCGCCCAAGATGGCGGCGCGGCGGCGCCGTGCGCATGTGCGGGGCCCATGGCGAGACAAGGGGCCGAAGGCGCGCAGGGCCCGAGGCCGAGAGGTACCGGGGGGGTTCCCCGGGGGGCTCCGCTGCGGCCAACCCCGCCGGGAACGGCGGCCCCGCCACCCCGGCACGGCCCCGGCAGCGGCGGGGGCGGCGGCCGCGCCCGCGGGGCCCGCGGGGAGGGGCGGCGGGGGTGGTGGGGGAGGGGAGGGGGCGGCGGGGGTGCGCCCCCCCTCAGGCGCCGCCGCCCCCCGGTGCTGTCCCCTCCCCCCGTGTCGCTGTCACCGCCGCTTTGTCGCCGTTTGGTGTCCCCGCCCCGCCGTGGCGGTGGCGCCCCCCCCGTTATGGACCCCCCCCCCAATTTTGTCACCCCTTTAGTGTCGCCTCCCCCCCTCTGTCCCCCCTCCCCCCGTGTGTGTGTCCCCGTAATGTCGCTGTCACCCCTCACTTTGTCACCTCCCCCCCTTCCGTGTGCCACCCCTCCCCCCGTGTCACCCCCCACCGCCCCATTGGTGTCACCCCCCCTTGGTGTCACCCCCACCGTGGTGTCACCCCCCCCTTGGTGTCACCCCCCCCTTGGTGTCACCCCCCCTATTGGTGTCCCCCCCCCTTGGTGTCACCCCCACCGTGGTGTCACCCCCCCCTTGGTGTCACCCCCCCCTTGGTGTCACCCCCCCTATTGGTGTCCCCCCCCCTTGGTGTCACCCCCACCGTGGTGTCACCCCTCCTTTGGTGTCACCCCCACCTTGGGGTGTCACCCCCACCGTGGTGTCACCCCCCCCTTGGTGTCACCCCCCCCTTGGTGTCACCCCCCCTATTGGTGTCCCCCCCCCTTGGTGTCACCCCCACCGTGCTGTCACCCCTCCTTTGGTGTCACCCCCACCTTGGGGTGTCACCCCCACCGTGGTGTCACCTCCCCCAAGTGTCACCCCCCCCCCCTTGGTGTCACCCCCCCTTGGTGTCACCCCCCCCCTTGGTGTCACCCCCACCTTGGTGTCACCCCCTTTGTGTGTCCCCACTCTGTCATCCCCCAGCTCTGTCACTGTCACCCCCCTCTGGTTTTGTGTCCCCCTCCCCTGGCTGTGTCACTGTCACTGTCACCCCCCATAGTGTCACCCCCCTCTTCTTGTCCCCCTGGCTGTGTCACTGTCACCCCCTCATCAATGTCCCCCATCTGTCACCCCCCCGCGAGTGACCCCCAACTTGTCACCCCCCCCCCCAGTGCTCCCCCATTTCCCCCATCCTGGGGGAGGTGACAAGGGACAGGTGACACTGGGGACACTGAGGGTTGTGGCCACCTTGGGGTGACCCCAAAGTGTCACCCTGGGGGAGCTGGTGGCTTTGGGGACAGGGGACACCTGGAGGTGTGGCGGTGGTCACAGGCGGTGGCCAGTGGTCAGCTGTGGTGGCCAGCAGTGGTGGCAGGTGACAGTGGCCACTGTCCCATGGTGGTGGCCACTGTCCAATCACGGTGGTCACTGTCCAATCACGGTGGCCACTGTCCCATGGTGGTGGCCACCGTCCCACTGGTGTCAGGTCACAGTGGCCACTGTCCCATGGTGGTGGCCACTGTCCCATCATGGTTGCAGGTGACAGTGGCCACTGTCCCATCCTGGTGGCCACTGTCCCATCAGTGCCAGTGTCCCATGGTGGTGACCAGCGAGTGGTCACAGTGGCCACTGTCCTGCTGTGGTGGCCCATGTCCCATGGTGGTGGCCAGTGTCTGGTCAGGATGGCTGGTGTCCCCTCCCAGTGTCCCCATCCCGGTGTCCCCATCCTGGTGTCCCCATCCCAGTCCTGTCTCCATGTCCCAGTTCCTGTCCCCATCCCTCACCTCCTGTGACCCCATGTCCCTGTCCTGTCCCTGACCCTGTGTGTCCCTGTCCCTGTGTCCCTGTCCCCGTCCCCATGTCCTCTGTCCCTGTCCTGTCTCTGTCCCCATGTCCCTGTCCCCACCTGTGTGACCCCGTCCTGTCCCCGCCCTTGTCCCTGTCCTGTCCCTGACCCCGGTGTCCCCATGTCCTGGTGTCCCCATGTCCCTGTCCTGTCCCTGACCCTGCTGTCCCTGCTGTCCCCATGTCTGTCCTGTCCCATGTCCCTGACCCTGTGTTCTCATGTCCCTGTGTCCCCTTGTCCCTGTCTCCCTGTGATGTCCCCTTGTCCCCTTGTCCCCATGTCCCTGACCCTGCTGTCCCCGTGTCCCCATGCTGTCCCTGTGTCCCCATGTCTCTCTGTCCCTGTGTCCCCATGTTCTCATGTCCCTGTCCCCATGATGTCCCTGTGTCCCCATGGTGTCCCCATGCTGTCCCCATGATGTCCGCATGTCCCCATGCTGTCCCCATGTCCCCACGCTGTCCCCATGTTCTCATGTCCCTGTCCCCACGCTGTCCTCACGCTGTCCCCATGCTGTCCCCATGATGTCCCCATGATGTCCGCGTGTCCCCATGCTGTCCCCATGTCCCCATGATGTCCCCATGTTCTCATGTCCCTGTCCCCACGATGTCCCCACACTGTCCCCACGCTGTCCCCACGCTGTCCCCATGTTCTCATGTCCCTGTCCCCATGATGTCCCCACGCTGTCCCCATGTTCTCATGTCCCTGTCCCCATGATGTCCCCGTGATGTCCCCATGTTCTCATGTCCCTGTCCCCATGCTGTCCCCACGCTGTCCCCATGTTCTCATGTCCCTGTCCCCACGCTGTCCCCATGTTCTCATGTCCCTGTCCCCATGATGTCCCCGTGATGTCCCCATGTTCTCATGTCCCTGTCCCCACGCTGTCCCCATGTTCTCATGTCCCTGTCCCCACGCTGTCCCCACGCTGTCCCCACGCTGTCCCCATGTTCTCATGTCCCTGTCCCCACGCTGTCCCCGTGTCCCCCAGGGCTCTGAAGGCCGCGTGGCTGCTCCGCTCCCGCCCCGCTGATGCCCGAGGGAGCCGAGCCATGAAGGGGTGAGTGACACCCCAAAACTCACCTGGGGCCCCCAAACTCACCTGGGACCCCCAAAATTCACCTGGGAACCCAAAAACTCACCTGGCACCCCAAAAAGTCACCTGGGACCCCCAAAACTCACCTGAGACCCCAAAAATCTTACCTGGGACCCCCAAAATCTCACCTGGGACACCAAAACTCACCTGAGACCCCAAAAATCTTACCTGGGACCCCAAAAATCTCACCTGGGACCCCCAAAACTCACCTGGGATGCCCAAAACTGCCCCAAGATCCCCCCCAGATCTGCTCTGGGACCCCAGAATGGCCCCAAAACCCCCAAAACCCCCCCACAGGTGGGACACATGGGGGGGCGGGGGCATTTGGGGGAGCCCCAAATTTGGGGTTCGGGGGTTTTGGGGGGCTCAGGGACCCCCCCTCAGTGTTTTGTTTCCCCCCCCAGGCAGCAAAAAGCAGCCGAGACCGAGGAGGGGACGGTGCAGATCCAGGAAGGTGAGGGGGGACCCCAAAATTGGGTTTTTTTTGGGGGGGATTTGGGGTTTTTTGGGGGGGATTTGGGGTTTTTTGGGGGGGATTTGGGGACATTTTGGGGTGGGGGGGGATTGGGGTGCCCCCCTCCCCAATTTGGGGTGCCCCCCATCCCGTGTCCCTTCCAAGTTTGGGGTTCCCCTTCCCCAATTTGGGGTTCCCATAATTTGGGTTCTCCCCTAATTTTTGGTGCTCCCTAATTTGGGGTTCCCCAATTTTGGGTGCCCCGTAATTCCCCCCCTAATTTGGGTGCTCCCCTAATTTGGGGTTCCCCTAATTTGTGGTGCCCGTAATTGGGTTTCTCCTAATTTGGGGCACCCCTAATTTGGGGTTCTCCTAATTTGGGGTTCCTTGCTTGGGGTTCTCCTAATTTGGGATTTCTGTCATTTGGGTGCTCCCCCTAATTTGGGGTTCTCCTAATTTGGGGCAGCCCTAATTTGGGGTTTTCCTAATTTGGGATTTCCATAATTTGGGGTTCTCCTAATTGGGGGCCCCCCTAATTTGGGGTTCTCCTAATTTGGGATTTCAATAATTTGGGGTTCTCCTAATTTGGGGAATCTCTAATTCGGGGTTCTCCTAATTTGGGATTTCCATAATTTGGATGGTCCCCCTAATTTGGGGTTCTCCTAATTTGGGGTTCTCCTGATTTGGGGTTCTCCTAATTTGGGGTTCTCCTAATTTGGGGTTCTCCTGATTTGGGGTTCTCCTAATTTGGGATTTCCATAATTTGGGCCCCCCCTAATTGGGGGTTCTCCTAACTTGGGGTTCTCCTAATTTGGGGCACCCCTAATTTGGTGTTCTCCTAATTTGGGCTTTCCATCATTTGGGGTTCTCCTAATTTGGGGCCCTCTAATTTGGGGTTCTCCTAATTTGGGATTTCCATCATTTGGGGTTCTCCTAATTGGGGGCCCCCCTAATTTGGGGTTCTCCCAATTTGGGATTTCCATCATTTGGGGTTCTCCTAATTGGGGGCCCCCCTAATTGGGGGTTCTCCTAATTGGGGCGCCCCAGGCTCGGTGGCCACGGGCGAGGACCCCACCAGCGTGGCCATCGCCAGCATCCAGTCGGCCGCCACCTTCCCCGACCCCGGCGTCAAGTATGTGTTCAGGACCGAGGGCGGCGGCACGCAGGTACGCGCCGGGCACGCCTGGCACACCTGGGGGCACCTGGGGTACAGCTGGGGGCACCTGGGATACAGCTGGGGGCACCTGGGGTACAGCTGGGCACACCTGGGATACAGCTGGGATACAGCTGGGCACAACTGGGATACAGCTGGGCACACCTGGGATACAGCTGGGATACAGCTGGGCACAACTGGGATACAGCTGGGCACAACTGGGGGCACCTGGGGTACAGCTGGGCACAACTGGGATACAGCTGGGATACAGCTGGGCACACCTGGGATACAGCTGGGCACACCTGGGGGCACCTGGGGTACAGCTGGGCACACCTGGGATACAGCTGGGATACAGCTGGGCACACCTGGGGGCACCCGGGGTACAGCTGGGCACACCTGGGATACAGCTGGGGGCACCTGGGATACACCTGGGATACAGCTGGGCACACCTGGGATACAGCTGGGCACACCTGGGGGCACCTGGGGTACAGCTGGGCACACCTGGGATACAGCTGGGCACACCTGGGGGCACCTGGGGTACAGCTGGGCACACCTGGGATACAGCTGGGATACAGCTGGGCACACCTGGGGGCACCCGGGGTACAGCTGGGCACACCTGGGATACAGCTGGGGGCACCTGGGATACACCTGGGATACAGCTGGGCACACCTGGCACACCTGGGGGCACACAGGGTACAGCTGGGCACACCTGAGGGCACCTGGGATACACCCGAGGGTACCTGGGCTACAGCTGAGGGCACCTGGAGTACACCTGGGTACACCTGGAGTACACCTGGGTACACCTGGGATACAGCTGGGCACACCTGGGGGCACCTGGGATACACCTGGGATGCAGCTGGGATACAGCTGGGATACAGCTGGGCACACCTGGGGGCACCTGGGATACACCTGGGATACACCTGGGATACAGCTGGGATACAGCTGGGCACACCTGGGGGCACCTGGGATATAACTGGGGGCACCTGGGCACATGTGGAGGCACTTGGGATACAGCTGGGCACACCTGGGATACACCTGGGCACATCTGGGGGCACCTGGGATTCACCTGGGGACACCTGGGGAACACCGTGGGGTGGGTCTGGGGGGGGTCTGTGTGCCACACCTGTGTGAGGTGCCACACCTGTGTGCGGTGCCACCTGTGCCAGGTGATCCCGGTGGTGCCAATGGGGGTTTGGGGGGTCTGTGTGTCACACCTGTCCCTGTCCCACCTGTGCCAGGTGATGTACCGGGTGATCCGGGTGGTGACATTGGGATTTTGGGGTCTGTGTGTCACACCTGTCCCACCTGTGCCAGGTGATGTACCGGGTGATCCAGGTGGCTGACGGGCAGCTGGACGCGCAGACCGAGGGCACCAGCGCCATCAGCGGCTACCCGGCCACGCAGTCCATGACACAGGTGTGTCACCTGGCCACGCCCACTGTCACACCCCATGTCACCTGGCCACGCCCACTGCCACGCCCCGTGTCACCTGTGCCACGCCCACTGCCACGCCCCGTGTCACCTGTGCCACGCCCACTGCCATGCCCCATGTCACCTGTGCCATGCCCACTGCCATGCCCCATGTCACCTGTGCCACGCCCACTGCCACACCCCCGTGTCACCTGTGCCAAGCCCACTGCCACACCCCATGTCACCTGGCCACGCCCACTGCCATGCCCCCGTGTCACCTGGCCACGCCCACTGCCACACTCCTGTGTCACCTGGCCATGCCCACTGCCATGCCCCCGTGTCACCTGGCCACGCCCACTGCCACACCCCCGTGTCACCTGTGCCATGCCCACTGCCACACTCCTGTGTCACCTGGCCATGCCCACTGCCATGCCCCCGTGTCACCTGTGCCACGCCCACTGCCACACTCCCGTATCACCTGGCCACGCCCACTGCCACGCCCCATGTCACCTGTGCCACGCCCACTGCCACACACCCATGTCACCTGTGCCCCAGGTGTGTCACAGGGCCACACCCCCCTTGGGCCCCACCCTGGTGGTCGCCCAGGTGTGTCGTGGTGACACCTGTGTCCCACCTGTGTCCCACCTGTGTCCTACATGTCCCACCTGTTCCTCACCTATCTCACACCTGTGTCCCACCTGTCCCACACTGGTGCCACACCTGTGCCATGCCTATCTCCCTGTCCCCGTGTCCCCCACCTGTCCTGTGTCCCCCACCTGTCCCTCACTTGTCCCACCTGTCCCATGTCCCTCCCGTGTCTCTCCGTGTCCCTCCTGTGTCCCTCCCGTGTCCCTCCCGTGTCCCATATCCCTCACCTGTCCCACACCTGTCCCACTGGTCTTTCCCCTGTCCCTGTGTCCCTCACCTGTCCCACCTGTCCCTCACATGTCCCTCACCTGTTCCATGTCCCTCCCGTGTCCCTCCTTGTCCCATGTTCCTCACGTCTCCCTCGCCTGTTCCATGTCCCTCCCATGTCCCTCCCATGTCCCTCATCTGTCCCATGTCCCTCCCGTGTCCCTCCCGTGTCCCCGCCGTGTCCCCGCCGTGTCCCTGACCCGTGCCCCGCCGTCTCCCTCACCCGTGCCGTGTCCCTGCCGTGTCCCTGACCCCGTCCTGTGTCCCCGCCGTGTCCCTCACCCGTGCCGTGTCCCCGCCGTGTCCCTGACCCGTGCCCCGCTGTGTCCCTGACCCGTGTCCCCGCCGTGTCCCTGCCGTGTCCCCGCCATGTCCCCGCCGTGTCCCTGACCCCGTCCCATGTCCCCGCCGTGTCCCTCACCCATTCCATGTCCCCGCCGTGTCCCTGCCATGTCCCTCATCTGTCCCGTGTCCCCGCCATGTCCCTGACCCCGTCCCGTGTCCCTGCCGTGTCCCTGCCGTGTCCCTGCCGTGTCCCTGCCGTGTCCCTGACCCGTGCCGTGTCCCCGCCGTGTCCCTGCCGTGTCCCCGCTGTGTCCCTGACCCGTGCCCCGCCGTGTCCCTCACCCGTGCCGTGTCCCCGCCGTGTCCCTGCCGTGTCCCTGACCCGTGTCCCCGCCGTGTCCCTGACCCCGTCCCGTGTCCCTGCCGTGTCCCTGACCCGTGCCCCGCCGTGTCCGTGCGCAGGCGGTGATCCAGGGCGCGTTCACGAGTGACGAGGCGGTGGAGACGGAGGCGGCGCCCACCGAGGCGCACTACACCTACTTCCCCGCCGCGGGCGTGGCCGACGGCGCCGCCGCCACCGCCGCCACCGCCGCCACCGCCGTGGTCACCACGCAGAGCTCCGAGGCGCTGCTCGGCCAGCCCACGCCCACCGGTGAGCGCCCGCGGGGCTGGGGGCGCCCGCGGGGCTGGGGGCACCTGGGTGGGCTGGGGGCGCCTGGGTGGGTTTGGTACTCACCTGGGTGGGTTTGGGGCACCTGGGTGGGTTTGGGATTCACCTGGATGGGTTTGGGACTCACCTGGGTGGGTTTGGGATCATCTGGGTGGGTTTGGGACTCACCTGGGTGGGTTTGGGACTCACCTGGGTGGGTTTGGGACTCACCTGGGTGGGCTTGGGATCATCTGGGTGGGTTTGGGACTCACCTGGGTGGGTTTGGGACTCACCTGGGTGGGCTTGGGATCATCTGGGTGGGTTTGGGACTCACCTGGGTGGGCTTGGGATCATCTGGGTGGGTTTGGGACTCACCTGGGTGGGTTTGGGGCACCTGGGTGGGCTTGGGATCATCTGGGTGGGTTTGGGATCATCTGGGTGGGCTTGGAGGCACCTGGGTGGGTTTGGGACTCACCTGGGTGGGTTTGGGATCATCTGGGTGGGTTTGGGACTCACCTGGGTGGGTTTGGGATCATCTGGGTGGGCTTGGGGCACCTGGGTGGGTTTGGGATTCACCTGGATGGGTTTGGGATCATCTGGGTGGGCTTGGGGGCACCTGGGTGGGTTTGGGACTCACCTGGGTGGGTTTGGGGACACCTGGGTGGGCTTGGGACTCACCTGGATGGGTTTGGGATTCACCTGGATGGGTTTGGGATCATCTGGGTGGGTTTGGTACTCACCTGGGTGGGCTTGGGACTCACCTGGATGGGTTTGGGATCATCTGGGTGGGTTTGGGATCATCTGGGTGGGCTTGGGGACACCTGGGTGGGCTTAGAACTCACACGGGTGGGTTTGAGGGCATCTGGGTTGGGGCTCACCTGGGTGGATGCATTTGGGGTCTCACCTGTGGATTTTGGTCTCACCTGTGGATTTGGGGTCTCACCTGTGGATTTTGGCTCCAGGGCAGTTTTTCGTGATGATGTCACCTCAGGAGGTGCTCCCGGGGGGGGCCCAGCGCTCCATCGCCCCCCGCGCACACCCCTACTCCCCGTGAGTACCTGGGCACACCTGGACACACCCAGCTACATCTGTGCCACACCTGGGTACACCTGGGGCACACCCAGGCACACTTGGGGCACACCCGGGGCACACCTGGGGCACACCCGGACACACCTGGAGAGACCCAGACACACCTGGGCGACACCTGGGACACACCCAGACACACCTGGGGCACACCCGGGGCACACCCGGACACACCTGGGGCACACCTGGGTACATCTGGGGCACACCTGGGCACACCTGGGGCACACCCAGACACACCTGGAGAGACCCAGACACACCTGGGCACACCTGGGGCACACCCAGACACACTTGGGGCACACCCAGACACACCTGGGGCACACCCAGACACACCTGGAGAGACCCAGACACACCTGGGCACACCTGGGGCACACCCAGACACACCTGGGGCACACCTGGGACACACCTGGGGCACACCCAGACACACCTGGAGAGACCCAGACACACCTGGGGCACACCCAGACACACCTGGGGCACACCCAGACACACCTGGAGAGACCCAGACACACCTGGGCACACCTGGGGCACACCCAGACACACCTGGGGCACACCTGGGACACACCTGGGGCACACCCAGACACACCTGGGCACACCTGGGCACACCTGTGCCCACCTGTGCCCCTCCCCAGGAAGTCGGAGGCTCCCCGAGCCACGCGGGACGAGAAGCGCCGGGCACAGCACAACGAAGGTACCGGGGGGGCACCCCCATTCCAGGGGGCACCCCGATCCCAGGGGGCACCCCGATCCCAGGGGGCACCCTGATCCCAGAGGGGCACCCCTGATCCCAGAGGGGCACCCCGATCCCAGAGGGGCACCCCGATCCCAGAGGGGCACCCCGATTCCCACTGGCCCCATTCCCTGTTCCCAATCCTTCATTGCCACTGGGAATCCCCATTCCCAATCTCAATCCCGTTCCCATTCCCAATTCCCAATTCCATCCCCATTCCCATTCCCTGTTCCCATTCTCCGTTCCCAATTCCAATCCCATTCCCCATTCCCCATTCCCGTTCCCATTCCCATTCCCATTCCCGTTCCCATTCCAATTCCCGTTCCCATTCCCCATCCTCATTCCCATTCCCAATCCCATTCCCGTTCCCAATCCCGTTCCCATTCCCCATTCCCGTTCCCATTCCCATTCCCCATTCCTGATCCCTATCCCATTCCCAATCCCATTTCCATTCCCATTCCCATTCCCATTCCCATTCCCGTTCCCGTTCCCAATTCCAATTCCCATTCCCATTCCCCATCCTCATTCCCATTCCCATTCCCATTCCCATTCCCATTCCCATTCCCATTCCTGCTCCCATTCCCGTTCCCATTCCCATTCCTGTTCCTGTTCCCATTCCCGTCCCCGTTCCCATTCCCGTCCCCGTTCCCGTTCCCGTTCCCGTCCCCGATCCCATCCCCGATCCCGTTCCCGATCCCATCCCCGATCCCATTCCCGTCCCCGTTCCCGTTCCCGATCCCGTTCCCGTCCCCGATCCCGTTCCCGATCCCGTTCCCGATCCCGATCCCGATCCCGTTCCCGTTCCCGATCCCATTCCCGTCCCCGTTCCCGTTCCCGTTCCCGATCCCGTTCCCGATCCCGTTCCCGCTCCCGAGCAGTGGAGCGCCGGCGCCGGGACAAGATCAACAACTGGATCGTGCAGCTGTCCAAGATCATCCCCGACTGCTCCATGGAGAACACCAAGTCCGGCCAGGTCTGGGTGTGGGGTTTGGGCTTTGGGATTTGGGGTTTGGGTTTGGGGTTTGGATTTGGGATTTGGGGTTTGGGGTTTGGGGTTTGGGGTTTGGGGTTTGGGATTTGGGGTTTGGGGTTTGGGGTTTGGGGTTTGGGGTTTGGGATTTGGGATTTGGGGTTTGGGGTTTGTATTTGGGGTTTGGGATTTGGGTTTGGGGTTTGGGGTTTGTATTTGGGGTTTGGGGTTTGGGGTTTGTATTTGGGGTTTGGGGTTTGGGATTTGGGGTTTGGGATTTGGGTTTGGGGTTTGGGGTTTGTATTTGGGGTTTGGGGTTTGGGGTTTGTATTTGGGTTTGGGGTTGGGGTTGGGGTTTGGGTTTGGGATTTGGGGTTTGGGATTTGGGGTTTGGGGTTTGGGGTTTGTATTTGGGGTTTGGGGTTTGGGGTTTGTATTTGGGGTTTGGGGTTTGGGTTTGGATTTGGGGTTTGGGGTTTGGGATTTGGGGTTTGGGATTTGGGTTTGGGGTTTGGGGTTTGTATTTGGGGTTTGGGGTTTGGGGTTTGTATTTGGGTTTGGGGTTGGGGTTTGGGTTTGGGATTTGGGGTTTGGGGTTTGGGGTTTGTATTTGGGGTTTGTATTTGGGGTTTGTATTTGGGGTTTGGGGTTTGGGGTTTGGGGTTTGTATTTGGGTTTGGGGTTTGGGTTTGGGGTTTGGGTTTGGGATTTGGGGTTTGAGGTTTGGATTTGGGGTTCGGGGTTTGGGGTCTGGTTTGGGTTTGGGGTCTGGTTTGGATTTTGGTTTGGGTTTGGGTTTGGGGTCTGGTTTGGGTTTGGGGTCTGGTTTGGGTTGGTGGTGACCCGTGTCCCCACAGAGCAAGGGCGGGATCCTGTCCAAGGCCTGCGACTACATCCAGGAGCTGCGGCAGAGCAACCTGAGGCTGAGCGAGGAGCTGCAGGGCCTGGACCAGCTGCAGATGGACAACGAGGTCCTGCGGCAGCAGGTGGGGCTGGGAACGGGACTGGGGTCATTGGGGTCATGGCAATGGGATTGGGGTCCATGGGGTGGGATTGGGGTCATGGGAATGGGATTGGGGTCCATGGGGTGGGATTGGGGTCATGGGAATGGGATTGGGGTCATGGGAATGGGATTGGGGTCCATGGGAATGGGATTGGGGTCATTGGGGTCATGGCAATGGGATTGGGGTCCATGGGGTGGGATTGGGGTCATGGGAATGGGATTGGGGTCATGGGAATGGGATTGGGGTCATGGGAATGGGATTGGGGTCATTGGGGTCATGGGAATGGGATTGGGGTCATGGGAATGGGATTGGGGTCCATGGGGTGGGATTGGGGTCATGGGAATGGGATTGGGGTCATGGGAATGGGATTGGGGTCATTGGGGTCATGGGAATGGGATTGGGGTCATGGGAAGGGGATTGGGGTCATTGGGGTGGGATTGGGGTCATTGGGGTCATGGGAATGGGATTGGGAATGGGATTGGGGTCGTTGGGATGGGATTGGGGTCATTGAGCTCAATGGGATCAATGGGATCAATGGGATGGGATTTGGGCCAGTGGGGTGGGATTGGGGTCAATGGGATGGAATCGGGATGGGTTTGGGATCAGTGGGGTTGGATTGGGATCAATGGGATCAGTGGGGTGGGATTTGGGTCATTGGGATCATTGGGATCATTGGGATTGGGATCATTGGGATCATTGGGATCATTGGGATCATTGGGATTGGGGTCATTGGGATGGGATTGTGATCAATGGGATCAATGGGATCAATGGTATTTGGGTCATTGGGATCAATGGGATCAATGGGGTGAGATTGGGGTCATTGGGATGGGATTGGGATCATTGGGGTAAATGGGATTGGGGTCATTGGGATCAATGGGATCATTGGGATCATTGGGATTGGGGTCATTGGGATGGAATTGTGATCAATAGGATCAATGGGATCAATGGGATCAATGGTATTTGGGTCATTGGGATCAATGGGATCAATGGGATTGGGGTCATTGGGATGGGATTGGGATCATTGGGGTAAATGGGATTGGGTCACTGGGATCAATGGGATGGGATTGGGATGGGATTGGGATCAATGGCATCAATGGGATTGGGGTCATTGGGATCAATGGGATCAATGGGGTGGGATTGGGAATGGAATTGGGGTCATGGGAATGGGATTGGGGTCATTGGGATCAAAGGGATGGGTTTGGGGTCATTGGAGGATATTTTGGGGTCACTGGGGGATATTTTGGGGTTTCTGGAGGATCTTTTGGGGTGTCTGACCCCCCAAAATCCAGATGAAGGAGCTGAAGAACAAGAAGGAGCTGGTTTGGGTTACTGGTGGTTACTGGGAGCACTGGGAGGATATTTTGGGGTACAGAGGGGTTTTTTGGGGTGCAGGGGGATATTTTGGGGTTCAGGGGGATGTTTTGGGGTCACCGGGGGATATTTTGGGGTGTCTGACCCCCGAAAACCCAGGTGGAGGAGCTGAAGAACAAGAACCTGCTGCTGCGGGCGCAGCTGCGCCAGCACGGGCTGGAGATCGTCATCAAGAACGACAGCCACTGACCCCAAAAACCCCAAACGCACCCCAAAACCCGCCCCCCGCCCCCCAAAAACCCCAAAACCCGCCCCCCGCACCCCAAAAACCCCAAACGCACCCCAAAACCCGCCCCCCGCGCCCCAAAAACCCCAAAACCCGCCCCCCGCCCCCCCAAAACCCCCAAACCCGCCCCCCGTGCCCCAAAAACCCCAAAATCCATCCCCTGCACCCCAAAAACCCCAAGCGCACCCCAAAACCCAACCCCGCCCCCCAAAAACCTCAAAACCCCCCCAAAATCCCCCAAAACCCCAAAACCCGTCCCCCGCCCCCCAAAATTCGCCCCCCACACCCCAAAAACCCCAAAACCCCCCCCGGGACCCCAAAATCCACACCCCAAAACCCCCCCGGGACCCCAAAAACCCCCCCGGGACCCCCCAAAAAACCCCAAATCCACCCCCCGGCAGCCCCTCCCCCCCCATCATGTGACCCCTCCCCCAAAATTCCCGAAATTCCCCCAAATCCCCCCAAAATTCGCCCCCGCACCCCCAAAATTCACCCCCCACGCTCTCGGCCCGGTGGGCGCCTCCCCCTCCCCCCCCCCCGCAATTTTGGGACCCTCCCCCCCCCCCAAAAAAATTTGGGGCCCTTCCCCCCCCAAAATTTGGGATTTGGGGTCTCCCCTCCCCCCCCGCAGCCCCCCCAGAGGGGTTTGGGGGGGGGAGGGGATTTTTGGGGGGTTGGGACCCTCACGCCCCCTCCCCCACCCTCCCCCCCCCCCCCCCCGCGGGGTTTTGGGATTTTTTTTTTTTTAAATTTTGGGAATTGCGGAAAAAAAAAAAAAAGCCAAAAAAAAAAAAACCAAACCTAAAAAAGAGAAAAAAAAATTTCAGGGGAAAAAAAAAAAAAGAAAAAAAAAAAAAGAAATAAAAACCAGGGATTTGGGTTTTTTTAGGTCCTCCAGGTTCTTCCCGGAGCCCAAAGGGACCCCAAACCCCCCAGAGGGACCCCAAAATCCCCAGAGGGACCCCAAAATCCCCAGAGGGACCCCAAAATTCCCAAAAAAACCCAAAAGGGACCCCAAAATCCCCAAAGGGACCCCAAAATTCCCAAAAAAAACCAAAAGGGACCCCAAAATCCCCAAAGGGACCCCAAAATTCCCAAAGGGACCCCAAAACCCCCAGAGGGACCCCAAAACCCCCAGAGGGACCCCAAAATTCCCAAAGGGACCCCAAAACCCCCAGAGGGACCCCAAAACCCCCAGAGGGACCCCAAAATTCCCAAAAAAACCCAAAAGGGACCCCAAAATCCCCAAAGGGACCCCAAAATTCCCAAAAAAACCCAAAAAGGACCCCAAACCCTCAAAGGGACCCCAAAATTCCCCCAAAACCCCAAAGGGATCCGAAAACCACCAAAGGGACCCCAAAAACCCCAAAGGGACCCCAAAATTCCCAAAGGGACCCAAAATTCCCAAAAAACTCCCAAAAGGGCCCCAAAATTCCCCCAAAACCTCCAAAGGGACCCCACTGGGAGGGGACTGGCCTGTACTGGTCTGTACTGGGAGGTCACTGGGGGTCACTGGGGGTCACTGGTCTGTACTGGGAGCTCACTGGGGGTCACTGGTTTATACTGGGAGGTCACTGGTCTGTACTGGTTTGTACTGGTCTGTACTGGGAGGTCACTGGGAGGTCACTGGGGGTCACTGGGAGGTCACTGGTTTATACTGGGAGGTCACTGGTCTGTACTGGTCTGCACTGGGAGGTCACTGGGGGTCACTGGGAGGTCACTGGCCTGTACTGGTTTGTACTGGTCTGTACTGGGAGGTCACTGGTTTATACTGGGAGGTCACTGGGGGTCACTGGGAGGTCACTGGTCTGTACTGGGAGGTCACTGGTTTATACTGGGAGGTCACTGGGGGTCACTGGGAGGTCACTGGGGGTCACTGGGAGGTCACTGGTCTGTACTGGTTTGTACTGGGAGACTCTCGCGCCCGCAGCGCCCCCTGCCGGTCGAACCCGCGCGGTCGCCGCGGCAACGCCAAGCCCCGCCCCCCCTGCGCGCTCCCATTGGCCAGAAGTTGCGGCGCGCTCTCCCATTGGCCGCCTCTCTCCACGCCCTTTGCTTTAACCAATCAAAGGGAGGGGGGGGCGCACCTGCCCGACCAATCAGCGAGCGCCGCTTCCGAGCCGCCGAGCGCGGCAGCCAATGGCGGCGCGAGGGGGCGTGGCCCGGCCGTACCTGGCGGGGCGGGGCCGGGGGCGGGGCTTGGCGGGGCGGGGCGGGGCGCGCGCACCTGGCGGGGGCGGCGGCGCCATGGCGGGAGCGGAGCGGGACCGGGACCGGGACCGGGACCGGGACCGGGACCGGGAACGGGAACCGGAACCGGGACAGCCCCGGGCACGGCGGGCACGGGCCCCGCTCCTCCTGCTGCTGCTGCTCGGGGGGCTCGGTGAGCGCGGCGGGAATTGGGGAGGGGGCGGCGGAACCGGGAACCGGGAACCGGGGGGGCAGCGGGAAATGGGGAGGGGGCTCCGGGAACCGGGAACCGGGAACCGGGGGGGCAGCGGGAAATGGGGAAGGGGCTCCGGGAACCGGGGGGGCAGCGGGAAATGGGGAAGGGGCTCCGGGAACCGGGGGGGCAGCGGGAAATGGGGAGGGGAACCGGGAACTGGGGGGGAATGGGGGAGGGGAACCGGAATTGGGGAGGGGGAACCGGGAACTGGGGGGGGAATTGGAGAGGGGAGAGCGGAACCGGAATTGGGGAGGGGGCTCCGGGATTTGGGGGGAATTGAGGACGGGCTCCGGGAACCGGGAACCGGGAACCGGGAAGAGAGGCGGGAAATGGGGAGGGGGCTCCGGGAACTGGGGGGGAGTTGGGGAGGGGAACCGGGAACCGGGGGGGAATTGAGGAGGGGGCTCCGGGAACCGGGGGGGGGAAGCGGGAAATGGGGAGGGGGCTCCGGGATTTGGGGGGGAATTGAGGACGGGCTCCGGGAATTGGGGAGGGGGCTCCGGGAACCGGTGGGGGGGAATTGGAGAGGGCAGAGCGGAACCGGAATTGGGGAGGGGGCTCCGGGAACCGGGAGGGGGCTCGGGAAACTCGGGGTCGTTAACGGCGGGGGGGGTCCCGTAGGGGTCGGTGCGTACCGGGAAAGGATGGGGGGGGCGGGGGAGGGTCGGTACCGGGGGAGGGGTCGCGGTCCCGAGCCCCCCGAGCCCCCCGAGCCCCGGAGCCCCGGAGCTCGGAGCGGAGGCACCGGGAGCGGCCCCGGGGGGGGCGGGGGCGCCTTCCTGTCCCGTCCTTTGTGTTCCGCGGTCCCGGGATTAACCCGAGCCCGCCTGGGCCGGACCAAAACAGGTCGGGATTAACCAAAAACCGCTTCATTTGCACCCAAAACAAGTCGGGATTAACCGAAAACCGCTTTATTTGCACCCAAAATATATCGGGATTCACCCAAACCGGTTTATTTGGAACCAAAATTAATCGGGATTAACCTGATCCCGCTTTATTTGCACACAAAACAAGTCGGGATTAACCAAACCCGGTTTATTTGCACCCAAAACGGGTCGGGATTAACCCAAACCCGCTTTATTTGCACACAAAACAAATCGGGATTAACCCAAACCCGCTTTATTTGGACCCAAAACGGGTCGGGATTAACCCAGTTTCGATTTATTTGTACCCAAAAATAAATCGGAATTAACCCGATCCTGGTTTATTTGGACCCAAAACGGGTTATTTGCCCCCCAAAATCCCGATTTTCCCCCCCAAATCCCGATTTTTCCCCCAAATTCCCATTCCCGGCCCCCAAAATCCCGATTTTCCCCTCCAAAATCCCGATTTTCCCCCCCAAAATCCCGATTTTCCCGGCCGGTTTCACTTGGCAGCGGCCCGGGGTGCAAAGGTGGCGCGGGAGGGCGGCGGCCCGGGGACATTCCCGGGACATTCCCGGGACATTCCCGGGACATTCCCGCTTGGAACGAAGCGGGGATGGCCCCGAGCCGGGAGGGGACACCGGGGGGACACCGGGAGGACACCGGGGGGACACCGGGGGGACCCGGGCGTGTCCCCGCAGGCGCAGAGCTCCGGGAGTTGTGACATTCTCGGCCGGTTTCCTGTGAAACTGGGAGAGAGCTGGGCAGGAACTGGGGAGAAACTGGGGAAGAACGGGGCAGGAACTGGGAAAAAAACGGAGAAAAACTGGGCAGAAACCGGGAAAATGCTGGGCAGAAACTTGGGAGAAACTGGGAAAGAACTGGGAAAGAGCGGGGCAGAGACTGGGAAAGAACTGGGGAATAACTGGGAAAAAACTGAGCAGGAACTGGGAAATTGCTGGTCAGAGACTGGGAAAGGACTGGACCGAAACTGGGAAAGTGCTGGGCAGAAACTGGGAAAAACCTGGGGAAAAACTGGGCAGAAACCGGGAAAATGCTGGGCAGGAACTGTGGAGAAAGTGGGAAAGAGCTGGGCAGGGCATGGGAAGAAACTGGGCAGGAACTGGGAAAGAGCTGGGAAAGTGCTGGGCAGAAACTGGGCAGGAACTGTGGAGAAAGTGGGAAGGAACTGGGAAAGAGCTGGGGAATAACTGGGAAAAAACTGGGCAGAAACTGGGAAAGAACTGGGAAAATGCTGGGCAGAAACTGGGAAAGAACTGGGGAATAACTGGGAATAAACTGGGCAGAAACTGGGACAGAGCCGGGCAGGGCGGGAGTTGCCGGACGGGATTTTCCGGCTCCCGGTGGCCGCTCCCGGTGTCCCTGCCCGGGGCTCCCGGTGACCTCCCGGGGCTCCCGGTGACCTCCCGGTGGCCCCGCTGTCCCTCCAGCCCCGCTGGCCGCAGCCCAGGTGACCTCGGAGGACCAGGAAGTGCCGGAGCACAAACGTGAGTGTCCCCCCGGTGTCCCCCCGGTGTCCCTGCAGTGTCCTCGGTGTCCCCCCGGTGTCCCCCCGGTGTCCCCACGGTGTCCCTGGGTGTCACCGGCCCCGGGGCCATCCCCAGCCCGGGCTGGGGGCTCCACCCGGGGAGGTTTTGGGTGGTCCCGGTTTTGGGGTGGTCCCGGTTTTGGGTGGTCCCAGAACTGATCCCGGTTCTGGCTGAGCGGGGTTTGGGCTGATCCCGGTTCTGTCCGGTCCTGGTACTGGTGCCGGTTCTGCCCGGTGCTGGTTCTGGCTGGTCCCGGTGCTGGTTCTGCCCCGGTGCCGGTTCTGACCCGGCGCCAATTCTGCCCCGCTCCCACTCCCGGTGCCGGTTCTGCCCCGGTGCCGGTTCTGCCCCACTCCTGGTGCCAGTTCTGCCCCAGTGCCGGTGCCGGTTCTGCCCCGGTGCTGGCTCTGCCCCGGTGCCGGTTCTGCCCCGGTGCCGGTGCCTGTTCTGACCCGGTGCCTGTTCTGCCCCGCTCGTGGTGCCGGTTCTGCCCCGGCGCCGGTTCTGCCCTGGTGCCGGTTCTGACCCGGTGCCGGTTCTGCCCCGGTCCCGGTGCCGGTTCTGCCCCAGTACCGGTTCTGACCCGGTACCGGTTCTGAGCCGGTACCGGTTCTGACCCGGTCCCGGTGCCGGTTCTGCCCCGGTCCCGGTTCTGAGCCGGTGCCAGTTCTGCCCCGGTCCCGGTGCCGGTTCTGCCCCGGTACCGGTTCTGAACCGGTGCTGGTTCTGCCCCGGTCCCGGTGCCGGTTCTGCCCCGGTACCGGTTCTGAGCCGGTGCTGGTTCTGCCCCGGTCCTGGTGCCGGTTCTGACCCGGTCCCGGTTCTGCCCCGGTCCCGGTCCCGGTTCTGCCCCGGTGCCGGTTCTGACCCGGTGCCGGTTCTGCCCCGGTGCCGGTTCTGCCCCGGTGCCGGTTCTGAGCCGGTGCCGGTTCTGCCCCGGTCCTGGTGCCGGTTCTGCCCCGGTCCTGGTGCCGGTTCTGCCCCGGTCCCGGCGCCGGTTCTGCCCCGGTGCCGGTTCTGCCCCGGTCCTGGTGCCGGTTCTGCCCCGGTCCCGGTGCCGGTTCTGCCCCGGTGCCGGTTCTGAGCCGGTGCCGGTCCCACCCGCAGCTGTCACCCTGCGCTGCGCCGCGTTCCGCTCCGGCTCCGGCAGCGCCCGGATCGAGTGGAAGTTCCAGAGGGGCTCCAGCCTGGGGCTGATCTACTACGGGGGGGAGCTCACAGGTGAGGGACAGAGGGACAGAGGGACAGAGGGACAGAGGGACAGGGGGGACATTGGGGGGACACTGGGGGACACTGGGGGGATTGGGGACATTGGGGACATTGGGGACACTGGGGGGATTGGGGACATTGGGGACATTGGGGGGGTTGGGGACATTGGGGACATTGGGGACAATGGGACATTGGGGGATGTTGGGGGACATTGGGCACAGGGGGGGCATTGGGGACATTGGGCACAGGGGGGACGTTGGGAACGTTTGGGGACATTTGGGGACATTGGGGCGTTGGGGACATTGGGGACACTGGGGGCATTGAGGACATCTGGGGACATCAGGGGCACTGGGGACACTGGGGACAGGGGGGACATTGGGGACATTTGGGACACTAGGACTATCAGGGGCATTGGGGACATTTCTGGGCATTGGGGATGTTTGGGGACATTGGGGACATTGGGGGACACAGGGGACATTGGGGGACACCGGGGAGGTGTGAGCCCATGGGGACATTTTTGGGGGGTCCCAAAGCCCGTGGGGCCATCGGTGGTGTCCCCTGGGTGTCCCCTGGGTGTCCCCTGGGTGTCCCCTGGAACTGTACCGTGGTGTCCCCATGTTGTCCCCTGGGTGTCACAGCCCCGTGTCCCCCAGAGCCGTACCGGGGTGTCTCTGTGGGGTTGTGGGGGTGTCCCCTGGGTGTCCCCGCCGTGTCACCCTGCTGTCCCCAGAGCCGTACCGGGAGCGGGTGCAGTTCTCGCCCACGTCCATCCGGTTCCAGTCGGTGACGCGGGAGGACAGCGGCAAATACATCTGCGAGGTGGTGGCCGACGGCAGCCACATCGCCAAGTCCGAGGTCAACCTCGTCGTGCAGGGTGAGGCCACCTGGCCCTGGCATTGTCCCCTGTCCCCAACTCTGGCATTGTCCCCTGTCCCCAGCCCTGGCATTGTCCCCTGTCCCTATTCCTGTCCCCTGTCCCCAACCCTGGCATTGTCCCCTGTCCCCAACCTTGGCTTTGTCCCCTGTCCCCAGCCCTGGCATTGTCCCCTGTTCCCATTGCTGGCATTGTCCCCTGTCCCCAACCCTGGCATTGTCCCCTGTCCCTATTCCTGTCCCCTGTCCCCAACCTTGGCCTTGTCCCCTGGCCCCAGCCCTGGCATTGTCCCCTGTTCCCATTGCTGGCATTGTCCCTTATCCCCAGCCCTGGCATTGTCCCCTGTTCCCATTGCTGGCATTGTCCCCTGTCCCCAACCCTGGCCTTGTCCCCTGTCCCTATTCCTGTCCCCTGTCCCCAACCTTGGCATTGTCCCCTGTCCCCAACCCTGCCATTGTCCCCTGTCCCTGTTGCTGTCCCTTGTCCCCATTCCTGGCCGTGTCCCTTGTCCCCAGCCCTGGCCGTGTCCCCTGTTGCTGTCCCTTGTCCCCTGTCATGGTGCCATCCCCGTCCCTGGCAGTGACTCCGGGCAGTGCCACCCCTGTCCCTGTCCCGTGTCCCGGTGCCACTCCTGTCCCTGTCCCCACGGTGACTCTGGGCGGTGCCATCCCTGTCCCCTGTCCCGTGTCCCTGTCCCGTGTCCCTGTCCTCTGTCCCCTGTCCCATGTCCCTGTCCCCTGTCCCCTGTCCCATGTCCCTGTCCCATGTCCCTGTCCCATGTCCCTGTCCCCTGTCCCATGTCCCTGTCCCCTGTCCCCTGTCCCATGTCCCTGTCCCATGTCCCTGTCCCATGTCCCATGTCCCCTGTCCCCTGTCCCGTGTCCCTGTCCCATGTCCCCTGTCCCCTGTCCCTGTCCCCTGTCCTGTGTCCCTGTCCCGTGTCCCGTGTCCCTGTCCCCTGTCCCTGTCCCCTGTCCCGTGTCCCCATGTCCCCTGTCCCATGTCCCCTGTCCCTGTCCGTGTCCCGTGTCCCGTGTCGCTGTCCCCTGTCCCCTGTCCCATGTCCATGTCCCCTGTCTGTGTCCCGTGTCCCGGTGGCACCGCCGTGTCGCGTGTCCCGCAGTGCCGCCGGGGAAGCCGCTGGCACACGTGCCCAGCTCGGCCACGGTGGGGGCGCGGGCGGTGCTGCGCTGCTCGGAGGCGCAGGGCTCGCCGCCGCCCACCTTCCGCTGGTACAAGGATGGCACCGAGCTGCCCCCGGACCCCCGCGCCAGCCCCGCCTTCCGCAACTCCTCCTACAGCCTGGACCCCCGCTCCGGGGAGCTGGTCGGTGCCCGGGCAGTGCCAGGGCTGGGACGGGGACAGGGCTGGGACAGGGCTGGGCAGTGCCAAGACTGGGACAGGGCAGGGACAGGGCTGGGACAGGGCTGGGACAGGGCTGGGACAGGGCTGGGCAGTGCCAGGGCCGGGACAGGGCTGGGCAGTGTCAGAAGCTGTGCCAGGGCAGTGCCAGGGCTGGGACAGGGGTGGGACAGGGTTGGACAGGGGTGGGCAGTGCCAGGGCTGTGCCCAGGCTGTGCCAGGGGCTGGGACAGGGCTGGGACAGGGCTGGGCAGTGCCAGGGGTGGGACAGGGGTGGGACAGGGGTGGGCAGTGCCAGGGCTGTGCCCAGGCTGTGCCAGGGGCTGGGACAGGGCTGGGACAGGGCTGGGCAGTGCCAGGGCTGTGCCAGGGGTGGGACAGGGCTGGGACAGGGCTGGGCAGTGCCTGGGGCTGTGCCAGGGGTGGGCAGTGCCCAGGCTGGGCAGTGTGGGGGGAGCTGGTCAATGGGCAGTGCCAGGGGCTCCACATTTTACCAAGCCATTATTCCCCCATTTTCTCCCCTTTTCCCCCCATTTTTCCCCTTTTCCCCCCTTTTCCCCCCATTTTCCGCCATTTTCCCCGTTTTTCCCCCGTTTTCCCCTGTTTTCCCCCGTTTTCCCCCGTTTTCCCCCATTTTTCCCCGTTTTCCCCCGATCCTGCCCATTCCAGGTCTTTGAGCCCGTGGGGGGCTGGGACACGGGCGATTATCACTGCGAGGCCTCCAACAACGTGGGCAGCCCCCAGAAATCCGACGTCTTCCACATGGAAGCCAGTAAGGAGCGACCCCGATCCCGATCCTGATCCTAATCCAAATCCCAATCCCCATCCCAATCCCAATCCTGATCCCAATCCCAATCCCCATCCCAATCCCGATCCCAATCCTGATCCCAATCCAAATCCCCATCCCAATCCTGATCCCAATCCTGATCCCCATCCCAATCCCAATTCCGATCCCAATCCCAATCCTGATCCCCATCCCAATCCCAATTCCGATCCCAATCCCAATCCTGATCCTCATTCCGATCCTGATCCCTGTCCCCATCCCAATCCCCATCCTGGTCTCAATCCCAGTCCCCATCCTGATCCTCATTCTGATCCTGATCCCCATCCCAATCGTGATCCCGATCTCAATCCCCATCCCGATCCCGATCCAAATTCCAATCCCCATCCCAATAGTGATCCCAGTCCCAATCCTAATCTTGATCCTCATCCCAATCCCGATCTCCATCCCAATCGTGATCCCGATCCCAATCCTGATTCCCCATCCCAATCCCCATCCTAATCCAAATCCCTCAGGATCCCTCAATCCCATGGGATCCCTCCAAACCCATGGGATCCCCTGATTCCCCCAATCCAGTGGGATCCCCCCAAAACCCATGGGATCCCCCAGATCCCTCCAATCAATGGGATCCCCAATCCCATGGGATCCCTGATCCCCCCAAACCCATGGGATCCCCTGATCCCCCGGACCCCCCAATCCCCTGGATCCCCCGATTCCCTGGGACCCCCCAACCCCACGGGATCCCCCGACCCCACGGGATCCCCGGTCCGCTCGCTGCCGCAGGCGAGGTGAACGTGGGCGGCGTCGTGGCCGCCGTGGTGCTGCTGCTCCTGGTGCTGGCGCTCGCCGCCTTCGGCCTCTGGTTCGCCCACCGGCGCGGCTACTGCGGCAGTGAGCGACTGGGGGGACTGGGATAAACTGGGAATGGACTGGGAGGGACTGGGAGGGACTGGGAATGGACTGGGAGGGACTGGGAGGGACTGGGGGGGACTGGGAATGGACTGGGATGGACTGGGAGGAACTGGGAATGGAATGGGAGGGAACTGGGATGGACTGGGACGGACTTGGGGGGACTGGGAATGCAATGGGAATGGACTGGGGGGGACTGGGGGGGACTGGGAATGGACTGGGAATGGACTGGGGGGGACTGGGGGGGACTGGGAATGGACTGGGGGGCACTGGGGGGGACTGGGGGGGACTGGGAATGGACTGGGGGGGACTGGGAGGGACTGGGGGGGACTGGGAATGGACTGGGAGGGACTGGGAGGGACTGGGGGGGACTGGGAATGGACTGGGGGGGACTGGGAATGGACTGGGAGGGACTGGGAATGGACTGGGGGGGACTGGGAATGGACTGGGAGGGACTGGGAATGGACTGGGGGGGACTGGGAGGGACTGGGGGGGACTGGGAATGGACTGGGAGGGACTGGGAGGGACTGGGGGGGACTGGGAATGGACTGGGGGGGACTGGGAATGGACTGGGGGGGACTGGGGGGGACTGGGAATGGACTGGGGGGGACTGGGAGGGACTGGGGGGGAACTGGGATGGACTGGGGGGGACTGGGAATGGAATGGGATGGACTGGGAGGAACTGGGAATGGACTGGGGGGGACTGGGAGGGACTGGGGCGGAACTGGGATGGACTGGGGGGGACTGGGAATGGAATGGGATGGACTGGGATGGACTGGGAGGAACTGGGAATGGACTGGGAGGGACTGGGACGGACTGGGACGGACTTGGGGGGACTGGGAATGGAATGGGATGGACTGGGAATGGACTGGGAGGGACTGGGAACGGACTGGGAGGGACTGGGAACGGCCCCGTGTCCCTGGGTGTGTCCCCGTGGTGTCCCCACGGTGTCCCCTCCCCCCCTGACCCCCCCTTTCCCTTTTTTCCAGAAAAAACAGAGTGAGTGACACCGGAGCCACCCCCTCCTCCTCCTGGTGACCCCAGCCCGGTGCCACCCCGGTGCCACCCCGGTGCCACCCCGCTGAGTCCCTCGGGTGTCCCCAGGTGGGGACAGAGGGGACAGGGGGGGTGGCAGGTCCCAAAGGTGCCCCGTGTCCCCGCAGTGCCGGCGGCAAGAAGGTGATCTACAGCCAGCCCTCGCGGCGCAGCGAGGTGAGGCCTGGGGACCCTCGGGGACACTCGGGGACACTCGGGGACACTCGGGGACACCTCGGGGACACTCAGGGACACCTCGGGGACACTCGGGGACACTCGGGGACACTCGGGGACACCTCGGGGACACCTTGGGGACACTCGGGGACACCCGGGGACACCTCGGGGACACTCGGGGACACCCGGGGACAGCTCGGGGACACCTCGGGGACACTCGGGGACACTCGGGGACACTCGGGGACACCTCGGGGACACTCAGGGACACCTCGGGGACACTCGGGGACACTCGGGGACACCTCGGGGACACCTTGGGGACACTCGGGGACACCCGGGGACACCTCGGGGACACTCGGGGACACCCGGGGACAGCTCGGGGACACCTCGGGGACACTCGGGGACACTCGGGGACACCTCGGGGACACCTTGGGGACACTCGGGGACACCCGGGGACACCTCGGGGACACCTCGGGGACACCCGGGGACAGCTCGGGGACACCTCGGGGACACTCGGGGACACCCGGGGACACCTCGGGGACACTCGGGGACACCTCGGGGACACCTTGGGGACACTCGGGGACACCCGGGGACACCTCGGGGACACCTCGGGGACACCCGGGGACAGCTCGGGGACACCTCGGGGACACTCGGGGACACCCGGGGACACCTCGGGGACACTCGGGGACACCCGGGGACAGCTCGGGGACACCTCGGGGACACTCGGGGACACCTCGGGGACACTCGGGGACACTCGGGGACACCCGGGGACAGCTCGGGGACACCTCGGGGACACTCGGGGACACTCGGGGACACTCGGGGACACCTCGGGGACACTTCGGGGACACCTTGGGGACACTCAGGGACACCTCGGGGACACTTGGGGACACTCGGGGAAACCTTGGGGACACTCGGGGACACCTCGGGGACACTTGGGAACAGCTCAGGGACACTCGGGGACACCTCAGGGACCCTCGGGGACACTCGGGGACACCTCAGGGACCCTCGGGGACACTCGGGGACACTCGGGGACACTCGGGGACACCCCAGTGGCAGGGGGACACCCCGGTGTCCCCAGTGTCCCTTGGCAGGAGGGTCCTGGGGGGAGGATGGTGTCACCTGCGACCCATGGATGTCACTGTGTCTCCATGGATGTCCCCATGGATGTCACTGTGTCCCCAGTGATGTCCCCATGTCCTCATTCTTGTCACTGTGTCCCCATGGATGTCACTGTGTCCTCAGTGATGTCCCCGGTGATGTCCCCATGGATGTCACCATGTCCCCAGTGATGTCCCCATGTCCTCATTCGTGTCACTGTGTCCCCATGGATGGCACCTTGTCCCCATTGATGATCCTGTGTCGCCAGTGATGTCCCTGGTGACGTCCCCATGGATGTCACTGTGTCCCCATGGATGTCACTAGGTCCCCATTGGTGTCACCATGTCCCCACTGATGGTCCTGTGTCCTCAGTGATGTCCCCATGGATGTCACTGTGTCCCCATGGATGTCACTAGGTCCCCATTGGTGTCACCATGTCCCCACTGATGGTCCTGTGTCCTCAGTGATGTCCCTGGTGATGCCCCCATGGATGTCACCTTGTCCCCAATGATGCCCCCAGTGATGTTCCCATGTCCCCACTGGTGTCACCATGTCCCTATTGATGGTCCTGTGTCCCCATTGATGTCCCCAGTGATGTCCCCATGGCTGTTCCTGTGTCCCCATGGTTGTCCTTGTCCCCATGTCCCCATCCCTGTCCCCGTGTCCTTGTCCCCGTGTCCCTGTCCCCGTGTCCCCATCCCTGTCCCCATGGTTGTCCTTGTCCCCATGTCCCCATGTCCCCGTCCCTGTCCCCGTGTCCCCACACTGTCCCCGTGTCCCGCAGGGCGAGTTCAAGCAAACCTCCTCGTTCCTGGTGTGAAGTCGCCTCCGCCCCCGATTCCCGGAATTCCGGCGGATTTCGGGAATTCCACAAGATTCTCGGAATTCTGCAGCATTTTGGGAATTCCCGCGGGATTTCAGCAGTTCCGTGGGATTGGGGGAATTCTGTGGGATTTTGGGAATTCCTGCGGGGTTTTGGGAATTCCTGTTGGGATTTTCGGAATTCCAAGCAAGAATTTTTGGAATCCCGCAGGATTTTAGGAGTTCCGTGGGATTTTGGGAATTCCTGCGGGCTTTTGGGAATTCCAATGGGATTTTTGGAATTCCAATGGGATTTTAGGAGTTCCGTGGGATTTTGGAGAATCCCAGCGGGATTTTGGGAATTCTTGCAGGATTTGGGGAATTCCAGCGGGATTTTGGGGAATTCCCGCGGGATTTTCGCCGCGGTTTTTTTAAAGCCTCGCCGGTGCCTTCGCCGCCGCTGCCTCTGGAGCTTGGGGGGTCCCCTTGTCCCCTCATTGTCCCCTCATTGTCCCCTCATTGTCCCCTCATTGTCCCCTCATTGTCCCCCCATTGTCCCCCCTTGTCCCCCCTTGTCCCCTCTTTGTCCCCTCTTGTCCCCTCCCCTCGTCCCTCCTTTGTCCCCCCCTGCCCCCCCCATTGTCCCTCCCTGTCCCCTCTGTGTCTCGGGGGGGGGGGGGTGGGGCAGGTGCCACCACCTGGGGACACCCTGGACTCGTGTCCCCACCCTGGACTCGTGTCCCCACCCTGGACTCGTGTCCCCACCTGGTCCCAGTGACCCCCCCGGACTGGGAGTGTTGGTGGGGGGGTACTGGAAATAAACCTGTGTCCTTTAGCTGGCCTGGTGACACTGGGGGGACACTGGAGGGACACTGGGGGGACACCAGGGACATTGGGGGGACACTGGGGGGACACCAGGGACATTGGGGGGACACTGGGCGGGTCTCTGGGGACATTAAAGGGACATTGAGGGGGCACTGGTGGGACCCTGGTGACATTGGGGGGTCCCTGGTGACACTGGGGGGACACTGTGGAGGACAATGGGGGGACACCAGAGACATTGGGGGGGACACTGGGGGGTCTCTGGGGACATTGAGGGGTCCCTGGTGACATTGGGGGGTCCCTGGTGACACTGGGGGGACACTGTGGAGGACAATGGGGGGACACCAGGGACATTGGGGGGGACACTGGGGGGGTCTCTGGGGACATTGAGGGGTCCCTGGTGACACTGGGGGGGACACTGGTGGGACACTGGGGACACTGGGGGGGTCCTTGGGGGTGAGGGGACATCGGGGGTCACAGTGGGGACATTGGAGGAGGTCTGGGGGGACCCTGGGGGGGACATTTGGGACCCCCGGGGACATCGGGGAGGGTCCCTGGGGTCGAGGGGACATCGGGGGACGCGCTGGGGACACTCGGGGACACCCCCCACCATCGACGTCACCTTTATTGAACTCCTGCCCCTCCCCCCGCCCCCAAACCGAGCTCGGGCCCCCCGGGGGGGGAGGGGCGGCTCTGGGGGGTCCCGGGGGGGGTCCCGCTCCTTCCTCATTACTGACACCTTTAATTAGTGGCACTAATTAGCCCCGGCGCGGGGGGGCCGCGTTAATTGCGGGGTCTACGTTAAGCAGCAGCGACGGGCGGGGGGGGGAGGGGACCCCGGCCCGGGGGGGGAGGGGAGGGGACACGGTGGCCGATTATCGGTGACACCCCGGGGGGACCCCCCGACACTGCCCGGAGTGGGGGGGACAGGGGAGGGGCTCCAGCGCTGGTGGGGGGGTGGGGAGGGTCTCCTGCCTCAGTTTCCCCTGGCAGGGTGGGGAGCAGCGGCGCCCTGGGGGCTGGTGGCACCTCCAGGGCTTGGTGACACCAGGGGTGGTGGCACCTCCAGGGCCTGGTGGCACCAGGGGTGGTGGCACCTCCAGGGCCTGGTGGCACTTCCAGGGCCTGGTGGCACCTCCAGGGCCTGGTGGCACCTCCATGGCTGGTGACATCTCCAGGACTTGGTGACACTTCAGGGCTGGTGGCACCTCCATGGCTGGTGGCAACTCCAGGGTCTGGTGGCACTTCAGGGCTGGTGGCACCTCCAGGACTTGGTGACACTTCAGGGGTGGTGGCACCTCCAGGGCCTGGTGGCACTTCTGGGCTGGTGGCACCTCCAGGGCTGGTGGCATCTCCAGGACTTGATGACACTTCAGGGCTGGTGTCATCTCCAGGGGTTGGTGGCACTTTGGGGCACCAGGGACTGGTGCCATCTTAGGGCTGGTGGCACCTTCAGGGCTTGGTGACATCTCCAGCAGCTGGTGGCACTTTGATGCTGGTGGCACCTCCAGGGCTTGGTGGCACCTCCAGCATTTAGTGACAATTCCAGGCATTGGTGGCACCTCCGGCCATCGGTGGAATCTTGGCTGGTGGCTCTTCTGGGCATTGGTGACACTTTTAGGGGCTGGTGGCGCTTCCAGATGTTGGTGACACTTCCAGGCACTGGTGGCACTTTGGGGCTGGTGTCACCTCTGGGCTGGTGGCACCTCCAAGCTTTGGTGTCACCTTCAAGCGTTGGTGATGCCTCCAGGCACTGGTGCCACTTTGGGACTGGTGGCACCTCCAGACTTGGTGACACCTTCAGGCATTGGTGACACTTTGGGACTGGTGGCACCTCCAGACATTTGTGTCCCCTTGGGGCTGGTGACACTTCCAAATTTGGTGACACCTCCAGACTTGATGACACCTCCAGCACTGGTGGCACCCGAGTTGTTGGTGTCCCTTTGGGGCTGGTGGCACCTCCAGATGTTGGTGTACCATTGGGGCTGGTGGCACCTCCAGATGTTGGGGTCCCTTTGGGGCTGGTGGCACCTCCAGATGTTGGGGTCCCTTTGGGGCTGGTGGCACCTCCAGGTGTTGGTGTCCCCTTGAACCTGGCGGTACCTCCAGACATGGCCACACCTCCACCATCCGCCACCACCCCCTTGCTCCGGTGCCACCTTGGGGCCGGTGCCACCTCTTGCCCCGGTGTCACCCCGGTGGTGATGTCACCCCAGTGCCGACATCACCCTGATGATGATGTCACCCTGATGATGATGTCACCCCCATGCTGGTGTCACTCCAATGACAATGTCACCCCAGTGCTGGTGTCACCCTGGTGCCAGTGTCACCCTGATGATGATGTCACCCTGATGACGACATCACCCCGGTGTTGGTGTCACCCCAATGACGATGTCACCCCAGTGCTGGTGTCACCCCAGTGCCAACATCACTCTGATGACGATGTCACCCTGATGACGACATCACCCTGGTGATGATGTCACCCCGATGCCAATGTCACCTCAGTGTTGGTGTCACCCCGATGATGATGTCACCCCAGTGCTGATGTCACCCTGATGATGACATCACCCTGATGATGATGTCACCTCAGTGCTGACATCACCCTGATGCTGATGTCACCCCGGTGCCAACGTCACCCCGATGCCAGCGTCACCCTGATGCCGACGTCACCCTGATGACGATGTCACCCCAATGCCAATGTCACCCTGGTGCCAACGTCACCCCGATGCCAGTGTCACCCTGATGCTGACATCACCCTGATGACGATGTCACCCTGATGACGATGTCACCCCAATGCCAATGTCACCCCGGTGCCGACGTCACCCCGATGCCAGCATCACCCTGATGCCAACGTCACCCTGGTGCCGATGTCACCCCAATGCCAACGTCACCCCGGTGCCAACGTCACCCCGGTGACGACGTCACCTGCGGGTCCCCCCTCAGACGTTGCTGATGCGGACGCTGAGCGGGGCCCCGTCCCCGTCCCACTCCGCCTCCCGCAGCGACTCCTCCAGCTTGACCTTCTCGGGGTCCCCGAAGCGGACGGCCTCGTGGTGACAGCAGGGCGCCGCCACCTTCACCACGCGATCGAAGAGGCTGAAGTCGGCCACGTACTTGCCGCTGGCCGACAGCGAGATGGCCGGCGTGAACTCGTAGCCCCACAGGATCTCCTCGGGCAGGTAGGACGTGCGCACCTGGCACGTGGCGCTGGTGGACTCCACGGTGCCGCTCAGGATGACCACCAGCTCGAAGTCGCCGTCCCCCGAGCGCAGGGACACGTCCCGCAGCGGGCTGGCCTCGTCCACCACGTGGTAGAAGGTCAGCGGCAGGATGAGGAAGGGGCTGTCCGAGGACGTGTCCACCTGGAAGTCCACGTTGAGCTGGTTGAGCCGGACGCTCTCGCCCTCCTTGGTGAGGTGGGTCTGCAGCAGCTTCCCGGTGACCTGGCAGCCGATCAGGAGGCTCTTCCTCATGTTGGCCACGCGGATCATCAGGCAGGTCTTGCCGTCGTGCTGCGCCACCACGGCGTTCTGGCTGAACTTGATGGTCTCGGCGCGCTTCTTGGGCCGCGCGATCTTGGCCAGGAAGGTGCCGGTGATGAAGATCTCCAGGATGGTGGTCAGCACCAGCTGGGTGATGAGCAGCACGATGGCCAGCGGGCACTCCTCGCTGATGTAGCGGAAGCCGTAGCCGATGGTGGTCTGCGACTCCAGGGAGAAGAGGAAGGCGCCCGTCAGCGTGTGCACCTGCATCACGCACGGCGTGTGGTTGGCGGGCGGCTCGAACTCCAGCAGGTCGCCGTGCGCCGCGGCCACCAGGTACCACACCACGCCGAAGGCGAACCAGGTGCCGGCAAAGGTGGCGGAGAAGAGCAGGAGCTTGTAGCGCCACTGGAGGTCGATGAAGGTGGTCCACAGGTCCTTGAGGTACAGGAAGCGCTTGTCGGAGATGTGCTCCATGCGCACGTTGCTGCGGCCGTCCTTGGTCAGCACGCGGCGCCGCCGCAGCCCCGGCCCCATCAGCGGGCGGCTGTCGGTCTGCGTGGTCTGGCTGTAGTACACCTTGGTGGAGGACGTCATCTGCGGGGACACGGGGACACGTGAGGGACAGGTGGACAGGTGGGGGAGGTCATCAGCAGGAACATGGGGACATGTGAGGGACAGGGGAGGGACAGGTGGACAGGTGAGGGACACATGGAGGAGGTCATCTGCAGGGATACGGGGACATGTGAGGGGCAGGGAAAGGACAGGTGGGGTGGTGATCAAAGATGATGGGGGACACCTGAGGGACAGGTGGAGAACATCATCTGTGGGGACACGTGAGGGACAGGGGAGGGGTGTCATCAAGGAGGACACGGGGACAGGAGAGTGACAGGTGGAGAACATCATCTGTGGTGACACGGGGACACCTGAGGGACTGGGAGGTCATCAAGGGGGACACAGGGACAGGTGAGGGACAGGTGGAGGATGACATCGATGGGGGAACCAGGGGGGTCATCCCTGTGACTGGGCATCCCCATGTCCCTCTGTCCATCCCCATGTCCCTCTGTCCATCCCCTGTCCATCCTCTGTCCATCCCTCTGTCCATCCTTTGTCCCACTGTCCATCCCCATGTCCCTCTGTCCCCAGGGACCCCACAATGTCCCCTCAATGTCCCCAGTGTCCCCGGGGAACCCCCAAGGTGCCAAGGGACCCGCTCTGTCCATCCCCATGTCCCTCCATCCCTCCACGTGCCACCCTGATCCCAAATCCCTCTGTGTCCCCCCGTGTCCCCCCGTGTCCCCCCCGTGTCCCCCCGTGTCCCTGGCAGCTCCGGTGGCCGTGGAAGTGTCCCGGGCATCCGGGAGGAAGAGGAAGGGGATGAATGGGAGGTGACAGGGACAAACGGCCGGGGGCAGCGCCAGGCGCCCCCCCGGTGTCCCCGTGTCCCCGTGTCCCGTGTCCCGTGTCCCCATCCCAAAAAAGGCCCTTTCAGCCCCCGCCAGCCTCTGGCCCCGCCACCGTTTCCGCCGCGGAAGGGCAGCGTGCTGGGGACACCGGGGACACCGGGGGGTGGTGGCACCACGGGAGGTCTCCTTGGAGCCCCACCATGTCCCCGTGCCAGCCTGGGGACACGAGTGGCACTGCCACCGTCCCGGCTGCGTGATGTCCCGGCATGGAGAAATGTCCTGGAATGGACGGTGGCAGCTGGGACAGAGGGGACATCGGTGTCCCCAAAGAGGGGACACGGAGCTGCTCCTTCCCCCAGAGCCCCCCATGTCCCCAGAGCCACCGGCTGTCCCCAAAGCCACCCAGGTGTGTCCTGGAGATGCTGGGGGTCCCCAGAGACCCCCAGAGCCACCGGCTGTCCCCAGAGCCACCCCATGTCCTCAAGTTCTTGGGGTGCCCAGGGCCTCCCACGTCCCTGAAGTCACTGTGCCCCCCTAAATGCCCCCCATGTCCCCAAAGCCACCGTGTCCCCAAAACCACCGTGTCCCCAAAACCAGTGTCCCCAAAGCCACCGTGTCCCCAAAACCAGTGTCCCCAAAGCCACCATGTCCCCAAGACCACCATGTCCCCAAAGCCACCGTGTCCCCAAAGCCGCCGTGTCCCCAGCCCCCTGCTTTGGGGGTCTCTGCCCCCATTCAGGGGGGTCCCGACCCCCTCTTTTGGGCCCTCCCCACCCCCCTCGTTTCTTCCCCCACCCCCTTTTTTGCTCTCCCCACCCCCCGCCCCCTTTTTGGGGGCCCCGCGTGCCCCCCGTGCCCCCGGCCGTGCTCCGGTGGCCGGACACGGCTCGGGACAAGCCGCCGCTTGTTCCCGGTGCCCGCGGCACAACCGGTTACCCATTAACCCCCCACACACCCCTCCCCGTGCCTCAGTTTCCCCTCGGGGGCTTCTGGTCACTTTGGGGGGTCACCGCAGAGGCCCGGCTCTACATGGTGGGGGATGTGCGGGAGGATTTGGGGGGGGGGGACCCCCAGGGACACGTCCCCGTTCCCCGCGTCCCGCTGGCACCGGCGGCGCGGGCACCGTTCCCACGGCGCGGCGGTGCCAGGCGTGAGCGGGCGCCCCGCCAGCCCCACCGCCCCCAAACTGGGGCGCGGGGCTGCTCCGCACTGGGGTCACTGGGATTTTGGGGGGTGGGGGATGAGGGGGGGCGCCCCTCTGGCCCCGCGGAGGGGTCCCCCCGATTGAGGAGGGGGGCGGAGCGGGGGGTGGCGGTGGCGGGGGGGGACAGGGACGGGGACAGTGGGGCCATTGTGCGGCCGGAGCCGAGGATTCAATGGGGCTGCCGGGGGACAAAGGCGCTTTCACGGAGCCCTCGTTAACATGCAGAGCCCCGCGCGGCCGCCGCCGCCAGCGCGGGGGTCCCGGGGGGCCCGCGACAGCGCGGGGCCGCCGAGGGGACACGGACCCCTGGCGCTGTCACTGTCACCGAGGGGACAGGGGACCCCTGGTGCTGTCACTGTCACCGAGGGGACAGGAGACCCCTGGTGCTGTCACTGTCACTGAGGGACAGGAGACCCCTGGTGCTGTCATTGTCACCGAGGGGACACGGGACCCCCTGGTGCTGTCACTGTCATTGAAGGGGACACGGACCCCTGGTGCTGTCACTGTCACCGAGGGGACACGGGACCCCTGGTGCTGTCACTGCCATTGAGGGGACACGGAACCCCAATGTTGCTGTCACTGTCATTGAAGGGACACGGGACCCCTGGTGCTGTCACTGTCACCGAGGGGACAGGAGACCCCTGGTGCTGTCACTGTCATCGAAGGGACACGGGACCCCCATAGTACTGTTACTGTCATTGAGGGGACACGGGACCCCTGGTGCTGTCACTGTCACTGAGGGGACAGGGAGACCCCCGTGGTGCTGTCACTGTCACTGTCACCACACGGAGCCCACATCACCCACCCCAATGTGGGTCAGAGGTCCCTGTCACTGTCACTGTCCCAGGGTCCCCTGTCACTGTCAGTGCCACCATGGGGGTCCCAGGGTCCCCTGTCACTGTCCCAGGGTCCCCTGTCACTGTCAGTGCCACCATGGGGGTCCCAGGGTCCCCAGTCACTGTCCCAGGGTGTCCGGTCACTGTCCCAGGGTCCCCTGTCACTGTCACTGTCCCAGGGTCCCGGGTCACTATCACTGTCCCAGGGTCCTCTGTCACTGTCCCAGGGTCCCCTGTCACCATCAGGGCCACCATGGGGGTCCCAGGGGTCCCCGGTCACTGTCCCAGGGTCCCCTGTCACCGTCACTGTCCCAGGGTCCCCTGTCACCGTCAGTGCCACCTTGGGGGTCCCGGCCCCGCTGTGTGTCCTGGGGCACCCCTGTCCCCCCATGGCCCCCCCGGGGGTCCTGGGGATGTCCCCCCTCCCCCCAGGGTGACCACGGGGGTCCCGGGGGTCCCAGGCCCCCCCCAGCACTGGGGGGACCCCAAAGGGACATTAGAGACCCTAAAAGGCTTAGGTCACATCCGGGAAAAGGGATGCCGGGATAAACCACACCCGGGATAAACCACACCTGGGATAAACCACAGCCGGGATAACGCACAGCCGGGATAACGCACAGCCGGGATAAACGACACCCGGGATAACGCACAGCCGGGATAAACCACACCCGGGATAAACCACGCCTGGGATAAACCACAGCCGGGATAACGCACAGCCGGGATAAACCACACCTGGGATAACGCACAGCCGGGATAAACCACAGCCGGGATAAACCACACCCGGGATAAACCACACCCGGGATAAACCACACCTTGTATAACACACACCTGGGATAATGCATATCTGGGATAAACCACAGCCGGGATAACGCACAGCCGGGATAAACCACACCTGGGATAAACCACAGCCGGGATAAACCACACCTGGGATAACGCACAGCCGGGATAACGCACACCTGGGATAAACCACACCCGGGATAAACCACAGCCCGGATAAACCACACCTGGGATAACGCACAGCCGGGATAAACGACACCCGGGATAACGCACAGCCGGGATAAACCACACCTGGGATAACGCACACCCGGGATAAATCCACATCCAGGATAATGCACACCCGGGATAACACACACCCTGGATAAACCACACCTGGGATAACGCACACCTGGGATAAATCCACATCCAGGATAATGCACACCCGGGATAAACCACACCCGGGATAACACACACCCTGGATAAACCACACCTGGGATAACGCACACCTGGGATAAATCCACATCCAGGATAATGCACACCCGGGATAAACCACACCCGGGATAACACACACCTGGGATAAACCACAGCCAGGATAAATCTACACCTGGGATCACACCCGGAATAACACACCCCTGGGATCACACTCGGAATAACCCACACCTGGGATCACCCCTGGAATAACCCACACCTGGGATCACCCCTGGAATAACCCACACCTGGGATCACACCTGGAATAACACACCCCTGGGATCACAGCCGGGATAACCCACCCCTGGGATCACCCCTGGAATAACCCACCCCTGGGATCACACCCGGGATAACCCACACCTGGGATCACACCCGGGATAACCCACACCTGGGATCACACCCGGAATAACCCACACCTGGGATCACCCCTGGAATAACCCACCCCTGGGATCACACCCGGGATAGCCCACCCCTGGGATCACACCCGGGATAACCCACACCTGGGATCACAGCCGGGATAACCCACCCCTGGGACATGGGCAGTTGCGGCCTGGTGGGGCGATGGTGACGCCGGGCTCTGGGGACAACTGGGGCGCGGTGCTACCATGGGGGGGGGACAAGGGGTCATGGGGCTCCCCTCTGCAGCGCCGCTGCCATCCCAGCGCCACCGGCACAGCCCTCGGGACCCCCCGGGAGGGGACGGGAGATCCCCTGGGGGGACAGGAGACCCCCGGTGCCCCCCGGGAGGGGATGGGGGACCCCCGGTGCCCCCCGGGAGGGGACGGAAGATCCCCGTGCCCCCCCGGGAGGGGATGGGGGACTCCCGGTGCCCCCCGGGAGGGGATGGGTGCCCCCTGGTGCCCCCTGGGAGGGGACGGGAGACCGCCGGTGCCCCCCGGGAGGGGATGGGGGACCCCCGGTGCCCCCCGGGAGGGGATGGGTGCCCCCCGGTGACCCCCGGGAGGGGATGGGTGCCCCCCAGTGCCCCCCCGGCCGCCCTTACCTTGCCGGGGGGGTCGCGGTCCCGCCGTGCTCAGCCCGGCCGGCTCCCCATGGGTTTTATGGCTCGGCGGGGCCGCGGCAACGGGACGGGCACCCCCCCCCCGCCGCGGAACCGGGGGGGGACCGGGGCGGGGAGGAGCCGCCGGGGGCGGGCCGGGGGTTAATGGGGTGGAAAAGGAGCCGGGTCACGTTACCGGGCACGGGGGGGGGGCCGGGGCACCGGCTCCGCAGTTGGGGACACCGGGGGGGGGCACCGGGGGGTTGGGATGGGTCTCCCGGGGAACCGGAACCGGCGCCGGGGGTCCCGGTGGGGGCACCGGGGGGCACGCAGGAGGGATGTGCGGGCACGGGCATCGGCACCGGGGGTCCCGGTGGGGGCACGCCAGGGGATGTGCGGGCACGGGCATCGGCACCCGGGGTTCTGGCGGGGTCCACCGGGCAATGGGTGTCCCGGTGGGGGAACCGGGGGGTTCGGGCAGGGTCCTGCGGGCACCGGGACCGGCAGTGGGGACACCGGAGGGGCACCGGGGGGTTCGGGCAGGGTCCCCCGGGGAACCGGCACCGGCGCCGGGGGTCCCGGTGGGGGCACCGGGCGGGGTCCCGCGCACCCTGGGGTGACACCGTTAGCGGCGGGGTCCCGCCGAGGTCACCGGACACCGGCCCCGGGGTCACGGCGGCCACGCACGGGGGTCCCGGGGGTGTGACCCCAAGCGGAGCATCCCCGTGCGGGGTCACGCGTGGGCACAGACCCCCGACCCCCACCCACCCCGTGGGTGCCACTGAGGGGGTCCCGGGGCCGTGGGGGACTGGTCAGCGTGTCCGAGTGTCCGTGGGTCCGCGTGTCCGTGGGTCCGCGTGTCCGTGGCTGCCCCACGCCAGGCCGCTCCGGCCGCTCCCGAGGCACAAAGAGCCTTTGTCCGCCCGGGGGGGGAGGGGGGGCGAGTGACCGTGGGGCCGGGGCTACCGGGGGGGGCGGGGCCATGGAGGGGGACCCCCGGGCCAGCAATGGGGACCCCTGGGCTAGTGGGGACGTTGGGTCATGGGGACGGGCCTGGGCTGGTGCTGGGGACCCCTGGGCTGGTGCTGGGGACCCCTGGGCTGGTGCTGGGGACCCCTGGGCTGGCGAGGAGTGGGCTGGGCAATGGAGGGGGATTCCTGGGCTAGTGACGGGGGAGGTGGGCTAGTGAAGGGGGTGGGCTGATGATGGGGGGGCTGGGTTAGAGATGGGCTGGGCTAGTGACCGGGGCACTGGGCTAGTGACCGGGGCATTGGGCTAGTGGTGGGCACTGGGCAATTGAGGAGGACCCCTTGGCTAGTGACAGAGGGGGCTGGGCTAATGACGCCCCCCCAGGTTAATTATGGGGGGGGGCGTTAATCCTACGGGGCTGGGCTAATGACGCCCCCCCAGGCTAATTATGGGGAGGGGGCTAATCCGAGGGGGCTGGGCGAGCGAACGGCAGCCCTGGGCTAGCGCAGGGCTGGCCGGGCTAATGAAGGGGAGCCTTGGGCTACTGATGGGGTGCGGGGGGGGCTGTGGTAATTCGGGGGGTGTAACTGAGCGCTGGGGGAGGGGGGGGGGGGCTGGGCGAGCAGTGGCCACCCCCGGGCTAGTGAGGGGGGGAGGGGGGGTTGGGCTAATGAGAAGCACCCCCGGGCTAATGAGGGGGGGATAACGGTGGGGGGGTGCTGGTGGTGGTGTTGGGGGGGCTGGGCTAGCGCTGGCCACCCCCGGGCCGGTTGTCCGTGCGGAGGGGGGGGCGGGGGCTCCCGGTATTTTTATCCGCGCGCCGCCGTTGCCGGGGAACGGGGCCGGGGGGGGCGGGGGGGGCCCGGAGAGCGCGGAGCGAGCGGGGCTGCGGCAGCGGTGAGAGCGGGCGGGGGGCGCGGGGGGCGCGGGGGGAGCCCCCCGAACGCGGCGGGGCCCCCCCGAACCCGGCCGGGCACCCCGAACCCGGCCGAGCCCCCCAAAACCCGGCCCGGCCCCCCCGAACCCGGCCCGGACCCCCCCGAACGCGGCCGGGCCCCCCAAAACCCGGCCGGATCCCCCAAAACCCGGCCGGGCCCCCCCGAACCCGGCCGGACCCCCCAAAACCCGGCCGGGCACCCCGAACCCGGCCGGGCCCCCCCGAACCCGGCCGGACCCTCCCGAACCCGGCCGGACCCCCCCGAACCCGGCCGGACCCCCCCCAAAACCCGGCCGAGCCCCCCCCACCCCCAAAACTCGACTGTGCCCCCCAAACCCGGTTGTGCCCCCCCCCAACCCGGCCGAGCCCCCTAAACTCGGCCGTGCCCCCCCCCCAAAACCCGGCCGTGCACCCCCAAAATCTGGCCGGGCCCCCTAAACACAGCCGTGCCCCCCCCATCCCCAAAACTCGACTGTGCCCCCCCCCAGACCCGGCCGAGCCCCCTAAACTCGGCCGTGCCCCCTTCCAAAACCCAACTGTGCCCCCCCAAACTCGGCCGTGCCCCCCAAATACAACCGAGCCCCCCCAAATCCGGCCGAGCCCCCCAAACCGGGATGGGGAACGGGGAGGGGGCAGGGGGGAATTTGGGGGCGGTGCCGCCGGGACCCCCCCGGGCACACGCGTGTGTAAAGAGGGGGTGAGGGGTGCGCGTGACCCGGCTGCGCGTGTGAGTGTGAGTGTGAGTGTGAGTGTGCCCCCATTCCCTCCCAGCGCCCCCAGTTTGGGGGTTCCATTCCCTCCCAGTGCCACCAGTTTGGGGGTTCCACCCCCCCAGTTTGAGAGCTCCATCCCCCCATTCCCCCATCCCAGTTCCCCCAGTTTGGCACCTCCACCCCCATTCCCCCATCCCAGTCCCCCCAGTTTGGGAGCTCTGTCCCCCCAGTTTGGCACCTCCACCCCCATCCCAGTCCCCCCAGTTTGGGAGCTCTGTTCCCCCAGTTTGACACCTCCACCCCCATCCCAGTCCCCCCAGTTTGGGAGCTCTGTCCCCCCAGTTTGAGGGCTCTGTCCCCCCAGTTTGGCACCTCCACCCCCATCCCAGTCCCCCCAGTTTGAGGGCTCTGTCCCCCCAGTTTGGCACCTCCACCCCCATCCCAGTCCCCCCAGTTTGGGAGCTCTGTCCCCCCAGTTTGGGAGCTCTGTCCCCCCAGTTTGGGAGCTCCGTCCCCCCAGTTTGGCACCTCCACCCCCATCCCAGTCCCCCCAGTTTCCCCAGTCCTCACCCCGCTGTCCCCCCGCAGCCGCCGCCGATGGCTCAGGACAACGCCGCCTTCTGCGGGGTCCCCGAGGGGGTCCCCGCGGGGGTCCCCGCCGAGGCCAAGCCCCCTCCCCAGCCCCCCCAGGCCCCCCAACGCCGCCCGTGGGGGGCCGGGGGCGGCGCGGCGGCCCGGAAGCGCCAGCGCTACGTGGAGAAGGACGGCAAGTGCAACGTGCAGCACGGCAACGTGCGCGAGACCTACCGCTACCTGACCGACATCTTCACCACCCTGGTGGACCTCAAGTGGCGCTTCAGCCTCCTCATCTTCATCCTGGCCTACGCCCTCACCTGGCTCTTCTTCGGCCTCATCTGGTGGGTCATCGCCTACAGCCGCGGCGACCTGGAGCACCTGGGCGACCACAGCTGGACGCCGTGCGTCAACAACCTCAACGGCTTCGTCTCCGCCTTCCTCTTCTCCATCGAGACCGAGACCACCATCGGCTACGGCCACCGCGTCATCACGGACACGTGCCCCGAGGGCATCGTGCTGCTGCTGCTGCAGGCCATCCTGGGCTCCATGGTCAACGCCTTCATGGTGGGCTGCATGTTCGTCAAGATCTCGCAGCCCAACAAGCGCGCCGAGACCCTGGTGTTCTCCTCGCACGCCGTGGTGTCGCTGCGCGACGACCGCCTGTGCCTGATGTTCCGCGTGGGCGACCTGCGCGACTCGCACATCGTGGAGGCCTCCATCCGCGCCAAGCTCATCCAGTCCAAGCAGACGCAGGAGGGCGAGTTCATCCCGCTGGACCAGACCGACCTGAGCGTGGGCTTCGAGACGGGCGACGACCGGCTCTTCCTGGTGTCGCCGCTCATCATCAGCCACGAGATCGACGAGCGCAGCCCCTTCTGGGACGTGTCGCGGGGGCAGCTGGAGAGGGACGACTTCGAGATCGTCGTCATCCTCGAGGGCATGGTGGAGGCCACAGGTAAACGGGGCGGGGACGCCGCGGTGGTGCTGGGACACCTCGGTGGCACCTCGGTGGCAATGGGACGCCTTGGTGGCACTGGGACACCTCGGTGGCAATGGGACACCTCGGTGGCAATGGGACACCTCGGTGGCAATGGGACGCCTCGGTGGCACTGGGACACCTCGGTGGCAATGGGACACCTCGGTGGCATGGGGACACCTCGGTGGCATGGGGACACCTCGGTGGCATGGGGATGTCCCGGTGGCGTGGGGACACCTCGGTGGCGCTGGGACGCCTTGGTGGCACTGGGACACCTCGGTGGCATGGGGACACTTCGGTGGCATGGGGACGCGGCGTCTTTGTGTGGATACGTTTGTGGAGATGTCATCTCCGTTGGACACATCGTCTTTGTGGGCATGTATCGTCTTTGTGGGATGCATCATCTCTGTGGGACAGATCCGTGGGGACACCTCCATGGGGACACAGCATCTCCATGGGGACATCCCATCTCGGTGGGGACACCTCCATGGGGACACAACACCTCCATGGGGACATCCCATCTCGGTGGGGGCACCTCCATGAGGACACAGCATCTCCATGGGGACTTCTCCATCAGGACACATCATTAGTGTGGGACAGATCCATGGGGACATCTCCATGAGGACACATCATCTCTGTGGGGACAACACCCCCATGGGGATCCATGACCTCCATGGAGACATTTCACCTCCATGTGAACATCTCATCTCCATGGCGACACCTCCATGAGGACACATCTTCAGTGTGGGACAGATCCGTGGGGACACCTCCATGGGGACATCTCATCTCTGTGGGGACATCATCTTCTTGGGACTCATCACCTCCATGGGGACAAACAACATCCAAGGGGACACATCACATCCATGGGGACCCATCACCTCCATGGGGAACCCTCATCTCCATGGGGACACCTCCATGGGGAACCCTCATCTCCATGGGAAACCCTCATCTCCATGGGGACACCTCCACTCAGGTATCGGGGTGCCCCAAACCCTGGGGGTTTCACAGACCCCTCACACCAGATCTGGGGTTTCCAATGCCCACAGTGACTCAGATACTGGGATGCCCATGCCCTGAGTGATTCAGGTATTGGGGTCCCCATGCCCTGGGTCACTCAGATACTGGGGTGCCCATGCCCTGAGTGATTCAGATATTGGGGTGCCCATGCCCTGGGTCACTCAGGTATCAGGGTGCCCATAGCCTGGGGGTTTCAGGTATTGGGGTCCCTATGCCCTGGGTCATTCAGATATCGGGGTGCCCATGCCCTGAGTGATTCAGGTTTTGGGGTGCCCATGCCCTGGGTCACTCAGATACCGGGGTCCCCATGCCCTGGGTCACTCAGGTATTGGGGTGCCCCAAACCCTGGGGGTTTCACAGACCCCTCACACCAGATTTGGGGTTTCCCATGCCCTGGGTTCTTCAGGTTTTGGGGTCCCCATGCCCTGGGTCACTCAGATATTGGGGTCCCCATACCCTGGGGGTTTCAGGTATTGGGGTCCCTGTGCCCTGGGTCACTCAGATATCGGGGTCCCCATGCCCTGGGTCACTCAGATATTGGGGTCCCCCTGACCTGAGTGATTCAGATATTGGGGTGCCCCAAACCCTGGGGGTTTCACAAACCCCTCTTACCAGATTTGGCGTTTCTCATGCCCTGGGTTCTTCAGGTTTTGGGGTCCCCATGCCCTGGGTCACTCAGATATCGGGGTGCCCATGCCCTGAGTGATTCAGGTATTGGGGTGCCCATGTCCTGGGGGTTTCAGGTTTTGGGGTGCCCATGCCCTGGGTCACTCAGATATCGGGGTCCCCATGCCCTGGGTCACTCAGATTTTGTGGTGCCCCCAGGGATGACGTGCCAGGCGCGCAGCTCCTACCTGGCGGACGAGGTGCTCTGGGGTCAGGAACCTTCAGGTTTTGGGGTGCCCATGCCCTGGGTCACTCAGATTTCGGGGTGCCCATGCCCTGGGTCACTCAGATATCGGGGTGCCCATGCCCTGGGTCACTCAGATATCGGGGTCCCCATGCCCTGGGTCACTCAGATATCGGGGTGCCCATGCCCTGGGTCACTCAGATTTCGGGGTGCCCCCAGGGATGACGTGCCAGGCGCGCAGCTCCTACCTGGCGGACGAGGTGCTCTGGGGTCACCGCTTCACGCCGCTGCTCAGCCTGGAGGAAGGCTTCTACGAGGTGGACTACGGCGGCTTCCACCACACCGTGCCTGTGCCCACGCCGGCCTGCAGCGCCCGCCAGCTGGCCGCCGCCGCCGCCCGCCGCGATGCCCACCTCTACTGGTCCATCCCCAGCCGCCTGGACGAGGCGGCGGCGGCGGGGGGCGAGGGGGACCCCGAAATGTCCCCCCGCGAGAGCAACGGGACCTTGGCCAGCCCCGAGTCGCGGTGATGCCGCCAAAACCTGTAAATAGCAAAAATCCAGCCCCGCTAGGATACTGGTGGTGGGTTTGGGGTGTCCCTGGCCTTTCGGGGTGTTCCTGGCCTTTTTGGGTGTCTCTGGCCTTTTGGGGTGTCCCTGGGTTTGTGGGGACGAGGGAGGAACCCAAAATCTCCCGTGAAAGCAACGGGACCTTAGCCAGCCCCGAGTCGCGGTGATGCTGCCAAAATCTGGGTGTAAATAGCAAAAATCCAACCCCGTTAGGATGGTGGTGGTGGTTTTGGGGTGTCCCTGGGCTTTTGGGGTGTCCCTGGGTTTGTGGGGACAAAGGGAACCCCAAAATCTCCCGTGAGAGCAACGGGACCTTGGCCAGCCCCGAGTCGCGGTGATGTCACCAAAATCTGGGTGTAAATAGCAAAAATCCAACCCCATTAGGATGGTGGTGGTGGTTTTGGGGTGTCCCTGGGCTTTTGGGGCGTCCCTGGGTTTGTGGGGACAAGGGGGGACCCAAAAAATCTCTCAGGAGACCAACGGGACCTTGCCCAGCTCCAAGTCGTGGTGATGTCACCAAAATCTGGGTGTAAATAGCAAAAATCCAACCCCGTTAGGATGGTGGTGGTGGTTTTGGGATATCCCTGGGCTTTTGGGGTGTTCCTGGCCTTTTGGGGTGTCCCTGGGTTTGTGGGGACAAAGGGAACCCCAAAATCCCCCATGAGAGCAATGGGACCTTGGCCCGTGCTAAGTTGTGGTGATGTCACCAAAATCTGGGTGTAAATACTGAAAATCCAACCCCGTTAGGATGGTGGGGGTGGGTTTGGGGTGTCCCTGGGCTTTTGGGGCGTCCCTGGGCTTTTGGGGTGCCCCTGGGTTTGTGGGGACGAGGGGGGACCCAAAAAATCTCTCAGGAGACCAACGGGACCTTGGCCAGCCCCAAGTCGGGGTGATGCCGCCAGAATCTGGGTGACCGTGTTCAATAAATCTCCCCCGTTAGGGTGGTGGTGGCGGTTTTGGGGTGTCTCTGGATTTTTGGGGTGTCTCTGGATTTTTGGGGTGTCCCTGGGCTTGGGGCCTGGCGGGAGGGGTAGTTTAAAGGGGTCCCCCGAGGAATTTGGGGTGAAATCGGGATGGGCACAGCACCCTGACCCCAATTCCTGCAGGGGGGGAGGGCAGGAAGGGGTCAGTGTCACCCCCCCAAGGACATGGGGACCCCAGGGTGGGGTTGGGGTCCCCTCAAGGACATGGGGACCCCAGGGTGGGTGTGGGGATCCCTCAAGGACCCCCAGGGTGGGGTTGGGGATCCCTCAAGGACCCCCAGGGTGGGGTTGGGGATCCCTAAAGGACATGGGGACCCCAGGGTGGGGTTGGGGGTCCCCTCAAGGACATGGGGACCCCCAGGGTGGGGTTGGAGGTCCCTCAAGGACCCCCAGGGTGGGTGTGGGGATCCCTCAAGGACATGGGGACCCCAGGGTGGTCGCTGAGGTGGGCGAGGACGCGGAGCCCCCCCCATTGCCCCCCTCCCCTCCCCCAATGTCCCCACGGGATGCCCCCAAAGCGTGGGGGGAGGGGAGGGGGGGGCGCGGGGCCGAGCGGGGCCGAAAGGAGCCGAAAGGAGCCGAAAGGAGCCGAAAGGAGCCGAATGAGGCTGAGCGGGGCCGAACGGATCCGAAAGGAGCCGAAAGGAGCCGAAAGGAGCCGAAAGGAGCCGAAGAAATCCGGGCGGAGCCGAGCCGAGGCTGCCGGACCGAGCGGTTCCGAAAGGAGCCGAGCGGGGCCGAGCGGGGCCGAGCGGTTCCGAAAGGAGCTGAGCGGGGCCGAGCGGTTCCGAGCGGTTCCGAGCGGGGCCGAAAGGAGCCGAGCGGTTCCGAAAGGAGCCGAGCGGGGCCGAGCGCCACCAAAGCCCCGCCCACCCCCGACCCCGCCCCTCCCCCGTCGCGCGTGGGGGTGGGGGAGGGGCTGTGACCCCCCCCCCTCCCCAAAATCTGCGCCCCCCTCCCCCCCCCCCCGTGGGACACGCGTGTTGTCCCCCCCGGGTCCCCCCGTGCCGCATTCCTGCCGCCCACGGCAGCAGCTGCGCGGGGCTGGGGGCACTGGGGGCACTGGGAGGGACTGGGGGGGACTGGGGGGGACTGGAAATGCACTGGGATGGACTGGGATGGACTGGGGGGGAGTGGGGGGGACTGGGGGGGACTGGGAATGGACTGGGGGGGACTGGGATGGACTGGGGGGGGACTGGGAGGGACTGGGGGGGACTGGGATGGACTGGGAGGAACTGGGAGGGACTGGGGGGGAACTGGGATGGACTGGGAATGGACTGGGATGGAACTAGGAGGGACTGGGAGGAACTGGGAGGGACTGGGATGGACTGGGAGGGACTGGGAGGGACTGGGATGGACTGGGGGGACTGGGGTTACTGGGAGGAACTGGGAGGGACTGGGAGGAACTGGGAGGGACTGGGGTTACTGGGAGGAACTGGGGTTACTGGGAGGACTGGGGGCAGGGCCGCGGGCCGGGCCGGGGGGGGCGCGGGGCGGTCCCGGCCCCCCGTGGGGACGGTCCCGGCACGGGGCCCCGGTCCCGCGTCAGCGCTGTTTGTACAGCTGGGGACACGGGTGGGGACACGGGGACACGGGGACACGGGTGGGACACGGGGACACGGGTGGGGACACGGGTGGGGACACGGGGGGACACGGGGGGACACGGGTGGGGACACGGGTGGGGACACGGGTGGGGACACGGGGGGACACGGGGGGACACGGGGGGACACGGGTGGGGACACGGGGACACGGGGGGACACGGGGGGGACACGGGTGGGACACGGGTGGGACACGGGGGGACACGGGGGGGACACGGGGGGACACGGGTGGGGACAGGGGGGGACACGGGTGGGACACGGGGGGACACGGGTGGGACACGGGTGGGACACGGGGGGACACGGAGCAGGGGAATCAGCCAGGGCTACGGGGGACTGGGAGGCACTGGGATGGACTGGGGAAACTGGGATGGACTGGGATGGACCCCGGGGAACTGGAATGGACTGGGAGCACTGGGAAGAATAGCACAGGGGGAACTGGGGGGCGTTGGGACAGACTGGGAGGAACTGGGAAGTGCTGGGATGGACTGGGAGGACTGGGATGGACTGGGATGGACTGGGAGAACTGGGATGGACTGGGAGAACTGGGATGGACTGGGATGGATTGGGAGGTGCTGGGGACAATGGGCAGACTGGGCAGTACTGGGACAAACTGGGAGGCCACTAGGGCAGACTGGGAGGAACTGGGGTGCAGGTTGGGACTGGGGGGACTGGGTTGGACTGGGGTTACTGGTGTGGACTGGGGTTACTGGTTTGGACTGGTGTTACTGGTTTGGACTGGAGTTACTGGTTTGGACTGGGGTTACTGGTCTGCACTGGGATTACTGGTGTGGACTGGGGGAACTGGTTTGGACTGGGGTTACTGGTGTGGACTGGGGTTACTGGTCTGCACCGAGGGTGCAGGGCTGGACGGGGAGTGCCAGGGTCTGTACTGGGAAGATACTGGGAGGACACTGGGCGGCACTGGAGGGCGTGGCCGGCACAGGGAGCAGAGCCGCGGGCTGGGGGAGCTGATAACTGGTGTAGACTGGTGTTACTGGTGTACTGGTGTTACTGGTTCAGACTGGTGTTACTGGTGTACTGGTGTTACTGGTGTACTGGTGTCACTGGTGTACTGGTGTTACTGGTGTACTGGTGTACTGGTGTACTGGTGTTACTGGTGTACTGGTGTCACTGGTGTCACTGGTGTTACTGGTGTACTGGTGTTACTGGTGTACTGGTGTTACTGGTGTCACTGGTGCCACTGGTGTTACTGGTTCAGACTGGTGGTTACTGGTTGTTACTGGTGTCACTGGTGTCACTGGGGGGTTACTGGTGTCACTGGTATCACTGGTGTTACTGGTGTCACTGGTGTTACTGGTTCAGACTGGTGTCACTGGTGTTACTGGTGTCACTGGTGTACTGGTGTACTGGTGTTACTGGTTGTTACTGGTTCAGACTGGTGTTACTGGTGTCACTGGTGCCACTGGTGTACTGGTGTCACTGGTGCCACTGGTGTACTGGTGTACTGGTGTTACTGGTGTACTGGTGTACTGGTGTCACTGGTGCCACTGGTGTACTGGTGTACTGGTGTCACTGGTGTACTGGTGTACTGGTGTTACTGGTTGTTACTGGTTCAGACTGGTGGTTACTGGTTGTTACTGGTGTCACCGGTCCCCCCCCGCTCTGGAGCTGCCCTTGGCGGTTGCCATGGAGACCAAGCCGGGAAGGGGGGGGGTACTGGGAGGACTGGGGACACTGGGGGGGGTGGGAACAGCCGGACACAGGAACAGCCGGAGAGCAGGAACAGCCAGACACTGGGAACAGCCGGACACGGGAACAGCCGGAGTTTGGGGACAAGGGGACACCGGGAACAGCCGGAATTTGGGAACAGCTGGAATTTGGGAACAGCCGGACACCAGGGACTGCCGTGTCTCCTGAACAGCCTCCATGGGCACAACCAGACCCAGGGAACAGCCGGAGCCTGGGAACAGCCGGAGTCCGGGAACAGTCGGAGTCTGGGGACAAGGGGACACCAGGAACAGTCAGATCCTGGTACATCTGGATCCTGGCACAGCCGGATCCTGGCAACAGCTGGATCTAGCCACAGTCGGTCCCTGGGAACAGCCGGATTTCGGGAACATTTGGATTCCTGGGAACAGTCAGAGCCGGGGCACAGCTGGATGCTGGGCACAGCTGGATGCTGGGAACAGCCCAACCCCGGGCACAGTCAGACCCTGGGCACAGCTGGATCCCGGGAACAGTCAGAGCCTGGGAACAGCCGTGTCCGTGGGTACAGCCGCTCCTGGGGCGCCGTGGATCCCCTGGGAACAGCCGGACCCTGGGCACAGCCGATCCCCAGGAACAGTCAGAGCCTGGGCACAGCCCCGGGAACAGCCGGACCCTGGGGACAGCCGGACTCCCGGCACAGCCCCGGGAACAGCCGGACCCTGGGGACAGCCGGACTCCCGGCACAGCCCCCCCGGCTCACCCCCCTCGGTGTCCCCCCGACTCTCTCCGCCATTCCCGGGCTAATTTTAGCCCCCGGCCGCATTCCCGGGCACCTCCCGGTGCCAGGCGGGGTCACACCGGGAGCACCGGGCACCCACGGGCCAGGGGACCCCCCAAAAACCAACCACCACCCCCCAACAAAACAACCACCGCCCCCCAAAACACCCCCGCGCCGTCACCCCCTGCTCCCAGAGCCCGGGGCTGCCGCGGGGGGGTCCCGCTGGATTTGGGGGGGTCAGGAGGGGTCGCCCCCTCCCCCCGCGCCCCCCCGGGACCCCCGAGGGGCGGCGGGGGCGGGGAGGGGGCGGGGGCCGGCCCGGGCGGGGCCCGCCGGGTTTTTCTCGGCCGCCGCCGCCCCCCCCAAAAAGTGTCCCGGGCCGGCGACGGCGACGGCAGCGCCATGGGCAGAGGGGTGAGTAGGGGCGGCCCGGGGCGCCCACGCGGGGCACGGAGCCACGCGGGGCGCGGAGCCACGCGGGGCACCCCAGAAATAAAATAAATGAATAAATAACCCCCCCCACCCCGCTTTCCCCCGAACCCCCGCACCGTGACCACTCACCCCCCCGCACCAGCCGGGCACCCCCACGCGCGGAGCTCGCCCCACGCGGGGCACCCCAAACCCACCCTGGGCTCCCCAAGCGCACTCGCAGCGCCCCAAAACCACGCGGGAACCCCCCCCAGATTGCCCCCCCCACACACACATCGGAAAGCCCCCACGGGACCCCTCCCCACGCGTGACGCCCCCCGCGACGCCCAGAGCACTCTGCGGACACCCCGCAACTCAACCGGGCACCCCCCACGCGGGACCCCCCCGTCCAAAATCACAGAGCCGACCCTCCCCACGCGAGACAGCCCCCCCGCGACTTCCACCCGCGCAGGTGGCACCGCCCCACGCGGGACCCCCGCCCCAAATTCCACCCCGGACCCCCGCGCTGTGCCCGCCAAAACCCCCCGCGGGCCGCGGAACACGCGTGGGGCTCAGGGGGTTCTGTTTCGGGGTTGGGGGGTCCCAAAGTGGCTGGGAGTCGGCAGAGCCCCCCCGTGTCCCCTCCCCGCGTGGCGCGGTGCCCGCGGCTGCCCCGAGCCCCGCTGCCGGTGCCGTGGCAACGCCCGCGGGGGGGCCCCGAGCGCCGCTGGCCCCACGCCCGACCCCCCCCCAAACCCGGGCACCCACCCAAAAAACCGGGGGGACCCCCCCGCGGGGGGGGTTCTCCTCCCCCTCCCCCCCAAACCCCCCCGCGGTGTCCCCAAATTGGGGGAGGGGCGGGGGGGACACGCGCGCGACACCCGACACCCCCCCCCGCCCCTCCCCCAAATTCCGGGGGGGTCCCTCAGGTGGGTCCCCCCCCCCAGTGCCACAGTTGGGGTGCCCCGAATTGGGGGGGTGGGGGCGCCACCCTGTGCCCCCCCCGTGGGTTTGGGGGTGCCCCCCTGTGTCCTCCCCCGTCGGTTTTTTGGGTGGGGTGCCCCCCTGTGCCCCCCCCCCGTGGGTTTTGGGTTTGGGGGTGCCCCCCTCGTGTCCCCCCGTGGGTTTTGGGGTGCCCCCCTCGTGTCCCCCCGTGGGTTTTGGGGTGCCCCCCTGTGTCCTCCCCCGTCGGTTTTTTGGGTGGGGTGCCCCCCTGTGCCCCCCCCCCGTGGGTTTTGGGTTTGGGGGTGCCCCCCTCGTGTCCCCCCCGTGAGTTTTTTGGGTTTGGGGGTGTCCCCCCGTGGGTTTTGGGTTTGGGGGTGCCCCCCTGTGTCCCCCCGGTGGGTTTTTGGGTTTGGGGGTGCCCCCCTGTGTCCCCCCGGTGGGTTTTTGGGTTTGGGGGTGTCCCCCTGTGTCCCCCCGGTGGGTTTTTGGGTTTGGGGGTGTCCCCCTGTGTCCCCCCGGTGGGTTTTTGGGTTTGGGGGTGCCCCCCCGTGGGTTTTTGGGTTTGGGGGTGCCCCCCTGCGCCCCCCCCGTAACCCGAGCCCCCCCGCCCCCCCTCCCGGTGTTGGTTTTGGCTCCCGGAGCTTTTCCATGACACCGGCCCCGCCCCCCCCGCGGGGAGCCCCGGGGACAGAGGGACAGAGGGACAGAGGGACAGGGGGACAGAGGGACAGGGGGACAGGGACAGAGGGACAGGGGGACAGGGGGACAGGGGGACAGGGACAGAGGGACAGGGGGACAGGGGGACAGGGGGACAGGGACAGAGGGACAGGGGGACAGCGGGACAGGGGGACAGGGGGACAGAGGGACAGGGGGACAGGGACAGAGGGACAGGGGGACAGAGGGACAGAGGGACAGGGGGACAGAGGGACAGAGGGACAGGGGGACAGGGGGACAGGGGGACAGGGACAGAGGGACAGGGGGACAGGGGGACAGGGGGACAGGGACAGAGGGACAGGGGGACAGGGGGACAGGGGGACAGGGGGACAGAGGGACAGGGGGACAGGGACAGAGGGACAGGGGGACAGAGGGACAGAGGGACAGGGGGACAGAGGGACAGAGGGACAGAGGGACAGAGGGACAGGGGGACAGAGGGACAGAGGGACAGGGACAGAGGGACAGGGGGACAGGGACAGAGGGACAGGGGGACAGAGGGACAGAGGGACAGAGGGACAGGGGGACAGAGGGACAGAGGGACAGGGACAGGGGGACAGGGGGGACAGAGGGACAGAGGGACAGGGACAGGGGGACAGGGGGGACAGAGGGACAGAGGGACAGAGGGACAGGGGGACAGGGACAGGGACAGGGGGACAGGGGGGACAGGGACAGGGGGACAGGGACAGGGGGACAGGGGGACAGGGGGACAGAGGGACAGAGGGACAGAGGGGGACAGGGGGACAGGGGGACAGTGCCACCCCCCACCCCCCCCGAGGAGTGGGAGGGGCCTGACCACCCCCCACCCAGAGCGTCACGGGGGGTTTTCCTCTGCCCGGCTGGTGGGACCACCCCCCCCAAAAATGGGTGTGGGGACACCCCTGCGGTGACAGGGACACCCCCGCAGTGAGGGTGACACCCCTGCAGTGAGGGTGACACCCCTGTGGTGAGGGTGACACCCCTGTGGTGACAGGGACACCCCCACGGTGAGGGTGACACCCCTGTGGTGACAGTGATACCCCCATGGTGAGGGTGACACCCCCACGGTGACGGTGACATGCCGTCGGTGATGACAACACCCCCCTGGTGACGGTGACACCCCCGTGGCCTCACTGACCACCCCGTGGTCACGGTGCCACCGTGGTGACCACAGTGACCTCTCAGTGACCACAGTGACCCCTTGGTGACCACAGTGACCCCTCAATGACCACAGTGACCCCTTGGTGACCACAATGACCCCTCAATGACCACAGTGACCCCTCAATGGCCACAGTGACCCTCAATGACCACTGTGACCCCTCGGTGACCACAATGACCCTCAATGGCCACAGTGACCCCTGGGTGACCACAGTGACCCCTCAATGACCACAGTGATCCCTCACTGACCACAGTGACCCCTTGGTGACCACAATGACCCTCAATGGCCACAGTGACCCCTGGGTGACCACAGTGACCCCTCAATGACCTCAGTGACCCCTCAATGGCCACAGTGACCCCTTGGTGACCACAATGACCCCTCAATGACCACAATGACCCCTCAATGGCCACAGTGACCCTCACTGACCACAGTGACCCCTCACTGACCACAACCCCCCCCAGTGACCCCGCTGACCCCCCCGCGCCGCGCCCCCACCCCCGCCGTGCCCCCCCGGTGCCCGCCCGGTGCCCGGTGCCCGCCGCCCCCCCCCGCGCCCGACGATGCCGGTGGCCACGGTGACGCCGGTGCTGGCCGTGACCTCCGCGCCCACGGTAATGGCCCGGGGGGGGCGGGGGTGGCACCGGGCCGGGGGGTCCCCGTGCCCACGCGGGGGTCCCCGTGCCCACGCGGGGGTCCCCGCAGGCCGGCCGCGAGTACTCGCCCGCGGCCACCACGTCCGAGAACGGCGGCGGGAAGAGGAAGCAGAAGGAGAAGGAGCTGGACGAGCTCAAGAAGGAGGTGAACCTGGTGAGTGGGGACAGCGGGGACAGCGGGGACAGCGGGGACAGCGGGGAGGAACGGGGACAGTGGGGAGAGCGGGGAGAAACGGGGAGAAACGGGGAGAAATGGGGAGAAATGGGGAGAAACGGGGACACTGGGGACAGCGGGGACAGCGGGGAGGAACGGGGAGAAACGGGGAGAAACGGGGACACTGGGGACAGCGGGGACAGCGGGGAGAAACGGGGACAGCGGGGAGAGCGGGGAGGAACGGGGACAGCGGGGACAGCGGGGACACTGGGGACAGCGGGGACAGCGGGGAGAAACGGGGACAGTGGGGAGAGCGGGGACAGCGGGGAGGAACGGGGAGAAACGGGGAGAAACGGGGACACTGCTGACAGCGGGGACAGCGGGGAGAAACGGGGAGGAACAGGGAGAAACGGGGAGAAACGGGGAGAAACGGGGACACTGGGGACAGTGGGGACAGCGGGGAGGAACGGGGAGAAACGGGGAGAAATGGGGAGAAATGGGGAGAAACGGGGACACTGGGGACAGCGGGGACAGCGAGGACAGCGGGGAGGAACGGGGACAGATGGGGAGAAACAGGGAGAAACAGGGACAGACAGGGACAAATGGGGAGAAACGGGGAGAAACAGGGACAGACGGGGACACGGAGGGGACAGGGGGACACGGAGGGGACAGGGGGACAGAGGACAGAGAGGGGACAGCAAGGGGACAGTGAGGAGACATGGGGACAGAGGGACAGGGACAGAGAGGGGACATGGGACAGAGGGGACAGGGGACAGGAGGACACAGGGACAAGGGACATGAGGGACACTGAGACCATGGGGACATGGGGGACACCGGGGGCACAGGGGACAATGACAGGGACAGGGGACATGGGGAACGTGGGGGACACGGGGGACACGGGGGACAATGGGACAATGGGGACATGGGGGACACAGGGATGGTGGCCCTGTCATTGCATGCCTGGGGACACAGGTGACGTGGGTGATGTGTGGGACATGGGCGACACTGGGACCATGGGGACATGGGTGACATGGGACGCCAGGGACAGCTGGCTGTGCCATCCCATCCAGAGGGACGTGGGTGACATGGGGACATGCCACCCTGCTGGGGTGACTGGGGTGACGGGGACAGCTGTCCCATGTCACCCAGCTGAGGTGACACACGCGGGTGACGTGGGCCGTGTGGAACTCGGGGGACAGCTGGCGTGCCACCCCAGCCAGAGGGACAGGGGTGACATGGGGCCATGGGCACAGTGGCCACACCGCCCTGGCTGGGGTGACACGGGTGACAGGGGTGGCATTTGTCCCTCAGGATGACCACAAACTGTCCCTGGATGAGCTGGGCAGGAAGTACCAGGTGGACCTGTCCCGGGTGAGATGTCCCTTTGTCCCTGTGTCCCACTGTCCCTGTGTCCCATGTCCTGGTGTCCCCGTGTCCCCATGTCCCCATGTCCCCATGTCCCCATGTCCCCATGTCCCCGGTGTCCCAGTGTCACCGTTTCTCGGTGTCCCCATGTCCCGGTGTCCCTGTGTCCCCATATCCCCGTGTCACGGTGTCCCCGGTGTCCTCGTGTCCCAGTGTCACCGTGTCCCGTGTCACGGTGTCCCAGTGTCCTGGTGTCACAGTGTCCCCATATCCCCATGTCCCAGTGTCCCCATGTCCCCGGTATCCCCGGGGTCTTGGTGTCCCTGGTGTCCCCATGTCCCCATGTCCCTGTGTCACAGTGTCCCGGCGTCACCGTGTCCCCATGTCCCTGTGTCCCGGTGTCACCGTGTCCCGTGTCCCCATGTCCCGGTGTTGCAGTGTCCCTATGTCCCGGTGTCCCTCTATCCCCGTGTCACGGTGTCTCCATGTCCCCATGTCCCCATGTCCCTGTGTCCCGGTGTCCCGTGTCCCCATGTCCCGGTGTCACCGTGTCCCGTGTCCCCATGTCCCCGGTGTCGCAGTGTCCCCATGTCCCGGTGTCGCAGTGTCTCCATGTCCCGGTGTCACCGTGTCCGTGTCCCTGTGTCCCAGTGTCCCCTGTGTCCCCATGTCCCCGGTATCCCTGGGGTCCCAGTGTCCCCAGTGTTGTGTCCCATGTCCCCATGTCCCCGGTGTCACAGTGTCCCCGTGTCCCATGTCCCCATGTCCTGGTGTCCCCATGTCCCGGTGTCACCGTGTCACCGTATCCCATGTCCCCATGTCCCCGGTGTCCCATGTCCCCCCGTCCCGGTGTCACCGTGTCCGTGTCCCGGCAGGGCCTGACCAACGCTCGCGCCGCCGAGATCCTGGTGCAGGACGGTCCCAACGCGCTGACGCCGCCGCCCACGACGCCCGAGTGGGTGAAGTTCTGCCGGCAGCTCTTCGGCGGCTTCTCCATCCTGCTCTGGATCGGCGCCATCCTCTGCTTCCTGGCCTACGGCATCCAGGCCGCCATGGAGGACGAGCCCTCCAACGACAACGTGAGGGGACGCGGGGACACCGGGGGCACGGGGCACACGGGGGGGACGGGGGGTATGGGGACACGGGGGACACTGGGGACACTGGGGGCACGGGGGACACGGGGGACACTGGGGGGACCGGGGCCATGGGGACACTGGGGACACTGGGGACACTGGGGACATGGGGACACGGGGGACACGGGGGACACAGGGGGGACCGGGGGTATGGGGACACCGGGGACATTGGGGACACCGGGGGTATGGGGACACTGGGGACATGGGTGACATTGGGGACACTGGGGACACTGGGGACACCGGGGACACTGGGGACACGGGGGGGACCAGGGGTATGGGGACACGGGGGACACTGGGGACATTGGGGACACGGGGGACATGGGGAGGACCGGGGGTATGGGGACACTGGGGACACGGGGGACATGGGGACACGGGGGACATGGGGGACACTGGGGACACGGGTGACATGGGGACACGGGGGACATGGGGGGCACCAGGGGTGTCCCCTCCTTGTCACCCCACCCCGGGGGTCCCACGGTGCCCCCCGGGTGCTGAGGTGCCCCCCCCGGTGCCAGCTGTACCTGGGGGTGGTCCTGGCCGCCGTGGTCATCGTCACCGGCTGCTTCTCCTACTACCAAGAGGCCAAGAGCTCCAAGATCATGGACTCCTTCAAGAACATGGTGCCCCAGGTGGGCAGCGGGGGCACGGCCGGGGGGGTCCCGGGGGGGGTGGGCGCCCCCTGAGGTGCCCGGTGCCCCCCCAGCAAGCGCTGGTGATCCGCGAGGGCGAGAAGATCCAGATCAACGCCGAGAACGTCGTGGTCGGGGACCTGGTGGAGGTGAAGGGCGGGGACAGGGTGCCCGCGGACATGAGGATCATCTCCTCCCACGGCTGCAAGGTGGGCACGGGGGCACGGGGGGCACGGGGGGCACTGGGGGGGCATTGGGGACACTGGGGACACTGGGGACATTGGGGAGACTGGGTGGGGACAGGGTGCCCATGGACATGAGGATCGTCTCCTCCCACGGCTGCAGGGTGGGCACGGGGGCACGGGGGGCACTGGGGGCACTGGGGGGGCATTGGGGACATTGGGGACATTGGGGACACTGGGCGGGGACAGGGTGCCCGCAGACATGAGGATCATCTCCTCCCACGGCTGCAAGGTGGGCACGGGGGCACGGGGGGCACTGGGGGCACTGGGGGGGCATTGGGGACATTGGGGACATTGGGGGGGCATTGGGGACATTGGGGGGGCATTGGGGACATTGGGGACATTGGGGACACTGGGTGGGGACAGGGTGCCCGCGGACATGAGGATCGTCTCCTCCCACGGCTGCAAGGTGGGCACGGGGGCACGGGGGGCACGGGGGGGGCATTGGGGACATTGGAGACATTGGGGGGGCATTGGGGACATTGGGGACACTGGGGACACTGGGCGGGGACAGGGTGCCCGCGGACATGAGGATCATCTCCTCCCACGGCTGCAAGGTGGGCACGGGGGCACTGGGGGCACTGGGGGGGCATTGGGGACATTGGGGACATTGGGGGGGCATTGGGGACATTGGGGACACTGGGGACACTGGGCGGGGACAGGGTGCCCGCGGACATGAGGATCGTCTCCTCCCACGGCTGCAGGGTGGGCAGGGGGCACATCCAAACCCACCCAGCCCCCCCAGTATCCCCCACACCCCCAAACCCCCAATTCCCCTTACCCCAGTCCCCCCAAATCCCCCCCATAACCCAAATCCCCCACAACCCCAAAGCCCCTAAACTCCCCAACCCCCTGTACCTCAAACCCCCAAACCCCAATTCCAAACCCCAAACCCCAAACCCCAATTCCCAAAGACCCAAACCCCAATTCCCGTCCCCCAAACCCCAAATTCCCCCCACAACCCCAAACCCCCAAACCCCCAGCCCATCCCCCAAACCCCAATTCCCAAACCCCCAAACCCCAAACCCCAATTCCCAAAGACCCAAACCCCAATTCCCGAACCCCAAACCCCCCCAAACCCCAAACCCCAAACCTGAAACCCCAAACCTCAATTCCCGAACTCCAAACCCCAATTCCCAAATCCCAAAGCCCCCAAACCCCAATTCCCGAACCCCCAAACCTCAAACCCCAATTCCCAAAGACCCAAACCCCAATTCCCGAACCTCAAACCCCAATTCCCGAACCCCAAACCCCAATTCCCGAGCCCCGAACCCGCAGGTGGACAACTCCTCTCTGACGGGTGAGTCGGAGCCGCAGACGCGCTCGCCGGAGTTCACGCACGAGAACCCGCTGGAGACGCGCAACATCTGCTTCTTCTCCACCAACTGCGTCGAGGGTGGGCCCCTGTCACCCGTGTCACCCGTGCCACCCCTGTCACCTGTCACCCATGTCACCCGTGTGACCCGTCACCCGTGTCACCCGTGTCACCCCTGTCACCTGTCACCCGTGTCATCCCTGTCACCTGTCACCTGTGTCACCTGGGTCACCTGTCACCCATGTCACCCGTGTCACCTGTCACCCGTGTCACCCCTGTCACCTGTCACCCGTGTCACCCGTGTGACCCGTCACCCGTGTCACCCGTGTCACCCCTGTCACCTGTCACCCGTGTCACCCCTGTCACCTGTGTCACCTGGGTCACCTGTCACCTGTCACCCATGTCACCCGTGTCACCTGTCACCTTTGTCCTACCTTCATCCTACCTTCGTGTCACCTGCGTGTCACCTGAGTGTCACCTTCATCCCACATTTGTGTCACCTCCATGTCACCTTCATCCCACCTCCGTGTCACCTTTGTGTCACCTTCATCCCATCTTTGTGTCACCTTCATCCCACCCCTATCCCACCTCCATGTCACCTCCATGTCACCTTCACCCCACCTTCATCCCACCTCCCTGTCACCTTCATCCTGCCTCCGTGTCACCTCCCTGTCACGTTCATCCCACCTTCATCCCACCTTCATCCCACCCCCATGTCACCTTCATCCCACCTTCGTGTCATTTCTGTGTCACCTTCATCCCAGTTTTGTGTCACCTTTGTCCCACCTTCATGTCACCTCCGTGTCACCTTCATCCCACCTCCCTGTCACCTTCATCTCACCTCCATGTCACCTCTATGTCACCCTCATCCCACCTTCATCCCACCTTCGTGTCACTTCTGTGTCACCTTCATCCCAGTTTTGTGTCACCTTCATCCCACCTTCCTGTCACCTTCATCCCAGCCCCGTGTCACCCCCGTGCCACCTCCGTGCCCGCAGGGACGGCGCGGGGCATCGTCATCTCCACGGGCGACCGCACGGTGATGGGCCGCATCGCCTCGCTGGCCTCGGGGCTGGAGGTGGGCCGGACGCCCATCGCCATGGAGATCGAGCACTTCATCCGCCTCATCACCGGCGTCGCCGTCTTCCTCGGCCTCTCCTTCTTCATCCTCTCCCTCATCCTCGGCTACACCTGGCTCGAGGCCGTCATCTTCCTCATCGGCATCATCGTGGCCAACGTGCCCGAGGGGCTGCTGGCCACCGTCACCGTGAGTGGCTGGGGGCAAACTGGGAGGGACTGGGAGGGACTGGGGCAGAGATATTGGGGATTGGGATGCACTGGGAGGGACTGGGAGCGACTGGGGCAGAGATATTGGGGATTGGGATGGACTGGGAGGGACTGGGAGCGACTGGGGCAGAGATATTGGGGATTGGGATGGACTGGGAGGGACTGGGAGCGACTGGGGCAGAGATATTGGGGATTGGGATGGACTGGGAGGGACTGGGAGGGACTGGGAGCAAACTGGGATGGACTGGGATGGATTGGGAGCAAACTGGGAGGGACTGGGAGGGACTGGGGCAGAGATACTGGGGATTGGGATGGACTGGGAGGGACTGGGAGCAAACTGGGAGGGACTGGGAGGGACTGGGGCAGAGATATTGGGGATTGGGATGGACTGGGAGGGACTGGGAGCAAACTGGGATGGACTGGGATGGACTGGGAGCAAACTGGGAGGGACTGGGGCAGAGATATTGGGAATTGGGATGGACTGGGAGGGACTGGGAGCAAACTGGGAGGGACTGGGACAGAGATATGGGGGTGTAAAGGGGCACTGGGAGTGACTGGGATGGACTGGGAGCACTGGGAGGGCTCCACCATCATCTTCCTCATTGGCATCATCATGGCCAACATGCCCAAAGGGCTGCTGGCCACCATCACGGTGAGGGGCTGGGAGCAAACTGGGAGCACTGGGGGCACTGGGAGCACTGCGGGCACTGGGAGCACTGGGAGGACACTGGGAGCACTGGGAGGGCACTGGGAGAACTGGAGTTGGAGCTTCCATCATCCTCTTCCTCATGGGCATCACCGTGGCCAACGTGCCCGAGGGGCTGCTGGCCACCGCCACGCTGGGAAGGGGCACTGGAGGGGGGATGTGGGGCACTGGGATCATTCTGGGGAGCTGGGGAGGGTCTCCAGAGCCCATGGGGGGGGTCCCACCCCCGTGACACCCCGGGGTGCCCCCCAGGTGTGCCTGACGCTGACGGCCAAGCGCATGGCCAGGAAGAACTGCCTGGTGAAGAACCTGGAGGCCGTGGAGACGCTGGGCTCCACCTCCACCATCTGCTCCGACAAGACCGGGACCCTCACCCAGAACCGCATGACCGTGGCCCACATGTGGTTCGACAACCAGATCCACGAGGCCGACACCACCGAGGACCAGTCGGGTGTGTGGGGGGCACCCCAAAACCCACAGCGCCCCCAGCACCCCGATCCCCTGGCACCCCAATGCCCAGGGACCTCGGGACCCAAACCCCAATCCCCTGGAACACTGATCCCCCAGCACCCCAATCCCCCAGCACCCCAATCCCCTGGCACCCCAATGCCCTGGGACCTCGGGACCCAATGCCCTGGCACCTCAATCCCTTGGAACCCCAATGCCCAGGGACCTCAGTACCCAGACTCCAATCCCCTGGAACACTGATCCCCCAAAACCCTGATCCCCTGGCACCCCAATCCTCTGGCACCCCAATCCCCTGGCACCCCAATCCCCTGGCACCCCAATGCCCTGGGACCTTGGGACCCAAACCCCAATCCCCTGGCACCCCAATCCCGTGGAACACAAATCCCCTGGCACCCAAATCCCCTGGGACCTCGGTACCCAAATCCCCTGGAACCCCAATCCCCCAAAACTTGAATGCCCTGGCACCTTGGTACCCAAACCACCTGACACCTCAATCCCTTGGCACCCCAATGCCCTGGGACCTCGGTACCCAAACCCCAATCCTCTGGAACACTGATCCCCCAAAATCCTGATCCCCTGGCACCCCAATGCCCTGGGACCTCGGCACCCAAACCCCTTGGCACCCCAATGCCCTGGAACGCTGATCCCCAAAAAGCCGGATCCCCTGGCACCCCCATCCCCTAAAACCCCAAATCCCTGGAACCTCAATTCCGCAGAACCTCGATCCCCCAAAACCCTGATGCCCTGGCACCTTGGTACCCAAATCCCCTGGCACCATGATCCCCCAAAACCCCGATCCCCTGGCACCCCAATCCCCTGGAACCAGGCTGGTCAGTGGGTGGCACCAGTGGTGGCACTGGTGACACTGGGCTGGTCAGTGGGTGACACCAGGCTGGTCAGTGGGTGGCACCAGTGGTGGCACTGGTGACAGCAGCCTGGTCAGTGGGTGACACCAGTGGTGGCACTGGTGACACTGGGGTGGTCAGTGGGTGACACTGGTGACACCAGCCGTGCCCTCACAGTGCCCCGTGTCCCCAGGTGCCACCTTTGACAAGCGCTCGCCCACTTGGGCGGCTCTGGGGACACCAGTGGGTGGCACTGGTGACACTGGGCTGGTCAGTGGGTGGCACCACGCTGGTCAATGGGTGGCACTGGTGACACCAGGCTGGTCAGTGGGTGACACTGGTGACACCGGCCGTGCCCTCACGGTGCCCCGTGTCCCCAGGTGCCACCTTCGACAAGCGCTCGCCCACCTGGGCAGCCCTGGGGACACCAATGGGTGGCACTGGTGACACCGCGCTGGTCAGTGGGTGACACTGGTGACACCAGGCTGGTCAGTGGGTGGCACCAGTGGTGGCACTGATGACACTGGGCTGGTCAGTGGGTGGAACTGGTGACACCAGCCTGGTCAGTGGGTGACACTGGTGACACCAGCCGTGCCCTGACGGTGCCCCGTGTCCCCAGGTGCCACCTTCGACAAGCGCTCGCCCACCTGGGCAGCCCTGGGGACACCAATGGGTGGCACTGGTGACACTGGGCTGGTCAGTGGGTGACACCGCGCGGGTCAGTGGGTGACACTGGTGACACCAGCTGTGCCCTGACGGTGCCCCGTGTCCCCAGGTGCCACCTTCGACAAGCGCTCGCCCACCTGGGCAGCCCTGGCGCGCATCGCCGGGCTCTGCAACCGCGCCGTCTTCAAGCCGGGCCAGGAGAACGTCTCCATCTCCAAGGTCGGGGGTCCGGGGGCGGCGGGGGCGGGCGCGGCGGCACCCCGGGGTGCAGCGGCACCCAGGGGCGCGGTGCCAGCGCTGTGCCCCCGCAGCGGGACACGGCGGGCGACGCGTCCGAGTCGGCGCTGCTGAAGTGCATCGAGCTGTCGTGCGGCCCCGTGCGCCGGATGCGCGAGCGCAACCCCAAAGTCACCGAGATCCCCTTCAACTCCACCAACAAGTACCAGGTGCTGCCCGGGCGCTGCCGCGGCGCTGGGGGCACTGGGAGGGGGAGCTAGGGGGACTGGGGGCACTGGGATGGGCACTGGGGGCACTGGGATGGGCACTGGGAGCACTGGGATTGGGAACTGGGGGCACTGGGGGCACTGGGATGGACACTGGGGGCACTGGGGGCACTGGGAGGGGGAGCTGGGGGCACTGGGATGGGGCACTGGGATGGGGAACTGGGGGCACTGGGGGCGCTGGGATGGGGCACTGGGGGCACTGGGATGGGCACTGGGGGCACTGGGGGCACTGGGGGCACTGGGGGCACTGGGATGGGCACTGGGAGCACTGGGATGGGCACTGGGAGCACTGGGATTGGCACTGGGGGCACTGGGAGGGGGAGCTGGGGGCACTGGGGGCAACGGGATGGGGAACTGGGGGCACTGGGATGGGCACTGGGAGCACTGGGATTGGGAACTGGGGGCACTGGGGGCACTGGGATGGGCACTGGGGGCACTGGGGGCACTGGGGGCACTGGGATGGGCACTGGGGGCACTGGGAGCACTGGGATGGGCACTGGGGGCACTGGGATTGGGAACTGGGGGCACTGGGATGGGGCACTGTGGCACTGGGGACACTGGGACGGAGAACTGGGGGCACTGGGATGGGGAACTGGGGGCACTGGGGGCACTGGGATGGGGAACTGGGCACTGGGATTGGGAACTGGGGGCACTGGGATGGGGCACTGGGGGCACTGGGGGCACTGGGACAGAGAACTGGGGGCACTGGGATGGGCACTGGGGGCACTGGGGGCACTGGGGGCACTGGGATGGGCACTGGGAGCACTGGGATTGGGAACTGGGGGCACTGGGGGCACTGGGGGCACTGGGGGCACTGGGATGGGCACTGGGAGCACTGGGATTGGGAACTGGGGGCACTGGGGGCACTGGGGGCACTGAGGGCACTGGGAGGGGGAGCTGGGGGCACTGGGGGCACAGGGATGGGGCACTGGGGGCGCTGGGATGGGGAACTGGGGGCACTGGGATGGGGAACTGGGGGCACTGGGGGCGCTGGGATGGGGCACTGGGGGCACTGGGGGCGCTGGGGGCACTGGGGGCACTGGGATGGGGCACTGGGGGCACTGGGGGCGCTGGGATGGGGCACTGGGGGCGCTGGGATGGGGAACTGGGGGCACTGGGATGGGGAACTGGGGGCACTGGGGGCGCTGGGATGGGGCACTGGGGGCGCTGGGATGGGGCACTGGGGGCACTGGGATGGGGAGCTGGGGGCGCTGGGATGGGGAACTGGGGGCACTGGGGGCGCTGGGATGGGGAACTGGGGGCACTGGGGGCGCTGGGGGCACTGGGGGCACTGGGATGGGGCACTGGGGGCACTGGGGGCGCTGGGATGGGGCACTGGGGGCGCTGGGATGGGGAACTGGGGGCACTGGGATGGGGAACTGGGGGCACTGGGGGCACAGGGATGGGGCACTGTGGCACTGGGGGCACTGGGACGGAGAACTGGGGGCACTGGGATGGGGAACTGGGGGCACTGGGATGGGGAACTGGGGGCACTGGGGGCACTGGGATGGGGCACTGGGGGCACTGGGATGGGCACTGGGAGCACTGGGATTGGGAACTGGGGGCACTGGGGGCACTGGGATGGGGCACTTGGGGGCACTGGGGGCACTGGGATGGGACACTGGGGGCACTGGGGGCAACGGGATGGGGAACTGGGGGCACTGGGATGGGCACTGGGGGTACTGGGGGTACTGGGATGGGCACTGGGGGCACTGGGGGCACTGGGATGGGCACTGGGGGCACTGGGATGGGCACTGGGGGCACTGGGGGTACTGGGATGGGCACTGGGATTGGGAACTGGCTCTGGGTGGCCCTGGGGTGGCACTGGTGACCCTGGGGTAGCACTGGGTTGGCTCTGGGTGACCCCGGGGTGACCCTGAGATGGTACTGGGTGACCCTGGGGTGGCACCGGTGACCCTGGGTTGGCTCTGGGTGACCCTGGGGTGACCCCGGTGACCCCGGGGTGACCCCGCCGGGTGACCCCTGTGCCCTGCCCATGCCCGTGTCCAGCTGTCCATCCACGAGCGCGAGGAGGACCCCCAGGGTTACCTGCTGGTGATGAAGGGCGCGCCCGAGCGCATCCTGGACCGCTGCTCCCGCATCCTCCTGCAGGGCCAGGAGCAGCCCCTGGACCAGGAGATGCGCGAGGCCTTCCAGAACGCCTACCTGGAGCTGGGGGGGCTCGGCGAGAGGGTCCTGGGTACGCCCGGGGGGGCCTGGGGGGAGTTTTGGGGTCCTAGAGGGGTCCTGAGGGGGATTTGGGGGTCTCCAAGGGGGTCCTGAGGGGGATTTGGGGGTCTCAGAAGAGATCTGGGGAAGAAAAGTCTGGGTAAGAACATGGAGGAACCTTCCAGAATCCCCACCTGGAGCTGGGGGGGCTCGGGGCTCGGGTCCTGGGTACATCTGGGGGGTCCTGGGAGATTTGGGGGGTCCTAGAGGGGTCCCAGGGGGTCCTGGGGGGATTTGGGGGGTCCTAGAGGGGTCCCAGGGGGGGCCTGGGGGGATTTGGGGGTTCCCGGGAGAGCAGCACCTGGATGAACATGGAGGAGGAACCTTCCACAACATCTACCTGGAGCTGGGGGGGCTTGGGGAGAGGGTCCTGGGTACACCTGGGGGGGCCTGGAGAATTTTTGGGGCCTCAAGGGGGTCCTGAGGAGGTTCTGAGGGGTCCTGGGTACACCCGGGGGGTCCTGGTGGTCCCCGGGGTGCTGCACCCCCAACCTCTCAGTGTCCCCAGGGTTCTGTCACCTTACAGAAGTTCCTGGGGGTGTTTTTGGTGTTCCTCATGGGTTCCTCGGGGTGGTTTTGGTGGTTTTGGGGTCTCAGCATCCCCTCGGTGTCCCCAGGGTTCTGTCACCTTACAGAAGTTCTTGGGGGTGTTTTTGGTGTTCCTCATGGGTTCCTCGGGGTGTTTTTGGTGTTTTTGGGGTCTCACCATCCCCTCGGTGTCCCCAGGGTTCTGCCACCTGTACCTGCCCCCGGACAAGTTCCCGGTGGTGTTTTGGGGGTCTCTCATGGGTTCCTGGGGGTGTTTCTGGTGTTTTTGGGGTCTCTCATGGGTTTCCGGGGGTGTTTTTGGGGTTCCTCATGGGTTCCTTGGGGTGTTTTTGGTGTTTTTGGTGTCTCACCATCCCCTCGGTGTCCCCAGGGTTCTGCCACCTGTACCTGCCCCCGGACAAGTTCCCCCGCGGGTTCCGTTTCGACGCGGACGAGGTGAACTTCCCCACCAGTGACCTTTGCTTCGTGGGGCTCATGTCCATGATCGACCCCCCCCGCGCCGCCGTGCCCGACGCCGTCGGCAAGTGCCGGAGCGCCGGCATCAAGGTGGGACCCCAAAACCCACCGGGACCCCAAAACCCCCGCCTGGGACCCCAAAACCCACCGGGACCCCAAAACCCCCACTCAGGAACCCAAAATCCACCGGGACCCCAAAACCCCCACTCAGGAACCCAAAATCCCCACCTGAATCCCCAAGTCCCCACCTGGACACCAAAACCCCAACCCAGGACCCCAAAACCCGCCCAGGACACCAAAATCCCACCCAGGACACCAAAATCCCACCCAGCACCCCAAAACCTCACCTGGGATCCCAAAACTCCCACCTGGATCCCAGAATCCCCACCTGGATCCCAAAATCCCACCTGGGACCCAAAATCCCCACCTGGGACCCCAAAACTCCCTCTGAGCCCACCCAGAACCCCATTTCCCCTTGTCCCCCCCCCATTCTGGGGTGCCCCAGGTGTCCCCCCAGGTGTCCCCAGGTGTCCCCAGCTGCCCCCAGGTGTCTCCAAGTATCCCCAGGTGTGCCCCAGGTATCCCCAGGTGTGCCCAGGTGTGCCCCAGGTGTGCCCAGGTGTCTCCAAGTGTCCCCCAGGTGTGCCCCAGGTGTCCCCAGGTGTGCCCAGGTGTGCCCCAGGTATCCCCAGGTGTCCCCAGGTGTATGCCCAGGTGTGCCCAGGTGTCCCCAGGTGTCCCCAGGTGTGCCCAGGTGTGCCCAGGTGTCCCCAGGTGTGCCCAGGTGTGCCCAGGCCTGACGGTGCCCCCCAGGTGATCATGGTGACCGGGGACCACCCCATCACGGCCAAGGCCATTGCCAAGGGCGTGGGGATCATCTCCGAGGGCAACGAGACCGTGGAGGACATCGCGGCGCGCCTCAACATCCCCGTCAGCCAGGTGAACCCCAGGTGAGATTTGGGGAACCCCAGGTGAGCTCTAGGTCAGCCAGGTGAACACCAGGGGAGATTTGGGGTACCCCAGGTGAGATTTGGGGAACCCCAGGTGAGCTCTAGGTCAGCCAGGTGAACCCCAGAGGAACCCCAGGGGAACCGCAGGTGAGACAGGTGAACACCAGGTGAGCTCCAGGTGAGCCCCAGAGGAACCCCAGGGGAACCGCAGGGGAACCTCAGGTGAGCTCCAGGTGAGCCCCAGGTGAGCCAGGGAAACCCCAAGTGAGCCAGGTAGGGGAAGTTGAGGGGATTTGGGGGTCCCAGGGGGTTTTCCCAGGAATTTTGGGGTGCTGACCCCACCGTGACCCCCAGGGAGGCCAAGGTGTGTTTGGTTCACGGATCACACCTGAAGGACACGAGCTGGGGTGGGGATTTTGGGGTGATCCTGGGGGTGATCCCAGGGATTTTGGGATCCTGGGGGGGGTTTTCCTGGAAATTTTGGGGTGCCGATTTTGGGTTGCCGATTTTGGGGTGCCGATTTTGGGGTGCTGATTCTGGGGTGCCGATTTTGGGTTGCCGATTCTGGGGTGCCGATTTTGGGGTGCCGATTTTGGGTTGCCGATTTTGGGGTGCCGATTTTGGGGTGCCATTTTTGGGTTGCCGATTTTGGGTTGCCGATTTTGGGTTGCCGATTTTGGGGTGCCATTTTTGGGTTGCCGATTTTGGGTTGCCGATTTTGGGGTGCCATTTTTGGGGTGCTGATTCTGGGGTGCCGATTCTGGGGTGCCGATTTTGGGGTGCCGATTTTGGGGTGCTGATTCTGGGGTGCCGATTTTGGGGTGCCATTTTTGGGGTGCCGATTTTGGGGTGCCATTTTTGGGGTGCTGATTCTGGGGTGCCGATTCTGGGGTGCCGATTTTGGGGTGCTGATTTTGGGGCGCTGACCCCCAGGGAGGCCAAGGCGTGCGTGGTGCACGGCTCGGACCTGAAGGACATGAGCTCGGAGCAGCTGGACGAGATCCTGCGCAACCACACCGAGATCGTCTTCGCCCGCACGTCCCCCCAGCAGAAGCTGATCATCGTCGAGGGCTGCCAGAGACAGGTGACACCACGCTGGCACCCGTGTCACCGTGTCACTGTGTCACCGTGTCACCGTGTCACCCGTGTCACCCGTCCCCTTATCCCCTCATCCCAGTGTCCCCAAAGCCCTCAATACCTCCAATGTCCTCAATATCCCCAAAGCCACCAATGTGTCCAATATCCCCAATGTCCCCAGTGTCCCCAAAGCCACCAATGTCCCCAGTCACCCAATGTCCCCAGTATCCCGTTCCCCATATTCCCAGTGTCCCCAATGTTCCCAAGTGTCCCAAATGTTCCCAATACCTCCAAAGTCCCCAGTGTCCCCAAAGCCACCAATCTTCCCAATATCCTCAATGTCCTCAGCGTCCCCAGTGTCCCCAGTGTCCCCAAAGCCACCAATGTCCCCAATCGCCCCATGTCCCCAGTATCCCGTGTTCCCCATATTCCCAGTGTCCCCAATGTTCCCAAAGCCACCAATGTCCCCAGTGCCACCAATGTCCCCAATATCCTGTGTTCCCCATATTCCCAGTGTCCCCAATGTCCCAAATGACCCCAATGTCCCCAATACTCCCAATGTCCCCAGCGTCCTCAAAGCCACCAATGTTCCCGGTATCCCAAATATCCTCAGTGTCCCCAGTGTCCCCAGTGCCCCAAATATCCTGTGTTCCCCATATTCCCAATGTCCCCAGTGTCCCCAGTGTCCCCATTGTCCCCAGTGTCCCCAAAGCCCCCAGAGCCCCAGTGTCCCCAGTGTCCCCAGTGTCCCCAGTGTCCCCAATGTCCCCAATGTCTCCAATGCCCCCAGTGTCCCCAGTGTCCCCAGTGTCCCCAAAGCACCCAGAGCCCCAGTGTCCCCAGTGTCCCCAGTGTCCCCAGTGTCCCCAGTGTCCCCAAAGCCCCCAAAGCCCCAGTGTCCCCAGTGTCCCCATGTCCCCCAATGTCCCCAATGTCTCCAATGCCCCCAGTGTCCCCAGTGTCCCCAAAGCCCCCAAAGCCCCAGTGTCCCCAGTGTCCCCAAAGCTCCCAAAGCCCCCAAAGCCCCCAGTGTCCCCAGTGTCCCCAATGTCCCCAAAGCCCCCAATGTCCCCAATGTCTCCAATGCCCCCAGTGTCCCCAGTGTCCCCAAAGCCCCCAAAGCCCCAGTGTCCCCAGTGTCCCCAATGTCCCCAACGTCCCCAGGGCGCCATCGTGGCGGTGACGGGTGACGGCGTCAACGACTCGCCGGCGCTGAAGAAGGCCGACATCGGGATCGCCATGGGCATCGCCGGCTCCGACGTGTCCAAGCAGGCGGCCGACATGATCCTGCTGGACGACAACTTCGCCTCCATCGTCACCGGCGTCGAGGAAGGTCGGGGACAGGCGCAGGGGCTTGGGGACATGGGGGACGTGGGGGGTGTTGGGGGGACTGGGGGCATTGGGAGGCATTAGGGACATCGGGGATATTGGGGACATCGGGGACACTTGGGGCATTGGGGGCACTGGGGACATGGGGACACTGGGGATATTTGGGATATTTGGAGCATTGGGGATGTTGGGGACATTGGGGACATTGGGGACATTGGGGACATTGGAGCACTGGGGACATTTGGGACATTGGGGACATTGTGGGTATTTTGGATTTTGGGGTACTGGGGACATAGGGGATGTTGGGGACTTCAAGGTCATTGGGGACATTGGGCACTTTGTGGATATTTGGGACATTGGGGATGTTTGGGACAACTTTGGGGACATTGGGGACATTGAGGATGTTTGGGACATTGGGGATGTTTGGGATTATTGGGGTATTGGGAATGTTGGGGACATTGCAGACATTGGGGTATTGGGGACACTGGGGACATTTGTGGGTGTTTGGGATGTTGGGGTTTTGGGGACATGGAGGACATTTGGGACATTGGAGGGATTGGGAACTGGGGACATTGGGGACATTTTTGGGTGTTTGGGTTATTGGGATACTGGGGACATTTGGGGGCATTGGGAGCCTGGGGACATTGGGGACACTGGGGACACTGGGGACATTTGGGGACACCCTGGGGACATTGGGGACACTGGGGACATGTCCCCTGGCAGGCCGCCTGATCTTCGACAACCTGAAGAAGTCGATCGCCTACACCCTGACCAGCAACATCCCCGAGATCACCCCGTTCCTGCTCTTCATCATCGCCAACATCCCGCTGCCGCTGGGCACCGTCACCATCCTCTGCATCGACCTGGGCACCGACATGGTGAGGGACCCAAAAACCCCAAAATCCATCCAGCAAATCCCAAATCCACCAAAATCCACCCCAAAATCCATCCCAAACCCAAATCCACCAAAATCCACCCCAAAATCCATCCCAAACCCAAATCTCGCTGCTGCTGGGTACCATCACCATCCTCTGCATTGACCTGGGCACTGACATGGTGATGGGCACCCCAAAAACCCCAAAATCCATCCCAAATCCAATCCAAATCCATCCCAAATCCAATCCAAATCCATCCCAAAAATCCCAAATCCATCCCAAATCCACCCAGGGACCCCAGATCCTCCTGGTGATCCCAAATCCACCCCAGAGACCTCAGATCCTCCTGGCCCTGGGCACTGCCACCATCCCAGGATGTGACACCGGGTGACGCCGGGTGACACCGGGTGACACCGGGTGACACCGGGTGACGCCGGGTGACACCGGGTGACACCGGGTGACGCCGGGTGACGCCGGGTGACACCGCTGTCCCCCCAGGTCCCCGCCATCTCCCTGGCCTACGAGGCGGCCGAGAGCGACATCATGAAACGGCAGCCGAGGAACCCGCGCAGCGACAAACTGGTCAACGAGCGGCTCATCAGCATGGCCTACGGCCAGATCGGTCAGTGGGCACTCGGGGTCACTCAGGGGTCACTCAGGGGTCACTCAGGGGTCACTCAGGGGTCACTCAGGGTCACTCATCAGCATGGCCTACGGCCAGATCGGTCAGTGGGCACTCGAGGTCACTCAGGGGTCACTCAGGGGTCACTCAGGGGTCATTCGGGGTCACTCATCAGCATGGCCTACGGCCAGATCGGTCAGTGGGCACTCGGGGTCACTCAGGGGTCACTCAGGAGTCACTCAGGGGTCACTCAGGGTCACTCATCAGCATGGCCTACAGCCAGATCGGTCAGTGGGCACTCGGGGTCACTCAGGGGTCACTCAGGGGTCACTCAGGGGTCACTCAGGGTCACTCAGGGTCACTCAGGGGTCACTCATGAGCATATCGGTCAGTCAGGGGTCCCAACATGATCCCGATCCCATGGCTCTGATCCCAATCCTGATCCCAATCCCAATCCCAATCTTGATCCCAATCCTGATCTCCTGTCTCTGATCCTGATCCCAATCCTGATCCCATGGTTCTGATCCCAATCCTGATCCTGATCCTGATCCTGATCCCAATCCCAATCCCGATCCCAATCCCATGGCTCTGATCCTGATCCTGATTCCAATCCCAATCTTGATCCCAATCCCAATCCCATGGCTCTGATCCCGATCCCGATCCCATGGCTCTGATCCCGATGCCGATCCCATGGATCTCATCCCAATCCCATGGCTCTGATCCCGATCCCAATCCCGATCCCATGGATCCGATCCCGATCCCATGGATCCGATCCCGATCCCATGGCTCTGATCCCGATCCCATGGATCCGATCCCGATCCCATGGATCTGATCCCGATCCCATGGCTCTGATCCCGATCCCATGGCTCTGATCCCGATCCCATGGATCCGATCCCGATCCCATGGATCCGATCCCGATCCCATGGATCCGATCCCGATCCCATGGCTCTGATCCCGATCCCGATCCCATGGCTCTGATCCCGATCCCATGGATCCGATCCCGATCCCATGGATCCGATCCCGATCCCATGGATCCGATCCCGATCCCATGGCTCTGATCCCGATCCCGATCCCATGGATCCGATCCCGATCCCATGGCTCTGATCCCGATGCCGACCCCGCAGGGATGATCCAGGCTCTGGGCGGGTTCTTCACCTACTTCGTGATCCTGGCGGAGAACGGCTTCCTGCCGGGAACGCTGCTGGGGATCCGCCTGGCCTGGGACGACCGCTCCAAGAACGACCTGGAGGACTCCTACGGACAGGAGTGGGTGAGGGACCTACACTGACCCTACACTGACCCTACACACCGGTTACACACAGGTTACACACAGGTTACACACCGGTTACACACCGGTTACACACCCATAACACCCCTGGGACAATCGCTCCAAGAACGACCTGGAGGACTCCTACGGACAGGAGTGGGTGAGGGACCCTAAAACCGACCCTACACTGACCCTACACACGGGTTACACACGGGTTACACACGGGTTACACACGGGTTACACACGGGTTACACACCCATAACACCCCTGGGACAATCGCTCCAAGAACGACCTGGAGGACTCCTACGGACAGGAGTGGGTGAGGGACCTACACTGACCCTACACACCAGTTACACACCAGTTACACACCAGTTACACACCAGTTACACACCAGTTACACGCCAGTTACCCACCAATTCCACAGCTGCTTCCATCCCATTTCCACACCCATTCCCACCCCGTTTCCACCTTTATTTCCGCCCCGTTTCCGCCCCGTTTCTCCCGGTTTCCCATTCAATCCCGTTTCCGTTTCCCCACTCGTTCGCTCCCACTTTCCTCCTGCTTTCCCCCGTTGTTCTCCCCCGATTTCCCGGTTTCTCACTCCAGCTTCCCCTCCGGATTCCCGAATTGTTCCCCCCTAGTTCCCACCCCGGTTTCCTGTTGTTCCCCCCCGGTTTCCTGGTTGTTCACTCCGGTTGCCCCCCGGTTTTCCCGGTTCCCACCGGTTTCCCTTTTCTCACTCCAGTTCCCTCCTGGTTTTCCCCATTGTTCCCCCCCAATTTCCCATTTCTCAACCCGGTTCCCAGTTTCTCACTCCAATTTCCCATTTCTCACCCCAATTTCCCATTTCTCACCCCAATTTCCGGTTTCCCACCCCAATTTCCCGTTTCCCACCCCAATTTCCCGTTTCCCTCCCCAATTTCCCATTTCTCACTCCAATTTCCCGTTCCCCTCCCCAATTTCCCGTTTCTCACCCCGGTTTCCCATTTCTCACCCCAATTTCCCACCCCAATTTCCCATTTCCCACCCCAATTTCCCGTTCCCCTCCCCAATTTCCCATTTCCCACCCCAATTTCCCATTCCCCTCCCCAATTTCCCGTTCCCCTCCCCAATTTCCCATTTCCCACCCCAATTTCCCATTTCTCACCCCAATTTCCCATTCCCCTCCCCAATTTCCCGTTTCCCACCCCAATTTCCCATTTCTCACCCCAATTTCCCATTCCCCTCCCCAATTTCCCGTTCCCCTCCCCAATTTCCCGTTTCCCACCCCAATTTCCCGTTCCTCTCCCCAATTTCCCGTTCCCCTCCCCAATTTCCCATTTCTCACCCCAATTTCCCATTTCCCACCCCAATTTCCCATTCCCCTCCCCAATTTCCCGTTCCCCTCCCCAATTTCCCGTTCCCCACCCCAATTTCCCATTTCCCACCCCAATTTCCCATTTCCCACCCCAATTTCCCGTTCCCCTCCCCAATTTCCCGTTTCTCACCCCGGTTTCCCATTCCCCTCCCCAATTTCCCGTTCCCCTCCCCAATTTCCTGTTTCCCACCCCAATTTCCCGTTCCCCTCCCCAATTTCCCGTTTCCCACCCCAATTTCCTGTTCCCCTCCCCAATTTCCCATTTCCCACTCCGGTTTCCTATTTCTCACCCCAATTTCCCGTTCCTCACCCCAATTTCCCGTTCCCCTCCCCAATTTCCCATTTCTCACCCCAATTTCCCGTTCCCCTCCCCAATTTCCCGTTCCTCACCCCAATTTCCCGTTTCCCTCCCCGGTTCCGTGCCCAGACCTACGAGCAGCGCAAGGTGGTGGAGTTCACGTGCCACACGGCGTTCTTCGCCAGCATCGTCGTGGTGCAGTGGGCGGATCTCATCATCTGCAAGACGCGCCGCAACTCCGTCTTCCAGCAGGGCATGAAGTGCGACACGGCACCCCAAAACCGCCCCAAAATCCCACCCCAAACCGCCCCAAAATCGCCCCAAAATCCCACCCAAAACCGCCCCAAAATCCCACCCCAAAATCCCACCCCAAACGGCCCCAAAACCGCCCCAAAATCCCACCCCAAACCGCCCCAAAACCGCCCCAAAATCCCACCCAAAACCGCCCCAAAATCACCCCAAAATCCCACCCAAAACTACCCCAAAATCCCACCCAAACCCGCCCCAAAATCACCCCAAAATCCCACCCAAAACCGCCCCAAAATCCCACCCAAAACCGCCCCAAAATCACCCCAAAATCCCACCCAAAACCGCCCCAAAATCACCCCAAAATCACCCCAAAATCCCACCCAAAACTACCCCAAAATCCCACCCAAACCCGCCCCAAAATCACCCCAAAATCCCACCCAAAACCGCCCCAAAATCCCACCCCAAACCGCCCCAAAATCACCCCAAAATCCCACCCAAAACCGCCCCAAAATCCCACCCAAAACCGCCCCAAAATCACCCCAAAATCCCACCCAAAACCGCCCCAAAATCACCCCAAAATCTCACCCCAGACGGCCCCAAAATCACCCCAAAATCCCACCCAAAACCATCCTAAAATCCCACCCAAAACCACCCAAAATCACCCCAAAACAACACCAAAACCCATCCAAAAATGTGCCACAACTCCATCTTCCAGCAGGGCCTGAAGTGCGACATGGCACCCCAAAACCACCCCAAAATCACCCCAAAATCCCACCCAAAATCGCCCCGAAATCACCCCAAAATCCCACCCCAAACCGCCCCAAAATCACCCCAAAATCCCACCCAAAACCACCCCAAAATCACCCCAAAAATACCCCCAAATCACCCCAACAATGTGCCACAACTCCATCTTCCAGCAGGACATGAAGTACGACGCAGCACCCCTAAAATGCCCTGAAATCACCCCAAAATCCCACCCCAAAAACACTCCCAAAATCCCACCCAAAAATACCCCAAAATCACCCCAAAAATGTGCCACAACTCCATCTTCCAGCAGGGCATGAAGTGTGACACAGCACCCCAAAACCACCCCAAAAATACCCCAAAATCACCCCAAAACCACCCCAAAATCCCACCCAAAAATGTGCCACAACTCCGTCTTCCAGCAGGGCATAAAGTTCGACAAAACACCCGCAAAACACCCCAAAACCACCCCAAAAATCACCCCAAAATCCTAAAACCTCTCCCACCCCAAAAAAAAACCCCAAAAAATCCCAAATCCCCAAAACCCAACAAACCCTCTCCAAACCCCCTTCCCCCTTCCAAACCCCAAAAAAATCCCCAAACCTCTCCAACCTCCCCCAGAAAACCCCAAGTCTCCCGAAACACCCTAAAAAACCCCAAAATTTCCCAATTTTTTAGGAACAAAATCCTGATTTTCGGGCTGCTGGAGGAGACGGCGCTGGCGGCGTTCCTGTCCTACTGCCCGGGCATGGGGGTGGCGCTGCGCATGTACCCCCTCAAGTGAGGGTCACCCCAAATCCCGGCCCCAAAAATCCCCCCGGGCCCCTCCAAATCCCCCCCAAAATCTTAAAACTGCTCCAAACCCCGAAAAAATCCCGATTTCCCCAAAAATCTCCCCATGCTCCTTCCAAATCACCCCCCAAAAATCTTAAAAATGCTCCAAACCCTAAAAAAATCCGAATTTCCCCAAAAATACCCCCATGCTCCTTCCAAATACCCCCAAAATCCTAGAATTACTCCAAACCCCGAAAAATTCCCAATTTCCCCCAAAATCTCCCCATGCTCCTTCCAAATCTCCCCAAACCTCTCCAAATACCCCAAAAAACCCCAAATACACCAAAAATATCTCCATGCCCCTTCCAAATCTCCCCAAAAATCCTAAAATTGCTCCAAACCCTGAAAAAATCCCGATTTCCCCAAAAATCTCCCCATGCTCCTTCCAAATCTCCCCAAAAATCCTAAAACTGCTCCAAAAACCCCAAATACACCAAAACCCCCCCATGCCCCCTCCAAATCTCCCCAAAAAATCCTAAAACTGTTCCAAACCCTAAAAAAAATCCAATTTCCCCCAAAATCCCCCCACGCTCCTTCCAAATCCCCCCAAAATCCCCAAACCTCTCCAAATACCCCCCAAAAAAATCCCAAATCCCCCCAAATTTCCCCAATTCCCCTCTAAAACCCCATCCAAAAACCCCCAAAACGGCTCCAAACCCGCCAAAAAAAAATTCCAAATCCCCTAAAAATCCCCAATTCCCCTCCAAAAAAAAATCCCCAAACCGCTCAAACTGCCCCAAAAATCCCCAATCCCCCCAAAAATCTCCAATTTTGGGGTTTTTGGGGCAGGGTGACCTGGTGGTTCTGCGCCTTCCCCTATTCCCTGCTGATCTTCGCCTACGACGAGGTGAGGAAACTGATCCTGAGGCGCTACCCCGGAGGTGAGCACCCCAAAAACGGGGGGGACACCCCAAAAACGGGGAGGGAAAACCCAAAAATGGGGGGGGGAACCCAAAAATGGGGGGGGAAAACCCAAAAATGGGGGGGAAGCCCAAAAAAGTGGAGAAAAACAAAAAAAAATGGGGGGGGGAAGCCAAAAAAAATGGGGAGAACGGCAAAAAAAATGGGGGGGAAACCCTAAAAAATTATGGAAGAAGCTGAAAAAATGGGGGGAACACCCCAAAAATGGGGAGAACCCGAAAAAATGGGAGAGAACCCCAGAAAATCGAAAATCCTGGGAGAAATTTCCAAAAAAAACTGGAATCCCAAAAAATGGGAACCCTAAAAGAATGGATTGGGGGATTTTGGGGTTTGGGGTTTTGGGGATTTGGGGTTTTTGGGATTTGGGATTTTGGGGTTTTGGGATTTTGGGATTTGGGGATTTGGGGATTTTGGGATTTGGGGATTTGGGGTTTGGAGATTTGGGGTTTTGGGGATTTGGAGATTTTGGGGGATTTCGGGTTTTGGGGTTTGGAGATTTGGGGTTTTGGGTTTTTGGGGATTTGGGGATTTTGGGATTTGGGGATTTTGGGGATTTTGGGATTTGGGGATTTTGGCAATTTGGGGTCTCCTTGACACCCCCTCCCCTTTTTTGCAGGATGGGTGGAGAAGGAAACCTATTACTGATCCTAATATCGATCCTATTATCGATCCTGTTATCGATCCTGTTATCGATCCCCTCCCCCCACTTTTAGGACCCCCGGAGCGCCCCCCCCGCACCCCAAAACTAACCCGGGGGGGGTCGGGCCCCCAGAATTTGGGGGGCACTCGGACCCCCCCCCGCAGAGCAATAAACCAGTTTAACCCCCCCGTGTACTGGGATGGACTGGGAGGGGAGGGGGTTGAGGGGAGACCCCCAAATTCCCCCATATCCCCCCAGATTTCCACAAGTTCCCACAAAATTCCACAAATTCCCACAAATTCCCACCAAAATCACCCGAATCCCCCCAAATTTCCTCAAATCCCCACAAATTTCCCCAAATTCCCCCAAATTCCCTCAAATTTCCCCAAATTTCCCCAAATCCCCACAAATCCCCAGAAATTCCCACAAGTTCCCACACATCTGCCCCAATTCCCCACAAACTTCCCCAAATTCACCCAAATTCTCAGAAATTCCCCCCAAATTTCCCCAAATTCCCCAAATCCCCACAAATTTCCCCAAATTCCCATAAATTCCCCCAAATTTCCCCAAATTCCCCAAATTTCCCCAAATTCCCATAAATTCCCCCAAATTCCCCAAAATCCCCCCCAAATCCCCCCAAAATCCCCCCCAAATTCCCCCCAAATTCCCCCCAAATTCCCCCCAAATTCCGCCCCCCTCCGTGAACCGCCCAGTGTCCCTCCAACGTTGCCATGGAGGTGGTTATTATGGGATGTGGTTGCCATGGAGATGGTTCCTATGGGGAGATGGTTACTATGGGATGTGGTTGTCATGGGCAATGGTTGCCATGGGTGATGTGGTTGCCATGGCGATCTCCTGGCCATGGTGACCCTGTTCCCATGGTGACCCTGTTCCCATGGTGATCCCATTGCCAAGGAGATCCTGTTGCCATGGTGATCCCGTTGCCACGGGCAATGGTTGCCACGGTGATGTGGTTGCCATGGCGATCCCGTTGCCACGGTGACCCCGTTGCCATGGTGACCCTGTTCCCATGGTGACCCTGTTCCCATGGTGACCATGTTGCCAAGGAGATCCTGTTGCCATGGTGATCCCATTGCCACAGGCAATGGTTGCCATGGTGATGTGGTTGCCATGGTGATCCCGTTGCCACAGGCAGTGGTTGCCATGGGTGATGTGGTTGCCAAGGAGATCCCGTTACCAAGGGGATGTGGTTGCCATGGTGATCCCGTCGCCATGGTGACCCCGTTGCCATGGCGATCCCGTTGCCATGGCGATCCCGTCGCCATGGCGATCCCGTTGCCATGGGAACGGTCGATTTCCCCCCTCCCCTCCCCCCTTCCCCCCGGGGGTGCCCCTCCGCTCCGGGGGGTCCCGGGGTGGGGGAGGGGCGCGGCCGAGCCCCCCCGTGCCGGGCAGGGCGAGAGCCGCGGGTGCTGCTGGGAAATTCCCGGTTTTAATCCCCCCCGGATCATCCCCCCCCCCCGCGGCCTCAATCCCGAGGGACACCGGGGACACCGGGGACCCCCCGGGACCCCCCGGGACCCCCCCGGACCCCCCGGGACCCCCGGGACCCCCCGGGACCCCCCGGGACCCCCCGGGACCCCCCGGACCCCCCGGGACCCCCCGGGACCCCCCGGAACCCCCCGGGACCCCCCCGGGACCCCCCGGGACCCCCCGGGACCCCCGAGCGGCGGCACCGGGGGGGCTCAGCCCCGTCACCCCCTCCCCAGTCCCGGCTGCTCCGGACCCCCAAATTCGGCAGCACGGGGGGGGGGGGAAGCGGTTTTTTGGGGGGGGGTGAAATTTGGGGGCGCCCCTGACCCCCCCAAAACCCCCCCAGGGGAATTCAGAGCTCAGAGCACGGCCGGGGGGGGGGGGGGCTCGGCATCCCCCCCCGGGGACCCCCAAAACTCGGGGACAATCAGGGGACACCCCACGTCATCGTGACCCCCCCCGTGCCACCCCCGTGTCACCCCACAGTGTCCCCAAGTGCCACCCCCGTGTCCCCCCACAGTGTCCCCAAATCCCACCCCCGTGTCACCCCACAGTGTCCCCAAATCCCACCTCCGTGTCACCCCACAGTGTCCCCAAGTGCCACCCCCGTGTCACCCCCACAGTGTCCCCAAGTGCCACCCCTGTGTCCCCCAATGTCCCCCCCGTGTCCCCCCCGTGTCCCCACATGGAGATCGATGATGAAGATGATGACGATGACGACGATGACGATGATGACAACGGTGACAATCCTGGCTGACAATGACGACAATGACGATGATGACAATGATGACAATAATGAGGAAGATGATGGTGGCAGCAATGGTGACAATGGTGACAATGGTGACAACGGTGACAATGGTGACAATGACTGACGATGACAGTTATGGTGACGATGATGAAGATGGCAGCAATGACAACGATGATGACGATGATGATGATGACGATGACAATGATGATGATGATGATAAAACAACGATAACAATGATGACAATGATGATGATGATGAAGATGATGATGACGATGATGATGATGACAATGACAATGATGATGAAATGACAATAACAATGATGACAAGGATGACAATGATGATGATGATGACGACGACGATGATGACAATGATGACGATGATGATGATGAAGATGATGACGATGACAATGACCAGGCCATAAAACCCCCAGAGGACCAGGGAGTGTCTCCAGGGGAACGGGGATCCCTGTGCGAGATCCCAGTTGGGGATCCCAGTTGGGGATCCCTGTGTGAGATCCCAGTTGGGGATCCCGGTTTGGGATCCCAGTACAGAATCCCATTGCCAGATCCCAGAGTGGATCTGGACTGGATCCACTCTGGACATATCCCAGTATGGGATCCCTGCTCTAGGTCCCAGTTAGGGATCCCAGTGCCAGATCCCAGTTTGGGATCCCAGTGCCAGATCCCAGTTTGGGATCCCAATATGAGATCCCAGTTTGGGATCCCAGCACCAAATCCCAGTTTGGGATCCCAGTGCCAGATCCCAGTTTGGGATCCCAGCACCAAATCCCAGTTTGGGATCCCAGTGCCAGATCCCAGTTTGGGATCCCAGTTTGGAATACCATTACGAGATCCCAGTTCCAGATCCCAATACCAGATCCCAGTTTGGAATACCATTACCTGATCCTAGTTTGGGATCCCAGTTTGAGATCCCAGTACCAGATCCCAGTTTGGATCCTGGTACCAAATCCCAGTTTGGGATCCCAGTTTGGAATAACATTACCTGATCCTAGTTTGGGATCCCAGTTTGAGATCCCAGTACCAGATCCCAGTTTTGGATCCCAGTTCCAGATCCCAGTTTGGGATCCCAGTTTGGGATCCCAGTTTGGAATACCATTACCTGATCCCAGTTTTGGATCCCAGTTTTGGATCCCAGTACCAGATCCCAGTTTGGATCCCGGTACCAAATCCCAGTTCCAGATCCCAGTTTGGAGTACCATTACCTGATCCCAGTTCCAGATCCCAGTTTGAGATCCCATTACCAGATCCCAGTTTGGATCCCAGTTCCAGATCCCAGTTTGGATCCCGGTACCAAATCCCAGTTTGGATCCCAGTTCCAGATCCCAGTTTGGGATCCCAGTTTGGAATACCATTACGAGATCCCAGTTCCAGATCCCAGTTTGGGATCCCAATACCAGATCCCAGTTTGGAATACCATTACGAGATCCCAGTTCCAGATCCCAGTTTGGGATCCCAGTTTGGGATCCCCGCCCCCCCCAGGGCCGGCTGTGCTGACGCCCCCCCGTGTCCCGTGTCCCCCCCAGGCCGGGCGGTGACACCGGGGGGTCCCGGGGGGTCCCGGGGGGTCCCGGGGGTCCCGGGGGGTCCCGGGGGGTCCCGGGGGTCCCGGGGGGTCCCGGGGGGTCCCGGGGGTCCCGGGGGGGGGGAGGGGGCGGCTCCTCCCGGCCGGCCCCGCCCCCCGGCCCCGCCCCCGCCGCCCCCACCCCGTTAAGCCCCGCCCCCCCCGCTCGGAGCGGCGGCACCGAGAGCCCGAGCGGCGGCACCGGCACCGGCAGCGCCCGCGGCCGGTAAGTGCGGGCGGTGGGGGGGTCCGGCCCCGCCGAGCGACCCCCGGCCCCGCCGAGCGACCCCCGGCCCCGCCGAGCGACCCCGGCACCGGATGGACCCCGCGGCCGCCGCCTCCATCCGCTCCCGGGGCCGCTCCCGGCGCCGCTCCCGGGGCCGCTCCCGGGGCCGCTCCCGGGGCCCCGCACCGCCGTGACCTCCCCCCGCTCCGCGTGGCCCCCCCACGCCCACCGGAGCATCCCCCCGCTCCGCTGATGCCCCCCGGGCGGGCAGGAAGGGGTTAACGGCGCCGGGGGTCCCGGACAGGCTCCCCCCGGTGCGCCCCCCCCCGCCGTTTCACTTCCCCTTTCGCTGCCGGGGGGGCTCGAACCCGTGACACGCGCGGGGGGGACGCGCGGTGGCTCCCGGTGCCCACGCGGGACGCGGGACCCGCCATCGCCCCGAGTCCCCGGCCGCGGCCCCGTCCCGCTCCCCACGCGGGACGCGCCGCCCTCCCCCCCGTCTCTGCCGCGGGACCCCCACCCCACGCGTGTCCCCCCCCGTGGGTGTCCCGTCCCGTCCCCGCGGTGCCGCCCGGTGCTCCCAGTGCTCCCAGTGCTCCCAGTGCCGCCGCATCCCCCGGGACTGGGGTGACCCCCCCACCCCAAAACACGCCCGGGGACATCTCGGGGCGGGGGGATGGGGGGGTCCCACGCGTGGCCGGGGCGCGTGAGGCGGTCACGCGCCGCCGGCGGGGGCCAAACTGGGGCCAAACTGGTCCCAAACTGGGCCGCGGGCGGCGCCGCTTCCGCATCCCCGCGCGGGACCGGGCGGGGGCCCGGGGAACGGACCGGGGGGGCCGGGACTCATCGCCCCCACCCCACCCGTGCCCCGTCCCACGGAGCTGCCCCGCGTGGGGAAGCTGAGCCACGATGGGCGAAGGGGGGGTTTGGAAGGATCGCGCCCAGCTGCGCCCCAGATGTGCCCCAGATGTGCCCCAGATGTGCCCGGGGATGCTGCGGCCGCCGGGGCAGGGCGGGACCCCCGCGACACGCGTGGGACCCCCGCGACACGGCGGGGCAGGGGGGCGGCGGTGGCCGTGGGGCAGGGCGGGGTCCGGGGGGGACACGCAGGGGCCGGAGTCGTGTCCGTGGGGCTGGACAGTGGGTCAGGGCCGTGTCCGTGGGTCAGGGCCGTGTCCGTGGGTCAAGGCCGTGTCCGTGGGTCAGGGCCGTGTCCGTGGGGCCGGACAGTGGGTCAGGGCCGTGTCCGTGGGTCAGGGCCGTGTCCGTGGGTCAGGGCCGTGTTCGTGGGGCCGGGCCGTGTCCGTGGGTCAGGGCCGTGTCCGTGGGGCCGGACAGTGGGTCAGGGCCGTGTCCGTGGGGCCGGACAGTGGGTCAGGGCCGTGTCCGTGGGGCCGGGGCCGTGTCCGTGGGTCAGGGCCGTGTCCGTGGGTCATGGCTGTGTCCGTGGGGCCGGACAGTGGGGTCGGAGCCGTGTCCGTGGGTCAGGGCCGTGTCCGTGGGTCAGGGCCGTGTCCGTGGGGCTGGACAGTGGGTCAGGGCCGTGTCCGTGGGTCAGGGCCGTGTCCGTGGGGCCGGACAGTGGGTCAGGGCCGTGTCCGTGGGGCCGGGGCCGTGTCCGTGGGTCAGGGCCGTGTCCGTGGGGCCGGACAGTGGGTCAGGGCCGTGTCCGTGGGGCCGGACAGTGGGTCAGGGCCGTGTCCGTGGGGCCGGGGCCGTGTCCGTGGGGCTGGACAGTGGGGTCAGGGCCGTGTCCGTGGGGCTGGACAGTGGGGTCGGAGCCGTGTCCGTGGGTCATGGCTGTGTCCGTGGGTCAGGGCTGTGTCCGTGGGGCTGGACAGTGGGGTCAGGGCCGTGTCCGTGGGTCAGGGCCGTGTCCGTGGGTCAGGGCCGTGTCCGTGGGTCAGGGCTGTGTCCGTGGGTCAGGGCCGTGTCCGTGGGGCCGGGGCCGTGTCCGTGGGGCCGGGCCGTGTCCGTGGGGCCGGGGCCGTGACTCGCATGCCGGGGGGTCCCGGGGGGGCCGGAGCGGCCGCGCCGCTCCCCGAGCCACAAAGGGCCCCTTGTCCCCACGCTGCGTGGGGGGGCTCGTGGGGGACCCTCCCCCCGCGTCCCGCTCTCCCCACCCACCCCAAAAACACGCGGGGGGGGGGGGGGCACAGCGATGGCATCGGCGCCCCCCCAGCCCCCCCACGGGGGACACAAAGGCCGGACGGGACCGTCCCACCCGTGTCCCGCGCCCCCCAACCCCCCCGCGGGGCCACGCCCCTCGTGAATATTCATGAGGCGCTTTGCATGAGAACCGTGAATGGGGCGGGGGGTCCCACGGAGCGCCCGCGACCCCCGCCCCGCGCCCACGCCGCGCCTTTTCCCGCGGATTCCCCGCGGGATCGGGGCACGGGGGGAGGGGCGGGGGTCCCGGTGCCCTCCCCCCCCGGCGGAAGGCGCCGTGTCCGGCCGGGCTGAGTCACGGGAGCCTTAAAGGGGCCGCGCTCGGACACGGGGGGAGGGGCTGCGGGGGGGGAGGGTGTTTTGGGGGGGGGGAGGGGTTGTTGTCGGAGAGGAGCGTGGGGGGGACGCGTCCGTGCGTGGGGGGAGCGTCTGTTCCTGGGGGGAGGGGGAGGGGAGGGGGAGGGGGGGTTGTTTACCAAGTGCGGTCACGAGTGGGGGGTGGGAGGGGTGGGGGGGTTGTTGGTGGTTAGTCACGGCTGGGGGTGGTCGTGTGTGCCCCCCCCACCTCCACGCGTGTCCGTGGGGTCGCCGAGCCCCCCCCCCCCTCCAAGCCCTCCCCCCCCACCCGGGGGTTTTGGGGAGGGGGAGGGGCAGGCGGGTGATGCGTTGCCGTGGCAACCGCATCCCCGCGTGGGCGGCGGCGTCGCCATGGCAACGGGAGCGGCGGGGGGGGGGCACAGGGACCCCCCCCCCAAAAACACACAGAGGGATGAGACCCCCCAAAAGTCCGGCTGGGGGGGCCGGGGGAATGGGGGGCACAGGGAATTTGGGGTGAATTTGGGAATGGGGGGTCAGTGGAATGGGGGCACAGGGAATTTGGGGTGAATTTGGGAAGGGGGGGTCAGTGGAATGGGGGCACAGGGAATTTGGGGTGAATTTGGGAAGGGGGGGTCAGTGGAATGGGATCAGCGGGAATTTGGGGTGAATTTGGGAATGGGGGGTCAGTGGAATGGGATCAGTGGGAATTTGGGGGGGTTAGTGTGAATTTGGGGTGAATTTGGGAAGGGGGGGTCAGTGGAATGGGATCAGCGGGAATTTGGAGAGACTGTGCAAGGGAGGGGTCAATGGGAATTTGGGGTGAATTTGGAAAGGGGGGGTCAGTGGAATGGGATCAGCGGGAATTTGGGGTGTGGAAAGGGGGGGTCAGTGGGAATTTGGGGGGGTGAGTGCAAATTTGGGGTGAGTGTGCAAAGGGGGGTCATTGGGAATGGGGGGGTCACAGAATTTGGGGTGAGCTTGGTGCGAAGGGGGGGTGACAGTGCCACCGGTGTCCCCGTGTCACGAGGGGGGTGACAGTGCCACCGGTGTCCCCGTGTCACGGGGGGGTGACAGTGCCACCGGTGTCCCCGTGTCACGGGGGGGGTCAGGGGGGTCCGTGCCAGCCCCCCCGCACCGGGGAGGGGACGCGGAGCCGCCGCCGGTCCCCGCTCGGTCCCGGCCACATCCCGGGAGCGTCACACGAGTGACGGCCGAGGGCTGGCACCGGCACCGGGGACCGGGGACAGCGGGACCGGGGCTGGGCTGGCACCGGGATCGGCACCGGGGACACGGGGACAGTGGCACCGGGGACCGGGGACAGCGGGACGGGACCGGGGACAGCGGGACCGGAGCTGGGCTGGCACCGGGATCGGCACCGGGGACCGGGGACAGCAGGACCAGGCTGGGGACAGCGGGACCGGAGCTGGGCTGGCACCGGCACCGGGGACCGGGGACAGCGGGACGGCACCGGGGACCGGGGACAGCGGGACCGGGGACACGGGGACAGCGGGACCGGGGCTGGGCTGGCACTGGGACCGGGCTGGGGACACGGGGACAGCGGGGACTGGCACTGGGGACAGTTGTGACACCAAGGACTGAGGCTGGAGACAGTCGTGACTCGAGCAGCTGAGCCTGGGGACACTTGTGACACCAATGGATGAGGCTGGGGACACTGGTGACACTGGGACCGGGGCTGGGGACACTGGTGACACCAGGGACCGGGGCTGGGGACACGGGTGACACCAGGGATCGAGGCTGGGGACACCGGTGACACGCGTGGCTCTGTCCCATGTCACTCATGTCACCCGTGGCAGTGTCCGCTGTCCCTCATGGCACCCCTGCCCCAGTCCCGTGTCCCCTGTGTGAAGGTGTCCCTGATGTCCCATGTGTCCCCTGTCCCCAGCTGTGGCCATGTCCCTCATGTCACTGTCCCCAGCCATGTCCCCCATGTCCCTCATGTCCTTCGTGTCACCCTTGTCCCCAGCACAGCCACGTCCTCCTCCAAGTCCCATGTCCCCCCTGTCCCCAGCCATGGCCATGTCCCCAGTGTCCCCTGATGTCCCCGTGTCCCCAGCCATGGCCATGTCCCCAGTGTCCCCTGATGTCCCCGTGTCCCCAGCCATGGCCGAGTACCGCAGTCTGCTGGAGGAGCTGGCCCAGCACAGCCATGTCCCTGCTGTCCCCTGATGTCCCCCATGTCCCTGATGTCCCTGGTGTCCCCAATGTCCCTGATGTCCCCAGTGTCCCCTGATGTCCCCAGCCATGGCCATGTCCCCAATGTCCCCTGATGTCCCCGTGTCCCCATGTCCCCAGCCATGACCACGTCCCTGATGTTCCCTGGTGTCCCCAATGTCCCTGATGTCCCCAGCCATTTCCATGTCCCTGCTGTCCCCTGATGTCCCCCATGTCCCCTGATGTCCCCGTGTCCCCAGCCATGGCCATGTCCCCAGTGTTCCCTCATGTCCCCGTGTCCCCGTGTCCCCAGCCATGACCACGTCCCTGATGTCCCTGGTGTCCCCTGTGTCCCTGCTGTCCCCTGATGTCCCCGTGTCCCCAGCCATGGCCATGTCCCCAGTGTCCCCCCTGTCCCCAGCCATGGCCATGTCCCCAGTGTCCCTGATGTCCCCGTGTCCCCAGCCATGGCCGAGTACCGCAGTCTGCTGGAGGAGCTGGCCCAGAACATCACGGCCGAGGACCTGGAGCAGCTCAAGTCCGCGTGCCGCGAGGACATCCCCAGCGGGGAGGGCGACGCCATCGCCACCGGCCACCACTGGTTCTCCTTCCTGGAGCGCCACAGCAAGCTGGACCGAGGTGGGAGCCGGGGACAGCCCGTGCCACCGGCACTGTCCCCTCCCTGTGCCACCCGGGGCTGCTCCGGCCCTGGGCTGGCCCCGTCCCTGTCCCCTGAGCCTGTCCTTGTCCCCTGAGCCTGTCCTTGTCCCCATCCCCTATCCCCTGAGCCTGTCCCCATCCCTGTCCCCATCACCTGAGCCCAGTCCCTGTCCCTGTCCCTGTCCCCTGAGCCTGTCCCCATCCCTGTCCCCTGAGCCTGTCCCTGTCCCTGTCCCCTGAGCCTGTCCCCTGAGCCTGTCCCCTGAGCCTGTCCCCATCCCTGTCCTTGTCCCTGTCCCCTGAGCCTGTCCCTGTCCCTGTCCCTGTCCCCATCCCTGTCCCCATTCCTGTCCCCTGAGCCTGTCCCTGTCCCTGTCCCCATCACCTGAGCCCAGTCCCTGTCCCCGTCCCTGTCCCCTGAGCCTGTCCCCATCCCTGTCCCTGTCCCTGTCCCCATTCCTGTCCCCTGAGCCTGTCCTTGTCCCTGTCCCCGTCCCTGTCCCTGTCTCCATCCCTGTCCCTCTCCTGTCCCCATCCCTGTCCCCTCCGGGCCCCCGCGGCCGCAGCGCGGGTGGCCCGAGCCCAGCACGTGTCCCATGTGTGTCCCGTGTGTGTCCCGTGTGTGTCCCGTGTGTGTCCCCGTGCTGTCCCCGCGCTGTCCCCGTGTCACAGACAACCTGTCCTACATCGAGCACATCTTCGAGATCTCGCGCCGGCCCGACCTGCTCACCAAGGTGGTGCAGTACCGCACGCAGGTGCTCAAGATCTCCGAGGAGGACGAGGTGGACACCAAGCTCACGCGCATCCCCAGCGCCAAGAAGTACAAGGGTGAGAGGGGACCCGGGGACAGGGACAGCTGGGACAGGGACAGCAGGGACAGCAGGGACAGGGACAGGGACAGGGACAGCAGGGACAGGGACAGGGACAGCTGGGACAGGGACAGCTGGGACAGGGACAGAGACAGCAGGGACAGGGACAGGGACAGCAGGGACAGGGACAGGGACAGCTGGGACAGGGACAGGGACAGGGACAGGGACAGGGACACCAGGGACAGGGACAGGGACACCAGGGACAGGGACAGCTGGGACAGCAGGGACAGGGACAGGGACACCTGGGACAGGGACAGGGACAGCTGGGACAGGGACAGGGACACCAGGGACAGGGACAGCGGGGACAGCAGGGACAGGGACAGGGACAGGGACAGCTGGGACAGGGACAGCTGGGACACCCGGGACAGGGACAGCTGGGACAGCAGGGACAGGGACAGGGACAGCAGGGACAGGGACAGGGACAGGGACATGCCGCGCTCCCGCCCCGGTTCCCTTTGTCTCAGCCCCGGCTAGCTGTTCTCTGGGGCGAGAGTAGGCGATGGAGGCACCCTCCGCCGCTCCCAGCTGGGGTTTGGAGAGTGCCTTTGTGGGTTCCGGGCAGCGCTAGCAAGCCTCGCGGTGGTAAATGAAGAGCGGATCCTGCTGGGGGCTAAGTCCGAGTTTATTGTAGCCCAACGGGGCCAAATGTCCTAGAACGGTGCCAGCCAACAGGAACAAGCACAAGGTGCTTGCACTGGCTTATAAACTGTAAGGGAGGGGTATCCAACGACCAATGGGGATAGGGATAGGGGGTGGCTCCGGGATGGGGGGATATGGTGGGGTCCAATGGGGGAAGGATATGAGGGGAGTCCCAGGTCCTCGCCCAATCACCCGGTGCCCTGAGTAGAAGCTTCTGGATGGATGGGAAGGGGCACCGAGTGATAGACAAGGCACCCGGGGGGGGTAAAATGCCTCTTCCAGGGTGATGGATAGATACTGGGAAGGCGGGAAGGGAGGACAAGGCGGGAAAACTGGGGATAAACCAAGTTGCACACGGGGGTACAAAGGAATAAACCAATACATAATACAGGGATAATAAAACATATACATAACGCAACTCCACATCGACAGGGACACCAGGGACAGGGACAGCAGGGACACCCGGGACAGGGACAGCTGGGACAGGGACAGGGACAGCTGGGACAGGGACAGCAGGGACAGCTGGGATGGGGACCAGGGACAGCTGGGACAGGGCCAGGGACAGGGACAGGGACAGGGACAGGGACAGGGCCAGGGCCAGCCGGGATGGGGACAGGGACACCGGGGCTGTCATTGTCCCCAGGCAGGGACAGCGACCCCTCCCCGATCTGCCCAGGGCTGGCACAGGGACCCCCCGGGAAAAGTTGGGGACCCCCAGAAAGGGTTGGGGACCCTCAGGAAGGGTTGGGGACCCTCAGGAAGGGTTGGGGAGCCCCAGAAAGGGTTGGGGACCCCCGGGAAAAGTTGGGGACCCTCAGGAAGGGTTGGGGACCCCCCCGGGCAGGGCTGGGGACCCCCGGGCAGATTTGGGGACACCCTGGGTGGGGTGGGGACCCTCAGGCAGATTTGGGGACCCCCGGGCAGATTTGGGGACCCCTGGGTGGGCTGGGCACACCCGAGCAGATTTGGGGACCCCCGGGCAGATTTGGGGACCCCCGGGTGGGCTGGGCACACCCGAGCAGATTTGGGGACCCCCGGGCAGATTTGGGGACCCCCGGGTGGGCTGGGCACACCCGAGCAGATTTGGGGACCCCCAGGAAGGGTTGGGGACCCCCGGGCAGATTTGGGGACCCCCGGGCAGATTTGGGGACCCCCGGGTGGGTGGGGAGCACCCCCAGCCCCCCTGACCCCCCGTGTCCCCCCCAGACATCATCCGGCAGCCCTCGGAGGAGGAGATCATCAAACTGGCCCCCCCCCCGAAAAAGGCCTGAGGAGGAGCCCCCAGAGCCCCCCCAAATCCCCCTCCCCAAATTCCAGCCCTGGGGGGGGGGGGGGGCACCGAGAGCGTCTGAACCCCCCCCCAAAATCGGGGAAATTGGGGGGGGAGGGGGGGGGAATTCCCATGGGACCCCCACCCTAAAAAGGCCTCGATTTTGGGGGGGGGGATGGGGAGGGGTGGGGACCCCCCCCAAATGTGGGGGAGTTGAGGGGGGGCACAAAAAATGGGACCAAACCCCCCCCCAGCCTAATTTGGGGGGTTAAAAGTGTTGGGGACCCCCCCCCACCTTGAATTTTGGGGTCACAGGAACCCCCACCCCAATTCGGGGGGGTCCGAATTATTTAGAAAACCCCCCCGATTAAATTTTGGGGTCACAGGGAGACCCCCACCCCAATTTGGGGGTCTCAGACCCCCCCCCACCCTAAATTTTGGGGTCACAGGGACTCCCCACCGCAATTTGGGGGTGTCAGAATTATTTAGAAAACCCCCCCGATTAAATTTTGGGGTCACAGGGAGACCCCCACCCCAATTTGGGGGTCTCAGCCCCCCCCAACCTTAAATTTTGGGGTCCCCAATTTGAGGGGGGGTCCGTGACAGGGACGGAGACCCCCCCCACACACCCCAAATTTGGGGGGGGTCAGAATTCCTGAGACCCCCCTCACCCCAATTTTGGGGGGTCAGAGGCATCGGGACCCCCGACCCCAATTTTGGGGGGGTCACGAGCACCCCCAAATTTTGGGGGGGGCAGAGGAGGGCAGGGGGAGGTCGGGAGGGCGCCGAGGTCGGAGCGGATTTTGGGGAGGGGTCTGGGACCCCCCCGGGAGGGGCAGGAGGGGACGAGGAGGTGACAAAAAGAGGGGGGACAGCGAGAGGTGACCCCCCAAAATTGGGGGAAAAAACCCAAAATTCCCATTTTTGTGGAAACCCCCAAAATTGGGGGAAAAAACCCCAAAATTCCCATTTTTGGGTGGGCAGGAAGTGGTGACCCCCCAAAATTTGGGGAAAAAACCCCAAAATTCCCATTTTTGGGGGGCACAAAGTGGTGACTCTCCCCAAAATTGGGGAAAAAACCCCAAAATTCCCATTTTTGGGTGGGCAGGAAGTGGTGACACCCCAAAATTGGGGAAAAACTCAAAATTCCCATTTTTGGGGGGCACAAAGTGGTGAGCCCCCCAAAATTTGGGGAAAAAACCCAAAATTCCCATTTTTGGGGGGCACAAAGTGGTGAGCCCCCCAAAATTTGGGGAAAAAACCCAAAATTCCCATTTTTGGGGGGCACGAAGTGGTGATCCACCCCAAAATCCCTTTTTTGGGGGGACAGAAAGTGGTGACCTCTGAAAAGGGAGGAAAAAAAACCCCAAAAATTCCCATTTTTGGGGAGGCAGGAAGTGGTGACCCCCCAAAATTGGGGGAAAACCTCCCAAATTGAGGAAAAAAACCCCAAAATGGAGGAAAAAAAACCCCAAAATTCCCATTTTTGGGGGGGCATAAAGCAGTGACCCCCCCAAAATTGATAAAAAATCCCAAAATGGAGGAAAAAAACCCCCAAAATTCCCATTTTTGGGCGATAGGCAGCAAAAACGACCCCAAAAACTGGGGCAAAACCCCCCAAAATCCCAATTTTTAATGAATTTTTTTTGGGGGGGTTCTCCCAGTACCAAACTGGGCTGGGGGGGGGGAGGGGATTTTTTGGGGTTCAGGTTTAGTTACTAACCCAAGGGGATGGGGGGAGGGGCAGCAGAGTTAATTAAATGTTAATTAATTAATTAATATATTTTATTTAATAAAAGCTAAAACCCGCAGCAGCCGCCGGCTCGTGTGTCCCCAAAACCCCCCAAAATTTATTTTTGTGCCCCCAAAATTTATTTTTGTGCCCCCAAAATTTCTCCCTGTGCCCCCCCCTCCAAAATTTATCCCTTCCCCTCCCCCTTCCTTTATTTATTGTCCCCAAATCTCTGTGAAAAACGCTGGATTTGGTTAAAAATTGATATTTTTGACCCCCCCCAACGTCGGGATGGGTTTTGGGGGTCCCCCCACCCCAAATTCCCTCCCCCACCCCAAATCCCCTCCCCAAATCCCCTCCCCCAGACCGTGCTGACTGTGTATCGATAAAGATGGAAAAAAGCTGCTCTGTGCCAGGGTTTTTGGGGGAAAATCCGGGGAAAACGGGCAAAAAAAAAAAAAATAAAAAGGGGAAGGTTTGGGGGGGGTGGGAGAGAAATTTTGGGGAGTCTGGGGCTCGTTGAGTCATTTTATTGCATTTATATATAATATATATCCCAACTTTTACAGCTCTGCCAGGGAGAACTCCCGGGCCCTTTTGGTTTTTAATACAATATAAAATTAGGCCTCTAAACAGGGAAATTTTGGGGGTTTTCCCCCAAAAAAACCCCCCTGAACCCCTCCCCCGTGAAAAGAAATGGGAAATTAAAGGGGTTTTTGGGGGTTTTGGGGGGTAAAAAGGGGCCAAACCAAGTGCAAATCACGGCTATGTACAGAGGGAGGAAAGCCCCCTGGAAATGGGGGAAAAATGGGGGAAAATGGGAAAAAATGGGGAAAAAAAAGGGTGAAAGTGGGGGGAAATTGGGGGAAATAAGAGGGGGGAAAAAACGGGGGGAAATGGGGGAAAGTGGGGGGAAAAGGGAGAAAATAAAGAGAAAAAAATGGGGGGAAGAGAGGGGGAAAATGGGGAAAAAAGGGGGGAAAATGGAAAAAAGGGGGGAAGAAAAATGGGGAAAAAAGAAAAAGGGGGAAAACGGAGGAAAAAAAGGAGAAAAAAAAGGGGGGAAGGGGAAAAAGTGGGAAAATTGAAGGGAAAAGTGGGGAAAGTGTGGGAAAATTGAGGACAAAATGAGGAAAAAAGGGAAAAATGAGGAAAAAAGGGGGAAAATGAGGAAAAAGGGGTGGGACCCCCCCTTCCCCAAAAAGGGGGTGCTTAAGGGTGGGGGAGGGGTCCCAAAAACACGGGGAGGGGGAGGCAGTAAAGAACCCCCCCCAAATATTCCCCAAATTGAGGGGAAAAAAGGGGGAGGAGACCCCCAAAATGGGGAAAAAAGAGGGAAAAATGGGAAAAAAAGGGGAAAAAATGGGAAAAAAAGGGAAAAAAATGGGAAAAAAGGGGGAGGGGACCCCAAAAAAGGGGGAAACCCGGGAATTTGGGGGGGCTGAACAGGGTCAATACAAAGCTCCGAGTGTTAGTGGGGTGGGCCCCCCGTTTGGGGTTTTTTGGGGGGTTTTGGGGTTTTTGGGGCTCACGAGGGCATGCACTGCACCCGGTCCGGCCCCTCCTCCTCATCGTCCGACGTGTCCGAGGAACTCCCGGAGTCGTCCGAGGGGGACTCGGCCCCGGGGTCCCGGCGGCGCTGGGAGAGGAGCGGGTTTGGGGTGAGAAACGGGGATTTGGGGTGAAAAATGGGGATTTGGGGTCAGGAGAGGGGATTTGGGGTGAAAAATGGGGATTTGGGGTCAGGAGAAACGGGGATTTGGGGTGAGGAGAGAGGGTTTGGGGTGAGAAACGGGGATTTGGGGTGAGAAACGGGGGTTTGGGGTGAGAAACGGGGATTTGGGGTCAGGAGAGGGGTTTGGGGTGAGAAACAGGGATTTGGGGTCAGGAGAGGGGTTTGGGGTGAGAAACGGGGATTTGGGGTCAGGAGAAACGGGGGTTTGGGGTGAGGAACGGGGGTTTGGGGTGAAAAATGGGGATTTGGGGTGAAAAATGGGGATTTGGGGTGAAAAACGGGGATTTGGGGTGAGGAACGGGGATTTGGGGTGAAAAACGGGGATTTGGGGTGAGGAACGGGGATTTGGGGTGAGAAATGGGGATTTGGGGTGAGAAACGGGGATTTGGGGTGAAAAACGGGGATTTGGGGTCAGGAGAAACGGGGGTTTGGGGTCAGGAGAAACGGGGGTTTGGGGTCAGGAGAGGGGGTTTGGGGTGAGAAACGGGGATTTGGGGTGAGAAACGGGGATTTGGGGTCAGGAGAGGGGATTTGGGGTCAGGAGAGGGGATTTGGGGTCAGGAGAGGGGATTTGGGGTGAGAAACGGGGATTTGGGGTGAGGAACGGGGTGAGGAAAAGCAGGAAAAGCAAGAAAAAAGCAGGGAAAACCAGGAAAAAAGCAGGAAAAAGGCAGGAGAAAAAACAGGAAAAATGCGGAAAAAAGCAGGAAAAAGTCACAGCAAAGCAGGACAAAAGCAGGAAAAAAGCAAGAAAAAAGCAGGAAAACGTGGGAAAAATCCAGGAAAAAGGCAGGGGATTTTGGGGAAATCAGGGAAAAGGCAGGGAATTTTGGGGAAATGGAGGAAAAGGCAGGGATTGGGAAATCAGGGAAAAGGCGGGATTGGGATCAGGGAAAAGGCGGGATTGGGATCAGGGAAAAGGCAGGGGATTTTGGGGAAATCAGGGAAAAGGCGGGATTTGGGATTCAGGGAAAAGGCGGGATTGGGATCAGGGAAAAGGCGGGATTTTTGGGATCAGGGAAAAGGCGGATTTGGGGATCAGGGAAAAGGCAGGATTTGGATCAAGGAAAAGGCGGGATTGGGATTCAGAGAAAAGGCGGGATTTGGGATTCAGGGAAAAGGCAGGATTGGGATCAGGGAAAAGGCGGATTTTGGGATCAGGGAAAAGGCGGATTTTGGGATCAGGGAAAAGGCGGATTTTGGGATCAGGGAAAAGGCGGATTTTGGGATCAGGGAAAAGGCAGATTTTGGGATCAGGGAAAAGGCGGATTTTGGGATCAGGGAAAAGGCGGGATTGGGGATCAGGGAAAAGGCGGGATTGGGGATCAGGGAAAAGGCCGGATTTTGGGATCAGGGAAAAGGCCGGATTTTGGGATCAGGGAAAAGGCGGGATTGGGATTCAGGGAAAAGGCAGGATTTGGGATTCAAGGAAAAGGCGGGATTGGGATCAGGGAAAAGGCGGGATTTTGGATCAAGGAAAAGGCCGGATTTTGGGGATCAGGGAAAAGGCCGGATTTTGGGATCAGGGAAAAGGCGGATTTGGGATCAGGGCTGGCAGCGGCCGTACCCGGTGGTGGCGGCGCTGGCGCAGGTGGTGCATGAGGAACCAGAGCATGTGGCTGTCGAACATGTCCGTGTGGTGCAGGCTGTCCTCGTCCCGCTCCGCCTTGTTCTTCTTCATCACCTGCCAGCAGGAAACCGGGAACACTGACCGAAGCCTTCCAGAGAAACCGGGAAAAGCCCAGGGAAAACCGGGAACACTGACCGAAACCTTCCAGAGAAACCGGGAAAAGCCCAGGGAAACCGGGAACACTGACCGAAGCCTTCCAGAGAAACCGGGAAAAGCCCAGGGAAACCAGGAAAAACCGGGAGAATCCCAGGGGAAAACCGGGAACACTGACCGAAGCCTTCCAGAGAAACCGGGAAAAGCCCAGGGAAACCGGGAAAAACCAGGAGAATCCCAGGGGAAAACCGGGAAAATCCCAGGGGAAACCGGGAACACTGACCGAAGCCTTCCAGAGAAACCGGGAAAAGCCCAGGGAAACCGGGAACACTGACCGAAGCCTTCCAGAGAAACCGGGAAAAGCCCAGGGAAACCAGGAAAAACCGGGAGAATCCCAGGGGAAAACCGGGAACACTGACCGAAGCCTTCCAGAGAAACCGGGAAAAGCCCAGGGAAACCGGGAAAAACCAGGAGAATCCCAGGGGAAAACCGGGAAAATCCCAGGGGAAACCGGGAACACTGACCGAAGCCTTCCAGAGAAACCGGGAAAAGCCCAGGGAAACCGGGAAAAACCAGGAGAATCCCAGGGGAAAACCGGGAAAATCCCAGGGGAAACCGGGAACACTGACCGAAGCCTTCCAGAGAAACCGGGAAAAGCCCAGGGAAACCGGGAAAAACCGGGAGAATCCCAGGGGAAAACCGGGAACACTGACCGAAGCCTTCCAGAGAAACCGGGAAAAGCCCAGGGAAAACCGGGAAAAACCGGGAGAATCCCAGGGGAAAACCAGGAAAAACCGGGAAAAGCCCAGGGAAACCGGGAACACTGACCGAAGCCTTCCAGAGAAACCGGGAAAATCCCAGGGGAAAACCGGGAACACTGACCGAAGCCTTCCAGAGAAACCGGGAAAAGCCCAGGGAAAACCGGGAAAAACCGGGAGAATCCCAGGGAAAACCGGGAACACTGACCGAAGCCTTCCAGAGAAACCGGGAAAAGCCCAGGGAAACCGGGAAAAGCCCAGGGAAACCGGGAACACTGACCGAAGCCTTCCAGAGAAACCGGGAAAAGCCCGGGAAAAACCGGGAGAATCCCAGGGGAAACCCGGGAAAAACCGGGAGAATCCCAGGGGAAAACCGGGAAAATCCCAGGGAAAAATCCCAGGGGAAAATCCCAGGGAAAAATCCCAGGGGAAAACCAGGAAAATCCCAGGCAAAAATGGGGAAAATTCCAGGGAAAAACCGGGGAAAACTGCCAGAAGCGTTCCAGAGAAATGGGGAAAAGTCCCAGGGAAAAAGTCCAGGGAAAAACCAGGAAAATCCCAGGCAAAAATCCCAGGGTAAAACCGGGAAAATCCCAGGCAAAAATGGGGAAAATTCCAGGGAAAAACGGGGAAAACTGCAGGGAAGCGTTCCAGAGAAACAGGGAAAAGTCCCAGGGAAAAAGTCCAGGGAAAAACCAGGAAAATCCCAGGCAAAAATGGGGAAAATTCCAGGGAAAAACCAGGAAAAACTGCCAGAAGCGTTCCAGAGAAATGGGGAAAAGTCCCAGGGAAAAAGTCCAGGGAAATGTTCCGGGAAAACCAGGAAATGTTCTGGGGAGAAACAGGGAAACATCCCAGGGAAACATTCCAGGGGAAAAATTCCAGGGGAAACCGGGAATATGGGGCCACGTCCCAGGGAAAAACCGGGAAACATTCCAGGGAAAAATTCCAGGGAAAAACCAGGAAACATCCCAGGGAAAAACTGGAAAACGTTCCAGGGAAAAACCAGGAAACATCCCAGGGAAAAATCGGGAAAATCCCAGGGAAAAATTCCAGGGAAAAACCGGGAAAATTCCAAGGAAATATCCCAGGAAAAAACTTGGAAACATCCCAGGGAAAAACCAGGAAACATCCCAGGGAAAAATCGGGAAAATCCCACGGAAAAATTCCAGAGAAAAACTGGGAGAATTCCAAGGAAAAATTCCAGGGTAAAACCGGGAAAATCCCAGGGAAAAATTCCAGGGAAAATCCCAGGGAAAAACCCAGGGAAAAACGGGGAAAATCCCAGGGAAAACTGGGAAACATTCCAGGGAAAAACCAGGAAACATCCCAGGGAAAAACTGGGAAATGTTCCAGGGAAAAACCGGGAAAATCCCAGGGAAAAACGGGGGAAAATCCCAGGGTAAAACTGGAATAATCCCAGCGAAAAGTTCCAGGGAGAAAGGGGGAAATGTTCCAGGGAAAAACGGGGGAAAATCCCAGGGTAAAACTGGAATAATCCCAGCGAAAAATTCCAGGGAGAAAGGGGGAAATGTTCCAGGGAAAAACCGGGAAAAATCCCAGGGAAAAACGGGGGAAAATCCCAGGGAAAAACTGGAATAATCCCAGCGAAAAATTCCAGGGAGAAAGGGGGAAATGTTCCAGGGAAAAACGGGGGAAAATCCCAGGGTAAAACTGGAATAATCCCAGCGAAAAATTCCAGGGAGAAAGGGGGAAATGTTCCAGGGAAAAACCGGGAAAAATCCCAGGGAAAAACGGGAAAAAATCCCAGGGTAAAACTGGAATAATCCCAGCGAAAAATTCCAGGGAGAAAGGGGGAAATGTTCCAGGGAAAAACGGGGGAAAATCCCAGGGAAAAACGGGGGAAAATCCCAGGGTAAAACTGGAATAATCCCAGCGAAAAATTCCAGGGAGAAAGGGGGAAATGTTCCAGGGAAAAACGGGGAAAAATCCCAGGGTAAAACTGGAATAATCCCAGCGAAAAATTCCAGGGAGAAAGGGGGAAATGTTCCAGGGAAAAACGGGGAAAAATCCCAGGGTAAAACTGGAATAATCCCAGCGAAAAATTCCAGGGAGAAAGGGGGAAATGTTCCAGGGAAAAACGGGGAAATCCCGGGGAAATCCCGGGAAATCCGGGAAATCCGGGAAATGCGGGAAGCGGGCGCACCTCCTTGAGGCCGCGCAGCTCCGTGGGCGCCTCGGCCGTGGGCGCCCAGATCTTGACGTCGTGGTCCAGCCCGCTGGTGGCCAGCAGCGGCAGGTGAGGGTGCGGCTCCAGGCAGTTCACCTGCGGAAACGGGAAATCTGGGAATGGGGAAGGATGGGAAACGGGGGAACGGGAATGGGGAAACGGGAATGGGGAAACGGGGGAAACGGGAATGGGGAAAGGATGGGAAATGGGGGAACGGGAATGGGGAAAGGATGGGAAACGGGGGAACGGGAATGGGGAAAAGGATGGGAAACGGGGGAACCCGGGAATGGGGAAAACGGGGGAAACGGGAAACCCGGGAATGGGGAAAGGACGGGAAACGGGGGGAACGGGAATGGGGAAACAGGGGGAAACGGGGGGGACGGGAATGGGGAAAACGGGGGGAAACGGGAAACCCGGGAATGGGGAAAAGGATGGGAAATGGGGGGAATGGGGGAAACCCGGGAATGGGGAAAACGGGGGGAAACGGGGGAAATCCGGGAATGGGGAAAGGATGGGAAATGGGGGGAATGGGGGAAACGGGAAATGGGGAATGGACGGGAAATGGGGGGAATGGGGGGAAACGGGGAAATGGGAAAAGACGGGAAATGGGGAGAAACGGGGGAAAACGGGAAATGGGGAAAGGACGGGAAAAGGGCAGGGACGGGGGGAACGGGAAATGGGGAAAAAGGACGGGAAATGGGGGGGAACGGGAAATGGGGAAATGGGGAAAGGACGGGAAATGGGGAGAAACGGGGAAATGGGGAAAAAGGACAGAAAATGGGGAGGGACGGGGGAAACGGGGAAATGGGGAAATGGGAAAAGGATGGGAAATGGGGGGAATGGGGGGAACGGGAAATGGGGAAATCCAGGAAATGGGGAGACAGGACGGAAAATGGGCAGGGACAGGGGAAACGGGGGGAAACGGGGGGGGAATGGGGAATAAATGGGGGGAAATGGCGGGAAAATCAGGAAAAATTACAAAAAATGGGGAGAAACGGGGGGGAAATGGGGAGGGATGGGGGAAACGGGGGGAAACAGGGGAAAATCCGGGGGAATGGGGAAAAAGGACGGAGAATGGGGATAGATGGGGGGAAACGGGGGGAAAATGGGGGGAAAATGGGGGAAAAATGGGGAATAAATGGGGAAGAATGGGGGGAAATGGGGGAAAATGAGGAAGAATGGGGGAAATGGGGGGTAAATGAGGGGGAAATGGGGGGAAAATGGGGGATATGGGGGGAAATGGGGAGAAAATGGGGGGAAAATCGGGAAAAATTACAAAAAATGGGGAGAGATGGGGAGAAACAGGGAAATGGGGAAAATGGGGAGAAAATGGGTAAAAATGGGGGGGAAATGGGGGAAAAATGGGGGAGAAAATGGGGGGGAAATGGGGAGAAAATGGGGAAGAATGGGGATAAATGGGGGGAAATTGGGGGAAATTGGGGAAAAATGGGAATTGTGGGGTTGGGAATGGGGGAGATGGTCCTGCAGGTTGTTATCCTGGGGGAAATGGGGAAAAAATGGGAGAAATGGGGAACAAATGGGGAGAAATGGGGGGAAAATGGGGGAGAAATGGGGGGGAAATGGGAATTGTGGGGTTGGGAATGGGATTGGGAATGGGATTGGGAGAGCTGATCCTGCAGGCAGTTCAGCTGGGGAAAACGGGGAAAAAATGGGAAAAAATGGGAATTGTGGGGTTTGAAATGGGGTTGGGAGTGGGGGAGATGCCCTGCAGGCAGTTCAGCTGGGGAAAACGGGGAAAAATGGGAAAAAATGGGGGGGAAATGGGAATTGTGGGGTGGGAAATGGGAATTGTGGGGTGGGGAGTGGGATTGGGAATGGGGGAGCTGATCCTGCAGGCAGCTCAGATGGGAAAAATGGGGAAAAAATTGGGAAAAATGGGAACTGTGGGGGAAAATGGGAATTGTGGGGTGGGGAGTGGGATTGGGAATGGGCGAGCTGATCCTGCAGGCAGCTCAGATGGGAAAAATGGGGGGAAATGTGGGGAGAAAAGGGGAAAAAGGGGGGAAAAAGGGGGAAGAAGGGTGGGGAAAGCGGAAAAGGGAAAAAGGGGGAAAAAAGGGGAATTTTGGGGCTCACCACGCCGCCCTTGTCGCCCTCCATGAACTGCACGATCTGGCAGGAGGATTTCTCCCAGAGGAAAATGTGGCCGCAGTCGCTGCCGCTCACCACGAACTCGCTCTTGGGGCCGTAGAAATTCACCCCTTTCACTGGGAAAAACGGGGAAAAACCAGGGGAATGGGGAAAATCAGGGGAAATGGGGGAAAAACAGAGGGAAATGGGAGAATTCAGGGGGAAATGGGGGAAAATCAGGGGAAATGGGGGAAAATCAGGGGAAATGGGGAAAAATCAGGGGAAAAAAAGGGGAAATGGGGGAAAATCAGGGGAAATGGGGGAAAAACAGAGGGAAATGGGAGAATTCAGGGGAAAATGGGGAAAAAGCAGGGGGAAATGGGGAAAATCAGGGGAAAAAACAGAGGGAAATGGGAGAATTCAGGGGAAAATGGGGAAAAAGCAGGGGGAAATGGGGAAAATCAGGGGAAATGGGGGAAAATCAGGGGAAAAAACAGAGGGAAATGGGAGAATTCAGGGGAAAATGGGGAAAAAACAGGGGGAAATGGGGGAAAAACAGGGGAAAATGTGGGAAAAATCGGGAAAAAACGGGGAAATTGAGAAAATCAGGGGAAATAGGGGGAAAAACAGAGGGAAATGGGAGAATTCAGGGGAAAATGGGGAAAAACGGGAAATGGGGAAAATCAGGGGAAAAACAGAGGGAAATGGGAGAATTCAGGGGAAAATGGGGAAAAAACAGGGGGAAATGGGGGAAAATCAGGGGAAATGGGGGAAAATCAGGGGAAATGGGGGAAAAAACGGAAATGGGAGAATTCAGGGGAAAATGGGGAAAAAACAGGGGGAAATGGGGGAAAATCAGGGAAAATGGGGGGAAATTGGGGGAAAATGTGGGAAAAATCAGGGGAAAAAACAGGGGAAAATGGGGGAAAATCAGGGGAAAAGGGGAAAAAGGAGAGGTTGGGGCTGTCTCCAGTGGAATTCCTGGTTGGGAAGCCAAGGAAATGTTTCCCAAAAGGATTTTTAGGGATCTCCAGGGGGGATTTTTTGGGGGGTTTAGGGGGGGTCTGAGGGAAATGCTGGAGGTGTCAAAAATTTGGGTAATTGTGGGCTTTGTCTGGGGTTTTCTGGGGGTTTCTGGGCTGGTTTTGGGGTGATTTGGGGCTGTTTTAGGGCTGGTTTTGGGGTGATTTGGGGCTGTTCCTGGGCTGGTTTTGGGAGTGTTTTTGGGGCGATTTGAGGCTGTTTTAGGGCTGGTTTTGGGAGTGTTTTTGGGGTGATTTGGGGCTGTTTTAGGGCTGGTTTTGGGGTGATTTGGGGCTGTTTTAGGGCTGGTTTTGGGGCTGGTTTTTGGAGTGGATTTGGGGCTGATTTTGGGGTGATTTGGGGCTGGTTTTGGGGTGATTTGGGGCTATTACTGGGCTGGATTTGTGACCGTTTTTGGGGTGATTTGAGGCTGTTCTAGGGCTGGTTTTGGGGCTGGTTTTTGGGGTGGATTTGGGGTGATTTGGAGCAGTTCCTGGGCTGGTTTTGGGAGTGTTTTTGGGGTGATTTGGGGATGTTTTAGGGCTGGTTTTGGGGCTGGTTTTGGGGTGATTTGGGACAGATTTTGGGGCAGTTTTTTGGGATGGATTTGGGCTGGATTTTGGGGTGATTTGGGCTAGATTTGGGCTGGATTTTGGGGTGATTTGGGCTGGATTTGGGCTGGATTTTGGGGTGATTTGGGACAGATTTTGGGGCAGTTTTTGGGATGGATTTGGGCTGGATTTTGGGGCAGTTTTTGGGATGGATTTGGGCTGGATTTTGGGGTGATTTGGGACGGATTTGGGCTGGATTTTGGGGTGATTTGGGCTGGATTTGGGCTGGATTTTGGGGTGATTTGGGACGGATTTGGGTGTTACCCGTGGCGTTGTTGCGGTGCCCCTTGTAGCGCCGGCTGTACTGCGCGCCGTCGCTGTGCGCCGAGTCGAACAGGTAGATGTCCTCGTCGTTGTACGAGGCCAGCAGCTCTGCAGCGGGAAAAACGGGGAAAAAACATGGGAAAATGGGAAAAAACACGGGAAAACGGGAAAAAACACGGGAAAACGGGGAAAAACACGGGAAAACGGGGAAAAAACACGGGAAAATGGGAAAAAAACACGGGAAAATGGGAAAAAACATGGGAAAATGGGAAAAAAACACGGGAAAACAGGAAAAAAACACGGGAAAACGGGAAAAAAACACGGGAAAACGGGAAAAAACATGGGAAAACGGGAAAAAAAACGGGAAAACAGGAAAAAACATGGGAAAAGGGGGAAAAAACATGGGAAAACGGGAAAAAAACGGGAAAATGGGGAAAAAACACGGGAAAACGGGGAAAAACACAGGAAAACGGGGAAAAAAACACGGGAAAACAGGGAAAAAACACGGGAAAACGGGGAAAAACACGGGAAAACGGGAAAAAACACGGGAAAACGGGAAAAAACAGGAAAATGGGAAAAACACGGGAAAACAGGAAAAAACATGGGAAAACAGGAAAAAACACAGGAAAATGGGAATAAAGGGGGGAAAATGAGAATAAACGGGAATAAATGGGGGGAAAATGAGAAAAACATGGAAATGGGAATAAATAGGGGGAAATGGGAATAAATGGGGAAGGAAATGTTAATAAATGGGGGGAAACGGGAATAAACACAGGGAAATTGGGAAAAAACATAAGGAAATGGGGGAAATGGGGAATAAATGGGGGGAAATCAAGGAAAAGCACCAAGGAAATGGGAAAAACAATGTGAAGATGGGGAAAAACAGCAGGAAAATGGGGAAAAACCAGGAGGAAAATGGGAAAAACCAGGAGGAAAATGTGGAAAAACCAGGAGGAAAATGGGAAAAACCAGGAGGGTCTGGAGCTCAACAGGGTTTTTTTGTGGGGGAAATTATTTTTATTTTGGAAAACATGGAATTTGGTGAGGGGAGGTCAGTTTTTTTGGGTGGAGGAGGTGTTTGTTTGAGGATAAACAGGTGGTTTTTTGGGAAAACGGGTATTTTTTGGGAAAACCTGATTTTTTTTTGGTGGGAAATGAGGGGGTTTGAGGGAGTGGGACCCCCCAGGACTCCCCAAATCCTCACCTGAGCCGTCGTGGCTGTAGACCAGGCAGGTGATGTTGGCTTTGGACTCGCAGTTCACCTGGAAAAGTGGGAAGAAACCTCGGATCCAGCCCCTTTTCCTGGGAATTCTGAGTGTTACAAGTCCCAGAGGAGGATTTAGGGAGGCAGAAAATGGGGTTTGAGGGGAAAAAACCCAAAAAAATAAAGATTTCTGGGAGTTTTTTCCGGCTTTTCCTGAAGGGTTTTCCAGGAAAAGGAGCGGCCGCTTCCCATGGGATTGATCCGGGGTGATCCCAGTGCTCCCAGTTCCCTCCCAGTTCCCTCCCAGTATCCCCAGTACCAAGTGGTGAGGGCAGAACTTCTTCAGGACTCCGTTGTTCTCATTTTCATCGATTTTCCTCTGGTCATAAATCCTGCAGGAAACAGGAAAAAAAAACCCAAAAAAGTAAAAAAAGAAGGTTGGATTTGCTCCAGGGAGGCCTTTTGAACCCCAAAATTCCTGTTCCGGAATCCCAGGGCTCAAAATTCCATCCTAAAATTGCCTGGGATTTTATGTGCCAGGATAGGGGCAGATTTTGGGCGGGAATGATGTTCCCACACAGCCAAAATTCCATCCTAAAATTCCCTGGGGATTTGGGGCAGGAATGATGTTCACACAGCCAAAATTCCATCCTAAAATTCCCTGGGGATTTGGGGCAGGAATGACATTCCCACACCCAAAATTCCCTCAGGATTTGGGGCAGGAATGACGTTCCCACAGCCAAAATTCCATCCTAAAATTCCCTGGGGATTTGGGGCAGAAAAAACATTCCCATGCACCAAATTCCATCCTAAAACTCCCTGGAATTCTGTTCTGGATACACCTGGATTTGGGAGCTCCCAGTGCTCCCAGTTTGGCTTCACCACAAAAACTGGTTCCAGTCCTGGATTTGGGAAGGCAAAACTGGGAATTTAGGAAGGGAAAAGAGGCGAATTTGGGAATTCCTGGATTTGGGAAGGGGAATCCCTGGATTTGGGCTCTCCCAGTGCTCCGTTTGGCCTCACCTCCCAGACTGGTCCCGGCCCCTGATTTGGGACAGGAAACCATGGATTTGGGAAGGGAAAAAGTTGGGATTTGTGAAAGGGAAGTTGGGCAGGGGAAATCATGGATTTGGGATAGGAAAATGCTGGATTTGGGAAGGGGAATCCCTGGATTTGGGCTCTCCCAGTGCTCCGTTTGGCCTCACCTCCCAGACTGGTCCCAGCCCCTGATTTGGGACAGGAAACCATGGATTTGGGAAGGGAATAAATTGGGATTTGTGAAAGGGAAGTTGGGCAGGGGAAATCATGGATTTGGGATGGGAAATCCCAGGATTTTGGCTCTCCCAGTGCTCCCAGTTTGGCCTCACCTCACGAACTGGTCGCGGCCGCCCACAGCGAACTGGGAGGTGTTGGCAGGGTTGACAAAGATGGTGTAGAGCCCGACCTTCTTCTCCTTCTCCTTCGTCACCACCAATTTCCTGGGAAAAACCCTCGGGATCAGCCCCAGTCCCAGCCCAAATTCCGGGAGCGGGAATTCCCAGGGGAGAAAAATCCCAAAACTCAGCAGGATTTGGGCACCGAGGGTGGGGGAATGCTCCCGAGGTGGGGAATTTCCCCCAGGAAAAATCTGCAGGGTTTGGGGTGGACTGGGGGAATTCCCAAAGGGAAAATGGGATTTGGGGGTGTTTTCCCCTAAAAACAGCTGGGATCTGTGGGAATTTGGGCCAGTCCAGGAATAAAATATTCAGGGTTGGCTCTGCCAGGGTGAGAATTCCAAAGGGATCTGGCCCAAAGGATAGGAATTCCCAAGGGAAATGTGATTTCCCAAAAAAAACCCTGATTTTTCCTCAAACTCCACCAGTATACCCCAAATCCTGCCTGTTTCCACCATCAAATTCCTATTTTCCCCAAAAAAAATCCCCATTTTCCTGTCACAATCTTCATTCTCCTGTCCACCACTCCCCATTATTCCCTCCAAAATCCCCATTATTCCCGCCGAGATCCAGATTTTTCCTCCAAAATCCCCATTTCTTCCCAAAAAAAACCCCCATTTTTCAAAACAAATCCCGATTTTCCCCAAAAAAATCTCTGAAGACAGCTGGGATTTGAGGGAATCTGGGCCATTCCAGGAGGGAAAATTCAGGACTGGCTCTGCCAGGGTGAGAATTCCAAAGGGATGCAGCCCAGGGAGGGGGTTGGGATCAGCTCCAGCCGCGGATTCCGGCGGGATCAGGGATTAAAGGGCTCGTCCTGGTTATGAAACCCCGGGATTTGGGCTGGATCAGCCTCCGGAATGACAGCTCAGAGGCTTGGAAAAATACAGAGACAGAAAAACTGTTTTACCCAAAAAAATCCCTGCTTTTCCCACCAAAAAACACAATTTTCCCTTTAAAAATAATCAGGTTCTGCCCAAAATTCCCTGGTTTTCCTCAAAAAACGGTGTTTTTCCCCAAAAAAACAACCTGCTTTCCCCCTCAAAAAATGTTTTCTCACAAAATTATTCTGGTTAAAGGAAAAAAAAAACAAAAAAACTATCTTCCCCTGAAAAATCCCAATTTTCCAAAAAAGCTCTATTTTTTCCTCAAAAATATTCATTTTCCTACAAAATACATCAAATTTTCCTGCAAAGATATCAAATTTCAAAAAACACCCAAGCTGTTTTCCCCACAAAAATAACCTGACTTCCTGAAAAATCCCTGATTTCCCAAAAAAAACCACTTGATTTTTTCCCAAAACCCACCTCTTCCCATTTCCTGCCCAGGATCCTCCATTTCCTGCCCAGAACTCCCACTTTTCCCCTCAGAATTCCCACTTTTCCCCTCAGAATTCCCAATTTTCTGGTCACTCACGAGGCACAGCTGCCGCAGATTGAGGGAATCCCCATTTCCCACCCCAAATCTCCTTTTTTCCCCTCAGAATTCCCACTTTTCCCATCAGAATTCCCATTTTCTCCTTAGAATTCCCAAATTTCCCCTCAGAATTCCCATTTCCCCCTCAGAATTCCCATTTCCCACTTTTCCCCTCAGAATTCCCATTTTCCCCTCAGAATTCTCACTTTTCCCCTCAGAATTCCCATTTTCCCCTCAGAATTCCCACTTTTCCTCTCAGAATTCCCATTTCCCCCTCAGAATTCCCATTTCCCACTTTTCCCCTCAGAATCCCCATTTTCCCCTCAGAATTCCCACTTTTCCTCTCAGAATTCCCATTTTCCCCTCAGAATTCCCATTTTCCCCTCAGAATTCCCGTTTTCCCCACTCACGAGGCGGGCCGGTCCGGCCGCAGGTCGATGGAATCCCCATTTCCCACCCCAAATCTCCTTTTTTCCCCTCAGAATCCCCATTTCCCACCCCAAATTCCCACATTTCCCCTCAGAATTCCCATTTTCCCCTCAGAATTCCCACATTTCCCCACAGAATTCCCATTTTCCCCTCAGAATTCCCGTTTTCCCCTCAGAATTCCCATTTCCCACTTTTCCCCTCAGAATCCTCATTTTCCCCTCAGAATCCCCATTTTCCCCTCAGAATTCCCACTTTTCCCCTCAGAATTCCCATTTTCCCCACTCACGAGGCGGGCCGGTCCTGCCGCAGGTCGATGGAATCCCCATTTCCCACCCCAAATCTCCTTTTTTCCCCTCAGAATCCCCATTTCCCACCCCAAATTCCCACATTTCCCCTCAGAATTCCATTTTCCCCTCAGAATTCCCACTATTCCCCTCAGAATTCCCATTTTCCCCTCAGAATTCCCACTTTTCCCCTCAGAATTCCCATTTTCCCCTCAGAATTCCCACTTTTCCTCACAGAATTCCCATTTTCTCCTTAGAATTCCCAAATTTCCCCTCAGAATTCCCATTTTCCCCTCAGAATCCCCATTTCCCACCCAGAATTCCCACTTTCCCCTCAGAATCCCCATTTCCCACCCAGAATTCCCACTTTCCCCCTCAGAATTCCCATTTCCCCCTCAGAATTCCCACATTTCCCCTCAGAATTCCCACATTTCCCCTCAGAATTCCCACATTTCCCCACAGAATTCCCATTTCCCACCCCAAATTCCCACATTTCCCCTCAGAATTCCCATTTTCCCCACAGAATTCCCATTTTTCCCTCAGAATTCCCGTTTTCCCCACTCACGAGGCGGGCCGGTCCTGCCGCAGGTCGATGGAATCCCCATTTCCCACCCCAAATCTCTTTTTTTCCCCTCAGAATCCCCATTTCCCACCCCAAATTCCCATTTTCCCCTCAGAATTCCCGTTTTCCCCACTCACGAGGCGGGCCGGTCCTGCCGCAGGTCGATGGTGAAGACCACGGCGTCCTCCCCCGCCGACAGGAACGTGCAGGGCGAGTCCGGCTCCAGCGCCAGCTGCGATTTGGGGAGAGGAAAAAAAAAAAAAAAAAGGGAAAAACCAGCGGGAATAGCTCCCAAAAATCCCCAAATCCAGGAAAATCCACCTGGAAAAACCCCGGGTTTGGGGATTCCCGCTATGAACTGCAGTGATGTCATCTGGGTGACATCAAGGGGATGACTGCACAGCCAAGGGTTTGAATTGCGCCCAAAAAGGGGGAAAAATCCCGAAATTCCTGGATTTTAACGGAGCTGAGTGGCTGAACCCGCCGAGGTGACAAGGGCCACATCCAAGCCTTGAAATATTTGGGAATTGATTTCCGCTGCACGCAGAAAGTGGGAAAATCCCTTCCTTTCTCCCCAAAAACCCCTCGGACCTCCGGGAAAAGGAGATCTCCCTCATTCCCAGGCACCACAAATCCCGGGATTTGGAATTCTGGGATCCCCCTCACCTTGTGCTGGGCTCGGTGCTGTGACAGCACCGGGGGTCACCTGGGTGGTGACATCCCCACCCCATTCCCACAGCATTCCCCCATTCCCAGACACCCCAAATCCTGGGATTTACCATTCCCAGGATTTGCCATTCCCAGAATTTGCCATTCCCAGGATTTGCCATTCCTGGGATCCCTCTCACCTTGTGGGAAGCCCCCCTTGTGCAGCACCGGCTGTCAGCTGGGTGGTGACATCCCCACCCCATTCCCACAGCGTTCCCCCATTCCCAGACACCCCAAATCCTGGGATTTGCCATTTCCAGGATTTGCCATTCCCAGGATTTGCCATTCCCAGGATTTGCCATTCCCAGAATTTGCCATTCCCAGGATTTGCCATTCCCAGGATTTGCCATTCCCAGGATTTGCCATTCCCAAATCCCAACTCACCTTGTGGGAAGCCCCCCTTGTGCTGGGCTCGGTGCTGTGACAGCTCTGTCACCTCTGTGGCGACATCCCCTGCTCCCACCCCATTCCCACAGCGTGCCCCCATTCCCAGGCACCCCAAATCCCGGGATTTGGAATTCCGGGATCCCCCTCACCTTGTGGGAAGCGCCCTTGTGCTGGGCCACGCGCTTGGTGCTGCGGCAGCACTGGGTGGCCGAGAGCTCGGCCACGCGCACCTGCCCGTCCCGGGCACACATGGCCAGCGTGGAGTCACCACTGTTGGGCAGGAACTTGGCCTGGAAAACACGGGAATCAGGGAAAAAATGGGAAAAAGGGACAGGGGGAGAGGGGGAAGGAAAGGGGGAATGGCAGAGGAGGTGGGGAGGGGAAAGGGATGGGGGGGATTGCTGGAATTGTTGTGGGAATTGTCCCGGTTTTCTTAGGAATCATCCCAAAATCTCCTGGGATATCATCCCAAGTTCTCTCAGGAACCATCCCAAACTCTCCCCTGGGAATCATCCCGGCTCTCCCAGGAACCCTCCCAGCAATTATCCCAAGGTATCCCAAGAACAGTGCCCGGAATGATCCCAAACTCTCCTGGGAATCATCCCAAACTCTCCCAGTGGATGGGGAAACCCATCCGGATGATGGATCCTGGGGCTCCCCTTTGGGATTCCACCTTAAAATCCACCCAAGCTGCTCCCACATCCTTTCCCAAGCATTCCCTTTCCCAGCTGAGCTTTTCCTGGGACACTCTCCCACCCCAAAAAGAGACCCTCAAGGTGGTGGATTTCAGGGCACAGTCATGGGATTTGGGGACCTGTTCCCAGATCTTTTTCCAAGCATTCCCTGTCTCAGCTGAGCTCTTCCTGGGACCCACTCCCAGCCCAAAGAGGAACCCTTAGAACCACCCCTAAACAAACACCCGGGAACTTTGGGAAACCCATCCAGATGATGGATCCTGGGGCTCCCCTTTGGGATTCCACCCTAAAATCCACCCAACCTGCTCCCACATCCTCAATCCAGTGATACCTCTCCCATTCCCAGCTGAGCTTTTCCTGGGACCCTCTCCCAGCCCAAACAGGAACCTTTAGAACCACCCCTAAACAAACACCCGGGAACTTTGGGAAACCCATCCGGATGACGGACCCTGGGGCTCTCCTTTGGGATTCCACCCAAAACCCACCCAAGCTGCTCCCACATCCTTTCCCAAGCATTCCCTTTTCCCAGCTGAGCTTTTCCTGGGACCCTCTCCCACCCCAAACAGGAACCTTTAGAACCACCCCTAAACAAACACCCGGGAACTTTGGGAAACCCATCCGGATGACGGACCCTGGGCGTCCCCCGTGTGCCCGCAGCCCGGACCCCGCGGCGCCCACCTGGAAGACGTTGCTCTTGTGCCCGCTGTCGAACTGCAGCACGGGCCGGCGCCGCAGCCAGTCCCACACCAGCACCTTGAGGTCGTCGCTGCCGCTGGCCAGGCGCGTGCCGCGCTGGTTGAAGTGCAGCGTGTTGACGCAGCCCGTGTGGCCCTCCAGGCCGTGCTGCAGCCGGAACTTCTGCACGAAGAGCCGGGCGCCGCAGGCCTGCGCCACGAAGCGCGAGCAGCCGCCCAGCTGGCGCTGCCGCAGCGCCGGGATCGCCCGCCAGCGCGGCCGCGGCAGCGCCCACGTCTCCGAGGCCACCTGCGGGCACACGCGGCTGTTGGCAAGGTGTGCGGGCTCTGGCAGCTGCGCAGGTGAGGGGCGGGGGCCTGCCATGTGTACAGGGCTCTGTCACCTGTTACAGGTGAGGGACAGGGGCCTGCCATGTGTACAGGGCTCTGTCACCTGCCACAGGTGATGGACAGGGCTCTGTCACCTGTTACAGGTGAGGGACAGGGCTCTGCCATGTGTACAGGGCTCTGTCACCTGCCACAGGTGATGGACAGGGCTCTGTCACCTGTTACAGGTGAGGGACAGGGCTCTGTCACCTGTTACAGGTGAGGGACAGGGCTCTGTCACGTGTACACGGCTCTGTCACCTGCTGCAGGTGAGGGACAAGAGCCTGTCACCTTCTACAGGAGAGGGACAGGAGCCTGTCACATGTACAGGGCTCTGGCACCTGCTACAGGTGATGGACAGGGTTCTGTCACGTGTACAGGGCTCTGTCACATCTTACAGGTGATGGACAGGGCTCTGTCACATGTACAGGACTCTGTTACCTGTTACAGGTGATGGACAGGGCTCTGTCACATGCTACAGGTGAGGGACAGGGCTCTGTCATGTGTACAGGGCTCTGTCACCTGTTACAGATGATGGACAGGGCTCTGTCATATGTACAGCTCTGTCACATGTACAGAGCTCTGTCACCTGTTGCAGGTCATGTACAGGACTCTGTCACATGTTACAGGTGATGCACAGCTCTGTCACATGTACAGAGCTCTGTCACATGTTACAGGTGATGCACACCTCTGTCACATGTACAGGACTCCGTCACCTGTCACATTTTGCTTTGTGTCTCCCACAATCGCCATGCACTGAGACTAAAAATGGAATGAAATCTTTTAAAACCTAAATAAAATCTTTTAAAACCTCACTTAAAACCTCAGTTAAACCTCATTTAACCCCTCAGCCTCCCTGCTGTAAATGTGGCAGAACCAGCAGCCACCCAGGTTTACATCTCCTGTGCCTCACTATGCACCAAGACTAAGAACGGAATTAAATCTTTTAAAACCTAAATAAAATATTTTAAAACCTCCTCTAAAACCTCATTTAAAACCTCTTTAACCATCTTTTAGAGCCCCTCAGCCTCCCTGCTGTAAATGAGGCAGAACCAACAAGCACCCAGGTTGACATCTCCTGTGCCTCACTATGCACCGAGACTAAAAATGGAATTAAATCTTTTAAAACCTCATTTAAAACCTCAGTTAAAACCTCATTTAAAATCTTATTTAAAACCTATTTAACACCTCTTTCACCATCCTTTAGAACCCCTCAGCCTCCCCCTGCAAGCAGAACCAGCAGTCACCAAGGTTTACATCTCCTGTCTCACTACGCATGGAATGGACCAAGAATGGAATAAAACCTTTTAAAACCTCAGTTAAAACCTCATTTAAAACCTCTTCTAAATCCTCGTTTAAAACTTCATTTAAGACCTCTTTTAACACCTCTTTTAGAATCCCTCAGCCTCCCTGCTGCAATAATGTGGCAGAACCAGCAGCCAGTCAGGTTTACATCTCCTGTGCCTCCCTATGCACCGAGACTAAGAATGGAATTAAATCTTTTAAAACCTCATTTAAAACCTCATTTAAAACCTGTTTAACCATCTTTTAGAACCCCTAAGCCTCCCCCTGCAAGCACAGAACCAGCAGCCAGTCAGGTTCACATCTCCTGTGCCTCACTATGCATGGAGAGAAAAATGAAATTAAATCTTTTCAAACCTCAGTTAACACCTCATTTAAAACCTCAGTTAAAACCTCAGTCAAAACCTCATTTAAAACCTCAGTTAAAACCTATTTAACACCTGTTTAACCAACTTTCAGAACCACTCAGCCTCCCCTCTGCAAACATGAGAGATCCAACAGCCACCAAGGTTTACATCTCCTGCGTCTCACTACGCATGGAGATAAAAAACTAAATTCTTTTCAAACCTCATTTAAAACCTCATTTAAAACCTCATTTAACACCTGTTTCACCATCCCTTAGAACCCCTCAGCCTCCCCCTGCAAGCAGAACCAGCAGCCACCCAGGTTTACATCTCCTGTGCCTCACTATGCATGGAGACGAAAAATGAAATTAAATCTTTTAAAAACCTAAATAAAACCATTTAAAACCTCAGTTAAAACCTCAGTTAAAACCTATTTAACGCCACTTGCACCATCCTTTAGAACCCCTCAGCCTCCCCCTGCAAGCAGAACCAGCAGCCACCAAGGTTTACATCTCCTGTGCCTCACTATGCACCGAGACTAAGAACGGAATTAAATCTTTTAAAACCTAAATAAAATAATTTAAAACCTCATTTAAAACCTATTTAACACCTGTTTAACCATCTTTCAGAGTCCCTGAGCCTCCCCCTGCAAGCAGAACCAGCAGCCGCCCAGGTTTACATCTCCTGTGCCTCACTATGCACGGAGACGAAAAATGAAATTAGATCTTTTAAAAACCTAAATAAAACCATTTAAAACCTCAGTTAAAACCTCAGTTAAAACCTCATTTAAAACCTATTTAACGCCACTTGCACCATCCTTTAGAACCCCTCAGTCTCCCCCTGCAAGCAGAACCAGCAGTCACCAAGGTTTACATCTCCTGTGCCTCACTATGCACGGAGACGAGAAATGAAATTAGATCTTTTAAAAACCTAAATAAAACCGTTTAAAACCTCAGTTAAAACCTCATTTAAAACTTATTTAACACCACTTGCACTATCCTTTAGAACTCCTCAGCCTCCCCCTGCAAGCAGAACCAGCAGCCACCCAGGTTTACATCTCCTGTGCCTCACTATGCACGGAGAGGAGAAATGAAATTAGATCTTTTAAAAACCTAAATAAAATAATTTAAAACCTCATTTAGAACCTATTTAACACCTCTTTCACCATCTTTCAGAACCCCTGAGCCTCCCCCTGCAAGCAGAACCAGCAGCCACCCAGTCCTCCAGCGCCTGCTCCTCGTCGGACGAGTCGCGCTCGTGCGGCGGCCGCCTGCGGGGCGCCCTGCGCCGGGCGCGGGGCTCTTCCTCCTCCTCCTCCTCCTCGTCCTCCTCCTCCTCCTCCTCGTCCTGGCCGTGCCGCGGCTCCTCGGGGATGGAGTAGTGGCCGGTGTCGTCCATGCTGTCGCTGTCCTTGTCCCCGGAGCTGTCGCTGTCGCTGGCGCGGCCCCGCGCGGCCCCGGCGTCGTCGCCCGTCAGGCTCAGGCTGAGGTCGGACGCCTCCACCTCGATCCCCGAGGACGTCTCGCGGCCCTCCTCGGCCGACATGTCCTCGGGGCTGCTGGACAGGCTGCCTGGGGACAGGGACAGCGGTGTCACCGGTGTCACAGTGCCGTGGGGACATGGGGACAGCACGGTGTCACCAGTGTCACAGTGCCGTGGGGACACACAATGACACCAGCCCTCCTCGGCGGACATGTCCTCGGGGCTGCTGGACAGGCTGCCTGGGGACAGGGACAGCGGTGTCACCGGTGTCACAGTGCCGTGGGGACACGGGGACACACAGTGACACCAATGTCACAGTGCCATGGGGACATGGGGACAGCACGGTGTCACCGGTGTCACACTGCCCTGGGGACATGGGGACACACAGTGACACCGGTGTCACAGTGCCGTGGGGACATGGGGACAGCACGGTGTCACCGGTGTCACACTGCCCTGGGGACATGGGGACACACAGTGACACCGGTGTCACAGTGCCGTGGGGACACACAGTGACACCGGTGTCACAGTGCCGTGGGGACACACAGTGACACCAGCCCTCCTCGGCCGACACGTCCTCAGGGCTGCTGGACAGGCTGCCTGGGGACAGGGACAGCGGTGTCACCCTGGGGACAGCACAGTGACACCGGTGTCACAGTGCCGTGGGGACATGGCGACAGCACAGTGACACCATGGGGACAGGGACATAGGGACAGTGTCACCAGTGTCACTGCTGGACAGGCTGCCTGGGGACAGTGTCACCAGTGTCACACTGCCATGGGGACAGGGACAGCAGAGTGTCACCGTGGGGACAGTAGAGTGTCACCAGTGTCATACTGACATGAGGACATGGGGACAGCACAGTGCCACCGTGGGGACAGGGACATAGGGACAGTGTCACCGGTATCACACTGCCATGGGGACAGCAGAGTGTCACCGGTGTCACACCGCCATGGGGACAGCAGAGTGTCACCAGTGTCACACCGCCATGGGGACAGCACAGTGTCACCAGTGTCACACCACCATGAGGACATCACAGTGTCACCAGTGTCACACCACCATGAGGACATCACAGTGTCACCGGTGTCACACTGCCATGGGGACAGGGACATAGGGACAGTGTCACCAGTGTCACACCACCATGAGGACATCACAGTGTCACCGGTGTCACACTGCCATGGGGACAGGGACAGCAGAGTGTCACCAGTGTCACACCACCATGAGGACATCACAGTGTCACCGGTGTCACACTGCCATGGGGACAGCACAGTGTCACCAGTGTCACACTGCCATGGGGACAGGGACAGCAGAGTGTCACCAGTGTCACACTGCCATGGGGACAGCACAGTGTCACCAGTGTCACTGCTGGACAGGCTGCCTGGGGACAGGGGGACATGGGGACAGCGTGGTGGCACCGTGGCTGGCGCCTGCGCTGCCACCCCGCCACCGTCGCTGTCACCACCGCGGTCACTTTGCCACCGTCACTGCCACCCTGCCACCCTCGCTGTCACCGTTCCCTTGTCACCCCGCTCCCGTCACTGTCACCCTGCCACCCCCCTGTCCCCCAGCTGTCCCCTCACCGTTGACAATGTCCGTCCTGCCGTCCATGGTGCCACCCTTGTCCGACATCGGCGCCTCCCGCGGGAATCCCTGAAGGGACAGGGACACGGGGACATGGGGACAACCATGGGGACACAGGGACAACCATGGGGACAGGGACACGGGGACATGGGGACAACCATGGGGACATGGGGACATGGGGACAGGGACACGGGGACAGGGACATGGGGACAGGGACATGGGGACACAGGGACAACCATGGGGACATGGGGACATGGGGACAGGGACATGGGGACAGGGACATGGGGACACAGGGACAACCATGGGGACATGGGGACATGGGGACACAAGGACAGGGGGACAGGGACACGGGGACATGTGGACAGGGACATGGGGACGGGGGACAGGGACATGGGATAGGGACAGGGGGACATGTGGACAGGGACATGGGGACAGGGGACAGGGACATGGGGACACAAGGACAGGGGGACAGGGGACAGGGACACGGGGACACCAAGACACGGAGCTGGAGCGGCCACCACAGGATGTCCCCTTGTCCCCAGCCCACCCCGTCACCGTGAGCGCTCCCAAAATTCCCATTTACCGTGGAAAAAAAAACCTGGGAATGCTCCAGGACCCTCAACATCCTGGGAAAATCCGATCCCGAGGGATTTGTCATCCCAAAACTCTATTTTTGGAACATTCCCACACAAAATTCCCATTTTTCTACCTGCCACAGAGCCCCACCTGGCTGAGTCTGTTCCCAAAATCCCAATTTTCCATGGAAAAACCACCTGGAAATGCTCCAGGACACCCAAGCCTGGTCTGGCTGTTCCCAAAATTCCCATTTTCTGTGGAAAAACCACCTGGGAATACCCCAGGACACCCAAGCCCTGCTCAGCATCCCAGGAAAATCCGATCCCGAGGGATTTGTGATCCCAAAAATCCATCTTTAAACACATTCCCACCAAAAGTTCCCTCTGGAATCTCTCCAGGAGAGCCATGCCTGTCCCCCAGCCTCCCAAAAAACCCCATTTCCGTGGGAATGGGCAGCAGCAGAGCCCTGGAATTCCATGGAATTCCCTGGAATTCTGCTGGAATCCCTCACAACCTCAGGAATTCCCCCTCCCCCTTCAAACCCACCATTTTTTGCCTCCAATCCCAGGAATTTTTTGCTCCCATTCCCAGGTGAGGGATGGGGAAGGAGCTTCCCAATTTTTGGATTCCTGATCCAGAGGAGGGGGTGGGAAATTTGGGAATTGCAGGGAATGCTCCCAAAATCCCGGGATTCCGCGGCTGCCTGAGCGCATCTGGACAGGCTCAGGCTGACGCTGCTGCTCCCAAAAATATCCCAAAAACATCCCGGGGCATTCCAGAGCCTCTGGAAGCGGGATCCGGCCTCCCTGCTGCCCTCCAAACTGGGAGAGACTGGGAGAAACTGGGGAAAAATGGGAGAGAAACTGGGAAAGAATGGGGAAAAATGGGAGAAAAAATGGGAGAGAAACTGGGAGAGAAAATGGGAGAAAAACTAGAAGAGAATGGGGAAAAATGGGAAAGAAACTGGGAGAAAAAATGGGAGAGACTGAGGAAAATGGGAGAGAAAATGGGAGAGACTGGGGGGAAAATGGGAGAAAAAATAGGAGAAAAAATGGGAGAAAAAATGGGAGAAAAAATGGGAGAAATGTGGATGAGAATGGGGAAAAAATGGGAGAAAAAATAGGAGAGAAACTGGGAGAGAATGGGAGCAAAAACTGGGAGAAAATGGGAGAAAATCTGGGAGAGAATGGGGGAAAAATGGGAGAAAACTGGGAGGAAAAACCGGGAGCACAAACTGGGAGGTCCCAAATTCTCAGGGATGGAGCCCCCAAATCCTTTGGGATAAAATTCCCAATCCCGCGGGATAGAGCCCCCAGATCCTCAGGGATAAAATCCCCAAATTTCTCAGGAATGGATCCCCCAAATCCTTTGGATAAAATCCCCAAATTTCTCAGGAATGGATCCAAATCCCTCGGGATGGATCCCCAGGAACATTCCCAGGAGTTTCCCAAACCCTGGAGAAATCCCAAAATATCCCCAAAACCCCAAAATCCCCCAAAATCCTCCCCAAACCCCCCAAAAATCCCCCAAACCCAGCGCACTCACCTGGGCCAGGTGCCGGGGACAGCGGGGCTGGAGCTGGGGGGGAGCGCGGGGTCAAAGGTCAGAGACCCCCAAATTTCGGGACCCCCCCATCCCTGGGGACCCCCCAAATTCCTGGGAAATCCCCCCAGAATTTTGGGAACCCTCACAATTCCTAAAGAACCTCAAATTTTGGGGACCCCTCCCAATCTTTGGGGACCCCCCCTGATCCTTGAGAATTCCCAAATTTTGGGGGACCCCCCCCAAAATCCCCCAAAAAATTCCCTCCGTCCCCGAAGACCCCAAATTTTTGGGGGATTCCAAATTTTTGGGGACCCTCCAATCCCAAAAATCTCAGGGACGTCCCCCCAAAAAATTCCAGAACTTTTCCCCCTTCCAACCTCAGGTGACCCCCAAAAAAAATACTCGGGGACCCCTCCCAAAAGCTTGGGGATCGCCCCAAAAATGCCCCAAAATCTCAAGGACTCCCCAAATTACTCAGGAGCCCCCCAATGGTTCAAAAACTGCTCAAAACCCCCTAAAAAAACCTCAAGGGTCCCCCCAAAACCCTCTCAGGACCCCCAAAAAAAACCAAGGGACCCCCAAAAAACTCAAAGGTCCCCCCAAAAACCCTCTAAGGACCCCCCAAAATCCCCCAGGGTCCCCCAAAACCGCCCCCAGAGCCTCAGGGTCCCCCCCAAAACCCCCTCAGGGTCCCCCCAAAACCCCCTCAGAGCCTCAGGGACCTCCCCAAAGCCCCCCAGGACCCCCCAAAACCCCTCAGGGTCCCCCCAAACCCCCTCAGAGCCTCAGGGACACCCCCAAGTTCCCCGAGGGACCCCCCAAAACCCCTCGGGGTCGCCCCAACCCTCCCCGGCCTCGCTCCGCGGCTCGCCCCGAGCCCCCCCGGCCCCTCGGGGTTCCCCCAAATCTCCCCCCGGGCCCGTCCCGCCCCTCCCGGGATCCCCCCCGGGGCCGGGCCAGGCCCGAGCCCGCGGCGGCCGCGGCCGCAGCGGCGGAGGCCGCGCACCGACCCGAGCGTCAGCGGAGGCTCCCGGCCGGCGCCGGGGGGTGCGGCCGGGCTCAGTGGCGGCCGCCGCGGGTCCCCCCGGCCGCTCCGGCGCCGCTCCCGGGCCCGGGCCCCGCCGCCGCCATCTTGAACGCGCCGCCCCCGCCGCCGCGCTTGGCGGCACCGCCCGACGCTTTTGCGGCACCGCGGGCGACGCTTTACGGCAGCGGCCGTTGCGCGGCAGCGGCGGGGGGCGCCCCCCCCCACGCGGCGTTGCCATGGGAACGGCGCCATTCTCCCCCCCCGGCCCCGGCGTTGCCATGGGAACGGTGCCGTTCCCTCCACCCGCCCCCCCCCGGGACTGTGGGGCCGCTGTGGGGTCCCCATTGGGGTTATGGGGTCACTGTGGGGTCACCATTGGGGTTATGGGGTCACTGTGGGGTTACCATTGGTGTTTATGGGGTCACTGTGGGGTCACCATTGGGGTTATGGGGTCACTGTGGGGTCACCCCAGTGGGGTTATGGGGTCACTGTGGGGTCACCATTGGGGTTATGGGGTCACTGTGGGGTCACCCCAGTGGGGTTATGGGGTCACTGTGGGGTCACCATTGGCGTTATGGGGTCACTGTGGGGTCCCCAGTGGGGTTATGGGGTCACTGTGGGGTCCCCATTGGTGTTTATGGGGTCACTGTGGGGTCACCCCAATGAGGTTATGGGGTCACTGTGGGGTCCCCAGTGGGGTTATGGGGTCACTGTGGGGTCACCATTGGGGTTATGGGGTCACTGTGGGGTCACCCCAATGAGGTTATGGGGTCACTGTGGGGTCACCATTGGCGTTATGGGGTCACTGTGGGGTCACCCCAGTGGGGTTATGGGGTCACTGTGGGGTCACCATTGGGGTTATGGGGTCACTGTGGGGTCCCCAGTGGGGTTATGGGGTCACTGTGGGGTCACCATTGGGGTTATGGGGTCACTGTGGGGTCACCCCAGTGGGGTTATGGGGTCACTGCGGGGTGTCCCCATTGGGGTTATGGGGTCAGCCTGTGTTTAGGGTCACCACAGGGTCACCCGTGCTTAAGGTCACTGTGGGGTCACCCCAACGTTGTTGTAGGGTCACCCCTGTGTAGGGTCACTTCACATCCACCCCAATGCTGTAGGGTGGCCCTGTGACCCTCAGTGTTGTGGGGTCACCCTGGGTTGTTGTGGGGTCACTGTGGGGTCACTCTGTGTTGTTGTAGGGTCACTGTGTGTCCCCTGTGCTGTTGTGGGGTCACTGTGTGTTGTTGTAGGGTCACTGTGTGTCCCCCGTGCTGTTTTAGGGTCACTGTGTGTCCCCTGTGCTGTTTTAGGGTCACTGTGTGTCCCCCGTGCTGTTGTGGGGTCACTGTGGGGTCACTCTGAGTTGTTGTAGGGTCACTGTGGGGTCACCCCGTGCTGTTGTAGGGTCACTGTGGGGTCACTCTGTGTTTTGTAGGGTCACTGTGGGGTCACCCCGTGCTGTTGTAGGGTCACTGTGGGGTCACTCTGTGTTTTGTAGGGTCACTGTGGGGTCACCCCGTGCTGTTGTGGGGTCACTGTGGGGTCACTCTGTGTTTTGTAGGGTCACTGTGGGGTCACCCCGTGCTGTTGTGGGGTCACTGTGGGGTCACTCTGTGTTTTGTAGGGTCACTGTGGGGTCACCCCGTGCTGTTGTGGGGTCACTGTGGGGTCACTCTGTGTTTTGTAGGGTCACTGTGTGTTGTTGTGGGGTCACTGTGTGTCCCCCATGCTGTTGTAGGGTCACTGTGGGGTCACTCTGTGTTTTGTAGGGTCACTGTGTGTCCCCCGTGCTGTTTTAGGGTCACTGTGTGTCCCCCATGCTGTTGTGGGGTCACCCCCGCTAAGGGGCACTCTGGCCACTTCAATGTCCCTGTAGGGTCACCCCATCCCTATAGGACCCCCAATGTCCCTATTGGGCCCCAATGTCACCACAGTGTCCCCAATGTCCCCATAAGGTCCCCCTCGATGTCCCCATAGGGCCCTGGTGTCCCCAGTGTCCCCCCAGGGTTCCCAATGTCCCCCCAGTGTCCCCGATGTCCCCCCAGGGTCCCCAGTGTCCCCACAGGGACCCCCAATATCCCCATAGTGACCCTGATGTCCCCCCAGATGTCCCCCCCAGTGTCCCCAATGTCCCCCCAGTGTCCCTGATGTCCCCAGGGCCCCCCTGATGTCCCCAGTGTCCCCCATGTCCCCAGTGTCCCCGTTGTCCCCAGTGTCCCCAATGTCCCCAGGGTCCCCCATGTCCCCAGGGTCCCCCCAATGTCCCCAGTGTCCCCGATGTCCCCAGTGTCCCCGATGTCCCCAGGGTCCCCCCAATGTCCCCAATGTCCCCAATGTCCCCAGGGTCCCCCATGTCCCCAGGGCCACCCCGATGTCCCCAGTGTCCCCCATGTCCCCAGGGCCACCCCGATGTCCCCAGGGCCCCCCTGATGTCCCCAGGGTCCCCCCAATGTCCCCAGGGTCCCCCCAATGTCCCCAGGGCCCCCCTGATGTCCCCAGGGTCCCCCCAATGTCCCCAGGGTCCCCCCATGTCCCAGGGCCACCCCGATGTCCCCAGTGTCCCCCATGTCCCCAGGGTCCCCCCAATGTCCCCAGTGTCCCCCATGTCCCCAGTGTCCCCGATGTCCCCAGGGCCACCCCGATGTCCCCAGTGTCCCCCATGTCCCCAGTGTCCCCGATGTCCCCAGGGCCACCCCGATGTCCCCAGGGTCCCCCATGTCCCCAGGGTCCCCCCAATGTCCCCAGTGTCCCCAATGTCCCCAGTGTCCCCCATGTCCCCAGGGCCACCCCGATGTCCCCAGTGTCCCCGATGTCCCCAGTGTCCCCCATGTCCCCAGTGTCCCCGATGTCCCCAATGTCCCCAGGGTCCCCAGGGTCCCCCCAATGTCCCCAGTGTCCCCCATGTCCCCAGCGCAGCGCAGCCGTTCCCGTCACCAGCTCTTTATTGGGGTCACGGGGTCGGGGGGGGGGGACACCTCCCTGTTCTGGGGGGTCCCTGCGCCCCCCACCCCCCAAAACCCCCAAGTTGGGGTGCGGGGAGGGTCCCGGGGGTCCCAGCCCCGCCGTGGGGCTCCTCTTCGGCCTCGATCAGGGTCGGACGGGGGCACCCCAAAAGTGCCCTACATGAGGCGGCACTGCTCCCCCGACAGCCCCCCCGGCAGCTCCAGGCCTGCGGGCTGTGGGACCAGAGTCACCCCAAAACCATGGGGACACCCCAAAATGGGGCACCCCAAAAACGGGCACCCCAAAAGTGCCCTACATGAGGCGGCACTGCTCCCCCGACAGCCCCCCCGGCAGCTCCAGGCCTGCGGGCTGTGGGACCAGAGTCACCCCAAAACCATGGGGACACCCCAAAACGGGGTACTCCAAAGCCATGGGGTCACCCCAAAACCGGGTCACCCCAAAAACGGGGAACCCCAAAGCCATGGGGCACCCCAAAACCGGGTCACCCCAAAAACGGGGAACCCCAAAGCCAGGGGGTCATCCCAAAGCCATGGGGCACCCCATAAACTGTGGCACCCCAAAGCTGGGGGGCACCCCAAATTAATTACATCACCCCAAATGTGTGGGGTCAACCCAATTCTATCACTCCAATTCTATGAGGTCACCCCAAAACCTTTGGGGTCCCCTGAATCTATAGAACCACCCCAAACCCTTTGGGGTCCCCCAAATCTATGCGGTCACCCCAAACCCTTTGAGGGGTGTCCCCACACACTCACCGTGTCCCCTGCCAGCTCCTTGGGGGGGTGGCCCAGGTCCTGCAGCTGTGAGGGGACACAAGGAGGGGACACGGGGACATGGGGGGGACAGAGGGACATGGGGGGACAGAGGGACATGGGGGGGATAGAGGGACACGGGGGGACAGAGGGACATGGGGGGGACACGGGGGTAGGACAGAGGGACATGGGGGGACAGAGGGACATGGGGGGACAGAGGGACACAGGGGGGACAGAGGGACATGGGGGGGACACGGGGGTACGACAGAGGGACATGGGGGACAGAGGGACACAGGGGGGATACGGGGGTAGGACAGAGGGACACAGGGGGGACAGAGGGACATGGGGACAGAGGGACACGGGAGGACAGAGGGACACGGGGGTGGGACAGAGGGACACGGGAATGGGACAGAGGGACACAGGGGGGACATGGGGGTAGGACAGAGGGATACAGGGGGGGCGCAGGGGGACACGGGGGGCTCAGAGGGACACGGGGGTGGGACAGAGGGACACAGGAGGGACACGGGGGTAGGACAGAGGGACACGGGGGGCGCAGGGGGACACGGGGGTAGGACAGAGGGACACGGGGGGCGCAGGGGGACACGGGAATGGGACAGAGGGACACAGGGGGGACATGGGGGTAGGACAGAGGGACACGGGGGTGGGACAGAGGGACACGGGGGTCAGGGCGGCCCGGGCCCGCCGCCCCGCCCGGGCCGTACCTGCTGCATCAGGTCCAGCAGGGTCTCGAAGCGCTCGCGGCGCTGCCCCTCGGGCTCCTCCGGCCGCTCCCGCTCCAGCTCGGCGCAGATCCGCAGCATCAGCTCCTGCTGCGCCCCGAAGCGCGCCCGCTGCTCCGGGGACAGGGACCCCTCGTGCTGCCGGAGCCACTCCGGGTACTGGGGACAGCGAGGGGACATCGAGGGGACATCGAGGGGACCCCCAAATCCCCCATGGAACCCCCAAATCCCAGCCAATCCCAGCCCCATCAGCGCCTGCTGCTCCGGGGACAGGGACCCCTCGTGCTGCCGGAGCCACTCCGGGTACTGGGGACATCGAGGGGACATCGAGGGGACATCGAGGGGACATCGAGGGACATCAAGGGGACATTGAGGGACATCGAGGGGACTGCAGGAACCCCCAAATCTCAGGCAATCCCAGCCCCGAGCCACGCCTGCTGCTCCAGGGACAAGGACCCCTCGTGCTGCCGCAGCCACTCCAGGCACTGGGAACATGGAGGGAACCCCCAAATCCACCGTGGAACCCCCAAAATCCCACACAGAGCCCCCAAATCCCCAATGGGACCCCGAAATCCTCCACGGAACCCCCAAATCCTCGGCCCCTAGTGGGCACAGAACCGCTCCCACCGCTCCGGGGACAGGGACCCCTCGTGCTGCCACAGCCACGCCAGGCACTGGGGACAAGCAGGGGACAGGCAGGGGGACATTGTAGGAACCCCAAAATCCCCCGTGGGACCCCCAATATCCTGGAGAAAAGGGTGAAGTGTCCCAGTACGGCCCTGGGGGTGACAGGGACAGACCCCCCAAGGGGTCAGGGGCAGAGCACATCTTGGACAGTAGGGAATGCACCATGTCCCCCAGGGACCCTCCCCAGATTTTTTGGGGTCCCCTCCCGGTTTTTGGGGCTCCTCCTGGACCTTGGGGTGTCACCTTCTCAGTGATCTTCTTTAGGGAGGGGCAGAGCACCTTGGACTGCACCAGGTCCCCTTTGGAGTTTCCCCACACCACAGACAATCCCTCCAGGATTTCAAGGACCCCCACCAAGGTTTGTTGGGGTCCCCTCATGGTTTTTGGGGTGCCCTCCCGGTTTTTGGGGATCCTCCTGGATTTTGGGGTGTCCCCTTCTCAGTGATGTTCTTTAGGGAGGGGCAAAGCACATCCTTGGACAGCAGGGACTGCACCAGGTCCCCTTTGGAGTTTCCCACACCCCAGACAATCCCTCCAGGATTTTAGGGAACCCCCCCAGGTTTTTTGGGGTGCCCTCCCGGTTTTTGGGGTTCCTCCCGGATTTGGGGGTCCCACCTTCTCGGTGATCTCCTTGAGGGAGGGGTAGAGCACGTCCTTGGACAGCAGGGACTCCATGATGCTGCGCATGACGGGCAGGACGCCGTCGCCGCCGCCCTCCTCCAGCCCCAGCCCCTCCAGGGCCTTGGCCAGCTCCTCCTCGGAGCCCGGGGAATTCTGCGGGATCCCGGGAGCCCGTGAGACCCCGGGAGCCCCGGGAGAGCCCCGGGAGAGCCCCGGGAGAGCCCCGGGAGAGCCCCGGGAGGGAGTACCTGGAGGTCATTGGCGTTCTTGGCCAGCCCGCTCAGGGTCTCCTTGAGGCAGGAGGTGAATTCCTGCTGCGAGGCCGCGTCGCTGCCTGCGGGGCGGGAACGGGAATGGGAACGGGAATGGGAACGGGAATGGGAACGGGAATGGGAACGGGGTTTGGGAATGGGAACGGGAATGGGAACGGGAATGGGAACGGGGGTGGGAACGGGAATGGGAACGGGAATGGGAACGGGAATGGGAACGGGGTTTGGGAATGGGAACGGGAATGGGAACGGGAATGGGAACGGGGTTTGGGAATGGGAACGGGAATGGGAACGGGAATGGGAACGGGGGTGGGAACGGGAATGGGAACGGGAATGGGAATGGGGTTTGGGAATGGGAACGGGAATGGGAACGGGGTTTGGGAATGGGAACGGGAATGGGAACGGGAATGGGAATGGGAATGGGAACGGGGTTTGGGAATGGGGGTGGGAATGGGGTTTGGGAATGGGAACAGGAATGGGGTTTGGGAATGGGAATGGGAACGGGGTTTGGGAATGGGAACGGGAATGGGGTTTGGGAATGGGAACGGGAATGGGAACGGGGTTTGGGAATGGGAACGGGAATGGGAAGGGGGTTTGGGAATGGGAATGGGAACGGGAACGGGAATGGGGGTGGGAATGGGATTTGGGAATGGGGGTGGGAATGGGGTTTGGGAATGGGGGTGGGAATGGGGTTTGGGAATGGGGTTTGGGAATGGGGGTGGGAATGGGGTTTGGGAATGGGAACGGGGTTGGGAATGGGGTTTGGGAATGGGGGTGGGAATGGGGTTTGGGAATGGGAACGGGGTTGGGAATGGGGTTTGGGAATGGGGGTGGGAATGGGGTTTGGGAATGGGGGTGAGAATGGGGTTTGGGAATGGGAACAGAGTCGGGAATGGGGTTTGGGAATGGGAACGGGGTTGGGATGGGGTTGAGATGGGGTTGGGAATGGGTTGGGAATGGGGGATAATGGGAATACCTACTAGGAATACCTAGTCCCACTAAGTCACTGCCCCCAAACTGGGGGACAGCTGCAGATGGGATTGGCAATAATGGGAATAGTGGGAACAATGGGAATACCAAGGTGTCCCACTGGGTCGCTGCCCCCCATCCCAAACCGGGCCACATCTCCAGGTGGTCCTGGGACCGGGGCAGGCCCGGGACCCCCATTCCCACCCGGAACTCCCCCCGGCGCCCGCCCCACTGACCGACTTTCCCCGCGGCCTCGGAGAGCTTCTGGAACTGCTGGACCAGCTGGGGCTCCTGGCGGGCCAGCTCCTGCATGGCCTCCTGGAACTCGGCGGCCGCCTGCGCCGCCAGCTCGCCCTCGAAGAGCTCCTGGAAGAACCTCTCCTGCGAGGAGAAGAGCGAGCCCTGCGGCGGGGTCAGCGCGCCCCGGCGCCGCCCGCCGCGCCCCGCGCGGCTTTGGGGGTGCCCACCTCGGAGGAAGGCGGGGAGGGGGCTCGGCAGGAGCTGGCAGGGGGCGGCGGCGCGGGGCGGCTGCGCTCGAAGTCGTCCAGGGCACCTGCGGGGGGTTTTGGGGTGAGGGGAGCCCCGAAACAGGGCGGGGAAAGGGGGGAGGTACCCCCACAGCACCGGCTGGGTGGAGCCGATGTGTGTGTGTGTGTTAGAGCTGAGCCCCGAAGTGCACCCCAATATCACCGCCCCCAAAACTGCACCCCAATGTCACCACCCCCAAAAACTGTGCCCCGAAGTGCACCCCAATATCACCGCCCCCAAAACTTCACCCCAATGTCACCATCCCCAAAAACTGTGCCCCGAAGTGCACCCCAATGTCACCGCCCCCAAAAACTGCGCCCCAAAGTGCACCCCAATAATTCTTACCCCCAAAACTGCACCCCAATAACCCCCAGACCCCTTCACCCCAATAACCCCCAGACCCCAATGACCCCCAGACCCCAATAACCCCAGACCTCCCCCTCACCCCAATAACCCCAGACCCCAATAACCCCAGACCCCCTCACCCCAATAACCCCAGACCCCCCCCCTTCACCCCAATAACCCCCAGACCCCAAAAACCCCAGATCCCCCCTCACCCCAATAACCCCAGACCCCTCCCTCACCCTAATAACCCCCAGACCCCAATAACCCCCAGACCCCAATGACCCCAGACCCCTCCCTCACCCCAATAACCCCAGACCCCAATAACCCCAGACCCCCCCTTCACCCCAATAACCGCCAGACTCCAATGACCCCCAGACTCCCCCTCACCCCAATCCCCCCCCAGGCCCCTCACGACCCCCGGCCCCCCCATGACCCCCATGGCTCCCAACGCCGCGCAGCCGCCCCGCACCGCGGTGCCCCGGTTCCCCCGGTCCCCCCGGAGCCCCCCGGTTCCCCCGGTCCCCCCGGTTCCCCCGGTCCCCCCGGTTCACCCCGGTTCCCCCGGTCCCCCCGGTTCCCCCCGGTTCCCCCGGTCCCCCCGGTTCACCCCGGTCCCCCCGGTGCCCCGGTGCCCCGGTGCCCCCTCACTCTCCAGCAGCTCCTCCAGCTCCGCGTCCGGCCCCGCGCCCGGGCCCGGCTCCGCCGCCATCTTGGCCCGTCCGCCCGCCGCCGCCAGGGGGCGCTGCCGCGGGACACGCCCCCTGGAAAACACGGAACGGAGCCGGAACGGAGCCGGAACGGAGCCGGAACGGAGCCGGAACGGAGCCGGAACGGAGCCGGAACGGAGCCGGAACGGAGCCGGAACGGAGCCGGAACGGGAACGGGAACGGGAACGGGAACGGGAACGGGAACGGGAACGGGAACGGGGAATGGGAAATGGGAATGGGAATGGGAATTGGGAAATGGGAAATGGGAAATGGGAACGGGAACGGGAACGGGAACGGGAACGGGAAATGGGAAATGGGAATGGGAAATGGGAAATGGGAAATGGGAATGGGAATGGGAATGGGAATGGGAATGGGAACGGGAATGGGAACGGGATTGGGAATGGGAATGGGAACGGGAACGGGGACGGGAATGGGAAGGGGAATGGGAATGGGAATGGGAATGGGAACGGGAACGGGAATGGGATTGGGAACGGGAACGGGAAATGGGAAATGGGAATGGGAATGGGAATGGGAATGGGAAATGGGAAATGGGAAATGGGAACGGCAACGGCAACGGCAACGGGAATGGGAAATGGGAATGGGAAGGGGAATGGGAATGGGAATGGGAAATGGGAATGGGAATGGGAAATGGGAAATGGGAACGGGAATGGGAAATGGGAATGGGAACGGGAATGGGAATTGGGAAATGGGGAATGGGAATGGGAATGGGAATGGGAATGGGAATGGGAAATGGGAATGGGAACGGGAACCGGGGTTGGGAGCCGGGAGCGGGGACCAGGAAAGGGGAGCGGGAACAGGGCCCGGGAGCTCTGCACGGACCGGGAGCCATGACTGGGAACCCCATCCCGAATTTTGGGGTGCTGCTCCCTGAGGTCCCCGATTTTTGTGGTCCCAGAGCTTGCCCCTCCCAGTTTTGGGGTCCCAGATTTTGGGGTCCCAGCCCCCACCACCCCAGTGCCACCCCGTGTTCCCAGAAAATCCCTAGAGCGGGACGGGGGGGTTGGCACAGACCCTGGAGCCCCCCAAAACCGCCGGGACCCCCTTGGGAACCCCCCAAAACCGCTGGGACCCCCTTGGGGAACCCCCCAAAACCACCGGGACCCCCTTGGGGAGCCCCCAAAACCACCGGACCCCCTTGGGGAGCCCCCAAAACCACCGGACCCCCTTGGAGAACCCCCCAAAACCACCGGGACCCTCTTGGGGAGCCCCCAAAACCGCCGAGATCCTCTTGGGGAACCCCCCAAAACCACCGGGACCCCCTTGGGGAGCCCCCAAAACCACCGGACCCCCTTGGGAACCCCCCAAAACCACGGGACCCCCTTGGGGAACCCCCCAAAACCACCGGGACCCCCTTGGGGAGCCCCCAAAACCACCGGGACCCCCTTGGGGAGCCCCCCCAGCCCCGGGCCGGGGTCGGGGCAGGGCGGGATCGGTCCCGGGCGGAATTCGGGGCAAATGATGGAATCGATTCTCCGTGAACGCAGAAAATGAGACAGAAATGGAAGTTTAATCCCCCTTCCCCCATCGCCACCCCCGGGGGGCTCTGGGGGGGCGGAGTGTCCCCAAACCCCCCCGGCATGTCCCCAAACCCCCCAGGGATGTCCCCAAACCCTGCCGGGATGTCCCCAAACAGCCCGGGATGTCCCCAAACCCCCCAGGGATGTCCCCAAATTCCCCCGGGACCCCCAGGGATGTCCCCAAACCCACCTGGGTCCCCCAGGGATGTCCCCAAATTCCCCCGGGACCCCCAGGGCTGCCCCCAAACCCCCCAGGGCTGTCCCCAAACCCCCCCGGGGGTCACTCGGGGTCCCTCCGGGCTGATTTTTGGGATTGTCCCAAATTCCTGCGGCTCGGAGGGACAGAGGGACGGTGGCCACGGGGAGGGGACAGGGACGGGGACAGGTCCTGGTGGCCACGGGCAGGGTGGGCACCCACGGGACGAGGGGACACACGTGGCTGGCTGTCCCCAGTGCCACCCCGGTGCCAGCCCAGTGTCACAGCCCGGCCCCGCCGATGTCCCCGCTGTCCCCCGGGTGGCACTTGGGGACCCGGTGCCACCCCCGGTGCCACCCCCGGTGCCACCGCGGTGTCACAGCACGTTCTCGTAGTCCCCGCTGTCCCCCGGGTGCCACCGCGGGCCCGGCAGCTCCGCGTACGTCACCTGGGGGTCCTCGGGGGTGGCACTTGGGGACCCTGCGGGACACACCGGTGCCACCCAGGGGTGCCACGTCCCTGTCCCCGCGCTTCTCCCCTGTCGCCTGGGTGGCGTTTGGGGACACTGGGTGCCACCCGCTGTGCCACACGGTCCCACCCTGTGTCCCCCAGTGGCACCCAGTGTCCCCCAGTGTCACCTGGTGCCATCACAGTGTCCCCCAGTGCCACCCCCAGTGCCACCCAGTGTCCCCCAGTGTCACCTGGTGCCATCCCAGTGCCACCCGGTCTCACCCCCAGTGCCACGCAGTGTCCCCCAGTGTCACCTGGTGCCATCACAGTGTCCCCCAGTGCCACCCAGTGTCCCCCAGTGTCCCCCAGTGTCCCCCAGTGCCAGCCCCCAGTGCCACCCAGTGTCACCCAGTGTCCCCCAGTGCCAGGCCCCAGTGCCACCCAGTGTCACCCAGTGTCTCCCAGTGGCACCCAGTGTCCCCCAGTGTCACCTGGTGCCATCCCAGTGTCCCCCAGTGCCACACAGTGTCCCCCAGTGCCAGGCCCCAGTGCCACCCAGTGTCACCCAGTGTCTCCCAGTGGCACCCAGTGTCACCTGGTGCCATCCCAGTGTCCCTCAGTGCCACACAGTGTCCCCCAGTGCCACCCCCAGTGCCACCCAATGTCCCCCAGTGCCATCCAGTGTCCCCAGGTGTTCCCCAATGCCAGCCCCCAGTGTCCCTCAGTGCCACACAGTGTCACCCAGTGCCACCCAGTGCCATTCCAGTGTCCCCCAGTGCCACCCCCGGTGCCATCCCAATGTCCCCCAGTGTCCCCCAGTGCCACCCCCGGTGCCACCCCGTCCCGCTCACCCTCCGGCCGGGCCGTGGGCACCACACGCGTGTAGAGCACCTCCCCTCCCTCGGGGGGCACCGCGGGGACCCTGCGGGGACAACGGGCACGGTGGGGTGGCACCGGGTGGCACCGGGGGACACGGGGACACCCCCGGGCCCCTCCCCACTCACCTGTCCCGGGGCGTCCTGGGGGCTGCGGGAAAAGGGGGGGGACAGTGGGTGACAAAAAATAAAATAGAAAATAAAAAAATAATTAAAAATAAAATAAAATAAAATAAAATAAAATAAAATAAAATAAAATAAAATAAAATAAAATAAAATAAAATAATATAAAATAAAATAAAATAATATAAAATAAAAATAAAATAAAATAATAAAATAAAATAAAATAAAATAAATAATAAAATATAAAATTCCCCCGACCCCAAAACCCCCAGGACGCCCCAAACCCCTCCTGGGATGGCCCCGGGATGTCCCCAAGCCCCCCAGGGTGTCCCCACGCGGTGTCCCCACGCGGTGTCCCCGTGTCACCCACCCCGGCGGTGGCACCGCTGCCAGCCCACGATGGATCCCGCGAGCAGCGCCAGGGCCAGGAGGGAGCCGCCGACCCCCGCGGCCACTGCTGGAGACAGAGGGGACACCGGGTCACCCGGGGTGCTGCGAGCCCGCGGGGACCCCGGGTGATGCCACCCGCGCCCGGTCACCTCCGTGTCCCCCCCGTGTCACCTCCGTGCCACCACCAGGGACAAACCCGACTGTTCTGGACCCCGCAGTGACCCCGAGTGCTGCCACCCGTGCCCGGTCACCTCCGTGTCACCTCCCTGTCCCCTCCGTGTCACCTCTGTGTCACCATCAGGGACAAACCCACGGGCTGACCCCGAGTGCTGCCACCCGTGCCCTGTCACCTCCCTGTCCCCTCCGTGTCACCTCCGTGTCACCCCCGTGTCACCTCCGTGTCCCCCCCGTGTCACCTCCGTGCCACCACCAGGGACAAACCCGGGGTGCTGAGCCCCCGCGGAGACCCCGGGTGATGCCACCTGTGCTGTCCCCTCTGTGTCACCACCGGGGACAACCCCGGCGCTCCGAGCCCCCCTCAGTGACCCCGAGTGCCATCACCTGCGTCCCCGTGTCCCCACGCTGTCACCTCCAGGGCCAGCTCCATACTGAGAGCATGGAACACGCGGTGCCCGTCCTGTCCCAGCTGGTTGGTGGCCACGCACTGGTAGGTGCCCGAATGTGCCACCTCGACGTCCCCGAGCTCCAGGAGGGGACCCCGGGCCACCTCCTGCCCGTTGAGCAGCCAGGTGAAGGTGACAGGGGCTGAGCCCACCTGCACCGAGCAGCGCAGGGTCACGGTGTCACCTGCGCGCACCTGGTGTGCCAGGGGACCGGGGGTGATGGTGGCATTGGCCACGGGCACTGCGGGGACACAGACAGGGCTGGCACCGGGCGGGGTGGGATGGGGGTGCCATGGGTGGGGTCCGCCCCAGCCCGAGGGTCCCGCTCACCCAGCACGGTGACATTCAGGGGGTCACTCTCGGCCACGCTGTCCCCATCCCTGACCCGGCACCGGTACTGGCCGCTGTCATTGTCCCCAACGTGCCGCAGCTCCAGGCGGGGCCCGGTGCCCAGCGGTGCCCCCGAGCCCTCCCGGTGCCAGGAGAAGGACAGGGGACCTGTCCCCTTGGCCACCGCGCAGCTCAGCACCAGGCGGTCCCCAAGTGCCACCTGTGCCCCGGGGGGCTGCACCGACAGGGACACCCCCGAGGGCGGGACCCCTGCGGGAGGGGGACACCAGGGGACAGTGAGGGACCCAGGGGAGAGGGGCAGGGGGACCCCAGGGAGGGAGAGGGGGGCAGAGATGGGGGGGCTTAGAAAGGAACTCCGAGATTTGGGGAGGGGACACCGGGAGAGGGAGGGGGAGACAGCAGGAAGGGGTGAGGGGACCCAGGGAGGGGATGGGGGAGACCCGCGACAGGGATGGGGGTCCCGGGCAGTAATGGGGAGACACGGAAAAGGTGGTGGGGAAGGATGGGGGTCCCCAGGCAGGGCTGGGGGAGCCGGGAAGGGATGGGGGGACCCAGGGTGGGATCGGAGAAGGGATGGGGGGATCCAGGGTGGGATCGGAGAAGGGATGGGGGGACCCAGGGTGGGATCGGAGAAGGGATGGGGGGACCCAGGGCGGGATTCGAGAAGGGATGGCGGGGCCCGGGACACGGATGGGGAACCCGGGGAAGGATGGAACGAGCCAGGGAGGGACGCGGGCAGTGATGGGGAGAACCGGGGATGGTGTCGGGGAGGGCTGGGGGTCCCCAGACAGGGTTGGGGGACCCGGGAAAGGATGGGGAGATCGGGGAAGGGATGGGAAGAAGGAGCTGGGGAGGGAGGGGGGGACCCGGGAAATGTGTCAGGCAGGGCTGGGGGTCCCAGATGCTGATGGGGGTCCCCAGACAGGGACCCGGGGAGGCCGTGGGGGCTCCCCGTGCCCATCCCCGCACTCACTGCGCACCGTGACGCGGAGCCGGGCGCTGCTCTTCCGCACGGCCCCCCGCTCGGAGCGCACCTCGCAGCTGTAATTCCCCGAGTGGGAGACCCCCACTTTGGGCAGCAGCAGCTGCGGGGACCCCTGCGGGCCCCCCACCACCTGCCCGTCCCGGTAGAACACGTGCAGGAGGGGGGCTCGGGGCCGCAGGGGGCTGGGGGTGCTGAGGCAGCTGAGAGCCAGGGGGGACCCCTCGGTGGGCTCGGGGGGACCCTCCAGCACCGGCACCGAGAAGAGCTCTGGGGAGGAGAGGGGAGGTGAGGACGGTGACTCTGAGTCTGCTGGGGAAATGGCTTTGGGGGTGCCAGGATATTGGAGTTCACGCTGTGGGGGGCTCACCCTGCACTGTCACTGTCACCAGTGCTGACTTCTTCCAACCCCAGTATTCCACCCGGCCCTCGCAGCTGTAGCGGCCGCTGTGGTTCAGCTGCAGAGGGGACAGGGGCAGCTCGGTCTGCTCCTGGAACCACCCCAGTTCCTTCTCCTCATGGTAGAAGGACACCGAGGTGACCTTGTCATCCCACCAGCCCCGGCAGCGCAGTGTCAGCGTGTCCCCCTCCAGCAGCACCCGCGCCGGCACCTGCAGCACCAGCCGGTCTGGGGGACAGAGGGGTCCTGTCACACCCCATGGCACTGGGACCCCCCCATCGGGTCACCCCAGCGCACCAGGGGTCCCCAATTTCAGCATGGGGTCCCCCTCATTGTGTGCTCAGGGATGTCCCTTCAGAGCAGGGGACAGGCTCTGGGCACAGCAGTGAGTGACCCATGGAGCGGAGCCCACCCAGAGCCCTCGGGGTCCCCGCGGTGCCAGGCTGGGGACACCCAAACCCCTCTCACCCTTTGAGACAGTCACGGGGTGGCTGAGCTCGGTGCCGGGTTTGTCACACGTGTAGGTGCCACTCTTGGTGACAGTGACTTGGTCTTGTCCCTGCTGTCCCCATCGCTTCCCGTCCCTGTACCAGGTGGTGGCACCGGTGGTCCCCGAGCCCTGGCAGGTCAGTGTCACCCGGTCCCACAGCACTGCCGGCCTCCAGGGGGGCTCCACGAGGAGCTGGGTGATCTGGGCACCTGTGGGTGACAGGGGACACCAGCCTGCCAGGGCCACCACGGGGCTGGGGACAGCGGGGTGGGGACATGGCATCCCCCGAGGACTCACCAGCGAGGCCGAGGGTCTGGGCTGGAAGGGAGAAGGGACAGGGCTGGGTGGGGGTGGCACCGTGGGGACACAGACCCGGGGGCGGGCTGAGGGGGCTGTCCCCGAGCTGTCCCCGCGGGGACACCGCTTCTTGTGGGAAAGTGCTCGGGGACAGTCCCCAGCAGGTCTGGAGAGGCTCCCAGGGGACAGCTCGGTGTCACAGCCGCCCACGCGCCACGTTGGGGTGGCACGGACACCTCCGCCACGGGGACACTGCAGCCAGGCCGGGCTGGCACAGGGCACCCCGCCGGCCCCACGGCCCTGTCCCCGTGGTCCCGTTCCGGTGGCACCTTGTCCCCACGGCCACCTCCTCATGGTGCTTGTCCCCTTCTGTCCCTGCACCCCCGTGCCCCTGTCCCTGTCCCCGCAGCTGCCCCAGCCCCAAGGTGCCAAACCCCAAATCCCTGTCCCCAAATCCGTGTCCCCCATTGCTGTCCCCCGTCCCCAAATCCGTGTCCCCAAATCCGTGTCCCCAAATCCGTGTCCCCCATTGCTGTCCCCATCCCTGTCCCCAAATCCGTGTCCCCCACCCCTGTCCCCATTGCTGTCCCCAAATCCCTGTCCCCATCCCTGTCCCCAAATCCCTGTCCCCAAACCCCTGTCCCCATCCCTGTCCCCAAATCCCTGTCCCCAAACCCCTGTCCCCATCCCTGTCCCCATCGCTGTCCCCAAATCCGTATCCCCATCGCTGTCCCCAAACCCCGTCCCCAAATCCGTATCCCCATCGCTGTCCCCAAATCCCTGTCCCCAAACCCGTCCCCATCCCTGTCCCCATCCCTGTCCCCAAACCCCTGTCCCCAAACCCCTGTCCCCAAACCCCTGTCCCCAAACCCCTGTCCCCATCGCTGTCCCCAAATCCGTATCCCCATCGCTGTCCCCAAACCCCTGTCCCCAAACCCCTGTCCCCAAACCCCTGTCCCCATCGCTGTCCCCAAATCCGTATCCCCATCCCTGTCCCCAAACCCCTGTCCCCAAACCCCTGTCCCCAAACCCCTGTCCCCATCGCTGTCCCCAAATCCGTATCCCCATCCCTGTCCCCAAACCCCTGTCCCCATCCCTGTCCCCATCCCTGTCCCCAAATCCCTGTCCCCAAACCCCTGTCCCCAAACCCCTGTCCCCATCCCTGTCCCCATCGCTGTCCCCAGGGCCACCCCACAACCCCGCTCACGCTGGGGTGCCACTGGCTGTGTCCCCCACTGGCGCTGGTGGCCTTGGGGACCTCAGGGGACCCCGCAGCCCCCCGTGCCCCCTCCCCAGCAGGGCCCACCCCGGGCTGCCACCCGTGCCCGCGGCACTCACCCCACAGGAGCAGTGCCACCCTCCCGGCCATGCCGGTGTCCCCGGCTGTCCCCGGCCCGGAGGTGAAGGGGAAGGAAGAGAATTTACATCTCGTCCCCAGCGGGGGTGGCCGCGGCGGGGACAGGGCGGGGACACGGTGGGGACAAGGCTGGGTGGCACACGGTGGCACATGGGGTGGGGGGCTCAGGGGGGTTGGGGAGCCAGGGATGGGGTCCTGGGGAATTGGGGGTCCCTGGGGAATGGGGGTCCTGAGGAGGGGGAACCCTGGGGATGGGTGTCCAGGGGAATTGGGGGTCCCTGGGATGGGGTCCTTGGGGAATTGGGGGTCCCAGGAATGGGGGTCCTGAGGAATGGGGGGTTCCAGGGATGGGGGTGCCATGGGAATGGGGGGTCCCAGGGATGGGGTCCTTGGGGAGTGGGGGGTCCCTGCCCTGGGATGGGGATGCCAGGGGAATGGGGGGGGGGGCGGTCCCAGGGATGGGGTCCTTGGGGAACTGGGGGTCCCTGAGATGGGGTCCTGGGGAATGGGGGGGTCCCTGCCCTGGGATGGGGGTGCCAGGGGAATGGGGGGTCCCAGGAGTGGGGGGCTCAGGGGATTTGGGGAGCCAGGGATGGGGGTCCAGGGGAATGGGGGGTCCCAGGAGTGGGGGGCTCAGGGGATTTGGGGAGCCAGGGATGGGGGTCCAGGGGAATGGGGATCCCCTGGGCTGGGGCACTCAGGGATGGGAGTTCCAGGAGTGGGGGGCTCAGGTTTTGGGGTGACCCCGAGCCCAGCACACCCCCCCCCAGGTGCCGGTGGTTTTGGGGGTGACCCCAGCCGGATTCCGAGGGGCTCTGCTCTGTCCCCGCCCCCCCGGGACTTTTTTTTCTTCTCTCATTTCCATTTCCTTCCCTTTTCTCTGCCGCTTTCGCAGCCCCGCGGCTCCTGGGGAAATCCTGGGGGGAGGAAGGGGGTTCTGTTTTGGGGGGGCACATGGGGGGTCCTGCCCCTGTTCTGGGGGGCACATCGGGGGTCCTGTCCCTGTTTTGGGGGGGGCACATCGGGGGTCCTGTCCCTGTTTTGGGGGTCCTGTCCCTGTTTTGGGGGGGCACATCGGGGGTCCTGTCCCTGTTCTGGGGGTCCTGTCCCTGTTTTGGGGGGCACATGGGGGGTCCTGCCCCTGTTTTGGGGGGTTCCTTCCCTGTTTTGGGGGGCACATGGGGGGTCCTGCCCCTGTTCTGGGGGGCACATCGGGGGTCCTGTCCCTGTTTTGGGGGTCCTGTCCCTGTTTTGGGGGTCCTGTCCCTGTCCTGGGGGGCACATGGGGGGTCCTGCCCTGTTTTGGAGGGTTCTGTCCCTGTTTTGGGGGGGCACATCGGGGGTCCTGCCCCTGTTTTGGGGGGTTCTGTCCTTGGGGGCACATTCAGGGGGGTCCTGTCCCTGTTCTGGGGGGCACATCGGGGGTCCTGTTCCTGTTTTGAGGGTCCTGCCCCTGTTCTGGGGGGTTCTGTCCTAGGGGGCACATCGGGGGTCCTGTCCCTGCTTTGGGGGGCACATCGGGGGTTCTGTCCTTGTTTTGGGGGGTTCTGTCCTTGGGGGCACATTCAGGGGGGTCCTGTCCCTGTTTTGGAGGTCCTGTCCTTGTTTTGGGGGGTCCTGTCCCTGTTTTGGGGGGCACATCGGGGGTCCTGTCCCTGTCCTAGGGGGCACATCGGGGGTCCTGTCCCTGTTTTGGGGGTCCTGTCCTTGTTTTGGGGGGCACATGGGAGGGTCCTGTCCCTGTTTTGGGGGGTCCTGTCCCTGTTTTGGGGGTCCTGCCCCTGTTCTGGGGGGTTCTGTCCTTGGGGGCACATCCATGGGGGTCCTGTTCCTATTCCGGGGGTGGCACATCCAGGTGGGTGGCACATCCCGGGGGCACTGGGCGGGGATGGGGGCTTTGGGCACCGGGGGCACCGGGAACACCGGGCAGGGATGGGCACGGGGGCTTTGGGCACCGGGAACACCGGGCACGGTTTGGGCCCCGGGCACGGTTTGGCACCGGGGGTTTTGGGTTTCCCCGCCCCAGCGCGTTTTTAGGGCCCGCCCCGTTCCTGCCTGGCCCCAGATTTGGGATTTGGGCTGGCGGGGCGGGGCTGCCGCGGCACCGGCGCCGCTCGCGGCAAATTCTGGGAGCGGCCGAGCGGCTCCGGATCTCTTATCTCGGAGGCAGCCGGAGGAAAAGCTCCTAATTGGATTCCGGGATTAATTAACCACTTAATTAATCCCAGCAGTTCCGGCTCTCTCACCTCCGGGGGGTGCCGAAGCCGAATCCAGCACAAATCCGAATTTTAGGGAGCTAAAATCCAAATTTTAGAGAGCTAAAATCCAAATTTTGGGAAGGTAAAATCCAAATTTTCGGAAGCTAAAATCCTAATTTTGGGAAGCTAAAATTCAAATTTTAAGGAGATAAAATCCAAATTTTAGGGAGGTAAAATCCAAATTTTGGGAAGCTAAAATCCAAATTTTGGGAAGCTGCCCCGGGATCTGGTGTGGGGAGAGCCAAAATTTGGGAAATTTTTGGGAGCGAGGGTCCAGGGAAAGGCGCAGGGCCGGGAGGTGGCGTCAGAGCCGGGGTTTGGAGCGGGAATCGGAAATCCCGGGAATCAGAATTCAGAAATCCCGGGAAAATAGAAATCCCGGGGGAAATAGAAATTCTGAGAAGATAGAATTCCTGGGAAAATAGAATTCCTGGGATTCAGAAACCCCGGGAATCGGGGACATTTAGGGGAATTTAATGGGATTTATATGGGGTTTGGGGGGATTTAAATGGGATTGGAGGGACTTTTGGGGGTTTTTGGTGGGATTTTGGGGGGATTTTGGGGGGATTTTAGGGTGATTTTTGGCGGATTTTTGGGTGGATTTTTTGTGGGGATTTTTGAGGGGATTTTTGTGGGGATTTTTGGGAGGATTTTTGGGTGGATTTTTTGGGGGGATTTTTGAGGGGATTTTTTGGGGGGATTTTTGAGGGGATTTTTGGGGATTTTTGGGTGGATTTTTTGGGGGGATTTTTGAGGGGATTTTTGGGAGGATTTTGGGGAATTTTTTGGGGGGAATTCTGGGGGTCTCACCCCGCCCTTTCCCGCAGCCCTCGGGCCGAGCCCTGGGGGAATTTGGGGACCCCCGGGGAGGATTTGGGGACCCCCGGGGAGGATTTGGGGACCCGGGGACCAGGGACGGGCCGTGGGGCTGCCAAGTGCAGAACACGGGGAACTGAAGAACCCCCCAAAAAAACCCCAAAAAAAAGCACCTCAAAACCTCATTTTCCAAAAAAAAAAAACCCCAAATTTTGATCCGAATAGGGGGGTTGACCCCCAAAAATCCCCAAATCGCCACGAGAGGCAGCGGAGCCGCGCGTTCGCGCTCCGGGAGCGCGGCTGAACTTTAGGAACCCCGGCCCTAATTAAAAGCGCCTCATTAAGAGCCTCATTAAGGCAAGCTCCTCCAATTTAGCCTCGTTTTGACCTCCCCAAAATTTCCCCTCGGAGCCGCTCGGCTTCGCTTCCTGCTGGCGGCCGGGGTGAGTCAAAGTTTGGGGTTTTGGGGAGACGCGGAGGCCGCCGCGGTTTTGGGGTTGCTCCGATTTTAGGGCAGGTTCGGGTTTTTGGGGTGATTCAGGTTTGGGGTGCGGGTGACTCAGGCTTTGGGGCCGCCGCGCTTTTGGGGTGATTCAGCTTTGGGGCTCGGGCCAGTTTTGGGGTTTGGTCCAATTTTGGGACTGATTCAGTTTTTGGGGCAGGTTCAGGTTTTGGGGTTTGGTCCAATTTTGGGGCAGGTTCAGGTTTGGGGTTTGGTCCAATTTTGGGACTGATTCAGTTTTTGGGGCTGATTCAGGTTTTGGGGTTTGGTCCAATTTTGGGGCAGGTTCAGGATTTGGGGTCTGTTCCAATTTTGGGGCAGGTTCAGGTTTTGGGGTTTGGTCCAATTTTGGGGCAGGTTCAGGTTTGGGGTTTGGTCCAATTTTGGGGCAGGTTCAGGTTTTTAGGGTTGGCTCAGTTTTTGGGGTTCCGATTTTCGGGTTGGTTTTTGGAGCCGATTCAGGTTTTGGGGCTGGTTCAGTTTTTGGGGTTGAGTTTTGGGGTGATTCAGCTTTGGGGTTTGGTCCAATTTTGGGGTCTGTTCCAATTTTGGGGTCGGTTCGGGTTTTGGGGTGATTCAGGTTTGGGGTGCGGCTTTGTCACCAGCTCAGTTTGGGGCCGCCGCAGTTTTGGGGTTGATTCAGGTTTGGGGTTTGTTCCAATTTTGGAGTTTGTTTCAATTTTGGGGCCGGTTCCAATTTTGGGACCGGTTTGGTTTTTGGGGTTGGTTTTTGGGGCTGATTCAGGTTTTGGGGTTTGTTCCAATTTTGGGGTCGATTCAGGTTTTTAGGGTCAGTTCAGTTTTTGGGGTTGGTTTTTGGGGCTGATTCAGGTTTTGGGGTTTGTTCCAATTTTGGGGCCAGTTCAGGATTTGGGGTTGATTCAGGTTTGGGGTTTGTTCCAATTTTGGGGCCGGTTCCAATTTTGGGGCCAGTTCAGAATTTTGGGACCGGGTTGGTTTTTGGGGCTGATTCAGTTTTTGGGGTTTGTTCCAATTTTGGGGTCGATTCAGGTTTTGGGGTTTGGTCCAATTTTGGGGCCAGTTCAGGATTTTGGGGCCGGTTTGGTTTTTGGGGTTGGTTTTTGGGGTTGGTTTTTGGGGCTGATTCAGGTTTTGGGGCTGATTCAGTTTTTGGGGTTTGTTCCAATTTTGGGGTCGATTCAGAATTTTAGGGCCAGTTCGGTTTTTGGGGTTGGTTTTTGGGGCTGATTCAGCTTTTGGGGTTTGTTCCAATTTTGAGTCAGGTTCAGGTTGTGGGGTTTGGTCCAATTTTGGGGCCAGTTCAGGATTTTGGGGCCGGTTTGGTTTTTGGGGTTGGTTTTTGGGGCTGATTCAGGTTTTGGGGCTGATTCAGGTTTGGGGTTTGTTCCAATTTTGGGGCCGGTTCAGGTTTTTAGGGTTGGTTTGGTTTTTGGGGTGGGTTTTTGGGGTTGGTTTTTGGGCCCGATTCAAGTTTTTAGGGTCGGTTCCATTTTTTGAGGCTGGTTCAAGTTTTTAGGGCCAGTTTGGTTTTTAGAGCCAATTCAATTTTTGGGACCAATTTCAATTTCTGGGACCAGTTCAATTTTGGGGACCAATTTCAATTTTGGGGACCAATTTCAATTTTTGGGACCGGTTCAATTTTTGGGACTGGTTCCGTTTTGGGCCTTGCTCCAATTTCAGGCCTGCTCCCTCTTTTGGTGACCATTTCCTTCTCCAGCACCAACTCATCCTCTCCGCTTCAACCCTCCCTTCTCCTATTTTTATTTATTTATTTTTTAAAATTTTAATTGAAATAAAACTTCCAACCCTCCCTCCTCCTGCTGTGTTTTTTTCCCATTTATTTATTTATTTTTAAATTTCATTGAAATAAAACACCCAACCCTCCCTCCTCCTGTTATTTCCCCCCATTTATTTATTATTTTTTACATTTAACCCACACAAAACTCCCAACCTCCTCCATCCCTCCCTCCTCCCGCCGTTTCCCCATTCATTTATCCTTTGAAATTCCATTTCCTTCACCCCCACAGCTGCTCCCAACCATTCCCAGCGCCCCAAATTCCTGAAAATCCAGCCTGGAAAGCGCCGCGGGCCGCCGATAATTACATTTATTCCCTGGCGCGTCCCTCGATCCTCGGCCGTGATGCGGCCGCCCGGGGCTCCGCCGCTGGAATTTTCCTCTCCCATTTTCCAGCCCGACCTCAAAGGTGACACGCGAGGAATTTTGGCGGGCGTGGGTGCCACCCGTGGGTGCCACCCCGGGGTGCCAGCCCTGCCCGCGTCGCCGTGTGTCACCCCCGTGCCAGCGGCGGGGCGCGGCGGCGTTATCCCGATTTTTTCCAGCCGGGAAAAATGGGAATCCCAATTTTCCGACGCGAGTTTTGGGGTGCCGGAGACAAATCCAGCAAGGAAAAAAAATCGGGTTTTAGTCTAAAAATACAGTGGGGATAAAAATAGCGGGTTTTAGTCCCAAGATACATCGGGAAAGAATCGGGTTTTAGTGTAAAAATACAGCGGGGGAAAAATCGTGTTTTATCCCCAAAATACAGTGGGGGGAAAGTGGGTTTTAGTCCCAAGATACAGCGGGAAAAAAATCGGGTTTTAGTGCCAGAATACAACAAGGAAAAATCGGGTTTTAGTCCCAAAATACAGGCGGAAATGTGGATTTTTATCCCAAAATACAGTGGGGGAAAAGCGAGTTTTAGTCCCAAAACTTCAGGCGGAAAAGTGACTTTTTACCCCAGAAACATAGAGGGGGAAAAGTGGGTTTTAGTCCTAAAATGCAGCAGGAAAAAGCGGGTTTTAGTCCCAAAATACAGCGGGGGTGCGGCGCGGGGGCGTTATCCCGATTTTTCCAGCCGGGAAAAATGGAAATCCCAATTTTCCGCCGCGAGTTTCGGGGTGCCGGAGAGAAAACCAGCAAGGAAAAATCGGGGTTTAGTCCCTGAATACAGCCAGGAAAAAAAAAAGCGGATTTTAGTCCCAGAATTCAGGCGGAAATGTGGATTTTTATCCCAAAATACAGTGGGGGAAAAATCGGGGTTTAGTCCGAAAATACCGCAGGAAAAAAGCGGTTTTTATCCCCAAAACACAGTGGGGGGAAAGCGGGTTTTAGTCCCAAAAATTCAGGCGGAAAAGTGGCTTTTTACCCTGAAATATAGTGGGGGGGAAATCGGGTTTTAGTCCCAAAATACAGCAGGAAAAAATCGGGATTTTAGTCCCAAAATACAGATGGAAAAATATCGGGGTTTAGTGCCAGAATAGAGCAAGGAAAAAATCGGGATTCAGTCCCAAAATACAGGCGGAAATGTGGATTTTTATCCCAAAATACAGTGGGGGAAAATCGGGTTTTAGTCCCAAAATACAGCAAGGAAAAATCGGGGTTTTAATCCCAGAATACAGAAGGAAAAAATCGGGTTTTATTCCCAGAATACAGGCGGAAAAGTGGCTTTTTATCCCAAAATACTGTGGGGGAAAAGCGGATTTTAGTCCTAAAATACAGTGGAGAAAAAGTGGCGTTTAGTCCCAAAATAGAGGGAAAAGTGGCTTTTTAACCCAAAACACAGCAAGGAAAAATCGGGTTTTAATCTCAAAATACAGCGGGGGAAAAAGCGATTTTTTTGCCCCAAAATACAGCAGGGAAAAGCGGATTTTAGTCCATAAATGCAGCGAGGAAAAAGCGGATTTTAGTCCCAAAATACAGCGGGAAAAGCGATTTTTTTTTTTTTTGCCCCAAAACACAGTGGGAAAAGCGACTTTTTGTTCCAAAATCCATCGGGGTAAAAAAGCGATTTTTTGCCCCAAAACACAGGGCAGGATGCTCTGGGGACTCCGCTGCCGGCCCAATTTTATCCATGGTTTTAACTCCTTTTTTATGCATTTTTTAAACCTTTTTTCCATGTTTTTAACCTGTTTTTCTCCATGTTTTTAACCCATTTTTTATCCATTTCAACTTGTTTTTTATCCATGTTTTTAACCCATATTTTATCCATTTTAACTTGTTTTTTATCCATGTTTTTAACCCATTTTTATCCATTTTAACCTGGTTTTCTCCATGGTTTTAACGCATGTTTTATCCATGTTACCCATGGTTTTAACCCGGTTTTATCCATGGTTTTAACCCGGTTTTATCCATTTTAACCTGTTTTTATCCATGTTTTTACCCATATTTTATGCATGTTACCCATGGGGTTTTTTGCCATTTTTAACCCGTTTTTATCCATGGTTTTAACCCATTTTTCATCCACTTTAACCCATTTTTTATCCATGTTTTTAACCCATCTTTTATCCATGTTACCCATGGTTTTTTACCCATTTTTAACCCGTTTTTAACCCGTTTTTTATCCATGTTTTATCCATGGTACCCATGGTTTTTTGCCCATTTTTGACCTGTTTTTTATCCATGTTTTTATCCATGTTTTTATCCATGTTTTTATCCATGTTTTTATCCATGTTTTTATCCATGTTTTTATCCATGTTACCCGTGTTTTTTGCTCATTTTTTACCCGTTTTTAACCCGTTTTTAATCCCTGTTTTTATCCATGTTTTTAACCCATCTTTTATCCATGTTACCCATGTTTTTTACCCATTTTTAACCTGTTTTTAACCCGTTTTTAATCCATGTTACCCATGTTTTTTTACCCATTTTTAACCCGTTTTTTATTCATATTTTATCCATGTTACCCATGGGTTTTTTTACCCATTTTTACCCGTTTTTAACCCGTTTTTAACCCGTTTTTTATCCATGTTTTTAACCCATTTCTCGCCCACCTTTCCAACCTGTTTGCAATTAAAGGCCGCTGTTAATTAAGCCACGCTTTGAATTAAATTAATTTCCGTGCCCGTGCTGCTTCTCCATCCTCGGGAGCTGCCCGGGGCTCCTTCTGTCCCCTGTGCCACTCTGTCCCCCCTGTGCCACTCTGTCTCCCTGTGCCACTCTGTCCCCTCCGTGCCACTCTGTCCCCGCGGTGCCACTCTGTCCCCCCGTGCCACTCTGTCCCCTCCGTGCCACTCTGTCCCCTGTGCCACTCTGTCCCCTGTGCCACTCTGTCCCCGCGGTGCCACTCTGTCCCCTGTGCCACTCTGTCCCGCGGTGCCACTCTGTCCCCTGTGCCACTCTGTCCCCGGTGCCACTCTGTCCCCCGGTGCCACTCTGTCTCCCTGTGCCACTCTGTCCCCTCCGTGCCACTCTGTCCCCTGTGCCACTCTGTCCCCTGTGCCACTCTGTCCCCCTGTGCCACTCTGTCCCCTGTGCCACTCTGTCCCCGGTGCCACTCTGTCCCCTCCGTGCCACTCTGTCCCCTGTGCCACTCTGTCCCCGGTGCCACTCTGTCCCCTGTGCCACTCTGTCCCCCGGTGCCACTCTGTCCCCTCTGTGCCACTCTGTCCCCGGTGCCACTCTGTCCCCTGTGCCACTTTGTCCCCCGGTGCCACTCTGTCCCCTGTGCCACTCTGTCCCCTCCGTGCCACTCTGTCCCCTCCGTGCCACTCTGTCCCCGCGGTGCCACTCTGTCCCCTCCGTGCCACTCTGTCCCCTGTGCCACTCTGTCCCCGGTGCCACTCTGTCCCCCCGGTGCCACTCTGTCCCCTGTGCCACTCTGTCCCCGGTGCCACTCTGTCCCCCCGGTGCCACTCTGTCCCCTGTGCCACTCTGTCCCCGGTGCCACTCTGTGCCCTCCGTGCCACTCTGTCCCCCAGTGCCACTCTGCTCTGTCCCCAGCCCTGTCGGTGCCACTCTGTCCCCCGGTGCCACTCTGTCCCCCGGTGCCACCTGTGTCACTCGGGGATGCCGAGGTGGCACCGCAGGGGATGGGGAGGGCAGGAGCGGCTCTGAGTAATGCCAGGGGCAGCTGGCAAACAGCGGGGCTGGGCAGGGCGGGGACAATGAGGGGACAATGAGGGGACAGCGCGGGGACAATGAGGGGACAGCGCGGGGACAATGAGGGGACACTGCGGGGACAATGAGGGGACACTGCGGGGACAGCGTGGGGACACTGCGGGGACAATGAGGGGACAGCGTGGGGACAATGAGGGGACAATGAGGGGACAGCGTGGGGACAGCGTGGGGACACTGCCAGGAGCTGGCCCAGGCCACGGCCTCGCTGTGCCTTGTGGTCCTGGTGTCCATCGCCAGTGGCCATCCCCAGTGTCACCAGCAGCGCCACCAGCAGTGTCACCCCCAGTGTCCATCCCCAGTGCCACCAGCAGTGTCACCCCCAGTGTCACCCCAGTGTCCACACCAATGTCCATCCTCATTTTCCAACCCCAGTGTCCATCCCCAGTGTCCACCCCCAGTGTCACCAGCAGTGTCACCCCAGTGTCACCCCAGTGTCCACGCCGATGTCCATCCTCATTTTCCATCCCCAGTGTCACCCCCAGTGTCCATCCCTATTTTCCATCCCTGTTTTCCATCCCCATTATCCACCCACAGTGTCCAACCTCAATGTCCATCCCCTGTGTCCATCCCCATTTTCCATCCATTTTCCATCCCCATTGTCCACTGCTGTGTCCATCCCCAGTGTCCACCCCAGTGTCCATCCCCAACGTCCACCCCGTTTTCCATCCCCGGTGTCCATCCCCAATGTCCACCCCATTTTCCATCCCTGTTTTCCATCTCCATTTTCCATCCCCATTGTCCACTGCGGTGTCCATCCCCAATGTCCACCCCAATGTCCACCCCATTTTCCATCCCCAATGTCCATCCTCAATGTCCATTCCAATGTCCACCTGTGGTGTCCATCCCCTGTGTCCATCCCCACTTTCCATCCCATTTTCCATCCCCATTGTCCACTGCTGTGTCCATCCCCAATGTCCACCCCGTTTTCCATCCCCGTTTGCCATCTCCATTTTCCATCCCCAATGTCCATCCCCTGCATCCATCCCCAATGTCCACCACAATGTCCACTCCAATGTCCATCCCAGTGTCCATCCCCAATGTTCACCAGTGTCCATCCCTGTTTTGCATCCATTTTCCACCCCCATTTTCCACCCCCATTTTCCATCCCCAATGTCCACCCCAATGTCCATCCCAATTTTCCATCCCCAATTGTCCATCCCCATTTTCTACCCCAATGTCCACCGCAGTGTCCATCCCTGTTTTCCATCCATTTTCCATCCCCATTTTCCACCTCCATTTTCTACCGCAATGTCCACTCCAGTGTCAGCCCCATTTTCCATCCCCATTTTCCACCCCCATTTTCCACCCCAGTGTCCATCCCAATTTTCCATCCCCATTTTCCACCCCAGTGTCCATCCCCAATGTCCCCTCCATTTTCCATCCCCATTTTCCATCCCCAATTTTCCATCCCAATTTTCCATCCCCATTTTCCATCCCCAATTTTCCATCCCCATTTTCCATCCCCATTTTCCATCCCCAATTTTCCATCCCCAATTTTCCATCCCAATTTTCCACCCCCATTTTCCACCCCCATTTTCCACCCCCATTGTCCATCCCCGCTGTCCCCCGCTGTCCCCCGCAGTGTCCCCCACCACGGCCACACTCCGGCCGTGTCCCCCCGGCCCCGGGGCCCCCAGATGACAGACGCGGCTCCGCACGTGCCCGGCCGGGCCCCGTTCCCGGCGGGGCCGGGCCGGGAGCGGGGCCGGGAACTGGAGCAGCGCGTGGCCCCGGGGCCGGGCTTTGGCCCCGCCGGGACAGCGGCAGAGCCGGCCCGGGCGGTCCCGGAGCGGCCGGAAGGGCCGAGCGGGGCCGCGGGGCAGAGCCGGGCCGGGCGGGGCGCGGGGCTGCCACCGGGGCTGGCACCGGGACATGGCACAGAGTGGGGACATGGCACAGAGTGGGGACATGGCACTGAGGGGGGACATGGCACAGAGTGGGGACATGGCACTGAGGGGGGACATGGGACTGAGGGGGGACATGGCACTGAGGGGGGACATGGGACTGAGGGGGGACATGGCACTGAGGGGGGACATGGGACTGAGGGGGACGAGGCACGGAATGGGGACATGGGACTGAGGGGGACGTGGCACTGAGGGGGACATGGCACTGAGGGGGACATGGGACTGAGGGGGACATGGCACTGAGGGGGGACATGGCACTGAGGGGGGATATGGCACTGAGGGGGGACATGGCACAGAATGGGGACATGGCACTGAGGGGGGACATGGCACTGAGGGGGACGTGGGACTGAGGGGGGACATGGGACTGAGGGGGGATATGGCACTGAGGGGGGACATGGGACTGAGGGGGACGTGGGACTGAGGGGGGACATGGGACTGAGGGGGGATATGGCACAGAGTGGGGACATGGCACTGAGGGGGGACGTGGCACTGAGGGGGACGTGGCATGGAATGGGGACATGGCACTGAGGGGGACGTGGCACAGAGAGGGGGTCACACACTGGGGCAAGGTCACTGTCCCGTGGGGGGGACACAGCCCGGGGTGGGGTCACGGCCACCCCAGGACAGGGACAGCCATTCCAGGTGGGCGTGGGCACCCCAGGGGCACATGGGTGACAGCATCTGGGTGTGACCATGTCCCTGTGTCCTCATGTCCCCACGGTCATGGTGTCCATGTGTCCATGTTCCCATATCCCCATCTTCATGGTGTCCATATCCCTGTGTCCCCATGGTCATGGTGTCCATGTGTCCATGTCCCCATGTCCCCATGGTCATGGTGTCAATGTCCCCATGGTCAAGGTGTCCGTGTCTCCATGTCCTTGTGTCCCCATGTCCCCATGGTCATGGTGTCTGTGTCTCCATGTCCCCATGGTCACGGTGTCCATGTCCCTGTGTCCCCATGGTCATAGTGTCCATGTCCCCATAGTCACGGTGTCCATGTCCCCGTGTCCCCATGGTCACGGTGTCCATGTCTCCTGTGTCCCTCAAGGGACACGGGCAGGGACAGGCCCGTGGCATCCTCAGGGTCTTCCCACGGGGTGAACCCCCCTGGTGTCACCCACTGGCACATGTCCCTGTCCCAGCTCCTCCGTCCCTGTCCCCAAGGGTTCCATCCACTGCCATGTCCCTGTCCCCAACACTTCCATCTGGTGCCATGTGTCACTGTCCCAACTCCTCCATCCCTGTCCCCAAAGGTTCCATCCGGTGCCATGTCCCTGTCCCAACTTCTCCATCCATTCCTGTCCCAGCTCCTCCATCCTTGCCACATCCTTGTCCCCATCTCTTCCATCCAGTGCCATGTCCCTGTCCCCAACTCTTCCATCCGGTGCCACGTGTCACCATCCCAGCTCCTCCATCCACTGCCATGTCCCTGTCCCCAACACTGCCATCCAGTGACATTGTCCCTGTCCCCAACTCTTCCATCCCTGCCATGTGTCACCATCCCAGCTCCTCCATCCATCCTGTCCCAGCTGCTCATCCCTGCCACATCCCTGTCCCTGCCATGTCCCTGTCCCTGCCACCCCACCACGTCCCCTCGCAGTGCCCCGGGCCCGGTGGGTGCCCGGTGGGTGCCCGGTAGGTGCCCCCGCTGCCAGCTCGGCCCGCAGGAGGGACCCACCACCTTTAAACCCCCGCTCCAACCGCACCTCCAAACCCAGAACCCTGCGGGACCCTCGGGGCCACCTCCGGCCCCGCTGCCTTTGTCCCGCTGTCCCCACCGCGTGCCCCGCTCTCGGGGTGTCCCCCGGTGTCCCCCGGTGTCCCCCGGTGTCCGGCCGGGGTCCGGCGGGCCGGGCGCTGCCTAATTAGGGGGTAGGAGCGGAGCAGGGCGGCAGCCACGCACAGCTCGGAGCCACTCACTCATCCCGCAGGAATCCTCCCCACGGGGAGGAGCGGCCCCGGCCCAGCGCCTAAAAGGGGCCCGGCACGGGCCGGCTGCCCTCGGAGCCTTCCTGCCTCCTCCTCCTCCTCCTCCTCCTCCTCCTCCTCCTCCTCCTCCTCCTCCTGCTCGTCCGCGGCCATGGCAGGGCACGGTGCCAGCCTGCTCCTGCTGCTCGGGCTTCTGCCAGGTACGATCGCGGCTGCCGCGGATGCTCCGAGCCCCGCGCCGGAGCGCGGGACGCGCCCCCGGGCACGCCCGCGGCTCCCGTGGGCACGGCGGCTGGCACCGAGCCCCGCGGGTGTCGCCGGGGCTGCCAGGGGGTGACAGCACCCAGGGGTGACAGCAGCCAGGGGGTGACAGCACCCAGGGGTGACAGCACCCAGGGGTGACAGCAGCCAGGGGGTGACAGCACCCAGGGCACCGCGACCCACCCGGGACATCCCCGCGGGCGCACGGGGCGGGAGATGCGACTCGCGGCGGGGGGATGCACGCGTGGGGTTTTGGGGATCCAGGTGTGGGGTTTTGGGGGCTGCAGGTGTGGGGTTTTGGGGATCCAGGTGTGGGGTCGGGGGATGCAGGTGTGGGGTTTTGGGGATCCAGGTGTGGGGTTTTGGGGATGCAGGTGTGGGGTTTTGGGGCTGCCAGGTGTGGGGTTTTGGGGCTGCCAGGTGTGGGGTTTTTGGGGCTGCCAGGTGTGGGGTTTTGGGGATCCAGGTGTGGTTTTTTGAGGATCCAGGTGTGGGGTTTTTGGGGCTGCCAGGTTTGGGGGTTTTGGGGATCCAGGTTTGGAGTTTTGGGGCTGCCAAGTGTGGGGTTTTGGGGGATCCAGGTGTGGTTTTTTGAGGATCCAGGTGTGGGGTTTTTGGGGCTGCCAGGTTTGGGGTTTTTGGGGCTGCCAGGTTTGGGGGTTTTGGGGATCCAGGTTTAGAGTTCTGGGGCTGCCAAGTGTGGGGTCAGGAGCTGCAGGTGTGGGGTTTTGGGGATCCAGGTGTGGGGGTTTTGGGGATGCAGGTGTGGGGTTTTGGGGGCCGCAGGTGTGTCAGGGAACAGGTGTGGGGTTCTTGTGCTGCAGGTGTGGGGTCAGGGGTCTCGGGGCACAGCTTTGGGGTGCCATGGGTGTGGCACACCTGCCCCTGCACCCCAGATTTTGGGTTCTGCCAGGTGTGGGGTTCAAGGTGTGCCAGGGCACAGGTTTGGGGTACGCTGGCTCCCTGCGCCCCACTGGTGAGGCACTGCCAGGTGTGGGGTCAGGGGGTGTCGGGGCACGGCTTTGGGGGGCGATGGGTCCCCCTGGCCTGGCCCTGCTCCCCACTCCTGGTGGCGCCCCCTGACCCCGGTTTGGGGGCTGCAGGTGTGGGGTTTTGGGGCTGCCAGGTTTGGGGTTTTGGGGCTGCCAGGTTTGGGGTTTTGGGGGCTGCAGGTGTGGGGTCAGGGGTGTCGGGGCACGGATTTGGGGTCCCTGTGCCCCACCCTGTGCCATGGGTGTGGGGCTGTGGAGAGCCCTGAGTGCCGTTTCGGGGGTGACAGTGACGTTTTGGGGGGGTGACAATGCCATTTCGCGGGGTGACAATGCCATTTCGCGGGGTGACAATGCCATTTCAAGGTGTGAAAATGCCATTTTGGGGGGTGACAGTGCCATTTCGGGGGGTGACGATGCCATTTCGGGGGGTGATGGTGACATTTTAGGGGGTGACAATGCCATTTCAAGGTGCGATAATGTAATTTAGGGGGGTGGCAGTTCCATTTCAGAGTGTGACAGTGCCATTTGAAGGGGTGACAATGCCATCTCGGAGGTGACAATGCTATTCTGGGGGGTGACAATGCCATTTCAGTGAGTGATAATGTCATTTTGGGGGTGGCAGTGCCATCTCGGGGGTGACAATGCCATCTCGGAGGTGACAATGCCCCTCTCCCCCAGCTCTCCTGGTGGCCGTCAGGATCAATGGCCACCAGGGCCGCGAGGTCCTGTACCTGGCCAAGGGCGACTCGGTCAAGCTGGGCTGTCCCTACGTGCTGGAGCCCGAGGACGTGGGGCCGCAGGGCGTGGGCATCGAGTGGATCCAGATCACGCCCGAGAGACCCGGCCCCGAGAACGTGGTGAGGGCCGGGGGGCGCGGGGGGGACAGAGGGACAGACAGGGACAGACGGACAGAGAGGGACAGGGAGGGACACGCAGGACAGGAAGGGACACGCGGGACAGATAAGGACAGGGAGGGACACGCGGGACAGGGAGGGACACGCGGGACAGGCGGGACAGGGAAGGTTGGCAAGGGCAAGGAAGGACCAGACAGGGTCTGGAAGTGCTGGGCAGGACAGGGACAGGAAGGGACAGGCAGGGACAAAGAGGAACAGGCAGGACAGGGAAGACAGGGAATGTTGGGATGGGCAGGGAAGGTCTGGAAGGGCAGGGAAGGAGCAGACAGGGTCTGGAAGTGCTGGGATGGGCAGGATAAAGTGGGACAGGCAGGGACAAAAAGGGACAGGCAGGACAGGCAGAACAAAGAGGGACAGGCAGGGAAGGACCAGACAGGGTCTGGAAATGCTGGGATGGGCAGGATAAAGTGGGACAGGCAGGACAGGCAGGGAAGGACCAGACAGGGACTAAAAGTGCTGGGCAGGACAGGGACAGGCAGGACAGGCAGGACAAGGTGGGATGGGATGGGATGGGATGGGATGGGATGGGATGGGATGGGATGGGATGGGATGGGATGGGATGGGATGGGATGGGATGGGATGGGATGGGATGGGATGGGATGGGATGGGATGGGATGGGATGGGATGGGATGGGATGGGATGGCATGGGATGGGATGGGATGGGATGGGATGGAGCCCAGCTGAACAGGCTGGACAGGCAGGATGTGGCAGGGCAGGAAGGGACAGGCAGGGACAAAGAGGGACAGAGAGGGAGAGAGAAGGTTGGGAAGGGCAGGGAAGCACCGGACAGGGTCTGGAAGTGCTGGGATGGGCAGGATAAAGTGGGACAGGCAGGGACAGGCAGGACAAAGAGGGACAGGCAGGACAAGGTGGGATGGGATGGATGAGATGGAGCCCAGCTGAACAGGCTGGACAGGCAGGACAGGGAAGGTCTGGATGGGCAGGGAAGGGACAGGCAGGGACAGGCAGGGACTGGCAGGGACACGTCAGAGACACAGGCAGGGCCAGGCAGTGTCTGCCAGCGTCTGGGAGTGCCAGACTGGGCTGGGCTGGGCTGGGCTGGGCTGGGGCACAGGGACAGGCAGGGACAGGCAGGGAAAGGGACAATCGGGGACAGGCAGGGACAGGGACAGGCAGGGACAGGCAGGGACACAGGGACAGGCAGGGACAGGCAGGGACAATCAGGGACAGGCAGTGTCTGCCAGCGTCTGGGAGCGCCAGACTGGGCTGGGCTGGGCTGGGCTGGGCTGGGCTGGGGCACAGGGACAGGCAGGGAAAGGGACAATCGGGGACAGGCAGGGACAATCAGGGACAGGCAGGGACAGGGACAGGCAGGGACACAGGGGACAGGAAAGGACCAGGCAGGGACAGGAAGGGACAATCAGGGACAATCAGGGACAATCAGGGACACAGGGGACAGGAAAGGACCAGGCAGGGACAGGAAGGGACACAGAGGTCCAAGGGGAGCAGGGAAAGAGCAGGACAGGGAAGGGTGAGCAGGGAGAGGCAGGAAAGGAGCAGGCCCAGAGCTGAGCCTAACCCTAACCAAAACCCAACCTAAACCCTAACCCTAACCCTAATCCTAACCCTAACCAAAAACCCAACCCAAACCCTAAACCTAACCAAAAACCCAACCCAAAACCTAAACCTAACCAAAACCCAACCTAAACCCTAACCAAAACCCTAACCTAAACCCTAACCCTAACCCTAACCAAAAGCCAACCAACCCTAACCCAAACCCTAACCAACCCTAAACCCAACCCAGCTCCTAACTCTAACCACTCTTAACCCTAACCTAAACCCAACCCAACCAATCTTAACCCAACCTTAACCCCAACCCCTCACCCAAACCTAACCAACCCTAAACCCAACTCCAAACCCAAACCCAGCCAACCTTAACCCCAACCCAACCCTAACCCCAACGGAACCCCAACCCCAACCCAACCCCAACCCAACTCCAAACCCAACCCCAACCAACCCCAACCCAACTCCAAACCCAAACCCAACCCAACCCCAACCCAACTCCAAACCCAAACCCAACCAACCCTAACCCCAACCCAACTCCAAACCCAACCCAACCCTAACCCCAACTCCAAACCCAAACCCAACCAACCCTAACCCCAACCCAACTCCAAACCCAACCCAATCCTAACCCCAACTCCAAACCCAAACCCAACCAACCCTAACCCCAACCCAACTCCAAACCCAACCAACCCCAACCCCAACCCAACTCCAAACCCAACCAACCCCAACCCAACTCCAAACCCAACCAACCCCAACCCAACTCCAAACCCAACCCAACCCTAACCCCAACCCAACTCTAAACCCAAACCCAACCCTAACCCCAACCCAACTCTAAACCCAAACCCAACCAACCCCAACCCCAACCCAACTCCAAACCCAACCCAACCCCAACCCAACTCCCAACCCAACCCATCCCCTCGCCCGGCCCCGTCGCCGGGGCGGCGCTGACGCCATCCCCGTGTCCCCAGTTCCTGTCCTACCACGACCACCACGTGAACTACGGCAGCTCGGGGCTGCAGGACCGCGTGGCCTTCGTGCAGACGGACCCGGGCCAGCGCGACGCCTCCATCCGCGTGGCCGACCTGCAGGAGAGCGACACCGGCACCTACCAGTGCCGCGTCAAGAAGAACACGGTGGCCGTGCACGAGGTCATCGTCACCGTGCAAGGTGAGCGCGCTCCCGCTGTGGCACTGGTGTGGCATCGCTGTGACCCGGTGTGGCCCCAGTGTGACCCGGTGTGGCCTCAGTGTCACCTGTCCCCTCCCCGTCCTGTGCCGAGGTGGCCTTGGTTCCTTGCAGTCATGTTTTGTATGTTGGTGGTACCAGTGGTGTCCCCTGTGCCCCTCTCGTGTGGCACTGATGGTGTCCTCTGTGCCACTCCCAAGTCCCCATCCTAGGTGGACCCTGGTGGCATTGACAGTGTCCCTGTCCCCGTCGCTGTCCCCGCTGTCCCTGACGTGTCCCCATCCCAGCAGAGAAGCTGCTGTCCCCGCTGTCCCCTGTCCCTATCCCTGTCCCCGCTGTCCCTGTCCCAGCAGAGAAGCCACTGTCCCCTGTCCCCGTCCCTGTCCCTGTCCCTGTCCCCGCTGTCCCTGTCGCTGTCCCCTGTCCCCTGTCCCTGTCACTGTCCCCGCTGTCCCTGTTGCTGTCCCTGTCCCTGTCCCCGTCCCTGACGTGTCCCTGCTGTCCCAGCAGAGAAGCCGCTGTCCCCTGTCCCCGTCCCTGTCCCCTGTCCCCGTCCCTGTCCCTGTCCCTGTCCCTGTCCCTGTCCCTGTCCCTGTCCCCGCTGGCCCTGACGTGTCCCCGCTGTCCCAGCAGAGAAGCCGCTGTCCCTGTCCCCGCTGTCCCTGTCCCCTGTCCCTGTCCCCGCTGTCCCCTGTCCCTGTCCCCGTCCCTGTCCCTGTCCCTGTCCCTGTCCCCGCTGTCCCTGTCCCCTGTCCCTGTCCCCGTCCCTGACGTGTCCCCGCTGTCCCAGCAGAGAAGCCGCTGTCCCTGTCCCCGCTGTCCCTGTCCCTGTCCCCGCTGTCCCTGTCCCTGTCCCCGTCCCTGTCCCTGTCCCCGTCCCTGTCCCTGTCCCTGTCCCTGTCCCTGTCCCTGCTGTCCCTGTCCCCGTCCCTGTCCCTGTCCCCGTCCCCGTCCCTGACGTGTCCCCGCTGTCCCAGCAGAGAAGCCGCTGTCCCTGTCCCCGCTGTCCCTGTCCCCTGTCCCCGTCCCCGTCCCTGTCCCCGTCCCTGTCCCCGTCCCTGACGTGTCCCTGCTGTCCCTGTCCCTGTCCCTGTCCCCGCTGTCCCCGCTGTCCCTGTCCCTGTCCCCGTCCCTGACGTGTCCCCGCTGTCCCAGCAGAGAAGCCGCTGTCCCTGTCCCCGCTGTCCCTGTCCCCTGTCCCCGTCCCCGTCCCTGTCCCCGTCCCTGTCCCTGTCCCTGTCCCTGTCCTCGCTGTCCCTGTCCCCTGTCCCTGTCCCCGTCCCTGACGTGTCCCCGCTGTCCCAGCAGAGAAGCCGGCGGCCCCGCAGTGCTGGAGCGAGGGGGAGCTGCTCGAGGGGGGCTCGGTGCTGCTGCGCTGCTTCAGCCGCGGCGGGGCCGCGCCGCTCTCCTACCAGTGGGCAAAGCTGGCAGAGGGCTACGGCGGGGGGCGCCTGCCCGCGGGCACCCTGCAAGGTGGGTCAGGGCCTTGGGGGGCACAGAGGGGCTTTGGGGGCACAGAGGGGCTTGGGGGGTTCAGAGGGCCTTGGGGGGCACAGAGGGGCTTGGGGGGCACAGAGGGGCTTTGGGGGGCACAGAGAGGGGCTTTGGGGGGTTCAGAGGGTGTTCCTGCCCGCGGGCACCCTGCAAGGTGGGTCAGGGCTTTGGGGGGCACAGAGGGGCTTGGGGGGGCACAGAGAGGGGCTTTGGGGGGCACAGAGGGGCTTTGGGGGGCACAGAGAGGGGCTTTGGGGGGCACAGAGAGGTTTTGGGAGCTCCCTGCCCGCGGGCACCCTGCAAGGTGGGTCAGGGCCTTGGGGGCACAGAGGGGCTTGGGGGGCACAGAGAGGGCTTGGGGGGTTCAGGGGGGCTTTGGGGGGCACAGAGAGGGGCTTTGGGGGGTTCAGGGGGTGTTCCTGCCCGCGGGCACCCTGCAAGGTGGGTCAGGGCTTTGGGGGGCACAGAGGGGCTTTGGGGGCATCCCTGCCCGTGGGCACCCTGCAAGGTGGGCACAGAAGGATTTTGGGGTGTTCCTGCCCGCGGGCACCCTGCAAGGTGGGCACAGAAGGATTTTGGGGTGTTTCTGCCCGTGGGCACCCTGCAAGGTGGGCACAGAGGGGGTCTGGGGGGCACAGAGGGGGTCTGGGGGTTTGTGTGTGTGTCCCTGTGTCCTTGTCCCCGTGTCCCTGTCTATGTGTCCCTGTGTGTCCCCATGTCCCTGTGTGTCTGTGTGTGTCCATGTCCGTGTGTCCATGTCCGTGTGTCTGTGTCCGTGTCCACGGGTGCCCATGTCCCCATCCCTGTGCCCCCATGTCCCCATCCCTGTGTCCCCGTGTCCCTGCCCCCGTGTCCCCCTGTGTCCCCATGTCCCCGTGTCTGTGTGTCCCTGTGTCCCCCTGTGTCCCCGTGTCCCCGTGTCCCCGTGTGTCCCTTTCCCCGTGTCCCCGTGTCCCCCCGTGTGTCCCTGTCCCCGTGTCCCCGTGTCCCCGCTCCCCTCTCCGCGGGGCGCGGGTGGCACCTTGGTGACAGTGCCACCCGTGCCGTGCCAGGCCGTGCTCCGGGTGACCTGGTGATCCGCAGCCTGACCGTGGCACACGCTGGCACCTACCAGTGCCGGGTCAGCAACCGCGTGGGCTACTCGGTGTGCCAGCTGAGCCTGAACCCCGGGCCCCGTGAGTGACACGGGGACATTGGGGACACTGGGGACACTGGGGACACTGGGGACACTGGGGACATCATTGGGGACATTGGGGACACTGGGGACATTGGGGACACTGGGGACACTGGGGACACCGGGGTGTGCCAGCTGAGCCTGAACCTCGGGCCCCATGAGTGACACGGGGACATGGGGACACCGGGGACATCACTGGGGACACTGGGGACACCCCTGGGGACATTGGGGACATTGGGGTGACACAGGGTGGCACCAGGACGCAGAGGGACACTGGGGACACCAGGGTGGCACCAGGATGTCTCAGGTGCCAAGGTGTCCCCAGGGATGGCTCTGGGTGGCACCGCGGTGTCCCTGGGCTCCAGGCTGGCTCTGGGGTGGCTCTGGGGTGGCTCTGAGGTGGCACCGGTGGCTCTGGGTGGCTCTGGGTGGCACCGCGGTGTCCCTGGGCTCCAGGCTGGCACTGGGGTGGCACCAGTTGGCACTGGTGGCCCTGGGTGGCTCTGGGTGGCACTGCGGTGTCCCTGGGCTCCAGGCTGGCACTGGGGTGGCTCTGGGTTGGCACCGGTGGCCCTGGGTGGCTCTGGGTGGCACCGCGGTGTCCCTGGGCTCCAGGCTGGCACTGGGGTGGCACCAGTTGGCACTGGTGGCCCTGGGTGGCTCTGGGTGGCACCGCGGTGTCCCTGGGCTCCAGGCTGGCACTGGGGTGGCTCTGGGTGTCCCTGGGCTGGCAGCGGGTGGCACGGGTGCCCCGGGGTGCCCGGGCAGCCGGCGAGGCCGGCGGTGACAGGCCGCTTCCCCACGGCAGGCGGGCGCCAGGCTGGCATCATCGTGGGCTCCATCCTGGGCTCCCTGCTCCTGCTCAGCCTCCTGGGGCTGCTGATCTGGGCACTGATCGCCCGCTACCAGCGCAAGGAGTGCCAGCGCGCCTGCAGCGACTGCAGGTGGGCACGGGGGCACGGGGGGCACTGGGAGGGGCTGGGGTGGACTGGGATGGACTGGGGTGGACTGGGCACCATGGGGCATGGGGGCACAGGGGGCACTGGGAGGGGCTGGGAGGGGCTGGGATGGACTGGGATGGACTGGGCACCATGGGGCATGGGGGCACGGGGGGCACTGGGATGGACTGGGCTGTGCTGGGCACCAGTACTGGCACTGGGTTGTACTGGGCTGTGCTGGGCTGTACTGGGCACCAGTGACTGGCACTGGGCTGTACTGGGCACCACTGGGGACAAACGGGCACCACTGGGTGACACTGGGTGGGTGCCACCAAGCACAGGGGTGGCACAGGGTCCCCGAGGGGCACAGGGGTGGCACAGGGTCCCCAAGGGGCACCAATGGGTGTCACCAAGCACAAGGGTGGCACAGGGTCCCCGAGGGGCACCAATGGGTGTCACCAAGGCACAGGGGTGGCACAGGGTCCCCAAGAGATGTCAGTGAGTGCCACCAGGCACAGGGGTGGCACAGGGCACTGATGGTCACCAAGAGGTGCTACCAAGGACAGAAGGTGGCACAGGGTCCCAAGGGGCACCAATGGGTGTCACCAAGCACAGGGGTGGCACAGGGTCCCCAAGGGTCCTGCTGGGTGTCACCAAGCACAAGGGTGGCACAGGTTCCCCGAGGGGCACCAATGGGTGTCACCAAGCACAGGGGTGGCACAGGGTCCCCACGGGGCACCCGTGGGTGCCACCAGGCGGCCCCGTGCCCGGTGCCAGCTGACGCGGTGTCGCGGGGCCGTCCCCGCTGTGTGGCAGGAGCAGCACGGGTGGCACCATGCCCCGGCCCTGCGCCGCCTGTGCCCACCACTCCTACTCGCCGCATGGCATCAGCTACCTGCAGTGCCAGCACGGCGACGGCGACGAGCGCGGGGCCGCGCTGCTCTGCAACGACGGCATGCGACACCAGGTCCCCTGTCCCGCGCTGTGACACCGCGGGGACACCGCGGGGACAGCGACGGGGACAGTGACAGCGACAGCGACAGCGACGGGGACAGTGACAGCGACAGCGACAGCGACGGGGACAGTGACAGCGACAGCGACAGCCAGAGCCAGCCCCCAAAGGTGACAGCAGGAGGGGCTCAAAGTGCTCAAAAAACCCGAAAAATCTTCAAAAGCCTAAAGAATTCCGCACAAAATCCTATTAAAAAAAAAAAAATCCCTCCGAAACGGCAGAAAATCCCCAAAAATCCCCAAAAATTCCCTCCCCGGAGCTCTCTCGTGCAGTCACCGCAGCGACAGGGACAGCGACAGCGACAGCGACAGAGACGGGGACAACGACAGCCAGAGCCAGCCCCCAAAGGTGACAGCAGGAGGGGCTCAAAGTGCTCAAAAAACCCGAAAAATCTTCAAAAGCCTAAAGAATTCCGCACAAAATCCTATTAAAAAAAAAAAAAATCCCTCCGAAATGGCTCAAAATCCCCCAAAATCCCCAAAAATTCCCTCCCCGGAGCTCTCTCGTGGAGTCACCGCGGCGACAGTGACAGCGACAGCGACAGACAGTCTCCAAAGGTGATGGCAGGAGCAGCTCAAAGCGCTCAAAAAAGCTTCAAATTCCCACAAAATTCCTCACAAAACGGCAGAAAATCCCACAAAATCCCCAAAAATTCCCTCCCCGGAGCTCCCTCGTGGAGTCACCGCGGCGACAGCGACAGCGACAGCGACAGCGACAGCGACAGCCAGAGCCAGCCCCAAAGGTGACGGCAGGAGCGGCTCAAAGTGCTCAAAAATCCCGGAAAAGCTTCAAAAGCCTAAAGAATTCCGCACAAAACGGCACAAAGTCCTACAAAAGCCTAAAGAATTCCGCCCAAAATCCTATAAAATCCAAAAAATTTCCTCACAAAATCCCAAAATATTCCCTCCCCGGAGCTCCCTCGCGGAGCCACCGCGGTGACAGCGCCAGCGCCAGTCTGCAAAGGTGATGGTAGGAACGGTTCAAACCGCAAAAAGATTCAAAATCCTACAAAATTCCTCTCGAAATGGCACAAAATCCCCAAAATTTCCATGCCCAGAGCTCCCTCTCGGAGCCACCGCGGCGACAGTGACAGTGACAGTGACAGTGACAGCGACAGCGACAGCGACAGCGACAGCGACAGCCACAGCCAGAGCCAGCAGAAGGGACGTCAGGAGCGGCTCGCACCGCCCAAAAAACCCTAAAAAGCCTCAAAATCCCATAAAATGCCCCAAAAGTCCCTCCCCGCCCCGCTCTGCCCCGGTTTTATTGCGGTTTTTTGGTCCTTTTTTTACAGACCCCCCCAATTCCCAATCCCAGTCCCCATTACCAGTTTCCCCAGTCCCCATTCCCAGTCCCCATTCCCAGTTTCCCCAGTCCCATTCCCAGTTTCCCCACTTCCCATTCCCAGTTCCCATTCCCAGTTTCCCCAGTCCCATTCCCAGTTTCCCCAGTCCCCATTCCCAGTTCCCATTCCCAGTTTCCCCAGTCCCATTCCCAGTCCCCATTCCCAGTTTCCCCAGTCCCCAATCCCAGTCCCCATTCCCAGTTTCCCCAGTCCCATTCCCAGTCCCCATTCCCAGTTTCCCCAGTCCCATTCCCAGTCCCCATTCCCAATTTCCCCAGTCCCATTCCCAGTCCCCATTCCCAGTTTCCCCAGTTCCCATTCCCAGTCCCCATTCCCAATTTCCCCAGTCCCATTCCCAGTCCCCATTCCCAGTTTCCCCAGTCCCATTCCCAGTCCCCATTCCCAATTTCCCCAGTCCCATTCCCAGTCCCCATTCCCAGTTTCCCCAGTTCCCATTCCCAGTCCCCATTCCCAATTTCCCCAGTCCCATTCCCAGTCCCCATTCCCAATTTCCCCAGTCCCCATTCCCAGTTCCCATTCCCAGTTTCTCCAGTCCCCATTCCCAGTTTCCCCACTTCCCATTCCCAGTTCCCATTCCCAGTTTCCCCAGTCCCCATTCGCAGCCCCCCCGCTGTCATTGTCACTCGCTGTCACCCGCCCCGCCCCAAAAGTGGCTCCGCCCCCAATTTGGGGATTTTTTGGGGTTTTTGGGGCCGGGAATTGCGGTTGGGAACGAAAAGAAAGAAAAACGAACCCAAAACAAGGGAAAAAAAAACGGGAAAAAAGGAAAAAGGAAAAAAAGGCAAAAGGAAACGGAATAAAATTGAGCGAATTGAGAGCGGAGTGGCGTGACACGGGGACAGAGGGGACAGAGGGGACAGAGGGGACATTGGGGACAGAGGGGACAGAGGGGACAGGAGGGGACAGAGGGGACAGAGGGGACATTGGGGACAGAGGGGACAGGAGGGGACAGGAGGGGACAGAGGGGACAGAGGGGACAGAGGGGACAGGAGGGGACAGGAGGGGACAGAGGGGACAGAGGGGACAGAGGGGACAGGAGGGGACAGAGGGGACAGAGGGGACAGGGAGGGGACAGAGGGGACATTGGGGACAGAGGGGACAGAGGGGACAGAGGGGACAGGGAGGGGACAGAGGGGACAGAGGGGACAGGGAGGGGACAGAGGGGACAGGAGGGGACAGGGAGGGGACAGAGGGGACATTGGGGACAGAGGGGACAGAGGGGACAGTGGGGACAGGGAGGGGACAGAGGGGACAGAGGGGACAGGGAGGGGACAGAGGGGACAGGAGGGGACAGGAGGGGACAGAGGGGACAGAGGGGACAGGATTGGGAAAATGGATGCAATAAAAATGGGGACAGGGAAGAGTGATGGGGACAGGGAGGGGACAGGGATGGGGACAGGGAGGGGACAGGAGGGGACAGAGGGGACAGGGAGGGGACAGGGGATGGGGACAGAGGCGACAGAAATGGCGAAAGGGATGGGGACAAGGATGGGGACAGATGCCTGCTGTCCCTGTCCCTTTGTGTCCCCTCCTGTCCCTGTCCCTTTGTGTCCCCTCCTGTCCCTGTCCCTGTCCCTGTCCCTGTCCCTGTCCCTGTCCCCTCCTGTCCCTGTCCCTGTCCCTGTCCCTGTCCCCGTCCCTGTCCCTGTCCCTGTCCCCTCCTGTCCCTGTCCCTGTTCCTGTCCCTGTCCCTGTCCCTGTCCCTGTCCCTGTCCCTGTCCCCTCCTGTCCCCGTCCTGTCCTCTCCTGTCCCTGTCCCTGTCCCTGTCCCTGTCCCCTCCTGTCCCTGTCCCTGTCCCTGTCCCTGTCCCTGTCCCTGTCCCCTCCTGTCCCTGTCCCTGTCCCTGTCCCTGTCCCTGTCCCTGTCCCCTCCTGTCCCTGTCCCATCCCTGTCCCTGTCCCTGTCCCTGTCCCTGTCCCTGTCCCCTCCTGTCCCTGTCCCTGTCCCTGTCCCTGTCCCTGTCCCTGTCCCTGTCCCTGTCCCCTCCTGTCCCTGTCCCTGTCCCTGTCCCTGTCCCATCCCTGTCCCTGTCCCTGTCCCTGTCCCCTCCTGTCCCCTCCTGTCCCATCCCTGTCCCATCCCTGTCCCCGTCCCTGTCCCTGTCCCTGTCCCCTCCTGTCCCTGTCCCTGTCCCTGTCCCCGTCCCTGTCCCTGTCCCCTCCTGTCCCTGTCCCTGTCCCTGTCCCTGTCCCTGTCCCTGTCCCCTCCTGTCCCATCCCTGTCCCCGTCCCTGTCCCTGTCCCTGTCCCCTCCTGTCCCTGTCCCTGTCCCTGTCCCCGTCCCTGTCCCCTCCTGTCCCCTCCTGTCCCTGTCCCCTCCTGTCCCTGTCCCATCCCTGTCCCCGTCCCTGTCCCCTCCTGTCCCTGTCCCTGTCCCCTCCTGTCCCTGTCCCTGTCCCTGTCCCTGTCCCTGTCCCTGTCCCTGTCCCTGTCCCCTCCTGTCCCTGTCCCTGTCCCTGTCCCTGTCCCTGTCCCTGTCCCTGTCCCTGTCCCTGTCCCGGGACCCGCCCGGGAGGGGGCGGAGCCACAGAGGGGGCGTGGTCAGAGGAGGGGCGTGGCTTCTCCAAAATGACGTCATTCCTCTGCCCGTTCCGGCCGCCAGGGGGCGCGCGGCGGTTGCCGGGCAACCGAACATGGCGGGGCAGGTGGGGAGGGGAAAACGGGGGAAAAAAGGGGAAAAAAGGGGGGAAAAAGTGGGGAAAGATGTGGGAAAAGGGGAGAAACGAGGCGGGGAAAGGGGGAACAAAGCGGGGGAAGAGGTGGGAGGAAAGAGGGGGCGAAACGGAGGCGGGGGAAAGGGGGAACAAAGGGGGGATGCGGGAGAAAAGGGGTTAAAATGGGGGGACAAGGGGACAAAAGGGGACAGGGGGGGACACCAGGCCCGAGGGGGTCCCGCCTCCCAGCGGGGTCTCCCCCTCCCCAGTACGACGACGCCTTCAGCCCCCCCCGCCTGCAGTGCTGGACCGTGCCCCGCCCCCCCCCCAAGGTACCCCCGACCTTCGCCTGGACCCCCAAAACCCCAACGGGGGTGGGGGGGGCTTGACACCCCCCCCCGACCCTGACCGGGACCCCCAAACGTGGCCTGGATCCCCAAACCCCTCCCGGAGCCACCAGGACCCCCCAGCTCGATCGTGATCCCCCCAAACCCCACCCCAGCACCCCCCAGTCCCATTCCAGGACCCCCAAACCCCACCCCAGGACCCCCAAACCTCACCCCAGCACCCCCCAGTCCCATTCCAGGACCCCCAAACCCCTCCCAGGGCCACCAAGACCCTCACAGCCCAGTCCTAACGCCGTAATCCTCGTCTCAGAACCCCCAAACCTCACCCCAGGCCCCCAAACCCCACCCCAGGCCCCCAAACCCCACCCCAGGACCCTCAAAACCCCTCCCGGGACCACCAGCGAGCCCCAAGCCCAGTCCTGACCCTCCCCAGGCCCCCGAAACCCCACCCCAGGACCCCCAAACCCCTCCCGGGACCCCCAAACCCCACCCCAGGACCCTCAAACCCCACTCCAGGACCCCCAAACCCCTCCCGGGACCCCCAAACCCCACCCCAGGACCCCCAAATCCCACCCCAGGACCCCCAAACCCCACCCCCAGGACCCCCCAAGCCCCACCCCAGGACCCCCCAAACCCCACCCCAGCCCCCCCAAACCCCACCCCAGACCCCCAAATCCCATTCCACGTCCCCCAAACCCCACCCCAGGACCCCCCAAACCCCTCCCGGGACCCCCAAGCCCCCCAGGCCGGCCGTGACCCCCCTCCCCACGCCCCCAGCTGCCCACCCCGAGCCCCCCGACCCCGTTCATCGCCGACGCCCGCGGCCACCTCCTGCCGGGGGTGCCGCGCTCCCAGGTGAGCCCCGCGGGGATTTTTGGGGGTACCCCCATCCCGGGAGGGGGGGCTCCGGCACCGGGGCCACCCCCGCGCCGTGGCCGCGCAGGTGTCGCCGTGGGGGACGTTCCTGGGGACGTGGGACATGCCGGCCCGCATCCCCCCGGCCCGCTGGGACCGCAGCGCCCGCTCGGCCGCCGCCGCCGCCCGCCTGGCCCGGTACCGGCACCGCGAGCTGCGGGCGGCCTGCAACGGCGTCCGGACACGGGTCACCGGCAAGGTGACGCAGCTGGGACACGGGGACACGGCTGGGACACGGGGACACGGCTGGGACACGGCTGGGACACGGGGACACGGCTGGGGACACGGGGACACGGCTGGGACACGGGGACACGGCTGGGACATGGGGACACACATAGGGACAGCTGGGGACACAGCTGGGACACGGCTGGGACATGGGGACACGGCTGGGACACAGGGACACGGCTGGGACACGGCTGGGACACGGGGACACGGCTGGGACATGGGGACACGGCTGGGACACGGGGACACGGCTGGGACACAGGGACACGGCTGGGACACGGCTGGGACATGGGGACACGGCTGGGACACGGGGACACGGCTGGGACACGGGGACACCGCTGGGACACGGGGACACGGCTGGGACACGGGGACACGGCTGGGACACAGGGACACGGCTGGGACATGGGGACACGGCTGGGACACGGGGACACACATAGGGACAGCTGGGGACACGGGGACACACACAGGGACATGGGGACACACACAGGGACAGCCCCGGGAGCTGTGGGCGGCCTGCAACGGCATCCGGACACGGGTCACCGGCAAGGTGACATGGCTGGGAACGGCTGGGACATGGGGACACGGCTGGGGACATGGGGACACGGCTGGGACACGGGGACACGGCTGGGACACGGGGACACAGCTGGGGACACGGGGACACACACAGGGACAGCCCCGGGAGCTGTGGGCGGCCTGCAACGGCGTCCGGACACGGGTCACCGGCAAGGTGACACGGCTGGGACACGGGGACACGGCTGGGACACGGGGACACACATAGGGACAGCTGGGGACACGGCTGGGACACGGCTGGGACATGGGGACACGGCTGGGGACACGGGGACACACACAGGGACAGCCCCGGGAGCTGTGGGCGGCCTGCAACGGCGTCTGGACACGGGTCACCGGCAAGGTGACACGGCTGGGACACAGCTGGGACATGGGGACACGGCTGGGGGACACAGCTGGGACAGACCTGGGGACACGGGGACAGACCTGGGACACACCTGGGGACACCAGGCACACCTGGGGACACTAGGCACACCTGGGGACACTGGGACACACCTGGGGCATGGGGACACCCCCGGGACACCCCCGGGGCTCGGTGGGGGGGGCAGGGGGTGGCACAGAACAGACGGGAGAGGGGACACGGGGACACGGATGGGGGACACGAGGATAAAGGGGGGATGCAGATATTGGGGGTGTGGGGATAAAGGGGGACACAGGGGGACAGGGATGTGGGGACAGGAATGGAGGATTTGGGGACACGGGGACAGGGATGGAGACACGAGGATAAAGAGGGGATGCAGATATTGGGGGTGTGGGGATAAAGGGGGACACAGGGACATGGGGACAGGGGGGACAGGGATGTGGGGACAGGGATGGGGGATATGGGGACAAAGGGGACACAGGAATGGGGGATTTAGGGACACAGGAATGGGGGATATGGGGACAGGGATGTGGACATAAAGGGGGGGACAGGGACATGGGGACAGGGATGTGGGGATCAAAGGGACACAGGGATGGGGACATAAAGGGGGGACACAAATTTGGGGGTGTTCCCACAAGCACGCAGCTCCCGCCCATCCCAAAGCCAGCCCTGGCTCTGGTCGGGGTGGTGGGGGGGATCCAGACCCCAAATGGAGGAGCTCCCCCCTTTTTGAGGGGTCCCCACCCCATTTCCCCGCCCTGGGGACCCCCCTGACCCCCCTCCCTCCACCCCACAGCTGCAGAAACCCTGGGACACGGAACCTTCCGGAAAGGAGCCGGGGGGTCCCAGCGGGGGCTCCCCCCACAGCCCTGAGACCCCAGACCCTGGGGACATCCCCGAGGGGGGACCCTGTCCCCAAAATCTCTCCGAGTGGGGACCCTGTCCCCTAAATACCCCCGAGTGGGGACCCTGTCCCCTAAATCCCCCTGAGGGGGGACCCTGTCCCCAAAATCTCTCTGAGTGGGGACCCTGTCCCCTAAATCCCCCCAAAATCCCCCCGGGCGGGGACCCTGTCCCCTAAATCCCCCCAAAATCCCCCCGGGCGGGGACCCTGTCCCCAAAATCCCCCCTGCTCCAGGGCCCCCCCAGCCCCTGAGCCCCTGGAGGCGGCTCTGCTGTCATTGTCCCCTCCCCTGGGGACAATCCCCCCCCCCAATCCCACCTTTCCCTCCCCTCAGGGGGGCTCAGGAGGGGCTGGGCACCCCCAAAAAGGGAGAATAAAGGCTGGGAGATGCTTGGAATGAGCCCAAATCCATTCGGGGTTTAGGGTTCGGCCCTGCTCCCTCCTCCTCCTCCTGCTCCTCCCTGGTCACAGGGGAGGGTTCTTAATTGGGAAATTGGGGATGGGATTGGGATGGGATCAACCTCCCCCACGCCAAAATCCCACCCAGATGATTTTCTCCCAAAAAATCCTGGATTTTTACCACCAGGATTCCTCCCCACACGGAGCTGGGGCAGGGACTCGGGATGGGGTGGGAACCCAAAACCAACAAACCCTAAACCCACCCAAAAAAACCTCTAAATCTACCCCAAACCCTTTTCCAAAGCTTCAAAATCCCCTAAACCCGACCCCAACCCCCCCTGCTCATCCCTGCTCCTCCAGGAGCTGCAAATGTTGGGTTTTTTTCACTTTTCCCACGCTCGGGGGAGCAGCAATCCCCCAAATCCCAGAGAAAAATCCCACTGGTGGCTGGAGGGTCAGAGCTGCTGTTTTATTCCTCAGGGGACGGGTGACAACAACACCTGGGGTGCCAAAGCGGGAAAAGCCGGGGGATTTCCCCCAAAATTGGGGCTGAATCGTGGAACCGCGGCGGGACGGTGGCAGCGGGGTGGCAGCGGGGTGGCAGCGGGGTGGCAGCGCTGTCACCTGGCACCGCCCCCGTGGGGCGCTGCCTCAATGGAGCTCCTTGTCCCGCCGGGATCCCACTCGTGGGGACACAGATCCCGCATTGTCCCGGCCCGGGGACACCGGGGACACCGGGGACACCGGGGACACGGAGCGCTGCTGGCGCCGGGGCTGGGGCAGCACGGGCAGCTCTGCTCATCCCGGGATTTTGGGGATTTTGGGGAGGGGGGGAAGAGTCACCTTCCCCACGAGTGGGTGGGAATGGGCGGAATTCTGGGCATTGTCACGCGGAATTCCTGTTGGCGTTGTCTCCCGGAATTCCTGGCGCTGTCACCCGGAATTCCCAGCGTTGTCAGCCAGAATTCCCGGCGTCACCCGGAGTTCTGGTGTTGTCACCCCGAGTTCCCGGCGCCATCACCCTGAGTCCCAGTGTTGTCACCCGGAGTTCCCAGTGGTGTTGTCACCCAGAATTCCCAGTGGCGCTGTCACCCTGAATTCCCAGCTTTGTCACCCGGAATTCCCGGCGCTGTCACCCGGAATTTCTGGCGCCATCACCCAGAATTCCTGGCGCTGTCACCCAGAGTCCCGGTGTTGTCACCCGGAGTCCCGGTGCCGTCACCCGGAGTTCCCGGTGTTGTCACCCTGAGTCCCGGTGCTGTCACCCGGAATTCCCGGCGCTGTCACCCTGAGTCCCGGCGCTGTCACCCAGAGTTCCCGGTGTTGTCACCCGGAGTCCCGGCGCTGTCACCCTGAGTCCCGGTGTTGTCACCCGGAGTTCCCGGTGTTGTCACCCGGAGTTCCCGGCGCTGTCACCCGGAGTTCCCGGTGTTGTCACCCGGAGTCCCGGTGTTGTCACAGGGCGGCCAGCGCGGCGGAGGACAGCAGGGTCAGGGCCAGCACCAGCAGCCCCGACTGCGTCACCTGCGGCAGGCGCAGCCCCTTGCCCAGGTCCCAGGCCTGCGGGGACACGGGGACGGCGGTGACCCCGAGCGCCCGCAGCTCCCTCGCCCTTCTTCCTGTCCCCTCGCCCCATTTCTTCCATCCCCTCCCCTTTCCCACTTCCATCCCCTGCTCCCATCCCTTTTTTCCCGCTTCCTCTCCCCTTTCCCATCCCCTTTCCCATTTCTCATTCCCGCTCCCCTTTCCCACTTCCATCCCCTGTTCCCTCTCCCATCCCTGATCCCTGTTCCCATCCCTTTTCCCATCCCCTCTCCCCATTTTTCCCATCCCCTCTCCCCTTTCCCATCCCCTCCCCATTTTTCCCATCTCCCCTCCCCCTTTTTCCCATCCCCTCTCCCCTTTCCCATTCCCATCCAGTTCCCATCCCCCTTTTCCCATTTCCTCTCCCCTTTCCCGTCCCAGTTTGTCCCCACTGTCCCCGTTTCTCCCTGTTTGTCCCTGCTGTCCCCATTTGTCCCCTCTGTCCCGCCATCCCCACTGTCCCTGTTTGTCCCTGCTGTCCCACTGTCCCCGCTGTCCCACTGTCCCCACTGTCCCTCTGTCCTGCTGTCCCCCTGTCCCACTGTCCCCTCTGTCCCCATTTGTCCCCTCTGTCCCCATTTGTCCCCTCTGTCCCCGTTTGTCCCTCTGTCCCTGCTGTCCCTCTGTCCCCATTTGTCCCCCCGTCCCCGTTTGTCCCTCTGTCCTGCTGTCCCTCTGTCCCACTGTCCCCTCTGTCCCCATTTGTCCCCTCTGTCCCTGTTTGTCCCCGTTTGTCCCCTTTGTCCCCATTTGTCCCCTGTCCCCGTTTGTCCCCCTGTCCCTCTGTCCCCATTTGTCCCTCTGTCCCTGTCCCCCCTGTCCCCATTTGTCCCCTTTGTCCCTCTGTCCCCGTTTGTCCCCTCTGTCCCTGCTGTCCCTCTGTCCCCATTTGTCCCCCCTGTCCCCGTTTGTCCCTCTGTCCTGCTGTCCCTCTGTCCCCTCTGTCCCCATTTGTCCCCTCTGTCCCCGTTTGTCCCCCCTGTCCCTGTTGTCCCCATTTGTCCCCTGTCCCCATTTGTCCCCGCTGTCCCTCTGTCCCCATTTGTCCCTGCTGTCCCCTCTGTCCCCATTTGTCCCCCCTGTCCCTCTGTCCCCATTTGTCCCCTGTCCCCATTTGTCCCTGCTGTCCCCTCTGTCCCCATTTGTCCCCCCTGTCCCTCTGTCCCCATTTGTCCCCTGTCCCCATTTGTCCCTGCTGTCCCCCCTGTCCCTCTGTCCCCCTGTCCCGCTGACCAGGTGCCGCACGCCGTTCCAGCTGTGGTAGCACAGGGGCAGGGCCAGCAGGAACTTGGCCGAGCAGAGCAGGGCGGGGCCCAGGCTCAGCGCCCGCACCTGCGCCAGGTAATGCGGGAAGGACTCCGGGAGCAGCAGCGCGGCCACCGAGAACAGCGACACACCTGGGACACGGGGACACGGCTGGGACACGGCTGGGACACGGCTGGGGCACGGCTGGGACACGGCTGGGACACGGGGACACGGCTGGGACACGGCTGGGACACGGGGACACGGCTGGGACACGGCTGGGGCACGGGGACATGGCTGGGACACGGCTGGGACACAGCTGGGACACGGCTGGGACACAGCTGGGACACGGCTGGGGCACGGCTGGGACACGGCTGGGACACAGCTGGGACACGGCTGGGGCACGGCTGGGACACGGCTGGGACACGGCTGGGACACGGCTGGGACACAGGGACACGGCTGGGGCACAGCTGGGACATGGAGACACAGCTGAGACACGGCTGGGACACGGCTGGGACACGGCTGGGACACGGGGACACGGCTGGGGCATGGGGACACGGCTGAGACACGGCTTGGACACGGCTGGGACACGGGGACACGGTTGGGACACAGCTGGGACACGGCTGGGACACGGCTGGGACATGGCTGGGACACGGCTGGGACAGCTGGGATATGGGGACACAGATGTAATGGGGACAGGGATACACCTGGAAAAGGGATCCAGGAAAACAGGGATCCACCTGGGATGGGATGGAACACACCAGGGAGAACACAGGAAAAACTCAGGGATGGGGAAAACCTCAGGCGTGGAAAAATTCCAATGGAAAAAACTCAGGGAAAAAACAGATGGGAAACACAGGGGTGGGAAAAACGGGTGGAAAAACAGGGATGGGGAAAACAGGGGTGGGAAAAACAGGGATGGGGAGATTTTGTGGGGGATTTTAGAGAGGATTTTGGGGAGGATTTGGGTGGACTTGGGGGACATCTTGCAGAGAGTTTGGGTGAATTTGGGGAGGATTTTGGGGGGATTTGGGGAAGAGTTTGAGGTGAGTTTTGGGTGGATTTGGAGGGGATTTTGCAGGGATTTTGGGTGAATTTGGGGGGATTTTGGGGGGGAATTGGAGGTGAATTTTGGGGGGATTTTGCAGGGATTTTGGGGGGGATTTTGGGGGGCTGGGGAAGGCAGAGCAGAGGTTTCCCAGGAAACCCCCCAGGTGTGAACCCAGGGCTGTCCCCAAATGTCCCCAGGTGTCCCCAAGTGCCACCCACCGAGGCTGAGGGCGACGCCGGTGCCGCGGTGGCTGATGGACATGGCCATGGGCAGCGACCACCTGCAAAAGAAATTTGGGCTGAATTTGGGGGATTTTGGGGTCCTGGGGTGATTTTGGGAGTTCCCTGACTGGTTTTGGGGTGCTTTGGGCCAGTTTTGGGGTGATTAGGGTCAGTTTATGGCAGTTTTGGGGTGATTTGGGCTGTTTTAGGAGTGGTTTTTGTGGTTTCCTGGCTGGTTTTGAGGTCTTTGGGGGCAGTTTGGGGGTGATTTGAGGTTCCCTGGCTGATTTTGGGGTGCTTTGGGTGTGGTTTTGGATTCCCTGGCTGGTTTTGGGGTGCTTTGGTGTGTTTTAGGGCTGATTTTGGGGTTCCCTGGCTGGTTTTTGGGAGCTTTGGGGTTCCCTGGCTGGTTTTGGTGTGGTTTGGGCCAGTTTTGGGGTGATTAGGGCTGTTTTTGGGGTGCTTTGGGATGTTTTGGGGGTGGTTTTGGGGTTCCCTGGCTGGTTTTGGGGTGCTTTGTGGTGTTTTTGAGGTGATTTGCAGTTCCCTGGCTGGTTTTGGGGTGTTTTGGGGTTCCCTGGCTGGTTTTGGTGTGGTTTGGGTGTGATTTGGGGTTCCCTGGCTGGTTTTGGTGTGGTTTGGGTGTGATTTGGGGCTCCCTGGTTGGTTTTGGGGTTCCCTGGCTGGTTCTGGGGTGCTTTGGGCCGGTTTTGGGGTGCTTTGGGGGTCACTCACTTGTAGATGCTGACGTGGGGGGACACGGGCCGCCCCGAGCGCGAGTTCCTCTCCCAGAACCTCCTCATCTCCTCCTGCGCCGTCGTCGCCATCGGGATCGTCCTGGGGACAGGCAGGGCCTGAGCCCCGACCCCAAAAACACCCCAAAAACACCCCAAGCCACCCCAAAAATACCCCAAACCACCCCAAGAACACCCCAAGCCACCCCAAAAATACCCCAAACCAGCCCAGAACCCAGGAGATACTCCAAACCCACCCTAAACCCACCCCTAAAAACCTAAACCCATCCCAAAACCCAGAAAAATAACCCCAAACCCACCCCAAAATCCAGGAAATATCTTAAACCCACCCTAAAACCCCAAACACACCCCAAAACCCAAAAAAACCCAAAATCCCCCCAAAAAAAAACCCTAAACCACCCCAAAATCCAGGAAACACCCTAAACCCACCCTAAAACCCAGAAAAGTAACCCTAAAACCACCCTACTACCCAAAAAAAACCCCAAAATCCACCCCCCAAAAACACCCTAAAATCACCCCAAAACCCAAAAAAACCCTCAAAATCCACCCCAAAAAAACCCTAAACCCACCCTAACACCCAAAAACCCCAAAACCCACCCTAAAACCCAAAAAAAACCTCTTAAACTCACACCTAAAACCCTAAACCCACCCTAAAACAAAAAAAAAAACCCTCTAAAATTCACCCCAAAACTCAAAACCAGCCCAAAATCCATCCCCAAAACACCACAAAATCCACCCCAAAACCCCCAAAAAACCTCTCAGAATGCCCCTAAAATCCCAAAAAATCCCCAAAACCGCCCCAAAATTCCCAAATTCCCTCCCAGGCTCTCACTGGTGCAGGGCGGGGCCAGGCCCCAGCCGGGCCAGGAGGCAGCGCCGGCCCAAACCCCTGGAAAGAGAGAAAAAATGGGGAAAATGGGAAAAAAGACAACAAAAAATTGGGGAAAATGGGGGGAAATGGGGAATATTGGAAAAAATGGGGATACAATGGGAAAAACAGGATAAAATGGGAAAAACGGGGGAAATGGGAAAAAAAATACAACAAAAATTGGGAAAAAATGGAAAAAATAGTGTGGAAAATGAGGAAAATTGGGGGAAATGGGAAAAATTGGGGAAATACGACCAAAATAATGAAAAATGGGGAAAATACGGAAAAATGGGAAAAATACACCAAAAAATTGGGGAAAACTGGGGAAAAGATGGGAAAATGGGGAAAAATAAAAAATGCGGGGGAAATGGGAAAAAATACAACAAAACTTGGAAAAATGAGAAAAATGGGGGGAAATGGGAAAAAATGGGAAACAATGGCGGAAAACGGGAAAAATGGAAAAAAATAAAACAAAAAACTGGAAAAATGGGAAAAACGGTAAGAAATGAGAAAAAATGGGAAAAAATACCAAAAAAAATTGGGAAAAGCGGGGGAAAATGGGAGGGAAATGTGAGGGAATGGGGGGAAAATGGGACACAGGGTGACACTGAGGGACACTGAGGGACACTGAGGGACACCGAGGGACACTGAGGGACACCGAGGGACACCGAGGGACACCGAGGGACACTGAGGGACACTGAGGGGACACTGAGGGACACTGAGGGACACGGAGGACACGGAGGACACGGAGGACACGCAGCCATGGCTGGCCCGGGCCAGCCCCGGAGCGCGGCGGGACGCCGAGAAATGGCCTCAGGCCCGGCCCGCCCCCGCCGCGCCGTCCCCTGGGTGTCCCCAGTGTCCCCTGGGTGCCCCCAATGTCCCCAATGTCCCCCCGGTGTCCCCGGCCCGGCCCCGGGCCCCGGAGTCACCTCAGCGCCAGCGCCGCCATCTTGGAGCCGCCGCGACGGAAGTGGCCGTGACGCACTTCCGGTGGGGAGGGAGCGCGCGGGGAGGGCGGGAATCGATAACGGAGATCGATAACGGAGATCGATAACGGAGATCGATAACCGGGATCGATAACCGGAATCGATAACGGAGATCGATAACCGGGATCGATAACGGAGATCGATAACCGGGATCGATAACCGGGATCGATAACGGAGATAACCGGGATCGATAACGGAGATCGATAACCGGGATCGATAACCGGGATCGATAACGGAGATCGATAACGGAGATAGATAACCGGGATCGATAACAGAGATCGATAACGGAGATCGATAACGGAGATGGATAACCGGAATCGATAACGGAGATCGATAACCGGGATCGATAACGGAGATCGATAACGGAGATAGATAACCGGGATTGATAACGGAGATCGATAACCGGGATCGATAACGGAGATCGATAACCGGGATCGATAACGGACATAACCGGGATCGATAACGGAGATCGATAACCGGGATCGATAACCGGGATCGATAACCGGGATCGATAACAGAGATCGATAACCGGGATTGATAACCGGGATCGATAACGGAGATCGATAACCGGGATCGATAACCGGAATCGATAACGGAGATAACCGGGATTCATAATGGAGATCGATAACCGGGATCGGTAACCGGAATCGATAACGGATTTCGATAACCGGGATTGATAACGGAGATCGATAACCGGGATCGATAACGGAGATCGATAACCGGGATCGATCCCTGTTATCAATTCAATTATTGATCCCTGGGATCGATCCCTGATATCGCATCCGTTATCGATTCCGGTTATCAATTCCGTTATTGATCCCCGTTATCACCCCCGAGCAAACCCCTCTTTGCAATTTCCCCCCAAAATCCCCCAAACCCCCCAAAAACCTCCCCAAAAACCCCAAACCCGCCCCCAAAAAAACCCAACCCCGCAAAAACCTCCCCAAAATCCCCTAAAAACCTCCCCAAAAACCCCCGAAAATCCTCCAAAATCCCCCCAAAACCCCCCAAACCTGCCCCAAGAAACCCCAAACCCCTCAAAAAAAACTCCCCAAAATCCCCTAAAAGACTCCTACAACCCTCCCAAAACCCCCAAAAATCCCCCAAATCCCCCTCGCCCAACCACGAGCACCGCGTGCCCCCAAGGCCTCCCCCAAAACCCCCCAAAAATCCCCCAAAATCCCCAATCTCAAAAATCCCCTCCAAAAATCCCCCAAAACCTCCCAAATTCCCCTGAAAATGTCCCAAATCCCCCTAAAATCCCCCCAGAATCCCCCCAAAACCTCCCCAAAACCCACCCCAATAAAAACCCCAAACCCTCCAAAGCCCCCCAAAATCCCCTAAAATCCCCCTAAAACCTTCCCAACCCCCAATTTCCCCTAAAACCTCCCCAAACTCCCTCAAACCCCCCAAATAAAACCCCAAAACCCCCCCAAAACCCTTCCAAAAACATCCCCCAAACCCCCTAAAAACCCCCCAAAAACATCCCCCAAACCCCTCATGTCCCTCCTTGTCACCATCACGTCCCCCAATGTCCCACGTGTCCCCCCCATGTCCCCAATGTCCCCCCGTGTCCCCCAATGTCCCCCTTGTCTGTCCTCCAGTGTCCCCCCTTGTCCCCAATGTCCCCCCGTGTCCTCCCATGTCACTTCATGTCCCCCCGCTGTCCCCATCATGTCCCCCCCTGTCCCTCCCTATGTCCCCCATCCCGGTGTCCCCCCAGTGTCCCCCCTCTGTCCCTTCGTGTCCCTCCCGTGTCCCCCAATGTCCCCCCGTGTCCCCCCATCATGTCCCCCCATGTCCCTCCCTGTGCCCCTCCCGGTGTCCCCCCAATGTCCCCCCCATGCCACTCCCCGTGTCCCCCCTCCTGTCCCTCCGTGTCCCCCCCCGTGTCCCCAATGTCCCCCGTGTCCCCATCATGTCCCCCCATGCCCCCACCGGTGATCCCCCCAATGTCCCCCCTCTGTCCCCTCGTGTCCCTCCCGTGTCCCCTCGTGTCCCCCCAATGTCCCCCCTCTGTCCCCTCGTGTCCCCCCAATGTCCCCCCCATGTCCCTCCCTGTGTCCCCCACAATGTCCTCCCTCTGTCCCCGCTGTCTCTCTATGTCCCTTCATGTCCCATCATGTCCCCCAATGTCCCCATCATGTCCCCCCATGTCCCCCAATGTCCCCATCATGTCCCCCCATGTCCCCCCAATGTCCCCATCATGTCCCCCCAATGTCCCCATCATGTCCCCCCATGTCCCCCCAATGCCCCCATCATGTCCCCCCATGTCCCCCCAATGTCCCCATCATGTCCCCTCATGTCCCCCCAATGCCCCCATCATGTCCCCCAATGTCCCCCCAATGTCCCCCCTCTGTCCCCGCTGTCCCCTCCGGCCACATTCCTCGTCCCCCGCCCCCGCGGCGCTCGGGAATGCGGCCGGACAAAGGCCACCAGTGTCCCCGTCCCCCTCGCCACCCTCGGTGTCCCTCGGTGTCCCTCAATGTCCCCTTTGAGCGGGGACCCCGCGGGCCGGGCCCCCCCCGCGCCCGGCGCCCATTGGCCGGGATTTGGGGGTGCAGCGCTGCCCGGGCCACCCTAAAACCGCGGCGCCACCGCTGTCCCCTCGGGCCACCGCCGCTGTCCCCTCCGTGCCACCACCGCCATGTCCCCGAGGGCCACCCGCCGCCTCCTGCTCGCGGCCGGGCTGCTGGCGGCGCTGGGTGAGCTTGGGGACAAGGGACAGGTCCCCAAAAAGGGGGTGGGGGAGTGGGGGGGGGGGGTTTGGGGGTGGCCGTGGGGCTGGCGGGCACCCACGCGCTGCGTGGGGACTGTCACCGCGGCTGGCGTGCGACAGCAGAGCTGGCACTGCCGGGGGACAGGGGCGGGTGGCGGCCAGGAGGGTCCCAGAGCTGTCACCTCCTTGGGGACAGGGGCGGGTGGCGGCCAGGAGGGTCCCAGAGCTGTCACCTCCTTGGGGACAGGGGCGGGTGGCGGCCAGGAGGGTCCCAGAGCTGTCACCTCCTTGGGGACACGGGCGGGTGGTGTCCAGGAGGGTCCCAGAGCTGTCACCTCCCTGGGGACAGGGGCGGGTGGCAGCCAGGAGAGCCCCAGAGCTGTCACCAACCTGATGACAGGGGCGGGTGGCGGCCAGGAGAGCCCCAGAGCTGTCACCTCCCTGGGGACAGGGGCGGGTGGCAGCCAGGAGAGCCCCAGAGCTGTCACCAACCTGATGACAGGGGCGGGTGGCGGCCAGGAGGGTCCCAGAGCTGTCACCTCCTTGGGGACAGGGGCGGGTGGTGGCCAGGAGGGTCCCAGAGCTGTCACCAACCTGATGACAGGGGCGGGTGGCGGCCAGGAGGGTCCCAGAGCTGTCACCTCCCTGGGGACAGGGGCGGGTGGTGGCCAGGAGGGTCCCAGAGCTGTCACCTCCTTGGGGACAGGGGCGGGTGGCAGCCAGGAGGGTCCCAGAGCTGTCACCAACCTGGGGACAGGGGCGGGTGGCGGCCAGGAGGGTCCCGGTCATTGTCACCTCCCTGGGGACAGGGGCGGGTGGCGGCCAGGAGGGTCCCAGAGCTGTCACCTCCTTGGGGACAGGGGCGGGTGGCGGCCAGGAGGGTCCAAGAGCTGTCACCTCCCTGGGGACAGGGGCGGGTGACAGCCAGGAGGGTCCCAGAGCTGTCACCTCCCTGGGGACAGGGGCGGGTGGTGGCCAGGAGGGTCCCAGAGCTGTCACCTCCCTGGGGACAGGGGCAGGTGGCAGCCAGGAGAGCCCCAGAGCTGTCACCAACCTGGGGACAGGGGCGGGTGGCGGCCAGGAGAGCCCCAGAGCTGTCACCTCCCTGGGGACAGGGGCGGGTGGCAGCCAGGAGAGCCCCAGAGCTGTCACCTCCCTGGGGACAGGGGCGGGTGGCAGCCAGGAGGGTCCCAGAGCTGTCACCTCCTTGGGGACAGGGGCGGGGGTGCCACACCCAGCCCTGCTGGTGTCACCGGCGGACACCGAGGGTCCCATTGTCACCTCCCCGCGGGCGCTGGCTGCCACCCCCGCCCGTGTCACCGGGCACCGGGACACTGTCCCCTCCGAGCCACCCCTGGGGGCGGCGGTGCCACCACCCCTCTGTCCCCTCGGCGCCCTTTGGTGGCAGCTCGGGGACAGCGGCGGGGGCGGTCCCCGCGCGGGGGTGGCGCTGACGGCTCCGTGTCGCCAGGAGTGTCGCCGGTGTCCCCAATCCACGTGTACACGCCGCGCGAGGTCTATGGCACCGTGGGCTCGCGTGTCACCCTGTCGTGCAGCTTCTGGTCCAGCGAGTGGATCTCGGAGGACATTTCCATCACCTGGCACTTCCAGGCCGAGGGCTCCCGCGACAGCATCTCCGTCAGTGTCCCCAGTGTCCCCTCGGTGTCCCCAGCGCGTCCCCACCGCGCCCCCAGCCCCGGTGTCCCTTTGTCGCAGCGGCAGCGCGACAGAGCCTTCCCTGAGGGTGGCACTTGGCGTGTCCCCGTGGTGTCACCAGTGCCTGCCGGGTCCACCCCCGGCAGTGTCCCCTTGCCCCGTGGTGGCACTGGGGTGTCCCCAAGGTGTCCCCAGCCCTGCCGCCCCTTGGGTTCCAGCCCCGGCAGTGTCCCTTTGCCCTGCGGTGTCCCCAAGGTCTCCCCAGCCCTGCCGCCCCTTGGGTTCCAGCCCCGGCAGTGTCCCCTTGCCCCATGGTGACACCTGGGTGTCCCCACGGTGTCCCCGTGCCAGCCTCAGCAGGTGGGCACATCGCTGTCCCCGCGGTGTCCCCGTGTCCCCTCCCACCGCGGTGTCCCCGTGTCCCCGTGCCCACAGACACCCCGGGGCCACCTCCATCACGCTGTCCCCTCTGTCCCCGCCCGCCCCGCGGCTGGCTGTCACCCCGCCGAGCCCGGGGGCCACCTCGGTGACCGCGGTGTCGCCGCCGCTGTCGCAGATCTTCCACTACGCCAAGGGCCAGCCCTACATCGACGACGTGGGGACATTCAAGGAGCGCATGGAGTGGGCGGGGAACCCGCGGCGCCGCGACGGCTCCATCGTCATCCACAGCCTGGAGCCCAGCGACAACGGCACCTTCACGTGCGACGTCAAGAACCCGCCCGACATCGTGGGCAAGTCCTCGCAGGTCACCCTCTACGTGCTGGAGAAAGGTGCGCGACACGGTGGCACCGCCCCGACCCCGCTGCTGGCCGCTGTCACCTCCCGATCCCTGCTGGTGATGGTGACATAGGGCCGGTGTCACCTCCTGATCCCTGGTGGTGGCAGGGACACCGGGCCAGTGTCACCTCCCTGATCCCTGCTGGTGATGGTGACACAGGGCCAGTGTCACCTCCTGATCCCTGGTGGTGTCACCTCCCTGATCCCTGCTGGTGATGGTGACACAGGGCTGGTGTCACCTCCTGATCCCTGGTGGTGGTGTCACCTCCCTGATCCCTGTTGGTGATGATGACACAGGGCCAGTGTCACCTCTTGATCGCCGGTGGTGGCGGGGACACCAGGCCGGTGTCACCTCCCTGATCCCCGGTGGTGGTGGTGACACAGGGCCGGTGTCACCTCCTGATCGCCGGTGGTGGCAGGGACACCGGGCCGGTGTCACCTCCCTGATCCCCAGTGGTGGTGGTGACACAGGGCCCGTGTCACCTCCCTGATCCCTGCTGGTGCTGGTGACACCGGCCCGGTGTCACCTCCTGATCGCCAATGGTGGTGGGGTCACTGGACTGGTGTCACCTCCCTGATCCCCAGTGGTGGTGGTGACACAGGGCCAGTGTCACCTCCTGATCCCTGGTGGTGGTGTCACCTCCCTGATCCCTGCTGGTAATGGTGACACAGGGCCAGTGTCACCTCTTGATCGCCGGTGGTGGCGGGGACACCGGGCCGGTGTCACCTCCCTGATCCGCAGTGGTGGTGGTGACACAGGGCCGGTGTCACCTCCCTGATCCCTGCTGGTGCTGGTGACACCGGCCCGGTGTCACCTCCTGATCGCCAATGGTGGTGGGGTCACTGGACTGGTGTCACCTCCCTGATCCCCAGTGGTGGTGGTGACACAGGGCCAGTGTCACCTCCTGATCCCTGGTGGTGGTGTCACCTCCCTGATCCCTGTTGGTGATGGTGACACAGAGCCAGTGTCACCTCCCTGATCCCTGCTGGTGATGGTGACACAGGGCCAGTGTCACCTCCTGATCCCTGGTGGTGTCACCTCCCTGATCCGCAGTGGTGGTGGTGACACAGGGCTGGTGTCACCTCCTGATCCCTGGTGGTGGTGTCACCTCCTTGATCCCTGCTGGTGCTGGTGACACCGGCCCGGTGTCACCTCTTGATCGCCAATGGTGGTGGGGTCACTGGACCCGTGTCACCTCCCTGATCCCCACTGGTGGAGGTGACACGGTGCCACTGTCCCCGCAGTGCCACCCACCCAGGGGGGGTGACACGGTGCCACTGTCCCCGCAGTGCCACCCACCGAGGGGGGGTGACACGGTGCCACTGTCCCCGCAGTGCCCACCCGCTACGGCGTCGTGCTGGGCTCTGTCATCGGCGGGGTCCTGCTGCTGGTGGCCGTGCTGGTGGCCCTGGTTTATGTCACCCGCTACTGCTGGCGGCGGCGCCAGGCGGTTCTGCAGCGGCGGCTGAGGTGAGCGGGACCCCCCCCAAACCGAGACCCCTCCCATAACCGGGACCCTCCCCAAACCGGGACCCTTCCCTAAACCGGGACCTTCCCCAAACCGAGACCCCTCCCCAAACCGGGACCTTCCCAAACCGGGACCCTCCCCTAAACCGGGACCTTCCCCAAACCGGGACCCTTCCTCAAACCGGGACCCTCCCTAAACCGGGACCCTCCCCAAACCGGGACCCTCCCCAAACCGGGACCTTCCCCAAACCGGGACCTTCCCCAAACTGAGACCTTCCCCAAACGGGGACCTTCCCCAAACCGGGACCCTCCCCAAACCGGGACCCTCCCCAAACCGGGACCCCTCCCTAAACCGGGACCCTCCCCAAACCGGGACCTTCCCAAACCGGGACCCTCCCCAAACCGGGACCCTCCCTAAACCGGGACCCTCCCCAAACCGGGACCTTCCCAAACCGGGACCCTCCCCAAACCGGGACCTTCCCAAACCGGGACCCTCCCCAAACCGGGACCCTCCCCAAACCGGGACCATTGGGGCTGTAATTTCTGCGCCGCCTCCCCAAAACGGGACCCCTCCCCAAACCGGGACCTTCCCCAAACCGGGACCTTCCCCAAACTGGGACCCTTCTCCAAACCGGGACCCTCCCCAAACCGGGACCACAATTTCCGCGCCCCCTCCCCAAACCGGGACCCTCCCCAAACTGGGACCCTCCCCAAACCGGGACCACAATTTCCGCGCCCCCTCCCCAAACCGGGCCCCTCCGCGCCCCGGCGGCGCCGGCCCCGCCGCCCCGAGCCGCTCTTTTCCCGTTGCCCCGGTGCCAGCGCCATGGAGAAGGGGAAGCTGCAGCGCTCGGCCAAGGACGGCTCCAAGCGCAGCCGGCAGGTGAGCGCCCAGCGGGGCGGTCCCCCGGTGCCCCCGGTGCCCCCGGTGCCCCCGGTGCCCCCGGCGGCAGCTGAAGCCCCGGTGTCCCCGCAGGCCCCGGTGCTCTACGCCATGCTGGACCACGGCCGCAGCGCCAAGAAAGCCAAGGGCGGCGCGGGGGACTCGCGCAAGGATAGGAAATAGCGGTTAGCGGGCAGGGAGCGACCCCCGGGGGCTGGCGGGGCCGCGGGGGACCCCCGGCCCCCCAAAGTCATCATGACCATCGAGATGGAGCTGCGGGGGGAGCCCCAGGCCGCGCCCCCGCCCGCCGCCCGCTCCCCGAGCCGGGGCAGCCTCAAGAGCGCCCTGCTGAGCATCATCAAACCCAACTCGGGGGGCTCCTGACGGACCCCCGGGCCCGGGACCCGGCGAGGAGCGGGGTGTGGTCCTCGCCTCGGGTCCCCCGGCCTCGAGGACGGCGCTGGGGACAACCTGGGCTCCCCCCCGGCGCCGCTCGGTCGCTCCCTGCCCAGCCCCGGGTGGAATTTCTCCTCCGGAACGCAGACCCGGCGGATTCGGGGTCGGTGTCCCCCTCCCCGGGGAGCCGCGGGGTCCCGGTGGGGCCGTGTCGCCGCCGCGTGTCCCCTCCCCGAGCTCGGGGGGGTTTCCGTGCCCCCCGGTTCTGCTCCTTTTTGGCCGTTTTCTCGTCTCTGCCCGCGACCGACCCCAAATGACGTCGCGGGGCGGCCCCCGCACCCCATCCCCTTTGTCCCCCTCCTGTCCCCCCCATTAACCCCCGCACCCCGTAACCGCCGGGACCCCCCCAAAACCGGCCGGAGCCCCCCTGGGTGGGGGGGAGCGAGGCTGCGGCCGGCCTGGGGGAGCCGCCCGTGCCCCCCGACACGTTTTGTCCCCCCTGTCCCTGTCCCCTCCCTGTCCCCGTGTTGCCATTAATAAAACTGACATCTCCGGGAGCCCCGTGTCCCCCCCGCTCCGTCACTGTCACTGTCACTGTCATTGTCGCTGTCCCCACTCCGGGGCTGGGGGTGACGTCGCTGTCACCCTCAGCGGGGAGGTGACACTTTGGAGGGTGACCTGGTGGCACCCCGAAGTCCCCCCTCAGCCGCGAGCGATGCCACCACCCCAGGGCCACCTCCCCGCCACCCGCCGTTAATTAAAGCTCGCTGTAATTAACACAGGCCAAGGCTCAGGGGGTGGGCACGGGGGGACAGTGGCCATTGTCGCCGCAGGGGTGGGTGGCTGTCACCTCCTCCTGGGAGGGAGGGGGGAAAGACCCCAGCCCCAGCCCTGGGGGGCACTTGGGGCACGGAGCAGCGCGGGAATGGGGGAGGGAGCGCCCCGGTGCCCCCCCGGTGCCCCCCCGGTGTCCCCCGGTGTCCCCCGGGACCGTTGTCCTTTCCCTAATAAGTCTGCGCAGCCCGACCCCGCCGCGTCCCCCGGGGCCGCCGCCGCTGTTTTTCTTTCCGAGGAGCTATTTCTGCCCCGGATCGCGGCACTCCCGGGCCCTCCGAGCCCCCCCGAGCCCCCCCAAATCCGGCTGCAAACCCCCCCGAAATCCAGCTCTGAACCCCCACAAAATCCTGCTGCGAACTCCCCAAATCCGGCTGCAAACCCCCCCGAAATCCAGCTCTGAACCCCCCCAAAATCGTGCTGCAAACTCCCCAAATCCTGCTGTGAATCCTCTCGAAATCCTCCTGTGAACCCCCCCAAAAACCCACCTGCAAACCCCCAAAATCCTGCTGTGAACTCCCCAAATCCTGCTGTGAATCCTCTCGAAATCCTACTGTGAACCCCCCCAAAAACCCACCTGCAACCCCCCCAAAATTCGCCTGTTAACCCCCCCCAAATCCGGCTGCGAGTCCTCCAAAATCCTCCTGCGAGCCCCCCCCAAATCTCCTTGATTTTATCCCCCAACCTCCAAAGTACTTTTAGGGCGCCTGAGCCGCAGTGGGTGAGAAAATTCCGGGAATTTCACTGGGAATTCTTCAAATCCCAGAGGGGAAACCTGGTGGGGCTGGAGCCCGACCCCCCCCTAATTCCTGGGGCCACCCCTGTCCCCACCCCAGCAGGGACAACCCCGGGACCCCCGGCGCTGATTTAAGGGGGGGGGAGGTCCATACACCCCCCCACCAAAAAAGGGGGACTCGGGGTTCTCTCCCAGTGGGATCCCCCTCCCCAAATTGCCCCGAACCCCCGGCTCAGCCTCCTCTTCCTCACGTTTTATTCTTTGCACGGGCCAAAAGTTCCCGCGGGGGGGGTGACAGTGACAGGGACAGGAGGGTGGGGAGGGGGCGGTGAGGGTGACAGGGGGGTGGGGAGGGGGCGGTGAGGGTGACAGGGGGGTGGGGACGGGGCTGTGACAGTGACGGGGGGTGGGGAACCCCGATTTCCTGGGCCGGGGGCTGCAGCAGGATCCGCCCCCCTCCCCGGCCCGGGTGACACGGGCGTGTCCCCCCCACGCGTGTCCCCAGCGCCACCACAGGACAGGGAAATGGGGGATTCCCAGGAAAATGGGGATTCCCAGGAAAAACGGGGGGCTCCACGCCACCCCCTCTCACGAATGCCACCTCCCCTGAGGGGACACCCGGCCCCCCAAAATCCCCCCGGTGACACTCGGGGCAGGGAAGGGCCGAGCACCCCCACCCCGGGACGTGCCCGCGGGGTCCCCACGGGGATCGGGGGGTCCCCGCGGGGATCGGGGGGTCCCCACGGGGATCGGGGGGTCCCGGGACCCCCTCAGGGTCGCGGCTCCTTCTTGCGCTGCCGGGACTTGCGGAACCTGCCCTGGATGGCGAGCGCCGCCCGCTCCGTCTCGGGCGCGCTCAGGTCGATGTCGATCTCCTCCTCCTCCTCCTCTTCCTCCTTCTTGGGGTCACCGGCCTTGGCTGCCGAGGGGGACACGGGACGGGGACAGGCTTGGGGACCGCCAGATTCACGGCGGGGACAGCCAGGGGGACACCCTGCCACCATTCCTGGGGATAAGGGACAGCCTGGCACCCCCAGACTCACCCAGGGGACACCCTGCCACCATTCCTGGGGATAAGGGACACCCTGCCACCATTCCTGGGGATAAGGGACAGCCTGGCACCCCCAGACTCACCCAGGGGACACCCTGCCACCATCCCTGGGGACAAGGGATAGCCTGGCACCCCCAGACTCACCCAGGGGACACCCTGCCACCATCCCTGGGGACAAGGGACAGCCTGGCACCCCCAGACTCACCCAGGGGACACCCAGGGGACACCCAGGGGGACACCCTGCCACTCCCCCGAGACGACCCCATCACCCCCCACCCCTCAGGGGACAATCTGCACCCCAGAGCATCCCCGAAGTCCCCGGGGGGGACACCGCGACCCCTCCCAGGGGGACACCCCGGCACCTCCGAGGGTTCGGAGGAAGGACAGAGCGGGTCCCCAAACCCGCCCAGGTGCCACCCCCGCAAGGACGGGGACAATATGGGGACCCTGGGGTCTGCGGGGACAGAGGGGTCGCGGGAGGGGACAGAGGGGACAGAGGGGACAGCGAAGCCGTGTCCCACCTGTGCCGGGGGTCCTCACCTTGCTGCTGCCCACCGGGGACCTCCGCCGCGGACAGGGGGTCATGGGGGCTGCGCTGCGGAGAGAGGGGACCCGGGCGGTGACACAGGGGCTCCGCTGTCCCCGGGGTCTCCCCATTGTCCCCAGAGTTCCCCCATTGTCCCAGGGGGTCCCCAAAACCTCCAGCCAGAGTGGGGCTCTTGGGGGCTGCGCTGAGAAGACGGAAGGGCCCGGGGGGACAGGGGAGGTGACAGGGGAGGTGACAGAGGAGGTGACAGGGGAGGTGACACCGGAGTCCCCAAAGTGTCCCCGCGGTCCCCCCACCCTGCAGCCCCCCCCTCCCCGGGGCGCGGCGTCCTCCCCCCATTCCCGCTCCCAGCGCCCGGCTCGGCGCTGAAAGCCACGGGAAAAGGGGGGAACTCCTTTTTCCGGTCTGTTCCGGTGGCTCGGGCCCCCCGGTGGCTCGGGCCCCCCGGTGTCCCCGGTGTCCCCACCTCGCTCATCCCGCCCGCTGCCGCCACCGCTCCCGACGGCGGGACCGGCGCTGCCGCCGCTTTTATAGGGGCGGGTTTGAGTGACAGCCGCGAGCAGCCAATGGGGAGAGGGGGGTGGGCCCGAAAGGACACGCCCACAAGAGTGGCTTCTTCCCCCCCCGCTCCAGGAGCGACGGACCCGGGGGGACACGGGGGACATTGGGGGGGACATTTGGGGATATCGGGGACATTGGGGACACTGGGGGGAACAGGGGACATTGGGGACACTGGGGACACTGGGGACACTGGGGACATTGGGGACACAGGGGACACGGGACACTGGGGACACTGGGAGACATTGGGGACATGGGGGACACTGGGGGACATTGGGGACACTGAGGGCACAGGGGACATTGGGGACACTGGGGACATTGGGGACACTGGGGACACGGGACACTGGGGACACTGGGAGACATGGGGACATGGGGGACACTGGGGGACATTGGGGACACTGGGGACACGGGGGACATTGGGTACATTGGGGACACTGAGGGCACAGGGGACATTGGGGACACTGGGGACATTGGGGACACTGGGGGACATGGGGACACTGGGGGACACAGGGGACATTGGGGACACTGGGGACACGGGGGACATTAGGGACATTGGGGACATTGGGGACACTGGGGGACATGGGGACACGAAGGAGACACTGGGGTACAGAGGGGACACTAGGGACATGGGGGACATTGGGGACTTCGGGGACTTTGGGGGACACTAGGGACATTGGGGACACGGGGGACATGGGGGACACTAAGGACGTGAGGGACATGGGAGGTGGGACGGGGGACACGAGGTGACACCTCGGAGTCACCGGGGTGACCGTGAGCCACCCGATGCCACCGTCCTGCTGAGGGTGACACTTGGGGACAGGGCACAGGCGCTGCGGGGGCGTCCCGGGATGGCGACACTGCCAGCACCCCCCCACGGGGCTGGTGACAGGGACCTTCCTGAGGGGACGGCGGTGGCAGGACGGCCACCGGCGTGTCCCCTCCGGGGTGCCACCCTCCGCAGTGACATCCCGGCTGTCCCTGTCCCCGTGTCCCCGTGTCCCGCCCCGGGTGCCACCTGTCCCCTCCGCCCCGCGCTGTCCCCGCCTGGCACAGCCCCAAGTTCAAGGTTCAAACTCCACGCGGCCCTTCCGGGGACCGCGGCGACACGCGGGGACACGCGGGGATGGAGGGGACACGCGGAGACCTCCGGGGACACGCGGGGACCGCCGGCGACACGCGGGGAGCCGATGTCCCCTCACTGCGTGGGGACAATTCCCCGTCACCGACCGCACCGGGGGACACCGGCTCAGGTACCGCCGGCCACGGGGACCGGAGGGGACACGCGGGGACCGGAGGGGACACGCGGGGACCGGAGGGGACACGCGGGGGGAGGGACACCGCGGGTTCAGGTGGGTGGCACCGTGGGGTCCGTCGAGGGGACGGGACCGGTGCCAGCTGTGTGCCACCCCCGCTGTCCCCGTGTCCCCAGCCGTGTCCCTGCCGAGCCCCCGGGACCCCGTTGGGGACACGGAGCGCGACGAGGACAAAGTGTGCGCCGTGTGCGGGGACAGGGCCAGCGGGTACCACTTCCACGTCATGAGCTGCGAGGGCTGCAAGGGCTTCTTCAGGTGGGGACAGCTGGGGACAGCGGGGGGACACTGCGGGGACAGCTGGGGATAATGCGGGGACAGCTGGGGACAGCGGGCAATAGCTGGGGACACCGTGGGGACACTGCGGGGACAGCTGGGGACAGGGCGGGATGGGAAGGGACAAGGGGACAGGGCGGGGTGGGACAAGGGGACAGCGTGAGGGGACAAGATGGGACGCGGTGACACGACGGGACAGGACAGTAGGGATGGGATGGGATGGGATGGGATGGGGTGGGATGGGATGGGATGGGATGGGATGGGATGGGGTGGGATGGGATGGGGCGGGGTGGCAGCCGATGGTCCCAGCGACGGGGACAGCGCTAGCACCCCGAGCGCGGGCCCTGGCCTGGCTTGGGGACACGCGGGGACAGTGGCCGTGTCCCCCAGGCGCTCCATCATCAAACGCGCCCGCTTCACGTGTCCCCTGGCGCGGCGCTGCCCTGTCACCAAGACCAGGCGGCGACAGTGCCAGGCCTGCCGCCTCCAGAGGTGCCTGGACGTGGGCATGAGGAGGGACAGTGAGTGACACGGGGGGCACGGGGGACACGGGGGACACGGGGGAAACGGGGGAAACGGGGGGCACGGGGGACACGAGGTGCACGGGGGACATTGGAGACACGGGGGACACGGGGGGATATGGGGCACGGGGGACACGGGGGACACGGGGGACACGGGGGACATGGGGGACACGGGGGAACACCTGGGTGGGATGGAGGGGACAAGGGACAGGGAGAAGCGGCCTGGGTGGGGACAGCAAGGGACAGGGCACAGAGGTGGCGGCAGGGAGCGTGGCACGGAGGGGACAGCGGGGAGGGACGTGGCGGTGTCCCCGCTCGCTGTGGCCGCGGTGACAGCGGTGACAGCGGTGACACCGGGCCGGGGTGGCAGTGATCATGTCGGAGGAGGCGCTGCGGCGGCGGCGGGAGCTGCGGGGCCGGCGGGGCCAGCCCGGGGGCCAGCGGGGACAGGAGGGACAGCGCGGGGGACAGCCCGGGGGACAGCCCGGGGGACAGCCCGGGGGACAGCCCGGACTGACGGCCGAGCAGCAGGAGCTGATCGCGCTCCTCATCGCCGCCCACCAGCGAACCTTCGACTCCAGCTTCTCGCAGTTCATGCACTGCTGGGTGAGCTGGGGACACCCCTGTCCCCAAAAGGACACCCCCGTTCCCCAAGGGGACACCCCTGTCCCTGCGGTTGCCCCAGCTGTCCTCCGCACTGTCCCCATTGTCCCCACACTGTCCCCTGGCTGTCCCCAGCGTCCCCTCTCTGTCCCCACTGTTCCTAGCTGTCCCCAGCTGTCCCCTCTCTATCTCCAGCTGTCCCCAGCTGTCCCCTCTCTGTCCCCACTGTCCCCTCTCTATCTCCAGCTGTCCCCAGCTGTCCCCACTGTCCCCTCTCTGTTCCCACTGTCCCCTCTCTGTCCCCTGGCTGTGTCCCCAGCTGTCCCCTCTCTGTCCCCACTGTCCCCTGGCTGTCCCCACTGTTCCCTGCACTGTCCCCTCTCTGTCCCCTCTATCTCCAGCTGTCCCCACTGTCCCCTGCACTGTCCCCTCTGTGTCCCCAGCTGTCCCCTCTCTGTCCCCACTGTCCCCTGCACTGTCCCCTCTCTGTCCCCACTGTCCCCTCTATCTCCAGCTGTCCCCAGCTGTCCCCTGCACTGTCCCCACTGTCCCCTCTCTATCTCCAGCTGTCCCCTGCACTGTCCCCTGCACTGTCCCCTCTCTGTCCCCACTGTCCCCACTGTCCCCTGCACTGTCCCCACTGTCCCCTGCACTGTCCCCTCTCTGTCCCCAGCCCGCCGCGCGCCTGCTGCTGCCCGGCCCGCGGGGCGCGGGTGTGGCCGCGGGGATGTCGCCGTCGCTGTCGCCGTCGCTGTCGCCGTCTTTGTCGCCGTGTGAGGCGGCGCTGTCGCTGCTGCCGCAGTTCGCCGAGCTGAGCACCTTCATGATCCAGCAGGTGATCCAGTTCGCCAAGGAGATCCCGCTCTTCAGGTGCGCGGGGGCAGCGCGGGCCACCGCGGCTGGCTCGGTGCCACCTCCTGAGTGACCCGTGTCCCCTCCTCTGTCCCCTGTGTCCCCTGTGTCCCCTGTCCCGGCAGGAGTTTGCCGCTGGACGCCCAAATCTCGCTGCTGAAAGGGGCCACGCTGGGGATCTGCCAGATCCGCTACAACACCGTCTTCAACCCCAGCACCAAAGCCTGGGAGTGCGGCCAGCGCTGCTACACCGTCCGCGACGGGGCCCTGGGTACCCACGGACACGCGGGGACACGCGGGGACACGCGGGGACACCGCCCTGCGCCGCCCAGGCGGGGCAGCCCAAGGACAGGAGGGGGACAGGATGAAGAGCGGGGTCCCGTGTTGTCACAAGGACCCCCGGGGTGGGGACCCAGAGGGACCAGGGGGACAGCCTGGCACCCCCAGATTGACCGAGGGGACAGCCAGGGGGACACCCTGCCACCATCCCTGGGGACAAGGGACAGCCTGGCACCCCCAGACTCACCCAGGGGACAGAGGGACACCCTGCCACCATCCCTGGGGACAAGGGACAGCCTGGCACCCCCAGATTGACCGAGGGGACAGCCAGGGGGACACCCTGCCACCATCCCTGGGGACAAGGGACAGCCTGGCACCCCCAGACTCACCCAGGGGACAGCCAGGGGGACACCCTGCCACCATCCTTGGGGACAAGGGACAGCCTGGCACCCCCAGATTGACCATGGGGACAGCCAGGGGGACACCCTGCCACCATCCTTGGGGACAAGGGACAGCCTGGCACCCCCAGATTGACCATGGGGACAGCCAGGGGGACACCCTGCCACCATCCCTGGGGACAAGGGACAGCCTGGCACCCCCAGATTGACCATGGGGACAGCCAGGGGGACACCCTGCCACTCCCCCAGGACAACCAGGGAAGGCTCAGGGTGGAAATTTGGGGAAATTCTTCCTGGAAAAGGGAAAAGGCCCTGAAAGGGCTGTCTGGGGAGGTTGGGAGCGGCCACCCCGGAGGCGCCCGAGGCGGTGGCACTTGGTGACACGGGGGGGACGGATCCCAAAGGTGCTGCCTGCCCTCACGCCGGGATTTTGGGGGGCTCCCCCCAGCCGGCTTCCAGCAGGTGTACCTGGAGCCGCTGCTCAAGTTCCACGAGAGCCTGCGGCGCCTGCGGCTGCACGAGGCCGAGTACGCCCTGCTGCAGGCCATGCTGCTCTTCTCGCCAGGTGAGCCCCACGCTGGGGGGACGCGGGGACACCCCCCTGTCCCCAAGGGCACGCTGAGGTCACCCCACGTTCCCCCCCAGACCACGCCGGCATCGCCCAGCGCGAGGCCATCGACCGCTTCCAGGAGAAGGTGGCCCTGACCCTGCAGAGCTACATCGAGCACCAGCACCCCCCCAGCGAGGGCAGGTCAGCCCCACGGGTGGGTGGCAGCGTCCCCAAGGGGGTTGGGGATGGCCACCAGGCCCAGCTGGATGTCCCCGTGTCCCCAAGGTTCCTGTACGCCAAGCTGCTGCTGCTGCTGACGGAGCTGCAGACGCTGAAGGTGGAGAACACGCGGCAGATCCTGCACATCCAGGACCTGTCGGCCATGACGCCGCTGCTCTCCGAGATCATCAGCTGAGCCCCGTGTCACCCCCCGGTCCCCGAGCGTCACCCCCGGCCGCCACCGGGCACCGAGTAAAGCTCCTTTATTTATCCGGGCTCCCGGCTGCATCACCGCAGGGAAACTGAGGCACGGCCACCACGGCACTGGGTTCAACAGGGACCCCCAGTGGCAGCAGCCACCCCCAGGAGGTGGCACTGGTGACAGTGGGGACCCCCAGCCCCCCATGGCCGCCACCCCCCGAGGGTGGCATTGGCGACAGTGGGGACCCCCAGCCCCCTGTGGCGCTGTCACTCGCTGTCCCCAGCCCGCCGTGTCCCCGCGGGTCCTGGTGGCACCTGCACGGCCCCGCCTGGCAGCTCCCTGAGCAGGACAGTGCCACTCGCGCGCTGTCCCCGCTGTCCTGTCCCTGTCCTGTCCCCTCTGTCCTGTCCCCGCTGTCCTGTCCCCGCTGTCCCCTCTGTCCCATCCCGTCCATGTACCGCTGTCCCCTCTGTCTTCCGTCCCGTGTCCGTGTTCTGTGTCCCACTGTCCTGTCCCTGCTGTCTCCTGCTGTCCCATGTCCGTGTCCCTGCTGTCCCATGTCGCGTGTCCCTGCTGTCCCGTGTCCTGTGTCTGTGTCCCTTGTCCTGTTTTCCCGTGTCCCCGCTGTCCCATGTCCCCTCTGTCCCATGTCCGTGTCCCGTGTCCATGTCCTGTGTCTGTGTCCCGTGTCCCGCTGTCCCGTGTCTGTGTCCATGCCCGTGTCCATGTCCCATGTCCGTGTCCTGTGTCCCGTGTCCGTGTCTGTTTCCATGTCTGTGTCCTGCTGTCCCATGTCTAGTGTCCGTGTCCCATGTCTGTGTCTGTGTCCCGTGTCCGTGCCCCGTGTCCCCTGTCCCATGTTTGTGTCCGTGTCCCATGTCCATGTCCCGTGTCCGTGTCCCTGTCTGTGTCCATGTCCCCTGTCCGTGTCCATGTCCCGTGTCTGTGTCTGTGTCCATGTCCCATGTCCCCTGTCCCGTGTCCGTGTCCTGTGCCCATGCCCGTGTCCCGTGTCCGTGTCCATGTCCCGTGTCCGTGTCCATGTCCCGTGTCTGTGTCCGTGTCCATGTCCCGTGTCCGTGTCCATGTCCCGTGTCCGTGTCTGTGTCCGTGTCTGTGTCCGTGTCTGTGTCCGTGTCCCGTGTCCCCTGTCCCGTGTCCGTGTCCGTGCCCGTGTCCCGGCTCACGCCACGGTGAGGCCGAAGCCGCAGTGGAAGCGGTTCCTGCGGTGGTTCAGGAAGGCGCCCAGCGCCAGCGTCACGGGCAGGGGCGGCAGCCGCTTCTCCAGGACCCCCCCCACGCTCCAGCTGCTGTCCAGGAGCCCTGCGGGGACAGCGGGGACACCTGAGCGCCACCTCCGCCGCCGGCGGGGACAAAGGCCACCTGGGGGGGGGGACGCACCTCTGAACACGGCGTTGGCCCGCGGCAGGTTGAGCTGGTAGCCAAAGGCGAAGGAGCTCTCCTGCAGGCGCGGGTTGGCCTCCAGCTCCACCCCCACCTGCACCTGCGGGCACACCGTCAGGGGACACGGGGACCGTGTGGGACACACGGTCAGGGGACACGGGGACACGGGGACAGAGGGACAGAGGGACAGAGGGACAGAGGGGACAGTGTGGGACACGGGGACAGTGTGGGACACACGGTCAGGGGACACGGGGACACAGGGACAGAGGGACAGAGGGGACAGAGGGGACAGAGCGGGGGACAGCGGGGACACGGGAACAGAGGGGACAGAGGGGACAGAGCAGGGGACAGCGGGGACAGAGGGGACAGCGGGGGACAGCGGGGACACAGCGGGGGACAGCGGGGACACGGGAACAGAGGGGACAGAGGGGGGGACAGCGGGGACAGAGGGGACAGAGCGGGGGACAGCAGGGACACAGTGGGGGACAGCAGGGACAGAGGGGACAGTGTGGGACACACGGTCAGGGGACACAGGGACATGGGGACAAGGGGACAGAGGGACAGAGGGGACAGCGGGGACACAGCGGGGGACAGCGGGGGACAGAGGGGACAGTGTGGGACACACGGTCAGGGGACACGGGGACACGGGGACAGCGGGGACAGAGTGGGGGACAGCAGGGGACACAGCGGGGACACAGCGGGGGACAATGAGGACACAGCGGGGGACAGTGGGGACACAGCGAGGACAGTGTGGGGGGACACAGCGGGGGACAATGGGGACACAGTGCGGGACAATGAGGACACAGCGGGGGACAGTGGGGACACAGCGGGGACAGTGTGGGGGGACACAGCAGGGGACAATGGGGACACAACGGGGGCAATGGGGACACAGCAGGTGACACAGCGGGCGACAGCAGGGGACAATGGGGACACAGCGGGGGACAATGGGGACAGAGCAGGGACAGCAGGGACAGTGTGGGGGGACACAGTGGGGGCAATGGGGACACAGTAGGGGACAATGAGGACACAGCAGGGGACAGCAGGGGACAATGGGGACACAGCGGGGGCAATGGGGACACAGCGGTGACATAGCGGGGGACAACGGGGACACCTTGGGGACACCCACCTGCTCGTTGGCCCGGTGGTAGTAGCTGGCGTGGGCCCCCCCGTAGCCCACGTTCAGCGTTGCCTCCCAGTTCGGGGCTGCGACAGAGAGCCACCGTCCCCACGTGTCCCCAAGGTGTCCCCATGTGTCCCCAGGTGTCCCCAAGGTGTCCCCACATGTCCCTAAGGTGTCCCCAAGGCATCCCCATGTGTCTCTGAGCTGCCCACAGGCATCCCCAGGTGTCTCCAAGGTGTCCCCAGATATTCCCGAGGTGTCCCCAAGTGTCCCCAAGGCATCCCCAGCTGTCCTCTGGCATCCCCAGGTGTTCCCGAGGTGTCCTTGGCTGTCTCCAAGATGTCCCCAAGGTGTCCGCAGACATCCCCCAGGTGTCCCCAAGGTGTCCCCAAGGCATCCCCAGATGTCTCTGAGGTGTCCCCAAGTGTGCCCAGGCATCTTCAGCTATCCCCAGCTGTCCCCATTGTCCCCAGTGTCCCCAGTGTCCCGGTGTCCCCATTGTCCCTGTTGTCCCCAGTGTCCCCACTGTCCCCGGTGTCCCCGGTGTACCCAGTGTCCCCATTGTCCCCAGTGTCCCCATTGTCCCTGGTGTCCCCATTGTCCCCGTTGTCCCCGTTGTCCCCATTGTCCCCGGTGTCCCCGCTGTCCCCGGTGTCCCCACCCGAGTACTTTCCGGCCAGGGTGAGGATGGCTCCCTCCTCTCCGGGCCGCCGGTGGTACACCAGCTCCGCACCCAGCACCAGCCGGGCCGTGACGCTCTGCAGGAAATGGGCCACCAGGATCCCTGTGGGGACAGCACGGTGTCACCGGGGCCACCGGGGCCACCAGGATCCCTGCGGGGACAGCATGGTGCCACCGGGGCCACCAGGGCCACCAGGATCCCTGCGGGGCCACCAGGATCCCTGTGGGAACAGTGCGGTATCACTGGGGCCACCAGGGCCACCAGGATCCCTGTGGGGACAGCGCGGTGTCACCGGGGCCACCAGGGCCACCAGGATCCCTGCGGGGCCACCAGGATCCCTGCAGGTACAGCGCGGTGTCACTGGGGCCACCAGGGCCACCAGGATCCCTGCGGGGCCACCAGGATCCCTGTGGGGACAGTGGGGTGTCACCGTGTCACCATGCCACCACATCACTGTGTCCCCTGTGTCACCATGTCACCATGTCCCCTGTGTTCCCGTGTCACCATGTCCCCTGTGTCACCGTGTCCCGTGTCACCACGTCCACCGTGTCCCGTGTCACCACGTCCCCTGTGTCCCCGTGTCCCGTGTCACCACGTCACCCGTGTCCCGTGTCCCCTGTGTCACCGTGTCCCGTGTCACCACGTCACCCATGTCACCGTGTCACCACGTCCCCCGTGTCCCCTGTGTCACCATGTCCCATGTCACCATGTCCCCTGTGTCACCGTGTCCCATGTCACCACATCCCCTGTGTCACTGTGTCCTGTGTCCCGTGTCCCGTGTCCCATGTCCCCTGTGTCACCATGTCCCGTGTCACCATGTCCCCCGTGTCCCGTGTCCCGTGTCACCACGTCCCCCGTGTCCCGTGTCCCGTGTCCGTGCTCACCGGAGCCGGCCAGCAGGTCGGGGTTGCCCAGCGTCAGCGCCGCCGTGCTCTCGTCCCCCCGGTACTCGGCGTCGAACTGCCACGTCACGAAGCGGGAGCGCTGCGTCTGCGCACACGCCGCCGTGGGACACGGGACACGGGGGTGACACAGGGTGACATGGGACACCGGACACGGGCACAGGGCTGACGCACGGACACGGGGACACGGGACACCGGACACGGGGCACATGGGGTGACACAGGGACATGGGGATGGGGACAACGGACACGGGGACACACAGCAGGTGACACAGGGCGGGTGACACAGGAGGGACAGGGGTGGCACACAGGGAGTGACACGGGTGATAGGGATGGCACACAGGGGATGACACACAGCAGGTGACACAGGGGGTGAAACAGGGGGTGACATGGGTGACACAGGGGTGACACGGGTGACACACAGGGGGTGACAGGGTGACAGGCGCACCTGGAACACGGCCTTGGCGCGGAGCCGCTCCCCCAGCAGCTGCAGCGCCTGCGCGTTCAGGCTGCCCGCGCTGTCCATGTCCCCGAGCAGCGTGGGGAACACCTGGGGACAGCACCGGGACATGGGGACACCCCGGGGACACCTGGGGACATGGGGACACCCAGGGGACATGGGGACACCCCAGGGACACTCACGGGAACACCTGGGGACAGCACCGGGACATGGGGACACCCCGGGGACACCTGGGGACATGGGGACACCCCAGGGACACCCACGGGAACACCTGGGGACAGCACGGGGACATGGGGACACCCAGGGGACACCCAGGGGACACCCAGGGGACATGGGGACAGCCCCAGGGACACCCACGGGAACACCTGGGGACAGCACGGGGACATGGGGACACCCCAGGGACACCCACGGGAACACCTGGGGACAGCACGGGGACATGGGGACACCCAGGGGACACCTGGGGACATGGGGACACCCAGGGGACACCCAGGGGACATGGGGACAGCCCCAGGGACACCCACGGGAACACCTGGGGACAGCACAGGGACATGGGGACACCCAGGGGACATGGGGACACTCAGGGGACTCCCGGGGGACACCCAGGGGGCAGCAAGGCCACCAATGTCCCCAAGCCACCAATGTCCCCAAGGCCGCTGGTGACCCCAAGCCACAAATGTCCCCAGGGCCACCAACAACCCCAAGGCCACCAATGTCCCCAAGGCCACCGACCACCCCGAGGCCACCAACGTCCCCCACAGGGCCCCCCCAGGGTGCCCGCAAGGCTCTGGCGGCGGTGCCACCCGCGGTGCCACCCCGCCCGGCAGTGTCACCCGCAGTGCCACCCGCGGTGTCACCTCGGCGGGCCCGAGCTGGCGGTCCCCCAGGAAGGTGGCGTTGAAGCGGTAGCCGGAGGGGCCCAGGGCGCTCAGGTGCACCGTGTGTGTCACCTGCGGGGACACCGGCGTCACGGGGCACGGGGACGGCGCCGGGGCCACCCCCCGGGTGTCCCCAAGTGTCCCCTGCCCCACCTGGAAGTGGCTGCTCAGGGTCTTGGTGACGATCAGCTTCACCCCCTCCATCTGCGGCGGGAACACCTCTGGGGGGACACGGCTGTCACCGCTGGGGACACGGCTGTCACCCCCAGACACGGCTGTCACCCACTGGGGACACGGCTGTCACCCCCAGACACGGCTGTCACCCCCAGGAATGTCTGTCACCCCCAGACACGGCTGTCACCCACTGGGGACACGGCTGTCACCCCCAGGAATGGCTGTCACCCCCTTGGGGACACGGCTGTCACCCCCAGACACGGCTGTCACCCCCAGGAATGGCTGTCACCGCTGGGGACACGGCTGTCACCCCCAGGAATGTCTGTCACCCCCAGACACGGCTGTCACCCCCAGACACGCCTGTCACCCCTTGGGGACACCCGCCACCTCTTTTTGGGGACAGCACTGTCCCCCCCGCTCCACCCCCGCCCAGGGGACACAGCTGCCACCCCCGCTGTCCCCACAGCCCCACTGTCCCCTCGTCACCCCGGTGTCCCCAGCCCCGGGGCTCCCGGTATCCCCATCGCCGGTGTCCCCATCCCCGGTATCCCCATCCATCCCCGGTGTCCCGAGCCCCGGTGCTCCCGGTATCCCCATCCCCGGTGTCCCCATCCCCGGTATCCCCATCCCGGTGTCCCCATCCCCGGTGTCCCGAGCCCCGGTGCTCCCGGTATCCCCATCCCCGCTGTCCCCATCCCCGGTATCCCCATCCATCCCCGGTGTCCCCATCCCCGGTATCTCCATCCCCGGTGTCCCCATCCCAGTGTCCCCAAACCCCGGTGTCCCGAGCCCCGGTGCTCCCGGTATCCCCATCCCCGCTGTCCCCATCCCCGGTATCCCCATCCATCCCCGGTGCCCCCATCCCCGGTATCCCCATCCATCCCCGGTGCCCCCATCCCCGGTATCCCCATCCATCCCCGGTGCCCCCATCCCCGGTATCCCCATCCATCCCCGGTGCCCCCATCCCCGGTATCCCCATCCATCCCCGCTGTCCCCATCCATCCCCGGTGTCCCCATCCCCGGTGTCCCCATCCCAGTGTCCCCAAACCCCGGTGTCCCCAGCCCCGGGGCTCCCGGTGCCCCCATGCCCCCGGTGCCCCGCACCTTTGCAGCTCCGGTGCAGCCCGTCGAAGCTGCCGGGGTTGCCGCGGGCCCGGCCCCGCCGCGGGGCTCGGCTGCCCATGGCCCCTACGGGCCGCCGCCGGCCGCCGCCATCGCGGGCGGCGCCGCCCGGGCCGCCTTCACGGGGAGCGCCGCCGCCATCTTGGCTACGGGCAAACGCGCGCCGCCCATTGGCTGAGAGGGGCGGGCGGGGCCGCGCCGGAATGCGACCCCTCCGGACCTCCGCACCCGAGAGGAGACGTTCCGCGGCACCCTCCTGTGCCCCGCATTTGGGGACAATTTGGCTCATTGTCCCCAAATCCCCGCGCGTGTCCCACATCCCCGCGTGTCCCGTCACCTCCACGTCCCCCTAGCATCCCTGGACTCCCCCCAGCCCATCTTCCCTTTCATGTCACCCCCCCCGCGTGTCCCCTGTCGTGTCCCCCCCGTGTCCCCATGTGTCCCACCCATGTCCCCCCGTGTCCCCTCCCATGTCCCCCCCGTGTACCCCCGTCCCCCCCGTGTCCCTCGGTATCCCCCCGTGTCCCCTCCCATGTCCCACCCGTGTCCCCCTGTGTGCCCTCGGTGTCCCCCCGTGTGCCCGCTGTCCCCCCGTGTCCCCATCCCCCGGTGACCGGGGGGACTCCGACCTTTTGTCGCCAGCGCCACCCGCGCCCTTTGTCCCCGTGTCCCCAGCGCCACCCCCCCTGTCCCCTCCTGTCCCCTCCCGCCGGGGGCCGAGGGTCGCGGACAGCGCGGGCGACAACCCTGGGGACACGGGGGGGACATGGAGGGGACGGGAGGGGGACACGGGGGACAGCGAGGGGGACACAGAGGGACACGGGGGGGGACACAGAGAGGACACAGAGGGGACAAGGGAGGGACACGGGGGGACACGGGGGACAGGGAGGGGACACGGGGGAGGCGACACGGGGGACACGCGGCCCCCCCGCGCCGCCCCTCGGCCCCGCCGTGTTTGCCGTGGGGGGGGGGGGGGGGGGGGGGGGGCGGGACTGGGATAAAAACGGGGCCGGGGGAGGGGGGACCCCAAAACTGCAGCGGCACCGGGGCAGGTGAGGGGGACCGGGACGGGGATCGGGGGTGGGGCTGGGATTGGGGGTCGGGATTTGGATTGGGGGTTGGGGTTGGGATTTAGGATTGGGATTTGGGGTTGGGATTGGGGCTGGGATTTGGGATTGGGGCTGAGGTTGGGATTTAGGATTGGGATTTGGGGTTGGGATTTGGGATCCGGGTTGGGATTTGGGGCTGGGATTTGGATTTGGGGATGGGGTTGGGATTTAGGATTGGGATTTGGGGTTGGGATTTGGAATTGGGATTTGGGATCAGGATTGGGATTTGGGGCTGGGTTGGGATTTGGGGCTGGGGTTGGGATTTGGATTTGGGATTCGGGTTGGGATTTGGGATCCGGGTTGGGATTTCGGGCTGGGATTTGGATTTGGGGCTGGGTTGGGATTTAGGATTGGGGGTTAGGATTTAGGATCAGGATTGGGATTTGGGAATTTGGATTGGGATTTGGGGCTGGGATTTGGGGCTGGAGTTGGGATTTGGGGCTGGGGTTGGGATTTGGGGCTGGGGTTGGGATTTAGAATCAGGATTGGGATTTAGGGCTGGAAGTTTTTATGGGGCTGGAACAGGATGAGGATGGGCTGGAAGCCCCCGTGGGGCTGCGGCCGCGGGGACACGAGTGGCACATGTCCCCACGCTGTCCCCGCGGTGTCCCCACGCTGTCCCCTCATTGTCCCCACGCTGTCCCCTCATTGTCCCCACGCTGTCCCCACGCTGTCCCCGCAGCCATGAGGCTCCCGCTGGCCGCGCTGCTGCTCCTGCTCGCCGCCGCCCGCCCCGGGGCCGCGCTGGAGCGGCGGGAGGCGGCGGGCGAGGGGGTCCCGGGGGTCCCGGGGGTCCCGGAGCCCCCGCCCAGCGAGGATTTCTTCAGCCGCCACCTGCAGAGCCTGACCGAGCTGCTGGCCCGGGAGCTGCGGCCCCAGGAGCTGCGCGGCCAGGCCGAGTACGGGGGGCGGGGACCCCTCCCCTCCCACCCGGGACCCCCCCCCACCTACCCGGGACCCCTCCCCACTCGGGACACCTCTCCACCCACCCGGAACCCCTCCCCACCCACCCGTGACCCCTCCTCACCCGGGACCCCTCCCCTCCCACCCGGGACCCCTCCTCACCCGGGACCCCTCCCCTCCCACCCGTGACCCCTCCTCACCCGGGACCCCTCCCCTCCCACTCGTGACCCCTCCCCACTCGGGACACCTCTCCATTCACCCGGGACCCCTCCCCTCCCACCCGTGACCCCTCCTCACCCGGGGCCCCTCCCCAGCCCCCTCCTCTCCTTTCCCGGGACCCCTCCCCTCCTCGGGACCTCTATCCAGGACCCCTCCCCACTCGGGCCCCCTCCCCAGCCCCCTCCCCCCTCGGGACCCCTCCCCAGCCCCCTCCCCCCTCGAGACACCTCCCCACCCCCTCCCCTCCCTTCCCCAGCCCCCTTCCCCCTCGGGACCCCTCCCCACCCCCTCGGGCCCCCTCCCCAGCCCCCTCCCCCCTAGGGCCCCCTCCCCAGCCCCCTCCGCCCCAGCCCGGACCCCACCAGGCTCTGTCCCCCCCAGGCTGTTCCTGGGCCGGGCTCAGGCGCAGCTGGAGCCGCTGGCGCGGGAGCTGCAGAGCGGCGCCATGGGGCTGCTCTCGTCCCTGCTGCGCCGGGGGACCCCCGGCACCCCCGAGGAGACCCCCTGAGACCCTGAGACCTCCGAGGAGACCCCCGAGGAGACCCCCGAGGAGACAGCCCCGAGGAGACCCCCTGAGACCCCCGAGGAGACCCCCTGAGAGACCCCGAGACCCCCGAGGAGACCCCCCGAGACCCCCTCCATGGATCCCAAATAAAGCCCTGAAACCCCCCCCGCGCGTCCTTAAATTGGGGCTGGGGGAGTCCCTGTGCCTGTATGTGGGGATCCTCGGTGTTCTGGGGGGTCCCTGGGGCTGTGGGAGGGTCCCTGTGGGGGAGGGGGGGGTCCCTGTCAGTGTTTTGGGGGGGGGGGTCCCTGTCGTTGTTGGGGGTAGGGGTCCCTGGGGAGGGGGGGTCCCTGGAATGGGTGGGGGGGTCTCTGGGGTGTGGGGGGTCCCTGTCGGTGTTTTGGTGGGGGTCTCTGGGGTGTGGGGGGTCCCTATCGGTGTTTTGGGGGGGGGGGGTCTCTGGATAGGGGACGGTCCCTGGGGGGGGCGGAGCCTCCCCACCCAAACCCCGCCCACCTCCCTCATCACCTCGCTGCCCTCACCCAAGATGGCGGCAGCGCGGCGGCCTCACCCGCCGGCCGTGCCCTCATCCAAGATGGCGACGGCGAGCCGGCCGTGCCCTCACCCAAGATGGCGGCAGCACCGTCACCTCTATCGCCACGCCCGTAGGAAAGATGGCGGCCCCGGGCGGCGGCGGCGGCGCCACGTCACTTCCGGCGGGGCGGCATGGCGGGGCCGGGCCATGGCGGAGGCGGCGGCGCGGCGGGCGGTGGCGGAGCTGCCGCTGCTGCGGGCACCGGCGGGGCCGCGGGACCGTGAGGGCTGGGCCGAGCGGCTGCGGGAGGAGTACCGGGCGCTCATCCAGGTGCGGCGTGTCCCCTGGTACCGGAGACCCACCCTCTCCGGTACCGCTGAACCCTCCTCCGGTACCGGTGACCCCCCTCCGGTACCGGTGACCCCCCCCGGTCCCGGTGACCCGCTCCCGGTCCCGGTGACCGACCCTCCCCCGGTCCCGGTGACCCGGTCCCGGTGACCTCTTCCCGGTACCGGTGACCGACCCTCCTCCGGTAACGGTGATCCCCCTCCGGTCCCGGTGACCCGCCGGTGTCCCCGTAGTACGTGGAGAACAACAAACGCGCCGACACCGACTGGTTCCGCCTGGAGTCCAACCCCGAGGGCACCCGGTGAGGGGGGACGGGGGCTCCGGGACCCCCGGGACGGGCACACCGGGACCCCCGGGATGGGCACAACGGGACCCCCGGGCGGTCCCTGATGGATTTTGGGGGGTCCCTGAGGTGTTTCGGGGGTCCCTGAGCAGCTTGGGGGGGTCCCTGATGGATTTTGGGGAGTCCCTGATGGGTTTTGGATGTCCCTCATCGGTTTTTGGGGGGTCCCTGAGAGATTTTGGGGTCCCTGAGCAGTTTTTGGGGGGATCCCTGAGAGATTTGGGGGTTTTGGGAGGTCCCTGAGGTATTTTTGGGGGTCCCTGATTGGTTTTTGGGGGGTCCCTGATGGATTTTGGGGTCCCTGATGGATTTTGGGGGTCCCTGATGGATTTTGGGGTCCCTGATGGATTTTGGGGTCCCCAGCTGGCATGGGCGCTGCTGGTACATCCACGAGCTGCTGCGCTACGAGTTCAACATCGAGTTTGAGGTGAGCTGGGGGGGCTCGGGGGAGCTTGGGGGGGGTTCGGGGATTTTTGGGGGGTCCCGAGGGGGTCCTGACGCCCCCGGCCCCCCCAGATCCCGGTGACGTACCCGGGCACCGCCCCCGAGATCGCCATCCCCGAGCTGGACGGGAAAACCGCCAAGATGTACCGGTGGGCTGGGGGCCAGGGGGCTTGGGGGGTCCCGGGGGGCTTGGGGGGTCCTGGGGGGTTTGGGGGGTCCTGGGGGGGGTTCACTGGGGGTTTTGGGGGTCCCTGGGGGGTTTGGGGGGCCCTGGGGGGTTTGGGGGGCCCTGGGGGGGGTTTGGGGGTCCTTGGGGGTGTTTGGGGTCCCTGGGGGTCCCGGGGGCTCTGCCGGGGGCTCCCTCGGGGGTTTGGGGGGTCCGGGTTTTGGGGGTCCCTGGGGAACTCTGACTGGGGGGTCCCTGGGGGTGTTCTGGGGGTCCCGGGGGGCTCTGACGGGGGGTTCCTGGGGTTCCCTCGGGTGTTTTGGGAGTCCCTGGGGGTGTTTTGGGGGTCCACGTTTTGGGGGGGCTCTGACAGGGGGGATCCCTGGGGAGTCCCTCGGGTGTTTTGGGGGTCCCTGGGGAGCTCTGACTGGGGGGTCCCTGGGGGTGTTTTGGGGGTCTCAGGGGGCTCTGATGGGGGGGTCCCTGGGGTTCCCTCGGGTGTTTTGGGGGTCCCTGGGGGGTCCCTCGGGTGTTTTGGGGGTCTGGGTTTTGGGGGGCTCTGACGGGGGTCCCGCAGGGGGGGCCGGATCTGCCTCAGTGAGCACTTCCAGCCGCTGTGGGCCAGGAACGCGCCCAAGTTCGGGCTGGCGCACCTGATGGCCCTGGGGGTGAGCGGGGACAGGGACAGGGGACATTGGGGACATTGGGGACATTGGGGGGGTTGGGGACATTGGGGGGTTTGGAGACATTGGGGACATTGGGGACATTGGGGACATTGGGGACATTGGGGGTTGGGGACATTGGGGGGGTTGGGGACATTGGGGGACATTGGGGACAGGGGACAGGGGAGGGGACACAGAGCAGGGACACCAGGGGGGCACCAGGACAGGACACGGGGGGTGACACTGGGAACATCGGGAGGTCACCCATGGGGGGGTGACACATTCTGGGGGTGACACCGAGGGGGGGTGACACATTTTGGGGTGTGACACATTTTGGGGTGTGACACCGAAGGGGGGGTGACAACAAGGGGGGTGTGACACATTCTGGGGGTGACACCGAGGTGGGGGTGACACATTTTGGGGTGTGACACATTTTGGGGTGTGACACCGAAGGGGGGGTGACAACAAGGGGGGTGTGACACATTCTGGGGGTGACACCGAGGTGGGGGTGACACATTTTGGGGGTGACACGTCCCGGGGGTATCCCCCCAGCTTGGTCCCTGGCTGGCCGTGGAGATCCCGGACCTGATCTCCAAAGGTCTCATCCAACACAAGGACAAGTGACCAACGGGGGGTGGGGAGGGGACTTTGGGGGTCCCCTCCCCCTCCCCTTGGGGGTCCCCCCACCTTGGGGGGGTCCCACCCTTCCCCTCCCAGCTGCTGCCGCCCCTCCCCACCGCTTGGCTGCCGCTCGCCAATAAACGCTGAACCTCTTTTTGGTGGCGCTTTGTTATTTTGGGGGGGGGGATTTGTCCCCAAAACCCCCCGGTTTAACCCCCCCGCCCCCCCAAAACCCGCGCGGGTCGCGGCCCCTTTAAGACGCCGCGCGGTTTCCATGGCGACGCGAGGGGGCGTGGCCTAGCGGGAGCGGCGCATGCGCAGAGCCGGCGGTGAAGCCGGCGGGGGCGGGGCCGGCGGCGGGAGGAGCAAAGATGGCGGCGGGTGCGGCGGGAGTCGTTGCCATGGCGGCCCGCGGGAGGTGCGGGGGGACCGCGGGGCGACCCCGCCGAGGGGCGAGGGGGGGCCCGGGGGGCGGCACTCGGGGCTGGGGGGGCTCGGGGACAGCGGACACCCCCCCAAGGGCGGCCGCGGGGCCGGCCGGGGGGTGCGGGACAGGGCCCCGGGGGGGCGGGGGGTACCGGGGTGATGGGGGGGGCAGCGGGGGGAGCACCGGGGCGGGGGGGGGGGGACCGGTATGGCGGAGGGGGGGGGTAGGGGATACCCCCGGGCTGGGAGAGGGGGGCGGGGCCCGGGGTGATGGGGGGCACCGGGGTGGGCTGCGGAACCCCTTTTGGGGGGGGGTCCGGGGGCTTTTCCAGCCAAGCCTCGGGGCGACCCCCGCCCCAACCCCGGGGGTACCGGGGCTTTGTCCTCCGCCCCTCCGGGACCACCCACCCCGTCCCCGGGAAGCAGGACCCCGCTTGGGTGGGTGGGTGGGGTGGGTGGGGGGCACACACTCCCGGTGCTCCCCGCCCCGCCGGGACTCCCCGCGAGGCCGCCACGGAGCCGGGGGTCCCGCGGAGCGTTCGGGCATCCCGCCGAGGTTTCGGGGACCCCCCCCGGTGCCACCGTGTCCCCGCAGGGCCCCCGCCGACGGGACGCCGTGTCCGGCCGCCGGGCGCGGGGGGCTGTGAGCAGGTGGGTGCCCGTCCCGCGTGGGCTGGCGCCGCCGTCCCCGCGGCGGTGCCACCCCCGTTGTCCCCGAGCTGCCGCCTTGTCACCGAGCTGCCGCTGTCCCCGCAGGCCCCGCCATGCCCCAGGCCTCGGAGCACCGCCTGGCTCGCCCCAGGGACCCCGGCGGCGCCGTGCTGAGCGCGCAGCCCCGGGCGGGCTCCCGCCTGCCCAGCGGGCACCGAGCGCTGAGCCAGGAGCGCCATGCGGCGCCCAGCGGGCTCTCCCCGGCCCCCAAGCTGCGCCTGCTGCCCCCGCGGCCCCCGCCCGACGACCCCCGCCCCAAGAAGCTGGAGCTGGAGCGGGGCCGGGCGGCCAAACGGGGCGACCCCGCTCCCCGCGGGCCGGGGGCTCGCCGGGGGCCGCTCAAAGCCGATCACGGCGTCAGGGTGCCCGGCGGTGCCCCGCAGGTGCCCGGCAGCGCTTCCTTCTCGCTGCCCAGCGCGGCCGAGCGGCGCCGGAGCAACCTGGCCCGCTCCAAATCCATCAGCATCGGCGACCTGAGCCAGGGAGGCGGCGGCGGCGGCGGCGTGCCCGGTGGTGTCCCCGGGGTGCCCGGGCGCGCCGAGGACGTGGCGGTGGCGCTGAGCCGCCTGGTGCTCCGGGACTGCGGGCACCCGCTGGGCGCGCTGGCGCTCCGCAGGAGCTCCTCGCTGCGCAGGGTCGCGGTGGCCGCCGGGCCCGACGGCAAAGCCGCCCCGCCGCTGCTCTCCGTGCGCCCCGAGGGCGGCCCCCGCGCCCGCTCCGAGCCCCCGTTCGGCCCCGGCAGCCCCGCGCCCGGCCGCACCGAGGACAAGGCGGCCGCCGTAAGAGCCCCGGGCGGCGGGCGGGGGGTGGCGGGGGCCCCGCGGCGTCCCCGGCCTCGGGGATGGGTGTGAGCCCTGCGGTGTCCCCAGATTTGGGAACACTTTGAGACCCTCATGCTGTCCCCTTTTGGAACCCTTTGTGACCCCCATGCTGTCCCCAACTTTGGGGACACTTTGAGACCCCCACGCTGTCCCCAGCTTTGGGGACATTTTGTGTCCCCCACATTGTCCCCAGCCTTGGGGACACTTTGAGACCCCCACATTGTCCCCAGCTCTGGGAACCCTTTGTGACCCCCACGCTGTCCCCAGCTCTGGGAACCCTTTGTGACCCCCACGCTGTCCCCAACTTTGGGGACACTTTGAGACCCCCACATTGTCCCCAGCTCTGGGAACCCTTTGTGACCCCCACGCTGTCCCCAGCTCTGGGAACCCTTTGTGACCCCCACGCTGTCCCCAACTTTGGGGACACTTTGAGACCCCCACATTGTCCCCCGCCTTGGGGACACTTTGAGACCCCCACAGCTGGGGACACTTTGTGCCCCCCACGCTGTCCCCGCTCTCGGGCTCGGTGACATCGCCAGGGTGGCACAGTGGTGGCCGTCTCACCTGTCCCCTGCTCCTGTTTTGGGGACCCCCACAGTGGTGGTGGGGAGGGGGTCGCTGCTGTCCCCCAGAGCTCCGTGGGGCTGGGGGCTGCCGGTGCCATCCCGGGGCAGCTCCGGGGTGACCACGGGTGGCACTCGGGTGGCACTCGGGTGGCACTCGGGTGGCACTGAGGTGGCCGCCGCCCCCTCCCCGTTTCCGCATCCGCCACCCCCCCCGCCCATCCCGCACCTGCCCGGCCACGTGTGGGGGGATCGTAATCCCCAAAAGCCCACCCGGGCACGGCCGCCCGGCCTCGTCCCCCCTCGGGATGTCCCCAGCGCTGCCCCGGGGGTCCCGCAGCCCCGCCGAGCCCCCCAAACCCCTCGGGGGGGGGAAGCGGGGAGAGCTTTTTTGGGGGGCGTTTACCTCGGGCTCTCGCTGTCCCCCGGGGCAGCTCCGGCTAATTAATCCCCCGGGATGAGCGCGGCCCAGAATAGCCGGGGGAATCGGATCAGCTAATGAGCTGAGGGGGAGGAGAGCCGCCGGTGACCGGCCGCGGTGCCCCCGGTCCCGCGGGCGCCCGGTGCCACCGAGGCGGTGGCGGCATGCCGGGGCTGCAGGGAGCCCCGCTGGCGGAGCTGCCGCGGAAGCTGCAGCGCTCGCTGCTGAGCCGCCGGGAGCTCCAGGGCCGGGCCACCGACATCTCCGAGTCCGTGGTGCACACGGCGGTCATGGGGCTGCTGCTGCTCACCGGCGAGGTGAAGCCACCGGCGCCGGGGCACGGCCGGGGGGCACGGCCGGGGGGCCGGGGCGCGGCTCACCGGGTGTCCCCCCGCTGTCCCCCCGCAGACCCACCACACGCTGCTGCTGGGCTCGGGCCACGTCGGCCTCAGGAATTTGGGCAACACGGTAAAGTGGAACCCTGCCGGGGTTCCGTTCTGGGAGGGGGGGCGGGAGGGATTTGGGGTCCCCTCGGGGTCACCTCGGGGTCCCCCATGCTCGGGAGCCGTGTCCCACCCTCCCGGCCTGCTGGGATGTCACATTGCCAGAGCTCCCCCGGCGCTGTCCCCAGCGCTGCTGTGCCTCTGTCCTGGGTGTGGGAGGGATTTGGGGTCCTTCTGGTGTCCCTTAGGGTCCCTTGGTGTCCTTAAGGGTCCCTTCGGTGTTCTTTAGGGTCCCTTGGTGTCCTTAAGGGTCTCTTGGTGTCCCTTTGGTGTCCTTTAGGGTCCCTCTGGTGTCCTCAAGGGTCCCTTTGGTGTCCCTTAGGGTCCCTCTGGTGTCCTCAAGGGTCCCTTTGGTGTCCTCAAGGGTCCTTTGGTGTCACCTGGGTGTCACCTCAGTGTCCCCGAGCCTCTTTGTGACCATCCCACCACACTCCCACCCACTGGGAACCCACGGGGACCCCCCCCAGCCACACGGGGTGGAGGGGACACCGCGAGGGTCCACCGGTGAGGGTGGCACACACCCCGATGTCCCCGTGTCCCCGGCAGTGCTTCATGAACGCCGTGCTGCAGTGCCTGAGCAGCACCAAACCCCTGCGGGACTACTGCCTGCGCCGGGACTTCCAGCAGGAGCAGCCCCCCGGCCCCCGCGCCCCCCAGGAGCTCACCGAAGGTGGGACAGACCCCCCAAAACTCCCGCAGACCCCCAGAGCCTCACGGGACCCTCCTGTGGGGACCTGAGGCCGCCGCGTCCCCGCAGCCTTCGCCGATGTCATCGCCGCCCTCTGGCACCCCGACTCCTCCGAGGCCGTCAACCCCGGGCGCTTCAAGGCCGTGTTCCAAAAATACGTGCCCTCCTTCACGGGCTACAGGTGAGACCCCCCCCCAAAAACCCTTTTGGGGTGCCCCCCGAGGCCGGGCGGGCACCGAGCGTGGTCCCTGCAGCCAGCAGGACGCGCAGGAATTCCTCAAGTTCTTCATGGACCGGCTGCACGTGGAGATCAACAGGAAGGGCCGGCGCACCCCCAGCATCCTGTCGGACACGCGGAGACCCCCGGCCCTGGAGGACCCCGAAACGCTCAGGTGAGGATGGGGGGGGGGGGAAAGGGGGAACCCCCAAATTTTTTGGGGGCCAGCTGACCCCAGCCCACCCGCAGCGACGAGGAACGCGCCAACCAGATGTGGAAGCGCTACCTGGAGAGGGAAGACAGCAAGATCGTGGGTGAGCCTTGGCGATGGGGGTGTGCCCCTGCTCCCCGGCACCCCAAAACTTGTGGGGGGGCCCCCCTGAGCCTTCCCTTTGCCCCCCAGATCTCTTCGTGGGGCAGCTGAAGAGCTGCCTCAAGTGCCAGGCCTGCGGCTACCGCTCCACCACCTTTGAGGTGTTCTGCGACCTCTCGCTGCCCATCCCAAAGGTGGGGCTGGGGTGACCCCCAAAATCTTGTCAGACCTCCCAAAATCCTTCAGACCCCTCCAAAACCTCTCAGGCCACCCCAAAAACCTTTCAGATCCCCCAAAAAACCCCTTCAGACTACCTCAAAATACCTTCATACTCTCCCAAAACCCCTTCTACTCCCCAAATGTCTTTCAGACCTCTCAAAAACCCTTCAAACCCCTCCAAAAATCCCTCAGACCCCCCAAAACCCCCTCAGAACCCCCCAAAACCCATTCAGACCCCCCAAAGCCCCCTCAGACCCCCCCAAAACCCCTTCAGATTCCTCCAAAAACTCCACAGACCCCCCCAAATCCCATCAGATCCCTCCAAAACCCCTCAGACCCCCCCAAAACCCTCTCAGACTCCCCAAAAACCCCTTCAGATCCCCCCAAAACCCCCTCAGATCCCCCAAAAACCACTTCAACCCCCCGCAAAGCCCCCTCCGACCCCCCCTCCGACCCCCTCAAACCCCCCAAAAACTCCCCCCCCTGACCTGGTGGCCCCCCAGAAAAGCTTTGCCGGGGGGAAGGTCTCGCTCCACGACTGCTTCAGCCTCTTCACCAAGGAGGAGGAGCTGGACTCGGAGAACGCCCCGGTGAGAGGACGGACCCCCCCCACCCCCCAGCCCCCCAAAAACCCCGGTGACCCCCTCCCCAGCCCCCCAATTTGTCCCCCCAGCCCCTCCCTGAGCGTCCCCCGGCCCTCAGGTGTGCGACAAGTGCCGGCAGCGCACGCGCAGCACCAAGAAGTTGACGATCCAGCGCTTCCCACGCATCCTGGTGCTCCGTATCCTTTGGGAATCGCCCCTTCGGGACTCCCCCCCAAAATTTTTCGGGGGGTTCGGGGAGGGGGCACGAGGTTCCCTTGTGGCCTTGACCCTGGGCAGACCTGAACCGGTTCTCCACCACGCGTTACTCCATCAAGAAGTGCTCGGTGTTCGTGGACTTCCCGCTGCAGCAGCTCAACCTGCGCGAGTTCGCCAGCGAGAAGGCGGGTGAGGAGAGCTGCGGGCGGGTTGTTTTTTGGGGGGCTGGGTGGGGAGGGGGGTTTTGGGGCGACCCTCACCTCCCACCTTCCTCCTCGCCGCTGCAGGCAGCCCCGTCTACAGCCTGTACGCGCTGTGCAACCACTCGGGCAGCGTGCACTACGGGCACTACACGGCTTTCTGCCGCGACCCCGCCGGCTGGCGCGTCTACAACGACTCCCGGTCAGTGCCCCCCGCCCCGCCCGCGCCCCCCGCCCCGCCCGGGAGACCCCCGAGCGCCCGCCGCGGGTGCTGAGGGTGTCCCCGCAGCGTCTCGCCCATCAGCGAGAACCAGGTGCCGTCCAGCGAGGGCTACGTGCTGTTCTACGAGCTGGAGGAGCCCCCCGGCCGCAGAGCCTGAGACCCCCGGGACCCCCGAGACCCCCGCCCGGAGCCGCCCGGGGGTCGGGGCTGGGCTGGGGGGGTGAACCCCTGGTGCCCCCGGCCCGGGAGCCCCCCGGACCCCGCGGAGAGGGGGGTGCGGGGGGTGCGGCGGCGGCCGGCGCGGCCCCGGGGGGTTTTGTGAATAAATTTATTAAAAAAAGCCCCAAAAATCGCCGAGTTTTGGGGCTGGGGGTCGTGGCTCGGATGAGGGGGCGTGACTTGGGTTTGATTGACAGCCACGAATGGGCGTGGCTTTATGGGGGCGTGGCTCGTGGGCTCGGGATGATTGATTAGCAATGGGCGTGGTCGCCGTGGCGTGACGCGCACGGCGATTGGCTGGCGGCGAGATGGGCGTGGCTTATTGCCGCGGCGCGCTGTCAATCACCGCGCTGCGCGTTCCCATTGGTCCGGCCATCGCAGCCCCGCCCCTTTTAGCGCTGAGCGGCGCAGGGGGCGTGGCCAGCGCGGCGGCCGCGGCTCCGGTTCGGGGGTCCCGGGGGTCCCGGCGGCTCCGTGCCCGCCGCCGCCGCCGCTGCCGCCATGCCGCCCACCGTGGCCGTGGTGGGCGGCGGCATCAGCGGCCTGGCCGCCTGTTTCCACCTGCTGCGCGCCCCCCGCCCGCCCAAGGTGAGCGTGCGACCCCCGCGGGACCCCCGGGTGTCCCCCCCGCTCCGTCCCGGGACCCCCGACTCCCCCTTCCCTCCCGGGGTCCGGCGCTCCGCTCTGCCGGGTCATCCAGCGCACCTCCGGGAAACCCGTTCCCTTTTCCCTCCCGGGACCCCAATTCCCCCTGACCCCCAATTCCCCCTGACCCCAAATTCCCCCGGGGTTCCCTTTTCCCTCCCGGGACCCCCCAATTCCCCGGAACCCCAAATCCCCAGGACCCGAATTCCCGGTACCCCCATTCCGGCGGGATCCCGGGGTTGATTTGGGGGTCCCGGGGGTGACCGGGGGTGCCGGCGCTGATTTGGGGGTCCCGGGGGTCCCGGCGGTGATTTGAGGGTCCCGACGGTGACCGGGGGTGCCGGCGCTGATTTGGGGGTCCCCAGGTGGTGCTGCTGGAGGCCAGCGGCCGTTTCGGGGGGTGGCTGCAGAGCTCGCGGACCCCCGAGGGCGCCGTGTTCGAGCACGGCCCGAGGGGCGTCCGGCCCGCCGGGCCCGCGGGGACCGAGACCCTGCTCATGGTACGGGGTACGGGGGGGATGGGGGGGCTGGGGGGGTCCTGGGGGGTCCATGGGGCTGGGGGTTCCAGGGGGCACTGAGGGGTCCGGGGGCTGGGGGGGCTGGGGGGTCCGGGGGCGCTGGGGGGGGGGTCCCTGGGTCTGGGTTTGGGGTACCAGAGGGGTCCTGGGGGGTGGATTTGGGGGCACAGAGGAGTCCTCGGGCTGGATTTGGGGTGACAAATAGGTCCCTGGATGAATTTTGGGGGTCCCCAGGTGAATTTTGGGGGTCCCCAGATGGATTTTGGGGTCCCTGGGTGAATTTTGGGGTCCCCAGATGGATTTTGGGGTCCCCGGTGGCAGCGCCGTGCCCGTGTCCCCGCAGGTGTCGGAGCTGGGGCTGGCCAGTGACGTCTTGGCTGTCCCCAAGGGCCACCCGGCGTCCCAAAATCGCTTCCTGTACCTGCGGGGGGCCCTGCACCCCCTGCCCTCGGGGCTGCGGTGGGTGTCCCCCTGTCCCCGTGTCCGTGTCCCCCTGTCCCCCTGTTCCCGTGTCCCCCTGTCCCTGTGTCCCCCTGTCCCTGTGTCCCCCTGTCCCTGTGTCACCCGGGCCACCTCCCCGTGTCCCCTGTCCCTGTGCCACCCCTATCCCCACTGCCACCTCCTGTCCCTGGTGCCACCCCTGCTGTCCCCAGGTTGTGTCCCCCTGCCCCTAGTACCACCTCATGTGTCCCCACTGTCCCCAGGGGCTGTTCTGGGCAGTGTCCCCCTGTCCCCAGTGCCATCCCCCACATCCCCTGTGCCACCCCTGTGTCCCCGGTGCTGTCCCTGTGTCCCCGGTGCTGTCCCTGTGTCCCCAGTGCCACCATTGTCCCCGTGTCCCCAGTGCCACCACTGTCCCCGTGTCCCCAGTGCCACCCCCGTGTCCCCAGTGCCACCACTGTCCCCAGTGCCACCATTGTCCCCGGTGCCACCATTGTCCCCAGTGCCACCACTGTCCCTGTGTCCCCAGTGCCACCATTGTCCCCAGTGCCACCACTGTCCCCATGTCCCCAGTGCCACCATTGATCCCAGTGCCATCCCCCGTGTCCCTGTGTCCCCAGTGCCACCACTATCCCCGTGTCCCCAATGCCACCCCCGTGTCCCCAGTGCCACCATTGTCCCCGGTGCCACCATTGTCCCTGTGTCCCCAGTGCCACCATTGTCCCCAGTGCCACCACTGTCCCCGTGTCCCCAATGCCACCCCCGTGTCCCCAGTGCCACCACTGTCCCCAGTGCCACCATTGTCCCCGGTGCCACCATTGTCCCCGGTGCCACCATTGTCCCCAGTGCCACCACTGTCCCTGTGTCCCCAGTGCCACCATTGTCCCCAGTGCCACCATTGTCCCCGTGTCCCCAATGCCACCCCCGTGTCCCCAGTGCCACCCTGTCCCCGTGTCCCCAATGCCACCCCCGTGTCCCCAGTGCCACCATTGTCCCCGGTGCCACCATTGTCCCCAGTGCCACCACTGTCCCCATGTCCCCAGTGCCACCCTGTCCCCAGTGCCACCCTGTCCCCGTGTCCCCAGGTCACTGTTCCGGGCGGTGCCGCCGTTCTCGCGGCCGCTGCTCGGGGCGGCGCTCCGGGATCTGCTGACGCCCGCGGGCACCGGCCCCGACGAGAGCGCCCACGCCTTCGCCCGCCGCCGCTTCGGGCCCGAGGTGGGACCCCGAAACCCGCCGGGCCCCCCGAGCCCCCCGGGGCGGTGGCACGGCCTCAAAATGCCCTGAACCCCAAAACCCTCGGAACCACCCAAAAATCCCATTGACAGCCCCAAAAATCATCTGAATCCCAAAACCCTCGGAACTGCCCCAAAAATCCCATTGACAGCCTTAAAAATCACCTGAACCCCAAAATCCTCGGAACCGCCCCAAAAATCCCACTGACAGCCCCAAAAATCACCTGAACCCCAAAACCCTTGGAACCACCCCAAAAATTCCCATAGACACCCCGAAAAATCACCTGAATCCCAAACCCCTCAGAACCACCCAAAAAAATCCCATTGGCACCCCTAAAATCACCTGAACCCCTAAAACATCATTACACCCCTAAAAAGACCACATAAACACCCCCAAAACACCATCATCCCCCCAAAATTCCCATAAACACCCGTGAAACCCTCCAAACCCCCCAAAAATCCTGATGAACACCTCCAAAACCCCCAAAATCCCCATAACTGAACCCAAAACCAGCCCAGAGCTGATAATGCCCCAAAACCCTGATAAGGCCCCAGAGCCGCACCCCAAAACCCCACCCGGCCTTATCGGGGCCTGCCCGGGACGGGTGGGGACTCTGTGTCATTGTCCTGTGTCACTGTCACTGTGTCATTGTCACTGTGTCATTGTCCTGTGTCACTGTCACTGTGTCACTGTCCCTGTGTCACTGTCACTGTGTCATTGTCCTGTGTCATTGTCCTGTGTCACTGTCACTGTGTCACTGTCCCTGTGTCACTGTCGCTGTCCCTGTGTCATTGTCACTGTGTCATTGTCCTGTGTCACTGTCACTGTGTCATTGTCCTGTGTCATTGTCCTGTGTCACTGTCACTGTGTCACTGTCCCTGTGTCACTGTCGCTGTCCCTGTGTCATTGTCACTGTGTCATTGTCCTGTGTCACTGTCACTGTGTCATTGTCACTGTGTCATTGTCCCTGTGTCACTGTCCCTGTGTCACTGTCGCTGTCCCTGTCCCACAGGTGGCGGATCTGGCTGTGGACAGCCTGTGCCGGGGGGTGTTTGCTGGGGACAGTCGGGCTCTGTGTCACTGTGTCACTGTGTCACTGTCACTGTGTCACTGTCCCTGTGTCACTGTCACTGTCCCTGTCCCTCAGGTGGCGGATCTGGCTGTGGACAGCCTGTGCCGGGGGGTGTTTGCCGGGGACAGTCGGGCTCTGTGTCACTGTGTCACTGTGTCACTGTCCCTGTGTCACTGTCCCTGTGTCACTGTCGCTGTCCCTGTGTCATTGTCCCTGTGTCACTGTCCCACAGGTGGCGGATCTGGCTGTGGACAGCCTGTGCCGGGGGGTGTTTGCCGGGGACAGTCGGGCTCTGTGTCACTGTGTCACTGTCACTGTCCCTGTGTCACTGTCCCTGTGTCACTGTCACTGTCCCTGTCCCACAGGTGGCGGATCTGGCTGTGGACAGCCTGTGCCGGGGGGTGTTTGCCGGGAACAGTCGGGCTCTGTGTCACTGTGTCACTGTGTCACTGTCACTGTGTCACTGTCCCTGTGTCACTGTCACTGTCCCTGTCCCACAGGTGGCGGATCTGGCTGTGGACAGCCTGTGCCGGGGGGTGTTTGCCGGGGACAGTCGGGCTCTGTGTCACTGTGTCACTGTCACTGTCACTGTGTCACTGTGTCACTGTCACTGTGTCACTGTCCCTGTGTCACTGTCACTGTCCCTGTCCCACAGGTGGCGGATCTGGCTGTGGACAGCCTGTGCCGGGGGGTGTTTGCCGGGGACAGTCGGGCTCTGTGTCACTGTCACTGTGTCATTGTCACTGTGTCATTGTCCTGTGTCACTGTCACTGTGTCATTGTCCTGTGTCATTGTCCTGTGTCACTGTCCCTGTGTCACTGTCCCTGTGTCACTGTCCCTCAGGTGGCGGATCTGGCTGTGGACAGCCTGTGCCGGGGGGTGTTTGCCGGGGACAGTCGGGCTCTGTGTCACTGTGTCACTGTCACTGTCCCTGTGTCACTGTCACTGTCCCTGTCCCTCAGGTGGCGGATCTGGCTGTGGACAGCCTGTGCCGGGGGGTGTTTGCTGGGGACAGTCGGGCTCTGTGTCACTGTGTCACTGTCACTGTCACTGTCACTGTGTCACTGTGTCACTGTCACTGTGTCACTGTCACTGTGTCACTGTCCCTGTGTCACTGTCCCACAGGTGGCGGATCTGGCTGTGGACAGCCTGTGCCGGGGGGTGTTTGCCGGGGACAGTCGGGCTCTCAGCGTGCGCAGCTGCTTCCCCGCGCTCTTCCAGGCCGAGCGACGGCGCGGCTCCGTCCTGCTGGGGCTGGCACTGCCATCGTCACCGTCACACGGTGGGGACACAGGGGACACTGCTGGGGCTGGCACTGCCAGCTCCGTCCTCCTGGGGCTGGCACTGCCACCATCACTGTCACATGGTGGGGACACTGGGGACACTGCTGGGGACACTGCTGGCTCCGTCCTGCTGGGGTTGGCACTGCCACCGCCACTGCCACACGGTGGGGACACTGCTGGGGACACTGGGGACACTGCTGGGGACACTGCTGGGCTGGCGCTGGCACCTGGTGGCCACAGGGACAGGGCGATATTGTGAAGACACCCGGGGGCTGGGGACAGGGGACACCCCAGGGCTGGTGACATTGTGGGAACACCCTGGGGTTGGGAATACAGCGGGAACACCCCGGGGATGGGGGCAGGTGACACTGCCGGGACACTGCGGGGTTGGGGACAGTGCGGGCCCCTCCCGGTGCGTTGTCACCGTTGTCACCGGTGTCCCCGCAGGTGTCCCCGCGGGCGCGGACCCGGCGGGGCTGGCGCGGCGGGCGCGGGCCGAGCGCTGGAGCCAGTGGTCGCTGCGCGGGGGGATGGAGGCCCTGCCACGAGCCCTGGTGGCCTTCGTGTCCCCACGCGGGGCCGAGCTGCGCTGCCACGCGCCCCTGGCACGCCTGTGTCACCGCCGTGGCCGCTGGCAGGTGGGGACGCGCCCGGTGCCACCCCCCGGTGCCACCCTCCGGTGTCACCCTCCCATGTTACCCTCCCGTGTCACCCCCCGGTGTCACCCCGGGTCCCCTTCCCACTCTCCATCCCCCCCAGCCCATGTCCTCCAGTGCTCTGTCCCTTCCCAGTGTCCCCGGCCACCCGGGCCAGTCCCCAGTGTCCCCTCCCCAGTGTCCCCAGTGTTCCCAGTCACCCCGGCCCAGTGTCCCCAGTGTCCCCTCCCCAGTGTCCCCAGTGTCCCCAGTGACCTGGGCCCAGTGTCCCCAGTGTCCCCTCCCCAGTGTCCCCATTGTCCCCAGTGTGCCCTCCCCAGTGTCCCCGTTGTCCCCAGTGTCCCCAGTGCTGTCCCTGCTCCCTTCCCCAGTGTCCCCACCATGTCCCCCTGTGTCCCCAGTACTGTCCCCAGTGTCCCCAGTCCCCTCCCCAGTGTCCCCAGTGCCCCCAGCACTGTCCCCAGTATCCCCATTGTCCCCAGTGTCCCCACTCCCTTCCCCAGTGTCCCCACCATGTCCCCCTGTGTCCCCAGTACTGTCCCCAGTGTCCCCAGTCCCCTCCCCAGTGTCCCCACTCCCTTCCCCAGTGTCCCCACCAAGTCCCCCTGTGTCCCGAGTCCCCTCCCCAGTGTCCCCAGTGCCCCCAGCATTGTCCCCAGTGTCCCCATTGTCCCCACTCCCTTCCCCAGTGTCCCCACCATGTCCCCCTGTGTCCCCAGTACTGTCCCCAGTGCTGTCCCCAGTCCCCTCCCCAGTGTCCCCACCAAGTCCCCCTGTGTCCCCAGTCCCCTCCCCAGTGTCCCCAGTGCCCCCAGCACTGTCCCCATTGTCCCCAGTGTCCCCATTGTCCCCACTCCCTTCCCCAGTGTCCCCACCATATCCCCCTGCGTCCCCAGTACTGTCCCCAGTGCCCCCAGTCCCCTCCCCAGTGCTGTCCCCAGTCCCCTCCCCAGTGTCCCCGCCGTGTCCCCACCGTGTCCCCCCGTGTCCCCAGCTGTCGCTGCCCGATGCCACCATCACGGCCGATCACGTTGTCAGCGCCATCCCTGCCGCAGGTACGGCCGCGCCCGGGGCGGGGCGGGCGGGTCCCGCCGTGTCCCCCGTGTCACTGATGTCCCCGCTGTCCCCAGCCCTGGCCCGGGCGCTGCCGCCCGAGGCGGAGCCGCTGGCGAGGGAGCTCCGGGCGATCCCGGCCGCCTCCGTGGCCGTGGTCAACCTGCAGTACGAGGGGGCCGCGCTGCCGGTCACGGTGAGAGCGTCCCCGCCGTGTCCCCAAACCCCGCCGTGTCCCCAAACACCGCCATGTCCCCAAACCCCCCAGTGTCCCCAAACCCCCCGGTGTCCCCAAACCCCCTGGTGTCCCCAAACCCTGTGGTGTCCCCAAACCCCGCCGTGTCCCCAAACCCCGCCATGTCCCCAAACCCCCCAGTGTCCCCAAACCCCCCGGTGTCCCCAAACCCCCCGGTGTCCCCAAACCCCCTGGTGTCCCCAAACCCCCCAGTGTCCCCAAACCCCCCGGTGTCCCCAAACCCCCTGGTGTCCCCAAACCCCCTGGTGTCCCCAAACCCTGTGGTGTCCCCAAACCCCCAGTGTCCCCAAACCCCCGGTGTCCCCAAACCCCCGGTGTCCCTGAGCCCTGCGGTGTCCCCAAACTTCCCGGTGTCCCCAAACCCCGCCGTGTCCCCAAACCCCCCAGTGTCCCCAAACCCCGCCATGTCCCCAAACCCCCCAGTGTCCCCAAACCCCCCGGTGTCCCCAAACCCCCCGGTGTCCCCAAACCCCCCAGTGTCCCCAAACCCCCGGTGTCCCCAAACCCCCGGTGTCCCTGAGCCCTGCGGTGTCCCCAAACTTCCCGGTGTCCCCAAACCCCGCCGTGTCCCCAAACCCCGCCATGTCCCCAAACCCCCCAGTGTCCCCAAACCCCCCGGTGTCCCCAAACCCCCGGTGTCCCTGAGCCCTGCGGTGTCCCCAAACCTCCCAGTGTTCCCAAGCCCTGTGGTGTCTCCAAACCCCCGGTGTCCCCAAACCCTGTGGTCTCCCCAAACCCCCCGGTGTCCCCCCAAATCCCCCAGTGTCCCCAAACCCCGCGGTGTCCCCAAACCCCCCGGTGTCCCCAAACCCCGCCGTGTCCCCAAACTCCGCGGTGTCCCTGAGCCCTGCAGTGTCCCCAAATCCCCCAGTGTCCCCAAACCCCGCGGTGTCCCCAAACCCCCCGGTGTCCCCCCAAATCCCCCAGTGACCCCAAACCCCATGGTGTCCCCAAACCCCGCGGTGACCCCAGCCCGCCCCCGCCCCCTGGCAGGGTTTTGGCCACCTGGTGCCATCCTCGGAGGACCCGGCGCTCCTGGGCATCGTCTACGACTCGGTGGCGTTCCCGGAGCACGACGGGACCCCCGTGACCCCCGGGAAACCCCCACTGCGGCTGACGGTGGGGACACCGCCGGGACACTGGGGACATCATGGGGGGACACTGGGGACACCAGCGGGGGACAGTGGGAACATCATGGGGGGACACTGGGGGCAGTGACAGGAGTGATTTGGGGGGCTCATGGTGGGCACACAGAGGGGGGACACTGGGTGGGACACCGGGGACACTGGGGGGTGGCACTGGGGACATCGCGGGGGGGGCACTGGGGGGTGGCACTGGGACACCGAGAGTGGGGTGACACAGGTGATTTTGGGGCCCTGGCACTGAGTGACCCTGGGGACACCGTGGGTGTCACAGGGGTGACCCTGGGGACACCGAGGGTGGCACAGGGGTGACTTTGGGGGTCTGGCCGTGTCCCCCAGGTGATGCTGGGCGGGGCCTGGTTCCGGCAGAGTTTTGGGGACCCCGCCCTGGTGGCCCCCGAGCTGCTGCTGCGCCGGGCACGGGCGGCTGTGAGCGACCACCTGGGGCTGGCCGGGACCCCCACCCACGCCATCGTCAGGGTGCAGCAGGTGGGGGACACCGGGGGGCTCTGGGGGGTGACATCGGGGGGAGTGACATTTTGGGGGGCTCTGGGTGGGTGACATCGGGGAGAGTGACAGTTTGGGGGGCTCTGGGGGGGTGACATCGGGGGGAACGACAGTTTGGGGGGCTCTGGGTGGGTGACACTTTGCGAGGGGTGGTTTTGGGTGGGCGACATTCCAGGGAGGTTGGCACTTGGTGGGTGGGTGACACTCTGAGTGGGTGGCACTTGGGGGGGTGACACATTGGGGGGGCTCTGAGGGGCTCACCCGTGTCCCCCCCCACCCCTTTTTTCCCCCAGGACTGCATCCCCCAGTACACGCTGGGACACTGGGAGCGCCTGGGTGAGCGGGGCAGGGGTGGCTGTGTCCCCTGTCCCCAGGGTGGCCCTGCTGTCCCCAGGGGTGACCCTGCTGTCCCCGTGGGGATCCTGCTGTCCCCGGGGGTGGCCCTACCATCCCCAGGGGTGACCCTGCTGTCCCTGGGGTGGCCCTGCTGTCCCCGGGGGTGGCCCTGCTGCCCCGGGGGGATCCTGCTGTCCCCAGGGTGGCCCTGCTGTCCCCGGGGGTGGCCCTGCCGTCCCCGTGGGGATCCTGCTGTCCCCAGGGTGGCCCTGCTGTCCCCGGGGGTGGCCCTGCTGTCCCCTGGGGTGGCCCTACCATCCCCAGGGGTGGTCCTGCTGTCCCTGGGGTGGCCCTGCTGTCCTTGGGGTGACCCTGCTGTCCTTGGGGGTGACCCTGCTGTCCCCGTGGGGATCCTGCTGTCCCTGGGGTGGCCCTGCCGTCCCTGGGGTGGCCCTGCCGTCCCCGTGGGGATCCTGCTGTCCCCAGGGTGACCCTGCTGTCCCTGGGGTGGCCCTGCTGTCCCCGGGGGTGGCCCTGCTGCCCCGGGGGGATCCTGCTGTCCTTGGGGGTGGCCCTGCTGTCCCCGGGGGTGGCCCTGCTGTCCCCAGCGTGTCCCCAGCTGCCGTGGTGTCCCCCCAGAGCGGATCCAGCGCTTCCTGAAGGAGCAGCAGCTGCCCCTGAGCCTGATCGGCGCCTCCTACTCCGGGGTCTCCGTCAACGACTGCATCGCCAGCGCCAAGGCGGCCGTGGGGCGGATTTTGGGGTCCCCCCCGTGAGCCCGGCGATGCCCCCCCACTTCCTGCAGCCCCGGGGGTCCCTCTCAGCCGCTGGCGTAGGACAAAATGATTTTTTTTTTTAATTGAAAAAAAACCCTTTAGAAAGGTCCAGGGAGCGGCTCATAAATAGAATAAATACCCGCGCGCCCGAGCCGGGGACCCAGGGGCAGGGCTGGGCGAGCGCCGTGTCCCCTCGGGGGGTGTCCCCTGTCCCTCCTGGGGGCGTCCCCTGTCCCCCCGGGGCCGGCTGCCCCCCACGCCGGCCTCGGGGGTGGCGGTTCAGGGCGGGGGTGCCAGGCTGTGGTTGCCCCGCGGCGCCGCGGCCGCGCTGGCGTTGCGGGCGGGCGGCAGCGCGGGTGGCAGCGGTGGCAGGTCCCCGCGGGGGGACTTGCGCAGCATCTCCTGGCGGAAGCGGCTGGCGCCGCCGGCCTGGGGGGCGCGGGGCCGGGCGCGGGGGTCGCAGCCGATGTCGGCCGTCAGGTTGGTGTAGAGCGGGCGCAGCTCCCGCGCCAGCAGCGCGTAGCTCAGCGAGTTCATCCCGTCCTGCGTCCACGTCCGCTGCGTCCGCACCAGCAGGTCGAACCTGGGGCGTCACCGCGATGTCACCGCGCCGTCACCGATGTCACCCGGCCCCGCCGTCCCCCCCCGAGCCACCCCCGCAGCCCCGGACCTGTGCGGGTTCTCCTCGTTGCCTTTGTCGCTCTTGTGCTTCACCATCTTGTAGTGGCCGATGGAGACGGGCGGGCGGGAGATCTTCATCCCGGCCAGCCGCACCCTGCGGGGACAGCGGGGACGTGGCACCGGGGACAGTGACACCGGGGACAGCCACAGCCCTGGGACAGTGGGGACAGTGGGGACATGGCACCGGGGACAGTGACACCGGGGACAATGGCACTGGGGACAGCGGGGACAGTGACACCGGGGACAGCCACAGCCCTGGGACAGTGGGGACAGTGGGGACATGGCAGCGGGGACAGCAGGGACAGTGGGGACAGCGGGGACAGTGACACCGGGGACAGCGGGGATGTGGCACCAGGGACAGTGGAGACAGTGGGGACGTGGCATTGGGGACAGCTGTGTCCCCCCCAAGGTGACAGGACACCCCCAATGTTCCCCCCAGGGCACTGTCACACCCCTTGTGTCCCCCCCAAGGTGACAGGACACCCCCAATGTTCCCCCCAGGGCATTGTCACACCCGTTGTGTCCCCCCAAGGTGACAGAACCCCCCCTGTGTCCCCCCCCAGCTCGGTGGGCACACCCTCCCCTGCTGCCACCCCCTGAGTGCCACCCCCCCGTGCCGTGGCAGTGTCCCCTGGCTGTCCCCAGCCCTACCTGGTGGCGATGTCATCGTCCTCGCCCCCCCAGCCCCAGTACTCGTTGGGGAACCCGTTGATCTTCATGTACTGGTCGGGGGTCAGCGCTGAGACCCCCCCGAAATACTGCGGGTAGGGCAGGCTGGGGACACGGGGACAGTGAGCCAGCTGTCCCCAGGGTGTCCCCAGGGTGTCCCCAGGGCGGGGCTCACCTGTAACCGAATTTGTTCATGGCCACCGAGGCGTGTTTGGGGTTCCAGGGGTCGCAGGTGTAGAGGTTGTGGTCGTTCTCGGGGATCAGGTCCACGTCGTGCAGGAACAGGCAGTCCCAGTCCTCGTCCTTCAGAGCCTCCTTCACGCCCACGTTCAGCAGCTTGGCCCGGTTAAACGTGCAGTTCCCGGCCTGGGGACACCCCAAAATCTCCTGGGGTCACCCCAAAATCCCCTGGGGTCATCCCAAACCATCCCCTCAAAACCATCCCTTCACGCCCAAGTTCAGCAGCTTGGCCTGGTTAAACGTGCAGTTCCCGGCCTGGGGACACCCCGAAAGGTCTTGAGGACCCCCCAAACCACCTCAAACCACCCCGAGGACCCCCCAAACCACCCTGAGGACCCCCAGTGCACCCTGAAAAACCCCCAAACCACCGTGGGGACCCCCCAAACCACATCAGAGCACCCTGAAGACCCCCCAAACTACCCTGAAAAACCCCCAAACCACCCTGGGGACCCCCAAAACCACCCTGAGGACCCCCCAAACCACCCTGGGGACCCCTCAAACCACCTCAAGTCTACCTTAGGACCCCCCAAACCATCTCAAACCACCCTGGGGACCCCCCCAAACCACCCTGAGAATCCCCAGAGCACCCTGAGGAGCCCCCAAACCACCTCAAACCACCCTGAGGACCCCCAAAACCACCCTGAGGAGCCCCCAAGCCATCCTGAGGACCCCCAAAACCACCCTGAGGACCCCCCAAACCGCCCTGAGGTCCCCCCAAATCACCCTGAGGATGTCCCAAACCACCTCAAATCACCCTGGGGTCCCCCCAAACCACCCTGAGGACCCCCCAAACCGCCCTGAGGACCCCCCAAATCACCCTGAGGAAGTCCCAAACCACCTCAAATCACCCTGGGGTCCCCCCAAACCACCCTGAGGACCCCCCAAACCGCCCTGAGGACCCCCCAGATCACCCTGAGGATGTCCAAACCACCCTGAGGACCCCCCAAACCGCCCTGAGGCCCCCCCAGATCACCCCCCTGCCCACCTGGTGCACGACGTAGATGCCGTAGGCGAGCTGCTGGCGCTGCAGGAAGGGGTGCAGGTAGTAGAGCAGGTGGCCCAGGTGCGCCTCGCGGTTGCGGTGCGGGACGATGAGCGCCGTGCGGGAGCGGGGCTCGCAGCGGGGCGGCCGGTACCGGCCCCCCGCCCGCACCGCCGGGTTCTTGGCCTGGATCTGCTCCAGCGACGGCACCCGGGCGAAGGACACGGCCAGCGGGCCCACTGCGGGGACAGGGGTGTGTCCCTAAACCCCAAACTGGGATGGGCTTGTGTCACCAGTCCCAAACTGGGCTGGGGTTTGTCCCCAAACTGGGCTGGGTTTGAACCCAAACTGGGCTGGGGGTGTCCCCAAACTGGGATGAGTGTGTCCCTAAACCCCAAACTGGGATGGGCTTGTGTCACCAGTCCCAAACTGGGCTGGGGTTGTGTCCCCAAACTGGGATGGGCTTGTGTCATCAAACTGGGACGGGGTTGTGTCCCCAAACTGAGATGGGCTTGTCCCCAAACTGGGATGGGTTTGTTCCCAAACTGGGATGGGGGTGTGTCCCCAAACTGGGATAGGCTTGTCCCCAAACTGGGATGGGTTTGTCCCCAAACTGGGATGGGGATGTGTCCCTAAACTGGGAGGAGGTTGTGTCCCTAAACCCCAAACTGGGATGGGTTTGTCCCCAAACTGGGATGGGGGTGTCCTCAAACTGGGATGGGGTGTGTCCCTAAACTGGGATGGGGTTGTGTCCCTAAACCCCAAACTGGGATGGGTTTATGTCACCAGTCCCAAACTGGAATGGGAGTGTCCCTAAGCTGGGCTAGATTTGTCCCCAAACTGGGCTGGGTTTGTCCCCAAACTGGGCTGGGGGTGTCCCCAAACTGGGCTGGGTTTGTCCCCAAACTGGGCTGGGGGTGTCCCCAAACTGGGCTGGGTTTGTCCCCAAACTGGGCTGGGGGTGTCCCCAAACTGGGATGGGTTTGTCCCCAAACTGGGCTGGGGGTGTCCCCAAACTGGGATGAGTGTGTCCCTAAACCCCAAACTGGGCTGGGTTTGTCCCCAAACTGGGCTGGGGGTGTCCCCAAACTGGGATGGGTGTGTCCCTAAACCCCAAACTGGGATGGGTATGTCCCCAAACTGGGCCGGGTTTGTCCCTCCCGGTCCCAGCCCGGCCAGCCCCGCCCCGATTTCCTGTCCCGGGGGGAGGGGAGGGAACCGGTTCGACCGGTTCTTCCTCCCGGGGCAGGCTCGGGAGCGGCGGGAACCGGATCGGTCCCGGGGGCAGGACCGGAACCGGTTCATTACCATGGGCGAAGGACCGGAACCGGTTCTTTACCGGGGGCAGGACCGGAACCGGTTTCTCCGCCCCGGGGAGGGGTCACTCCTCGCTCCTTCCCTCCCGGGTGGTCCCCGGTTCTTTCCCCCTCCGGTTCCTCCCCTTGCGTTCTCTACCCGGTGCTCCCGTTCCCGTGCCGGTTCCTCCCCCCGGGACTCTCCGTTCTCTGCCCGGTTCCCTCCCCGTTCCCTCCCGGTTCCCGTCCCGTTCTCTCCCCGCTCCCTCCCGGTTCCCGTCCCGTTCTCTCCCGGTTCCCCCGCCGCTCTCACCGAGGAACGGCGATCTTTCCGGGCAGAACGGCAGCGGCCTGGCGGGGTCCGGCGGCGCGTCGGGGCCGTTCCCAGTGCCGCCGCCGGTAGCCACGCGGCTCAGGTTGGCGTACACGTCGTGGGTCCGGGAATAATCCACGGCGGGACCGGCGGCTCGACCGAACAGCGCCGTGAGGTTCCGGAACCCGCCCAGCGAGAAATACGCCACGAAGGCGAACTGGCACCCGACCAGCAGCGCCAGCGAGCACGGTCGCTCCAGCAGCCGCCGCAGCATCGCGGGGCCGCCCGGTGTTACCGGGGAGCCGCCCGGTGTTACCGGAGACCCGCCCGGTGTTACCGGAGAGCCGCCCAAGCGGCTCGGGGCAGCATGGCGGGGGCACCGGGGCTGCCGGACAGAGAGGACACGGCTCGGCTCGGTGGCGGGGGATGGATCGGTGCCGTTCCGGTACCGGGAACGGTCCGGTTCAGTCCCCGCCAGTCTCCGGTGCCGGTCCCGCCTCAGCCCAATCCGGCCCCGGTACTGCCTCCCCCACCGAGTCCCGCCGGTCCCGGTACGGCCTAACTCCGGTACTACCCGGCTCCTCCCGGTCCCGGTGCAGGCCTGAGGCCGGTTCTGCCCTGCCTGGCCCCGGTGCTGCTCCCCTCTCCGCTTCCAGCCCCGGTCCCGGTCCTGCCCTCCCGGTTCCGGTACCGCCCCGGTACCACCGGGCCGGGCTCAGCGCTCCGGGCAGTCCCCGCGGGTCACCCCCGGTCCCGTCCCGGTACCTGCCCGGGCCCGGCTCAGCCCCGCCCGGCCGCTGCCATCTTGGAGCGGAGGGCGCGGCGTGATGACGTCACGGGGCGGGCGCGCGGCGGGGTCACGCTCCGGCCGCACCGGGCGGGACCGGGGAGCACCGGGGGGGTCCCGAGGGGTCGCCGGTGGCGCTCGGTGACCCCAGGGAAGGGCGCGGGGCCCGCAAGGCCCCGGTAATGCCCCGAGAGGCTGAGGGGGCGTGGTTTATATGAGCCCCGCCCCGAGTGGGCGTGGCCACGGTGGGCGACGTTGCCCTGGCAACCGCGCCCGGCCGCGCTTGTGCCCCCGCCCACTCGTGACGTCACGAAGTGCGCGCGCTGTGATTGGGCGCGGGGTGGGCGGGGCGAGCGCGCGCGCCACGTGTGGCACCCCCCCCCCCATCCCGTGTCCCCCCCGTCCCCGGGGTGTCCCCGCAAAGAGGAGACCCCAATAAAAGCCCGTTCTGGGTCAAGCTGGGGATGTTTTTGGGAGACAGCGCGGTGTCACTCCCGGGAAGCGCCAGGTCAGGGAGGGGACCAGGTCATGTCGGGCAGGGACAGGGAGGGGACAGGAGGAAGGGAGTCACCGGCACCCGGCATCCCCGTGTCACCACGGGCACCTCCGGCCGCGGCCGTCCTGTCTCCGTCCCTGTCCCCATCCCTGTCCCCTCTGTCCCCGTCCCTCTGCCCGTAACAAAGATGGCGCCGCCCTCAACCCTCACGTTACCAAACATAGTAGCGACCTTGCCCTCACCTACAATGCCGGCGCTCCAGCCATGGCGTCTCTACGCATGCGCAAAACTTCTGCCCGCACCCGTCATGGCGGCGCTCGCATCTGCCTTTGCCCTTCCCAGCCACGGCCAAGCCCACGATGGCGGCACGTCTGCCCACACCCAGCAAAGAGCCGCTCATTGCCTCTGCCCTTCCCGCCCGCGGCGCCCACACCAACATGCGCATTGCAAATAGGATGATAGCGGGAGCTCTGCCCGTACCCAACATGGCGCTCTGCACGGCTTCTGCCTTTCCCCGCCACAACGCCCCCCGCGCATGCGCAGCTCCAAGGGCACGATGGCGGCGCTGCGGGCGCTGTGGCGGCTCCGCAGCCCCTCAGGGCTGAGGGCTCGGCTGGGCCCGGCCCCGGCCCGGTGAGCCCGGGGGGACACGGCGGGGGTGGGGGGGAGGCTGAGGGGATGGCCCCGCTCACCTCCCGGGCCCCGCAGGTGCCGCCAGTGGCAGCCCGACATGGAGTGGGCGCAGCAGTTCGCCGGGGCCATCATGTACCCCAGCAAGGCCACCGAAAAGTGGGTGCCGCCACCCTGGAACGGTGAGGGGACAGCGGGGACCCTCTGGGAGGAGGGGGGGAGGGGGCTTTGGGGGACCCTGAGGCCTTTGGGGGGGCTCAGGAGGGGTATCAGGGTCTCTGGGGGGGTTTTAGGGGTGTCCTGAGGGCTTTGGGGGGGCCCAGGAGGGGTCTCAGAGCCTTTGGGGGGGCTCTAAGGGTGTCCTGAGGGCTTTGGGGGGCTCCAGGAGGGGTATCAGGTCTTTGGGGGGCCCAGGAGGGGTCTCAGGGGCTTCGGGATGGTCTTGGAGGGATGCTAAGATCCTAAGTAGGGCTTAGGGAGGGTTTTTGGGAGCTGTGGGGTCGTTTGGAGGTCACTCAGAGCAGCTTGGGGTCACTTAGGGCAGTTTTGGGGTCCCTCAGATGTGTTTTGGGGTCCCTCAGATCAGTTTGGGGTCCCTCAGATCAGTTTTGGGGTCACTTGGAGAACTTTGGGGTCACTCAGGGCACTCAGGCTCCCCACAGATCCTCAAGCAGGTGCCGCTCCCTCCCTGCCCCCAGCATTTGGGGGGTTCTGTGCCCTCCCTGGGGGGCTGTCCCCGTGTCCCTGACCCCTCTTGGGGGGATGTCCCTGTGTCCCTGACCTCTGTCCCTGACCCCTGGCCCTGTCCCTGACCTCTGTCCCTGACCCCTGGCACTGTCCCTGTCCCCTGTCCCTGTTCCCTGTCCCCTGACCCTGTCCCTGTGTCCCCAGACAAGGACCCGGTGGCTCACAAGAAGGTCGCCAGCCTGACCATCAACTTTGGGCCGCAGCACCCGGCGGCTCACGGGGTCCTGCGGCTGGTGCTGGAGCTCAGCGGGGAGACGGTGAAACGCTGCGACCCCCACGTGGGGCTGCTGCACCGCGGCACCGAGAAACTCATCGAGTACAAGACCTACCTGCAGGTGATCCATGGGGTCCCGAATTCCATGGGATCCCTGAGATCCCCATCCCTGACATCCCATTTCCCTGCAATCCCATTTCCCTTAAACCCCATTCCCATGGGATCCCCACGTGGGGCTGCTGCACCGCAGCACCGAGAAACTCATCGAGTACAAGACCTACCTGCAGGTGATCCTGGGGTCCCGAATTCCATGGGATCCCTGAGATCCCTGACATCCCATTTCCCTGCAATCCCATTTCCCTTAAACCTCATTCCCATGGGATCCCCACGTGGGGCTGCTGCACCGCAGCACCGAGAAACTCATCGAGTACAAGACCTACCTGCAGGTGATCCATGGGGTCCCGAATTCCATGGGATCCCTGTCCCTCTGTCCCTGAAATCCCAAATTCCATGGGATCCCCGTCCCTGAGATCCCCATCCCTGAGATCCTGTTTCCCTGAAATCCTCATTCCCATGGGATCCCCACGTGGGGCTGCTGCACCGCGGCACCGAGAAACTCATCGAGTACAAGACCCACCTGCAGGTGATCCATGGGGTCCCAAATTCCAGCCCTCCATCACTCCCAGCCCTCCCAGTATTTCCAGTATTCCCAGTACTTTCAGCACTCACAGTCCTCCCAGCAGTCCCAGTATTCACATCACTCCCAGCCCTCCCAGTATTCCCAGTTCTCTTGGTATTCGCAGCACTCGCAGTATTCCCATCACTCCCAATATTCCCAGTATTCCCAGTCCTCGTGGTATTTCCAGTGCTCCCAATATTCCCAGTATTCCCAGTCCTCCCGGTATTCCCATCTCTCCCAGCGCTCCCATCACTCCCAGTATTCCCATCCCTCCCAGCCCTCCCAGTGCTCCCAGTATTCCCAGTTCGGGGTTCCCGCAGGCGCTGCCCTATTTTGACCGCCTGGACTACGTGTCCATGATGTGCAACGAGCAGGCCTACTCGCTGGCCGTGGAGAAACTGCTCAACATCCGGCCCCCTCCGCGGGCCCAGTGGATCCGAGGTGAGGCTCCCCCTGGCATTCCCGGCTCCCTGCACCCCCCGGGATTTTTGGGATCACCCCCCCCTTTCCCCCGTTTTCCCAGTTCTCTTCGCCGAGATCACGCGGCTGCTCAACCACATCATGGCGGTGACCACGCACGCGCTGGACATCGGCGCCATGACGCCGTTCTTCTGGATGTTCGAGGAGAGGGAGAAGGTTCGGGGGGTTCGGGGGGTGGGCTTTGGGGGCGTGGGGGTGCCGGGGGGGCTGAGCAGCAGCGGGGTCCCCTCTGTCCCCCCCAGATGTTCGAGTTCTACGAGCGCGTGTCGGGGGCGCGGATGCACGCGGCCTACGTGCGGCCCGGCGGCGTGCACCAGGTGAGGGGCCGGGCCGGCTCCCCTTCCGTGGGATCCCCATTCCCTGGGGAACCCCATCCCTGGGATCCCCATTCCCACAGGAACCCCATCCCTGGGAACCCCATTCCCACAGGAACCCCATCCCTGGGATCCCCATTCCCACAGGAACCCCATCCCTGGGAACCCCATTCCCTGGGGAACCCCATTCTCATGGAACCCCATCCCTGGGATCCCCATTCCCTGGGGAACCCCATTCCCACAGGAACCCCATTCCCTGGGGACCCCCATTCCCATGGGAACCCCATTCTCATGGAACCCCCCTCCCTGGCACCCCATTCCCATGGGATCACCTGTCCTGTGTGTGCCTCCAGTCCCACCTGTCCCAATCCCACCTGTCCCTTGGGTCTCACCTGTCCCACCAATCCCATCAATCCCAACCCCTCCAATCCAACCTGTCCCACCCATCCCAACCCTATCAATCCCATCTGTGTCACCTGTCCCTTGGTTCCTATTTGTCCCACCTGCCCCACCAATCCCACCTGTCCCACCTGTCCCACCAATCCCACCTGTCTCACCTGTCCCACCAATCCCATCAATCCTACCTGTCTCTTGGATCCTATTTGTCCCACCAATCCCACCTGTCCCTTGGGTCCCACCTGTGCCAGGACCTGCCCCTGGGGCTCATGGATGACATCTACGAGTTCGTGAAGAACTTCTCCATCCGGATCGACGAGGTGGAGGAGGTGAGGGGGGACCTGGGGACACGGGGAGGGGACAGCCGGGGGCTGGCACCTGGCACCTGGGAGGGGCAGGGCCACCCATGGTGGGGTGAGGGGACAAAGATTGGGGTGGAGGGGGACAGGGACAGGTGAGGGGTGCCAGGGACAGGTGAGGGGTGTGAGGGATACACAGGTGATGATGGCAGGGACAAGTTTTGGAGCGAGGGGGACAAGGAACAGGTGCCAGCAGAGGGCCAGGTGGCAGTGCCAGGGCAGGTGCCAGGTGTGCCAGGGCAGGTGCCAGGTGTGCCAGGCATTCCTGCCGTCCCCAGATGCTGACCAACAACCGCATCTGGAAGAACCGCACCGTGGACATCGGCGTCATCACGGCCGAGGAGGCGCTCAACTACGGCTTCAGGTGAGCCGGGGGGGCCCCGGGTGCGCCCCGGCCCGCGGGGCCCAGCCTCAGGTGCCATTTTTGGGGTGTCCCAGCGGGGTGATGCTGCGGGGCTCCGGGATCAAGTGGGACCTGCGCAAGACGCAGCCCTACGACGTCTACGACCAGGTGGAGTTCGACGTGCCCATCGGCTCCCGCGGCGACTGCTACGACAGGTACGGCCTCACCTGCCCAGGGGGGCGTGGGGGGCATGGGGGGTGCCCCCCATCCCCCCTGGGGCTGCCAGTCCTGGGATTGATGGGCCAGGGGTCGCTGGGTCCCCAGCAGCAGGACCCCCATCCCATGGGAACCCATCCCATGGACCCCATCCCAGGGACCCCCAGGACCCCCATCCCACGGGAACCCATCCCATGGACCCCCATCCCACGGGAACCCATCCCATGGACCCCCATCCTATGGAACCCATCCCTGTGACTCCCATCCCATGGGTACCCCATCCCTAAGACCCTATCCCCCTATCCCAGGGATCTCCATCCCATGGAACCCATCCCATGGCACCCCATTCCCATGGGAACCCCATCCACTTTTGGGGTGCAGGTACCTGTGCCGTGTGGAGGAGATCCCCTGTGCCTTTTTTGGGGTTCAGGGGATCCCCACACCCCGTTTTCGGGGCGCAGGTACCTGTGCCGCGTGGAGGAGATGCCCTGTCCCGTTTTTGGAGCTCAGGGGATCCCCTGTCCCGTTTTTGGCGTTCAGGGGATCCCCACACCTCGTTTTTGGGACTCAGGGGATCCCCACAACCTGTTTTTGGGGCTCAGGGGATCCCCACACCCCGTTTTCGGGGTTCAGGGGATCCTCTGTCCTGTTTTGGGGTTCAGGGGATCCCCACACCCCGTTTTCGGGGCGCAGGTACCTGTGCCGCGTGGAGGAAATGCCCTGTCCCATTTTTGGGGTTCAGGGGATCCCTGTGCCTTTTTTGGGGTTCAGGGGATCCCCACACCCCGTTTTCGGGGTTCAGGGGATCCCCTGTCCCGTTTTGGGGTTCAGGGGATCCCCACACCCCGTTTTCGGGGCGCAGGTACCTGTGCCGCGTGGAGGAGATGCGGCAGTCGCTGCGGATCATCCTGCAGTGCCTCAACAAGATGCCGCCCGGCGAGATCAAGGTGGACGACGCCAAAGTGTCACCCCCGAAACGCGCCGAGATGAAGGTGACGTGTCCCCAACGCCGCGGCTGGCGTGGCACCGGGGCGGGTGGTACCAAAGGTTGGTGGCACCCAGGGCAGGTGGCACCAAAGGTTGGTGGCACCCAGGGCAGGTGACATCAAAGATTGGTGGCACCAAAGATTGGTGACACCCAGGGCAGGTGACACACAGCACAGGTGACACCAAAGGTTGGTGGCACCAAAGATTGGTGGCAGTGAGGGCAGCTGGCACCCAACACAGGTGACACCAAAGGTTGGTGGCATCCAGGGCAGGTGGCACCAAAGGCTGGTGACACCCAGGGCAGGTGGCACCAAAGGTTGGTGGCACCAAAGGTTGGTGGCACCAAAGTTTGGTGGCACCAAAGATTGGTGGCACCGAGGGCAGGTGGCACCCAGGGCAGGTGGCACCCAGGGCAGGTGGCACCCAGCATATGTGACACCAAAGGTTGGTGGCACCCAGGGCAGGTGGCACCCAAACACAGATGACACCAAAGGTTGGTGACACTCAGGGCAGGTGGCACCGAGGGCAGGTGACACCCAGCACAAGTGACACCCAGGGCTGGTGGCACCAAAGGTTGGTGACACTCAGGGCAGGTGCCAGCCCTGCAGTGCCACCTCTGTCCCCACAGACGTCCATGGAGTCCCTGATCCATCACTTCAAGCTCTACACCGAGGGCTACCAGGTGCCACCCGGGGCCACCTACACGGCCATCGAGGCCCCTAAGGTGACACTTCTCACCCGGTTTGTCCCTGGCACCGGCTCCATGCCAGCCCTGCCCCGTGTCCCCAACCCTGTCCCAATCATGTCCCCAACCCTGCCCCTTTGTCCCCAGCCATGTCCCCAGCCTTGTCATGCTGTCCTTGTGTCCCCAACCCCATCCCCAGCTGTGTCCCCACTGTCCCTATTGTCCCCATGTCCCCATTGTCCCCAATCCTGTCCCCATGTCCCCATGTCCCCATTGTCCCCATTGTCCCCAATCCTGGCCCCATTGTCCCCACAGGGGGAGTTTGGGGTGTACCTGGTGTCCGATGGCAGCAGCCGTCCCTATCGCTGCAAGATCAAAGCGCCCGGCTTCGCCCACCTGGTACGGCCTGGGCACACCTGGGCACACCTGGGGAACATCTGGGCACACCTGGGATACAGCTGGGCACACCTGGGATACACCTGGGCACACCTGGGCACACTTGGGAACATCTGAGCACATCTGGGCTACACCTGGGGAACATCTGGGGACACCTGGGGGAATATCTGGGGACACCTGGGGACACCTACAGACACCTGGGGAACATCTGGGCACACCTGGGCACACTTGGGAACACCTGGGGAACATCTGGGCACACCTGGGATACACCTGGGCACACCTTGGGGAACATCTGGGGACACCGAGGGCTCACTGGACATGGGGACAGGGAACATTGGAGGGTCCCTGTGGGGATTATTGAGGGTAATTAACACCTGTGGGTTAATTGCGGTCCCTGTGGGCCATTAATTGGCTGTTAATTGGCCATTAATTGGCTGTTAATTGCGGTTCCCCAGGCCGGGCTGGACAGGATGTCCCAGGGCCACATGCTGGCAGACGTGGTGGCCATCATTGGTACGTCCCCCTCCTCTTTTTTGGGGCTCCCTTCCCCATTTTTGGGGTCACCCTCCCATTTTTTGGGGTTCCCTTCCCCATTTTGGGAGTCCCTCTCCACTTTTGGGGTCCCTTCCCCATTTTTGGGGGGCTCTTTTCCTATTTTGGGACTTTCTTCCTCATTTTTCAGGTTTCTTTTCATTCTCTGTTTTTTTTTTTCTCTGTTTCAGGGCCTCCTTCCTTATTTGTGGGATTTCTTCCCTTTTTAGGTTTTCCCCTCATTTTGGGGGGGCTCTTCCTCAGTTTTCCCCTATTGGAATCCTCCTTCCCTTTTTTTGGGGGAGCTCCTTCCAGTTTGAAGGGGCTCCTTCTCCAATTTGGGGGGGTTCTTGCCCAATTTGGGGTCTCCTTCCCCTATTTGGGGTCCCCTTCCCCAGTTGGGGGGGTTCTTGCCCAGTTTGAGGTCCCTTCCCCAGTTTTGGGGGTCCCTTCTCCGTTTTGGGAGTCCCTCTCCCCTTTTGGGGTCCCCTTCCCCATTTTTGGGGAGTTCCTCTCTTTTTAGGGTCTCCCTCTCTTTTCTGGGTGCCCCTTCCAGTTTTGGGGTCTCCTTCCCCATCCCAACATCTCTTTCCAGGTTTGGGGGGGTCTCCCCCCAATTTTGGGGTGCCCTGACCCTCCTTTTCCCCCTGCAGGCACCCAGGACATCGTTTTTGGGGAGGTGGATCGATGAGGAGGGGTCCCCACCCCTCTCCGTGTGCTGCTGCAGTTTGGGGGTGCCCCGGCCCCCCGTTTCGAGTCAAATAAAGCCAAAATCGGCTCCGGAGCCTCCCTGTGCCCTTTGCCACCCCTTTGTCACCGCTGTCACCTCCTTCCCAGTTTGGGGGGGGCTCTTGCCCAGTTTAGGGGGTCTCTTACCCAGTTTGGAGTCCCTTTCCCCATTTGGGATCTCTGTCCCAAATTTGGGGGGGCTCTTGCCCAGTTTGGGGTCTCTCTCCCAGTTTGGGGAGCTGCTTCCCCAGTTTGGGTGGGCTCCTTCCCCAGTTTGGGAGGGCTCTTGTCCAGTTTGGGGGGTTTCTTTCCCAGTTTGGGGGGGTCCTTTTCCCTTTTGGGGGGGCTCCTTTCCCCTTTTGGGATCTCTTTCCCCTTTTGGGGTCTCTCTTCCAGGTGAGGGGGGGCTCCTTCCCCAGTTTTGGGGGGCTCCTTCCCCAGTTTTGGGGGTCTCCTTTCCCCTTTTGGGGTCCCTTCCCCTTTTGGGGCCTCTCTCCCACTTTGGGGGCGGAAGGAGCCCCCCAAAAAAGGGGGAAGGGCTTTCCCCAGAGCTCCCCCGTCCCGCGGGGATTTTTGGGGGGCTCTGCCGGCTCCGGGGGAGCGGCCGGACGTTGGTGGTGGCCGCGGGTGACACTTGGGGACAGCGGAAGGGAGGGAGGGAGGTGGCACTGGGGAAGTGGGGGAGGGGCCGTGGTCACTGCTGGCGGCGAGGGGACAGCGAGGGGACAATGGGGACACTGGGGACACTGGGGACAGCGGGGCCGCGCTGCCTGCTCGGCCTCGTCCTGCTGGGGGCGCCCGGCCTGGCCGCAGGTGGGCACGGGGGGGTTTGGGGTGTCCGGGGGGTTTGGGGTGTTTGGGGAGGTTTAGGGGATTTGGGGTGTCCGGGGGTTTGAGGGGTGTCGGGGGGGTTCAGAGGGTTTGGGGGTATTTAGGGGACTTGGGGTGTCCCGGGGGTTTTGGGGCGGTTTAGGGGATCTGGGGTGTCGGGGAGGTTTGGGGTGGTTTAGGGGATTTGGGGTGTCGGGGGTATTTGGGGTGTCCGGGGGTTTTGGGGGGGTTTAGGGGATTTGGGGTGTCGGGGGGATTTGGGGTGTCCGGGGGTTTGGGGGAGTTTGGGGGATTTGGGGTGTCGGGGGAGTTCAGGGGGTTTGGGGGTATTTAGGGGATCTGGGGTGTCCGGGGAGTCTGGGGGGGTTTAGGGTGTCCGGGGATTTTGGGGGTGTTTGGGGTGTCTGGGGAATTTGGAGGATTTGGGGTGTCGGGGGGATTTGGGGGGGTTTGGGGTGTCCGGGGGGTTTGGGGTGTTTGGGGAGGTTTAGGGGATTTGGGGTGTCCGGGTGGTCTGGGGGGGTTTAGGGGATTTGGGGTGTCGGGGGGGGTTTAGGGGATTTGGGGTGTCGGGGGTATTTGGGGTGTCCGGGGATTTTGGGGGGGTTTAGGGGATTTGGGGTGTCGGGGGCGTTTGGGGTGGTTTAGGGGATTTGGGGTGTCCCGGGGCTTTGAGGGGTGTCGGGGGGGTTCAGGGGGTTTGGGGGTATTTAGGGGATCTGGGGTGTCCGGGGAGTCTGGGGGGGTTTAGGGTGTCCGGGGATTTTGGGGGTGTTTGGGGCGTCTGGGGAATTTGGAGGATTTGGGGTGTCGGGGGGATTTGGGGAGGTTTAGGGGATTTGGGGTGTCCAGGGGTTTTGGGGGGATTTGGGGTGTCCGGGGGTTTTGGGGGGGTTTGGGGTGTCCGGGGGGTTTGGGGTGTTTGGGGAGGTTTAGGGGATTTGGGGTGTCGGGGGGGTCTGGGGGGGTTTAGGGGATTTGGGGTGTCCGAGGGGAACAGGGGGACTTTGGGGGGATTTAGGGGGTTTGGGGAGGATTTAGGGGAATCCAGAGGGACCCACGGAGGGATGGGGGGTCCTGGGGATTTGGGGTCCCAGAGATTTGGGGTCACAGGGATTGGGGTCACGGGGATTTGGGGTCGCAGGAATTTGGGGTCCTGGTGATGCGCCACATCCCCTTCCCCGCTCCCTTGACTTTTGGGGTGCCCCAGGGACCCCTGAGGTGCTCCTGGGTTTGGGGGGGCACCCGGGGGGGGTCCCGGGGGGCTCCAGGACCGACCCCAACCCCCCCAGACCTCAGGCACGGGGGGGGCTCTGGTGCCACCCAAGGCGCCATCGGTGCCACCTGCGGGGGGACACACGGAGCCGGGGGGTCCCCAAAATTCCATAATCCCATAATTCCCCATAAACCCCCCAAAATTCCCCCCAAAACCCCGCAAAATCTCCCCAAATCGCTCCAAAACCCCCCAAAATCGCTGCAAGATCACCCCAAAAGCCCCCCAAATCGCTCCAGACTCTTTCAAAATCCCCCCAAAATCGCCCCAAAATGCCCCAAAATCACCCCAAAACCCCGCAGGGGCGCTGGCCGAGCCCGAAATCTGCTACGTGCTGGACGCGGTGCTCTTCCTCTACAGCCTCATCCTCACCGGCCTCTACATCCGCCTCAGGGTGAGCCCCCCGAACCCCCTTTTTTTTTGGGGGGGGGGGTCCCCAAACCTCCCCTCCCCCCTCCCCCACTTGTTTTTACCCATTTTCCCCTTTTTTCCCCTCATTTTTGGTTTTCTCTCCCCTTCCCCAGTTCATGACTTGGCGGCTGCAGAGAGCGGCTGAGCAGGTAAAGGGGGGGAGAGATTTTGGGGGGATTTTGGGGGGTTTTGGGGTGCGGGGGGGTGTGGGGGATGGGGGTGTCCGGCTGTGCCCCCCCCCAGCCCCCCAAAATCCACTTTCACTTTCTGTTCCCGGCAGAAGGAGGAAGAGGCCGTTTATGCCGTGAGTCACGCGGGGGGGCGGGGAGGATTTTGGGGACACCCCCAAATTGTTTTGGGGGGTGCGGGGGCTGTGCTGGGGAGGGGGAAAATCCCTGAGGTTTGGGGGTGACCCGTGGATATTGATGGGCTGGGATTTGGGGTGTCCCCCTCCATTAATGGGGCTGGGATTTGGGGTGTCCCCCCCATTTATGGGTGTCAGATTTGGGGTGTCCCCCTCCATTAATGGGGCTGGGATTTGGGGTTTCCCCTTCCATTTATGGGTGTCAGATTTGGGGTGTCCCCCTCCATTAATGGGGCTGGGATTTGGGGTGTCCCCCCCCATTTATGGGTGTCAGATTTGGGGTGTCCCCCCCAACAATGGGGCTGAGATTTGGGGTGTCCCCCTCATTGATGGGGTGAGATTTGGGGTGTTTGGGATTTGGGGTGTTTGGGATTTGGGGTGCTCCCCCTCCACTAAAGAATGACTGAGGGGGTGACAATGTGGGGGTGACACTGGGAAGGTGACAATGTGGGGGTGACAATCGGTGGGGATGGCACTGGAGGTGACACTGTGGGGGTGACAATATGGGGGTGACACTGAGGAGGTGACAACGTGGGGGTGACAACGTGGGGGTGACAATTCAGGTGACAATGGAGGTGACAATGTTGGGGTGAATCCGTGGGAGTGACAATGTGAGGGTGACACTGTGGGGATGACACTGGGGAGGTGACAATGTTGGGGTGACAACGTGAGGGTGACAATCGGTGGGGGTGACAATGGAGGTGACAACATGGGGGTGACAATCGGTGGGGGTGGCACAGCCCCCCTGGACACCCCAAAACGCCCCCGGCCCCCCCGCAGGGTCTCAGCTCCGACCCCCAGGAGACCTACGAGACCCTGCAGATGAAGAGCTCCTGACCCCCGAGAAAACCGGGAATTTCCCCTGGAAATGGGAAAATTCCGGTTTTTTACACCTGGAAATGGAAAAATTGGGGTTTTTTTACCCCTGGAAATGGAAAATTTAGGATATTTTTTTCCCTGAAAATGGAGAATTGAGGTTTATTTTTCCTGGAAAATGGAAAATTTGGAATTTTTTTTTCCCTGAAAATGGAGAATTGGGATTTATCTTTCCCTGGAAATGGAAATTTTGAATTTTTTTTCCCCTGGAAATGGAAAATATGGATTTTTTTTTTCCCCCTGGAAATGGAAAATTGGGATTTTTTTTCCTCTCTCCCTGGAAATGGAAAAATTAAAACATAAAAAAATCCGATATTAAATGGGGTTTTAAGGGTTAAAAACTGGGGGTAAACATTGAGATCTTCTGGGTTAAAATCGGGATTAAAATGGTTAAAAATAGGGATTCAAAAAGGTTAAAATTGGGGTAAAATCGATCAAAAATGGGTCCAAAAATGTTAAAAATGGGCAAAAAGGAGAAATGCCCCCCAGATCCCTGGAGAACAGCAGCTGGCATCGGGAGGTGGCATCAGGAGGTGACAGGGTGGCACCAGGGTGGCATCAGGAGGTGACAGGGTGGCACCAGGGTGGCATCAGGAGGTGACAGGGTGGCATCAGGAGGTGACAGGGTGGCACCAGGGTGGCATCAGGAGGTGGCAGGGTGGCATCAGGAGGTGACAGGGTGGCATCAGGAGGTGACAGGGTGGCATCAGCAGGTGGCACCAAGGTGGCAGCAGGAGGTCACAGGGTGGCACCAGGGTGGCATCAGGAGGTGGCAGCGCTGGCCGTGCCCCAGGCTCTCTTCTCCACCAGGGCACAGAACCTGTCGGGCACCCCGGAGTCCCTGCGGGGACAGAGCGGCACGGGGGGGACATCAGCGGTGCCAGGGGTGCCAGGAGGGAACAGGAGGGGACAGAAGAAGTCTCAAGAGGTGGCAGGAAGTGGCAGTAGTGACACAGGAGGTGGCACAGGGGTTGACACAGGGGGTGGCACAGGAGGTGGCAGGAAGTGGCACAGGAGGGGACAGGAGGTGCCAGGGGTGCCAGGAGTGACAGAAGAGGTTGCAGGAAGCAGCAGTAAGTGGCAGAGGTGGCACAGGGGGTGGCACAGGGGTTGACACACGGGGTGGCACAGGCGGTGGCACAAGGGTGACCCAGGCGGTGGCACAGGGGTTGGCACAGGTGGCAGTGGTGGCACAGGGGGTGGCACAGGCGGTGGTACAGGGGGTGGCACAGGTGGCACAGAGGTGGCACAGGAGGTGGCAGGAAGTGGTACAGGTGACATGGGGTGACACAGGGGTGGCAGGGGTGGCACGGGGGTGGCACAGGGGGTGGCAGGAACTGGTACAGGTGACACAGGAGGTGGTACAGGAGGTGGCACAGGGGGTGACACAGGGAGTGGCAGTGGTGACACAGGGGTTGGCACAGAGGTGGCACAGCGGGTGACCCCCGGCCCGCACCTGAGGCGCTGCAGTTTCTGCTGCCCCGCGCGTGCCAGGCGCTCTGCCCGCTGCCGTGCCCGCGCCAGCTCCCGCTGCCCCTCCTCGATGGCCGCGGCTCGGTCGCGCTGTCGCCGCTGCCGCGACTCCCGGATCTGCTCCCGCAGCGCCTCGGCGTGGGCGCGCTGTGCCCGCTGCCGTGCCAGCTGCTGCTGCTGCTGCCGTGCCAGCTGCTCCTGCTGGGCACTGGGGACATTGTGACACTGTGACACTGGCACTGTGCCCACTGCTGCTGCTGGGCACTGGGGACACGGGGACATTGTGACATTGGCACTGTGACATGGACACTGTGCCTGCTGCCGTGCCAGCTGCTGCTGCTGGGCACTGGGGACACGGGGACATTGTGACATTGGCACTGTGACATTGGCACTGTGACATGGACACTGTGCCTGCTGCCGTGCCAGCTGCTGTTGCTGGGCACTGGGGACACGGGGACACCACTGTGACATTGGCACTGTGACACTGTGACATTGGCACTGTGGCACTGTGACACTGGCACTATGACACTGTGACACTGGCACTGTGTCCACTGCCGTGCCAGCTGCTCCTGCTGGGCACTGGGGACATTGTGACACTGTGACACTGGCACTGTGACACTGGCACTGTGCCCGCTGCCATGCCAGCTGCTCCTGCTGGGCACTGGGGACATCACTCTGACACTGGGGCACTGGCACTGTGACACAGGCACAACCCCTGGGGTGACACGGGGACGCTGCCACCATCCCCTGGGGACAACTGGGGTGGCTCAGGGACACCAACACTGTCCCCTGGGCATGGCTGGCACAGCGCCTGGGGTGATACTGGTGTCCCCAGAGCCAGCAGGGTGGCACAGGGACCTTGTCACACCTGGGTGACACTGGTGTCCCCGGAGCCAGCAGGGTGGCACAGGGACCTTGTCACACCTGGGTGACACTGGTGTCCCCGGAGCCAGCAGGGTGGCACAGGGACACGGCCACACCTGGCACTGCCCGTGGGGCGACACCGACGTGTCCCCAACGCCCCGGCTGTCGCCGTGCCAGCCGCGGTGCCACCCACCTGAGCAGGGTGAGGAAGTCGCGGCGCTCCTGCTGCAGCGCCAGCGCCAGCTGCTGTCGCCGCTGTGTCACCTGCTCGCGGCGGCCCCGCTGCAGCTCCTGCAGCTGCTCCGCGCGGCGCCGCTCCCGCTGCAGCTCCCGCTGCCGCCAGGCCCGCTCCGCTGCCTCCTGGCTGCGCCTGCAGCGCACAGCCTCCTGCGGGGACAGCGGGGGCATTGGGGACACTGGGGACATTGGGGACACTGGGGGCACTGGGGACATTGGGGGCTTTGGGGACATTGGGGATACTGGGGACATTGGGGACATTGGGGGCACTGGGGACACTGGGGGCATTGGGGACTCTGGGGACACTGGGGACATTGGGGACATTGGGGACACTGGGGACACTGGAGGCTTTGGGGACATTGAGGACATTGGGGACTCTGGGGACACTGGGGACATTGGGGACACTGGGGGCATTGGGGACTGGGGACACTGAGGGCATTGGGGACACTGGGGACTCTGGGGACACTGGGGCATTGGGGACACTGGAGACATTGGGGACATTGAGGACTCTGGGGACACTGGGGACACTGGGGGCATTGGGGACTCTGGGGACACTGGGGGCATTGGGGACACTGGGGGCATTGAGGACACTGGGGACTCTGGGGACACTGGGACTCTGGGGACACTGGGGCATTGGGGACACTGGGGACACTGGAGACATTGGGGACATTGAGGACTCTGGGGACAGTGGAGACATTTGGGGCATTGGGGAGTTTCAGGGGCACTGGGGACTCTGGGGGCATTGGGGGGTTTCATGGACATTGGGGACACTGGGGATATTGGGGACATCGGGGATATTGGGGGTGCTGGGGACATTGGGGACTCTGTGGGCTTTGGGGACATAGGTGACACTGGAGACACTGGGGACAGTGGAGACATCAGGGACATTGGGGACACAGGGGATATTGGGGACATTGAGGACTCTGGGAGCACTGGGGGCATTGGGGACACTGGGGGTTCTGGGGATATTGGGGACACAGGGGATATTGGGGACACTGGGAGCTCTGGGGACAGGGACAGGTCCCGGTGCCACCAGTCCCACTGTGCCACCTCTTGGCTGCGCTCGGAGTGCAGAGCCCCTGGGTGGTGACAGCACCCTGGGGAGGGGACAGAGCCCCAGGGAGGGGACAAGGGTGGCAGTGCCACCCACCCGCGCCTCCTGCCAGTCCCGCTCGTGCTCCTGCATGGCCTTGACCCGGTCCAGCTCCCGCTGCCGCTCCCGCCGCAGCCGCGCCCGCTCCGTCTCCAGCGCCGCGTCCCGCTCCTGGGGACAGCGACATGGGGACAGCGGCACCAGGACAGGGACATGGCTGGGACAGGGACACCGGGACAGGGACACAGACAGAGCTGGGACAGGGACGTGGCTGGGACAGCGGCACCGGGACAGGGTCATGGGGACAGGGACACCGGGACAGCAACATGGGGATAGCGACACCGGGACAGGGTCATGGGGACAGGGACACCGGGACAGCAACATGGGGATAGCGACACCGGGACAGGGTCATGGGGACAGGGACACTGGGAGAGCAACATGGGGACAGCGACACCGGGACAGCGACACCAGGACACAGGGGGAGACAGGGACACCGGGACAGCGACACCGGGACAGCAACATGGCTGGGACAGGGACACCGGGACAGCGACACAGACAGAGCTGGGACAGGGACGTGGCTGGGACAGGGACACTGGGACAGGGACACGGCTGGGGACAAGGACATTGGGACAGGGACAGGGACAGAGGGACAGGGGGACAGGGACATCGGCTGAAGACAGAGCCACGGGGCAGGGACAAGGACTGGGCAGGGGACAGTGTCACAAGGTGGGACAGAGCCCTGGGAAGGTGACAGAGCCCTGGGGAGGTGACAAAACTCTGGAAGGTGACAGCCCCTGCCAGCCCCCTGACCCCCTGCTGGCGCTGCTCCTCCAGGGCCCGCAGCTCGGCGCGCCGCTCGCGCTCGCTGTTGCGCTGCCGCAGCCGCTGGTTCTCCGCATCCACCGCCTTCATGTCGGCCAGGAGCTGCCGCTTGCGCTGCTGCTGCTGCTGCCAGGCCTGCCCGCCCCGCGGGGACACCGCGGGGACACCGCGGGGACACCGAGCCCGTCACCGCACAGCCCCGCAAACCCCCCTTCCCATGGGGATCCCCATTCCCTGGGACCCGCATGACCCGGGATCCCAAATCCATGGGATCCCCATTCCCTGAAATACCCATTCCCCGGGATCCCAAACCTTGGGATCCCCATTCCCTGAAATCCCCATTCCCTGGGATCCCAAACCTTCGGATCCCCATTCCCTAGGATTCCCCTGCTATAGATCCCAAATCCCTGGGATCTCAAACCCCTGGGATTCCCCTGCTGTAGATCCCAATTCCATGGGATCCCAAACATCTGGGATCCCCCTCATGAGGACCCCCATTCCCTGAAATTCCCATTCCCTTAAATCCCCATTCCCTGAAATCCCCATCCCCTGGGGTCTCCCACTCCTTGGGACCCCAAATCCCTGGGATTCCCCTCCTCAGCCCCCCCCCCCCCCCATTCCATGAAATCCCCATTCCCTGGGATCCACAGCAGCTCCGTGTCCCCTCCCGCTGATGCCACCACATCCCCAAGGCCACCAGAGCCACGATCCCGTCCCGTGCTGCCCCGAGACCCAAATTCCCAAATTCCCGAATTCCCGCTGGGAATCTCAGACCTCGCGATCCTCCCTCCTCATCTGCTCCAGGTGCTCCAGGAACCTCTGGCCCTCCTGGAATTTCTGCTCGGCCCTCAGCGCCCGCTGCTCCTGGCGCTGCTCTATCTGCTGGAGCACCTCCCGCTTGGCGCTGGGAATTCGGGAATAATTCGGGAGTTATTTGGGAATTCGGGAATCATTTGGGAATTTGGGAATGGAAAAGTTCCAGTCCACTTCCAGAAGTGTGGAGTGCATGGGGTGGGTGGAGAAGGGGAAAGGAAGGGAAAGGAGAAAAAAGGGGGAAGGGGAAATGGGAGTAGGAAAAAAGAAGGGAAAAGGGAAAGAGGGAGAAAGGGAAATGGAAAAGGGGCAAAGGAAAGGGGGAAAAGAGGGAAAAGAGGGAAAAAAGGGGAAGGGAAAAGAGGGAGAAAAGGGGAAATGGAGAGAGGGAAAAGGAGGGAAAAGAAGGGGAATGGGGAAAGGGAAAAGGCAAAAAAAGGGAAGGAGAGGAAAAGGGAAAAAGGAAAAGGAGAAAGAGGAAAGTGAAGAGGAAAAAAAGAATGGGGGAAGGGAGAAGAGATTAGGAGAAAGGGATAAGGGAAAAGGGAAGAGGGAAAGGAAAAGGGAATGGCAGGACCTGATGAGCTCCTGCTTCCTGCGGCGCTCCAGCTCCTCCTGCAGCTGCAGCTCCTTCTCCCGCTGGCTGTCCATGAGCCGCGCCAGGCGCTGCTCCTCCGCCCGCAGCTCCCCCTGCACCTGCCGCTTCTCCGCCAGCTGCCTGTCCAGGATGGAGCTGCAGCGGGCGCTGAGCAGGAGCTGCGGGAATGGGAAATAGGGAATGGGAAATGGGAATGGGAAACGGGAATTCTGGATCTGGCACTTCCTGCCTGTCCAGGATGGAGCTGCAGCGGGCGCTGAGCAGGAGCTGCAGGAATGGGAAATGGAATGGGAAATGGGAAATAGGGAATGGGAAATGGGGAATGGGAATTCTGGGTCTGGCACTTCCTGCCTGTCCAGGATGGAGCTGCAGCGGGCGCTGAGCAGGAGCTGCGGGAATGGGAATGGGAAATGGGAAATAGGGAATGGGAAATGGGAATTCTGGATCTGGCACTTCCTGCCTGTCCAGGATGGAGCTGCAGCGGGCGCTGAGCAGGAGCTGCAGGAATGGGAAATGGAATGGGAAATGGGAAATAGGGAATGGGAAATGGGGAATGGGAATTCTGGGTCTGGCACTTCCTGCCTGTCCAGGATGGAGCTGCAGCGGGCGCTGAGCAGGAGCTGCGGGAATGGGAATGGGAAATGGGAAAAGGAAAGGAAAGGGAAGGGAAGGGAAGGGAAGGGAAGGGAAGGGAAGGGAAGGGAAGGGAAGGGAAGGGAAGGGAAGGGAAGGGAAGGGAAGGGTTCCGCCTGTACCGAGTTCAGATGCCGCATCTCATCCTCCTGCTCCATCCTCATCCCGGCCGCGCGCTCCAGCAGCTCCCGCCGCTCCCTCTCCTGCTCCTGCTCCAGCTCCGAGCGGGCCTGAGCTTCCCGCAGCTCCTCCTGCCGCTGCTCCGCTCTGCGGGCCCGGCTGCGCTCCTCCTGCGGGACAGGGACACTGCTGGGGACATTCCCAGCGTCCTGGGGGACATTCCCAGGGTCCAGGGGGACATTCCCAGGGCCTCCTGCAGGGACAGGCCCGGGACATCCTGGGACCCTGGGGGATATTCCCAAGGCATTCCTGGGGGACATTCTCGGGGTCTTGGGGGCATTGCCAGGAACATTCCTTGGGGACATTCCCAGGGCCTCCTGCGGGGAGAGTCCTGGGAGGTTCCAGGGACCCTGGCACGAGGGGATGAGGAAATTTGGGAAAGGGAAATTCGGGCTCAGGAAATTCTGGATCAGGAAAAGCAGGATTGGGAAAATCAGGATTAGGGAAGATCGGGAGCGGGAAATTCGGGCTCAGGAAATCGGGAGATGCCCACGAAAGCTGCGTCCTGGCGGGATTTGAGGATCCGCAGCCGATCCGCGAGCTCCCGGCGCGGAGCCCGAGCCTCCTCCTGGATCCGCTGGAATTCCTCGGTGCCGATGATGAGCGAGGCCGGGAGCCGATCCCTGGGAACTCTGTGGGACACGGACCGGGATCAGGGGCACGGGGACAGCTCCTGGTGTCCCCTGTGTCCCCATATCCCACCTGGGTTCCCAAATCCTCTCTGAGTCCCCACTTACCCCACTGAGTCCTCAAATTCCCTGGAGTTCTCAAAATCCCTCAGGGTCCCCAAATCCCCCCTGAGTTCCCAAATCCTTTCTGATTCCTGGGGGTCCCCAGACCCCCTATGGGGTCCCCAAATCCCCATGAGTCTCACATGAGCTCCCGAACCACGTCCTTGGTGAAGACCCGGATGGTTTTGGGTTTGTCCCGGGATGAGGGCACCGTGCCCGGGGCGCTCCTCACGTCCCGGAGCTGCACGATGGCGCTGGAGGGACCTGAAATCTGTGGGAAAGGATGGGGTGAGACCCCAAAATCCCCCCCAAAATCGTCCCACAAACCCACCCTCAAAATCCCCAACGAAATCCCATAAAAACCATTACAAAATCCTCCTGAAATCCCATAAAAACCGTTACAAAATCCTCCCGAAATCCCATGTGTCATCCCAAAATCACCTCAAAATCCCTCCCAAAAATCCCCTAAATCTCCTTGAAATCCCCCACAAAATCCACCAAATTTTAGGGTGAGATTTTGGCCCAAGAGACTCCCAAATTCCCACAAAATGGCTCCATCCTCACCTTCCTCGCCCCCTCCACCTCTTCCTCCTTGTCCGTGTCCTTGTCCCTGTCCCTGTCCGTGTCCTTGTCCGTGTCCCTGTCCCGCTGCTCGTCCCTGCCCAGCTCCGCGCTCCGCACCCGCCGCAGCTGCTCCTGTGGGGACAGGGGACACCACGGGGACATCATAGGGACATTCGGGGGGTACATTCCCGAGGATATCCTGGGGACATCGTGGGGACATCCCAGGGGATATCCCGGGGACATTTCCAGGGACATCCTGGGGAATTCCCAGGAGCAGGAAAATCAGGAGCAGGAAAAAACGGAATGGGGAAAAGCGAGGCCCAGAAAAGAGGGATTAGGAAAAGTGGGATTAGGAAAATCGGGGTAAAAAAAAAAAATATATATATATATAAAAAAAAGGGATTGGGAAAAGGGGGATTGGGAAAAGTGAGTGGGAAATTCGGGATCAGGAAAGTTGGGATCAGGAAAATTGGGATGGGAAAAGGCGGGATCAGAAAAAGGAGGGGTGGGAAGATCAGAAAATTCGGGATTAGGGGAGATCAGGATCAGGAAATTCGGGCTCAGGAAATTCTGTATCAGGAAATTTGGGATGAGGGAAAACAGGATTGGGAAATTTGGGATTAGGGATGATCAGGATCAGGAAAAGCAGGAACAGGAAATTCAGAATTAGGGAAGATCAGGATCGGGAAATTTGCGAAAAGGAAATTCTGGATCAGGAAATTTGGGATCAGGGAAAGCAGGATTGGGAAAATCAGGATTAGGGAAGATCAGGAGCAGGAAATTCGGGCTCAGGAAATCGGGAGATGCCCACGAAAGCCGCGTCCTGGCGGGATTTGAGGATCCGCAGCCGATCCGCGAGCTCCCGGCGCGGAGCCCGAGCCTCCTCCTGGATCCGCTGGAATTCCTCAGTGCCGATGATGAGTGAGGCCTGGGGACGATCCCTGGGAATTCTGTGGGACACAAACTGGGATCAGGGGCACGGGGAAAAAATATCCCGCATTTTGGAGGAAAAATCCTGGATTTTAGGGAAAAAAAACCCTGAATTTTGGGGGAAGAATTTTCAAATTCTGGGGGAAATTATCCCGGATTGAGGGGGAAATAACCCTAAAGCTTGGGGGTAATAAATCCTGAATTTTGGGGAAAATATCCCCGATGTGGGAGGGGAAGCCACCAGATTTTTAGCCAAAAAAATATATTTTTTTTATTTTTTAAACTGAAATTTTGGCGAAAAAATCCAGAATTTTGGGTGAAATAATCCAGGATTTTATGGGGGAAAAAAAAATCACGGATTATTGGGGGGAAAAAGGCAGATTTGGGGAGCCTCACATGAGCTCCCGGATCAGGTCCCTGGTGATGACCCGGATGGTTTCGGGTTTGTCTCGGAGCGCGGGCGGCGCTCGGGGGGCGGCCGTGACATCGTGGAGCAGCACGATGGGGCTGGAGGGGCGCGAGGGCTGAGGGAAAGGACGGCGTGAGACCCCCAAATCCCCCCCAAAATCTGCCTCAAAAATCCCTCCAGAAATCCCATAAACAATCCCCCGAAAATCCACAAAATCAACCCAAAATCCCCTCCAAATCACCCCAAAACTCTTCTAAGTTATTCCAACCTCCCCAAATCACCCCCAAATCTCTCCAAATCCCCTTCAATCACCCCAAAGTCCTCCCAAAATCCCTACCCCAGAACTCCCCCAGATGATCCCTAAATCCCCCAAAAATATCCCCTAAATCCCCCCCAAATCACCTCTAAATCCCCCCCAATCACCCGAATTCACCCCAAAATGCTGCCAAATCCCTCGATTTCCCCAAATTCCCCCCGTGTCACCCCAAATCACCTCAGAGTGCCACCAAAAATCCCCCACATCCCCCGAAAGTCCCCCCAGATCCCCTCAAAATACCCCCAGCTGCCCAAATCCCTCACCCGGTGCCTCCCGGTTCCCCTCCCGCTGCCCAAATCTTTCACCCGGTTCCCCCTCGGTGCCCAAATCCCATGCCCGGTGCCCAAACCCCCCCGTCCCCAGCCCTGCCAGGTGCCCTCCAGTGTCCCCCGGTGTCCCCGGTTCCCATTCCCGGTGCTCCCGGTGCCCAAATCCCCTCTCCCCAGCCCTGCCAGATTCTTCCCGGTGTCCCCGGTGTCCAAATTCCCGCCCCCCCCCCCCCCCCCCCAGCCCTGCCAGATTCTTCCCGGTGCCCCCGGTGCCCCCCGGTGCCCCTCCCCGGTGCCTAAATTCCCCCTCCCCAGCCCTGCCAGATTCCTCCCGGTATACCCCGGTGTCCCCGGTTCCCCTCCCCGGTGCCCCCCGGTGCCCAAATCCCCCCTCCCCAGCCCTGCCAGGTACCCCCGGTGCCCCTCCCCGGTGCTCCCGGTGCCCAAATCCCCTCTCCCCAGCCCTGCCAGGTTCCCCCCGGTTCCCCTCCCCGGTGCTCCCGGTGCCCCACCCCGCACCCGCTGCTCCCCGGGCGGGCTCCGAGCCCCGGAGCTGCTGCGGAGCCTCCGCCGAGCCCGGGGGGGACGGGAGGGACCGGGGGGCTCTGGGGGGACACCGGGAGGGCTGTGGGGGACACGGGACCCCGGGGTGACCCCAGGAGGGTTTTGGGGGACACCGGACCCGGGGGATTTGGGGACACGGGACCCCGGGGTGTCCCCAGGAGGGTTTTGGGGGACACCGGACCCGGGGGATTTGGGGACACGGGACCCCGGGGTGTCCCCAGGAGGGTTTTGGGGGACACCGGACCCGGGGGATTTGGGGACACGGGACCCCGGGGTGTCCTCGGGGTGGCGGGAGGCGGATCCCGGGCAGGGGCGGCTGTCGAGTGTCGCCATTGGGGGATGAGGATGTCGCGATTGTCGCCAGGTGTCCCCAACCGGCCCCGGCGCGAGCGGCGCTGTCCCCAACGTCCCCAACAGCCGCGGGGGGATGGAGGATCGGGGGGGCCTGGAAAGGGCGGGGTGGACCCCAAAATCCCCCCAAAAATCCCACTAAAAACACCCCAAATCCACTCCAAAATGATATAAAAATCCCCCCCAAGCCATCAAAATCCCAAACCCCAAAACTCCCTCCACAATTCGCTGCAAATTCCCCCAGTTCATGAATTATTATTTCCTTCACATAGAAAACATTTTCTTACATTGTTAAAAGTTTTCGGTATTTTCATTGATATGCACAACTTACATTTCTGTGCGCGATTTAACCACAACCATTTCACCGGTCCCCGAAATCACAGCCTTCCGACCAGCAGCGTGGTACCACTGCCCCTCCACTGGTACCTTCCCAAATCATCCCACTGCTATCCCATAATACTCCGCATTTCCAGCGGGCATCCTGTCTGACCCTAAAAATGCACCGAGGAATTCAAAAATGGCCATTGGGAAAGCGTAACAACACCCTAAAAGACACCAGAAAAGTCCTAAAAAGCCTTCAAAAATCCCCTAAATATTCCTAATAGTCCTAAAAAAAACCCCTCAAAAAAACCCCAAACAAAACAAAACAAAAAAACCCCCCAAAACCAAAAGAACCAACCCAAACAAACAACCAACCAACCAAAAAAAAAACCCCCAAAAAAACCTCAAGGAAGCCTGCTCAGCCTCCAAACCCCTTCCTGTCGCTCTCTAGCCCACAGATGTCATCCCTACCTTTTTGCAGCGGGTCCTGTTGTCCTCTGCGGGTTCTGTGCTGTCCTGGTGCGAGGGTCGCTGCTCTGTCCCGGGGAGGGTTCTGGTGTGGTCTTGTTATGAACAAAACAGCCTGGCTGGGACACTTGGCTCCAATTAAGTACTGACATTGAAATGTTAATTAGCTAATTGCTCCTGGGAATCACCTACCCCCACCCAAACTAGGACTGGGATGCAAAATAATCCAGTGGAATCATGGGAGGGGGTTTTGGGGATGAAAAACATGGAGACCCCAGGGACAGACCCTGCATGGAGACCCCAGGGACGGACTCTGCCACCTTCTCACCCTTCGGCTACCGGGAAAAAGCTACACCACCCCCCTGCCGAGCTGACTTTTTAATAAAGAGCTGAACACTAATAAAGGCATAGACCCTGCTCATTTCAGTCTCGCTGTCAGGCTTGCTGTGCTGTGCTGCTGTTGTTGGGGGTGAAAAGGGAAAAGGCTGCTTAGGGTGAGGTACGGGTGGCGTGAGGGGTGCCGCACCTGTACCCTAACTTGCCTCCTAAGCTGTACCCTGTAGCCCTGATCCCCACTGGACTGTCCAGCGCTCAGACCCTCTCCCTTCACCCCTGACCCCTCCCTCAGCCCCCCAGCCCTCAGGCTCTGGCTGTCACCCTCGAACCCCCCTTTGCCCCTCAAGCCCCCTCTCAGCTGCCCCTCAGCCCCTGTGTGCCACCCTTAATCCCTCTCCTCTGCCCCTCAGCCCCCAGCTTCTCTGTGTCACCCTCCAGCTGCCCCTGCCCCCCTCAGCATCTCTCTGTGTCACCCACTGTCCTCTCCCCTGTTCCTCCCTCAGCTCCCAGCCTCTGTCACCCTCAAGCCCACACAGTGCCCCTCAAGCTGCCCCTCAGCCTCTATGCCATGAAAAGACCCTAAAAAAACATAAAAATGCCCTAAAAAACCCTCATCATCAAAATGTGGGGTTAAAGGTGGTGGGAGGACTGGTTCACCTGTAACCCTCAGGCTCCCCCAACTTTGTCCCTCAAGGCACCCCCAGCCTTTCAACCTCCTTGTGTCACCCTCCATTCCCCCACGGCAGACTCTCAGCATCTCTAAGCCCCTGTTTTTACCCCTAAATACACATTCTGTCCCTCAGCCTCCATGTGTCACCCTCCAGCTCCCCACCGCAGCCTCTCAGGGTCTCTGAGCCCCCCTTTTTACTTCTACAGACCCCTGCTGCCTCTCAGCTACCCCCACCCTCTGTACCACCCTCAAGCCCTCAGCCATCGGAGCCAGGTCCCTTCGTGACACGGTCTGGGAGTCCAGAGAATCCCTCTGGCTGCGTGCGTAGGTCGGAACCCTCGAAGGCCATCAGGAACCCCCCATACAAAGCCAGAGAGACACTGTCTCTGATCTCTGTACAGCCCTACAAACTGACATCAGGAACCTGGACTGCTGAGTTTTCTTTCCCAGCGAAAATGCCCAAAGCATGTACCCAGGGGCTCCTGGCCCTGGACTGGTACCTGACTGTAAAGAATCCATGTATCAAAGGATGGAGCCCACACCGAAGTTGTCCCCACCTCAAACTTGTGCTGCCCTGATAGACCCAAGGGAGCCCTACAAACTGACATCAGGAACCTGGACAGCTGAGTTTTCTTTCCCAGGGAAAATGGAAAAAGGATGTGCCCAGGGGCCCCCGGCCCTGATTGCCAAAAATCCCTATATCGAAGGATGCACCCCACACCGAAGTTTTCCCCACCTCAAACTTGTCCTGCCCTGATAGACCCAAGGGAGCCCTACAAACTGACATCAGGAACCTGGACTGCTGAGTTTTCTTTCCCAGGGAAAATGGAAAAAGGATGTGCCCAGGGGCCAGTTGACCTGACTGCAAAGAATCCTTATATCGAAGGATGGAGCCCAGATCGAAGTTGTCCCAACCTCAAACTTGTGCTGCCCTGATAGACCCAAGGGAGCCCTACAAACTGACATCAGGAACCTGGACTGCTGAGTTTTCTTTCCCGGGAGAAATGGAAAAAGGATGTGCCCAGGGGCCCCTTGACCTGACTGCAAAGAATCCTTCTATCGAAGGATGGAGCCCAGACCGAAGTTGTCCCCACCTCAAACTTGTGCTGCCCTGATAGACCCAAGGGAGCCCTACAAACTGACATCAGGAACCTGGACTGCTGAGTTTTCTTTCCCAGGGAAAATGGAAAAAGGATGTGCCCAGGGGCCCCAGGCCCTGGGCTGGGACCGGACTGCAAAGAATCCTTATATCGAAGGATGGACCCTAGACCGAAGTTGTCCCCACCTCAAACTTGTGCTGCCCTGATAGACCCAAGGGAGCCCTACAAACTGACATCAGGAACCTGGACTGCTGAGTTTTCTTTCCCAGGGAAAATGGAAAAAGGATGTGCCCATGGGCCCCTGGCCCTGACTGCCAAAAATCCTTATATCGAAGGATGGAGCCCAGACCGAAGTTGTCCCCACCTCAAACTTGTGCTGCCCTGATAGACCCAAGGGAGCCCTACAAACTGACATCAGGAACCTGGACTGCTGAGTTTTCTTTCCCAGGGAAAATGGAAAAAGGATGTGCCCAGGGGCCCCTGGCCCTGGGCTGGGCCTGACTGCAAAGAATCCTTATATCAAAGGATGGAGCCCAGACCGAAGTTGTCCCCACCTTAAATTTGTGCTGCCCTGATAGACCCAAGGGAGCCCTACAAACTGACATCAGGAACCTGGACTGCTGAGTTTTCTTTCCCAGGGAAAATGGAAAAAGGATGTGCCATTGGGCCCCTGGCCCTGGGCTGGGCCCTGACTGCAAAGAATCCTTATATCGAAGGATTAAGCCCAGACCGAAGTTGTCCCCACCTCAAACTTGTGCTGCCCTGATAGACCCAAGGGAGCCCTACAAACTGACATCAGGAACCTGGACTGCTGAGTTTTCTTTCCCAGGGAAAATGGAAAAAGAATGTGCCCAGGGACCCCTGGCCCTGGGCTGCACCTGACTGTAAAGAATCCTTATATCGAAGGATGCACCCCACACCGAAGTTGTCCCCACCTCAAACTTGTGCAGCCCTGATAGACCCAAGGGAGCCCTACAAACTGACATCAGGAACCTGGACTGCTGAGTTTTCTTTCCCAGGGAAAATGGAAAAAGGATGTGCCCAGGGGCCCCTGGCCCTGGGCTGGGCCCTGACTGCAAAGAATCCTTATATCGAAGGATTGAGCCCAGACCGAAGTTGTCCCCACCTCAAACTTGTGCTGCCCTGATAGACCCAAGGGAGCCCTACAAACTGACATCAGGAACCTGGACTGCTGAGTTTTCTTTCCCAGGGAAAATGGAAAAAGGATGTGCCCAGGGGCTCCTGGCCCTGGGCTGGGCCCTGACTGCAAAGAATCCTTATATCGAAGGATGGACCCGAGACCGAAGTTGTCCCCTCCTCAAACTTGTGCTGCCCTGATAGACCCAAGGGAGCCCTACAAACTGACATCAGGAACCTGGACTGCTGAGTTTTCTTTCCCAGGGAAAATGGAAAAAGGATGTGCCCAGGGGCCCCTGGCCCTGGGCTGGGACGTGACTGCAAAGAATCCTTATATCGAAGGATTGAGCCCAGACCGAAGTTGTCCCCACCTCAAACTTGTGCTGCCCTGATAGACCCAAGGGAGCCCTACAAACTGACATCAGGAACCTGGACTGCTGAGTTTTCTTTCCCAGGGAAAATGGAAAAAGGATGTGCCCAGGGGCCCCCGGCCCTGATTGCCAAAAATCCCTATATCGAAGGATGCACCCCACACCGAAGTTTTCCCCACCTCAAACTTGTCCTGCCCTGATAGACCCAAGGGAGCCCTACAAACTGACATCAGGAACCTGGACTGCTGAGTTTTCTTTCCCAGGGAAAATGGAAAAAGGATGTGCCCAGGGGCCAGTTGACCTGACTGCAAAGAATCCTTATATCGAAGGATGGAGCCCAGATCGAAGTTGTCCCAACCTCAAACTTGTGCTGCCCTGATAGACCCAAGGGAGCCCTACAAACTGACATCAGGAACCTGGACTGCTGAGTTTTCTTTCCCGGGAGAAATGGAAAAAGGATGTGCCCAGGGGCCCCTTGACCTGACTGCAAAGAATCCTTCTATCGAAGGATGGAGCCCAGACCGAAGTTGTCCCCACCTCAAACTTGTGCTGCCCTGATAGACCCAAGGGAGCCCTACAAACTGACATCAGGAACCTGGACTGCTGAGTTTTCTTTCCCAGGGAAAATGGAAAAAGGATGTGCCCATGGGCCCCTGGCCCTGACTGCCAAAAATCCTTATATCGAAGGATGGAGCCCAGACCGAAGTTGTCCCCACCTCAAACTTGTGCTGCCCTGATAGACCCAAGGGAGCCCTACAAACTGACATCAGGAACCTGGACTGCTGAGTTTTCTTTCCCAGGGAAAATGGCCAAAGGATGTGCCCAGGGGCCCCTGGCCCAGGGCTGGGCCTGACTGCAAAGAATCCTTATATCGAAGGATTGAGCCCAGACCGAAGTTGTCCCCACCTCAAACTTGTGCTGCCCTGATAGACCCAAGGGAGCCCTACAAACTGACATCAGGAACCTGGACTGCTGAGTTTTCTTTCCCAGGGAAAATGGAAAAAGGATGTGCCCAGGGGCCCCTGGCCCTGACTGCAAAGAATCCTTATATCGAAGAATGGAGCCCAGACCGAAGTTGTCCCCACCTCAAACTTGTGCTGCGCTGATAGACCCAAGGGAGCCCTACAAACTGACATCAGGAACCTGGACTGCTGAGTTTTCTTTCCCAGGGAAAATGGCCAAAGGATGTGCCCAGGGGCCCCTGGCCCTGGGCTGGGTCCTGACTGCAAAGTATCCTTATATCGAAGGATTGAGCCCAGACCGAAGTTGTCCCCACCTCAAACTTGTGCTGCCCTGATAGACCCAAGGGAGCCCTACAAACTGACATCAGGAACCTGGACTGCTGAGTTTTCTTTCCCAGGGAAAATGGAAAAAGGATGTGCCCAGGGGCCCCTGGCCCTGACTGCAAAGAATCCTTCTATCGAAGGATGGAGCCCACACCGAAGTTGTCCCCACCTCAAACTTGTGCTGCCCTGATAGACCCAAGGGAGCCCTACAAACTGACATCAGGAACCTGGACTGCTGAGTTTTCTTTCCCAGGGAAAATGGAAAAAGAATGTGCCCAGGGACCCCTGGCCCTGGGCTGGGCCTGACTGCAAAGAATCCTTATATCTAAGGATGGACCCGAGACCGAAGATGTCCCCACCTCAAACTTGTGCTGCCCTGATAGACCCCAGGGAACCCTACAAACTGACATCAGGAACCTGGACTGCTGAGTTTTCTTTCCCAGGAAAAATGGAAAAAGGATGTGCCCAGGGGCCCCTTGACCTGACTGCAAAGAATCCTTATATCGAAGGATGGAGCCCAGACCGAAGTTGTCCCCACCTCAAACTTGTGCTGCCCTGATAGACCCATGGGAGCCCTACAAACTGACATCAGGAACCTGGACTGCTGAGTTTTCTTTCCCAGGGAAAATGGAAAAAGGATGTGCCCAGGGGCCCCTGGCCCTGGGCTGGCCCTGACTGCAAAGAATCCTTATATCGAAGGATTGAGCCCAGACCGAAGTTGTCCCCACCTCAAACTTGTGCTGCCCTGATAGACCCATGGGAGCCCTACAAACTGACATCAGGAACCTGGACTGCTGAGTTTTCTTTCCCAGGGAAAATGGAAAAAGGATGTGCCCAGGGGGCCCTGGCCCTGACTGCAAAGAATCCTTATATCGAAGGATGGAGCCCAGACCAAAGTTGTCCCCACCTCAAACTTGTGCTGCCCTGATAGACCCAAGGGAGCCCTACAAACTGACATCAGGAACCTGGACTGCTGAGTTTTCTTTCCCAGGGAAAATGGAAAAAGGATGTGCCCAGGGGCCCCTGGGCCTGATTGCACAGAATCCTTATATCGAAGGATGGAGCCCAGACCGAAGTTGTCCCCACCTCAAACTTGTGCTGCCCTGATAGACCCAAGGGAGCCCTACAAACTGACATCAGGAACCTGGACTGCTGAGTTTTCTTTCCCAGGAAAAATGGAAAAAGGATGTGCACAGGGGCCCCTTGAACTGACTGCAAAGAATCCTTATATCGAAGGATGGAGCCCAGACCGAAGTTGTCCCCACCTCAAACTTGTGCTGCCCTGATAGACCCAAGGGAGCCCTACAAACTGACATCAGGAACCTGGACTGCTGAGTTTTCTTTCCCAGGGAAAATGGCCAAAGGATGTGCCCAGGGGCCCCTGGCCCAGGGCTGGGCCTGACTGCAAAGAATCCTTATATCGAAGGATTGAGCCCAGACCGAAGTTGTCCCCACCTCAAACTTGTGCTGCCCTGATAGACCCAAGGGAGCCCTACAAACTGACATCAGGAACCTGGACTGCTGAGCTTTCTTTCCCAGGGAAAATGGAAAAAGGATGTGCCCAGGGGCCCCTGGCCCTGGGCTGGGCCTGACTGCAAAGAATCCTTATATCAAAGGATGGAGCCCAGACCGAAGTTGTCCCCACCTTAAATTTGTGCTGCCCTGATAGACCCAAGGGAGCCCTACAAACTGACATCAGGAACCTGGACTGCTGAGTTTTCTTTCCCAGGGAAAATGGAAAAAGGATGTGCCATGGGGCCCCTGGCCCTGGGCTGGGCCCTGACTGCAAAGAATCCTTATATCGAAGGATGGAGCCCAGACCGAAGTTGTCCCCACCTCAAACTTGTGCTGCCCTGATAGACCCAAGGGAGCCCTACAAACTGACATCAGGAACCTGGACTGCTGAGTTTTCTTTCCCAGGGAAAATGGCCAAAGGATGTGCCCAGGGTCCCCTGGGCCTGGGCTGCACCTGACTGTAAAGAATCCTTATATCGAAGGATGCACCCCACACCGAAGTTGTCCCCACCTCAAACTTGTGCTGCCCTGATAGACCCAAGGGAGCCCTACAAACTGACATCAGGAACCTGGACTGCTGAGTTTTCTTTCCCAGGGAAAATGGAAAAAGGATGTGCCCAGGGGCTCCTGGCCCTGGGCTGGGCCCTGACTGCAAAGAATCCTTATATCGAAGGATGGACCCGAGACCGAAGTTGTCCCCACCTCAAACTTGTGCTGCCCTGATAGACCCAAGGGAGCCCTACAAACTGACATCAGGAACCTGGACTGCTGAGTTTTCTTTCCCAGGAAAAATGGCCAAAGGATGTGCCCAGGGTCCCCTGGGCCTGGGCTGCACCTGACTGTAAAGAATCCTTATATCGAAGGATGCACCCCACACCGAAGTTGTCCCCACCTCAAACTTGTGCAGCCCTGATAGACCCAAGGGAGCCCTACAAACTGACATCAGGAACCTGGACTGCTGAGTTTTCTTTCCCAGGGAAAATGGAAAAAGGTTGTGCCCAGGGGCCCCTGGCCCTGACTGCAAAAAATCCTTATATCGAAGGATGGAGCCCAGACCGAAGTTGTCCCCACCTCAAACTTGTGCTGCCCTGATAGACCCAAGGGAGCCCTACAAACTGACATCAGGAACCTGGACTGCTGAGTTTTCTTTCCCAGGGAAAATGGAAAAAGGATGTGCCCAGGGGCCCCTGGCCCTGACTGCAAAGAATCCTTATATCAAAGAATGGAGCCCAGACCGAAGTTGTCCCCACCTCAAACTTGTGCTGCGCTGATAGACCCAAGGGAGCCCTACAAACTGACATCAGGAACCTGGACTGCTGAGTTTTCTTTCCCAGGGAAAATGGAAAAAGGATGTGCCCAGGGGCCCCTGGCCCTGGGCTGGCCCTGACTGCAAAGAATCCTTATATCGAAGGATTGAGCCCATACCGAAGTTGTCCCCACCTCAAACTTGTGCTGCCCTGATAGACCCATGGGAGCCCTACAAACTGACATCAGGAACCTGGACTGCTGAGTTTTCTTTCCCAGGGAAAATGGAAAAAGGATGTGCCCAGGGGGCCCTGGCCCTGACTGCAAAGAATCCTTATATCGAAGGATGGAGCCCAGACCAAAGTTGTCCCCACCTCAAACTTGTGCTGCCCTGATAGACCCAAGGGAGCCCTACAAACTGACATCAGGAACCTGGACTGCTGAGTTTTCTTTCCCAGGGAAAATGGAAAAAGGATGTGCCCAGGGGCCCCTGGGCCTGATTGCACAGAATCCTTATATCGAAGGATGGAGCCCAGACCGAAGTTGTCCCCTCCTCAAACTTGTGCTGCCCTGATAGACCCAAGGGAGCCCTACAAACTGACATCAGGAACCTGGACTGCTGAGTTTTCTTTCCCAGGAAAAATGGAAAAAGGATGTGCACAGGGGCCCCTTGAACTGACTGGAAAGAATCCTTATATCGAAGGATGGAGCCCAGACCGAAGTTGTCCCCACCTCAAACTTGTGCTGCCCTGATAGACCCAAGGGAGCCCTACAAACTGACATCAGGAACCTGGACTGCTGAGCTTTCTTTCCCAGGGAAAATGGAAAAAGGATGTGCCCAGGGGCCCCTGGCCCTGGGCTGGGCCTGACTGCAAAGAATCCTTATATCAAAGGATGGAGCCCAGACCGAAGTTGTCCCCACCTTAAATTTGTGCTGCCCTGATAGACCCAAGGGAGCCCTACAAACTGACATCAGGAACCTGGACTGCTGAGTTTTCTTTCCCAGGGAAAATGGAAAAAGGATGTGCCATGGGGCCCCTGGCCCTGGGCTGGGCCCTGACTGCAAAGAATCCTTATATCGAAGGATGGAGCCCAGACCGAAGTTGTCCCCACCTCAAACTTGTGCTGCCCTGATAGACCCAAGGGAGCCCTACAAACTGACATCAGGAACCTGGACTGCTGAGTTTTCTTTCCCAGGGAAAATGGCCAAAGGATGTGCCCAGGGTCCCCTGGGCCTGGGCTGCACCTGACTGCAAAGAATCCTTATATCGAAGGATGCACCCCACACCGAAGTTGTCCCCACCTCAAACTTGTGCTGCCCTGATAGACCCAAGGGAGCCCTACAAACTGACATCAGGAACCTGGACTGCTGAGTTTTCTTTCCCAGGGAAAATGGAAAAAGGATGTGCCCAGGGGCTCCTGGCCCTGGGCTGGGCCCTGACTGCAAAGAATCCTTATATCGAAGGATGGACCCGAGACCGAAGTTGTCCCCACCTCAAACTTGTGCTGCCCTGATAGACCCAAGGGAGCCCTACAAACTGACATCAGGAACCTGGACTGCTGAGTTTTCTTTCCCAGGAAAAATGGCCAAAGGATGTGCCCAGGGGCCCATGGCCCTGGGCTGGGCCTGACTGCAAAGAATCCTTATATCGAAGGATGCACCCCACACCGAAGTTGTCCCCACCTCAAACTTGTGCAGCCCTGATAGACCCAAGGGAGCCCTACAAACTGACATCAGGAACCTGGACTGCTGAGTTTTCTTTCCCAGGGAAAATGGAAAAAGGATGTGCCCAGGGGCTCCTGGCCCTGGGCTGGGCCCTGACTGCAAAGAATCCTTATATCGAAGGATGGACCCGAGACCGAAGTTGTCCCCTCCTCAAACTTGTGCTGCCCTGATAGACCCAAGGGAGCCCTACAAACTGACATCAGGAACCTGGACTGCTGAGTTTTCTTTCCCAGGGAAAATGGAAAAAGGTTGTGCCCAGGGGCCCCTGGCCCTGACTGCAAAAAATCCTTATATCGAAGGATGGAGCCCAGACCGAAGTTGTCCCCACCTCAAACTTGTGCTGCCCTGATAGACCCAAGGGAGCCCTACAAACTGACATCAGGAACCTGGACTGCTGAGTTTTCTTTCCCAGGGAAAATGGAAAAAGGATGTGCCCAGGGGCCCCTGGCCCTGACTGCAAAGAATCCTTATATCAAAGAATGGAGCCCAGACCGAAGTTGTCCCCACCTCAAACTTGTGCTGCGCTGATAGACCCAAGGGAGCCCTACAAACTGACATCAGGAACCTGGACTGCTGAGTTTTCTTTCCCAGGGAAAATGGAAAAAGGATGTGCCCAGGGGCCCCTGGCCCTGGGCTGGGTCCTGACTGCAAAGTATCCTTATATCGAAGGATTGAGCCCAGACCGAAGTTGTCCCCACCTCAAACTTGTGCTGCCCTGATAGACCCAAGGGAGCCCTACAAACTGACATCAGGAACCTGGACTGCTGAGTTTTCTTTCCCAGGGAAAATGGAAAAAGAATGTGCCCAGGGACCCCTGGCCCTGGGCTGGGCCTGACTGCAAAGAATCCTTATATCTAAGGATGGACCCGAGACCGAAGATGTCCCCACCTCAAACTGGTGCTGCCCTGATAGACCCCAGGGAACCCTACAAACTGACATCAGGAACCTGGACTGCTGAGTTTTCTTTCCCAGGAAAAATGGAAAAAGGATGTGCACAGGGGCCCCTTGAACTGACTGCAAAGAATCCTTATATCGAAGGATGGAGCCCAGACCGAAGTTGTCCCCACCTCAAACTTGTGCTGCCCTGATAGACCCAAGGGAGCCCTACAAACTGACATCAGGAACCTGGACTGCTGAGTTTTCTTTCCCAGGGAAAATGGCCAAAGGATGTGCCCAGGGGCCCCTGGCCCAGGGCTGGGCCTGACTGCAAAGAATCCTTATATCGAAGGATTGAGCCCAGACCGAAGTTGTCCCCACCTCAAACTTGTGCTGCCCTGATAGACCCAAGGGAGCCCTACAAACTGACATCAGGAACCTGGACTGCTGAGTTTTCTTTCCCAGGGAAAATGGAAAAAGGATGTGCCCAGGGGCCCCTGGCCCTGGGCTGGGTCCTGACTGCAAAGAATCCTTATATCGAAGGATTGAGCACAGACCGAAGTTGTCCCCACCTCAAACTTGTGCTGCCCTGATAGACCCAAGGGAGCCCTACAAACTGACATCAGGAACCTGGACTGCTGAGTTTTCTTTCCCAGGGAAAATGGAAAAAGGATGTGCCCAGGGGCCCCTGGCCCTGACTGCAAAGAATCCTTATATCGAAGGATGGAGCCCAGACCGAAGTTGTCCCCACCTCAAACTTGTGCTGCGCTGATAGACCCAAGGGAGCCCTACAAACTGACATCAGGAACCTGGACTGCTGAGTTTTCTTTCCCAGGGAAAATGGCCAAAGGATGTGCCCAGGGGCCCCTGGCCCTGGGCTGGGTCCTGACTGCAAAGTATCCTTATATCGAAGGATTGAGCCCAGACCGAAGTTGTCCCCACCTCAAACTTGTGCTGCCCTGATAGACCCAAGGGAGCCCTACAAACTGACAACAGGAACCTGGACTGCTGAGTTTTCTTTTCCAGGGAAAATGGAAAAAGGATGTGCCCAGGGACCCCTGGCCCTGGGCTGGGCCTGACTGCAAAGAATCCTTATATCTAAGGATGGACCCGAGACCGAAGATGTCCCCACCTCAAACTTGTGCTGCCCTGATAGACCCCAGGGAACCCTACAAACTGACATCAGGAACCTGGACTGCTGAGTTTTCTTTCCCAGGAAAAATGGAAAAAGGATGTGCCCAGGGGCCCCTTGACCTGACTGCAAAGAATCCTTATATCGAAGGATGGAGCCCAGACCGAAGTTGTCCCCACCTCAAACTTGTGCTGCCCTGATAGACCCATGGGAGCCCTACAAACTGACATCAGGAACCTGGACTGCTGAGTTTTCTTTCCCAGGGAAAATGGAAAAAGGATGTGCCCAGGGGCCCCTGGCCCTGGGCTGGCCCTGACTGCAAAGAATCCTTATATCGAAGGATTGAGCCCAGACCGAAGTTGTCCCCACCTCAAACTTGTGCTGCCCTGATAGACCCATGGGAGCCCTACAAACTGACATCAGGAACCTGGACTGCTGAGTTTTCTTTCCCAGGGAAAATGGAAAAAGGATGTGCCCAGGGGGCCCTGGCCCTGACTGCAAAGAATCCTTATATCGAAGGATGGAGCCCAGACCAAAGTTGTCCCCACCTCAAACTTGTGCTGCCCTGATAGACCCAAGGGAGCCCTACAAACTGACATCAGGAACCTGGACTGCTGAGTTTTCTTTCCCAGGGAAAATGGAAAAAGGATGTGCCCAGGGGCCCCTGGGCCTGATTGCACAGAATCCTTATATCGAAGGATGGAGCCCAGACCGAAGTTGTCCCCACCTCAAACTTGTGCTGCCCTGATAGACCCAAGGGAGCCCTACAAACTGACATCAGGAACCTGGACTGCTGAGTTTTCTTTCCCAGGAAAAATGGAAAAAGGATGTGCACAGGGGCCCCTTGAACTGACTGCAAAGAATCCTTATATCGAAGGATGGAGCCCAGACCGAAGTTGTCCCCACCTCAAACTTGTGCTGCCCTGATAGACCCAAGGGAGCCCTACAAACTGACATCAGGAACCTGGACTGCTGAGTTTTCTTTCCCAGGGAAAATGGCCAAAGGATGTGCCCAGGGGCCCCTGGCCCAGGGCTGGGCCTGACTGCAAAGAATCCTTATATCGAAGGATTGAGCCCAGACCGAAGTTGTCCCCACCTCAAACTTGTGCTGCCCTGATAGACCCAAGGGAGCCCTACAAACTGACATCAGGAACCTGGACTGCTGAGCTTTCTTTCCCAGGGAAAATGGAAAAAGGATGTGCCCAGGGGCCCCTGGCCCTGGGCTGGGCCTGACTGCAAAGAATCCTTATATCAAAGGATGGAGCCCAGACCGAAGTTGTCCCCACCTTAAATTTGTGCTGCCCTGATAGACCCAAGGGAGCCCTACAAACTGACATCAGGAACCTGGACTGCTGAGTTTTCTTTCCCAGGGAAAATGGAAAAAGGATGTGCCATGGGGCCCCTGGCCCTGGGCTGGGCCCTGACTGCAAAGAATCCTTATATCGAAGGATGGAGCCCAGACCGAAGTTGTCCCCACCTCAAACTTGTGCTGCCCTGATAGACCCAAGGGAGCCCTACAAACTGACATCAGGAACCTGGACTGCTGAGTTTTCTTTCCCAGGGAAAATGGCCAAAGGATGTGCCCAGGGTCCCCTGGGCCTGGGCTGCACCTGACTGTAAAGAATCCTTATATCGAAGGATGCACCCCACACCGAAGTTGTCCCCACCTCAAACTTGTGCTGCCCTGATAGACCCAAGGGAGCCCTACAAACTGACATCAGGAACCTGGACTGCTGAGTTTTCTTTCCCAGGGAAAATGGAAAAAGGATGTGCCCAGGGGCTCCTGGCCCTGGGCTGGGCCCTGACTGCAAAGAATCCTTATATCGAAGGATGGACCCGAGACCGAAGTTGTCCCCACCTCAAACTTGTGCTGCCCTGATAGACCCAAGGGAGCCCTACAAACTGACATCAGGAACCTGGACTGCTGAGTTTTCTTTCCCAGGAAAAATGGCCAAAGGATGTGCCCAGGGTCCCCTGGGCCTGGGCTGCACCTGACTGTAAAGAATCCTTATATCGAAGGATGCACCCCACACCGAAGTTGTCCCCACCTCAAACTTGTGCAGCCCTGATAGACCCAAGGGAGCCCTACAAACTGACATCAGGAACCTGGACTGCTGAGTTTTCTTTCCCAGGGAAAATGGAAAAAGGTTGTGCCCAGGGGCCCCTGGCCCTGACTGCAAAAAATCCTTATATCGAAGGATGGAGCCCAGACCGAAGTTGTCCCCACCTCAAACTTGTGCTGCCCTGATAGACCCAAGGGAGCCCTACAAACTGACATCAGGAACCTGGACTGCTGAGTTTTCTTTCCCAGGGAAAATGGAAAAAGGATGTGCCCAGGGGCCCCTGGCCCTGACTGCAAAGAATCCTTATATCAAAGAATGGAGCCCAGACCGAAGTTGTCCCCACCTCAAACTTGTGCTGCGCTGATAGACCCAAGGGAGCCCTACAAACTGACATCAGGAACCTGGACTGCTGAGTTTTCTTTCCCAGGGAAAATGGAAAAAGGATGTGCCCAGGGGCCCCTGGCCCTGGGCTGGCCCTGACTGCAAAGAATCCTTATATCGAAGGATTGAGCCCAGACCGAAGTTGTCCCCACCTCAAACTTGTGCTGCCCTGATAGACCCATGGGAGCCCTACAAACTGACATCAGGAACCTGGACTGCTGAGTTTTCTTTCCCAGGGAAAATGGAAAAAGGATGTGCCCAGGGGGCCCTGGCCCTGACTGCAAAGAATCCTTATATCGAAGGATGGAGCCCAGACCAAAGTTGTCCCCACCTCAAACTTGTGCTGCCCTGATAGACCCAAGGGAGCCCTACAAACTGACATCAGGAACCTGGACTGCTGAGTTTTCTTTCCCAGGGAAAATGGAAAAAGGATGTGCCCAGGGGCCCCTGGGCCTGATTGCACAGAATCCTTATATCGAAGGATGGAGCCCAGACCGAAGTTGTCCCCTCCTCAAACTTGTGCTGCCCTGATAGACCCAAGGGAGCCCTACAAACTGACATCAGGAACCTGGACTGCTGAGTTTTCTTTCCCAGGAAAAATGGAAAAAGGATGTGCACAGGGGCCCCTTGAACTGACTGGAAAGAATCCTTATATCGAAGGATGGAGCCCAGACCGAAGTTGTCCCCACCTCAAACTTGTGCTGCCCTGATAGACCCAAGGGAGCCCTACAAACTGACATCAGGAACCTGGACTGCTGAGTTTTCTTTCCCAGGGAAAATGGAAAAAGGATGTGCCATGGGGCCCCTGGCCCTGGGCTGGGCCCTGACTGCAAAGAATCCTTATATCGAAGGATGGAGCCCAGACCGAAGTTGTCCCCACCTCAAACTTGTGCTGCCCTGATAGACCCAAGGGAGCCCTACAAACTGACATCAGGAACCTGGACTGCTGAGTTTTCTTTCCCAGGGAAAATGGCCAAAGGATGTGCCCAGGGTCCCCTGGGCCTGGGCTGCACCTGACTGCAAAGAATCCTTATATCGAAGGATGCACCCCACACCGAAGTTGTCCCCACCTCAAACTTGTGCTGCCCTGATAGACCCAAGGGAGCCCTACAAACTGACATCAGGAACCTGGACTGCTGAGTTTTCTTTCCCAGGGAAAATGGAAAAAGGATGTGCCCAGGGGCCCCTGGCCCTGGGCTGGGCCCTGACTGCAAAGAATCCTTATATCGAAGGATGGACCCGAGACCGAAGTTGTCCCCACCTCAAACTTGTGCTGCCCTGATAGACCCAAGGGAGCCCTACAAACTGACATCAGGAACCTGGACTGCTGAGTTTTCTTTCCCAGGAAAAATGGCCAAAGGATGTGCCCAGGGGCCCATGGCCCTGGGCTGGGCCTGACTGCAAAGAATCCTTATATCGAAGGATGCACCCCACACCGAAGTTGTCCCCACCTCAAACTTGTGCAGCCCTGATAGACCCAAGGGAGCCCTACAAACTGACATCAGGAACCTGGACTGCTGAGTTTTCTTTCCCAGGGAAAATGGAAAAAGGATGTGCCCAGGGGCTCCTGGCCCTGGGCTGGGCCCTGACTGCAAAGAATCCTTATATCGAAGGATGGACCCGAGACCGAAGTTGTCCCCTCCTCAAACTTGTGCTGCCCTGATAGACCCAAGGGAGCCCTACAAACTGACATCAGGAACCTGGACTGCTGAGTTTTCTTTCCCAGGGAAAATGGAAAAAGGTTGTGCCCAGGGGCCCCTGGCCCTGACTGCAAAAAATCCTTATATCGAAGGATGGAGCCCAGACCGAAGTTGTCCCCACCTCAAACTTGTGCTGCCCTGATAGACCCAAGGGAGCCCTACAAACTGACATCAGGAACCTGGACTGCTGAGTTTTCTTTCCCAGGGAAAATGGAAAAAGGATGTGCCCAGGGGCCCCTGGCCCTGACTGCAAAGAATCCTTATATCAAAGAATGGAGCCCAGACCGAAGTTGTCCCCACCTCAAACTTGTGCTGCGCTGATAGACCCAAGGGAGCCCTACAAACTGACATCAGGAACCTGGACTGCTGAGTTTTCTTTCCCAGGGAAAATGGAAAAAGGATGTGCCCAGGGGCCCCTGGCCCTGGGCTGGGTCCTGACTGCAAAGTATCCTTATATCGAAGGATTGAGCCCAGACCGAAGTTGTCCCCACCTCAAACTTGTGCTGCCCTGATAGACCCAAGGGAGCCCTACAAACTGACATCAGGAACCTGGACTGCTGAGTTTTCTTTCCCAGGGAAAATGGAAAAAGAATGTGCCCAGGGACCCCTGGCCCTGGGCTGGGCCTGACTGCAAAGAATCCTTATATCTAAGGATGGACCCGAGACCGAAGATGTCCCCACCTCAAACTGGTGCTGCCCTGATAGACCCCAGGGAACCCTACAAACTGACATCAGGAACCTGGACTGCTGAGTTTTCTTTCCCAGGAAAAATGGAAAAAGGATGTGCACAGGGGCCCCTTGAACTGACTGCAAAGAATCCTTATATCGAAGGATGGAGCCCAGACCGAAGTTGTCCCCACCTCAAACTTGTGCTGCCCTGATAGACCCAAGGGAGCCCTACAAACTGACATCAGGAACCTGGACTGCTGAGTTTTCTTTCCCAGGGAAAATGGCCAAAGGATGTGCCCAGGGGCCCCTGGCCCAGGGCTGGGCCTGACTGCAAAGAATCCTTATATCGAAGGATTGAGCCCAGACCGAAGTTGTCCCCACCTCAAACTTGTGCTGCCCTGATAGACCCAAGGGAGCCCTACAAACTGACATCAGGAACCTGGACTGCTGAGTTTTCTTTCCCAGGGAAAATGGAAAAAGGATGTGCCCAGGGGCCCCTGGCCCTGGGCTGGGTCCTGACTGCAAAGAATCCTTATATCGAAGGATTGAGCACAGACCGAAGTTGTCCCCACCTCAAACTTGTGCTGCCCTGATAGACCCAAGGGAGCCCTACAAACTGACATCAGGAACCTGGACTGCTGAGTTTTCTTTCCCAGGGAAAATGGAAAAAGGATGTGCCCAGGGGCCCCTGGCCCTGACTGCAAAGAATCCTTATATCGAAGGATGGAGCCCAGACCGAAGTTGTCCCCACCTCAAACTTGTGCTGCGCTGATAGACCCAAGGGAGCCCTACAAACTGACATCAGGAACCTGGACTGCTGAGTTTTCTTTCCCAGGGAAAATGGCCAAAGGATGTGCCCAGGGGCCCCTGGCCCTGGGCTGGGTCCTGACTGCAAAGTATCCTTATATCGAAGGATTGAGCCCAGACCGAAGTTGTCCCCACCTCAAACTTGTGCTGCCCTGATAGACCCAAGGGAGCCCTACAAACTGACAACAGGAACCTGGACTGCTGAGTTTTCTTTTCCAGGGAAAATGGAAAAAGGATGTGCCCAGGGGCCCCTGGCCCTGACTGCAAAGAATCCTTCTATCGAAGGATGGAGCCCACACCGAAGTTGTCCCCACCTCAAACTTGTGCTGCCCTGATAGACCCAAGGGAGCCCTACAAACTGACATCAGGAACCTGGACTGCTGAGTTTTCTTTCCCAGGGAAAATGGAAAAAGAATGTGCCCAGGGACCCCTGGCCCTGGGCTGGGCCTGACTGCAAAGAATCCTTATATCTAAGGATGGATCCGAGACCGAAGATGTCCCCACCTCAAACTTGTGCTGCCCTGATAGACCCCAGGGAACCCTACAAACTGACATCAGGAACCTGGACTGCTGAGTTTTCTTTCCCAGGAAAAATGGAAAAAGGATGTGCCCAGGGGCCCCTTGACCTGACTGCAAAGAATCCTTATATCGAAGGATGGAGCCCAGACCGAAGTTGTCCCCACCTCAAACTTGTGCTGCGCTGATAGACCCAAGGGAGCCCTACAAACTGACATCAGGAACCTGGACTGCTGAGTTTTCTTTCCCAGGGAAAATGGAAAAAGGATGTGCCCAGGGGCCCCTGGCCCTGGGCTGGCCCTGACTGCAAAGAATCCTTATATCGAAGGATTGAGCCCAGACCGAAGTTGTCCCCACCTCAAACTTGTGCTGCCCTGATAGACCCAAGGGAGCCCTACAAACTGACATCAGGAACCTGGACTGCTGAGTTTTCTTTCCCAGGGAAAATGGAAAAAGGATGTGCCCAGGGGCCCCTGGGCCTGATTGCACAGAATCCTTATATCGAAGGATGGAGCCCAGACCGAAGTTGTCCCCACCTCAAACTTGTGCTGCCCTGATAGACCCAAGGGAGCCCTACAAACTGACATCAGGAACCTGGACTGCTGAGTTTTCTTTCCCAGGAAAAATGGAAAAAGGATGTGCACAGGGGCCCCTTGAACTGACTGCAAAGAATCCTTATATCGAAGGATGGAGCCCAGACCGAAGTTGTCCCCACCTCAAACTTGTGCTGCCCTGATAGACCCAAGGGAGCCCTACAAACTGACATCAGGAACCTGGACTGCTGAGTTTTCTTTCCCAGGGAAAATGGCCAAAGGATGTGCCCAGGGGCCCCTGGCCCAGGGCTGGGCCTGACTGCAAAGAATCCTTATATCGAAGGATTGAGCCCAGACCGAAGTTGTCCCCACCTCAAACTTGTGCTGCCCTGATAGACCCAAGGGAGCCCTACAAACTGACATCAGGAACCTGGACTGCTGAGTTTTCTTTCCCAGGGAAAATGGAAAAAGGATGTGCCCAGGGGCCCCTGGCTCTGGGCTGGGACGTGACTGCAAAGAATCCTTATATCTAAGGATGGACCCGAGACCGAAGTTGTCCCCTCCTCAAACTTGTGCTGCCCTGATAGACCCAAGGGAGCCCTACAAACTGACATCAGGAACCTGGACTGCTGAGTTTTCTTTCCCAGGGAAAATGGAAAAAGGATGTGCCCAGGGGCCCCTGGCCCTGGGCTGGCCCTGACTGCAAAGAATCCTTATATCGAAGGATTGAGCCCAGACTGACTTTGTCCCCACCTCAAACTTGTGCTGCCCTGATAGACCCAAGGGAGCCCTACAAACTGACATCAGGAACCTGGACTGCTGAGTTTTCTTTCCCAGGGAAAATGGAAAAAGGATGTGCCCAGGGGCCCCTGGGCCTGATTGCAAAGAATCCTTATATCGAAGGATGGAGCCCAGACCGAAGTTGTCCCCACCTCAAACTTGTGCTGCCCTGATAGACCCAAGGGAGCCCTACAAACTGACATCAGGAACCTGGACTGCTGAGTTTTCTTTCCCAGGAAAAATGGAAAAAGGTTGTGCACAGGGGCCCCTTGAACTGACTGCAAAAAATCCTTATATCGAAGGATGGAGCCCAGACCGAAGTTTTCCCCACCTCAAACTTGTGCTGCCCTGATAGACCCAAGGGAGCCCTACAAACTGACATCAGGAACCTGGACTGCTGAGTTTTCTTTCCCAGGGAAAATGGCCAAAGGATGTGCCCAGGGGCCCCTGGCCCTGACTGCAAAGAATCCTTATATCGAAGGATGGAGCCCAGACCGAAGTTGTCCCCACCTCAAACTTGTGCTGCCCTGATAGACCCAAGGGAGCCCTAGAAACTGACATCAGGAACCTGGACTGCTGAGTTTTCTTTCCCAGGGAAAATGGCCAAAGGATGTGCCCAGGGTCCCCTGGGCCTGGGCTGCACCTGACTGTAAAGAATCCTTATATCGAAGGATGCACCCCACACCGAAGTTGTCCCCACCTCAAACTTGTGCTGCCCTGATAGACCCAAGGGAGCCCTACAAACTGACATCAGGAACCTGGACTGCTGAGTTTTCTTTCCCAGGGAAAATGGAAAAAGGATGTGCCCAGGGGCCCCTGGCCCTGGGCTGGGACGTGACTGCAAAGAATCCTTATATCGAAGGATTGAGCCCAGACCGAAGTTGTCCCCACCTCAAACTTGTGCTGCCCTGATAGACCCAAGGGAGCCCTACAAACTGACATCAGGAACCTGGACTGCTGAGTTTTCTTTCCCAGGGAAAATGGAAAAAGGATGTGCCCAGGGGCTCCTGGCCCTGGGCTGGGCCCTGACTGCAAAGAATCCTTATATCGAAGGATGGACCCGAGACCGAAGTTGTCCCCTCCTCAAACTTGTGCTGCCCTGATAGACCCAAGGGAGCCCTACAAACTGACATCAGGAACCTGGACTGCTGAGTTTTCTTTCCCAGGGAAAATGGAAAAAGGATGTGCCCAGGGGCCCCTGGCCCTGACTGCAAAAAATCCTTATATCGAAGGATGGAGCCCAGACCGAAGTTGTCCCCACCTCAAACTTGTGCAGCCCTGATAGACCCAAGGGAGCCCTACAAACTGACATCAGGAACCTGGACTGCTGAGTTTTCTTTCCCAGGAAAAATGGCCAAAGGATGTGCCCAGGGGCCCCTGGCCCTGGGCTGGCCCGTGAATGCAAAGAATCCTTATATCTAAGGATGGACCCGAGACCGAAGATGTCCCCACCTCAAACTTGTGCTGCCCTGATAGACCCCAGGGAACCCTACAAACTGACATCAGGAACCTGGACTGCTGAGTTTTCTTTCCCAGGGAAAATGGAAAAAGGATGTGCCCAGGGGCCCCTGGCCCTGGGCTGGCCCTGACTGCAAAGAATCCTTATATCGAAGGATGGAGCCCAGACCAAAGTTGTCCCCACCTCAAACTTATGCTGCCCTGATAGACCCAAGGGAGCCCTACAAACTGACATCAGGAACCTGGACTGCTGAGTTTTCTTTCCCAGGAAAAATGGAAAAAGGATGTGCACAGGGGCCCCTTGAACTGACTGCAAAGAATCCTTATATCGAAGGATGGAGCCCAGACCGAAGTTGTCCCCACCTCAAACTTGTGCTGCCCTGATAGACCCAAGGGAGCCCTACAAACTGACATCAGGAACCTGGACTGCTGAGTTTTCTTTCCCAGGGAAAATGGAAAAAGGATGTGCCCAGGGGCCCCTGGCTCTGGGCTGGGACGTGACTGCAAAGAATCCTTATATCTAAGGATGGACCCGAGACCGAAGTTGTCCCCTCCTCAAACTTGTGCTGCCCTGATAGACCCAAGGGAGCCCTACAAACTGACATCAGGAACCTGGACTGCTGAGTTTTCTTTCCCAGGGAAAATGGAAAAAGGATGTGCCCAGGGGCCCCTGGCCCTGGGCTGGCCCTGACTGCAAAAAATCCTTATATCGAAGGATTGAGCCCAGACTGACTTTGTCCCCACCTCAAACTTGTGCTGCCCTGATAGACCCAAGGGAGCCCTACAAACTGACATCAGGAACCTGGACTGCTGAGTTTTCTTTCCCAGGGAAAATGGAAAAAGGATGTGCCCAGGGGCCCCTGGGCCTGATTGCAAAGAATCCTTATATCGAAGGATGGAGCCCAGACCGAAGTTGTCCCCACCTCAAACTTGTGCTGCCCTGATAGACCCAAGGGAGCCCTACAAACTGACATCAGGAACCTGGACTGCTGAGTTTTCTTTCCCAGGAAAAATGGAAAAAGGTTGTGCACAGGGGCCCCTTGAACTGACTGCAAAAAATCCTTATATCGAAGGATGGAGCCCAGACCGAAGTTTTCCCCACCTCAAACTTGTGCTGCCCTGATAGACCCAAGGGAGCCCTACAAACTGACATCAGGAACCTGGACTGCTGAGTTTTCTTTCCCAGGGAAAATGGCCAAAGGATGTGCCCAGGGGCCCCTGGCCCTGACTGCAAAGAATCCTTATATCGAAGGATGGAGCCCAGACCGAAGTTGTCCCCACCTCAAACTTGTGCTGCCCTGATAGACCCAAGGGAGCCCTACAAACTGACATCAGGAACCTGGACTGCTGAGTTTTCTTTCCCAGGGAAAATGGCCAAAGGATGTGCCCAGGGTCCCCTGGGCCTGGGCTGCACCTGACTGTAAAGAATCCTTATATCGAAGGATGCACCCCACACCGAAGTTGTCCCCACCTCAAACTTGTGCAGCCCTGATAGACCCAAGGGAGCCCTACAAACTGACATCAGGAACCTGGACTGCTGAGTTTTCTTTCCCAGGGAAAATGGAAAAAGGATGTGCCCAGGGGCCCCTGGCCCTGGGCTGGGCCCTGACTGCAAAGAATCCTTATATCGAAGGATTGAGCCCAGACCGAAGTTGTCCCCACCTCAAACTTGTGCTGCCCTGATAGACCCAAGGGAGCCCTACAAACTGACATCAGGAACCTGGACTGCTGAGTTTTCTTTCCCAGGGAAAATGGAAAAAGGATGTGCCCAGGGGCTCCTGGCCCTGGGCTGGGCCCTGACTGCAAAGAATCCTTATATCGAAGGATGGACCCGAGACCGAAGTTGTCCCCTCCTCAAACTTGTGCTGCCCTGATAGACCCAAGGGAGCCCTACAAACTGACATCAGGAACCTGGACTGCTGAGTTTTCTTTCCCAGGGAAAATGGAAAAAGGATGTGCCCAGGGGCCCCTGGCCCTGACTGCAAAAAATCCTTATATCGAAGGATGGAGCCCAGACCGAAGTTGTCCCCACCTCAAACTTGTGCAGCCCTGATAGACCCAAGGGAGCCCTACAAACTGACATCAGGAACCTGGACTGCTGAGTTTTCTTTCCCAGGAAAAATGGCCAAAGGATGTGCCCAGGGGCCCCTGGCCCTGGGCTGGCCCGTGAATGCAAAGAATCCTTATATCTAAGGATGGACCCGAGACCGAAGATGTCCCCACCTCAAACTTGTGCTGCCCTGATAGACCCCAGGGAACCCTACAAACTGACATCAGGAACCTGGACTGCTGAGTTTTCTTTCCCAGGGAAAATGGAAAAAGGATGTGCCCAGGGGCCCCTGGCCCTGGGCTGGCCCTGACTGCAAAGAATCCTTATATCGAAGGATGGAGCCCAGACCAAAGTTGTCCCCACCTCAAACTTATGCTGCCCTGATAGACCCAAGGGAGCCCTACAAACTGACATCAGGAACCTGGACTGCTGAGTTTTCTTTCCCAGGAAAAATGGAAAAAGGATGTGCACAGGGGCCCCTTGAACTGACTGCAAAGAATCCTTATATCGAAGGATGGAGCCCAGACCGAAGTTGTCCCCACCTCAAACTTGTGCTGCCCTGATAGACCCAAGGGAGCCCTACAAACTGACATCAGGAACCTGGACTGCTGAGTTTTCTTTCCCAGGGAAAATGGCCAAAGGATGTGCCCAGGGGCCCCTGGCCCAGGGCTGGGCCTGACTGCAAAGAATCCTTATATCGAAGGATGGAGCCCAGACCGAAGTTGTCCCCACCTCAAACTTGTGCAGCCCTGATAGACCCAAGGGAGCCCTACAAACTGACATCAGGAACCTGGACTGCTGAGTTTTCTTTCCCAGGGAAAATGGAAAAAGGATGTGCCCAGGATCCCCTGGCCCTGACTGCAAAGAATCCTTATATCGAAGGATGGAGCCCAGACCGAAGTTGTCCCCACCTCAAACTTGTGCTGCCCTGATAGACCCAAGGGAGCCCTACAAACTGACATCAGGAACCTGGACTGCTGAGTTTTCTTTCCCAGGGAAAATGGAAAAAGGATGTGCCCAGGGGCCCCTGGCCCTGGGCTGGCCCTGACTGCAAAGAATCCTTATATCGAAGGATTGAGCCCAGACTGACTTTGTCCCCACCTCAAACTTGTGCTGCCCTGATAGACCCAAGGGAGCCCTACAAACTGACATCAGGAACCTGGACTGCTGAGTTTTCTTTCCCAGGGAAAATGGAAAAAGGATGTGCCCAGGGGCCCCTGGGCCTGACTGCAAAGAATCCTTATATCGAAGGATGGAGCCCAGACCGAAGTTGTCCCCACCTCAAACTTGTGCTGCCCTGATAGACCCAAGGGAGCCCTACAAACTGACATCAGGAACCTGGACTGCTGAGTTTTCTTTCCCAGGGAAAATGGCCAAAGGATGTGCCCAGGGGCCCCTGGCCCAGGGCTGGGCCCTGAATGCAAAGAATCCTTATATCGAAGGATGGAGCCCAGACCGAAGTTGTCCCCACCTCAAACTTGTGCTGCCCTGATAGACCCAAGGGAGCCCTACAAACTGACATCAGGAACCTGGACTGCTGAGTTTTCTTTCCCAGGGAAAATGGCCAAAGGATGTGCCCAGGGTCCCCTGGGCCTGGGCTGCACCTGACTGTAAAGAATCCTTATATCGAAGGATGCACCCCACACCAAAGTTGTCCCCACCTCAAACTTGTGCAGCCCTGATAGACCCAAGGGAGCCCTACAAACTGACATCAGGAACCTGGACTGCTGAGTTTTCTTTCCCAGGGAAAATGGAAAAAGGATGTGCCCAGGGGCCCCTGGCTCTGGGCCGGGCCCTGAATGCAAAGAATCCTTATATCGAAGGATTGAGCCCAGACCGAAGTTGTCCCCACCTCAAACTTGTGCAGCCCTGATAGACCCAAGGGAGCCCTACAAACTGACATCAGGAACCTGGACTGCTGAGTTTTCTTTCCCAGGGAAAATGGAAAAAGGTTGTGCCCAGGGGCCCCTGGCCCTGACTGCAAAAAATCCTTATATCGAAGGATGGAGCCCAGACCGAAGTTGTCCCCACCTCAAACTTGTGCAGCCCTGATAGACCCAAGGGAGCCCTACAAACTGACATCAGGAACCTGGACTGCTGAGTTTTCTTTCCCAGGAAAAATGGCCAAAGGATGTGCCCAGGGGCCCCTGGCCCTGGGCTGGCCCGTGAATGCAAAGAATCCTTATATCGAAGGATGCACCCCACACCGAAGTTGTCCCCACCTCAAACTTGTGCAGCCCTGATAGACCCAAGGGAGCCCTACAAACTGACATCAGGAACCTGGACTGCTGAGTTTTCTTTTTCGGGGGAAATGGAAAAAGTATGTGCCCAGGGGCCCCTGGCCCTGACTGCAAAGAATCCTTATATCGAAGAATGAAACGCAGACCGAAGTTGTCCCCACCTCAAACTTGTGCTGCCCTGATAGACCCAAGGGAGCCCTACAAACTGACATCAGGAACCTGGACTGCTGAGTTTTCTTTTCCAGGGAAAATGGAAAAAGGATGTGCCCAGGGGCCCCTGGCCCTGACTGCAAAGAATCCTTATATCGAAGGATGGAGCCCAGACCGAAGTTGTCCCCACCTCAAACTTGTGCTGCCCTGATAGACCCCAGGGAACCCTACAAACTGACATCAGGAACCTGGACTGCTGAGTTTTCTTTCCCAGGGAAAATGGAAAAAGGATGTGCCCAGGGGCTCCTGGCCCTGGGCTGGGCCCTGACTGCAAAGAATCCTTATATCGAAGGATGGACCCGAGACCGAAGTTGTCCCCTCCTCAAACTTGTGCTGCCCTGATAGACCCAAGGGAGCCCTACAAACTGACATCAGGAAACTGGACTGCTGAGTTTTCTTTCCCAGGGAAAATGGAAAAAGGATGTGCCCAGGGGCCCCTGGCCCTGGGCTGGCCCTGACTGCAAAGAATCCTTATATCGAAGGATTGAGCCCAGACTGACTTTGTCCCCACCTCAAACTTGTGCTGCCCTGATAGACCCAAGGGAGCCCTACAAACTGACATCAGGAACCTGGACTGCTGAGTTTTCTTTCCCAGGGAAAATGGAAAAAGGATGTGCCCAGGGGCCCCTGGGCCTGACTGAAAAGAATCCTTATATCGAAGGATGGAGCCCAGACCGAAGTTGTCCCCACCTCAAACTTCTGCTGCCCTGATAGACCCAAGGGAGCCCTACAAACTGACATCAGGAACCTGGACTGCTGAGTTTTCTTTCCCAGGGAAAATGGCCAAAGGATGTGCCCAGGGGCCCCTGGCCCAGGGCTGGGCCTGACTGCAAAGATTCCTTATATCGAAGGATGGAGCCCAGACCGAAGTTGTCCCCACCTCAAACTTGTGCAGCCCTGATAGACCCAAGGGAGCCCTACAAACTGACATCAGGAACCTGGACTGCTGAGTTTTCTTTCCCAGGGAAAATGGAAAAAGGATGTGCCCAGGGTCCCCTGGCCCTGACTGCAAAGAATCCTTATATCGAAGGATGGAGCCCAGACCGAAGTTGTCCCCACCTCAAACTTGTGCTGCCCTGATAGACCCAAGGGAGCCCTACAAACTGACATCAGGAACCTGGACTGCTGAGTTTTCTTTCCCAGGGAAAATGGCCAAAGGATGTGCCCAGGGTCCCCTGGGCCTGGGCTGCACCTGACTGTAAAGAATCCTTATATCGAAGGATGCACCCCACACCGAAGTTGTCCCCACCTCAAACTTGTGCAGCCCTGATAGACCCAAGGGAGCCCTACAAACTGACATCAGGAACCTGGACTGCTGAGTTTTCTTTCCCAGGGAAAATGGAAAAAGGATGTGCCCAGGGGCCCCTGGCCCTGGGCCGGGCCCTGAATGCAAAGAATCCTTATATCGAAGGATTGAGCCCAGACCGAAGTTGTCCCCACCTCAAACTTGTGCTGCCCTGATAGACCCAAGGGAGCCCTACAAACTGACATCAGGAACCTGGACTGCTGAGTTTTCTTTCCCAGGGAAAATGGAAAAAGGATGTGCCCAGGGGCTCCTGGCCCTGGGCTGGGCCCTGACTGCAAAGAATCCTTATAACGAAGGATGGACCCGAGACCGAAGTTGTCCCCTCCTCAAACTTGTGCTGCCCTGATAGACCCAAGGGAGCCCTACAAACTGACATCAGGAACCTGGACTGCTGAGTTTTCTTTCCCAGGGAAAATGGAAAAAGGTTGTGCCCAGGGGCCCCTGGCCCTGACTGCAAAAAATCCTTATATCGAAGGATGGAGCCCAGACCGAAGTTGTCCCCACCTCAAACTTGTGCAGCCCTGATAGACCCAAGGGAGCCCTACAAACTGACATCAGGAACCTGGACTGCTGAGTTTTCTTTCCCAGGAAAAATGGCCAAAGGATGTGCCCAGGGGCCCCTGGCCCTGGGCTGGCCCGTGAATGCAAAGAATCCTTATATCGAAGGATGGAGCCCAGACCGAAGTTGTCCCCACCTCAAACTTGTGCAGCCCTGATAGACCCAAGGGAGCCCTACAAACTGACATCAGGAACCTGGACTGCTGAGTTTTCTTTTTCGGGGGAAATGGAAAAAGTATGTGCCCAGGGGCCCCTGGCCCTGACTGCAAAGAATCCTTATATCGAAGAATGAAACGCAGACCGAAGTTGTCCCCACCTCAAACTTGTGCTGCCCTGATAGACCCAAGGGAGCCCTACAAACTGACATCAGGAACCTGGACTGCTGAGTTTTCTTTTCCAGGGAAAATGGAAAAAGGATGTGCCCAGGGGCCCCTGGCCCTGACTGCAAAGAATCCTTATATCGAAGGATGGAGCCCAGACCGAAGTTGTCCCCACCTCAAACTTGTGCTGCCCTGATAGACCCAAGGGAGCCCTACAAACTGACATCAGGAACCTGGACTGCTGAGTTTTCTTTCCCAGGGAAAATGGAAAAAGAATGTGCCCAGGGACCCTGGCCCTGGGCTGGGCCTGACTGCAAAGAATCCTTATATCTAAGGATGGACCCGAGACCGAAGATGTCCCCACCTCAAACTTGTGCTGCCCTGATAGACCCCAGGGAACCCTACAAACTGACATCAGGAACCTGGACTGCTGAGTTTTCTTTCCCAGGGAAAATGGAAAAAGGATGTGCCTAGGGGCTCCTGGCCCTGGGCTGGGCCCTGACTGCAAAGAATCCTTATATCGAAGGATGGACCCGAGACCGAAGTTGTCCCCTCCTCAAACTTGTGCTGCCCTGATAGACCCAAGGGAGCCCTACAAACTGACATCAGGAACCTGGACTGCTGAGTTTTCTTTCCCAGGGAAAATGGAAAAAGGATGTGCCCAGGGGCCCCTGGCCCTGGGCTGGGTCCTGACTGCAAAGTATCCTTATATTGAAGGATTGAGCCCAGACCGAAGTTGTCCCCACCTCAAACTTGTGCTGCCCTGATAGACCCAAGGGAGCCCTACAAACTGACATCAGGAACCTGGACTGCTGAGTTTTCTTTCCCAGGGAAAATGGAAAAAGGATGTGCCCAGGGTCCCCTGGCCCTGACTGCAAAGAATCCTTATATCGAAGGATTGAGCCCAGACCGAAGTTGTCCCCACCTCAAACTTGTGCTGCCCTGATAGACCCAAGGGAGCCCTACAAACTGACATCAGGAACCTGGACTGCTGAGTTTTCTTTCCCAGGGAAAATGGCCAAAGGATGTGCCCAGGGTCCCCTGGGCCTGGGCTGCACCTGACTGTAAAGAATCCTTATATCGAAGGATGCACCCCACACCGAAGTTGTCCCCACCTCAAACTTGTGCAGCCCTGATAGACCCAAGGGAGCCCTACAAACTGACATCAGGAACCTGGACTGCTGAGTTTTCTTTCCCAGGGAAAATGGAAAAAGGATGTGCCCAGGGGCCCCTGGCCCTGGGCCGGGCCCTGAATGCAAAGAATCCTTATATCGAAGGATTGAGCCCAGACCGAAGTTGTCCCCACCTCAAACTTGTGCTGCCCTGATAGACCCAAGGGAGCCCTACAAACTGACATCAGGAACCTGGACTGCTGAGTTTTCTTTCCCAGGGAAAATGGAAAAAGGATGTGCCCAGGGGCTCCTGGCCCTGGGCTGGGCCCTGACTGCAAAGAATCCTTATATCGAAGGATGGACCCGAGACCGAAGTTGTCCCCTCCTCAAACTTGTGCTGCCCTGATAGACCCAAGGGAGCCCTACAAACTGACATCAGGAACCTGGACTGCTGAGTTTTCTTTCCCAGGGAAAATGGAAAAAGGTTGTGCCCAGGGGCCCCTGGCCCTGACTGCAAAAAATCCTTATATCGAAGGATGGAGCCCAGACCGAAGTTGTCCCCACCTCAAACTTGTGCAGCCCTGATAGACCCAAGGGAGCCCTACAAACTGACATCAGGAACCTGGACTGCTGAGTTTTCTTTCCCAGGAAAAATGGCCAAAGGATGTGCCCAGGGGCCCCTGGCCCTGGGCTGGCCCGTGAATGCAAAGAATCCTTATATCGAAGGATGCACCCCACACCGAAGTTGTCCCCACCTCAAACTTGTGCTGCCCTGATAGACCCAAGGGAGCCCTACAAACTGACATCAGGAACCTGGACTGCTGAGTTTTCTTTTTCGGGGGAAATGGAAAAAGTATGTGCCCAGGGGCCCCTGGCCCTGACTGCAAAGAATCTTTATATCGAAGAATGAAACGCAGACCGAAGTTGTCCCCACCTCAAACTTGTGCTGCCCTGATAGACCCAAGGGAGCCCTACAAACTGACATCAGGAACCTGGACTGCTGAGTTTTCTTTTCCAGGGAAAATGGAAAAAGGATGTGCCCAGGGGCCCCTGGCCCTGACTGCAAAGAATCCTTCTATCGAAGGATGGAGCCCAGACCGAAGTTGTCCCTACCTCAAACTTGTGCTGCCCTGATAGACCCAAGGGAGCCCTACAAACTGACATCAGGAACCTGGACTGCTGAGTTTTCTTTCCCAGGGAAAATGGAAAAAGGATGTGCCCAGGGGCCCCTGGCCCTGACTGCAAAGAATCCTTCTATCGAAGGATGGAGCCCACACCGAAGTTGTCCCCACCTCAAACTTGTGCTGCCCTGATAGACCCAAGGGAGCCCTACAAACTGACATCAGGAACCTGGACTGCTGAGTTTTCTTTCCCAGGGAAAATGGAAAAAGGATGTGCCCAGGGGCCCCTGGCCCTGGGCTGGCCCTGACTGCAAAGAATCCTTATATCGAAGGATGGAGCCCAGACCAAAGTTGTCCCCACCTCAAACTTATGCTGCCCTGATAGACCCAAGGGAGCCCTACAAACTGACATCAGGAACCTGGACTGCTGAGTTTTCTTTCCCAGGAAAAATGGAAAAAGGATGTGCACAGGGGCCCCTTGAACTGACTGCAAAGAATCCTTATATCGAAGGATGGAGCCCAGACCGAAGTTGTCCCCACCTCAAACTTGTGCTGCCCTGATAGACCCAAGGGAGCCCTACAAACTGACATCAGGAACCTGGACTGCTGAGTTTTCTTTCCCAGGGAAAATGGCCAAAGGATGTGCCCAGGGGCCCCTGGCCCAGGGCTGGGCCTGACTGCAAAGAATCCTTATATCGAAGGATGGAGCCCAGACCGAAGTTGTCCCCACCTCAAACTTGTGCAGCCCTGATAGACCCAAGGGAGCCCTACAAACTGACATCAGGAACCTGGACTGCTGAGTTTTCTTTCCCAGGGAAAATGGAAAAAGGATGTGCCCAGGATCCCCTGGCCCTGACTGCAAAGAATCCTTATATCGAAGGATGGAGCCCAGACCGAAGTTGTCCCCACCTCAAACTTGTGCTGCCCTGATAGACCCAAGGGAGCCCTACAAACTGACATCAGGAACCTGGACTGCTGAGTTTTCTTTTCCAGGGAAAATGGCCAAAGGATGTGCCCAGGGTCCCCTGGCCCTGACTGCAAAGAATCCTTATATCGAAGGATGGAGCCCAGACCGAAGTTGTCCCCACCTCAAACTTGTGCTGCCCTGATAGACCCAAGGGAGCCCTACAAACTGACATCAGGAACCTGGACTGCTGAGTTTTCTTTCCCAGGGAAAATGGAAAAAGAATGTGCCCAGGGACCCTGGCCCTGGGCTGGGCCTGACTGCAAAGAATCCTTATATCTAAGGATGGACCCGAGACCGAAGATGTCCCCACCTCAAACTTGTGCTGCCCTGATAGACCCCAGGGAACCCTACAAACTGACATCAGGAACCTGGACTGCTGAGTTTTCTTTCCCAGGGAAAATGGAAAAAGGATGTGCCTAGGGGCTCCTGGCCCTGGGCTGGGCCCTGACTGCAAAGAATCCTTATATCGAAGGATGGACCCGAGACCGAAGTTGTCCCCTCCTCAAACTTGTGCTGCCCTGATAGACCCAAGGGAGCCCTACAAACTGACATCAGGAACCTGGACTGCTGAGTTTTCTTTCCCAGGGAAAATGGAAAAAGGATGTGCCCAGGGGCCCCTGGCCCTGGGCTGGGTCCTGACTGCAAAGTATCCTTATATTGAAGGATTGAGCCCAGACCGAAGTTGTCCCCACCTCAAACTTGTGCTGCCCTGATAGACCCAAGGGAGCCCTACAAACTGACATCAGGAACCTGGACTGCTGAGTTTTCTTTCCCAGGGAAAATGGAAAAAGGATGTGCCCAGGGGCCCCTGGCCCTGGGCTGGCCCTGACTGCAAAGAATCCTTATATCGAAGGATTGAGCCCAGACTGACTTTGTCCCCACCTCAAACTTGTGCTGCCCTGATAGACCCAAGGGAGCCCTACAAACTGACATCAGGAACCTGGACTGCTGAGTTTTCTTTCCCAGGGAAAATGGAAAAAGGATGTGCCCAGGGGCCCCTGGCCCTGACTGCAAAGAATCCTTCTATCGAAGGATGGAGCCCAGACCGAAGTTGTCCCTACCTCAAACTTGTGCTGCCCTGATAGACCCAAGGGAGCCCTACAAACTGACATCAGGAACCTGGACTGCTGAGTTTTCTTTCCCAGGGAAAATGGAAAAAGGATGTGCCCAGGGGCCCCTGGCCCTGACTGCAAAGAATCCTTCTATCGAAGGATGGAGCCCACACCGAAGTTGTCCCCACCTCAAACTTGTGCTGCCCTGATAGACCCAAGGGAGCCCTACAAACTGACATCAGGAACCTGGACTGCTGAGTTTTCTTTCCCAGGGAAAATGGAAAAAGGATGTGCCCAGGGGCCCCTGGCCCTGGGCTGGCCCTGACTGCAAAGAATCCTTATATCGAAGGATGGAGCCCAGACCAAAGTTGTCCCCACCTCAAACTTATGCTGCCCTGATAGACCCAAGGGAGCCCTACAAACTGACATCAGGAACCTGGACTGCTGAGTTTTCTTTCCCAGGAAAAATGGAAAAAGGATGTGCACAGGGGCCCCTTGAACTGACTGCAAAGAATCCTTATATCGAAGGATGGAGCCCAGACCGAAGTTGTCCCCACCTCAAACTTGTGCTGCCCTGATAGACCCAAGGGAGCCCTACAAACTGACATCAGGAACCTGGACTGCTGAGTTTTCTTTCCCAGGGAAAATGGCCAAAGGATGTGCCCAGGGGCCCCTGGCCCAGGGCTGGGCCTGACTGCAAAGAATCCTTATATCGAAGGATGGAGCCCAGACCGAAGTTGTCCCCACCTCAAACTTGTGCAGCCCTGATAGACCCAAGGGAGCCCTACAAACTGACATCAGGAACCTGGACTGCTGAGTTTTCTTTCCCAGGGAAAATGGAAAAAGGATGTGCCCAGGATCCCCTGGCCCTGACTGCAAAGAATCCTTATATCGAAGGATGGAGCCCAGACCGAAGTTGTCCCCACCTCAAACTTGTGCTGCCCTGATAGACCCAAGGGAGCCCTACAAACTGACATCAGGAACCTGGACTGCTGAGTTTTCTTTTCCAGGGAAAATGGAAAAAGGATGTGCCCAGGGGCCCCTGGCCCTGACTGCAAAGAATCCTTATATCGAAGGATGGAGCCCAGACCGAAGTTGTCCCCACCTCAAACTTGTGCTGCCCTGATAGACCCAAGGGAGCCCTACAAACTGACATCAGGAACCTGGACTGCTGAGTTTTCTTTCCCAGGGAAAATGGAAAAAGAATGTGCCCAGGGACCCTGGCCCTGGGCTGGGCCTGACTGCAAAGAATCCTTATATCTAAGGATGGACCCGAGACCGAAGATGTCCCCACCTCAAACTTGTGCTGCCCTGATAGACCCAAGGGAGCCCTACAAACTGACATCAGGAACCTGGACTGCTGAGTTTTCTTTCCCAGGGAAAATGGAAAAAGGATGTGCCCAGGGGCTCCTGGCCCTGGGCTGGGCCCTGACTGCAAAGAATCCTTATATCGAAGGATGGACCCGAGACCGAAGTTGTCCCCTCCTCAAACTTGTGCAGCCCTGATAGACCCAAGGGAGCCCTACAAACTGACATCAGGAACCTGGACTGCTGAGTTTTCTTTCCCAGGGAAAATGGAAAAAGGATGTGCCCAGGGGCCCCTGGCCCTGGGCTGGGTCCTGACTGCAAAGTATCCTTATATCGAAGGATTGAGCCCAGACCGAAGTTGTCCCCACCTCAAACTTGTGCTGCCCTGATAGACCCAAGGGAGCCCTACAAACTGACATCAGGAACCTGGACTGCTGAGTTTTCTTTCCCAGGGAAAATGGAAAAAGGATGTGCCCAGGGGCCCCTGGCCCTGGGCTGGCCCTGACTGCAAAGAATCCTTATATCGAAGGATTGAGCCCAGACTGACTTTGTCCCCACCTCAAACTTGTGCTGCCCTGATAGACCCAAGGGAGCCCTACAAACTGACATCAGGAACCTGGACTGCTGAGTTTTCTTTCCCAGGGAAAATGGAAAAAGGATGTGCCCAGGGGCCCCTGGGCCTGACTGCAAAGAATCCTTATATCGAAGGATGGAGCCCAGACCGAAGTTGTCCCCACCTCAAACTTGTGCTGCCCTGATAGACCCAAGGGAGCCCTACAAACTGACATCAGGAACCTGGACTGCTGAGTTTTCTTTCCCAGGGAAAATGGCCAAAGGATGTGCCCAGGGGCCCCTGGCCCAGGGCTGGGCCTGACTGCAAAGAATCCTTATATCGAAGGATGGAGCCCAGACCGAAGTTGTCCCCACCTCAAACTTGTGCAGCCCTGATAGACCCAAGGGAGCCCTACAAACTGACATCAGGAACCTGGACTGCTGAGTTTTCTTTCCCAGGGAAAATGGAAAAAGGATGTGCCCAGGATCCCCTGGCCCTGACTGCAAAGAATCCTTATATCGAAGGATGGAGCCCAGACCGAAGTTGTCCCCACCTCAAACTTGTGCTGCCCTGATAGACCCAAGGGAGCCCTACAAACTGACATCAGGAACCTGGACTGCTGAGTTTTCTTTCCCAGGGAAAATGGAAAAAGAATGTGCCCAGGGACCCCTGGCCCTGGGCTGGGACGTGACTGCAAAGAATCCTTATATCTAAGGATGGACCCGAGACCGAAGATGTCCCCACCTCAAACTTGTGCTGCCCTGATAGACCCCAGGGAACCCTACAAACTGACATCAGGAACCTGGACTGCTGAGTTTTCTTTCCCAGGAAAAATGGAAAAAGGATGTGCCCAGGGGCCCCTTGACCTGACTGCAAAGAATCCTTATATCGAAGGATGGAGCCCAGACCGAAGTTGTCCCCACCTCAAACTTGTGCTGCCCTGATAGACCCAAGGGAGCCCTACAAACTGACATCAGGAACCTGGACTGCTGAGTTTTCTTTCCCAGGAAAAATGGAAAAAGGATGTGCCCAGGGGCCCCTGGCCCTGGGCTGGCCCTGACTGCAAAGAATCCTTATATCGAAGGATTGAGCCCAGACCGAAGTTGTCCCCACCTCAAACTTGTGCTGCCCTGATAGACCCAAGGGAGCCCTACAAACTGACATCAGGAACCTGGACTGCTGAGTTTTCTTTCCCAGGGAAAATGGAAAAAGGATGTGCCCAGGGGCCCCTGGCCCTGACTGCAAAGAATCCTTATATCGAAGGATGGAGCCCAGACCAAAGTTGTCCCCACCTCAAACTTATGCTGCCCTGATAGACCCAAGGGAGCCCTACAAACTGACATCAGGAACCTGGACTGCTGAGTTTTCTTTCCCAGGGAAAATGGAAAAAGGATATGCACAGGGGCCCCTGGCCCTGGGCTGGCCCTGACTGCAAAGAATCCTTATATCGAAGGATGGAGCCCAGACTGACTTTGTCCCCACCTCAAACTTGTGCTGCCCTGATAGACCCAAGGGAGCCCTACAAACTGACATCAGGAACCTGGACTGCTGAGTTTTCTTTCCCAGGGAAAATGGAAAAAGGATGTGCCCAGGATCCCCTGGCCCTGACTGCAAAGAATCCTTATATCGAAGGATGGAGCCCAGACCGAAGTTGTCCCCACCTCAAACTTGTGCTGCCCTGATAGACCCAAGGGAGCCCTACAAACTGACATCAGGAACCTGGACTGCTGAGTTTTCTTTCCCAGGGAAAATGGAAAAAGGATGTGCCCAGGGGCCCCTGGCCCTGGGCTGGGTCCTGACTGCAAAGTATCCTTATATCGAAGGATTGAGCCCAGACCGAAGTTGTCCCCACCTCAAACTTGTGCTGCCCTGATAGACCCAAGGGAGCCCTACAAACTGACATCAGGAACCTGGACTGCTGAGTTTTCTTTCCCAGGGAAAATGGAAAAAGGATGTGCCCAGGGGCCCCTGGGCCTGACTGCAAAGAATCCTTATATCGAAGGATGGAGCCCAGACCGAAGTTGTCCCCACCTCAAACTTGTGCTGCCCTGATAGACCCAAGGGAGCCCTACAAACTGACATCAGGAACCTGGACTGCTGAGTTTTCTTTCCCAGGGAAAATGGCCAAAGGATGTGCCCAGGGGCCCCTGGCCCAGGGCTGGGCCTGACTGCAAAGAATCCTTATATCGAAGGATGGAGCCCAGACCGAAGTTGTCCCCACCTCAAACTTGTGCAGCCCTGATAGACCCAAGGGAGCCCTACAAACTGACATCAGGAACCTGGACTGCTGAGTTTTCTTTCCCAGGGAAAATGGAAAAAGGATGTGCCCAGGGTCCCCTGGCCCTGACTGCAAAGAATCCTTATATCGAAGGATGGAGCCCAGACCGAAGTTGTCCCCACCTCAAACTTGTGCTGCCCTGATAGACCCAAGGGAGCCCTACAAACTGACATCAGGAACCTGGACTGCTGAGTTTTCTTTCCCAGGGAAAATGGCCAAAGGATGTGCCCAGGGTCCCCTGGGCCTGGGCTGCACCTGACTGTAAAGAATCCTTATATCGAAGGATGCACCCCACACCGAAGTTGTCCCCACCTCAAACTTGTGCAGCCCTGATAGACCCAAGGGAGCCCTACAAACTGACATCAGGAACCTGGACTGCTGAGTTTTCTTTCCCAGGGAAAATGGAAAAAGTATGTGCCCAGGGGCCCCTGGCCCTGGGCTGGGCCTGACTGCAAAGAATCCTTATATCGAAGGATTGAGCCCAGACCGAAGTTGTCCCCACCTCAAACTTGTGCTGCCCTGATAGACCCAAGGGAGCCCTACAAACTGACATCAGGAACCTGGACTGCTGAGTTTTCTTTCCCAGGGAAAATGGAAAAAGGATGTGCCCAGGGGCTCCTGGCCCTGGGCTGGGCCCTGACTGCAAAGAATCCTTATATCGAAGGATGGACCCGAGACCGAAGTTGTCCCCTCCTCAAACTTGTGCTACCCTGATAGACCCAAGGGAGCCCTACAAACTGACATCAGGAACCTGGACTGCTGAGTTTTCTTTCCCAGGGAAAATGGAAAAAGGTTGTGCCCAGGGGCCCCTGGCCCTGACTGCAAAAAATCCTTATATCGAAGAATGGAGCCCAGACCAAAGTTGTCCCCACCTCAAACTTGTGCTGCCCTGATAGACCCAAGGGAGCCCTACAAACTGACATCAGGAACCTGGACTGCTGAGTTTTCTTTTTCGGGGGAAATGGAAAAAGTATGTGCCCAGGGGCCCCTGGCCCTGACTGCAAAGAATCCTTATATCGAAGGATGGAGCCCAGACCGAAGTTGTCCCCACCTCAAACTTGTGCTGCCCTGATAGACCCAAGGGAGCCCTACAAACTGACATCAGGAACCTGGACTGCTGAGTTTTCTTTCCCAGGGAAAATGGAAAAAGGATGTGCCCAGGGTCCCCTGGCCATGACTGCAAAGAATCCTTATATCGAAGGATGGAGCCCAGACCGAAGTTGTCCCCACCTCAAACTTGTGCTGCCCTGATAGACCCAAGGGAGCCCTACAAACTGACATCAGGAACCTGGACTGCTGAGTTTTCTTTCCCAGGGAAAATGGCCAAAGGATGTGCCCAGGGTCCCCTGGGCCTGGGCTGCACCTGACTGTAAAGAATCCTTATATCGAAGGATGCACCCCACACCGAAGTTGTCCCCACCTCAAACTTGTGCAGCCCTGATAGACCCAAGGGAGCCCTACAAACTGACATCAGGAACCTGGACTGCTGAGTTTTCTTTCCCAGGGAAAATGGAAAAAATATGTGCCCAGGGGCCCCTGGCCCTGGGCTGGGACCTGAATGCAAAGAATCCTTATATCGAAGGATTGAGCCCAGACCGAAGTTGTCCCCACCTCAAACTTGTGCTGCCCTGATAGACCCAAGGGAGCCCTACAAACTGACATCAGGAACCTGGACTGCTGAGTTTTCTTTCCCAGGGAAAATGGAAAAAGGATGTGCCCAGGGGCTCCTGGCCCTGGGCTGGGCCCTGACTGCAAAGAATCCTTATATCGAAGGATGGACCCGAGACCGAAGTTGTCCCCTCCTCAAACTTGTGCTACCCTGATAGACCCAAGGGAGCCCTACAAACTGACATCAGGAACCTGGACTGCTGAGTTTTCTTTCCCAGGGAAAATGGAAAAAGGTTGTGCCCAGGGGCCCCTGGCCCTGACTGCAAAAAATCCTTATATCGAAGAATGGAGCCCAGACCAAAGTTGTCCCCACCTCAAACTTGTGCTGCCCTGATAGACCCAAGGGAGCCCTACAAACTGACATCAGGAACCTGGACTGCTGAGTTTTCTTTTTCGGGGGAAATGGAAAAAGTATGTGCCCAGGGGCCCCTGGCCCTGACTGCAAAGAATCCTTATATCGAAGAATGAAACGCAGACCGAAGTTGTCCCCACCTCAAACTTGTGCTGCCCTGATAGACCCAAGGGAGCCCTACAAACTGACATCAGGAACCTGGACTGCTGAGTTTTCTTTCCCAGGGAAAATGGAAAAAGAATGTGCCCAGGGACCCCTGGCCCTGGGCTGGGCCTGACTGCAAAGAATCCTTATATCTAAGGATGGACCTGAGACCGAAGATGTCCCCACCTCAAACTTGTGCTGCCCTGATAGACCCCAGGGAGCCCTACAAACTGACATCAGGAACCTGGACTGCTGAGTTTTCTTTCCCAGGAAAAATGGAAAAAGGATGTGCCCAGGGGCCCCTTGACCTGACTGCAAAGAATCCTTATATCGAAGGATGGAGCCCAGACCGAGGTTGTCCCCACCTCAAACTTGTGCTGCCCTGATAGACCCAAGGGAGCCCTACAAACTGACATCAGGAACCTGGACTGCTGAGTTTTCTTTCCCAGGAAAAATGGAAAAAGGATGTGCACAGGGGCCCCTGGCCCTGGGCTGGGCCTGACTGCAAAGAATCCTTATATCGAAGGATGGAGCCCAGACCGAAGTTGTCCCCACCTCAAACTTGTGCTGCCCTGATAGACCCAAGGGAGCCCTACAAACTGACATCAGGAACCTGGACTGCTGAGTTTTCTTTCCCAGGAAAAATGGAAAAAGGATGTGCCCAGTGGCCCCTGGCCCAGGGCTGGGCCTGACTGCAAAGAATCCTTATATCGAAGGATGGAGCCCAGACCAAAGTTGTCCCCACCTCAAACTTGTGCTGCCCTGATAGACCCAAGGGAGCCCTACAAACTGACATCAGGAACCTGGACTGCTGAGTTTTCTTTCCCAGGGAAAATGGAAAAAGGATGTGCCCAGGGGCCCCTGGCCCTGACTGCAAAGAATCCTTATATCGAAGGATGGAGCCCAGACCGAAGTTGTCCCCACCTCAAACTTGTGCTGCCCTGATAGACCCAAGGGAGCCCTACAAACTGACATCAGGAACCTGGACTGCTGAGTTTTCTTTCCCAGGGAAAATGGCCAAAGGATGTGCCCAGGGGCCCCTGGCCCTGGGCTGAGCCTGACTGCAAAGAATCCTTATATCGAAGGATGCACCCCACACCGAAGTTGTCCCCACCTCAAACTTGTGCTGCCCTGATAGACCCAAGGGAGCCCTACAAACTGACATCAGGAACCTGGACTGCTGAGTTTTCTTTCCCGGGGAAAATGGGAAAAGGATGTGCTCAGGGGCCCCTGGCCCTGACTGCAAAGAATCCTTATATCGAAGGATGGAGCCCAGACCGAAGTTGTCCCCACCTCAAACTTGTGCTGCCCTGATAGACCCAAGGGAGCCCTACAAACTGACATCAGGAACCTGGACTGCTGAGTTTTCTTTCCCAGGGAAAATGGAAAAAGGATGTGCCCAGGGGCCCCTGGCCCTGGGCTGGGCCTGACTGCAAAGAATCCTTATATCTAAGGATGGACCCGAGACCGAAGATGTCCCCACCTCAAACTTGTGCTGCCCTGATAGACCCAAGGGAGCCCTACAAATTGACATCAGGACCCTGGACTGCTGAGTTTTCTTCCCCAGGAAAAATGGAAAAAGGATGTGCACAGGGGCCCCTTGAACTGACTGCAAAAAATCCTTATATCGAAGGATGGAGCCCAGACCGAAGTTGTCCCCACCTCAAACTTGTGCTGCCCTGATAGACCCAAGGGAGCCCTACAAACTGACATCAGGAGCCTGGACTGCTGAGTTTTCTTTCCCAGGGAAAATGGCCAAAGGATGTGCCCAGGGTCCCCTGGGCCTGGGCTGCACCTGACTGTAAAGAATCCTTATATCGAAGGATGCACCCCACACCGAAGTTGTCCCCACCTCAAACTTGTGCAGCCCTGATAGACCCAAGGGAGCCCTACAAACTGACATCAGTAACCTGGACTGCTGAGTTTTCTTTCCCAGGGAAAATGGAAAAAGGATGTGCCCAGGGGCCCCTGGCCCTGGGCTGGGCCCTGACTGCAAAGAATCCTTATATCGAAGTATTGAGCCCAGACCGAAGTTGTCCCCACCTCAAACTTGTGCTGCCCTGATAGACCCAAGGGAGCCCTACAAACTGACATCAGGAACCTGGACTGCTGAGTTTTCTTTCCCAGGGAAAATGGAAAAAGGATGTGCCCAGGGGCTCCTGGCCCTGGGCTGGGCCCTGACTGCAAAGAATCCTTATATCGAAGGATGGACCCGAGACCGAAGTTGTCCCCTCCTCAAACTTGTGCTGCCCTGATAGACCCAAGGGAGCCCTACAAACTGACATCAGGAACCTGGACTGCTGAGTTTTCTTTTTCGGGGGAAATGGAAAAAGGATGTGCCCAGGGGCCCCTGGCCCTGACTGCAAAGAATCCTTATATCGAAGAATGAAACCCAGACCGAAGTTGTCCCCACCTCAAACTTGTGCTGCCCTGATAGACCCAAGGGAGCCCTACAAACTGACATCAGGAACCTGGACTGCTGAGTTTTCTTTCCCAGGGAAAATGGAAAAAGGATGTGCCCAGGGGCCCCTGGCCCTGACTGCAAAGAATCCTTATATCGAAGGATTGAGCCCAGACCGAAGTTGTCCCCACCTCAAACTTGTGCTGCCCTGATAGACCCAAGGGAGCCCTACAAACTGACATCAGGAACCTGGACAGCTGAGTTTTCTCTCCCAGGGAAAATGGAAAAAGGATGTGCCCAGGGGCCCCTGGCCCTGGGCTGGTTCCTGACTGCAAAGAATCCTTATATCGAAGGATTGAGCCCAGACCAAAGTTGTCCCCACCTCAAACTTGTGCTGCCCTGATAGACCCAAGGGAGCCCTACAAACTGACATCAGGAACCTGGACTGCTGAGTTTTCTTTCCCAGGGAAAATGGAAAAAGGGTGTGCCCAGGGGCCCCTGGCCCTGGGCTGGGCCTGACTGTAAAGAATCCTTATATCTAAGGATGGAGCCCAGACCAAAGTTGTCCCCACCTCAAACTTGTGCTGCCCTGATAGACCCAAGGGAGCCCTACAAACTGACATCAGGAACCTGGACTGCTGAGTTTTCTTTCCCAGGGAAAATGGAAAAAGGTTGTGCCCAGGGGCCCCTGGCCCTGACTGCAAAAAATCCTTATATCGAAGGATGGAGCCCAGACCGAAGTTGTCCCCACCTCAAACTTGTGCTGCCCTGATAGACCCAAGGGAGCCCTACAAACTGACATCAGGAACCTGGACTGCTGAGTTTTCTTTTTCGGGGGAAATGGAAAAAGTATGTGCCCAGGGGCCCCTGGCCCTGACTGCAAAGAATCCTTATATCGAAGAATGAAACCCAGACCGAAGTTGTCCCCACCTCAAACTTGTGCTGCCCTGATAGACCCAAGGGAGCCCTACAAACTGACATCAGGAACCTGGACTGCTGAGTTTTCTTTCCCAGGGAAAATGGAAAAAGGATGTGCCCAGGGGCCCCTGGCCCTGGGCTGGTTCCTGACTGCAAAGAATCCTTATATCGAAGGATTGAGCCCAGACCGAAGTTGTCCCCACCTCAAACTTGTGCTGCCCTGATAGACCCAAGGGAGCCCTACAAACTGACATCAGGAACCTGGACTGCTGAGTTTTCTTTCCCAGGGAAAATGGAAAAAGGGTGTGCCCAGGGGCCCCTGGCCCTGGGCTGGGCCTGACTGCAAAGAATCCTTATATCGAAGGATGGAGCCCAGACCAAAGTTGTCCCCACCTCAAACTTGTGCTGCCCTGATAGACCCAAGGGAGCCCTACAAACTGACATCAGGAACCTGGACTGCTGAGTTTTCTTTCCCAGGGAAAATGGAAAAAGAATGTGCCCAGGGACCCCTGGCCCTGGGCTGGGGCCTGACTGCAAAGAATCCTTATATCTAAGGATGGACCCGAGACCGAAGATGTCCCCACCTCAAACTTGTGCTGCCCTGATAGACCCCAGGGAGCCCTACAAACTGACATCAGGAACCTGGACTGCTGAGTTTTCTTTCCCAGGAAAAATGGAAAAAGGATGTGCCCAGGGGCCCCTTGACCTGACTGCAAAGAATCCTTATATCGAAGGATGGAGCCCAGACCAAAGTTGTCCCCACCTCAAACTTGTGCTGCCCTGATAGACCCATGGGAGCCCTACAAACTGACATCAGGAACCTGGACTGCTGAGTTTTCTTTCCCAGGGAAAATGGAAAAAGGATGTGCCCAGGGGCCCCTGGCCCTGGGCTGGGACGTGACTGCAAAGAATCCTTATATCGAAGCATGGACCCGAGACCGAAGTTGTCCCCTCCTCAAACTTGTGCTGCCCTGATAGACCCAAGGGAGCCCTACAAACTGACATCAGGAACCTGGACTGCTGAGTTTTCTTTTTCGGGGGAAATGGAAAAAGTATGTGCCCAGGGGCCCCTGGCCCTGACTGCAAAGAATCCTTATATCGAAGAATGAAACCCAGACCGAAGTTCTCCCCACCTCAAACTTGTGCTGCCCTGATAGACCCAAGGGAGCCCTACAAACTGACATCAGGAACCTGGACTGCTGAGTTTTCTTTCCCAGGGAAAATGGAAAAAGGATGTGCCCAGGGGCCCCTGGCCCTGACTGCAAAGAATCCTTATATCGAAGGATTGAGCCCAGACCGAAGTTGTCCCCACCTCCAACTTGTGCTGCCCTGATAGACCCAAGGGAGCCCTACAAACTGACATCAGGAACCTGGACTGCTGAGTTTTCTTTCCCAGGGAAAATGGAAAAAGGGTGTGCCCAGGGGCCCCTGGCACTGGGCTGGGCCTGACTGCAAAGAATCCTTATATCGAAGGATGGAGCCCAGACCAAAGTTGTCCCCACCTCAAACTTGTGCTGCCCTGATAGACCCAAGGGAGCCCTACAAACTGACATCAGGAACCTGGACTGCTGAGTTTTCTTTCCCAGGGAAAATGGAAAAAGAATGTGCCCAGGGACCCCTGGCCCTGGGCTGGGGCCTGACTGCAAAGAATCCTTATATCTAAGGATGGACCCGAGACCGAAGATGTCCCCACCTCAAACTTGTGCTGCCCTGATAGACCCAAGGGAGCCCTACAAACTGACATCAGGAACCTGGACTGCTGAGTTTTCTTTCCCAGGGAAAATGGAAAAAGGATGTGCCCAGGGGCCCCTGGCCCTGGGCTGGCCCTGACTGCAAAGAATCCTTATATCGAAGGATTGAGCCCAGACTGACTTTGTCCCCACCTCAAACTTGTGCTGCCCTGATAGACCCAAGGGAGCCCTACAAACTGACATCAGGAACCTGGACTGCTGAGTTTTCTTTCCCAGGGAAAATGGAAAAAGGATGTGCCCAGGGGCCCCTGGGCCTGATTGCAAAGAATCCTTATATCGAAGGATGGAGCCCAGACCGAAGTTGTCCCCACCTCAAACTTGTGCTGCCCTGATAGACCCAAGGGAGCCCTACAAACTGACATCAGGAACCTGGACTGCTGAGTTTTCTTTCCCAGGAAAAATGGAAAAAGGATGTGCACAGGGGCCCCTTGAACTGACTGCAAAGAATCCTTATATCGAAGGATGGAGCCCAGACCGAAGTTGTCCCCACCTCAAACTTGTGCTGCCCTGATAGACCCAAGGGAGCCCTACAAACTGACATCAGGAACCTGGACTGCTGAGTTTTCTTTCCCAGGGAAAATGGCCAAAGGATGTGCCCAGGGGCCCCTGGCCCAGGGCTGGGCCTGACTGCAAAGAATCCTTATATCGAAGGATGGAGCCCAGACCGAAGTTGTCCCCACCTCAAACTTGTGCAGCCCTGATAGACCCAAGGGAGCCCTACAAACTGACATCAGGAACCTGGACTGCTGAGTTTTCTTTCCCAGGGAAAATGGAAAAAGGATGTGCCCAGGATCCCCTGGCCCTGACTGCAAAGAATCCTTATATCGAAGGATGGAGCCCAGACCGAAGTTGTCCCCACCTCAAACTTGTGCTGCCCTGATAGACCCAAGGGAGCCCTACAAACTGACATCAGGAACCTGGACTGCTGAGTTTTCTTTCCCAGGGAAAATGGCCAAAGGATGTGCCCAGGGTCCCCTGGGCCTGGGCTGCACCTGACTGTAAAGAATCCTTATATCGAAGGATGCACCCCACACCGAAGTTGTCCCCACCTCAAACTTGTGCAGCCCTGATAGACCCAAGGGAGCCCTACAAACTGACATCAGGAACCTGGACTGCTGAGTTTTCTTTCCCAGGGAAAATGGAAAAAGGATGTGCCCAGGGGCCCCTGGCCCTGGGCTGGGCCTGACTGCAAAGAATCCTTATATCGAAGGATTGAGCCCAGACCGAAGTTGTCCCCACCTCAAACTTGTGCTGCCCTGATAGACCCAAGGGAGCCCTACAAACTGACATCAGGAACCTGTACTGCTGAGTTTTCTTTCCCAGGGAAAATGGAAAAAGGATGTGCCCAGGGGCTCCTGGCCCTGGGCTGGGCCCTGACTGCAAAGAATCCTTATATCGAAGGATGGACCCGAGACCGAAGTTGTCCCCTCCTCAAACTTGTGCTGCCCTGATAGACCCAAGGGAGCCCTACAAACTGACATCAGGAACCTGGACTGCTGAGTTTTCTTTCCCAGGGAAAATGGAAAAAGGATGTGCCCAGGGGCCCCTGGCCCTGGGCTGGGTCCTGACTGCAAAGTATCCTTATATCGAAGGATTGAGCCCAGACCGAAGTTGTCCCCACCTCAAACTTGTGCTGCCCTGATAGACCCAAGGGAGCCCTACAAACTGACATCAGGAACCTGGACTGCTGAGTTTTCTTTCCCAGGGAAAATGGAAAAAGGATGTGCCCAGGGGCCCCTGGCCCTGGGCTGGCCCTGACTGCAAATAATCCTTATATCGAAGGATTGAGCCCAGACTGACTTTGTCCCCACCTCAAACTTGTGCTGCCCTGATAGACCCAAGGGAGCCCTACAAACTGACATCAGGAACCTGGACTGCTGAGTTTTCTTTCCCAGGGAAAATGGAAAAAGGATGTGCCCAGGGGCCCCTGGGCCTGACTGCAAAGAATCCTTATATCGAGCGATGCAGCCCAGACCGAAGTTGTCCCCACCTCAAACTTGTGCTGCCCTGATAGACCCAAGGGAGCCCTACAAACTGACATCAGGAACCTGGACTGCTGAGTTTTCTTTCCCAGGGAAAATGGAAAAAGGATGTGCCCAGGGTCCCCTGGCCCTGACTGCAAAGAATCCTTATATCGAAGGATGGAGCCCAGACCGAAGTTGTCCCCACCTCAAACTTGTGCTGCCCTGATAGACCCAAGGGAGCCCTACAAACTGACATCAGGAACCTGGACTGCTGAGTTTTCTTTCCCAGGGAAAATGGAAAAAGAATGTGCCCAGGGACCCCTGGCCCTGGGCTGGGCCTGACTGCAAAGAATCCTTATATCTAAGGATGGACCCGAGACCGAAGATGTCCCCACCTCAAACTTGTGCTGCCCTGATAGACCCCAAAGAACCCTACAAACTGACATCAGGAACCTGGACTGCTGAGTTTTCTTTCCCAGGAAAAATGGAAAAAGGATGTGCCCAGGGGCCCCTTGACCTGACTGCAAAGAATCCTTATATCGAAGGATGGAGCCCAGACCGAAGTTGTCCCCACCTCAAACTTGTGCTGCCCTGATAGACCCAAGGGAGCCCTACAAACTGACATCAGGAACCTGGACTGCTGAGTTTTCTTTCCCAGGGAAAATGGAAAAAGGATGTGCCCAGGGGCCCCTGGCCCTGGGCTGGCCCTGACTGCAAAGAATCCTTATATCGAAGGATTGAGCCCAGACCGAAGTTGTCCCCACCTCAAACTTGTGCTGCCCTGATAGACCCATGGGAGCCCTACAAACTGACATCAGGAACCTGGACTGCTGAGTTTTCTTTCCCAGGGAAAATGGAAAAAGGATGTGCCCAGGGGCCCCTGGCCCTGACTGCAAAGAATCCTTATATCGAAGGATGGAGCCCAGACCAAAGTTGTCCCCACCTCAAACTTATGCTGCCCTGATAGACCCAAGGGAGCCCTACAAACTGACATCAGGAACCTGGACTGCTGAGTTTTCTTTCCCAGGGAAAATGGAAAAAGGATGTGCCCAGGGGCCCCTGGCCCTGGGCTGGCCCTGACTGCAAAGAATCCTTATATCGAAGGATTGAGCCCAGACTGACTTTGTCCCCACCTCAAACTTGTGCTGCCCTGATAGACCCAAGGGAGCCCTACAAACTGACATCAGGAACCTGGACTGCTGAGTTTTCTTTCCCAGGGAAAATGGCCAAAGGATGTGCCCAGGGGCCCCTGGCCCAGGGCTGGGCCTGACTGCAAAGAATCCTTATATCGAAGGATGGAGCCCAGACCGAAGTTGTCCCCACCTCAAACTTGTGCAGCCCTGATAGACCCAAGGGAGCCCTACAAACTGACATCAGGAACCTGGACTGCTGAGTTTTCTTTCCCAGGGAAAATGGAAAAAGGATGTGCCCAGGATCCCCTGGCCCTGACTGCAAAGAATCCTTATATCGAAGGATGGAGCCCAGACCGAAGTTGTCCCCACCTCAAACTTGTGCTGCCCTGATAGACCCAAGGGAGCCCTACAAACTGACATCAGGAACCTGGACTGCTGAGTTTTCTTTCCCAGGGAAAATGGAAAAAGAATGTGCCCAGGGACCCCTGGCCCTGGGCTGGGGCCTGACTGCAAAGAATCCTTATATCTAAGGATGGACCCGAGACCGAAGATGTCCCCACCTCAAACTTGTGCTGCCCTGATAGACCCCAGGGAACCCTACAAACTGACATCAGGAACCTGGACTGCTGAGTTTTCTTTCCCAGGGAAAATGGAAAAAGGATGTGCCCAGGGGCCCCTTGACCTGACTGCAAAGAATCCTTATATCGAAGGATGGAGCCCAGACCGAAGTTGTCCCCACCTCAAACTTGTGCTGCCCTGATAGACCCAAGGGAGCCCTACAAACTGACATCAGGAACCTGGACTGCTGAGTTTTCTTTCCCAGGAAAATGGAAAAAGGATGTGCCCAGGGGCCCCTGGCCCTGGGATGGCCCTGACTGCAAAGAATCCTTATATCGAAGGATTGAGCCCAGACCGAAGTTGTCCCCACCTCAAACTTGTGCTGCCCTGATAGACCCATGGGAGCCCTACAAACTGACATCAGGAACCTGGACTGCTGAGTTTTCTTTCCCAGGGAAAATGGAAAAAGGATGTGCCCAGGGGCCCCTGGCCCTGACTGCAAAGAATCCTTATATCGAAGGATGGAGCCCAGACCAAAGTTGTCCCCACCTCAAACTTATGCTGCCCTGATAGACCCAAGGGAGCCCTACAAACTGACATCAGGAACCTGGACTGCTGAGTTTTCTTTCCCAGGGAAAATGGAAAAAGGATGTGCCCAGGGGCCCCTGGCCCTGGGCTGGCCCTGACTGCAAAGAATCCTTATATCGAAGGATGGAGCCCAGACTGACTTTGTCCCCACCTCAAACTTGTGCTGCCCTGATAGACCCAAGGGAGCCCTACAAACTGACATCAGGAACCTGGACTGCTGAGTTTTCTTTCCCAGGGAAAATGGAAAAAGGATGTGCCCAGGGGCCCCTGGCCCTGACTGCAAAGAATCCTTATATCGAAGGATGGAGCCCAGACCGAAGTTGTCCCCACCTCAAACTTGTGCTGCCCTGATAGACCCAAGGGAGCCCTACAAACTGACATCAGGAACCTGGACTGCTGAGTTTTCTTTCCCAGGGAAAATGGAAAAAGGATGTGCCCAGGGGCCCCTGGGCCTGACTGCAAAGAATCCTTATATCGAAGGATGGAGCCCAGACCGAAGTTGTCCCCACCTGAAACTTGTGCTGCCCTGATAGACCCAAGGGAGCCCTACAAACTGACATCAGGAACCTGGACTGCTGAGTTTTCTTTCCCAGGGAAAATGGCCAAAGGATGTGCCCAGGGGCCCCTGGCCCAGGGCTGGGCCTGACTGCAAAGAATCCTTATATCGAAGGATGGAGCCCAGACCGAAGTTGTCCCCACCTCAAACTTGTGCAGCCCTGATAGACCCAAGGGAGCCCTACAAACTGACATCAGGAACCTGGACTGCTGAGTTTTCTTTCCCAGGGAAAATGGAAAAAGGATGTGCCCAGGGTCCCCTGGCCCTGACTGCAAAGAATCCTTATATCGAAGTATTGAGCCCAGACCGAAGTTGTCCCCACCTCAAACTTGTGCTGCCCTGATAGACCCAAGGGAGCCCTACAAACTGACATCAGGAACCTGGACTGCTGAGTTTTCTTTCCCAGGGAAAATGGCCAAAGGATGTGCCCAGGGTCCCCTGGGCCTGGGCTGCACCTGACTCTAAAGAATCCTTATATCGAAGGATGCACCCCAGACCGAAGTTGTCCCCACCTCAAACTTGTGCTGCCCTGATAGACCCAAGGGAGCCCTACAAACTGACATCAGGAACCTGGACTGCTGAGTTTTCTTTTTCGGGGGAAATGGAAAAAGTATGTGCCCAGGGGCCCCTGGCCCTGACTGCAAAGAATCCTTATATCGAAGAATGAAACGCAGACCGAAGTTGTCCCCACCTCAAACTTGTGCTGCCCTGATAGACCCAAGGGAGCCCTACAAACTGACATCAGGAACCTGGACTGCTGAGTTTTCTTTCCCAGGGAAAATGGAAAAAGGATGTGCCCAGGGGCCCCTGGCCCTGACTGCAAAGAATCCTTATATCGAAGAATGGAGCCCAGACCGAAGTTGTCCCCACCTCAAACTTGTGCTGCGCTGATAGACCCAAGGGAGCCCTACAAACTGACATCAGGAACCTGGACTGCTGAGTTTTCTTTCCCAGGGAAAATGGAAAAAGGATGTGCCCAGGGGCCCCTGGCCCTGGGCTGGGCCCTGAATGCAAAGTATCCTTATATCGAAGGATTGAGCCCAGACCGAAGTTGTCCCCACCTCAAACTTGTGCTGCCCTGATAGACCCAAGGGAGCCCTACAAACTGACATCAGGAACCTGGACTGCTGAGTTTTCTTTTCCAGGGAAAATGGAAAAAGGATGTGCCCAGGGGCCCCTGGCCCTGACTGCAAAGAATCCTTCTATCGAAGGATGGAGCCCACACCGAAGTTGTCCCCACCTCAAACTTGTGCTGCCCTGATAGACCCAAGGGAGCCCTACAAACTGACATCAGGAACCTGGACTGCTGAGTTTTCTTTCCCAGGGAAAATGGAAAAAGAATGTGCCCAGGGACCCCTGGCCCTGGGCTGGGCCTGACTGCAAAGAATCCTTATATCTAAGGATGGACCCGAGACCGAAGATGTCCCCACCTCAAACTTGTGCTGCCCTGATAGACCCCAGGGAGCCCTACAAACTGACATCAGGAACCTGGACTGCTGAGTTTTCTTTCCCAGGAAAAATGGAAAAAGGATGTGCCCAGGGGCCCCTTGACCTGACTGCAAAGAATCCTTATATCGAAGGATGGAGCCCAGACCGAGGTTGTCCCCACCTCAAACTTGTGCTGCCCTGATAGACCCAAGGGAGCCCTACAAACTGACATCAGGAACCTGGACTGCTGAGTTTTCTTTCCCAGGAAAAATGGAAAAAGGATGTGCACAGGGGCCCCTGGCCCTGGGCTGGGCCTGACTGCAAAGAATCCTTATATCGAAGGATTGAGCCCAGACCGAAGTTGTCCCCACCTCAAACTTGTGCTGCCCTGATAGACCCAAGGGAGCCCTACAAACTGACATCAGGAACCTGGACTGCTGAGTTTTCTTTCCCAGGAAAAATGGAAAAAGGATGTGCCCAGGGGCCCCTGGCCCTGGGCTGGGCCTGACTGCAAAGAATCCTTATATCGAAGGATGGAGCCCAGACCGAAGTTGTCCCCACCTCAAACTTGTGCTGCCCTGATAGACCCAAGGGAGCCCTACAAACTGACATCAGGAACCTGGACTGCTGAGTTTTCTTTCCCAGGAAAAATGGAAAAAGGATGTGCACAGGGGCCCCTGGCCCTGGGCTGGGCCTGACTGCAAAGAATCCTTATATCGAAGGATTGAGCCCAGACCGAAGTTGTCCCCACCTCAAACTTGTGCTGCCCTGATAGACCCAAGGGAGCCCTACAAACTGACATCAGGAACCTGGACTGCTGAGTTTTCTTTCCCAGGAAAAATGGAAAAAGGATGTGCCCAGGGGCCCCTGGCCCTGGGCTGGGCCTGACTGCAAAGAATCCTTATATCGAAGGATGGAGCCCAGACCAAAGTTGTCCCCACCTCAAACTTGTGCTGCCCTGATAGACCCAAGGGAGCCCTACAAACTGACATCAGGAACCTGGACTGCTGAGTTTTCTTTCCCAGGGAAAATGGAAAAAGGATGTGCCCAGGGGCCCCTGGCCCTGACTGCAAAGAATCCTTATATCGAAGGATGGAGCCCAGACCGAAGTTGTCCCCACCTCAAACTTGTGCTGCCCTGATAGACCCAAGGGAGCCCTACAAACTGACATCAGGAACCTGGACTGCTGAGTTTTCTTTCCCAGGGAAAATGGCCAAAGGATGTGCCCAGGGGCCCCTGACCCTGGGCTGAGCCTGACTGCAAAGAATCCTTATATCGAAGGATGCACCCCACACCGAAGTTGTCCCCACCTCAAACTTGTGCTGCCCTGATAGACCCAAGGGAGCCCTACAAACTGACATCAGGAACCTGGACTGCTGAGTTTTCTTTCCCGGGGAAAATGGGAAAAGGATGTGCTCAGGGGCCCCTGGCCCTGACTGCAAAGAATCCTTATATCGAAGGATGGAGCCCAGACCGAAGTTGTCCCCACCTCAAACTTGTGCTGCCCTGATAGACCCAAGGGAGCCCTACAAACTGACATCAGGAACCTGGACTGCTGAATTTTCTTTCCCAGGGAAAATGGAAAAAGGATGTGCCCAGGGGCCCCTGGCCCTGGGCTGGGCCTGACTGCAAAGAATCCTTATATCTAAGGATGGACCCGAGACCGAAGATGTCCCCACCTCAAACTTGTGCTGCCCTGATAGACCCAAGGGAGCCCTACAAATTGACATCAGGAACCTGGACTGCTGAGTTTTCTTCCCCAGGAAAAATGGAAAAAGGATGTGCACAGGGGCCCCTTGAACTGACTGCAAAAAATCCTTATATCGAAGGATGGAGCCCAGACCGAAGTTGTCCCCACCTCAAACTTGTGCTGCCCTGATAGACCCAAGGGAGCCCTACAAACTGACATCAGGAGCCTGGACTGCTGAGTTTTCTTTCCCAGGGAAAATGGCCAAAGGATGTGCCCAGGGTCCCCTGGGCCTGGGCTGCACCTGACTGTAAAGAATCCTTATATCGAAGGATGCACCCCACACCGAAGTTGTCCCCACCTCAAACTTGTGCAGCCCTGATAGACCCAAGGGAGCCCTACAAACTGACATCAGGAACCTGGACTGCTGAGTTTTCTTTCCCAGGGAAAATGGAAAAAGGATGTGCCCAGGGGCCCCTGGCCCTGGGCTGGGACGTGACTGCAAAGAATCCTTATATCGAAGGATTGAGCCCAGACCGAAGTTGTCCCCACCTCAAACTTGTGCTGCCCTGATAGACCCAAGGGAGCCCTACAAACTGACATCAGGAACCTGGACTGCTGAGTTTTCTTTCCCAGGGAAAATGGAAAAAGGATGTGCCCAGGGGCTCCTGGCCCTGGGCTGGGCCCTGACTGCAAAGAATCCTTATATCGAAGGATGGACCCGAGACCGAAGTTGTCCCCTCCTCAAACTTGTGCTGCCCTGATAGACCCAAGGGAGCCCTACAAACTGACATCAGGAACCTGGACTGCTGAGTTTTCTTTTTCGGGGGAAATGGAAAAAGTATGTGCCCAGGGGCCCCTGGCCCTGACTGCAAAGAATCCTTATATCGAAGAATGAAACCCAGACCGAAGTTGTCCCCACCTCAAACTTGTGCTGCCCTGATAGACCCAAGGGAGCCCTACAAACTGACATCAGGAACCTGGACTGCTGAGTTTTCTTTCCCAGGGAAAATGGAAAAAGGGTGTGCCCAGGGGCCCCTGGCCCTGGGCTGGGCCTGACTGCAAAGAATCCTTATATCTAAGGATGGAGCCCAGACCAAAGTTGTCCCCACCTCAAACTTGTGCTGCCCTGATAGACCGAAGGGAGACCTACAAACTGACATCAGGAACCTGGACTGCTGAGTTTTCTTTTTCGGGGGAAATGGGAAAAGGATGTGCCCAGGGGCCCCTGGGCCTGACTGCAAAGAATCCTTATATTGAAGAATGGAGCCCAGACCAAAGTTGTCCCCACCTCAAACTTGTGCTGCCCTGATAGACCCAAGGGAGCCCTACAAACTGACATCAGGAACCTGGACTGCTGAGTTTTCTTTCCCAGGGAGAATGGAAAAAGGATGTGCCAAGGGGCCCCTGGCCCTGGGCTGGGCCCTGAATGCAAAAAATCCTTATATCGAAGGATGCACCCCACACCGAAGTTGTCCCCACCTCAAACTTGTGCTGCCCTGATAGACCCAAGGGAGCCCTACAAACTGACATCAGGAACCTGGACTGCTGAGTTTTCTTTCCCGGGGAAAATGGGAAAAGGATGTGCTCAGGGGCCCCTGGCCCTGACTGCAAAGAATCCTTATATCGAAGGATGGAGCCCAGACCGAAGTTGTCCCCACCTCAAACTTGTGCTGCCCTGATAGACCCAAGGGAGCCCTACAAACTGACATCAGGAACCTGGACTGCTGAGTTTTCTTTCCCAGGGAAAATGGAAAAAGGATGTGCCCAGGGGCCCCTGGCCCTGGGCTGGGCCTGACTGCAAAGAATCCTTATATCGAAGGATGGACCCGAGACCGAAGATGTCCCCACCTCAAACTTGTGCTGCCCTGATAGACCCAAGGGAGCCCTACAAACTGACATCAGGAACCTGGACTGCTGAGTTTTCTTTCCCAGGGAAAATGGAAAAAGGATGTGCCCAGGGGCCCCTTGACCTGACTGCAAAGAATCCTTATATCGAAGGATGGAGCCCAGACCGAAGTTGTCCCCACCTCAAACTTGTGCTGCCCTGATAGACCCAAGGGAGCCCTACAAACTGACATCAGGAACCTGGACTGCTGAGTTTTCTTTCCCAGGGAAAATGGAAAAAGGATGTGCCATGGGGCCCCTGGGCCTGACTGCAAAAAATCCTTATATCGAAGGATGGAGCCCAGACCGAAGTTGTCCCCACCTCAAACTTGTGCTGCCCTGATAGACCCAAGGGAGCCCTACAAACTGACATCAGGAACCTGGACTGCTGAGTTTTCTTTCCCAGGGAAAATGGCCAAAGGATGTTCCCAGGGTCCCCTGGGCCTGGGCTGCACCTGACTGTAAAGAATCCTTATATCGAAGGATGCACCCCACACCGAAGTTGTCCCCACCTCAAACTTGTGCAGCCCTGATAGACCCAAGGGAGCCCTACAAACTGACATCAGGAACCTGGACTGCTGAGTTTTCTTTCCCAGGGAAAATGGAAAAAGGATGTGCCCAGGGGCCCCTGGCCCTGGGCTGGGCCCTGAATGCAAAGAATCCTTATATCGAAGGATTGAGCCCAGACCGAAGTTGTCCCCACCTCAAACTTGTGCTGCCCTGATAGACCCAAGGGAGCCCTACAAACTGACATCAGGAACCTGGACTGCTGAGTTTTCTTTCCCAGGGAGAATGGAAAAAGGATGTGCCAAGGGGCCCCTGGCCCTGGGCTGGGCCCTGAATGCAAAAAATCCTTATATCGAAGGATGCACCCCACACCGAAGTTGTCCCCACCTCAAACTTGTGCTGCCCTGATAGACCCAAGGGAGCCCTACAAACTGACATCAGGAACCTGGACTGCTGAGTTTTCTTTCCCGGGGAAAATGGGAAAAGGATGTGCTCAGGGGCCCCTGGCCCTGACTGCAAAGAATCCTTATATCGAAGGATGGAGCCCAGACCGAAGTTGTCCCCACCTCAAACTTGTGCTGCCCTGATAGACCCAAGGGAGCCCTACAAACTGACATCAGGAACCTGGACTGCTGAGTTTTCTTTCCCAGGCAAAATGGAAAAAGGATGTGCCCAGGGGCCCCTGGCCCTGGGCTGGGCCTGACTGCAAAGAATCCTTATATCGAAGGATGGACCCGAGACCGAAGATGTCCCCACCTCAAACTTGTGCTGCCCTGATAGACCCAAGGGAGCCCTACAAACTGACATCAGGAACCTGGACTGCTGAGTTTTCTTTCCCAGGGAAAATGGAAAAAGGATGTGCCCAGGGGCCCCTTGACCTGACTGCAAAGAATCCTTATATCGAAGGATGGAGCCCAGACCGAAGTTGTCCCCACCTCAAACTTGTGCTGCCCTGATAGACCCAAGGGAGCCCTACAAACTGACATCAGGAACCTGGACTGCTGAGTTTTCTTTCCCAGGGAAAATGGAAAAAGGATGTGCCATGGGGCCCCTGGGCCTGACTGCAAAAAATCCTTATATCGAAGGATGGAGCCCAGACCGAAGTTGTCCCCACCTCAAACTTGTGCTGCCCTGATAGACCCAAGGGAGCCCTACAAACTGACATCAGGAACCTGGACTGCTGAGTTTTCTTTCCCAGGGAAAATGGCCAAAGGATGTTCCCAGGGTCCCCTGGGCCTGGGCTGCACCTGACTGTAAAGAATCCTTATATCGAAGGATGCACCCCACACCGAAGTTGTCCCCACCTCAAACTTGTGCAGCCCTGATAGACCCAAGGGAGCCCTACAAACTGACATCAGGAACCTGGACTGCTGAGTTTTCTTTCCCAGGGAAAATGGAAAAAGGATGTGCCCAGGGGCCCCTGGCCCTGGGCTGGGCCCTGAATGCAAAGAATCCTTATATCGAAGGATTGAGCCCAGACCGAAGTTGTCCCCACCTCAAACTTGTGCTGCCCTGATAGACCCAAGGGAGCCCTACAAACTGACATCAGGAACCTGGACTGCTGAGTTTTCTTTCCCAGGGAAAATGGAAAAAGGATGTGCCCAGGGGCTCCTGGCCCTGGGCTGGGCCCTGACTGCAAAGAATCCTTATATCGAAGGATGGACCCGAGACCGAAGTTGTCCCCACCTCAAACTTGTGCTGCCCTGATAGACCCAAGGGAGCCCTACAAACTGACATCAGGAACCTGGACTGCTGAGTTTTCTTTCCCAGGGAAAATGGAAAAAGGTTGTGCCCAGGGGCCCCTGGCCCTGACTGCAAAAAATCCTTATATCGAAGGATGGAGCCCAGACCGAAGTTGTCCCCACCTCAAACTTGTGCTGCCCTGATAGACCCAAGGGAGCCCTACAAACTGACATCAGGAACCTGGACTGCTGAGTTTTCTTTTTCGGGGGAAATGGAAAAAGTATGTGCCCAGGGGCCCCTGGCCCTGACTGCAAAGAATCCTTATATCGAAGAATGAAACCCAGACCGAAGTTGTCCCCACCTCAAACTTGTGCTGCCCTGATAGACCCAAGGGAGCCCTACAAACTGACATCAGGAACCTGGACTGCTGAGTTTTCTTTCCCAGGGAAAATGGAAAAAGGATGTGCCCAGGGGCCCCTGGCCCTGGGCTGGTTCCTGACTGCAAAGAATCCTTATATCGAAGGATTGAGCCCAGACCGAAGTTGTCCCCACCTCAAACTTGTGCTGCCCTGATAGACCCAAGGGAGCCCTACAAACTGACATCAGGAACCTGGACTGCTGAGTTTTCTTTCCCAGGGAAAATGGAAAAAGGGTGTGCCCAGGGGCCCCTGGCCCTGGGCTGGGCCTGACTGCAAAGAATCCTTATATCGAAGGATGGAGCCCAGACCAAAGTTGTCCCCACCTCAAACTTGTGCTGCCCTGATAGACCCAAGGGAGCCCTACAAACTGACATCAGGAACCTGGACTGCTGAGTTTTCTTTCCCAGGGAAAATGGAAAAAGAATGTGCCCAGGGACCCCTGGCCCTGGGCTGGGCTGCACCTGACTGCAAAGAATCCTTATATCTAAGGATGGACCCGAGACCGAAGATGTCCCCACCTCAAACTTGTGCTGCCCTGATAGACCCCAGGGAGCCCTACAAACTGACATCAGGAACCTGGACTGCTGAGTTTTCTTTCCCAGGAAAAATGGAAAAAGGATGTGCCCAGGGGCCCCTTGACCTGACTGCAAAGAATCCTTATATCGAAGGATGGAGCCCAGACCGAAGTTGTCCCCACCTCAAACTTGTGCTGCCCTGATAGACCCATGGGAGCCCTACAAACTGACATCAGGAACCTGGACTGCTGAGTTTTCTTTCCCAGGGAAAATGGAAAAAGGATGTGCCCAGGGGCCCCTGGCCCTGGGCTGGGACGTGACTGCAAAGAATCCTTATATCGAAGCATGGACCCGAGACCGAAGTTGTCCCCTCCTCAAACTTGTGCTGCCCTGATAGACCCAAGGGAGCCCTACAAACTGACATCAGGAACCTGGACTGCTGAGTTTTCTTTTTCGGGGGAAATGGAAAAAGGATGTGCCCAGGGGCCCCTGGCCCTGACTGCAAAGAATCCTTATATCGAAGAATGAAACCCAGACCGAAGTTGTCCCCACCTCAAACTTGTGCTGCCCTGATAGACCCAAGGGAGCCCTACAAACTGACATCAGGAACCTGGACTGCTCAGTTTTCTTTCCCAGGGAAAATGGAAAAAGGATGTGCCCAGGGGCCCCTGGCCCTGACTGCAAAGAATCCTTATATCGAAGGATTGAGCCCAGACCGAAGTTGTCCCCACCTCAAACTTGTGCTGCCCTGATAGACCCAAGGGAGCCCTACAAACTGACATCAGGAACCTGGAAAGCTGAGTTTTCTCTCCCAGGGAAAATGGAAAAAGGATGTGCCCAGGGGCCCCTGGCCCTGGGCTGGTTCCTGACTGCAAAGAATCCTTATATCGAAGGATTGAGCCCAGACCAAAGTTGTCCCCACCTCAAACTTGTGCTGCCCTGATAGACCCAAGGGAGCCCTACAAACTGACATCAGGAACCTGGACTGCTGAGTTTTCTTTCCCAGGGAAAATGGAAAAAGGGTGTGCCCAGGGGCCCCTGTCCCTGGGCTGGGCCTGACTGCAAAGAATCCTTATATCTAAGGATGGAGCCCAGACCAAAGTTGTCCCCACCTCAAACTTGTGCTGCCCTGATAGACCGAAGGGAGACCTACAAACTGACGTCAGGAACCTGGACTGCTGAGTTTTCTTTTTCGGGGGAAATGGGAAAAGGATGTGCCCAGGGGCCCCTGGCCCTGACTGCAAAGAATCCTTATATCGAAGAATGGAGCCCAGACCAAAGTTGTCCCCACCTCAAACTTGTGCTGCCCTGATAGACCCAAGGGAGCCCTACAAACTGACATCAGGAACCTGGACTGCTGAGTTTTCTTTCCCAGGGAAAATGGAAAAAGGATGTGCCAAGGGGCCCCTGGCCCTGGGCTGGGCCCTGAATGCAAAAAATCCTTATATCGAAGGATGCACCCCACACCGAAGTTGTCCCCACCTCAAACTTGTGCTGCCCTGATAGACCCAAGGGAGCCCTACAAACTGACATCAGGAACCTGGACTGCTGAGTTTTCTTTCCCGGGGAAAATGGGAAAAGGATGTGCTCAGGGGCCCCTGGCCCTGACTGCAAAGAATCCTTATATCGAAGGATGGAGCCCAGACCGAAGTTGTCCCCACCTCAAACTTGTGCTGCCCTGATAGACCCAAGGGAGCCCTACAAACTGACATCAGGAACCTGGACTGCTGAGTTTTCTTTCCCAGGGAAAATGGAAAAAGGATGTGCCCAGGGGCCCCTGGCCCTGGGCTGGCCCTGACTGCAAAGAATCCTTATATCGAAGGATGGACCCGAGACCGAAGATGTCCCCACCTCAAACTTGTGCTGCCCTGATAGACCCAAGGGAGCCCTACAAACTGACATCAGGAACCTGGACTGCTGAGTTTTCTTTCCCAGGGAAAATGGAAAAAGGATGTGCCCAGGGGCCCCTTGACCTGACTGCAAAGAATCCTTATATCGAAGGATGGAGCCCAGACCGAAGTTGTCCCCACCTCAAACTTGTGCTGCCCTGATAGACCCAAGGGAGCCCTACAAACTGACATCAGGAACCTGGACTGCTGAGTTTTCTTTCCCAGGGAAAATGGAAAAAGGATGTGCCCAGGGGCCCCTGGCCCTGACTGCAAAGAATCCTTATATCGAAGAATGAAACCCAGACCGAAGTTGTCCCCACCTCAAACTTGTGCTGCCCTGATAGACCCAAGGGAGCCCTACAAACTGACATCAGGAACCTGGACTGCTGAGTTTTCTTTCCCAGGAAAAATGGAAAAAGGATGTGCCCAGGGGCCCCTTGACCTGACTGCAAAGAATCCTTATATCCAAGGATGGAGCCCAGACCGAAGTTGTCCCCACCTCAAACTTGTGCTGCCCTGATAGACCCAAGGGAGCCCTACAAACTGACATCAGGAACCTGGACTGCTGAGTTTTCTTTCCCAGGGAAAATGGAAAAAGGATGTGACCAGGGGCCCCTGGCCCTGACTGCAAAGAATCCTTATATCTAAGGATGGAGCCCAGACCAAAGTTGTCCCCACCTCAAACTTGTGCTGCCCTGATAGACCCAAGGGAGCCCTACAAACTGACATCAGGAACCTGGACTGCTGAGTTTTCTTTCCCAGGAAAAATGGAAAAAGGATGTGCCCAGGGGCCCCTGGCCCTGGGCTGGGCCTGACTGCAAAGAATCCTTATATCGAAGGATGGAGCCCAGACCAAAGTTGTCCCCACCTCAAACTTGTGCTGCCCTGATAGACCCAAGGGAGCCCTACAAACTGACATCAGGAACCTGGACTGCTGAGTTTTCTTTCCCAGGGAAAATGGAAAAAGGATGTGCCCAGGGGCCCCTGGCCCTGACTGCAAAGAATCCTTATATCGAAGGATTGAGCCCAGACCGAAGTTGTCCCCACCTCAAACTTGTGCTGCCCTGATAGACCCAAGGGAGCCCTACAAACTGACATCAGGAACCTGGACTGCTGAGTTTTCTTTCCCAGGGAAAATGGAAAAAGTATGTGCCCAGGGGCCCCTCGCCCTGGGCTGGGCCTGACTGCAAAGAATCCTTATATCGAAGGATTGAGCCCAGACCAAGGTTGTCCCCACCTCAAACTTGTGCTGCCCTGATAGACCCAAGGGAGCCCTACAAACTGACATCAGGAACCTGGACTGCTGAGTTTTCTTTCCCAAGGAAAATGGAAAAAGGATGTGCCCAGGGGCCCCTGGCCCTGGGCTGGGCCTGACTGCAAAGAATCCTTATATCTAAGGATGGATTCGAGACCGAAGATGTCCCCACCTCAAACTTGTGCTGCCCTGATAGACCCAAGGGAGCCCTACAAACTGACATCAGGAACCTGGACTGCTGAGTTTTCTTTCCCAGGGAAAATGGAAAAAGGATGTGCCCAGGGGCCCCTTGACCTGACTGCAAAGAATCCTTATATCGAAGGATGGAGCCCAGACCGAAGTTGTCCCCCCCTCAAACTTGTGCTGCCCTGATAGACCCAAGGGAGCCCTACAAACTGACATCAGGAACCTGGACTGCTGAGTTTTCTTTCCCAGGGAAAATGGCCAAAGGATGTGCCCAGGGGCTCCTGGCCCTGGGCTGGGCCCTGAATGCAAAGAATCGTTATATCGAAGGATGCACCCCACACCGAAGTTGTCCCCACCTCAAACTTGTGCTGCCCTGATAGACCCAAGGGAGCCCTACAAACTGACATCAGGAACCTGGACTGCTGAGTTTTCTTTCCCGGGGAAAATGGGAAAAGGATGTGCCCAGGGACCCCTGGCCCTGACTGCAAAGAATCCTTATATCGAAGAATGGAGCCCAGACCAAAGTTGTCCCCACCTCAAACTTGTGCTGCCCTGATAGACCCAAGGGAGCCCTACAAACTGACATCAGGAACCTGGACTGCTGAGTTTTCTTTCCCAGGGAAAATGGAAAAAGGATGTGCCCAGGGGCCCCTGGCCCTGGGCCGGGCCCTGACTGCAAAGAATCCTTATATCGAAGGATGGACCCGAGACCAAAGTTGTCCCCTCCAAAAACTTGTGCTGCCCTGATAGACCCAAGGGAGCCCTACAAACTGACATCAGGAACCTGGACTGCTGAGTTTTCTTTCCCAGGAAAAATGGAAAAAGGATGTGCCCAGGGGCCCCTTGACCTGACTGCAAAGAATCCTTATATCGAAGGATGGAGCCCAGACCGAAGTTGTCCCCACCTCAAACTTGTCCTGCCCTGATAGACCCAAGGGAGCCCTACAAACTGACATCAGGAACCTGGACTGCTGAGTTGTCTTTCCCAGGGAAAATGGCCAAAGGATGTGCCCAGGGGCCCCTGGCCCAGGGCTGGGCCCTGAATGCAAAGAATCCTTATATCGAAGGATGCACCCCACACCGAAGTTGTCCCCACCTCAAACTTGTGCTGCCCTGATAGACCCAAGGGAGCCCTACAAACTGACATCAGGAACCTGGACTGCTGAGTTTTCTTTTTCGGGGGAAATGGAAAAAGTATGTGCCCAGGGGCCCCTGGCCCTGACTGCAAAGAATCCTTATATCGAAGAATAAAACCCAGACCGAAGTTGTCCCCACCTCAAACTTGTGCTGCCCTGATAGACCCAAGGGAGCCCTACAAACTGACATCAGGAACCTGGACTGCTGAGTTTTCTTTCCCAGGGAAAATGGAAAAAGGATGTGCCCAGGGGCTCCTGGCCCTGGGCTGGGCCCTGACTGCAAAGAATCCTTATATCGAAGGATGGACCCGAGACCGAAGTAGTCCCCTCCTCAAACTTGTGCTGCCCTGATAGACCCAAGGGAGCCCTACAAACTGACATCAGGAACCTGGACTGCTGAGTTTTCTTTCCCAGGAAAAATGGCCAAAGGATGTGCCCAGGGGCCCCTGGCCCTGGGCTGGGCCCTGAATGCAAAGAATCCTTATATCGAAGGATGCACCCCACACCGAAGTTGTCCCCACCTCAAACTTGTGCTGCCCTGATAGACCCAAGGGAGCCCTACAAACTGACATCAGGAACCTGGACTGCTGAGTTTTCTTTTTCGGGGGAAATGGCCAAAGGATGTGCCCAGGGGCCCCTGGCCCTGACTGCAAAGAATCCTTATATCGAAGAATGAAACCCAGACCGAAGTTGGCCCCACCTCAAACTTGTGCTGCCCTGATAGACCCAAGGGAGCCCTACAAACTGACATCAGGAACCTGGACTGCTGAGTTTTCTTTCCCAGGGAAAATGGAAAAAGGATGTGCCCAGGGGCCCCTGGCCCTGACTGCAAAGAATCCTTATATCGAAGGATGGAGCCCAGACAGAAGTTGTCCCCACCTCAAACTTGTGCTGCCCTGATAGACCCAAGGGAGCCCTACAAACTGACATCAGGAACCTGGACTGCTGAGTTTTCTTTCCCAGGGAAAATGGAAAAAGGGTGTGCCCAGGGGCCCCTGGCCCTGGGCTGGGCCTGACTGCAAAGAATCCTTATATCGAAGGATGGAGCCCAGACCAAAGTTGTCCCCACCTCAAACTTGTGCTGCCCTGATAGACCGAAGGGAGCCCTACAAACTGACGTCAGGAACCTGGACTGCTGAGTTTTCTTTCCCAGGGAAAATGGCAAAGGATGTGCCCAGGGGCCCCTGGCCCTGACTGCAAAGAATCCTTATATCGAAGAATGGAGCCCAGACCGAAGTTGTCCCCACCTCAAACTTGTGCTGCCCTGATAGACCCAAGGGAGCCCTACAAACTGACATCAGGAACCTGGACTGCTGAGTTTTCTTTCCCAGGGAAAATGGAAAAAGGATGTGCCCAGGGGCCCCTGGCCCTGGGCTGGGCCCTGAATGCAAAGAATCCTTATATCGAAGGATGGACCCGAGACCGAAGATGTCCCCACCTCAAACTTGTGCTGCCCTGATAGACCCCAGGGAGCCCTACAAACTGACATCAGGAACCTGGACTGCTGAGTTTTCTTTCCCAGGAAAAATGGAAAAAGGATGTGCCCAGGGGCCCCTTGACCTGACTGCAAAGAATCCTTATATTGAAGGATGGAGCCCAGACCGAAGTTGTCCCCACCTCAAACTTGTGCTGCGCTGATAGACCCAAGGGAGCCCTACAAACTGACATCAGGAACCTGGACTGCTGAGTTTTCTTTCCCAGGGAAAATGGAAAAAGGATGTGCCCAGGGGCCCCTGGCCCTGGGCTGGGCCCTGAATGCAAAGAATCCTTCTATCGAAGGATGGACCCGAGACCGAAGATGTCCCCACCTCAAACTTGTGCTGCCCTGATAGACCCCAGGGAGCCCTACAAACTGACATCAGGAACCTGGACTGCTGAGTTTTCTTTCCCAGGAAAAATGGAAAAAGGATGTGCCCAGGGGCCCCTTGACCTGACTGCAAAGAATCCTTATATCGAAGGATGGAGCCCAGACCGAAGTTGTCCCCACCTCAAACTTGTGCTGCCCTGATAGACCCAAGGGAGCCCTACAAACTGACATCAGGAACCTGGACTGCTGAGTTTTCTTTCCCAGGGAAAATGGCCAAAGTATGTGCCCAGGGGCCCCTGGCCCTGGGCTGGGCCCTGAATGCAAAGAATCCTTATATCGAAGGATGCACCCCACACCGAAGTTGTCCCCACCTCAAACTTGTGCTGCCCTGATAGACCCAAGGGAGCCCTACAAACTGACATCAGGAACCTGGACTGCTGAGTTTTCTTTTTCGGGGGAAACGGAAAAAGTATGTGCCCAGGGGCCCCTGGCCCTGACTGCAAAGAATCCTTATATCGAAGAATAAAACCCAGACCGAAGTTGTCCCCACATCAAACTTGTGCTGCCCTGATAGACCCAAGGGAGCCCTACAAACTGACATCAGGAACCTGGACTGCTGAGTTTTCTTTCCCAGGGAAAATGGAAAAAGGATGTGCCCAGGGGACCCTGGCCCTGACTGCAAAGAATCCTTATATCGAACGATTGAGCCCAGACCGAAGTTGTCCCCACCTCAAACTTGTGCTGCCCTGATAGACCCAAGGGAGCCCTACAAACTGACATCAGAAACCTGGACTGCTGAGTTTTCTTTCCCAGGGAAAATGGAAAAAGGATGTGCCCAGGGGCCCCTGGCCCTGGGCTGGGCCCTGAATGCAAAGAATCCTTATATCGAAGGATGCACCCCACACCGAATTTGTCCCCACCTCAAACTTGTGCTGCCCTGATAGACCCAAGGGAGCCCTACAAACTGACATCAGGAACCTGGACTGCTGAGTTTTCTTTCCCAGGGAAAACGGAAAAAGGATGTGCCCAGGGGCCCCTGGCCCTGGGCTGGGCCTGACTGCAAAGAATCCTTATATCTAAGGATGGATTCGAGACCGAAGATGTCCCCACCTCAAACTTGTGCTGCCCTGATAGACCCAAGGGAGCCCTACAAACTGACATCAGGAACCTGGACTGCTGAGTTTTCTTTCCCAGGAAAAATGGAAAAAGGATGTGCCCAGGGGCCCCTTGACCTGACTGCAAAGAATCCTTATATCGAAGGATGGAGCCCAGACCGAAGTTGTCCCCACCTCAAACTTGTGCTGCCCTGATAGACCCAAGGGAGCCCTACAAACTGACATCAGGAACCTGGACTGCTGAGTTTTCTTTCCCAGGGAAAATGGCCAAAGGATGTGCCCAGGGACTCCTGGCCCTAGGCTGGGCCCTGAATGCAAAGAATCCTTATATCGAAGGATGCAGCCCACACCGAAGTTGTCCCCACCTCAAACTTGTGCTGCCCTGATAGACCCAAGGGAGCCCTACAAACTGACATCAGGAACCTGGACTGCTGAGTTTTCTTTCCCAGGGAAAATGGGAAAAGGATGTGCCCAGGGGCCCCTGGCCCTGGGCCGGGCCCTGACTGCAAAGAATCCTTATATCGAAGGATGGACCCCACACCGAAGTTGTCCCCTCCAAAAACTTGTGCTGCCCTGATAGACCCAAGGGAGCCCTACAAACTGACATCAGGAACCTGGACTGCTGAGTTTTCTTTCCCAGGAAAAATGGAAAAAGGATGTGCCCAGGGGCCCCTTGACCTGACTGCAAAGAATCCTTATATCGAAGGATGGAGCCCAGACCGAAGTTGTCCCCACCTCAAACTTGTCCTGCCCTGATAGACCCAAGGGAGCCCTACAAACTGACATCAGGAACCTGGACTGCTGAGTTTTCTTTCCCAGGGAAAATGGAAAAAGGATGTGCCCAGGGGCCCCTGGCCCTGGGCTGGGCCCTGAATGCAAAGAATCCTTATATCGAAGGATGCACCCCACACCGAATTTGTCCCCACCTCAAACTTGTGCTGCCCTGATAGACCCAAGGGAGCCCTACAAACTGACATCAGGAACCTGGACTGCTGAGTTTTCTTTCCCAGGGAAAATGGAAAAAGGATGTGCCCAGGGGCCCCTGGCCCTGGGCTGGGCCTGACTGCAAAGAATCCTTATATCTAAGGATGGATTCGAGACTGAAGATGTCCCCACCTCAAACTTGTGCTGCCCTGATAGACCCAAGGGAGCCCTACAAACTGACATCAGGAACCTGGACTGCTGAGTTTTCTTTCCCAGGAAAAATGGAAAAAGGATGTGCCCAGGGGCCCCTTGACCTGACTGCAAAGAATCCTTATATCGAAGGATGGAGCCCAGACCGAAGTTGTCCCCACCTCAAACTTGTGCTGCCCTGATAGACCCAAGGGAGCCCTACAAACTGACATCAGGAACCTGGACTGCTGAGTTTTCTTTCCCAGGGAAAATGGCCAAAGGATGTGCCCAGGGGCTCCTGGCCCTGGGCTGGGCCCTGAATGCAAAGAATCCTTATATCGAAGGATGCACCCCACACCGAAGTTGTCCCCACCTCAAACTTGTGCTGCCCTGATAGACCCAAGGGAGCCCTACAAACTGACATCAGGAACCTGGACTGCTGAGTTTTCTTTCCCGGGGAAAATGGGAAAAGGATGTGCCCAGGGTCCCCTGGCCCTGAATGCAAAGAATCCTTATATCGAAGAATGGAGCCCAGACCGAAGTTGTCCCCACCTCAAACTTGTGCTGCCCTGATAGACCCAAGGGAGCCCTACAAACTGACATCAGGAACCTGGACTGCTGAGTTTTCTTTCCCAGGAAAAATGGAAAAAGGATGTGCCCAGGGGCCCCTTCACCTGACTGCAAAGAATCCTTATATCGAAGGATGGAGCCCAGACCGAAGTTGTCCCCACCTCAAACTTGTGCTGCCCTGATAGACCCAAGGGAGCCCTACAAACTGACATCAGGAACCTGGACTGCTGAGTTTTCTTTCCCAGGGAAAATGGAAAAAGGCTGTGCCCAGGGGCTCCTGGCCCTGGGCTGGGCCCTGACTGCAAAGAATCCTTATATCGAAGGATGGACCCGAGACCGAAGTTGTCCCCTCCTCAAACTTGTGCTGCCCTGATAGACCCAAGGGAGCCCTACAAACTGACATCAGGAACCTGGACTGCTGAGTTTTCTTTCCCAGGGAAAATGGAAAAAGGATGTGCCCAGGGGCCCCTGGCCCTGACTGCAAAGAATCCTTATATCGAAGGATGGAGCCCACACCGAAGTTGTCCCCACCTCAAACTTGTGCTGCCCTGATAGACCCAAGGGAGCCCTACAAACTGACATCAGGAACCTGGACTGCTGAGTTTTCTTTCCCAGGAAAAATGGAAAAAGGGTGTGCCCAGGGGCCCCTGGCCCTGGGCTGGGTCCTGACTGCAAAGAATCCTTAAATCGAAGGATTGAGCCCAGACCGAATTTGTCCCCACCTCAAACTTGTGCTGCCCTGATAGACCCAAGGGAGCCCTACAAACTGACATCAGGAACCTGGACTGCTGAGTTTTCTTTTCCAGGGAAAATGGAAAAAGGATGTGCCCAGGGGCCCCTGGCCCTGACTGCAAAGAATCCTTATATCGAAGGATGGAGCCCAGACCGAAGTTGTCCCCACCTCAAACTTGTGCTGCCCTGATAGACCCAAGGGAGCCCTACAAACTGACATCAGGAACCTGGACTGCTGAGTTTTCTTTCCCAGGGAAAATGGCCAAAGGATGTGCCCAGGGGCCCCTGGCCCTGGGCTGGGCCCTGAATGCAAAGAATCCTTATATCGAAGGATGCACCCCACACCGAAGTTGTCCCCACCTCAAACTTGTGCTGCCCTGATAGACCCAAGGGAGCCCTACAAACTGACATCAGGAACCTGGACTGCTGAGTTTTCTTTTTCGGGGGAAATGGAAAAAGTATGTGCCCAGGGGCCCCTGGCCCTGACTGCAAAGGATCCTTATATTGAACAATGGAGCCCAGACCGAAGTTGTCCCCACCTCAAACTTGTGCTGCCCTGATAGACCCAAGGGAGCCCTACAAACTGACATCAGGAACCTGGACTGCTGAGTTTTCTTTCCCAGGGAAAATGGGAAAAGGATGTGCCCAGGGGCCCCTGGCCCTGACTGCAAAGAATCCTTATATCGAAGGATTGAGCCCAGACCGAAGTTGTCCCCACCTCAAACTTGTGCTGCCCTGATAGACCCAAGGGAGCCCTACAAACTGACATCAGGAACCTGGATTGCTGAGTTTTCTTTCGCAGGGAAAATGGAAAAAGGATGTGCCCAGGGGCCCCTGGCCCTGGGCTGGGCCCTGACTGCAAAGAATCCTTATATCGAAGGATTGAGCCCAGACCGAAGTTGTCCCCACCTCAAACTTGTGCTGCCCTGATAGACCCAAGGGAGCCCTACAAACTGACATCAGGAACCTGGACTGCTGAGTTTTCTTTCCCAGGGAAAATGGAAAAAGGATGTGCCCAGGGGCCCCTGGCCCTGGGCTGGGTCCTGACTGCAAAGAATCCTTATATCGAAGGATTGAGCCCAGACCGAAGTTGTCCCCACCTCAAACTTGTGCTGCCCTGATAGACCCAAGGGAGCCCTACAAACTGACATCAGGAACCTGGACTGCTGAGTTTTCTTTCCCAGGGAAAATGGAAAAAGGATGTGCCCAGGGGCTCCTGGCCCTGGGCTGGGTCCTGACTGCAAAGAATCCTTATATCGAACGATGGACCCGAGACCGAAGTTGTCCCCTCCTCAAACTTGTGCTGCCCTGATAGACCCAAGGGAGCCCTACAAACTGACATCAGGAACCTGGACTGCTGAGTTTTCTTTCCCAGGGAAAATGGAAAAAGGATGTGCCCAGGGGCCCCTGGCCCTGACTGCAAAGAATCCTTATATCGAAGGATGGAGCCCACACCGAAGTTGTCCCCACCTCAAACTTGTGCTGCCCTGATAGACCCAAGGGAGCCCTACAAACTGACATCAGGAACCTGGACTGCTGAGTTTTCTTTCCCAGGGAAAATGGAAAAAGGATGTGCCCAGGGGCCCCTGGCCCTGGGCTGGGCCCTGAATGCAAAGAATCCTTATATCGAAGGATGCACCCCACACCGAATTTGTCCCCACCTCAAACTTGTGCTGCCCTGATAGACCCAAGGGAGCCCTACAAACTGACATCAGGAACCTGGACTGCTGAGTTTTCTTTCCCAGGGAAAATGGAAAAAGGATGTGCCCAGGGGCCCATGGCCCTGGGCTGGGCCTGACTGCAAAGAATCCTTATATCGAAGGATGGATTCGAGACTGAAGATGTCCCCACCTCAAACTTGTGCTGCCCTGATAGACCCAAGGGAGCCCTACAAACTGACATCAGGAACCTGGACTGCTGAGTTTTCTTTCCCAGGAAAAATGGAAAAAGGATGTGCCCAGGGGCCCCTTGACCTGACTGCAAAAAATCCTTATATCGAAGGATGGAGCCCAGACCGAAGTTGTCCCCACCTCAAACTTGTGCTGCTCTGATAGACCCAAGGGAGCCCTACAAACTGACATCAGGAACCTGGACTGCTGAGTTTTCTTTCCCAGGGAAAATGGCCAAAGGATGTGCCCAGGGGCTCCTGGCCCTGGGCTGGGCCCTGAATGCAAAGAATCCTTATATCGAAGGATGCACCCCACACCGAAGTTGTCCCCACCTCAAACTTGTGCTGCCCTGATAGACCCAAGGGAGCCCTACAAACTGACATCAGGAACCTGGACTGCTGAGTTTTCTTTCCCGGGGAAAATGGGAAAAGGATGTGCCCAGGGTCCCCTGGCCCTGAATGCAAAGAATCCTTATATCGAAGAATGGAGCCCAGACCGAAGTTGTCCCCACCTCAAACTTGTGCTGCCCTGATAGACCCAAGGGAGCCCTACAAACTGACATCAGGAACCTGGACTGCTGAGTTTTCTTTCCCAGGGAAAATGGAAAAAGGATGTGCCCAGGGGCCCCTGGCCCTGGGCCGGGCCCTGACTGCAAAGAATCCTTATATCGAAGGATGGACCCGAGACCAAAGTTGTCCCCTCCAAAAACTTGTGCTGCCCTGATAGACCCAAGGGAGCCCTACAAACTGACATCAGGAACCTGGACTGCTGAGTTTTCTTTCCCAGGGAAAATGGAAAAAGGATGTGCCCAGGGGCCCCTTGACCTGACTGCAAAGAATCCTTATATCAAAGGATGGAGCCCAGACCGAAGTTGTCCCCACCTCAAACTTGTCCTGCCCTGATAGACCCAAGGGAGCCCTACAAACTGACATCAGGAACCTGGACTGCTGAGTTTTCTTTCCCAGGGAAAATGGAAAAAGGATGTGCCCAGGGGCCCCCGGCCCTGGGCTGGGCCCTGAATGCAAAGAATCCTTATATCGAAGGATGCACCCCACACCGAAGTTGTCCCCACCTCAAACTTGTGCTGCCCTGATAGACCCAAGGGAGCCCTACAAACTGACATCAGGAACCTGGACTGCTGAGTTTTCTTTTTCGGGGGAAATGGAAAAAGTATGTGCCCAGGGGCCCCTGGCCCTGACTGCAAAGAATCCTTATATCGAAGAATAAAACCCAGACCGAAGTTGTCCCCACATCAAACTTGTGCTGCCCTGATAGACCCAAGGGAGCCCTACAAACTGACATCAGGAACCTGGACTGCTGAGTTTTCTTTCCCAGGGAAAATGGAAAAAGGATGTGCCCAGGGGCTCCTGGCCCTGACTGCAAAGAATCCTTATATCGAAGGATTGAGCCCAGACCGAAGTTGTCCCCACCTCAAACTTGTGCTGCCCTGATAGACCCAAGGGAGCCCTACAAACTGACATCAGGAACCTGGACTGCTGAGTTTTCTTTCCCAGGGAAAATGGAAAAAGGATGTGCCAAGGGGCCCCTGGCCCTGGGCTGGGCCCTGAATGCAAAAAATCCTTATATCGAAGGATGCACCCCACACCGAAGTTGTCCCCACCTCAAACTTGTGCTGCCCTGATAGACCCAAGGGAGCCCTACAAACTGACATCAGGAACCTGGACTGCTGAGTTTTCTTTCCCGGGGAAAATGGGAAAAGGATGTGCTCAGGGGCCCCTGGCCCTGACTGCAAAGAATCCTTATATCGAAGGATGGAGCCCAGACCGAAGTTGTCCCCACCTCAAACTTGTGCTGCCCTGATAGACCCAAGGGAGCCCTACAAACTGACATCAGGAACCTGGACTGCTGAGTTTTCTTTCCCAGGGAAAATGGAAAAAGGATGTGCCCAGGGGCCCCTGGCCCTGGGCTGGCCCTGACTGCAAAGAATCCTTATATCGAAGGATGGACCCGAGACCGAAGATGTCCCCACCTCAAACTTGTGCTGCCCTGATAGACCCAAGGGAGCCCTACAAACTGACATCAGGAACCTGGACTGCTGAGTTTTCTTTCCCAGGGAAAATGGAAAAAGGATGTGCCCAGGGGCCCCTTGACCTGACTGCAAAGAATCCTTATATCGAAGGATGGAGCCCAGACCGAAGTTGTCCCCACCTCAAACTTGTGCTGCCCTGATAGACCCAAGGGAGCCCTACAAACTGACATCAGGAACCTGGACTGCTGAGTTTTCTTTCCCAGGGAAAATGGAAAAAGGATGTGCCCAGGGGCCCCTGGCCCTGACTGCAAAGAATCCTTATATCGAAGAATGAAACCCAGACCGAAGTTGTCCCCACCTCAAACTTGTGCTGCCCTGATAGACCCAAGGGAGCCCTACAAACTGACATCAGGAACCTGGACTGCTGAGTTTTCTTTCCCAGGAAAAATGGAAAAAGGATGTGCCCAGGGGCCCCTTGACCTGACTGCAAAGAATCCTTATATCCAAGGATGGAGCCCAGACCGAAGTTGTCCCCACCTCAAACTTGTGCTGCCCTGATAGACCCAAGGGAGCCCTACAAACTGACATCAGGAACCTGGACTGCTGAGTTTTCTTTCCCAGGGAAAATGGAAAAAGGATGTGACCAGGGGCCCCTGGCCCTGACTGCAAAGAATCCTTATATCTAAGGATGGAGCCCAGACCAAAGTTGTCCCCACCTCAAACTTGTGCTGCCCTGATAGACCCAAGGGAGCCCTACAAACTGACATCAGGAACCTGGACTGCTGAGTTTTCTTTCCCAGGAAAAATGGAAAAAGGATGTGCCCAGGGGCCCCTGGCCCTGGGCTGGGCCTGACTGCAAAGAATCCTTATATCGAAGGATGGAGCCCAGACCAAAGTTGTCCCCACCTCAAACTTGTGCTGCCCTGATAGACCCAAGGGAGCCCTACAAACTGACATCAGGAACCTGGACTGCTGAGTTTTCTTTCCCAGGGAAAATGGAAAAAGGATGTGCCCAGGGGCCCCTGGCCCTGACTGCAAAGAATCCTTATATCGAAGGATTGAGCCCAGACCGAAGTTGTCCCCACCTCAAACTTGTGCTGCCCTGATAGACCCAAGGGAGCCCTACAAACTGACATCAGGAACCTGGACTGCTGAGTTTTCTTTCCCAGGGAAAATGGAAAAAGTATGTGCCCAGGGGCCCCTCGCCCTGGGCTGGGCCTGACTGCAAAGAATCCTTATATCGAAGGATTGAGCCCAGACCAAGGTTGTCCCCACCTCAAACTTGTGCTGCCCTGATAGACCCAAGGGAGCCCTACAAACTGACATCAGGAACCTGGACTGCTGAGTTTTCTTTCCCAAGGAAAATGGAAAAAGGATGTGCCCAGGGGCCCCTGGCCCTGGGCTGGGCCTGACTGCAAAGAATCCTTATATCTAAGGATGGATTCGAGACCGAAGATGTCCCCACCTCAAACTTGTGCTGCCCTGATAGACCCAAGGGAGCCCTACAAACTGACATCAGGAACCTGGACTGCTGAGTTTTCTTTCCCAGGGAAAATGGAAAAAGGATGTGCCCAGGGGCCCCTTGACCTGACTGCAAAGAATCCTTATATCGAAGGATGGAGCCCAGACCGAAGTTGTCCCCCCCTCAAACTTGTGCTGCCCTGATAGACCCAAGGGAGCCCTACAAACTGACATCAGGAACCTGGACTGCTGAGTTTTCTTTCCCAGGGAAAATGGCCAAAGGATGTGCCCAGGGGCTCCTGGCCCTGGGCTGGGCCCTGAATGCAAAGAATCGTTATATCGAAGGATGCACCCCACACCGAAGTTGTCCCCACCTCAAACTTGTGCTGCCCTGATAGACCCAAGGGAGCCCTACAAACTGACATCAGGAACCTGGACTGCTGAGTTTTCTTTCCCGGGGAAAATGGGAAAAGGATGTGCCCAGGGACCCCTGGCCCTGACTGCAAAGAATCCTTATATCGAAGAATGGAGCCCAGACCAAAGTTGTCCCCACCTCAAACTTGTGCTGCCCTGATAGACCCAAGGGAGCCCTACAAACTGACATCAGGAACCTGGACTGCTGAGTTTTCTTTCCCAGGGAAAATGGAAAAAGGATGTGCCCAGGGGCCCCTGGCCCTGGGCCGGGCCCTGACTGCAAAGAATCCTTATATCGAAGGATGGACCCGAGACCAAAGTTGTCCCCTCCAAAAACTTGTGCTGCCCTGATAGACCCAAGGGAGCCCTACAAACTGACATCAGGAACCTGGACTGCTGAGTTTTCTTTCCCAGGAAAAATGGAAAAAGGATGTGCCCAGGGGCCCCTTGACCTGACTGCAAAGAATCCTTATATCGAAGGATGGAGCCCAGACCGAAGTTGTCCCCACCTCAAACTTGTCCTGCCCTGATAGACCCAAGGGAGCCCTACAAACTGACATCAGGAACCTGGACTGCTGAGTTGTCTTTCCCAGGGAAAATGGCCAAAGGATGTGCCCAGGGGCCCCTGGCCCAGGGCTGGGCCCTGAATGCAAAGAATCCTTATATCGAAGGATGCACCCCACACCGAAGTTGTCCCCACCTCAAACTTGTGCTGCCCTGATAGACCCAAGGGAGCCCTACAAACTGACATCAGGAACCTGGACTGCTGAGTTTTCTTTTTCGGGGGAAATGGAAAAAGTATGTGCCCAGGGGCCCCTGGCCCTGACTGCAAAGAATCCTTATATCGAAGAATAAAACCCAGACCGAAGTTGTCCCCACCTCAAACTTGTGCTGCCCTGATAGACCCAAGGGAGCCCTACAAACTGACATCAGGAACCTGGACTGCTGAGTTTTCTTTCCCAGGGAAAATGGAAAAAGGATGTGCCCAGGGGCTCCTGGCCCTGGGCTGGGCCCTGACTGCAAAGAATCCTTATATCGAAGGATGGACCCGAGACCGAAGTAGTCCCCTCCTCAAACTTGTGCTGCCCTGATAGACCCAAGGGAGCCCTACAAACTGACATCAGGAACCTGGACTGCTGAGTTTTCTTTCCCAGGAAAAATGGCCAAAGGATGTGCCCAGGGGCCCCTGGCCCTGGGCTGGGCCCTGAATGCAAAGAATCCTTATATCGAAGGATGCACCCCACACCGAAGTTGTCCCCACCTCAAACTTGTGCTGCCCTGATAGACCCAAGGGAGCCCTACAAACTGACATCAGGAACCTGGACTGCTGAGTTTTCTTTTTCGGGGGAAATGGCCAAAGGATGTGCCCAGGGGCCCCTGGCCCTGACTGCAAAGAATCCTTATATCGAAGAATGAAACCCAGACCGAAGTTGGCCCCACCTCAAACTTGTGCTGCCCTGATAGACCCAAGGGAGCCCTACAAACTGACATCAGGAACCTGGACTGCTGAGTTTTCTTTCCCAGGGAAAATGGAAAAAGGATGTGCCCAGGGGCCCCTGGCCCTGACTGCAAAGAATCCTTATATCGAAGGATGGAGCCCAGACAGAAGTTGTCCCCACCTCAAACTTGTGCTGCCCTGATAGACCCAAGGGAGCCCTACAAACTGACATCAGGAACCTGGACTGCTGAGTTTTCTTTCCCAGGGAAAATGGAAAAAGGGTGTGCCCAGGGGCCCCTGGCCCTGGGCTGGGCCTGACTGCAAAGAATCCTTATATCGAAGGATGGAGCCCAGACCAAAGTTGTCCCCACCTCAAACTTGTGCTGCCCTGATAGACCGAAGGGAGCCCTACAAACTGACGTCAGGAACCTGGACTGCTGAGTTTTCTTTCCCAGGGAAAATGGCAAAGGATGTGCCCAGGGGCCCCTGGCCCTGACTGCAAAGAATCCTTATATCGAAGAATGGAGCCCAGACCGAAGTTGTCCCCACCTCAAACTTGTGCTGCCCTGATAGACCCAAGGGAGCCCTACAAACTGACATCAGGAACCTGGACTGCTGAGTTTTCTTTCCCAGGGAAAATGGAAAAAGGATGTGCCCAGGGGCCCCTGGCCCTGGGCTGGGCCCTGAATGCAAAGAATCCTTATATCGAAGGATGGACCCGAGACCGAAGATGTCCCCACCTCAAACTTGTGCTGCCCTGATAGACCCCAGGGAGCCCTACAAACTGACATCAGGAACCTGGACTGCTGAGTTTTCTTTCCCAGGAAAAATGGAAAAAGGATGTGCCCAGGGGCCCCTTGACCTGACTGCAAAGAATCCTTATATTGAAGGATGGAGCCCAGACCGAAGTTGTCCCCACCTCAAACTTGTGCTGCGCTGATAGACCCAAGGGAGCCCTACAAACTGACATCAGGAACCTGGACTGCTGAGTTTTCTTTCCCAGGGAAAATGGAAAAAGGATGTGCCCAGGGGCCCCTGGCCCTGGGCTGGGCCCTGAATGCAAAGAATCCTTCTATCGAAGGATGGACCCGAGACCGAAGATGTCCCCACCTCAAACTTGTGCTGCCCTGATAGACCCCAGGGAGCCCTACAAACTGACATCAGGAACCTGGACTGCTGAGTTTTCTTTCCCAGGAAAAATGGAAAAAGGATGTGCCCAGGGGCCCCTTGACCTGACTGCAAAGAATCCTTATATCGAAGGATGGAGCCCAGACCGAAGTTGTCCCCACCTCAAACTTGTGCTGCCCTGATAGACCCAAGGGAGCCCTACAAACTGACATCAGGAACCTGGACTGCTGAGTTTTCTTTCCCAGGGAAAATGGCCAAAGTATGTGCCCAGGGGCCCCTGGCCCTGGGCTGGGCCCTGAATGCAAAGAATCCTTATATCGAAGGATGCACCCCACACCGAAGTTGTCCCCACCTCAAACTTGTGCTGCCCTGATAGACCCAAGGGAGCCCTACAAACTGACATCAGGAACCTGGACTGCTGAGTTTTCTTTTTCGGGGGAAACGGAAAAAGTATGTGCCCAGGGGCCCCTGGCCCTGACTGCAAAGAATCCTTATATCGAAGAATAAAACCCAGACCGAAGTTGTCCCCACATCAAACTTGTGCTGCCCTGATAGACCCAAGGGAGCCCTACAAACTGACATCAGGAACCTGGACTGCTGAGTTTTCTTTCCCAGGGAAAATGGAAAAAGGATGTGCCCAGGGGACCCTGGCCCTGACTGCAAAGAATCCTTATATCGAACGATTGAGCCCAGACCGAAGTTGTCCCCACCTCAAACTTGTGCTGCCCTGATAGACCCAAGGGAGCCCTACAAACTGACATCAGAAACCTGGACTGCTGAGTTTTCTTTCCCAGGGAAAATGGAAAAAGGATGTGCCCAGGGGCCCCTGGCCCTGGGCTGGGCCCTGAATGCAAAGAATCCTTATATCGAAGGATGCACCCCACACCGAATTTGTCCCCACCTCAAACTTGTGCTGCCCTGATAGACCCAAGGGAGCCCTACAAACTGACATCAGGAACCTGGACTGCTGAGTTTTCTTTCCCAGGGAAAACGGAAAAAGGATGTGCCCAGGGGCCCCTGGCCCTGGGCTGGGCCTGACTGCAAAGAATCCTTATATCTAAGGATGGATTCGAGACCGAAGATGTCCCCACCTCAAACTTGTGCTGCCCTGATAGACCCAAGGGAGCCCTACAAACTGACATCAGGAACCTGGACTGCTGAGTTTTCTTTCCCAGGAAAAATGGAAAAAGGATGTGCCCAGGGGCCCCTTGACCTGACTGCAAAGAATCCTTATATCGAAGGATGGAGCCCAGACCGAAGTTGTCCCCACCTCAAACTTGTGCTGCCCTGATAGACCCAAGGGAGCCCTACAAACTGACATCAGGAACCTGGACTGCTGAGTTTTCTTTCCCAGGGAAAATGGCCAAAGGATGTGCCCAGGGACTCCTGGCCCTAGGCTGGGCCCTGAATGCAAAGAATCCTTATATCGAAGGATGCAGCCCACACCGAAGTTGTCCCCACCTCAAACTTGTGCTGCCCTGATAGACCCAAGGGAGCCCTACAAACTGACATCAGGAACCTGGACTGCTGAGTTTTCTTTCCCAGGGAAAATGGGAAAAGGATGTGCCCAGGGGCCCCTGGCCCTGGGCCGGGCCCTGACTGCAAAGAATCCTTATATCGAAGGATGGACCCCACACCGAAGTTGTCCCCTCCAAAAACTTGTGCTGCCCTGATAGACCCAAGGGAGCCCTACAAACTGACATCAGGAACCTGGACTGCTGAGTTTTCTTTCCCAGGAAAAATGGAAAAAGGATGTGCCCAGGGGCCCCTTGACCTGACTGCAAAGAATCCTTATATCGAAGGATGGAGCCCAGACCGAAGTTGTCCCCACCTCAAACTTGTCCTGCCCTGATAGACCCAAGGGAGCCCTACAAACTGACATCAGGAACCTGGACTGCTGAGTTTTCTTTCCCAGGGAAAATGGAAAAAGGATGTGCCCAGGGGCCCCTGGCCCTGGGCTGGGCCCTGAATGCAAAGAATCCTTATATCGAAGGATGCACCCCACACCGAATTTGTCCCCACCTCAAACTTGTGCTGCCCTGATAGACCCAAGGGAGCCCTACAAACTGACATCAGGAACCTGGACTGCTGAGTTTTCTTTCCCAGGGAAAATGGAAAAAGGATGTGCCCAGGGGCCCCTGGCCCTGGGCTGGGCCTGACTGCAAAGAATCCTTATATCTAAGGATGGATTCGAGACTGAAGATGTCCCCACCTCAAACTTGTGCTGCCCTGATAGACCCAAGGGAGCCCTACAAACTGACATCAGGAACCTGGACTGCTGAGTTTTCTTTCCCAGGAAAAATGGAAAAAGGATGTGCCCAGGGGCCCCTTGACCTGACTGCAAAGAATCCTTATATCGAAGGATGGAGCCCAGACCGAAGTTGTCCCCACCTCAAACTTGTGCTGCCCTGATAGACCCAAGGGAGCCCTACAAACTGACATCAGGAACCTGGACTGCTGAGTTTTCTTTCCCAGGGAAAATGGCCAAAGGATGTGCCCAGGGGCTCCTGGCCCTGGGCTGGGCCCTGAATGCAAAGAATCCTTATATCGAAGGATGCACCCCACACCGAAGTTGTCCCCACCTCAAACTTGTGCTGCCCTGATAGACCCAAGGGAGCCCTACAAACTGACATCAGGAACCTGGACTGCTGAGTTTTCTTTCCCGGGGAAAATGGGAAAAGGATGTGCCCAGGGTCCCCTGGCCCTGAATGCAAAGAATCCTTATATCGAAGAATGGAGCCCAGACCGAAGTTGTCCCCACCTCAAACTTGTGCTGCCCTGATAGACCCAAGGGAGCCCTACAAACTGACATCAGGAACCTGGACTGCTGAGTTTTCTTTCCCAGGAAAAATGGAAAAAGGATGTGCCCAGGGGCCCCTTCACCTGACTGCAAAGAATCCTTATATCGAAGGATGGAGCCCAGACCGAAGTTGTCCCCACCTCAAACTTGTGCTGCCCTGATAGACCCAAGGGAGCCCTACAAACTGACATCAGGAACCTGGACTGCTGAGTTTTCTTTCCCAGGGAAAATGGAAAAAGGCTGTGCCCAGGGGCTCCTGGCCCTGGGCTGGGCCCTGACTGCAAAGAATCCTTATATCGAAGGATGGACCCGAGACCGAAGTTGTCCCCTCCTCAAACTTGTGCTGCCCTGATAGACCCAAGGGAGCCCTACAAACTGACATCAGGAACCTGGACTGCTGAGTTTTCTTTCCCAGGGAAAATGGAAAAAGGATGTGCCCAGGGGCCCCTGGCCCTGACTGCAAAGAATCCTTATATCGAAGGATGGAGCCCACACCGAAGTTGTCCCCACCTCAAACTTGTGCTGCCCTGATAGACCCAAGGGAGCCCTACAAACTGACATCAGGAACCTGGACTGCTGAGTTTTCTTTCCCAGGAAAAATGGAAAAAGGGTGTGCCCAGGGGCCCCTGGCCCTGGGCTGGGTCCTGACTGCAAAGAATCCTTAAATCGAAGGATTGAGCCCAGACCGAATTTGTCCCCACCTCAAACTTGTGCTGCCCTGATAGACCCAAGGGAGCCCTACAAACTGACATCAGGAACCTGGACTGCTGAGTTTTCTTTTCCAGGGAAAATGGAAAAAGGATGTGCCCAGGGGCCCCTGGCCCTGACTGCAAAGAATCCTTATATCGAAGGATGGAGCCCAGACCGAAGTTGTCCCCACCTCAAACTTGTGCTGCCCTGATAGACCCAAGGGAGCCCTACAAACTGACATCAGGAACCTGGACTGCTGAGTTTTCTTTCCCAGGGAAAATGGCCAAAGGATGTGCCCAGGGGCCCCTGGCCCTGGGCTGGGCCCTGAATGCAAAGAATCCTTATATCGAAGGATGCACCCCACACCGAAGTTGTCCCCACCTCAAACTTGTGCTGCCCTGATAGACCCAAGGGAGCCCTACAAACTGACATCAGGAACCTGGACTGCTGAGTTTTCTTTTTCGGGGGAAATGGAAAAAGTATGTGCCCAGGGGCCCCTGGCCCTGACTGCAAAGGATCCTTATATTGAACAATGGAGCCCAGACCGAAGTTGTCCCCACCTCAAACTTGTGCTGCCCTGATAGACCCAAGGGAGCCCTACAAACTGACATCAGGAACCTGGACTGCTGAGTTTTCTTTCCCAGGGAAAATGGGAAAAGGATGTGCCCAGGGGCCCCTGGCCCTGACTGCAAAGAATCCTTATATCGAAGGATTGAGCCCAGACCGAAGTTGTCCCCACCTCAAACTTGTGCTGCCCTGATAGACCCAAGGGAGCCCTACAAACTGACATCAGGAACCTGGATTGCTGAGTTTTCTTTCGCAGGGAAAATGGAAAAAGGATGTGCCCAGGGGCCCCTGGCCCTGGGCTGGGCCCTGACTGCAAAGAATCCTTATATCGAAGGATTGAGCCCAGACCGAAGTTGTCCCCACCTCAAACTTGTGCTGCCCTGATAGACCCAAGGGAGCCCTACAAACTGACATCAGGAACCTGGACTGCTGAGTTTTCTTTCCCAGGGAAAATGGAAAAAGGATGTGCCCAGGGGCCCCTGGCCCTGGGCTGGGTCCTGACTGCAAAGAATCCTTATATCGAAGGATTGAGCCCAGACCGAAGTTGTCCCCACCTCAAACTTGTGCTGCCCTGATAGACCCAAGGGAGCCCTACAAACTGACATCAGGAACCTGGACTGCTGAGTTTTCTTTCCCAGGGAAAATGGAAAAAGGATGTGCCCAGGGGCTCCTGGCCCTGGGCTGGGTCCTGACTGCAAAGAATCCTTATATCGAACGATGGACCCGAGACCGAAGTTGTCCCCTCCTCAAACTTGTGCTGCCCTGATAGACCCAAGGGAGCCCTACAAACTGACATCAGGAACCTGGACTGCTGAGTTTTCTTTCCCAGGGAAAATGGAAAAAGGATGTGCCCAGGGGCCCCTGGCCCTGACTGCAAAGAATCCTTATATCGAAGGATGGAGCCCACACCGAAGTTGTCCCCACCTCAAACTTGTGCTGCCCTGATAGACCCAAGGGAGCCCTACAAACTGACATCAGGAACCTGGACTGCTGAGTTTTCTTTCCCAGGGAAAATGGAAAAAGGATGTGCCCAGGGGCCCCTGGCCCTGGGCTGGGCCCTGAATGCAAAGAATCCTTATATCGAAGGATGCACCCCACACCGAATTTGTCCCCACCTCAAACTTGTGCTGCCCTGATAGACCCAAGGGAGCCCTACAAACTGACATCAGGAACCTGGACTGCTGAGTTTTCTTTCCCAGGGAAAATGGAAAAAGGATGTGCCCAGGGGCCCATGGCCCTGGGCTGGGCCTGACTGCAAAGAATCCTTATATCGAAGGATGGATTCGAGACTGAAGATGTCCCCACCTCAAACTTGTGCTGCCCTGATAGACCCAAGGGAGCCCTACAAACTGACATCAGGAACCTGGACTGCTGAGTTTTCTTTCCCAGGAAAAATGGAAAAAGGATGTGCCCAGGGGCCCCTTGACCTGACTGCAAAAAATCCTTATATCGAAGGATGGAGCCCAGACCGAAGTTGTCCCCACCTCAAACTTGTGCTGCTCTGATAGACCCAAGGGAGCCCTACAAACTGACATCAGGAACCTGGACTGCTGAGTTTTCTTTCCCAGGGAAAATGGCCAAAGGATGTGCCCAGGGGCTCCTGGCCCTGGGCTGGGCCCTGAATGCAAAGAATCCTTATATCGAAGGATGCACCCCACACCGAAGTTGTCCCCACCTCAAACTTGTGCTGCCCTGATAGACCCAAGGGAGCCCTACAAACTGACATCAGGAACCTGGACTGCTGAGTTTTCTTTCCCGGGGAAAATGGGAAAAGGATGTGCCCAGGGTCCCCTGGCCCTGAATGCAAAGAATCCTTATATCGAAGAATGGAGCCCAGACCGAAGTTGTCCCCACCTCAAACTTGTGCTGCCCTGATAGACCCAAGGGAGCCCTACAAACTGACATCAGGAACCTGGACTGCTGAGTTTTCTTTCCCAGGGAAAATGGAAAAAGGATGTGCCCAGGGGCCCCTGGCCCTGGGCCGGGCCCTGACTGCAAAGAATCCTTATATCGAAGGATGGACCCGAGACCAAAGTTGTCCCCTCCAAAAACTTGTGCTGCCCTGATAGACCCAAGGGAGCCCTACAAACTGACATCAGGAACCTGGACTGCTGAGTTTTCTTTCCCAGGGAAAATGGAAAAAGGATGTGCCCAGGGGCCCCTTGACCTGACTGCAAAGAATCCTTATATCAAAGGATGGAGCCCAGACCGAAGTTGTCCCCACCTCAAACTTGTCCTGCCCTGATAGACCCAAGGGAGCCCTACAAACTGACATCAGGAACCTGGACTGCTGAGTTTTCTTTCCCAGGGAAAATGGAAAAAGGATGTGCCCAGGGGCCCCCGGCCCTGGGCTGGGCCCTGAATGCAAAGAATCCTTATATCGAAGGATGCACCCCACACCGAAGTTGTCCCCACCTCAAACTTGTGCTGCCCTGATAGACCCAAGGGAGCCCTACAAACTGACATCAGGAACCTGGACTGCTGAGTTTTCTTTTTCGGGGGAAATGGAAAAAGTATGTGCCCAGGGGCCCCTGGCCCTGACTGCAAAGAATCCTTATATCGAAGAATAAAACCCAGACCGAAGTTGTCCCCACATCAAACTTGTGCTGCCCTGATAGACCCAAGGGAGCCCTACAAACTGACATCAGGAACCTGGACTGCTGAGTTTTCTTTCCCAGGGAAAATGGAAAAAGGATGTGCCCAGGGGCTCCTGGCCCTGACTGCAAAGAATCCTTATATCGAAGGATTGAGCCCAGACCGAAGTTGTCCCCACCTCAAACTTGTGCTGCCCTGATAGACCCAAGGGAGCCCTACAAACTGACATCAGGAACCTGGACTGCTGAGTTTTCTTTCCCAGGGAAAATGGAAAAAGGATGTGCCCAGGGGCCCCTGGCCCTGGGCTGGGCCCTGAATGCAAAGAATCCTTATATCGAAGGATTGAGCCCAGACCGAAGTTGTCCCCACCTCAAACTTGTGCTGCCCTGATAGACCCAAGGGAGCCCTACAAACTGACATCAGGAACCTGGACTGCTGAGTTTTCTTTCCCAGGGAAAATGGAAAAAGGATGTGCCCAGGGGCCCCTTGACCTGACTGCAAAGAATCCTTATATCGAAGGATGGAGCCCAGACCGAAGTTGTCCCCACCTCAAACTTGTCCTGCCCTGATAGACCCAAGGGAGCCCGACAAACTGACATCAGGAACCTGGACTGCTGAGTTTTCTTTCCCAGGGAAAATGGAAAAAGGATGTGCCCAGGGGCCCCTGTCCCTGGGCTGGGCCCTGAATGGAAAGAATCCTTATATCGAAGGATGCACCCCACACCGAAGTTGTCCCCACCTCAAACTTGTGCTGCCCTGATAGACCCAAGGGAGCCCTACAAACTGACATCAGGAACCTGGACTGCTGAGTTTTCTTTCCCAGGGAAAATGGAAAAAGGATGTGCCCAGGGGCCCCTGGCCCTGACTGCAAAGAATCCTTATATCGAAGAATAAAACCCAGACCGAAGTTGTCCCCACCTCAAACTTGTGCTGCCCTGATAGACCCAAGGGAGCCCTACAAACTGACATCAGGAACCTGGACTGCTGAGTTTTCTTTCCCAGGGAAAATGGAAAAAGGATGTGCCCAGGGTCCCCTGGCCCTGACTGGAAAGAATCCTTATATCGAAGGATTGAGCCCAGACCGAAGTTGTCCCCACCTCAAACTTGTGCTGCCCTGATAGACCCAAGGGAGCCCTACAAACTGACATCAGGAACCTGGACTGCTGAGTTTTCTTTCCCAGGGAAAATGGAAAAAGGATGTGCCCAGGGGCTCCTGGCCCTGGGCTGGGCCCTGACTGCAAAGAATCCTTATATCGAAGGATGGACCCGAGACCGAAGTTGTCCCCTCCTCAAACTTGTGCTGCCCTGATAGACCCAAGGGAGCCCTACAAACTGACATCAGGAACCTGGACTGCTGAGTTTTCTTTCCCAGGGAAAATGGAAAAAGGATGTGCCCAGGGGCCTCTGGCCCTGACTGCAAAGAATCCTTATATCGAAGGATGGAGCCCACACCGAAGTTGTCCCCACCTCAAACTTGTGCTGCCCTGATAGACCCAAGGGAGCCCTACAAACTGACATCAGGAACCTGGACTGCTGAGTTTTCTTTCCCAGGGAAAATGGAAAAAGGATGTGCCCAGGGGCCCCTCGCCCTGGGCTGGGCCTGACTGCAAAGAATCCTTATATCGAAGGATTGAGCCCAGACCAAAGTTGTCCCCACCTCAAACTTGTGCTGCCCTGATAGACCCAAGGGAGCCCTACAAACTGACATCAGGAACCTGGACTGCTGAGTTTTCTTTCCCAGGGAAAATGGAAAAAGGATGTGCCCAGGGGCCCATGGCCCTGACTGCAAAGAATCCTTATATCGAAGGATTGAGCCCAGACCGAAGTTGTCCCCACCTCCAACTTGTGCTGCCCTGATAGACCCAAGGGAGCCCTACAAACTGACATCAGGAACCTGGATTGCTGAGTTTTCTTTCACAGGGAAAATGGAAAAAGGATGTGCCCAGGGGCCCCTGGCCCTGGGCTGGGCCCTGACTGCAAAGAATCCTTATATCGAAGGATTGAGCCCAGACCGAAGTTGTCCCCACCTCAAACTTGTGCTGCCCTGATAGACCGAAGGGAGCCCTACAAACTGACATCAGGAACCTGGACTGCTGAGTTTTCTTTTCCAGGGAAAATGGAAAAAGGATGTGCCCAGGGGCCCCTGACCCTGGGCTGGGCCCTGACTGCAAAGAATCCTTATATCGAAGGATTGAGCCCAGACCGAAGTTGTCCCCACCTCAAACTTGTGCTGCCCTGATAGACCGAAGGGAGCCCTACAAACTGACATCAGGAACCTGGACTGCTGAGTTTTCTTTTCCAGGGAAAATGGAAAAAGGATGTGCCCAGGGGCCCCTGGCCCTGACTGCAAAGAATCCTTATATCGAAGGATGGAGCCCAGACCAAAGTTGTCCCCTGCCGCGCTCCCGCCCCGGTTCCCTTTGTCTCAGCCCCGGCTAGCTCTTCTCTGGGGCGAGAGTAGGCGATGGAGGCACCCTCTGCCGCTCCCAGCTGGGGTTTGGAGAGTGCCTTTGTGGGTTCCGGGCAGTGCTAGCAAGCGTCGCGGTGGTAAATGAAGAGCGGATCCTGCTGGGGGCTAAGTCCGAGTTTATTGTAGCCCAACGGGGCCAAATATCCTAGAACGGTACCAGCCAACAGGAACAAGCACAAGGTGCTTGCACTGGCTTATAAACTGTAAGGGAGGGGTATCCAACGACCAATGGGGATAGGGATAGGGGGTGGCTCCGGGATGGGGGGATATGGTGGGGTCCAATGGGGGAAGGATATGGGGGGAGCCCCAGGTCCTCGCCCAATCACCCGGTGCCCTGAGTAGAAGCTTCTGGATGGATGGGAAGGGGCACCGAGTGATAGACAAGGCACCCGGGGGGGGTAAAATGCCTCTTCCAGGGTGATGGATAGATACTGGGAAGGCGGGAAGGGCGGACAAGGCGGGAAAACTGGGGATAAACCAAGTTGCACACGGGGGTACAAAGGAATAAACCAATACATAATACAGGGATAATAAAACATATACATAACGCAACTCCACAGTCCCCACCTCAAACTTGTGCTGCCCTGATAGACCCAAGGGAGCCCTACAAACTGACATCAGGAACCTGGACTGCTGAGTTTTCTTTCTTGGGGAAAATGGCCAAAAGTTGTGCCCAGGGGCCCCTGACCCTGGGCTGGGCCTGACTGCAAAGAATCCTTATATCGAAGGATGGACCCGAGACCGAAGATGCCCCACCTCAAACTTGTGCTGCCCTGATAGACTCAAGGGAGCCCTACAAACTGACATCAGGAACCTGGACTGCTGAGTTTTCTTTCCAGGGGAAAATGGGAAAAGGATGTGCCCAGGGGCCCCTCGCCCTGACTGCAAAGAATCCTTATATCGAAGAATGGAGCCCAGACCGAAGTTGTCCCCACCTCAAACTTGTGCTGCCCTGATAGACCCAAGGGAGCCCTACAAACTGACATCAGGAACCTGGACTGCTGAGTTTTCTTTCCCAGGGAAAAGGGCCAAAGGATGTGCCCAGGGGCCCCTGGCCCTGGGCTGGGCCTGACTGCAAAGAATCCTTATATCGAAGGATGCACCCCACACCGAATTTGTCCCCACCTCAAACTTGTGCTGCCCTGATAGACCCAAGGGAGCCCTACAAACTGACATCAGGAACCTGGACTGCTGAGTTTTCTTTCTTGGGGAAAATGGCCAAAAGTTGTGCCCAGGGGCCCCTGGCCCTGGGCTGGGCCTGACTGCAAAGAATCCTTATATCGAAGGATGGACCCGAGACCGAAGATGCCCCACCTCAAACTTGTGTTGCCCTGATAGACCCAAGGGAGCCCTACAAACTGACATCAGGAACCTGGACTGCTGAGTTTTCTTTCCCGGGGAAAATGGGAAAAGGATGTGCCCAGGGGCCCCTCGCCCTGACTGCAAAGAATCCTTATATCGAAGAATGGAGCCCAGACCAAAGTTGTCCCCACCTCAAACTTGTGCTGCCCTGATAGACCGAAGGGAGCCCTACAAACTGACATCAGGAATCTGGACTGCTGAGTTTTCTTTCCCAGGGAAAATGGAAAAAGGATGTGCCCAGGGGCCCCTGGCCCTGGGCCGGGCCCTGAATGCAAAGAATCCTTATATCGAAGGATGGAGCCCAGACCGAAGTTGTCCCCACCTCAAACTTGTGCTGCCCTGATAGACCCAAGGGAGCCCTACAAACTGACATCAGGAACCTGGACTGCTGAGTTTTCTTTTCCAGGGTGAATGGAAAAAGGATGTGCCCAGGGGCCCCTGGCCCTGGGCTGGGCCCTGACTGCAAAGAATCCTTATATCGAAGGATGGACCCGAGACCGAAGTTGTCCCCTCCTCAAACTTGTGCTACCCTGATAGACCCAAGGCAGCCCTACAAACTGACATCAGGAACCTGGACTGCTGAGTTTTCTTTCCCAGGGAAAATGGAAAAAGGATGTGCCCAGGGGCCCCTGGCCCTGACTGCAAAGAATCCTTATATCGAAGGATGGAGCCCAGACCGAAGTTGTCCCCACCTCAAACTTGTGCTGCCCTGATAGACCCAAGGGAGCCCAACAAACTGACATCAGGAACCTGGACTGCTGAGTTTTCTTTCCCAGGGAAAATGGAAAAAGGATGTGCCCAGGGGCCCCTGGCGCTGGGCTGGGCCCTGACTGCAAAGAATCCTTATATCGAAGGATGCACCCCACACCGAAGTTGTCCCCACCTCAAACTTGTGCTACCCTGATAGACCCAAGGGAGCCCTACAAACTGACATCAGGAACCTGGACAGCTGAGTTTTCTTTCCCAGGGAAAATGGAAAAAGGATGTGCCCAGGGGCCCCTGGCCCTGGGCTGGGTCCTGACTGCAAAGAATCCTTATATCGAAGTATTGAGCCCAGACCGAAGTTGTCCCCACCTCAAACTTGTGCTGCCCTGATAGACCCAAGGGAGCCCTACAAACTGACATCAGGAACCTGGACTGCTGAGTTTTCTTTCCCAGGGAAAATGGCCAAAGGATGTGCCCAGGGGCCCCTGGCCCTGGGCTGGGCCCTGAATGCAAAGAATCCTTATATCGAAGGATGCTCCCCACATCGAAGTTGTCCCCACCTCAAACTTGTGCTGCCCTGATAGACCCAAGGGAGCCCTACAAACTGACATCAGCAACCTGGACTGCTGAGTTTTCTTTCCCAGGGAAAATGGAAAAAGGGTGTGCCCAGGGGCCCCTGGCCCTGGGCTGGGCCTGACTGCAAAGAATCCTTATATCGAAGGATGGAGCCCAGACCAAAGTTGTCCCCACCTCAAACTTGTGCTGCCCTGATAGACCCAAGGGAGCCCTACAAACTGACATCAGGAACCTGGACTGCTGAGTTTTCTTTCCCAGGGAAAATGGAAAAAGGATGTGCCCAGGGGCCCCTGGCCCTGGGCCGGGCCCTGAATGCAAAGAATCCATATATCGAAGGATTGAGCCCAGACCGAAGTTGTCCCCACCTCAAACTTGTGCTGCCCTGAGAGACCCAAGGGAGCCCTACAAACTGACATCATGAACCTGGACTGCTGAGTTTTCTTTTCCAGGGAAAATGGAAAAAGGATGTGCCCAGGGGCCCCTGGCCCTGGGCTGGGCCTGACCGCAAAGAATCCTTATATCTAAGGATGGACCCGAGACCGAAGTTGTCCCCTCCTCTAACTTGTGCTGCCCTGATAGACCCAAGGGAGCCCTACAAACTGACATCAGGAACCTGGACTGCTGAGTTTTCTTTCCCAGGGAAAATGGAAAAAGGATGTGCCCAGGGGCCCCTGGCCCTGACTGCAAAGAATCCTTATATCGAAGGATGGAGCCGAGACCGAAGTTGTCCCCACCTCAAACTTGTGCTGCCCTGATAGACCCAAGGGAGCCCTACAAACTGACATCAGGAACCTGGACTGCTGAGTTTTCTTTCCCAGGGAAAATGGAAAAAGAATGTGCCCAGGGACCCCTGGCCCTGGGCTGGGCCTGACTGCAAAGAATCCTTATATCTAAGGATGGACCCGAGACCGAAGATGTCCCCACCTCAAACTTGTGCTGCCCTGATAGACCCCAGGGAGCCCTACAAACTGACATCAGGAACCTGGACTGCTGAGTTTTCTTTCCCAGGGAAAATGGAAAAAGGATGTGCCCAGGGGCCCCTTGACCTGACTGCAAAGGATCCTTATATCGAAGGATGGAGCGCAGACCGAAGTTGTCCCCACCTCAAACTTGTGCTGCCCTGATAGACCCAAGGGAGCCCTACAAACTGACATCAGGAACCTGGACTGCTGAGTTTTCTTTCCCAGGGAAAATGGCCAAAGGATGTGCCCAGGGGCCCCTGGCCCTGGGCTGGGCCCTGAATGCAAAGAATCGTTATATCGAAGGATGCACCCCACACCGAAGTTGTCCCCACCTCAAACTTGTGCTGCCCTGATAGACCCAAGGGAGCCCTACAAACTGACATCAGGAACCTGGACTGCTGAGTTTTCTTTCCCAGGGAAAATGGCCAAAGGATGTGCCCAGGGGCCCCTGGCCCTGAATGCAAAGAATCCTTATATCGAAGGATTGAGCCCAGACCGAAGTTGTCCCCACCTCAAACTTGTGCTGCCCTGATAGACCGAAGGGAGCCCTACAAACTGACATCAGGAACCTGGACTGCTGAGTTTTCTTTCCCAGGGAAAATGGAAAAAGGATGTGCCCAGGGGCCCCTGGCCCTGGGCCGGGCCCTGAATGCAAAGAATCCTTATATCGAAGGATTGAGCCCAGACCGAAGTTGTCCCCACCTCAAACTTGTGCTGCCCTGATAGACCCAAGGGAGCCCTACAAACTGACATCAGGAACCTGGACTGCTGAGTTTTCTTTCCCAGGGAAAATGGAAAAAGGATGTGCCCAGGGGCCCCTGGCCCTGGGCTGGGCCTGACTGCAAAGAATCCTTATATCGAAGGATGGAGCCCAGACCGAAGTTGTCCCCACCTCAAACTTGTGCTGCCCTGATAGACCCAAGGGAGCCCTACAAACTGACATCAGGAACCTGGACTGCTGAGTTTTCTTTCCCAGGGAAAATGGAAAAAGAATGTGCCCAGGGACCCCTGGCCCTGGGCTGGGCCTGACTGCAAAGAATCCTTATATCGAAGGATGGACCCGAGACCGAAGTTGTCCCCTCCTCAAACTTGTGCTGCTCTGATAGACCCAAGGGAGCCCTACAAACTGACATCAGGAACCTGGACTGCTGAGTTTTCTTTCCCAGGGAAAATGGAAAAAGGATGTGCCCAGGGGCCCCTTGACCTGACTGCAAAGGATCCTTATATCGAAGGATGGAGCGCAGACCGAAGTTGTCCCCACCTCAAACTTGTGCTGCCCTGATAGACCCAAGGGAGCCCTACAAACTGACATCAGGAACCTGGACTGCTGAGTTTTCTTTCCCAGGGAAAATGGCCAAAGGATGTGCCCAGGGGCCCCTGGCCCTGGGCTGGGCCCTGAATGCAAAGAATCGTTATATCGAAGGATGCACCCCACACCGAAGTTGTCCCCACCTCAAACTTGTGCTGCCCTGATAGACCCAAGGGAGCCCTACAAACTGACATCAGGAACCTGGACTGCTGAGTTTTCTTTCCCGGGGAAAATGGGAAAAGGATGTGCCCAGGGGCCCCTGGCCCTGAATGCAATGAATCCTTATATCGAAGAATGGAGCCCAGACCAAAGTTGTCCCCACCTCAAACTTGTGCTGCCCTGATAGACCCAAGGGAGCCCTACAAACTGACATCAGGAACCTGGACTGCTGAGTTTTCTTTCCCAGGGAAAATGGGAAAAGGATGTGCACAGGGGCCCCTGGCCCTGACTGCAAAGAATCCTTATATCGAAGGATGGAGCCCAGACCGAAGTTGTCCCCACCTCAAACTTGTGCTGCCCTGATAGACCCAAGGGAGCCCTACAAACTGACATCAGGAACCTGGACTGCTGAGTTTTCTTTCCCAGGGAAAATGGAAAAAGGATGTGCCCAGGGGCCCCTTGACCTGACTGCAAAGAATCCTTATATCGAAGGATGGAGCACAGACCGAAGTTGTCCCCACCTCAAACTTGTGCTGCCCTGATAGACCCAAGGGAGCCCTACAAACTGACATCAGGAACCTGGACTGCTGAGTTTTCTTTCCCAGGGAAAATGGAAAAAGGATGTGCCCAGGGGCCCCTGGCCCTGGGCTGGGCCCTGAATGCAAAGAATCCTTATATCGAAGGATGCACCCCACACCAAATTGTCCCCACCTCAAACTTGTGCTGCCCTGATAGACCCAAGGGAGCCCTACAAACTGACATCAGGAACCTGGACTGCTGAGTTTTCTTTCCCAGGGAAAATGGAAAAAGGATGTGCCCAGGGGCCCCTGGGCCTGGGCTGGGCCTGACTGCAAAGAATCCTTATATCGAAGGATTGAGCCCATACCGAAGTTGTCCCCACCTCAAACTTGTGCTGCCCTGATAGACCCAAGGGAGCCCTACAAACTTACATCAGGAACCTGGACTGCTGAGTTTTCTTTCCCAGGGAAAATGGCCAAAGGATGTGCCCAGGGGCCCCTGGCCCTGGGCTGGGCCTGACTGCAAAGAATCCTTATATCGAAGGATGGACCCGAGACCGAAGATGTCCCCACCTCAAACTTGTGCTGCCCTGATAGACCCAAGGGAGCCCTACAAACTGACATCAGGAACCTGGACTGCTGAGTTTTCTTTCCCAGGGAAAATGGAAAAAGGATGTGCCCAGGGGCCCCTTGACCTGACTGCAAAGAATCCTTATATCGAAGGATGGAGCCCAGACCGAAGTTGTCCCCACCTCAAACTTGTGCTGCCCTGATAGACCCAAGGGAGCCCTACAAACTGACATCAGGAACCTGGACTGCTGAGTTTTCTTTCCCAGGGAAAATGGCCAAAGGATGTGCCCAGGGGCCCCTGGCCCTGGGCTGGGCCCTGAATGCAAAGAATCCTTATATTGAAAGATGCACGCCACACCGAAGTTGTCCCCACCTCAAACTTGTGCTGCCCTGATAGACCCAAGGGAGCCCTACAAACTGACATCAGGAACCTGGACTGCTGAGTTTTCTTTCCCAGGGAAAATGGAAAAAGGATGTGCCCAGGGGCCCCTGGCCCTGACTGCAAAGAATCCTTATATCGAAGGATTGAGCCCAGACCAAAGTTGTCCCCACCTCAAACTTGTGCTGCCCTGATAGACCCAAGGGAGCCCTACAAACTGACATCAGGAACCTGGACTGCTGAGTTTTCTTTCCCAGGGAAAATGGAAAAAGGATGTGCCCAGGGGCCCCTGGCCCTGGGCTGGGCCCTGACTGCAAAGAATCCTTATATCGAAGGATGGACCCGAGACCAAAGTTGTCCCCTCCAAAAACTTGTGCTGCCCTGATAGACCCAAGGGAGCCCTACAAACTGACATCAGGAACCTGGACTGCTGAGTTTTCTTTCCCAGGAAAAATGGAAAAAGGATGTGCCCAGGGGCCCCTTGACCTGACTGCAAAGAATCCTTATATCGAAGGATGGAGCCCAGACCGAAGTTGTCCCCACCTCAAACTTGTGCTGCCCTGATAGACCGAAGGGAGCCCTACAAACTGACATCAGGAACCTGGACTGCTGAGTTTTCTTTCCCAGGGAAAATGGGAAAAGGATGTGCCCAGGGGCCCCTGGCCCTGACTGCAAAGAATCCTTATATCGAATGATGGAGCCCAGACCGAAGTTGTCCCCACCTCAAACTTGTGCTGCCCTGATAGACCCAAGGGAGCCCTACAAACTGACATCAGGAACCTGGACTGCTGAGTTTTCTTTCCCAGGGAAAATGGAAAAAGGATGTGCCCAGGGGCCCCTGGGCCTGGGCTGGGCCTGACTGCAAAGAATCCTTATATCGAAGGATGGACCCGAGACCGAAGATGTCCCCACCTCAAACTTGTGCTGCCCTGATAGACCCAAGGGAGCCCTACAAACTGACATCAGGAACCTGGACTGCTGAGTTTTCTTTCCCAGGGAAAATGGAAAAAGGATGTGCCCAGGGGCGCCTGGCCCTGACTGCAAAGAATCCTTATATCGAAGGATGGAGCCCAGACCGAAGTTGTCCCCACCTCAAACTTGTGCTGCCCTGATAGACCCAAGGGAGCCCTACAAACTGACATCAGGAACCTGGACTGCTGAGTTTTCTTTCCCAGGGAAAATGGCCAAAGGATGTGCCCAGGGGCTCCTGGCCCGGGGCTGGGCACTGAATGCAAAGAATCGTTATATCGAAGGATGCACCCCACACCGAAGTTGTCCCCACCTCAAACTTGTGCTGCCCTGATAGACCCAAGGGAGCCCTACAAACTGACATCAGGAACCTGGACTGCTGAGTTTTCTTTCCCGGGGAAAATGGGAAAAGGATGTGCCCAGGGGCCCCTGGCCCTGACTGCAAAGAATCCTTATATCGAAGAATAAAGCCCAGACCAAAGTTGTCCCCACCTCAAACTTGTGCTGCCCTGATAGACCCAAGGGAGCCCTACAAACTGACATCAGGAACCTGGACTGCTGAGTTTTCTTTCCCAGGGAAAATGGAAAAAGGATGTGCCCAGGGGACCCTGGCCCTGACTGCAAAGAATCCTTATATCGATGGATTGAGCCCAGACCGAAGTTGTCCCCACCTCAAACTTGTGCTGCCCTGATAGACCCAAGGGAGCCCTACAAACTGACATCAGGAACCTGGACTGCTGAGTTTTCTTTCCCAGGGAAAATGGAAAAAGGATGTGCCCAGGGGCCCCTGGCCCTGGGCTGGGCCCTGACTGCAAAGAATCCTTATATCGAAGGATTGAGCCCAGACCGAAGTTGTCCCCACCTCAAACTTGTGCTGCCCTGATAGACCCAAGGGAGCCCTACAAACTGACATCAGGAACCTGGACTGCTGAGTTTTCTTTCCCAGGGAAAATGGAAAAAGGATGTGCCCAGGGGCTCCTGGCCCTGGGCTGGGCCCTGACTGCAAAGAATCCTTATATCGAAGGATGGAACCGAGACCGAAGTTGTCCCCTCCTCAAACTTGTGCTGCCCTGATAGACCCAAGGGAGCCCTACAAACTGACATCAGGAACCTGGACTGCTGAGTTTTCTTTCCCAGGGAAAATGGAAAAAGGATGTGCCCAGGGGCCCCTGGCCCTGACTGCAAAGAATCCTTATATCGAAGGATGGAGCCCACACCGAAGTTGTCCCCACCTCAAACTTGTGCTGCCCTGATAGACCCAAGGGAGCCCTACAAACTGACATCAGGAACCTGGACTGCTGAGTTTTCTTTCCCAGGGAAAATGGAAAAAGGATGTGCCCAGGGGCCCCTGGCCCTGGGCTGGGCCCTGAATGCAAAGAATCCTTATATCGAAGGATGCACCCCACACCGAATTTGTCCCCACCTCAAACTTGTGCTACCCTGATAGAACCAAGGGAGCCCTACAAACTGACATCAGGAACCTGGACTGCTGAGTTTTCTTTCCCAGGGAAAATGGAAAAAGGATGTGCCCAGGGGCCCCTCGCCCTGGGCTGGGCCTGACTGCAAAGAATCCTTATATCGAAGGATTGAGCCCAGACCGAAGTTGTCCCCACCTCAAACTTGTGCTGCCCTGATAGACCGAAGGGAGCCCTACAAACTGACATCAGGAACCTGGACTGCTGAGTTTTCTTTCCCAGGGAAAATGGGAAAAGGATGTGCCCAGGGGCCCCTGGCCCTGACTGCAAAGAATCCTTATATCGAAGGATTGAGCCCAGACTGACTTTGTCCCCACCTCAAACTTGTGCTGCCCTGATAGACCCAAGGGAGCCCTACAAACTGACATCAGGAACCTGGACTGCTGAGTTTTCTTTCCCAGGGAAAATGGAAAAAGGATGTGCCCAGGGGCCCCTGGCCCTGGGCTGGGCCTGACTGCAAAGAATCCTTATATCGAAGGATGGACCCGAGACCGAAGATGTCCCCACCTCAAACTTGTGCTGCCCTGATAGACCGAAGGGAGCCCTACAAACTGACATCAGGAACCTGGACTGCTGAGTTTTCTTTCCCAGGGAAAATGGAAAAAGGATGTGCCCAGGGGCCCCTGGCCCTGACTGCAAAGAATCCTTATATCGAAGGATGGAGCCCAGACCGAAGTTGTCCCCACCTCAAACTTGTGCTGCCCTGATAGACCCAAGGGAGCCCTACAAACTGACATCAGGAACCTGGACTGCTGAGTTTTCTTTCCCAGGGAAAATGGCCAAAGGATGTGCCCAGGGGCTCCTGGCCCTGGGCTGGGCACTGAATGCAAAGAATCGTTATATCGAAGGATGCACCCCACACCGAAGTTGTCCCCACCTCAAACTTGTGCTGCCCTGATAGACCCAAGGGAGCCCTACAAACTGACATCAGGAACCTGGACTGCTGAGTTTTCTTTCCCGGGGAAAATGGGAAAAGGATGTGCCCAGGGGCCCCTGGCCCTGAATGCAAAGAATCCTTATATCGAAGAATGGAGCCCAGACCAAAGTTGTCCCCACCTCAAACTTGTGCTGCCCTGATAGACCGAAGGGAGCCCTACAAACTGACATCAGGAACCTGGACTGCTGAGTTTTCTTTCCCGGGGAAAATGGGAAAAGGATGTGCCCAGGGGCCCCTGGCCCTGACTGCAAAGAATCCTTATATCGAAGGATGCACCCCACACCGAAGTTGTCCCCACCTCAAACTTGTGCTGCCCTGATAGACCCAAGGGAGCCCTACAAACTGACATCAGGAACCTGGACTGCTGAGTTTTCTTTTTCGGGGGAAATGGAAAAAGTATGTGCCCAGGGGCCCCTGGCCCTGACTGCAAAGAATCCTTATATCGAAGAATAAAACCCAGACCGAAGTTGTCCCCACATCAAACTTGTGCTGCCCTGATAGACCCAAGGGAGCCCTACAAACTGACATCAGGAACCTGGACTGCTGAGTTTTCTTTCCCAGGGAAAATGGAAAAAGGATGTGCCCAGGGGCCCCTGGGCCTGGGCTGGGCCTGACTGCAAAGAATCCTTATATCGAAGGATTGAGCCCATACCGAAGTTGTCCCCACCTCAAACTTGTGCTGCCCTGATAGACCGAAGGGAGCCCTACAAACTGACATCAGGAACCTGGACTGCTGAGTTTTCTTTCCCGGGGAAAATGGGAAAAGGATGTGCCCAGGGGCCCCTGGCCCTGACTGCAAAGAATCCTTATATCGAAGGATGCACCCCACACCGAAGTTGTCCCCACCTCAAACTTGTGCTGCCCTGATAGACCCAAGGGAGCCCTACAAACTGACATCAGGAACCTGGACTGCTGAGTTTTCTTTTTCGGGGGAAATGGAAAAAGTATGTGCCCAGGGGCCCCTGGCCCTGACTGCAAAGAATCCTTATATCGAAGAATAAAACCCAGACCGAAGTTGTCCCCACATCAAACTTGTGCTGCCCTGATAGACCCAAGGGAGCCCTACAAACTGACATCAGGAACCTGGACTGCTGAGTTTTCTTTCCCAGGGAAAATGGAAAAAGGATGTGCCCAGGGGACCCTGGCCCTGACTGCAAAGAATCCTTATATCGATGGATTGAGCCCAGACCGAAGTTGTCCCCACCTCAAACTTGTGCTGCCCTGATAGACCCAAGGGAGCCCTACAAACTGACATCAGGAACCTGGACTGCTGAGTTTTCTTTCCCAGGGAAAATGGAAAAAGGATGTGCCCAGGGGCTCCTGGCCCTGGGCTGGGCCCTGACTGCAAAGAATCCTTATATCGAAGGATGGACCCGAGACCGAAGTTGTCCCCTCCTCAAACTTGTGCTGCCCTGATAGACCCAAGGGAGCCCTACAAACTGACATCAGGAACCTGGACTGCTGAGTTTTCTTTCCCAGGGAAAATGGAAAAAGGATGTGCCCAGGGGCCCCTGGCCCTGACTGCAAAGAATCCTTATATCGAAGGATGGAGCCCACACCGAAGTTGTCCCCACCTCAAACTTGTGCTGCCCTGATAGACCCAAGGGAGCCCTACAAACTGACATCAGGAACCTGGACTGCTGAGTTTTCTTTCCCAGGGAAAATGGAAAAAGGATGTGCCCAGGGGCCCCTGGCCCTGGGCTGGGCCCTGAATGCAAAGAATCCTTATATCGAAGGATGCACCCCACACCGAATTTGTCCCCACCTCAAACTTGTGCTACCCTGATAGAACCAAGGGAGCCCTACAAACTGACATCAGGAACCTGGACTGCTGAGTTTTCTTTCCCAGGGAAAATGGAAAAAGGATGTGCCCAGGGGCCCCTCGCCCTGGGCTGGGCCTGACTGCAAAGAATCCTTATATCGAAGGATTGAGCCCAGACCAAAGTTGTCCCCACCTCAAACTTGTGCTGCCCTGATAGACCCAAGGGAGCCCTACAAACTGACATCAGGAACCTGGACTGCTGAGTTTTCTTTCCCAGGGAAAATGGAAAAAGGATGTGCCCAGGGGCCCCTGGCCCTGGGCTGGGCCCTGACTGCAAAGAATCCTTATATCGAAGGATGGACCCGAGACCAAAGTTGTCCCCTCCAAAAACTTGTGCTGCCCTGATAGACCCAAGGGAGCCCTACAAACTGACATCAGGAACCTGGACTGCTGAGTTTTCTTTCCCAGGAAAAATGGAAAAAGGATGTGCCCAGGGGCCCCTTGACCTGACTGCAAAGAATCCTTATATCGAAGGATGGAGCCCAGACCGAAGTTGTCCCCACCTCAAACTTGTGCTGCCCTGATAGACCGAAGGGAGCCCTACAAACTGACATCAGGAACCTGGACTGCTGAGTTTTCTTTCCCAGGGAAAATGGCCAAAGGATGTGCCCAGGGGCTCCTGGCCCTGGGCTGGGCCCTGAATGCAAAGAATCCTTATATCGAAGGATGCACCCCACACCGAAGTTGTCCCCACCTCAAACTTGTGCTGCCCTGATAGACCCAAGGGAGCCCTACAAACTGACATCAGGAACCTGGACTGCTGAGTTTTCTTTCCCAGGGAAAATGGAAAAAGGATGTGCCCAGGGGCCCCTGGGCCTGGGCTGGGCCTGACTGCAAAGAATCCTTATATCGAAGGATTGAGCCCAGACCGAAGTTGTCCCCACCTCAAACTTGTGCTGCCCTGATAGACCGAAGGGAGCCCTACAAACTGACATCAGGAACCTGGACTGCTGAGTTTTCTTTTTCAGGGGAAATGGAAAAAGTATGTGCCCAGGGGCCCCTGGCCCTGGGCTGGGCCTGACTGCAAAGAATCCTTATATCGAAGGATTGAGCCCAGACCAAAGTTGTCCCCACCTCAAACTTGTGCTGCCCTGATAGACCCAAGGGAGCCCTACAAACTGACATCAGGAACCTGGACTGCTGAGTTTTCTTTCCCAGGGAAAATGGAAAAAGGATGTGCCCAGGGGCCCCTGGGCCTGGGCTGGGCCTGACTGCAAAGAATCCTTATATCGAAGGATTGAGCCCATACCGAAGTTGTCCCCACCTCAAACTTGTGCTGCCCTGATAGACCGAAGGGAGCCCTACAAACTGACATCAGGAACCTGGACTGCTGAGTTTTCTTTCCCAGGGAAAATGGGAAAAGGTTGTGCCCAGGGGCCCCTGGCCCTGACTGCAAAGAATCCTTATATCGAAGGATGGAGCCCAGACCGAAGTTGTCCCCACCTCAAACTTGTGCTGCCCTGATAGACCCAAGGGAGCCCTACAAACTGACATCAGGAACCTGGACTGCTGAGTTTTCTTTCCCAGGGAAAATGGAAAAAGGATGTGCCCAGGGGCCCCTGGCCCTGGGCGGGGCCTGACTGCAAAGAATCCTTATATCGAAGGATGGACCCGAGACCGAAGATGTCCCCACCTCAAACTTGTGCTGCCCTGATAGACCCAAGGGAGCCCTACAAACTGACATCAGGAACCTGGACTGCTGAGTTTTCTTTCCCAGGGAAAATGGAAAAAGGATGTGCCCAGGGGCCCCTGGCCCTGACTGCAAAGCATCCTTATATCGAAGGATGGAGCCCAGACCGAAGTTGTCCCCACCTCAAACTTGTGCTGCCCTGATAGACCCAAGGGAGCCCTACAAACTGACATCAGGAACCTGGACTGCTGAGTTTTCTTTCCCAGGGAAAATGGCCAAAGGATGTGCCCAGGGGCTCCTGGCCCTGGGCTGGGCACTGAATGCAAAGAATCGTTATATCGAAGGATGCACCCCACACCGAAGTTGTCCCCACCTCAAACTTGTGCTGCCCTGATAGACCCAAGGGAGCCCTACAAACTGACATCAGGAACCTGGACTGCTGAGTTTTCTTTCCCGGGGAAAATGGGAAAAGGATGTGCCCAGGGGCCCCTGGCCCTGAATGCAAAGAATCCTTATATCGAAGAATGGAGCCCAGACCAAAGTTGTCCCCACCTCAAACTTGTGCTGCCCTGATAGACCCAAGGGAGCCCTACAAACTGACATCAGGAACCTGGACTGCTGAGTTTTCTTTCCCGGGGAAAATGGAAAAAGGATGTGCCCAGGGGCCCCTGGCCCTGACTGCAAAGAATCCTTATATCGAAGGATGGAGCCCAGACCGAAGTTGTCCCCACCTCAAACTTGTGCTGCCCTGATAGACCCAAGGGAGCCCTACAAACTGACATCAGGAACCTGGACTGCTGAGTTTTCTTTCCCAGGGAAAATGGAAAAAGGATGTGCCCAGGGGCCCCTGGCCCTGGGCTGGGTCCTGACTGCAAAGAATCCTTATATCGAAGGATTGAGCCCAGACCGAAGTTGTCCCCACCTCAAACTTGTGCTGCCCTGATAGACCCAAGGGAGCCCTACAAACTGACATCAGGAACCTGGACTGCTGAGTTTTCTTTCCCAGGGAAAATGGCCAAAGGATGTGCCCAGGGGCTCGTGGCCCTGGGCTGGGCCCTGAATGCAAAGAATCCTTATATCGAAGGATGCACCCCACACCGAAGTTGTCCCCACCTCAAACTTGTGCTGCCCTGATAGACCCAAGGGAGCCCTAAAAACTGACATCAGGAACCTGGACTGCTGAGTTTTCTTTCCCAGGGAAAATGGCCAAAGGATGTGCCCAGGGGCCCCTGGCCCTGGGCTGGGCCCTGAATGCAAAGAATCCTTATATCGAAGGATGCACCCCACACCGAAGTTGTCCCCACCTCAAACTTGTGCTGCCCTGATAGACCCAAGGGAGCCCTACAAACTGACATCAGGAACCTGGACTGCTGAGTTTTCTTTTTCGGGGGAAATGGAAAAAGTATGTGCCCAGGGGCCCCTGGCCCTGACTGCAAAGAATCCTTATATCGAAGAATAAAACCCAGACCGAAGTTGTCCCCACATCAAACTTGTGCTGCCCTGATAGACCCAAGGGAGCCCTACAAACTGACATCAGGAACCTGGACTGCTGAGTTTTCTTTCCCAGGGAAAATGGAAAAAGGATGTGCCCAGGGGCCCCTGGCCCTGACTGCAAAGAATCCTTATATCGAAGGATTGAGCCCAGACCGAAGTTGTCCCCACCTCAAACTTGTGCTGCCCTGATAGACCCAAGGGAGCCCTACAAACTGACATCAGGAACCTGGACTGCTGAGTTTTCTTTCCCAGGGAAAATGGAAAAAGGATGTGCCCAGGGGCCCCTGGCCCTGGGCTGGGTCCTGACTGCAAAGAATCCTTATATCGAAGGATTGAGCCCAGACCGAAGTTGTCCCCACCTCAAACTTGGGCTGCCCTGATAGACCCAAGGGAGCCCTACAAACTGACATCAGGAACCTGGACTGCTGAGTTTTCTTTCCCAGGGAAAATGGAAAAAGGATGTGCCCAGGGGCCCCTGGCCCTGACTGCAAAGAATCCTTATATCGAAGGATGGAGCCCACACCGAAGTTGTCCCCACCTCAAACTTGTGCTGCCCTGATAGACCCAAGGGAGCCCTACAAACTGACATCAGGAACCTGGACTGCTGAGTTTTCTTTTCCAGGGAAAATGGAAAAAGGATGTGCCCAGGGGCCCCTGGCCCTGGGCTGGGCCCTGAATGCAAAGAATCGTTATATCGAAGGATGCACCCCACACCGAATTTGTCCCCACCTCAAACTTGTGCTACCCTGATAGAACCAAGGGAGCCCTACAAACTGACATCAGGAACCTGGACTGCTGAGTTTTCTTTCCCAGGGAAAATGGAAAAAGGATGTGCCTGGGGGCCCCTCGCCCTGGGCTGGGCCTGACTGCAAAGAATCCTTATATCGAAGGATTGAGCCCAGACCAAAGTTGTCCCCACCTCAAACTTGTGCTGCCCTGATAGACCCAAGGGAGCCCAACAAACTGACATCAGGAACCTGGACTGCTGAGTTTTCTTTCCCAGGGAAAATGGAAAAAGGATGTGCCCAGGGGCCCCTGGCCCTGGGCTGGGCCCTGACTGCAAAGAATCCTTATATCGAAGGATGGACCCGAGACCAAAGTTGTCCCCTCCAAAAACTTGTGCTGCCCTGATAGACCCAAGGGAGCCCTACAAACTGACATCAGGAACCTGGACTGCTGAGTTTTCTTTCCCAGGAAAAATGGAAAAAGGATGTGCCCAGGGGCCCCTTGACCTGACTGCAAAGAATCCTTATATCGAAGGATGGAGCCCAGACCGAAGTTGTCCCCACCTCAAACTTGTGCTGCCCTGATAGACCCAAGGGAGCCCTACAAACTGACATCAGGAACCTGGACTGCTGAGTTTTCTTTCCCAGGGAAAATGGGAAAAGGATGTGCCCAGGGGCCCCTGGCCCTGACTGCAAAGAATCCTTATATCGAAGGATGCACCCCACACCGAAGTTGTCCCCACCTCAAACTTGTGCTGCCCTGATAGACCCAAGGGAGCCCTACAAACTGACATCAGGAACCTGGACTGCTGAGTTTTCTTTTTCGGGGGAAATGGAAAAAGTATGTGCCCAGGGGCCCCTGGCCCTGACTGCAAAGAATCCTTATATCGAAGAATAAAACCCAGACCGAAGTTGTCCCCACATCAAACTTGTGCTGCCCTGATAGACCCAAGGGAGCCCTACAAACTGACATCAGGAACCTGGACTGCTGAGTTTTCTTTCCCAGGGAAAATGGCCAAAGGATGTGCCCAGGGGACCCTGGCCCTGACTGCAAAGAATCCTTATATCGATGGATTGAGCCCAGACCGAAGTTGTCCCCACCTCAAACTTGTGCTGCCCTGATAGACCCAAGGGAGCCCTACAAACTGACATCAGGAACCTGGACTGCTGAGTTTTCTTTCCCAGGGAAAATGGGAAAAGGTTGTGCCCAGGGGCCCCTGGCCCTGACTGCAAAGAATCCTTATATCGAAGGATGGAGCCCAGACCGAAGTTGTCCCCACCTCAAACTTGTGCTGCCCTGATAGACCCAAGGGAGCCCTACAAACTGACATCAGGAACCTGGACTGCTGAGTTTTCTTTCCCAGGGAAAATGGAAAAAGGATGTGCCCAGGGGCCCCTGGCCCTGGGCGGGGCCTGACTGCAAAGAATCCTTATATCGAAGGATGGACCCGAGACCGAAGATGTCCCCACCTCAAACTTGTGCTGCCCTGATAGACCCAAGGGAGCCCTACAAACTGACATCAGGAACCTGGACTGCTGAGTTTTCTTTCCCAGGGAAAATGGAAAAAGGATGTGCCCAGGGGCCCCTGGCCCTGACTGCAAAGCATCCTTATATCGAAGGATGGAGCCCAGACCGAAGTTGTCCCCACCTCAAACTTGTGCTGCCCTGATAGACCCAAGGGAGCCCTACAAACTGACATCAGGAACCTGGACTGCTGAGTTTTCTTTCCCAGGGAAAATGGCCAAAGGATGTGCCCAGGGGCTCCTGGCCCTGGGCTGGGCACTGAATGCAAAGAATCGTTATATCGAAGGATGCACCCCACACCGAAGTTGTCCCCACCTCAAACTTGTGCTGCCCTGATAGACCCAAGGGAGCCCTACAAACTGACATCAGGAACCTGGACTGCTGAGTTTTCTTTCCCGGGGAAAATGGGAAAAGGATGTGCCCAGGGGCCCCTGGCCCTGAATGCAAAGAATCCTTATATCGAAGAATGGAGCCCAGACCAAAGTTGTCCCCACCTCAAACTTGTGCTGCCCTGATAGACCCAAGGGAGCCCTACAAACTGACATCAGGAACCTGGACTGCTGAGTTTTCTTTCCCGGGGAAAATGGAAAAAGGATGTGCCCAGGGGCCCCTGGCCCTGACTGCAAAGAATCCTTATATCGAAGGATGGAGCCCAGACCGAAGTTGTCCCCACCTCAAACTTGTGCTGCCCTGATAGACCCAAGGGAGCCCTACAAACTGACATCAGGAACCTGGACTGCTGAGTTTTCTTTCCCAGGGAAAATGGAAAAAGGATGTGCCCAGGGGCCCCTGGCCCTGGGCTGGGTCCTGACTGCAAAGAATCCTTATATCGAAGGATTGAGCCCAGACCGAAGTTGTCCCCACCTCAAACTTGTGCTGCCCTGATAGACCCAAGGGAGCCCTACAAACTGACATCAGGAACCTGGACTGCTGAGTTTTCTTTCCCAGGGAAAATGGCCAAAGGATGTGCCCAGGGGCTCCTGGCCCTGGGCTGGGCCCTGAATGCAAAGAATCGTTATATCGAAGGATGCACCCCACACCGAAGTTGTCCCCACCTCAAACTTGTGCTGCCCTGATAGACCCAAGGGAGCCCTAAAAACTGACATCAGGAACCTGGACTGCTGAGTTTTCTTTCCCAGGGAAAATGGCCAAAGGATGTGCCCAGGGGCCCCTGGCCCTGGGCTGGGCCCTGAATGCAAAGAATCCTTATATCGAAGGATGCACCCCACACCGAAGTTGTCCCCACCTCAAACTTGTGCTGCCCTGATAGACCCAAGGGAGCCCTACAAACTGACATCAGGAACCTGGACTGCTGAGTTTTCTTTTTCGGGGGAAATGGAAAAAGTATGTGCCCAGGGGCCCCTGGCCCTGACTGCAAAGAATCCTTATATCGAAGAATAAAACCCAGACCGAAGTTGTCCCCACATCAAACTTGTGCTGCCCTGATAGACCCAAGGGAGCCCTACAAACTGACATCAGGAACCTGGACTGCTGAGTTTTCTTTCCCAGGGAAAATGGAAAAAGGATGTGCCCAGGGGCCCCTGGCCCTGACTGCAAAGAATCCTTATATCGAAGGATTGAGCCCAGACCGAAGTTGTCCCCACCTCAAACTTGTGCTGCCCTGATAGACCCAAGGGAGCCCTACAAACTGACATCAGGAACCTGGACTGCTGAGTTTTCTTTCCCAGGGAAAATGGAAAAAGGATGTGCCCAGGGGCCCCTGGCCCTGGGCTGGGTCCTGACTGCAAAGAATCCTTATATCGAAGGATTGAGCCCAGACCGAAGTTGTCCCCACCTCAAACTTGGGCTGCCCTGATAGACCCAAGGGAGCCCTACAAACTGACATCAGGAACCTGGACTGCTGAGTTTTCTTTCCCAGGGAAAATGGAAAAAGGATGTGCCCAGGGGCCCCTGGCCCTGACTGCAAAGAATCCTTATATCGAAGGATGGAGCCCACACCGAAGTTGTCCCCACCTCAAACTTGTGCTGCCCTGATAGACCCAAGGGAGCCCTACAAACTGACATCAGGAACCTGGACTGCTGAGTTTTCTTTCCCAGGGAAAATGGAAAAAGGATGTGCCCAGGGGCCCCTGGCCCTGGGCTGGGCCCTGAATGCAAAGAATCGTTATATCGAAGGATGCACCCCACACCGAATTTGTCCCCACCTCAAACTTGTGCTACCCTGATAGAACCAAGGGAGCCCTACAAACTGACATCAGGAACCTGGACTGCTGAGTTTTCTTTCCCAGGGAAAATGGAAAAAGGATGTGCCCAGGGGCCCCTCGCCCTGGGCTGGGCCTGACTGCAAAGAATCCTTATATCGAAGGATTGAGCCCAGACCAAAGTTGTCCCCACCTCAAACTTGTGCTGCCCTGATAGACCCAAGGGAGCCCAACAAACTGACATCAGGAACCTGGACTGCTGAGTTTTCTTTCCCAGGGAAAATGGAAAAAGGATGTGCCCAGGGGCCCCTGGCCCTGGGCTGGGCCCTGACTGCAAAGAATCCTTATATCGAAGGATGGACCCGAGACCAAAGTTGTCCCCTCCAAAAACTTGTGCTGCCCTGATAGACCCAAGGGAGCCCTACAAACTGACATCAGGAACCTGGACTGCTGAGTTTTCTTTCCCAGGAAAAATGGAAAAAGGATGTGCCCAGGGGCCCCTTGACCTGACTGCAAAGAATCCTTATATCGAAGGATGGAGCCCAGACCGAAGTTGTCCCCACCTCAAACTTGTGCTGCCCTGATAGACCCAAGGGAGCCCTACAAACTGACATCAGGAACCTGGACTGCTGAGTTTTCTTTCCCGGGGAAAATGGGAAAAGGATGTGCCCAGGGGCCCCTGGCCCTGACTGCAAAGAATCCTTATATCGAAGGATGCACCCCACACCGAAGTTGTCCCCACCTCAAACTTGTGCTGCCCTGATAGACCCAAGGGAGCCCTACAAACTGACATCAGGAACCTGGACTGCTGAGTTTTCTTTTTCGGGGGAAATGGAAAAAGTATGTGCCCAGGGGCCCCTGGCCCTGACTGCAAAGAATCCTTATATCGAAGAATAAAACCCAGACCGAAGTTGTCCCCACATCAAACTTGTGCTGCCCTGATAGACCCAAGGGAGCCCTACAAACTGACATCAGGAACCTGGACTGCTGAGTTTTCTTTCCCAGGGAAAATGGCCAAAGGATGTGCCCAGGGGACCCTGGCCCTGACTGCAAAGAATCCTTATATCGATGGATTGAGCCCAGACCGAAGTTGTCCCCACCTCAAACTTGTGCTGCCCTGATAGACCCAAGGGAGCCCTACAAACTGACATCAGGAACCTGGACTGCTGAGTTTTCTTTCCCAGGGAAAATGGAAAAAGGATGTGCCCAGGGGCTCCTGGCCCTGGGCTGGGCCCTGACTGCAAAGAATCCTTATATCGAAGGATGGACCCGAGACCGAAGTTGTCCCCTCCTCAAACTTGTGCTGCCCTGATAGACCCAAGGGAGCCCTACAAACTGACATCAGGAACCTGGACTGCTGAGTTTTCTTTCCCAGGGAAAATGGAAAAAGGATGTGCCCAGGGGCCCCTGGCCCTGACTGCAAAGAATCCTTATATCGAAGGATGGAGCCCACACCGAAGTTGTCCCCACCTCAAACTTGTGCTGCCCTGATAGACCCAAGGGAGCCCTACAAACTGACATCAGGAACCTGGACTGCTGAGTTTTCTTTCCCAGGGAAAATGGAAAAAGGATGTGCCCAGGGGCCCCTGGCCCTGGGCTGGGCCCTGAATGCAAAGAATCCTTATATCGAAGGATGCACCCCACACCGAATTTGCCCCCACCTCAAACTTGTGCTACCCTGATAGAACCAAGGGAGCCCTACAAACTGACATCAGGAACCTGGACTGCTGAGTTTTCTTTCCCAGGGAAAATGGAAAAAGGATGTGCCCAGGGGCCCCTCGCCCTGGGCTGGGCCTGACTGCAAAGAATCCTTATATCGAAGGATTGAGCCCAGACCAAAGTTGTCCCCACCTCAAACTTGTGCTGCCCTGATAGACCCAAGGGAGCCCTACAAATTGACATCAGGAACCTGGACTGCTGAGTTTTCTTTCCCAGGGAAAATGGAAAAAGGATGTGGCCAGGGGCCCCTGGCCCTGGGCTGGGCCCTGACTGCAAAGAATCCTTATATCGAAGGATGGACCCGAGACCAAAGTTGTCCCCTCCAAAAACTTGTGCTGCCCTGATAGACCCAAGGGAGCCCTACAAACTGACATCAGGAACCTGGACTGCTGAGTTTTCTTTCCCAGGAAAAATGGAAAAAGGATGTGCCCAGGGGCCCCTTGACCTGACTGCAAAGAATCCTTATATCGAAGGATGGAGCCCAGACCGAAGTTGTCCCCACCTCAAACTTGTGCTGCCCTGATAGACCGAAGGGAGCCCTACAAACTGACATCAGGAACCTGGACTGCTGAGTTTTCTTTCCCAGGGAAAATGGGAAAAGGATGTGCCCAGGGGCCCCTGGCCCTGACTGCAAAGAATCCTTATATCGAAGGATGGAGCCCAGACCGAAGTTGTCCCCACCTCAAACTTGTGCTGCCCTCATAGACCCAAGGGAGCCCTACAAACTGACATCAGGAACCTGGACTGCTGAGTTTTCTTTCCCAGGGAAAATGGAAAAAGGATGTGCCCAGGGGCCCCTGGCCCTGGGCTGGGCCTGACTGCAAAGAATCCTTATATCGAAGGATGGACCCGAGACCGAAGATGTCCCCACCTCAAACTTGTGCTGCCCTGATAGACCCAAGGGAGCCCTACAAACTGACATCAGGAACCTGGACTGCTGAGTTTTCTTTCCCAGGGAAAATGGAAAAAGGATGTGCCCAGGGGCCCCTGGCCCTGACTGCAAAGAATCCTTATATCGAAGGATGGAGCCCAGACCGAAGTTGTCCCCACCTCAAACTTGTGCTGCCCTGATAGACCCAAGGGAGCCCTACAAACTGACATCAGGAACCTGGACTGCTGAGTTTTCTTTCCCAGGGAAAATGGCCAAAGGATGTGCCCAGGGGCTCCTGGCCCTGGGCTGGGCACTGAATGCAAAGAATCGTTATATCGAAGGATGCACCCCACACCGAAGTTGTCCCCACCTCAAACTTGTGCTGCCCTGATAGACCCAAGGGAGCCCTACAAACTGACATCAGGAACCTGGACTGCTGAGTTTTCTTTCCCGGGGAAAATGGGAAAAGGATGTGCCCAGGGGCCCCGGGCCCTGAATGCAAAGAATCCTTATATCGAAGAATGGAGCCCAGACCAAAGTTGTCCCCACCTCAAACTTGTGCTGCCCTGATAGACCCAAGGGAGCCCTACAAACTGACATCAGGAACCTGGACTGCTGAGTTTTCTTTCCCGGGGAAAATGGAAAAAGGGTGTGCCCAGGGGCCCCTGGCCCTGACTGCAAAGAATCCTTATATCGAAGAATAAAACCCAGACCGAAGTTGTCCCCACATCAAACTTGTGCTGCCCTGATAGACCCAAGGGAGCCCTACAAACTGACATCAGGAACCTGGACTGCTGAGTTTTCTTTCCCAGGGAAAATGGAAAAAGGATGTGCCCAGGGGCCCCTGGCCCTGACTGCAAAGAATCCTTATATCGATGGATTGAGCCCAGACCGAAGTTGTCCCCACCTCAAACTTGTGCTGCCCTGATAGACCCAAGGGAGCCCTACAAACTGACATCAGGAACCTGGACGGCTGAGTTTTCTTTCCCAGGGAAAATGGAAAAAGGATGTGCCCAGGGGCTCCTGGCCCTGGGCTGGGCCCTGACTGCAAAGAATCCTTATATCGAAGGATGGACCCGAGACCGAAGTTGTCCCCTCCTCAAACTTGTGCTGCCCTGATAGACCCAAGGGAGCCCTACAAACTGACATCAGGAACCTGGACTGCTGAGTTTTCTTTCCCAGGGAAAATGGAAAAAGGATGTGCCCAGGGGCCCCTGGCCCTGACTGCAAAGAATCCTTATATCGAAGGATGGAGCCCACACCGAAGTTGTCCCCACCTCAAACTTGTGCTGCCCTGATAGACCCAAGGGAGCCCTACAAACTGACATCAGGAACCTGGACTGCTGAGTTTTCTTTCCCAGGGAAAATGGAAAAAGGATGTGCCCAGGGGCCCCTGGCCCTGGGCTGGGCCCTGAATGCAAAGAATCCTTATATCTAAGGATGCACCCCACACCGAATTTGTCCCCACCTCAAACTTGTGCTACCCTGATAGAACCAAGGGAGCCCTACAAACTGACATCAGGAACCTGGACTGCTGAGTTTTCTTTCCCAGGGAAAATGGAAAAAGGATGTGCCCAGGGGCCCCTCGCCCTGGGCTGGGCCTGACTGCAAAGAATCCTTATATCGAAGGATTGAGCCCAGACCAAAGTTGTCCCCACCTCAAACTTGTGCTGCCCTGATAGACCCAAGGGAGCCCTACAAACTGACATCAGGAACCTGGACTGCTGAGTTTTCTTTCCCAGGGAAAATGGAAAAAGGATGTGCCCAGGGGCCCCTGGCCCTGGGCTGGGCCCTGACTGCAAAGAATCCTTATATCGAAGGATGGACCCGAGACCAAAGTTGTCCCCTCCAAAAACTTGTGCTGCCCTGATAGACCCAAGGGAGCCCTACAAACTGACATCAGGAACCTGGACTGCTGAGTTTTCTTTCCCAGGAAAAATGGAAAAAGGATGTGCCCAGGGGCCCCTTGACCTGACTGCAAAGAATCCTTATATCGAAGGATGGAGCCCAGACCGAAGTTGTCCCCACCTCAAACTTGTGCTGCCCTGATAGACCGAAGGGAGCCCTACAAACTGACATCAGGAACCTGGACTGCTGAGTTTTCTTTCCCAGGGAAAATGGCCAAAGGATGTGCCCAGGGGCTCCTGGCCCTGGGCTGGGCCCTGAATGCAAAGAATCCTTATATCGAAGGATGCACCCCACACCGAAGTTGTCCCCACCTCAAACTTGTGCTGCCCTGATAGACCCAAGGGAGCCCTACAAACTGACATCAGGAACCTGGACTGCTGAGTTTTCTTTCCCAGGGAAAATGGAAAAAGGATGTGCCCAGGGGCCCCTGGGCCTGGGCTGGGCCTGACTGCAAAGAATCCTTATATCGAAGGATTGAGCCCAGACCGAAGTTGTCCCCACCTCAAACTTGTGCTGCCCTGATAGACCGAAGGGAGCCCTACAAACTGACATCAGGAACCTGGACTGCTGAGTTTTCTTTTTCGGGGGAAATGGAAAAAGTATGTGCCCAGGGGCCCCTCGCCCTGGGCTGGGCCTGACTGCAAAGAATCCTTATATCGAAGGATTGAGCCCAGACCAAAGTTGTCCCCACCTCAAACTTGTGCTGCCCTGATAGACCCAAGGGAGCCCTACAAACTGACATCAGGAACCTGGACTGCTGAGTTTTCTTTCCCAGGGAAAATGGAAAAAGGATGTGCCCAGGGGCCCCTGGGCCTGGGCTGGGCCTGACTGCAAAGAATCCTTATATCGAAGGATTGAGCCCATACCGAAGTTGTCCCCACCTCAAACTTGTGCTGCCCTGATAGACCGAAGGGAGCCCTACAAACTGACATCAGGAACCTGGACTGCTGAGTTTTCTTTCCCAGGGAAAATGGGAAAAGGATGTGCCCAGGGGCCCCTGGCCCTGACTGCAAAGAATCCTTATATCGAAGGATGGAGCCCAGACCGAAGTTGTCCCCACCTCAAACTTGTGCTGCCCTGATAGACCCAAGGGAGCCCTACAAACTGACATCAGGAACCTGGACTGCTGAGTTTTCTTTCCCAGGGAAAATGGAAAAAGGATGTGCCCAGGGGCCCCTGGCCCTGGGCTGGGCCTGACTGCAAAGAATCCTTATATCGAAGGATGGACCCGAGACCGAAGATGTCCCCACCTCAAACTTGTGCTGCCCTGATAGACCCAAGGGAGCCCTACAAACTGACATCAGGAACCTGGACTGCTGAGTTTTCTTTCCCAGGGAAAATGGAAAAAGGATGTGCCCAGGGGCCCCTGGCCCTGACTGCAAAGCATCCTTATATCGAAGGATGGAGCCCAGACCGAAGTTGTCCCCACCTCAAACTTGTGCTGCCCTGATAGACCCAAGGGAGCCCTACAAACTGACATCAGGAACCTGGACTGCTGAGTTTTCTTTCCCAGGGAAAATGGCCAAAGGATGTGCCCAGGGGCTCCTGGCCCTGGGCTGGGCACTGAATGCAAAGAATCGTTATATCGAAGGATGCACCCCACACCGAAGTTGTCCCCATCTCAAACTTGTGCTGCCCTGATAGACCCAAGGGAGCCCTACAAACTGACATCAGGAACCTGGACTGCTGAGTTTTCTTTCCCGGGGAAAATGGGAAAAGGATGTGCCCAGGGGCCCCTGGCCCTGAATGCAAAGAATCCTTATATCGAAGAATGGAGCCCAGACCAAAGTTGTCCCCACCTCAAACTTGTGCTGCCCTGATAGACCCAAGGGAGCCCTACAAACTGACATCAGGAACCTGGACTGCTGAGTTTTCTTTCCCGGGGAAAATGGGAAAAGGATGTGCCCAGGGGCCCCTGGCCCTGACTGCAAAGAATCCTTATATCGAAGGATGGAGCCCAGACCGAAGTTGTCCCCACCTCAAACTTGTGCTGCCCTGATAGACCCAAGGGAGCCCTACAAACTGACATCAGGAACCTGGACTGCTGAGTTTTCTTTCCCAGGGAAAATGGCCAAAGGATGTGCCCAGGGGCTCCTGGCTCTGGGCTGGGCACTGAATGCAAAGAATCGTTATATCGAAGGATGCACCCCACACCGAAGTTGTCCCCACCTCAAACTTGTGCTGCCCTGATAGACCCAAGGGAGCCCTACAAACTGACATCAGGAACCTGGACTGCTGAGTTTTCTTTCCCGGGGAAAATGGGAAAAGGATGTGCCCAGGGGCCCCGGGCCCTGAATGCAAAGAATCCTTATATCCAAGAATGGAGCCCAGACCAAAGTTGTCCCCACCTCAAACTTGTGCTGCCCTGATAGACCCAAGGGAGCCCTACAAACTGACATCAGGAACCTGGACTGCTGAGTTTTCTTTCCCGGGGAAAATGGAAAAAGGGTGTGCCCAGGGGCCCCTGGCCCTGACTGCAAAGAATCCTTATATCGAAGAATAAAACCCAGACCGAAGTTGTCCCCACCTCAAACTTGTGCTGCCCTGATAGACCCAAGGGAGCCCTACAAACTGACATCAGGAACCTGGACTGCTGAGTTTTCTTTCCCAGGGAAAATGGAAAAAGGATGTGCCCAGGGGACCCTGGCCCTGACTGCAAAGAATCCTTATATCGATGGATTGAGCCCAGACCGAAGTTGTCCCCACCTCAAACTTGTGCTGCCCTGATAGACCCAAGGGAGCCCTACAAACTGACATCAGGAACCTGGACGGCTGAGTTTTCTTTCCCAGGGAAAATGGAAAAAGGATGTGCCCAGGGGCTCCTGGCCCTGGGCTGGGCCCTGACTGCAAAGAATCCTTATATCGAAGGATGGACCCGAGACCGAAGTTGTCCCCTCCTCAAACTTGTGCTGCCCTGATAGACCCAAGGGAGCCCTACAAACTGACATCAGGAACCTGGACTGCTGAGTTTTCTTTCCCAGGGAAAATGGAAAAAGGATGTGCCCAGGGGCCCCTGGCCCTGACTGCAAAGAATCCTTATATCGAAGGATGGAGCCCACACCGAAGTTGTCCCCACCTCAAACTTGTGCTGCCCTGATAGACCCAAGGGAGCCCTACAAACTGACATCAGGAACCTGGACTGCTGAGTTTTCTTTCCCAGGGAAAATGGAAAAAGGATGTGCCCAGGGGCCCCTGGCCCTGGGCTGGGCCCTGAATGCAAAGAATCCTTATATCTAAGGATGCACCCCACACCGAATTTGTCCCCACCTCAAACTTGTGCTACCCTGATAGAACCAAGGGAGCCCTACAAACTGACATCAGGAACCTGGACTGCTGAGTTTTCTTTCCCAGGGAAAATGGAAAAAGGATGTGCCCAGGGGCCCCTGGGCCTGGGCTGGGCCTGACTGCAAAGAATCCTTATATCGAAGGATTGAGCCCAGACCAAAGTTGTCCCCACCTCAAACTTGTGCTGCCCTGATAGACCGAAGGGAGCCCTACAAACTGACATCAGGAACCTGGACTGCTGAGTTTTCTTTTTCGGGGGAAATGGAAAAAGTATGTGCCCAGGGGCCCCTCGCCCTGGGCTGGGCCTGACTGCAAAGAATCCTTATATCGAAGGATTGAGCCCAGACCAAAGTTGTCCCCACCTCAAACTTGTGCTGCCCTGATAGACCCAAGGGAGCCCTACAAACTGACATCAGGAACCTGGACTGCTGAGTTTTCTTTCCCAGGGAAAATGGAAAAAGGATGTGCCCAGGGGCCCCTGGGCCTGGGCTGGGCCTGACTGCAAAGAATCCTTATATCGAAGGATTGAGCCCATACCGAAGTTGTCCCCACCTCAAACTTGTGCTGCCCTGATAGACCGAAGGGAGCCCTACAAACTGACATCAGGAACCTGGACTGCTGAGTTTTCTTTCCCAGGGAAAATGGGAAAAGGATGTGCCCAGGGGCCCCTGGCCCTGACTGCAAAGAATCCTTATATCGAAGGATGGAGCCCAGACCGAAGTTGTCCCCACCTCAAACTTGTGCTGCCCTGATAGACCCAAGGGAGCCCTACAAACTGACATCAGGAACCTGGACTGCTGAGTTTTCTTTCCCAGGGAAAATGGAAAAAGGATGTGCCCAGGGGCCCCTGGCCCTGGGCTGGGCCTGACTGCAAAGAATCCTTATATCGAAGGATGGACCCGAGACCGAAGATGTCCCCACCTCAAACTTGTGCTGCCCTGATAGACCCAAGGGAGCCCTACAAACTGACATCAGGAACCTGGACTGCTGAGTTTTCTTTCCCAGGGAAAATGGAAAAAGGATGTGCCCAGGGGCCCCTGGCCCTGACTGCAAAGCATCCTTATATCGAAGGATGGAGCCCAGACCGAAGTTGTCCCCACCTCAAACTTGTGCTGCCCTGATAGACCGAAGGGAGCCCTACAAACTGACATCAGGAACCTGGACTGCTGAGTTTTCTTTCCCAGGGAAAATGGCCAAAGGATGTGCCCAGGGGCTCCTGGCCCTGGGCTGGGCACTGAATGCAAAGAATCGTTATATCGAAGGATGCACCCCACACCGAAGTTGTCCCCACCTCAAACTTGTGCTGCCCTGATAGACCCAAGGGAGCCCTACAAACTGACATCAGGAACCTGGACTGCTGAGTTTTCTTTCCCGGGGAAAATGGGAAAAGGATGTGCCCAGGGGCCCCTGGCCCTGAATGCAAAGAATCCTTATATCGAAGAATGGAGCCCAGACCAAAGTTGTCCCCACCTCAAACTTGTGCTGCCCTGATAGACCCAAGGGAGCCCTACAAACTGACATCAGGAACCTGGACTGCTGAGTTTTCTTTCCCGGGGAAAATGGGAAAAGGATGTGCCCAGGGGCCCCTGGCCCTGACTGCAAAGAATCCTTATATCGAAGGATGGAGCCCAGACCGAAGTTGTCCCCACCTCAAACTTGTGCTGCCCTGATAGACCCAAGGGAGCCCTACAAACTGACATCAGGAACCTGGACTGCTGAGTTTTCTTTCCCAGGGAAAATGGCCAAAGGATGTGCCCAGGGGCTCCTGGCCCTGGGCTGGGCACTGAATGCAAAGAATCGTTATATCGAAGGATGCACCCCACACCGAAGTTGTCCCCACCTCAAACTTGTGCTGCCCTGATAGACCCAAGGGAGCCCTACAAACTGACATCAGGAACCTGGACTGCTGAGTTTTCTTTCCCGGGGAAAATGGGAAAAGGATGTGCCCAGGGGCCCCGGGCCCTGAATGCAAAGAATCCTTATATCCAAGAATGGAGCCCAGACCAAAGTTGTCCCCACCTCAAACTTGTGCTGCCCTGATAGACCCAAGGGAGCCCTACAAACTGACATCAGGAACCTGGACTGCTGAGTTTTCTTTCCCGGGGAAAATGGAAAAAGGGTGTGCCCAGGGGCCCCTGGCCCTGACTGCAAAGAATCCTTATATCGAAGAATAAAACCCAGACCGAAGTTGTCCCCACCTCAAACTTGTGCTGCCCTGATAGACCCAAGGGAGCCCTACAAACTGACATCAGGAACCTGGACTGCTGAGTTTTCTTTCCCAGGGAAAATGGAAAAAGGATGTGCCCAGGGGACCCTGGCCCTGACTGCAAAGAATCCTTATATCGATGGATTGAGCCCAGACCGAAGTTGTCCCCACCTCAAACTTGTGCTGCCCTGATAGACCCAAGGGAGCCCTACAAACTGACATCAGGAACCTGGACGGCTGAGTTTTCTTTCCCAGGGAAAATGGAAAAAGGATGTGCCCAGGGGCTCCTGGCCCTGGGCTGGGCCCTGACTGCAAAGAATCCTTATATCGAAGGATGGACCCGAGACCGAAGTTGTCCCCTCCTCAAACTTGTGCTGCCCTGATAGACCCAAGGGAGCCCTACAAACTGACATCAGGAACCTGGACTGCTGAGTTTTCTTTCCCAGGGAAAATGGAAAAAGGATGTGCCCAGGGGCCCCTGGCCCTGACTGCAAAGAATCCTTATATCGAAGGATGGAGCCCACACCGAAGTTGTCCCCACCTCAAACTTGTGCTGCCCTGATAGACCCAAGGGAGCCCTACAAACTGACATCAGGAACCTGGACTGCTGAGTTTTCTTTCCCAGGGAAAATGGAAAAAGGATGTGCCCAGGGGCCCCTGGCCCTGGGCTGGGCCCTGAATGCAAAGAATCCTTATATCTAAGGATGCACCCCACACCGAATTTGTCCCCACCTCAAACTTGTGCTACCCTGATAGAACCAAGGGAGCCCTACAAACTGACATCAGGAACCTGGACTGCTGAGTTTTCTTTCCCAGGGAAAATGGAAAAAGGATGTGCCCAGGGGCCCCTGGGCCTGGGCTGGGCCTGACTGCAAAGAATCCTTATATCGAAGGATTGAGCCCAGACCAAAGTTGTCCCCACCTCAAACTTGTGCTGCCCTGATAGACCGAAGGGAGCCCTACAAACTGACATCAGGAACCTGGACTGCTGAGTTTTCTTTTTCGGGGGAAATGGAAAAAGTATGTGCCCAGGGGCCCCTCGCCCTGGGCTGGGCCTGACTGCAAAGAATCCTTATATCGAAGGATTGAGCCCAGACCAAAGTTGTCCCCACCTCAAACTTGTGCTGCCCTGATAGACCCAAGGGAGCCCTACAAACTGACATCAGGAACCTGGACTGCTGAGTTTTCTTTCCCAGGGAAAATGGAAAAAGGATGTGCCCAGGGGCCCCTGGGCCTGGGCTGGGCCTGACTGCAAAGAATCCTTATATCGAAGGATTGAGCCCATACCGAAGTTGTCCCCACCTCAAACTTGTGCTGCCCTGATAGACCGAAGGGAGCCCTACAAACTGACATCAGGAACCTGGACTGCTGAGTTTTCTTTCCCAGGGAAAATGGGAAAAGGATGTGCCCAGGGGCCCCTGGCCCTGACTGCAAAGAATCCTTATATCGAAGGATGGAGCCCAGACCGAAGTTGTCCCCACCTCAAACTTGTGCTGCCCTGATAGACCCAAGGGAGCCCTACAAACTGACATCAGGAACCTGGACTGCTGAGTTTTCTTTCCCAGGGAAAATGGAAAAAGGATGTGCCCAGGGGCCCCTGGCCCTGGGCTGGGCCTGACTGCAAAGAATCCTTATATCGAAGGATGGACCCGAGACCGAAGATGTCCCCACCTCAAACTTGTGCTGCCCTGATAGACCCAAGGGAGCCCTACAAACTGACATCAGGAACCTGGACTGCTGAGTTTTCTTTCCCAGGGAAAATGGAAAAAGGATGTGCCCAGGGGCCCCTGGCCCTGACTGCAAAGCATCCTTATATCGAAGGATGGAGCCCAGACCGAAGTTGTCCCCACCTCAAACTTGTGCTGCCCTGATAGACCCAAGGGAGCCCTACAAACTGACATCAGGAACCTGGACTGCTGAGTTTTCTTTCCCAGGGAAAATGGCCAAAGGATGTGCCCAGGGGCTCCTGGCCCTGGGCTGGGAACTGAATGCAAAGAATCGTTATATCGAAGGATGCACCCCACACCGAAGTTGTCCCCACCTCAAACTTGTGCTGCCCTGATAGACCCAAGGGAGCCCTACAAACTGACATCAGGAACCTGGACTGCTGAGTTTTCTTTCCCGGGGAAAATGGGAAAAGGATGTGCCCAGGGGCCCCTGGCCCTGAATGCAAAGAATCCTTATATCGAAGAATGGAGCCCAGACCAAAGTTGTCCCCACCTCAAACTTGTGCTGCCCTGATAGACCCAAGGGAGCCCTACAAACTGACATCAGGAACCTGGACTGCTGAGTTTTCTTTCCCGGGGAAAATGGGAAAAGGATGTGCCCAGGGGCCCCTGGCCCTGACTGCAAAGAATCCTTATATCGAAGGATGGAGCCCAGACCGAAGTTGTCCCCACCTCAAACTTGTGCTGCCCTGATAGACCCAAGGGAGCCCTACAAACTGACATCAGGAACCTGGACTGCTGAGTTTTCTTTCCCAGGGAAAATGGCCAAAGGATGTGCCCAGGGGCTCCTGGCCCTGGGCTGGGCACTGAATGCAAAGAATCGTTATATCGAAGGATGCACCCCACACCGAAGTTGTCCCCACCTCAAACTTGTGCTGCCCTGATAGACCCAAGGGAGCCCTACAAACTGACATCAGGAACCTGGACTGCTGAGTTTTCTTTCCCGGGGAAAATGGGAAAAGGATGTGCCCAGGGGCCCCGGGCCCTGAATGCAAAGAATCCTTATATCCAAGAATGGAGCTTAGACCAAAGTTGTCCCCACCTCAAACTTGTGCTGCCCTGATAGACCCAAGGGAGCCCTACAAACTGACATCAGGAACCTGGACTGCTGAGTTTTCTTTCCCGGGGAAAATGGAAAAAGGGTGTGCCCAGGGGCCCCTGGCCCTGACTGCAAAGAATCCTTATATCGAAGAATAAAACCCAGACCGAAGTTGTCCCCACATCAAACTTGTGCTGCCCTGATAGACCCAAGGGAGCCCTACAAACTGACATCAGGAACCTGGACTGCTGAGTTTTCTTTCCCAGGGAAAATGGAAAAAGGATGTGCCCAGGGGACCCTGGCCCTGACTGCAAAGAATCCTTATATCGATGGATTGAGCCCAGACCGAAGTTGTCCCCACCTCAAACTTGTGCTGCCCTGATAGACCCAAGGGAGCCCTACAAACTGACATCAGGAACCTGGACGGCTGAGTTTTCTTTCCCAGGGAAAATGGAAAAAGGATGTGCCCAGGGGCTCCTGGCCCTGGGCTGGGCCCTGACTGCAAAGAATCCTTATATCGAAGGATGGACCCGAGACCGAAGTTGTCCCCTCCTCAAACTTGTGCTGCCCTGATAGACCCAAGGGAGCCCTACAAACTGACATCAGGAACCTGGACTGCTGAGTTTTCTTTCCCAGGGAAAATGGAAAAAGGATGTGCCCAGGGGCCCCTGGCCCTGACTGCAAAGAATCCTTATATCGAAGGATGGAGCCCACACCGAAGTTGTCCCCACCTCAAACTTGTGCTGCCCTGATAGACCCAAGGGAGCCCTACAAACTGACATCAGGAACCTGGACTGCTGAGTTTTCTTTCCCAGGGAAAATGGAAAAAGGATGTGCCCAGGGGCCCCTGGCCCTGGGCTGGGCCCTGAATGCAAAGAATCCTTATATCTAAGGATGCACCCCACACCGAATTTGTCCCCACCTCAAACTTGTGCTACCCTGATAGAACCAAGGGAGCCCTACAAACTGACATCAGGAACCTGGACTGCTGAGTTTTCTTTCCCAGGGAAAATGGAAAAAGGATGTGCCCAGGGGCCCCTCGCCCTGGGCTGGGCCTGACTGCAAAGAATCCTTATATCGAAGGATTGAGCCCAGACCAAAGTTGTCCCCACCTCAAACTTGTGCTGCCCTGATAGACCCAAGGGAGCCCTACAAACTGACATCAGGAACCTGGACTGCTGAGTTTTCTTTCCCAGGGAAAATGGAAAAAGGATGTGCCCAGGGGCCCCTGGCCCTGGGCTGGGCCCTGACTGCAAAGAATCCTTATATCGAAGGATGGACCCGAGACCAACGTTGTCCCCTCCAAAAACTTGTGCTGCCCTGATAGACCCAAGGGAGCCCTACAAACTGACATCAGGAACCTGGACTGCTGAGTTTTCTTTCCCAGGAAAAATGGAAAAAGGATGTGCCCAGGGGCCCCTTGACCTGACTGCAAAGAATCCTTATATCGAAGGATGGAGCCCAGACCGAAGTTGTCCCCACCTCAAACTTGTGCTGCCCTGATAGACCGAAGGGAGCCCTACAAACTGACATCAGGAACCTGGACTGCTGAGTTTTCTTTCCCAGGGAAAATGGCCAAAGGATGTGCCCAGGGGCTCCTGGCCCTGGGCTGGGCCCTGAATGCAAAGAATCCTTATATCGAAGGATGCACCCCACACCGAAGTTGTCCCCACCTCAAACTTGTGCTGCCCTGATAGACCCAAGGGAGCCCTACAAACTGACATCAGGAACCTGGACTGCTGAGTTTTCTTTCCCAGGGAAAATGGAAAAAGGATGTGCCCAGGGGCCCCTGGGCCTGGGCTGGGCCTGACTGCAAAGAATCCTTATATCGAAGGATTGAGCCCAGACCGAAGTTGTCCCCACCTCAAACTTGTGCTGCCCTGATAGACCGAAGGGAGCCCTACAAACTGACATCAGGAACCTGGACTGCTGAGTTTTCTTTTTCGGGGGAAATGGAAAAAGTATGTGCCCAGGGGCCCCTCGCCCTGGGCTGGGCCTGACTGCAAAGAATCCTTATATCGAAGGATTGAGCCCAGACCAAAGTTGTCCCCACCTCAAACTTGTGCTGCCCTGATAGACCCAAGGGAGCCCTACAAACTGACATCAGGAACCTGGACTGCTGAGTTTTCTTTCCCAGGGAAAATGGAAAAAGGATGTGCCCAGGGGCCCCTGGGCCTGGGCTGGGCCTGACTGCAAAGAATCCTTATATCGAAGGATTGAGCCCATACCGAAGTTGTCCCCAACTCAAACTTGTGCTGCCCTGATAGACCGAAGGGAGCCCTACAAACTGACATCAGGAACCTGGACTGCTGAGTTTTCTTTCCCAGGGAAAATGGGAAAAGGATGTGCCCAGGGGCCCCTGGCCCTGACTGCAAAGAATCCTTATATCGAAGGATGGAGCCCAGACCGAAGTTGTCCCCACCTCAAACTTGTGCTGCCCTGATAGACCCAAGGGAGCCCTACAAACTGACATCAGGAACCTGGACTGCTGAGTTTTCTTTCCCAGGGAAAATGGAAAAAGGATGTGCCCAGGGGCCCCTGGCCCTGGGCTGGGCCTGACTGCAAAGAATCCTTATATCGAAGGATGGACCCGAGACCGAAGATGTCCCCACCTCAAACTTGTGCTGCCCTGATAGACCCAAGGGAGCCCTACAAACTGACATCAGGAACCTGGACTGCTGAGTTTTCTTTCCCAGGGAAAATGGAAAAAGGATGTGCCCAGGGGCCCCTGGCCCTGACTGCAAAGCATCCTTATATCGAAGGATGGAGCCCAGACCGAAGTTGTCCCCACCTCAAACTTGTGCTGCCCTGATAGACCCAAGGGAGCCCTACAAACTGACATCAGGAACCTGGACTGCTGAGTTTTCTTTCCCAGGGAAAATGGCCAAAGGATGTGCCCAGGGGCTCCTGGCCCTGGGCTGGGCACTGAATGCAAAGAATCGTTATATCGAAGGATGCACCCCACACCGAAGTTGTCCCCACCTCAAACTTGTGCTGCCCTGATAGACCCAAGGGAGCCCTACAAACTGACATCAGGAACCTGGACTGCTGAGTTTTCTTTCCCGGGGAAAATGGGAAAAGGATGTGCCCAGGGGCCCCTGGCCCTGAATGCAAAGAATCCTTATATCGAAGAATGGAGCCCAGACCAAAGTTGTCCCCACCTCAAACTTGTGCTGCCCTGATAGACCCAAGGGAGCCCTACAAACTGACATCAGGAACCTGGACTGCTGAGTTTTCTTTCCCGGGGAAAATGGGAAAAGGATGTGCCCAGGGGCCCCTGGCCCTGACTGCAAAGAATCCTTATATCGAAGGATTGAGCCCAGACCGAAGTTGTCCCCACCTCAAACTTGTGCTGCCCTGATAGACCCAAGGGAGCCCTACAAACTGACATCAGGAACCTGGACTGCTGAGTTTTCTTTCCCAGGGAAAATGGAAAAAGGATGTGCCCAGGGGCCCCTGGCCCTGGGCTGGGTCCTGACTGCAAAGAATCCTTATATCGAAGGATTGAGCCCAGACCGAAGTTGTCCCCACCTCAAACTTGTGCTGCCCTGATAGACCCAAGGGAGCCCTACAAACTGACATCAGGAACCTGGACTGCTGAGTTTTCTTTCCCAGGGAAAATGGCCAAAGGATGTGCCCAGGGGCTCCTGGCCCTGGGCTGGGCCCTGAATGCAAAGAATCGTTATATCGAAGGATGCACCCCACACCGAAGTTGTCCCCACCTCAAACTTGTGCTGCCCTGATAGACCCAAGGGAGCCCTACAAACTGACATCAGGAACCTGGACTGCTGAGTTTTCTTTCCCAGGGAAAATGGCCAAAGGATGTGCCCAGGGGCCCCTGGCCCTGGGCTGGGCCCTGAATGCAAAGAATCGTTATATCGAAGGATGCACCCCACACCGAAGTTGTCCCCACCTCAAACTTTTGCTGCCCTGATAGACCCAAGGGAGCCCTACAAACTGACATCAGGAACCTGGACTGCTGAGTTTTCTTTTTCGGGGGAAATGGAAAAAGTATGTGCCCAGGGGCCCCTGGCCCTGACTGCAAAGAATCCTTATATCGAAGAATAAAACCCAGACCGAAGTTGTCCCCACATCAAACTTGTGCTGCCCTGATAGACCCAAGGGAGCCCTACAAACTGACATCAGGAACCGGGACTGCTGAGTTTTCTTTCCCAGGGAAAATGGAAAAAGGATGTGCCCAGGGGCCCCTGGCCCTGGGCTGGGTCCTGACTGCAAAGAATCCTTATATCGAAGGATTGAGCCCAGACCGAAGTTGTCCCCACCTCAAACTTGTGCTGCCCTGATAGACCCAAGGGAGCCCTACAAACTGACATCAGGAACCTGGACTGCTGAGTTTTCTTTCCCAGGGAAAATGGAAAAAGGATGTGCCCAGGGGCTCCTGGCCCTGGGCTGGGCCCTGACTGCAAAGAATCCTTATATCGAAGGATGGACCCGAGACCGAAGTTGTCCCCTCCTCAAACTTGTGCTGCCCTGATAGACCCAAGGGAGCCCTACAAACTGACATCAGGAACCTGGACTGCTGAGTTTTCTTTCCCAGGGAAAATGGAAAAAGGATGTGCCCAGGGGCCCCTGGCCCTGACTGCAAAGAATCCTTATATCGAAGGATGGAGCCCACACCGAAGTTGTCCCCACCTCAAACTTGTGCTGCCCTGATAGACCCAAGGGAGCCCTACAAACTGACATCAGGAACCTGGACTGCTGAGTTTTCTTTCCCAGGGAAAATGGAAAAAGGATGTGCCCAGGGGCCCCTGGCCCTGGGCTGGGCCCTGAATGCAAAGAATCCTTATATCGAAGGATGCACCCCACACCGAATTTGTCCCCACCTCAAACTTGTGCTACCCTGATAGAACCAAGGGAGCCCTACAAACTGACATCAGGAACCTGGACTGCTGAGTTTTCTTTCCCAGGGAAAATGGAAAAAGGATGTGCCCAGGGGCCCCTCGCCCTGGGCTGGGCCTGACTGCAAAGAATCCTTATATCGAAGGATTGAGCCCAGACCAAAGTTGTCCCCACCTCAAACTTGTGCTGCCCTGATAGACCCAAGGGAGCCCTACAAACTGACATCAGGAACCTGGACTGCTGAGTTTTCTTTCCCAGGGAAAATGGAAAAAGGATGTGCCCAGGGGCCCCTTGACCTGACTGCAAAGAATCCTTATATCGAAGGATGGAGCCCAGACCGAAGTTGTCCCCACCTCAAACTTGTGCTGCCCTGATAGACCCAAGGGAGCCCTACAAACTGACATCAGGAACCTGGACTGCTGAGTTTTCTTTCCCAGGGAAAATGGAAAAAGGATGTGCCCAGGGGCCCCTGGCCCTGGGCTGGGACCTGAATGCAAAGAATCCTTATATCGAAGGATGCACCCCACACCGAAGTTGTCCCCACCTCAAACTTGTGCTGCCCTGATAGACCCAAGGGAGCCCTACAAACTGACATCAGGAACCTGGACTGCTGAGTTTTCTTTTTCGGGGGAAATGGAAAAAGTATGTGCCCAGGGGCCCCTGGCCCTGACTGCAAAGAATCCTTATATCGAAGAATAAAACCCAGACCGAAGTTGTCCCCACATCAAACTTGTGCTGCCCTGATAGACCCAAGGGAGCCCTACAAACTGACATCAGGAACCTGGACTGCTGAGTTTTCTTTCCCAGGGAAAATGGAAAAAGGATGTGCCCAGGGGCCCCTGGGCCTGGGCTGGGCCTGACTGCAAAGAATCCTTATATCGAAGGATTGAGCCCATACCGAAGTTGTCCCCACCTCAAACTTGTGCTGCCCTGATAGACCGAAGGGAGCCCTACAAACTGACATCAGGAACCTGGACTGCTGAGTTTTCTTTCCCAGGGAAAATGGGAAAAGGATGTGCCCAGGGGCCCCTGGCCCTGACTGCAAAGAATCCTTATATCGAAGGATGGAGCCCAGACCGAAGTTGTCCCCACCTCAAACTTGTGCTGCCCTGATAGACCCAAGGGAGCCCTACAAACTGACATCAGGAACCTGGACTGCTGAGTTTTCTTTCCCAGGGAAAATGGAAAAAGGATGTGCCCAGGGGCCCCTGGCCCTGGGCTGGGCCTGACTGCAAAGAATCCTTATATCGAAGGATGGACCCGAGACCGAAGATGTCCCCACCTCAAACTTGTGCTGCCCTGATAGACCCAAGGGAGCCCTACAAACTGACATCAGGAACCTGGACTGCTGAGTTTTCTTTCCCAGGGAAAATGGAAAAAGGATGTGCCCAGGGGCCCCTGGCCCTGACTGCAAAGAATCCTTATATCGAAGGATGGAGCCCAGACCGAAGTTGTCCCCACCTCAAACTTGTGCTGCCCTGATAGACCCAAGGGAGCCCTACAAACTGACATCAGGAACCTGGACTGCTGAGTTTTCTTTCCCAGGGAAAATGGCCAAAGGATGTGCCCAGGGGCTCCTGGCCCTGGGCTGGGCACTGAATGCAAAGAATCGTTATATCGAAGGATGCACCCCACACCGAAGTTGTCCCCACCTCAAACTTGTGCTGCCCTGATAGACCCAAGGGAGCCCTACAAACTGACATCAGGAACCTGGACTGCTGAGTTTTCTTTCCCGGGGAAAATGGGAAAAGGATGTGCCCAGGGGCCCCTGGCCCTGAATGCAAAGAATCCTTATATCGAAGAATGGAGCCCAGACCAAAGTTGTCCCCACCTCAAACTTGTGCTGCCCTGATAGACCCAAGGGAGCCCTACAAACTGACATCAGGAACCTGGACTGCTGAGTTTTCTTTCCCGGGGAAAATGGGAAAAGGATGTGCCCAGGGGCCCCTGGCCCTGACTGCAAAGAATCCTTATATCGAAGGATGCACCCCACACCGAAGTTGTCCCCACCTCAAACTTGTGCTGCCCTGATAGACCCAAGGGAGCCCTACAAACTGACATCAGGAACCTGGACTGCTGAGTTTTCTTTTTCGGGGGAAATGGAAAAAGTATGTGCCCAGGGGCCCCTGGCCCTGACTGCAAAGAATCCTTATATCGAAGAATAAAACCCAGACCGAAGTTGTCCCCACATCAAACTTGTGCTGCCCTGATAGACCCAAGGGAGCCCTACAAACTGACATCAGGAACCTGGACTGCTGAGTTTTCTTTCCCAGGGAAAATGGAAAAAGGATGTGCCCAGGGGACCCTGGCCCTGACTGCAAAGAATCCTTATATCGATGGATTGAGCCCAGACCGAAGTTGTCCCCACCTCAAACTTGTGCTGCCCTGATAGACCCAAGGGAGCCCTACAAACTGACATCAGGAACCTGGACTGCTGAGTTTTCTTTCCCAGGGAAAATGGAAAAAGGATGTGCCCAGGGGCTCCTGGCCCTGGGCTGGGCCCTGACTGCAAAGAATCCTTATATCGAAGGATGGACCCGAGACCGAAGTTGTCCCCTCCTCAAACTTGTGCTGCCCTGATAGACCCAAGGGAGCCCTACAAACTGACATCAGGAACCTGGACTGCTGAGTTTTCTTTCCCAGGGAAAATGGAAAAAGGATGTGCCCAGGGGCCCCTGGCCCTGACTGCAAAGAATCCTTATATCGAAGGATGGAGCCCACACCGAAGTTGTCCCCACCTCAAACTTGTGCTGCCCTGATAGACCCAAGGGAGCCCTACAAACTGACATCAGGAACCTGGACTGCTGAGTTTTCTTTCCCAGGGAAAATGGAAAAAGGATGTGCCCAGGGGCCCCTGGCCCTGGGCTGGGCCCTGAATGCAAAGAATCCTTATATCGAAGGATGCACCCCACACCGAATTTGTCCCCACCTCAAACTTGTGCTACCCTGATAGAACCAAGGGAGCCCTACAAACTGACATCAGGAACCTGGACTGCTGAGTTTTCTTTCCCAGGGAAAATGGAAAAAGGATGTGCCCAGGGGCCCCTCGCCCTGGGCTGGTCCTGACTGCAAAGAATCCTTATATCGAAGGATTGAGCCCATACCGAAGTTGTCCCCACCTCAAACTTGTGCTGCCCTGATAGACCCAAGGGAGCCCTACAAACTGACATCAGGAACCTGGACTGCTGAGTTTTCTTTCCCAGGGAAAATGGAAAAAGGATGTGCCCAGGGGCCCCTGGCCCTGGGCTGGGCCCTGACTGCAAAGAATCCTTATATCGAAGGATGGACCCGAGACCAAAGTTGTCCCCTCCAAAAACTTGTGCTGCCCTGATAGACCCAAGGGAGCCCTACAAACTGACATCAGGAACCTGGACTGCTGAGTTTTCTTTCCCAGGAAAAATGGAAAAAGGATGTGCCCAGGGGCCCCTTGACCTGACTGCAAAGAATCCTTATATCGAAGGATGGAGCCCAGACCGAAGTTGTCCCCACCTCAAACTTGTGCTGCCCTGATAGACCGAAGGGAGCCCTACAAACTGACATCAGGAACCTGGACTGCTGAGTTTTCTTTCCCAGGGAAAATGGCCAAAGGATGTGCCCAGGGGCTCCTGGCCCTGGGCTGGGCCCTGAATGCAAAGAATCCTTATATCGAAGGATGCACCCCACACAGAAGTTGTCCCCACCTCAAACTTGTGCTGCCCTGATAGACCCAAGGGAGCCCTACAAACTGACATCAGGAACCTGGACTGCTGAGTTTTCTTTCCCAGGGAAAATGGAAAAAGGATGTGCCCAGGGGCCCCTGGGCCTGGGCTGGGCCTGACTGCAAAGAATCCTTATATCGAAGGATTGAGCCCAGACCGAAGTTGTCCCCACCTCAAACTTGTGCTGCCCTGATAGACCGAAGGGAGCCCTACAAACTGACATCAGGAACCTGGACTGCTGAGTTTTCTTTTTCGGGGGAAATGGAAAAAGTATGTGCCCAGGGGCCCCTCGCCCTGGGCTGGGCCTGACTGCAAAGAATCCTTATATCGAAGGATTGAGCCCAGACCAAAGTTGTCCCCACCTCAAACTTGTGCTGCCCTGATAGACCCAAGGGAGCCCTACAAACTGACATCAGGAACCTGGACTGCTGAGTTTTCTTTCCCAGGGAAAATGGAAAAAGGATGTGCCCAGGGGCCCCTGGGCCGGGGCTGGGCCTGACTGCAAAGAATCCTTATATCGAAGGATTGAGCCCATACCGAAGTTGTCCCCACCTCAAACTTGTGCTGCCCTGATAGACCGAAGGGAGCCCTACAAACTGACATCAGGAACCTGGACTGCTGAGTTTTCTTTCCCAGGGAAAATGGGAAAAGGATGTGCCCAGGGGCCCCTGGCCCTGACTGCAAAGAATCCTTATATCGAAGGATGGAGCCCAGACCGAAGTTGTCCCCACCTCAAACTTGTGCTGCCCTGATAGACCCAAGGGAGCCCTACAAACTGACATCAGGAACCTGGACTGCTGAGTTTTCTTTCCCAGGGAAAATGGAAAAAGGATGTGCCCAGGGGCCCCTGGCCCTGGGCTGGGCCTGACTGCAAAGAATCCTTATATCGAAGGATGGACCCGAGACCGAAGATGTCCCCACCTCAAACTTGTGCTGCCCTGATAGACCCAAGGGAGCCCTACAAACTGACATCAGGAACCTGGACTGCTGAGTTTTCTTTCCCAGGGAAAATGGAAAAAGGATGTGCCCAGGGGCCCCTGGCCCTGACTGCAAAGAATCCTTATATCGAAGGATGGAGCCCAGACCGAAGTTGTCCCCACCTCAAACTTGTGCTGCCCTGATAGACCCAAGGGAGCCCTACAAACTGACATCAGGAACCTGGACTGCTGAGTTTTCTTTCCCAGGGAAAATGGCCAAAGGATGTGCCCAGGGGCTCCTGGCCCTGGGCTGGGCACTGAATGCAAAGAATCGTTATATCGAAGGATGCACCCCACACCGAAGTTGTCCCCACCTCAAACTTGTGCTGCCCTGATAGACCCAAGGGAGCCCTACAAACTGACATCAGGAACCTGGACTGCTGAGTTTTCTTTCCCGGGGAAAATGGGAAAAGGATGTGCCCAGGGGCCCCTGGCCCTGAATGCAAAGAATCCTTATATCGAAGAATGGAGCCCAGACCAAAGTTGTCCCCACCTTAAACTTGTGCTGCCCTGATAGACCCAAGGGAGCCCTACAAACTGACATCAGGAACCTGGACTGCTGAGTTTTCTTTCCCGGGGAAAATGGGAAAAGGATGTGCCCAGGGGCCCCTGGCCCTGACTGCAAAGAATCCTTATATCGAAGGATGGAGCCCACACCGAAGTTGTCCCCACCTCAAACTTGTGCTGCCCTGATAGACCCAAGGGAGCCCTACAAACTGACATCAGGAACCTGGACTGCTGAGTTTTCTTTCCCAGGGAAAATGGAAAAAGGATGTGCCCAGGGGCCCCTGGCCCTGGGCTGGGTCCTGACTGCAAAGAATCCTTATATCGAAGGATTGAGCCCAGACCGAAGTTGTCCCCACCTCAAACTTGTGCTGCCCTGATAGACCCAAGGGAGCCCTACAAACTGACATCAGGAACCTGGACTGCTGAGTTTTCTTTCCCAGGGAAAATGGCCAAAGGATGTGCCCAGGGGCTCCTGGCCCTGGGCTGGGCCCTGAATGCAAAGAATCCTTATATCGAAGGATGCACCCCACACCGAAGTTGTCCCCACCTCAAACTTGTGCTGCCCTGATAGACCCAAGGGAGCCCTACAAACTGACATCAGGAACCTGGACTGCTGAGTTTTCTTTCCCAGGGAAAATGGCCAAAGGATGTGCCCAGGGGCCCCTGGCCCTGGGCTGGGCCCTGAATGCAAAGAATCCTTATATCGAAGGATGCACCCCACACCGAAGTTGTCCCCACCTCAAACTTGTGCTGCCCTGATAGACCCAAGGGAGCCCTACAAACTGACATCAGGAACCTGGACTGCTGAGTTTTCTTTTTCGGGGGAAATGGAAAAAGTATGTGCCCAGGGGCCCCTGGCCCTGACTGCAAAGAATCCTTATATCGAAGGATGGAGCCCACACCGAAGTTGTCCCCACATCAAACTTGTGCTGCCCTGATAGACCCAAGGGAGCCCTACAAACTGACATCAGGAACCTGGACTGCTGAGTTTTCTTTCCCAGGGAAAATGGAAAAAGGATGTGCCCAGGGGACCCTGGCCCTGACTGCAAAGAATCCTTATATCGAAGGATTGAGCCCAGACCGAAGTTGTCCCCACCTCAAACTTGTGCTGCCCTGATAGACCCAAGGGAGCCCTACAAACTGACATCAGGAACCTGGACTGCTGAGTTTTCTTTCCCAGGGAAAATGGAAAAAGGATGTGCCCAGGGGCCCCTTGACCTGACTGCAAAGAATCCTTATATCGAAGGATGGAGCCCACACCGAAGTTGTCCCCACCTCAAACTTGTGCTGCCCTGATAGACCCAAGGGAGCCCTACAAACTGACATCAGGAACCTGGACTGCTGAGTTTTCTTTCCCAGGGAAAATGGAAAAAGGATGTGCCCAGGGGCCCCTGGCCCTGGGCTGGGTCCTGAATGCAAAGAATCCTTATATCGAAGGATGCACCCCACACCGAAGTTGTCCCCACCTCAAACTTGTGCTGCCCTGATAGACCCAAGGGAGCCCTACAAACTGACATCAGGAACCTGGACTGCTGAGTTTTCTTTTTCGGGGGAAATGGAAAAAGTATGTGCCCAGGGGCCCCTGGCCCTGACTGCAAAGAATCCTTATATCGAAGAATAAAACCCAGACCGAAGTTGTCCCCACATCAAACTTGTGCTGCCCTGATAGACCCAAGGGAGCCCTACAAACTGACATCAGGAACCTGGACTGCTGAGTTTTCTTTCCCAGGGAAAATGGAAAAAGGATGTGCCCAGGGGCTCCTGGCCCTGGGCTGGGCCCTGACTGCAAAGAATCCTTATATCGAAGGATGGACCCGAGACCGAAGTTGTCCCCTCCTCAAACTTGTGCTGCCCTGATAGACCCAAGGGAGCCCTACAAACTGACATCAGGAACCTGGACTGCTGAGTTTTCTTTCCCAGGGAAAATGGAAAAAGGATGTGCCCAGGGGCCCCTGGCCCTGACTGCAAAGAATCCTTATATCGAAGGATGGAGCCCACACCGAAGTTGTCCCCACCTCAAACTTGTGCTGCCCTGATAGACCCAAGGGAGCCCTACAAACTGACATCAGGAACCTGGACTGCTGAGTTTTCTTTCCCAGGGAAAATGGAAAAAGGATGTGCCCAGGGGCCCCTGGCCCTGGGCTGGGCCCTGAATGCAAAGAATCCTTATATCGAAGGATGCACCCCACACCGAATTTGTCCCCACCTCAAACTTGTGCTACCCTGATAGAACCAAGGGAGCCCTACAAACTGACATCAGGAACCTGGACTGCTGAGTTTTCTTTCCCAGGGAAAATGGAAAAAGGATGTGCCCAGGGGCCCCTCGCCCTGGGCTGGTCCTGACTGCAAAGAATCCTTATATCGAAGGATTGAGCCCATACCGAAGTTGTCCCCACCTCAAACTTGTGCTGCCCTGATAGACCCAAGGGAGCCCTACAAACTGACATCAGGAACCTGGACTGCTGAGTTTTCTTTCCCAGGGAAAATGGAAAAAGGATGTGCCCAGGGGCCCCTGGGCCTGACTGCAAAGAATCCTTATATCGAAGGATGGAGCCCAGACCGAAGTTGTCCCCACCTCAAACTTGTGCTGCCCTGATAGACCCAAGGGAGCCCTACAAACTGACATCAGGAACCTGGACTGCTGAGTTTTCTTTCCCAGGGAAAATGGCCAAAGGATGTGCCCAGGGGCTCCTGGCCCTGGGCTGGGCACTGAATGCAAAGAATCGTTATATCGAAGGATGCACCCCACACCGAAGTTGTCCCCACCTCAAACTTGTGCTGCCCTGATAGACCCAAGGGAGCCCTACAAACTGACATCAGGAACCTGGACTGCTGAGTTTTCTTTCCCGGGGAAAATGGGAAAAGGATGTGCCCAGGGGCCCCTGGCCCTGAATGCAAAGAATCCTTATATCGAAGAATGGAGCCCAGACCAAAGTTGTCCCCACCTTAAACTTGTGCTGCCCTGATAGACCCAAGGGAGCCCTACAAACTGACATCAGGAACCTGGACTGCTGAGTTTTCTTTCCCGGGGAAAATGGGAAAAGGATGTGCCCAGGGGCCCCTGGCCCTGACTGCAAAGAATCCTTATATCGAAGGATGGAGCCCACACCGAAGTTGTCCCCACCTCAAACTTGTGCTGCCCTGATAGACCCAAGGGAGCCCTACAAACTGACATCAGGAACCTGGACTGCTGAGTTTTCTTTCCCAGGGAAAATGGAAAAAGGATGTGCCCAGGGGCCCCTGGCCCTGGGCTGGGTCCTGACTGCAAAGAATCCTTATATCGAAGGATTGAGCCCAGACCGAAGTTGTCCCCACCTCAAACTTGTGCTGCCCTGATAGACCCAAGGGAGCCCTACAAACTGACATCAGGAACCTGGACTGCTGAGTTTTCTTTCCCAGGGAAAATGGCCAAAGGATGTGCCCAGGGGCTCCTGGCCCTGGGCTGGGCCCTGAATGCAAAGAATCGTTATATCGAAGGATGCACCCCACACCGAAGTTGTCCCCACCTCAAACTTGTGCTGCCCTGATAGACCCAAGGGAGCCCTACAAACTGACATCAGGAACCTGGACTGCTGAGTTTTCTTTCCCAGGGAAAATGGCCAAAGGATGTGCCCAGGGGCCCCTGGCCCTGGGCTGGGCCCTGAATGCAAAGAATCCTTATATCGAAGGATGCACCCCACACCGAAGTTGTCCCCACCTCAAACTTGTGCTGCCCTGATAGACCCAAGGGAGCCCTACAAACTGACATCAGGAACCTGGACTGCTGAGTTTTCTTTTTCGGGGGAAATGGAAAAAGTATGTGCCCAGGGGCCCCTGGCCCTGACTGCAAAGAATCCTTATATCGAAGGATGGAGCCCACACCGAAGTTGTCCCCACATCAAACTTGTGCTGCCCTGATAGACCCAAGGGAGCCCTACAAACTGACATCAGGAACCTGGACTGCTGAGTTTTCTTTCCCAGGGAAAATGGAAAAAGGATGTGCCCAGGGGACCCTGGCCCTGACTGCAAAGAATCCTTATATCGAAGGATTGAGCCCAGACCGAAGTTGTCCCCACCTCAAACTTGTGCTGCCCTGATAGACCCAAGGGAGCCCTACAAACTGACATCAGGAACCTGGACTGCTGAGTTTTCTTTCCCAGGGAAAATGGAAAAAGGATGTGCCCAGGGGCCCCTTGACCTGACTGCAAAGAATCCTTATATCGAAGGATGGAGCCCACACCGAAGTTGTCCCCACCTCAAACTTGTGCTGCCCTGATAGACCCAAGGGAGCCCTACAAACTGACATCAGGAACCTGGACTGCTGAGTTTTCTTTCCCAGGGAAAATGGAAAAAGGATGTGCCCAGGGGCCCCTGGCCCTGGGCTGGGTCCTGAATGCAAAGAATCCTTATATCGAAGGATGCACCCCACACCGAAGTTGTCCCCACCTCAAACTTGTGCTGCCCTGATAGACCCAAGGGAGCCCTACAAACTGACATCAGGAACCTGGACTGCTGAGTTTTCTTTTTCGGGGGAAATGGAAAAAGTATGTGCCCAGGGGCCCCTGGCCCTGACTGCAAAGAATCCTTATATCGAAGAATAAAACCCAGACCGAAGTTGTCCCCACCTCAAACTTGTGCTGCCCTGATAGACCCAAGGGAGCCCTACAAACTGACATCAGGAACCTGGACTGCTGACTTTTCTTTCCCAGGGAAAATGGAAAAAGGATGTGCCCAGGGGCCCCTGGCCCTGACTGCAAAGAATCCTTATATCGAAGGATTGAGCCCAGACCGAAGTTGTCCCCACCTCAAACTTGTGCTGCCCTGATAGACCCAAGGGAGCCCTACAAACTGACATCAGCAACCTGGACTGCTGAGTTTTCTTTCCCAGGGAAAATGGAAAAAGGATGTGCCCAGGGGCCCCTGGCCCTGGGCTGGGCCCTGACTGCAAAGAATCCTTATATCGAAGGATTGAGCCCAGACCGAAGTTGTCCCCACCTCAAACTTGTGCTGCCCTGATAGACCCAAGGGAGCCCTACAAACTGACATCAGGAACCTGGACTGCTGAGTTTTCTTTCCCAGGGAAAATGGAAAAAGGATGTGCCCAGGGGCCCCTGGCCCTGGGCTGGGTCCTGACTGCAAAGAATCCTTATATCGAAGGATTGAGCCCAGACCGAAGTTGTCCCCACCTCAAACTTGTGCTGCCCTCATAGACCCAAGGGAGCCCTACAAACTGACATCAGGAACCTGGACTGCTGAGTTTTCTTTCCCAGGGAAAATGGAAAAAGGATGTGCCCAGGGGCTCCTGGCCCTGGGCTGGGCCCTGACTGCAAAGAATCCTTATATCGAAGGATGGACCCGAGACCGAAGTTGTCCCCTCCTCAAACTTGTGCTGCCCTGATAGACCCAAGGGAGCCCTACAAACTGACATCAGGAACCTGGACTGCTGAGTTTTCTTTCCCAGGGAAAATGGAAAAAGGATGTGCCCAGGGGCCCCTGGCCCTGACTGCAAAGAATCCTTATATCGAAGGATGGAGCCCACACCGAAGTTGTCCCCACCTCAAACTTGTGCTGCCCTGATAGACCCAAGGGAGCCCTACAAACTGACATCAGGAACCTGGACTGCTGAGTTTTCTTTCCCAGGGAAAATGGAAAAAGGATGTGCCCAGGGGCCCCTGGCCCTGGGCTGGGCCCTGAATGCAAAGAATCCTTATATCGAAGGATGCACCCCACACCGAATTTGTCCCCACCTCAAACTTGTGCTACCCTGATAGAACCAAGGGAGCCCTACAAACTGACATCAGGAACCTGGACTGCTGAGTTTTCTTTCCCAGGGAAAATGGAAAAAGGATGTGCCCAGGGGCCCCTCGCCCTGGGCTGGTCCTGACTGCAAAGAATCCTTATATCGAAGGATTGAGCCCATACCGAAGTTGTCCCCACCTCAAACTTGTGCTGCCCTGATAGACCCAAGGGAGCCCTACAAACTGACATCAGGAACCTGGACTGCTGAGTTTTCTTTCCCAGGGAAAATGGAAAAAGGATGTGCCCAGGGGCCCCTGGCCCTGGGCTGGGCCTGACTGCAAAGAATCCTTATATCTAAGGATGGATTCGAGACCGAAGATGTCCCCACCTCAAACTTGTGCTGCCCTGATAGACCCAAGGGAGCCCTACAAACTGACATCAGGAACCTGGACTGCTGAGTTTTCTTTCCCAGGGAAAATGGCCAAAGGATGTGCCCAGGGGCCCCTGGCCCTGGGCTGGGCCCTGAATGCAAAGAATCCTTATATCGAAGGATGCACCCCACACCGAATTTGTCCCCACCTCAAACTTGTGCTACCCTGATAGAACCAAGGGAGCCCTACAAACTGACATCAGGAACCTGGACTGCTGAGTTTTCTTTCCCAGGGAAAATGGAAAAAGGATGTGCCCAGGGGCCCCTCGCCCTGGGCTGGTCCTGACTGCAAAGAATCCTTATATCGAAGGATTGAGCCCATACCGAAGTTGTCCCCACCTCAAACTTGTGCTGCCCTGATAGACCCAAGGGAGCCCTACAAACTGACATCAGGAACCTGGACTGCTGAGTTTTCTTTCCCAGGGAAAATGGAAAAAGGATGTGCCCAGGGGCCCCTGGCCCTGGGCTGGGCCTGACTGCAAAGAATCCTTATATCTAAGGATGGATTCGAGACCGAAGATGTCCCCACCTCAAACTTGTGCTGCCCTGATAGACCCAAGGGAGCCCTACAAACTGACATCAGGAACCTGGACTGCTGAGTTTTCTTTCCCAGGGAAAATGGCCAAAGGATGTGCCCAGGGGCTCCTGGCCCTGGGCTGGGCCCTGACTGCAAAGCATCCTTATATCGAAGGATGGAGCCCAGACCGAAGTTGTCCCCACCTCAAACTTGTGCTGCCCTGATAGACCCAAGGGAGCCCTACAAACTGACATCAGGAACCTGGACTGCTGAGTTTTCTTTCCCAGGGAAAATGGCCAAAGGATGTGCCCAGGGGCCCCTGGCCCTGGGCTGGGCCCTGAATGCAAAGAATCCTTATATCGAAGGATGCACCCCACACCGAATTTGTCCCCACCTCAAACTTGTGCTACCCTGATAGAACCAAGGGAGCCCTACAAACTGACATCAGGAACCTGGACTGCTGAGTTTTCTTTCCCAGGGAAAATGGAAAAAGGATGTGCCCAGGGGCCCCTCGCCCTGGGCTGGTCCTGACTGCAAAGAATCCTTATATCGAAGGATTGAGCCCATACCGAAGTTGTCCCCACCTCAAACTTGTGCTGCCCTGATAGACCCAAGGGAGCCCTACAAACTGACATCAGGAACCTGGACTGCTGAGTTTTCTTTCCCAGGGAAAATGGAAAAAGGATGTGCCCAGGGGCCCCTGGCCCTGGGCTGGGCCTGACTGCAAAGAATCCTTATATCTAAGGATGGATTCGAGACCGAAGATGTCCCCACCTCAAACTTGTGCTGCCCTGATAGACCCAAGGGAGCCCTACAAACTGACATCAGGAACCTGGACTGCTGAGTTTTCTTTCCCAGGGAAAATGGCCAAAGGATGTGCCCAGGGGCTCCTGGCCCTGGGCTGGGCCCTGACTGCAAAGCATCCTTATATCGAAGGATGGAGCCCAGACCGAAGTTGTCCCCACCTCAAACTTGTGCTGCCCTGATAGACCCAAGGGAGCCCTACAAACTGACATCAGGAACCTGGACTGCTGAGTTTTCTTTCCCGGGGAAAATGGGAAAAGGATGTGCCCAGGGGCCCCTTGACCTGACTGCAAAGAATCCTTATATCGAAGGATGGAGCCCAGACCGAAGTTGTCCCCACCTCAAACTTGTGCTGCCCTGATAGACCGAAGGGAGCCCTACAAACTGACATCAGGAACCTGGACTGCTGAGTTTTCTTTCCCAGGGAAAATGGCCAAAGGATGTGCCCAGGGGCTCCTGGCCCTGGGCTGGGCCCTGAATGCAAAGAATCCTTATATCGAAGGATGCACCCCACACCGAAGTTGTCCCCACCTCAAACTTGTGCTGCCCTGATAGACCCAAGGGAGCCCTACAAACTGACATCAGGAACCTGGACTGCTGAGTTTTCTTTCCCAGGGAAAATGGAAAAAGGATGTGCCCAGGGGCCCCTGGGCCTGGGCTGGGCCTGACTGCAAAGAATCCTTATATCGAAGGATTGAGCCCAGACCGAAGTTGTCCCCACCTCAAACTTGTGCTGCCCTGATAGACCGAAGGGAGCCCTACAAACTGACATCAGGAACCTGGACTGCTGAGTTTTCTTTTTCGGGGGAAATGGAAAAAGTATGTGCCCAGGGGCCCCTCGCCCTGGGCTGGGCCTGACTGCAAAGAATCCTTATATCGAAGGATTGAGCCCAGACCAAAGTTGTCCCCACCTCAAACTTGTGCTGCCCTGATAGACCCAAGGGAGCCCTACAAACTGACATCAGGAACCTGGACTGCTGAGTTTTCTTTCCCAGGGAAAATGGAAAAAGGATGTGCCCAGGGGCCCCTGGGCCGGGGCTGGGCCTGACTGCAAAGAATCCTTATATCGAAGGATTGAGCCCATACCGAAGTTGTCCCCACCTCAAACTTGTGCTGCCCTGATAGACCGAAGGGAGCCCTACAAACTGACATCAGGAACCTGGACTGCTGAGTTTTCTTTCCCAGGGAAAATGGGAAAAGGATGTGCCCAGGGGCCCCTGGCCCTGACTGCAAAGAATCCTTATATCGAAGGATGGAGCCCAGACCGAAGTTGTCCCCACCTCAAACTTGTGCTGCCCTGATAGACCCAAGGGAGCCCTACAAACTGACATCAGGAACCTGGACTGCTGAGTTTTCTTTCCCAGGGAAAATGGAAAAAGGATGTGCCCAGGGGCCCCTGGCCCTGGGCTGGGCCTGACTGCAAAGAATCCTTATATCGAAGGATGGACCCAAGACCGAAGATGTCCCCACCTCAAACTTGTGCTGCCCTGATAGACCCAAGGGAGCCCTACAAACTGACATCAGGAACCTGGACTGCTGAGTTTTCTTTCCCAGGGAAAATGGAAAAAGGATGTGCCCAGGGGCCCCTGGCCCTGACTGCAAAGAATCCTTATATCGAAGGATGGAGCCCAGACCGAAGTTGTCCCCACCTCAAACTTGTGCTGCCCTGATAGACCCAAGGGAGCCCTACAAACTGACATCAGGAACCTGGACTGCTGAGTTTTCTTTCCCAGGGAAAATGGCCAAAGGATGTGCCCAGGGGCTCCTGGCCCTGGGCTGGGCACTGAATGCAAAGAATCGTTATATCGAAGGATGCACCCCACACCGAAGTTGTCCCCACCTCAAACTTGTGCTGCCCTGATAGACCCAAGGGAGCCCTACAAACTGACATCAGGAACCTGGACTGCTGAGTTTTCTTTCCCGGGGAAAATGGGAAAAGGATGTGCCCAGGGGCCCCTGGCCCTGAATGCAAAGAATCCTTATATCGAAGAATGGAGCCCAGACCAAAGTTGTCCCCACCTTAAACTTGTGCTGCCCTGATAGACCCAAGGGAGCCCTACAAACTGACATCAGGAACCTGGACTGCTGAGTTTTCTTTCCCGGGGAAAATGGGAAAAGGATGTGCCCAGGGGCCCCTGGCCCTGACTGCAAAGAATCCTTATATCGAAGGATTGAGCCCAGACCGAAGTTGTCCCCACCTCAAACTTGTGCTGCCCTGATAGACCCAAGGGAGCCCTACAAACTGACATCAGGAACCTGGACTGCTGAGTTTTCTTTCCCAGGGAAAATGGCCAAAGGATGTGCCCAGGGGCTCCTGGCCCTGGGCTGGGCCCTGAATGCAAAGAATCCTTATATCGAAGGATGCACCCCACACCGAAGTTGTCCCCACCTCAAACTTGTGCTGCCCTGATAGACCCAAGGGAGCCCTACAAACTGACATCAGGAACCTGGACTGCTGAGTTTTCTTTCCCAGGGAAAATGGCCAAAGGATGTGCCCAGGGGCCCCTGGCCCTGGGCTGGGCCCTGAATGCAAAGAATCCTTATATCGAAGGATGCACCCCACACCGAAGTTGTCCCCACCTCAAACTTGTGCTGCCCTGATAGACCCAAGGGAGCCCTACAAACTGACATCAGGAACCTGGACTGCTGAGTTTTCTTTTTCGGGGGAAATGGAAAAAGTATGTGCCCAGGGGCCCCTGGCCCTGACTGCAAAGAATCCTTATATCGAAGAATAAAACCCAGACCGAAGTTGTCCCCACATCAAACTTGTGCTGCCCTGATAGACCCAAGGGAGCCCTACAAACTGACATCAGGAACCTGGACTGCTGAGTTTTCTTTTTCGGGGGAAATGGAAAAAGTATGTGCCCAGGGGCCCCTGGCCCTGACTGCAAAGAATCCTTATATCGAAGAATAAAACCCAGACCGAAGTTGTCCCCACCTCAAACTTGTGCTGCCCTGATAGACCCAAGGGAGCCCTACAAACTGACATCAGGAACCTGGACTGCTGACTTTTCTTTCCCAGGGAAAATGGAAAAAGGATGTGCCCAGGGGCCCCTGGCCCTGACTGCAAAGAATCCTTATATCGAAGGATTGAGCCCAGACCGAAGTTGTCCCCACCTCAAACTTGTGCTGCCCTGATAGACCCAAGGGAGCCCTACAAACTGACATCAGGAACCTGGACTGCTGAGTTTTCTTTCCCAGGGAAAATGGAAAAAGGGTGTGCCCAGGGGCCCCTGGCCCTGGGCTGGGCCCTGACTGCAAAGAATCCTTATATCGAAGGATTGAGCCCAGACCGAAGTTGTCCCCACCTCAAACTTGTGCTGCCCTGATAGACCCAAGGGAGCCCTACAAACTGACATCAGGAACCTGGACTGCTGAGTTTTCTTTCCCAGGGAAAATGGAAAAAGGATGTGCCCAGGGGCCCCTGGCCCTGGGCTGGGTCCTGACTGCAAAGAATCCTTATATCGAAGGATTGAGCCCAGACCGAAGTTGTCCCCACCTCAAACTTGTGCTGCCCTCATAGACCCAAGGGAGCCCTACAAACTGACATCAGGAACCTGGACTGCTGAGTTTTCTTTCCCAGGGAAAATGGAAAAAGGATGTGCCCAGGGGCTCCTGGCCCTGGGCTGGGCCCTGACTGCAAAGAATCCTTATATCGAAGGATGGACCCGAGACCGAAGTTGTCCCCTCCTCAAACTTGTGCTGCCCTGATAGACCCAAGGGAGCCCTACAAACTGACATCAGGAACCTGGACTGCTGAGTTTTCTTTCCCAGGGAAAATGGAAAAAGGATGTGCCCAGGGGCCCCTGGCCCTGACTGCAAAGAATCCTTATATCGAAGGATGGAGCCCACACCGAAGTTGTCCCCACCTCAAACTTGTGCTGCCCTGATAGACCCAAGGGAGCCCTACAAACTGACATCAGGAACCTGGACTGCTGAGTTTTCTTTCCCAGGGAAAATGGAAAAAGGATGTGCCCAGGGGCCCCTGGCCCTGGGCTGGGCCCTGAATGCAAAGAATCCTTATATCGAAGGATGCACCCCACACCGAATTTGTCCCCACCTCAAACTTGTGCTACCCTGATAGAACCAAGGGAGCCCTACAAACTGACATCAGGAACCTGGACTGCTGAGTTTTCTTTCCCAGGGAAAATGGAAAAAGGATGTGCCCAGGGGCCCCTCGCCCTGGGCTGGTCCTGACTGCAAAGAATCCTTATATCGAAGGATTGAGCCCATACCGAAGTTGTCCCCACCTCAAACTTGTGCTGCCCTGATAGACCCAAGGGAGCCCTACAAACTGACATCAGGAACCTGGACTGCTGAGTTTTCTTTCCCAGGGAAAATGGAAAAAGGATGTGCCCAGGGGCCCCTGGCCCTGGGCTGGGCCTGACTGCAAAGAATCCTTATATCTAAGGATGGATTCGAGACCGAAGATGTCCCCACCTCAAACTTGTGCTGCCCTGATAGACCCAAGGGAGCCCTACAAACTGACATCAGGAACCTGGACTGCTGAGTTTTCTTTCCCAGGGAAAATGGCCAAAGGATGTGCCCAGGGGCCCCTGGCCCTGGGCTGGGCCCTGAATGCAAAGAATCCTTATATCGAAGGATGCACCCCACACCGAATTTGTCCCCACCTCAAACTTGTGCTACCCTGATAGAACCAAGGGAGCCCTACAAACTGACATCAGGAACCTGGACTGCTGAGTTTTCTTTCCCAGGGAAAATGGAAAAAGGATGTGCCCAGGGGCCCCTCGCCCTGGGCTGGTCCTGACTGCAAAGAATCCTTATATCGAAGGATTGAGCCCATACCGAAGTTGTCCCCACCTCAAACTTGTGCTGCCCTGATAGACCCAAGGGAGCCCTACAAACTGACATCAGGAACCTGGACTGCTGAGTTTTCTTTCCCAGGGAAAATGGAAAAAGGATGTGCCCAGGGGCCCCTGGCCCTGGGCTGGGCCTGACTGCAAAGAATCCTTATATCTAAGGATGGATTCGAGACCGAAGATGTCCCCACCTCAAACTTGTGCTGCCCTGATAGACCCAAGGGAGCCCTACAAACTGACATCAGGAACCTGGACTGCTGAGTTTTCTTTCCCAGGGAAAATGGCCAAAGGATGTGCCCAGGGGCTCCTGGCCCTGGGCTGGGCCCTGAATGCAAAGAATCCTTATATCGAAGGATGGAGCCCACACCGAAGTTGTCCCCACCTCAAACTTGTGCTGCCCTGATAGACCCAAGGGAGCCCTACAAACTGACATCAGGAACCTGGACTGCTGAGTTTTCTTTCCCGGGGAAAATGGGAAAAGGATGTGCCCAGGGGCCCCTTGACCTGACTGCAAAGAATCCTTATATCGAAGGATGGAGCCCAGACCGAAGTTGTCCCCACCTCAAACTTGTGCTGCCCTGATAGACCGAAGGGAGCCCTACAAACTGACATCAGGAACCTGGACTGCTGAGTTTTCTTTCCCAGGGAAAATGGCCAAAGGATGTGCCCAGGGGCTCCTGGCCCTGGGCTGGGCCCTGAATGCAAAGAATCCTTATATCGAAGGATGCACCCCACACCGAAGTTGTCCCCACCTCAAACTTGTGCTGCCCTGATAGACCCAAGGGAGCCCTACAAACTGACATCAGGAACCTGGACTGCTGAGTTTTCTTTCCCAGGGAAAATGGAAAAAGGATGTGCCCAGGGGCCCCTGGGCCTGGGCTGGGCCTGACTGCAAAGAATCCTTATATCGAAGGATTGAGCCCAGACCGAAGTTGTCCCCACCTCAAACTTGTGCTGCCCTGATAGACCGAAGGGAGCCCTACAAACTGACATCAGGAACCTGGACTGCTGAGTTTTCTTTTTCGGGGGAAATGGAAAAAGTATGTGCCCAGGGGCCCCTCGCCCTGGGCTGGGCCTGACTGCAAAGAATCCTTATATCGAAGGATTGAGCCCAGACCAAAGTTGTCCCCACCTCAAACTTGTGCTGCCCTGATAGACCCAAGGGAGCCCTACAAACTGACATCAGGAACCTGGACTGCTGAGTTTTCTTTCCCAGGGAAAATGGAAAAAGGATGTGCCCAGGGGCCCCTGGGCCGGGGCTGGGCCTGACTGCAAAGAATCCTTATATCGAAGGATTGAGCCCATACCGAAGTTGTCCCCACCTCAAACTTGTGCTGCCCTGATAGACCCAAGGGAGCCCTACAAACTGACATCAGGAACCTGGACTGCTGAGTTTTCTTTCCCAGGGAAAATGGGAAAAGGATGTGCCCAGGGGCCCCTGGCCCTGACTGCAAAGAATCCTTATATCGAAGGATGGAGCCCAGACCGAAGTTGTCCCCACCTCAAACTTGTGCTGCCCTGATAGACCCAAGGGAGCCCTACAAACTGACATCAGGAACCTGGACTGCTGAGTTTTCTTTCCCAGGGAAAATGGAAAAAGGATGTGCCCAGGGGCCCCTGGCCCTGGGCTGGGCCTGACTGCAAAGAATCCTTATATCGAAGGATGGACCCGAGACCGAAGATGTCCCCACCTCAAACTTGTGCTGCCCTGATAGACCCAAGGGAGCCCTACAAACTGACATCAGGAACCTGGACTGCTGAGTTTTCTTTCCCGGGGAAAATTAGAAAAGGATGTGCCCAGGGGCCCCTGGCCCTGACTGCAAAGAATCCTTATATCGAAGGATGGAGCCCACACCGAAGTTGTCCCCACCTCAAACTTGTGCTGCCCTGATAGACCCAAGGGAGCCCTACAAACTGACATCAGGAACCTGGACTGCTGAGTTTTCTTTCCCAGGGAAAATGGAAAAAGGATGTGCCCAGGGGCCCCTGGCCCTGGGCTGGGTCCTGACTGCAAAGAATCCTTATATCGAAGGATTGAGCCCAGACCGAAGTTGTCCCCACCTCAAACTTGTGCTGCCCTGATAGACCCAAGGGAGCCCTACAAACTGACATCAGGAACCTGGACTGCTGAGTTTTCTTTCCCAGGGAAAATGGCCAAAGGATGTGCCCAGGGGCTCCTGGCCCTGGGCTGGGCCCTGAATGCAAAGAATCCTTATATCGAAGGATGCACCCCACACCGAAGTTGTCCCCACCTCAAACTTGTGCTGCCCTGATAGACCCAAGGGAGCCCTACAAACTGACATCAGGAACCTGGACTGCTGAGTTTTCTTTCCCAGGGAAAATGGCCAAAGGATGTGCCCAGGGGCCCCTGGCCCTGGGCTGGGCCCTGAATGCAAAGAATCCTTATATCGAAGGATGCACCCCACACCGAAGTTGTCCCCACCTCAAACTTGTGCTGCCCTGATAGACCCAAGGGAGCCCTACAAACTGACATCAGGAACCTGGACTGCTGAGTTTTCTTTTTCGGGGGAAATGGAAAAAGTATGTGCCCAGGGGCCCCTGGCCCTGACTGCAAAGAATCCTTATATCGAAGAATAAAACCCAGACCGAAGTTGTCCCCACATCAAACTTGTGCTGCCCTGATAGACCCAAGGGAGCCCTACAAACTGACATCAGGAACCTGGACTGCTGACTTTTCTTTCCCAGGGAAAATGGAAAAAGGATGTGCCCAGGGGACCCTGGCCCTGACTGCAAAGAATCCTTATATCGAAGGATTGAGCCCAGACCGAAGTTGTCCCCACCTCAAACTTGTGCTGCCCTGATAGACCCAAGGGAGCCCTACAAACTGACATCAGGAACCTGGACTGCTGAGTTTTCTTTCCCAGGGAAAATGGAAAAAGGATGTGCCCAGGGGCTCCTGGTCCTGGGCTGGGCCCTGACTGCAAAGAATCCTTATATCGAAGGATGGACCCGAGACCGAAGTTGTCCCCTCCTCAAACTTGTGCTGCCCTGATAGACCCAAGGGAGCCCTACAAACTGACATCAGGAACCTGGACTGCTGAGTTTTCTTTCCCAGGGAAAATGGCCAAAGGATGTGCCCAGGGGCTCCTGGCCCTGGGCTGGGCACTGAATGCAAAGAATCGTTATATCGAAGGATGCACCCCACACCGAAGTTGTCCCCACCTCAAACTTGTGCTGCCCTGATAGACCCAAGGGAGCCCTACAAACTGACATCAGGAACCTGGACTGCTGAGTTTTCTTTCCCGGGGAAAATGGGAAAAGGATGTGCCCAGGGGCCCCTGGCCCTGACTGCAAAGAATCCTTATATCGAAGGATGCACCCCACACCGAAGTTGTCCCCACCTCAAACTTGTGCAGCCCTGATAGACCCAAGGGAGCCCTACAAACTGACATCAGGAACCTGGACTGCTGAGTTTTCTTTCCCAGGGAAAATGGCCAAAGGATGTGCCCAGGGGCTCCTGGCCCTGGGCTGGGCACTGAATGCAAAGAATCGTTATATCGAAGGATGCACCCCACACCGAAGTTGTCCCCACCTCAAACTTGTGCTGCCCTGATAGACCCAAGGGAGCCCTACAAACTGACATCAGGAACCTGGACTGCTGAGTTTTCTTTCCCGGGGAAAATGGGAAAAGGATGTGCCCAGGGGCCCCTGGCCCTGAATGCAAAGAATCCTTATATCGAAGAATGGAGCCCAGACCAAAGTTGTCCCCACCTTAAACTTGTGCTGCCCTGATAGACCCAAGGGAGCCCTACAAACTGACATCAGGAACCTGGACTGCTGAGTTTTCTTTCCCGGGGAAAATGGGAAAAGGATGTGCCCAGGGGCCCCTGGCCCTGACTGCAAAGAATCCTTATATCGAAGGATTGAGCCCAGACCGAAGTTGTCCCCACCTCAAACTTGTGCTGCCCTGATAGACCCAAGGGAGCCCTACAAACTGACATCAGGAACCTGGACTGCTGAGTTTTCTTTCCCAGGGAAAATGGCCAAAGGATGTGCCCAGGGGCTCCTGGCCCTGGGCTGGGCCCTGAATGCAAAGAATCCTTATATCGAAGGATGCACCCCACACCGAAGTTGTCCCCACCTCAAACTTGTGCTGCCCTGATAGACCCAAGGGAGCCCTACAAACTGACATCAGGAACCTGGACTGCTGAGTTTTCTTTCCCAGGGAAAATGGCCAAAGGATGTGCCCAGGGGCCCCTGGCCCTGGGCTGGGCCCTGAATGCAAAGAATCCTTATATCGAAGGATGCACCCCACACCGAAGTTGTCCCCACCTCAAACTTGTGCTGCCCTGATAGACCCAAGGGAGCCCTACAAACTGACATCAGGAACCTGGACTGCTGAGTTTTCTTTTTCGGGGGAAATGGAAAAAGTATGTGCCCAGGGGCCCCTGGCCCTGACTGCAAAGAATCCTTATATCGAAGAATAAAACCCAGACCGAAGTTGTCCCCACATCAAACTTGTGCTGCCCTGATAGACCCAAGGGAGCCCTACAAACTGACATCAGGAACCTGGACTGCTGAGTTTTCTTTTTCGGGGGAAATGGAAAAAGTATGTGCCCAGGGGCCCCTGGCCCTGACTGCAAAGAATCCTTATATCGAAGAATAAAACCCAGACCGAAGTTGTCCCCACATCAAACTTGTGCTGCCCTGATAGACCCAAGGGAGCCCTACAAACTGACATCAGGAACCTGGACTGCTGACTTTTCTTTCCCAGGGAAAATGGAAAAAGGATGTGCCCAGGGGCCCCTGGCCCTGACTGCAAAGAATCCTTATATCGAAGGATTGAGCCCAGACCGAAGTTGTCCCCACCTCAAACTTGTGCTGCCCTGATAGACCCAAGGGAGCCCTACAAACTGACATCAGGAACCTGGACTGCTGAGTTTTCTTTCCCAGGGAAAATGGAAAAAGGGTGTGTCCAGGGGCCCCTGGCCCTGGGCTGGGCCCTGACTGCAAAGAATCCTTATATCGAAGGATTGAGCCCAGACCGAAGTTGTCCCCACCTCAAACTTGTGCTGCCCTGATAGACCCAAGGGAGCCCTACAAACTGACATCAGGAACCTGGACTGCTGAGTTTTCTTTCCCAGGGAAAATGGAAAAAGGATGTGCCCAGGGGCCCCTGGCCCTGGGCTGGGTCCTGACTGCAAAGAATCCTTATATCGAAGGATTGAGCCCAGACCGAAGTTGTCCCCACCTCAAACTTGTGCTGCCCTCATAGACCCAAGGGAGCCCTACAAACTGACATCAGGAACCTGGACTGCTGAGTTTTCTTTCCCAGGGAAAATGGAAAAAGGATGTGCCCAGGGGCTCCTGGCCCTGGGCTGGGCCCTGACTGCAAAGAATCCTTATATCGAAGGATGGACCCGAGACCGAAGTTGTCCCCTCCTCAAACTTGTGCTGCCCTGATAGACCCAAGGGAGCCCTACAAACTGACATCAGGAACCTGGACTGCTGAGTTTTCTTTCCCAGGGAAAATGGAAAAAGGATGTGCCCAGGGGCCCCTGGCCCTGACTGCAAAGAATCCTTATATCGAAGGATGGAGCCCACACCGAAGTTGTCCCCACCTCAAACTTGTGCTGCCCTGATAGACCCAAGGGAGCCCTACAAACTGACATCAGGAACCTGGACTGCTGAGTTTTCTTTCCCAGGGAAAATGGAAAAAGGATGTGCCCAGGGGCCCCTGGCCCTGGGCTGGGCCCTGAATGCAAAGAATCCTTATATCGAAGGATGCACCCCACACCGAATTTGTCCCCACCTCAAACTTGTGCTACCCTGATAGAACCAAGGGAGCCCTACAAACTGACATCAGGAACCTGGACTGCTGAGTTTTCTTTCCCAGGGAAAATGGAAAAAGGATGTGCCCAGGGGCCCCTCGCCCTGGGCTGGTCCTGACTGCAAAGAATCCTTATATCGAAGGATTGAGCCCATACCGAAGTTGTCCCCACCTCAAACTTGTGCTGCCCTGATAGACCCAAGGGAGCCCTACAAACTGACATCAGGAACCTGGACTGCTGAGTTTTCTTTCCCAGGGAAAATGGAAAAAGGATGTGCCCAGGGGCCCCTGGCCCTGGGCTGGGCCTGACTGCAAAGAATCCTTATATCTAAGGATGGATTCGAGACCGAAGATGTCCCCACCTCAAACTTGTGCTGCCCTGATAGACCCAAGGGAGCCCTACAAACTGACATCAGGAACCTGGACTGCTGAGTTTTCTTTCCCAGGGAAAATGGCCAAAGGATGTGCCCAGGGGCCCCTGGCCCTGGGCTGGGCCCTGAATGCAAAGAATCCTTATATCGAAGGATGCACCCCACACCGAATTTGTCCCCACCTCAAACTTGTGCTACCCTGATAGAACCAAGGGAGCCCTACAAACTGACATCAGGAACCTGGACTGCTGAGTTTTCTTTCCCAGGGAAAATGGAAAAAGGATGTGCCCAGGGGCCCCTCGCCCTGGGCTGGTCCTGACTGCAAAGAATCCTTATATCGAAGGATTGAGCCCATACCGAAGTTGTCCCCACCTCAAACTTGTGCTGCCCTGATAGACCCAAGGGAGCCCTACAAACTGACATCAGGAACCTGGACTGCTGAGTTTTCTTTCCCAGGGAAAATGGAAAAAGGATGTGCCCAGGGGCCCCTGGCCCTGGGCTGGGCCTGACTGCAAAGAATCCTTATATCTAAGGATGGATTCGAGACCGAAGATGTCCCCACCTCAAACTTGTGCTGCCCTGATAGACCCAAGGGAGCCCTACAAACTGACATCAGGAACCTGGACTGCTGAGTTTTCTTTCCCAGGGAAAATGGCCAAAGGATGTGCCCAGGGGCTCCTGGCCCTGGGCTGGGCCCTGAATGCAAAGAATCCTTATATCGAAGGATGGAGCCCACACCGAAGTTGTCCCCACCTCAAACTTGTGCTGCCCTGATAGACCCAAGGGAGCCCTACAAACTGACATCAGGAACCTGGACTGCTGAGTTTTCTTTCCCGGGGAAAATGGGAAAAGGATGTGCCCAGGGGCCCCTTGACCTGACTGCAAAGAATCCTTATATCGAAGGATGGAGCCCAGACCGAAGTTGTCCCCACCTCAAACTTGTGCTGCCCTGATAGACCGAAGGGAGCCCTACAAACTGACATCAGGAACCTGGACTGCTGAGTTTTCTTTCCCAGGGAAAATGGCCAAAGGATGTGCCCAGGGGCTCCTGGCCCTGGGCTGGGCCCTGAATGCAAAGAATCCTTATATCGAAGGATGCACCCCACACCGAAGTTGTCCCCACCTCAAACTTGTGCTGCCCTGATAGACCCAAGGGAGCCCTACAAACTGACATCAGGAACCTGGACTGCTGAGTTTTCTTTCCCAGGGAAAATGGAAAAAGGATGTGCCCAGGGGCCCCTGGGCCTGGGCTGGGCCTGACTGCAAAGAATCCTTATATCGAAGGATTGAGCCCAGACCGAAGTTGTCCCCACCTCAAACTTGTGCTGCCCTGATAGACCGAAGGGAGCCCTACAAACTGACATCAGGAACCTGGACTGCTGAGTTTTCTTTTTCGGGGGAAATGGAAAAAGTATGTGCCCAGGGGCCCCTCGCCCTGGGCTGGGCCTGACTGCAAAGAATCCTTATATCGAAGGATTGAGCCCAGACCAAAGTTGTCCCCACCTCAAACTTGTGCTGCCCTGATAGACCCAAGGGAGCCCTACAAACTGACATCAGGAACCTGGACTGCTGAGTTTTCTTTCCCAGGGAAAATGGAAAAAGGATGTGCCCAGGGGCCCCTGGGCCGGGGCTGGGCCTGACTGCAAAGAATCCTTATATCGAAGGATTGAGCCCATACCGAAGTTGTCCCCACCTCAAACTTGTGCTGCCCTGATAGACCCAAGGGAGCCCTACAAACTGACATCAGGAACCTGGACTGCTGAGTTTTCTTTCCCAGGGAAAATGGGAAAAGGATGTGCCCAGGGGCCCCTGGCCCTGACTGCAAAGAATCCTTATATCGAAGGATGGAGCCCAGACCGAAGTTGTCCCCACCTCAAACTTGTGCTGCCCTGATAGACCCAAGGGAGCCCTACAAACTGACATCAGGAACCTGGACTGCTGAGTTTTCTTTCCCAGGGAAAATGGAAAAAGGATGTGCCCAGGGGCCCCTGGCCCTGGGCTGGGCCTGACTGCAAAGAATCCTTATATCGAAGGATGGACCCGAGACCGAAGATGTCCCCACCTCAAACTTGTGCTGCCCTGATAGACCCAAGGGAGCCCTACAAACTGACATCAGGAACCTGGACTGCTGAGTTTTCTTTCCCGGGGAAAATTAGAAAAGGATGTGCCCAGGGGCCCCTGGCCCTGACTGCAAAGAATCCTTATATCGAAGGATGGAGCCCACACCGAAGTTGTCCCCACCTCAAACTTGTGCTGCCCTGATAGACCCAAGGGAGCCCTACAAACTGACATCAGGAACCTGGACTGCTGAGTTTTCTTTCCCAGGGAAAATGGAAAAAGGATGTGCCCAGGGGCCCCTGGCCCTGGGCTGGGTCCTGACTGCAAAGAATCCTTATATCGAAGGATTGAGCCCAGACCGAAGTTGTCCCCACCTCAAACTTGTGCTGCCCTGATAGACCCAAGGGAGCCCTACAAACTGACATCAGGAACCTGGACTGCTGAGTTTTCTTTCCCAGGGAAAATGGCCAAAGGATGTGCCCAGGGGCTCCTGGCCCTGGGCTGGGCCCTGAATGCAAAGAATCCTTATATCGAAGGATGCACCCCACACCGAAGTTGTCCCCACCTCAAACTTGTGCTGCCCTGATAGACCCAAGGGAGCCCTACAAACTGACATCAGGAACCTGGACTGCTGAGTTTTCTTTCCCAGGGAAAATGGCCAAAGGATGTGCCCAGGGGCCCCTGGCCCTGGGCTGGGCCCTGAATGCAAAGAATCCTTATATCGAAGGATGCACCCCACACCGAAGTTGTCCCCACCTCAAACTTGTGCTGCCCTGATAGACCCAAGGGAGCCCTACAAACTGACATCAGGAACCTGGACTGCTGAGTTTTCTTTTTCGGGGGAAATGGAAAAAGTATGTGCCCAGGGGCCCCTGGCCCTGACTGCAAAGAATCCTTATATCGAAGAATAAAACCCAGACCGAAGTTGTCCCCACATCAAACTTGTGCTGCCCTGATAGACCCAAGGGAGCCCTACAAACTGACATCAGGAACCTGGACTGCTGACTTTTCTTTCCCAGGGAAAATGGAAAAAGGATGTGCCCAGGGGACCCTGGCCCTGACTGCAAAGAATCCTTATATCGAAGGATTGAGCCCAGACCGAAGTTGTCCCCACCTCAAACTTGTGCTGCCCTGATAGACCCAAGGGAGCCCTACAAACTGACATCAGGAACCTGGACTGCTGAGTTTTCTTTCCCAGGGAAAATGGAAAAAGGATGTGCCCAGGGGCTCCTGGTCCTGGGCTGGGCCCTGACTGCAAAGAATCCTTATATCGAAGGATGGACCCGAGACCGAAGTTGTCCCCTCCTCAAACTTGTGCTGCCCTGATAGACCCAAGGGAGCCCTACAAACTGACATCAGGAACCTGGACTGCTGAGTTTTCTTTCCCAGGGAAAATGGAAAAAGGATGTGCCCAGGGGCCCCTTGACCTGACTGCAAAGAATCCTTATATCGAAGGATGGAGCCCACACCGAAGTTGTCCCCACCTCAAACTTGTGCTGCCCTGATAGACCCAAGGGAGCCCTACAAACTGACATCAGGAACCTGGACTGCTGAGTTTTCTTTCCCAGGGAAAATGGAAAAAGGATGTGCCCAGGGGCCCCTGGCCCTGGGCTGGGACCTGAATGCAAAGAATCCTTATATCGAAGGATGCACCCCACACCGAAGTTGTCCCCACCTCAAACTTGTGCTGCCCTGATAGACCCAAGGGAGCCCTACAAACTGACATCAGGAACCTGGACTGCTGAGTTTTCTTTTTCGGGGGAAATGGAAAAAGTATGTGCCCAGGGGCCCCTGGCCCTGACTGCAAAGAATCCTTATATCGAAGAATAAAACCCAGACCGAAGTTGTCCCCACATCAAACTTGTGCTGCCCTGATAGACCCAAGGGAGCCCTACAAACTGACATCAGGAACCTGGACTGCTGAGTTTTCTTTCCCAGGGAAAATGGAAAAAGGATGTGCCCAGGGGCCCCTGGCCCTGGGCTGGGCCCTGAATGCAAAGAATCCTTATATCGAAGGATGCACCCCACACCGAATTTGTCCCCACCTCAAACTTGTGCTACCCTGATAGAACCAAGGGAGCCCTACAAACTGACATCAGGAACCTGGACTGCTGAGTTTTCTTTCCCAGGGAAAATGGAAAAAGGATGTGCCCAGGGGCCCCTCGCCCTGGGCTGGTCCTGACTGCAAAGAATCCTTATATCGAAGGATTGAGCCCATACCGAAGTTGTCCCCACCTCAAACTTGTGCTGCCCTGATAGACCCAAGGGAGCCCTACAAACTGACATCAGGAACCTGGACTGCTGAGTTTTCTTTCCCAGGGAAAATGGAAAAAGGATGTGCCCAGGGGCCCCTGGCCCTGGGCTGGGCCTGACTGCAAAGAATCCTTATATCTAAGGATGGATTCGAGACCGAAGATGTCCCCACCTCAAACTTGTGCTGCCCTGATAGACCCAAGGGAGCCCTACAAACTGACATCAGGAACCTGGACTGCTGAGTTTTCTTTCCCAGGGAAAATGGCCAAAGGATGTGCCCAGGGGCCCCTGGCCCTGGGCTGGGCCCTGAATGCAAAGAATCCTTATATCGAAGGATGCACCCCACACCGAATTTGTCCCCACCTCAAACTTGTGCTACCCTGATAGAACCAAGGGAGCCCTACAAACTGACATCAGGAACCTGGACTGCTGAGTTTTCTTTCCCAGGGAAAATGGAAAAAGGATGTGCCCAGGGGCCCCTCGCCCTGGGCTGGTCCTGACTGCAAAGAATCCTTATATCGAAGGATTGAGCCCATACCGAAGTTGTCCCCACCTCAAACTTGTGCTGCCCTGATAGACCCAAGGGAGCCCTACAAACTGACATCAGGAACCTGGACTGCTGAGTTTTCTTTCCCAGGGAAAATGGAAAAAGGATGTGCCCAGGGGCCCCTGGCCCTGGGCTGGGCCTGACTGCAAAGAATCCTTATATCTAAGGATGGATTCGAGACCGAAGATGTCCCCACCTCAAACTTGTGCTGCCCTGATAGACCCAAGGGAGCCCTACAAACTGACATCAGGAACCTGGACTGCTGAGTTTTCTTTCCCAGGGAAAATGGCCAAAGGATGTGCCCAGGGGCTCCTGGCCCTGGGCTGGGCCCTGAATGCAAAGAATCCTTATATCGAAGGATGGAGCCCACACCGAAGTTGTCCCCACCTCAAACTTGTGCTGCCCTGATAGACCCAAGGGAGCCCTACAAACTGACATCAGGAACCTGGACTGCTGAGTTTTCTTTCCCGGGGAAAATGGGAAAAGGATGTGCCCAGGGGCCCCTTGACCTGACTGCAAAGAATCCTTATATCGAAGGATGGAGCCCAGACCGAAGTTGTCCCCACCTCAAACTTGTGCTGCCCTGATAGACCGAAGGGAGCCCTACAAACTGACATCAGGAACCTGGACTGCTGAGTTTTCTTTCCCAGGGAAAATGGCCAAAGGATGTGCCCAGGGGCTCCTGGCCCTGGGCTGGGCCCTGAATGCAAAGAATCCTTATATCGAAGGATGCACCCCACACCGAAGTTGTCCCCACCTCAAACTTGTGCTGCCCTGATAGACCCAAGGGAGCCCTACAAACTGACATCAGGAACCTGGACTGCTGAGTTTTCTTTCCCAGGGAAAATGGAAAAAGGATGTGCCCAGGGGCCCCTGGGCCTGGGCTGGGCCTGACTGCAAAGAATCCTTATATCGAAGGATTGAGCCCAGACCGAAGTTGTCCCCACCTCAAACTTGTGCTGCCCTGATAGACCGAAGGGAGCCCTACAAACTGACATCAGGAACCTGGACTGCTGAGTTTTCTTTTTCGGGGGAAATGGAAAAAGTATGTGCCCAGGGGCCCCTCGCCCTGGGCTGGGCCTGACTGCAAAGAATCCTTATATCGAAGGATTGAGCCCAGACCAAAGTTGTCCCCACCTCAAACTTGTGCTGCCCTGATAGACCCAAGGGAGCCCTACAAACTGACATCAGGAACCTGGACTGCTGAGTTTTCTTTCCCAGGGAAAATGGAAAAAGGATGTGCCCAGGGGCCCCTGGGCCGGGGCTGGGCCTGACTGCAAAGAATCCTTATATCGAAGGATTGAGCCCATACCGAAGTTGTCCCCACCTCAAACTTGTGCTGCCCTGATAGACCCAAGGGAGCCCTACAAACTGACATCAGGAACCTGGACTGCTGAGTTTTCTTTCCCAGGGAAAATGGGAAAAGGATGTGCCCAGGGGCCCCTGGCCCTGACTGCAAAGAATCCTTATATCGAAGGATGGAGCCCAGACCGAAGTTGTCCCCACCTCAAACTTGTGCTGCCCTGATAGACCCAAGGGAGCCCTACAAACTGACATCAGGAACCTGGACTGCTGAGTTTTCTTTCCCAGGGAAAATGGAAAAAGGATGTGCCCAGGGGCCCCTGGCCCTGGGCTGGGCCTGACTGCAAAGAATCCTTATATCGAAGGATGGACCCGAGACCGAAGATGTCCCCACCTCAAACTTGTGCTGCCCTGATAGACCCAAGGGAGCCCTACAAACTGACATCAGGAACCTGGACTGCTGAGTTTTCTTTCCCGGGGAAAATTAGAAAAGGATGTGCCCAGGGGCCCCTGGCCCTGACTGCAAAGAATCCTTATATCGAAGGATGGAGCCCACACCGAAGTTGTCCCCACCTCAAACTTGTGCTGCCCTGATAGACCCAAGGGAGCCCTACAAACTGACATCAGGAACCTGGACTGCTGAGTTTTCTTTCCCAGGGAAAATGGAAAAAGGATGTGCCCAGGGGCCCCTGGCCCTGGGCTGGGTCCTGACTGCAAAGAATCCTTATATCGAAGGATTGAGCCCAGACCGAAGTTGTCCCCACCTCAAACTTGTGCTGCCCTGATAGACCCAAGGGAGCCCTACAAACTGACATCAGGAACCTGGACTGCTGAGTTTTCTTTCCCAGGGAAAATGGCCAAAGGATGTGCCCAGGGGCTCCTGGCCCTGGGCTGGGCCCTGAATGCAAAGAATCCTTATATCGAAGGATGCACCCCACACCGAAGTTGTCCCCACCTCAAACTTGTGCTGCCCTGATAGACCCAAGGGAGCCCTACAAACTGACATCAGGAACCTGGACTGCTGAGTTTTCTTTCCCAGGGAAAATGGCCAAAGGATGTGCCCAGGGGCCCCTGGCCCTGGGCTGGGCCCTGAATGCAAAGAATCCTTATATCGAAGGATGCACCCCACACCGAAGTTGTCCCCACCTCAAACTTGTGCTGCCCTGATAGACCCAAGGGAGCCCTACAAACTGACATCAGGAACCTGGACTGCTGAGTTTTCTTTTTCGGGGGAAATGGAAAAAGTATGTGCCCAGGGGCCCCTGGCCCTGACTGCAAAGAATCCTTATATCGAAGAATAAAACCCAGACCGAAGTTGTCCCCACATCAAACTTGTGCTGCCCTGATAGACCCAAGGGAGCCCTACAAACTGACATCAGGAACCTGGACTGCTGACTTTTCTTTCCCAGGGAAAATGGAAAAAGGATGTGCCCAGGGGACCCTGGCCCTGACTGCAAAGAATCCTTATATCGAAGGATTGAGCCCAGACCGAAGTTGTCCCCACCTCAAACTTGTGCTGCCCTGATAGACCCAAGGGAGCCCTACAAACTGACATCAGGAACCTGGACTGCTGAGTTTTCTTTCCCAGGGAAAATGGAAAAAGGATGTGCCCAGGGGCTCCTGGTCCTGGGCTGGGCCCTGACTGCAAAGAATCCTTATATCGAAGGATGGACCCGAGACCGAAGTTGTCCCCTCCTCAAACTTGTGCTGCCCTGATAGACCCAAGGGAGCCCTACAAACTGACATCAGGAACCTGGACTGCTGAGTTTTCTTTCCCAGGGAAAATGGAAAAAGGATGTGCCCAGGGGCCCCTTGACCTGACTGCAAAGAATCCTTATATCGAAGGATGGAGCCCACACCGAAGTTGTCCCCACCTCAAACTTGTGCTGCCCTGATAGACCCAAGGGAGCCCTACAAACTGACATCAGGAACCTGGACTGCTGAGTTTTCTTTCCCAGGGAAAATGGAAAAAGGATGTGCCCAGGGGCCCCTGGCCCTGGGCTGGGACCTGAATGCAAAGAATCCTTATATCGAAGGATGCACCCCACACCGAAGTTGTCCCCACCTCAAACTTGTGCTGCCCTGATAGACCCAAGGGAGCCCTACAAACTGACATCAGGAACCTGGACTGCTGAGTTTTCTTTTTCGGGGGAAATGGAAAAAGTATGTGCCCAGGGGCCCCTGGCCCTGACTGCAAAGAATCCTTATATCGAAGAATAAAACCCAGACCGAAGTTGTCCCCACATCAAACTTGTGCTGCCCTGATAGACCCAAGGGAGCCCTACAAACTGACATCAGGAACCTGGACTGCTGACTTTTCTTTCCCAGGGAAAATGGAAAAAGGATGTGCCCAGGGGCCCCTGGCCCTGACTGCAAAGAATCCTTATATCGAAGGATTGAGCCCAGACCGAAGTTGTCCCCACCTCAAACTTGTGCTGCCCTGATAGACCCAAGGGAGCCCTACAAACTGACATCAGCAACCTGGACTGCTGAGTTTTCTTTCCCAGGGAAAATGGAAAAAGGATGTGCCCAGGGGCCCCTGGCCCTGGGCTGGGCCCTGACTGCAAAGAATCCTTATATCGAAGGATTGAGCCCAGACCGAAGTTGTCCCCACCTCAAACTTGTGCTGCCCTGATAGACCCAAGGGAGCCCTACAAACTGACATCAGGAACCTGGACTGCTGAGTTTTCTTTCCCAGGGAAAATGGAAAAAGGATGTGCCCAGGGGCCCCTGGCCCTGGGCTGGGTCCTGACTGCAAAGAATCCTTATATCGAAGGATTGAGCCCAGACCGAAGTTGTCCCCACCTCAAACTTGTGCTGCCCTCATAGACCCAAGGGAGCCCTACAAACTGACATCAGGAACCTGGACTGCTGAGTTTTCTTTCCCAGGGAAAATGGAAAAAGGATGTGCCCAGGGGCTCCTGGCCCTGGGCTGGGCCCTGACTGCAAAGAATCCTTATATCGAAGGATGGACCCGAGACCGAAGTTGTCCCCTCCTCAAACTTGTGCTGCCCTGATAGACCCAAGGGAGCCCTACAAACTGACATCAGGAACCTGGACTGCTGAGTTTTCTTTCCCAGGGAAAATGGAAAAAGGATGTGCCCAGGGGCCCCTGGCCCTGACTGCAAAGAATCCTTATATCGAAGGATGGAGCCCACACCGAAGTTGTCCCCACCTCAAACTTGTGCTGCCCTGATAGACCCAAGGGAGCCCTACAAACTGACATCAGGAACCTGGACTGCTGAGTTTTCTTTCCCAGGGAAAATGGAAAAAGGATGTGCCCAGGGGCCCCTGGCCCTGGGCTGGGCCCTGAATGCAAAGAATCCTTATATCGAAGGATGCACCCCACACCGAATTTGTCCCCACCTCAAACTTGTGCTACCCTGATAGAACCAAGGGAGCCCTACAAACTGACATCAGGAACCTGGACTGCTGAGTTTTCTTTCCCAGGGAAAATGGAAAAAGGATGTGCCCAGGGGCCCCTCGCCCTGGGCTGGTCCTGACTGCAAAGAATCCTTATATCGAAGGATTGAGCCCATACCGAAGTTGTCCCCACCTCAAACTTGTGCTGCCCTGATAGACCCAAGGGAGCCCTACAAACTGACATCAGGAACCTGGACTGCTGAGTTTTCTTTCCCAGGGAAAATGGAAAAAGGATGTGCCCAGGGGCCCCTGGCCCTGGGCTGGGCCTGACTGCAAAGAATCCTTATATCTAAGGATGGATTCGAGACCGAAGATGTCCCCACCTCAAACTTGTGCTGCCCTGATAGACCCAAGGGAGCCCTACAAACTGACATCAGGAACCTGGACTGCTGAGTTTTCTTTCCCAGGGAAAATGGCCAAAGGATGTGCCCAGGGGCTCCTGGCCCTGGGCTGGGCCCTGAATGCAAAGAATCCTTATATCGAAGGATGGAGCCCACACCGAAGTTGTCCCCACCTCAAACTTGTGCTGCCCTGATAGACCCAAGGGAGCCCTACAAACTGACATCAGGAACCTGGACTGCTGAGTTTTCTTTCCCGGGGAAAATGGGAAAAGGATGTGCCCAGGGGCCCCTGGCCCTGAATGCAAAGCATCCTTATATCGAAGAATGGAACCCAGACCAAAGTTGTCACCACCTCAAACTTGTGCTGCCCTGATAGACCCAAGGGAGCCCTACAAACTGACATCAGGAACCTGGACTGCTGAGTTTTCTTTCCCAGGGAAAATGGAAAAAGGATGTGCCCAGGGGCCCCTGGCCCTGGGCCGGGCCCTGACTGCAAAGAATCCTTATATCGAAGGATGGACCTGAGACCAAAGTTGTCCCCTCCAAAAACTTGTGCTGCCCTGATAGACCCAAGGGAGCCCTACAAACTGACATCAGGAACCTGGACTGCTGAGTTTTCTTTTTCGGGGGAAAAATGGAAAAAGGATGTGCCCAGGGGCCCCTGGCCCTGACTGCAAAGAATCCTTATATCGAAGAATAAAACCCAGACCGAAGTTGTCCCCACATCAAACTTGTGCTGCCCTGATAGACCCAAGGGAGCCCTACAAACTGACATCAGGAACCTGGACTGCTGAGTTTTCTTTCCCAGGGAAAATGGAAAAAGGATGTGCCCAGGGGCCCCTGGCCCTGACTGCAAAGAATCCTTATATCGAAGGATTGAGCCCAGACCAAAGTTGTCCCCACCTCAAACTTGTGCTGCCCTGATAGACCCAAGGGAGCCCTACAAACTGACATCAGGAACCTGGACTGCTGAGTTTTCTTTCCCAGGGAAAATGGAAAAAGGATGTGCCCAGGGGCCCCTGGGCCTGGGCTGGGCCTGACTGCAAAGAATCCTTATATCGAAGGATTGAGCCCATACCGAAGTTGTCCCCACCTCAAACTTGTGCTGCCCTGATAGACCGAAGGGAGCCCTACAAACTGACATCAGGAACCTGGACTGCTGAGTTTTCTTTCCCAGGGAAAATGGAAAAAGGATGTGCCCAGGGGCCCCTGGCCCTGACTTCAAAAAATCCTTATATCGAAGGATGGAGCCCAGACCGAAGTTGTCCCCACCTCAAACTTGTGCTGCCCTGATAGACCCAAGGGAGCCCTACAAACTGACATCAGGAACCTGGACTGCTGAGTTTTCTTTCCCAGGAAAAATGGAAAAAGGGTGTGCCCAGGGGCCCCTGGCCCTGGGCTGGGTCCTGACTGCAAAGAATCCTTAAATCGAAGGATTGAGCCCAGACCGAATTTGTCCCCACCTCAAACTTGTGCTGCCCTGATAGACCCAAGGGAGCCCTACAAACTGACATCAGGAACCTGGACTGCTGAGTTTTCTTTCCCAGGGAAAATGGCCAAAGGATGTGCCCAGGGGCCCCTGGCCCTGGGCTGGGCCCTGAATGCAAAGAATCCTTATATCGAAGGATGCACCCCACACCGAAGTTGTCCCCACCTCAAACTTGTGCTGCCCTGATAGACCCAAGGGAGCCCTACAAACTGACATCAGGAACCTGGACTGCTGAGTTTTCTTTCCCAGGGAAAATGGCCAAAGGATGTCCCCAGGGGCCCCTGGCCCTGGGCTGGGCCCTGAATGCAAAGAATCCTTATATCGAAGGATGCACCCCACACCGAAGTTGTCCCCACCTCAAACTTGTGCTGCCCTGATAGACCCAAGGGAGCCCTACAAACTGACATCAGGAACCTGGACTGCTGAGTTTTCTTTTTCGGGGGAAATGGAAAAAGTATGTGCCCAGGGGCCCCTGGCCCTGACTGCAAAGAATCCTTATATCGAAGAATAAAACCCAGACCGAAGTTGTCCCCACATCAAACTTGTGCTGCCCTGATAGACCCAAGGGAGCCCTACAAACTGACATCAGGAACCTGGACTGCTGAGTTTTCTTTCCCAGGGAAAATGGAAAAAGGATGTGCCCAGGGGCCCCTTGACCTGACTGCAAAGAATCCTTATATCGAAGGATGGAGCCCACACCGAAGTTGTCCCCACCTCAAACTTGTGCTGCCCTGATAGACCCAAGGGAGCCCTACAAACTGACATCAGGAACCTGGACTGCTGAGTTTTCTTTCCCAGGGAAAATGGAAAAAGGATGTGCCCAGGGGCCCCTGGCCCTGGGCTGGGACCTGAATGCAAAGAATCCTTATATCGAAGGATGCACCCCACACCGAAGTTGTCCCCACCTCAAACTTGTGCTGCCCTGATAGACCCAAGGGAGCCCTACAAACTGACATCAGGAACCTGGACTGCTGAGTTTTCTTTTTCGGGGGAAATGGAAAAAGTATGTGCCCAGGGGCCCCTGGCCCTGACTGCAAAGAATCCTTATATCGAAGAATAAAACCCAGACCGAAGTTGTCCCCACATCAAACTTGTGCTGCCCTGATAGACCCAAGGGAGCCCTACAAACTGACATCAGGAACCTGGACTGCTGACTTTTCTTTCCCAGGGAAAATGGAAAAAGGATGTGCCCAGGGGCCCCTGGCCCTGACTGCAAAGAATCCTTATATCGAAGGATTGAGCCCAGACCGAAGTTGTCCCCACCTCAAACTTGTGCTGCCCTGATAGACCCAAGGGAGCCCTACAAACTGACATCAGCAACCTGGACTGCTGAGTTTTCTTTCCCAGGGAAAATGGAAAAAGGATGTGCCCAGGGGCCCCTGGCCCTGGGCTGGGCCCTGACTGCAAAGAATCCTTATATCGAAGGATTGAGCCCAGACCGAAGTTGTCCCCACCTCAAACTTGTGCTGCCCTGATAGACCCAAGGGAGCCCTACAAACTGACATCAGGAACCTGGACTGCTGAGTTTTCTTTCCCAGGGAAAATGGAAAAAGGATGTGCCCAGGGGCCCCTGGCCCTGGGCTGGGTCCTGACTGCAAAGAATCCTTATATCGAAGGATTGAGCCCAGACCGAAGTTGTCCCCACCTCAAACTTGTGCTGCCCTGATAGACCCAAGGGAGCCCTACAAACTGACATCAGGAACCTGGACTGCTGAGTTTTCTTTCCCAGGGAAAATGGAAAAAGGATGTGCCCAGGGGCTCCTGGCCCTGGGCTGGGCTCTGACTGCAAAGAATCCTTATATCGAAGGATGGACCCGAGACCGAAGTTGTCCCCTCCTCAAACTTGTGCTGCCCTGATAGACCCAAGGGAGCCCTACAAACTGACATCAGGAACCTGGACTGCTGAGTTTTCTTTCCCAGGGAAAATGGAAAAAGGATGTGCCCAGGGGCCCCTGGCCCTGACTGCAAAGAATCCTTATATCGAAGGATGCACCCCACACCGAAGTTGTCCCCACCTCAAACTTGTGCTGCCCTGATAGACCCAAGGGAGCCCTACAAACTGACATCAGGAACCTGGACTGCTGAGTTTTCTTTCCCAGGGAAAATGGAAAAAGGATGTGCCCAGGGGCCCCTGGCCCTGGGCTGGGCCCTGAATGCAAAGAATCCTTATATCGAAGGATGCACCCCACACCGAATTTGTCCCCACCTCAAACTTGTGCTACCCTGATAGAACCAAGGGAGCCCTACAAACTGACATCAGGAACCTGGACTGCTGAGTTTTCTTTCCCAGGGAAAATGGAAAAAGGATGTGCCCAGGGGCCCCTCGCCCTGGGCTGGTCCTGACTGCAAAGAATCCTTATATCGAAGGATTGAGCCCATACCGAAGTTGTCCCCACCTCAAACTTGTGCTGCCCTGATAGACCCAAGGGAGCCCTACAAACTGACATCAGGAACCTGGACTGCTGAGTTTTCTTTCCCAGGGAAAATGGAAAAAGGATGTGCCCAGGGGCCCCTGGCCCTGGGCTGGGCCTGACTGCAAAGAATCCTTATATCTAAGGATGGATTCGAGACCGAAGATGTCCCCACCTCAAACTTGTGCTGCCCTGATAGACCCAAGGGAGCCCTACAAACTGACATCAGGAACCTGGACTGCTGAGTTTTCTTTCCCAGGGAAAATGGCCAAAGGATGTGCCCAGGGGCTCCTGGCCCTGGGCTGGGCCCTGAATGCAAAGAATCCTTATATCGAAGGATGGAGCCCACACCGAAGTTGTCCCCACCTCAAACTTGTGCTGCCCTGATAGACCCAAGGGAGCCCTACAAACTGACATCAGGAACCTGGACTGCTGAGTTTTCTTTTTCGGGGGAAATGGAAAAAGTATGTGCCCAGGGGCCCCTGGCCCTGACTGCAAAGAATCCTTATATCGAAGAATAAAACCCAGACCGAAGTTGTCCCCACATCAAACTTGTGCTGCCCTGATAGACCCAAGGGAGCCCTACAAACTGACATCAGGAACCTGGACTGCTGAGTTTTCTTTCCCAGGGAAAATGGAAAAAGGATGTGCCCAGGGGCCCCTGGCCCTGACTGCAAAGAATCCTTATATCGAAGGATTGAGCCCAGACCAAAGTTGTCCCCACCTCAAACTTGTGCTGCCCTGATAGACCCAAGGGAGCCCTACAAACTGACATCAGGAACCTGGACTGCTGAGTTTTCTTTCCCAGGGAAAATGGAAAAAGGATGTGCCCAGGGGCCCCTGGGCCTGGGCTGGGCCTGACTGCAAAGAATCCTTATATCGAAGGATTGAGCCCATACCGAAGTTGTCCCCACCTCAAACTTGTGCTGCCCTGATAGACCGAAGGGAGCCCTACAAACTGACATCAGGAACCTGGACTGCTGAGTTTTCTTTCCCAGGGAAAATGGAAAAAGGATGTGCCCAGGGGCCCCTGGCCCTGACTTCAAAAAATCCTTATATCGAAGGATGGAGCCCAGACCGAAGTTGTCCCCACCTCAAACTTGTGCTGCCCTGATAGACCCAAGGGAGCCCTACAAACTGACATCAGGAACCTGGACTGCTGAGTTTTCTTTCCCAGGAAAAATGGAAAAAGGGTGTGCCCAGGGGCCCCTGGCCCTGGGCTGGGTCCTGACTGCAAAGAATCCTTAAATCGAAGGATTGAGCCCAGACCGAATTTGTCCCCACCTCAAACTTGTGCTGCCCTGATAGACCCAAGGGAGCCCTACAAACTGACATCAGGAACCTGGACTGCTGAGTTTTCTTTCCCAGGGAAAATGGCCAAAGGATGTGCCCAGGGGCCCCTGGCCCTGGGCTGGGCCCTGAATGCAAAGAATCCTTATATCGAAGGATGCACCCCACACCGAAGTTGTCCCCACCTCAAACTTGTGCTGCCCTGATAGACCCAAGGAAGCCCTACAAACTGACATCAGGAACCTGGACTGCTGAGTTTTCTTTCCCAGGGAAAATGGCCAAAGGATGTCCCCAGGGGCCCCTGGCCCTGGGCTGGGCCCTGAATGCAAAGAATCCTTATATCGAAGGATGCACCCCACACCGAAGTTGTCCCCACCTCAAACTTGTGCTGCCCTGATAGACCCAAGGGAGCCCTACAAACTGACATCAGGAACCTGGACTGCTGAGTTTTCTTTTTCGGGGGAAATGGAAAAAGTATGTGCCCAGGGGCCCCTGGCCCTGACTGCAAAGAATCCTTATATCGAAGAATAAAACCCAGACCGAAGTTGTCCCCACATCAAACTTGTGCTGCCCTGATAGACCCAAGGGAGCCCTACAAACTGACATCAGGAACCTGGACTGCTGAGTTTTCTTTCCCAGGGAAAATGGAAAAAGGATGTGCCCAGGGGCCCCTGGCCCTGACTGCAAAGAATCCTTATATCGAAGGATTGAGCCCAGACCGAAGTTGTCCCCACCTCAAATTTGTGCTGCCCTGATAGACCCAAGGGAGCCCTACAAACTGACATCAGGAACCTGGACTGCTGAGTTTTCTTTCCCAGGGAAAATGGAAAAAGGATGTGCCCAGGGGCCCCTGGCCCTGGGCTGGGCCCTGAATGCAAAGAATCCTTATATCGAAGGATGCACCCCACACCGAATTTGTCCCCACCTAAAACTTGTGCTGCCCTGATAGACCCAAGGGAGCCCTACAAACTGACATCAGGAACCTGGACTGCTGAGTTTTCTTTCCCAGGGAAAATGGAAAAAGGATGTGCCCAGGGGCCCCTGGCCCTGGGCTGGGTCCTGACTGCAAAGAATCCTTATATCGAAGGATTGAGCCCAGACCGAAGTTGTCCCCACCTCAAACTTGTGCTGCCCTGATAGACCCAAGGGAGCCCTACAAACTGACATCAGGAACCTGGACTGCTGAGTTTTCTTTCCCAGGGAAAATGGAAAAAGGATGTGCCCAGGGGCTCCTGGCCCTGGGCTGGGCTCTGACTGCAAAGAATCCTTATATCGAAGGATGGACCCGAGACCGAAGTTGTCCCCTCCTCAAACTTGTGCTGCCCTGATAGACCCAAGGGAGCCCTACAAACTGACATCAGGAACCTGGACTGCTGAGTTTTCTTTCCCAGGGAAAATGGAAAAAGGATGTGCCCAGGGGCCCCTGGCCCTGACTGCAAAGAATCCTTATATCGAAGGATGCACCCCACACCGAAGTTGTCCCCACCTCAAACTTGTGCTGCCCTGATAGACCCAAGGGAGCCCTACAAACTGACATCAGGAACCTGGACTGCTGAGTTTTCTTTCCCAGGGAAAATGGAAAAAGGATGTGCCCAGGGGCCCCTGGCCCTGGGCTGGGCCCTGAATGCAAAGAATCCTTATATCGAAGGATGCACCCCACACCGAATTTGTCCCCACCTCAAACTTGTGCTACCCTGATAGAACCAAGGGAGCCCTACAAACTGACATCAGGAACCTGGACTGCTGAGTTTTCTTTCCCAGGGAAAATGGAAAAAGGATGTGCCCAGGGGCCCCTCGCCCTGGGCTGGTCCTGACTGCAAAGAATCCTTATATCGAAGGATTGAGCCCATACCGAAGTTGTCCCCACCTCAAACTTGTGCTGCCCTGATAGACCCAAGGGAGCCCTACAAACTGACATCAGGAACCTGGACTGCTGAGTTTTCTTTCCCAGGGAAAATGGAAAAAGGATGTGCCCAGGGGCCCCTGGCCCTGGGCTGGGCCTGACTGCAAAGAATCCTTATATCTAAGGATGGATTCGAGACCGAAGATGTCCCCACCTCAAACTTGTGCTGCCCTGATAGACCCAAGGGAGCCCTACAAACTGACATCAGGAACCTGGACTGCTGAGTTTTCTTTCCCAGGGAAAATGGCCAAAGGATGTGCCCAGGGGCTCCTGGCCCTGGGCTGGGCCCTGAATGCAAAGAATCCTTATATCGAAGGATGGAGCCCACACCGAAGTTGTCCCCACCTCAAACTTGTGCTGCCCTGATAGACCCAAGGGAGCCCTACAAACTGACATCAGGAACCTGGACTGCTGAGTTTTCTTTTTCGGGGGAAATGGAAAAAGTATGTGCCCAGGGGCCCCTGGCCCTGACTGCAAAGAATCCTTATATCGAAGAATAAAACCCAGACCGAAGTTGTCCCCACATCAAACTTGTGCTGCCCTGATAGACCCAAGGGAGCCCTACAAACTGACATCAGGAACCTGGACTGCTGAGTTTTCTTTCCCAGGGAAAATGGAAAAAGGATGTGCCCAGGGGCCCCTGGCCCTGACTGCAAAGAATCCTTATATCGAAGGATTGAGCCCAGACCAAAGTTGTCCCCACCTCAAACTTGTGCTGCCCTGATAGACCCAAGGGAGCCCTACAAACTGACATCAGGAACCTGGACTGCTGAGTTTTCTTTCCCAGGGAAAATGGAAAAAGGATGTGCCCAGGGGCCCCTGGGCCTGGGCTGGGCCTGACTGCAAAGAATCCTTATATCGAAGGATTGAGCCCATACCGAAGTTGTCCCCACCTCAAACTTGTGCTGCCCTGATAGACCGAAGGGAGCCCTACAAACTGACATCAGGAACCTGGACTGCTGAGTTTTCTTTCCCAGGGAAAATGGAAAAAGGATGTGCCCAGGGGCCCCTGGCCCTGACTTCAAAAAATCCTTATATCGAAGGATGGAGCCCAGACCGAAGTTGTCCCCACCTCAAACTTGTGCTGCCCTGATAGACCCAAGGGAGCCCTACAAACTGACATCAGGAACCTGGACTGCTGAGTTTTCTTTCCCAGGAAAAATGGAAAAAGGGTGTGCCCAGGGGCCCCTGGCCCTGGGCTGGGTCCTGACTGCAAAGAATCCTTAAATCGAAGGATTGAGCCCAGACCGAATTTGTCCCCACCTCAAACTTGTGCTGCCCTGATAGACCCAAGGGAGCCCTACAAACTGACATCAGGAACCTGGACTGCTGAGTTTTCTTTCCCAGGGAAAATGGCCAAAGGATGTGCCCAGGGGCCCCTGGCCCTGGGCTGGGCCCTGAATGCAAAGAATCCTTATATCGAAGGATGCACCCCACACCGAAGTTGTCCCCACCTCAAACTTGTGCTGCCCTGATAGACCCAAGGAAGCCCTACAAACTGACATCAGGAACCTGGACTGCTGAGTTTTCTTTCCCAGGGAAAATGGCCAAAGGATGTCCCCAGGGGCCCCTGGCCCTGGGCTGGGCCCTGAATGCAAAGAATCCTTATATCGAAGGATGCACCCCACACCGAAGTTGTCCCCACCTCAAACTTGTGCTGCCCTGATAGACCCAAGGGAGCCCTACAAACTGACATCAGGAACCTGGACTGCTGAGTTTTCTTTTTCGGGGGAAATGGAAAAAGTATGTGCCCAGGGGCCCCTGGCCCTGACTGCAAAGAATCCTTATATCGAAGAATAAAACCCAGACCGAAGTTGTCCCCACATCAAACTTGTGCTGCCCTGATAGACCCAAGGGAGCCCTACAAACTGACATCAGGAACCTGGACTGCTGAGTTTTCTTTCCCAGGGAAAATGGAAAAAGGATGTGCCCAGGGGCCCCTGGCCCTGACTGCAAAGAATCCTTATATCGAAGGATTGAGCCCAGACCGAAGTTGTCCCCACCTCAAATTTGTGCTGCCCTGATAGACCCAAGGGAGCCCTACAAACTGACATCAGGAACCTGGACTGCTGAGTTTTCTTTCCCAGGGAAAATGGAAAAAGGATGTGCCCAGGGGCCCCTGGCCCTGGGCTGGGCCCTGAATGCAAAGAATCCTTATATCGAAGGATGCACCCCACACCGAATTTGTCCCCACCTCAAACTTGTGCTGCCCTGATAGACCCAAGGGAGCCCTACAAACTGACATCAGGAACCTGGACTGCTGAGTTTTCTTTCCCAGGGAAAATGGAAAAAGTATGTGCCCAGGGGCCCCTCGCCCTGGGCTGGGCCTGACTGCAAAGAATCCTTATATCGAAGGATTGAGCCCAGACCAAAGTTGTCGCCACCTCAAACTTGTGCGGCCCTGATAGACCCAAGGGAGCCCTACAAACTGACATCAGGAACCTGGACTGCTGAGTTTTCTTTCCCAGGGAAAATGGAAAAAGGATGTGCCCAGGGGCCCCTGGGCCTGGGCTGGGCCTGACTGCAAAGAATCCTTATATCGAAGGATTGAGCCCATACCGAAGTTGTCCCCACCTCAAACTTGTGCTGCCCTGATAGACCGAAGGGAGCCCTACAAACTGACATCAGGAACCTGGACTGCTGAGTTTTCTTTCCCAGGGAAAATGGAAAAAGGATGTGCCCAGGGGCCCCTGGCCCTGACTTCAAAAAATCCTTATATCGAAGGATGGAGCCCAGACCGAAGTTGTCCCCACCTCAAACTTGTGCTGCCCTGATAGACCCAAGGGAGCCCTACAAACTGACATCAGGAACCTGGACTGCTGAGTTTTCTTTCCCAGGAAAAATGGAAAAAGGGTGTGCCCAGGGGCCCCTGGCCCTGGGCTGGGTCCTGACTGCAAAGAATCATTAAATCGAAGGATTGAGCCCAGACCGAATTTGTCCCCACCTCAAACTTGTGCTGCCCTGATAGACCCAAGGGAGCCCTACAAACTGACATCAGGAACCTGGACTGCTGAGTTTTCTTTTCCAGGGAAAATGGAAAAAGGATGTGCCCAGGGGCCCCTGGCCCTGACTGCAAAGAATCCTTATATCGAAGGATGGAGCCCAGACCGAAGTTGTCCCCACCTCAAACTTGTGCTGCCCTGATAGACCCAAGGGAGCCCTACAAACTGACATCAGGAACCTGGACTGCTGAGTTTTCTTTCCCAGGGAAAATGGCCAAAGGATGTGCCCAGGGGCCCCTGGCCCTGGGCTGGGCCCTGAATGCAAAGAATCCTTATATCGAAGGATGCACCCCACACCGAAGTTGTCCCCACATCAAACTTGTGCTGCCCTGATAGACCGAAGGGAGCCCTACAAACTGACATCAGGAACCTGGACTGCTGAGTTTTCTTTCCCAGGGAAAATGGAAAAAGGATGTGCCCAGGGGCCCCTGGCCCTGACTGCAAAGAATCCTTATATCGAAGGATTGAGCCCAGACCGAAGTTGTCCCCACCTCAAACTTGTGCTGCCCTGATAGACCGAAGGGAGCCCTACAAACTGACATCAGGAACCTGGACTGCTGAGTTTTCTTTTCCAGGGAAAATGGAAAAAGGATGTGCCCAGGGGCCCCTGGCCCTGACTGCAAAGAATCCTTATATTGAAGGATGGAGCCCAGACCAAAGTTGTCCCCACCTCAAACTTGTGCTGCCCTGATAGACCCAAGGGAGCCCTACAAACTGACATCAGGAACCTGGACTGCTGAGTTTTCTTTCCCAGGGAAAAGGGCCAAAGCATGTGCCCAGGGGCCCCTGGCCCTGGGCTGGGCCTGACTGCAAAGAATCCTTATATCGAAGGATGGACCCGAGACCGAAGATGCCCCACCTCAAACTTGTGCTGCCCTGATAGACCCAAGGGAGCCCTACAAACTGACATCAGGAACCTGGACTGCTGAGTTTTCTTTCCCGGGGAAAATGGGAAAAGGATGTGCCCAGGGGCCCCTCGCCCTGACTGCAAAGAATCCTTATATCGAAGAATGGAGCCCAGACCGAAGTTGTCCCCACCTCAAACTTGTGCTGCCCTGATAGACCCAAGGGAGCCCTACAAACTGACATCAGGAACCTGGACTGCTGAGTTTTCTTTCCCAGGGAAAATGGCCAAAGGATGTGCCCAGGGGCCCCTGGCCCAGGGCTGGGCCTGACTGCAAAGAATCCTTATATCGAAGGATGGAGCCCAGACCGAAGTTGTCCCCACCTCAAACTTGTGCTGCCCTGATAGACCCAAGGGAGCCCTACAAACTGACATCAGGAACCTGGACTGCTGAGTTTTCTTTCCCAGGGAAAATGGAAAAAGGATGTGCCCAGGGGCCCCTGGCCCTGGGCAGGGCCCTGAATGCAAAGAATCCTTATATCGAAGGATTGAGCCCAGACCGAAGTTGTCCCCACCTCAAACTTGTGCTGCCCTGATAGACCCAAGGGAGCCCTACAAACTGACATCAGGAACCTGGACTGCTGAGTTTTCTTTTCCAGGGAGAATGGAAAAAGGATGTGCCCAGGGGCCCCTGGCCCTGGGCTGGGCCTGACGGCAAAGAATCCTTATATCGAAGGATTGAGCCCAGACCGAAGTTGTCCCCACCTCAAACTTGTGCTGCCCTGATAGACCCAAGGGAGCCCTACAAACTGACATCAGGAACCTGGATTGCTGAGTTTTCTTTTCCAGGGAAAATGGAAAAAGGATGTGCCCAGGGGCCCCTGGCCCTGACTGCAAAGAATCCTTATATCGAAGGATGGAGCCCAGACCGAAGTTGTCCCCACCTCAAACTTGTGCTGCCCTGATAGACCCAAGGGAGCCCTACAAACTGACATCAGGAACCTGGACTGCTGAGTTTTCTTTCCCAGGGAAAATGGAAAAAGAATGTGCCCAGGGGACCCCTGGCCTTGGGCTGGGCCTGACTGCAAAGAATCCTTATATCGAAGGATGGACCCGAGACCAAAGATGTCCCCACCTCAAACGTGTGCTGCCCTGATAGACCCAAGGGAGCCCTACAAACTGACATCAGGAACCTGGACTGCTGAGTTTTCTTTCCCAGGAAAAATGGAAAAAGGATGTGCCCAGGGGCCCCTTGACCTGACTGCAAAGAATCCTTATATCGAAGGATGGAGCGCAGACCGAAGTTGTCCCCACCTCAAACTTGTGCTGCCCTGATAGACCCAAGGGAGCCCTACAAACTGACATCAGGAACCTGGACTGCTGAGTTTTCTTTCCCAGGGAAAATGGCCAAAGGATGTGCCCAGGGGCCCCTGGCCCTGGGCTGGGCCCTGAATGCAAAGAATCCTTATATCGAAGGATGCACCCCACACCGAAGTTGTCCCCACCTCAAACTTGTGCTGCCCTGATAGACCCAAGGGAGCCCTACAAACTGACATCAGGAACCTGGACTGCTGAGTTTTCTTTCCCAGGGAAAATGGAAAAAGGATGTGCCCAGGGGCCCCTGGCCCTGACTGCAAAGAATCCTTATATCGAAGGATGGAGCCCAGACCGAAGTTGTCCCCACCTCAAACTTGTGCTGCCCTGATAGACCCAAGGGAGCCCTACAAACTGACATCAGGAACCTGGACTGCTGAGTTTTCTTTCCCAGGGAAAATGGCCAAAGGATGTGCCCAGGGGCTCCTGGCCCTGGGCTGGGCCCTGAATGCAAAGATTCGTTATATCGAAGGATGGAGCCCAGACCGAAGTTGTCCCCACCTCAAACTTGTGCTGCCCTGATAGACCCAAGGGAGCCCTACAAACTGACATCAGGAACCTGGACTGCTGAGTTTTCTTTCCCAGGGAAAATGGAAAAAGGATGTGCCCAGGGGCCCCTGGCCCTGACTGCAAAGAATCCTTATATCGAAGAATAAAACCCAGACCGAAGTTGTCCCCACATCAAACTTGTGCTGCCCTGATAGACCCAAGTGAGCCCTACAAACTGACATCAGGAACCTGGACTGCTGAGTTTTCTTTCCCAGGGAAAATGGAAAAAGGATGTGCCCAGGGGACCCTGGCCCTGACTGCAAAGAATCCTTATATCGAAGGATTGAGCCCAGACCGAAGTTGTCCCCACCTCAAACTTGTGCTGCCCTGATAGACCCAAGGGAGCCCTACAAACTGACATCAGGAACCTGGACTGCTGAGTTTTCTTTCCCAGGGAAAATGGCCAAAGGATGTGCCCAGGGGCTCCTGGCCCTGGGCTGGGCCCTGAATGCAAAGAATCCTTATATCGAAGGATGGAGCCCACACCGAAGTTGTCCCCACCTCAAACTTGTGCTGCCCTGATAGACCCAAGGGAGCCCTACAAACTGACATCAGGAACCTGGACTGCTGAGTTTTCTTTCCCGGGGAAAATGGGAAAAGGATGTGCCCAGGGGCCCCTTGACCTGACTGCAAAGAATCCTTATATCTAAGGATGGATTCGAGACCGAAGATGTCCCCACCTCAAACTTGTGCTGCCCTGATAGACCCAAGGGAGCCCTACAAACTGACATCAGGAACCTGGACTGCTGAGTTTTCTTTCCCAGGGAAAATGGCCAAAGGATGTGCCCAGGGGCTCCTGGCCCTGGGCTGGGCCCTGAATGCAAAGAATCCTTATATCGAAGGATGGAGCCCACACCGAAGTTGTCCCCACCTCAAACTTGTGCTGCCCTGATAGACCCAAGGGAGCCCTACAAACTGACATCAGGAACCTGGACTGCTGAGTTTTCTTTCCCGGGGAAAATGGGAAAAGGATGTGCCCAGGGGCCCCTTGACCTGACTGCAAAGAATCCTTATATCGAAGGATGGAGCCCAGACCGAAGTTGTCCCCACCTCAAACTTGTGCTGCCCTGATAGACCGAAGGGAGCCCTACAAACTGACATCAGGAACCTGGACTGCTGAGTTTTCTTTCCCAGGGAAAATGGCCAAAGGATGTGCCCAGGGGCTCCTGGCCCTGGGCTGGGCCCTGAATGCAAAGAATCCTTATATCGAAGGATGCACCCCACACCGAAGTTGTCCCCACCTCAAACTTGTGCTGCCCTGATAGACCCAAGGGAGCCCTACAAACTGACATCAGGAACCTGGACTGCTGAGTTTTCTTTCCCAGGGAAAATGGAAAAAGGATGTGCCCAGGGGCCCCTGGGCCTGGGCTGGGCCTGACTGCAAAGAATCCTTATATCGAAGGATTGAGCCCAGACCGAAGTTGTCCCCACCTCAAACTTGTGCTGCCCTGATAGACCGAAGGGAGCCCTACAAACTGACATCAGGAACCTGGACTGCTGAGTTTTCTTTTTCGGGGGAAATGGAAAAAGTATGTGCCCAGGGGCCCCTCGCCCTGGGCTGGGCCTGACTGCAAAGAATCCTTATATCGAAGGATTGAGCCCAGACCAAAGTTGTCCCCACCTCAAACTTGTGCTGCCCTGATAGACCCAAGGGAGCCCTACAAACTGACATCAGGAACCTGGACTGCTGAGTTTTCTTTCCCAGGGAAAATGGAAAAAGGATGTGCCCAGGGGCCCCTGGGCCGGGGCTGGGCCTGACTGCAAAGAATCCTTATATCGAAGGATTGAGCCCATACCGAAGTTGTCCCCACCTCAAACTTGTGCTGCCCTGATAGACCCAAGGGAGCCCTACAAACTGACATCAGGAACCTGGACTGCTGAGTTTTCTTTCCCAGGGAAAATGGGAAAAGGATGTGCCCAGGGGCCCCTGGCCCTGACTGCAAAGAATCCTTATATCGAAGGATGGAGCCCAGACCGAAGTTGTCCCCACCTCAAACTTGTGCTGCCCTGATAGACCCAAGGGAGCCCTACAAACTGACATCAGGAACCTGGACTGCTGAGTTTTCTTTCCCAGGGAAAATGGAAAAAGGATGTGCCCAGGGGCCCCTGGCCCTGGGCTGGGCCTGACTGCAAAGAATCCTTATATCGAAGGATGGACCCGAGACCGAAGATGTCCCCACCTCAAACTTGTGCTGCCCTGATAGACCCAAGGGAGCCCTACAAACTGACATCAGGAACCTGGACTGCTGAGTTTTCTTTCTCGGGGAAAATTAGAAAAGGATGTGCCCAGGGGCCCCTGGCCCTGACTGCAAAGAATCCTTATATCGAAGGATGGAGCCCACACCGAAGTTGTCCCCACCTCAAACTTGTGCTGCCCTGATAGACCCAAGGGAGCCCTACAAACTGACATCAGGAACCTGGACTGCTGAGTTTTCTTTCCCAGGGAAAATGGAAAAAGGATGTGCCCAGGGGCCCCTGGCCCTGGGCTGGGCCCTGAATGCAAAGAATCCTTATATCGAAGGATTGAGCCCAGACCGAAGTTGTCCCCACCTCAAACTTGTGCTGCCCTGATAGACCCAAGGGAGCCCTACAAACTGACATCAGGAACCTGGACTGCTGAGTTTTCTTTCCCAGGGAAAATGGCCAAAGGATGTGCCCAGGGGCTCCTGGCCCTGGGCTGGGCCCTGAATGCAAAGAATCCTTATATCGAAGGATGCACCCCACACCGAAGTTGTCCCCACCTCAAACTTGTGCTGCCCTGATAGACCCAAGGGAGCCCTACAAACTGACATCAGGAACCTGGACTGCTGAGTTTTCTTTCCCAGGGAAAATGGCCAAAGGATGTGCCCAGGGGCCCCTGGCCCTGGGCTGGGCCCTGAATGCAAAGAATCCTTATATCGAAGGATGCACCCCACACCGAAGTTGTCCCCACCTCAAACTTGTGCTGCCCTGATAGACCCAAGGGAGCCCTACAAACTGACATCAGGAACCTGGACTGCTGAGTTTTCTTTTTCGGGGGAAATGGAAAAAGTATGTGCCCAGGGGCCCCTGGCCCTGACTGCAAAGAATCCTTATATCGAAGAATAAAACCCAGACCGAAGTTGTCCCCACATCAAACTTGTGCTGCCCTGATAGACCCAAGGGAGCCCTACAAACTGACATCAGGAACCTGGACTGCTGACTTTTCTTTCCCAGGGAAAATGGAAAAAGGATGTGCCCAGGGGACCCTGGCCCTGACTGCAAAGAATCCTTATATCGAAGGATTGAGCCCAGACCGAAGTTGTCCCCACCTCAAACTTGTGCTGCCCTGATAGACCCAAGGGAGCCCTACAAACTGACATCAGGAACCTGGACTGCTGAGTTTTCTTTCCCAGGGAAAATGGAAAAAGGATGTGCCCAGGGGCCCCTGGCCCTGGGCTGGGTCCTGACTGCAAAGAATCCTTATATCGAAGGATTGAGCCCAGACCGAAGTTGTCCCCACCTCAAACTTGTGCTGCCCTCATAGACCCAAGGGAGCCCTACAAACTGACATCAGGAACCTGGACTGCTGAGTTTTCTTTCCCAGGGAAAATGGAAAAAGGATGTGCCCAGGGGCTCCTGGCCCTGGGCTGGGCCCTGACTGCAAAGAATCCTTATATCGAAGGATGGACCCGAGACCGAAGTTGTCCCCTCCTCAAACTTGTGCTGCCCTGATAGACCCAAGGGAGCCCTACAAACTGACATCAGGAACCTGGACTGCTGAGTTTTCTTTCCCAGGGAAAATGGAAAAAGGATGTGCCCAGGGGCCCCTGGCCCTGACTGCAAAGAATCCTTATATCGAAGGATGGAGCCCACACCGAAGTTGTCCCCACCTCAAACTTGTGCTGCCCTGATAGACCCAAGGGAGCCCTACAAACTGACATCAGGAACCTGGACTGCTGAGTTTTCTTTCCCAGGGAAAATGGAAAAAGGATGTGCCCAGGGGCCCCTGGCCCTGGGCTGGGCCCTGAATGCAAAGAATCCTTATATCGAAGGATGCACCCCACACCGAATTTGTCCCCACCTCAAACTTGTGCTACCCTGATAGAACCAAGGGAGCCCTACAAACTGACATCAGGAACCTGGACTGCTGAGTTTTCTTTCCCAGGGAAAATGGAAAAAGGATGTGCCCAGGGGCCCCTCGCCCTGGGCTGGTCCTGACTGCAAAGAATCCTTATATCGAAGGATTGAGCCCATACCGAAGTTGTCCCCACCTCAAACTTGTGCTGCCCTGATAGACCCAAGGGAGCCCTACAAACTGACATCAGGAACCTGGACTGCTGAGTTTTCTTTCCCAGGGAAAATGGAAAAAGGATGTGCCCAGGGGCCCCTGGCCCTGGGCTGGGCCTGACTGCAAAGAATCCTTATATCTAAGGATGGATTCGAGACCGAAGATGTCCCCACCTCAAACTTGTGCTGCCCTGATAGACCCAAGGGAGCCCTACAAACTGACATCAGGAACCTGGACTGCTGAGTTTTCTTTCCCAGGGAAAATGGCCAAAGGATGTGCCCAGGGGCTCCTGGCCCTGGGCTGGGCCCTGAATGCAAAGAATCCTTATATCGAAGGATGGAGCCCACACCGAAGTTGTCCCCACCTCAAACTTGTGCTGCCCTGATAGACCCAAGGGAGCCCTACAAACTGACATCAGGAACCTGGACTGCTGAGTTTTCTTTCCCGGGGAAAATGGGAAAAGGATGTGCCCAGGGGCCCCTGGCCCTGAATGCAAAGCATCCTTATATCGAAGAATGGAACCCAGACCAAAGTTGTCACCACCTCAAACTTGTGCTGCCCTGATAGACCCAAGGGAGCCCTACAAACTGACATCAGGAACCTGGACTGCTGAGTTTTCTTTCCCAGGGAAAATGGAAAAAGGATGTGCCCAGGGGCCCCTGGCCCTGGGCCGGGCCCTGACTGCAAAGAATCCTTATATCGAAGGATGGACCTGAGACCAAAGTTGTCCCCTCCAAAAACTTGTGCTGCCCTGATAGACCCAAGGGAGCCCTACAAACTGACATCAGGAACCTGGACTGCTGAGTTTTCTTTTTCGGGGGAAAAATGGAAAAAGGATGTGCCCAGGGGCCCCTGGCCCTGACTGCAAAGAATCCTTATATCGAAGAATAAAACCCAGACCGAAGTTGTCCCCACATCAAACTTGTGCTGCCCTGATAGACCCAAGGGAGCCCTACAAACTGACATCAGGAACCTGGACTGCTGAGTTTTCTTTCCCAGGGAAAATGGAAAAAGGATGTGCCCAGGGGCCCCTGGCCCTGACTGCAAAGAATCCTTATATCGAAGGATTGAGCCCAGACCAAAGTTGTCCCCACCTCAAACTTGTGCTGCCCTGATAGACCCAAGGGAGCCCTACAAACTGACATCAGGAACCTGGACTGCTGAGTTTTCTTTCCCAGGGAAAATGGAAAAAGGATGTGCCCAGGGGCCCCTGGGCCTGGGCTGGGCCTGACTGCAAAGAATCCTTATATCGAAGGATTGAGCCCATACCGAAGTTGTCCCCACCTCAAACTTGTGCTGCCCTGATAGACCGAAGGGAGCCCTACAAACTGACATCAGGAACCTGGACTGCTGAGTTTTCTTTCCCAGGGAAAATGGAAAAAGGATGTGCCCAGGGGCCCCTGGCCCTGACTTCAAAAAATCCTTATATCGAAGGATGGAGCCCAGACCGAAGTTGTCCCCACCTCAAACTTGTGCTGCCCTGATAGACCCAAGGGAGCCCTACAAACTGACATCAGGAACCTGGACTGCTGAGTTTTCTTTCCCAGGAAAAATGGAAAAAGGGTGTGCCCAGGGGCCCCTGGCCCTGGGCTGGGTCCTGACTGCAAAGAATCCTTAAATCGAAGGATTGAGCCCAGACCGAATTTGTCCCCACCTCAAACTTGTGCTGCCCTGATAGACCCAAGGGAGCCCTACAAACTGACATCAGGAACCTGGACTGCTGAGTTTTCTTTCCCAGGGAAAATGGCCAAAGGATGTGCCCAGGGGCCCCTGGCCCTGGGCTGGGCCCTGAATGCAAAGAATCCTTATATCGAAGGATGCACCCCACACCGAAGTTGTCCCCACCTCAAACTTGTGCTGCCCTGATAGACCCAAGGGAGCCCTACAAACTGACATCAGGAACCTGGACTGCTGAGTTTTCTTTCCCAGGGAAAATGGCCAAAGGATGTCCCCAGGGGCCCCTGGCCCTGGGCTGGGCCCTGAATGCAAAGAATCCTTATATCGAAGGATGCACCCCACACCGAAGTTGTCCCCACCTCAAACTTGTGCTGCCCTGATAGACCCAAGGGAGCCCTACAAACTGACATCAGGAACCTGGACTGCTGAGTTTTCTTTTTCGGGGGAAATGGAAAAAGTATGTGCCCAGGGGCCCCTGGCCCTGACTGCAAAGAATCCTTATATCGAAGAATAAAACCGAGACCGAAGTTGTCCCCACATCAAACTTGTGCTGCCCTGATAGACCCAAGGGAGCCCTACAAACTGACATCAGGAACCTGGACTGCTGAGTTTTCTTTCCCAGGGAAAATGGAAAAAGGATGTGCCCAGGGGCCCCTTGACCTGACTGCAAAGAATCCTTATATCGAAGGATGGAGCCCACACCGAAGTTGTCCCCACCTCAAACTTGTGCTGCCCTGATAGACCCAAGGGAGCCCTACAAACTGACATCAGGAACCTGGACTGCTGAGTTTTCTTTCCCAGGGAAAATGGAAAAAGGATGTGCCCAGGGGCCCCTGGCCCTGGGCTGGGACCTGAATGCAAAGAATCCTTATATCGAAGGATGCACCCCACACCGAAGTTGTCCCCACCTCAAACTTGTGCTGCCCTGATAGACCCAAGGGAGCCCTACAAACTGACATCAGGAACCTGGACTGCTGAGTTTTCTTTTTCGGGGGAAATGGAAAAAGTATGTGCCCAGGGGCCCCTGGCCCTGACTGCAAAGAATCCTTATATCGAAGAATAAAACCCAGACCGAAGTTGTCCCCACATCAAACTTGTGCTGCCCTGATAGACCCAAGGGAGCCCTACAAACTGACATCAGGAACCTGGACTGCTGACTTTTCTTTCCCAGGGAAAATGGAAAAAGGATGTGCCCAGGGGCCCCTGGCCCTGACTGCAAAGAATCCTTATATCGAAGGATTGAGCCCAGACCGAAGTTGTCCCCACCTCAAACTTGTGCTGCCCTGATAGACCCAAGGGAGCCCTACAAACTGACATCAGCAACCTGGACTGCTGAGTTTTCTTTCCCAGGGAAAATGGAAAAAGGATGTGCCCAGGGGCCCCTGGCCCTGGGCTGGGCCCTGACTGCAAAGAATCCTTATATCGAAGGATTGAGCCCAGACCGAAGTTGTCCCCACCTCAAACTTGTGCTGCCCTGATAGACCCAAGGGAGCCCTACAAACTGACATCAGGAACCTGGACTGCTGAGTTTTCTTTCCCAGGGAAAATGGAAAAAGGATGTGCCCAGGGGCCCCTGGCCCTGGGCTGGGTCCTGACTGCAAAGAATCCTTATATCGAAGGATTGAGCCCAGACCGAAGTTGTCCCCACCTCAAACTTGTGCTGCCCTGATAGACCCAAGGGAGCCCTACAAACTGACATCAGGAACCTGGACTGCTGAGTTTTCTTTCCCAGGGAAAATGGAAAAAGGATGTGCCCAGGGGCTCCTGGCCCTGGGCTGGGCTCTGACTGCAAAGAATCCTTATATCGAAGGATGGACCCGAGACCGAAGTTGTCCCCTCCTCAAACTTGTGCTGCCCTGATAGACCCAAGGGAGCCCTACAAACTGACATCAGGAACCTGGACTGCTGAGTTTTCTTTCCCAGGGAAAATGGAAAAAGGATGTGCCCAGGGGCCCCTGGCCCTGACTGCAAAGAATCCTTATATCGAAGGATGCACCCCACACCGAAGTTGTCCCCACCTCAAACTTGTGCTGCCCTGATAGACCCAAGGGAGCCCTACAAACTGACATCAGGAACCTGGACTGCTGAGTTTTCTTTCCCAGGGAAAATGGAAAAAGGATGTGCCCAGGGGCCCCTGGCCCTGGGCTGGGCCCTGAATGCAAAGAATCCTTATATCGAAGGATGCACCCCACACCGAATTTGTCCCCACCTCAAACTTGTGCTACCCTGATAGAACCAAGGGAGCCCTACAAACTGACATCAGGAACCTGGACTGCTGAGTTTTCTTTCCCAGGGAAAATGGAAAAAGGATGTGCCCAGGGGCCCCTCGCCCTGGGCTGGTCCTGACTGCAAAGAATCCTTATATCGAAGGATTGAGCCCATACCGAAGTTGTCCCCACCTCAAACTTGTGCTGCCCTGATAGACCCAAGGGAGCCCTACAAACTGACATCAGGAACCTGGACTGCTGAGTTTTCTTTCCCAGGGAAAATGGAAAAAGGATGTGCCCAGGGGCCCCTGGCCCTGGGCTGGGCCTGACTGCAAAGAATCCTTATATCTAAGGATGGATTCGAGACCGAAGATGTCCCCACCTCAAACTTGTGCTGCCCTGATAGACCCAAGGGAGCCCTACAAACTGACATCAGGAACCTGGACTGCTGAGTTTTCTTTCCCAGGGAAAATGGCCAAAGGATGTGCCCAGGGGCTCCTGGCCCTGGGCTGGGCCCTGAATGCAAAGAATCCTTATATCGAAGGATGGAGCCCACACCGAAGTTGTCCCCACCTCAAACTTGTGCTGCCCTGATAGACCCAAGGGAGCCCTACAAACTGACATCAGGAACCTGGACTGCTGAGTTTTCTTTCCCAGGGAAAATGGAAAAAGGATGTGCCCAGGGGCCCCTGGGCCTGGGCTGGGCCTGACTGCAAAGAATCCTTATATCGAAGGATTGAGCCCATACCGAAGTTGTCCCCACCTCAAACTTGTGCTGCCCTGATAGACCGAAGGGAGCCCTACAAACTGACATCAGGAACCTGGACTGCTGAGTTTTCTTTCCCAGGGAAAATGGAAAAAGGATGTGCCCAGGGGCCCCTGGCCCTGACTTCAAAAAATCCTTATATCGAAGGATGGAGCCCAGACCGAAGTTGTCCCCACCTCAAACTTGTGCTGCCCTGATAGACCCAAGGGAGCCCTACAAACTGACATCAGGAACCTGGACTGCTGAGTTTTCTTTCCCAGGAAAAATGGAAAAAGGGTGTGCCCAGGGGCCCCTGGCCCTGGGCTGGGTCCTGACTGCAAAGAATCCTTAAATCGAAGGATTGAGCCCAGACCGAATTTGTCCCCACCTCAAACTTGTGCTGCCCTGATAGACCCAAGGGAGCCCTACAAACTGACATCAGGAACCTGGACTGCTGAGTTTTCTTTCCCAGGGAAAATGGCCAAAGGATGTGCCCAGGGGCCCCTGGCCCTGGGCTGGGCCCTGAATGCAAAGAATCCTTATATCGAAGGATGCACCCCACACCGAAGTTGTCCCCACCTCAAACTTGTGCTGCCCTGATAGACCCAAGGAAGCCCTACAAACTGACATCAGGAACCTGGACTGCTGAGTTTTCTTTCCCAGGGAAAATGGCCAAAGGATGTCCCCAGGGGCCCCTGGCCCTGGGCTGGGCCCTGAATGCAAAGAATCCTTATATCGAAGGATGCACCCCACACCGAAGTTGTCCCCACCTCAAACTTGTGCTGCCCTGATAGACCCAAGGGAGCCCTACAAACTGACATCAGGAACCTGGACTGCTGAGTTTTCTTTTTCGGGGGAAATGGAAAAAGTATGTGCCCAGGGGCCCCTGGCCCTGACTGCAAAGAATCCTTATATCGAAGAATAAAACCCAGACCGAAGTTGTCCCCACATCAAACTTGTGCTGCCCTGATAGACCCAAGGGAGCCCTACAAACTGACATCAGGAACCTGGACTGCTGAGTTTTCTTTCCCAGGGAAAATGGAAAAAGGATGTGCCCAGGGGCCCCTGGCCCTGACTGCAAAGAATCCTTATATCGAAGGATTGAGCCCAGACCGAAGTTGTCCCCACCTCAAATTTGTGCTGCCCTGATAGACCCAAGGGAGCCCTACAAACTGACATCAGGAACCTGGACTGCTGAGTTTTCTTTCCCAGGGAAAATGGAAAAAGGATGTGCCCAGGGGCCCCTGGCCCTGGGCTGGGCCCTGAATGCAAAGAATCCTTATATCGAAAGATGCACCCCACACCGAATTTGTCCCCACCTCAAACTTGTGCTGCCCTGATAGACCCAAGGGAGCCCTACAAACTGACATCAGGAACCTGGACTGCTGAGTTTTCTTTCCCAGGGAAAATGGAAAAAGTATGTGCCCAGGGGCCCCTCGCCCTGGGCTGGGCCTGACTGCAAAGAATCCATATATCGAAGGATTGAGCCCAGACCAAAGTTGTCCCCACCTCAAACTTGTGCTGCCCTGATAGACCCAAGGGAGCCCTACAAACTGACATCAGGAACCTGGACTGCTGAGTTTTCTTTCCCAGGGAAAATGGAAAAAGGATGTGCCCAGGGGCCCCTGGGCCTGGGCTGGGCCTGACTGCAAAGAATCCTTATATCGAAGGATTGAGCCCATACCGAAGTTGTCCCCACCTCAAACTTGTGCTGCCCTGATAGACCGAAGGGAGCCCTACAAACTGACATCAGGAACCTGGACTGCTGAGTTTTCTTTCCCAGGGAAAATGGAAAAAGGATGTGCCCAGGGGCCCCTGGCCCTGACTTCAAAAAATCCTTATATCGAAGGATGGAGCCCAGACCGAAGTTGTCCCCACCTCAAACTTGTGCTGCCCTGATAGACCCAAGGGAGCCCTACAAACTGACATCAGGAACCTGGACTGCTGAGTTTTCTTTCCCAGGAAAAATGGAAAAAGGGTGTGCCCAGGGGCCCCTGGCCCTGGGCTGGGTCCTGACTGCAAAGAATCATTAAATCGAAGGATTGAGCCCAGACCGAATTTGTCCCCACCTCAAACTTGTGCTGCCCTGATAGACCCAAGGGAGCCCTACAAACTGACATCAGGAACCTGGACTGCTGAGTTTTCTTTTCCAGGGAAAATGGAAAAAGGATGTGCCCAGGGGCCCCTGGCCCTGACTGCAAAGAATCCTTATATCGAAGGATGGAGCCCAGACCGAAGTTGTCCCCACCTCAAACTTGTGCTGCCCTGATAGACCCAAGGGAGCCCTACAAACTGACATCAGGAACCTGGACTGCTGAGTTTTCTTTCCCAGGGAAAATGGCCAAAGGATGTGCCCAGGGGCCCCTGGCCCTGGGCTGGGCCCTGAATGCAAAGAATCCTTATATCGAAGGATGCACCCCACACCGAAGTTGTCCCCACCTCAAACTTGTGCTGCCCTGATAGACCGAAGGGAGCCCTACAAACTGACATCAGGAACCTGGACTGCTGAGTTTTCTTTCCCAGGGAAAATGGAAAAAGGATGTGCCCAGGGGCCCCTGGCCCTGACTGCAAAGAATCCTTATATCGAAGGATTGAGCCCAGACCGAAGTTGTCCCCACCTCAAACTTGTGCTGCCCTGATAGACCGAAGGGAGCCCTACAAACTGACATCAGGAACCTGGACTGCTGAGTTTTCTTTTCCAGGGAAAATGGAAAAAGGATGTGCCCAGGGGCCCCTGGCCCTGACTGCAAAGAATCCTTATATTGAAGGATGGAGCCCAGACCAAAGTTGTCCCCACCTCAAACTTGTGCTGCCCTGATAGACCCAAGGGAGCCCTACAAACTGACATCAGGAACCTGGACTGCTGAGTTTTCTTTCCCAGGAAAAAGGGCCAAAGCATGTGCCCAGGGGCCCCTGGCCCTGGGCTGGGCCTGACTGCAAAGAATCCTTATATCGAAGGATGGACCCGAGACCGAAGATGCCCCACCTCAAACTTGTGCTGCCCTGATAGACCCAAGGGAGCCCTACAAACTGACATCAGGAACCTGGACTGCTGAGTTTTCTTTCCCGGGGAAAATGGGAAAAGGATGTGCCCAGGGGCCCCTGGCCCTGACTGCAAAGAATCCTTATATCGAAGAATGGAGCCCAGACCGAAGTTGTCCCCACCTCAAACTTGTGCTGCCCTGATAGACCCAAGGGAGCCCTACAAACTGACATCAGGAACCTGGACTGCTGAGTTTTCTTTCCCAGGGAAAATGGCCAAAGGATGTGCCCAGGGGCCCCTGGCCCAGGGCTGGGCCTGACTGCAAAGAATCCTTATATCGAAGGATGGAGCCCAGACCGAAGTTGTCCCCACCTCAAACTTGTGCTGCCCTGATAGACCCAAGGGAGCCCTACAAACTGACATCAGGAACCTGGACTGCTGAGTTTTCTTTCCCAGGGAAAATGGAAAAAGGATGTGCCCAGGGGCCCCTGGCCCTGGGCAGGGCCCTGAATGCAAAGAATCCTTATATCGAAGGATTGAGCCCAGACCGAAGTTGTCCCCACCTCAAACTTGTGCTGCCCTGATAGACCCAAGGGAGCCCTACAAACTGACATCAGGAACCTGGACTGCTGAGTTTTCTTTTCCAGGGAGAATGGAAAAAGGATGTGCCCAGGGGCCCCTGGCCCTGGGCTGGGCCTGACGGCAAAGAATCCTTATATCGAAGGATTGAGCCCAGACCGAAGTTGTCCCCACCTCAAACTTGTGCTGCCCTGATAGACCCAAGGGAGCCCTACAAACTGACATCAGGAACCTGGATTGCTGAGTTTTCTTTTCCAGGGAAAATGGAAAAAGGATGTGCCCAGGGGCCCCTGGCCCTGACTGCAAAGAATCCTTATATCGAAGGATGGAGCCCAGACCGAAGTTGTCCCCACCTCAAACTTGTGCTGCCCTGATAGACCCAAGGGAGCCCTACAAACTGACATCAGGAACCTGGACTGCTGAGTTTTCTTTCCCAGGGAAAATGGAAAAAGAATGTGCCCAGGGGACCCCTGGCCTTGGGCTGGGCCTGACTGCAAAGAATCCTTATATCGAAGGATGGACCCGAGACCAAAGATGTCCCCACCTCAAACGTGTGCTGCCCTGATAGACCCAAGGGAGCCCTACAAACTGACATCAGGAACCTGGACTGCTGAGTTTTCTTTCCCAGGAAAAATGGAAAAAGGATGTGCCCAGGGGCCCCTTGACCTGACTGCAAAGAATCCTTATATCGAAGGATGGAGCGCAGACCGAAGTTGTCCCCACCTCAAACTTGTGCTGCCCTGATAGACCCAAGGGAGCCCTACAAACTGACATCAGGAACCTGGACTGCTGAGTTTTCTTTCCCAGGGAAAATGGCCAAAGGATGTGCCCAGGGGCCCCTGGCCCTGGGCTGGGCCCTGAATGCAAAGAATCCTTATATCGAAGGATGCACCCCACACCGAAGTTGTCCCCACCTCAAACTTGTGCTGCCCTGATAGACCCAAGGGAGCCCTACAAACTGACATCAGGAACCTGGACTGCTGAGTTTTCTTTCCCAGGGAAAATGGAAAAAGGATGTGCCCAGGGGCCCCTGGCCCTGACTGCAAAGAATCCTTATATCGAAGGATGGAGCCCAGACCGAAGTTGTCCCCACCTCAAACTTGTGCTGCCCTGATAGACCCAAGGGAGCCCTACAAACTGACATCAGGAACCTGGACTGCTGAGTTTTCTTTCCCAGGGAAAATGGCCAAAGGATGTGCCCAGGGGCTCCTGGCCCTGGGCTGGGCCCTGAATGCAAAGATTCGTTATATCGAAGGATGGAGCCCAGACCGAAGTTGTCCCCACCTCAAACTTGTGCTGCCCTGATAGACCCAAGGGAGCCCTACAAACTGACATCAGGAACCTGGACTGCTGAGTTTTCTTTCCCAGGGAAAATGGAAAAAGGATGTGCCCAGGGACCCCTGGCCCTGACTGCAAAGAATCCTTATATCGAAGAATAAAACCCAGACCGAAGTTGTCCCCACATCAAACTTGTGCTGCCCTGATAGACCCAAGTGAGCCCTACAAACTGACATCAGGAACCTGGACTGCTGAGTTTTCTTTCCCAGGGAAAATGGAAAAAGGATGTGCCCAGGGGACCCTGGCCCTGACTGCAAAGAATCCTTATATCGAAGGATTGAGCCCAGACCGAAGTTGTCCCCACCTCAAACTTGTGCTGCCCTGATAGACCCAAGGGAGCCCTACAAACTGACATCAGGAACCTGGACTGCTGAGTTTTCTTTCCCAGGGAAAATGGAAAAAGGATGTGCCCAGGGGCTCCTGGCCCTGGGCTGGGCCCTGACTGCAAAGAATCCTTATATCGAAGGATGGAGCCCACACCGAAGTTGTCCCCACCTCAAACTTGTGCTGCCCTGATAGACCCAAGGGAGCCCTACAAACTGACATCAGGAACCTGGACTGCTGAGTTTTCTTTCCCAGGGAAAATGGAAAAAGGATGTGCCCAGGGGCCCCTCGCCCTGGGCTGGGCCTGACTGCAAAGAATCCTTATATCGAAGGATGGAGCCCAGACCAAAGTTGTCCCCACCTCAAACTTGTGCTGCCCTGATAGACCCAAGGGAGCCCTACAAACTGACATCAGGAACCTGGACTGCTGAGTTTTCTTTCCCAGGGAAAATGGCCAAAGGATGTGCCCAGGGGCTCCTGGCCCTGGGCTGGGCCATGAATGCAAAGAATCCTTATATCGAAGGATGCACCCCACACCGAAGTTGTCCCCACCTCAAACTTGTGCTGCCCTGATAGACCCAAGGGAGCCCTACAAACTGACATCAGGAACCTGGACTGCTGAGTTTTCTTTCCCAGGGAAAATGGCCAAAGGATGTGCCCAGGGGCCCCTGGCCCTGGGCAGGGCCCTGAATGCAAAGAATCCTTATATCGAAAGATGCATGCCACACCGAAGTTGTCCCCACCTCAAACTTGTGCTGCCCTGATAGACCCAAGGGAGCCCTACAAACTGACATCAGCAACCTGGACTGCTGAGTTTTCTTTCCCAGGGAAAATGGAAAAAGGATGTGCCCAGGGGCCCCTGGCCCTGACTGCAAAGAATCCTTATATCGAAGAATAAAACCCAGACCGAAGTTGTCCCCACCTCAAACTTGTGCTGCCCTGATAGACCCAAGGGAGCCCTACAAACTGACATCAGGAACCTGGACTGCTGAGTTTTCTTTCCCAGGGAAAATGGCCAAAGGATGTGCCCAGGGGCCCCTGGCCCTGGGCTGGGCCCTAAATGCAAAGAATCCTTATATCGAAGGATGCACCCCACACCGAAGTTGTCCCCACCTCAAACTTGTGCTGCCCTGATAGACCCAAGGGAGCCCTACAAACTGACATCAGGAACCTGGACTGCTGAGTTTTCTTTTTCGGGGGAAAAATGGAAAAAGGATGTGCCCAGGGGCCCCTGGCCCTGACTGCAAAGAATCCTTATATCGAAGAATAAAACCCAGACCGAAGTTGTCCCCACATCAAACTTGTGCTGCCCTGATAGACCCAAGGGAGCCCTACAAACTGACATCAGGAACCTGGACTGCTGAGTTTTCTTTCCCAGGGAAAATGGAAAAAGGATGTGCCCAGGGGCCCCTGGCCCTGACTGCAAAGAATCCTTATATCGAAGGATTGAGCCCAGACCAAAGTTGTCCCCACCTCAAACTTGTGCTGCCCTGATAGACCCAAGGGAGCCCTACAAACTGACATCAGGAACCTGGACTGCTGAGTTTTCTTTCCCAGGGAAAATGGCCAAAGGATGTGCCCAGGGGCCCCTGGCCCAGGGCTGGGCCTGACTGCAAAGAATCCTTATATCGAAGGATGGAGCCCAGACCGAAGTTGTCCCCACCTCAAACTTGTGCTGCCCTGATAGACCCAAGGGAGCCCTACAAACTGACATCAGGAACCTGGACTGCTGAGTTTTCTTTCCCAGGGAAAATGGAAAAAGGATGTGCCCAGGGGCCCCTGGCCCTGGGCAGGGCCCTGAATGCAAAGAATCCTTATATCGAAGGATTGAGCCCAGACCGAAGTTGTCCCCACCTCAAACTTGTGCTGCCCTGATAGACCCAAGAGAGCCCTACAAACTGACATCAGGAACCTGGACTGCTGAGTTTTCTTTTCCAGGGAGAATGGAAAAAGGATGTGCCCAGGGGCCCCTGGCCCTGGGCTGGGCCTGACGGCAAAGAATCCTTATATCGAAGGATTGAGCCCAGACCGAAGTTGTCCCCACCTCAAACTTGTGCTGCCCTGATAGACCCAAGGGAGCCCTACAAACTGACATCAGGAACCTGGATTGCTGAGTTTTCTTTTCCAGGGAAAATGGAAAAAGGATGTGCCCAGGGGCCCCTGGCCCTGACTGCAAAGAATCCTTATATCGAAGGATGGAGCCCAGACCGAAGTTGTCCCCACCTCAAACTTGTGCTGCCCTGATAGACCCAAGGGAGCCCTACAAACTGACATCAGGAACCTGGACTGCTGAGTTTTCTTTCCCAGGGAAAATGGAAAAAGAATGTGCCCAGGGGACCCCTGGCCTTGGGCTGGGCCTGACTGCAAAGAATCCTTATATCGAAGGATGGACCCGAGACCAAAGATGTCCCCACCTCAAACGTGTGCTGCCCTGATAGACCCAAGGGAGCCCTACAAACTGACATCAGGAACCTGGACTGCTGAGTTTTCTTTCCCAGGAAAAATGGAAAAAGGATGTGCCCAGGGGCCCCTTGACCTGACTGCAAAGAATCCTTATATCGAAGGATGGAGCGCAGACCGAAGTTGTCCCCACCTCAAACTTGTGCTGCCCTGATAGACCCAAGGGAGCCCTACAAACTGACATCAGGAACCTGGACTGCTGAGTTTTCTTTCCCAGGGAAAATGGCCAAAGGATGTGCCCAGGGGCCCCTGGCCCTGGGCTGGGCCCTGAATGCAAAGAATCCTTATATCGAAGGATGCACCCCACACCGAAGTTGTCCCCACCTCAAACTTGTGCTGCCCTGATAGACCCAAGGGAGCCCTACAAACTGACATCAGGAACCTGGACTGCTGAGTTTTCTTTCCCAGGGAAAATGGAAAAAGGATGTGCCCAGGGGCCCCTGGCCCTGACTGCAAAGAATCCTTATATCGAAGGATGGAGCCCAGACCGAAGTTGTCCCCACCTCAAACTTGTGCTGCCCTGATAGACCCAAGGGAGCCCTACAAACTGACATCAGGAACCTGGACTGCTGAGTTTTCTTTCCCAGGGAAAATGGCCAAAGGATGTGCCCAGGGGCTCCTGGCCCTGGGCTGGGCCCTGAATGCAAAGATTCGTTATATCGAAGGATGGAGCCCAGACCGAAGTTGTCCCCACCTCAAACTTGTGCTGCCCTGATAGACCCAAGGGAGCCCTACAAACTGACATCAGGAACCTGGACTGCTGAGTTTTCTTTCCCAGGGAAAATGGAAAAAGGATGTGCCCAGGGGCCCCTGGCCCTGACTGCAAAGAATCCTTATATCGAAGAATAAAACCCAGACCGAAGTTGTCCCCACATCAAACTTGTGCTGCCCTGATAGACCCAAGTGAGCCCTACAAACTGACATCAGGAACCTGGACTGCTGAGTTTTCTTTCCCAGGGAAAATGGAAAAAGGATGTGCCCAGGGGACCCTGGCCCTGACTGCAAAGAATCCTTATATCGAAGGATTGAGCCCAGACCGAAGTTGTCCCCACCTCAAACTTGTGCTGCCCTGATAGACCCAAGGGAGCCCTACAAACTGACATCAGGAACCTGGACTGCTGAGTTTTCTTTCCCAGGGAAAATGGAAAAAGGATGTGCCCAGGGGCTCCTGGCCCTGGGCTGGGCCCTGACTGCAAAGAATCCTTATATCGAAGGATGGAGCCCACACCGAAGTTGTCCCCACCTCAAACTTGTGCTGCCCTGATAGACCCAAGGGAGCCCTACAAACTGACATCAGGAACCTGGACTGCTGAGTTTTCTTTCCCAGGGAAAATGGAAAAAGGATGTGCCCAGGGGCCCCTCGCCCTGGGCTGGGCCTGACTGCAAAGAATCCTTATATCGAAGGATGGAGCCCAGACCAAAGTTGTCCCCACCTCAAACTTGTGCTGCCCTGATAGACCCAAGGGAGCCCTACAAACTGACATCAGGAACCTGGACTGCTGAGTTTTCTTTCCCAGGGAAAATGGCCAAAGGATGTGCCCAGGGGCTCCTGGCCCTGGGCTGGGCCATGAATGCAAAGAATCCTTATATCGAAGGATGCACCCCACACCGAAGTTGTCCCCACCTCAAACTTGTGCTGCCCTGATAGACCCAAGGGAGCCCTACAAACTGACATCAGGAACCTGGACTGCTGAGTTTTCTTTCCCAGGGAAAATGGCCAAAGGATGTGCCCAGGGGCCCCTGGCCCTGGGCAGGGACCTGAATGCAAAGAATCCTTATATCGAAAGATGCATGCCACACCGAAGTTGTCCCCACCTCAAACTTGTGCTGCCCTGATAGACCCAAGGGAGCCCTACAAACTGACATCAGGAACCTGGACTGCTGAGTTTTCTTTTTCGGGGGAAATGGAAAAAGTATGTGCCCAGGGGCCCCTGGCCCTGACTGCAAAGAATCCTTATATCGAAGAATAAAACCCAGACCGAAGTTGTCCCCACCTCAAACTTGTGCTGCCCTGATAGACCCAAGGGAGCCCTACAAACTGACATCAGGAACCTGGACTGCTGAGTTTTCTTTCCCAGGGAAAATGGCCAAAGGATGTGCCCAGGGGCCCCTGGCCCTGGGCTGGGCCCTAAATGCAAAGAATCCTTATATCGAAGGATGCACCCCACACCGAAGTTGTCCCCACCTCAAACTTGTGCTGCCCTGATAGACCCAAGGGAGCCCTACAAACTGACATCAGGAACCTGGACTGCTGAGTTTTCTTTTTCGGGGGAAAAATGGAAAAAGGATGTGCCCAGGGGCCCCTGGCCCTGACTGCAAAGAATCCTTATATCGAAGAATAAAACCCAGACCGAAGTTGTCCCCACATCAAACTTGTGCTGCCCTGATAGACCCAAGGGAGCCCTACAAACTGACATCAGGAACCTGGACTGCTGAGTTTTCTTTCCCAGGGAAAATGGAAAAAGGATGTGCCCAGGGGCCCCTGGCCCTGACTGCAAAGAATCCTTATATCGAAGGATTGAGCCCAGACCAAAGTTGTCCCCACCTCAAACTTGTGCTGCCCTGATAGACCCAAGGGAGCCCTACAAACTGACATCAGGAACCTGGACTGCTGAGTTTTCTTTCCCAGGGAAAATGGAAAAAGGATGTGCCCAGGGGCCCCTGGGCCTGGGCTGGGCCTGACTGCAAAGAATCCTTATATCGAAGGATTGAGCCCATACCGAAGTTGTCCCCACCTCAAACTTGTGCTGCCCTGATAGACCGAAGGGAGCCCTACAAACTGACATCAGGAACCTGGACTGCTGAGTTTTCTTTCCCAGGGAAAATGGAAAAAGGATGTGCCCAGGGGCCCCTGGCCCTGACTTCAAAAAATCCTTATATCGAAGGATGGAGCCCAGACCGAAGTTGTCCCCACCTCAAACTTGTGCTGCCCTGATAGACCCAAGGGAGCCCTACAAACTGACATCAGGAACCTGGACTGCTGAGTTTTCTTTCCCAGGAAAAATGGAAAAAGGGTGTGCCCAGGGGCCCCTGGCCCTGGGCTGGGTCCTGACTGCAAAGAATCCTTAAATCGAAGGATTGAGCCCAGACCGAATTTGTCCCCACCTCAAACTTGTGCTGCCCTGATAGACCCAAGGGAGCCCTACAAACTGACATCAGGAACCTGGACTGCTGAGTTTTCTTTCCCAGGGAAAATGGCCAAAGGATGTGCCCAGGGGCCCCTGGCCCTGGGCTGGGCCCTGAATGCAAAGAATCCTTATATCGAAGGATGCACCCCACACCGAAGTTGTCCCCACCTCAAACTTGTGCTGCCCTGATAGACCCAAGGGAGCCCTACAAACTGACATCAGGAACCTGGACTGCTGAGTTTTCTTTCCCAGGGAAAATGGCCAAAGGATGTCCCCAGGGGCCCCTGGCCCTGGGCTGGGCCCTGAATGCAAAGAATCCTTATATCGAAGGATGCACCCCACACCGAAGTTGTCCCCACCTCAAACTTGTGCTGCCCTGATAGACCCAAGGGAGCCCTACAAACTGACATCAGGAACCTGGACTGCTGAGTTTTCTTTTTCGGGGGAAATGGAAAAAGTATGTGCCCAGGGGCCCCTGGCCCTGACTGCAAAGAATCCTTATATCGAAGAATAAAACCCAGACCGAAGTTGTCCCCACATCAAACTTGTGCTGCCCTGATAGACCCAAGGGAGCCCTACAAACTGACATCAGGAACCTGGACTGCTGACTTTTCTTTCCCAGGGAAAATGGAAAAAGGATGTGCCCAGGGGCCCCTGGCCCTGACTGCAAAGAATCCTTATATCGAAGGATTGAGCCCAGACCGAAGTTGTCCCCACCTCAAACTTGTGCTGCCCTGATAGACCCAAGGGAGCCCTACAAACTGACATCAGCAACCTGGACTGCTGAGTTTTCTTTCCCAGGGAAAATGGAAAAAGGATGTGCCCAGGGGCCCCTGGCCCTGGGCTGGGCCCTGACTGCAAAGAATCCTTATATCGAAGGATTGAGCCCAGACCGAAGTTGTCCCCACCTCAAACTTGTGCTGCCCTGATAGACCCAAGGGAGCCCTACAAACTGACATCAGGAACCTGGACTGCTGAGTTTTCTTTCCCAGGGAAAATGGAAAAAGGATGTGCCAAGGGGCCCCTGGCCCTGGGCTGGGTCCTGACTGCAAAGAATCCTTATATCGAAGGATTGAGCCCAGACCGAAGTTGTCCCCACCTCAAACTTGTGCTGCCCTGATAGACCCAAGGGAGCCCTACAAACTGACATCAGGAACCTGGACTGCTGAGTTTTCTTTCCCAGGGAAAATGGAAAAAGGATGTGCCCAGGGGCTCCTGGCCCTGGGCTGGGCTCTGACTGCAAAGAATCCTTATATCGAAGGATGGACCCGAGACCGAAGTTGTCCCCTCCTCAAACTTGTGCTGCCCTGATAGACCCAAGGGAGCCCTACAAACTGACATCAGGAACCTGGACTGCTGAGTTTTCTTTCCCAGGGAAAATGGAAAAAGGATGTGCCCAGGGGCCCCTGGCCCTGACTGCAAAGAATCCTTATATCGAAGGATGCACCCCACACCGAAGTTGTCCCCACCTCAAACTTGTGCTGCCCTGATAGACCCAAGGGAGCCCTACAAACTGACATCAGGAACCTGGACTGCTGAGTTTTCTTTCCCAGGGAAAATGGAAAAAGGATGTGCCCAGGGGCCCCTGGCCCTGGGCTGGGCCCTGAATGCAAAGAATCCTTATATCGAAGGATGCACCCCACACCGAATTTGTCCCCACCTCAAACTTGTGCTACCCTGATAGAACCAAGGGAGCCCTACAAACTGACATCAGGAACCTGGACTGCTGAGTTTTCTTTCCCAGGGAAAATGGAAAAAGGATGTGCCCAGGGGCCCCTCGCCCTGGGCTGGTCCTGACTGCAAAGAATCCTTATATCGAAGGATTGAGCCCATACCGAAGTTGTCCCCACCTCAAACTTGTGCTGCCCTGATAGACCCAAGGGAGCCCTACAAACTGACATCAGGAACCTGGACTGCTGAGTTTTCTTTCCCAGGGAAAATGGAAAAAGGATGTGCCCAGGGGCCCCTGGCCCTGGGCTGGGCCTGACTGCAAAGAATCCTTATATCTAAGGATGGATTCGAGACCGAAGATGTCCCCACCTCAAACTTGTGCTGCCCTGATAGACCCAAGGGAGCCCTACAAACTGACATCAGGAACCTGGACTGCTGAGTTTTCTTTCCCAGGGAAAATGGCCAAAGGATGTGCCCAGGGGCTCCTGGCCCTGGGCTGGGCCCTGAATGCAAAGAATCCTTATATCGAAGGATGGAGCCCACACCGAAGTTGTCCCCACCTCAAACTTGTGCTGCCCTGATAGACCCAAGGGAGCCCTACAAACTGACATCAGGAACCTGGACTGCTGAGTTTTCTTTTTCGGGGGAAATGGAAAAAGTATGTGCCCAGGGGCCCCTGGCCCTGACTGCAAAGAATCCTTATATCGAAGAATAAAACCCAGACCGAAGTTGTCCCCACATCAAACTTGTGCTGCCCTGATAGACCCAAGGGAGCCCTACAAACTGACATCAGGAACCTGGACTGCTGAGTTTTCTTTCCCAGGGAAAATGGAAAAAGGATGTGCCCAGGGGCCCCTGGCCCTGACTGCAAAGAATCCTTATATCGAAGGATTGAGCCCAGACCAAAGTTGTCCCCACCTCAAACTTGTGCTGCCCTGATAGACCCAAGGGAGCCCTACAAACTGACATCAGGAACCTGGACTGCTGAGTTTTCTTTCCCAGGGAAAATGGAAAAAGGATGTGCCCAGGGGCCCCTGGGCCTGGGCTGGGCCTGACTGCAAAGAATCCTTATATCGAAGGATTGAGCCCATACCGAAGTTGTCCCCACCTCAAACTTGTGCTGCCCTGATAGACCGAAGGGAGCCCTACAAACTGACATCAGGAACCTGGACTGCTGAGTTTTCTTTCCCAGGGAAAATGGAAAAAGGATGTGCCCAGGGGCCCCTGGCCCTGACTTCAAAAAATCCTTATATCGAAGGATGGAGCCCAGACCGAAGTTGTCCCCACCTCAAACTTGTGCTGCCCTGATAGACCCAAGGGAGCCCTACAAACTGACATCAGGAACCTGGACTGCTGAGTTTTCTTTCCCAGGAAAAATGGAAAAAGGGTGTGCCCAGGGGCCCCTGGCCCTGGGCTGGGTCCTGACTGCAAAGAATCCTTAAATCGAAGGATTGAGCCCAGACCGAATTTGTCCCCACCTCAAACTTGTGCTGCCCTGATAGACCCAAGGGAGCCCTACAAACTGACATCAGGAACCTGGACTGCTGAGTTTTCTTTCCCAGGGAAAATGGCCAAAGGATGTGCCCAGGGGCCCCTGGCCCTGGGCTGGGCCCTGAATGCAAAGAATCCTTATATCGAAGGATGCACCCCACACCGAAGTTGTCCCCACCTCAAACTTGTGCTGCCCTGATAGACCCAAGGGAGCCCTACAAACTGACATCAGGAACCTGGACTGCTGAGTTTTCTTTCCCAGGGAAAATGGCCAAAGGATGTCCCCAGGGGCCCCTGGCCCTGGGCTGGGCCCTGAATGCAAAGAATCCTTATATCGAAGGATGCACCCCACACCGAAGTTGTCCCCACCTCAAACTTGTGCTGCCCTGATAGACCCAAGGGAGCCCTACAAACTGACATCAGGAACCTGGACTGCTGAGTTTTCTTTTTCGGGGGAAATGGAAAAAGTATGTGCCCAGGGGCCCCTGGCCCTGACTGCAAAGAATCCTTATATCGAAGGATAAAACCCAGACCGAAGTTGTCCCCACCTCAAACTTGTGCTGCCCTGATAGACCCAAGGGAGCCCTACAAACTGACATCAGGAACCTGGACTGCTGAGTTTTCTTTCCCAGGGAAAATGGAAAAAGGATGTGCCCAGGGGCCCCTTGACCTGACTGCAAAGAATCCTTATATCGAAGGATGGAGCCCACACCGAAGTTGTCCCCACCTCAAACTTGTGCTGCCCTGATAGACCCAAGGGAGCCCTACAAACTGACATCAGGAACCTGGACTGCTGAGTTTTCTTTCCCAGGGAAAATGGAAAAAGGATGTGCCCAGGGGCCCCTGGCCCTGGGCTGGGACCTGAATGCAAAGAATCCTTATATCGAAGGATGCACCCCACACCGAAGTTGTCCCCACCTCAAACTTGTGCTGCCCTGATAGACCCAAGGGAGCCCTACAAACTGACATCAGGAACCTGGACTGCTGAGTTTTCTTTTTCGGGGGAAATGGAAAAAGTATGTGCCCAGGGGCCCCTGGCCCTGACTGCAAAGAATCCTTATATCGAAGAATAAAACCCAGACCGAAGTTGTCCCCACATCAAACTTGTGCTGCCCTGATAGACCCAAGGGAGCCCTACAAACTGACATCAGGAACCTGGACTGCTGACTTTTCTTTCCCAGGGAAAATGGAAAAAGGATGTGCCCAGGGGCCCCTGGCCCTGACTGCAAAGAATCCTTATATCGAAGGATTGAGCCCAGACCGAAGTTGTCCCCACCTCAAACTTGTGCTGCCCTGATAGACCCAAGGGAGCCCTACAAACTGACATCAGCAACCTGGACTGCTGAGTTTTCTTTCCCAGGGAAAATGGAAAAAGGATGTGCCCAGGGGCCCCTGGCCCTGGGCTGGGCCCTGACTGCAAAGAATCCTTATATCGAAGGATTGAGCCCAGACCGAAGTTGTCCCCACCTCAAACTTGTGCTGCCCTGATAGACCCAAGGGAGCCCTACAAACTGACATCAGGAACCTGGACTGCTGAGTTTTCTTTCCCAGGGAAAATGGAAAAAGGATGTGCCCAGGGGCCCCTGGCCCTGGGCTGGGTCCTGACTGCAAAGAATCCTTATATCGAAGGATTGAGCCCAGACCGAAGTTGTCCCCACCTCAAACTTGTGCTGCCCTGATAGACCCAAGGGAGCCCTACAAACTGACATCAGGAACCTGGACTGCTGAGTTTTCTTTTCCAGGGAGAATGGAAAAAGGATGTGCCCAGGGGCCCCTGGCCCTGGGCTGGGCCTGACGGCAAAGAATCCTTATATCGAAGGATTGAGCCCAGACCGAAGTTGTCCCCACCTCAAACTTGTGCTGCCCTGATAGACCCAAGGGAGCCCTACAAACTGACATCAGGAACCTGGATTGCTGAGTTTTCTTTTCCAGGGAAAATGGAAAAAGGATGTGCCCAGGGGCCCCTGGCCCTGACTGCAAAGAATCCTTATATCGAAGGATGGAGCCCAGACCGAAGTTGTCCCCACCTCAAACTTGTGCTGCCCTGATAGACCCAAGGGAGCCCTACAAACTGACATCAGGAACCTGGACTGCTGAGTTTTCTTTCCCAGGGAAAATGGAAAAAGAATGTGCCCAGGGGACCCCTGGCCTTGGGCTGGGCCTGACTGCAAAGAATCCTTATATCGAAGGATGGACCCGAGACCAAAGATGTCCCCACCTCAAACGTGTGCTGCCCTGATAGACCCAAGGGAGCCCTACAAACTGACATCAGGAACCTGGACTGCTGAGTTTTCTTTCCCAGGAAAAATGGAAAAAGGATGTGCCCAGGGGCCCCTTGACCTGACTGCAAAGAATCCTTATATCGAAGGATGGAGCGCAGACCGAAGTTGTCCCCACCTCAAACTTGTGCTGCCCTGATAGACCCAAGGGAGCCCTACAAACTGACATCAGGAACCTGGACTGCTGAGTTTTCTTTCCCAGGGAAAATGGCCAAAGGATGTGCCCAGGGGCCCCTGGCCCTGGGCTGGGCCCTGAATGCAAAGAATCCTTATATCGAAGGATGCACCCCACACCGAAGTTGTCCCCACCTCAAACTTGTGCTGCCCTGATAGACCCAAGGGAGCCCTACAAACTGACATCAGGAACCTGGACTGCTGAGTTTTCTTTCCCAGGGAAAATGGAAAAAGGATGTGCCCAGGGGCCCCTGGCCCTGACTGCAAAGAATCCTTATATCGAAGGATGGAGCCCAGACCGAAGTTGTCCCCACCTCAAACTTGTGCTGCCCTGATAGACCCAAGGGAGCCCTACAAACTGACATCAGGAACCTGGACTGCTGAGTTTTCTTTCCCAGGGAAAATGGCCAAAGGATGTGCCCAGGGGCTCCTGGCCCTGGGCTGGGCCCTGAATGCAAAGATTCGTTATATCGAAGGATGGAGCCCAGACCGAAGTTGTCCCCACCTCAAACTTGTGCTGCCCTGATAGACCCAAGGGAGCCCTACAAACTGACATCAGGAACCTGGACTGCTGAGTTTTCTTTCCCAGGGAAAATGGAAAAAGGATGTGCCCAGGGGCCCCTGGCCCTGACTGCAAAGAATCCTTATATCGAAGAATAAAACCCAGACCGAAGTTGTCCCCACATCAAACTTGTGCTGCCCTGATAGACCCAAGTGAGCCCTACAAACTGACATCAGGAACCTGGACTGCTGAGTTTTCTTTCCCAGGGAAAATGGAAAAAGGATGTGCCCAGGGGACCCTGGCCCTGACTGCAAAGAATCCTTATATCGAAGGATTGAGCCCAGACCGAAGTTGTCCCCACCTCAAACTTGTGCTGCCCTGATAGACCCAAGGGAGCCCTACAAACTGACATCAGGAACCTGGACTGCTGAGTTTTCTTTCCCAGGGAAAATGGAAAAAGGATGTGCCCAGGGGCTCCTGGCCCTGGGCTGGGCCCTGACTGCAAAGAATCCTTATATCGAAGGATGGAGCCCACACCGAAGTTGTCCCCACCTCAAACTTGTGCTGCCCTGATAGACCCAAGGGAGCCCTACAAACTGACATCAGGAACCTGGACTGCTGAGTTTTCTTTCCCAGGGAAAATGGAAAAAGGATGTGCCCAGGGGCCCCTCGCCCTGGGCTGGGCCTGACTGCAAAGAATCCTTATATCGAAGGATGGAGCCCAGACCAAAGTTGTCCCCACCTCAAACTTGTGCTGCCCTGATAGACCCAAGGGAGCCCTACAAACTGACATCAGGAACCTGGACTGCTGAGTTTTCTTTCCCAGGGAAAATGGCCAAAGGATGTGCCCAGGGGCTCCTGGCCCTGGGCTGGGCCATGAATGCAAAGAATCCTTATATCGAAGGATGCACCCCACACCGAAGTTGTCCCCACCTCAAACTTGTGCTGCCCTGATAGACCCAAGGGAGCCCTACAAACTGACATCAGGAACCTGGACTGCTGAGTTTTCTTTCCCAGGGAAAATGGCCAAAGGATGTGCCCAGGGGCCCCTGGCCCTGGGCAGGGACCTGAATGCAAAGAATCCTTATATCGAAAGATGCATGCCACACCGAAGTTGTCCCCACCTCAAACTTGTGCTGCCCTGATAGACCCAAGGGAGCCCTACAAACTGACATCAGGAACCTGGACTGCTGAGTTTTCTTTTTCGGGGGAAATGGAAAAAGTATGTGCCCAGGGGCCCCTGGCCCTGACTGCAAAGAATCCTTATATCGAAGAATAAAACCCAGACCGAAGTTGTCCCCACCTCAAACTTGTGCTGCCCTGATAGACCCAAGGGAGCCCTACAAACTGACATCAGGAACCTGGACTGCTGAGTTTTCTTTCCCAGGGAAAATGGCCAAAGGATGTGCCCAGGGGCCCCTGGCCCTGGGCTGGGCCCTAAATGCAAAGAATCCTTATATCGAAGGATGCACCCCACACCGAAGTTGTCCCCACCTCAAACTTGTGCTGCCCTGATAGACCCAAGGGAGCCCTACAAACTGACATCAGGAACCTGGACTGCTGAGTTTTCTTTTTCGGGGGAAAAATGGAAAAAGGATGTGCCCAGGGGCCCCTGGCCCTGACTGCAAAGAATCCTTATATCGAAGAATAAAACCCAGACCGAAGTTGTCCCCACATCAAACTTGTGCTGCCCTGATAGACCCAAGGGAGCCCTACAAACTGACATCAGGAACCTGGACTGCTGAGTTTTCTTTCCCAGGGAAAATGGAAAAAGGATGTGCCCAGGGGCCCCTGGCCCTGACTGCAAAGAATCCTTATATCGAAGGATTGAGCCCAGACCAAAGTTGTCCCCACCTCAAACTTGTGCTGCCCTGATAGACCCAAGGGAGCCCTACAAACTGACATCAGGAACCTGGACTGCTGAGTTTTCTTTCCCAGGGAAAATGGAAAAAGGATGTGCCCAGGGGCCCCTGGGCCTGGGCTGGGCCTGACTGCAAAGAATCCTTATATCGAAGGATTGAGCCCATACCGAAGTTGTCCCCACCTCAAACTTGTGCTGCCCTGATAGACCGAAGGGAGCCCTACAAACTGACATCAGGAACCTGGACTGCTGAGTTTTCTTTCCCAGGGAAAATGGAAAAAGGATGTGCCCAGGGGCCCCTGGCCCTGACTTCAAAAAATCCTTATATCGAAGGATGGAGCCCAGACCGAAGTTGTCCCCACCTCAAACTTGTGCTGCCCTGATAGACCCAAGGGAGCCCTACAAACTGACATCAGGAACCTGGACTGCTGAGTTTTCTTTCCCAGGAAAAATGGAAAAAGGGTGTGCCCAGGGGCCCCTGGCCCTGGGCTGGGTCCTGACTGCAAAGAATCCTTAAATCGAAGGATTGAGCCCAGACCGAATTTGTCCCCACCTCAAACTTGTGCTGCCCTGATAGACCCAAGGGAGCCCTACAAACTGACATCAGGAACCTGGACTGCTGAGTTTTCTTTCCCAGGGAAAATGGCCAAAGGATGTGCCCAGGGGCCCCTGGCCCTGGGCTGGGCCCTGAATGCAAAGAATCCTTATATCGAAGGATGCACCCCACACCGAAGTTGTCCCCACCTCAAACTTGTGCTGCCCTGATAGACCCAAGGGAGCCCTACAAACTGACATCAGGAACCTGGACTGCTGAGTTTTCTTTCCCAGGGAAAATGGCCAAAGGATGTCCCCAGGGGCCCCTGGCCCTGGGCTGGGCCCTGAATGCAAAGAATCCTTATATCGAAGGATGCACCCCACACCGAAGTTGTCCCCACCTCAAACTTGTGCTGCCCTGATAGACCCAAGGGAGCCCTACAAACTGACATCAGGAACCTGGACTGCTGAGTTTTCTTTTTCGGGGGAAATGGAAAAAGTATGTGCCCAGGGGCCCCTGGCCCTGACTGCAAAGAATCCTTATATCGAAGAATAAAACCCAGACCGAAGTTGTCCCCACATCAAACTTGTGCTGCCCTGATAGACCCAAGGGAGCCCTACAAACTGACATCAGGAACCTGGACTGCTGACTTTTCTTTCCCAGGGAAAATGGAAAAAGGATGTGCCCAGGGGCCCCTGGCCCTGACTGCAAAGAATCCTTATATCGAAGGATTGAGCCCAGACCGAAGTTGTCCCCACCTCAAACTTGTGCTGCCCTGATAGACCCAAGGGAGCCCTACAAACTGACATCAGCAACCTGGACTGCTGAGTTTTCTTTCCCAGGGAAAATGGAAAAAGGATGTGCCCAGGGGCCCCTGGCCCTGGGCTGGGCCCTGACTGCAAAGAATCCTTATATCGAAGGATTGAGCCCAGACCGAAGTTGTCCCCACCTCAAACTTGTGCTGCCCTGATAGACCCAAGGGAGCCCTACAAACTGACATCAGGAACCTGGACTGCTGAGTTTTCTTTCCCAGGGAAAATGGAAAAAGGATGTGCCAAGGGGCCCCTGGCCCTGGGCTGGGTCCTGACTGCAAAGAATCCTTATATCGAAGGATTGAGCCCAGACCGAAGTTGTCCCCACCTCAAACTTGTGCTGCCCTGATAGACCCAAGGGAGCCCTACAAACTGACATCAGGAACCTGGACTGCTGAGTTTTCTTTCCCAGGGAAAATGGAAAAAGGATGTGCCCAGGGGCTCCTGGCCCTGGGCTGGGCTCTGACTGCAAAGAATCCTTATATCGAAGGATGGACCCGAGACCGAAGTTGTCCCCTCCTCAAACTTGTGCTGCCCTGATAGACCCAAGGGAGCCCTACAAACTGACATCAGGAACCTGGACTGCTGAGTTTTCTTTCCCAGGGAAAATGGAAAAAGGATGTGCCCAGGGGCCCCTGGCCCTGACTGCAAAGAATCCTTATATCGAAGGATGCACCCCACACCGAAGTTGTCCCCACCTCAAACTTGTGCTGCCCTGATAGACCCAAGGGAGCCCTACAAACTGACATCAGGAACCTGGACTGCTGAGTTTTCTTTCCCAGGGAAAATGGAAAAAGGATGTGCCCAGGGGCCCCTGGCCCTGGGCTGGGCCCTGAATGCAAAGAATCCTTATATCGAAGGATGCACCCCACACCGAATTTGTCCCCACCTCAAACTTGTGCTACCCTGATAGAACCAAGGGAGCCCTACAAACTGACATCAGGAACCTGGACTGCTGAGTTTTCTTTCCCAGGGAAAATGGAAAAAGGATGTGCCCAGGGGCCCCTCGCCCTGGGCTGGTCCTGACTGCAAAGAATCCTTATATCGAAGGATTGAGCCCATACCGAAGTTGTCCCCACCTCAAACTTGTGCTGCCCTGATAGACCCAAGGGAGCCCTACAAACTGACATCAGGAACCTGGACTGCTGAGTTTTCTTTCCCAGGGAAAATGGAAAAAGGATGTGCCCAGGGGCCCCTGGCCCTGGGCTGGGCCTGACTGCAAAGAATCCTTATATCTAAGGATGGATTCGAGACCGAAGATGTCCCCACCTCAAACTTGTGCTGCCCTGATAGACCCAAGGGAGCCCTACAAACTGACATCAGGAACCTGGACTGCTGAGTTTTCTTTCCCAGGGAAAATGGCCAAAGGATGTGCCCAGGGGCTCCTGGCCCTGGGCTGGGCCCTGAATGCAAAGAATCCTTATATCGAAGGATGGAGCCCACACCGAAGTTGTCCCCACCTCAAACTTGTGCTGCCCTGATAGACCCAAGGGAGCCCTACAAACTGACATCAGGAACCTGGACTGCTGAGTTTTCTTTTTCGGGGGAAATGGAAAAAGTATGTGCCCAGGGGCCCCTGGCCCTGACTGCAAAGAATCCTTATATCGAAGAATAAAACCCAGACCGAAGTTGTCCCCACATCAAACTTGTGCTGCCCTGATAGACCCAAGGGAGCCCTACAAACTGACATCAGGAACCTGGACTGCTGAGTTTTCTTTCCCAGGGAAAATGGAAAAAGGATGTGCCCAGGGGCCCCTGGCCCTGACTGCAAAGAATCCTTATATCGAAGGATTGAGCCCAGACCAAAGTTGTCCCCACCTCAAACTTGTGCTGCCCTGATAGACCCAAGGGAGCCCTACAAACTGACATCAGGAACCTGGACTGCTGAGTTTTCTTTCCCAGGGAAAATGGAAAAAGGATGTGCCCAGGGGCCCCTGGGCCTGGGCTGGGCCTGACTGCAAAGAATCCTTATATCGAAGGATTGAGCCCATACCGAAGTTGTCCCCACCTCAAACTTGTGCTGCCCTGATAGACCGAAGGGAGCCCTACAAACTGACATCAGGAACCTGGACTGCTGAGTTTTCTTTCCCAGGGAAAATGGAAAAAGGATGTGCCCAGGGGCCCCTGGCCCTGACTTCAAAAAATCCTTATATCGAAGGATGGAGCCCAGACCGAAGTTGTCCCCACCTCAAACTTGTGCTGCCCTGATAGACCCAAGGGAGCCCTACAAACTGACATCAGGAACCTGGACTGCTGAGTTTTCTTTCCCAGGAAAAATGGAAAAAGGGTGTGCCCAGGGGCCCCTGGCCCTGGGCTGGGTCCTGACTGCAAAGAATCCTTAAATCGAAGGATTGAGCCCAGACCGAATTTGTCCCCACCTCAAACTTGTGCTGCCCTGATAGACCCAAGGGAGCCCTACAAACTGACATCAGGAACCTGGACTGCTGAGTTTTCTTTCCCAGGGAAAATGGCCAAAGGATGTGCCCAGGGGCCCCTGGCCCTGGGCTGGGCCCTGAATGCAAAGAATCCTTATATCGAAGGATGCACCCCACACCGAAGTTGTCCCCACCTCAAACTTGTGCTGCCCTGATAGACCCAAGGGAGCCCTACAAACTGACATCAGGAACCTGGACTGCTGAGTTTTCTTTCCCAGGGAAAATGGCCAAAGGATGTCCCCAGGGGCCCCTGGCCCTGGGCTGGGCCCTGAATGCAAAGAATCCTTATATCGAAGGATGCACCCCACACCGAAGTTGTCCCCACCTCAAACTTGTGCTGCCCTGATAGACCCAAGGGAGCCCTACAAACTGACATCAGGAACCTGGACTGCTGAGTTTTCTTTTTCGGGGGAAATGGAAAAAGTATGTGCCCAGGGGCCCCTGGCCCTGACTGCAAAGAATCCTTATATCGAAGGATAAAACCCAGACCGAAGTTGTCCCCACCTCAAACTTGTGCTGCCCTGATAGACCCAAGGGAGCCCTACAAACTGACATCAGGAACCTGGACTGCTGAGTTTTCTTTCCCAGGGAAAATGGAAAAAGGATGTGCCCAGGGGCCCCTTGACCTGACTGCAAAGAATCCTTATATCGAAGGATGGAGCCCACACCGAAGTTGTCCCCACCTCAAACTTGTGCTGCCCTGATAGACCCAAGGGAGCCCTACAAACTGACATCAGGAACCTGGACTGCTGAGTTTTCTTTCCCAGGGAAAATGGAAAAAGGATGTGCCCAGGGGCCCCTGGCCCTGGGCTGGGACCTGAATGCAAAGAATCCTTATATCGAAGGATGCACCCCACACCGAAGTTGTCCCCACCTCAAACTTGTGCTGCCCTGATAGACCCAAGGGAGCCCTACAAACTGACATCAGGAACCTGGACTGCTGAGTTTTCTTTTTCGGGGGAAATGGAAAAAGTATGTGCCCAGGGGCCCCTGGCCCTGACTGCAAAGAATCCTTATATCGAAGAATAAAACCCAGACCGAAGTTGTCCCCACATCAAACTTGTGCTGCCCTGATAGACCCAAGGGAGCCCTACAAACTGACATCAGGAACCTGGACTGCTGACTTTTCTTTCCCAGGGAAAATGGAAAAAGGATGTGCCCAGGGGCCCCTGGCCCTGACTGCAAAGAATCCTTATATCGAAGGATTGAGCCCAGACCGAAGTTGTCCCCACCTCAAACTTGTGCTGCCCTGATAGACCCAAGGGAGCCCTACAAACTGACATCAGCAACCTGGACTGCTGAGTTTTCTTTCCCAGGGAAAATGGAAAAAGGATGTGCCCAGGGGCCCCTGGCCCTGGGCTGGGCCCTGACTGCAAAGAATCCTTATATCGAAGGATTGAGCCCAGACCGAAGTTGTCCCCACCTCAAACTTGTGCTGCCCTGATAGACCCAAGGGAGCCCTACAAACTGACATCAGGAACCTGGACTGCTGAGTTTTCTTTCCCAGGGAAAATGGAAAAAGGATGTGCCCAGGGGCCCCTGGCCCTGGGCTGGGTCCTGACTGCAAAGAATCCTTATATCGAAGGATTGAGCCCAGACCGAAGTTGTCCCCACCTCAAACTTGTGCTGCCCTGATAGACCCAAGGGAGCCCTACAAACTGACATCAGGAACCTGGACTGCTGAGTTTTCTTTCCCAGGGAAAATGGAAAAAGGATGTGCCCAGGGGCTCCTGGCCCTGGGCTGGGCTCTGACTGCAAAGAATCCTTATATCGAAGGATGGACCCGAGACCGAAGTTGTCCCCTCCTCAAACTTGTGCTGCCCTGATAGACCCAAGGGAGCCCTACAAACTGACATCAGGAACCTGGACTGCTGAGTTTTCTTTCCCAGGGAAAATGGAAAAAGGATGTGCCCAGGGGCCCCTGGCCCTGACTGCAAAGAATCCTTATATCGAAGGATGCACCCCACACCGAAGTTGTCCCCACCTCAAACTTGTGCTGCCCTGATAGACCCAAGGGAGCCCTACAAACTGACATCAGGAACCTGGACTGCTGAGTTTTCTTTCCCAGGGAAAATGGAAAAAGGATGTGCCCAGGGGCCCCTGGCCCTGGGCTGGGCCCTGAATGCAAAGAATCCTTATATCGAAGGATGCACCCCACACCGAATTTGTCCCCACCTCAAACTTGTGCTACCCTGATAGAACCAAGGGAGCCCTACAAACTGACATCAGGAACCTGGACTGCTGAGTTTTCTTTCCCAGGGAAAATGGAAAAAGGATGTGCCCAGGGGCCCCTCGCCCTGGGCTGGTCCTGACTGCAAAGAATCCTTATATCGAAGGATTGAGCCCATACCGAAGTTGTCCCCACCTCAAACTTGTGCTGCCCTGATAGACCCAAGGGAGCCCTACAAACTGACATCAGGAACCTGGACTGCTGAGTTTTCTTTCCCAGGGAAAATGGAAAAAGGATGTGCCCAGGGGCCCCTGGCCCTGGGCTGGGCCTGACTGCAAAGAATCCTTATATCTAAGGATGGATTCGAGACCGAAGATGTCCCCACCTCAAACTTGTGCTGCCCTGATAGACCCAAGGGAGCCCTACAAACTGACATCAGGAACCTGGACTGCTGAGTTTTCTTTCCCAGGGAAAATGGCCAAAGGATGTGCCCAGGGGCTCCTGGCCCTGGGCTGGGCCCTGAATGCAAAGAATCCTTATATCGAAGGATGGAGCCCACACCGAAGTTGTCCCCACCTCAAACTTGTGCTGCCCTGATAGACCCAAGGGAGCCCTACAAACTGACATCAGGAACCTGGACTGCTGAGTTTTCTTTTTCGGGGGAAATGGAAAAAGTATGTGCCCAGGGGCCCCTGGCCCTGACTGCAAAGAATCCTTATATCGAAGAATAAAACCCAGACCGAAGTTGTCCCCACATCAAACTTGTGCTGCCCTGATAGACCCAAGGGAGCCCTACAAACTGACATCAGGAACCTGGACTGCTGAGTTTTCTTTCCCAGGGAAAATGGAAAAAGGATGTGCCCAGGGGCCCCTGGCCCTGACTGCAAAGAATCCTTATATCGAAGGATTGAGCCCAGACCAAAGTTGTCCCCACCTCAAACTTGTGCTGCCCTGATAGACCCAAGGGAGCCCTACAAACTGACATCAGGAACCTGGACTGCTGAGTTTTCTTTCCCAGGGAAAATGGAAAAAGGATGTGCCCAGGGGCCCCTGGGCCTGGGCTGGGCCTGACTGCAAAGAATCCTTATATCGAAGGATTGAGCCCATACCGAAGTTGTCCCCACCTCAAACTTGTGCTGCCCTGATAGACCGAAGGGAGCCCTACAAACTGACATCAGGAACCTGGACTGCTGAGTTTTCTTTCCCAGGGAAAATGGAAAAAGGATGTGCCCAGGGGCCCCTGGCCCTGACTTCAAAAAATCCTTATATCGAAGGATGGAGCCCAGACCGAAGTTGTCCCCACCTCAAACTTGTGCTGCCCTGATAGACCCAAGGGAGCCCTACAAACTGACATCAGGAACCTGGACTGCTGAGTTTTCTTTCCCAGGAAAAATGGAAAAAGGGTGTGCCCAGGGGCCCCTGGCCCTGGGCTGGGTCCTGACTGCAAAGAATCCTTAAATCGAAGGATTGAGCCCAGACCGAATTTGTCCCCACCTCAAACTTGTGCTGCCCTGATAGACCCAAGGGAGCCCTACAAACTGACATCAGGAACCTGGACTGCTGAGTTTTCTTTCCCAGGGAAAATGGCCAAAGGATGTGCCCAGGGGCCCCTGGCCCTGGGCTGGGCCCTGAATGCAAAGAATCCTTATATCGAAGGATGCACCCCACACCGAAGTTGTCCCCACCTCAAACTTGTGCTGCCCTGATAGACCCAAGGAAGCCCTACAAACTGACATCAGGAACCTGGACTGCTGAGTTTTCTTTCCCAGGGAAAATGGCCAAAGGATGTCCCCAGGGGCCCCTGGCCCTGGGCTGGGCCCTGAATGCAAAGAATCCTTATATCGAAGGATGCACCCCACACCGAAGTTGTCCCCACCTCAAACTTGTGCTGCCCTGATAGACCCAAGGGAGCCCTACAAACTGACATCAGGAACCTGGACTGCTGAGTTTTCTTTTTCGGGGGAAATGGAAAAAGTATGTGCCCAGGGGCCCCTGGCCCTGACTGCAAAGAATCCTTATATCGAAGAATAAAACCCAGACCGAAGTTGTCCCCACATCAAACTTGTGCTGCCCTGATAGACCCAAGGGAGCCCTACAAACTGACATCAGGAACCTGGACTGCTGAGTTTTCTTTCCCAGGGAAAATGGAAAAAGGATGTGCCCAGGGGCCCCTGGCCCTGACTGCAAAGAATCCTTATATCGAAGGATTGAGCCCAGACCGAAGTTGTCCCCACCTCAAATTTGTGCTGCCCTGATAGACCCAAGGGAGCCCTACAAACTGACATCAGGAACCTGGACTGCTGAGTTTTCTTTCCCAGGGAAAATGGAAAAAGGATGTGCCCAGGGGCCCCTGGCCCTGGGCTGGGCCCTGAATGCAAAGAATCCTTATATCGAAGGATGCACCCCACACCGAATTTGTCCCCACCTCAAACTTGTGCTGCCCTGATAGACCCAAGGGAGCCCTACAAACTGACATCAGGAACCTGGACTGCTGAGTTTTCTTTCCCAGGGAAAATGGAAAAAGGATGTGCCCAGGGGCCCCTCGCCCTGGGCTGGGCCTGACTGCAAAGAATCCTTATATCGAAGGATTGAGCCCAGACCAAAGTTGTCCCCACCTCAAACTTGTGCTGCCCTGATAGACCCAAGGGAGCCCTACAAACTGACATCAGGAACCTGGACTGCTGAGTTTTCTTTCCCAGGGAAAATGGAAAAAGGATGTGCCCAGGGGCCCCTGGGCCTGGGCTGGGCCTGACTGCAAAGAATCCTTATATCGAAGGATTGAGCCCATACCGAAGTTGTCCCCACCTCAAACTTGTGCTGCCCTGATAGACCGAAGGGAGCCCTACAAACTGACATCAGGAACCTGGACTGCTGAGTTTTCTTTCCCAGGGAAAATGGAAAAAGGATGTGCCCAGGGGCCCCTGGCCCTGACTTCAAAAAATCCTTATATCGAAGGATGGAGCCCAGACCGAAGTTGTCCCCACCTCAAACTTGTGCTGCCCTGATAGACCCAAGGGAGCCCTACAAACTGACATCAGGAACCTGGACTGCTGAGTTTTCTTTCCCAGGAAAAATGGAAAAAGGGTGTGCCCAGGGGCCCCTGGCCCTGGGCTGGGTCCTGACTGCAAAGAATCATTAAATCGAAGGATTGAGCCCAGACCGAATTTGTCCCCACCTCAAACTTGTGCTGCCCTGATAGACCCAAGGGAGCCCTACAAACTGACATCAGGAACCTGGACTGCTGAGTTTTCTTTTCCAGGGAAAATGGAAAAAGGATGTGCCCAGGGGCCCCTGGCCCTGACTGCAAAGAATCCTTATATCGAAGGATGGAGCCCAGACCGAAGTTGTCCCCACCTCAAACTTGTGCTGCCCTGATAGACCCAAGGGAGCCCTACAAACTGACATCAGGAACCTGGACTGCTGAGTTTTCTTTCCCAGGGAAAATGGCCAAAGGATGTGCCCAGGGGCCCCTGGCCCTGGGCTGGGCCCTGAATGCAAAGAATCCTTATATCGAAGGATGCACCCCACACCGAAGTTGTCCCCACCTCAAACTTGTGCTGCCCTGATAGACCGAAGGGAGCCCTACAAACTGACATCAGGAACCTGGACTGCTGAGTTTTCTTTCCCAGGGAAAATGGAAAAAGGATGTGCCCAGGGGCCCCTGGCCCTGACTGCAAAGAATCCTTATATCGAAGGATGGAGCCCAGACCGAAGTTGTCCCCACCTCAAACTTGTGCTGCCCTGATAGACCGAAGGGAGCCCTACAAACTGACATCAGGAACCTGGACTGCTGAGTTTTCTTTTCCAGGGAAAATGGAAAAAGGATGTGCCCAGGGGCCCCTGGCCCTGACTGCAAAGAATCCTTATATTGAAGGATGGAGCCCAGACCAAAGTTGTCCCCACCTCAAACTTGTGCTGCCCTGATAGACCCAAGGGAGCCCTACAAACTGACATCAGGAACCTGGACTGCTGAGTTTTCTTTCCCAGGGAAAAGGGCCAAAGCATGTGCCCAGGGGCCCCTGGCCCTGGGCTGGGCCTGACTGCAAAGAATCCTTATATCGAAGGATGGACCCGAGACCGAAGATGCCCCACCTCAAACTTGTGCTGCCCTGATAGACCCAAGGGAGCCCTACAAACTGACATCAGGAACCTGGACTGCTGAGTTTTCTTTCCCGGGGAAAATGGGAAAAGGATGTGCCCAGGGGCCCCTCGCCCTGACTGCAAAGAATCCTTATATCGAAGAATGGAGCCCAGACCGAAGTTGTCCCCACCTCAAACTTGTGCTGCCCTGATAGACCCAAGGGAGCCCTACAAACTGACATCAGGAACCTGGACTGCTGAGTTTTCTTTCCCAGGGAAAATGGCCAAAGGATGTGCCCAGGGGCCCCTGGCCCAGGGCTGGGCCTGACTGCAAAGAATCCTTATATCGAAGGATGGAGCCCAGACCGAAGTTGTCCCCACCTCAAACTTGTGCTGCCCTGATAGACCCAAGGGAGCCCTACAAACTGACATCAGGAACCTGGACTGCTGAGTTTTCTTTCCCAGGGAAAATGGAAAAAGGATGTGCCCAGGGGCCCCTGGCCCTGGGCAGGGCCCTGAATGCAAAGAATCCTTATATCGAAGGATTGAGCCCAGACCGAAGTTGTCCCCACCTCAAACTTGTGCTGCCCTGATAGACCCAAGGGAGCCCTACAAACTGACATCAGGAACCTGGACTGCTGAGTTTTCTTTTCCAGGGAGAATGGAAAAAGGATGTGCCCAGGGGCCCCTGGCCCTGGGCTGGGCCTGACGGCAAAGAATCCTTATATCGAAGGATTGAGCCCAGACCGAAGTTGTCCCCACCTCAAACTTGTGCTGCCCTGATAGACCCAAGGGAGCCCTACAAACTGACATCAGGAACCTGGATTGCTGAGTTTTCTTTTCCAGGGAAAATGGAAAAAGGATGTGCCCAGGGGCCCCTGGCCCTGACTGCAAAGAATCCTTATATCGAAGGATGGAGCCCAGACCGAAGTTGTCCCCACCTCAAACTTGTGCTGCCCTGATAGACCCAAGGGAGCCCTACAAACTGACATCAGGAACCTGGACTGCTGAGTTTTCTTTCCCAGGGAAAATGGCCAAAGGATGTGCCCAGGGGCCCCTGGCCCTGGGCTGGGCCCTGAATGCAAAGAATCCTTATATCGAAGGATGCACCCCACACCGAAGTTGTCCCCACCTCAAACTTGTGCTGCCCTGATAGACCCAAGGGAGCCCTACAAACTGACATCAGGAACCTGGACTGCTGAGTTTTCTTTCCCAGGGAAAATGGCCAAAGGATGTCCCCAGGGGCCCCTGGCCCTGGGCTGGGCCCTGAATGCAAAGAATCCTTATATCGAAGGATGCACCCCACACCGAAGTTGTCCCCACCTCAAACTTGTGCTGCCCTGATAGACCCAAGGGAGCCCTACAAACTGACATCAGGAACCTGGACTGCTGAGTTTTCTTTTTCGGGGGAAATGGAAAAAGTATGTGCCCAGGGGCCCCTGGCCCTGACTGCAAAGAATCCTTATATCGAAGAATAAAACCCAGACCGAAGTTGTCCCCACATCAAACTTGTGCTGCCCTGATAGACCCAAGGGAGCCCTACAAACTGACATCAGGAACCTGGACTGCTGAGTTTTCTTTCCCAGGGAAAATGGAAAAAGGATGTGCCCAGGGGCCCCTTGACCTGACTGCAAAGAATCCTTATATCGAAGGATGGAGCCCACACCGAAGTTGTCCCCACCTCAAACTTGTGCTGCCCTGATAGACCCAAGGAAGCCCTACAAACTGACATCAGGAACCTGGACTGCTGAGTTTTCTTTCCCAGGGAAAATGGAAAAAGGATGTGCCCAGGGGCCCCTGGCCCTGGGCTGGGACCTGAATGCAAAGAATCCTTATATCGAAGGATGCACCCCACACCGAAGTTGTCCCCACCTCAAACTTGTGCTGCCCTGATAGACCCAAGGGAGCCCTACAAACTGACATCAGGAACCTGGACTGCTGAGTTTTCTTTTTCGGGGGAAATGGAAAAAGTATGTGCCCAGGGGCCCCTGGCCCTGACTGCAAAGAATCCTTATATCGAAGAATAAAACCCAGACCGAAGTTGTCCCCACATCAAACTTGTGCTGCCCTGATAGACCCAAGGGAGCCCTACAAACTGACATCAGGAACCTGGACTGCTGACTTTTCTTTCCCAGGGAAAATGGAAAAAGGATGTGCCCAGGGGCCCCTGGCCCTGACTGCAAAGAATCCTTATATCGAAGGATTGAGCCCAGACCGAAGTTGTCCCCACCTCAAACTTGTGCTGCCCTGATAGACCCAAGGGAGCCCTACAAACTGACATCAGGAACCTGGACTGCTGAGTTTTCTTTCCCAGGGAAAATGGAAAAAGGATGTGCCCAGGGGCCCCTGGCCCTGGGCTGGGTCCTGACTGCAAAGAATCCTTATATCGAAGGATTGAGCCCAGACCGAAGTTGTCCCCACCTCAAACTTGTGCTGCCCTGATAGACCCAAGGGAGCCCTACAAACTGACATCAGGAACCTGGACTGCTGAGTTTTCTTTCCCAGGGAAAATGGAAAAAGGATGTGCCCAGGGGCTCCTGGCCCTGGGCTGGGCTCTGACTGCAAAGAATCCTTATATCGAAGGATGGACCCGAGACCGAAGTTGTCCCCTCCTCAAACTTGTGCTGCCCTGATAGACCCAAGGGAGCCCTACAAACTGACATCAGGAACCTGGACTGCTGAGTTTTCTTTCCCAGGGAAAATGGAAAAAGGATGTGCCCAGGGGCCCCTGGCCCTGACTGCAAAGAATCCTTATATCGAAGGATGCACCCCACACCGAAGTTGTCCCCACCTCAAACTTGTGCTGCCCTGATAGACCCAAGGGAGCCCTACAAACTGACATCAGGAACCTGGACTGCTGAGTTTTCTTTCCCAGGGAAAATGGAAAAAGGATGTGCCCAGGGGCCCCTGGCCCTGGGCTGGGCCCTGAATGCAAAGAATCCTTATATCGAAGGATGCACCCCACACCGAATTTGTCCCCACCTCAAACTTGTGCTACCCTGATAGAACCAAGGGAGCCCTACAAACTGACATCAGGAACCTGGACTGCTGAGTTTTCTTTCCCAGGGAAAATGGAAAAAGGATGTGCCCAGGGGCCCCTCGCCCTGGGCTGGTCCTGACTGCAAAGAATCCTTATATCGAAGGATTGAGCCCATACCGAAGTTGTCCCCACCTCAAACTTGTGCTGCCCTGATAGACCCAAGGGAGCCCTACAAACTGACATCAGGAACCTGGACTGCTGAGTTTTCTTTCCCAGGGAAAATGGAAAAAGGATGTGCCCAGGGGCCCCTGGCCCTGGGCTGGGCCTGACTGCAAAGAATCCTTATATCTAAGGATGGATTCGAGACCGAAGATGTCCCCACCTCAAACTTGTGCTGCCCTGATAGACCCAAGGGAGCCCTACAAACTGACATCAGGAACCTGGACTGCTGAGTTTTCTTTCCCAGGGAAAATGGCCAAAGGATGTGCCCAGGGGCTCCTGGCCCTGGGCTGGGCCCTGAATGCAAAGAATCCTTATATCGAAGGATGGAGCCCACACCGAAGTTGTCCCCACCTCAAACTTGTGCTGCCCTGATAGACCCAAGGGAGCCCTACAAACTGACATCAGGAACCTGGACTGCTGAGTTTTCTTTTTCGGGGGAAATGGAAAAAGTATGTGCCCAGGGGCCCCTGGCCCTGACTGCAAAGAATCCTTATATCGAAGAATAAAACCCAGACCGAAGTTGTCCCCACATCAAACTTGTGCTGCCCTGATAGACCCAAGGGAGCCCTACAAACTGACATCAGGAACCTGGACTGCTGAGTTTTCTTTCCCAGGGAAAATGGAAAAAGGATGTGCCCAGGGGCCCCTGGCCCTGACTGCAAAGAATCCTTATATCGAAGGATTGAGCCCAGACCAAAGTTGTCCCCACCTCAAACTTGTGCTGCCCTGATAGACCCAAGGGAGCCCTACAAACTGACATCAGGAACCTGGACTGCTGAGTTTTCTTTCCCAGGGAAAATGGAAAAAGGATGTGCCCAGGGGCCCCTGGGCCTGGGCTGGGCCTGACTGCAAAGAATCCTTATATCGAAGGATTGAGCCCATACCGAAGTTGTCCCCACCTCAAACTTGTGCTGCCCTGATAGACCGAAGGGAGCCCTACAAACTGACATCAGGAACCTGGACTGCTGAGTTTTCTTTCCCAGGGAAAATGGAAAAAGGATGTGCCCAGGGGCCCCTGGCCCTGACTTCAAAAAATCCTTATATCGAAGGATGGAGCCCAGACCGAAGTTGTCCCCACCTCAAACTTGTGCTGCCCTGATAGACCCAAGGGAGCCCTACAAACTGACATCAGGAACCTGGACTGCTGAGTTTTCTTTCCCAGGAAAAATGGAAAAAGGGTGTGCCCAGGGGCCCCTGGCCCTGGGCTGGGTCCTGACTGCAAAGAATCCTTAAATCGAAGGATTGAGCCCAGACCGAATTTGTCCCCACCTCAAACTTGTGCTGCCCTGATAGACCCAAGGGAGCCCTACAAACTGACATCAGGAACCTGGACTGCTGAGTTTTCTTTCCCAGGGAAAATGGCCAAAGGATGTGCCCAGGGGCCCCTGGCCCTGGGCTGGGCCCTGAATGCAAAGAATCCTTATATCGAAGGATGCACCCCACACCGAAGTTGTCCCCACCTCAAACTTGTGCTGCCCTGATAGACCCAAGGAAGCCCTACAAACTGACATCAGGAACCTGGACTGCTGAGTTTTCTTTCCCAGGGAAAATGGCCAAAGGATGTCCCCAGGGGCCCCTGGCCCTGGGCTGGGCCCTGAATGCAAAGAATCCTTATATCGAAGGATGCACCCCACACCGAAGTTGTCCCCACCTCAAACTTGTGCTGCCCTGATAGACCCAAGGGAGCCCTACAAACTGACATCAGGAACCTGGACTGCTGAGTTTTCTTTTTCGGGGGAAATGGAAAAAGTATGTGCCCAGGGGCCCCTGGCCCTGACTGCAAAGAATCCTTATATCGAAGAATAAAACCCAGACCGAAGTTGTCCCCACATCAAACTTGTGCTGCCCTGATAGACCCAAGGGAGCCCTACAAACTGACATCAGGAACCTGGACTGCTGAGTTTTCTTTCCCAGGGAAAATGGAAAAAGGATGTGCCCAGGGGCCCCTGGCCCTGACTGCAAAGAATCCTTATATCGAAGGATTGAGCCCAGACCGAAGTTGTCCCCACCTCAAATTTGTGCTGCCCTGATAGACCCAAGGGAGCCCTACAAACTGACATCAGGAACCTGGACTGCTGAGTTTTCTTTCCCAGGGAAAATGGAAAAAGGATGTGCCCAGGGGCCCCTGGCCCTGGGCTGGGCCCTGAATGCAAAGAATCCTTATATCGAAGGATGCACCCCACACCGAATTTGTCCCCACCTCAAACTTGTGCTGCCCTGATAGACCCAAGGGAGCCCTACAAACTGACATCAGGAACCTGGACTGCTGAGTTTTCTTTCCCAGGGAAAATGGAAAAAGTATGTGCCCAGGGGCCCCTCGCCCTGGGCTGGGCCTGACTGCAAAGAATCCTTATATCGAAGGATTGAGCCCAGACCAAAGTTGTCCCCACCTCAAACTTGTGCTGCCCTGATAGACCCAAGGGAGCCCTACAAACTGACATCAGGAACCTGGACTGCTGAGTTTTCTTTCCCAGGGAAAATGGAAAAAGGATGTGCCCAGGGGCCCCTGGGCCTGGGCTGGGCCTGACTGCAAAGAATCCTTATATCGAAGGATTGAGCCCATACCGAAGTTGTCCCCACCTCAAACTTGTGCTGCCCTGATAGACCGAAGGGAGCCCTACAAACTGACATCAGGAACCTGGACTGCTGAGTTTTCTTTCCCAGGGAAAATGGAAAAAGGATGTGCCCAGGGGCCCCTGGCCCTGACTTCAAAAAATCCTTATATCGAAGGATGGAGCCCAGACCGAAGTTGTCCCCACCTCAAACTTGTGCTGCCCTGATAGACCCAAGGGAGCCCTACAAACTGACATCAGGAACCTGGACTGCTGAGTTTTCTTTCCCAGGAAAAATGGAAAAAGGGTGTGCCCAGGGGCCCCTGGCCCTGGGCTGGGTCCTGACTGCAAAGAATCATTAAATCGAAGGATTGAGCCCAGACCGAATTTGTCCCCACCTCAAACTTGTGCTGCCCTGATAGACCCAAGGGAGCCCTACAAACTGACATCAGGAACCTGGACTGCTGAGTTTTCTTTTCCAGGGAAAATGGAAAAAGGATGTGCCCAGGGGCCCCTGGCCCTGACTGCAAAGAATCCTTATATCGAAGGATGGAGCCCAGACCGAAGTTGTCCCCACCTCAAACTTGTGCTGCCCTGATAGACCCAAGGGAGCCCTACAAACTGACATCAGGAACCTGGACTGCTGAGTTTTCTTTCCCAGGGAAAATGGCCAAAGGATGTGCCCAGGGGCCCCTGGCCCTGGGCTGGGCCCTGAATGCAAAGAATCCTTATATCGAAGGATGCACCCCACACCGAAGTTGTCCCCACCTCAAACTTGTGCTGCCCTGATAGACCGAAAAGAGCCCTACAAACTGACATCAGGAACCTGGACTGCTGAGTTTTCTTTCCCAGGGAAAATGGAAAAAGGATGTGCCCAGGGGCCCCTGGCCCTGACTGCAAAGAATCCTTATATCGAAGGATTGAGCCCAGACCGAAGTTGTCCCCACCTCAAACTTGTGCTGCCCTGATAGACCGAAGGGAGCCCTACAAACTGACATCAGGAACCTGGACTGCTGAGTTTTCTTTTCCAGGGAAAATGGAAAAAGGATGTGCCCAGGGGCCCCTGGCCCTGACTGCAAAGAATCCTTATATTGAAGGATGGAGCCCAGACCAAAGTTGTCCCCACCTCAAACTTGTGCTGCCCTGATAGACCCAAGGGAGCCCTACAAACTGACATCAGGAACCTGGACTGCTGAGTTTTCTTTCCCAGGGAAAAGGGCCAAAGCATGTGCCCAGGGGCCCCTGGCCCTGGGCTGGGCCTGACTGCAAAGAATCCTTATATCGAAGGATGGACCCGAGACCGAAGATGCCCCACCTCAAACTTGTGCTGCCCTGATAGACCCAAGGGAGCCCTACAAACTGACATCAGGAACCTGGACTGCTGAGTTTTCTTTCCCGGGGAAAATGGGAAAAGGATGTGCCCAGGGGCCCCTCGCCCTGACTGCAAAGAATCCTTATATCGAAGAATGGAGCCCAGACCGAAGTTGTCCCCACCTCAAACTTGTGCTGCCCTGATAGACCCAAGGGAGCCCTACAAACTGACATCAGGAACCTGGACTGCTGAGTTTTCTTTCCCAGGGAAAATGGCCAAAGGATGTGCCCAGGGGCCCCTGGCCCAGGGCTGGGCCTGACTGCAAAGAATCCTTATATCGAAGGATGGAGCCCAGACCGAAGTTGTCCCCACCTCAAACTTGTGCTGCCCTGATAGACCCAAGGGAGCCCTACAAACTGACATCAGGAACCTGGACTGCTGAGTTTTCTTTCCCAGGGAAAATGGAAAAAGGATGTGCCCAGGGGCCCCTGGCCCTGGGCAGGGCCCTGAATGCAAAGAATCCTTATATCGAAGGATTGAGCCCAGACCGAAGTTGTCCCCACCTCAAACTTGTGCTGCCCTGATAGACCCAAGGGAGCCCTACAAACTGACATCAGGAACCTGGACTGCTGAGTTTTCTTTTCCAGGGAGAATGGAAAAAGGATGTGCCCAGGGGCCCCTGGCCCTGGGCTGGGCCTGACGGCAAAGAATCCTTATATCGAAGGATTGAGCCCAGACCGAAGTTGTCCCCACCTCAAACTTGTGCTGCCCTGATAGACCCAAGGGAGCCCTACAAACTGACATCAGGAACCTGGATTGCTGAGTTTTCTTTTCCAGGGAAAATGGAAAAAGGATGTGCCCAGGGGCCCCTGGCCCTGACTGCAAAGAATCCTTATATCGAAGGATGGAGCCCAGACCGAAGTTGTCCCCACCTCAAACTTGTGCTGCCCTGATAGACCCAAGGGAGCCCTACAAACTGACATCAGGAACCTGGACTGCTGAGTTTTCTTTCCCAGGGAAAATGGAAAAAGTATGTGCCCAGGGGACCCCTGGCCTTGGGCTGGGCCTGACTGCAAAGAATCCTTATATCGAAGGATGGACCCGAGACCAAAGATGTCCCCACCTCAAACGTGTGCTGCCCTGATAGACCCAAGGGAGCCCTACAAACTGACATCAGGAACCTGGACTGCTGAGTTTTCTTTCCCAGGAAAAATGGAAAAAGGATGTGCCCAGGGGCCCCTTGACCTGACTGCAAAGAATCCTTATATCGAAGGATGGAGCGCAGACCGAAGTTGTCCCCACCTCAAACTTGTGCTGCCCTGATAGACCCAAGGGAGCCCTACAAACTGACATCAGGAACCTGGACTGCTGAGTTTTCTTTCCCAGGGAAAATGGCCAAAGGATGTGCCCAGGGGCCCCTGGCCCTGGGCTGGGCCCTGAATGCAAAGAATCCTTATATCGAAGGATGCACCCCACACCGAAGTTGTCCCCACCTCAAACTTGTGCTGCCCTGATAGACCCAAGGGAGCCCTACAAACTGACATCAGGAACCTGGACTGCTGAGTTTTCTTTCCCAGGGAAAATGGAAAAAGGATGTGCCCAGGGGCCCCTGGCCCTGACTGCAAAGAATCCTTATATCGAAGGATGGAGCCCAGACCGAAGTTGTCCCCACCTCAAACTTGTGCTGCCCTGATAGACCCAAGGGAGCCCTACAAACTGACATCAGGAACCTGGACTGCTGAGTTTTCTTTCCCAGGGAAAATGGCCAAAGGATGTGCCCAGGGGCTCCTGGCCCTGGGCTGGGCCCTGAATGCAAAGATTCGTTATATCGAAGGATGGAGCCCAGACCGAAGTTGTCCCCACCTCAAACTTGTGCTGCCCTGATAGACCCAAGGGAGCCCTACAAACTGACATCAGGAACCTGGACTGCTGAGTTTTCTTTCCCAGGAAAAATGGAAAAAGGGTGTGCCCAGGGGCCCCTGGCCCTGAATGCAAAGAATCCTTATATCGAAGAATGGAGCCCAGACCAAAGTTGTCCCCACCTCAAACTTGTGCTGCCCTGATAGACCCAAGGGAGCCCTACAAACTGACATCAGGAACCTGGACTGCTGAGTTTTCTTTCCCAGGGAAAATGGGAAAAGGATGTGCCCAGGGGCCCCTGGCCCTGACTGCAAAGAATCCTTATATCGAAGGATGGAGCCCAGACCGAAGTTGTCCCCACCTCAAACTTGTGCTGCGCTGATAGATCCAAGGGAGCCCTACAAACTGACATCAGGAACCTGGACTGCTGAGTTTTCTTTCCCAGGGAAATGGGAAAAGGATGTGCCCAGGGGCCCCTGGCCCTGACTGCAAAGAATCCTTATATCGAAGGATGGAGCCCAGACCGAAGTTGTCCCCACCTCAAACTTGTGCTGCGCTGATAGACCCAAGGGAGCCCTACAAACTGACATCAGGAACCTGGACTGCTGAGTTTTCTTTCCCAGGGAAAATGGAAAAAGGATGTGCCCAGGGGCCCCTGGCCCTGGGCTGGGCCCTGACTGCAAAGAATCCTTATATCGAAGGATGGACCCGAGACCGAAGATGTCCCCACCTCAAACTTGTGCTGCCCTGATAGACCCAAGGGAGCCCTACAAACTGACATCAGGAACCTGGACTGCTGAGTTTTCTTTCCCAGGGAAAATGGAAAAAGGATGTGCCCAGGGACCCATGGCCCTGGGCTGGGCCTGACTGCAGAGAATCCTTATATCTAAGGATGGACCGAAGACCGAAGATGTCCCCACCTCAAACTTGTGCTGCCCTGATAGACCCAAGGGAGCCCTACAAACTGACATCAGGAACCTGGACTGCTGAGTTTTCTTTCCCAGGGAAAATGGAAAAAGGATGTGCCCAGGGGCCCCTGGCCCTGACTGCAAAGAATCCTTATATCGAAGAATAAAACCCAGACCGAAGTTGTCCCCACATCAAACTTGTGCTGCCCTGATAGACCCAAGTGAGCCCTACAAACTGACATCAGGAACCTGGACTGCTGAGTTTTCTTTCCCAGGGAAAATGGAAAAAGGATGTGCCCAGGGGACCCTGGCCCTGACTGCAAAGAATCCTTATATCGAAGGATTGAGCCCAGACCGAAGTTGTCCCCACCTCAAACTTGTCCTGCCCTGATAGACCCAAGGGAGCCCTACAAACTGACATCAGGAACCTGGACTGCTGAGTTTTCTTTCCCAGGGAAAATGGAAAAAGGATGTGCCCAGGGGCTCCTGGCCCTGGGCTGGGCCCTGACTGCAAAGAATCCTTATATCGAAGGATGGAGCCCACACCGAAGTTGTCCCCACCTCAAACTTGTGCTGCCCTGATAGACCCAAGGGAGCCCTACAAACTGACATCAGGAACCTGGACTGCTGAGTTTTCTTTCCCAGGGAAAATGGAAAAAGGATGTGCCCAGGGGCCCCTCGCCCTGGGCTGGGCCTGACTGCAAAGAATCCTTATATCGAAGGATGGAGCCCAGACCAAAGTTGTCCCCACCTCAAACTTGTGCTGCCCTGATAGACCCAAGGGAGCCCTACAAACTGACATCAGGAACCTGGACTGCTGAGTTTTCTTTCCCAGGGAAAATGGCCAAAGGATGTGCCCAGGGGCTCCTGGCCCTGGGCTGGGCCCTGAATGCAAAGAATCCTTATATCGAAGGATGCACCCCACACCGAAGTTGTCCCCACCTCAAACTTGTGCTGCCCTGATAGACCCAAGGGAGCCCTACAAACTGACATCAGGAACCTGGACTGCTGAGTTTTCTTTCCCAGGGAAAATGGCCAAAGGATGTGCCCAGGGGCCCCTGGCCCTGGGCTGGGCCCTGAATGCAAAGAATCCTTATATCGAAAGATGCATGCCACACCGAAGTTGTCCCCACCTCAAACTTGTGCTGCCCTGATAGACCCAAGGGAGCCCTACAAACTGACATCAGGAACCTGGACTGCTGAGTTTTCTTTTTCGGGGGAAATGGAAAAAGTATGTGCCCAGGGGCCCCTGGCCCTGACTGCAAAGAATCCTTATATCGAAGAATAAAACCCAGACCGAAGTTGTCCCCACCTCAAACTTGTGCTGCCCTGATAGACCCAAGGGAGCCCTACAAACTGACATCAGGAACCTGGACTGCTGAGTTTTCTTTCCCAGGGAAAATGGAAAAAGGATGTGCCCAGGGGCTCCTGGCCCTGGGCTGGACCCTGACTGCAAAGAATCGTTATATCGAAGGATGCACCCCACACCGAAGTTGTCCCCACCTCAAACTTGTGCTGCCCTGATAGACCCAAGGGAGCCCTACAAACTGACATCAGGAACCTGGACTGCTGAGTTTTCTTTCCCAGGGAAAATGGCCAAAGGATGTGCCCAGGGGCCCCTGGCCCTGGGCTGGGCCCTGAATGCAAAGAATCCTTATATCGAAGGATGCACCCCACACCGAAGTTGTCCCCACCTCAAACTTGTGCTGCCCTGATAGACCCAAGGGAGCCCTACAAACTGACATCAGGAACCTGGACTGCTGAGTTTTCTTTTTCGGGGGAAATGGAAAAAGTATGTGCCCAGGGGCCCCTGGCCCTGACTGCAAAGAATCCTTATATCGAAGAATAAAACCCAGACCGAAGTTGTCCCCACATCAAACTTGTGCTGCCCTGATAGACCCAAGGGAGCCCTACAAACTGACATCAGGAACCTGGACTGCTGAGTTTTCTTTCCCAGGGAAAATGGAAAAAGGATGTGCCCAGGGGACCCTGGCCCTGACTGCAAAGAATCCTTATATCGAAGGATTGAGCCCAGACCGAAGTTGTCCCCACCTCAAACTTGTGCTGCCCTGATAGACCGAAGGGAGCCCTACAAACTGACATCAGGAACCTGGACTGCTGAGTTTTCTTTTCCAGGGAAAATGGAAAAAGGATGTGCCCAGGGGCCCCTGGCCCTGGGCTGGGCCCTGACTGCAAAGAATCCTTATATCGAAGGATTGAGCCCAGACCGAAGTTGTCCCCTCCTCAAACTTGTGCTGCCCTGATAGACCGAAGGGAGCCCTACAAACTGACATCAGGAACCTGGACTGCTGAGTTTTCTTTCCCAGGGAAAATGGAAAAAGGATGTGCCAAGGGGGCCCTTGACCTGACTGCAAAGAATCCTTATATCGAAGGATTGAGCCCAGACCGAAGTTGTCCCCACCTCAAACTTGTGCTGCCCTGATAGACCGAAGGGAGCCCTACAAACTGACATCAGGAACCTGGACTGCTGAGTTTTCTTTTCCAGGGAAAATGGAAAAAGGATGTGCCCAGGGGCCCCTGGCCCTGGGCTGGGCCCTGACTGCAAAGAATCCTTATATCGAAGGATGGACCCGAGACCGAAGTTGTCCCCTCCTCAAACTTGTGCTGCCCTGATAGACCCAAGGGAGCCCTACAAACTGACATCAGGAACCTGGACTGCTGAGTTTTCTTTCCCAGGGAAAATGGAAAAAGGATGTGCCAAGGGGGCCCTTGACCTGACTGCAAAGAATCCTTATATCGAAGGATGGAGCCCACACCGAAGTTGTCCCCACCTCAAACTTGTGCTGCCCTGATAGACCCAAGGGAGCCCTACAAACTGACATCAGGAACCTGGACTGCTGAGTTTTCTTTCCCAGGGAAAATGGAAAAAGGATGTGCCCAGGGGCCCCTGGCCCTGGGCTGGGACCTGAATGCAAAGAATCCTTATATCGAAGGATGCACCCCACACCGAAGTTGTCCCCACCTCAAACTTGTGCTGCCCTGATAGACCCAAGGGAGCCCTACAAACTGACATCAGGAACCTGGACTGCTGAGTTTTCTTTTTCGGGGGAAATGGAAAAAGTATGTGCCCAGGGGCCCCTGGCCCTGACTGCAAAGAATCCTTATATCGAAGAATAAAACCCAGACCGAAGTTGTCCCCACATCAAACTTGTGCTGCCCTGATAGACCCAAGGGAGCCCTACAAACTGACATCAGGAACCTGGACTGCTGACTTTTCTTTCCCAGGGAAAATGGAAAAAGGATGTGCCCAGGGGCCCCTGGCCCTGACTGCAAAGAATCCTTATATCGAAGGATTGAGCCCAGACCGAAGTTGTCCCCACCTCAAACTTGTGCTGCCCTGATAGACCCAAGGGAGCCCTACAAACTGACATCAGCAACCTGGACTGCTGAGTTTTCTTTCCCAGGGAAAATGGAAAAAGGATGTGCCCAGGGGCCCCTGGCCCTGGGCTGGGCCCTGAATGCAAAGAATCCTTATATCGAAGGATTGAGCCCAGACCGAAGTTGTCCCCACCTCAAACTTGTGCTGCCCTGATAGACCCAAGGGAGCCCTACAAACTGACATCAGGAACCTGGACTGCTGAGTTTTCTTTCCCAGGGAAAATGGAAAAAGGATGTGCCCAGGGGCCCCTGGCCCTGGGCTGGGTCCTGACTGCAAAGAATCCTTATATCGAAGGATTGAGCCCAGACCGAAGTTGTCCCCACCTCAAACTTGTGCTGCCCTCATAGACCCAAGGGAGCCCTACAAACTGACATCAGGAACCTGGACTGCTGAGTTTTCTTTCCCAGGGAAAATGGAAAAAGGATGTGCCCAGGGGCTCCTGGCCCTGGGCTGGGCCCTGACTGCAAAGAATCCTTATATCGAAGGATGGACCCGAGACCGAAGTTGTCCCCTCCTCAAACTTGTGCTGCCCTGATAGACCCAAGGGAGCCCTACAAACTGACATCAGGAACCTGGACTGCTGAGTTTTCTTTCCCAGGGAAAATGGAAAAAGGATGTGCCCAGGGGCCCCTGGCCCTGACTGCAAAGAATCCTTATATCGAAGGATGGAGCCCACACCGAAGTTGTCCCCACCTCAAACTTGTGCTGCCCTGATAGACCCAAGGGAGCCCTACAAACTGACATCAGGAACCTGGACTGCTGAGTTTTCTTTCCCAGGGAAAATGGAAAAAGGATGTGCCCAGGGGCCCCTGGCCCTGGGCTGGGCCCTGAATGCAAAGAATCCTTATATCGAAGGATGCACCCCACACCGAATTTGTCCCCACCTCAAACTTGTGCTACCCTGATAGAACCAAGGGAGCCCTACAAACTGACATCAGGAACCTGGACTGCTGAGTTTTCTTTCCCAGGGAAAATGGAAAAAGGATGTGCCCAGGGGCCCCTCGCCCTGGGCTGGTCCTGACTGCAAAGAATCCTTATATCGAAGGATTGAGCCCATACCGAAGTTGTCCCCACCTCAAACTTGTGCTGCCCTGATAGACCCAAGGGAGCCCTACAAACTGACATCAGGAACCTGGACTGCTGAGTTTTCTTTCCCAGGGAAAATGGAAAAAGGATGTGCCCAGGGGCCCCTGGCCCTGGGCTGGGCCTGACTGCAAAGAATCCTTATATCTAAGGATGGATTCGAGACCGAAGATGTCCCCACCTCAAACTTGTGCTGCCCTGATAGACCCAAGGGAGCCCTACAAACTGACATCAGGAACCTGGACTGCTGAGTTTTCTTTCCCAGGGAAAATGGCCAAAGGATGTGCCCAGGGGCTCCTGGCCCTGGGCTGGGCCCTGAATGCAAAGAATCCTTATATCGAAGGATGGAGCCCAGACCGAAGTTGTCCCCACCTCAAACTTGTGCTGCCCTGATAGACCCAAGGGAGCCCTACAAACTGACATCAGGAACCTGGACTGCTGAGTTTTCTTTCCCGGGGAAAATGGGAAAAGGATGTGCCCAGGGGCCCCTGGCCCTGAATGCAAAGCATCCTTATATCGAAGAATGGAACCCAGACCAAAGTTGTCACCACCTCAAACTTGTGCTGCCCTGATAGACCCAAGGGAGCCCTACAAACTGACATCAGGAACCTGGACTGCTGAGTTTTCTTTCCCAGGGAAAATGGAAAAAGGATGTGCCCAGGGGCCCCTGGCCCTGGGCCGGGCCCTGACTGCAAAGAATCCTTATATCGAAGGATGGACCTGAGACCAAAGTTGTCCCCTCCAAAAACTTGTGCTGCCCTGATAGACCCAAGGGAGCCCTACAAACTGACATCAGGAACCTGGACTGCTGAGTTTTCTTTCCCAGGGAAAATGGAAAAAGGATGTGCCCAGGGGCCCCTTGACCTGACTGCAAAGAATCCTTATATCGAAGGATGGAGCCCAGACCGAAGTTGTCCCCACCTCAAACTTGTGCTGCCCTGATAGACCCAAGGGAGCCCTACAAACTGACATCAGGAACCTGGACTGCTGAGTTTTCTTTCCCAGGGAAAATGGCCAAAGGATGTGCCCAGGGGCCCCTGGCCCTGGGCTGGGCCCTAAATGCAAAGAATCCTTATATCGAAGGATGCACCCCACACCGAAGTTGTCCCCACCTCAAACTTGTGCTGCCCTGATAGACCCAAGGGAGCCCTACAAACTGACATCAGGAACCTGGACTGCTGAGTTTTCTTTTTCGGGGGAAATGGAAAAAGTATGTGCCCAGGGGCCCCTGGCCCTGACTGCAAAGAATCCTTATATCGAAGAATAAAACCCAGACCGAAGTTGTCCCCACATCAAACTTGTGCTGCCCTGATAGACCCAAGGGAGCCCTACAAACTGACATCAGGAACCTGGACTGCTGAGTTTTCTTTCCCAGGGAAAATGGAAAAAGGATGTGCCCAGGGGACCCTGGCCCTGACTGCAAAGAATCCTTATATCGAAGGATTGAGCCCAGACCAAAGTTGTCCCCACCTCAAACTTGTGCTGCCCTGATAGACCCAAGGGAGCCCTACAAACTGACATCAGGAACCTGGACTGCTGAGTTTTCTTTCCCAGGGAAAATGGAAAAAGGATGTGCCCAGGGGCCCCTGGGCCTGGGCTGGGCCTGACTGCAAAGAATCCTTATATCGAAGGATTGAGCCCATACCGAAGTTGTCCCCACCTCAAACTTGTGCTGCCCTGATAGACCGAAGGGAGCCCTACAAACTGACATCAGGAACCTGGACTGCTGAGTTTTCTTTCCCAGGGAAAATGGAAAAAGGATGTGCCCAGGGGCCCCTGGCCCTGACTTCAAAAAATCCTTATATCGAAGGATGGAGCCCAGACCGAAGTTGTCCCCACCTCAAACTTGTGCTGCCCTGATAGACCCAAGGGAGCCCTACAAACTGACATCAGGAACCTGGACTGCTGAGTTTTCTTTCCCAGGAAAAATGGAAAAAGGGTGTGCCCAGGGGCCCCTGGCCCTGGGCTGGGTCCTGACTGCAAAGAATCCTTAAATCGAAGGATTGAGCCCAGACCGAATTTGTCCCCACCTCAAACTTGTGCTGCCCTGATAGACCCAAGGGAGCCCTACAAACTGACATCAGGAACCTGGACTGCTGAGTTTTCTTTCCCAGGGAAAATGGCCAAAGGATGTGCCCAGGGGCCCCTGGCCCTGGGCTGGGCCCTGAATGCAAAGAATCCTTATATCGAAGGATGCACCCCACACCGAAGTTGTCCCCACCTCAAACTTGTGCTGCCCTGATAGACCCAAGGGAGCCCTACAAACTGACATCAGGAACCTGGACTGCTGAGTTTTCTTTCCCAGGGAAAATGGCCAAAGGATGTCCCCAGGGGCCCCTGGCCCTGGGCTGGGCCCTGAATGCAAAGAATCCTTATATCGAAGGATGCACCCCACACCGAAGTTGTCCCCACCTCAAACTTGTGCTGCCCTGATAGACCCAAGGGAGCCCTACAAACTGACATCAGGAACCTGGACTGCTGAGTTTTCTTTTTCGGGGGAAATGGAAAAAGTATGTGCCCAGGGGCCCCTGGCCCTGACTGCAAAGAATCCTTATATCGAAGAATAAAACCCAGACCGAAGTTGTCCCCACATCAAACTTGTGCTGCCCTGATAGACCCAAGGGAGCCCTACAAACTGACATCAGGAACCTGGACTGCTGAGTTTTCTTTCCCAGGGAAAATGGGAAAAGGATGTGCCCAGGGGCCCCTTGACCTGACTGCAAAGAATCCTTATATCGAAGGATGGAGCCCACACCGAAGTTGTCCCCACCTCAAACTTGTGCTGCCCTGATAGACCCAAGGGAGCCCTACAAACTGACATCAGGAACCTGGACTGCTGAGTTTTCTTTCCCAGGGAAAATGGAAAAAGGATGTGCCCAGGGGCCCCTGGCCCTGGGCTGGGACCTGAATGCAAAGAATCCTTATATCGAAGGATGCACCCCACACCGAAGTTGTCCCCACCTCAAACTTGTGCTGCCCTGATAGACCCAAGGGAGCCCTACAAACTGACATCAGGAACCTGGACTGCTGAGTTTTCTTTTTCGGGGGAAATGGAAAAAGTATGTGCCCAGGGGCCCCTGGCCCTGACTGCAAAGAATCCTTATATCGAAGAATAAAACCCAGACCGAAGTTGTCCCCACATCAAACTTGTGCTGCCCTGATAGACCCAAGGGAGCCCTACAAACTGACATCAGGAACCTGGACTGCTGACTTTTCTTTCCCAGGGAAAATGGAAAAAGGATGTGCCCAGGGGCCCCTGGCCCTGACTGCAAAGAATCCTTATATCGAAGGATTGAGCCCAGACCGAAGTTGTCCCCACCTCAAACTTGTGCTGCCCTGATAGACCGAAGGGAGCCCTACAAACTGACATCAGGAACCTGGACTGCTGAGTTTTCTTTTCCAGGGAAAATGGAAAAAGGATGTGCCCAGGGGCCCCTGGCCCTGGGCTGGGCCCTGACTGCAAAGAATCCTTATATCGAAGGATTGAGCCCAGACCGAAGTTGTCCCCACCTCAAACTTGTGCTGCCCTGATAGACCCAAGGGAGCCCTACAAACTGACATCAGGAACCTGGACTGCTGAGTTTTCTTTCCCAGGGAAAATGGAAAAAGGATGTGCCCAGGGGCCCCTGGCCCTGGGCTGGGTCCTGACTGCAAAGAATCCTTATATCGAAGGATTGAGCCCAGACCGAAGTTGTCCCCACCTCAAACTTGTGCTGCCCTGATAGACCCAAGGGAGCCCTACAAACTGACATCAGGAACCTGGACTGCTGAGTTTTCTTTCCCAGGGAAAATGGAAAAAGGATGTGCCCAGGGGCTCCTGGCCCTGGGCTGGGCCCTGACTGCAAAGAATCCTTATATCGAAGGATGGACCCGAGACCGAAGTTGTCCCCTCCTCAAACTTGTGCTGCCCTGATAGACCCAAGGGAGCCCTACAAACTGACATCAGGAACCTGGACTGCTGAGTTTTCTTTCCCAGGGAAAATGGAAAAAGGATGTGCCCAGGGGCCCCTGGCCCTGACTGCAAAGAATCCTTATATCGAAGGATGCACCCCACACCGAAGTTGTCCCCACCTCAAACTTGTGCTGCCCTGATAGACCCAAGGGAGCCCTACAAACTGACATCAGGAACCTGGACTGCTGAGTTTTCTTTCCCAGGGAAAATGGAAAAAGGATGTGCCCAGGGGCCCCTGGCCCTGGGCTGGGCCCTGAATGCAAAGAATCCTTATATCGAAGGATGCACCCCACACCGAATTTGTCCCCACCTCAAACTTGTGCTACCCTGATAGAACCAAGGGAGCCCTACAAACTGACATCAGGAACCTGGACTGCTGAGTTTTCTTTCCCAGGGAAAATGGCCAAAGGATGTGCCCAGGGGCCCCTCGCCCTGGGCTGGTCCTGACTGCAAAGAATCCTTATATCGAAGGATTGAGCCCATACCGAAGTTGTCCCCACCTCAAACTTGTGCTGCCCTGATAGACCCAAGGGAGCCCTACAAACTGACATCAGGAACCTGGACTGCTGAGTTTTCTTTCCCAGGGAAAATGGAAAAAGGATGTGCCCAGGGGCCCCTGGCCCTGGGCTGGGCCTGACTGCAAAGAATCCTTATATCTAAGGATGGATTCGAGACCGAAGATGTCCCCACCTCAAACTTGTGCTGCCCTGATAGACCCAAGGGAGCCCTACAAACTGACATCAGGAACCTGGACTGCTGAGTTTTCTTTCCCAGGGAAAATGGCCAAAGGATGTGCCCAGGGGCTCCTGGCCCTGGGCTGGGCCCTGAATGCAAAGAATCCTTATATCGAAGGATGGAGCCCACACCGAAGTTGTCCCCACCTCAAACTTGTGCTGCCCTGATAGACCCAAGGGAGCCCTACAAACTGACATCAGGAACCTGGACTGCTGAGTTTTCTTTTTCGGGGGAAATGGAAAAAGTATGTGCCCAGGGGCCCCTGGCCCTGACTGCAAAGAATCCTTATATCGAAGAATAAAACCCAGACCGAAGTTGTCCCCACATCAAACTTGTGCTGCCCTGATAGACCCAAGGGAGCCCTACAAACTGACATCAGGAACCTGGACTGCTGAGTTTTCTTTCCCAGGGAAAATGGAAAAAGGATGTGCCCAGGGGCCCCTTGACCTGACTGCAAAGAATCCTTATATCGAAGGATGGAGCCCACACCGAAGTTGTCCCCACCTCAAACTTGTGCTGCCCTGATAGACCCAAGGGAGCCCTACAAACTGACATCAGGAACCTGGACTGCTGAGTTTTCTTTCCCAGGGAAAATGGAAAAAGGATGTGCCCAGGGGCCCCTGGCCCTGGGCTGGGACCTGAATGCAAAGAATCCTTATATCGAAGGATGCACCCCACACCGAAGTTGTCCCCACCTCAAACTTGTGCTGCCCTGATAGACCCAAGGGAGCCCTACAAACTGACATCAGGAACCTGGACTGCTGAGTTTTCTTTTTCGGGGGAAATGGAAAAAGTATGTGCCCAGGGGCCCCTGGCCCTGACTGCAAAGAATCCTTATATCGAAGAATAAAACCCAGACCGAAGTTGTCCCCACATCAAACTTGTGCTGCCCTGATAGACCCAAGGGAGCCCTACAAACTGACATCAGGAACCTGGACTGCTGACTTTTCTTTCCCAGGGAAAATGGAAAAAGGATGTGCCCAGGGGCCCCTGGCCCTGACTGCAAAGAATCCTTATATCGAAGGATTGAGCCCAGACCGAAGTTGTCCCCACCTCAAACTTGTGCTGCCCTGATAGACCCAAGGGAGCCCTACAAACTGACATCAGCAACCTGGACTGCTGAGTTTTCTTTCCCAGGGAAAATGGAAAAAGGATGTGCCCAGGGGCCCCTGGCCCTGGGCTGGGCCCTGACTGCAAAGAATCCTTATATCGAAGGATTGAGCCCAGACCGAAGTTGTCCCCACCTCAAACTTGTGCTGCCCTGATAGACCCAAGGGAGCCCTACAAACTGACATCAGGAACCTGGACTGCTGAGTTTTCTTTCCCAGGGAAAATGGAAAAAGGATGTGCCCAGGGGCCCCTGGCCCTGGGCTGGGTCCTGACTGCAAAGAATCCTTATATCGAAGGATTGAGCCCAGACCGAAGTTGTCCCCACCTCAAACTTGTGCTGCCCTGATAGACCCAAGGGAGCCCTACAAACTGACATCAGGAACCTGGACTGCTGAGTTTTCTTTCCCAGGGAAAATGGAAAAAGGATGTGCCCAGGGGCTCCTGGCCCTGGGCTGGGCCCTGACTGCAAAGAATCCTTATATCGAAGGATGGACCCGAGACCGAAGTTGTCCCCTCCTCAAACTTGTGCTGCCCTGATAGACCCAAGGGAGCCCTACAAACTGACATCAGGAACCTGGACTGCTGAGTTTTCTTTCCCAGGGAAAATGGAAAAAGGATGTGCCCAGGGGCCCCTGGCCCTGACTGCAAAGAATCCTTATATCGAAGGATGCACCCCACACCGAAGTTGTCCCCACCTCAAACTTGTGCTGCCCTGATAGACCCAAGGGAGCCCTACAAACTGACATCAGGAACCTGGACTGCTGAGTTTTCTTTTTCGGGGGAAATGGAAAAAGTATGTGCCCAGGGGCCCCTGGCCCTGACTGCAAAGAATCCTTATATCGAAGAATAAAACCCAGACCGAAGTTGTCCCCACATCAAACTTGTGCTGCCCTGATAGACCCAAGGGAGCCCTACAAACTGACATCAGGAACCTGGACTGCTGAGTTTTCTTTCCCAGGGAAAATGGAAAAAGGATGTGCCCAGGGGCCCCTGGCCCTGACTGCAAAGAATCCTTATATCGAAGGATTGAGCCCAGACCAAAGTTGTCCCCACCTCAAACTTGTGCTGCCCTGATAGACCCAAGGGAGCCCTACAAACTGACATCAGGAACCTGGACTGCTGAGTTTTCTTTCCCAGGGAAAATGGAAAAAGGATGTGCCCAGGGGCCCCTGGGCCTGGGCTGGGCCTGACTGCAAAGAATCCTTATATCGAAGGATTGAGCCCATACCGAAGTTGTCCCCACCTCAAACTTGTGCTGCCCTGATAGACCGAAGGGAGCCCTACAAACTGACATCAGGAACCTGGACTGCTGAGTTTTCTTTCCCAGGGAAAATGGAAAAAGGATGTGCCCAGGGGCCCCTGGCCCTGACTTCAAAAAATCCTTATATCGAAGGATGGAGCCCAGACCGAAGTTGTCCCCACCTCAAACTTGTGCTGCCCTGATAGACCCAAGGGAGCCCTACAAACTGACATCAGGAACCTGGACTGCTGAGTTTTCTTTCCCAGGAAAAATGGAAAAAGGGTGTGCCCAGGGGCCCCTGGCCCTGGGCTGGGTCCTGACTGCAAAGAATCCTTAAATCGAAGGATTGAGCCCAGACCGAATTTGTCCCCACCTCAAACTTGTGCTGCCCTGATAGACCCAAGGGAGCCCTACAAACTGACATCAGGAACCTGGACTGCTGAGTTTTCTTTCCCAGGGAAAATGGCCAAAGGATGTGCCCAGGGGCCCCTGGCCCTGGGCTGGGCCCTGAATGCAAAGAATCCTTATATCGAAGGATGCACCCCACACCGAAGTTGTCCCCACCTCAAACTTGTGCTGCCCTGATAGACCCAAGGAAGCCCTACAAACTGACATCAGGAACCTGGACTGCTGAGTTTTCTTTCCCAGGGAAAATGGCCAAAGGATGTCCCCAGGGGCCCCTGGCCCTGGGCTGGGCCCTGAATGCAAAGAATCCTTATATCGAAGGATGCACCCCACACCGAAGTTGTCCCCACCTCAAACTTGTGCTGCCCTGATAGACCCAAGGGAGCCCTACAAACTGACATCAGGAACCTGGACTGCTGAGTTTTCTTTTTCGGGGGAAATGGAAAAAGTATGTGCCCAGGGGCCCCTGGCCCTGACTGCAAAGAATCCTTATATCGAAGAATAAAACCCAGACCGAAGTTGTCCCCACATCAAACTTGTGCTGCCCTGATAGACCCAAGGGAGCCCTACAAACTGACATCAGGAACCTGGACTGCTGAGTTTTCTTTCCCAGGGAAAATGGAAAAAGGATGTGCCCAGGGGCCCCTGGCCCTGACTGCAAAGAATCCTTATATCGAAGGATTGAGCCCAGACCGAAGTTGTCCCCACCTCAAACTTGTGCTGCCCTGATAGACCCAAGGGAGCCCTACAAACTGACATCAGGAACCTGGACTGCTGAGTTTTCTTTCCCAGGGAAAATGGAAAAAGGATGTGCCCAGGGGCCCCTGGCCCTGGGCTGGGCCCTGAATGCAAAGAATCCTTATATCGAAGGATGCACCCCACACCGAATTTGTCCCCACCTCAAACTTGTGCTGCCCTGATAGACCCAAGGGAGCCCTACAAACTGACATCAGGAACCTGGACTGCTGAGTTTTCTTTCCCAGGGAAAATGGAAAAAGTATGTGCCCAGGGGCCCCTCGCCCTGGGCTGGGCCTGACTGCAAAGAATCCTTATATCGAAGGATTGAGCCCAGACCAAAGTTGTCCCCACCTCAAACTTGTGCTGCCCTGATAGACCCAAGGGAGCCCTACAAACTGACATCAGGAACCTGGACTGCTGAGTTTTCTTTCCCAGGGAAAATGGAAAAAGGATGTGCCCAGGGGCCCCTGGGCCTGGGCTGGGCCTGACTGCAAAGAATCCTTATATCGAAGGATTGAGCCCATACCGAAGTTGTCCCCACCTCAAACTTGTGCTGCCCTGATAGACCGAAGGGAGCCCTACAAACTGACATCAGGAACCTGGACTGCTGAGTTTTCTTTCCCAGGGAAAATGGAAAAAGGATGTGCCCAGGGGCCCCTGGCCCTGACTTCAAAAAATCCTTATATCGAAGGATGGAGCCCAGACCGAAGTTGTCCCCACCTCAAACTTGTGCTGCCCTGATAGACCCAAGGGAGCCCTACAAACTGACATCAGGAACCTGGACTGCTGAGTTTTCTTTCCCAGCAAAAATGGAAAAAGGGTGTGCCCAGGGGCCCCTGGCCCTGGGCTGGGTCCTGACTGCAAAGAATCATTAAATCGAAGGATTGAGCCCAGACCGAATTTGTCCCCACCTCAAACTTGTGCTGCCCTGATAGACCCAAGGGAGCCCTACAAACTGACATCAGGAACCTGGACTGCTGAGTTTTCTTTTCCAGGGAAAATGGAAAAAGGATGTGCCCAGGGGCCCCTGGCCCTGACTGCAAAGAATCCTTATATCGAAGAATGGAGCCCAGACCGAAGTTGTCCCCACCTCAAACTTGTGCTGCCCTGATAGACCCAAGGGAGCCCTACAAACTGACATCAGGAACCTGGACTGCTGAGTTTTCTTTCCCAGGGAAAATGGCCAAAGGATGTGCCCAGGGGCCCCTGGCCCTGGGCTGGGCCCTGAATGCAAAGAATCCTTATATCGAAGGATGCACCCCACACCGAAGTTGTCCCCACCTCAAACTTGTGCTGCCCTGATAGACCGAAGGGAGCCCTACAAACTGACATCAGGAACCTGGACTGCTGAGTTTTCTTTCCCAGGGAAAATGGAAAAAGGATGTGCCCAGGGGCCCCTGGCCCTGACTGCAAAGAATCCTTATATCGAAGGATTGAGCCCAGACCGAAGTTGTCCCCACCTCAAACTTGTGCTGCCCTGATAGACCGAAGGGAGCCCTACAAACTGACATCAGGAACCTGGACTGCTGAGTTTTCTTTTCCAGGGAAAATGGAAAAAGGATGTGCCCAGGGGCCCCTGGCCCTGACTGCAAAGAATCCTTATATTGAAGGATGGAGCCCAGACCAAAGTTGTCCCCACCTCAAACTTGTGCTGCCCTGATAGACCCAAGGGAGCCCTACAAACTGACATCAGGAACCTGGACTGCTGAGTTTTCTTTCCCAGGGAAAAGGGCCAAAGGATGTGCCCAGGGGCCCCTGGCCCTGGGCTGGGCCTGACTGCAAAGAATCCTTATATCGAAGGATGGACCCGAGACCGAAGATGCCCCACCTCAAACTTGTGCTGCCCTGATAGACCCAAGGGAGCCCTACAAACTGACATCAGGAACCTGGACTGCTGAGTTTTCTTTCCCGGGGAAAATGGGAAAAGGATGTGCCCAGGGGCCCCTCGCCCTGACTGCAAAGAATCCTTATATCGAAGAATGGAGCCCAGACCGAAGTTGTCCCCACCTCAAACTTGTGCTGCCCTGATAGACCCAAGGGAGCCCTACAAACTGACATCAGGAACCTGGACTGCTGAGTTTTCTTTCCCAGGGAAAATGGCCAAAGGATGTGCCCAGGGGCCCCTGGCCCAGGGCTGGGCCTGACTGCAAAGAATCCTTATATCGAAGGATGGAGCCCAGACCGAAGTTGTCCCCACCTCAAACTTGTGCTGCCCTGATAGACCCAAGGGAGCCCTACAAACTGACATCAGGAACCTGGACTGCTGAGTTTTCTTTCCCAGGGAAAATGGAAAAAGGATGTGCCCAGGGGCCCCTGGCCCTGGGCAGGGCCCTGAATGCAAAGAATCCTTATATCGAAGGATTGAGCCCAGACCGAAGTTGTCCCCACCTCAAACTTGTGCTGCCCTGATAGACCCAAGGGAGCCCTACAAACTGACATCAGGAACCTGGACTGCTGAGTTTTCTTTTCCAGGGAGAATGGAAAAAGGATGTGCCCAGGGGCCCCTGGCCCTGGGCTGGGCCTGACGGCAAAGAATCCTTATATCGAAGGATTGAGCCCAGACCGAAGTTGTCCCCACCTCAAACTTGTGCTGCCCTGATAGACCCAAGGGAGCCCTACAAACTGACATCAGGAACCTGGATTGCTGAGTTTTCTTTTCCAGGGAAAATGGAAAAAGGATGTGCCCAGGGGCCCCTGGCCCTGACTGCAAAGAATCCTTATATCGAAGGATTGAGCCCAGACCGAAGTTGTCCCCACCTCAAACTTGTGCTGCCCTGATAGACCCAAGGGAGCCCTACAAACTGACATCAGGAACCTGGACTGCTGAGTTTTCTTTCCCAGGGAAAATGGAAAAAGAATGTGCCCAGGGGACCCCTGGCCTTGGGCTGGGCCTGACTGCAAAGAATCCTTATATCGAAGGATGGACCCGAGACCAAAGATGTCCCCACCTCAAACGTGTGCTGCCCTGATAGACCCAAGGGAGCCCTACAAACTGACATCAGGAACCTGGACTGCTGAGTTTTCTTTCCCAGGAAAAATGGAAAAAGGATGTGCCCAGGGGCCCCTGGCCCTGACTGCAAAGAATCCTTATATCGAAGGATTGAGCCCAGACCGAAGTTGTCCCCACCTCAAACTTGTGCTGCCCTGATAGACCCAAGGGAGCCCTACAAACTGACATCAGGAACCTGGACTGCTGAGTTTTCTTTCCCAGGGAAAATGGCCAAAGGATGTGCCCAGGGGCCCCTGGCCCTGGGCTGGGCCCTGAATGCAAAGAATCCTTATATCGAAGGATGCACCCCACACCGAAGTTGTCCCCACCTCAAACTTGTGCTGCCCTGATAGACCCAAGGGAGCCCTACAAACTGACATCAGGAACCTGGACTGCTGAGTTTTCTTTCCCAGGGAAAATGGAAAAAGGATGTGCCCAGGGGCCCCTGGCCCTGACTGCAAAGAATCCTTATATCGAAGGATGGAGCCCAGACCAAAGTTGTCCCCACCTCAAACTTGTGCTGCCCTGATAGACCCAAGGGAGCCCTACAAACTGACATCAGGAACCTGGACTGCTGAGTTTTCTTTCCCAGGGAAAATGGCCAAAGGATGTGCCCAGGGGCTCCTGGCCCTGGGCTGGGCCCTGAATGCAAAGATTCGTTATATCGAAGGATGGAGCCCAGACCGAAGTTGTCCCCACCTCAAACTTGTGCTGCCCTGATAGACCCAAGGGAGCCCTACAAACTGACATCAGGAACCTGGACTGCTGAGTTTTCTTTCCCAGGAAAAATGGAAAAAGGGTGTGCCCAGGGGCCCCTGGCCCTGAATGCAAAGAATCCTTATATCGAAGAATGGAGCCCAGACCAAAGTTGTCCCCACCTCAAACTTGTGCTGCCCTGATAGACCCAAGGGAGCCCTACAAACTGACATCAGGAACCTGGACTGCTGAGTTTTCTTTCCCAGGGAAAATGGGAAAAGGATGTGCCCAGGGGCCCCTGGCCCTGACTGCAAAGAATCCTTATATCGAAGGATGGAGCCCAGACCGAAGTTGTCCCCACCTCAAACTTGTGCTGCGCTGATAGATCCAAGGGAGCCCTACAAACTGACATCAGGAACCTGGACTGCTGAGTTTTCTTTCCCAGGGAAATGGGAAAAGGATGTGCCCAGGGGCCCCTGGCCCTGACTGCAAAGAATCCTTATATCGAAGGATGGAGCCCAGACCGAAGTTGTCCCCACCTCAAACTTGTGCTGCCCTGATAGACCCAAGGGAGCCCTACAAACTGACATCAGGAACCTGGACTGCTGAGTTTTCTTTCCCAGGGAAAATGGAAAAAGAATGTGCCCAGGGGACCCCTGGCCCTGGGCTGGGCCTGACTGCAAAGAATCCTTATATCGAAGGATGGACCCGAGACCAAAGATGTCCCCACCTCAAACGTGTGCTGCCCTGATAGACCCAAGGGAGCCCTACAAACTGACATCAGGAACCTGGACTGCTGAGTTTTCTTTCCCAGGAAAAATGGAAAAAGGATGTGCCCAGGGGCCCCTGGCCCTGACTGCAAAGAATCCTTATATCGAAGGATTGAGCCCAGACCGAAGTTGTCCCCACCTCAAACTTGTGCTGCCCTGATAGACCCAAGGGAGCCCTACAAACTGACATCAGGAACCTGGACTGCTGAGTTTTCTTTCCCAGGGAAAATGGCCAAAGGATGTGCCCAGGGGCCCCTGGCCCTGGGCTGGGCCCTGAATGCAAAGAATCCTTATATCGAAGGATGCACCCCACACCGAAGTTGTCCCCACCTCAAACTTGTGCTGCCCTGATAGACCCAAGGGAGCCCTACAAACTGACATCAGGAACCTGGACTGCTGAGTTTTCTTTCCCAGGGAAAATGGAAAAAGGATGTGCCCAGGGGCCCCTGGCCCTGACTGCAAAGAATCCTTATATCGAACGATGGAGCCCAGACCAAAGTTGTCCCCACCTCAAACTTGTGCTGCCCTGATAGACCCAAGGGAGCCCTACAAACTGACATCAGGAACCTGGACTGCTGAGTTTTCTTTCCCAGGGAAAATGGCCAAAGGATGTGCCCAGGGGCTCCTGGCCCTGGGCTGGGCCCTGAATGCAAAGATTCGTTATATCGAAGGATGGAGCCCAGACCGAAGTTGTCCCCACCTCAAACTTGTGCTGCCCTGATAGACCCAAGGGAGCCCTACAAACTGACATCAGGAACCTGGACTGCTGAGTTTTCTTTCCCAGGAAAAATGGAAAAAGGGTGTGCCCAGGGGCCCCTGGCCCTGAATGCAAAGAATCCTTATATCGAAGAATGGAGCCCAGACCAAAGTTGTCCCCACCTCAAACTTGTGCTGCCCTGATAGACCCAAGGGAGCCCTACAAACTGACATCAGGAACCTGGACTGCTGAGTTTTCTTTCCCAGGGAAAATGGGAAAAGGATGTGCCCAGGGGCCCCTGGCCCTGACTGCAAAGAATCCTTATATCGAAGGATGGAGCCCAGACCGAAGTTGTCCCCACCTCAAACTTGTGCTGCGCTGATAGATCCAAGGGAGCCCTACAAACTGACATCAGGAACCTGGACTGCTGAGTTTTCTTTCCCAGGGAAATGGGAAAAGGATGTGCCCAGGGGCCCCTGGCCCTGACTGCAAAGAATCCTTATATCGAAGGATGGAGCCCAGACCGAAGTTGTCCCCACCTCAAACTTGTGCTGCGCTGATAGACCCAAGGGAGCCCTACAAACTGACATCAGGAACCTGGACTGCTGAGTTTTCTTTCCCAGGGAAAATGGAAAAAGGATGTGCCCAGGGGCCCCTGGCCCTGGGCTGGGCCCTGAATGCAAAGAATCCTTATATCGAAGGATGGACCCGAGACCGAAGATGTCCCCACCTCAAACTTGTGCTGCCCTGATAGACCCAAGGGAGCCCTACAAACTGACATCAGGAACCTGGACTGCTGAGTTTTCTTTCCCAGGGAAAATGGAAAAAGGATGTGCCCAGGGACCCATGGCCCTGGGCTGGGCCTGACTGCAGAGAATCCTTATATCTAAGGATGGACCGAAGACCGAAGATGTCCCCACCTCAAACTTGTGCTGCCCTGATAGACCCAAGGGAGCCCTACAAACTGACATCAGGAACCTGGACTGCTGAGTTTTCTTTCCCAGGGAAAATGGAAAAAGGATGTGCCCAGGGGCCCCTGGCCCTGACTGCAAAGAATCCTTATATCGAAGAATAAAACCCAGACCGAAGTTGTCCCCACATCAAACTTGTGCTGCCCTGATAGACCCAAGTGAGCCCTACAAACTGACATCAGGAACCTGGACTGCTGAGTTTTCTTTCCCAGGGAAAATGGAAAAAGGATGTGCCCAGGGGACCCTGGCCCTGACTGCAAAGAATCCTTATATCGAAGGATTGAGCCCAGACCGAAGTTGTCCCCACCTCAAACTTGTGCTGCCCTGATAGACCCAAGGGAGCCCTACAAACTGACATCAGGAACCTGGACTGCTGAGTTTTCTTTCCCAGGGAAAATGGAAAAAGGATGTGCCCAGGGGCTCCTGGCCCTGGGCTGGGCCCTGACTGCAAAGAATCCTTATATCGAAGGATGGAGCCCACACCGAAGTTGTCCCCACCTCAAACTTGTGCTGCCCTGATAGACCCAAGGGAGCCCTACAAACTGACATCAGGAACCTGGACTGCTGAGTTTTCTTTCCCAGGGAAAATGGAAAAAGGATGTGCCCAGGGGCCCCTCGCCCTGGGCTGGGCCTGACTGCAAAGAATCCTTATATCGAAGGATGGAGCCCAGACCAAAGTTGTCCCCACCTCAAACTTGTGCTGCCCTGATAGACCCAAGGGAGCCCTACAAACTGACATCAGGAACCTGGACTGCTGAGTTTTCTTTCCCAGGGAAAATGGCCAAAGGATGTGCCCAGGGGCTCCTGGCCCTGGGCTGGGCCCTGAATGCAAAGAATCCTTATATCGAAGGATGCACCCCACACCGAAGTTGTCCCCACCTCAAACTTGTGCTGCCCTGATAGACCCAAGGGAGCCCTACAAACTGACATCAGGAACCTGGACTGCTGAGTTTTCTTTCCCAGGGAAAATGGCCAAAGGATGTGCCCAGGGGCCCCTGGCCCTGGGCTGGGCCCTGAATGCAAAGAATCCTTATATCGAAAGATGCATGCCACACCGAAGTTGTCCCCACCTCAAACTTGTGCTGCCCTGATAGACCCAAGGGAGCCCTACAAACTGACATCAGGAACCTGGACTGCTGAGTTTTCTTTTTCGGGGGAAATGGAAAAAGTATGTGCCCAGGGGCCCCTGGCCCTGACTGCAAAGAATCCTTATATCGAAGAATAAAACCCAGACCGAAGTTGTCCCCACCTCAAACTTGTGCTGCCCTGATAGACCCAAGGGAGCCCTACAAACTGACATCAGGAACCTGGACTGCTGAGTTTTCTTTCCCAGGGAAAATGGAAAAAGGATGTGCCCAGGGGCTCCTGGCCCTGGGCTGGACCCTGACTGCAAAGAATCCTTATATCGAAGGATGGAGCCCACACCGAAGTTGTCCCCACCTCAAACTTGTGCTGCCCTGATAGACCCAAGGGAGCCCTACAAACTGACATCAGGAACCTGGACTGCTGAGTTTTCTTTCCCAGGGAAAATGGAAAAAGGATGTGCCCAGGGGCTCCTGGCCCTGGGCTGGGCCCTGAATGCAAAGAATCCTTATATCGAAGGATGCACCCCACACCGAAGTTGTCCCCACCTCAAACTTGTGCTGCCCTGATAGACCCAAGGGAGCCCTACAAACTGACATCAGGAACCTGGACTGCTGAGTTTTCTTTCCCAGGGAAAATGGAAAAAGTATGTGCCCAGGGGCCCCTGGCCCTGGGCTGGGCCTGACTGCAAAGAATCCTTATATCGAAGGATGGAGCCCAGACCGAAGTTGTCCCCACCTCAAACTTGTGGTGCGCTGATAGACCCAAGGGAGCCCTACAAACTGACATCAGGAACCTGGACTGCTGAGTTTTCTTTCCCAGGGAAAATGGGAAAAGGATGTGCCCAGGGGCCCCTGGCCCTGACTGCAAAGAATCCTTATATCGAAGGATGGAGCCCAGACCGAAGTTGTCCCCACCTCAAACTTGTGCTGCCCTGATAGACCCAAGGGAGCCCTACAAACTGACATCAGGAACCTGGACAGCTGAGTTTTCTTTCCCAGGGAAAATGGAAAAAGGATGTGCCCAGGGGCCCCTGGCCCTGGGCTGGGCCCTGAATGCAAAGAATCCTTATATCGAAGGATGCACCCCACACCGAAGTTGTCCCCACCTCAAACTTGTGCTGCCCTGATAGACCCAAGGGAGCCCTACAAACTGACATCAGGAACCTGGACTGCTGAGTTTTCTTTCCCAGGGAAAATGGAAAAAGGATGTGCCCAGGGGCCCCTTGACCTGACTGCAAAGAATCCTTATATCGAAGGATGGAGCCCAGACCGAAGTTGTCCCCACCTCAAACTTGTGCTGCCCTGATAGACCGAAGGGAGCCCTACAAACTGACATCAGGAACCTGGACTGCTGAGTTTTCTTTCCCAGGGAAAATGGAAAAAGGATGTGCCCAGGGGCCCCTGGCCCTGACTGCAAAGAATCCTTATATCGAAGGATGGAGCCCAGACCGAAGTTGTCCCCACCTCAAACTTGTGCTGCCCTGATAGACCCAAGGGAGCCCTACAAACTGACATCAGGAACCTGGACTGCTGAGTTTTCTTTCCCAGGGAAAATGGCCAAAGGATGTGCCCAGGGGCTCCTGGCCCTGGGCTGGGCCCTGAATGCAAAGAATCGTTATATCGAAGGATGCACCCCACACCGAATTTGTCCCCACCTCAAACTTGTGCTGCCCTGATAGACCCAAGGGAGCCCTACAAACTGACATCAGGAACCTGGACTGCTGAGTTTTCTTTCCCAGGGAAAATGGAAAAAGGATGTGCCCAGGGGCCCCTGGCCCTGAATGCAAAGAATCCTTATATCGAAGAATGGAGCCCAGACCAAAGTTGTCCCCACCTCAAACTTGTGCTGCCCTGATAGACCCAAGGGAGCCCTACAAACTGACATCAGGAACCTGGACTGCTGAGTTTTCTTTCCCAGGGAAAATGGGAAAAGGATGTGCCCAGGGGCCCCTGGCCCTGACTGCAAAGAATCCTTATATCGAAGGATGGAGCCCAGACCGAAGTTGTCCCCACCTCAAACTTGTGCTGCGCTGATAGACCCAAGGGAGCCCTACAAACTGACATCAGGAACCTGGACTGCTGAGTTTTCTTTCCCAGGGAAATGGGAAAAGGATGTGCCCAGGGGCCCCTGGCCCTGACTGCAAAGAATCCTTATATCGAAGGATGGAGCCCAGACCGAAGTTGTCCCCACCTCAAACTTGTGCTGCGCTGATAGACCCAAGGGAGCCCTACAAACTGACATCAGGAACCTGGACTGCTGAGTTTTCTTTCCCAGGGAAAATGGAAAAAGGATGTGCCCAGGGGCCCCTGGCCCTGGGCTGGGCCCTGAATGCAAAGAATCCTTATATCGAAGGATGGACCCGAGACCGAAGTTGTCCCCACCTCAAACTTGTGCTGCCCTGATAGACCCAAGGGAGCCCTACAAACTGACATCAGGAACCTGGACTGCTGAGTTTTCTTTCCCAGGGAAAATGGAAAAAGGATGTGCCCAGGGACCCATGGCCCTGGGCTGGGCCTGATTGCAGAGAATCCTTATATCTAAGGATGGACCGAAGACCGAAGATGTCCCCACCTCAAACTTGTGCTGCCCTGATAGACCCAAGGGAGCCCTACAAACTGACATCAGGAACCTGGACTGCTGAGTTTTCTTTTTCGGGGGAAATGGAAAAAGTATGTGCCCAGGGGCCCCTGGCCCTGACTGCAAAGAATCCTTATATCGAAGAATAAAACCCAGACCGAAGTTGTCCCCACATCAAACTTGTGCTGCCCTGATAGACCCAAGGGAGCCCTACAAACTGACATCAGGAACCTGGACTGCTGAGTTTTCTTTCCCAGGGAAAATGGCCAAAGGATGTCCCCAGGGGACCCTTGACCTGAATGCAAAGAATCCTTATATCGAAGGATTGAGCCCAGACCGAAGTTGTCCCCACCTCAAACTTGTGCTGCCCTGATAGACCCAAGGGAGCCCTACAAACTGACATCAGGAACCTGGACTGCTGAGTTTTCTTTCCCAGGGAAAATGGAAAAAGGATGTGCCCAGGGGCTCCTGGCCCTGGGCTGGGCCCTGACTGCAAAGAATCCTTATATCGAAGGATGGAGCCCACACCGAAGTTGTCCCCACCTCAAACTTGTGCTGCCCTGATAGACCCAAGGGAGCCCTACAAACTGACATCAGGAACCTGGACTGCTGAGTTTTCTTTCCCAGGGAAAATGGAAAAAGGATGTGCCCAGGGGCCCCTGGCCCTGGGCTGGGCCCTGAATGCAAAGAATCCTTATATCGAAGGATGCACCCCACACCGAATTTGTCCCCACCTCAAACTTGTGCTGCCCTGATAGACCCAAGGGAGCCCTACAAACTGACATCAGGAACCTGGACTGCTGAGTTTTCTTTCCCAGGGAAAATGGCCAAAGGATGTGCCCAGGGGCTCCTGGCCCTGGGCTGGGCCCTGAATGCAAAGAATCCTTATATCGAAGGATGCACCCCACACCGAAGTTGTCCCCACCTCAAACTTGTGCTGCCCTGATAGACCCAAGGGAGCCCTACAAACTGACATCAGGAACCTGGACTGCTGAGTTTTCTTTCCCAGGGAAAATGGCCAAAGGATGTGCCCAGGGGCCGCTGGCCCTGGGCTGGGCCCTGAATGCAAAGAATCCTTATATCGAAAGATGCATGCCACACCGAAGTTGTCCCCACCTCAAACTTGTGCTGCCCTGATAGACCCAAGGGAGCCCTACAAACTGACATCAGGAACCTGGACTGCTGAGTTTTCTTTTTCGGGGGAAATGGAAAAAGTATGTGCCCAGGGGCCCCTGGCCCTGACTGAAAAGAATCCGTATATCGAAGAATAAAACCCAGACCGAAGTTGTCCCCACATCAAACTTGTGCTGCCCTGATAGACCCAAGGGAGCCCTACAAACTGACATCAGGAACCTGGACTGCTGAGTTTTCTTTCCCAGGGAAAATGGAAAAAGGATGTGCCCAGGGGCTCCTGGCCCTGGGCTGGGCCCTGACTGCAAAGAATCCTTATATCGAAGGATGGAGCCCACACCGAAGTTGTCCCCACCTCAAACTTGTGCTGCCCTGATAGACCCAAGGGAGCCCTACAAACTGACATCAGGAACCTGGACTGCTGAGTTTTCTTTCCCAGGGAAAATGGAAAAAGGATGTGCCCAGGGGCCCCTGGCCCTGGGCTGGGCCCGGAATGCAAAGAATCCTTATATCGAAGGATGCACCCCACACCGAATTTGTCCCCACCTCAAACTTGTGCTGCCCTGATAGACCCAAGGGAGCCCTACAAACTGACATCAGGAACCTGGACTGCTGAGTTTTCTTTCCCAGGGAAAATGGAAAAAGGATGTGCCCAGGGGCCCCTGGGCCTGGGCTGGGCCTGACTGCAAAGAATCCTTATATCGAAGGATTGAGCCCATACCGAAGTTGTCCCCACCTCAAACTTGTGCTGCCCTGATAGACCCAAGGGAGCCCTACAAACTGACATCAGGAACCTGGACTGCTGAGTTTTCTTTTCCAGGGAAAATGGAAAAAGGATGTGCCCAGGGGCCCCTGGCCCTGACTGCAAAGAATCCTTATATCGAAGGATGGAGCCCAGACCGAAGTTGTCCCCACCTCAAACTTGTGCTGCCCTGATAGACCCAAGGGAGCCCTACAAACTGACATCAGGAACCTGGACTGCTGAGTTTTCTTTCCCAGGGAAAATGGCCAAAGGATGTGCCCAGGGGCCCCTGGCCCTGGGCTGGGCCCTGAATGCAAAGAATCCTTATATCGAAGGATGCACCCCACACCGAAGTTGTCCCCACCTCAAACTTGTGCTGCCCTGATAGACCCAAGGGAGCCCTACAAACTGACATCAGGAACCTGGACTGCTGAGTTTTCTTTTTCGGGGGAAATGGAAAAAGTATGTGCCCAGGGGCCCCTGGCCCTGACTGCAAAGAATCCTTATATCGAAGAATAAAACCCAGACCAAAGTTGTCCCCACCTCAAACTTGTGCTGCCCTGATAGACCCAAGGGAGCCCTACAAACTGACATCAGGAACCTGGACTGCTGAGTTTTCTTTCCCAGGGAAAATGGCCAAAGGATGTGCCCAGGGGCTCCTGGCCCTGGGCTGGGCCCTGAATGCAAAGAATCCTTATATCGAAGGATGCACCCCACACCGAAGTTGTCCCCACCTCAAACTTGTGCTGCCCTGATAGACCCAAGGGAGCCCTACAAACTGACATCAGGAACCTGGACTGCTGAGTTTTCTTTCCCAGGGAAAATGGCCAAAGGATGTGCCCAGGGGCCCCTGGCCCTGGGCTGGGCCCTGAATGCAAAGAATCCTTATATCGAAAGATGCATGCCACACCGAAGTTGTCCCCACCTCAAACTTGTGCTGCCCTGATAGACCCAAGGGAGCCCTACAAACTGACATCAGGAACCTGGACTGCTGAGTTTTCTTTTTCGGGGGAAATGGAAAAAGTATGTGCCCAGGGGCCCCTGGCCCTGACTGCAAAGAATCCTTATATCGAAGAATAAAACCCAGACCGAAGTTGTCCCCACCTCAAACTTGTGCTGCCCTGATAGACCCAAGGGAGCCCTACAAACTGACATCAGGAACCTGGACTGCTGAGTTTTCTTTCCCAGGGAAAATGGAAAAAGGATGTGCCCAGGGGCTCCTGGCCCTGGGCTGGACCCTGACTGCAAAGAATCCTTATATCGAAGGATGGAGCCCACACCGAAGTTGTCCCCACCTCAAACTTGTGCTGCCCTGATAGACCCAAGGGAGCCCTACAAACTGACATCAGGAACCTGGACTGCTGAGTTTTCTTTCCCAGGGAAAATGGAAAAAGGATGTGCCCAGGGGCTCCTGGCCCTGGGCTGGGCCCTGAATGCAAAGAATCCTTATATCGAAGGATGCACCCCACACCGAAGTTGTCCCCACCTCAAACTTGTGCTGCCCTGATAGACCCAAGGGAGCCCTACAAACTGACATCAGGAACCTGGACTGCTGAGTTTTCTTTCCCAGGGAAAATGGAAAAAGTATGTGCCCAGGGGCCCCTGGCCCTGGGCTGGGCCTGACTGCAAAGAATCCTTATATCGAAGGATGGAGCCCAGACCGAAGTTGTCCCCACCTCAAACTTGTGGTGCGCTGATAGACCCAAGGGAGCCCTACAAACTGACATCAGGAACCTGGACTGCTGAGTTTTCTTTCCCAGGGAAAATGGGAAAAGGATGTGCCCAGGGGCCCCTGGCCCTGACTGCAAAGAATCCTTATATCGAAGGATGGAGCCCAGACCGAAGTTGTCCCCACCTCAAACTTGTGCTGCCCTGATAGACCCAAGGGAGCCCTACAAACTGACATCAGGAACCTGGACAGCTGAGTTTTCTTTCCCAGGGAAAATGGAAAAAGGATGTGCCCAGGGGCCCCTGGCCCTGGGCTGGGCCCTGAATGCAAAGAATCCTTATATCGAAGGATGCACCCCACACCGAACTTGTCCCCACCTCAAACTTGTGCTGCCCTGATAGACCCAAGGGAGCCCTACAAACTGACATCAGGAACCTGGACTGCTGAGTTTTCTTTCCCAGGGAAAATGGAAAAAGGATGTGCCCAGGGGCCCCTTGACCTGACTGCAAAGAATCCTTATATCGAAGGATGGAGCCCAGACCGAAGTTGTCCCCACCTCAAACTTGTGCTGCCCTGATAGACCGAAGGGAGCCCTACAAACTGACATCAGGAACCTGGACTGCTGAGTTTTCTTTCCCAGGGAAAATGGAAAAAGGATGTGCCCAGGGGCCCCTGGCCCTGACTGCAAAGAATCCTTATATCGAAGGATGGAGCCCAGACCGAAGTTGTCCCCACCTCAAACTTGTGCTGCCCTGATAGACCCAAGGGAGCCCTACAAACTGACATCAGGAACCTGGACTGCTGAGTTTTCTTTCCCAGGGAAAATGGCCAAAGGATGTGCCCAGGGGCTCCTGGCCCTGGGCTGGGCCCTGAATGCAAAGAATCGTTATATCGAAGGATGCACCCCACACCGAATTTGTCCCCACCTCAAACTTGTGCTGCCCTGATAGACCCAAGGGAGCCCTACAAACTGACATCAGGAACCTGGACTGCTGAGTTTTCTTTCCCAGGGAAAATGGAAAAAGGATGTGCCCAGGGGCCCCTGGCCCTGAATGCAAAGAATCCTTATATCGAAGAATGGAGCCCAGACCAAAGTTGTCCCCACCTCAAACTTGTGCTGCCCTGATAGACCCAAGGGAGCCCTACAAACTGACATCAGGAACCTGGACTGCTGAGTTTTCTTTCCCAGGGAAAATGGGAAAAGGATGTGCCCAGGGGCCCCTGGCCCTGACTGCAAAGAATCCTTATATCGAAGGATGGAGCCCAGACCGAAGTTGTCCCCACCTCAAACTTGTGCTGCGCTGATAGACCCAAGGGAGCCCTACAAACTGACATCAGGAACCTGGACTGCTGAGTTTTCTTTCCCAGGGAAATGGGAAAAGGATGTGCCCAGGGGCCCCTGGCCCTGACTGCAAAGAATCCTTATATCGAAGGATGGAGCCCAGACCGAAGTTGTCCCCACCTCAAACTTGTGCTGCGCTGATAGACCCAAGGGAGCCCTACAAACTGACATCAGGAACCTGGACTGCTGAGTTTTCTTTCCCAGGGAAAATGGAAAAAGGATGTGCCCAGGGGCCCCTGGCCCTGGGCTGGGCCCTGAATGCAAAGAATCCTTATATCGAAGGATGGACCCGAGACCGAAGTTGTCCCCACCTCAAACTTGTGCTGCCCTGATAGACCCAAGGGAGCCCTACAAACTGACATCAGGAACCTGGACTGCTGAGTTTTCTTTCCCAGGGAAAATGGAAAAAGGATGTGCCCAGGGACCCATGGCCCTGGGCTGGGCCTGATTGCAGAGAATCCTTATATCTAAGGATGGACCGAAGACCGAAGATGTCCCCACCTCAAACTTGTGCTGCCCTGATAGACCCAAGGGAGCCCTACAAACTGACATCAGGAACCTGGACTGCTGAGTTTTCTTTTTCGGGGGAAATGGAAAAAGTATGTGCCCAGGGGCCCCTGGCCCTGACTGCAAAGAATCCTTATATCGAAGAATAAAACCCAGACCGAAGTTGTCCCCACATCAAACTTGTGCTGCCCTGATAGACCCAAGGGAGCCCTACAAACTGACATCAGGAACCTGGACTGCTGAGTTTTCTTTCCCAGGGAAAATGGCCAAAGGATGTCCCCAGGGGACCCTTGACCTGAATGCAAAGAATCCTTATATCGAAGGATTGAGCCCAGACCGAAGTTGTCCCCACCTCAAACTTGTGCTGCCCTGATAGACCCAAGGGAGCCCTACAAACTGACATCAGGAACCTGGACTGCTGAGTTTTCTTTCCCAGGGAAAATGGAAAAAGGATGTGCCCAGGGGCTCCTGGCCCTGGGCTGGGCCCTGACTGCAAAGAATCCTTATATCGAAGGATGGAGCCCACACCGAAGTTGTCCCCACCTCAAACTTGTGCTGCCCTGATAGACCCAAGGGAGCCCTACAAACTGACATCAGGAACCTGGACTGCTGAGTTTTCTTTCCCAGGGAAAATGGAAAAAGGATGTGCCCAGGGGCCCCTGGCCCTGGGCTGGGCCCTGAATGCAAAGAATCCTTATATCGAAGGATGCACCCCACACCGAATTTGTCCCCACCTCAAACTTGTGCTGCCCTGATAGACCCAAGGGAGCCCTACAAACTGACATCAGGAACCTGGACTGCTGAGTTTTCTTTCCCAGGGAAAATGGCCAAAGGATGTGCCCAGGGGCTCCTGGCCCTGGGCTGGGCCCTGAATGCAAAGAATCCTTATATCGAAGGATGCACCCCACACCGAAGTTGTCCCCACCTCAAACTTGTGCTGCCCTGATAGACCCAAGGGAGCCCTACAAACTGACATCAGGAACCTGGACTGCTGAGTTTTCTTTCCCAGGGAAAATGGCCAAAGGATGTGCCCAGGGGCCCCTGGCCCTGGGCTGGGCCCTGAATGCAAAGAATCCTTATATCGAAAGATGCATGCCACACCGAAGTTGTCCCCACCTCAAACTTGTGCTGCCCTGATAGACCCAAGGGAGCCCTACAAACTGACATCAGGAACCTGGACTGCTGAGTTTTCTTTTTCGGGGGAAATGGAAAAAGTATGTGCCCAGGGGCCCCTGGCCCTGACTGAAAAGAATCCGTATATCGAAGAATAAAACCCAGACCGAAGTTGTCCCCACATCAAACTTGTGCTGCCCTGATAGACCCAAGGGAGCCCTACAAACTGACATCAGGAACCTGGACTGCTGAGTTTTCTTTCCCAGGGAAAATGGAAAAAGGATGTGCCCAGGGGCTCCTGGCCCTGGGCTGGGCCCTGACTGCAAAGAATCCTTATATCGAAGGATGGAGCCCACACCGAAGTTGTCCCCACCTCAAACTTGTGCTGCCCTGATAGACCCAAGGGAGCCCTACAAACTGACATCAGGAACCTGGACTGCTGAGTTTTCTTTCCCAGGGAAAATGGAAAAAGGATGTGCCCAGGGGCCCCTGGCCCTGGGCTGGGCCCGGAATGCAAAGAATCCTTATATCGAAGGATGCACCCCACACCGAATTTGTCCCCACCTCAAACTTGTGCTGCCCTGATAGACCCAAGGGAGCCCTACAAACTGACATCAGGAACCTGGACTGCTGAGTTTTCTTTCCCAGGGAAAATGGAAAAAGGATGTGCCCAGGGGCCCCTGGGCCTGGGCTGGGCCTGACTGCAAAGAATCCTTATATCGAAGGATTGAGCCCATACCGAAGTTGTCCCCACCTCAAACTTGTGCTGCCCTGATAGACCCAAGGGAGCCCTACAAACTGACATCAGGAACCTGGACTGCTGAGTTTTCTTTTCCAGGGAAAATGGAAAAAGGATGTGCCCAGGGGCCCCTGGCCCTGACTGCAAAGAATCCTTATATCGAAGGATGGAGCCCAGACCGAAGTTGTCCCCACCTCAAACTTGTGCTGCCCTGATAGACCCAAGGGAGCCCTACAAACTGACATCAGGAACCTGGACTGCTGAGTTTTCTTTCCCAGGGAAAATGGCCAAAGGATGTGCCCAGGGGCCCCTGGCCCTGGGCTGGGCCCTGAATGCAAAGAATCCTTATATCGAAGGATGCACCCCACACCGAAGTTGTCCCCACCTCAAACTTGTGCTGCCCTGATAGACCCAAGGGAGCCCTACAAACTGACATCAGGAACCTGGACTGCTGAGTTTTCTTTTTCGGGGGAAATGGAAAAAGTATGTGCCCAGGGGCCCCTGGCCCTGACTGCAAAGAATCCTTATATCGAAGAATAAAACCCAGACCGAAGTTGTCCCCACATCAAACTTGTGCTGCCCTGATAGACCCAAGGGAGCCCTACAAACTGACATCAGGAACCTGGACTGCTGAGTTTTCTTTCCCAGGGAAAATGGAAAAAGGATGTGCCCAGGGGCCCCTGGCCCTGACTGCAAAGAATCCTTATATCGAAGGATTGAGCCCAGACCGAAGTTGTCCCCACCTCAAACTTGTGCTGCCCTGATAGACCCAAGGGAGCCCTACAAACTGACATCAGGAACCTGGACTGCTGAGTTTTCTTTCCCAGGGAAAATGGAAAAAGGATGTGCCCAGGGGCCCCTGGCCCTGGGCTGGGCCCTGAATGCAAAGAATCCTTATATCGAAGGATGCACCCCACACCGAATTTGTCCCCACCTCAAACTTGTGCTGCCCTGATAGACCCAAGGGAGCCCTACAAACTGACATCAGGAACCTGGACTGCTGAGTTTTCTTTCCCAGGGAAAATGGAAAAAGTATGTGCCCAGGGGCCCCTCGCCCTGGGCTGGGCCTGACTGCAAAGAATCCTTATATCGAAGGATTGAGCCCAGACCAAAGTTGTCCCCACCTCAAACTTGTGCTGCCCTGATAGACCCAAGGGAGCCCTACAAACTGACATCAGGAACCTGGACTGCTGAGTTTTCTTTCCCAGGGAAAATGGAAAAAGGATGTGCCCAGGGGCCCCTGGGCCTGGGCTGGGCCTGACTGCAAAGAATCCTTATATCGAAGGATTGAGCCCATACCGAAGTTGTCCCCACCTCAAACTTGTGCTGCCCTGATAGACCGAAGGGAGCCCTACAAACTGACATCAGGAACCTGGACTGCTGAGTTTTCTTTCCCAGGAAAAATGGAAAAAGGATGTGCCCAGGGGCCCCTTGACCTGACTGCAAAGAATCCTTATATCGAAGGATGGAGCGCAGACCGAAGTTGTCCCCACCTCAAACTTGTGCTGCCCTGATAGACCCAAGGGAGCCCTACAAACTGACATCAGGAACCTGGACTGCTGAGTTTTCTTTCCCAGGGAAAATGGCCAAAGGATGTGCCCAGGGGCCCCTGGCCCTGGGCTGGGCCCTGAATGCAAAGAATCCTTATATCGAAGGATGCACCCCACACCGAAGTTGTCCCCACCTCAAACTTGTGCTGCCCTGATAGACCCAAGGGAGCCCTACAAACTGACATCAGGAACCTGGACTGCTGAGTTTTCTTTCCCAGGGAAAATGGAAAAAGGATGTGCCCAGGGGCCCCTGGCCCTGACTGCAAAGAATCCTTATATCGAAGGATGGAGCCCAGACCGAAGTTGTCCCCACCTCAAACTTGTGCTGCCCTGATAGACCCAAGGGAGCCCTACAAACTGACATCAGGAACCTGGACTGCTGAGTTTTCTTTCCCAGGGAAAATGGAAAAAGGATGTGCCCAGGGGCCCCTGGCCCTGACTGCAAAGAATCCTTATATCGAAGGATGGAGCCCAGACCGAAGTTGTCCCCACCTCAAACTTGTGCTGTCCTGATAGACCCAAGGGAGCCCTACAAACTGACATCAGGAACCTGGACTGCTGAGTTTTCTTTCCCAGGGAAAATGGCCAAAGGATGTGCCCAGGGGCTCCTGGCCCTGGGCTGGGCCCTGAATGCAAAGAATCGTTATATCGAAGGATGCACCCCACACCGAATTTGTCCCCACCTCAAACTTGTGCTGCCCTGATAGACCCAAGGGAGCCCTACAAACTGACATCAGGAACCTGGACTGCTGAGTTTTCTTTCCCGCGGAAAATGGAAAAAGGATGTGCCCAGGGGCCCCTGGCCCTGAATGCAAAGAATCCTTATATCGAAGAATGGAGCCCAGACCAAAGTTGTCCCCACCTCAAACTTGTGCTGCCCTGATAGACCCAAGGGAGCCCTACAAACTGACATCAGGAACCTGGACTGCTGAGTTTTCTTTCCCAGGGAAAATGGGAAAAGGATGTGCCCAGGGGCCCCTGGCCCTGACTGCAAAGAATCCTTATATCGAAGGATGGAGCCCAGACCGAAGTTGTCCCCACCTCAAACTTGTGCTGCGCTGATAGACCCAAGGGAGCCCTACAAACTGACATCAGGAACCTGGACTGCTGAGTTTTCTTTCCCAGGGAAATGGGAAAAGGATGTGCCCAGGGGCCCCTGGCCCTGACTGCAAAGAATCCTTATATCGAAGGATGGAGCCCAGACCGAAGTTGTCCCCACCTCAAACTTGTGCTGCGCTGATAGACCCAAGGGAGCTCTACAAACTGACATCAGGAACCTGGACTGCTGAGTTTTCTTTCCCAGGGAAAATGGAAAAAGGATGTGCCCAGGGGCCCCTGGCCCTGGGCTGGGCCCTGAATGCAAAGAATCCTTATATCGAAGGATGGACCCGAGACCGAAGATGTCCCCACCTCAAACTTGTGCTGCCCTGATAGACCCAAGGGAGCCCTACAAACTGACATCAGGAACCTGGACTGCTGAGTTTTCTTTCCCAGGGAAAATGGAAAAAGGATGTGCCCAGGGACCCATGGCCCTGGGCTGGGCCTGATTGCAGAGAATCCTTATATCTAAGGATGGACCGAAGACCGAAGATGTCCCCACCTCAAACTTGTGCTGCCCTGATAGACCCAAGGGAGCCCTACAAACTGACATCAGGAACCTGGACTGCTGAGTTTTCTTTTTCGGGGGAAATGGAAAAAGTATGTGCCCAGGGGCCCCTGGCCCTGACTGCAAAGAATCCTTATATCGAAGAATAAAACCCAGACCGAAGTTGTCCCCACATCAAACTTGTGCTGCCCTGATAGACCCAAGGGAGCCCTACAAACTGACATCAGGAACCTGGACTGCTGAGTTTTCTTTCCCAGGGAAAATGGAAAAAGGATGTGCCCAGGGGACCCTTGACCTGAATGCAAAGAATCCTTATATCGAAGGATTGAGCCCAGACCGAAGTTGTCCCCACCTCAAACTTGTGCTGCCCTGATAGACCCAAGGGAGCCCTACAAACTGACATCAGGAACCTGGACTGCTGAGTTTTCTTTCCCAGGGAAAATGGAAAAAGGATGTGCCCAGGGGCCCCTGGCCCTGGGCTGGGCCCGGAATGCAAAGAATCCTTATATCGAAGGATGCACCCCACACCGAATTTGTCCCCACCTCAAACTTGTGCTGCCCTGATAGACCCAAGGGAGCCCTACAAACTGACATCAGGAACCTGGACTGCTGAGTTTTCTTTCCCAGGGAAAATGGAAAAAGGATGTGCCCAGGGGCCCCTGGCCCTGGGCTGGGCCTGACTGCAAAGAATCCTTATATCGAAGGATTGAGCCCATACCGAAGTTGTCCCCACCTCAAACTTGTGCTGCCCTGATAGACCCAAGGGAGCCCTACAAACTGACATCAGGAACCTGGACTGCTGAGTTTTCTTTCCCAGGGAAAATGGAAAAAGGATGTGCCCAGGGTCCCCTGGCCCTGACTGCAAAGAATCCTTATATCGAAGGATGGAGCCCAGACCTAAGTTGTCCCCACCTCAAACTTGTGCTGCCCTGATAGACCCAAGGGAGCCCTACAAACTGACATCAGGAACCTGGACTGCTGAGTTTTCTTTCCCAGGGAAAAGGGCCAAAGCATGTGCCCAGGGGCCCCTGGCCCTGGGCTGGGCCCTGACTGCAAAGAATCCTTATATCGAAGGATGGACCCGAGACCGAAGATGTCCCCACCTCAAACTTGTGCTGCCCTGATAGACCCAAGGGAGCCCTACAAACTGACATCAGGAACCTGGACTGCTGAGTTTTCTTTCCCAGGGAAAATGGAAAAAGGATGTGCCCAGGGGCCCCTGGCCCTGACTGCAAAGAATCCTTATATCGAAGGATGGAGCCCAGACCGAAGTTGTCCCCACCTCAAACTTGTGCTGCCCTGATAGACCCAAGGGAGCCCTACAAACTGACATCAGGAACCTGGACTGCTGAGTTTTCTTTCCCAGGGAAAATGGAAAAAGGATGTGCCCAGGGGCCCCTGGCCCTGGGCTGGGCCCTGAATGCAAAGAATCCTTATATCGAAGGATGCACCCCACACCGAAGTTGTCCCCACCTCAAACTTGTGCTGCCCTGATAGACCCAAGGGAGCCCTACAAACTGACATCAGGAACCTGGACTGCTGAGTTTTCTTTTCCAGGGAAAATGGAAAAAGGTTGTGCCCAGGGGCCCCTTGACCTGACTGCAAAGAATCCTTATATCGAAGGATGGAGCCCAGACCGAAGTTGTCCCCACCTCAAACTTGTGCTGCCCTGATAGACCGAAGGGAGCCCTACAAACTGACATCAGGAACCTGGACTGCTGAGTTTTCTTTCCCAGGGAAAATGGCCAAAGGATGTGCCCAGGGGCCCCTGGCCCTGGGCCGGGCCCTGACTGCAAAGAATCCTTATATCGAAGGATGGACCCGAGACCAAAGTTGTCCCCTCCAAAAACTTGTGCTGCCCTGATAGACCCAAGGGAGCCCTACAAACTGACATCAGGAACCTGGACTGCTGAGTTTTCTTTCCCAGGGAAAATGGAAAAAGGATGTGCCCAGGGGCCCCTGGCCCTGACTGCAAAGAATCCTTATATCGAAGGATTGAGCCCAGACCGAAGTTGTCCCCACCTCAAACTTGTGCTGCCCTGATAGACCCAAGGGAGCCCTACAAACTGACATCAGGAACCTGGACTGCTGAGTTTTCTTTCCCAGGGAAAATGGAAAAAGGATGTGCCCAGGGGCCCCTGGCCCTGGGCTGGGCCCTGAATGCAAAGAATCCTTATATCGAAAGCTGCACGCCACACCGAAGTTGTCCCCACCTCAAACTTGTGCTGCCCTGATAGACCCAAGGGAGCCCTACAAACTGACATCAGGAACCTGGACTGCTGAGTTTTCTTTTTCGGGGGAAATGGAAAAAGTATGTGCCCAGGGGCCCCTGGCCCTGACTGCAAAGAATCCTTATATCGAAGAATAAAAGCCAGACCGAAGTTGTCCCCACATCAAACTTGTGCTGCCCTGATAGACCCAAGGGAGCCCTACAAACTGACATCAGGAACCTGGACTGCTGAGTTTTCTTTCCAAGGGAAAATGGAAAAAGGATGTGCCCAGGGGCCCCTGGCCCTGACTGCAAAGAATCCTTATATCGAAGGATTGAGCCCAGACCGAAGTTGTCCCCACCTCAAACTTGTGCTGCCCTGATAGACCCAAGGGAGCCCTACAAACTGACATCAGGAACCTGGACTGCTGAGTTTTCTTTCCCAGGGAAAATGGAAAAAGGATGTGCCCAGGGGCCCCTGGCCCTGGGCTGGGCCCTGAATGCAAAGAATCCTTATATCGAAGGATTGAGCCCAGACCGAAGTTGTCCCCACATCAAACTTGTGCTGCCCTGATAGACCCAAGGGAGCCCTACAAACTGACATCAGGAACCTGGACTGCTGAGTTTTCTTTCCCAGGGAAAATGGAAAAAGGATGTGCCCAGGGGCCCCTGGCCCTGGGCTGGGCCCTGAATGCAAAGAATCCTTATATCGAAGGATTGAGCCCAGACCGAAGTTGTCCCCACATCAAACTTGTGCTGCCCTGATAGACCCAAGGGAGCCCTACAAACTGACATCAGGAACCTGGACTGCTGAGTTTTCTTTCCCAGGGAAAATGGAAAAAGGATGTGCCCAGGGGCTCCTGGCCCTGGGCTGGGCCCTGACTGCAAAGAATCCTTATATCGAAGGATGGACCCGAGACCAAAGTTGTCCCCTCCTCAAACTTGTGCTGCCCTGATAGACCCAAGGGAGCCCTACAAACTGACATCAGGAACCTGGACTGCTGAGTTTTCTTTTTCGGGGGAAATGGCCAAAGTATGTGCCCAGGGGCCCCTGGCCCTGACTGCAAAGAATCCTTATATCGAAGGATTGAGCCCAGACCGAAGTTGTCCCCACCTCAAACTTGTGCTGCCCTGATAGACCCAAGGGAGCCCTACAAACTGACATCAGGAACCTGGACTGCTGAGTTTTCTTTCCCAGGGAAAATGGAAAAAGGATGTGCCCAGGGGCCCCTGGCCCTGGGCTGGGCCCTGAATGCAAAGAATCCTTATATCGAAGGATTGAGCCCAGACCGAAGTTGTCCCCACATCAAACTTGTGCTGCCCTGATAGACCCAAGGGAGCCCTACAAACTGACATCAGGAACCTGGACTGCTGAGTTTTCTTTCCCAGGGAAAATGGAAAAAGGATGTGCCCAGGGGCCCCTGGCCCTGACTGCAAAGAATCCTTATATCGAAGGATGGATCCCACACCGAAGTTGTCCCCACCTCAAACTTGTGCTGCCCTGATAGACCCAAGGGAGCCCTACAAACTGACATCAGGAACCTGGACTGCTGAGTTTTCTTTCCCAGGGAAAATGGAAAAAGGATGTGCCCAGGGGCCCCTGGCCCTGGGCTGGGCCCTGAATGCAAAGAATCCTTATATCGAAGGATGCACCCCACACCGAATTTGTCCCCACCTCAAACTTGTGCTGCCCTGATAGACCCAAGGGAGCCCTACAAACTGACATCAGGAACCTGGACTGCTGAGTTTTCTTTCCCAGGGAAAATGGAAAAAGGATGTGCCCAGGGGCCCCTGGCCCTGACTGCAAAGAATCCTTATATCGAAGGATTGAGCCCAGACCGAAGTTGTCCCCACCTCAAACTTGTGCTGCCCTGATAGACCCAAGGGAGCCCTACAAACTGACATCAGGAACCTGGACTGCTGAGTTTTCTTTCCCAGGGAAAATGGAAAAAGGATGTGCCCAGGGGCCCCTGGCCCTGGGCTGGGTCCTGACTGCAAAGAATCCTTATATCGAAGGATTGAGCCCAGACCGAAGTTGTCCCCACCTCAAACTTGTGCTGCCCTGATAGACCCAAGGGAGCCCTACAAACTGACATCAGGAACCTGGACTGCTGAGTTTTCTTTCCCAGGGAAAATGGCCAAAGGATGTGCCCAGGGTCCCCTGGCCCTGGGCTGGGCCCTGAATGCAAAGAATCCTTATATCGAAAGATGCTCCCCATATGGAAGTTGTCCCCACCTCAAACTTGTGCTGCCCTGATAGACCCAAGGGAGCCCTACAAACTGACATCAGGAACCTGGACTGCTGAGTTTTCTTTCTTGGGGAAAATGGCCAAAGGCTGTGCCCAGGGGCCCCTGGCCCTGGGCTGGGCCTGACTGCAAAGAATCCTTATATTGAAGGATGGACCCGAGACCGAAGATGCCCCACCTCAAACTTGTGCTGCCCTGATAGACCCAAGGGAGCCCTACAAACTGACATCAGGAACCTGGACTGCTGAGTTTTCTTTCCCGGGGAAAATGGGAAAAGGATGTGCCCAGGGGCCCCTCGCCCTGACTGCAAAGAATCCTTATATCGAAGAATGGAGCCCAGACCGAAGTTGTCCCCACCTCAAACTTGTGCTGCCCTGATAGACCGAAGGGAGCCCTACAAACTGACATCAGGAATCTGGACTGCTGAGTTTTCTTTCACAGGGAAAATGGAAAAAGGATGTGCCATGGGGCTCCTGGCCCTGGGCCGGGCCCTGAATGCAAAGAATCCTTATATCGAAGGATTGAGCCCAGACCGAAGTTGTCCCCACCTCAAACTTGTGCTGCCCTGATAGACCCAAGGGAGCCCTACAAACTGACATCAGGAACCTGGACTGCTGAGTTTTCTTTCCCAGGGAAAATGGAAAAAGGATGTGCCCAGGGGCCCCTGGCCCTGGGCTGGGCCCTGACTGCAAAGAATCCTTATATCGAAGGATGGACCCGAGACCGAAGTTGTTCCCTCCTCAAACTTGTGCTGCCCAGATAGACCCAAGGGAGCCCTACAAACTGACATCAGGAACCTGGACTGCTGAGTTTTCTTTCCCAGGGAAAATGGAAAAAGGATGTGCCCAGGGGCCCCTGGCCCTGACTACAAAGAATCCTTATATCGAAGGATGGAGCCCAGACCTAAGTTGTCCCCACCTCAAACTTGTGCTGCCCTGATAGACCCAAGGGAGCCCTACAAACTGACATCAGGAACCTGGACTGCTGAGTTTTCTTTCCCAGGGAAAATGGAAAAAGGATGTGCCCAGGGGCCCCTGGCCCTGGGCTGGGCCCTGAATGCAAAGAATCCTTATATCGAAGGATGCACCCCACACCGAAGTTGTCCCCACCTCAAACTTGTGCTGCCCTGATAGACCCAAGGGAGCCCTACAAACTGACATCAGGAACCTGGACTGCTGAGTTTTCTTTCCCAGGGAAAATGGAAAAAGGATGTGCCCAGGGGCCCCTGGCCCTGACTGCAAAGAATCCTTATATCGAAGGATGGAGCCCAGACCTAAGTTGTCCCCACCTCAAACTTGTGCTGCCCTGATAGACCCAAGGGAGCCCTACAAACTGACATCAGGAACCTGGACAGCTGAGTTTTCTTTCCCAGGGAAAATGGAAAAAGGATGTGCCCAGGGGCCCCTGGCCCTGGGCTGGGTCCTGACTGCAAAGAATCCTTATATCGAAGGATTGAGCCCAGACCGAAGTTGTCCCCACCTCAAACTTGTGCTGCCCTGATAGACCCAAGGGAGCCCTACAAACTGACATCAGGAACCTGGACTGCTGAGTTTTCTTTCCCAGGGAAAATGGAAAAAGGGTGTGCCCAGGGGCCCCTGGCCCTGGGCTGGGCCTGACTGCAAAGAATCCTTATATCGAAGGATGGAGCCCAGACCAAAGTTGTCCCCACCTCAAACTTGTGCTGCCCTGATAGACCCAAGGGAGCCCTACAAACTGACATCAGGAACCTGGACTGCTGAGTTTTCTTTCCCAGGGAAAATGGAAAAAGGATGTGCCCAGGGGCCCCTGGCCCTGGGCTGGGCCCTGAATGCAAAGAATCCTTATATCGAAGGATGCACCCCACACCGAATTTGTCCCCACCTCAAACTTGTGCTGCCCTGATAGACCCAAGGGAGCCCTACAAACTGACATCAGGAACCTGGACTGCTGAGTTTTCTTTCCCAGGGAAAATGGCCAAAGGATGTGCCCAGGGGCTCCTGGCCCTGGGCTGGGCCCTGAATGCAAAGAATCCTTATATCGAAGGATGCACCCCACACCGAAGTTGTCCCCACATCAAACTTGTGCTGCCCTGATAGACCCAAGGGAGCCCTACAAACTGACATCAGGAACCTGGACTGCTGAGTTTTCTTTCCCAGGGAAAATGGCCAAAGGATGTGCCCAGGGGCCCCTGGCCCTGGGCTGGGCCCTGAATGCAAAGAATCCTTATATCGAAAGATGCATGCCACACCGAAGTTGTCCCCACCTCAAACTTGTGCTGCCCTGATAGACCCAAGGGAGCCCTACAAACTGACATCAGGAACCTGGACTGCTGAGTTTTCTTTTTCGGGGGAAATGGAAAAAGTATGTGCCCAGGGGCCCCTGGCCCTGACTGCAAAGAATCCTTATATCGAAGAATAAAACCCAGACCGAAGTTGTCCCCACCTCAAACTTGTGCTGCCCTGATAGACCCAAGGGAGCCCTACAAACTGACATCAGGAACCTGGACTGCTGAGTTTTCTTTCCCAGGGAAAATGGAAAAAGGATGTGCCCAGGGGCTCCTGGCCCTGGGCTGGGCCCTGACTGCAAAGAATCCTTATATCGAAGGATGGAGCCCACACCGAAGTTGTCCCCACCTCAAACTTGTGCTGCCCTGATAGACCCAAGGGAGCCCTACAAACTGACATCAGGAACCTGGACTGCTGAGTTTTCTTTCCCAGGGAAAATGGAAAAAGGATGTGCCCAGGGGCCCCTGGCCCTGGGCTGGGCCCGGAATGCAAAGAATCCTTATATCGAAGGATGCACCCCACACCGAATTTGTCCCCACCTCAAACTTGTGCTGCCCTGATAGACCCAAGGGAGCCCTACAAACTGACATCAGGAACCTGGACTGCTGAGTTTTCTTTCCCAGGGAAAATGGAAAAAGGATGTGCCCAGGGGCCCCTGGGCCTGGGCTGGGCCTGACTGCAAAGAATCCTTATATCGAAGGATTGAGCCCATACCGAAGTTGTCCCCACCTCAAACTTGTGCTGCCCTGATAGACCCAAGGGAGCCCTACAAACTGACATCAGGAACCTGGACTGCTGAGTTTTCTTTTCCAGGGAAAATGGAAAAAGGATGTGCCCAGGGGCCCCTGGCCCTGACTGCAAAGAATCCTTATATCGAAGGATGGAGCCCAGACCGAAGTTGTCCCCACCTCAAACTTGTGCTGCCCTGATAGACCCAAGGGAGCCCTACAAACTGACATCAGGAACCTGGACTGCTGAGTTTTCTTTCCCAGGGAAAATGGCCAAAGGATGTGCCCAGGGGCCCCTGGCCCTGGGCTGGGCCCTGAATGCAAAGAATCCTTATATCGAAGGATGCACCCCACACCGAAGTTGTCCCCACCTCAAACTTGTGCTGCCCTGATAGACCCAAGGGAGCCCTACAAACTGACATCAGGAACCTGGACTGCTGAGTTTTCTTTTTCGGGGGAAATGGAAAAAGTATGTGCCCAGGGGCCCCTGGCCCTGACTGCAAAGAATCCTTATATCGAAGAATAAAACCCAGACCGAAGTTGTCCCCACATCAAACTTGTGCTGCCCTGATAGACCCAAGGGAGCCCTACAAACTGACATCAGGAACCTGGACTGCTGAGTTTTCTTTCCCAGGGAAAATGGAAAAAGGATGTGCCCAGGGGCCCCTGGCCCTGACTGCAAAGAATCCTTATATCGAAGGATTGAGCCCAGACCGAAGTTGTCCCCACCTCAAACTTGTGCTGCCCTGATAGACCCAAGGGAGCCCTACAAACTGACATCAGGAACCTGGACTGCTGAGTTTTCTTTCCCAGGGAAAATGGAAAAAGGATGTGCCCAGGGGCCCCTGGCCCTGGGCTGGGCCCTGAATGCAAAGAATCCTTATATCGAAGGATGCACCCCACACCGAATTTGTCCCCACCTCAAACTTGTGCTGCCCTGATAGACCCAAGGGAGCCCTACAAACTGACATCAGGAACCTGGACTGCTGAGTTTTCTTTCCCAGGGAAAATGGAAAAAGGATGTGCCCAGGGGCCCCTGGGCCTGGGCTGGGCCTGACTGCAAAGAATCCTTATATCGAAGGATTGAGCCCATACCGAAGTTGTCCCCACCTCAAACTTGTGCTGCCCTGATAGACCGAAGGGAGCCCTACAAACTGACATCAGGAACCTGGACTGCTGAGTTTTCTTTCCCAGGAAAAATGGAAAAAGGATGTGCCCAGGGGCCCCTTGACCTGACTGCAAAGAATCCTTATATCGAAGGATGGAGCGCAGACCGAAGTTGTCCCCACCTCAAACTTGTGCTGCCCTGATAGACCCAAGGGAGCCCTACAAACTGACATCAGGAACCTGGACTGCTGAGTTTTCTTTCCCAGGGAAAATGGCCAAAGGATGTGCCCAGGGGCCCCTGGCCCTGGGCTGGGCCCTGAATGCAAAGAATCCTTATATCGAAGGATGCACCCCACACCGAAGTTGTCCCCACCTCAAACTTGTGCTGCCCTGATAGACCCAAGGGAGCCCTACAAACTGACATCAGGAACCTGGACTGCTGAGTTTTCTTTCCCAGGGAAAATGGAAAAAGGATGTGCCCAGGGGCCCCTGGCCCTGACTGCAAAGAATCCTTATATCGAAGGATGGAGCCCAGACCGAAGTTGTCCCCACCTCAAACTTGTGCTGCCCTGATAGACCCAAGGGAGCCCTACAAACTGACATCAGGAACCTGGACTGCTGAGTTTTCTTTCCCAGGGAAAATGGAAAAAGGATGTGCCCAGGGGCCCCTGGCCCTGACTGCAAAGAATCCTTATATCGAAGGATGGAGCCCAGACCGAAGTTGTCCCCACCTCAAACTTGTGCTGTCCTGATAGACCCAAGGGAGCCCTACAAACTGACATCAGGAACCTGGACTGCTGAGTTTTCTTTCCCAGGGAAAATGGCCAAAGGATGTGCCCAGGGGCTCCTGGCCCTGGGCTGGGCCCTGAATGCAAAGAATCGTTATATCGAAGGATGCACCCCACACCGAATTTGTCCCCACCTCAAACTTGTGCTGCCCTGATAGACCCAAGGGAGCCCTACAAACTGACATCAGGAACCTGGACTGCTGAGTTTTCTTTCCCGCGGAAAATGGAAAAAGGATGTGCCCAGGGGCCCCTGGCCCTGAATGCAAAGAATCCTTATATCGAAGAATGGAGCCCAGACCAAAGTTGTCCCCACCTCAAACTTGTGCTGCCCTGATAGACCCAAGGGAGCCCTACAAACTGACATCAGGAACCTGGACTGCTGAGTTTTCTTTCCCAGGGAAAATGGGAAAAGGATGTGCCCAGGGGCCCCTGGCCCTGACTGCAAAGAATCCTTATATCGAAGGATGGAGCCCAGACCGAAGTTGTCCCCACCTCAAACTTGTGCTGCGCTGATAGACCCAAGGGAGCCCTACAAACTGACATCAGGAACCTGGACTGCTGAGTTTTCTTTCCCAGGGAAATGGGAAAAGGATGTGCCCAGGGGCCCCTGGCCCTGACTGCAAAGAATCCTTATATCGAAGGATGGAGCCCAGACCGAAGTTGTCCCCACCTCAAACTTGTGCTGCGCTGATAGACCCAAGGGAGCTCTACAAACTGACATCAGGAACCTGGACTGCTGAGTTTTCTTTCCCAGGGAAAATGGAAAAAGGATGTGCCCAGGGGCCCCTGGCCCTGGGCTGGGCCCTGAATGCAAAGAATCCTTATATCGAAGGATGGACCCGAGACCGAAGATGTCCCCACCTCAAACTTGTGCTGCCCTGATAGACCCAAGGGAGCCCTACAAACTGACATCAGGAACCTGGACTGCTGAGTTTTCTTTCCCAGGGAAAATGGAAAAAGGATGTGCCCAGGGACCCATGGCCCTGGGCTGGGCCTGATTGCAGAGAATCCTTATATCTAAGGATGGACCGAAGACCGAAGATGTCCCCACCTCAAACTTGTGCTGCCCTGATAGACCCAAGGGAGCCCTACAAACTGACATCAGGAACCTGGACTGCTGAGTTTTCTTTTTCGGGGGAAATGGAAAAAGTATGTGCCCAGGGGCCCCTGGCCCTGACTGCAAAGAATCCTTATATCGAAGAATAAAACCCAGACCGAAGTTGTCCCCACATCAAACTTGTGCTGCCCTGATAGACCCAAGGGAGCCCTACAAACTGACATCAGGAACCTGGACTGCTGAGTTTTCTTTCCCAGGGAAAATGGAAAAAGGATGTGCCCAGGGGACCCTTGACCTGAATGCAAAGAATCCTTATATCGAAGGATTGAGCCCAGACCGAAGTTGTCCCCACCTCAAACTTGTGCTGCCCTGATAGACCCAAGGGAGCCCTACAAACTGACATCAGGAACCTGGACTGCTGAGTTTTCTTTCCCAGGGAAAATGGAAAAAGGATGTGCCCAGGGGCCCCTGGCCCTGGGCTGGGCCCGGAATGCAAAGAATCCTTATATCGAAGGATGCACCCCACACCGAATTTGTCCCCACCTCAAACTTGTGCTGCCCTGATAGACCCAAGGGAGCCCTACAAACTGACATCAGGAACCTGGACTGCTGAGTTTTCTTTCCCAGGGAAAATGGAAAAAGGATGTGCCCAGGGGCCCCTGGCCCTGGGCTGGGCCTGACTGCAAAGAATCCTTATATCGAAGGATTGAGCCCATACCGAAGTTGTCCCCACCTCAAACTTGTGCTGCCCTGATAGACCCAAGGGAGCCCTACAAACTGACATCAGGAACCTGGACTGCTGAGTTTTCTTTCCCAGGGAAAATGGAAAAAGGATGTGCCCAGGGTCCCCTGGCCCTGACTGCAAAGAATCCTTATATTGAAGGATGGAGCCCAGACCTAAGTTGTCCCCACCTCAAACTTGTGCTGCCCTGATAGACCCAAGGGAGCCCTACAAACTGACATCAGGAACCTGGACTGCTGAGTTTTCTTTCCCAGGGAAAAGGGCCAAAGCATGTGCCCAGGGGCCCCTGGCCCTGGGCTGGGCCCTGACTGCAAAGAATCCTTATATCGAAGGATGGACCCGAGACCGAAGATGTCCCCACCTCAAACTTGTGCTGCCCTGATAGACCCAAGGGAGCCCTACAAACTGACATCAGGAACCTGGACTGCTGAGTTTTCTTTCCCAGGGAAAATGGAAAAAGGATGTGCCCAGGGGCCCCTGGCCCTGACTGCAAAGAATCCTTATATCGAAGGATGGAGCCCAGACCGAAGTTGTCCCCACCTCAAACTTGTGCTGCCCTGATAGACCCAAGGGAGCCCTACAAACTGACATCAGGAACCTGGACTGCTGAGTTTTCTTTCCCAGGGAAAATGGAAAAAGGATGTGCCCAGGGGCCCCTGGCCCTGGGCTGGGCCCTGAATGCAAAGAATCCTTATATCGAAGGATGCACCCCACACCGAAGTTGTCCCCACCTCAAACTTGTGCTGCCCTGATAGACCCAAGGGAGCCCTACAAACTGACATCAGGAACCTGGACTGCTGAGTTTTCTTTTCCAGGGAAAATGGAAAAAGGTTGTGCCCAGGGGCCCCTTGACCTGACTGCAAAGAATCCTTATATCGAAGGATGGAGCCCAGACCGAAGTTGTCCCCACCTCAAACTTGTGCTGCCCTGATAGACCGAAGGGAGCCCTACAAACTGACATCAGGAACCTGGACTGCTGAGTTTTCTTTCCCAGGGAAAATGGCCAAAGGATGTGCCCAGGGGCCCCTGGCCCTGGGCCGGGCCCTGACTGCAAAGAATCCTTATATCGAAGGATGGACCCGAGACCAAAGTTGTCCCCTCCAAAAACTTGTGCTGCCCTGATAGACCCAAGGGAGCCCTACAAACTGACATCAGGAACCTGGACTGCTGAGTTTTCTTTCCCAGGGAAAATGGAAAAAGGATGTGCCCAGGGGCCCCTGGCCCTGACTGCAAAGAATCCTTATATCGAAGGATTGAGCCCAGACCGAAGTTGTCCCCACCTCAAACTTGTGCTGCCCTGATAGACCCAAGGGAGCCCTACAAACTGACATCAGGAACCTGGACTGCTGAGTTTTCTTTCCCAGGGAAAATGGAAAAAGGATGTGCCCAGGGGCCCCTGGCCCTGGGCTGGGCCCTGAATGCAAAGAATCCTTATATCGAAAGCTGCACGCCACACCGAAGTTGTCCCCACCTCAAACTTGTGCTGCCCTGATAGACCCAAGGGAGCCCTACAAACTGACATCAGGAACCTGGACTGCTGAGTTTTCTTTTTCGGGGGAAATGGAAAAAGTATGTGCCCAGGGGCCCCTGGCCCTGACTGCAAAGAATCCTTATATCGAAGAATAAAAGCCAGACCGAAGTTGTCCCCACATCAAACTTGTGCTGCCCTGATAGACCCAAGGGAGCCCTACAAACTGACATCAGGAACCTGGACTGCTGAGTTTTCTTTCCAAGGGAAAATGGAAAAAGGATGTGCCCAGGGGCCCCTGGCCCTGACTGCAAAGAATCCTTATATCGAAGGATTGAGCCCAGACCGAAGTTGTCCCCACCTCAAACTTGTGCTGCCCTGATAGACCCAAGGGAGCCCTACAAACTGACATCAGGAACCTGGACTGCTGAGTTTTCTTTCCCAGGGAAAATGGAAAAAGGATGTGCCCAGGGGCCCCTGGCCCTGGGCTGGGCCCTGAATGCAAAGAATCCTTATATCGAAGGATTGAGCCCAGACCGAAGTTGTCCCCACATCAAACTTGTGCTGCCCTGATAGACCCAAGGGAGCCCTACAAACTGACATCAGGAACCTGGACTGCTGAGTTTTCTTTCCCAGGGAAAATGGAAAAAGGATGTGCCCAGGGGCCCCTGGCCCTGGGCTGGGCCCTGAATGCAAAGAATCCTTATATCGAAGGATTGAGCCCAGACCGAAGTTGTCCCCACATCAAACTTGTGCTGCCCTGATAGACCCAAGGGAGCCCTACAAACTGACATCAGGAACCTGGACTGCTGAGTTTTCTTTCCCAGGGAAAATGGAAAAAGGATGTGCCCAGGGGCTCCTGGCCCTGGGCTGGGCCCTGACTGCAAAGAATCCTTATATCGAAGGATGGACCCGAGACCAAAGTTGTCCCCTCCTCAAACTTGTGCTGCCCTGATAGACCCAAGGGAGCCCTACAAACTGACATCAGGAACCTGGACTGCTGAGTTTTCTTTTTCGGGGGAAATGGCCAAAGTATGTGCCCAGGGGCCCCTGGCCCTGACTGCAAAGAATCCTTATATCGAAGGATTGAGCCCAGACCGAAGTTGTCCCCACCTCAAACTTGTGCTGCCCTGATAGACCCAAGGGAGCCCTACAAACTGACATCAGGAACCTGGACTGCTGAGTTTTCTTTCCCAGGGAAAATGGAAAAAGGATGTGCCCAGGGGCCCCTGGCCCTGGGCTGGGCCCTGAATGCAAAGAATCCTTATATCGAAGGATTGAGCCCAGACCGAAGTTGTCCCCACATCAAACTTGTGCTGCCCTGATAGACCCAAGGGAGCCCTACAAACTGACATCAGGAACCTGGACTGCTGAGTTTTCTTTCCCAGGGAAAATGGAAAAAGGATGTGCCCAGGGGCCCCTGGCCCTGACTGCAAAGAATCCTTATATCGAAGGATGGATCCCACACCGAAGTTGTCCCCACCTCAAACTTGTGCTGCCCTGATAGACCCAAGGGAGCCCTACAAACTGACATCAGGAACCTGGACTGCTGAGTTTTCTTTCCCAGGGAAAATGGAAAAAGGATGTGCCCAGGGGCCCCTGGCCCTGGGCTGGGCCCTGAATGCAAAGAATCCTTATATCGAAGGATGCACCCCACACCGAATTTGTCCCCACCTCAAACTTGTGCTGCCCTGATAGACCCAAGGGAGCCCTACAAACTGACATCAGGAACCTGGACTGCTGAGTTTTCTTTCCCAGGGAAAATGGAAAAAGGATGTGCCCAGGGGCCCCTGGCCCTGACTGCAAAGAATCCTTATATCGAAGGATTGAGCCCAGACCGAAGTTGTCCCCACCTCAAACTTGTGCTGCCCTGATAGACCCAAGGGAGCCCTACAAACTGACATCAGGAACCTGGACTGCTGAGTTTTCTTTCCCAGGGAAAATGGAAAAAGGATGTGCCCAGGGGCCCCTGGCCCTGGGCTGGGTCCTGACTGCAAAGAATCCTTATATCGAAGGATTGAGCCCAGACCGAAGTTGTCCCCACCTCAAACTTGTGCTGCCCTGATAGACCCAAGGGAGCCCTACAAACTGACATCAGGAACCTGGACTGCTGAGTTTTCTTTCCCAGGGAAAATGGCCAAAGGATGTGCCCAGGGTCCCCTGGCCCTGGGCTGGGCCCTGAATGCAAAGAATCCTTATATCGAAAGATGCTCCCCATATGGAAGTTGTCCCCACCTCAAACTTGTGCTGCCCTGATAGACCCAAGGGAGCCCTACAAACTGACATCAGGAACCTGGACTGCTGAGTTTTCTTTCTTGGGGAAAATGGCCAAAGGCTGTGCCCAGGGGCCCCTGGCCCTGGGCTGGGCCTGACTGCAAAGAATCCTTATATTGAAGGATGGACCCGAGACCGAAGATGCCCCACCTCAAACTTGTGCTGCCCTGATAGACCCAAGGGAGCCCTACAAACTGACATCAGGAACCTGGACTGCTGAGTTTTCTTTCCCGGGGAAAATGGGAAAAGGATGTGCCCAGGGGCCCCTCGCCCTGACTGCAAAGAATCCTTATATCGAAGAATGGAGCCCAGACCGAAGTTGTCCCCACCTCAAACTTGTGCTGCCCTGATAGACCGAAGGGAGCCCTACAAACTGACATCAGGAATCTGGACTGCTGAGTTTTCTTTCACAGGGAAAATGGAAAAAGGATGTGCCATGGGGCTCCTGGCCCTGGGCCGGGCCCTGAATGCAAAGAATCCTTATATCGAAGGATTGAGCCCAGACCGAAGTTGTCCCCACCTCAAACTTGTGCTGCCCTGATAGACCCAAGGGAGCCCTACAAACTGACATCAGGAACCTGGACTGCTGAGTTTTCTTTCCCAGGGAAAATGGAAAAAGGATGTGCCCAGGGGCCCCTGGCCCTGGGCTGGGCCCTGACTGCAAAGAATCCTTATATCGAAGGATGGACCCGAGACCGAAGTTGTTCCCTCCTCAAACTTGTGCTGCCCAGATAGACCCAAGGGAGCCCTACAAACTGACATCAGGAACCTGGACTGCTGAGTTTTCTTTCCCAGGGAAAATGGAAAAAGGATGTGCCCAGGGGCCCCTGGCCCTGACTACAAAGAATCCTTATATCGAAGGATGGAGCCCAGACCTAAGTTGTCCCCACCTCAAACTTGTGCTGCCCTGATAGACCCAAGGGAGCCCTACAAACTGACATCAGGAACCTGGACTGCTGAGTTTTCTTTCCCAGGGAAAATGGAAAAAGGATGTGCCCAGGGGCCCCTGGCCCTGGGCTGGGCCCTGAATGCAAAGAATCCTTATATCGAAGGATGCACCCCACACCGAAGTTGTCCCCACCTCAAACTTGTGCTGCCCTGATAGACCCAAGGGAGCCCTACAAACTGACATCAGGAACCTGGACTGCTGAGTTTTCTTTCCCAGGGAAAATGGAAAAAGGATGTGCCCAGGGGCCCCTGGCCCTGACTGCAAAGAATCCTTATATCGAAGGATGGAGCCCAGACCTAAGTTGTCCCCACCTCAAACTTGTGCTGCCCTGATAGACCCAAGGGAGCCCTACAAACTGACATCAGGAACCTGGACAGCTGAGTTTTCTTTCCCAGGGAAAATGGAAAAAGGATGTGCCCAGGGGCCCCTGGCCCTGGGCTGGGTCCTGACTGCAAAGAATCCTTATATCGAAGGATTGAGCCCAGACCGAAGTTGTCCCCACCTCAAACTTGTGCTGCCCTGATAGACCCAAGGGAGCCCTACAAACTGACATCAGGAACCTGGACTGCTGAGTTTTCTTTCCCAGGGAAAATGGAAAAAGGGTGTGCCCAGGGGCCCCTGGCCCTGGGCTGGGCCTGACTGCAAAGAATCCTTATATCGAAGGATGGAGCCCAGACCAAAGTTGTCCCCACCTCAAACTTGTGCTGCCCTGATAGACCCAAGGGAGCCCTACAAACTGACATCAGGAACCTGGACTGCTGAGTTTTCTTTCCCAGGGAAAATGGAAAAAGGATGTGCCCAGGGGCCCCTGGCCCTGGGCTGGGCCCTGAATGCAAAGAATCCTTATATCGAAGGATGCACCCCACACCGAATTTGTCCCCACCTCAAACTTGTGCTGCCCTGATAGACCCAAGGGAGCCCTACAAACTGACATCAGGAACCTGGACTGCTGAGTTTTCTTTCCCAGGGAAAATGGCCAAAGGATGTGCCCAGGGGCTCCTGGCCCTGGGCTGGGCCCTGAATGCAAAGAATCCTTATATCGAAGGATGCACCCCACACCGAAGTTGTCCCCACCTCAAACTTGTGCTGCCCTGATAGACCCAAGGGAGCCCTACAAACTGACATCAGGAACCTGGACTGCTGAGTTTTCTTTCCCAGGGAAAATGGCCAAAGGATGTGCCCAGGGGCCCCTGGCCCTGGGCTGGGCCCTGAATGCAAAGAATCCTTATATCGAAAGATGCATGCCACACCGAAGTTGTCCCCACCTCAAACTTGTGCTGCCCTGATAGACCCAAGGGAGCCCTACAAACTGACATCAGGAACCTGGACTGCTGAGTTTTCTTTTTCGGGGGAAATGGAAAAAGTATGTGCCCAGGGGCCCCTGGCCCTGACTGCAAAGAATCCTTATATCGAAGAATAAAACCCAGACCGAAGTTGTCCCCACCTCAAACTTGTGCTGCCCTGATAGACCCAAGGGAGCCCTACAAACTGACATCAGGAACCTGGACTGCTGAGTTTTCTTTCCCAGGGAAAATGGAAAAAGGATGTGCCCAGGGGCTCCTGGCCCTGGGCTGGGCCCTGACTGCAAAGAATCCTTATATCGAAGGATGGAGCCCACACCGAAGTTGTCCCCACCTCAAACTTGTGCTGCCCTGATAGACCCAAGGGAGCCCTACAAACTGACATCAGGAACCTGGACTGCTGAGTTTTCTTTCCCAGGGAAAATGGAAAAAGGATGTGCCCAGGGGCCCCTGGCCCTGGGCTGGGCCCGGAATGCAAAGAATCCTTATATCGAAGGATGCACCCCACACCGAATTTGTCCCCACCTCAAACTTGTGCTGCCCTGATAGACCCAAGGGAGCCCTACAAACTGACATCAGGAACCTGGACTGCTGAGTTTTCTTTCCCAGGGAAAATGGAAAAAGGATGTGCCCAGGGGCCCCTGGGCCTGGGCTGGGCCTGACTGCAAAGAATCCTTATATCGAAGGATTGAGCCCATACCGAAGTTGTCCCCACCTCAAACTTGTGCTGCCCTGATAGACCCAAGGGAGCCCTACAAACTGACATCAGGAACCTGGACTGCTGAGTTTTCTTTTCCAGGGAAAATGGAAAAAGGATGTGCCCAGGGGCCCCTGGCCCTGACTGCAAAGAATCCTTATATCGAAGGATGGAGCCCAGACCGAAGTTGTCCCCACCTCAAACTTGTGCTGCCCTGATAGACCCAAGGGAGCCCTACAAACTGACATCAGGAACCTGGACTGCTGAGTTTTCTTTCCCAGGGAAAATGGCCAAAGGATGTGCCCAGGGGCCCCTGGCCCTGGGCTGGGCCCTGAATGCAAAGAATCCTTATATCGAAGGATGCACCCCACACCGAAGTTGTCCCCACCTCAAACTTGTGCTGCCCTGATAGACCCAAGGGAGCCCTACAAACTGACATCAGGAACCTGGACTGCTGAGTTTTCTTTTTCGGGGGAAATGGAAAAAGTATGTGCCCAGGGGCCCCTGGCCCTGACTGCAAAGAATCCTTATATCGAAGAATAAAACCCAGACCGAAGTTGTCCCCACATCAAACTTGTGCTGCCCTGATAGACCCAAGGGAGCCCTACAAACTGACATCAGGAACCTGGACTGCTGAGTTTTCTTTCCCAGGGAAAATGGAAAAAGGATGTGCCCAGGGGCCCCTGGCCCTGACTGCAAAGAATCCTTATATCGAAGGATTGAGCCCAGACCGAAGTTGTCCCCACCTCAAACTTGTGCTGCCCTGATAGACCCAAGGGAGCCCTACAAACTGACATCAGGAACCTGGACTGCTGAGTTTTCTTTCCCAGGGAAAATGGAAAAAGGATGTGCCCAGGGGCCCCTGGCCCTGGGCTGGGCCCTGAATGCAAAGAATCCTTATATCGAAGGATGCACCCCACACCGAATTTGTCCCCACCTCAAACTTGTGCTGCCCTGATAGACCCAAGGGAGCCCTACAAACTGACATCAGGAACCTGGACTGCTGAGTTTTCTTTCCCAGGGAAAATGGAAAAAGTATGTGCCCAGGGGCCCCTGGCCCTGGGCTGGGCCTGACTGCAAAGAATCCTTATATCGAAGGATTGAGCCCAGACCGAAGTTGTCCCCACCTCAAACTTGTGCTGCCCTGATAGACCCAAGGGAGCCCTACAAACTGACATCAGGAACCTGGACTGCTGAGTTTTCTTTCCCAGGGAAAATGGAAAAAGGATGTGCCCAGGGGCCCCTGGGCCTGGGCTGGGCCTGACTGCAAAGAATCCTTATATCGAAGGATTGAGCCCATACCGAAGTTGTCCCCACCTCAAACTTGTGCTGCCCTGATAGACCGAAGGGAGCCCTACAAACTGACATCAGGAACCTGGACTGCTGAGTTTTCTTTCCCAGGAAAAATGGAAAAAGGATGTGCCCAGGGGCCCCTTGACCTGACTGCAAAGAATCCTTATATCGAAGGATGGAGCGCAGACCGAAGTTGTCCCCACCTCAAACTTGTGCTGCCCTGATAGACCCAAGGGAGCCCTACAAACTGACATCAGGAACCTGGACTGCTGAGTTTTCTTTCCCAGGGAAAATGGCCAAAGGATGTGCCCAGGGGCCCCTGGCCCTGGGCTGGGCCCTGAATGCAAAGAATCCTTATATCGAAGGATGCACCCCACACCGAAGTTGTCCCCACCTCAAACTTGTGCTGCCCTGATAGACCCAAGGGAGCCCTACAAACTGACATCAGGAACCTGGACTGCTGAGTTTTCTTTCCCAGGGAAAATGGAAAAAGGATGTGCCCAGGGGCCCCTGGCCCTGACTGCAAAGAATCCTTATATCGAAGGATGGAGCCCAGACTGAAGTTGTCCCCACCTCAAACTTGTGCTGCCCTGATAGACCCAAGGGAGCCCTACAAACTGACATCAGGAACCTGGACTGCTGAGTTTTCTTTCCCAGGGAAAATGGAAAAAGGATGTGCCCAGGGGCCCCTGGCCCTGACTGCAAAGAATCCTTATATCGAAGGATGGAGCCCAGACCGAAGTTGTCCCCACCTCAAACTTGTGCTGCCCTGATAGACCCAAGGGAGCCCTACAAACTGACATCAGGAACCTGGACTGCTGAGTTTTCTTTCCCAGGGAAAATGGCCAAAGGATGTGCCCAGGGGCTCCTGGCCCTGGGCTGGGCCCTGAATGCAAAGAATCGTTATATCGAAGGATGCACCCCACACCGAATTTGTCCCCACCTCAAACTTGTGCTGCCCTGATAGACCCAAGGGAGCCCTACAAACTGACATCAGGAACCTGGACTGCTGAGTTTTCTTTCCCAGGGAAATGGGAAAAGGATGTGCCCAGGGGCCCCTGGCCCTGACTGCAAAGAATCCTTATATCGAAGGATGGAGCCCAGACTGAAGTTGTCCCCACCTCAAACTTGTGCTGCGCTGATAGACCCAAGGGAGCCCTACAAACTGACATCAGGAACCTGGACTGCTGAGTTTTCTTTCCCAGGGAAAATGCAAAAAGGATGTGCCCAGGGGCCCCTGGCCCTGGGCTGGGCCTGATTGCAGAGAATCCTTATATCTAAGGATGGACCGAAGACCGAAGATGTCCCCACCTCAAACTTGTGCTGCCCTGATAGACCCAAGGGAGCCCTACAAACTGACATCAGGAACCTGGACTGCTGAGTTTTCTTTCCCAGGGAAAATGGAAAAAGTATGTGCCCAGGGGCCCCTGGCCCTGACTGCAAAGAATCCTTATATCGAAGAATAAAAGCCAGACCGAAGTTGTCCCCACATCAAACTTGTGCTGCCCTGATAGACCCAAGGGAGCCCTACAAACTGACATCAGGAACCTGGACTGCTGAGTTTTCTTTCCCAGGGAAAATGGAAAAAGGATGTGCCCAGGGGACCCTTGACCTGAATGCAAAGAATCCTTATATCGAAGGATTGAGCCCAGACCGAAGTTGTCCCCACCTCAAACTTGTGCTGCCCTGATAGACCCAAGGGAGCCCTACAAACTGACATCAGGAACCTGGACTGCTGAGTTTTCTTTCCCAGGGAAAATGGAAAAAGGATGTGCCCAGGGGCCCCTGGCCCTGGGCTGGGCCCGGAATGCAAAGAATCCTTATATCGAAGGATGCACCCCACACCGAATTTGTCCCCACCTCAAACTTGTGCTGCCCTGATAGACCCAAGGGAGCCCTACAAACTGACATCAGGAACCTGGACTGCTGAGTTTTCTTTCCCAGGGAAAATGGAAAAAGGATGTGCCCAGGGGCCCCTGGGCCTGGGCTGGGCCTGACTGCAAAGAATCCTTATATCGAAGGATTGAGCCCATACCGAAGTTGTCCCCACCTCAAACTTGTGCTGCCCTGATAGACCCAAGGGAGCCCTACAAACTGACATCAGGAACCTGGACTGCTGAGTTTTCTTTCCCAGGGAAAATGGAAAAAGGATGTGCCCAGGGTCCCCTGGCCCTGACTGCAAAGAATCCTTATATCGAAGGATGGAGCCCAGACCGAAGTTGTCCCCACCTCAAACTTGTGCTGCCCTGATAGACCCAAGGGAGCCCTACAAACTGACATCAGGAACCTGGACTGCTGAGTTTTCTTTCCTGGGGAAAATGGCCAAAGGTTGTGCCCAGGGGCCCCTGGCCCTGGGCTGGGCCCTGAATGCAAAGAATCCTTATATCGAAGGATGGACCCGAGACCGAATTTGTCCCCACCTCAAACTTGTGCTGCCCTGATAGACCCAAGGGAGCCCTACAAACTGACATCAGGAACCTGGACTGCTGAGTTTTCTTTCCCAGGGAAAATGGAAAAAGGATGTGCCCAGGGGCCCCTGGCCCTGACTGCAAAGAATCCTTATATCGAAGGATGGAGCCCAGACCGAAGTTGTCCCCACCTCAAACTTGTGCTGCCCTGATAGACCCAAGGGAGCCCTACAAACTGACATCAGGAACCTGGACTGCTGAGTTTTCTTTCCCAGGGAAAATGGAAAAAGGATGTGCCCAGGGGCCCCTGGCCCTGGGCTGGGCCCTGAATGCAAAGAATCCTTATATCGAAGGATGCACCCCACACCGAAGTTGTCCCCACCTCAAACTTGTGCTGCCCTGATAGACCCAAGGGAGCCCTACAAACTGACATCAGGAACCTGGACTGCTGAGTTTTCTTTCCCAGGGAAAATGGAAAAAGGATGTGCCCAGGGGCTCCTGGCCCTGGGCTGGGCCCTGAATGCAAAGAATCCTTATATCGAAGGATGGACCCGAGACCAAAGTTGTCCCCTCCTCAAACTTGTGCTGCCCTGATAGACCCAAGGGAGCCCTACAAACTGACATCAGGAACCTGGACTGCTGAGTTTTCTTTTTCGGGGGAAATGGAAAAAGGATGTGCCCAGGGGCCCCTGGCCCTGACTGCAAAGAATCCTTATATCGAAGAATAAAAGCCAGACCGAAGTTGTCCCCACATCAAACTTGTGCTGCCCTGATAGACCCAAGGGAGCCCTACAAACTGACATCAGGAACCTGGACTGCTGAGTTTTCTTTCCAAGGGAAAATGGAAAAAGGATGTGCCCAGGGGCCCCTGGCCCTGGGCTGGGCCCTGACTGCAAAGAATCCTTATATCGAAGGATGGACCCGAGACCAAAGTTGTCCCCTCCTCAAACTTGTGCTGCCCTGATAGACCCAAGGGAGCCCTACAAACTGACATCAGGAACCTGGACTGCTGAGTTTTCTTTTTCGGGGGAAATGGAAAAAGTATGTGCCCAGGGGCCCCTGGCCCTGACTGCAAAGAATCCTTATATCGAAGAATAAAAGCCAGACCGAAGTTGTCCCCACATCAAACTTGTGCTGCCCTGATAGACCCAAGGGAGCCCTACAAACTGACATCAGGAACCTGGACTGCTGAGTTTTCTTTCCAAGGGAAAATGGAAAAAGGATGTGCCCAGGGGCCCCTGGCCCTGACTGCAAAGAATCCTTATATCGAAGGATTGAGCCCAGACCGAAGTTGTCCCCACCTCAAACTTGTGCTGCCCTGATAGACCCAAGGGAGCCCTACAAACTGACATCAGGAACCTGGACTGCTGAGTTTTCTTTCCCAGGGAAAATGGAAAAAGGATGTGCCCAGGGGCCCCTGGCCCTGGGCTGGGCCCTGAATGCAAAGAATCCTTATATCGAAGGATTGAGCCCAGACCGAAGTTGTCCCCACATCAAACTTGTGCTGCCCTGATAGACCCAAGGGAGCCCTACAAACTGACATCAGGAACCTGGACTGCTGAGTTTTCTTTCCCAGGGAAAATGGAAAAAGGATGTGCCCAGGGGCCCCTGGCCCTGACTGCAAAGAATCCTTATATCGAAGGATGGATCCCACACCGAAGTTGTCCCCACCTCAAACTTGTGCTGCCCTGATAGACCCAAGGGAGCCCTACAAACTGACATCAGGAACCTGGACTGCTGAGTTTTCTTTCCCAGGGAAAATGGAAAAAGGATGTGCCCAGGGGCCCCTGGCCCTGGGCTGGGCCCTGAATGCAAAGAATCCTTATATCGAAGGATGCACCCCACACCGAATTTGTCCCCACCTCAAACTTGTGCTGCCCTGATAGACCCAAGGGAGCCCTACAAACTGACATCAGGAACCTGGACTGCTGAGTTTTCTTTCCCAGGGAAAATGGAAAAAGGATGTGCCCAGGGGCCCCTGGCCCTGACTGCAAAGAATCCTTATATCGAAGGATTGAGCCCAGACCGAAGTTGTCCCCACCTCAAACTTGTGCTGCCCTGATAGACCGAAGGGAGCCCTACAAACTGACATCAGGAACCTGGACTGCTGAGTTTTCTTTCCCAGGAAAAATGGAAAAAGGATGTGCCCAGGGGCCCCTTGACCTGACTGCAAAGAATCCTTATATCGAAGGATGGAGCGCAGACCGAAGTTGTCCCCACCTCAAACTTGTGCTGCCCTGATAGACCCAAGGGAGCCCTACAAACTGACATCAGGAACCTGGACTGCTGAGTTTTCTTTCCCAGGGAAAATGGCCAAAGGATGTGCCCAGGGGCCCCTGGCCCTGGGCTGGGCCCTGAATGCAAAGAATCCTTATATCGAAGGATGCACCCCACACCGAAGTTGTCCCCACCTCAAACTTGTGCTGCCCTGATAGACCCAAGGGAGCCCTACAAACTGACATCAGGAACCTGGACTGCTGAGTTTTCTTTCCCAGGGAAAATGGAAAAAGGATGTGCCCAGGGGCCCCTGGCCCTGACTGCAAAGAATCCTTATATCGAAGGATGGAGCCCAGACCGAAGTTGTCCCCACCTCAAACTTGTGCTGCCCTGATAGACCCAAGGGAGCCCTACAAACTGACATCAGGAACCTGGACTGCTGAGTTTTCTTTCCCAGGGAAAATGGAAAAAGGATGTGCCCAGGGGCCCCTGGCCCTGACTGCAAAGAATCCTTATATCGAAGGATGGAGCCCAGACCGAAGTTGTCCCCACCTCAAACTTGTGCTGCCCTGATAGACCCAAGGGAGCCCTACAAACTGACATCAGGAACCTGGACTGCTGAGTTTTCTTTCCCAGGGAAAATGGCCAAAGGATGTGCCCAGGGGCTCCTGGCCCTGGGCTGGGCCCTGAATGCAAAGAATCGTTATATCGAAGGATGCACCCCACACCGAATTTGTCCCCACCTCAAACTTGTGCTGCCCTGATAGACCCAAGGGAGCCCTACAAACTGACATCAGGAACCTGGACTGCTGAGTTTTCTTTCCCAGGGAAATGGGAAAAGGATGTGCCCAGGGGCCCCTGGCCCTGACTGCAAAGAATCCTTATATCGAAGGATGGAGCCCAGACCGAAGTTGTCCCCACCTCAAACTTGTGCTGCGCTGATAGACCCAAGGGAGCCCTACAAACTGACATCAGGAACCTGGACTGCTGAGTTTTCTTTCCCAGGGAAAATGGAAAAAGGATGTGCCCAGGGGCCCCTGGCCCTGGGCTGGGCCTGATTGCAGAGAATCCTTATATCTAAGGATGGACCGAAGACCGAAGATGTCCCCACCTCAAACTTGTGCTGCCCTGATAGACCCAAGGGAGCCCTACAAACTGACATCAGGAACCTGGACTGCTGAGTTTTCTTTCCCAGGGAAAATGGAAAAAGTATGTGCCCAGGGGCCCCTGGCCCTGACTGCAAAGAATCCTTATATCGAAGAATAAAAGCCAGACCGAAGTTGTCCCCACATCAAACTTGTGCTGCCCTGATAGACCCAAGGGAGCCCTACAAACTGACATCAGGAACCTGGACTGCTGAGTTTTCTTTCCCAGGGAAAATGGAAAAAGGATGTGCCCAGGGGACCCTTGACCTGAATGCAAAGAATCCTTATATCGAAGGATTGAGCCCAGACCGAAGTTGTCCCCACCTCAAACTTGTGCTGCCCTGATAGACCCAAGGGAGCCCTACAAACTGACATCAGGAACCTGGACTGCTGAGTTTTCTTTCCCAGGGAAAATGGAAAAAGGATGTGCCCAGGGGCCCCTGGGCCTGGGCTGGGCCCGGAATGCAAAGAATCCTTATATCGAAGGATGCACCCCACACCGAATTTGTCCCCACCTCAAACTTGTGCTGCCCTGATAGACCCAAGGGAGCCCTACAAACTGACATCAGGAACCTGGACTGCTGAGTTTTCTTTCCCAGGGAAAATGGAAAAAGGATGTGCCCAGGGGCCCCTGGGCCTGGGCTGGGCCTGACTGCAAAGAATCCTTATATCGAAGGATTGAGCCCATACCGAAGTTGTCCCCACCTCAAACTTGTGCTGCCCTGATAGACCCAAGGGAGCCCTACAAACTGACATCAGGAACCTGGACTGCTGAGTTTTCTTTCCCAGGGAAAATGGAAAAAGGATGTGCCCAGGGGCCCCTGGCCCTGACTGCAAAGAATCCTTATATCGAAGGATGGAGCCCAGACCGAAGTTGTCCCCACCTCAAACTTGTGCTGCCCTGATAGACCCAAGGGAGCCCTACAAACTGACATCAGGAACCTGGACTGCTGAGTTTTCTTTCCTGGGGAAAATGGCCAAAGGTTGTGCCCAGGGGCCCCTGGCCCTGGGCTGGGCCCTGACTGCAAAGAATCCTTATATCGAAGGATGGACCCGAGACCGAAGATGTCCCCACCTCAAACTTGTGCTGCCCTGATAGACCCAAGGGAGCCCTACAAACTGACATCAGGAACCTGGACTGCTGAGTTTTCTTTCCCAGGGAAAATGGAAAAAGGATGTGCCCAGGGGCCCCTGGCCCTGACTGCAAAGAATCCTTATATCGAAGGATGGAGCCCAGACCGAAGTTGTCCCCACCTCAAACTTGTGCTGCCCTGATAGACCCAAGGGAGCCCTACAAACTGACATCAGGAACCTGGACTGCTGAGTTTTCTTTCCCAGGGAAAATGGAAAAAGGATGTGCCCAGGGGCCCCTGGCCCTGGGCTGGGCCCTGAATGCAAAGAATCCTTATATCGAAGGATGCACCCCACACCGAAGTTGTCCCCACCTCAAACTTGTGCTGCCCTGATAGACCCAAGGGAGCCCTACAAACTGACATCAGGAACCTGGACTGCTGAGTTTTCTTTTCCAGGGAAAATGGAAAAAGGATGTGCCCAGGGGCCCCTTGACCTGACTGCAAAGAATCCTTATATCGAAGGATGGAGCCCAGACCGAAGTTGTCCCCACCTCAAACTTGTGCTGCCCTGATAGACCGAAGGGAGCCCTACAAACTGACATCAGGAACCTGGACTGCTGAGTTTTCTTTCCCAGGGAAAATGGAAAAAGGATGTGCCCAGGGGCCCCTGGCCCTGGGCCGGGCCCTGACTGCAAAGAATCCTTATATCGAAGGATGGACCCGAGACCAAAGTTGTCCCCTCCAAAAACTTGTGCTGCCCTGATAGACCCAAGGGAGCCCTACAAACTGACATCAGGAACCTGGACTGCTGAGTTTTCTTTCCCAGGGAAAATGGAAAAAGGATGTGCCCAGGGGCCCCTGGCCCTGGGCTGGGCCCTGAATGCAAAGAATCCTTATATCGAAAGCTGCACGCCACACCGAAGTTGTCCCCACCTCAAACTTGTGCTGCCCTGATAGACCCAAGGGAGCCCTACAAACTGACATCAGGAACCTGGACTGCTGAGTTTTCTTTTTCGGGGGAAATGGAAAAAGTATGTGCCCAGGGGCCCCTGGCCCTGACTGCAAAGAATCCTTATATCGAAGAATAAAAGCCAGACCGAAGTTGTCCCCACATCAAACTTGTGCTGCCCTGATAGACCCAAGGGAGCCCTACAAACTGACATCAGGAACCTGGACTGCTGAGTTTTCTTTCCAAGGGAAAATGGAAAAAGGATGTGCCCAGGGGCCCCTGGCCCTGACTGCAAAGAATCCTTATATCGAAGGATTGAGCCCAGACCGAAGTTGTCCCCACCTCAAACTTGTGCTGCCCTGATAGACCCAAGGGAGCCCTACAAACTGACATCAGGAACCTGGACTGCTGAGTTTTCTTTCCCAGGGAAAATGGAAAAAGGATGTGCCCAGGGGCCCCTGGCCCTGGGCTGGGCCCTGAATGCAAAGAATCCTTATATCGAAGGATTGAGCCCAGACCGAAGTTGTCCCCACATCAAACTTGTGCTGCCCTGATAGACCCAAGGGAGCCCTACAAACTGACATCAGGAACCTGGACTGCTGAGTTTTCTTTCCCAGGGAAAATGGAAAAAGGATGTGCCCAGGGGCTCCTGGCCCTGGGCTGGGCCCTGACTGCAAAGAATCCTTATATCGAAGGATGGACCCGAGACCAAAGTTGTCCCCTCCTCAAACTTGTGCTGCCCTGATAGACCCAAGGGAGCCCTACAAACTGACATCAGGAACCTGGACTGCTGAGTTTTCTTTTTCGGGGGAAATGGAAAAAGGATGTGCCCAGGGGCCCCTGGCCCTGACTGCAAAGAATCCTTATATCGAAGAATAAAAGCCAGACCGAAGTTGTCCCCACATCAAACTTGTGCTGCCCTGATAGACCCAAGGGAGCCCTACAAACTGACATCAGGAACCTGGACTGCTGAGTTTTCTTTCCAAGGGAAAATGGAAAAAGGATGTGCCCAGGGGCCCCTGGCCCTGGGCTGGGCCCTGACTGCAAAGAATCCTTATATCGAAGGATGGACCCGAGACCAAAGTTGTCCCCTCCTCAAACTTGTGCTGCCCTGATAGACCCAAGGGAGCCCTACAAACTGACATCAGGAACCTGGACTGCTGAGTTTTCTTTTTCGGGGGAAATGGAAAAAGTATGTGCCCAGGGGCCCCTGGCCCTGACTGCAAAGAATCCTTATATCGAAGAATAAAAGCCAGACCGAAGTTGTCCCCACATCAAACTTGTGCTGCCCTGATAGACCCAAGGGAGCCCTACAAACTGACATCAGGAACCTGGACTGCTGAGTTTTCTTTCCAAGGGAAAATGGAAAAAGGATGTGCCCAGGGGCCCCTGGCCCTGACTGCAAAGAATCCTTATATCGAAGGATTGAGCCCAGACCGAAGTTGTCCCCACCTCAAACTTGTGCTGCCCTGATAGACCCAAGGGAGCCCTACAAACTGACATCAGGAACCTGGACTGCTGAGTTTTCTTTCCCAGGGAAAATGGAAAAAGGATGTGCCCAGGGGCCCCTGGCCCTGGGCTGGGCCCTGAATGCAAAGAATCCTTATATCGAAGGATTGAGCCCAGACCGAAGTTGTCCCCACATCAAACTTGTGCTGCCCTGATAGACCCAAGGGAGCCCTACAAACTGACATCAGGAACCTGGACTGCTGAGTTTTCTTTCCCAGGGAAAATGGAAAAAGGATGTGCCCAGGGGCCCCTGGCCCTGGGCTGGGCCCTGAATGCAAAGAATCCTTATATCGAAGGATTGAGCCCAGACCGAAGTTGTCCCCACATCAAACTTGTGCTGCCCTGATAGACCCAAGGGAGCCCTACAAACTGACATCAGGAACCTGGACTGCTGAGTTTTCTTTCCCAGGGAAAATGGAAAAAGGATGTGCCCAGGGGCTCCTGGCCCTGGGCTGGGCCCTGACTGCAAAGAATCCTTATATCGAAGGATGGACCCGAGACCAAAGTTGTCCCCTCCTCAAACTTGTGCTGCCCTGATAGACCCAAGGGAGCCCTACAAACTGACATCAGGAACCTGGACTGCTGAGTTTTCTTTTTCGGGGGAAATGGAAAAAGGATGTGCCCAGGGGCCCCTGGCCCTGACTGCAAAGAATCCTTATATCGAAGAATAAAAGCCAGACCGAAGTTGTCCCCACATCAAACTTGTGCTGCCCTGATAGACCCAAGGGAGCCCTACAAACTGACATCAGGAACCTGGACTGCTGAGTTTTCTTTCCAAGGGAAAATGGAAAAAGGATGTGCCCAGGGGCCCCTGGCCCTGGGCTGGGCCCTGAATGCAAAGAATCCTTATATCGAAGGATGGACCCGAGACCGAAGTTGTCCCCTCCTCAAACTTGTGCTGCCCTGATAGACCCAAGGGAGCCCTACAAACTGACATCAGGAACCTGGACTGCTGAGTTTTCTTTTTCGGGGGAAATGGAAAAAGTATGTGCCCAGGGGCCCCTGGCCCTGACTGCAAAGAATCCTTATATCGAAGAATAAAAGCCAGACCGAAGTTGTCCCCACATCAAACTTGTGCTGCCCTGATAGACCCAAGGGAGCCCTACAAACTGACATCAGGAACCTGGACTGCTGAGTTTTCTTTCCAAGGGAAAATGGAAAAAGGATGTGCCCAGGGGCCCCTGGCCCTGACTGCAAAGAATCCTTATATCGAAGGATTGAGCCCAGACCGAAGTTGTCCCCACCTCAAACTTGTGCTGCCCTGATAGACCCAAGGGAGCCCTACAAACTGACATCAGGAACCTGGACTGCTGAGTTTTCTTTCCCAGGGAAAATGGAAAAAGGATGTGCCCAGGGGCCCCTGGCCCTGGGCTGGGCCCTGAATGCAAAGAATCCTTATATCGAAGGATTGAGCCCAGACCGAAGTTGTCCCCACATCAAACTTGTGCTGCCCTGATAGACCCAAGGGAGCCCTACAAACTGACATCAGGAACCTGGACTGCTGAGTTTTCTTTCCCAGGGAAAATGGAAAAAGGATGTGCCCACGGGCCCCTGGCCCTGACTGCAAAGAATCCTTATATCGAAGGATGGATCCCACACCGAAGTTGTCCCCACCTCAAACTTGTGCTGCCCTGATAGACCCAAGGGAGCCCTACAAACTGACATCAGGAACCTGGACTGCTGAGTTTTCTTTCCCAGGGAAAATGGAAAAAGGATGTGCCCAGGGGCCCCTGGCCCTGGGCTGGGCCCTGAATGCAAAGAATCCTTATATCGAAGGATGCACCCCACACCGAATTTGTCCCCACCTCAAACTTGTGCTGCCCTGATAGACCCAAGGGAGCCCTACAAACTGACATCAGGAACCTGGACTGCTGAGTTTTCTTTCCCAGGGAAAATGGAAAAAGGATGTGCCCAGGGGCCCCTGGCCCTGACTGCAAAGAATCCTTATATCGAAGGATTGAGCCCAGACCGAAGTTGTCCCCACCTCAAACTTGTGCTGCCCTGATAGACCCAAGGGAGCCCTACAAACTGACATCAGGAACCTGGACAGCTGAGTTTTCTTTCCCAGGGAAAATGGAAAAAGGATGTGCCCAGGGGCCCCTGGCCCTGGGCTGGGTCCTGACTGCAAAGAATCCTTATATCGAAGGATTGAGCCCAGACCGAAGTTGTCCCCACCTCAAACTTGTGCTGCCCTGATAGACCCAAGGGAGCCCTACAAACTGACATCAGGAACCTGGACTGCTGAGTTTTCTTTCCCAGGGAAAATGGCCAAAGGATGTGCCCAGGGTCCCCTGGCCCTGGGCTGGGACCTGAATGCAAAGAATCCTTATATCGAAGGATGCTCCCCATATGGAAGTTGTCCCCACCTCAAACTTGTGCTGCCCTGATAGACCCAAGGGAGCCCTACAAACTGACATCAGGAACCTGGACTGCTGAGTTTTCTTTCTTGGGGAAAATGGCCAAAGGCTGTGCCCAGGGGCCCCTGGCCCTGGGCTGGGCCTGACTGCAAAGAATCCTTATATTGAAGGATGGACCCGAGACCGAAGATGCCCCACCTCAAACTTGTGCTGCCCTGATAGACCCAAGGGAGCCCTACAAACTGACATCAGGAACCTGGACTGCTGAGTTTTCTTTCCCAGGGAAAATGGAAAAAGGATGTGCCCAGGGGCCCCTGGCCCTGACTGCAAAGAATCCTTATATCGAAGGATTGAGCCCAGACCGAAGTTGTCCCCACCTCAAACTTGTGCTGCCCTGATAGACCCAAGGGAGCCCTACAAACTGACATCAGGAACCTGGACAGCTGAGTTTTCTTTCCCAGGGAAAATGGAAAAAGGATGTGCCCAGGGGCCCCTGGCCCTGGGCTGGGTCCTGACTGCAAAGAATCCTTATATCGAAGGATTGAGCCCAGACCGAAGTTGTCCCCACCTCAAACTTGTGCTGCCCTGATAGACCCAAGGGAGCCCTACAAACTGACATCAGGAACCTGGACTGCTGAGTTTTCTTTCCCAGGGAAAATGGCCAAAGGATGTGCCCAGGGTCCCCTGGCCCTGGGCTGGGACCTGAATGCAAAGAATCCTTATATCGAAGGATGCTCCCCATATGGAAGTTGTCCCCACCTCAAACTTGTGCTGCCCTGATAGACCCAAGGGAGCCCTACAAACTGACATCAGGAACCTGGACTGCTGAGTTTTCTTTCTTGGGGAAAATGGCCAAAGGCTGTGCCCAGGGGCCCCTGGCCCTGGGCTGGGCCTGACTGCAAAGAATCCTTATATTGAAGGATGGACCCGAGACCGAAGATGCCCCACCTCAAACTTGTGCTGCCCTGATAGACCCAAGGGAGCCCTACAAACTGACATCAGGAACCTGGACTGCTGAGTTTTCTTTCCCGGGGAAAATGGGAAAAGGATGTGCCCAGGGGCCCCTCGCCCTGACTGCAAAGAATCCTTATATCGAAGAATGGAGCCCAGACCGAAGTTGTCCCCACCTCAAACTTGTGCTGCCCTGATAGACCGAAGGGAGCCCTACAAACTGACATCAGGAATCTGGACTGCTGAGTTTTCTTTCCCAGGGAAAATGGAAAAAGGATGTGCCATGGGGCCCCTGGCCCTGGGCCGGGCCCTGACTGCAAAGAATCCTTATATCGAAGGATTGAGCCCAGACCGAAGTTGTCCCCACCTCAAACTTGTGCTGCCCTGATAGACCCAAGGGAGCCCTACAAACTGACATCAGGAACCTGGACTGCTGAGTTTTCTTTCCCAGGGAAAATGGAAAAAGGATGTGCCCAGGGGCCCCTGGCCCTGGGCTGGGCCCTGACTGCAAAGAATCCTTATATCGAAGGATGGACCCGAGACCGAAGTTGTTCCCTCCTCAAACTTGTGCTGCCCAGATAGACCCAAGGGAGCCCTACAAACTGACATCAGGAACCTGGACTGCTGAGTTTTCTTTCCCAGGGAAAATGGAAAAAGGATGTGCCCAGGGGCCCCTGGCCCTGACTACACAGAATCCTTATATCGAAGGATGGAGCCCAGACCTAAGTTGTCCCCACCTCAAACTTGTGCTGCCCTGATAGACCCAAGGGAGCCCTACAAACTGACATCAGGAACCTGGACTGCTGAGTTTTCTTTCCCAGGGAAAATGGAAAAAGGATGTGCCCAGGGGCCCCTGGCCCTGGGCTGGGCCCTGAATGCAAAGAATCCTTATATCGAAGGATGCACCCCACACCGAAGTTGTCCCCACCTCAAACTTGTGCTGCCCTGATAGACCCAAGGGAGCCCTACAAACTGACATCAGGAACCTGGACTGCTGAGTTTTCTTTCCCAGGGAAAATGGAAAAAGGATGTGCCCAGGGGCCCCTGGCCCTGACTGCAAAGAATCCTTATATCGAAGGATGGAGCCCAGACCTAAGTTGTCCCCACCTCAAACTTGTGCTGCCCTGATAGACCCAAGGGAGCCCTACAAACTGACATCAGGAACCTGGACAGCTGAGTTTTCTTTCCCAGGGAAAATGGAAAAAGGATGTGCCCAGGGGCCCCTGGCCCTGGGCTGGGTCCTGACTGCAAAGAATCCTTATATCGAAGGATTGAGCCCAGACCGAAGTTGTCCCCACATCAAACTTGTGCTGCCCTGATAGACCCAAGGGAGCCCTACAAACTGACATCAGGAACCTGGACTGCTGAGTTTTCTTTCCCAGGGAAAATGGAAAAAGGGTGTGCCCAGGGGCCCCTGGCCCTGGGCTGGGCCTGACTGCAAAGAATCCTTATATCGAAGGATGGAGCCCAGACCAAAGTTGTCCCCACCTCAAACTTGTGCTGCCCTGATAGACCGAAGGGAGCCCTACAAACTGACATCAGGAACCTGGACTGCTGAGTTTTCTTTCCCAGGGAAAATGGAAAAAGGATGTGCCCAGGGGCCCCTGGCCCTGACTGCAAAGAATCCTTATATCGAAGGATTGAGCCCAGACCGAAGTTGTCCCCACCTCAAACTTGTGCTGCCCTGATAGACCCAAGGGAGCCCTACAAACTGACATCAGGAACCTGGACAGCTGAGTTTTCTTTCCCAGGGAAAATGGAAAAAGGATGTGCCCAGGGGCCCCTGGCCCTGGGCTGGGTCCTGACTGCAAAGAATCCTTATATCGAAGGATTGAGCCCAGACCGAAGTTGTCCCCACCTCAAACTTGTGCTGCCCTGATAGACCCAAGGGAGCCCTACAAACTGACATCAGGAACCTGGACTGCTGAGTTTTCTTTCCCAGGGAAAATGGCCAAAGGATGTGCCCAGGGTCCCCTGGCCCTGGGCTGGGACCTGAATGCAAAGAATCCTTATATCGAAGGATGCTCCCCATATGGAAGTTGTCCCCACCTCAAACTTGTGCTGCCCTGATAGACCCAAGGGAGCCCTACAAACTGACATCAGGAACCTGGACTGCTGAGTTTTCTTTCTTGGGGAAAATGGCCAAAGGCTGTGCCCAGGGGCCCCTGGCCCTGGGCTGGGCCTGACTGCAAAGAATCCTTATATTGAAGGATGGACCCGAGACCGAAGATGCCCCACCTCAAACTTGTGCTGCCCTGATAGACCCAAGGGAGCCCTACAAACTGACATCAGGAACCTGGACTGCTGAGTTTTCTTTCCCAGGGAAAATGGAAAAAGGATGTGCCCAGGGGCCCCTGGCCCTGACTGCAAAGAATCCTTATATCGAAGGATTGAGCCCAGACCGAAGTTGTCCCCACCTCAAACTTGTGCTGCCCTGATAGACCCAAGGGAGCCCTACAAACTGACATCAGGAACCTGGACAGCTGAGTTTTCTTTCCCAGGGAAAATGGAAAAAGGATGTGCCCAGGGGCCCCTGGCCCTGGGCTGGGTCCTGACTGCAAAGAATCCTTATATCGAAGGATTGAGCCCAGACCGAAGTTGTCCCCACCTCAAACTTGTGCTGCCCTGATAGACCCAAGGGAGCCCTACAAACTGACATCAGGAACCTGGACTGCTGAGTTTTCTTTCCCAGGGAAAATGGCCAAAGGATGTGCCCAGGGTCCCCTGGCCCTGGGCTGGGACCTGAATGCAAAGAATCCTTATATCGAAGGATGCTCCCCATATGGAAGTTGTCCCCACCTCAAACTTGTGCTGCCCTGATAGACCCAAGGGAGCCCTACAAACTGACATCAGGAACCTGGACTGCTGAGTTTTCTTTCTTGGGGAAAATGGCCAAAGGCTGTGCCCAGGGGCCCCTGGCCCTGGGCTGGGCCTGACTGCAAAGAATCCTTATATTGAAGGATGGACCCGAGACCGAAGATGCCCCACCTCAAACTTGTGCTGCCCTGATAGACCCAAGGGAGCCCTACAAACTGACATCAGGAACCTGGACTGCTGAGTTTTCTTTCCCGGGGAAAATGGGAAAAGGATGTGCCCAGGGGCCCCTCGCCCTGACTGCAAAGAATCCTTATATCGAAGAATGGAGCCCAGACCGAAGTTGTCCCCACCTCAAACTTGTGCTGCCCTGATAGACCGAAGGGAGCCCTACAAACTGACATCAGGAATCTGGACTGCTGAGTTTTCTTTCCCAGGGAAAATGGAAAAAGGATGTGCCATGGGGCCCCTGGCCCTGGGCCGGGCCCTGACTGCAAAGAATCCTTATATCGAAGGATTGAGCCCAGACCGAAGTTGTCCCCACCTCAAACTTGTGCTGCCCTGATAGACCCAAGGGAGCCCTACAAACTGACATCAGGAACCTGGACTGCTGAGTTTTCTTTCCCAGGGAAAATGGAAAAAGGATGTGCCCAGGGGCCCCTGGCCCTGGGCTGGGCCCTGACTGCAAAGAATCCTTATATCGAAGGATGGACCCGAGACCGAAGTTGTTCCCTCCTCAAACTTGTGCTGCCCAGATAGACCCAAGGGAGCCCTACAAACTGACATCAGGAACCTGGACTGCTGAGTTTTCTTTCCCAGGGAAAATGGAAAAAGGATGTGCCCAGGGGCCCCTGGCCCTGACTACACAGAATCCTTATATCGAAGGATGGAGCCCAGACCTAAGTTGTCCCCACCTCAAACTTGTGCTGCCCTGATAGACCCAAGGGAGCCCTACAAACTGACATCAGGAACCTGGACTGCTGAGTTTTCTTTCCCAGGGAAAATGGAAAAAGGATGTGCCCAGGGGCCCCTGGCCCTGGGCTGGGCCCTGAATGCAAAGAATCCTTATATCGAAGGATGCACCCCACACCGAAGTTGTCCCCACCTCAAACTTGTGCTGCCCTGATAGACCCAAGGGAGCCCTACAAACTGACATCAGGAACCTGGACTGCTGAGTTTTCTTTCCCAGGGAAAATGGAAAAAGGATGTGCCCAGGGGCCCCTGGCCCTGACTGCAAAGAATCCTTATATCGAAGGATGGAGCCCAGACCTAAGTTGTCCCCACCTCAAACTTGTGCTGCCCTGATAGACCCAAGGGAGCCCTACAAACTGACATCAGGAACCTGGACAGCTGAGTTTTCTTTCCCAGGGAAAATGGAAAAAGGATGTGCCCAGGGGCCCCTGGCCCTGGGCTGGGTCCTGACTGCAAAGAATCCTTATATCGAAGGATTGAGCCCAGACCGAAGTTGTCCCCACATCAAACTTGTGCTGCCCTGATAGACCCAAGGGAGCCCTACAAACTGACATCAGGAACCTGGACTGCTGAGTTTTCTTTCCCAGGGAAAATGGAAAAAGGGTGTGCCCAGGGGCCCCTGGCCCTGGGCTGGGCCTGACTGCAAAGAATCCTTATATCGAAGGATGGAGCCCAGACCAAAGTTGTCCCCACCTCAAACTTGTGCTGCCCTGATAGACCGAAGGGAGCCCTACAAACTGACATCAGGAACCTGGACTGCTGAGTTTTCTTTCCCAGGGAAAATGGAAAAAGGATGTGCCCAGGGGCCCCTGGCCCTGACTGCAAAGAATCCTTATATCGAAGGATTGAGCCCAGACCGAAGTTGTCCCCACCTCAAACTTGTGCTGCCCTGATAGACCCAAGGGAGCCCTACAAACTGACATCAGGAACCTGGACTGCTGAGTTTTCTTTTCCAGGGAAAATGGAAAAAGGATGTGCCCAGGGGCCCCTGGCCCTGACTGCAAAGAATCCTTATATCGAAGGATGGAGCCCAGACCAAAGTTGTCCCCACCTCAAACTTGTGCTGCCCTGATAGACCCAAGGGAGCCCTACAAACTGACATCAGGAACCTGGACTGCTGAGTTTTCTTTCCCAGGGAAAAGGGCCAAAGGATGTGCCCAGGGGCCCCTGGCCCTGGGCTGGGCCTGACTGCAAAGAATCCTTATATCGAAGGATGCACCCCACACCGAAGTTGTCCCCACCTCAAACTTGTGCTGCCCTGATAGACCCAAGGGAGCCCTACAAACTGACATCAGGAACCTGGACTGCTGAGTTTTCTTTCTTGGGGAAAATGGCCAAAGGCTGTGCCCAGGGGCCCCTGGCCCTGGGCTGGGCCTGACTGCAAAGAATCCTTATATTGAAGGATGGACCCGAGACCGAAGATGCCCCACCTCAAACTTGTGCTGCCCTGATAGACCCAAGGGAGCCCTACAAACTGACATCAGGAACCTGGACTGCTGAGTTTTCTTTCCCGGGGAAAATGGGAAAAGGATGTGCCCAGGGGCCCCTCGCCCTGACTGCAAAGAATCCTTATATCGAAGAATGGAGCCCAGACCGAAGTTGTCCCCACCTCAAACTTGTGCTGCCCTGATAGACCGAAGGGAGCCCTACAAACTGACATCAGGAATCTGGACTGCTGAGTTTTCTTTCCCAGGGAAAATGGAAAAAGGATGTGCCCAGGGGCCCCTGGCCCTGGGCTGGGCCCTGAATGCAAAGAATCCTTATATCGAAGGATTGAGCCCAGACCGAAGTTGTCCCCACCTCAAACTTGTGCTGCCCTGATAGACCCAAGGGAGCCCTACAAACTGACATCAGGAACCTGGACTGCTGAGTTTTCTTTCCCAGGGAAAATGGAAAAAGGATGTGCCCAGGGGCTCCTGGCCCTGGGCTGGGCCCTGACTGCAAAGAATCCTTATATCGAAGGATGGACCCGAGACCAAAGTTGTCCCCTCCTCAAACTTGTGCTGCCCTGATAGACCCAAGGGAGCCCTACAAACTGACATCAGGAACCTGGACTGCTGAGTTTTCTTTCCCAGGGAAAATGGAAAAAGGATGTGCCCAGGGGCCCCTGGCCCTGACTGCAAAGAATCCTTATATAGAAGGATGGATCCCACACCGAAGTTGTCCCCACCTCAAACTTGTGCTGCCCTGATAGACCCAAGGGAGCCCTACAAACTGACATCAGGAACCTGGACTGCTGAGTTTTCTTTCCCAGGGAAAATGGAAAAAGGATGTGCCCAGGGGCCCCTGGCCCTGGGCTGGGCCCTGAATGCAAAGAATCCTTATATCGAAGGATGCACCCCACACCGAATTTGTCCCCACCTCAAACTTGTGCTGCCCTGATAGACCCAAGGGAGCCCTACAAACTGACATCAGGAACCTGGACTGCTGAGTTTTCTTTCCCAGGGAAAATGGAAAAAGGATGTGCCCAGGGGCCCCTGGCCCTGGGCTGGGCCCTGAATGCAAAGAATCCTTATATCGAAGGATGCACCCCACACCGAAGTTGTCCCCACCTCAAACTTGTGCTGCCCTGATAGACCCAAGGGAGCCCTACAAACTGACATCAGGAACCTGGACTGCTGAGTTTTCTTTCCCAGGGAAAATGGAAAAAGGATGTGCCCAGGGGCCCCTGGCCCTGACTGCAAAGAATCCTTATATCGAAGGATTGAGCCCCGACCGAAGTTGTCCCCACCTCAAACTTGTGCTGCCCTGATAGACCCAAGGGAGCCCTACAAACTGACATCAGGAACCTGGACAGCTGAGTTTTCTTTCCCAGGGAAAATGGAAAAAGGATGTGCCCAGGGGCCCCTGGCCCTGGGCTGGGTCCTGAGTGCAAAGAATCCTTATATCGAAGGATTGAGCCCAGACCAAAGTTGTCCCCACCTCAAACTTGTGCTGCCCTGATAGACCCAAGGGAGCCCTACAAACTGACATCAGGAACCTGGACTGCTGAGTTTTCTTTCCCAGGGAAAATGGCCAAAGGATGTGCCCAGGGTCCCCTGGCCCTGGGCTGGGCCCTGAATGCAAAGAATCCTTATATCGAAGGATGCTCCCCATATGGAAGTTGTCCCCACCTCAAACTTGTGCTGCCCTGATAGACCGAAGGGAGCCCTACAAACTGACATCAGGAACCTGGACTGCTGAGTTTTCTTTTCCAGGGAAAATGGAAAAAGGATGTGCCCAGGGGCCCCTGGCCCTGACTGCAAAGAATCCTTATATCGAAGGATGGAGCCCAGACCAAAGTTGTCCCCACCTCAAACTTGTGCTGCCCTGATAGACCCAAGGGAGCCCTACAAACTGACATCAGGAACCTGGACTGCTGAGTTTTCTTTCCCAGGGTAAAGGGCCAAAGGATGTGCCCAGGGGCCCCTGGCCCTGGGCTGGGCCTGACTGCAAAGAATCCTTATATCGAAGGATGCACCCCACACCGAAGTTGTCCCCACCTCAAACTTGTGCTGCCCTGATAGACCCAAGGGAGCCCTACAAACTGACATCAGGAACCTGGACTGCTGAGTTTTCTTTCTTGGGGAAAATGGCCAAAGGCTGTGCCCAGGGGCCCCTGGCCCTGGGCTGGGCCTGACTGCAAAGAATCCTTATATTGAAGGATGGACCCGAGACCGAAGATGCCCCACCTCAAACTTGTGCTGCCCTGATAGACCCAAGGGAGCCCTACAAACTGACATCAGGAACCTGGACTGCTGAGTTTTCTTTCCCGGGGAAAATGGGAAAAGGATGTGCCCAGGGGCCCCTTGCCCTGACTGCAAAGAATCCTTATATCGAAGAATGGAGCCCAGACCGAAGTTGTCCCCACCTCAAACTTGTGCTGCCCTGATAGACCCAAGGGAGCCCTACAAACTGACATCAGGAATCTGGACTGCTGAGTTTTCTTTCCCAGGGAAAATGGAAAAAGGATGTGCCCAGGGGCCCCTGGCCCTGGGCTGGGCCCTGAATGCAAAGAATCCTTATATCGAAGGATTGAGCCCAGACCGAAGTTGTCCCCACATCAAACTTGTGCTGCCCTGATAGACCCAAGGGAGCCCTACAAACTGACATCAGGAACCTGGACTGCTGAGTTTTCTTTCCCAGGGAAAATGGAAAAAGGATGTGCCCAGGGGCCCCTGGCCCTGGGCCGGGCCCTGACTGCAAAGAATCCTTATATCGAAGGATGGACCCGAGACCAAAGTTGTCCCCTCCAAAAACTTGTGCTGCCCTGATAGACCCAAGGGAGCCCTACAAACTGACATCAGGAACCTGGACTGCTGAGTTTTCTTTCCCAGGAAAAATGGAAAAAGGATGTGCCCAGGGGCCCCTTGACCTGACTGCAAAGAATCCTTATATCGAAGGATTGAGCCCAGACCGAAGTTGTCCCCACCTCAAACTTGTGCTGCCCTGATAGACCCAAGGGAGCCCTACAAACTGACATCAGGAACCTGGACTGCTGAGTTTTCTTTCCCAGGGAAAATGGAAAAAGGATGTGCCCAGGGGCCCCTGGCCCTGGGCTGGGCCCTGAATGCAAAGAATCCTTATATCGAAAGATGCACGCCACACCGAAGTTGTCCCCACCTCAAACTTGTGCTGCCCTGATAGACCCAAGGGAGCCCTACAAACTGACATCAGGAACCTGAACTGCTGAGTTTTCTTTCCCAGGGAAAATGGAAAAAGGATGTGCCCAGGGGCCCCTGGCCCTGACTGCAAAGAATCCTTATATCGAAGAATAAAAGCCAGACCGAAGTTGTCCCCACATCAAACTTGTGCTGCCCTGATAGACCCAAGGGAGCCCTACAAACTGACATCAGGAACCTGGACTGCTGAGTTTTCTTTCCAAGAGAAAATGGAAAAAGGATGTGCCCAGGGGCCCCTGGCCCTGGGCTGGGCCCTGAATGCAAAGAATCCTTATATCGAAGGATTGAGCCCAGACCGAAGTTGTCCCCACATCAAACTTGTGCTGCCCTGATAGACCCAAGGGAGCCCTACAAACTGACATCAGGAACCTGGACTGCTGAGTTTTCTTTCCCAGGGAAAATGGAAAAAGGATGTGCCCAGGGGCTCCTGGCCCTGGGCTGGGCCCTGACTGCAAAGAATCCTTATATCGAAGGATGGACCCGAGACCAAAGTTGTCCCCTCCTCAAACTTGTGCTGCCCTGATAGACCCAAGGGAGCCCTACAAACTGACATCAGGAACCTGGACTGCTGAGTTTTCTTTCCCAGGGAAAATGGAAAAAGGATGTGCCCAGGGGCCCCTGGCCCTGGGCTGGGCCCTGAATGCAAAGAATCCTTATATCGAAGGATGCACCCCACACCGAATTTGTCCCCACCTCAAACTTGTGCTGCCCTGATAGACCCAAGGGAGCCCTACAAACTGACATCAGGAACCTGGACTGCTGAGTTTTCTTTCCCAGGGAAAATGGAAAAAGTATGTGCCCAGGGGCCCCTGGCCCTGGGCTGGGCCCTGACTGCAAAGAATCCTTATATCGAAGGATGGAGCCCACACCGAAGTTGTCCCCACCTCAAACTTGTGCTGCCCTGATAGACCCAAGGGAGCCCTACAAACTGACATCAGGAACCTGGACTGCTGAGTTTTCTTTCCCAGGGAAAATGGAAAAAGGATGTGCCCAGGGGCCCCTGGCCCTGACTGCAAAGAATCCTTATATCGAAGGATTGAGCCCAGACCGAAGTTGTCCCCACCTCAAACTTGTGCTGCCCTGATAGACCCAAGGGAGCCCTACAAAGTGACATCAGGAACCTGGACAGCTGAGTTTTCTTTCCCAGGGAAAATGGAAAAAGGATGTGCCCAGGGGCCCCTGGACCTGGGCTGGGTCCTGACTGCAAAGAATCCTTATATCGAAGGATTGAGCCCAGACCGAAGTTGTCCCCACCTCAAACTTGTGCTGCCCTGATAGACCCAAGGGAGCCCTACAAACTGACATCAGGAACCTGGACTGCTCAGTTTTCTTTCCCAGGGAAAAGGGCCAAAGGATGTTCCCAGGGGCCCCTGGCCCTGGGCTGGGCCTGACTGCAAAGAATCCTTATATCGAAGGATGCACCCCACACCGAAGTTGTCCCCACCTCAAACTTGTGCTGCCCTGATAGACCCAAGGGAGCCCTACAAACTGACATCAGGAACCTGGACTGCTGAGTTTTCTTTCCCGGGGAAAATGGGAAAAGGATGTGCCCAGGGGCCCCTCGCCCTGACTGCAAAGAATCCTTATATCGAAGAATGGAGCCCAGACCGAAGTTGTCCCCACCTCAAACTTGTGCTGCCCTGATAGACCGAAGGGAGCCCTACAAACTGACATCAGGAATCTGGACTGCTGAGTTTTCTTTCCCAGGGAAAATGGAAAAAGGATGTGCCCAGGGGCCCCTGGCCCTGGGCCGCGCCCTGAATGCAAAGAATCCTTATATCGAAGGATTGAGCCCAGACCGAAGTTGTCCCCACCTCAAACTTGTGCTGCCCTGATAGACCCAAGGGAGCCCTACAAACTGACATCAGGAACCTGGACTGCTGAGTTTTCTTTCCCAGGGAAAATGGAAAAAGGATGTGCCCAGGGGCCCCTGGCCCTGGGCTGGGCCCTGACTGCAAAGAATCCTTATATCGAAGGATGGACCCGAGACCGAAGTTGTCCCCTCCTCAAACTTGTGCTGCCCAGATAGACCCAAGGGAGCCCTACAAACTGACATCAGGAACCTGGACTGCTGAGTTTTCTTTCCCAGGGAAAATGGAAAAAGGATGTGCCCAGGGGCCCCTGGCCCTGACTACAAAGAATCCTTATATTGAAGGATGGAGCCCAGACCTAAGTTGTCCCCACCTCAAACTTGTGCTGCCCTGATAGACCCAAGGGAGCCCTACAAACTGACATCAGGAACCTGGACTGCTGAGTTTTCTTTCCCAGGGAAAATGGAAAAAGGATGTGCCCAGGGGCCCCTGGCCCTGGGCTGGGCCCTGAATGCAAAGAATCCTTATATCGAAGGATGCACCCCACACCGAAGTTGTCCCCACCTCAAACTTGTGCTGCCCTGATAGACCCAAGGGAGCCCTACAAACTGACATCAGGAACCTGGACTGCTGAGTTTTCTTTCCCAGGGAAAATGGAAAAAGGATGTGCCCAGGGGCCCCTGGCCCTGACTGCAAAGAATCCTTATATCGAAGGATGGAGCCCAGACCTAAGTTGTCCCCACCTCAAACTTGTGCTGCCCTGATAGACCCAAGGGAGCCCTACAAACTGACATCAGGAACCTGGACAGCTGAGTTTTCTTTCCCAGGGAAAATGGAAAAAGGATGTGCCCAGGGGCCCCTGGCCCTGGGCTGGGTCCTGACTGCAAAGAATCCTTATATCGAAGGATTGAGCCCAGACCGAAGTTGTCCCCACCTCAAACTTGTGCTGCCCTGATAGACCCAAGGGAGCCCTACAAACTGACATCAGGAACCTGGACTGCTGAGTTTTCTTTCCCAGGGGAAATGGAAAAAGGGTGTGCCCAGGGGCCCCTGGCCCTGGGCTGGGCCTGACTGCAAAGAATCCTTATATCGAAGGATGGAGCCCAGACCAAAGTTGTCCCCACCTCAAACTTGTGCTGCCCTGATAGACCCAAGGGAGCCCTACAAACTGACATCAGGAACCTGGACTGCTGAGTTTTCTTTCCCAGGGAAAATGGAAAAAGGATGTGCCCAGGGGCCCCTGGCCCTGACTGCAAAGAATCCTTATATCGAAGGATTGAGCCCAGACCGAAGTTGTCCCCACCTCAAACTTGTGCTGCCCTGATAGACCCAAGGGAGCCCTACAAACTGACATCAGGAACCTGGATTGCTGAGTTTTCTTTCACAGGGAAAATGGAAAAAGGATGTGCCCAGGGGCCCCTGGCCCTGACTGCAAAGAATCCTTATATCGAAGGATTGAGCCCAGACCGAAGTTGTCCCCACCTCAAACTTGTGCTGCCCTGATAGACCCAAGGGAGCCCTACAAACTGACATCAGGAACCTGGATTGCTGAGTTTTCTTTCACAGGGAAAATGGAAAAAGGATGTGCCCAGGGGCCCCTGGCCCTGGGCTGGGCCTGACTGCAAAGAATCCTTATATCGAAGGATGCACCCCACACCGAAGTTGTCCCCACCTCAAACTTGTGCTGCCCTGATAGACCCAAGGGAGCCCTACAAACTGACATCAGGAACCTGGACTGCTGAGTTTTCTTTCTTGGGGAAAATGGCCAAAGGCTGTGCCCAGGGGCCCCTGGCCCTGGGCTGGGCCTGACTGCAAAGAATCCTTATATCTAAGGATGCACCCCACACCGAAGTTGTCCCCACCTCAAACTTGTGCTGCCCTGATAGACCCAAGGGAGCCCTACAAACTGACATAAGGAATCTGGACTGCTGAGTTTTCTTTCCCGGGGAAAATGGGAAAAGGATGTGCCCAGGGGCCCCTGGCCCTGGGCTGGGCCTGACTGCAAAGAATCCTTATATCGAAGGATGCACCCCACACCGAAGTTGTCCCCACCTCAAACTTGTGCTGCCCTGATAGACCCAAGGGAGCCCTACAAACTGACATCAGGAACCTGGACTGCTGAGTTTTCTTTCCCAGGGAAAATGGAAAAAGGATGTGCCCAGGGGCCCCTGGCCCTGGGCTGGGCCTGACTGCAAAGAATCCTTATATTGAAGGATGGACCCGAGACCGAAGATGCCCCACCTCAAACTTGTGCTGCCCTGATAGACCCAAGGGAGCCCTACAAACTGACATCAGGAACCTGGACTGCTGAGTTTTCTTTCCCGGGGAAAATGGGAAAAGGATGTGCCCAGGGGCCCCTCGCCCTGACTGCAAAGAATCCTTATATCGAAGAATGGAGCCCAGACCGAAGTTGTCCCCACCTCAAACTTGTGCTGCCCTGATAGACCGAAGGGAGCCCTACAAACTGACATCAGGAATCTGGACTGCTGAGTTTTCTTTCCCAGGGAAAATGGAAAAAGGATGTGCCCAGGGGCCCCTGGCCCTGGGCTGGGCCCTGAATGCAAAGAATCCTTATATCGAAGGATTGAGCCCAGACCGAAGTTGTCCCCACCTCAAACTTGTGCTGCCCTGATAGACCCAAGGGAGCCCTACAAACTGACATCAGGAACCTGGACTGCTGAGTTTTCTTTCCCAGGGAAAATGGAAAAAGGATGTGCCCAGGGGCCCCTGGCCCTGGGCTGGGCCCTGACTGCAAAGAATCCTTATATCGAAGGATGGACCCGAGACCGAAGTTGTCCCCTCCTCAAACTTGTGCTGCCCAGATAGACCCAAGGGAGCCCTACAAACTGACATCAGGAACCTGGACTGCTGAGTTTTCTTTCCCAGGGAAAATGGAAAAAGGATGTGCCCAGGGGCCCCTGGCCCTGACTACAAAGAATCCTTATATCGAAGGATGGAGCCCAGACCTAAGTTGTCCCCACCTCAAACTTGTGCTGCCCTGATAGACCCAAGGGAGCCCTACAAACTGACATCAGGAACCTGGACTGCTGAGTTTTCTTTCCCAGGGAAAATGGAAAAAGGGTGTGCCCAGGGGCCCCTGGCCCTGGGCTGGGCCTGACTGCAAAGAATCCTTATATCGAAGGATGGAGCCCAGACCAAAGTTGTCCCCACCTCAAACTTGTGCTGCCCTGATAGACCCAAGGGAGCCCTACAAACTGACATCAGGAACCTGGACTGCTGAGTTTTCTTTCCCAGGGAAAATGGAAAAAGGATGTGCCCAGGGGCCCCTGGCCCTGACTGCAAAGAATCCTTATATCGAAGGATTGAGCCCAGACCGAAGTTGTCCCCACCTCAAACTTGTGCTGCCCTGATAGACCCAAGGGAGCCCTACAAACTGACATCAGGAACCTGGATTGCTGAGTTTTCTTTCACAGGGAAAATGGAAAAAGGATGTGCCCAGGGGCCCCTGGCCCTGGGCTGGGCCCTGACTGCAAAGAATCCTTATATCGAAGGATTGAGCCCAGACCGAAGTTGTCCCCACCTCAAAATTGTGCTGCCCTGATAGACCCAAGGGAGCCCTACAAACTGACATCAGGAACCTGGACTGCTGAGTTTTCTTTTCCAGGGAAAATGGAAAAAGGATGTGCCCAGGGGCCCCTGGCCCTGACTGCAAAGAATCCTTATATCGAAGGATTGAGCCCAGACCGAAGTTGTCCCCACCTCAAACTTGTGCTGCCCTGATAGACCCAAGGGAGCCCTACAAACTGACATCAGGAACCTGGATTGCTGAGTTTTCTTTCACAGGGAAAATGGAAAAAGGATGTGCTTAGGGGCCCCTGGCCCTGGGCTGGGCCCTGACTGCAAAGAATCCTTATATCGAAGGATTGAGCCCAGACCGAAGTTGTCCCCACCTCAAACTTGTGCTGCCCTGATAGACCCAAGGGAGCCCTACAAACTGACATCAGGAACCTGGACTGCTGAGTTTTCTTTTCCAGGGAAAATGGAAAAAGGATGTGCCCAGGGGCCCCTGGCCCTGACTGCAAAGAATCCTTATATCGAAGGATGGAGCCCAGACCAAAGTTGTCCCCACCTCAAACTTGTGCTGCCCTGATAGACCCAAGGGAGCCCTACAAACTGACATCAGGAACCTGGACTGCTGAGTTTTCTTTCCCAGGGAAAAGGGCCAAAGGATGTGCCCAGGGGCCCCTGGCCCTGGGCTGGGCCTGACTGCAAAGAATCCTTATATCGAAGGATGCACCCCACACCGAAGTTGTCCCCACCTCAAACTTGTGCTGCCCTGATAGACCCAAGGGAGCCCTACAAACTGACATCAGGAATCTGGACTGCTGAGTTTTCTTTCCCGGGGAAAATGGAAAAAGGATGTGCCCAGGGGCCCCTGGCCCTGGGCTGGCCCTGACTGCAAAGAATCCTTATATCGAAGGATGCACCCCACACCGAAGTTGTCCCCACCTCAAACTTGTGCTGCCCTGATAGACCCAAGGGAGCCCTACAAACTGACATCAGGAACCTGGACTGCTGAGTTTTCTTTCCCAGGGAAAATGGCCAAAGGCTGTGCCCAGGGGCCCCTGGCCCGGGGCTGGGCCTGACTGCAAAGAATCCTTATATTGAAGGATGGACCCGAGACCGAAGATGCCCCACCTCAAACTTGTGCTGCCCTGATAGACCCAAGGGAGCCCTACAAACTGACATCAGGAACCTGGACTGCTGAGTTTTCTTTCCCGGGGAAAATGGGAAAAGGATGTGCCCAGGGGCCCCTCGCCCTGACTGCAAAGAATCCTTATATCGAAGAATGGAGCCCAGACCGAAGTTGTCCCCACCTCAAACTTGTGCTGCCCTGATAGACCGAAGGGAGCCCTACAAACTGACATCAGGAATCTGGACTGCTGAGTTTTCTTTCCCAGGGAAAATGGAAAAAGGATGTGCCCAGGGGCCCCTGGCCCTGGGCTGGGCCCTGAATGCAAAGAATCCTTATATCGAAGGATTGAGCCCAGACCGAAGTTGTCCCCACATCAAACTTGTGCTGCCCTGATAGACCCAAGGGAGCCCTACAAACTGACATCAGGAACCTGGACTGCTGAGTTTTCTTTCCCAGGGAAAATGGAAAAAGGATGTGCCCAGGGGCTCCTGGCCCTGGGCTGGGCCCTGACTGCAAAGAATCCTTATATCGAAGGATTGAGCCCATACCGAAGTTGTCCCCACCTCAAACTTGTGCTGCCCTGATAGACCGAAGGGAGCCCTACAAACTGACATCAGGAACCTGGACTGCTGAGTTTTCTTTCCCAGGAAAAATGGAAAAAGGATGTGCCCAGGGGCCCCTTGACCTGACTGCAAAGAATCCTTATATCGAAGGATGGAGCGCAGACCGAAGTTGTCCCCACCTCAAACTTGTGCTGCCCTGATAGACCCAAGGGAGCCCTACAAACTGACATCAGGAACCTGGACTGCTGAGTTTTCTTTCCCAGGGAAAATGGCCAAAGGATGTGCCCAGGGGCCCCTGGCCCTGGGCTGGGCCCTGAATGCAAAGAATCCTTATATCGAAGGATGCACCCCACACCGAAGTTGTCCCCACCTCAAACTTGTGCTGCCCTGATAGACCCAAGGGAGCCCTACAAACTGACATCAGGAACCTGGACTGCTGAGTTTTCTTTCCCAGGGAAAATGGAAAAAGGATGTGCCCAGGGGCCCCTGGCCCTGACTGCAAAGAATCCTTATATCGAAGGATGGAGCCCAGACCGAAGTTGTCCCCACCTCAAACTTGTGCTGCCCTGATAGACCCAAGGGAGCCCTACAAACTGACATCAGGAACCTGGACTGCTGAGTTTTCTTTCCCAGGGAAAATGGAAAAAGGATGTGCCCAGGGGCCCCTGGCCCTGACTGCAAAGAATCCTTATATCGAAGGATGGAGCCCAGACCGAAGTTGTCCCCACCTCAAACTTGTGCTGCCCTGATAGACCCAAGGGAGCCCTACAAACTGACATCAGGAACCTGGACTGCTGAGTTTTCTTTCCCAGGGAAAATGGCCAAAGGATGTGCCCAGGGGCTCCTGGCCCTGGGCTGGGCCCTGAATGCAAAGAATCGTTATATCGAAGGATGCACCCCACACCGAATTTGTCCCCACCTCAAACTTGTGCTGCCCTGATAGACCCAAGGGAGCCCTACAAACTGACATCAGGAACCTGGACTGCTGAGTTTTCTTTCCCAGGGAAATGGGAAAAGGATGTGCCCAGGGGCCCCTGGCCCTGACTGCAAAGAATCCTTATATCGAAGGATGGAGCCCAGACCGAAGTTGTCCCCACCTCAAACTTGTGCTGCGCTGATAGACCCAAGGGAGCCCTACAAACTGACATCAGGAACCTGGACTGCTGAGTTTTCTTTCCCAGGGAAAATGGAAAAAGGATGTGCCCAGGGGCCCCTGGCCCTGGGCTGGGCCTGATTGCAGAGAATCCTTATATCTAAGGATGGACCGAAGACCGAAGATGTCCCCACCTCAAACTTGTGCTGCCCTGATAGACCCAAGGGAGCCCTACAAACTGACATCAGGAACCTGGACTGCTGAGTTTTCTTTCCCAGGGAAAATGGAAAAAGTATGTGCCCAGGGGCCCCTGGCCCTGACTGCAAAGAATCCTTATATCGAAGAATAAAAGCCAGACCGAAGTTGTCCCCACATCAAACTTGTGCTGCCCTGATAGACCCAAGGGAGCCCTACAAACTGACATCAGGAACCTGGACTGCTGAGTTTTCTTTCCCAGGGAAAATGGAAAAAGGATGTGCCCAGGGGACCCTTGACCTGAATGCAAAGAATCCTTATATCGAAGGATTGAGCCCAGACCGAAGTTGTCCCCACCTCAAACTTGTGCTGCCCTGATAGACCCAAGGGAGCCCTACAAACTGACATCAGGAACCTGGACTGCTGAGTTTTCTTTCCCAGGGAAAATGGAAAAAGGATGTGCCCAGGGGCCCCTGGCCCTGGGCTGGGCCCGGAATGCAAAGAATCCTTATATCGAAGGATGCACCCCACACCGAATTTGTCCCCACCTCAAACTTGTGCTGCCCTGATAGACCCAAGGGAGCCCTACAAACTGACATCAGGAACCTGGACTGCTGAGTTTTCTTTCCCAGGGAAAATGGAAAAAGGATGTGCCCAGGGGCCCCTGGGCCTGGGCTGGGCCTGACTGCAAAGAATCCTTATATCGAAGGATTGAGCCCATACCGAAGTTGTCCCCACCTCAAACTTGTGCTGCCCTGATAGACCCAAGGGAGCCCTACAAACTGACATCAGGAACCTGGACTGCTGAGTTTTCTTTCCCAGGGAAAATGGAAAAAGGATGTGCCCAGGGTCCCCTGGCCCTGACTGCAAAGAATCCTTATATCGAAGGATGGAGCCCAGACCGAAGTTGTCCCCACCTCAAACTTGTGCTGCCCTGATAGACCCAAGGGAGCCCTACAAACTGACATCAGGAACCTGGACTGCTGAGTTTTCTTTCCTGGGGAAAATGGCCAAAGGTTGTGCCCAGGGGCCCCTGGCCCTGGGCTGGGCCCTGACTGCAAAGAATCCTTATATCGAAGGATGGACCCGAGACCGAAGATGTCCCCACCTCAAACTTGTGCTGCCCTGATAGACCCAAGGGAGCCCTACAAACTGACATCAGGAACCTGGACTGCTGAGTTTTCTTTCCCAGGGAAAATGGAAAAAGGATGTGCCCAGGGGCCCCTGGCCCTGACTGCAAAGAATCCTTATATCGAAGGATGGAGCCCAGACCGAAGTTGTCCCCACCTCAAACTTGTGCTGCCCTGATAGACCCAAGGGAGCCCTACAAACTGACATCAGGAACCTGGACTGCTGAGTTTTCTTTCCCAGGGAAAATGGAAAAAGGATGTGCCCAGGGGCCCCTGGCCCTGGGCTGGGCCCTGAATGCAAAGAATCCTTATATCGAAGGATGCACCCCACACCGAAGTTGTCCCCACCTCAAACTTGTGCTGCCCTGATAGACCCAAGGGAGCCCTACAAACTGACATCAGGAACCTGGACTGCTGAGTTTTCTTTTCCAGGGAAAATGGAAAAAGGATGTGCCCAGGGGCCCCTTGACCTGACTGCAAAGAATCCTTATATCGAAGGATGGAGCCCAGACCGAAGTTGTCCCCACCTCAAACTTGTGCTGCCCTGATAGACCGAAGGGAGCCATACAAACTGACATCAGGAACCTGGACTGCTGAGTTTTCTTTCCCAGGGAAAATGGAAAAAGGATGTGCCCAGGGGCCCCTGGCCCTGGGCCGGGCCCTGACTGCAAAGAATCCTTATATCGAAGGATGGACCCGAGACCAAAGTTGTCCCCTCCAAAAACTTGTGCTGCCCTGATAGACCCAAGGGAGCCCTACAAACTGACATCAGGAACCTGGACTGCTGAGTTTTCTTTCCCAGGGAAAATGGAAAAAGGATGTGCCCAGGGGCCCCTGGCCCTGACTGCAAAGAATCCTTATATCGAAGGATTGAGCCCAGACCGAAGTTGTCCCCACCTCAAACTTGTGCTGCCCTGATAGACCCAAGGGAGCCCTACAAACTGACATCAGGAACCTGGACTGCTGAGTTTTCTTTCCCAGGGAAAATGGAAAAAGGATGTGCCCAGGGGCCCCTGGCCCTGGGCTGGGCCCTGAATGCAAAGAATCCTTATATCGAAAGCTGCACGCCACACCGAAGTTGTCCCCACCTCAAACTTGTGCTGCCCTGATAGACCCAAGGGAGCCCTACAAACTGACATCAGGAACCTGGACTGCTGAGTTTTCTTTTTCGGGGGAAATGGAAAAAGTATGTGCCCAGGGGCCCCTGGCCCTGACTGCAAAGAATCCTTATATCGAAGAATAAAAGCCAGACCGAAGTTGTCCCCACATCAAACTTGTGCTGCCCTGATAGACCCAAGGGAGCCCTACAAACTGACATCAGGAACCTGGACTGCTGAGTTTTCTTTCCAAGGGAAAATGGAAAAAGGATGTGCCCAGGGGCCCCTGGCCCTGACTGCAAAGAATCCTTATATCGAAGGATTGAGCCCAGACCGAAGTTGTCCCCACATCAAACTTGTGCTGCCCTGATAGACCCAAGGGAGCCCTACAAACTGACATCAGGAACCTGGACTGCTGAGTTTTCTTTCCCAGGGAAAATGGAAAAAGGATGTGCCCAGGGGCTCCTGGCCCTGGGCTGGGCCCTGACTGCAAAGAATCCTTATATCGAAGGATGGACCCGAGACCAAAGTTGTCCCCTCCTCAAACTTGTGCTGCCCTGATAGACCCAAGGGAGCCCTACAAACTGACATCAGGAACCTGGACTGCTGAGTTTTCTTTTTCGGGGGAAATGGAAAAAGGATGTGCCCAGGGGCCCCTGGCCCTGACTGCAAAGAATCCTTATATCGAAGAATAAAAGCCAGACCGAAGTTGTCCCCACATCAAACTTGTGCTGCCCTGATAGACCCAAGGGAGCCCTACAAACTGACATCAGGAACCTGGACTGCTGAGTTTTCTTTCCAAGGGAAAATGGAAAAAGGATGTGCCCAGGGGCCCCTGGCCCTGGGCTGGGCCCTGACTGCAAAGAATCCTTATATCGAAGGATGGACCCGAGACCGAAGTTGTCCCCTCCTCAAACTTGTGCTGCCCTGATAGACCCAAGGGAGCCCTACAAACTGACATCAGGAACCTGGACTGCTGAGTTTTCTTTCCCAGGGAAAATGGCCAAAGGATGTGCCCAGGGGCTCCTGGCCCTGGGCTGGGCCCTGAATGCAAAGAATCGTTATATCGAAGGATGCACCCCACACCGAATTTGTCCCCACCTCAAACTTGTGCTGCCCTGATAGACCCAAGGGAGCCCTACAAACTGACATCAGGAACCTGGACTGCTGAGTTTTCTTTCCCAGGGAAATGGGAAAAGGATGTGCCCAGGGGCCCCTGGCCCTGACTGCAAAGAATCCTTATATCGAAGGATGGAGCCCAGACCGAAGTTGTCCCCACCTCAAACTTGTGCTGCGCTGATAGACCCAAGGGAGCCCTACAAACTGACATCAGGAACCTGGACTGCTGAGTTTTCTTTCCCAGGGAAAATGGAAAAAGGATGTGCCCAGGGGCCCCTGGCCCTGGGCTGGGCCTGATTGCAGAGAATCCTTATATCTAAGGATGGACCGAAGACCGAAGATGTCCCCACCTCAAACTTGTGCTGCCCTGATAGACCCAAGGGAGCCCTACAAACTGACATCAGGAACCTGGACTGCTGAGTTTTCTTTCCCAGGGAAAATGGAAAAAGTATGTGCCCAGGGGCCCCTGGCCCTGACTGCAAAGAATCCTTATATCGAAGAATAAAAGCCAGACCGAAGTTGTCCCCACATCAAACTTGTGCTGCCCTGATAGACCCAAGGGAGCCCTACAAACTGACATCAGGAACCTGGACAGCTGAGTTTTCTTTCCCAGGGAAAATGGAAAAAGGATGTGCCCAGGGGACCCTTGACCTGAATGCAAAGAATCCTTATATCGAAGGATTGAGCCCAGACCGAAGTTGTCCCCACCTCAAACTTGTGCTGCCCTGATAGACCCAAGGGAGCCCTACAAACTGACATCAGGAACCTGGACTGCTGAGTTTTCTTTCCCAGGGAAAATGGAAAAAGGATGTGCCCAGGGGCCCCTGGCCCTGGGCTGGGCCCGGAATGCAAAGAATCCTTATATCGAAGGATGCACCCCACACCGAATTTGTCCCCACCTCAAACTTGTGCTGCCCTGATAGACCCAAGGGAGCCCTACAAACTGACATCAGGAACCTGGACTGCTGAGTTTTCTTTCCCAGGGAAAATGGAAAAAGGATGTGCCCAGGGGCCCCTGGGCCTGGGCTGGGCCTGACTGCAAAGAATCCTTATATCGAAGGATTGAGCCCATACCGAAGTTGTCCCCACCTCAAACTTGTGCTGCCCTGATAGACCCAAGGGAGCCCTACAAACTGACATCAGGAACCTGGACTGCTGAGTTTTCTTTCCCAGGGAAAATGGAAAAAGGATGTGCCCAGGGTCCCCTGGCCCTGACTGCAAAGAATCCTTATATCGAAGGATGGAGCCCAGACCGAAGTTGTCCCCACCTCAAACTTGTGCTGCCCTGATAGACCCAAGGGAGCCCTACAAACTGACATCAGGAACCTGGACTGCTGAGTTTTCTTTCCTGGGGAAAATGGCCAAAGGTTGTGCCCAGGGGCCCCTGGCCCTGGGCTGGGCCCTGACTGCAAAGAATCCTTATATCGAAGGATGGACCCGAGACCGAAGATGTCCCCACCTCAAACTTGTGCTGCCCTGATAGACCCAAGGGAGCCCTACAAACTGACATCAGGAACCTGGACTGCTGAGTTTTCTTTCCCAGGGAAAATGGAAAAAGGATGTGCCCAGGGGCCCCTGGCCCTGACTGCAAAGAATCCTTATATCGAAGGATGGAGCCCAGACCGAAGTTGTCCCCACCTCAAACTTGTGCTGCCCTGATAGACCCAAGGGAGCCCTACAAACTGACATCAGGAACCTGGACTGCTGAGTTTTCTTTCCCAGGGAAAATGGAAAAAGGATGTGCCCAGGGGCCCCTGGCCCTGGGCTGGGCCCTGAATGCAAAGAATCCTTATATCGAAGGATGCACCCCACACCGAAGTTGTCCCCACCTCAAACTTGTGCTGCCCTGATAGACCCAAGGGAGCCCTACAAACTGACATCAGGAACCTGGACTGCTGAGTTTTCTTTTCCAGGGAAAATGGAAAAAGGATGTGCCCAGGGGCCCCTTGACCTGACTGCAAAGAATCCTTATATCGAAGGATGGAGCCCAGACCGAAGTTGTCCCCACCTCAAACTTGTGCTGCCCTGATAGACCGAAGGGAGCCATACAAACTGACATCAGGAACCTGGACTGCTGAGTTTTCTTTCCCAGGGAAAATGGAAAAAGGATGTGCCCAGGGGCCCCTGGCCCTGGGCCGGGCCCTGACTGCAAAGAATCCTTATATCGAAGGATGGACCCGAGACCAAAGTTGTCCCCTCCAAAAACTTGTGCTGCCCTGATAGACCCAAGGGAGCCATACAAACTGACATCAGGAACCTGGACTGCTGAGTTTTCTTTCCCAGGGAAAATGGAAAAAGGATGTGCCCAGGGGCCCCTGGCCCTGACTGCAAAGAATCCTTATATCGAAGGATTGAGCCCAGACCGAAGTTGTCCCCACCTCAAACTTGTGCTGCCCTGATAGACCCAAGGGAGCCCTACAAACTGACATCAGGAACCTGGACTGCTGAGTTTTCTTTCCCAGGGAAAATGGAAAAAGGATGTGCCCAGGGGCCCCTGGCCCTGGGCTGGGCCCTGAATGCAAAGAATCCTTATATCGAAAGCTGCACGCCACACCGAAGTTGTCCCCACCTCAAACTTGTGCTGCCCTGATAGACCCAAGGGAGCCCTACAAACTGACATCAGGAACCTGGACTGCTGAGTTTTCTTTTTCGGGGGAAATGGAAAAAGTATGTGCCCAGGGGCCCCTGGCCCTGACTGCAAAGAATCCTTATATCGAAGAATAAAAGCCAGACCGAAGTTGTCCCCACATCAAACTTGTGCTGCCCTGATAGACCCAAGGGAGCCCTACAAACTGACATCAGGAACCTGGACTGCTGAGTTTTCTTTCCAAGGGAAAATGGAAAAAGGATGTGCCCAGGGGCCCCTGGCCCTGACTGCAAAGAATCCTTATATCGAAGGATTGAGCCCAGACCGAAGTTGTCCCCACCTCAAACTTGTGCTGCCCTGATAGACCCAAGGGAGCCCTACAAACTGACATCAGGAACCTGGACTGCTGAGTTTTCTTTCCCAGGGAAAATGGAAAAAGGATGTGCCCAGGGGCCCCTGGCCCTGGGCTGGGCCCTGAATGCAAAGAATCCTTATATCGAAGGATTGAGCCCAGACCGAAGTTGTCCCCACATCAAACTTGTGCTGCCCTGATAGACCCAAGGGAGCCCTACAAACTGACATCAGGAACCTGGACTGCTGAGTTTTCTTTCCCAGGGAAAATGGAAAAAGGATGTGCCCAGGGGCTCCTGGCCCTGGGCTGGGCCCTGACTGCAAAGAATCCTTATATCGAAGGATGGACCCGAGACCAAAGTTGTCCCCTCCTCAAACTTGTGCTGCCCTGATAGACCCAAGGGAGCCCTACAAACTGACATCAGGAACCTGGACTGCTGAGTTTTCTTTTTCGGGGGAAATGGAAAAAGGATGTGCCCAGGGGCCCCTGGCCCTGACTGCAAAGAATCCTTATATCGAAGAATAAAAGCCAGACCGAAGTTGTCCCCACATCAAACTTGTGCTGCCCTGATAGACCCAAGGGAGCCCTACAAACTGACATCAGGAACCTGGACTGCTGAGTTTTCTTTCCAAGGGAAAATGGAAAAAGGATGTGCCCAGGGGCCCCTGGCCCTGGGCTGGGCCCTGACTGCAAAGAATCCTTATATCGAAGGATGGACCCGAGACCAAAGTTGTCCCCTCCTCAAACTTGTGCTGCCCTGATAGACCCAAGGGAGCCCTACAAACTGACATCAGGAACCTGGACTGCTGAGTTTTCTTTCCCAGGGAAAATGGAAAAAGGATGTGCCCAGGGGCCCCTGGCCCTGACTGCAAAGAATCCTTATATCGAAGAATAAAAGCCAGACCGAAGTTGTCCCCACATCAAACTTGTGCTGCCCTGATAGACCCAAGGGAGCCCTACAAACTGACATCAGGAACCTGGACTGCTGAGTTTTCTTTCCAAGGGAAAATGGAAAAAGGATGTGCCCAGGGGCCCCTGGCCCTGACTGCAAAGAATCCTTATATCGAAGGATTGAGCCCAGACCGAAGTTGTCCCCACCTCAAACTTGTGCTGCCCTGATAGACCCAAGGGAGCCCTACAAACTGACATCAGGAACCTGGACTGCTGAGTTTTCTTTCCCAGGGAAAATGGAAAAAGGATGTGCCCAGGGGCCCCTGGCCCTGGGCTGGGCCCTGAATGCAAAGAATCCTTATATCGAAGGATTGAGCCCAGACCGAAGTTGTCCCCACATCAAACTTGTGCTGCCCTGATAGACCCAAGGGAGCCCTACAAACTGACATCAGGAACCTGGACTGCTGAGTTTTCTTTCCCAGGGAAAATGGAAAAAGGATGTGCCCAGGGGCCCCTGGCCCTGACTGCAAAGAATCCTTATATCGAAGGATGGATCCCACACCGAAGTTGTCCCCACCTCAAACTTGTGCTGCCCTGATAGACCCAAGGGAGCCCTACAAACTGACATCAGGAACCTGGACTGCTGAGTTTTCTTTCCCAGGGAAAATGGAAAAAGGATGTGCCCAGGGGCCCCTGGCCCTGGGCTGGGCCCTGAATGCAAAGAATCCTTATATCGAAGGATGCACCCCACACCGAATTTGTCCCCACCTCAAACTTGTGCTGCCCTGATAGACCCAAGGGAGCCCTACAAACTGACATCAGGAACCTGGACTGCTGAGTTTTCTTTCCCAGGGAAAATGGAAAAAGGATGTGCCCAGGGGCCCCTGGCCCTGACTGCAAAGAATCCTTATATCGAAGGATTGAGCCCAGACCGAAGTTGTCCCCACCTCAAACTTGTGCTGCCCTGATAGACCGAAGGGAGCCCTACAAACTGACATCAGGAACCTGGACTGCTGAGTTTTCTTTCCCAGGAAAAATGGAAAAAGGATGTGCCCAGGGGCCCCTTGACCTGACTGCAAAGAATCCTTATATCGAAGGATGGAGCGCAGACCGAAGTTGTCCCCACCTCAAACTTGTGCTGCCCTGATAGACCCAAGGGAGCCCTACAAACTGACATCAGGAACCTGGACTGCTGAGTTTTCTTTCCCAGGGAAAATGGCCAAAGGATGTGCCCAGGGGCCCCTGGCCCTGGGCTGGGCCCTGAATGCAAAGAATCCTTATATCGAAGGATGCACCCCACACCGAAGTTGTCCCCACCTCAAACTTGTGCTGCCCTGATAGACCCAAGGGAGCCCTACAAACTGACATCAGGAACCTGGACTGCTGAGTTTTCTTTCCCAGGGAAAATGGAAAAAGGATGTGCCCAGGGGCCCCTGGCCCTGACTGCAAAGAATCCTTATATCGAAGGATGGAGCCCAGACCGAAGTTGTCCCCACCTCAAACTTGTGCTGCCCTGATAGACCCAAGGGAGCCCTACAAACTGACATCAGGAACCTGGACTGCTGAGTTTTCTTTCCCAGGGAAAATGGAAAAAGGATGTGCCCAGGGGCCCCTGGCCCTGACTGCAAAGAATCCTTATATCGAAGGATGGAGCCCAGACCGAAGTTGTCCCCACCTCAAACTTGTGCTGCCCTGATAGACCCAAGGGAGCCCTACAAACTGACATCAGGAACCTGGACTGCTGAGTTTTCTTTCCCAGGGAAAATGGCCAAAGGATGTGCCCAGGGGCTCCTGGCCCTGGGCTGGGCCCTGAATGCAAAGAATCGTTATATCGAAGGATGCACCCCACACCGAATTTGTCCCCACCTCAAACTTGTGCTGCCCTGATAGACCCAAGGGAGCCCTACAAACTGACATCAGGAACCTGGACTGCTGAGTTTTCTTTCCCAGGGAAATGGGAAAAGGATGTGCCCAGGGGCCCCTGGCCCTGACTGCAAAGAATCCTTATATCGAAGGATGGAGCCCAGACCGAAGTTGTCCCCACCTCAAACTTGTGCTGCGCTGATAGACCCAAGGGAGCCCTACAAACTGACATCAGGAACCTGGACTGCTGAGTTTTCTTTCCCAGGGAAAATGGAAAAAGGATGTGCCCAGGGGCCCCTGGCCCTGGGCTGGGCCTGATTGCAGAGAATCCTTATATCTAAGGATGGACCGAAGACCGAAGATGTCCCCACCTCAAACTTGTGCTGCCCTGATAGACCCAAGGGAGCCCTACAAACTGACATCAGGAACCTGGACTGCTGAGTTTTCTTTCCCAGGGAAAATGGAAAAAGGATGTGCCCAGGGGCCCCTGGCCCTGACTGCAAAGAATCCTTATATCGAAGAATAAAAGCCAGACCGAAGTTGTCCCCACATCAAACTTGTGCTGCCCTGATAGACCCAAGGGAGCCCTACAAACTGACATCAGGAACCTGGACTGCTGAGTTTTCTTTCCCAGGGAAAATGGAAAAAGGATGTGCCCAGGGGACCCTTGACCTGAATGCAAAGAATCCTTATATCGAAGGATTGAGCCCAGACCGAAGTTGTCCCCACCTCAAACTTGTGCTGCCCTGATAGACCCAAGGGAGCCCTACAAACTGACATCAGGAACCTGGACTGCTGAGTTTTCTTTCCCAGGGAAAATGGAAAAAGGATGTGCCCAGGGGCCCCTGGCCCTGGGCTGGGCCCGGAATGCAAAGAATCCTTATATCGAAGGATGCACCCCACACCGAATTTGTCCCCACCTCAAACTTGTGCTGCCCTGATAGACCCAAGGGAGCCCTACAAACTGACATCAGGAACCTGGACTGCTGAGTTTTCTTTCCCAGGGAAAATGGAAAAAGGATGTGCCCAGGGGCCCCTGGGCCTGGGCTGGGCCTGACTGCAAAGAATCCTTATATCGAAGGATTGAGCCCATACCGAAGTTGTCCCCACCTCAAACTTGTGCTGCCCTGATAGACCCAAGGGAGCCCTACAAACTGACATCAGGAACCTGGACTGCTGAGTTTTCTTTCCCAGGGAAAATGGAAAAAGGATGTGCCCAGGGTCCCCTGGCCCTGACTGCAAAGAATCCTTATATCGAAGGATGGAGCCCAGACCGAAGTTGTCCCCACCTCAAACTTGTGCTGCCCTGATAGACCCAAGGGAGCCCTACAAACTGACATCAGGAACCTGGACTGCTGAGTTTTCTTTCCTGGGGAAAATGGCCAAAGGTTGTGCCCAGGGGCCCCTGGCCCTGGGCTGGGCCCTGAATGCAAAGAATCCTTATATCGAAGGATGGATCCCACACCGAAGTTGTCCCCACCTCAAACTTGTGCTGCCCTGATAGACCCAAGGGAGCCCTACAAACTGACATCAGGAACCTGGACTGCTGAGTTTTCTTTTCCAGGGAAAATGGAAAAAGGATGTGCCCAGGGGCCCCTTGACCTGACTGCAAAGAATCCTTATATCGAAGGATGGAGCCCAGACCGAAGTTGTCCCCACCTCAAACTTGTGCTGCCCTGATAGACCGAAGGGAGCCCTACAAACTGACATCAGGAACCTGGACTGCTGAGTTTTCTTTCCCAGGGAAAATGGAAAAAGGATGTGCCCAGGGGCCCCTGGCCCTGGGCTGGGCCCTGAATGCAAAGAATCCTTATATCGAAGGATGGACCCGAGACCAAAGTTGTCCCCTCCAAAAACTTGTGCTGCCCTGATAGACCCAAGGGAGCCCTACAAACTGACATCAGGAACCTGGACTGCTGAGTTTTCTTTCCCAGGGAAAATGGAAAAAGGATGTGCCCAGGGGCCCCTGGCCCTGACTGCAAAGAATCCTTATATCGAAGGATTGAGCCCAGACCGAAGTTGTCCCCACCTCAAACTTGTGCTGCCCTGATAGACCCAAGGGAGCCCTACAAACTGACATCAGGAACCTGGACTGCTGAGTTTTCTTTCCCAGGGAAAATGGAAAAAGGATGTGCCCAGGGGCCCCTGGCCCTGGGCTGGGCCCTGAATGCAAAGAATCCTTATATCGAAAGCTGCACGCCACACCGAAGTTGTCCCCACCTCAAACTTGTGCTGCCCTGATAGACCCAAGGGAGCCCTACAAACTGACATCAGGAACCTGGACTGCTGAGTTTTCTTTTTCGGGGGAAATGGAAAAAGTATGTGCCCAGGGGCCCCTGGCCCTGACTGCAAAGAATCCTTATATCGAAGAATAAAAGCCAGACCGAAGTTGTCCCCACATCAAACTTGTGCTGCCCTGATAGACCCAAGGGAGCCCTACAAACTGACATCAGGAACCTGGACTGCTGAGTTTTCTTTCCAAGGGAAAATGGAAAAAGGATGTGCCCAGGGGCCCCTGGCCCTGACTGCAAAGAATCCTTATATCGAAGGATTGAGCCCAGACCGAAGTTGTCCCCACCTCAAACTTGTGCTGCCCTGATAGACCCAAGGGAGCCCTACAAACTGACATCAGGAACCTGGACTGCTGAGTTTTCTTTCCCAGGGAAAATGGAAAAAGGATGTGCCCAGGGGCCCCTGGCCCTGGGCTGGGCCCTGAATGCAAAGAATCCTTATATCGAAGGATTGAGCCCAGACCGAAGTTGTCCCCACATCAAACTTGTGCTGCCCTGATAGACCCAAGGGAGCCCTACAAACTGACATCAGGAACCTGGACTGCTGAGTTTTCTTTCCCAGGGAAAATGGAAAAAGGATGTGCCCAGGGGCTCCTGGCCCTGGGCTGGGCCCTGACTGCAAAGAATCCTTATATCGAAGGATGGACCCGAGACCAAAGTTGTCCCCTCCTCAAACTTGTGCTGCCCTGATAGACCCAAGGGAGCCCTACAAACTGACATCAGGAACCTGGACTGCTGAGTTTTCTTTCCCAGGGAAAATGGAAAAAGGATGTGCCCAGGGGCCCCTGGCCCTGACTGCAAAGAATCCTTATATCGAAGAATAAAAGCCAGACCGAAGTTGTCCCCACATCAAACTTGTGCTGCCCTGATAGACCCAAGGGAGCCCTACAAACTGACATCAGGAACCTGGACTGCTGAGTTTTCTTTCCAAGGGAAAATGGAAAAAGGATGTGCCCAGGGGCCCCTGGCCCTGGGCTGGGCCCTGACTGCAAAGAATCCTTATATCGAAGGATGGACCCGAGACCAAAGTTGTCCCCTCCTCAAACTTGTGCTGCCCTGATAGACCCAAGGGAGCCCTACAAACTGACATCAGGAACCTGGACTGCTGAGTTTTCTTTTTCGGGGGAAATGGAAAAAGTATGTGCCCAGGGGCCCCTGGCCCTGACTGCAAAGAATCCTTATATCGAAGAATAAAAGCCAGACCGAAGTTGTCCCCACATCAAACTTGTGCTGCCCTGATAGACCCAAGGGAGCCCTACAAACTGACATCAGGAACCTGGACTGCTGAGTTTTCTTTCCAAGGGAAAATGGAAAAAGGATGTGCCCAGGGGCCCCTGGCCCTGACTGCAAAGAATCCTTATATCGAAGGATTGAGCCCAGACCGAAGTTGTCCCCACCTCAAACTTGTGCTGCCCTGATAGACCCAAGGGAGCCCTACAAACTGACATCAGGAACCTGGACTGCTGAGTTTTCTTTCCCAGGGTAAAGGGCCAAAGGATGTGCCCAGGGGCCCCTGGCCCTGGGCTGGGCCCTGAATGCAAAGAATCCTTATATCGAAGGATTGAGCCCAGACCGAAGTTGTCCCCACATCAAACTTGTGCTGCCCTGATAGACCCAAGGGAGCCCTACAAACTGACATCAGGAACCTGGACTGCTGAGTTTTCTTTCCCAGGGAAAATGGAAAAAGGATGTGCCCAGGGGCCCCTGGCCCTGACTGCAAAGAATCCTTATATCGAAGGATGGATCCCACACCGAAGTTGTCCCCACCTCAAACTTGTGCTGCCCTGATAGACCCAAGGGAGCCCTACAAACTGACATCAGGAACCTGGACAGCTGAGTTTTCTTTCCCAGGGAAAATGGAAAAAGGATGTGCCCAGGGGCCCCTGGCCCTGGGCTGGGTCCTGACTGCAAAGAATCCTTATATCGAAGGATGCACCCCACACCGAAGTTGTCCCCACCTCAAACTTGTGCTGCCCTGATAGACCCAAGGGAGCCCTACAAACTGACATCAGGAACCTGGACTGCTGAGTTTTCTTTCCCAGGGAAAATGGAAAAAGGATGTGCCCAGGGTCCCCTGGCCCTGGGCTGGGACCTGAATGCAAAGAATCCTTATATCGAAGGATGCTCCCCATATGGAAGTTGTCCCCACCTCAAACTTGTGCTGCCCTGATAGACCCAAGGGAGCCCTACAAACTGACATCAGGAACCTGGACTGCTGAGTTTTCTTTCTTGGGGAAAATGGCCAAAGGCTGTGCCCAGGGGCCCCTGGCCCTGGGCTGGGCCTGACTGCAAAGAATCCTTATATTGAAGGATGGACCCGAGACCGAAGATGCCCCACCTCAAACTTGTGCTGCCCTGATAGACCCAAGGGAGCCCTACAAACTGACATCAGGAACCTGGACTGCTGAGTTTTCTTTCCCGGGGAAAATGGGAAAAGGATGTGCCCAGGGGCCCCTCGCCCTGACTGCAAAGAATCCTTATATCGAAGAATGGAGCCCAGACCGAAGTTGTCCCCACCTCAAACTTGTGCTGCCCTGATAGACCGAAGGGAGCCCTACAAACTGACATCAGGAATCTGGACTGCTGAGTTTTCTTTCCCAGGGAAAATGGAAAAAGGATGTGCCATGGGGCCCCTGGCCCTGGGCCGGGCCCTGACTGCAAAGAATCCTTATATCGAAGGATTGAGCCCAGACCGAAGTTGTCCCCACCTCAAACTTGTGCTGCCCTGATAGACCCAAGGGAGCCCTACAAACTGACATCAGGAACCTGGACTGCTGAGTTTTCTTTCCCAGGGAAAATGGAAAAAGGATGTGCCCAGGGGCCCCTGGCCCTGGGCTGGGCCCTGACTGCAAAGAATCCTTATATCGAAGGATGGACCCGAGACCGAAGTTGTTCCCTCCTCAAACTTGTGCTGCCCAGATAGACCCAAGGGAGCCCTACAAACTGACATCAGGAACCTGGACTGCTGAGTTTTCTTTCCCAGGGAAAATGGAAAAAGGATGTGCCCAGGGGCCCCTGGCCCTGACTACACAGAATCCTTATATCGAAGGATGGAGCCCAGACCTAAGTTGTCCCCACCTCAAACTTGTGCTGCCCTGATAGACCCAAGGGAGCCCTACAAACTGACATCAGGAACCTGGACTGCTGAGTTTTCTTTCCCAGGGAAAATGGAAAAAGGATGTGCCCAGGGGCCCCTGGCCCTGGGCTGGGCCCTGAATGCAAAGAATCCTTATATCGAAGGATGCACCCCACACCGAAGTTGTCCCCACCTCAAACTTGTGCTGCCCTGATAGACCCAAGGGAGCCCTACAAACTGACATCAGGAACCTGGACTGCTGAGTTTTCTTTCCCAGGGAAAATGGAAAAAGGATGTGCCCAGGGGCCCCTGGCCCTGACTGCAAAGAATCCTTATATCGAAGGATGGAGCCCAGACCTAAGTTGTCCCCACCTCAAACTTGTGCTGCCCTGATAGACCCAAGGGAGCCCTACAAACTGACATCAGGAACCTGGACAGCTGAGTTTTCTTTCCCAGGGAAAATGGAAAAAGGATGTGCCCAGGGGCCCCTGGCCCTGGGCTGGGTCCTGACTGCAAAGAATCCTTATATCGAAGGATTGAGCCCAGACCGAAGTTGTCCCCACCTCAAACTTGTGCTGCCCTGATAGACCCAAGGGAGCCCTACAAACTGACATCAGGAACCTGGACTGCTGAGTTTTCTTTCCCAGGGAAAATGGAAAAAGGGTGTGCCCAGGGGCCCCTGGCCCTGGGCTGGGCCTGACTGCAAAGAATCCTTATATCGAAGGATGGAGCCCAGACCAAAGTTGTCCCCACCTCAAACTTGTGCTGCCCTGATAGACCGAAGGGAGCCCTACAAACTGACATCAGGAACCTGGACTGCTGAGTTTTCTTTCCCAGGGAAAATGGAAAAAGGATGTGCCCAGGGGCCCCTGGCCCTGACTGCAAAGAATCCTTATATCGAAGGATTGAGCCCAGACCGAAGTTGTCCCCACCTCAAACTTGTGCTGCCCTGATAGACCCAAGGGAGCCCTACAAACTGACATCAGGAACCTGGACTGCTGAGTTTTCTTTTCCAGGGAAAATGGAAAAAGGATGTGCCCAGGGGCCCCTGGCCCTGACTACAAAGAATCCTTATATCGAAGGATGGAGCCCAGACCAAAGTTGTCCCCACCTCAAACTTGTGCTGCCCTGATAGACCCAAGGGAGCCCTACAAACTGACATCAGGAACCTGGACTGCTGAGTTTTCTTTCCCAGGGAAAAGGGCCAAAGGATGTGCCCAGGGGCCCCTGGCCCTGGGCTGGGCCTGACTGCAAAGAATCCTTATATTGAAGGATGCACCCCACACCGAAGTTGTCCCCACCTCAAACTTGTGCTGCCCTGATAGACCCAAGGGAGCCCTACAAACTGACATCAGGAACCTGGACTGCTGAGTTTTCTTTCCCGGGGAAAATGGGAAAAGGATGTGCCCAGGGGCCCCTCGCCCTGACTGCAAAGAATCCTTATATCGAAGAATGGAGCCCAGACCGAAGTTGTCCCCACCTCAAACTTGTGCTGCCCTGATAGACCGAAGGGAGCCCTACAAACTGACATCAGGAATCTGGACTGCTGAGTTTTCTTTCCCAGGGAAAATGGAAAAAGGATGTGCCCAGGGGCCCCTGGCCCTGGGCTGGGCCCTGAATGCAAAGAATCCTTATATCGAAGGATTGAGCCCAGACCGAAGTTGTCCCCACCTCAAACTTGTGCTGCCCTGATAGACCCAAGGGAGCCCTACAAACTGACATCAGGAACCTGGACTGCTGAGTTTTCTTTCCCAGGGAAAATGGAAAAAGGATGTGCCCAGGGGCTCCTGGCCCTGGGCTGGGCCCTGACTGCAAAGAATCCTTATATCGAAGGATGGACCCGAGACCAAAGTTGTCCCCTCCTCAAACTTGTGCTGCCCTGATAGACCCAAGGGAGCCCTACAAACTGACATCAGGAACCTGGACTGCTGAGTTTTCTTTCCCAGGGAAAATGGAAAAAGGATGTGCCCAGGGGCCCCTGGCCCTGACTGCAAAGAATCCTTATATCGAAGGATGGATCCCACACCGAAGTTGACCCCACCTCAAACTTGTGCTGCCCTGATAGACCCAAGGGAGCCCTACAAACTGACATCAGGAACCTGGACTGCTGAGTTTTCTTTCCCAGGGAAAATGGAAAAAGGATGTGCCCAGGGGCCCCTGGCCCTGGGCTGGGCCCTGAATGCAAAGAATCCTTATATCGAAGGATGCACCCCACACCGAATTTGTCCCCACCTCAAACTTGTGCTGCCCTGATAGACCCAAGGGAGCCCTACAAACTGACATCAGGAACCTGGACTGCTGAGTTTTCTTTCCCAGGGAAAATGGAAAAAGGATGTGCCCAGGGGCCCCTGGCCCTGGGCTGGGCCCTGAATGCAAAGAATCCTTATATCGAATGATGCACCCCACACCGAAGTTGTCCCCACCTCAAACTTGTGCTGCCCTGATAGACCCAAGGGAGCCCTACAAACTGACATCAGGAACCTGGACTGCTGAGTTTTCTTTCCCAGGGAAAATGGAAAAAGGATGTGCCCAGGGGCCCCTGGCCCTGACTGCAAAGAATCCTTATATCGAAGGATTGAGCCCCGACCGAAGTTGTCCCCACCTCAAACTTGTGCTGCCCTGATAGACCCAAGGGAGCCCTACAAACTGACATCAGGAACCTGGACAGCTGAGTTTTCTTTCCCAGGGAAAATGGAAAAAGGATGTGCCCAGGGGCCCCTGGCCCTGGGCTGGGTCCTGACTGCAAAGAATCCTTATATCGAAGGATTGAGCCCAGACCGAAGTTGTCCCCACCTCAAACTTGTGCTGCCCTGATAGACCCAAGGGAGCCCTACAAACTGACATCAGGAACCTGGACTGCTGAGTTTTCTTTCCCAGGGAAAATGGCCAAAGGATGTGCCCAGGGTCCCCTGGCCCTGGGCTGGGCCCTGAATGCAAAGAATCCTTATATCGAAGGATGCTCCCCATATGGAAGTTGTCCCCACCTCAAACTTGTGCTGCCCTGATAGACCGAAGGGAGCCCTACAAACTGACATCAGGAACCTGGACTGCTGAGTTTTCTTTCCCAGGGAAAATGGAAAAAGGATGTGCCCAGGGGCCCCTGGCCCTGACTGCAAAGAATCCTTATATCGAAGGATGGAGCCCAGACCGAAGTTGTCCCCACCTCAAACTTGTGCTGCCCTGATAGACCCAAGGGAGCCCTACAAACTGACATCAGGAACCTGGATTGCTGAGTTTTCTTTCACAGGGAAAATGGAAAAAGGATGTGCCCAGGGGCCCCTGGGCCTGGGCTGGGCCCTGAATGCAAAGAATCCTTATATCGAAGGATGCACCCCACACCGAAGTTGTCCCCACCTCAAACTTGTGCTGCCCTGATAGACCCAAGGGAGCCCTACAAACTGACATCAGGAACCTGGACTGCTGAGTTTTCTTTTCCAGGGAAAATGGAAAAAGGATGTGCCCAGGGGCCCCTGGCCCTGACTGCAAAGAATCCTTATATCGAAGGATGGAGCCCAGACCAAAGTTGTCCCCACCTCAAACTTGTGCTGCCCTGATAGACCCAAGGGAGCCCTACAAACTGACATCAGGAACCTGGACTGCTGAGTTTTCTTTCCCAGGGTAAAGGGCCAAAGGATGTGCCCAGGGGCCCCTGGCCCTGGGCTGGGCCTGACTGCAAAGAATCCTTATATCGAAGGATGCACCCCACACCGAAGTTGTCCCCACCTCAAACTTGTGCTGCCCTGATAGACCCAAGGGAGCCCTACAAACTGACATCAGGAACCTGGACTGCTGAGTTTTCTTTCCCGGGGAAAATGGGAAAAGGATGTGCCCAGGGGCCCCTCGCCCTGACTGCAAAGAATCCTTATATCGAAGAATGGAGCCCAGACCGAAGTTGTCCCCACCTCAAACTTGTGCTGCCCTGATAGACCGAAGGGAGCCCTACAAACTGACATCAGGAATCTGGACTGCTGAGTTTTCTTTCCCAGGGAAAATGGAAAAAGGATGTGCCCAGGGGCCCCTGGCCCTGGGCCGCGCCCTGAATGCAAAGAATCCTTATATCGAAGGATTGAGCCCAGACCGAAGTTGTCCCCTCCTCAAACTTGTGCTGCCCAGATAGACCCAAGGGAGCCCTACAAACTGACATCAGGAACCTGGACTGCTGAGTTTTCTTTCCCAGGGAAAATGGAAAAAGGATGTGCCCAGGGGCCCCTGGCCCTGACTACAAAGAATCCTTATATTGAAGGATGGAGCCCAGACCTAAGTTGTCCCCACCTCAAACTTGTGCTGCCCTGATAGACCCAAGGGAGCCCTACAAACTGACATCAGGAACCTGGACTGCTGAGTTTTCTTTCCCAGGGAAAATGGAAAAAGGATGTGCCCAGGGGCCCCTGGCCCTGGGCTGGGCCCTGAATGCAAAGAATCCTTATATCGAAGGATGCACCCCACACCGAAGTTGTCCCCACCTCAAACTTGTGCTGCCCTGATAGACCCAAGGGAGCCCTACAAACTGACATCAGGAACCTGGACTGCTGAGTTTTCTTTCCCAGGGAAAATGGAAAAAGGATGTGCCCAGGGGCCCCTGGCCCTGACTGCAAAGAATCCTTATATCGAAGGATGGAGCCCAGACCTAAGTTGTCCCCACCTCAAACTTGTGCTGCCCTGATAGACCCAAGGGAGCCCTACAAACTGACATCAGGAACCTGGACAGCTGAGTTTTCTTTCCCAGGGAAAATGGAAAAAGGATGTGCCCAGGGGCCCCTGGCCCTGGGCTGGGTCCTGACTGCAAAGAATCCTTATATCGAAGGATTGAGCCCAGACCGAAGTTGTCCCCACCTCAAACTTGTGCTGCCCTGATAGACCCAAGGGAGCCCTACAAACTGACATCAGGAACCTGGACTGCTGAGTTTTCTTTCCCAGGGGAAATGGAAAAAGGGTGTGCCCAGGGGCCCCTGGCCCTGGGCTGGGCCTGACTGCAAAGAATCCTTATATCGAAGGATGGAGCCCAGACCAAAGTTGTCCCCACCTCAAACTTGTGCTGCCCTGATAGACCCAAGGGAGCCCTACAAACTGACATCAGGAACCTGGACTGCTGAGTTTTCTTTCCCAGGGAAAATGGAAAAAGGATGTGCCCAGGGGCCCCTGGCCCTGACTGCAAAGAATCCTTATATCGAAGGATGGAGCCCAGACCGAAGTTGTCCCCACCTCAAACTTGTGCTGCCCTGATAGACCCAAGGGAGCCCTACAAACTGACATCAGGAACCTGGACTGCTGAGTTTTCTTTCCCAGGGAAAATGGCCAAAGGATGTGCCCAGGGGCTCCTGGCCCTGGGCTGGGCCCTGAATGCAAAGAATCGTTATATCGAAGGATGCACCCCACACCGAATTTGTCCCCACCTCAAACTTGTGCTGCCCTGATAGACCCAAGGGAGCCCTACAAACTGACATCAGGAACCTGGACTGCTGAGTTTTCTTTCCCAGGGAAATGGGAAAAGGATGTGCCCAGGGGCCCCTGGCCCTGACTGCAAAGAATCCTTATATCGAAGGATGGAGCCCAGACCGAAGTTGTCCCCACCTCAAACTTGTGCTGCGCTGATAGACCCAAGGGAGCCCTACAAACTGACATCAGGAACCTGGACTGCTGAGTTTTCTTTCCCAGGGAAAATGGAAAAAGGATGTGCCCAGGGGCCCCTGGCCCTGGGCTGGGCCTGATTGCAGAGAATCCTTATATCTAAGGATGGACCGAAGACCGAAGATGTCCCCACCTCAAACTTGTGCTGCCCTGATAGACCCAAGGGAGCCCTACAAACTGACATCAGGAACCTGGACTGCTGAGTTTTCTTTCCCAGGGAAAATGGAAAAAGTATGTGCCCAGGGGCCCCTGGCCCTGACTGCAAAGAATCCTTATATCGAAGAATAAAAGCCAGACCGAAGTTGTCCCCACATCAAACTTGTGCTGCCCTGATAGACCCAAGGGAGCCCTACAAACTGACATCAGGAACCTGGACTGCTGAGTTTTCTTTCCCAGGGAAAATGGAAAAAGGATGTGCCCAGGGGACCCTTGACCTGAATGCAAAGAATCCTTATATCGAAGGATTGAGCCCAGACCGAAGTTGTCCCCACCTCAAACTTGTGCTGCCCTGATAGACCCAAGGGAGCCCTACAAACTGACATCAGGAACCTGGACTGCTGAGTTTTCTTTCCCAGGGAAAATGGAAAAAGGATGTGCCCAGGGGCCCCTGGCCCTGGGCTGGGCCCGGAATGCAAAGAATCCTTATATCGAAGGATGCACCCCACACCGAATTTGTCCCCACCTCAAACTTGTGCTGCCCTGATAGACCCAAGGGAGCCCTACAAACTGACATCAGGAACCTGGACTGCTGAGTTTTCTTTCCCAGGGAAAATGGAAAAAGGATGTGCCCAGGGGCCCCTGGGCCTGGGCTGGGCCTGACTGCAAAGAATCCTTATATCGAAGGATTGAGCCCATACCGAAGTTGTCCCCACCTCAAACTTGTGCTGCCCTGATAGACCCAAGGGAGCCCTACAAACTGACATCAGGAACCTGGACTGCTGAGTTTTCTTTCCCAGGGAAAATGGAAAAAGGATGTGCCCAGGGTCCCCTGGCCCTGACTGCAAAGAATCCTTATATCGAAGGATGGAGCCCAGACCGAAGTTGTCCCCACCTCAAACTTGTGCTGCCCTGATAGACCCAAGGGAGCCCTACAAACTGACATCAGGAACCTGGACTGCTGAGTTTTCTTTCCTGGGGAAAATGGCCAAAGGTTGTGCCCAGGGGCCCCTGGCCCTGGGCTGGGCCCTGAATGCAAAGAATCCTTATATCGAAGGATGGATCCCACACCGAAGTTGTCCCCACCTCAAACTTGTGCTGCCCTGATAGACCCAAGGGAGCCCTACAAACTGACATCAGGAACCTGGACTGCTGAGTTTTCTTTTCCAGGGAAAATGGAAAAAGGATGTGCCCAGGGGCCCCTTGACCTGACTGCAAAGAATCCTTATATCGAAGGATGGAGCCCAGACCGAAGTTGTCCCCACCTCAAACTTGTGCTGCCCTGATAGACCGAAGGGAGCCCTACAAACTGACATCAGGAACCTGGACTGCTGAGTTTTCTTTCCCAGGGAAAATGGAAAAAGGATGTGCCCAGGGGCCCCTGGCCCTGGGCTGGGCCCTGAATGCAAAGAATCCTTATATCGAAGGATGGACCCGAGACCAAAGTTGTCCCCTCCAAAAACTTGTGCTGCCCTGATAGACCCAAGGGAGCCCTACAAACTGACATCAGGAACCTGGACTGCTGAGTTTTCTTTCCCAGGGAAAATGGAAAAAGGATGTGCCCAGGGGCCCCTGGCCCTGACTGCAAAGAATCCTTATATCGAAGGATTGAGCCCAGACCGAAGTTGTCCCCACCTCAAACTTGTGCTGCCCTGATAGACCCAAGGGAGCCCTACAAACTGACATCAGGAACCTGGACTGCTGAGTTTTCTTTCCCAGGGAAAATGGAAAAAGGATGTGCCCAGGGGCCCCTGGCCCTGGGCTGGGCCCTGAATGCAAAGAATCCTTATATCGAAAGCTGCACGCCACACCGAAGTTGTCCCCACCTCAAACTTGTGCTGCCCTGATAGACCCAAGGGAGCCCTACAAACTGACATCAGGAACCTGGACTGCTGAGTTTTCTTTTTCGGGGGAAATGGAAAAAGTATGTGCCCAGGGGCCCCTGGCCCTGACTGCAAAGAATCCTTATATCGAAGAATAAAAGCCAGACCGAAGTTGTCCCCACATCAAACTTGTGCTGCCCTGATAGACCCAAGGGAGCCCTACAAACTGACATCAGGAACCTGGACTGCTGAGTTTTCTTTCCAAGGGAAAATGGAAAAAGGATGTGCCCAGGGGCCCCTGGCCCTGACTGCAAAGAATCCTTATATCGAAGGATTGAGCCCAGACCGAAGTTGTCCCCACCTCAAACTTGTGCTGCCCTGATAGACCCAAGGGAGCCCTACAAACTGACATCAGGAACCTGGACTGCTGAGTTTTCTTTCCCAGGGAAAATGGAAAAAGGATGTGCCCAGGGGCCCCTGGCCCTGGGCTGGGCCCTGAATGCAAAGAATCCTTATATCGAAGGATTGAGCCCAGACCGAAGTTGTCCCCACATCAAACTTGTGCTGCCCTGATAGACCCAAGGGAGCCCTACAAACTGACATCAGGAACCTGGACTGCTGAGTTTTCTTTCCCAGGGAAAATGGAAAAAGGATGTGCCCAGGGGCTCCTGGCCCTGGGCTGGGCCCTGACTGCAAAGAATCCTTATATCGAAGGATGGACCCGAGACCAAAGTTGTCCCCTCCTCAAACTTGTGCTGCCCTGATAGACCCAAGGGAGCCCTACAAACTGACATCAGGAACCTGGACTGCTGAGTTTTCTTTCCCAGGGAAAATGGAAAAAGGATGTGCCCAGGGGCCCCTGGCCCTGACTGCAAAGAATCCTTATATCGAAGAATAAAAGCCAGACCGAAGTTGTCCCCACATCAAACTTGTGCTGCCCTGATAGACCCAAGGGAGCCCTACAAACTGACATCAGGAACCTGGACTGCTGAGTTTTCTTTCCAAGGGAAAATGGAAAAAGGATGTGCCCAGGGGCCCCTGGCCCTGGGCTGGGCCCTGACTGCAAAGAATCCTTATATCGAAGGATGGACCCGAGACCAAAGTTGTCCCCTCCTCAAACTTGTGCTGCCCTGATAGACCCAAGGGAGCCCTACAAACTGACATCAGGAACCTGGACTGCTGAGTTTTCTTTTTCGGGGGAAATGGAAAAAGTATGTGCCCAGGGGCCCCTGGCCCTGACTGCAAAGAATCCTTATATCGAAGAATAAAAGCCAGACCGAAGTTGTCCCCACATCAAACTTGTGCTGCCCTGATAGACCCAAGGGAGCCCTACAAACTGACATCAGGAACCTGGACTGCTGAGTTTTCTTTCCAAGGGAAAATGGAAAAAGGATGTGCCCAGGGGCCCCTGGCCCTGACTGCAAAGAATCCTTATATCGAAGGATTGAGCCCAGACCGAAGTTGTCCCCACCTCAAACTTGTGCTGCCCTGATAGACCCAAGGGAGCCCTACAAACTGACATCAGGAACCTGGACTGCTGAGTTTTCTTTCCCAGGGTAAAGGGCCAAAGGATGTGCCCAGGGGCCCCTGGCCCTGGGCTGGGCCCTGAATGCAAAGAATCCTTATATCGAAGGATTGAGCCCAGACCGAAGTTGTCCCCACATCAAACTTGTGCTGCCCTGATAGACCCAAGGGAGCCCTACAAACTGACATCAGGAACCTGGACTGCTGAGTTTTCTTTCCCAGGGAAAATGGAAAAAGGATGTGCCCAGGGGCCCCTGGCCCTGACTGCAAAGAATCCTTATATCGAAGGATGGATCCCACACCGAAGTTGTCCCCACCTCAAACTTGTGCTGCCCTGATAGACCCAAGGGAGCCCTACAAACTGACATCAGGAACCTGGACAGCTGAGTTTTCTTTCCCAGGGAAAATGGAAAAAGGATGTGCCCAGGGGCCCCTGGCCCTGGGCTGGGTCCTGACTGCAAAGAATCCTTATATCGAAGGATGCACCCCACACCGAAGTTGTCCCCACCTCAAACTTGTGCTGCCCTGATAGACCCAAGGGAGCCCTACAAACTGACATCAGGAACCTGGACTGCTGAGTTTTCTTTCCCAGGGAAAATGGAAAAAGGATGTGCCCAGGGTCCCCTGGCCCTGGGCTGGGACCTGAATGCAAAGAATCCTTATATCGAAGGATGCTCCCCATATGGAAGTTGTCCCCACCTCAAACTTGTGCTGCCCTGATAGACCCAAGGGAGCCCTACAAACTGACATCAGGAACCTGGACTGCTGAGTTTTCTTTCTTGGGGAAAATGGCCAAAGGCTGTGCCCAGGGGCCCCTGGCCCTGGGCTGGGCCTGACTGCAAAGAATCCTTATATTGAAGGATGGACCCGAGACCGAAGATGCCCCACCTCAAACTTGTGCTGCCCTGATAGACCCAAGGGAGCCCTACAAACTGACATCAGGAACCTGGACTGCTGAGTTTTCTTTCCCGGGGAAAATGGGAAAAGGATGTGCCCAGGGGCCCCTCGCCCTGACTGCAAAGAATCCTTATATCGAAGAATGGAGCCCAGACCGAAGTTGTCCCCACCTCAAACTTGTGCTGCCCTGATAGACCGAAGGGAGCCCTACAAACTGACATCAGGAATCTGGACTGCTGAGTTTTCTTTCCCAGGGAAAATGGAAAAAGGATGTGCCATGGGGCCCCTGGCCCTGGGCCGGGCCCTGACTGCAAAGAATCCTTATATCGAAGGATTGAGCCCAGACCGAAGTTGTCCCCACCTCAAACTTGTGCTGCCCTGATAGACCCAAGGGAGCCCTACAAACTGACATCAGGAACCTGGACTGCTGAGTTTTCTTTCCCAGGGAAAATGGAAAAAGGATGTGCCCAGGGGCCCCTGGCCCTGGGCTGGGCCCTGACTGCAAAGAATCCTTATATCGAAGGATGGACCCGAGACCGAAGTTGTTCCCTCCTCAAACTTGTGCTGCCCAGATAGACCCAAGGGAGCCCTACAAACTGACATCAGGAACCTGGACTGCTGAGTTTTCTTTCCCAGGGAAAATGGAAAAAGGATGTGCCCAGGGGCCCCTGGCCCTGACTACACAGAATCCTTATATCGAAGGATGGAGCCCAGACCTAAGTTGTCCCCACCTCAAACTTGTGCTGCCCTGATAGACCCAAGGGAGCCCTACAAACTGACATCAGGAACCTGGACTGCTGAGTTTTCTTTCCCAGGGAAAATGGAAAAAGGATGTGCCCAGGGGCCCCTGGCCCTGGGCTGGGCCCTGAATGCAAAGAATCCTTATATCGAAGGATGCACCCCACACCGAAGTTGTCCCCACCTCAAACTTGTGCTGCCCTGATAGACCCAAGGGAGCCCTACAAACTGACATCAGGAACCTGGACTGCTGAGTTTTCTTTCCCAGGGAAAATGGAAAAAGGATGTGCCCAGGGGCCCCTGGCCCTGACTGCAAAGAATCCTTATATCGAAGGATGGAGCCCAGACCTAAGTTGTCCCCACCTCAAACTTGTGCTGCCCTGATAGACCCAAGGGAGCCCTACAAACTGACATCAGGAACCTGGACAGCTGAGTTTTCTTTCCCAGGGAAAATGGAAAAAGGATGTGCCCAGGGGCCCCTGGCCCTGGGCTGGGTCCTGACTGCAAAGAATCCTTATATCGAAGGATTGAGCCCAGACCGAAGTTGTCCCCACCTCAAACTTGTGCTGCCCTGATAGACCCAAGGGAGCCCTACAAACTGACATCAGGAACCTGGACTGCTGAGTTTTCTTTCCCAGGGAAAATGGAAAAAGGGTGTGCCCAGGGGCCCCTGGCCCTGGGCTGGGCCTGACTGCAAAGAATCCTTATATCGAAGGATGGAGCCCAGACCAAAGTTGTCCCCACCTCAAACTTGTGCTGCCCTGATAGACCGAAGGGAGCCCTACAAACTGACATCAGGAACCTGGACTGCTGAGTTTTCTTTCCCAGGGAAAATGGAAAAAGGATGTGCCCAGGGGCCCCTGGCCCTGACTGCAAAGAATCCTTATATCGAAGGATTGAGCCCAGACCGAAGTTGTCCCCACCTCAAACTTGTGCTGCCCTGATAGACCCAAGGGAGCCCTACAAACTGACATCAGGAACCTGGACTGCTGAGTTTTCTTTTCCAGGGAAAATGGAAAAAGGATGTGCCCAGGGGCCCCTGGCCCTGACTACAAAGAATCCTTATATCGAAGGATGGAGCCCAGACCAAAGTTGTCCCCACCTCAAACTTGTGCTGCCCTGATAGACCCAAGGGAGCCCTACAAACTGACATCAGGAACCTGGACTGCTGAGTTTTCTTTCCCAGGGAAAAGGGCCAAAGGATGTGCCCAGGGGCCCCTGGCCCTGGGCTGGGCCTGACTGCAAAGAATCCTTATATTGAAGGATGCACCCCACACCGAAGTTGTCCCCACCTCAAACTTGTGCTGCCCTGATAGACCCAAGGGAGCCCTACAAACTGACATCAGGAACCTGGACTGCTGAGTTTTCTTTCCCGGGGAAAATGGGAAAAGGATGTGCCCAGGGGCCCCTCGCCCTGACTGCAAAGAATCCTTATATCGAAGAATGGAGCCCAGACCGAAGTTGTCCCCACCTCAAACTTGTGCTGCCCTGATAGACCGAAGGGAGCCCTACAAACTGACATCAGGAATCTGGACTGCTGAGTTTTCTTTCCCAGGGAAAATGGAAAAAGGATGTGCCCAGGGGCCCCTGGCCCTGGGCTGGGCCCTGAATGCAAAGAATCCTTATATCGAAGGATTGAGCCCAGACCGAAGTTGTCCCCACCTCAAACTTGTGCTGCCCTGATAGACCCAAGGGAGCCCTACAAACTGACATCAGGAACCTGGACTGCTGAGTTTTCTTTCCCAGGGAAAATGGAAAAAGGATGTGCCCAGGGGCTCCTGGCCCTGGGCTGGGCCCTGACTGCAAAGAATCCTTATATCGAAGGATGGACCCGAGACCAAAGTTGTCCCCTCCTCAAACTTGTGCTGCCCTGATAGACCCAAGGGAGCCCTACAAACTGACATCAGGAACCTGGACTGCTGAGTTTTCTTTCCCAGGGAAAATGGAAAAAGGATGTGCCCAGGGGCCCCTGGCCCTGACTGCAAAGAATCCTTATATCGAAGGATGGATCCCACACCGAAGTTGACCCCACCTCAAACTTGTGCTGCCCTGATAGACCCAAGGGAGCCCTACAAACTGACATCAGGAACCTGGACTGCTGAGTTTTCTTTCCCAGGGAAAATGGAAAAAGGATGTGCCCAGGGGCCCCTGGCCCTGGGCTGGGCCCTGAATGCAAAGAATCCTTATATCGAAGGATGCACCCCACACCGAATTTGTCCCCACCTCAAACTTGTGCTGCCCTGATAGACCCAAGGGAGCCCTACAAACTGACATCAGGAACCTGGACTGCTGAGTTTTCTTTCCCAGGGAAAATGGAAAAAGGATGTGCCCAGGGGCCCCTGGCCCTGGGCTGGGCCCTGAATGCAAAGAATCCTTATATCGAATGATGCACCCCACACCGAAGTTGTCCCCACCTCAAACTTGTGCTGCCCTGATAGACCCAAGGGAGCCCTACAAACTGACATCAGGAACCTGGACTGCTGAGTTTTCTTTCCCAGGGAAAATGGAAAAAGGATGTGCCCAGGGGCCCCTGGCCCTGACTGCAAAGAATCCTTATATCGAAGGATTGAGCCCCGACCGAAGTTGTCCCCACCTCAAACTTGTGCTGCCCTGATAGACCCAAGGGAGCCCTACAAACTGACATCAGGAACCTGGACAGCTGAGTTTTCTTTCCCAGGGAAAATGGAAAAAGGATGTGCCCAGGGGCCCCTGGCCCTGGGCTGGGTCCTGACTGCAAAGAATCCTTATATCGAAGGATTGAGCCCAGACCGAAGTTGTCCCCACCTCAAACTTGTGCTGCCCTGATAGACCCAAGGGAGCCCTACAAACTGACATCAGGAACCTGGACTGCTGAGTTTTCTTTCCCAGGGAAAATGGCCAAAGGATGTGCCCAGGGTCCCCTGGCCCTGGGCTGGGCCCTGAATGCAAAGAATCCTTATATCGAAGGATGCTCCCCATATGGAAGTTGTCCCCACCTCAAACTTGTGCTGCCCTGATAGACCGAAGGGAGCCCTACAAACTGACATCAGGAACCTGGACTGCTGAGTTTTCTTTCCCAGGGAAAATGGAAAAAGGATGTGCCCAGGGGCCCCTGGCCCTGACTGCAAAGAATCCTTATATCGAAGGATGGAGCCCAGACCGAAGTTGTCCCCACCTCAAACTTGTGCTGCCCTGATAGACCCAAGGGAGCCCTACAAACTGACATCAGGAACCTGGATTGCTGAGTTTTCTTTCACAGGGAAAATGGAAAAAGGATGTGCCCAGGGGCCCCTGGGCCTGGGCTGGGCCCTGAATGCAAAGAATCCTTATATCGAAGGATGCACCCCACACCGAAGTTGTCCCCACCTCAAACTTGTGCTGCCCTGATAGACCCAAGGGAGCCCTACAAACTGACATCAGGAACCTGGACTGCTGAGTTTTCTTTTCCAGGGAAAATGGAAAAAGGATGTGCCCAGGGGCCCCTGGCCCTGACTGCAAAGAATCCTTATATCGAAGGATGGAGCCCAGACCAAAGTTGTCCCCACCTCAAACTTGTGCTGCCCTGATAGACCCAAGGGAGCCCTACAAACTGACATCAGGAACCTGGACTGCTGAGTTTTCTTTCCCAGGGTAAAGGGCCAAAGGATGTGCCCAGGGGCCCCTGGCCCTGGGCTGGGCCTGACTGCAAAGAATCCTTATATCGAAGGATGCACCCCACACCGAAGTTGTCCCCACCTCAAACTTGTGCTGCCCTGATAGACCCAAGGGAGCCCTACAAACTGACATCAGGAACCTGGACTGCTGAGTTTTCTTTCCCGGGGAAAATGGGAAAAGGATGTGCCCAGGGGCCCCTCGCCCTGACTGCAAAGAATCCTTATATCGAAGAATGGAGCCCAGACCGAAGTTGTCCCCACCTCAAACTTGTGCTGCCCTGATAGACCGAAGGGAGCCCTACAAACTGACATCAGGAATCTGGACTGCTGAGTTTTCTTTCCCAGGGAAAATGGAAAAAGGATGTGCCCAGGGGCCCCTGGCCCTGGGCCGCGCCCTGAATGCAAAGAATCCTTATATCGAAGGATTGAGCCCAGACCGAAGTTGTCCCCTCCTCAAACTTGTGCTGCCCAGATAGACCCAAGGGAGCCCTACAAACTGACATCAGGAACCTGGACTGCTGAGTTTTCTTTCCCAGGGAAAATGGAAAAAGGATGTGCCCAGGGGCCCCTGGCCCTGACTACAAAGAATCCTTATATTGAAGGATGGAGCCCAGACCTAAGTTGTCCCCACCTCAAACTTGTGCTGCCCTGATAGACCCAAGGGAGCCCTACAAACTGACATCAGGAACCTGGACTGCTGAGTTTTCTTTCCCAGGGAAAATGGAAAAAGGATGTGCCCAGGGGCCCCTGGCCCTGGGCTGGGCCCTGAATGCAAAGAATCCTTATATCGAAGGATGCACCCCACACCGAAGTTGTCCCCACCTCAAACTTGTGCTGCCCTGATAGACCCAAGGGAGCCCTACAAACTGACATCAGGAACCTGGACTGCTGAGTTTTCTTTCCCAGGGAAAATGGAAAAAGGATGTGCCCAGGGGCCCCTGGCCCTGACTGCAAAGAATCCTTATATCGAAGGATGGAGCCCAGACCTAAGTTGTCCCCACCTCAAACTTGTGCTGCCCTGATAGACCCAAGGGAGCCCTACAAACTGACATCAGGAACCTGGACAGCTGAGTTTTCTTTCCCAGGGAAAATGGAAAAAGGATGTGCCCAGGGGCCCCTGGCCCTGGGCTGGGTCCTGACTGCAAAGAATCCTTATATCGAAGGATTGAGCCCAGACCGAAGTTGTCCCCACCTCAAACTTGTGCTGCCCTGATAGACCCAAGGGAGCCCTACAAACTGACATCAGGAACCTGGACTGCTGAGTTTTCTTTCCCAGGGGAAATGGAAAAAGGGTGTGCCCAGGGGCCCCTGGCCCTGGGCTGGGCCTGACTGCAAAGAATCCTTATATCGAAGGATGGAGCCCAGACCAAAGTTGTCCCCACCTCAAACTTGTGCTGCCCTGATAGACCCAAGGGAGCCCTACAAACTGACATCAGGAACCTGGACTGCTGAGTTTTCTTTCCCAGGGAAAATGGAAAAAGGATGTGCCCAGGGGCCCCTGGCCCTGACTGCAAAGAATCCTTATATCGAAGGATTGAGCCCAGACCGAAGTTGTCCCCACCTCAAACTTGTGCTGCCCTGATAGACCCAAGGGAGCCCTACAAACTGACATCAGGAACCTGGACTGCTGAGTTTTCTTTTCCAGGGAAAATGGAAAAAGGATGTGCCCAGGGGCCCCTGGCCCTGACTGCAAAGAATCCTTATATCGAAGGATGGAGCCCAGACCAAAGTTGTCCCCACCTCAAACTTGTGCTGCCCTGATAGACCCAAGGGAGCCCTACAAACTGACATCAGGAACCTGGATTGCTGAGTTTTCTTTCACAGGGAAAATGGAAAAAGGATGTGCCCAGGGGCCCCTGGCCCTGGGCTGGGCCTGACTGCAAAGAATCCTTATATCGAAGGATGCACCCCACACCGAAGTTGTCCCCACCTCAAACTTGTGCTGCCCTGATAGACCCAAGGGAGCCCTACAAACTGACATCAGGAACCTGGACTGCTGAGTTTTCTTTCTTGGGGAAAATGGCCAAAGGCTGTGCCCAGGGGCCCCTGGCCCTGGGCTGGGCCTGACTGCAAAGAATCCTTATATCTAAGGATGCACCCCACACCGAAGTTGTCCCCACCTCAAACTTGTGCTGCCCTGATAGACCCAAGGGAGCCCTACAAACTGACATCAGGAATCTGGACTGCTGAGTTTTCTTTCCCGGGGAAAATGGGAAAAGGATGTGCCCAGGGGCCCCTGGCCCTGGGCTGGGCCTGACTGCAAAGAATCCTTATATCGAAGGATGCACCCCACACCGAAGTTGTCCCCACCTCAAACTTGTGCTGCCCTGATAGACCCAAGGGAGCCCTACAAACTGACATCAGGAACCTGGACTGCTGAGTTTTCTTTCCCAGGGAAAATGGAAAAAGGATGTGCCCAGGGGCCCCTGGCCCTGGGCTGGGCCTGACTGCAAAGAATCCTTATATTGAAGGATGGACCCGAGACCGAAGATGCCCCACCTCAAACTTGTGCTGCCCTGATAGACCCAAGGGAGCCCTACAAACTGACATCAGGAACCTGGACTGCTGAGTTTTCTTTCCCGGGGAAAATGGGAAAAGGATGTGCCCAGGGGCCCCTCGCCCTGACTGCAAAGAATCCTTATATCGAAGAATGGAGCCCAGACCGAAGTTGTCCCCACCTCAAACTTGTGCTGCCCTGATAGACCGAAGGGAGCCCTACAAACTGACATCAGGAATCTGGACTGCTGAGTTTTCTTTCCCAGGGAAAATGGAAAAAGGATGTGCCCAGGGGCCCCTGGCCCTGGGCTGGGCCCTGAATGCAAAGAATCCTTATATCGAAGGATTGAGCCCAGACCGAAGTTGTCCCCACCTCAAACTTGTGCTGCCCTGATAGACCCAAGGGAGCCCTACAAACTGACATCAGGAACCTGGACTGCTGAGTTTTCTTTCCCAGGGAAAATGGAAAAAGGATGTGCCCAGGGGCCCCTGGCCCTGGGCTGGGCCCTGACTGCAAAGAATCCTTATATCGAAGGATGCACCCCACACCGAAGTTGTCCCCTCCTCAAACTTGTGCTGCCCAGATAGACCCAAGGGAGCCCTACAAACTGACATCAGGAACCTGGACTGCTGAGTTTTCTTTCCCAGGGAAAATGGAAAAAGGATGTGCCCAGGGGCCCCTGGCCCTGACTACAAAGAATCCTTATATCGAAGGATGGAGCCCAGACCTAAGTTGTCCCCACCTCAAACTTGTGCTGCCCTGATAGACCCAAGGGAGCCCTACAAACTGACATCAGGAACCTGGACTGCTGAGTTTTCTTTCCCAGGGAAAATGGAAAAAGGATGTGCCCAGGGGCCCCTGGCCCTGGGCTGGGCCCTGAATGCAAAGAATCCTTATATCGAAGGATGCACCCCACACCGAAGTTGTCCCCACCTCAAACTTGTGCTGCCCTGATAGACCCAAGGGAGCCCTACAAACTGACATCAGGAACCTGGACTGCTGAGTTTTCTTTCCCAGGGAAAATGGAAAAAGGATGTGCCCAGGGGCCCCTGGCCCTGACTGCAAAGAATCCTTATATCGAAGGATGGAGCCCAGACCTAAGTTGTCCCCACCTCAAACTTGTGCTGCCCTGATAGACCCAAGGGAGCCCTACAAACTGACATCAGGAACCTGGACAGCTGAGTTTTCTTTCCCAGGGAAAATGGAAAAAGGATGTGCCCAGGGGCCCCTGGCCCTGGGCTGGGTCCTGACTGCAAAGAATCCTTATATCGAAGGATTGAGCCCAGACCGAAGTTGTCCCCACCTCAAACTTGTGCTGCCCTGATAGACCCAAGGGAGCCCTACAAACTGACATCAGGAACCTGGACTGCTGAGTTTTCTTTCCCAGGGAAAATGGAAAAAGGATGTGCCCAGGGGCCCCTGGCCCTGGGCTGGGCCTGACTGCAAAGAATCCTTATATCGAAGGATGGAGCCCAGACCAAAGTTGTCCCCTCCTCAAACTTGTGCTGCCCTGATAGACCCAAGGGAGCCCTACAAACTGACATCAGGAACCTGGACTGCTGAGTTTTCTTTCCCAGGGAAAATGGAAAAAGGATGTGCCCAGGGGCCCCTGGCCCTGACTGCAAAGAATCCTTATATCGAAGGATTGAGCCCAGACCGAAGTTGTCCCCACCTCAAACTTGTGCTGCCCTGATAGACCCAAGGGAGCCCTACAAACTGACATCAGGAACCTGGATTGCTGAGTTTTCTTTCACAGGGAAAATGGAAAAAGGATGTGCCCAGGGGCCCCTGGCCCTGGGCTGGGCCCTGACTGCAAAGAATCCTTATATCGAAGGATTGAGCCCAGACCGAAGTTGTCCCCACCTCAAAATTGTGCTGCCCTGATAGACCCAAGGGAGCCCTACAAACTGACATCAGGAACCTGGACTGCTGAGTTTTCTTTTCCAGGGAAAATGGAAAAAGGATGTGCCCAGGGGCCCCTGGCCCTGACTGCAAAGAATCCTTATATCGAAGGATGGAGCCCAGACCAAAGTTGTCCCCACCTCAAACTTGTGCTGCCCTGATAGACCCAAGGGAGCCCTACAAACTGACATCAGGAACCTGGACTGCTGAGTTTTCTTTCCCAGGGAAAAGGGCCAAAGGATGTGCCCAGGGGCCCCTGGCCCTGGGCTGGGCCTGACTGCAAAGAATCCTTATATCGAAGGATGCACCCCACACCGAAGTTGTCCCCACCTCAAACTTGTGCTGCCCTGATAGACCCAAGGGAGCCCTACAAACTGACATCAGGAACCTGGACTGCTGAGTTTTCTTTCTTGGGGAAAATGGCCAAAGGCTGTGCCCAGGGGCCCCTGGCCCTGGGCTGGGCCTGACTGCAAAGAATCCTTATATCTAAGGATGCACCCCACACCGAAGTTGTCCCCACCTCAAACTTGTGCTGCCCTGATAGACCCAAGGGAGCCCTACAAACTGACATAAGGAATCTGGACTGCTGAGTTTTCTTTCCCGGGGAAATGGGAAAAGGATGTGCCCAGGGGCCCCTGGCCCTGGGCTGGGCCTGACTGCAAAGAATCCTTATATCGAAGGATGCACCCCACACCGAAGTTGTCCCCACCTCAAACTTGTGCTGCCCTGATAGACCCAAGGGAGCCCTACAAACTGACATCAGGAACCTGGACTGCTGAGTTTTCTTTCCCAGGGAAAATGGAAAAAGGATGTGCCCAGGGGCCCCTGGCCCTGGGCTGGGCCTGACTGCAAAGAATCCTTATATTGAAGGATGGACCCGAGACCGAAGATGCCCCACCTCAAACTTGTGCTGCCCTGATAGACCCAAGGGAGCCCTACAAACTGACATCAGGAACCTGGACTGCTGAGTTTTCTTTCCCGGGGAAAATGGGAAAAGGATGTGCCCAGGGGCCCCTCGCCCTGACTGCAAAGAATCCTTATATCGAAGAATGGAGCCCAGACCGAAGTTGTCCCCACCTCAAACTTGTGCTGCCCTGATAGACCGAAGGGAGCCCTACAAACTGACATCAGGAATCTGGACTGCTGAGTTTTCTTTCCCAGGGAAAATGGAAAAAGGATGTGCCCAGGGGCCCCTGGCCCTGGGCTGGGCCCTGAATGCAAAGAATCCTTATATCGAAGGATTGAGCCCAGACCGAAGTTGTCCCCACCTCAAACTTGTGCTGCCCTGATAGACCCAAGGGAGCCCTACAAACTGACATCAGGAACCTGGACTGCTGAGTTTTCTTTCCCAGGGAAAATGGAAAAAGGATGTGCCCAGGGGCCCCTGGCCCTGGGCTGGGCCCTGACTGCAAAGAATCCTTATATCGAAGGATGGACCCGAGACCGAAGTTGTCCCCTCCTCAAACTTGTGCTGCCCAGATAGACCCAAGGGAGCCCTACAAACTGACATCAGGAACCTGGACTGCTGAGTTTTCTTTCCCAGGGAAAATGGAAAAAGGATGTGCCCAGGGGCCCCTGGCCCTGACTACAAAGAATCCTTATATCGAAGGATGGAGCCCAGACCTAAGTTGTCCCCACCTCAAACTTGTGCTGCCCTGATAGACCCAAGGGAGCCCTACAAACTGACATCAGGAACCTGGACTGCTGAGTTTTCTTTCCCAGGGAAAATGGAAAAAGGATGTGCCCAGGGGCCCCTGGCCCTGGGCTGGGCCCTGAATGCAAAGAATCCTTATATCGAAGGATGCACCCCACACCGAAGTTGTCCCCACCTCAAACTTGTGCTGCCCTGATAGACCCAAGGGAGCCCTACAAACTGACATCAGGAACCTGGACTGCTGAGTTTTCTTTCCCAGGGAAAATGGAAAAAGGATGTGCCCAGGGGCCCCTGGCCCTGACTGCAAAGAATCCTTATATCGAAGGATGGAGCCCAGACCTAAGTTGTCCCCACCTCAAACTTGTGCTGCCCTGATAGACCCAAGGGAGCCCTACAAACTGACATCAGGAACCTGGACTGCTGAGTTTTCTTTCCCAGGGAAAATGGAAAAAGGATGTGCCCAGGGGCCCCTGGCCCTGGGCTGGGTCCTGACTGCAAAGAATCCTTATATCGATGGATTGAGCCCAGACCGAAGTTGTCCCCACCTCAAACTTGTGCTGCCCTGATAGACCCAAGGGAGCCCTACAAACTGACATCAGGAACCTGGACTGCTGAGTTTTCTTTCCCAGGGAAAATGGAAAAAGGATGTGCCCAGGGGCCCCTGGCCCTGGGCTGGGCCTGACTGCAAAGAATCCTTATATCGAAGGATGGAGCCCAGACCAAAGTTGTCCCCACCTCAAACTTGTGCTGCCCTGATAGACCCAAGGGAGCCCTACAAACTGACATCAGGAACCTGGACTGCTGAGTTTTCTTTCCCAGGGAAAATGGAAAAAGGATGTGCCCAGGGGCCCCTGGCCCTGACTGCAAAGAATCCTTATATCGAAGGATTGAGCCCAGACCGAAGTTGTCCCCACCTCAAACTTGTGCTGCCCTGATAGACCCAAGGGAGCCCTACAAACTGACATCAGGAACCTGGATTGCTGAGTTTTCTTTCACAGGGAAAATGGAAAAAGGATGTGCCCAGGGGCCCCTGGCCCTGGGCTGGGCCCTGACTGCAAAGAATCCTTATATCGAAGGATTGAGCCCAGACCGAAGTTGTCCCCACCTCAAAATTGTGCTGCCCTGATAGACCCAAGGGAGCCCTACAAACTGACATCAGGAACCTGGACTGCTGAGTTTTCTTTTCCAGGGAAAATGGAAAAAGGATGTGCCCAGGGGCCCCTGGCCCTGACTGCAAAGAATCCTTATATCGAAGGATGGAGCCCAGACCAAAGTTGTCCCCACCTCAAACTTGTGCTGCCCTGATAGACCCAAGGGAGCCCTACAAACTGACATCAGGAACCTGGACTGCTGAGTTTTCTTTCCCAGGGAAAAGGGCCAAAGGATGTGCCCAGGGGCCCCTGGCCCTGGGCTGGGCCTGACTGCAAAGAATCCTTATATCGAAGGATGCACCCCACACCGAAGTTGTCCCCACCTCAAACTTGTGCTGCCCTGATAGACCCAAGGGAGCCCTACAAACTGACATCAGGAACCTGGACTGCTGAGTTTTCTTTCTTGGGGAAAATGGCCAAAGGCTGTGCCCAGGGGCCCCTGGCCCTGGGCTGGGCCTGACTGCAAAGAATCCTTATATTGAAGGATGGACCCGAGACCGAAGATGCCCCACCTCAAACTTGTGCTGCCCTGATAGACCCAAGGGAGCCCTACAAACTGACATCAGGAATCTGGACTGCTGAGTTTTCTTTCCCAGGGAAAATGGAAAAAGGATGTGCCCAGGGGCCCCTGGCCCTGACTGCAAAGAATCCTTATATCGAAGGATTGAGCCCAGACCGAAGTTGTCCCCACCTCAAACTTGTGCTGCCCTGATAGACCCAAGGGAGCCCTACAAACTGACATCAGGAACCTGGACTGCTGAGTTTTCTTTCCCAGGGAAAATGGAAAAAGGATGTGCCCAGGGGCCCCTGGCCCTGGGCTGGGCCCTGAATGCAAAGAATCCTTATATCGAAGGATGCACCCCACACCGAAGTTGTCCCCACCTCAAACTTGTGCTGCCCTGATAGACCCAAGGGAGCCCTACAAACTGACATCAGGAACCTGGACTGCTGAGTTTTCTTTCCCAGGGAAAATGGAAAAAGGATGTGCCCAGGGGCCCCTGGCCCTGACTGCAAAGAATCCTTATATCGAAGGATGGAGCCCAGACCTAAGTTGTCCCCACCTCAAACTTGTGCTGCCCTGATAGACCCAAGGGAGCCCTACAAACTGACATCAGGAACCTGGACAGCTGAGTTTTCTTTCCCAGGGAAAATGGAAAAAGGATGTGCCCAGGGGCCCCTGGCCCTGGGCTGGGTCCTGACTGCAAAGAATCCTTATATCGAAGGATTGAGCCCAGACCGAAGTTGTCCCCACCTCAAACTTGTGCTGCCCTGATAGACCCAAGGGAGCCCTACAAACTGACATCAGGAACCTGGACTGCTGAGTTTTCTTTCCCAGGGAAAATGGAAAAAGGATGTGCCCAGGGGCCCCTGGCCCTGGGCTGGGCCTGACTGCAAAGAATCCTTATATCGAAGGATGGAGCCCAGACCAAAGTTGTCCCCACCTCAAACTTGTGCTGCCCTGATAGACCCAAGGGAGCCCTACAAACTGACATCAGGAACCTGGACTGCTGAGTTTTCTTTCCCAGGGAAAATGGAAAAAGGATGTGCCCAGGGGCCCCTGGCCCTGACTGCAAAGAATCCTTATATCGAAGGATTGAGCCCAGACCGAAGTTGTCCCCACCTCAAACTTGTGCTGCCCTGATAGACCCAAGGGAGCCCTACAAACTGACATCAGGAACCTGGATTGCTGAGTTTTCTTTCACAGGGAAAATGGAAAAAGGATGTGCCCAGGGGCCCCTGGCCCTGGGCTGGGCCCTGACTGCAAAGAATCCTTATATCGAAGGATTGAGCCCAGACCGAAGTTGTCCCCACCTCAAAATTGTGCTGCCCTGATAGACCCAAGGGAGCCCTACAAACTGACATCAGGAACCTGGACTGCTGAGTTTTCTTTTCCAGGGAAAATGGAAAAAGGATGTGCCCAGGGGCCCCTGGCCCTGACTGCAAAGAATCCTTATATCGAAGGATGGAGCCCAGACCAAAGTTGTCCCCACCTCAAACTTGTGCTGCCCTGATAGACCCAAGGGAGCCCTACAAACTGACATCAGGAACCTGGACTGCTGAGTTTTCTTTCCCAGGGAAAAGGGCCAAAGGATGTGCCCAGGGGCCCCTGGCCCTGGGCTGGGCCTGACTGCAAAGAATCCTTATATCGAAGGATGCACCCCACACCGAAGTTGTCCCCACCTCAAACTTGTGCTGCCCTGATAGACCCAAGGGAGCCCTACAAACTGACATCAGGAACCTGGACTGCTGAGTTTTCTTTCTTGGGGAAAATGGCCAAAGGCTGTGCCCAGGGGCCCCTGGCCCTGGGCTGGGCCTGACTGCAAAGAATCCTTATATCTAAGGATGCACCCCACACCGAAGTTGTCCCCACCTCAAACTTGTGCTGCCCTGATAGACCCAAGGGAGCCCTACAAACTGACATAAGGAATCTGGACTGCTGAGTTTTCTTTCCCGGGGAAAATGGGAAAAGGATGTGCCCAGGGGCCCCTGGCCCTGGGCTGGGCCTGACTGCAAAGAATCCTTATATCGAAGGATGCACCCCACACCGAAGTTGTCCCCACCTCAAACTTGTGCTGCCCTGATAGACCCAAGGGAGCCCTACAAACTGACATCAGGAACCTGGACTGCTGAGTTTTCTTTCCCAGGGAAAATGGAAAAAGGATGTGCCCAGGGGCCCCTGGCCCTGGGCTGGGCCTGACTGCAAAGAATCCTTATATTGAAGGATGGACCCGAGACCGAAGATGCCCCACCTCAAACTTGTGCTGCCCTGATAGACCCAAGGGAGCCCTACAAACTGACATCAGGAACCTGGACTGCTGAGTTTTCTTTCCCGGGGAAAATGGGAAAAGGATGTGCCCAGGGGCCCCTCGCCCTGACTGCAAAGAATCCTTATATCGAAGAATGGAGCCCAGACCGAAGTTGTCCCCACCTCAAACTTGTGCTGCCCTGATAGACCGAAGGGAGCCCTACAAACTGACATCAGGAATCTGGACTGCTGAGTTTTCTTTCCCAGGGAAAATGGAAAAAGGATGTGCCCAGGGGCCCCTGGCCCTGGGCTGGGCCCTGAATGCAAAGAATCCTTATATCGAAGGATTGAGCCCAGACCGAAGTTGTCCCCACCTCAAACTTGTGCTGCCCTGATAGACCCAAGGGAGCCCTACAAACTGACATCAGGAACCTGGACTGCTGAGTTTTCTTTCCCAGGGAAAATGGAAAAAGGATGTGCCCAGGGGCCCCTGGCCCTGGGCTGGGCCCTGACTGCAAAGAATCCTTATATCGAAGGATGGACCCGAGACCGAAGTTGTCCCCTCCTCAAACTTGTGCTGCCCAGATAGACCCAAGGGAGCCCTACAAACTGACATCAGGAACCTGGACTGCTGAGTTTTCTTTCCCAGGGAAAATGGAAAAAGGATGTGCCCAGGGGCCCCTGGCCCTGACTACAAAGAATCCTTATATCGAAGGATGGAGCCCAGACCTAAGTTGTCCCCACCTCAAACTTGTGCTGCCCTGATAGACCCAAGGGAGCCCTACAAACTGACATCAGGAACCTGGACTGCTGAGTTTTCTTTCCCAGGGAAAATGGAAAAAGGATGTGCCCAGGGGCCCCTGGCCCTGGGCTGGGCCCTGAATGCAAAGAATCCTTATATCGAAGGATGCACCCCACACCGAAGTTGTCCCCACCTCAAACTTGTGCTGCCCTGATAGACCCAAGGGAGCCCTACAAACTGACATCAGGAACCTGGACTGCTGAGTTTTCTTTCCCAGGGAAAATGGAAAAAGGATGTGCCCAGGGGCCCCTGGCCCTGACTGCAAAGAATCCTTATATCGAAGGATGGAGCCCAGACCTAAGTTGTCCCCACCTCAAACTTGTGCTGCCCTGATAGACCCAAGGGAGCCCTACAAACTGACATCAGGAACCTGGACAGCTGAGTTTTCTTTCCCAGGGAAAATGGAAAAAGGATGTGCCCAGGGGCCCCTGGCCCTGGGCTGGGTCCTGACTGCAAAGAATCCTTATATCGAAGGATTGAGCCCAGACCGAAGTTGTCCCCACCTCAAACTTGTGCTGCCCTGATAGACCCAAGGGAGCCCTACAAACTGACATCAGGAACCTGGATTGCTGAGTTTTCTTTCACAGGGAAAATGGAAAAAGGATGTGCTTAGGGGCCCCTGGCCCTGGGCTGGGCCCTGACTGCAAAGAATCCTTATATCGAAGGATTGAGCCCAGACCGAAGTTGTCCCCACCTCAAACTTGTGCTGCCCTGATAGACCCAAGGGAGCCCTACAAACTGACATCAGGAACCTGGACTGCTGAGTTTTCTTTTCCAGGGAAAATGGAAAAAGGATGTGCCCAGGGGCCCCTGGCCCTGACTGCAAAGAATCCTTATATCGAAGGATGGAGCCCAGACCAAAGTTGTCCCCACCTCAAACTTGTGCTGCCCTGATAGACCCAAGGGAGCCCTACAAACTGACATCAGGAACCTGGACTGCTGAGTTTTCTTTCCCAGGGAAAAGGGCCAAAGGATGTGCCCAGGGGCCCCTGGCCCTGGGCTGGGCCTGACTGCAAAGAATCCTTATATCGAAGGATGCACCCCACACCGAAGTTGTCCCCACCTCAAACTTGTGCTGCCCTGATAGACCCAAGGGAGCCCTACAAACTGACATCAGGAACCTGGACTGCTGAGTTTTCTTTCTTGGGGAAAATGGCCAAAGGCTGTGCCCAGGGGCCCCTGGCCCTGGGCTGGGCCCTGACTGCAAAGAATCCTTATATCGAAGGATGGACCCGAGACCGAAGATGCCCCACCTCAAACTTGTGCTGCCCTGATAGACCCAAGGGAGCCCTACAAACTGACATCAGGAATCTGGACTGCTGAGTTTTCTTTCCCGGGGAAAATGGGAAAAGGATGTGCCCAGGGGCCCCTGGCCCTGGGCTGGCCCTGACTGCAAAGAATCCTTATATCGAAGGATGCACCCCACACCGAAGTTGTCCCCACCTCAAACTTGTGCTGCCCTGATAGACCCAAGGGAGCCCTACAAACTGACATCAGGAACCTGGACTGCTGAGTTTTCTTTCCCAGGGAAAATGGCCAAAGGCTGTGCCCAGGGGCCCCTGGCCCTGGGCTGGGCCTGACTGCAAAGAATCCTTATATTGAAGGATGGACCCGAGACCGAAGATGCCCCACCTCAAACTTGTGCTGCCCTGATAGACCCAAGGGAGCCCTACAAACTGACATCAGGAACCTGGACTGCTGAGTTTTCTTTCCCGGGGAAAATGGGAAAAGGATGTGCCCAGGGGCCCCTCGCCCTGACTGCAAAGAATCCTTATATCGAAGAATGGAGCCCAGACCGAAGTTGTCCCCACCTCAAACTTGTGCTGCCCTGATAGACCGAAGGGAGCCCTACAAACTGACATCAGGAATCTGGACTGCTGAGTTTTCTTTCCCAGGGAAAATGGAAAAAGGATGTGCCCAGGGGCCCCTGGCCCTGGGCTGGGCCCTGAATGCAAAGAATCCTTATATCGAAGGATTGAGCCCAGACCGAAGTTGTCCCCACATCAAACTTGTGCTGCCCTGATAGACCCAAGGGAGCCCTACAAACTGACATCAGGAACCTGGACTGCTGAGTTTTCTTTCCCAGGGAAAATGGAAAAAGGATGTGCCCAGGGGCCCCTGGCCCTGGGCCGGGCCCTGACTGCAAAGAATCCTTATATCGAAGGATGGACCCGAGACCAAAGTTGTCCCCTCCAAAAACTTGTGCTGCCCTGATAGACCCAAGGGAGCCCTACAAACTGACATCAGGAACCTGGACTGCTGAGTTTTCTTTCCCAGGAAAAATGGAAAAAGGATGTGCCCAGGGGCCCCTTGACCTGACTGCAAAGAATCCTTATATCGAAGGATTGAGCCCAGACCGAAGTTGTCCCCACCTCAAACTTGTGCTGCCCTGATAGACCCAAGGGAGCCCTACAAACTGACATCAGGAACCTGGACTGCTGAGTTTTCTTTCCCAGGGAAAATGGAAAAAGGATGTGCCCAGGGGCCCCTGGCCCTGGGCTGGGCCCTGAATGCAAAGAATCCTTATATCGAAAGATGCACGCCACACCGAAGTTGTCCCCACCTCAAACTTGTGCTGCCCTGATAGACCCAAGGGAGCCCTACAAACTGACATCAGGAACCTGGACTGCTGAGTTTTCTTTCCCAGGGAAAATGGAAAAAGGATGTGCCCAGGGGCCCCTGGCCCTGACTGCAAAGAATCCTTATATCGAAGAATAAAAGCCAGACCGAAGTTGTCCCCACCTCAAACTTGTGCTGCCCTGATAGACCCAAGGGAGCCCTACAAACTGACATCAGGAACCTGGACTGCTGAGTTTTCTTTCTTGGGGAAAATGGCCAAAGGATGTGCCCAGGGGCCCCTGGCCCTGACTGCAAAGAATCCTTATATCGAAGGATTGAGCCCAGACCGAAGTTGTCCCCACCTCAAACTTGTGCTGCCCTGATAGACCCAAGGGAGCCCTACAAACTGACATCAGGAACCTGGACTGCTGAGTTTTCTTTCCCAGGGAAAATGGAAAAAGGATGTGCCCAGGGTCCCCTGGCCCTGGGCTGGGCCCTGAATGCAAAGAATCCTTATATCGAAGGATTGAGCCCAGACCGAAGTTGTCCCCACATCAAACTTGTGCTGCCCTGATAGACCCAAGGGAGCCCTACAAACTGACATCAGGAAGCTGGACTGCTGAGTTTTCTTTCCCAGGGAAAATGGAAAAAGGATGTGCCCAGGGGCTCCTGGCCCTGGGCTGGGCCCTGACTGCAAAGAATCCTTATATCGAAGGATGGACCCGAGACCAAAGTTGTCCCCTCCTCAAACTTGTGCTGCCCTGATAGACCCAAGGGAGCCCTACAAACTGACATCAGGAACCTGGACTGCTGAGTTTTCTTTCCCAGGGAAAATGGAAAAAGGATGTGCCCAGGGGCCCCTGGCCCTGACTGCAAAGAATCCTTATATCGAAGGATGGAGCCCACACCGAAGTTGTCCCCACCTCAAACTTGTGCTGCCCTGATAGACCCAAGGGAGCCCTACAAACTGACATCAGGAACCTGGACTGCTGAGTTTTCTTTCCCAGGGAAAATGGAAAAAGGATGTGCCCAGGGGCCCCTGGCCCTGGGCTGGGCCCTGAATGCAAAGAATCCTTATATCGAAGGATGCACCCCACACCGAATTTGTCCCCACCTCAAACTTGTGCTGCCCTGATAGACCCAAGGGAGCCCTACAAACTGACATCAGGAACCTGGACTGCTGAGTTTTCTTTCCCAGGGAAAATGGAAAAAGGATGTGCCCAGGGGCCCCTGGCCCTGGGCTGGGCCCTGAATGCAAAGAATCCTTATATCGAAGGATGCACCCCACACCGAAGTTGTCCCCACCTCAAACTTGTGCTGCCCTGATAGACCCAAGGGAGCCCTACAAACTGACATCAGGAACCTGGACTGCTGAGTTTTCTTTCCCAGGGAAAATGGAAAAAGGATGTGCCCAGGGGCTCCTGGCCCTGGGCTGGGCCCTGACTGCAAAGAATCCTTATATCGAAGGATGGACCCGAGACCAAAGTTGTCCCCTCCTCAAACTTGTGCTGCCCTGATAGACCCAAGGGAGCCCTACAAACTGACATCAGGAACCTGGACTGCTGAGTTTTCTTTCCCAGGGAAAATGGAAAAAGGATGTGCCCAGGGGCCCCTGGCCCTGACTGCAAAGAATCCTTATATCGAAGGATGGATCCCACACCGAAGTTGTCCCCACCTCAAACTTGTGCTGCCCTGATAGACCCAAGGGAGCCCTACAAACTGACATCAGGAACCTGGACTGCTGAGTTTTCTTTCCCAGGGAAAATGGAAAAAGGATGTGCCCAGGGGCCCCTGGCCCTGGGCTGGGCCCTGAATGCAAAGAATCCTTATATCGAAGGATGCACCCCACACCGAATTTGTCCCCACCTCAAACTTGTGCTGCCCTGATAGACCCAAGGGAGCCCTACAAACTGACATCAGGAACCTGGACTGCTGAGTTTTCTTTCCCAGGGAAAATGGAAAAAGGATGTGCCCAGTGGCCCCTGGCCCTGGGCTGGGCCCTGAATGCAAAGAATCCTTATATCGAAGGATGCACCCCACACCGAAGTTGTCCCCACCTCAAACTTGTGCTGCCCTGATAGACCCAAGGGAGCCCTACAAACTGACATCAGGAACCTGGACTGCTGAGTTTTCTTTCCCAGGGAAAATGGAAAAAGGATGTGCCCAGGGGCCCCTGGCCCTGACTGCAAAGAATCCTTATATCGAAGGATTGAGCCCAGACCGAAGTTGTCCCCACCTCAAACTTGTGCTGCCCTGATAGACCCAAGGGAGCCCTACAAACTGACATCAGGAACCTGGACAGCTGAGTTTTCTTTCCCAGGGAAAATGGAAAAAGGATGTGCCCAGGGGCCCCTGGCCCTGGGCTGGGTCCTGACTGCAAAGAATCCTTATATCGAAGGATTGAGCCCAGACCGAACTTGTCCCCACCTCAAACTTGTGCTGCCCTGATAGACCCAAGGGAGCCCTACAAACTGACATCAGGAACCTGGACTGCTGAGTTTTCTTTTCCAGGGAAAATGGAAAAAGTATGTGCCCAGGGGCCCCTGGCCCTGACTGCAAAGAATCCTTATATCGAAGGATGGAGCCCAGACCAAAGTTGTCCCCACCTCAAAATTGTGCTGCCCTGATAGACCCAAGGGAGCCCTACAAACTGACATCAGGAACCTGGACTGCTGAGTTTTCTTTCCCAGGGAAAAGGGCCAAAGGATGTGCCCAGGGGCCCCTGGCCCTGGGCTGGGCCTGACTGCAAAGAATCCTTATATCGAAGGATGCACCCCACACCGAAATTGTCCCCACCTCAAACTTGTGCTGCCCTGATAGACCCAAGGGAGCCCTACAAACTGACATCAGGAACCTGGACTGCTGAGTTTTCTTTCTTGGGGAAAATGGCCAAAGGCTGTGCCCAGGGGCCCCTGGCCCTGGGCTGGGCCTGACTGCAAAGAATCCTTATATTGAAGGATGGACCCGAGACCGAAGATGCCCCACCTCAAACTTGTGCTGCCCTGATAGACCCAAGGGAGCCCTACAAACTGACATCAGGAATCTGGACTGCTGAGTTTTCTTTCCCAGGGAAAATGGGAAAAGGATGTGCCCAGGGGCCCCTCGCCCTGACTGCAAAGAATCCTTATATCGAAGAATGGAGCCCAGACCGAAGTTGTCCCCACCTCAAACTTGTGCTGCCCTGATAGACCGAAGGGAGCCCTACAAACTGACATCAGGAATCTGGACTGCTGAGTTTTCTTTCCCAGGGAAAATGGAAAAAGGACGTGCCCAGGGGCTCCTGGCCCTGGGCTGGGCCCTGACTGCAAAGAATCCTTATATCGAAGGATTGAGCCCAGACCGAAGTTGTCCCCACCTCAAACTTGTGCTGCCCTGATAGACCCAAGGGAGCCCTACAAACTGACATCAGGAACCTGGACTGCTGAGTTTTCTTTCCCAGGGAAAATGGAAAAAGGATGTGCCCAGGGGCTCCTGGCCCTGGGCTGGGCCCTGACTGCAAAGAATCCTTATATCGAAGGATGGACCCGAGACCAAAGTTGTCCCCTCCTCAAACTTGTGCTGCCCTGATAGACCCAAGGGAGCCCTACAAACTGACATCAGGAACCTGGACTGCTGAGTTTTCTTTCCCAGGGAAAATGGAAAAAGGATGTGCCCAGGGGCCCCTGGCCCTGACTGCAAAGAATCCTTATATCGAAGGATGGATCCCACACCGAAGTTGTCCCCACCTCAAACTTGTGCTGCCCTGATAGACCCAAGGGAGCCCTACAAACTGACATCAGGAACCTGGACTGCTGAGTTTTCTTTCCCAGGGAAAATGGAAAAAGGATGTGCCCAGGGGCCCCTGGCCCTGGGCTGGGCCCTGAATGCAAAGAATCCTTATATCGAAGGATGCACCCCACACCGAATTTGTCCCCACCTCAAACTTGTGCTGCCCTGATAGACCCAAGGGAGCCCTACAAACTGACATCAGGAACCTGGACTGCTGAGTTTTCTTTCCCAGGGAAAATGGAAAAAGGATGTGCCCAGGGGCCCCTGGCCCTGGGCTGGGCCCTGAATGCAAAGAATCCTTATATCGAAGGATGCACCCCACACCGAAGTTGTCCCCACCTCAAACTTGTGCTGCCCTGATAGACCCAAGGGAGCCCTACAAACTGACATCAGGAACCTGGACTGCTGAGTTTTCTTTCCCAGGGAAAATGGAAAAAGGATGTGCCCAGGGGCCCCTGGCCCTGACTGCAAAGAATCCTTATATCGAAGGATTGAGCCCAGACCGAAGTTGTCCCCACCTCAAACTTGTGCTGCCCTGATAGACCCAAGGGAGCCCTACAAACTGACATCAGGAACCTGGACAGCTGAGTTTTCTTTCCCAGGGAAAATGGAAAAAGGCTGTGCCCAGGGGCCCCTGGCCCTGGGCTGGGCCTGACTGCAAAGAATCCTTATATTGAAGGATGGACCCGAGACCGAAGATGCCCCACCTCAAACTTGTGCTGCCCTGATAGACCCAAGGGAGCCCTACAAACTGACATCAGGAACCTGGACTGCTGAGTTTTCTTTCCCGGGGAAAATGGGAAAAGGATGTGCCCAGGGGCCCCTCGCCCTGACTGCAAAGAATCCTTATATCGAAGAATGGAGCCCAGACCGAATTTGTCCCCACCTCAAACTTGTGCTGCCCTGATAGACCGAAGGGAGCCCTACAAACTGACATCAGGAATCTGGACTGCTGAGTTTTCTTTCCCAGGGAAAATGGAAAAAGGATGTGCCCAGGGGCCCCTGGCCCTGGGCTGGGCCCTGAATGCAAAGAATCCTTATATCGAAGGATTGAGCCCAGACCGAAGTTGTCCCCACATCAAACTTGTGCTGCCCTGATAGACCCAAGGGAGCCCTACAAACTGACATCAGGAACCTGGACTGCTGAGTTTTCTTTTCCAGGGAAAATGGAAAAAGGATGTGCCCAGGGGCCCCTGGCCCTGGGCCGGGCCCTGACTGCAAAGAATCCTTATATCGAAGGATGGACCCGAGACCAAAGTTGTCCCCTCCAAAAACTTGTGCTGCCCTGATAGACCCAAGGGAGCCCTACAAACTGACATCAGGAACCTGGACTGCTGAGTTTTCTTTCCCAGGAAAAATGGAAAAAGGATGTGCCCAGGGGCCCCTTGACCTGACTACAAAGAATCCTTATATCGAAGGATTGAGCCCAGACCGAAGTTGTCCCCACCTCAAACTTGTGCTGCCCTGATAGACCCAAGGGAGCCCTACAAACTGACATCAGGAACCTGGACTGCTGAGTTTTCTTTCCCAGGGAAAATGGAAAAAGGATGTGCCCAGGGGCCCCTGGCCCTGGGCTGGGCCCTGAATGCAAAGAATCCTTATATCGAAAGATGCACGCCACACCGAAGTTGTCCCCACCTCAAACTTGTGCTGCCCTGATAGACCCAAGGGAGCCCTACAAACTGACATCAGGAACCTGGACTGCTGAGTTTTCTTTCCCAGGGAAAATGGAAAAAGGATGTGCCCAGGGGCCCCTGGCCCTGGGCTGGGCCCTGAATGCAAAGAATCCTTATATCGAAGGATGCACCCCACACCGAAGTTGTCCCCACCTCAAACTTGTGCTGCCCTGATAGACCCAAGGGAGCCCTACAAACTGACATCAGGAACCTGGACTGCTGAGTTTTCTTTCCCAGGGAAAATGGAAAAAGGATGTGCCCAGGGGCCCCTGGCCCTGACTGCAAAGAATCCTTATATCGAAGGATGGAGCCCAGACCTAAGTTGTCCCCACCTCAAACTTGTGCTGCCCTGATAGACCCAAGGGAGCCCTACAAACTGACATCAGGAACCTGGACAGCTGAGTTTTCTTTCCCAGGGAAAATGGAAAAAGGATGTGCCCAGGGGCCCCTGGCCCTGGGCTGGGTCCTGACTGCAAAGAATCCTTATATCGAAGGATTGAGCCCAGACCGAAGTTGTCCCCACCTCAAACTTGTGCTGCCCTGATAGACCCAAGGGAGCCCTACAAACTGACATCAGGAACCTGGACTGCTGAGTTTTCTTTTCCAGGGAAAATGGAAAAAGGATGTGCCCAGGGGCCCCTGGCCCTGACTGCAAAGAATCCTTATATCGAAGGATGGAGCCCAGACCAAAGTTGTCCCCACCTCAAACTTGTGCTGCCCTGATAGACCCAAGGGAGCCCTACAAACTGACATCAGGAACCTGGACTGCTGAGTTTTCTTTCCCAGGGAAAAGGGCCAAAGGATGTGCCCAGGGGCCCCTGGCCCTGGGCTGGGCCTGACTGCAAAGAATCCTTATATCGAAGGATGCACCCCACACCGAAGTTGTCCCCACCTCAAACTTGTGCTGCCCTGATAGACCCAAGGGAGCCCTACAAACTGACATCAGGAACCTGGACTGCTGAGTTTTCTTTCTTGGGGAAAATGGCCAAAGGCTGTGCCCAGGGGCCCCTGGCCCTGGGCTGGGCCTGACTGCAAAGAATCCTTATATTGAAGGATGGACCCGAGACCGAAGATGCCCCACCTCAAACTTGTGCTGCCCTGATAGACCCAAGGGAGCCCTACAAACTGACATCAGGAATCTGGACTGCTGAGTTTTCTTTCCCGGGGAAAATGGGAAAAGGATGTGCCCAGGGGCCCCTCGCCCTGACTGCAAAGAATCCTTATATCGAAGAATGGAGCCCAGACCGAAGTTGTCCCCACCTCAAACTTGTGCTGCCCTGATAGACCGAAGGGAGCCCTACAAACTGACATCAGGAATCTGGACTGCTGAGTTTTCTTTCCCAGGGAAAATGGAAAAAGGACGTGCCCAGGGGCTCCTGGCCCTGGGCTGGGCCCTGACTGCAAAGAATCCTTATATCGAAGGATTGAGCCCAGACCGAAGTTGTCCCCACCTCAAACTTGTGCTGCCCTGATAGACCCAAGGGAGCCCTACAAACTGACATCAGGAACCTGGACTGCTGAGTTTTCTTTCCCAGGGAAAATGGAAAAAGGATGTGCCCAGGGGCTCCTGGCCCTGGGCTGGGCCCTGACTGCAAAGAATCCTTATATCGAAGGATGGACCCGAGACCAAAGTTGTCCCCTCCTCAAACTTGTGCTGCCCTGATAGACCCAAGGGAGCCCTACAAACTGACATCAGGAACCTGGACTGCTGAGTTTTCTTTCCCAGGGAAAATGGAAAAAGGATGTGCCCAGGGGCCCCTGGCCCTGACTGCAAAGAATCCTTATATCGAAGGATGGATCCCACACCGAAGTTGTCCCCACCTCAAACTTGTGCTGCGCTGATAGACCCAAGGGAGCCCTACAAACTGACATCAGGAACCTGGACTGCTGAGTTTTCTTTCCCAGGGAAAATGGAAAAAGGATGTGCCCAGGGGCCCCTGGCCCTGGGCTGGGCCCTGAATGCAAAGAATCCTTATATCGAAGGATGCACCCCACACCGAATTTGTCCCCACCTCAAACTTGTGCTGCCCTGATAGACCCAAGGGAGCCCTACAAACTGACATCAGGAACCTGGACTGCTGAGTTTTCTTTCCCAGGGAAAATGGAAAAAGGATGTGCCCAGGGGCCCCTGGCCCTGGGCTGGGCCCTGAATGCAAAGAATCCTTATATCGAAGGATGCACCCCACACCGAATTTGTCCCCACCTCAAACTTGTGCTGCCCTGATAGACCCAAGGGAGCCCTACAAACTGACATCAGGAACCTTGACTGCTGAGTTTTCTTTCCCAGGGAAAATGGAAAAAGGATGTGCCCAGGGGCCCCTGGCCCTGACTGCAAAGAATCCTTATATCGAAGGATTGAGCCCAGACCGAAGTTGTCCCCACCTCAAACTTGTGCTGCCCTGATAGACCCAAGGGAGCCCTACAAACTGACATCAGGAACCTGGACAGCTGAGTTTTCTTTCCCAGGGAAAATGGAAAAAGGCTGTGCCCAGGGGCCCCTGGCCCTGGGCTGGGCCTGACTGCAAAGAATCCTTATATTGAAGGATGGACCCGAGACCGAAGATGCCCCACCTCAAACTTGTGCTGCCCTGATAGACCCAAGGGAGCCCTACAAACTGACATCAGGAACCTGGACTGCTGAGTTTTCTTTCCCAGGGAAAATGGGAAAAGGATGTGCCCAGGGGCCCCTCGCCCTGACTGCAAAGAATCCTTATATCGAAGAATGGAGCCCAGACCGAAGTTGTCCCCACCTCAAACTTGTGCTGCCCTGATAGACCGAAGGGAGCCCTACAAACTGACATCAGGAATCTGGACTGCTGAGTTTTCTTTCCCAGGGAAAATGGAAAAAGGATGTGCCCAGGGGCCCCTGGCCCTGGGCTGGGCCCTGAATGCAAAGAATCCTTATATCGAAGGATTGAGCCCAGACCGAAGTTGTCCCCACATCAAACTTGTGCTGCCCTGATAGACCCAAGGGAGCCCTACAAACTGACATCAGGAACCTGGACTGCTGAGTTTTCTTTCCCAGGGAAAATGGAAAAAGGATGTGCCCAGGGGCCCCTGGCCCTGGGCCGGGCCCTGACTGCAAAGAATCCTTATATCGAAGGATGGACCCGAGACCAAAGTTGTCCCCTCCAAAAACTTGTGCTGCCCTGATAGACCCAAGGGAGCCCTACAAACTGACATCAGGAACCTGGACTGCTGAGTTTTCTTTCCCAGGAAAAATGGAAAAAGGATGTGCCCAGGGGCCCCTTGACCTGACTGCAAAGAATCCTTATATCGAAGGATTGAGCCCAGACCGAAGTTGTCCCCACCTCAAACTTGTGCTGCCCTGATAGACCCAAGGGAGCCCTACAAACTGACATCAGGAACCTGGACTGCTGAGTTTTCTTTCCCAGGGAAAATGGAAAAAGGATGTGCCCAGGGGCCCCTGGCCCTGGGCTGGGCCCTGAATGCAAAGAATCCTTATATCGAAAGATGCACGCCACACCGAAGTTGTCCCCACCTCAAACTTGTGCTGCCCTGATAGACCCAAGGGAGCCCTACAAACTGACATCAGGAACCTGGACTGCTGAGTTTTCTTTCCCAGGGAAAATGGAAAAAGGATGTGCCCAGGGGCCCCTGGCCCTGACTGCAAAGAATCCTTATATCGAAGAATAAAAGCCAGACCGAAGTTGTCCCCACCTCAAACTTGTGCTGCCCTGATAGACCCAAGGGAGCCCTACAAACTGACATCAGGAACCTGGACTGCTGAGTTTTCTTTCTTGGGGAAAATGGCCAAAGGATGTGCCCAGGGGCCCCTGGCCCTGACTGCAAAGAATCCTTATATCGAAGGATTGAGCCCAGACCGAATTTGTCCCCACCTCAAACTTGTGCTGCCCTGATAGACCCAAGGGAGCCCTACAAACTGACATCAGGAACCTGGACTGCTGAGTTTTCTTTCCCAGGGAAAATGGAAAAAGGATGTGCCCAGGGGCCCCTGGCCCTGGGCTGGGCCCTGAATGCAAAGAATCCTTATATCGAAGGATTGAGCCCAGACCGAAGTTGTCCCCACATCAAACTTGTGCTGCCCTGATAGACCCAAGGGAGCCCTACAAACTGACATCAGGAACCTGGACTGCTGAGTTTTCTTTCCCAGGGAAAATGGAAAAAGGATGTGCCCAGGGGCTCCTGGCCCTGGGCTGGGCCCTGACTGCAAAGAATCCTTATATCGAAGGATGGACCCGAGACCAAAGTTGTCCCCTCCTCAAACTTGTGCTGCCCTGATAGACCCAAGGGAGCCCTACAAACTGACATCAGGAACCTGGACTGCTGAGTTTTCTTTCCCAGGGAAAATGGAAAAAGGATGTGCCCAGGGGCCCCTGGCCCTGACTGCAAAGAATCCTTATATCGAAGGATTGAGCCCAGACCGAAGTTGTCCCCACCTCAAACTTGTGCTGCCCTGATAGACCCAAGGGAGCCCTACAAACTGACATCAGGAACCTGGACTGCTGAGTTTTCTTTCCCAGGGAAAATGGAAAAAGGATGTGCCCAGGGGCCCCTGGCCCTGGGCTGGGCCCTGAATGCAAAGAATCCTTATATCGAAGGATGCACCCCACACCGAATTTGTCCCCACCTCAAACTTGTGCTGCCCTGATAGACCCAAGGGAGCCCTACAAACTGACATCAGGAACCTGGACTGCTGAGTTTTCTTTCCCAGGGAAAATGGAAAAAGTGTGTGCCCAGGGGCCCCTGGCCCTGGGCTGGGCCTGACTGCAAAGAATCCTTATATTGAAGGATGGACCCGAGACCGAAGATGCCCCACCTCAAACTTGTGCTGCCCTGATAGACCCAAGGGAGCCCTACAAACTGACATCAGGAACCTGGACTGCTGAGTTTTCTTTCCCGGGGAAAATGGGAAAAGGATGTGCCCAGGGGCCCCTCGCCCTGACTGCAAAGAATCCTTATATCGAAGAATGGAGCCCAGACCGAATTTGTCCCCACCTCAAACTTGTGCTGCCCTGATAGACCGAAGGGAGCCCTACAAACTGACATCAGGAATCTGGACTGCTGAGTTTTCTTTCCCAGGGAAAATGGAAAAAGGATGTGCCCAGGGGCCCCTGGCCCTGGGCTGGGCCCTGAATGCAAAGAATCCTTATATCGAAGGATTGAGCCCAGACCGAAGTTGTCCCCACATCAAACTTGTGCTGCCCTGATAGACCCAAGGGAGCCCTACAAACTGACATCAGGAACCTGGACTGCTGAGTTTTCTTTTCCAGGGAAAATGGAAAAAGGATGTGCCCAGGGGCCCCTGGCCCTGGGCCGGGCCCTGACTGCAAAGAATCCTTATATCGAAGGATGGACCCGAGACCAAAGTTGTCCCCTCCAAAAACTTGTGCTGCCCTGATAGACCCAAGGGAGCCCTACAAACTGACATCAGGAACCTGGACTGCTGAGTTTTCTTTCCCAGGAAAAATGGAAAAAGGATGTGCCCAGGGGCCCCTTGACCTGACTGCAAAGAATCCTTATATCGAAGGATTGAGCCCAGACCGAAGTTGTCCCCACCTCAAACTTGTGCTGCCCTGATAGACCCAAGGGAGCCCTACAAACTGACATCAGGAACCTGGACTGCTGAGTTTTCTTTCCCAGGGAAAATGGAAAAAGGATGTGCCCAGGGGCCCCTGGCCCTGGGCTGGGCCCTGAATGCAAAGAATCCTTATATCGAAAGATGCACGCCACACCGAAGTTGTCCCCACCTCAAACTTGTGCTGCCCTGATAGACCCAAGGGAGCCCTACAAACTGACATCAGGAACCTGGACTGCTGAGTTTTCTTTCCCAGGGAAAATGGAAAAAGGATGTGCCCAGGGGCCCCTGGCCCTGGGCTGGGCCCTGAATGCAAAGAATCCTTATATCGAAGGATGCACCCCACACCGAAGTTGTCCCCACCTCAAACTTGTGCTGCCCTGATAGACCCAAGGGAGCCCTACAAACTGACATCAGGAACCTGGACTGCTGAGTTTTCTTTCCCAGGGAAAATGGAAAAAGGATGTGCCCAGGGGCCCCTGGCCCTGACTGCAAAGAATCCTTATATCGAAGGATGGAGCCCAGACCTAAGTTGTCCCCACCTCAAACTTGTGCTGCCCTGATAGACCCAAGGGAGCCCTACAAACTGACATCAGGAACCTGGACAGCTGAGTTTTCTTTCCCAGGGAAAATGGAAAAAGGATGTGCCCAGGGGCCCCTGGCCCTGGGCTGGGTCCTGACTGCAAAGAATCCTTATATCGAAGGATTGAGCCCAGACCGAAGTTGTCCCCACCTCAAACTTGTGCTGCCCTGATAGACCCAAGGGAGCCCTACAAACTGACATCAGGAACCTGGACTGCTGAGTTTTCTTTTCCAGGGAAAATGGAAAAAGGATGTGCCCAGGGGCCCCTGGCCCTGACTGCAAAGAATCCTTATATCGAAGGATGGAGCCCAGACCAAAGTTGTCCCCACCTCAAACTTGTGCTGCCCTGATAGACCCAAGGGAGCCCTACAAACTGACATCAGGAACCTGGACTGCTGAGTTTTCTTTCCCAGGGAAAAGGGCCAAAGGATGTGCCCAGGGGCCCCTGGCCCTGGGCTGGGCCTGACTGCAAAGAATCCTTATATCGAAGGATGCACCCCACACCGAAGTTGTCCCCACCTCAAACTTGTGCTGCCCTGATAGACCCAAGGGAGCCCTACAAACTGACATCAGGAACCTGGACTGCTGAGTTTTCTTTCTTGGGGAAAATGGCCAAAGGCTGTGCCCAGGGGCCCCTGGCCCTGGGCTGGGCCTGACTGCAAAGAATCCTTATATTGAAGGATGGACCCGAGACCGAAGATGCCCCACCTCAAACTTGTGCTGCCCTGATAGACCCAAGGGAGCCCTACAAACTGACATCAGGAATCTGGACTGCTGAGTTTTCTTTCCCGGGGAAAATGGGAAAAGGATGTGCCCAGGGGCCCCTCGCCCTGACTGCAAAGAATCCTTATATCGAAGAATGGAGCCCAGACCGAAGTTGTCCCCACCTCAAACTTGTGCTGCCCTGATAGACCGAAGGGAGCCCTACAAACTGACATCAGGAATCTGGACTGCTGAGTTTTCTTTCCCAGGGAAAATGGAAAAAGGACGTGCCCAGGGGCTCCTGGCCCTGGGCTGGGCCCTGACTGCAAAGAATCCTTATATCGAAGGATTGAGCCCAGACCGAAGTTGTCCCCACCTCAAACTTGTGCTGCCCTGATAGACCCAAGGGAGCCCTACAAACTGACATCAGGAACCTGGACTGCTGAGTTTTCTTTCCCAGGGAAAATGGAAAAAGGATGTGCCCAGGGGCTCCTGGCCCTGGGCTGGGCCCTGACTGCAAAGAATCCTTATATCGAAGGATGGACCCGAGACCAAAGTTGTCCCCTCCTCAAACTTGTGCTGCCCTGATAGACCCAAGGGAGCCCTACAAACTGACATCAGGAACCTGGACTGCTGAGTTTTCTTTCCCAGGGAAAATGGAAAAAGGATGTGCCCAGGGGCCCCTGGCCCTGACTGCAAAGAATCCTTATATCGAAGGATGGATCCCACACCGAAGTTGTCCCCACCTCAAACTTGTGCTGCGCTGATAGACCCAAGGGAGCCCTACAAACTGACATCAGGAACCTGGACTGCTGAGTTTTCTTTCCCAGGGAAAATGGAAAAAGGATGTGCCCAGGGGCCCCTGGCCCTGGGCTGGGCCCTGAATGCAAAGAATCCTTATATCGAAGGATGCACCCCACACCGAATTTGTCCCCACCTCAAACTTGTGCTGCCCTGATAGACCCAAGGGAGCCCTACAAACTGACATCAGGAACCTGGACTGCTGAGTTTTCTTTCCCAGGGAAAATGGAAAAAGGATGTGCCCAGGGGCCCCTGGCCCTGGGCTGGGCCCTGAATGCAAAGAATCCTTATATCGAAGGATGCACCCCACACCGAATTTGTCCCCACCTCAAACTTGTGCTGCCCTGATAGACCCAAGGGAGCCCTACAAACTGACATCAGGAACCTTGACTGCTGAGTTTTCTTTCCCAGGGAAAATGGAAAAAGGATGTGCCCAGGGGCCCCTGGCCCTGACTGCAAAGAATCCTTATATCGAAGGATTGAGCCCAGACCGAAGTTGTCCCCACCTCAAACTTGTGCTGCCCTGATAGACCCAAGGGAGCCCTACAAACTGACATCAGGAACCTGGACAGCTGAGTTTTCTTTCCCAGGGAAAATGGAAAAAGGCTGTGCCCAGGGGCCCCTGGCCCTGGGCTGGGCCTGACTGCAAAGAATCCTTATATTGAAGGATGGACCCGAGACCGAAGATGCCCCACCTCAAACTTGTGCTGCCCTGATAGACCCAAGGGAGCCCTACAAACTGACATCAGGAACCTGGACTGCTGAGTTTTCTTTCCCAGGGAAAATGGGAAAAGGATGTGCCCAGGGGCCCCTCGCCCTGACTGCAAAGAATCCTTATATCGAAGAATGGAGCCCAGACCGAAGTTGTCCCCACCTCAAACTTGTGCTGCCCTGATAGACCGAAGGGAGCCCTACAAACTGACATCAGGAATCTGGACTGCTGAGTTTTCTTTCCCAGGGAAAATGGAAAAAGGATGTGCCCAGGGGCCCCTGGCCCTGGGCTGGGCCCTGAATGCAAAGAATCCTTATATCGAAGGATTGAGCCCAGACCGAAGTTGTCCCCACATCAAACTTGTGCTGCCCTGATAGACCCAAGGGAGCCCTACAAACTGACATCAGGAACCTGGACTGCTGAGTTTTCTTTCCCAGGGAAAATGGAAAAAGGATGTGCCCAGGGGCCCCTGGCCCTGGGCCGGGCCCTGACTGCAAAGAATCCTTATATCGAAGGATGGACCCGAGACCAAAGTTGTCCCCTCCAAAAACTTGTGCTGCCCTGATAGACCCAAGGGAGCCCTACAAACTGACATCAGGAACCTGGACTGCTGAGTTTTCTTTCCCAGGAAAAATGGAAAAAGGATGTGCCCAGGGGCCCCTTGACCTGACTGCAAAGAATCCTTATATCGAAGGATTGAGCCCAGACCGAAGTTGTCCCCACCTCAAACTTGTGCTGCCCTGATAGACCCAAGGGAGCCCTACAAACTGACATCAGGAACCTGGACTGCTGAGTTTTCTTTCCCAGGGAAAATGGAAAAAGGATGTGCCCAGGGGCCCCTGGCCCTGGGCTGGGCCCTGAATGCAAAGAATCCTTATATCGAAAGATGCACGCCACACCGAAGTTGTCCCCACCTCAAACTTGTGCTGCCCTGATAGACCCAAGGGAGCCCTACAAACTGACATCAGGAACCTGGACTGCTGAGTTTTCTTTCCCAGGGAAAATGGAAAAAGGATGTGCCCAGGGGCCCCTGGCCCTGACTGCAAAGAATCCTTATATCGAAGAATAAAAGCCAGACCGAAGTTGTCCCCACCTCAAACTTGTGCTGCCCTGATAGACCCAAGGGAGCCCTACAAACTGACATCAGGAACCTGGACTGCTGAGTTTTCTTTCTTGGGGAAAATGGCCAAAGGATGTGCCCAGGGGCCCCTGGCCCTGACTGCAAAGAATCCTTATATCGAAGGATTGAGCCCAGACCGAATTTGTCCCCACCTCAAACTTGTGCTGCCCTGATAGACCCAAGGGAGCCCTACAAACTGACATCAGGAACCTGGACTGCTGAGTTTTCTTTCCCAGGGAAAATGGAAAAAGGATGTGCCCAGGGGCCCCTGGCCCTGGGCTGGGCCCTGAATGCAAAGAATCCTTATATCGAAGGATTGAGCCCAGACCGAAGTTGTCCCCACATCAAACTTGTGCTGCCCTGATAGACCCAAGGGAGCCCTACAAACTGACATCAGGAACCTGGACTGCTGAGTTTTCTTTCCCAGGGAAAATGGAAAAAGGATGTGCCCAGGGGCTCCTGGTCCTGGGCTGGGCCCTGACTGCAAAGAATCCTTATATCGAAGGATGGACCCGAGACCAAAGTTGTCCCCTCCTCAAACTTGTGCTGCCCTGATAGACCCAAGGGAGCCCTACAAACTGACATCAGGAACCTGGACTGCTGAGTTTTCTTTCCCAGGGAAAATGGAAAAAGGATGTGCCCAGGGGCCCCTGGCCCTGACTGCAAAGAATCCTTATATCGAAGGATTGAGCCCAGACCGAAGTTGTCCCCACCTCAAACTTGTGCTGCCCTGATAGACCCAAGGGAGCCCTACAAACTGACATCAGGAACCTGGACTGCTGAGTTTTCTTTCCCAGGGAAAATGGAAAAAGGATGTGCCCAGGGGCCCCTGGCCCTGGGCTGGGCCCTGAATGCAAAGAATCCTTATATCGAAGGATGCACCCCACACCGAATTTGTCCCCACCTCAAACTTGTGCTGCCCTGATAGACCCAAGGGAGCCCTACAAACTGACATCAGGAACCTGGACTGCTGAGTTTTCTTTCCCAGGGAAAATGGAAAAAGTGTGTGCCCAGGGGCCCCTGGCCCTGGGCTGGGCCCTGAATGCAAAGAATCCTTATATCGAAGGATGCACCCCACACCGAAGTTGTCCCCACCTCAAACTTGTGCTGCCCTGATAGACCCAAGGGAGCCCTACAAACTGACATCAGGAACCTGGACTGCTGAGTTTTCTTTCCCAGGGAAAATGGAAAAAGGATGTGCCCAGGGGCCCCTGGCCCTGACTGCAAAGAATCCTTATATCGAAGGATTGAGCCCAGACCGAAGTTGTCCCCACCTCAAACTTGTGCTGCCCTGATAGACCCAAGGGAGCCCTACAAACTGACATCAGGAACCTGGACTGCTGAGTTTTCTTTCCCAGGGAAAATGGAAAAAGGATGTGCCCAGGGGCCCCTGGCCCTGGGCTGGGTCCTGACTGCAAAGAATCCTTATATCGAAGGATTGAGCCCAGACCGAAGTTGTCCCCACCTCAAACTTGTGCTGCCCTGATAGACCCAAGGGAGCCCTACAAACTGACATCAGGAACCTGGACTGCTGAGTTTTCTTTCCCAGGGAAAAGGGCCAAAGGATGTGCCCAGGGGCCCCTGGCCCTGGGCTGGGCCTGACTGCAAAGAATCCTTATATCGAAGGAGGCACCCCACACCGAAGTTGTCCCCACCTCAAACTTGTGCTGCCCTGATAGACCCAAGGGAGCCCTACAAACTGACATCAGGAACCTGGACTGCTGAGTTTTCTTTCCCAGGGAAAATGGAAAAAGGATGTGCCCAGGGGCCCCTCGCCCTGACTGCAAAGAATCCTTATATCGAAGAATGGAGCCCAGACCGAAGTTGTCCCCACCTCAAACTTGTGCTGCCCTGATAGACCGAAGGGAGCCCTACAAACTGACATCAGGAATCTGGACTGCTGAGTTTTCTTTCCCAGGGAAAATGGAAAAAGGATGTGCCCAGGGGCCCCTGGCCCTGGGCCGGGCCCTGAATGCAAAGAATCCTTATATCGAAGGATTGAGCCCAGACCGAAGTTGTCCCCACCTCAAACTTGTGCTGCCCTGATAGACCCAAGGGAGCCCTACAAACTGACATCAGGAACCTGGACTGCTGAGTTTTCTTTCCCAGGGAAAATGGAAAAAGGATGTGCCCAGGGGCCCCTGGCCCTGGGCTGGGCCCTGAATGCAAAGAATCCTTATATCGAAGGATGGACCCGAGACCGAAGTTGTCCCCTCCTCAAACTTGTGCTGCCCAGATAGACCCAAGGGAGCCCTACAAACTGACATCAGGAACCTGGACTGCTGAGTTTTCTTTCCCAGGGAAAATGGAAAAAGGATGTGCCCAGGGGCCCCTGGCCCTGACTACAAAGAATCCTTATATCGAAGGATGGAGCCCAGACTTAAGTTGTCCCCACCTCAAACTTGTGCTGCCCTGATAGACCCAAGGGAGCCCTACAAACTGACATCAGGAACCTGGACTGCTGAGTTTTCTTTCCCAGGGAAAATGGAAAAAGGATGTGCCCAGGGGCCCCTGGCCCTGGGCTGGGCCCTGAATGCAAAGAATCCTTATATCGAAGGATGCACCCCACACCGAAGTTGTCCCCACCTCAAACTTGTGCTGCCCTGATAGACCCAAGGGAGCCCTACAAACTGACATCAGGAACCTGGACTGCTGAGTTTTCTTTCCCAGGGAAAATGGAAAAAGGATGTGCCCAGGGGCCCCTGGCCCTGACTGCAAAGAACCCTTATATCGAAGGATGGAGCCCAGACCTAAGTTGTCCCCACCTCAAACTTGTGCTGCCCTGATAGACCCAAGGGAGCCCTACAAACTGACATCAGGAACCTGGACAGCTGAGTTTTCTTTCCCAGGGAAAATGGAAAAAGGATGTGCCCAGGGGCCCCTGGCCCTGGGCTGGGCCCTGACTGCAAAGAATCCTTATATCGAAGGATTGAGCCCAGACCGAAGTTGTCCCCACCTCAAACTTGTGCTGCCCTGATAGACCCAAGGGAGCCCTACAAACTGACATCAGGAACCTGGACTGCTGAGTTTTCTTTCCCAGGGAAAATGGAAAAAGGGTGTGCCCAGGGGCCCCTGGCCCTGGGCTGGGCCTGACTGCAAAGAATCCTTATATCGAAGGATGGAGCCCAGACCTAAGTTGTCCCCACCTCAAACTTGTGCTGCCCTGATAGACCGAAGGGAGCCCTACAAACTGACATCAGGAACCTGGACTGCTGAGTTTTCTTTCCCAGGGAAAATGGAAAAAGGATGTGCCCAGGGGCCCCTGGCCCTGACTGCAAAGAATCCTTATATCGAAGGATTGAGCCCAGACCGAAGTTGTCCCCACCTCAAACTTGTGCTGCCCTGATAGACCCAAGGGAGCCCTACAAACTGACATCAGGAACCTGGATTGCTGAGTTTTCTTTCCCAGGGAAAATGGAAAAAGGATGTGCCCAGGGGCCCCTGGCCCTGGGCTGGGCCCTGACTGCAAAGAATCCTTATATCGAAGGATTGAGCCCAGACCGAAGTTGTCCCCACCTCAAACTTGTGCTGCCCTGATAGACCCAAGGGAGCCCTACAAACTGACATCAGGAACCTGGACTGCTGAGTTTTCTTTTCCAGGGAAAATGGAAAAAGGATGTGCCCAGGGGCCCCTGGCCCTGACTGCAAAGAATCCTTATATCGAAGGATGGAGCCCAGACCAAAGTTGTCCCCACCTCAAACTTGTGCTGCCCTGATAGACCCAAGGGAGCCCTACAAACTGACATCAGGAACCTGGACTGCTGAGTTTTCTTTCCCAGGGAAAAGGGCCAAAGGATGTGCCCAGGGGCCCCTGGCCCTGGGCTGGGCCTGACTGCAAAGAATCCTTATATCGAAGGATGCACCCCACACCGAAGTTGTCCCCACCTCAAACTTGTGCTGCCCTGATAGACCCAAGGGAGCCCTACAAACTGACATCAGGAACCTGGACTGCTGAGTTTTCTTTCTTGGGGAAAATGGCCAAAGGCTGTGCCCAGGGGCCCCTGGCCCTGGGCTGGGCCTGACTGCAAAGAATCCTTATATTGAAGGATGGACCCGCGACCGAAGATGCCCCACCTCAAACTTGTGCTGCCCTGATAGACCCAAGGGAGCCCTACAAACTGACATCAGGAACCTGGACTGCTGAGTTTTCTTTCCCAGGGAAAATGGAAAAAGGATGTGCCCAGGGGCCCCTGGCCCTGGGCTGGGCCCTGAATGCAAAGAATCCTTATATCGAAGGATGCACCCCACACCGAAGTTGTCCCCACCTCAAACTTGTGCTGCCCTGATAGACCCAAGGGAGCCCTACAAACTGACATCAGGAACCTGGACTGCTGAGTTTTCTTTCCCAGGGAAAATGGAAAAAGGATGTGCCCAGGGGCCCCTGGCCCTGACTGCAAAGAATCCTTATATCGAAGGATGGAGCCCAGACCTAAGTTGTCCCCACCTCAAACTTGTGCTGCCCTGATAGACCCAAGGGAGCCCTACAAACTGACATCAGGAACCTGGACAGCTGAGTTTTCTTTCCCAGGGAAAATGGAAAAAGGATGTGCCCAGGGGCCCCTGGCCCTGGGCTGGGCCCTGACTGCAAAGAATCCTTATATCGAAGGATTGAGCCCAGACCGAAGTTGTCCCCACCTCAAACTTGTGCTGCCCTGATAGACCCAAGGGAGCCCTACAAACTGACATCAGGAACCTGGACTGCTGAGTTTTCTTTCCCAGGGAAAATGGAAAAAGGGTGTGCCCAGGGGCCCCTGGCCCTGGGCTGGGCCTGACTGCAAAGAATCCTTATATCGAAGGATGGAGCCCAGACCAAAGTTGTCCCCACCTCAAACTTGTGCTGCCCTGATAGACCGAAGGGAGCCCTACAAACTGACATCAGGAACCTGGACTGCTGAGTTTTCTTTCCCAGGGAAAATGGAAAAAGGATGTGCCCAGGGGCCCCTGGCCCTGACTGCAAAGAATCCTTATATCGAAGGATTGAGCCCAGACCGAAGTTGTCCCCACCTCAAACTTGTGCTGCCCTGATAGACCCAAGGGAGCCCTACAAACTGACATCAGGAACCTGGATTGCTGAGTTTTCTTTCACAGGGAAAATGGAAAAAGGATGTGCCCAGGGGCCCCTGGCCCTGGGCTGGGCCCTGACTGCAAAGAATCCTTATATCGAAGGATTGAGCCCAGACCGAAGTTGTCCCCACCTCAAACTTGTGCTGCCCTGATAGACCCAAGGGAGCCCTACAAACTGACATCAGGAACCTGGACTGCTGAGTTTTCTTTCCCAGGGAAAAGGGCCAAAGGATGTGCCCAGGGGCCCCTGGCCCTGGGCTGGGCCTGACTGCAAAGAATCCTTATATCGAAGGATGCACCCCACACCGAAGTTGTCCCCACCTCAAACTTGTGCTGCCCTGATAGACCCAAGGGAGCCCTACAAACTGACATCAGGAACCTGGACTGCTGAGTTTTCTTTCTTGGGGAAAATGGCCAAAGGCTGTGCCCAGGGGCCCCTGGCCCTGGGCTGGGCCTGACTGCAAAGAATCCTTATATTGAAGGATGGACCCGAGACCGAAGATGCCCCACCTCAAACTTGTGCTGCCCTGATAGACCCAAGGGAGCCCTACAAACTGACATCAGGAATCTGGACTGCTGAGTTTTCTTTCCCGGGGAAAATGGGAAAAGGATGTGCCCAGGGGCCCCTCGCCCTGACTGCAAAGAATCCTTATATCGAAGAATGGAGCCCAGACCGAAGTTGTCCCCACCTCAAACTTGTGCTGCCCTGATAGACCGAAGGGAGCCCTACAAACTGACATCAGGAATCTGGACTGCTGAGTTTTCTTTCCCAGGGAAAATGGAAAAAGGATGTGCCCAGGGGCTCCTGGCCCTGGGCTGGGCCCTGACTGCAAAGAATCCTTATATCGAAGGATTGAGCCCAGACCAAAGCTGTCCCCACCTCAAACTTGTGCTGCCCTGATAGACCCAAGGGAGCCCTACAAACTGACATCAGGAATCTGGACTGCTGAGTTTTCTTTCCCAGGGAAAATGGAAAAAGGATGTGCCCAGGGGCTCCTGGCCCCGGGCTGGGCCCTGACTGCAAAGAATCCTTATATCGAAGGATGGACCCGAGACCAAAGTTGTCCCCTCCTCAAACTTGTGCTGCCCTGATAGACCCAAGGGAGCCCTACAAACTGACATCAGGAACCTGGACTGCTGAGTTTTCTTTCCCAGGGAAAATGGAAAAAGGATGTGCCCAGGGGCCCCTGGCCCTGACTGCAAAGAATCCTTATATCGAAGGATGGATCCCACACCGAAGTTGTCCCCACCTCAAACTTGTGCTGCCCTGATAGACCCAAGGGAGCCCTACAAACTGACATCAGGAACCTGGACTGCTGAGTTTTCTTTCCCAGGGAAAATGGAAAAAGGATGTGCCCAGGGGCCCCTGGCCCTGGGCTGGGCCCTGAATGCAAAGAATCCTTATATCGAAGGATGCACCCCACACCGAATTTGTCCCCACCTCAAACTTGTGCTGCCCTGATAGACCCAAGGGAGCCCTACAAACTGACATCAGGAACCTGGACTGCTGAGTTTTCTTTCCCAGGGAAAATGGAAAAAGGATGTGCCCAGGGGCCCCTGGCCCTGGGCTGGGCCCTGAATGCAAAGAATCCTTATATCGAAGGATGCACCCCACACCGAAGTTGTCCCCACCTCAAACTTGTGCTGCCCTGATAGACCCAAGGGAGCCCTACAAACTGACATCAGGAACCTGGACTGCTGAGTTTTCTTTCCCAGGGAAAATGGAAAAAGGATGTGCCCAGGGGCCCCTGGCCCTGACTGCAAAGAATCCTTATATCGAAGGATGGAGCCCAGACCTAAGTTGTCCCCACCTCAAACTTGTGCTGCCCTGATAGACCCAAGGGAGCCCTACAAACTGACATCAGGAACCTGGACAGCTGAGTTTTCTTTCCCAGGGAAAATGGAAAAAGGATGTGCCCAGGGGCCCCTGGCCCTGGGCTGGGCCCTGACTGCAAAGAATCCTTATATCGAAGGATTGAGCCCAGACCGAAGTTGTCCCCACCTCAAACTTGTGCTGCCCTGATAGACCCAAGGGAGCCCTACAAACTGACATCAGGAACCTGGACTGCTGAGTTTTCTTTCCCAGGGAAAATGGAAAAAGGGTGTGCCCAGGGGCCCCTGGCCCTGGGCTGGGCCTGACTGCAAAGAATCCTTATATCGAAGGATGGAGCCCAGACCAAAGTTGTCCCCACCTCAAACTTGTGCTGCCCTGATAGACCGAAGGGAGCCCTACAAACTGACATCAGGAACCTGGACTGCTGAGTTTTCTTTCCCAGGGAAAATGGAAAAAGGATGTGCCCAGGGGCCCCTGGCCCTGACTGCAAAGAATCCTTATATCGAAGGATTGAGCCCAGACCGAAGTTGTCCCCACCTCAAACTTGTGCTGCCCTGATAGACCCAAGGGAGCCCTACAAACTGACATCAGGAACCTGGATTGCTGAGTTTTCTTTCACAGGGAAAATGGAAAAAGGATGTGCCCAGGGGCCCCTGGCCCTGGGCTGGGCCCTGACTGCAAAGAATCCTTATATCGAAGGATTGAGCCCAGACCGAAGTTGTCCCCACCTCAAACTTGTGCTGCCCTGATAGACCCAAGGGAGCCCTACAAACTGACATCAGGAACCTGGACTGCTGAGTTTTCTTTCCCAGGGAAAATGGAAAAAGGATGTGCCCAGGGGCCCCTGGCCCTGACTGCAAAGAATCCTTATATCGAAGGATGGAGCCCAGACCAAAGTTGTCCCCACCTCAAACTTGTGCTGCCCTGATAGACCCAAGGGAGCCCTACAAACTGACATCAGGAACCTGGACTGCTGAGTTTTCTTTCCCAGGGAAAAGGGCCAAAGGATGTGCCCAGGGGCCCCTGGCCCTGGGCTGGGCCTGACTGCAAAGAATCCTTATATCGAAGGATGCACCCCACACCGAAGTTGTCCCCACCTCAAACTTGTGCTGCCCTGATAGACCCAAGGGAGCCCTACAAACTGACATCAGGAACCTGGACTGCTGAGTTTTCTTTCCCAGGGAAAATGGAAAAAGGATGTGCCCAGGGGCCCCTGGCCCTGGGCTGGGCCTGACTGCAAAGAATCCTTATATTGAAGGATGGACCCGAGACCGAAGATGCCCCACCTCAAACTTGTGCTGCCCTGATAGACCCAAGGGAGCCCTACAAACTGACATGAGGAACCTGGACTGCTGAGTTTTCTTTCCCGGGGAAAATGGGAAAAGGATGTGCCCAGGGGCCCCTCGCCCTGACTGCAAAGAATCCTTATATCGAAGAATGGAGCCCAGACCGAAGTTGTCCCCACCTCAAACTTGTGCTGCCCTGATAGACCCAAGGGAGCCCTACAAACTGACATCAGGAATCTGGACTGCTGAGTTTTCTTTCCCAGGGAAAATGGAAAAAGGATGTGCCCAGGGGCCCCTGGCCCTGGGCCGGGCCCTGAATGCAAAGAATCCTTATATCGAAGGATTGAGCCCAGACCGAAGTTGTCCCCACCTCAAACTTGTGCTGCCCTGATAGACCCAAGGGAGCCCTACAAACTGACATCAGGAACCTGGACTGCTGAGTTTTCTTTCCAAGGGAAAATGGAAAAAGGATGTGCCCAGGGGCCCCTGGCCCTGGGCTGGGCCCTGACTGCAAAGAATCCTTATATCGAAGGATGGACCCGAGACCGAAGTTGTCCCCTCCTCAAACTTGTGCTGCCCAGATAGACCCAAGGGAGCCCTACAAACTGACATCAGGAACCTGGACTGCTGAGTTTTCTTTCCCAGGGAAAATGGAAAAAGGATGTGCCCAGGGGCCCCTGGCCCTGAATGCAAAGAATCCTTATATCGAAGAATGGAGCCCAGACCAAAGTTATCCCCACCTCAAACTTGTGCTGCCCTGATAGACCCAAGGGAGCCCTACAAACTGACATCAGGAACCTGGACTGCTGAGTTTTCTTTCCCAGGGAAAATGGAAAAAGGATGTGCCCAGGGGCCCCTGGCCCTGGGCTGGGCCCTGAATGCAAAGAATCCTTATATCGAAGGATGCTCCCCACATCGAAGTTGTCCCCACCTCAAACTTGTGCTGCCCTGATAGACCCAAGGGAGCCCTACAAACTGACATCAGGAACCTGGACTGCTGAGTTTTCTTTCCCAGGGAAAATGGAAAAAGGATGTGCCCAGGGGCCCCTGGCCCTGACTGCAAAGAATCCTTATATCGAAGGATTGAGCCCAGACCGAAGTTGTCCCCACCTCAAACTTGTGCTGCCCTGATAGACCCAAGGGAGCCCTACAAAATGACATCAGGAACCTGGATTGCTGAGTTTTCTTTCGCAGGGAAAATGGAAAAAGGATGTGCCCAGGGGCCCCTGGCCCTGGGCTGGGCCCTGACTGCAAAGAATCCTTATATCGAAGGATTGAGCCCAGACCGAAGTTGTCCCCACCTCAAACTTGTGCTGCCCTGATAGACCCAAGGGAGCCCTACAAACTGACATCAGGAACCTGGACTGCTGAGTTTTCTTTCCCAGGGAAAATGGAAAAAGGATGTGCCCAGGGGCCCCTGGCCCTGGGCTGGGCCCTGACTGCAAAGAATCCTTATATCGAAGGATTGAGCCCAGACCGAAGTTGTCCCCACCTCAAACTTGTGCTGCCCTGATAGACCCAAGGGAGCCCTACAAACTGACATCAGGAACCTGGACTGCTGAGTTTTCTTTCCCAGGGAAAATGGAAAAAGGATGTGCCCAGGGGCCCCTGGCCTGGGCTGGGCCCTGAATGCAAAGAATCCTTATATCGAAGGATGCACCCCACACCGAAGTTGTCCCCACCTCAAACTTGTGCTGCCCTGATAGACCCAAGGGAGCCCTACAAACTGACATCAGGAACCTGGACTGCTGAGTTTTCTTTCTTGGGGAAAATGGCCAAAGGTTGTGCCCAGGGGCCCCTGGCCCTGGGCTGGGCCCTGAATGCAAAGAATCCTTATATCGAAGGATGGACCCGAGACCGAAGATGCCCCACCTCAAACTTGTGCTGCCCTGATAGACCCAAGGGAGCCCTACAAACTGACATCAGGAACCTGGACTGCTGAGTTTTCTTTCCCGGGGAAAATGGGAAAAGGATGTGCCCAGGGGCCCCTCGCCCTGACTGCAAAGAATCCTTATATCGAAGAATGGAGCCCAGACCGAAGTTGTCCCCACCTCAAACTTGTGCTGCCCTGATAGACCGAAGGGAGCCCTACAAACTGACATCAGGAATCTGGACTGCTGAGTTTTCTTTCCCAGGGAAAATGGAAAAAGGATGTGCCCAGGGGCCCCTGGCCCTGGGCCGGGCCCTGAATGCAAAGAATCCTTATATCGAAGGATTGAGCCCAGACCGAAGTTGTCCCCACCTCAAACTTGTGCTGCCCTGATAGACCCAAGGGAGCCCTACAAACTGACATCAGGAACCTGGACTGCTGAGTTTTCTTTCCAAGGGAAAATGGAAAAAGGATGTGCCCAGGGGCCCCTGGCCCTGGGCTGGGCCCTGACTGCAAAGAATCCTTATATCGAAGGATGGACCCGAGACCGAAGTTGTCCCCTCCTCAAACTTGTGCTGCCCTGATAGACCCAAGGGAGCCCTACAAACTGACATCAGGAACCTGGACTGCTGAGTTTTCTTTCCCAGGGAAAATGGAAAAAGGATGTGCCCAGGGGCCCCTGGCCCTGAATGCAAAGAATCCTTATATCGAAGAATGGAGCCCAGACCAAAGTTATCCCCACCTCAAACTTGTGCTGCCCTGATAGACCCAAGGGAGCCCTACAAACTGACATCAGGAACCTGGACTGCTGAGTTTTCTTTCCCAGGGAAAATGGAAAAAGGATGTGCCCAGGGGCCCCTGGCCCTGGGCTGGGCCCTGAATGCAAAGAATCCTTATATCGAAGGATGCTCCCCACATCGAAGTTGTCCCCACCTCAAACTTGTGCTGCCCTGATAGACCCAAGGGAGCCCTACAAACTGACATCAGGAACCTGGACTGCTGAGTTTTCTTTCCCAGGGAAAATGGAAAAAGGGTGTGCCCAGGGGCCCCTGGCCCTGGGCTGGGCCTGACTGCAAAGAATCCTTATATCGAAGGATGGAGCCCAGACCAAAGTTGTCCCCACCTCAAACTTGTGCTGCCCTGATAGACCCAAGGGAGCCCTACAAACTGACATCAGGAACCTGGACTGCTGAGTTTTCTTTCCCAGGGAAAATGGAAAAAGGATGTGCCCAGGGGCCCCTGGCCCTGACTGCAAAGAATCCTTATATCGAAGGATTGAGCCCAGACCGAAGTTGTCCCCACCTCAAACTTGTGCTGCCCTGATAGACCCAAGGGAGCCCTACAAAATGACATCAGGAACCTGGATTGCTGAGTTTTCTTTCGCAGGGAAAATGGAAAAAGGATGTGCCCAGGGGCCCCTGGCCCTGGGCTGGGCCCTGACTGCAAAGAATCCTTATATCGAAGGATTGAGCCCAGACCGAAGTTGTCCCCACCTCAAACTTGTGCTGCCCTGATAGACCCAAGGGAGCCCTACAAACTGACATCAGGAACCTGGACTGCTGAGTTTTCTTTCCCAGGGAAAATGGAAAAAGGATGTGCCCAGGGGCCCCTGGCCCTGGGCTGGGCCCTGACTGCAAAGAATCCTTATATCGAAGGATTGAGCCCAGACCGAAGTTGTCCCCACCTCAAACTTGTGCTGCCCTGATAGACCCAAGGGAGCCCTACAAACTGACATCAGGAACCTGGACTGCTGAGTTTTCTTTCCCAGGGAAAATGGAAAAAGGATGTGCCCAGGGGCCCCTGGCCTGGGCTGGGCCCTGAATGCAAAGAATCCTTATATCGAAGGATGCACCCCACACCGAAGTTGTCCCCACCTCAAACTTGTGCTGCCCTGATAGACCCAAGGGAGCCCTACAAACTGACATCAGGAACCTGGACTGCTGAGTTTTCTTTCTTGGGGAAAATGGCCAAAGGTTGTGCCCAGGGGCCCCTGGCCCTGGGCTGGGCCCTGAATGCAAAGAATCCTTATATCGAAGGATGGACCCGAGACCGAAGATGCCCCACCTCAAACTTGTGCTGCCCTGATAGACCCAAGGGAGCCCTACAAACTGACATCAGGAACCTGGACTGCTGAGTTTTCTTTCCCGGGGAAAATGGGAAAAGGATGTGCCCAGGGGCCCCTCGCCCTGACTGCAAAGAATCCTTATATCGAAGAATGGAGCCCAGACCGAAGTTGTCCCCACCTCAAACTTGTGCTGCCCTGATAGACCGAAGGGAGCCCTACAAACTGACATCAGGAATCTGGACTGCTGAGTTTTCTTTCCCAGGGAAAATGGAAAAAGGATGTGCCCAGGGGCCCCTGGCCCTGGGCCGGGCCCTGAATGCAAAGAATCCTTATATCGAAGGATTGAGCCCAGACCGAAGTTGTCCCCACCTCAAACTTGTGCTGCCCTGATAGACCCAAGGGAGCCCTACAAACTGACATCAGGAACCTGGACTGCTGAGTTTTCTTTCCCAGGGAAAATGGAAAAAGGATGTGCCCAGGGGCCCCTGGCCCTGACTGCAAAGAATCCTTATATCGAAGGATTGAGCCCAGACCGAAGTTGTCCCCACCTCAAACTTGTGCTGCCCTGATAGACCCAAGGGAGCCCTACAAACTGACATCAGGAACCTGGACTGCTGAGTTTTCTTTCCCAGGGAAAATGGAAAAAGGATGTGCCCAGGGGCCCCTGGCCCTGGGCTGGGTCCTGACTGCAAAGAATCCTTATATCGAAGGATTGAGCCCAGACCGAAGTTGTCCCCACCTCAAACTTGTGCGGCCCTGATAGACCCAAGGGAGCCCTACAAACTGACATCAGGAACCTGGACTGCTGAGTTTTCTTTCCCAGGGAAAATGGAAAAAGGATGTGCCCAGGGGCTCCTGGCCCTGACTGCAAAGAATCCTTATATCGAAGGATGGAGCCCACACCGAAGTTGTCCCCACCTCAAACTTGTGCTGCCCTGATAGACCCAAGGGAGCCCTACAAACTGACATCAGGAACCTGGACTGCTGAGTTTTCTTTCCCAGGGAAAATGGAAAAAGGATGTGCCCAGGGACCCCTGGCCCTGGGCTGGGCCCTGACTGCAAAGAATCCTTATATCGAAGGATGGACCCGAGACCAAAGTTGTCCCCTCCAAAAACTTGTGCTGCCCTGATAGACCCAAGGGAGCCCTACAAACTGACATCAGGAACCTGGACTGCTGAGTTTTCTTTCCCAGGGAAAATGGAAAAAGGATGTGCCCAGGGGCCCCTGGCCCTGACTGCAAAGAATCCTTATATCGAAGGATGGAGCCCAGACCGAAGTTGTCCCCACCTCAAACTTGTGCTGCCCTGATAGACCCAAGGGAGCCCTACAAACTGACATCAGGAACCTGGACTGCTGAGTTTTCTTTCCCAGGGAAAATGGCCAAAGGATGTGCCCAGGGGCCCCTGGCCCTGGGCTGGGCCCTGAATGCAAAGAATCCTTATATCGAAGGATGCACCCCACACCGAAGTTGTCCCCACCTCAAACTTGTGCTGCCCTGATAGACCCAAGGGAGCCCTACAAACTGACATCAGGAACCTGGACTGCTGAGTTTTCTTTTTCGGGGGAAATGGAAAAAGTATGTGCCCAGGGGCCCCTGGCCCTGACTGCAAAGAATCCTTATATCGAAGAATAAAACCCAGACCGAAGTTGTCCCCACATCAAACTTGTGCTGCCCTGATAGACCCAAGGGAGCCCTACAAACTGACATCAGGAACCTGGACTGCTGAGTTTTCTTTCCCAGGGAAAATGGAAAAAGGATGTGCCCAGGGGCTCCTGGCCCTGGGCTGGGCCCTGACTGCAAAGAATCCTTATATCGAAGGATGGACCCGAGACCGAAGTTGTCCCCTCCTCAAACTTGTGCTGCCCTGATAGACCCAAGGGAGCCCTACAAACTGACATCAGGAACCTGGACTGCTGAGTTTTCTTTCCCAGGGAAAATGGAAAAAGGATGTGCCCAGGGGCCCCTGGCCCTGACTGCAAAGAATCCTTATATCGAAGGATGGAGCCCAGACCGAAGTTGTCCCCACCTCAAACTTGTGCTGCCCTGATAGACCCAAGGGAGCCCTACAAACTGACATCAGGAACCTGGACTGCTGAGTTTTCTTTCCCAGGGAAAATGGAAAAAGGATGTGCCCAGGGGCCCCTGGCCCTGGGCTGGGCCCTGAATGCAAAGAATCCTTATATCGAAGGATGCACCCCAAACCGAATTTGTCCCCACCTCAAACTTGTGCTACCCTGATAGAACCAAGGGAGCCCTACAAACTGACATCAGGAACCTGGACTGCTGAGTTTTCTTTCCCAGGGAAAATGGAAAAAGGATGTGCCCAGGGGCCCCTCGCCCTGGGCTGGTCCTGACTGCAAAGAATCCTTATATCGAAGGATTGAGCCCATACCGAAGTTGTCCCCACCTCAAACTTGTGCTGCCCTGATAGACCCAAGGGAGCCCTACAAACTGACATCAGGAACCTGGACTGCTGAGTTTTCTTTCCCAGGGAAAATGGAAAAAGGATGTGCCCAGGGGCCCCTGGCCCTGGGCTGGGCCTGACTGCAAAGAATCCTTATATCTAAGGATGGATTCGAGACCGAAGATGTCCCCACCTCAAACTTGTGCTGCCCTGATAGACCCAAGGGAGCCCTACAAACTGACATCAGGAACCTGGACTGCTGAGTTTTCTTTCCCAGGGAAAATGGCCAAAGGATGTGCCCAGGGGCTCCTGGCCCTGGGCTGGGCCCTGAATGCAAAGAATCCTTATATCGAAGGATGGAGCCCACACCGAAGTTGTCCCCACCTCAAACTTGTGCTGCCCTGATAGACCCAAGGGAGCCCTACAAACTGACATCAGGAACCTGGACTGCTGAGTTTTCTTTCCCGGGGAAAATGGGAAAAGGATGTGCCCAGGGGCCCCTGGCCCTGAATGCAAAGAATCCTTATATCGAAGAATGGAGCCCAGACCAAAGCTGTCCCCACCTCAAACTTGTGCTGCCCTGATAGACCCAAGGGAGCCCTACAAACTGACATCAGGAACCTGGACTGCTGAGTTTTCTTTCCCAGGGAAAATGGAAAAAGGATGTGCCCAGGGGCCCCTGGCCCTGGGCTGGGCCTGACTGCAAAGAATCCTTATATCGTAGGATGGACCCGAGACCGAAGATGCCCCACCTCAAACTTGTGCTGCCCTGATAGACCCAAGGGAGCCCTACAAACTGACATCAGGAACCTGGACTGCTGAGTTTTCTTTCCCGGGGAAAATGGGAAAAGGATGTGCCCAGGGGCCCCTCGCCCTGACTGCAAAGAATCCTTATATCGAAGGATGGAGCCCAGACCGAAGTTGTCCCCACCTCAAACTTGTGCTGCCCTGATAGACCCAAGGGAGCCCTACAAACTGACATCAGGAACCTGGACTGCTGAGTTTTCTTTCCCAGGGAAAATGGAAAAAGAATGTGCCCAGGGACCCCTGGCCTTGGGCTGGGCCTGACTGCAAAGAATCCTTATATCTAAGGATTGAGCCCAGACCGAAGTTGTCCCCACCTCAAACTTGTGCTGCCCTGATAGACCCAAGGGAGCCCTACAAACTGACATCAGGAACCTGGACTGCTGAGTTTTCTTTCCCAGGGAAAATGGAAAAAGGATGTGCCCAGGGTCCCCTGGCCCTGGGCTGGGCCCTGAATGCAAAGAATCCTTATATCGAAGGATGCTCCCCACATCGAAGTTGTCCCCACCTCAAACTTGTGCTGCCCTGATAGACCCAAGGGAGCCCTACAAACTGACATCAGGAACCTGGACTGCTGAGTTTTCTTTCCCAGGGAAAATGGAAAAAGGGTGTGCCCAGGGGCCCCTGGCCCTGGGCTGGGCCTGACTGCAAAGAATCCTTATATCGAAGGATGGAGCCCAGACCAAAGTTGTCCCCACCTCAAACTTGTGCTGCCCTGATAGACCCAAGGGAGCCCTACAAACTGACATCAGGAACCTGGACTGCTGAGTTTTCTTTTCCAGGGAGAATGGAAAAAGGATGTGCCCAGGGGCCCCTGGCCCTGGGCTGGGCCTGACGGCAAAGAATCCTTATATCGAAGGATTGAGCCCAGACCGAAGTTGTCCCCACCTCAAACTTGTGCTGCCCTGATAGACCCAAGGGAGCCCTACAAACTGACATCAGGAACCTGGACTGCTGAGTTTTCTTTTCCAGGGAGAATGGAAAAAGGATGTGCCCAGGGGCCCCTGGCCCTGGGCTGGGCCTGACGGCAAAGAATCCTTATATCGAAGGATTGAGCCCAGACCGAAGTTGTCCCCACCTCAAACTTGTGCTGCCCTGATAGACCCAAGGGAGCCCTACAAACTGACATCAGGAACCTGGACTGCTGAGTTTTCTTTTCCAGGGAGAATGGAAAAAGGATGTGCCCAGGGGCCCCTGGCCCTGACTGCAAAGAATCCTTATATCGAAGGATGGAGCCCAGACCGAAGTTGTCCCCACCTCAAACTTGTGCTGCCCTGATAGACCCAAGGGAGCCCTACAAACTGACATCAGGAACCTGGACTGCTGAGTTTTCTTTCCCAGGGAAAATGGAAAAAGAATGTGCCCAGGGACCCCTGGCCTTGGGCTGGGCCTGACTGCAAAGAATCCTTATATCTAAGGATGGACCCGAGACCGAAGATGTCCCCACCTCAAACGTGTGCTGCCCTGATAGACCCCAGGGAGCCCTACAAACTGACATCAGGAACCTGGACTGCTGAGTTTTCTTTCCCAGGGAAAATGGCCAAAGGATGTGCCCAGGGGCCCCTTGACCTGACTGCAAAGAATCCTTATATCGAAGGATGGAGCGCAGACCGAAGTTGTCCCCACCTCAAACTTGTGCTGCCCTGATAGACCCAAGGGAGCCCTACAAACTGACATCAGGAACCTGGACTGCTGAGTTTTCTTTCCCAGGGAAAATGGCCAAAGGATGTGCCCAGGAGCCCGTAGCCCTGGGCTGGGCCCTGAATGCAAAGAATCCTTATATCGAAGGATGCACCCCACACCGAAGTTGTCCCCACCTCAAACTTGTGCTGCCCTGATAGACCCAAGGGAGCCCTACAAACTGACATCAGGAACCTGGACTGCTGAGTTTTCTTTCCCAGGGAAAATGGAAAAAGGATGTGCCCAGGGGCCCCTGGCCCTGACTGCAAAGAATCCTTATATTGAAGGATGGAGCCCAGACCGAAGTTGTCCCCACCTCAAACTTGTGCTGCCCTGATAGACCCAAGGGAGCCCTACAAACTGACATCAGGAACCTGGACTGCTGAGTTTTCTTTCCCAGGGAAAATGGCCAAAGGATGTGCCCAGGGGCTCCTGGCCCTGGGCTGGGCCCTGAATGCAAAGATTCGTTATATCGAAGGATGCACCCCACACCGAATTTGTCCCCACCTCAAACTTGTGCTGCCCTGATAGACCCAAGGGAGCCCTACAAACTGACATCAGCAACCTGGACTGCTGAGTTTTCTTTCCCGCGGAAAATGGGAAAAGGATGTGCCCAGGGGCCCCTGGCCCTGAATGCAAAGAATCCTTATATCGAAGAATGGAGCCCAGACCAAAGTTGTCCCCACCTCAAACTTGTGCTGCCCTGACAGACCCAAGGGAGCCCTACAAACTGACATCAGGAACCTGGACTGCTGAGTTTTCTTTCCCAGGGAAATGGGAAAAGGATGTGCCCAGGGGCCCCTGGCCCTGACTGCAAAGAATCCTTATATCGAAGGATGGAGCCCAGACCGAAGTTGTCCCCACCTCAAACTTGTGCTGCGCTGATAGACCCAAGGGAGCCCTACAAACTGACATCAGGAACCTGGACTGCTGAGTTTTCTTTCCCAGGGAAAATGGAAAAAGGATGTGCCCAGGGGCCCCTGGCCCTGGGCTGGGCCCTGAATGCAAAGAATCCTTATATCGAAGGATGCACCCCACACCGAAGTTGTCCCCACCTCAAACTTGTGCTGCCCTGATAGACCCCAGGGAGCCCTACAAACTGACATCAGGAACCTGGACTGCTGAGTTTTCTTTCCCAGGGAAAATGGCCAAAGGATGTGCCCAGGGGCCCCTTGACCTGACTGCAAAGAATCCTTATATCGAAGGATGGAGCGCAGACCGAAGTTGTCCCCACCTCAAACTTGTGCTGCCCTGATAGACCCAAGGGAGCCCTACAAACTGACATCAGGAACCTGGACTGCTGAGTTTTCTTTCCCAGGGAAAATGGCCAAAGGAGGTGCCCAGGGGCCCCTGGCCCTGGGCTGGGCCCTGAATGCAAAGAATCCTTATATCGAAGGATGCACCCGAGACCGAAGTTGTCCCCACCTCAAACTTGTGCTGCCCTGATAGACCCAAGGGAGCCCTACAAACTGACATCAGGAACCTGGACTGCTGAGTTTTCTTTCCCAGGGAAAATGGAAAAAGGATGTGCCCAGGGGCCCCTGGCCCTGACTGCAAAGAATCCTTATATCGAAGGATGGAGCCCAGACCGAAGTTGTCCCCACCTCAAACTTGTGCTGCCCTGATAGACCCAAGGGAGCCCTACAAACTGACATCAGGAACCTGGACTGCTGAGTTTTCTTTCCCAGGGAAAATGGCCAAAGGATGTGCCCAGGGGCTCCTGGCCCTGGGCTGGGCCCTGAATGCAAAGATTCGTTATATCGAAGGATGCACCCCACACCGAATTTGTCCCCACCTCAAACTTGTGCTGCCCTGATAGACCCAAGGGAGCCCTACAAACTGACATCAGGAACCTGGACTGCTGAGTTTTCTTTCCCGCGGAAAATGGGAAAAGGATGTGCCCAGGGGCCCCTGGCCCTGAATGCAAAGAATCCTTATATCGAAGAATGGAGCCCAGACCAAAGTTGTCCCCACCTCAAACTTGTGCTGCCCTGATAGACCCAAGGGAGCCCTACAAACTGACATCAGGAACCTGGACTGCTGAGTTTTCTTTCCCAGGGAAAATGGCCAAAGGAGGTGCCCAGGGGCCCCTGGCCCTGGGCTGGGCCCTGAATGCAAAGAATCCTTATATCGAAGGATGCACCCCACACCGAAGTTGTCCCCACCTCAAACTTGTGCTGCCCTGATAGACCCAAGGGAGCCCTACAAACTGACATCAGGAACCTGGACTGCTGAGTTTTCTTTCCCAGGGAAAATGGAAAAAGGATGTGCCCAGGGGCCCCTGGCCCTGACTGCAAAGAATCCTTATATCGAAGGATGGAGCCCAGACCGAAGTTGTCCCCACCTCAAACTTGTGCTGCCCTGATAGACCCAAGGGAGCCCTACAAACTGACATCAGGAACCTGGACTGCTGAGTTTTCTTTCCCAGGGAAAATGGCCAAAGGATGTGCCCAGGGGCTCCTGGCCCTGGGCTGGGCCCTGAATGCAAAGATTCGTTATATCGAAGGATGCACCCCACACCGAATTTGTCCCCACCTCAAACTTGTGCTGCCCTGATAGACCCAAGGGAGCCCTACAAACTGACATCAGGAACCTGGACTGCTGAGTTTTCTTTCCCGCGGAAAATGGGAAAAGGATGTGCCCAGGGGCGCCTGGCCCTGAATGCAAAGAATCCTTATATCGAAGAATGGAGCCCAGACCAAAGTTGTCCCCACCTCAAACTTGTGCTGCCCTGACAGACCCAAGGGAGCCCTACAAACTGACATCAGGAACCTGGACTGCTGAGTTTTCTTTCCCAGGGAAATGGGAAAAGGATGTGCCCAGGGGCCCCTGGCCCTGACTGCAAAGAATCCTTATATCGAAGGATGGAGCCCAGACCGAAGTTGTCCCCACCTCAAACTTGTGCTGCGCTGATAGACCCAAGGGAGCCCTACAAACTGACATCAGGAACCTGGACTGCTGAGTTTTCTTTCCCAGGGAAAATGGAAAAAGGATGTGCCCAGGGGCCCCTGGCCCTGGGCTGGGCCCTGAATGCAAAGAATCCTTATATCGAAGGATGGACCCGAGACCGAAGATGTCCCCACCTCAAACTTGTGCTGCCCTGATAGACCCAAGGGAGCCCTACAAACTGACATCAGGAACCTGGACTGCTGAGTTTTCTTTCCCAGGGAAAATGGAAAAAGGATGTGCCCAGGGACCCATGGCCCTGGGCTGGGCCTGACTGCAGAGAATCCTTATATCTAAGGATGGACCGAAGACCGAAGATGTCCCCACCTCAAACTTGTGCTGCCCTGATAGACCCAAGGGAGCCCTACAAACTGACATCAGGAACCTGGACTGCTGAGTTTTCTTTTTCGGGGGAAATGGAAAAAGGATGTGCCCAGGGGCCCCTCGCCCTGGGCTGGGCCTGACTGCAAAGAATCCTTATATCGAAGGATGGAGCCCAGACCGAAGTTGTCCCCACCTAAAACTTGTGCTGCCCTGATAGACCCAAGGGAGCCCTACAAACTGACATCAGGAACCTGGACTGCTGAGTTTTCTTTCCCAGGGAAAATGGCCAAAGGATGTGCCCAGGGGCTCCTGGCCCTGGGCTGGGCCCTGAATGCAAAGAATCCTTATATCGAAGGATGCACCCCACACCGAAGTTGTCCCCACCTCAAACTTGTGCTGCCCTGATAGACCCAAGGGAGCCCTACAAACTGACATCAGGAACCTGGACTGCTGAGTTTTCTTTCCCAGGGAAAATGGAAAAAGGATGTGCCCAGGGTCCCCTGGCCCTGGGCTGGGCCCTGAATGCAAAGAATCCTTATATCGAAGGATGCTCCCCACATCGAAGTTGTCCCCACCTCAAACTTGTGCTGCCCTGATAGACCCAAGGGAGCCCTACAAACTGACATCAGGAACCTGGACTGCTGAGTTTTCTTTCCCAGGGAAAATGGAAAAAGGGTGTGCCCAGGGGCCCCTGGCCCTGGGCTGGGCCTGACTGCAAAGAATCCTTATATCGAAGGATGGAGCCCAGACCGAAGTTGTCCCCACCTCAAACTTGTGCTGCCCTGATAGACCCAAGGGAGCCCTACAAACTGACATCAGGAACCTGGACTGCTGAGTTTTCTTTCCCAGGGAAAATGGAAAAAGGATGTGCCCAGGGGCCCCTGGCCCTGGGCAGGGCCCTGAATGCAAAGAATCCTTATATCGAAGGATTGAGCCCAGACCGAAGTTGTCCCCACCTCAAACTTGTGCTGCCCTGATAGACCCAAGGGAGCCCTACAAACTGACATCAGGAACCTGGACTGCTGAGTTTTCTTTCCCAGGGAGAATGGAAAAAGGATGTGCCCAGGGGCCCCTGGCCCTGACTGCAAAGAATCCTTATATCGAAGGATGGAGCCCAGACCGAAGTTGTCCCCACCTCAAACTTGTGCTGCCCTGATAGACCCAAGGGAGCCCTACAAACTGACATCAGGAACCTGGACTGCTGAGTTTTCTTTCCCAGGGAAAATGGCCAAAGGATGTGCCCAGGGGCTCCTGGCCCTGGGCTGGGCCCTGAATGCAAAGATTCGTTATATCGAAGGATGCACCCCACACCGAATTTGTCCCCACCTCAAACTTGTGCTGCCCTGATAGACCCAAGGGAGCCCTACAAACTGACATCAGGAACCTGGACTGCTGAGTTTTCTTTCCCGCGGAAAATGGGAAAAGGATGTGCCCAGGGGCCCCTGGCCCTGAATGCAAAGAATCCTTATATCGAAGAATGGAGCCCAGACCAAAGTTGTCCCCACCTCAAACTTGTGCTGCCCTGACAGACCCAAGGGAGCCCAACAAACTGACATCAGGAACCTGGACTGCTCAGTTTTCTTTCCCAGGGAAATGGGAAAAGGATGTGCCCAGGGGCCCCTGGCCCTGACTGCAAAGAATCCTTATATCGAAGGATGGAGCCCAGACCGAAGTTGTCCCCACCTCAAACTTGTGCTGCCCTGATAGACCCAAGGGAGCCCTACAAACTGACATCAGGAACCTGGACTGCTGAGTTTTCTTTCCCAGGGAAAATGGAAAAAGGATGTGCCCAGGGGCCCCTGGCCCTGGGCTGGGCCCTGAATGCAAAGAATCCTTATATCGAAGGATGGACCCGAGACCGAAGATGTCCCCACCTCAAACTTGTGCTGCCCTGATAGACCCAAGGGAGCCCTACAAACTGACATCAGGAACCTGGACTGCTGAGTTTTCTTTCCCAGGGAAAATGGAAAAAGGATGTGCCCAGGGACCCATGGCCCTGGGCTGGGCCTGACTGCAGAGAATCCTTATATCTAAGGATGGACCGAAGACCGAAGATGTCCCCACCTCAAACTTGTGCTGCCCTGATAGACCCAAGGGAGCCCTACAAACTGACATCAGGAACCTGGACTGCTGAGTTTTCTTTTTCGGGGGAAATGGAAAAAGGATGTGCCCAGGGGCCCCTCGCCCTGGGCTGGGCCTGACTGCAAAGAATCCTTATATCGAAGGATGGAGCCCAGACCAAAGTTGTCCCCACCTCAAACTTGTGCTGCCCTGATAGACCCAAGGGAGCCCTACAAACTGACATCAGGAACCTGGACTGCTGAGTTTTCTTTCCCAGGGAAAATGGCCAAAGGATGTGCCCAGGGGCTCCTGGCCCTGGGCTGGGCCCTGAATGCAAAGAATCCTTATATCGAAGGATGCACCCCACACCGAAGTTGTCCCCACCTCAAACTTGTGCTGCCCTGATAGACCCAAGGGAGCCCTACAAACTGACATCAGGAACCTGGACTGCTGAGTTTTCTTTCCCAGGGAAAATGGAAAAAGGATGTGCCCAGGGTCCCCTGGCCCTGGGCTGGGCCCTGAATGCAAAGAATCCTTATATCGAAGGATGCTCCCCACATCGAAGTTGTCCCCACCTCAAACTTGTGCTGCCCTGATAGACCCAAGGGAGCCCTACAAACTGACATCAGGAACCTGGACTGCTGAGTTTTCTTTCCCAGGGAAAATGGAAAAAGGGTGTGCCCAGGGGCCCCTGGCCCTGGGCTGGGCCTGACTGCAAAGAATCCTTATATCGAAGGATGGAGCCCAGACCGAAGTTGTCCCCACCTCAAACTTGTGCTGCCCTGATAGACCCAAGGGAGCCCTACAAACTGACATCAGGAACCTGGACTGCTGAGTTTTCTTTCCCAGGGAAAATGGAAAAAGGATGTGCCCAGGGGCCCCTGGCCCTGGGCAGGGCCCTGAATGCAAAGAATCCTTATATCGAAGGATTGAGCCCAGACCGAAGTTGTCCCCACCTCAAACTTGTGCTGCCCTGATAGACCCAAGGGAGCCCTACAAACTGACATCAGGAACCTGGACTGCTGAGTTTTCTTTCCCAGGGAGAATGGAAAAAGGATGTGCCCAGGGGCCCCTGGCCCTGACTGCAAAGAATCCTTATATCGAAGGATGGAGCCCAGACCGAAGTTGTCCCCACCTCAAACTTGTGCTGCCCTGATAGACCCAAGGGAGCCCTACAAACTGACATCAGGAACCTGGACTGCTGAGTTTTCTTTCCCAGGGAAAATGGAAAAAGAATGTGCCCAGGGACCCCTGGCCTTGGGCTGGGCCTGACTGCAAAGAATCCTTATATCTAAGGATGGACCCGAGACCGAAGATGTCCCCACCTCAAACGTGTGCTGCCCTGATAGACCCCAGGGAGCCCTACAAACTGACATCAGGAACCTGGACTGCTGAGTTTTCTTTCCCAGGGAAAATGGCCAAAGGATGTGCCCAGGGGCCCCTTGACCTGACTGCAAAGAATCCTTATATCGAAGGATGGAGCGCAGACCGAAGTTGTCCCCACCTCAAACTTGTGCTGCCCTGATAGACCCAAGGGAGCCCTACAAACTGACATCAGGAACCTGGACTGCTGAGTTTTCTTTCCCAGGGAAAATGGCCAAAGGATGTGCCCAGGGGCCCCTGGCCCTGGGCTGGGCCCTGAATGCAAAGAATCCTTATATCGAAGGATGCACCCCACACCGAAGTTGTCCCCACCTCAAACTTGTGCTGCCCTGATAGACCCAAGGGAGCCCTACAAACTGACATCAGGAACCTGGACTGCTGAGTTTTCTTTCCCAGGGAAAATGGAAAAAGGATGTGCCCAGGGGCCCCTGGCCCTGACTGCAAAGAATCCTTATATCGAAGGATGGAGCCCAGACCGAAGTTGTCCCCACCTCAAACTTGTGCTGCCCTGATAGACCCAAGGGAGCCCTACAAACTGACATCAGGAACCTGGACTGCTGAGTTTTCTTTCCCAGGGAAAATGGCCAAAGGATGTGCCCAGGGGCTCCTGGCCCTGGGCTGGGCCCTGAATGCAAAGATTCGTTATATCGAAGGATGCACCCCACACCGAATTTGTCCCCACCTCAAACTTGTGCTGCCCTGATAGACCCAAGGGAGCCCTACAAACTGACATCAGGAACCTGGACTGCTGAGTTTTCTTTCCCGCGGAAAATGGGAAAAGGATGTGCCCAGGGGCCCCTGGCCCTGAATGCAAAGAATCCTTATATCGAAGAATGGAGCCCAGACCAAAGTTGTCCCCACCTCAAACTTGTGCTGCCCTGACAGACCCAAGGGAGCCCTACAAACTGACATCAGGAACCTGGACTGCTCAGTTTTCTTTCCCAGGGAAATGGGAAAAGGATGTGCCCAGGGGCCCCTGGCCCTGACTGCAAAGAATCCTTATATCGAAGGATGGAGCCCAGACCGAAGTTGTCCCCACCTCAAACTTGTGCTGCCCTGATAGACCCAAGGGAGCCCTACAAACTGACATCAGGAACCTGGACTGCTGAGTTTTCTTTCCCAGGGAAAATGGAAAAAGGATGTGCCCAGGGGCCCCTGGCCCTGGGCTGGGCCCTGAATGCAAAGAATCCTTATATCGAAGGATGGACCCGAGACCGAAGATGTCCCCACCTCAAACTTGTGCTGCCCTGATAGACCCAAGGGAGCCCTACAAACTGACATCAGGAACCTGGACTGCTGAGTTTTCTTTCCCAGGGAAAATGGAAAAAGGATGTGCCCAGGGACCCATGGCCCTGGGCTGGGCCTGACTGCAGAGAATCCTTATATCTAAGGATGGACCGAAGACCGAAGATGTCCCCACCTCAAACTTGTGCTGCCCTGATAGACCCAAGGGAGCCCTACAAACTGACATCAGGAACCTGGACTGCTGAGTTTTCTTTTTCGGGGGAAATGGAAAAAGGATGTGCCCAGGGGCCCCTCGCCCTGGGCTGGGCCTGACTGCAAAGAATCCTTATATCGAAGGATGGAGCCCAGACCAAAGTTGTCCCCACCTCAAACTTGTGCTGCCCTGATAGACCCAAGGGAGCCCTACAAACTGACATCAGGAACCTGGACTGCTGAGTTTTCTTTCCCAGGGAAAATGGCCAAAGGATGTGCCCAGGGGCTCCTGGCCCTGGGCTGGGCCCTGAATGCAAAGAATCCTTATATCGAAGGATGCACCCCACACCGAAGTTGTCCCCACCTCAAACTTGTGCTGCCCTGATAGACCCAAGGGAGCCCTACAAACTGACATCAGGAACCTGGACTGCTGAGTTTTCTTTCCCAGGGAAAATGGCCAAAGGATGTGCCCAGGGGCCCCTGGCCCTGGGCTGGGCCCTGAATGCAAAGAATCCTTATATCGAAAGATGCATGCCACACCGAAGTTGTCCCCACCTCAAACTTGTGCTGCCCTGATAGACCCAAGGGAGCCCTACAAACTGACATCAGGAACCTGGACTGCTGAGTTTTCTTTCCCGCGGAAAATGGGAAAAGGATGTGCCCAGGGGCCCCTGGCCCTGAATGCAAAGAATCCTTATATCGAAGAATGGAGCCCAGACCAAAGTTGTCCCCACCTCAAACTTGTGCTGCCCTGATAGACCCAAGGGAGCCCTACAAACTGACATCAGGAACCTGGACTGCTGAGTTTTCTTTCCCAGGGAAAATGGCCAAAGGAGGTGCCCAGGGGCCCCTGGCCCTGGGCTGGGCCCTGAATGCAAAGAATCCTTATATCGAAGGATGCACCCCACACCGAAGTTGTCCCCACCTCAAACTTGTGCTGCCCTGATAGACCCAAGGGAGCCCTACAAACTGACATCAGGAACCTGGACTGCTGAGTTTTCTTTCCCAGGGAAAATGGAAAAAGGATGTGCCCAGGGGCCCCTGGCCCTGACTGCAAAGAATCCTTATATCGAAGGATGGAGCCCAGACCGAAGTTGTCCCCACCTCAAACTTGTGCTGCCCTGATAGACCCAAGGGAGCCCTACAAACTGACATCAGGAACCTGGACTGCTGAGTTTTCTTTCCCAGGGAAAATGGCCAAAGGATGTGCCCAGGGGCTCCTGGCCCTGGGCTGGGCCCTGAATGCAAAGATTCGTTATATCGAAGGATGCACCCCACACCGAATTTGTCCCCACCTCAAACTTGTGCTGCCCTGATAGACCCAAGGGAGCCCTACAAACTGACATCAGGAACCTGGACTGCTGAGTTTTCTTTCCCGCGGAAAATGGGAAAAGGATGTGCCCAGGGGCCCCTGGCCCTGAATGCAAAGAATCCTTATATCGAAGAATGGAGCCCAGACCAAAGTTGTCCCCACCTCAAACTTGTGCTGCCCTGACAGACCCAAGGGAGCCCTACAAACTGACATCAGGAACCTGGACTGCTGAGTTTTCTTTCCCAGGGAAATGGGAAAAGGATGTGCCCAGGGGCCCCTGGCCCTGACTGCAAAGAATCCTTATATCGAAGGATGGAGCCCAGACCGAAGTTGTCCCCACCTCAAACTTGTGCTGCGCTGATAGACCCAAGGGAGCCCTACAAACTGACATCAGGAACCTGGACTGCTGAGTTTTCTTTCCCAGGGAAAATGGAAAAAGGATGTGCCCAGGGGCCCCTGGCCCTGGGCTGGGCCCTGAATGCAAAGAATCCTTATATCGAAGGATGGACCCGAGACCGAAGATGTCCCCACCTCAAACTTGTGCTGCCCTGATAGACCCAAGGGAGCCCTACAAACTGACATCAGGAACCTGGACTGCTGAGTTTTCTTTCCCAGGGAAAATGGAAAAAGGATGTGCCCAGGGACCCATGGCCCTGGGCTGGGCCTGACTGCAGAGAATCCTTATATCTAAGGATGGACCGAAGACCGAAGATGTCCCCACCTCAAACTTGTGCTGCCCTGATAGACCCAAGGGAGCCCTACAAACTGACATCAGGAACCTGGACTGCTGAGTTTTCTTTTTCGGGGGAAATGGAAAAAGGATGTGCCCAGGGGCCCCTCGCCCTGGGCTGGGCCTGACTGCAAAGAATCCTTATATCGAAGGATGGAGCCCAGACCGAAGTTGTCCCCACCTAAAACTTGTGCTGCCCTGATAGACCCAAGGGAGCCCTACAAACTGACATCAGGAACCTGGACTGCTGAGTTTTCTTTCCCAGGGAAAATGGCCAAAGGATGTGCCCAGGGGCTCCTGGCCCTGGGCTGGGCCCTGAATGCAAAGAATCCTTATATCGAAGGATGCACCCCACACCGAAGTTGTCCCCACCTCAAACTTGTGCTGCCCTGATAGACCCAAGGGAGCCCTACAAACTGACATCAGGAACCTGGACTGCTGAGTTTTCTTTCCCAGGGAAAATGGAAAAAGGATGTGCCCAGGGTCCCCTGGCCCTGGGCTGGGCCCTGAATGCAAAGAATCCTTATATCGAAGGATGCTCCCCACATCGAAGTTGTCCCCACCTCAAACTTGTGCTGCCCTGATAGACCCAAGGGAGCCCTACAAACTGACATCAGGAACCTGGACTGCTGAGTTTTCTTTCCCAGGGAAAATGGAAAAAGGGTGTGCCCAGGGGCCCCTGGCCCTGGGCTGGGCCTGACTGCAAAGAATCCTTATATCGAAGGATGGAGCCCAGACCGAAGTTGTCCCCACCTCAAACTTGTGCTGCCCTGATAGACCCAAGGGAGCCCTACAAACTGACATCAGGAACCTGGACTGCTGAGTTTTCTTTCCCAGGGAAAATGGAAAAAGGATGTGCCCAGGGGCCCCTGGCCCTGGGCAGGGCCCTGAATGCAAAGAATCCTTATATCGAAGGATTGAGCCCAGACCGAAGTTGTCCCCACCTCAAACTTGTGCTGCCCTGATAGACCCAAGGGAGCCCTACAAACTGACATCAGGAACCTGGACTGCTGAGTTTTCTTTCCCAGGGAGAATGGAAAAAGGATGTGCCCAGGGGCCCCTGGCCCTGACTGCAAAGAATCCTTATATCGAAGGATGGAGCCCAGACCGAAGTTGTCCCCACCTCAAACTTGTGCTGCCCTGATAGACCCAAGGGAGCCCTACAAACTGACATCAGGAACCTGGACTGCTGAGTTTTCTTTCCCAGGGAAAATGGCCAAAGGATGTGCCCAGGGGCTCCTGGCCCTGGGCTGGGCCCTGAATGCAAAGATTCGTTATATCGAAGGATGCACCCCACACCGAATTTGTCCCCACCTCAAACTTGTGCTGCCCTGATAGACCCAAGGGAGCCCTACAAACTGACATCAGGAACCTGGACTGCTGAGTTTTCTTTCCCGCGGAAAATGGGAAAAGGATGTGCCCAGGGGCCCCTGGCCCTGAATGCAAAGAATCCTTATATCGAAGAATGGAGCCCAGACCAAAGTTGTCCCCACCTCAAACTTGTGCTGCCCTGACAGACCCAAGGGAGCCCTACAAACTGACATCAGGAACCTGGACTGCTGAGTTTTCTTTACCAGGGAAATGGGAAAAGGATGTGCCCAGGGGCCCCTGGCCCTGACTGCAAAGAATCCTTATATCGAAGGATGGAGCCCAGACCGAAGTTGTCCCCACCTCAAACTTGTGCTGCGCTGATAGACCCAAGGGAGCCCTACAAACTGACATCAGGAACCTGGACTGCTGAGTTTTCTTTCCCAGGGAAAATGGAAAAAGGATGTGCCCAGGGGCCCCTGGCCCTGGGCTGGGCGCTGAATGCAAAGAATCCTTATATCGAAGGATGGACCCGAGACCGAAGATGTCCCCACCTCAAACTTGTGCTGCCCTGATAGACCCAAGGGAGCCCTACAAACTGACATCAGGAACCTGGACTGCTGAGTTTTCTTTCCCAGGGAAAATGGAAAAAGGATGTGCCCAGGGACCCATGGCCCTGGGCTGGGCCTGACTGCAGAGAATCCTTATATCTAAGGATGGACCGAAGACCGAAGATGTCCCCACCTCAAACTTGTGCTGCCCTGATAGACCCAAGGGAGCCCTACAAACTGACATCAGGAACCTGGACTGCTGAGTTTTCTTTTTCGGGGGAAATGGAAAAAGGATGTGCCCAGGGGCCCCTCGCCCTGGGCTGGGCCTGACTGCAAAGAATCCTTATATCGAAGGATGGAGCCCAGACCAAAGTTGTCCCCACCTCAAACTTGTGCTGCCCTGATAGACCCAAGGGAGCCCTACAAACTGACATCAGGAACCTGGACTGCTGAGTTTTCTTTCCCAGGGAAAATGGCCAAAGGATGTGCCCAGGGGCTCCTGGCCCTGGGCTGGGCCCTGAATGCAAAGAATCCTTATATCGAAGGATGCACCCCACACCGAAGTTGTCCCCACCTCAAACTTGTGCTGCCCTGATAGACCCAAGGGAGCCCTACAAACTGACATCAGGAACCTGGACTGCTGAGTTTTCTTTCCCAGGGAAAATGGAAAAAGGATGTGCCCAGGGTCCCCTGGCCCTGGGCTGGGCCCTGAATGCAAAGAATCCTTATATCGAAGGATGCTCCCCACATCGAAGTTGTCCCCACCTCAAACTTGTGCTGCCCTGATAGACCCAAGGGAGCCCTACAAACTGACATCAGGAACCTGGACTGCTGAGTTTTCTTTCCCAGGGAAAATGGAAAAAGGGTGTGCCCAGGGGCCCCTGGCCCTGGGCTGGGCCTGACTGCAAAGAATCCTTATATCGAAGGATGGAGCCCAGACCGAAGTTGTCCCCACCTCAAACTTGTGCTGCCCTGATAGACCCAAGGGAGCCCTACAAACTGACATCAGGAACCTGGACTGCTGAGTTTTCTTTCCCAGGGAAAATGGAAAAAGGATGTGCCCAGGGGCCCCTGGCCCTGGGCAGGGCCCTGAATGCAAAGAATCCTTATATCGAAGGATTGAGCCCAGACCGAAGTTGTCCCCACCTCAAACTTGTGCTGCGCTGATAGACCCAAGGGAGCCCTACAAACTGACATCAGGAACCTGGACTGCTGAGTTTTCTTTCCCAGGGAGAATGGAAAAAGGATGTGCCCAGGGGCCCCTGGCCCTGACTGCAAAGAATCCTTATATCGAAGGATGGAGCCCAGACCGAAGTTGTCCCCACCTCAAACTTGTGCTGCCCTGATAGACCCAAGGGAGCCCTACAAACTGACATCAGGAACCTGGACTGCTGAGTTTTCTTTCCCAGGGAAAATGGAAAAAGAATGTGCCCAGGGACCCCTGGCCTTGGGCTGGGCCTGACTGCAAAGAATCCTTATATCTAAGGATGGACCCGAGACCGAAGATGTCCCCACCTCAAACGTGTGCTGCCCTGATAGACCCCAGGGAGCCCTACAAACTGACATCAGGAACCTGGACTGCTGAGTTTTCTTTCCCAGGGAAAATGGCCAAAGGATGTGCCCAGGGGCCCCTTGACCTGACTGCAAAGAATCCTTATATCGAAGGATGGAGCGCAGACCGAAGTTGTCCCCACCTCAAACTTGTGCTGCCCTGATAGACCCAAGGGAGCCCTACAAACTGACATCAGGAACCTGGACTGCTGAGTTTTCTTTCCCAGGGAAAATGGCCAAAGGATGTGCCCAGGGGCCCCTGGCCCTGGGCTGGGCCCTGAATGCAAAGAATCCTTATATCGAAGGATGCACCCCACACCGAAGTTGTCCCCACCTCAAACTTGTGCTGCCCTGATAGACCCAAGGGAGCCCTACAAACTGACATCAGGAACCTGGACTGCTGAGTTTTCTTTCCCAGGGAAAATGGAAAAAGGATGTGCCCAGGGGCCCCTGGCCCTGACTGCAAAGAATCCTTATATCGAAGGATGGAGCCCAGACCGAAGTTGTCCCCACCTCAAACTTGTGCTGCCCTGATAGACCCAAGGGAGCCCTACAAACTGACATCAGGAACCTGGACTGCTGAGTTTTCTTTCCCAGGG